>NC_089143.1:66599499-68999499 GCF_009819655.1 Sylvia atricapilla
CCCCAAGATTTGAAGTTCTCCTCAGCCCCAAACTTGTAGATACTTTTCTAAATCTCAGTACAGAACATCTTCCTTTAGTTTATACTTGCTGTTGAATATTTAAATATTTAAACAGCCAGCTTTGTGCAAGTTTAAGGTTTTCTTTTCATTCCTTCAGATTTGAACTGTACATAGCTAGAATTGTGATTTAAATTAATCCAGTGCATTTCAGGCATGCCAGAAAGAGGGGAAATAGATTTCAAACTAAAAACATCCATGTTAAACTCAGTTTTGAATGAAAAATAATCTTTTGAGTATTCAACTTGCACAGTTTATCCAAGTATAGAGCAGTGGTGATGTCTGTCTGCTGGGTTTGCATTTTGAATGTAAAAACTCTGATTCTCAATTACAATTATGGCAGATGTAAAAGCATCTAAGAAACATGAAGGAGATGACAACCCCAAGCAAAGGAATTCCATCATCCTATCATGTCTCTGCTACAATCTCCTAATATTCATCCTTGGGCACTCTGTTACTGGCAGATGATATCATCTGAGTACATTTTTCCACGGAACATGCTGCTGTGCTGCCCAGGAGCAAACAGGATAGGTATCTTTCCTGGACACACTTTGCTCCATTTGATTTTCTTGCACTGACCTGTACTTTGTACACCTTCTGTTGAATTCAGCAAGTGCCCACAAGAAGCCCATGAAGGCTGACTAATTAGGTTATTATGCTTTTCTTAGGTAGGTAGCAAGTTTTGTGGTTTTATGAAATCTCTGTGAGGAAAATAATTTCTCCTAAGGTTTGCTTCCAAGGTAGCCATACAAAAACAGCTTCTGATAGTAAATTTGGAATTAAGTCATAAAGTTATTTAACCTCCTACAGCTGCTAAAGAAAACAAACCATGTAGAGTGGTTTCTGATTTACTGTCTTGCAGGAAATCTCATGCTAATTTACTAAAGTTGCTTCAGAATGAAGCAGTTATGCTTGGTGAAACATTTGGAGTGTAACCATCCTGCATCTGAATCAGACTTTGCCTGTCTTGTAGCCCTCTTCCCCCTCTCCCTCCAGCCTGACACACATACCCAGAGAGTTGAAAAAATAAAGATGACAATTACTGATTAGTAATATTTTATCTCTAGTACAGGTCTGTGGGGAGCTGAGCTCTGATTATGATATTCCATATTATTTCTGTTTGTGAGACAATTTTGCCTTTAGCAGCAGATTTTGTAGCATATTCCTCTAGCAGGCATTTAGATAATTACTATTGCAATCTCGGTTTACCCTTCTATCTCATCAGAAAATATATTGATATATTTGGATAATTAATATGTTATCAATATAATTATCTACTTTTGATATGAGAGTCCACAGTAAAGGGAACTGTGCTGTGCAGAAGAAACCCAACCTTTACCAGCAAAAAGAATTAGTACTATTAAGACTTAAGTAATCTTGGGATGCAAAGAATGTCAAGCAAAACGTTGTACAGATGTTGAAGAAATCTTATATGGCGTAAGGAGCTCAGAAGCTTGTGATTTCATTTGATCTGCACTGGTGCTGGCTAGAGCCCTTGCAAAAATTACACATCCATTTAAAAATTATTTTGTCCTTACTGGAATTCAGCTCTTGGTGGCTTTCCTAGATGGATTGTGGTTGGTGTGTGAAACTTTCAATAGCATGGTCTAATCAATACCATCAGGGTCAGCATACTTCCCTTATGCCTCTTATGTTCCAGCTGAGGTTTGAGATTATTAATGGGTACAGTTCTCTGGAAACAACTTGGTAGTTATTTTCTGAACTTCCATGTGATATGGCTACTTCTGAGCTGCATTAACATTTCCATTTCATTAATCATTGTGACCTAAGCTGGGCAGGTCCTTAGGCAATTTCCTAATTATTTTCCCTTTTTTCCCCTCTTCTCAAGTGCTTGATCTTGGAAAGTAGAGGCATAAGAGCTGCTTGCATGTTAATGAAACTCAGCCTACTTTCCCAAGGGAGTGTAACAAATTCAAAATCAAACTTGATTTTTCATCTTTTCCACTATTGAGGACTTTGAGTAACTTCTGAACAGTGTTTCACACTGACACTTTGTTCCTAGTCAGTGACTGTTTTAGTTTTAGTGCATGATATCTGGCAAAAAGATGTTTCACACTCCTAATTCCAAGCATAAAGAAATTTTCAGATGGCACAGTGATTTTAGGAAGGAAAGAACAGTGTTTTATTGGGGAAAAGGACTACTCGGAAAGCACAATCCCCAGTGTGTTGTGGGCGAGGGAGAGTTACCTGAAAATCTGGTAGATGGGAAGTGAACCTGGAAAATTCTCCTTGCAAAGAACATTCCAAGTGTTTGTCTGTATTAGGGTTGGTAGTCCCTTAGCCACAGGAGCCTTTTCATGCCATTCCCTGTTGGGGTTTGAGTCCGTGTGCAGGAGTTAGGAGTTCCCAGTTCTAGTGATGAAGTACAATTTAAGAGATAAAACTCAGTTCCAGTGCAAAGCCACATATGGAGGCAGAGAGAAAAAGGTTTTTGAAGCCCAAATGGTTTTGGGGACAATGAGGAATAACCTCACATTTGCTTTAGATGTTTTTTAGGCTTCTTATTCTCTAAGATTTCTTGTAAATAGGGATAAAATCTTATTTATCATAAAAATATTCCCCAAAACTTGCTGAAACACTTTTCAGGCTTGTTTGCAACATGAAGTTAATTGAGAACTTGTGAACTGGGCCCTTTTTTAAAATGTTAAAATACTTGTTTAAAAATCGTTTAAATACCATTTTTAATTGCATGACACCACATTATTTTTATTATCAACTGCTTCTTCAGTTAATTCACTTATGAAAAATTCTTCTTTGTAAATTCAGTAATCTCTCTTCAGACTGTTTTATACATGTTCCAAAATTTATTTAGTCACCCTCAGCTTTTGAGTTTTAATTAGATCAAAGCTAGAATCAACAATACACGCATGGCCTCATGCTAACTTTTGTATTAATTGTCAATTCTAATTTTTCTGACAGCTGCTTTGCTGTTGAGCAGATGTTTTCATTGAAGAATTCAGTAATGCCTAAACCCATTGATGGGAGTCCTAATTTAGTTTCATTCATTTCAATGTACATCCACTTCTCTCTCTGAGTTTTGTCAGTGATAATATTAACACCAGCCAATTTTGACTTTTGCAGTTGATTAAAAGGATCTGAAAACCACCAAGTTGTATCTTGGGATAAGTAATTCCAAAGGGTACAATATAAAGTTTACTGATAACTGTTTCCCAAAACAAAAAATTTTATGTGTTATCCATGCTTCCAGGACCTCTTGTGGTGTGTTGAATGTTTTTACTGCATTAAGAAATAAAGGAAAGAAAATTTATCTTCCTCACACTTGGAAAATGAGAGTGTCTACAGAAAGTGCAGGGAAAGCTTTTTGCTTTGCTAACTCTTTTAATTCATGGGAGAAGATCTGAGCCAGTTCCATATCACTTTGAAGAAAATATTATCCCAAAGGACAGGTTACACCCAACCTGATTTTTTTACTCAGATCCCTTTTCATATAATTTCTCTGCCTTAACATTAGAACAAGGATGTGCTCTGAACTCTTCTGTTGGACTCCTAATAGAAAAGAATACTTAGAAAAGGCTTTAACCTGATTTTCCAAGCACGCGTACTAGAACCAGTAAGAATTGAGACTTCTCTGACTATAGAAAAACAGAAAAGAAGTGCATGAGTTATGTTTGCGTTAACATGAGGAAGAAAGCATTTTTAAGGGAACTTAGTAATGAAAAAAACAAATCAAACAAAAACCAGAAAAAATTTAGAGGAAAAATCTTTTCCTGGGTCTTCATGAGCTTCAGACATTTAAGGAATTACGTAAATGCAGGTTTTCACGATTCAGAGAAAGATTTTGTTACACAGGAAAGATTCAGTGAGAGGGAAAGGCAGATCAGGAGTTATGACTTCCATTGAGACAAACCACCAGTATCACAAAACAGTATCACTATTTTGCTTCCTGATGGCAAGGCTGAAACAAATCTTCATGGTGGTTTGTCCTTATGTGGAAAAAATTCCCAATACTTAATGAGGCTGACTTCAAAAGAAGTAGCTGTGGCCTGACCATGTAAATATTTGCTGTTTGGGGAGTTCCTCTCAGAAGAGTAATCTTCATGTCATGACTTCCAGTGCTTTATTGTTGTCCACAACTTTCTGTACTCTGATCATTTTGTTTAAGTGCACAAATGCTTTGCAACAGGCTGTGATTGCTGATGCAGTTTTGGTTTTGATTGGGATAGCAATGTTCTTACTCAGTTCCTACCCCTCTTATTGAGCCCTGGACTGAAGAAGCCACCAAGGCAAGTCACCACAGAGATCTGTTGTGTTTACACTTTGTTCTAGGAATAACAGCATTCCTGTGCTCCAGCTTGACCTCCTCTAGCATCCAAAGCTGGGAATTCGAGACTGGGAATGCAGAGAGAGGCTTAGAGGGCATCTCATCCTATAGTCTGCTTTCTGGGCTGTGCTCCTGCTCAGGATGTAGATGAGCCAGAGCTCTTGAGTGTTTTTCTGGGACTAAGGAAATCAATATGTGTACATGTATATGTGTCTGTGTGTGTTTATGTCGATTTGAACACAAATATGGAGTTAAATGTCTTCCTCACATTAGCAGAGCAGCTTTGCCTGCCTTCTTCATCATGCTCCCATATAACTTTGTGTGCAACAAGGAGGAGGAGATTATACAATTACAGCCCTGGGAAGCATCCTGAGAGCTTGCCAAGCAGAAGAGCAGTTGTTTAATATTACCTCTGTTTAGAAGCAATTATATCCAGGAAAATGTAATTCAGATCAGACCCTTCTAGAGCTTCTCAAGTTCCCTGTTAACTGTTTCAAAGCCAGTCAATGCATCTGTCATCATTTGCTATTGTACTCTTGCTATCACTGTGCTGGGCAAAATACCAAAACTGGGGAGATGAGGGGTGGCATCAAGGAAAAGGCTTTGAAATGTGGTGTTATTTGGAGTGCTCAAACTTTTGGTCTGTTTGGTTTCAAGCTGTAGTGAGGAGGTTCTGTGGAAGCAGCAGGCAGCCTTGAGGAGGGGAATGGTTAGGAGGAGGCAGGGCCCAGGTGAAGTCACCTGGGAGATGACACACAGGTGAGAGCCCTTAATCCACTTTGGTGGAGTAGAAAGACTTCAGCTGGGGGTAAAAAGGAATAGTGTTGTTTTTGAGGGAAGGTTTAGGGCCAAGGGCTCTTTTGTGTTTCTTGAGTGGGTTGTGGGAGTGGCACAAGATGCCTGCCTGTACGGCTTGCAGTGTTTTTCTTCACATTCCCACTGCTTTGGTAGTTTTCTACTGTGCAAGAATCAAACATTTGCACTAAGAACAATTGTTCTAAGTTGATACTTGTGTAAGAAGGTAAATCCTATGTTCCACCTTTTGTGTTTGTATCTGGGGAAGGGTGGTTCCTGCATGTGTTTGTGACCATTCACTCTGAATTCTGTGGTTGTAAAATATGAGGATGGTTGAAAGATTTAGAGGTTTGAATGACTATGTTTTAAAACCAGAGATAATGAAATAAGCGACAAGCTTATATAAGAATATTTTCCAGTTAATCATAAAAGCGATTAGAATTTTTTTCCGGTTTCTACTATTTTCTAAGGGTTATTTGAAATATCATTAAACTATTACCGTTGTTGTCAAGCAACAGCAGCTCCAGTAGCCTGCTCCACTGCTGCCTTTTGAAGGGAGAAAAACTCACAAAAATGCTGCACTCGTGGGGAGCTGAAACAGCTATTTGCTTTATGGGGGGTAAAAAGAAGGTGGGAGTCTCTGGGCTTTTAATTTCTAGGTCTGTTACCAGCATTACATGGGAAAATGCCAGCTCCAAGTTGAAATGTAGTAGCTTGAAGTCACAGATCCTAATTGTGTACCATGCAGCTGAGCAGGCAGTGTCCCTCACCCATGTGAAGTCAAAGCTCCAAAGTATTTTCTAGAAATCAGTTGCTTCCTTTGGAACAGAAAAAAAAAAAAAAAAAAAAAGAGAGGAATCTCAGTGCTCCATTCCATCTTGTGGATGGATGACACAGTGATGTACGAGGCTAGCCCTGCTTTTGCCATTATAAATTCCCGGCAGTGGCAGGGAACTGGAATGTGCTCTCCACAAGGCAGGCAGGCTGCCCACACTTGAGCCTGGGAAGGATTGGGCCCAGAGTGGTGTTTTTGCTGTAGAACTTCTGCAGCTCTCTTTGGCCTAAAAATATTTTCCTTTTGTAGAAAAAAAACTATTATTAATAAAATTGGAACTGAGCTACAGTAAAAAAGTGTGCCTTTAAAGATATTCCAGTGACCCCATTGCTTTAAATTTAAGATAATGAGAAGACTTTAGGTGGGAAGATTTTTGCTAATGATTCGAGGTGTGTGTGAGTAGGGGTAAGTAATAAAGAATCAGAAAGGAGTAAAGAAGGAAAATGAAAAGGAAATGAAAGGTGAGATTTGGCAGATATTTTGGGAGCAATGGAAGAAACAGACCTTGGGGATGAAGAGGATGGAAGGAGAGGAAAAATGGATTGCAAAGAAAGGAAGAACAAGCCAAACCAAAAAACCCTGACAGGCTCATAAGCTTTTCTGGAGCAAGTAAAGAAATTGACATCCTAACTGCATAGAAACAGTCTTAATATATATGGCATGGGGTGGACCTGGGATGTTAGGAGTGGAATTGGCTGTGTTGAGAACCATCCTGTATAAATGCTTCCATCCTCACTGAGAAATTTAGTTTTTTCTTGTCTATCCTGTTCTTGCTATTAGTTAATTTTTGTTTTACGTCACTCAAATTTTTTTTGGTTTGTGTCGCTCATCAGGTTTTTTCCACTGCTTATATCATTTACAGCTATCACTGAAGATGGCTAGGTATAGTCTAGTCATGTTGGTGGAGAGCCTAGGAAAATACAACTTGATTCTAAAGTATCTATTTTTTCTGAAATAAAAAAGCTTAGAGGAAATGGTGAATAATGGAATAAATCACGATCTATTAAGAAGACTGTTTTACTGTCAAAGCCCCCCCCAGACACATACCACTAACAAGATTGGTACGTGGAGAACTGTGTAAACTGAGAAGCTGCTTTCCTTCAGTGGAAAAGAAGGATATGCACTGAAGCCAGCTTGACATTGGCAATGCACAGTGCATCATGCAGTAATTATTGTACTCAAAGCCCCGCTACAAAAATCTAGTTTGGGTAACCTGTCACGTGGAGTGACTGACTGTGATTCAGCAGCCCTGGCCTTAAAAGGGAAGCATGTGGGAAGATGCTTTGCTGTTATTTCAGGCTAAGGTTTCAGGGAGGGATGTGAAATGGTGCCAGGCTAGATTTTGGTAAGTCATCTTTATAAAATAAAATGTGGGGTAGATTTTTTTTTTTTAATATCTTCAGCAAGCTCTGCTTCAAGAGCCTCAGGTGGCTCAGGGATGGTACTCCTCCTGAGAAGACTGCTAGGAGCCCAAGTCCTCGCCTGCCTCATGGGCCTTTTGGTTTGGGAGGCCCAAGCTGTTTAGTGTCAAGCCTGGAGACCGCCTGGGATCCAGCAGCACCTCCCAGGGAGCAGTGTCCCTTCCAGTGCTGTGCCCTTTCATCCTGGATGGCTTTGTCTTCCATAAATTCCCTTCTTCCAGTGTGGGGTCTCTGAAACCTACTTTAACGAAAAAGAGGGCTTGTAGGAGTTGAGCAAAATCGGGTTTGGTTTGAACTTTCAGAACTTCTGCAAGAACTTTAATAATTCAATCTTTATCACTTACCTAGGTGTATGTCGTAAAATCTGTGAAGCTTCAGGGGCAAATGCTGTAGATTTATGTCCCAGTCTGCCACTCATCACTTTGAAAATGAAATCCTAACTTGCACTTTTGTTTTCTTTGCAGCATTTTGGTCACATTTACTGAGCGTAAGACTACACTCTAAGTGAAATCCATTATTAACAGTTATGGCCAGTGAATGGTATGGAATTCTGTAATATATTTTGCTATGTAGGGTGATGCATTTTTTATGGTGAGAGGTCTAGTCTGTTATTTAATTTAGAACTAATTAATGATGACCACAATACCACGTGTATTCTCACTTCCACTTTTTTAGTTGAATGGAATTGTATTGAACAAGGGCAGGGACTTTTAACACAAGAAAAGGAGAACCCTTTCCTAGAGGCAGGGCCAAGACCTGTGCAGTTCTGCAGCTGATCCATCTCAGACTCCATCTTTGCCCTAAGACAAACAATGGCAAATGTGTTTGGAACACAAAGGATTGTTTTGATCAAGGAGAGGATTTAACATAGAATGTGCTTGCCATGTTGTTGTAAGAATTGCTGGAGATACTCAGATACTTTGATGAAGGAAGGAATGCCAGATAAAAGATACCCAGTGATTAAAGCCTGTATGGGATCAGTTCGTGAACAGTATTTTCTTGATGTAAAAGTCTTGATAATAAAGAATATTCAGTGCAGTTTTGTGGGATGGAGTTAAAAAACAAGTAGTCATCATGTAGGAGAAAAATGTAGAAGCTGAGCTATATGTTGATAAAACACAGTCAAATGCTCAGAACCCATTTCCTCCTGCATCCTTTGATTTATTCAACTTTAACGTGCAAGTTCTTAGCAACCACACTTTATCTGATGAGATTCATATCTCAAACTCATTTCAAGGCAAACTTGTAGCTGCACAGCAGAGGTCAAGAATCTCTCACCTAAATAACTGAGTGGTCTTGCAAGTGAGATCTCCTCTCTGCTGCACGTGTCTGTGCTTCCCCTTGTGCGTGTGCTGTTTGGCTGAGTTCAAAAGGAGATCATCAGGGAATAGTGAAGAACTCAAGATCAAAAATGGTGTGTTAGATAGGGCTAAAATATAGAGAAGTATCAAAAATGTATGAGATTCTAGAGAATTTAGGAGAGGTTTGAGCATCACAGTGTTTGAGGAAAAGAAATGGGAAAGAGGATGGAGTTGCAGGAGGAACCAGGAAATGGTCTCTTCTTTAAAAGGTTTTAGGTCCAGAGAGTTATTGTATGTACATTGTGCTGGGTAGGCTTTTGTTATTCTCCACTGGATGGACACTGACATGTACATTGTGCTGGGTAGGCTTTTTGTTATTCTCCACTGGATGGACACTGACATGGAGTCAATTGAAGGTGGGAAGATAACTGGGAACGTGGAATGAGAAGAGAGGAATAAATGTGTGCCTGTAACTCCCCTTCAGCCATGCTTTGCTGATTGTTGTAGTACCAAATCCTGGTACTGATAGGGAAATGTGCACAGTGTAGATAAGCATGTCCAGAGTTTTATACAAATAAAATAATCTGGCTTGTTTTTAGCATATGGGATTTCTCTAGCTCTGGTTTTCTCTAGCTCTTTTTGGTTTTTGATCTCACTGAAAGAAGCTAAAAGATAATAAATATGCAGAGGGAGACATGAAGTAAGGAACACCAGGAAACTGAGCAGAGTGGAACAGGTTTGCCTGTCTGAAGAGTTTTCTGTTCATTAAAATAAAATGATGGCTTGATCTTACTTCCCTGAAGCCAAATTCTTTTCCACTGGAATTAGTGAAGAGGTTTTTCTGAGTACATGTGAGGGGTGAAGCACGCTGTCTGCAAAAACATCATTTGTCATTTACTGCAGTTCAAGGATCAGAGACTGCTGCTATGTACCAGAGTGAAAGTAAATGGCTTAACACTTGCTGAGCTTAAAGCCCAAATCCTTTAATCTTATCATGCCAAAATACATGTAATTTTCCCCTATAAATTCAGTTGTGGTTTTCTGTGTGCTTGTTGCATGGTTACATCATCATGGTTAGGCATGTTATAATGACAATTCAAATGGCAGTGCTGCCTTTGGTATCAAACATCCCCGTAGAAGAAAGATGTAGTTTTTATAATTGGGAGGCAGAAAGCACTTTCTGAACTCATTAGGTAAAGTTGTAATTATCTTAACCAACCATCAAGCTTAACTTGATGAAACTCTCTAGAAAAACAGTCTGAGGAGTATGTTGGAGTATGTTGCTAGTGACTTCAGAGATTCTGTTCTCAGGGATAAAATTCTATCATCAGGTAAATGTTTGTGAACTCCTCTCTAGCATCCCTATAGGCAAAATATATTCCCATGCTTTAAACTATTAACCTCCCTCCTATTTTTAAAGACCTTTGGTTGCTGAGTTTATAAGAGAAGAAGGAACAGTTAGGAAAACAAGCAGAGCTTATTTTTCCAATGTAACAAAAATTAGAGCTGTTGTCTGCAGTTTTAACCAGAGGCTCTCATGTGTCTGTTTATGTGAGATTCTCCAAACTTTTGTGGTTTCAGCGAGCAAAAAAAGAACCTTAGATTTTCAGATTTCTTTCAGCCAAAGAATACGATAGCATCCACAGGGGCAGGGGAGCAAGCCATGAAAAATAAGCTTCTGTGAGGCTTGGAAGCCTGATATAATTTTTCCCTGTCAGAACCTTTGGGGTTGTATTCTGCTTTGCCTCGCACCCAGTTAAATCCCGTTGGTTTTGTAGTTTGGATGCTTCCGGTGTGAGCCACATGAGAGTGTGGCCATTTGTTTGGAAATACTCAGTACTGAAGAAACTGGGGATGGTATGGTTGTCATGTGTGTGTCACTGATACTCCAGGAAGTGCTACATTTCATCAAGTCTGCTTAGGGAACAAGAAAATGAATTCCATTATTTTAGGAAAATACCAGATGTTGTCGTAATATGTCACAGGCTTCTGTCACTGAAATGTTTTTTAACAAGAGTGCTGATGTGTGGTATTATGCTGATGTTGTACAAATAACTAGATGTCAGCCTCCATATCCTTAGTAGACTCATATCTGTGGGTCTGCTTAGCTATTAGGAGTTATTAAAAAAAATATATTCTTTTAAAAAGGAAGAGGAAATAGGAACTTGCTGAGGAAGCACAGGTTACAGTGTTCTGATTTGAATCAGCAGGAGGGAATTCAGAAAACCACAACAAGGAAGGACATCCTTTTTATGGGGAATGGAAGGACATATGCTTGCCTGTTCAAAAGTTACTGCTCTGTGTGTGCATA
This sequence comes from Sylvia atricapilla, assembly GCF_009819655.1. Taxonomy (NCBI): domain Eukaryota; kingdom Metazoa; phylum Chordata; class Aves; order Passeriformes; family Sylviidae; genus Sylvia; species Sylvia atricapilla. The sequence continues at coordinate 66,610,523 of NC_089143.1, forward strand.
AATGCACATTACCAATTATGACCAATATTGGTTATGTAAAACACTTCCCCTATTCTCACACTGAGAGGAAACTGCCATCATCATTGCAATTCCAAGCTTATGTAATTTGATAATTTGAAAGATTGCAAAATGGGCGTGTAAGGTGCATCAATCTTCCTTACAGAAGAAAATTCACCATAACCTCATAAGTGGAACATAGGACATTTGAGACTGCATGGATTATAATACCGGCACATAGAATATATTTAAATACTTGGACAGAGAATTGTTAGGTGATTCATACTTGCAAAAGAGATTCCCTCCTGCCTTTTATTATTGTTGCAGCCATGGTGCTGAGGCTTGCTCTTGAGATTTGAGTACTTGCAGAGAAAAGTAGTGCTTTTTATTTAGCTGCTTTGGGTGAAAATCTTAATATCTAATGACATTTTTGGAAGGTGGCAATTTGCTCTACTGAGAATTTTTGGTGGGGAACTTGGCATAACCACTACAAATGGCAAGGAAGTGTTGTTGCTATGGCATCACCTAAATGAAAGGCTCACGTTTTGATCTGAAGGTATAGATCTGTGAAAATATTTGAATGTAATGCTTCTCTTGAAATTATTGGCAATTGTGTCTTTGTTCCTTTGTGCAGCTAGTCCTGACAGAATGGTAGAAAGAGAAGTGGAACTAAAGAGGAAGAAAAAGGGAAAAAAATGGGAAATGAATTGGTGAAGAGGCTCAAATCAGCATTTACCTGAAACCCTGGCAGCTTTTTGCTGTCACAGGTGTGTTGGAGACTTCACAGTACATCGTTGTAGCTTTTGCCAGATAATGCTGGCTGTGCTGATCTAGTTCTCTTGCACTCCTTCATGCACCTTCCAGCATGGTGCCACTTGTCTTAAACCTTATCTCTAAGATCCTCAGAGTGATGATTAACCTTTTCTGCTTTCAACTTCTCACCCAGAACCTGAGGCAATGCAGCCTTTTGTCTATTTCTGCCCAAAATTCTGAACATCACAACCAGTGGATTAAAAGGAATTGGACCTTTTGTTCAGGACTAGAGATACAACTTAATCATTTTAGAGGGAAGTTAACTTTTTTATAGATTCTGCAGTTCATTGTCTCTATCTGAAGAACCAAACTCCATTTTAAGGCCTAATTGTAATTTAAGTAGTCCAATCTTGCTGACATTCTTGTGTGACTAGAAATCACATTACTGGTTGTTGTCCTGAAGCAGTTGCATCAAGGAAAACTCCTCGTGTGGGAATTTTGTATTGTAAATAAATTACATAGTCTTCTCCAAAACTTGGTTAATCCTATCTTAGGATTAATAATAGGAGAAATACTATTCAGTCAGGGAAAACAGATGATCTCAGAAGTGGAATCAAGGTAAACTTAAACCAGGATCATATTACGAGTTGGTTTTGGCTTGAGAGTTGTAATTTCAGGAAAACAAGGGAGAGAGAAGAGCCTTGGACCCTTGCTACATAAGTTACAAATCTCAGCAAGTGACCTTTTTATTTAATTGAATCCATATAATTTGAGAAATTTGCTTTGCACATATCTCCTTGGAGATGGTCTCTTTACACTGCATTCCCCTTTGACCTTAATGTAAAAAAACTCCACAGACTGAAGCTAAAGAGACAACACTCAGGCTGGATGGGCTACTGGGAATGTTTTGGGAATTACAGTGAGGTGCATCTGAGGTGCTTGGGTAATGTTTTATTTGTGGTCAAGACAAGCTTCCCTGTTATTGCCAAGAAAGATTTGCAGTTTTATATTTGTTTTCGTTTTTCATTTTTTAAGCTTTCCAGAATGCACATTTTAATCCCTTTGGTAGAGTTTCAGAGAGCTGCTAAAACATTTGAACTTCATCTTTCCTTGGTTTGCCAGGCTTCACTTAAAAAATAATGTGGTGAACTCAATGGCATTTTTGACTTCATTCTGTTCCTAACTCTGAACTCTCTCTCTCTCTTTTTTTTTTTTTTTTTTTTAGGAAGAAAATATTTTTTAATATATATTTTGGTATGATTTTTTTTTTAAACTCAAGTTATTCCCGCCTAGCTAGTTTTCAATTGTGGTGCTCTTGTTTCTGCTCTGAGGTTTATTAAGCAATGCTTTATGAAAAACAGTAGTGTGATCAAGGCTCTTCATGGAACCCTTGCTCCCTGTAAAGATGTCTGCAGTGCTGTTTCTCCATGCTTAATGTGTAGGAAAAGGCTCCACAATTTAAATGTTGCTTAGGTCTGGATTCAGTACCCTGTATATTCAGAGCAGATCCTGCCATGTTTCCTCTGGCTCTTCCTTGAGTTTGGTCACTTATATTTTTTTACATCTCTCTGAGAGGTTGGGAAATGCTGGGAGAAAGTGTGTAGTGAACATGATGCTACTTCCCAAAAAAGAGTTCTCAGTCACTGGGAGTTCTAGTGGCCATTGGCCCGAGCAAGACTGCTCATTTTCTCTTGCGAAGATTGTCCTGTTTCTGTGTGGTGTTGGCAGAGGGAAAGAGTCTGGAGCTGGCTGTGGGTATCCTGAAGCAAAACCTCCACCAAAACCTTCTGCATTTTGGGAAACTGGAGAAATACTGTCACACTGGATTTTGTTAGAAATTTTACTTCTACCATGGAAATCTGATGTTTCCACTGTGAAAAAGTGTTTTCTCTAGCAAAGATGACAACAACCATAGTGCAAATTGAACTTGAGGAACTTTGCTCTTGTGAAACAGTTCCACCCTTGGATCATTTAATGCTTTGCTCAGCAGGAGCTCATCTCAGAGACACCAGGCCTTTGGGAAATGGGCTGCTGCCGCTATGATTGGATCATATAATTTCTGATGTTATTGATGTGATGTTGCACTTAGGACCTTCACAGCCAAGGAGGGCAAAGCTGGGTTGGTTTTGTAATAATGGAAGGTAGCGATGTGATGTCCCTTACAGTAGGATATTGCTTAGAAAGAATTACCTTCTTCCCTATACAGGCTAAAATGGATCATCCAGTGAGTGTTTTTATAGCAGTTCTGCTGTTACCTCCCATTTTCTTGATCTTCTCTGCATTTCTGAGCCCAGTCTGACAGAGCTGAGCAATTTGGAGGCAATAATGATTACTAATTATTGACACTCACCATCAGGCATGGATAATCTTGACATGGCACTCATTTTTCTCTTGCAATAGTCTGTTCTTTTGTGTTCTGTACAACAGAGATTTTCATTCAATCCAGTATGCCATCTATTTTCCTGATTTATCTTTCATTTTTGTCCTTACAATTTTTCAAATTGCACGCTTTTGCAGGTAAATCCAGTTGCAGGGAAGAAACGGGTTTATTTTGTTAAAAAAAGTAAAATTCATTAAAGTTAAAAGTTTTCCATTAAAAATTTTATTTCCCCCCTGGACTTCTAGCTGGAAAATAAATATTTTTTTCTTGGACTAAGACTTGAATTAGAGGGAACTTCTGAGTTTGAACCAATAGAAATTTGTTGGTTTCCCTGATTTGGTACATAAATTCAGTTCCTTTGTAGGACTGTATTTTGGAATATGTATCCACTATTTCTGCCTTCAACTTTAGGGCCCACAGAGAAGAATGCAGGCGCAGGGTCCTTCAGCTGCAATTTGCCTCTCCAGGGAGAGAATTCGAACTGTGCCCTTTTTACAGGGACACTGAGGATGTTACCTGTGTTTCTGTTCCCAGCTGGTGAATTCTTCCTTTTCTCTTCTGGAATTCACCAATAGCTTTTGAACATTAACAGGTTTTTGGATTTCATTCAGGAGGCAGTTAGCTTCCCAAGTATTTCCTCCTCACTTTCATAGTTTTTGAAAGAACCTTCTACTCCCCTTTCATCACCCTGCAGACAAATGGTTTTGTGGTGTACTGTAACAATGCTGGGACCTGCCAGAAAGAGGAGCTTGATTTGCCAGGAAGTCAGGCATGCAGGACATGGCTGTAGGTCCATTTTTTGGGTTCAGCCCTTTCAACCACCAAGCTGGTGAAGGGGAGCACAGTCTAGGTGCTTTCAGCTCAAAAGGGGAGTCATCTACAGCACGAAAAAGGTTGAAACTGCTGGGAAAAGCGGGAAGTAGCCATACAGGGCCAGACCAGACAGTGGGCAGAGGTGCAGAATTGTGTATGAAAATTATTTGGCTTGACACCCTTGTGTCTTTCCCTACCCAAATGCTTTGACAGGAATTTGCGTGCTGCTTGTATTACAGTTGCACTGACTGCTAGAAGACAGTGTTGAGTTTTTTTAAATATTTCCTCAACCATGTGCTGAATTTCGACACTGTGGTGTAAACTTATTTTAAATTTTATTTTTCGCATATTTATGTGTATATTTTTCTTTGGCTTTAGTCCATACCTCCCTGAAGTTCCAATTTGAAAGTTTATCTTCCCCTGTCCATCTTGCCATGAGCAGAAAAGTCAGGTAATCAGCATTTTCCAAGTATTACAGTGTCAGTAACAACTTGTAGGCAGTAGATGGCACAGGAGAGGTACGAATAAACTGAGAGCAGCCCCTTCTTACGAGTTTCGGCCTGTGTCTTTAAGCAGTTTAGGAATACAAATAACCAAATTAGGAAGGTTTGTATCTAGCCTGTAGAGTGGCTGTTATGCTTGTTAACTTGAGTTTTTATCCTAGATTAACTCAAGTCTTTGAATTGTAAGTAAAATACCTTTTCACAGTGGGATGTTTAGAAAATGAGTTTTCTCCTTACGTTGTACTGTCTGCTAGGTGAAAACTAGACACTGTATATGCATGGAATAAAAGTTACAAGGATCATATGCTTATGTGCTTTTCATCCTTCATGGCTTTCCCAATGAGTGCATGCTGAATTCTTGTCTCTGTGTCAGGAAACAAATCTCAGGAGCATAACCTTACACTGCTTTCTGCTTTGCAGCTCCCGAGGTTGTGATCAAAAGCGTTTCTCGGTTCCTGTGCTGTGAAACATATTTCCCAGGAAGCGAATAGGTATTTCTAAGGACACCAATGCTTGTTTTATTTCCTTTGATTGAGAAGTGAAATTGTACAGTGTAAACAAGGTTCCAGGTACTGGGCTAATGATCACAAAAATACCTTCATCTGTTCCTTACAGCAGATTTTTTTTTTTTGCCTTTTGGTTTGTGCAGGGGAAAAAGCTTCGGGAAAGTCCTGGAAGGGGGAAGTCACAAGGAATCACGATCTGTCACAGTTCTCCTGTGTAGGGTCAGGAGCAGGGAATTCATCTCACTTCTGCTATTGACTTGATGTGTGACCTCGGGCAAACCATGATTCCTCTGTGGGCATTGCCCCTTCTTGCCTTTCACCGGGCTGTCAAAATTTTGTCATTCCAAATTGTGTAAAATGCTGCTGTTCTGATTTGATACCCTTTTCATCTATTCACTGTGGTGCTCAGCTGTAAAGAAGAGTCAGGCCCTATTTGGTTTCTCTCCTTTATATGTTGTAGGAATGATTACTTGCTGCTGCTGGTACAGCCCCAGTAGATTAAAAAAAAAGACTTGATTTTTTTGTCTCTCAATGCACAAGATAAAAAAAACAACTAAGAAGGCAAGAAATTTTCTCATCTCTGCTGTGCTTTTGAGGTTAAATGGATATAAGTTCTATGTTATAATAGACAGAAAGGGCCTTAAATTTCTCAATGTTTACAGCAAAAAGAGAATTTTTTGAGTGTGTGGAAACAGAGAAACAAGGCACAGATTTTTTCAAATTTCTTGTGTACAAAAGGAAACATAAAAAACCCCTCAACCCCAAACCAACAAAACCAAAACACCTCCCCACTAGATGCTAGCAGAGGAATCATGGAAGAGACGGAAAGATATTGCAGGATTTTACAGAGGCTGAAAATGAGCTCTGTTTTCTTCTGTCAGTGGAATACTCAGACTAATCTGCAGATAGTGTCTATTTATCATTAATTTCTGTGACTCTGTGATTCCTGCCTCCCACTAGAACTTCCATGAAAAACACAATGGTCTTGACCAAACAAAATTCCGTGGTGGAGGAGGGGGAAAATTAACAATTATGAACAGCGTAGGGCACCCCCTGTAAAAAAAAGTAAACAGCAGTGGAGAAGAATGTCCTGGGATGTGTAAGAGCAAATCAGTTGTTGCAGCAGAAACTGATTAAGTCTGTATAAGGATTCCAGTATTGTGGATTGCTTTCCAGATGCCCTTTCAAATAGCAGTGCTGCTGAAATGAGGGTGAATTTCCTCTTAGTGGCAGATGGCAAGTGCTGTCCAGTCTGAGAGAATCTGCCTGGTAGCAGGAGCTGTTGCCCACCCCATGCTGGATGAGGCAGGCTGGTTTCCTTGCTCCTTACGTGTTGTCCTGCTTCCATATGGAAATATGGCTCGTGCTTTTGGACTGTGACCCTTGGCCGTATTTCCACACTTGGTTAATAAACAGTCAGTATGGAACACCGTAGGTGTTTTGATAATATCCAAATAGTAGTAACACTTGGTGTGCTGTCACACCGCTTTCTACACCATGGAGTTTATAGCAGCAAGTGACCAAGCACATTTGGATAAAAGGCTTTTCAGAATGGCCTTTGTACGCTCAGCTGAAGCCTTTGCATTTAGGAAAAGATGGGATGTGGCACTTGGTGCTGTGGTTGAGTTGAGGTGTTTGAGCTGGGTTGGACTTGATGATCCCAAAGGTGTCCTCCAACCTAGTGATTCTGCGATTTTATTCCAGGTCTTTTTTTTTTTTTTCTGATTTCTTTTTTCTTTTGAACATTGGTCAGAAAAAAAAATAAAAAAGAAGTTGGATGAGAATAACCCTCAGATTTTTATTTTAGTCATGATGGAGTATTATGGAAAACACGCAGAATTGAATTCCTGAATGAGATTGATATAACTTCTTTGGTTTTCCTTATATGTTAGACTAAGGGGAGATAATTGGCCAAGTTCAATGACTTAAAACAGTCCAAAGTGTACCAAAGTTAAAGACACAGCATATTAAACACTTCTAGTCAAAGTGCTGTGACTGTAGCCTCTTCTTGGATGTTCATAGTCTATTATAAATGGATTTTTCTCTTGTGTCTAGTAGCTTTAATGCTGATATGGTAGTATTATGCTGAAATAAATCTATTAAAGGAGAGAGAGTCCTGAGAGCCAGCCTTACCTTCATACATCTAAAAATTGTTCCCTGCTTCCCTGCATGCTACATCTATTCCCATTTCTGTAATGCCCCCACACAACCATTAATAGCCCAGGATCAGCATCTGGATTCTGGGAAATTCAGATTGACTTAACCCATCAGCTCTGAAGGGGAATAGTGTGCGAGTGAGACCTTTGTTTCTGTGGTTTCTTTTTTGTCCCTGTAGCCCATTAGCAAACCTAAAAGCAAGTTGAAATTTATGAGGGGCCTACATCTGACTTGTAGACAGTGACACAAATCAAGATGGTGCCTGTTATCTGTGACAGTGGTGGAAACAGAGCACAGTTCTCTTGGCTCTGCTAACTCAGTGATGGTGGTTCTCAGCTTGGGACTGATGATACCGGATCAGACCAGGACTTCACCCATCCACTGTGCTGTTCCTGGTGGGCTTTTCTGTGCAGTTGAGGAATGACAAAATCATTTCTATCCTCACCCACCTGGCTTCAGCTGATTTCTGCTTAGTGACTCTTTAATGTCTTGGAGACCCTGTCTGGTTCTTTGCATTTCATATCTACAAACAGACCAATTTTCTGTGAATTTCTTGTCTCCCCCTTGAGTCTATTTACGTATTTGGCTTTGTCTGCCATCCTGTGGCAGTGAGTTCCATGATTTATTTTGTCTGAAAAGTGTTTTCTTCTTTTTGCTTTGAACTAGGTATGTGATAATTGCATAAATGCCCCCCAGTTCTCATTTAACAAGGAGAAATGGAGTATTTGTATCACATGAATTTCTCTACACCATTTTTACAGACTTGTGACTATGATCTAGTAAAGAGCTGTCTGTATTCCATATTGTGTCCTTACCTTTTATAGCCTTTCCTCTGACAGGAAAAGACGTTTCATATCTCTGATTCACAAGGCCACGCTTTTTTGGACTAGATGAAGTAACCAAAGTGACTCCAGATTCTACTTGGTGGTTAGGAATGGCTTAATTAGAGCCTATTATTAAGGGTATGTGCATTAATTTGCACTTCTCTACTATGCAACTCAGGATTGTGGTTTTTTTCCTGTCAGTCTTCTCAGTTAGTTTTAGTTCTAGAAAGCACTTTGCTTTGTTAATATGCTTGTCTGTAATGTGCAAACCTTATTGTTTTCACCCTCATTCTTACCGTATTCAGCAATTAAAATACCAATTGCTCCCACAAGGAAGTTCTACAATTTACCTGATATGAAATCTGACCATTTATGCCTACTGTTTATCCTGAGCGTTTTATCAAGAATCCACCTAGAAGAGTACATTCTCTCTTGTTCAATTGCCTTTGGTGTAATGTTTTTTCAAAAAAAAAAAAAAAAAAAAAAAATCAAAACAAAAATCCACCCTGGAAATTAAAAAGTATATCTACTGTTTAATCCTTGCATATATATTCAAGCATCCTTAAAAAACTCTAGATCTCATTTTGAATATCCCAGAATATATCACAATCCTTCATCATTTTTTACTGTTCTTTATTGCAGTTTCCATAAATATAATATGGAAGTCAGACTGAGGAGCCTGTAAGTCATAATGTTTTTCTGATGTGTTACTGAAGATCAATGTCCTTGAATTCTTCACAGAGTTTGTGTGGTACAGGTTTGGAACAGGAAACTCCCACTCTGTCAGATCAATGTGATTCATCTTTGAAGTGGTGGAAAGTTTGGTACGGTTTCAAAGGTCATGTTTTCTCAGTCTTGCTGTCTTGGGTTTAGCAGCAAACTTCATCCTGACTTTCATCCAAAGCAGCAGTATTAGAACTGTGAAGCTATTTCACCAAAGCCACTGATGTTAGTTCCTGACAAGTGTTGTGGTACAGAGGGACCAATGTCTTCTTTTGCCAGAGCCCAAAAATGAAGGTGGTTCCTGGAGTAATTTTAAGTGAACACGATACTTCTTTGCTGCAATGGTTTTTGAATAAGGGCAGGTGAGCTAGAAAATTACAGTATTATATCTGCTCACATTGTGATGAGAATGGAAAACACCAGGGATGATAATAGAAGTGGAATATATAAAAATAAATTATTCTTTTTTTTTTTTTTTTTTAAGTTGAAGAAGCGATTTGCTTTTGCTTGTCCTCCATTTGGCTGTAGATGAGAGGCATTGCTAAGAACGCTTCATTATCTGTGAGCTAGTAAAGCTTTTGTTTCATCAAATAACACTCACTTGATGGCGGAAAAAATATTTCCCTACTTTGAAGAAGATGGCAACACACTGTCATATGGCTTCAGAAAGTGACGGTGCTGACATAATGGGTTTTTCTTTGTGTAACTGACTTTCCTTTGCATGAGCAGCGTTTGAAACAAATAGTTCTGGGTTTGAGGATGTAGACAAATCCAGCTCTCTGGATGCCAAATCAGAGGCAGCAGTTTAGGGGTATTATCCAGAGGTGCTACAAGAATGCAGAGTACGTTGGTTTAGAGTGGTTTTGGAGGCTAGAGGAGTAAAATGATTCTGGCAAGGGGGAGTGCCATGAGGCATGGAGGAACAAGAAGTTCTGTAATGTGCATTTTGCAGTATGGCTCTTTATTACTCTGGCTGTAGCCAAGACGCTTCAGTCAGATGCTAGTCAGGCCTTTTACTTGGCCATCCTTGCTATTTCTCTCTGGCCTTGTAATCGTAGAGTTTTATTCCAGAAAGTCTTAAGTTAGTATCAGAAAGTATTAAGTTTGTGTTCTGGATCCTTATACCTATCAGCACATAAGAAGTTGCTCAATTAAAAATATTTACTAAGGGGTGTGAAAGTGTGCAGACTTTCAAGAGCTGACTAAGAGTAAAGAGTTGGTTTTTTCCTTCAAAAACCCCACCCACCCAACAACAAAACAAAACCAAAAAAACCCAAAAGTAAGAACAAAAACCTCAAAACAACAAATTTTTTTTAAAAAATCCCTTGAGCTGTTATTATGATGACAAAAACACTTATGGCATTTGCTCAATAAGCAGTACAAAAGATTGATATTCACTTTGTCTTCCACTCTTCTGCTCTACGTGAAACTGTAGAGGCACTGGAGATACATAAGGCAGTCCTGAACCATCATATGTATTGTGGAATGCATCTTTTTTTGGACCATCAAATTATTAGAGAGAAATCAAACTGTTTCAATAACTGAATATCTCAGAAGGAAAATCCTGAGGTTTCTCTCTTCCTCAGGACTAGAGTTTGTTAATTTGGTAACTCCCAAAAAGCAGTGTATGCTTAGAACCTGTCAAGCCCAAACTTTTCTTCAAGTAATAGAATACTGTGACATCTGTGCAATGAGAATGCTTTGTTCTGGTCACGTGAATGAGTATAGAAATGAAAGAATTGTACTAATTTGTCTGCTGTTGTTGCTATTTAAGAAAACTTTATTTTCTTGTCTCATGTAGGTCAGAGTAGGTATTAGGTTTCACCTGGATCTTGAAGGCACAGACATTTTTATTGTCAGTGGCCAAACTGAGGAGGGGTAGAATTTTTAAAATCTATCTGCGGAGAGGTCTTGTGACTTTCAAGATTGGGCAAACAAAAGTCATTGCAAGGGGGGAGTTTGAATAAACAGAAGAACAAAACATTCCAATAAGAACAAAAAAAGTCACTAACCTTTGAATCAAAAATGAGCGGGTCCCATTATTGTGTTACCTCTCAAAGAACTGCCTTCCTGATTCATCCTGCTCTGCTTCTCTTTTTAGTCTCGCCAGCTTCCTACGGAGGAACAACCTTCTCTCCTTCCTCTTGGCTGCATCCCTGTAGAAGGCTTTCAGCTGGAAATCCTGGGGTGGTTGAAATTAATATAATCAACATGGCTAGTCAGAGTACCTAATGACTTTCTGCCTGAGAGCAGCGTGGCCTTAGTTTTGGATCTCATCTCTCTGGGCAGGAGAGCTCTGCTCAGATCTCTGGAGGGGGCTTGCCTCGCCAAGATGAACACTTGTGCAGCTGACGGGGAAGATAAGCACATGTGTGTATCAGGATGTTGTATGTACATGTGGATGTGATGTGTATGGAAGCTGCCAGCCCAGAAAGTGAAACGTAGAGAGCAGCATTCTCAGTCTTGGTCTTTCATGAAACAGATTTTTGGGGGAAGGTTATTTTATTACTCCATTTTCTTACCTAGTTTTATGAGTGAGCAGGCATGAACTTGCTTAATCGTTGTGAGGTTTGGAAGCATCCCTACCCTGTGTTACTCAGTGTGGAAAAAAATTCTAAATTTCCTCACAAAGTTTAATTAAAATTTCAGCTTTTCATTTTTAAAAGGGTGGCTTATGCCTGCTTTATGCCAGCTATTGTTTGTATGTAGTAATAATCTTTGGTCTTTTCATCTAAGTTATATTTATTTTCACTGCTAGATGAAGGGAGTTTTGTTTTCACAATGGTGTTCAGAATGCCTGTATAAAAATCAGAGGGACAAAAATTCATGCCTAGAGGGTTTATACCAATATTAAGTGACAATTCTAACATTTTGATTTTGTGTGTTGAGGTGGGTAAGCCTTAAGTCTTGAGCTCAAAGGAGGGAGAGCTACATAAACTACTTCAGCTTCTCTCCTCTCTGCTAAGAGTGGATACAATCTTTTCCTTCCTTTCTCTTGGAGAATCAATGCTTCTCTACTCCTCTTTTCTTTGTGACTGTGGTGGTGGAGTCTTTCCTCCTGCATTTAATTTAGCTGATGGCACAATGTGTCCTGATAAATGGTGAAGACTGCTATTGACTGTTGGTTTTGATTTCCTGAGAGGATGAGCCTACAGTTTAGGTACTTAGTTCTTTCTGGGCTTTGTTTTGTTGGTTTTTTTCTTTCACTCAGCCAATTAACATGGAAGCTGTGTGGGAACTGGAACATCCATACTGTGGAAATTTTAATGTCTCCAACAAATTTTTCTTTGCAAAACTGAGCTCAGGATGTCTGCCAAGAAGACTGCCCCCTTGGGAGTTTTCCTGTGGGTGGGCTGGCTGGCTAGTCTTTTGGATCTGGCTTTCATTGAAAGATTTTTGACAGTATCAGTTCCTGTAGAAGTTTGTTTCTACAAATCAGCATTTTTCTATTGGAATAATAATAATAATAAAAAAATCTGTCTAGAATTTCTGACTATAGTTAAGGAAAAAAGAAACTTTGAAGGGAAACTGAGGAATTTTATGACCTCACCTGACAATGCCCTCTAAATATGCAGCCTGTTTCTGAACGGTCCAACTGGCAGCTGTAAGCCTAGTGCTGCCTGCAGGCTGATGACCTTTGAGTAAGCTGCCAGGGTAGATAACTCCAGAGGGTGCCTTCCTTACCCTCATCTGGGGTAGGAGGATATGTTGCAGCAGGTAAAGAAATAGAAGAGGAAGAGTGGAAAAAGGAGATTGAATTCCCTTTTGCTCATCCAGGTCACCAGCTGCTGTGTAGAGCATTGGTGTTGGCAAGGTTTCCTGTGTGAAATGAGGAAATGGTTCCTGATGCCATTTTCTGCTCCCTACAATTGTGTGACACTCACACAAAAAGCCAGTGCCGCTGGGGAGGGAGGACTCTGCCTCTCAGAGGAGTTCTTTGGCCCCGGGGTGGAGGTGTGTGTCCAGTCAGGCTGTTTACAGTGGGCAGCTGGCAGTTCATCCTGCCTTGTACTGTTCCTGTGAAATTCCCTTCTCTGCTGTCAGCTCATGGAGATGCCTTGGATCTGGCCCCACCATCAGAAAGCCATCCTGCAGCTTCCCAGTCCTAGTGGTAATGCTGCATGGACTCCTCTTTCGTTCTCCTGCTGGAAGGTAGAAGTTAATAAGACAGCAAAAAGCTTTTATTTCTAAGGTTGTTAGAAGAAGTCAATGTGGGAACAAGTGACAGTTTTTAAAACCAATTGGTTAAAAGCAACTTTTGGGTCCATCACAGATCTACAAAGTGAAGAAATAGAAGTAGTTTGGTTATCATTAAATCTTTAAAAAAACCCCATGTTTGTTTTTTGAGTTGATCTTGTTTTTCACGTTTAGTCCATTTTTGTTTAGGAACTTCCCGCACTGGAAGAGCAGTAACTGGACATAAACTCTCCCCCTTTTTTTTTTTTTTTTTTTGTTAAATAAACGTAAATTGCATGTTTCTTTGACTTCCATAGCCTTATAATAAATGACTGGCTTGTGAAGGATCAGATGCAATGTATCCTTCATCAATGAAATCTCCACAAGTGCCCCAAAGCATAATATATTTTCATGCTGTTGCGCTTGGACCAAGTCAAGCTGTGCTGGTAAAGCTGTCTTTGGCTTCGTGCAAGGCTCATAATCCACAGGTTATGGCTCTGCCAAGTCTAATGGGACTTGGGCACAGCATGAAAACATACTGTTCCAGCATATGCCTGGCTGCAAGAAGGGAACCCAGCTCCACAGGTCCTGCCCAGTAAACATTTGGAGCAGATTGCAGCACCCTTTTATCACTGCCATAGTGAGAATCATTGGGAGCTCTCAAGAACTCATTAATTATGTTTCTCTGAGCATAGTGTTTTGGCATTTTGAGTACAGCTAATTACAAGCAGATCTTAATCTTGGAGTTTTTTTCCTTGTAATTAATTATTTCTTCATTATCTTTAAACTATTTGACTAAGCAGTTTACATCCTGCTCTCGCTTCTTTAGCAGATGTCTTGAGAAAACAGATGTTTCTGTTTTTAGGAGAGGAAGGTTCATCTTTTTCTAGATGGAAGAAAGCTCTGCAGTGTAGTTGTTAGCATGGAAAATGTAAGGGAACAAGCACATTGGGATTTTTTTGTGCTAAGCTAAATATCTAATACTGATACTGTGACTGGAATGTATGCATTTAAATACACATATATAAAATTCATATTCCAGTAATGTGCATTTATCTTATATATGCATATTATATATATATGATATATTAAAAATATATACCTTGAGGATTTTCACTTGCTCGGAGTTCTTAAATATTTTGACTGGGGTTTTAAAAAGATACATAGATGTTTAAGTCTAGTCTCATTGAAACTGGTGGCAGGCTTGACAGTCTAACGTTTCTGAATTGAGTAATTTGTTTAGAATATTCAAGTGTTGTGTAAAGAGTGTCTGCCTCCATGTGCCTGGAGGACATTGAAGGTTAAAGAGTTAACATTTTAAGAAGATTTTCTTTAAAAATTTTGCCTACAAATAATTCCTGATCTTATTATTTAAAACTGCTTTTACTGACAAATTAGCTTCTGTGGCCAAAAGATAGCTTAGGTTAGTCTTTAATAGATATTTGGAGATCATCTTTGTTAATTAGGATTTATTAGCCTTCAGCCAGACTCCAGTGCTTGATTAATTTAAGGTAATTAAACTCTTAAATCTGTCTGGCTAATCGGGAGGAGCAGTCCTACCTAAAGCTCGAGTTCCTTGTAAGTGGAATCAATGGGCTGTTAGTCTGCTGGTGGATTTCTGGATTGAATCCAGTAAATTGAAATTTGCTTGAGTAGATTCTGTGGTTTTGGATAACAAAGGCATCAGATGTGCTGTGATAAGTTCTGTTTCCATATGCCCTGTTTTTGAGGCTGTGACAATAATACGGATTAGTCCAGTCACTGACCTGACACGCAAGGAAAACATTTTCATTAAAACTTTGCCATCACAATAAGGAGTAAAGATTATCCAGTTATGAAAACCAGGCAACAGTTCACTGCAGTGTGTTGGGGCACTCTGAATCAGAATGATGGATATTTTCTCATATTCCTTATTAAAAAAACCCAAACCCTTAGGCTGCTACCTTTTGTCAAATCAGGATGAAATTTACTCAAATAATGGCAGTATTCCCTTCTGGTCTACACATTGTACAGACATTTTGCAAGCTTGGATGTTAGCTGTGATTTAGGTGCTCAGTAGTACACATGGTGACTCTTCCTCTGACCCCAAACTCAATATGAATAATGTGTTTAAATGCCTTAGTAGCTTTTAAGTTTCTTTTGAATTTTAGAGGAGTTTTGATTCTGCTATTCCACAGCTCACTATTTGAATTTGCTATCTTGAGAAAAATAGACTTCTCCGGTTTTGTCTTCAAATTGTCAACAGACAAAAGGCTTCTTGGTCTCATGTAGAATCTGTGGGAAGTTCCTCTGTACATGTCACAGTGGTTGTCGCTTGCAATGGCCTCACCTCTAGAAAAAAATGTTTCTATGTCTGCTAATCAGCAGAAAATTCACTGCTGGTTCTGAGTGATCCTCCTGGCAGGCAGGATATGCTCTAGCAGGGGCTGGCACTGCTCAGCTCTCATTTTCTCTATTCTCTTCTCTTCTGCAGGCATTTCAGTATGATTAAAGGCTTCTTAGTTGTGCATGTTTCTCATACCATACTCATCTATGCAAATGTGTCAGAGGAGAATTTAGTCAGTGGTACAATGCAATCGCATACTCTGGTTTCATGCATTGTTTTGGTTTTGCCTGTTCCACTATGAAATGTTTTCCAGGCTTTGGATTTAAAGAACACTTCAGTCAAGAAGAAGAAGGGAGTTGGTATTTAGAAAATCTCACATTAGGTTGTGTTTATAGAATATTGTTAAGAAGTTAATAATTTTGAGAAATTGCTTTGCTACTTTCTGGGAGCCAGGCCTTGACATAAGGCTTGCAGCCACCTGGAGAGCAGCTCCTTGTCCTCAGGCCCTCTTTAAAATGGGAAGGTGGGCGTTTGCCGTGCTGTTGGATGAGGCTGTTGATACCACGCGTGACCCCGGGTACTTTTCTGGGATGGGAGGGATCTGATGAGGCCTGCAGCTCTCAGAATTCTGCAGGAGGAATCTGTCTAAAAGGTTAGAGAGGAGGACTGCTGCCAGCACAGAGGGAGAGTGTTCTTCAGAAGGGATGTGTGCACACAGATGTTTGGCTCCCACTGAAAGTTCGCTTGATTTAGTACTGAAATGTGGTGTTAATAAACCGAGCGGAGTTGTAACTGATGTGTTGGCCAACTGGTGGCTTAATATGATCCTAATTAGCAAAGTCCATCATCAGATAGATGTGGCTGAGTTTGCTCTGATAGAACTATCATCTAAGAACAGAGAGACCTTTTCCTGACATTGTCGATGTGCAAAACTTGTGCTTTGTGTGGGTCTGTGCTGGTTGGCGCTGTCCATAAACACAGCGGAAAAAGACATGGCATGTGCTTATGAGGATGGTGTGCCTGGTTTTACTATGACCCCTCTCTAAAGCAATTTGAGAAAATTCCTCTGTCTTTCCAGACTTTCAGCTGGAAACGCTGCCAGCTCATTTTGTTTGTTGCTATTATCATTATCTAAAAATGAATGAAGAGGAATGAGGGAGTTGTGAAGAGCATACTGGCATCATGAAATTGTGGTTTGTGTTTACAAGTCATTTAAGTAAATCTCATAAAGTTTAAAGGAGGACATTTTTAAAGTGTTCTTTATTCTTAAAGGCTGGCTGACTAATTAAAAATATAAATCTTATTTTTTGCTCTACATTGTGGCTGAAGGTGTTTGACTGCATAAAATAAGCACTGAAGCCACTTGTCCTCTTGTGGTATCAAGTCCTATTGCTGATGTGTTTTCCTTATGTGCTACAGGAATGCTTTTGCTTTGAGTTGCAAACTAAATTGAGAGGTTTTTTTATAGTTTTATATCAATTAAACATTCTCACTAGATTTTTATGGACTGGGTTGTGTTCCTTTATTGGCTCTTAAGCCTATTATTTCATTGCTGACTCTTCAGAGCCTAAGGGGAACATACAATTGTTTTCCCTGAAGCAACCATTTCAGAAGGCAGGAGACTAGAATATGAGCAAAGCAACCCTTGTATGTAGTCAGCATCGCAAATTGTCATTCCTTATAGTTTGCAAGAGTGTGACTAGTATTATATTCATCACAGGTTTATCTTTTGTCCTCTCCTTCCATTTTTATTGACACCTACAATGTAATATCTGTGAACATTTTGGATAGGTTTTGCAGAACTCAGATGTAAAAGGTGAAAATCTTCAGAATTTTCATGCCTTTTTTATTTGGGGAAAAAGCGTGAGAAATGGGCAGGGTATTCAGCTCAAGTTCAGGAAGTGGAGCAGGAGTTCTGAATCCTCGAGTTTATATTCTCATTCAGGACAAAACTTCTATAGCTGAGGTCAGTTGTTCTCGTTAAACACCACAATCACTTAAACACTACAGCCATACTCATTTTGCCTTTTGTTCTGCCTTGCAGATGAACTCTATTACTGTAGTTCTTGCCCCCTACATTCATGTCTGAGAGAAATTGAGAGATATTGCAATACCTTCATGAATGAGCTTTGTGTGGTAGCTTTGGAAACCACCCAGAGCAGAGGCAGAGTGCTGTTTTCACCTGAACCCTGGATGCTGTGATAGATGAAATCAAACTAATATTGACAGACAATCAGCCTTCACTTGGTATTTATATTTTGTATCTTAGGACTTGTACTTGATTAAATGCAATCTGGACAAGGTGAAGCTGGTCCATGGACTCATCCATTGTTTCCTTTGATAAATTCCAGGAATTTATAGGTACTTGTTGCCTGCCTTTTCTTTGTGTTAATCTTGCCAGTTTATATTTGTGTCTTCAACACAGATTCTTCCAAGGATTGAACGCTCCCATGGAATGTAGGAGGATCTTTCCAAGTCTAGGCTTCACACACCAGAGTAGAGCATAACTGTTGATCACCCAGTGCCTATTGTGTGGGGAAACAGAGGAATCAGAGTTGCTGCTTTTGCTCTCACATCCTTCATGGATAATAATCTCAATAACGGATAATTAGAAACGCTAAAATAATACAAAATGCCAAAGAGGAGCTACAAATGGTGACTACAGTGACTCAAAGCTGGAAATGTCTTGTATTTTAAAATGTGGTTTTCCTGGACAAAAAATCACCAAGGAATCAGTTTTGAAGGATATGGGTTATGGTTAAAGTTTATGGCTTTTAATATTTCTTAGATTTTAAATATATTACCTCAGGAAAAATAATACCCCAACCCCTAATCTCAAGATTCCAGGTCTCTCCTGAGATGGAAATGCAGAACCATTATTCTTATACTGGAATCAAGATCTAAGTCCACAGTTCTTCTCCCAGAGAGAAGCTGCACATTCATTTGTTTCTGAGGAAATCAACAATTCATCAAATTATTGAATTAGAAAACCCATTCTTTGAGTTACTGTTGCGATTTGATATAGCAGCACAAACCTGTCTCTGTTTCAGTTGCTTTCTTAAATGTTTTTGCTTTCCATCAGGAGATCTAGGGAAATTGGTTTAAACAAACAGAATTTGTTTTATTCAGTTATGTAAGTCATAGTTTTATTTCTGCTGAATATAACCTTTAATGAAGTCGGGGAAGATGCTATTCATTATCAACTCACAAAATAGTAAGTTTTCATCTTCTTTTCTCAAAGAGACACCTTGAAAGGCTGTGCTGCCCATCCACGTGCTGTATATTGAATAGAATTACTGTGATTGAGAGGAATTTTTGTCATGGTATTAATACGGCTTGTTGCAGCCAGCACTAAATGGTGCAGAGGTTAAACCTTGAAACTCACTAAAGAGGCTCTTTTTTTCTTTATATTTTTGGGATGTGTTTGTTCAGGATTTTTTTTTTTGGTTGGTGTGTTTTTGTTTTTTTTTCTTGGATTGGTTCATGATAACTCTTGACACTGACAGAATTTTTTTTTAAATTGCTCAGAATTCAGTTTTTCAGAATTGCTGAAGGAGGTGAGTAGAGGAAAGGACACCACAGTCCTCAGCTTGAGCCAGCTTATTCGTGTCTGTACCCATTACATTCAGGCACATTATTGTATCTGGTATGTAAGGAATAAATAAATTAATAAAAAGTTACATTCTAAACAGCACTTTAAAAATACAGTAGTTGATTTCTCAGTTTTTGTTATTTTTGTGTGTTACCTCATTAACAGTCAACAGCCTGATTCCCTTCAGTGAAATTTTGATGAAATCCCAGTTAAACTGTTTTAATTGTGTTGGCTTCCTATATAATTAGCAGCAGTTTTCATAAAGGATCAGGCCTTGTAATAGCAGAAAACAATTATCTGAAGGCATTGGTCAATGTGTGACTCAAGCGTGTAGTCATAGGCTGAGGAGGAAAATTTTAGTAAAACTACATTTCTGATTAAGAGATTTTATTTGTTTTTAAGATGTAGCATTATTTACCCAGAGTGTCACTAAATGTATCCTGAAAAGGTACATGTGGCATGTTTGCACTGCAGCGTATGGGACTCTGGGTGGGAAATCATTTTTTTGGCTGGCTGTTATTTCTCAGACCTCATGACCTAATGCAAATGAGCATTCCTCTTTCTGGTGTTTAGGAGGTAAATATATAGTTTAAAAATATATTCAACCAACCCCAGAACTAACTAAAAAAAAGAAAAAGAGCAAGGCAAAAAATTAAAAAAAATAGCTCTGGCTGGAATTAGTTTGGGTTGCAAGGCATAAGAATCTTTGTCTGTTGTGACAGATGCCCAGGGAAAAGAAATTCACTAGCAGCTGTTTTTTTTTGCTAACCTAAATCAGGATTATACAAATAAGATAAATCTTATCTCCACTAACTACTTGATTTCCCACGTAAACCCCTATTTAAAGATTCTTGAGGATTATGAAGATTTAAGAAAAATAACCCCAAACCCCACAACAAATACTATCTCAAAATCCCAAAGCCTATCCCAGACTTTTAATTATTGCCCTGGAAGAGGTAATGCAGCATAGCTGCACCCACTGACTCCTGAGACAGTCTTGGAGGATCTGTGGCCTCAGCCTAAACAGTTTGGGAGAGAGCTGATGCTGCTGCATCTGTCCTCACAAGTTTCTGCTCAGTTCATTCTCTTTTACTGAAAAAAAAAAGAAGAAAAAAAAGGAGCAGGGGGCTCAGCCCCAGACAATTAACTCAGAATTAATGCATGATCCTATTATAACATGCTTAACCTTTACTCTAGCTCTTAATTTAGTTTAATTCAATCCTAATCTTCATTTAGATCAAAATAATTCCTATTTGAAAGGTAATGAGGAAGAATATCTTAGGTAGGGTAAGGTACAGTAACTCTTAATGGCTTTCCTGATGTAATCAAGGCCTTTCATCCCCAGTGACTGTACACTAGAGTGTGTTTTTCTTGCTGTGACAACTCTGTAAATAAGTACTTCCACAACACTTCTGCCCTCTTTTTAAGTTGAATAATACGTTCACAGTGCTTCAAGACCTTATGAGAAGTGTACTTTCAGGGTCTAAATCTGGTCTGGACCTCGTGAAGACATTTAAAGGCATCCTGTGTTGCTAGTAATATGCACATTAATCTAATTATGGCCACTTTTCAGGGAATCATAGAATCTCAAGGGGTTATAAGGGATCTTAGAGATCCTTTAGTCCCAACCCCCCTGCCATGGGCAGGGACACCTCCAACTAGACCAGGTTGCTCAAGGCCTTAGCCAACCTAGATTTGAGCACTCCCAGGGTTTGGGGCACCCACAAGCTCCCTGGGCAGACTATTCCCCTCTCTCACCATCCTCACAGTAAGAAATTTCTTGCTAATACCTAACCTCAATTTCCACTCTCAGTTTGTATCCACTACCTCTTTTCCCACCACTGCAGATCCTGACAAAGTCCCTCTCCCACCTCCCTTTAGGCTCCCTTCAGATACTGGAAGGTTGCTCTGAGTTCTCCACTCAATCTTCTCCAGGCTGAACATCCCCAGCTTTCTCAGCCTGTCCTCACAGGGCAGTGCCCCACTCCTCATCAACCTTGCTGCCCTCACTTGGATTGCTCCAACAGTTCTGAGTCCCTGCTATGTTTGGAACACCAAAAATGCACAGTGTTCCAGGTGGGGTCTCACCAGAGCATGATTTCCTCTTTGTAAAGCCACAGAGGCTGTTACCAGTCAGCTCGTCATTTTCCATGTGCCTTAGCATAGTTTCCAGGAGAATCTGCTCCATGATCTTCAATGGAGGTGAGACTGACTGGTCTTTAGTTCCTTGGGTCTTCTGCTTTCACTCTTTCTAAAAATAGAAGTTATATTTCCCCTTTTCCAACTGTCAGGAGCTTCACCTGACACCTGTAAGTTTTCAGAAATTATGGATAATGGCTTTGTCTGCCAGTGCCTTTAGGATGTGTGGATGAATCTCATGAGCTCCCATGGACTTGTGCCTGTTCAGGTTCCACAGATGAACTTGAACCTGATCCTCTCCTACTGGAGAAGGTCGTCTTCTTCTCAAGGGTCTTCTCCCTGGTCATTCTCCCAGTCCCTGCATTTGCCTTTCCTGACTTGGGTGGCATAGCTGAGTCCTCTTCCTCCCCCAGGAAGACTTCCATATGCTCTGGTTAGTCACTGGCATAGAGGGCTACATCCTCTCCAGATCTCCCTAGCCTGTCTTTCTGGAAAACCTAAATCCTTTCATTCCAACACTGCAATCACAGGAGCCATCCCACCGTATCTCTGTGAGGCCAGTGATATACCCACACAGGTGTGTGCATGTCTCTAGTTGCCCACTTGTTCCCCAAACCACGTGCATTTGTGTACAGGCATCTGGGAATAGATAAAAGAATTTTCCCAGTCTTCCGGGCAGTCATTCACTGAACTGTGTGTATTCATATCTACAGGAATCCTCCAAAATAACTGTGTGGAACCCTGTGTCCCATAGAATGAAGCTTGTTAACTTGGTCAAAGTAGTATTGCTAAGTGTATTCTGGATAAGACATCAAGCCAGTAACAGGAAAAGTTATCTCTCAAGATGGGCTAATTTTATTTTATTTTTTGACAGCTGATGGTTGGAAGTTTGGTCATGAAGCCCAAAATGTTAGCATTTGAGAACAAACAGAAGTAATTTGAGCAAATAGTCTTTGGAGATGGAGGGTGTTACAGCTTGTTCTGCCCCCGTTGAATTTCATATGGTTACACACCCAATGTGGCTAATTATCTAAAAGTCAGTGCCTTTGCTGTCCTCCTGCTGTAGAGAGCTGAGGCAGAGATGGGGAGCAGCCTTTTGGAGGCTCCCAGCTTTGTTCTTGCAGCTGGGACTTGTGTAGCAGCCACGTGGGCAGACTAGATAAGATGAGGCAGATGAGGATTTATCTTGTGGTGTTGCATTCCCCTTTCTGTGTACTTTTATGTTTCCCATGACAATAGAGCTGTCTCCTCTCGCTGTCCAGAAATACTGACACATAGCAAAGAGATTCACTGTGTTTTCTCAGTTACCCCTAGCTGTAAACATCTTTAGAAACCATATTGTGTCCTTGGTTAAAAAAATATTCCAAATAAACAGACTGCTTAGGAGACAGAAAGAGACTTTTTAAACTATGATTTAGTTCCTACCAGTTCATTTTTCTGATGCAAATTGGGTTTACTCTTATATGCACATGATGCAAAATACCACAGGCTTGTCTTCTACTCCACCCCATTGAACATAAACCAGACTTTTTGGAGATCAAAGTCATAAAAATTGCAAGAGGCAGTTATTTAAGTCATTGAGGTAGCATGCCTTTTAAGGTAGGTTCATTCCCAAGTGTAGATTAACTGTAGGATTTGAAATGATTTTTCTTTTTAAATGATATTTTGGAATGAACAAATCTTTGCATTCCAGTTTTAATAGGGGATTTTGATAGGGAATTTAATAGACATCTGCAGTAGAACAAACTTCTGGCAGAATAATGAATATTATCCATTTGAGATGCTTGCTGTGTCTGAATTTCTCGTCTGACTTCTTCACCTGCAGCCCTCTGTCCCCAGCAGTTAAGAACAAAAGGCACTGGGCTGGGTTAGCTCCCATCATTCCAGAAGTTTTTTCTCTTGTGTGTCTTCATTTTTCCTGTCCAAGGAGAGTGTTACAATTTGAATTGTTTTCTTGCCTTCTGGGCTCTGTAGGGCACTGCTGTGTAATTTTGCATGAAGACAATCAGTGAGCATTGCAAACATTCACCCCTTTCCTTCCTTTCAGTAACATGTTGCATTTTAGGAACACCTTTTACAATTGAAAATGCTAAATGAATTAAGACTTAGGATCAACCTGCAAAGGCCTCTGAGGCTCTAAAGGGGTACTAGAGCAGCAATCACCTGCCCCGAAATACCAGTTCAAATCAGGAGAGAGCAAGGTGTCCTTATAAGAAATACGGTGGAGGAAAAATCAGGTGTAGAAGGAGGGAAGGGCAACCTCAAATATGTCCCAAGCCTGAACATTTTGAGATCATCTTCAGCCAGTATTTTATACCAGCTTTTCTAATGCGTTCACTATGCTGTTTTTTTAATGCAAATGCAAGCAGGAGAAGTTCAAGCTGCATGAGAATATGACTTGTGTGGAGTCATAATAAGTGAAGTGTACATGTAATAGCTGTAACTCCTCAATTGACAACATAAACCTGATGGCCACATCGTAACAGTTAATAATCTGGAACTACCCCTGAGTAGCCTTTGAAATAGAAAATGAAAATTTTATGTACATATTGCATTGAAAAGGAAAATGAATTATAAAAAGGTGCCGATCAAAATGTGGAACATCAAATTAATTAACTGTACTGAAAAATACATTTCACACTTGAATTGGTGGCATGATGGTTCTCTTCATCTGTAGACCATTTGCTCAATTGCAACTTCATGAAACCTGTCTATTGTACAACAACCTGCATCAGATAGATCAAATCAACATGTTTTATAATGAGGAGGGACTTCTGACCCTGCTCTCAGTCCTTGTTGTGACAGTGCTGACAGAAGGGATGGTGCTGGTAACAATCACTCCCTGGTGTGCCTTGGGAAGGAAGCTGTGTTTCAAAAGACTAAATGGGGAGATTCTGACACCAAGTGTACAAACCAAAAGGCATGCAAGGATATTGCTTTAGGCTGAAAATAAATTTTTCATGATTTTTCTTTCTCTTGGGTGTACATTAGGCTCTATCTACTGTCCTGGCAGTCCCTGTGGGACTGGGAGTTAATGCTGGTCATGCCTCAGGGGAAAAGGGAAGGTTACATATACCAGTCTCCTCTTTTCTGCTTTCTACTCGTCCATATCTGGGGTTCTGTGGAATGGGATGGAGTTTTAGGGCACTTGAGTCAAGTCTCAGCCCTTATTTAAAGCTCATCAATCAATTGTAACTTTTCAGTGCACTGGTTTACATACCCAAATGTATGCTCGTGGAACTACCTGTAATTTGAAACTTGGCCAGACGTTTTTCAGGTCCTGAAATCCATCCAAGGTATGTTTGCAGAAGGAGTATTTCCACAGCTGCGTGTTAGAGAAATAGATAGATGGGTGTTAAAGAAAAGGAAAAAAAAGGTGGAATATTGAAAAAAATTGGTATTGGAGGAGAGAACTGTCTATTTTCAGATTAAAAATTTATAGGTTGTATTTCATCAAAGAGCAAATGCTCTTTAATTATAAAAAGAAACAAAGACTTCTTACAGAAAGACTTTTTCTGCTGTCTTTTGACAAATATTATTTAGGGGAGAAGACTGAATCAGACAGGTTAGTGTGTATTTTGGACAAAAGAAATCTTGAGATTCTTCAGGACTAACACTTACCTTGAAAGGAACGCTGCCCATTTTTTGCTTTGTCATCTTCTTTATAAGTTAGTTGATTCTTTTTTTGTGGCTTCCTCTTTGGTGAAGGTATTTTATTAGAAACAAGATAAAAATGTTCTTAAGTGTATTAAAAGTGCTTTTTTACTCACTCAGTTCCACTCCAGTACACTACTCTTAAATATTTTTTCAAGCTTACACTTTCCAATCCTCCCCAATGTATTGGAGGAACTCTCAGTAGCTGAAGCAGAATTTTGAGCCAGTCTAGGTCCAGTGATAGCAATCCTTTGCAGTGCAGGATTTGTGAGCTCCAAGATGACACCATGAGGTACCTCGTGGTGCAGAAAGTGTTTTGGCAGATAAGAAGGACAGGCTGAAACACGTGTTAAATACTCTTGTATTGTATCAAGTGATAACATCTCTGCAGTGTGCTTTGGGATGTCTGTATAGGCATTAAAATCAATGTAAGAATTATCGAATCTCAAGCCCCTTGATTCTAATACATATTTTAAATACTGCTAATGTAGTTCATTAGTATTCTGAGAAAAATCAAGCACACTTTTCAACACTCAGCCACAGAGTTTGGAAATACTCAAACATTTCTATGTTTAGAGGCCTCTGTGGCCACAAAGAAAAATATGCTAATTTCAACCAGATCTTTGTGTTCTCGGCTGAAGTAGTAGCTAGTATATTATAGGCATATACAAAGCTGTTCTCCTCCCAGGAGATATTGTAGTTGTGAATGACTCTTGGAAAACAACATTAACTTGCTGCCACAACCGGATGAGCTATAAAAACGAGTACAGATAATACTGTGTTACGTTTTCTAGCTTCTGCAGCAGCCAGCTTGCATTTTGGCCCCTTAATTTCTTACAAACAAAATAGCTTTCAGGGCTTTGCTTCTCGAAGTTGTGGTGGAGTTGCTTTTATGATCTCTTCCATTTTCTTGCTGCCATACATCTGGTGGTCAGGCGTGAGCTGCCAGAGACTCTGTGGGCTGTGCTCAAGCCTTTGGCTGTTACCACTACCTTTATGGTAGTTGTAATTAACCTTACTGTTCCTTATAAAGTGTTCTCACGCTTTTTTTTTTTTTTTTTCCTGCCCCTCTGGAAAACAAGCAAACTCATTTTTTAAATGGGTATTGGTTTTCTTTGTGAAATGTTTCAGCTACTCTAATGGTCAAGCCTCGGCCATAATATTACTGATGGGATGTACAGGATTCACACTTTGTACCACCACACAAGTGTGAGCAGTTGCTCTGAGTGAGCCACTCCTGAGAGACATGGATCTGATGTTAAGGTATGGCTTCTATTTAAAATTTAATTGCAACTAAATTTCAGTTGGGTTTTTGTTTGATTCCAGTAAAACTTTCTGTTCAGTTCCATTTAGGCTGAGAGAGGGGCTTCTAGGGAGTTCTGGAACAGACTTTACTCGGAGACTTCCACCTTCCTGAAGGAGCTGGTTTGTCATTCTCCTTCAGGGATCTGCCTTGGACATGCTTGTCATGCCTCTGCAGTGATGCCTGTACAGCAAATGTTTGCTGTTTTTATCAAAGAACCTTTTCAGAAATAATTTTTGCCTGCCTCGAATTCTGGTACTGAGTTTACAAGTGCCTGGTGTAATATCCTGTGCCAGAAGCCAGTCTCATCCCAGATTTTTATTTCAGGTGAGAGATTCGGTGTGATCACTGTGGGCAGTGCAAATGGAGAACTTTGTTCTGTTCTTTTTTTGACTTGTCATATATTATGACCACATTTCCTCAAGATGAATGGTATGCTGAAAACAAGATTTAATTAACGTTGGTTCACACTTTCCTACAAAAACTTATGTTTGTGATTGAGCTTTCCCTTTGCTCCTGTTAGTAATGAATGAACTTGGAAGGACAGACTCTAAGTGACAGAGTGGTCACCCTCCGTGGTCACCAGGAGCTTGATGTCTGGCGGATTGGGAATACTCTGTTGTGTCTCTGCCATTAAAGCTGCCCTGGCTGTGGCCTTTGTGAGCAGCTGGGAAGCCTCAAACCACAGTCAGAGCCACAGCCCTGTGCTTCAGAACTCCCTTGTGATAAAAGGAGCTGGGATTAGTGTCTGGGACCCAGAGCTGAGCAACCAGCCTGGGCCCTCTCATGATAGGGACAAAAATGGGGCCCGAGGAGCCCCTGGTCCCTCCCCAGCCTCTGGCATGAGCTGGAGGGTAGCTCTCTTTTTTTTTTAATATCACTTAAAAAAAAGTGTATTTTTTATGTTCTTGGACACAGAAGAAATCACAAAATTAACGCCTGTTAGTGTAATTCTTTTACTTCTGGAATAAAATCAGATTTTATCCTTTTTGTCTTTGCCTTGTGAAGGGAATTGTGGGAAATTCAGCAGACCTGATCACATAATGGTTTAGTCCAAGTGAGACAGAGACAGAGAGTATTTGTCTAATTCTTTTTGCTCTCTCAGAAGGCAGCCTGCAACCTTCTGTGAAAAAAAAAAATCCTGTGAGGTTTTTTTTTTTAATTTACTGTGAGGTCATTTTACTAAAGAGAATAGGTAGTGATGAAGACAAAGGAAGAAAATTAGTGTCAAGTATGTTTCTTCTTTTTTTTTTTTTTTTTCTGATTCTTCATGCAAACTTTCAATAACGTTTCAAATCTTGGAAGAACTTGTGGAAAACTCTCTCAGTTCATCATAAGTTTACATGGGATTTTGAAATCATTCATTCAAACCCTTGAACTTTGAGAACTGACACCAAAATTTGGCACAAAGGTGTTTTCCTAAGAGTAAAATTTTGGTTTGGTTCTTTTTTTTTTAAGGCACCGTGTTAGAGCTTTGGTTTAGGTTCATCTTTCCTCAAAGCAGTGCTGAAGAGATGGCTCCAAAGCTGTATTCCAGAGAGCAGAGTCTCCAGGGCCCCACTTCTGACATCCCTCTGTCTTCCATCAGCTCTGAGTTTTCTGCAGTTTTGTGCCACAGCCTCTGCCCCAATAGCTTGGTCAAGCTGACTTTTTCAGTGACAGATTAGTGGAGCCTGGGATGGTTCTTGAGATGCTCTTGGCAAGGAAAGCCTTACTTAATGGAAATTAGCATATTCCACTTTGTGGGTGCTGTTAGGAATGGAATGTATATACCTTGTACATTGTTTTACTTACAATGTAAGGAAAGAAGGTGATGGAAAACCTGCCCTGATTTTGGCTTTCTCATTTCTTGTTGTTGTGACAGGAAGGGATGTTCTGACAATTCTTATTTATTAATGTTATGATTACTTTTTTTGTTATGATTCCTTTTCTTTTAGGATGATTGATCTAAAAAATGAATTGTAATTGACTGTGAAATCGTCACAGAGTGTTTCTCCTCAGGCCTCAGACCAAATGTCCAGAAGTTTGGTTAGAGCACCTTCAGTATCTTGTGAAGCTGGTACATGCTGTGCTTGATTCTATTTCTTGCTTGTGGCACATCCAGTGTTACACTGCATGATCTTTTTTTATTTTTGCACAAAAGTGTGAAATCTCCCTCAAGATGACCCATTGAGGTCGTCAACATGTTTTGTGTTCATACCAATTTTTCTATTTGGAATTCAGTCTGAGCTTTAGGCTTTCCCAGTTTTGTCAGAGATGAAGGCAGTGACCTAACACTTTTCAGGGAGACAAATCCTTCATGACCACCACAACAAAATAAAAGCTTATATAAATACAAAGAGAGAAAATTCCTGTGAACTTTGTGAAAGAGGGAGAATATGATTCCATAAAGCATTTCTATCTGCTGGAAAGCTGCTTAGCTGTCTTAAAGCTAACGTATTTCTCTTGCTATTGCCTTGCTTTCAGAGGCTATGGAGATTTTTGTGTCTGTGAAGTTGAGTTCTGCCCTTCAGAGCAGAAACTGAGGGCAGAGAACATTACTGATTTGTTGTCCACGAGATCAATGGCTGCAACTTCTGCTTCAGATACAAATCTAGAGGTTCTGCTTGACAGAAGAAATAGGTAATGGGGAATATTGCTTCTGAAATGGCTGTGTTGTGTAGCGGGAAGTTTACCTGGAAATGAGACCAAGTGTTCCATTTCTTTCGCCAGGGTGACATACATGTCTCTTCTTGCTAGCTTATCTCTTGCAACTTTCCTCTGAAAGTCTGATTGCCCCATAAGAAATACAATTAGAATACCAAAGTAAGTCTCATTTTGACCAGAAGGGAATTTTTCCGTTTTGTGGGAAAAACTGAGCAACGGAACTGCACATGGACTTTCTGTTTCAAATGAACAAAAGTTATAATAAGATAATTATTTTTTCTGACCTAACATATTTGTGTGTGTTTTTCCCCTCTGTTCCTTGAATATTCTAGATCATCAGGATTCCAAATTTAAGTATTATCTGAGTAAGAATTTTGATCTGTTTTCCAGTTTCCTTATACCTTCCTTTCATCAGCAGGCTTGAGCATTATATGAGACCACTGAACTCTAGCACACTGCATGGACAGAAAAAAAATAATCACACTATTTTCAAATTCAAATAAACAGAGGTTTTTTAAATCCTTAAAAATTGCTCTTGGCATAGAATTCAGATTTCTGTCATTCATAAGCTCCTATGGCTCTGAAAGATGCGATGCTTTTGATAAGAACAAAGGTGCAACCCAGTATTATTTTACCTCTCTGGATTTCCGAGGACATGTGGCTTTTGGAAGTGGCACTGATAAGTGGTTTTTAGAGTGACTGCTTTGGTCTGCTGAAAACGGGAGCGATTTCCATTTCCGAAGCGCGGCGGAAAACAAAAGAGCACTGAAAGCTCAATCAGTGGCATTTTCCCCTGTGGCAACAGCTGTATTCCTTCAGCTGCTCTCCTTCCGTAGGAATCTCGCCGGGATGCCAGGATGCCCTGCCGGTTCACCAGGAGCCGCAGACACATTGTCTGTCGCATTAAGAGGCAAAGCGTGTGTCACTGCCTGTCGTCCGAAGCTGCTGATTGGCGTTTGGAAATATCCGGTGATTTTCCAAGCTGTAATGAAGTTAGTTCAGCAGTCATTTCTTTGCTAAGTGGATGGGAGAGCCTGCATGTCTGTCACTGTGTTTATAAAAAAAGGCTTGTTTGTGTATCTATAATTTTGTTTTTTGAGTGCTCGCATCTTGCTGTGACATTTACCTTATTTTCATGCCTGTGGGAACTTAGTGATCTTTCATTAATTTACAGTTCTTTTTAAGTGTTCAAGACCACAGTAGGACCTTGGGAGAAGTCTTTAAAAAAACCCCACAGAACACCCAACAAATTTAAACTGTATTTTATTTGCACTTCAGAAGTTAAAACCAGGTCTCAGGCTTATTGTTCTAGCCTAGATGCCACTTTGTGCTGATGGCTCTGTTGACCATGCTGGATGTGGCAGACTTGTCAGAATTCCCTCTCCAGAGTGATGTGACCAGCAATAACCCTCAATGCATGCTGTATAACAGAATCTAATTTGCAAACAGCCTGATTTTTGTATGGAGAGTGTAAATTAGTTGGCTACAAATCTTCATGGTGAGAGAGCGGGTTACAAGGCATGAAAGCACAGGGATCAGGGATGTATATTGTCTCAGAGGCTCCTGAAGTCATCTTATAAACTTTGTTTTCCACAAAACAAAAAGTCAAGGTAGTTTTAAGTATGATGTGGGGGTGATAGCTCTGGTATCTGAAAGGTATTGTGTTGGACTTTACTGGACTTGAACCTGCTGTTAGAGACTAAAAGAATTTGGGATGTACAGTTCATGGAAACTGTCAAACATTCCTACAGAGGGGAAATTCTTAGGGGTCAGGCCTGTGAGCCAGCTGATTGAGAAATGCTGCTGAATCATGTAAATGGCACTTTGATCTGGTCAAAGCTATTAATATTCTCTGTTCTAGTATTTTCAGCGATTCTGGATGCTACAGCAACTCAGCCAAGCCTCGTCCTTAGTTGAATGTATACTAGTCACTGCATTCAAATTTTGGCTGAGCTTCCTTGTTGTCATCCAAAATACACTGTTGTGTTTTATCTTGTTTACGTTTTTCTCTCTGGAAAAACTCTGGCACACGGAGAGCTACAATTCATGGCATCACACTAACATCTAAAATCTCCAGTGGCAGCACCACAGTATTCTTGAGAGAGTTTTGCTTCTGAAGGCACAGCTTTAAGGGAGAGGCAGAGATGTGTATAAAAGAAGGGAAAAATTGAAAAGAATATGGAGACAAATCCAGGGTGAAAGTAAAACCACATGGAGTTAGAGAGTGAGAATTACAACAGCAGGTCCTTGACAAGAGAGTACTGCTCTGGACATGCAGGTAATTGAAGACAGACAAAAGGATGGTTTTAAGCACGGTTTTATGAGGTTAATAGAGCAGGAATATTTCCGATAAGTCCAACATGGTGTTACAGGATTCTTACCACATAACTCATAACTCAGGTTCTCTGTTCTCTGGTTTACCCACAGGATTTAGCTTGTAACTGGAGCAAAAGCCAGAACATAAAGAATATGGCCTAAAATAGCACAAAGCCTAATTTTTTTTTTGTTTGACCAAAGTCATACTTAAGTTATGCTTTAAACTTCAGACCCAGTGGAAAGTACAGGTAGTGGGAAAGCAGAGTAACAAACGAGGAGATCTCAGGTAATGGTATTTTTATTTCATCTCTGTATGGGTGTGCTTGAAGCAAAATCACACAACTGAATAATAAGAAATGTTATACTTAAGTAGTGATAGGCTACTTAGGCAAAATATTTGTGAACAGTTGATTAAGAATGTGACTCAGGGATTCCAGTGCTTTATTAACAACCTAAAATGGCTCACTAGGAGAGAGATCAGAGTCTATCTATAGGCAGTGCTCTCTAAAGTCTCCTTTTTGTAATCTCAGAGGTACTTGCTGACCTTTGTATTTGTTTTAATTGCTGTTCATTAGTGAAGCAGATAATAAAGTAAGTATTTGCATTAGAAATCCTATAGATTCATGTGCAGTCTTAAATAATATTGTATGCTGGCTCTTTAGAGTCAGAACTCATTGTTTGGGAGAGTGTATTAAAATATGAAAGATAGATCTACAGCTTCAGTCTATAGGGGTCCTTCCACATGTATAAGATAAAAGCTAGGAAAGAGTGAAACTCAAGCTTTCCAGATCCTTAACTGTTCCCTCTCTAGTCTCAGTGACCTAGGAAAATATTCTATTTCCTCCTTCTGAGAGATTTTATGGGTTTTCTTGATTTTTTTTTTTTTAATTGTAAGGGATGCTGGCTGATGGCTGAATAAAAAACCAACCAAACAAAAAAACCTCAAAAAACAAAAAAATCCCAAAACCAACCAACCAAACAAAAAAAATTTAGATTATTGTCATGAATATTTAGTGAGCTATTAAGTACCCTATTTCTAAGTGACTACATCTGTGAACCCCCCTGCCAGTGTTTAACTGATGACATGAGAAAGTTAATTTTTTTTTTTTTGTCTGTTCCAATAGAAGAAGTTCTTGATCCCTAAAGCAGGGGCTGGGTTAGTTTAAGTGGTGCAAAGAAGTAGTGTTGTTATTGATGAAGGAAAAAGATAAACCCCAAGCAAACAGATCCACCCCCCCACATTCTTAGAGCTGGGTGGTCAATGCCTATGTCTGCATCAGAGAATCTGGAAGTGGTTTTAAAGTTTGCAGATCCTGTTATGTTTCTTGGGCAAGTCCCTTTTTGCTGACACACAACCATTTGAGGGTGAAAACCATGGACAAGAAATCTAAATGGTGGTTTAGTGCTTAGTAAAAGATGCCCTGCACAGAGTGCTGGGGTGCAGGACCACCATGCTCCACCCTGGAAATGATTTAGCTGGGGTGGCACATTGACTAGACTGTCATGGCCACTTCAGTGGAGATTCACCATGAGAGGAGTGGCTTTCTTTTCCCGTGTGCCAAGTGTTGAACGTGGTTTGGTGCCTGATACCATTCTCAGAAAACATTTGTCCTGTTTGTGCTGCTTTGCTTTTATCTGTTCAGGGCCGTGGTTTGGCTTTTGGCTGGGCCATTCGTTGCTGTAGTGTGGGCTACACCTGTAGCTAAGCAGTTGTGTAGTGCCAGACTTGCCTTGTGGCCTTTCCTAGGATGGAATTCCTCGAGACATCACTGCCCAAGGCAGTGGGAAGAGCTTGGAACTGTCTGGAAGCTGGATGACTGTGAGATGGCTTGGTCTTCCCCAACACCTGTCATTCTGAGCTGCCTTAGGGTAAGTGGAATAGGACAGGTCTGAGAAAAGGAGGGTGCAACAGTTGAAGGTCAAGGAAATTATTGGTGGCTAGAACATGTTGAACTTTGCGTGTCCATTTGAAAGACATATGGGCACTCTAAGAGGTGTGAGTCTAGCAAACACCAAGCCTTTCCCTGCTAATCAGAAATTTTAAAACTTCTCTTTCCCAGAAAAGATTGAATGTGTGGTCAAAGATTTTCTTCCTAAAAGGCATTTCTGGCCTGTATGCCTCTGACCAGTCTGTTATTTACCCTTTCCTGGTGTGCACAAACATTTGGTGAACATTCTGATTTCTTTACAAACTGCAAGCGCACTGTGGCAGGTGAACCTGGTTAAATGTCAGTGACCTGCTGTACTAATTGCAAGAGGCTTTAAGCATTCAATTGCTAATCTCTGCAGGCTCTGAAATTTTAATTAACTACTCATAATTTCTAAATTCTAAAATCTTCTGCATTCCAAAAATTCAGCAAGTAGTTTCTGGTGTAAATGGCAGATTATTTGTTAAAACAAGATGAGAAGCATGTCATCATGGTTGACTTTCACTTTTAGCTTAATTGTTGGAAATTATTTCATTTTTACACATAAGATTAACTTTTACAGAGGGCTTGAGGATTCCTTTGTGCATTGTGTGTGAAAAGAAACTTTCCCAGAAACTTTGAAGCTAGCCTTACACATGGCAGCTCTGTGAAAAACTCAGGTTTTTTGCCACTCGTTTCAACCGTTTGTAGCGTTGCTTTGAAGTGAGGGTTTGGGCCACATTCATCCCCTCTGGAAAAGTTACTGAGGCCATTAAATGGGGAATATGGCCCCGAGTTCTGGTGCAGGTTCGCTAAGGAACGTTGCCATATGGGCCACTGTGCTACCAGTATGATTTAAAAGGCATCTGAGCCAGAGCAGGGGAAATAAAAATCCTTACATATGCAAACTGTGATTGTGAAGTTGATGTGTATGAGTCTCTAGATTTGAAAAGAATTCACTGTATTCCCTGTTGTTTCGAAGTTCTTTTAAACTTTCTAAATCCGTTCTTAAACCTTTGATCTGAAACAGAATAAATCTGATCTGAATGAAAGCTATTTGTCCATAGAATAATAATAAAAATATAATTTTTCTATAGAGAGGGCTGATGCTTTAAGTGTGAAAGCTTTTGGGGTTCTGTATGGTCCATATTTTGAATTTGCAATAACTTTGCCTCTGTGCCTCCTCACCTTCCGCCCCCACCTCCCGCTGTTTTTCTTTCTTTTTTCTTTTCTTGTAGAATATTTTTTATGCTGCTCAGCTTTCTTTCCATGTACTTTTGCAGCGTGTGTATGTAGTTATAGGAAGACTATAAACTGGAAAAGAGAGAAGAGGGTTATATATAAATTTCAGTTAATTAGTGTTCTGAGATGCTCTAAACTAGGAATATCATCCTCCCCTCAGAAATGTATCCAGAGTCATTAAGAAAGGAAATCTTTGGAAATGCTGTTATCCCTAGCTGGTCCTAGGTGTGACATTCAGTGCAGCATGGCCTTAACTACACTCTGCACTGAATGTATTTGAAGTCCTTGTCAGTCAGTTTTTGACTCTTTGGCCATGGTCCACCCAATGTGATATCCAATTGCTTGTGAATGGATCCAGTGTTTGGACCTGCAGAAGTCTGCTGTTTTGGCTTCTACAACTATTCCTGATTTTTTTATTTTGCATGCAACAGGGCTTCCTGACATCTGCTTCAAATAAATTTTTTTCCTTGTAATATTCATATATGCCCCCTTGTCCTGTCATGTGTATTAAACTGAAAATAATTCTTGAATAGACATCCATATCATGCAGGATTTTGTGTACTTTTTATAAACGCCATCTGGATTTGATCCTGCTGTAGAGAGGCAGGATGCTTTGCTTTTTGACAGAGTTTTCTATCAGAAACACTGTCAGGAAGGAATCCATGGGCCTTTCTTCCTTTCAAACCTGAGATAGCACTGAGTCTGTCCACAGCTTCCCTTCAGTGGCTTTTTAAAAGTCAGAAATGCACAACCACAAAGGGCTTGAATAGTCTAAGTAGCTCAGGAAGGGGTTTCAGTAATGGTGCCACAGACTTTCATTTGCAGAGTCTGCAGAGCTGTAGCAGGCAGTTTGCCAGGGCAGCAAATTAACATTATTTAACATTTCTGAAACTTTTAATTAAGCTTGTTTTAGGCTTGCAGGCAAACTGGAGCGTATATTCCCATCCTCCACTTAAGAATGTTCTTGGCTTCTCGATGAGCTCTCCTAAGTGGTCCCAGTTCTTATAACAATGTCATCCTAATGAGCTGTGCAAAACATGGTCTGTTTTGTTCTGGGGGCTTCATGCGCAGCAATTTTGCCTCCAGTCCACGTGGGTCTGCACCCCGTGATTTTTATGTTGAGTTTCAGGTTCATGGGGAAAGGAAAAATAGAAAAAGCACTGTTTAATAGGGGTTTATGGGAGTTCCATAAACTCGCCCATATTCTCTCTAAAGATGTGTGAATCTTAGTTAACCTTTTATGAAAAGTTTTGTATTTGTAAAGAAACTCAAAAGGGGCACATTGTGTAGTTTATGACTTCATTGTGAACATTTTTTACAGCTGTAATCCTTCCTTCTGAATGTTCTGTTATGGCTGCTGCTCTTGCTGTATGGCAAAGGTAACAAAATGGTTCCTCTTATAAACCCCTATTTGCAGACGGCTTGTGAAACATGCAGCTTTGCAGATGAATTGTTCTATATCTTGGATTGTGGCCACATATGCATTTTTTTGGAAGGCTTGAGCAAAATTGGTTCAATCACTTGTATGAGAGTCGGGAGGAAAACCCAAGTCCAGCCTTTAGAGCAAGGTTGGAAAACTACTTTTACAAGGAAGTATTTTATACTCTAAAAGAAGTGCCTGAATATGTTTTAGAGGGGTTATTTTTGGTTAAATTATAAGCCAAATCCAGGCAAACCTGGAAAATGCACCTGTGGAGTGAGAGTGAGCAGAAAAGCTCCAGTTCTTTCTGGATATTTTCCTAATCTTTAATAAAGCTATGACTTGGTGAAGGAGGTGCTCCTCATGTTACATCCTTCAGCAAAATAATCCATTACTTAAGAAAGGTGCAGGGAGTAATAAACATAGGGTAGCTTTTTTTGGGGTCAAAACATGAAGGACTGTCAAAGCCAAAGCTTTTCAAATGTTTCTGAGTCAAAGCAGAGTCCAACTGGAAAAGTTTCAATCAAAGGAAGAAGTGCATATGGAGGAAAACAGATGAGATCCCTCTTGCTCCTGCCTCGTTCTGGGCATGCATTTATATTATACAAAAGCTCCAATTCCAATCCTTTTTTCTAAAGAATTTGTGTTTGTTATTATAACAAGTAGAGAAGCTGCAACAGAAGCAACCAAAATTTGGTGTGAGCATAGTGAATTCCTTGAAGTTGATCAGCTTGTTTCTAGAAGAGCAGTGGTGGCCTGCATCAGAAGCCTTTTCAGTAACAGCCTCCAGCAAGACTGGAAAGATCATAATAAGGAAAAACACTTTTTTTGAAGCTGGTTTTCTGGGGAGTTCAGAAGTACTGCTTAGGTTGTGGTACTGCTCTTTCTTCACTTTATATCTAGAAAAAGCATTGGTGATGGGGAGTTGATCTGGTTTTTTCCAGACTATGCTTTCATTTGTGTTTTATTGTGGTTCTTTGGCTGATTTATCTCAAGGACTATGAATGTAACAGTTTGTTGAATAGCTTAGCAACCATCCTCATTTCAAAAACTCATGAAAACATTAGTTGTCATACAAAGTACGTTGGGTTCTTCTGCCCGGTAAAACTCATCTAGATGAAATCCAAAACTTTTAAAGTTTGATTAGTAACTTATGACCTGATAATAAAACTTTGTTAGCAGAATGATGGATGTGGAAAAAAAGTATTTTCATTAGGACACTATTCTGATAATTTTTATATGATTTTTAAAAATGTCTCTATTGTTTTTAAAAACAGAGGAAGAGAATTAAGGTTTTGCTGTTCCAATTCATGTAAAAGTGGTTAAGTTAAGGAGCTGGTGGAGCTTGTAGTGTTTTCTGCTGGCCTTTCCAGGGAGTTTTGCAAGGATGTCTTGTATGAAGTGAGGAGGAAGCAGCTTCCTGGTCTTGTGCTGTAAAATCCTGAGCCATTAATATTCTCAGCCTTCTGGTAACTAGCAATAGAAAGGTTTTAGTCTTAAATCAGTTCCACTGGAGCAGTTCTTGTTTATGTTGTGGCGATGTTAGAATGTATTATATACGTCTCCGTTTAAAGGATGGGATAAATGACTTCAGCTTGGCCCACAAATATAAACCATCCTTATTAGAGAGCAGCCCTGTAAAACAGGAATGCACACCTCATCGTAGGTCAAAGCATTTGTAAGGAATGTGTCCAAGACAGACACCTGCAGAAAATTAAAGCATTTGCTCCCCCTATACACAAAAATTTCAAGAGGTAATTACCTTCAGTGTGAAACATAATACGGCTCCCATTAGATGGAACACATGGAGTGAAAATTGAATGGATGTCTTGTCGGGAGCGCTTCTGGGAATCAATAGGGCTGTTGAAAGCAGTGATAGGGGTGTTTGCTTTGCCTTTGTGTGCCGCTATCCCTAGCCTTATCTTTGGGGGTTTGTGATGAGTCTGTTGTCACTCGGCTCAGCGGGCAGACAGGGACTTCCTCCATCGCGCTGTCTCCTGCCAGCTGCTTGCTTTGTGCCGAGCTGGCTGCTGCCTTTGGGGGCTCCCGGCTCTCCTGTCAGCCCTGCCGACTCCTCTGCTGTCCCTTGTCGCTCTCCGTGCCAAGGGCTGGCGGGGAAGGCGCTGCTTTGCTGTGCCTGCGAGGACGGCAGTGAGAGAGCGGGGCTGCTGCGCTCAGCATCTCACTTTGTTGAGCCGCCTTTTATCCTCCGGGGAACTTCCTCGGAGGAGACGGAGCTGAAAGTTAAGACTTCATGCTTTGTTCTGGCAGCTGAGCCGCAAATATCCAGTTTCCTCTCTCATTGTTTGACGTTTTGTTTATGTCTCTGTTACAGAAATAGAGCGAGCGGTCTTTTGTGTGCAGGTTTTCTGCTCCCTCCAACTACTGAATGACAATCAGGTTCGGTTCGAAGTGTGCGCTGCTATTTCCTCCCTTCTTGCTAGTTCTGGAGATCGCTGCCAAGCGGGAATTGTGTGCCTGCCCAGCCGCAGTGACTGCTCACGGCAGGTTTTGTAGCTATTCAGCTCCATCTGACGGCTGTCAGGTCAACAAGGTGTGAGATGTGCTGGCAGCCTTCGGCACTGGCAGAGCCCTCGCTTGTGCGTGAAGAGGCAGATGGTGCCTTGGCTGATGGCACTGCACGAAAGGGGTGTCCTGCCATGCAGCCTCCTGGGCCACCTTGGCTCTGCTCCGGAGCTGTTCACTGCAATCGCTTGGACTCCTGCTTGGTTTGCATGTTAGAACCTGTTGAAACATGAATAGAAATCTCTAGCCTGCAGCGGTGACCATAAGTTTGCCCGTGTGCTTCAAGTTCCAGTGACATTGTGAAAGGTTTGTCTGCTGACTCATAGATGTTTTCAGAAGCTCTGCTGTGGAGCTGTCAGTTTGCAGCCCTGTCAGGTTGGATTCCAGTTGTCCCCAAGCCTCCCGAGAGGGAGACTACAATTTCAGGTGTCACAGAAATACCTCAGGTTCTGTCCCTCAGGCAGAGGAATAAGCCCCTATGGTTTAGTGGCATATGCTGGTTGTGTTTGGGATGGGTGAAATTCAGGATCCATCCAAGCCTTTGGCTACCTACGAAGGAAAGTAACAACTCAGGGATGCTTTTTTGCTTTTCCCCTGTGACATATATTATGATTAGTCTCAAGGGATGGGGAGGAGGTGGGAGTCCTCATGTACAGTGCTTTATGCTTTTTTGGGCCAGACTTATGGCAAGCTATGATCTCTCCTTTGGCCCGCATTAAACATTGGTGTAGTCAAAATGCCTGCTTCTGTCAGTGCTGGCATCAGTCAACAAAATACATGCAGTGCTTTGCACGGCTCCAAAATACATTTCTTGTTCCACTGATAGCAGTGATGCTGGGTAATTTCCAGGGTAGAGTTGCATTTAATAACATCTAGGTAAAACCTGGTTCATTTGGGAGGAAAAAAATGGTTTTGCCAAACCAGACGAAAGAGCTAAGCTATGTAACTGTGAAGCTGGATGCTGGCTTTTTTTGGTGTGCTGTTCTCACTGGTAAGCCCCAGTTTATGCCCACTGTGTACACAGGGAACAATTTGGCATGTATGACAGCTCTGGTACAAATCAATTCCCAGTTAGAACAAATAGTTTTTTAATGTTTAAGTTCAGTAAATGATAACAATCCACGGTTCCATTTCAGTCTGTAGTTCTTCCCTCAAAAACTTCTAAGCTGCTTTGATTAATATCTTGACTTTCCTTACAGACTTCTTCTTTCCATGTGAAATTAGAGACTAAGACATTTAATACACTTGTAATGCAGCATTTCCTTTTAAATAGTGGTTTAAAGATCAAAAGAGCTGTGAGCCTGTGTTGTCTGTATTTTTCTGGAATGGGAAACTTACACTGCTTTAATTGTCAACTTTTCCTGTCCTTTTCTTGCCCTCACTTTATTTCAATGCAACTGTGCTTGCATTTCATTGAGATGGTAAAGTTGTCTGTATAGTTGCCTATGTTTTTGAGCATTTTGAGTGAAGTAAAGGTGATATATATCAAAGAGAATCAAACTGGATTCTGAGATTTTAGTACAGATTTGAGCTTGAATGTTACCTAGATTATGCAGTTCTAGGAAGTTTTGACTAGGTTAAAGTCATGCAGTTTTGAGCTTCTGGGTCACTTTTTTATGCTACTGTTTTTCTCCTTGTTAATCACTTTTTGTCTGGAAGTGGCAAAATAGCAATTCAGCTGCCCTTCTGATCTGTATTCTGCTCCCAAAGGAGACTATCAGTGGTGGGGTTTTGCCTCTTGTACTTCATTCTGTGGCGTAATATAAGTTCTGCTTAACATTTGATGTGGCAGTTACTTGCAATTGTGAGGATACTCTTTGGGATTTTAAGATTCCTGAGCACATATATGCTGAAAAATTAGTTTAACATACAGAAAATGGCGTTTGGACGGCATGGCATGCTCTCACTACTGTAGCTATTCTGGAATTTGCTCTTCCAGTTGAATGTCCACTATCTGGGAAGATCCAGAGCTACCTGTACTCTGGTTGGGTTTCTAACTGAACTTAAAATAAAGACCTGTGTTGGCAGAAAGCTTTAATAGAGTTTAATTTCTCTCGTGCATCAAGGGTAATTATTTTATTCACACTAGATGGTGTGACTCTGGTTTTCCTCATAACGATGGTAGTAGTCTGATCTGTGCCTAAAAAGTAGCAAGGTAGGGTAAAACAGCTGGGGCAGCTCCCCTCTCTCTTCTGACCTTCAGCAGCCCAGCAACATCTTGTCCTTGTGGACACCAAGGCTCTTCCCTGCCCATGTTATCATTTATATATCTGGTAATTTGTGCTCAAACAGTTTGTTGGAGGCAGCTGAACTAGATTGCTCCTACCCCAGCTACTCCAGAAAACCAAAACTGTTTATCCCTTGCAGTTGTGCTCCTGGGGAAATGTTCTTTCTCTGTTTGGATGGATACACACTGTGCTGTGAAATGTCTCAGGTGGTGTTGCAGTGTTTACATTTCCCACCTCAGCAGCCTTCAAAGAGCTTCCAGCTCACAGCAGAACTTGAGGCTCATGTCATTAACATGGGTATGGATGGGGAACTGCTGGAAGTGGCTGCCCTCCCTGCAATGCCTCCAGAATTTTTCCTTCTC
The DNA here is from genome assembly GCF_009819655.1 of Sylvia atricapilla. Classification (NCBI taxonomy): domain Eukaryota; kingdom Metazoa; phylum Chordata; class Aves; order Passeriformes; family Sylviidae; genus Sylvia; species Sylvia atricapilla. The sequence continues at coordinate 66,651,016 of NC_089143.1, forward strand.
CTGCAATTACTTCTCCTTCCTAAGCCTTTAAAAAAGATACTGATGAAGTATCCAGCAGAACAAGACACTAACTTGGCTTTTAGAAAGACAGTCATACAAGTAATAATGAACTATAAAACATAACCTTGACAAGGAATAAATGCTGGCTAGGACAACTTTTCCTCTCTGGATCACAGGCAGGTGCTATCCTAATGGAAACTCCAAAACTGAGGGGAGACTGAAGAATCATTTCAGAATCTGATGTAAGAACCAAATGGCTGCAGTTCAGTGTTACTTCAAGAGTTGGAAAGTTAAAAGTAATCCCAAAAGCTGAATTAGTGGGCAAACAAAATGCTGGTCAAAGGTGCATAATAAAAATGAATTGTTACAGAGTTACACAATTTTCCATGGGAACTTGCAAGAATTTTGTGGATGTGATTTGTTTTTCTGCATGCATGTGCGTGTCCTTCAGCTTTTCAACATGGTACCTTTCCAACAGAGAAGTAAAAGCAGTTTTGATAAATGGAGTTTTCAGGGGTATGGTGTGTAAACCATCTGAATGTAAGATGTCTTAATTACTTTTACAGGATCTATGAAAACTGAAGTATTTTGACCGAGAACTGATTTGAATGTCATGACTGAGCACTTTGAGTCTGTGCTGCTCATTCCTCCTAGCACAGAGAAAATGACATTCCAAACAACATGAAAATTTCAGTCAATTTTAGAATATATGGGAAGAGCTGAAGATGAAGCTTTTGAAGCAGTTTTTTAATTATGGCATGCCAGCCCTTTGGTAGTGGCAATGTTGTTATTCTTTTTGTGGTTGTTTTGAACTGCTTTCAGAATAACACACAAGGTTTTCTGTGTGTAAATATGTATATACAGTTGTGGTGTTTGTACTTATAGATGTGCCCTCACCAAAAAACAGATGTGCACCCTATAAAACCCATTAACTTCTGTACTCTTTTCCATCTTTTATTACTGTTTGTTTTGAATGGCCCCATTGTTTTTACCTGATTGTTGTGTTGGTTGCTCTCATGATACATTTTTAAAAAAAAATAAAGACATAGGAAGAGACCTTCCAGACATCTGCTTTAAATTAAAGTTGCTTTAATTTCCCCATATGCCATCTTTTCTCCATCATCTGTGCTAATCCTCAGTCAACATGTGCAGGATTTCATACATTGTCTCATAGGCACATCTTTAGCTTGTGTTTTCAACTAGTTCATAAACATGTTTGCTTTAACATATCCTTAGATTGCATTTATCGGGTTTTAAATCCACGATCAAAGGCACAGTGTCCTTTCAGTGTCATTTCAGTGTGTTCAGCGTCTTTTAATGAAACACAAGTTAAACAAGCCCAGCTGGCAGTTCACAGGATATGTTTGGACATTCTTTCTACTCAGACTAACTGTACAGACTCTTAGATGCAGTTGAAATTGTGCAAATCTACATAAACTTGAAGACGTCCTTCAGATGGTTTCAGAAGAAAAAATGGTTGCATCTCCATGTATCAGTGGCATTGTCTGGTCTTGATGGCCCTTAAAATTTTCTCCTCTTCCACAGCCACGCTGACTGGATGACAGGTTAAATATTAGGCAGTATTCTGCAGTAAGTCATGCAATAAACTTTGTCATTTTTAGATCTGTTCTGAACTGATTGGAGGTCTAATTCTGTTTAAAGGAGAGGCTTTTCTTTCAAATCAGCAAAAAGCTCTGAGGTGTGATTTTTGTGTTCTTCTGTAGCAAACCAGTACTTTTAAAATTAAATAGCTTGACTTTTTATTTCATTTTAATTGAGGGAGAAGGACTAAGATGTAGGGCACACACAATAATGCCTAGGTGTAAAATACAGCCATTGGAACACAATGCTCAGTTTAGCCTAGGAGAGGACAAATCTGGCCGCACACAGACTGTGGGCTGGAGGTGCAACTCCTTTAGGTGTGTTCCAGGAGTGATCTGAATGTTGGCATCTCTTTGGCCTGAGTGAGAACATCGAATCCGTGGGCTGAATTAAGAGACAGGTGAATGTTGTGTAGGAATTCAGAATGAAGGGCTTTAGTCTGCCGGTATTGTGTTTTATCAGAGACTGCTAAACCGGCCTTGGAAAGCAGTTAACTACTAAAATTCGAAAATAAACGTTTTGCTTGCATCCCTTCTCATAAATGTGAATAACTGGAACATTTTAAGTATTTGAAAGGTGACAGTGTGAGCTGAAGCATACCCCGGAGTCTCCCCAGGAGCAGAGGCTTGCTACCCCAAAAGGCTTAGCTCCTGGAAGTTCATAGAAATGCAAATTACATGCCAAATTACAAAATGGAAACAAAAAGAAGTGCTAAGCTACTGAAGTGGCTCAGCATGCTAATGACAGGCTTCATTAGGGCATCCTAACATGGACAATTGCTGCAACCCTGAGCAGAACAGATATAATGACTCCTCATTCACAGGGGAGTAAGAACTGTAGTAGGGAATTATTCTGAGCTGTTTTCTTCAGAGTCTGTTTTGGACAGGCTTGATAGAATGAAACCTTCTTAAAGGGTATGGTTTTGAATGATATATGCAAACAAATGTCTTTTTTTACTGCTAGGTTTTTGTAACCTGACATCCGCAACGATTTTTTATGTGCGAGTTATTTTGGGAAGAGGTCAGCTTCAGAGAGCAAGGAAGGAGAAAAAGATTCAAGACCCACAAACAGTAATTATGAAACTCTTTATGAATCATCCATAAAATAGTGACTCATATCAGGAGACCTGTTTGATTTGCTGTATGGGTTACTCCAGCTGTCTGCCTTCTTTGGAATAATCGAATAAAATAGTGTTAAATTTTGCAACTTATAACATAAAAAAGAAAGTTCCAGCAGCCATAAACCCTTTCCTTCAGCCCCCAAAAGTTTGATTTCATACTAAGTATCTTCATTATTATAAATGCATATTGAATTTATTACAGAAATTATTATTTGAACTAGATCTCATATCTTGTGTAGGTTATGCATGGGGGTGAGTGCATATGCATATTACAATTTAATACTGACCTTTTTAAGTCCTCTGTAAATGAACATGACCACATTCCAAGCACAGCCTAGTCTAAAGGAAGAGCACCAGCACAAGTGTGTTTATGCCTCTGAAACAAAAGTGTGATCTGTTTCAGATGTGCAAGAGAAAATGAAGTGTTAAACTACTTGCAAGCAATTGTCATTTTTTTCCCCTCTGAAAAACGAAGGCGCTTTGGGGCTTTGTACAATATTCTAGAGAGGCACACAAATCTGTTTTGCAGAAATCTGGAGTAAAAAAATGGTATAACTCCTCATAGAAAGATAATGAACAGTAGGAGGAATGCAGCATTTGAGGGATAAATGGAAAAATTTTCTCCTGGAAGAACACTCATTGTATATGCAGGTTCTAAATCATCACAGAATGCAAATCTACCTGAGCCATCTTGCCACTCTCCTTTTTGTTTTTTTGTTTTTGTTTTTTTTTTTTCTTAACTGAAATAGGTGGCTAATAGCTAGAATAAACTAGAATAAACACCTCTCTAAAAAAGATGATGTAAAATTACATTACAAAAACTTTTTTTTTCCCCATCACTGCAAAAATTACTTTTTTTCCTAGACCTTCAGTTCTGTGAGAGAATGCATAGGGCATCTGGGATGTGTCTCCAAGTAATGTTCTCACCTTGGTATTTGTCTTTAGTGACTCAAATACTGTGACAGCATTTGAAAAATGTTTCTATTTTGGCAAATATCAACTTGTCTTGATACATTTCCACGCACTAACAGTGTGGTTTTATAGAATGCTTGCTCTCTCCTTCTGGACTTCAGGAGCATCTTTGAGTGTTTTTCAAGTGTACCAAAAAAAATGTACACTAAAAATCTGAAGTCACTTGGATAGGTTTTAAGCAAGTTATGTTAAAGATCTACATTTCTCTTGTTGCTTTTGAGAACTGCTCACCTACTTTTTCTTTGTGTTGCTCCACAGATTTTGGATGAACTAAAGGCATGAAATTATCTGCATGATTATATTGGTTACTGGCTTGAGTAAATGGGCTTTGGAGCAGAAAGTGGTGTCACTTTTAAATTAATTTAATTAAATTTAATAGCAATTAAAAGCACGATTATAAGCACTAAATATAAAATCTGTACTGTGCAATAAAAAGTTGTGCCCCTTATAAGTCGGTATTAGAGCAAGGCAGCAGATGGAATGTGAATCATCATAGGGAAACGCAGCCAAGATAGACACCTTTACCATCTTTTCTTCCACTTTTTAATAATAAATTTTTTCACTATCTGTTTGTCTAAGTTGTCTTCTAGTAAATGCCAGCTGGAAATGAGTGACCGAAACACCAGATGTGATTTAACTTGTAGCAGACTTTGCTGGGAAATTGGAAACTTCCATATATTTCTGCAAACATTATCTTATTAAAAAGAATTAAAATTTTAATTAAGAAAATAATTATCTATTGATCATGACGTATTTGTACAATGATACCATACTTGGAGCAAGGAAAAAAGGATGAATGAAGAGAGTACTCTTTGCATCTGGATTTATGCTGGGTTTCCTTTTCTTATATGCTCAATGAATCACCTGTTCTTGCATCATTTTTGCAGTAGGAAAAAAGATAACTCCTCAAATGTCAGAAAAAACCTAAAGTCTCCTATTTATAAACTGATTTCTTATCAAGTGTGATGGTCATTGCTGAATTGGTATTTGAGTCACATAATTACTGGCAAATAACCCAGTGGACTTGGAAACAAGGGTATTTTTTTGCTGTACTTTGGGAGAAGCAAAGCAAACTGTAACCACACAATCTTTTTGGCAACTGAAATTTACTTTGTAAAACTAATTTATTATTATTTATTTGAACCATTTGACTTTATTATGATACTATTCGAAAAATATTATTGGTATGTGAAGATAATTTTGCAGATTTCGGGTGCAGTGACTGAATAGAGGAGGAAGACTAGGTGCCTGTCTGGTTTAATCTGCTTTGTTAAATTCCAGATGCTTATGAAGAGCTGAATATGTCAGTCAGTCCATATAATGTCTTTATAAAATTGTGAGATTCACAAGCAGGAAAATGACGTCTCCTTTCCAGTCTCCGAGGCCCTTTCTGAAGTCTGTTGCTTTCCATAGGGAGAGTTAACTTTTGTGGAAGTAATTTGTGATCATAAAGACATTAAAAAATATATGTATACGTAGTTTTCACTGCTGAATTCTCACAGTGTTTTGTCCAGATGATAGGAGCTGTGTAATGGACTGGGCTAAAATAAAGGTGATCAGGGACTCTGTACCTAGGGCCTTTGCGTGCTTGACTGCTATTCATTCCTCTTTATGGCTCCTGCCTTGACAAGTGAAATGTAGCTGCCTTTGCTTTCCAGACAGCAGCCCGAGTGTTCCAGATGAGACGAAGCCAGCTCATGAAAAAACACGTGGGCAGAGACAGCCAGGTTTTATGATGATCCCCACCCCACAGAATCCCCTGTGGCTGGCAGGCCAGTTGAAGACATAGATCAGCACGGGCTCTGGATGACAATTGCTCTCTGCTGTGCAGTTGGGTTGCGTTTTCTCTCAGCAGCCTAAGGTAATACAGAGTGATGAATTATGCTGGTAGTTTATTATCTTTATCGTTCCTCATTTTGCTAAGTCTGATCACATTTTAAGAGCTCCTTTATGCAGACCACGGTCTTCTGCTCTGTTCAAAACTATTCCAGGAACTCATGTAATACTTGAGTCTCTGAACCAGGCATGTTGAGTGCCTTTTGAAGAGCATGAGCTGGCATGGAGGGTAGAGAAAACCACCCTGAGGATGTCACAGAGAGGCTAAAACCTTCTTGGAGGCTAGCAAGTACTGGTATTTCTTTTTGGGATTGATTCCTTCCTGTCCCCAACAAGATGATGTGAGATTCTTATCTAAAACAATACAGAGGGGAGAATTTTGTTGCTCCTTAGAATGGACCTTTCAGTCCATGATGATTTTATCTTTATTTCTCTCAGATTTCTGCAGTTCCAGCAAAGAAAGCGCACTTCATTTGAAATTCACTTAGTGCTATATTTAACCTTCACATTCTTTCCCCTGCGTTAGAGCGATGTGTAAACAGCTGAGGGTAGAACATTCTATATTAAAGGACACATAATTGTGGGTTTAATAATGAGAATACTTTTCATTTCATGTCAGAGCTCAGCAATAGTGGAGTTTGTCCACATGATCCACCTCTGGACACAAGTCAGTAAGAGGAAACCTCTGTGGGAGTCTAAAACGAGTGGAAAATGTGAGTGGAGTACAAACAAGAGGTAGTGATGCACACAAAACGTGTGCTTGTTCTTCCCTTCAAGCACTGTAAGCTGATCCCTTCAGGACTGATTTTTGAAGTTACAGGTTACAGTTTGGTACCCAGTGATTCCACCATTCACCTTTGAAATGCTCATTTAGAGCATCTGAAGAGTTTCATGCCTGTGTTTTTCAGAATTTCAGCTTATCCCTGGATTCTCTTGCCTAGGAAAGCTTTCATCGAGGAGGAGCTTTGCAAAGGGTTGAATACTTTTCATTGCAGTAAAAAAGAGAAAGTAAAAAGGCAAAGCCCATTGAAGCTGGATGCATAATACCTGAATTGGCACTGATACTCTGAAATTAAATCACTTCACATCCCAAGCAGCTGCTGGAATCCATCTAAAATTCTTCAGTGATTTCTTCAGAGTTTTAAAACAGTTCAATTTTAAAATCAAAATTTTCATTTAAGGCCAATGTTCTGAGGCAAAATTTTTTTCAGATTTTCTATTAAATGCTTTCTTAAGAATAATTTGAATTGCATCTTAAGGCTCCATCAGTTACATGATTACACACAGTAATTCTGTTACAACCTGTAACTTTGCAGTGCTTTTTAAGTCTATGAGTTCTCTTGCGAAACTGTGATGCTGAACAAAACAAAAATCACACTCCTTCTTGGAAAAATATTTCCATACAAAAGGCATGACTTATGAAAAGTTCTTCTAATAGCAATGATCAGGACACTCAGGACTGGAAAACATAGATGATGTTTTTTTGATATAGGAAGAGAGTCAGAACTTCAAGGATGTGTGGGAGAGAAGGAAGGAGAGAGCTTCTAACTGTAATTTTTTTTTCTTGTGTCATTTTATGCCACAATATGAGATACAATTTCTTTAAAGGTCTTGTTGCTGTGCACTTGATGTATGTCCTTGAAAATGCACTGCTTCCATCACAGCTTTCAAGTTTTCATGACATTGTGACCAGTCTCTGGCCCTGCATTATGCCATATGTTGTTACCCTTCTTGTTTATTTTCTCTTTCTCTCTCTTTGGTGTTTTTTTTCTTTTTTAATCAGCTGGGAAAGGAGAATCATACTCCCAGCAGCTTTGACTCTGCCAGCATTGGAGAATGAAAAATTCCTCCTCTATATACCTAGTGCTTGGAGAAGACAGACTGTGATATAATGTTGTCTGGAAGGTGTAAGAGAGTGTCATCTGCTGTTTTGTTTTGTTTAGTAATTTAACAATTAAAATTCTGAGTAGCTGGCATCTTAAGTCCTCTAAATTGCTAAGATTATACTTTTTTGTGTTCCTGGGAAAATTTTTAAGTGTCATTACTTGCCCTATTTAAAATATTTTAACTTGGTCTGTAAAACACTGTGGGCCAGACTTTTTTTTTTTTTTTTATCTCTAGCAATTGTGATATCTACAGTTTAGCAGATAAAACCTCAAACCTGTTGGTGCAAGAGCTTAACAGTGTTTAACAGTGTTTGGGCAAAGGGATGCTTCCAATGAGGAGGTGTTTGTGGTATTATTTACCTCCTTCACTCCATCTTCAACACTCTGGAGCATGAGCAGTTTTCAGGACTTAACACTCCAAGCTTTTACAGTGTGTGGCATTCCTCTGGCTGACTACTGAGTAGCAGTTTGCCTCGGGCAAAACATGTTGTGTTCTCGACGAAAAACGTGAGAACTTACCAGTGTTTTTTTATCTCAAAAATCGTTCCAGATGAACACACAACAGGCTTAGCAGACTTTTAAAGCAAACCATGCCCAACTGATTGTACAAGTTGTTAGTGACAAATAACAGCTCTCTGGTGATGATCAGCTGGTTGGGAACTTTGCAATATAATGAGTGTATTAAAGGGGAAACATTTCCCATTATGTAAATTCTGAAGAACTGGAGGGGGACAAAATACCCCTAAACCAGAAGTAATAACAGGTCAGAATATGCAGAGGGATATCTGAAATAATTTAGACTTGGCAAAACTCTGCACCAGTCCCTCAGTGTAAGTGTCAGCCTGTGTTACATGGTCATTTATACCACGTCCTGTTCCTCCAAGCCACGACTGCCAGGTCAGGTGAGCTCCCCTCTTGTGAACAGCTGATGGGAATTTGACATCTTGATGGGTTGAATACTTGCTAAAATAATTCATAGGATGTTAAATTAAAGATTGCTGGTGGGCAAAACACATAAATGGTGTGAGAAAACAAAGGTGTGTAGTTTTAGGCTGCCTGTTATCCCACAGCCTCAGCTGGGTTCTCCCAGGGCTGAATGCTAAGGCCAGTATGTGAGGGCTGGAGTCGGGGATTCTTCTGCAAGCTCTCTCACATTAACTGAGTTAAATGTGACATTTTGGTTTGGCTTTCCCTCTAACAAGAAATAATGAACAATAAAAGCTGCTAAGCTGCTTTTTTTTCCCCTCTAAGGAATGAGGGAGAAAAATGTTTTTAGATTTTCTCAGCCTTAGGTGTTGTAGGTATCCAGAAGTTTTGTGTTGCTTGTGTTAATTTTTCATTTTCTGTTTTTCATTGTTTGATTTTGTTTTTGTGAAAGATCCTAAACCCACAGCACAAAATAGCTCATGCAACGGAGACACAGATTAAAAGGAAAGTCTGAAATGCAAATATGTTTTAGAAATATTCCCACTCTTCCTTATTCTGATAAAATTGAAGCTGAAGGATTCTCTTAGAGCTCAACCACCTGACAAGTGTCAGGTGTACACACTATGATCACCACATTGAGCTCTTTCAACCTGTGGCTGCTCTGATGTTTTGGGCTCCTGTGGGGGCTGATACAAGACTTGGCCAGGCTCCTGGCCCATCTTTGTTTCCAAGTGGTGTTGGGTTGTTTGTATTTTTCTCATCAAATTGAGGTGTTCACACTTGTGCTAGCAGATGAGCTTAAGCTATGAAAACAAAAGAGCAGCAGCATCACGGAAAAGAATATACTGAAATGTTTTTTTAAAAATGCAGAACTTGTTGCGAAATCTTTATTGTTCTTAATATTTGCTATTTTCTTCAATTGCTCTGCATTTCTGCCAAAGAAATTGGAAAATGTGAACACGGTGGAAAGGAAGGGATGCAAAGTATTGAAAGGACATTTAAAACTAGGGTAAAATATTGCTTAATGTTTATTGAAAATGTGTGGGAAGTTGAGTATTTTTGTATATAATGTGCTGATGTATTTTACAACAGCACATATAAACTGTGGGAATGTCACTGAAATTATACAGACACAGGCCAGATGAGCAGTGTGCCTATGCTTTTGTGGTTTTTTCCTAGCACATATAGAAAAATGCAGGCTGGTATCTTTTGCTAATTTCTGCTGGAGTTTTGGAAAGAGAGGAAACGTGGGACTGAGTCCATTTAAGGAAAAAAAAAGTCAAGATTACAGGAGAGCAAATGGCTGCATAGATTCTGTAAGTATGTGTCGACATTGCCTGTAGTAACTACTTTTATTACATAAAATAAATTTAACATTGCAGTCCCTCTTCATAGGCACCTCTGAGACCTTCTAGGATGCTGATAACTGATGGAAGTCTGCCTGAGGAGTACTTTGCACAAATTCTATAAAGGCTTTGGAATTAGGGCTGTGGCTTGAGGGATTTGTGAGAGGGAGGGGAAGCGAAGGGCTATTCAGTCAGAGAAAAAGCAACTATTTAATAATATGTAAAAACAAAAGGTTGGCTTAGTGAGCATATCCTGGACTTTAGAGAGAATGGCAAACATCTGTGTGTTATGGATCTGCCTCCCCCTGTACTCACCCCTCCCAATAGTGGGCTGATAAATCATTTTGAAGTTGAGTGCCAGGTACATGACATAAGTTTTGGGAAGAATTAAACACTGCGCTTTACAGCAAGGATGACTGAAAACCTTTCATGAACGTCTGACAAGTGCCATCTTTAGCAGTGATGTCTAACCTAATAACACTTTATGTCTTCCCTTTTTCATGTGAGAAAATAAACCCAGGCTTTGCTGCGGTGCAGCAAGTAATTGCTGCTTGTCTTATGTTCTGACAAACACCCGCTGCAGACACGAGACAGAGCAGTTTGAGTTTTGGCTTCCTAAATTGAAATTGCCTTAGTGTTGGATTACTGCTTTGCAAATGAACAGCATGTTTTATTCTTTTTTCGTTTTTTTTCCCCATTTTTTTAAAATTTCTTTTTCTTGTTCTAATATTAATACATTTTTGAAATGGAAACTCAGTGAATTAGATCATTTTTCCTCGGTCTTTATCCCTTGGGATATCTAACCTATGTTGCTTGTTTTAATTGAATTACTGCATTTTCCATATGATTAAATGCCTAAATAATGAAAACTTATGGGACTCAGTTTTAATACACATGTATGGATATGAGCAACAAGGGGAATCATATGATTTTACTCAAGGTGAAATCTTTAAGTAGCAAGCATTTCTCTTCATCTCTGTTCAGATCAAATGAAAGTTGTGGAACAGTAAAATAGAAAATGTGCTTTCGGACTGTGGTGTTCAATGGGTGGGAGCAAATATTCTCTAGGGAAGTGGACTGATAGGAGAAAAACCAAAACTGGTGTCATGAATTCTGGGGATGTTCCAGGCAGAAATTTTCACAGTTATACTATAATATGGTTTGGATTTTGGCACAAGGGCCTTTTGCCATGTAGCAAGGTATGTCTTGGAGGAATTTTTCAGGGCTTCCACATTTTTAATTTACAGGTGCTGGTGGCTTAAATCAAGCCAGGGTTTGGCTTAGTGTGGATAGGTACTGGGTATCTAATCTAAAAATCACACTAGCCATTTTTAAGCCTGGAATGGTAAAGTGCAGGCAAGAAGTCAGGAACTTCAAGTGAGGAAAAAATGCATTTAGAAGTCCATTTAATTTCAGTTGCAAGGAAAGAGCACTGCAGTTTGTTGGCTTGGTAAGCATATTCTTACTTCACAGTATCAGGACTGATAGGGAGAAAATTGCTTTGAGTGAAGGAGTAAGTGGTGCAGGCATCCCTCCTTTCAGGAACTCAGCAGCTTTCCAGAAGTACTTGGGTATCATGCAGGACCAGCTTCCTATCCTGGCTTCCAAGCTCTTGAATGTTTGGCTTTGCTAAATTTAAAAGGATGATAAGAAACTATAGGCTGCTTCTGGGAAACCAAACTTCAACAGCACTGCAGGATCTCAAACCATCCTTCTACCTTTTGTGTCATGCTAATTAGATCCAGGTTGTTTTCTCCTCTGTCAGTAGACTGAGAGCCTACAGAATTTCCTTAAAAATCTTTTCCCAAAATTAATTTTGTACCAGTTACTTTCAACCCATTTCTAACATTGAAGTACGAGGTACTTGGTCTGGCCTCTTTTTTTGTATTTCATACTGACCCATCAAATGAGAATTCTTTCTAGTTTTCAGTCACTAGCAAGTTTTTGGTTTCAAGCCAGCTATAATTGGTAATAAATACAAAATCAATATCTCTAACTTTGAGAAATTTAATTTCCAAATTTTGTTCAAATCAAGATTATTTAGCAGTATGTCTAAGTGACCTCTCCCCTTTAACCATTTCTTCACGTACTTTACTACTTCTACAGTCTCCACTGTTCTTCAGCTTTGAATTTTCATGTGATGTGATCTCATCGTTTGGAGGATTGATTGTATTTCTACAGAAAGATCTATCTTATATTGTCTGTTTCTAGTAGACCCAGGCTGTATTTGGTGAAATCTTTCAGCTGCTTGTCTATTTCGAATATACTGTCATAGTTTTCCTTTTCCTTTTCGTTTTTTCCTTTTCGTTTTTTCCTTTTCGTTTTTTTCCTTTTCGTTTTTCCTTTTCGTTTTTTCCTTTTTCGTTTTTTTCCTTTTCGTTTTTTTCCTTTTCGTTTTTTTCCTTTTCGTTTTTCCTTTTCGTTTTTTCCTTTTCCTTTTTTTCCTTTTCCTTTTCCTTTTCCTTTTTCCTTTTCCTTCTTTTTTTCCTTTTCCTTTTTCCCTTTTCCTTTTTTCCTTTTCCTTTTTTTTCCTTTTCCTTTTCTTTTCCCTTTTTTCCTTTTTTTTTCCTTTTTTCCTTTTTTTCCTTTTCCTTTTTTCCTTTTCCTTTTTTCCTTTTTCTTTTTTCTTTTCCTTTTTTTCCTTTTTCCTTTTTTCCTTTTCCTTTTTCTTTCCTTTTTGCCTTTTCCTTTTTTCCTTTCCTTTTTTCCTTTTTCCTTTTTTCCTTTCCTTTTTTTCCTTTTCGTTTTTTCCTTTTCCTTTTTTCCTTTTCGTTTTTTCCTTTTCGTTCTTTCCTTTTCGTTCTTTCCTTTTCGTTCTTTCCTTTTCGTTCTTTCCTTTTCCTTTTTTCCTTTTCGTTCTTTCCTTTTCCTTTTTTCCTTTTCCTTTTTTCCTTTTCCTTTTTCCTTTTCGTTTTTTCCTTTTCCTTTTTTCCTTTTCCTTTTTTCCTTTTCCTTTTTTCCTTTTCCTTTTTTCCTTTTCCTTTTTTCCTTTTCCTTTTTTCCTTTTCCTTTTTTCCTTTTCCTTTTTTCCTTTTCCTTTTTTCCTTTTCCTTTTTTTCCTTTTTCCTTTTTTTTCCTTTTCCTTTTTTTCCTTTTCCTTTTTTTCCTTTTCCTTTTTTCCTTTTCCTTTTTTTCCTTTTCCTTTTTTCCTTTTCCTTTTTTCCTTTTCCTTTTTTCCTTTTCCTTTTCCGAGCCAGGCTTGTGTTTTATGGGTTTATTCCTTCTCTGTCCTTTTTAGCTGTAATCACTCCACTGGTTGTTTACAGGTGTGATTTCACTGATCCTCCTGTGTAAATTTGAGGGCATGCTGGATGTAAGGTTTCCACTTCTGCAGTCTTGGAAGGAATTAAAGGCAGCAGGAAGTTTAGGTGATTGGGTAAAAAAGAAAAGGATAAAGAGATGCTGCACTGTTTTTTGAATCTGAGAAGAGCTGTTGCTTCAAAACCTTGATGTTTCACATCATCCCTAGCAAGAAATGAAGAAAAAATTGGTGATGGTCAGGCATTTACAAATTGAAACTGTTTAAATAATTTTCCCAGAGGATCACCTCATATTTTTGTTCTTACTTCATCGTGATGTTTCTTTGAGATGGTTTGTTGTAGTTATTTTTCAACAGGGATTGAATGTGCCTTCTCTTTGAGTATCAGTGGTGACAAAGGGTGGGTAGAGTACCTTTTGTTCTGGAAAGAGGTAGCTTATTTTATTCTTCTAGATTAATATTTGAGGGGTTTTTTTTTATGTTGAATAGTGTTCTTTTTGTTCTAAGTTGACTTTCTCTCCTGTTATGGGGAGAATGGTTGCTGTTGTAATGCTTTATTGGGAATAAGTTCTATGCAGGACATCACTGTTGTGACATGGTGGGGTCAACTAGGAGAGACATTTTTCTTTTTCTATTCTTCACTTGCTATAACAGGTTTGTTGGATTAGTCCCTCTCCTTTCCTTGTTCTTGCTCTCTTTCCATGTAGCTCACATTTTCCTTCCCACAATCTGTCATCCTACTTTCCTACCAAACAGAAAAGATCCATTTGTTATAAATTTAAAAATAAATGTTAAACAACCAGGAGTAAAGAAAATGAACAGACAGCCAAATAGTTTTCCCTGATGATCTTTCCTGATCTTTGTCCCACTGCATAAATAAGGGAATAACTAAATTGCCACCACATTCAGAGATGAGTAAAATGCATATGTGAATGTTTATTAGCTTTCCACTGCAGAGATTTATTTCCCTACTTGTTTAAATATTTTGAGAAACACACTGCAGCATTTAAACATGAAAAGTATACATTTCATATAGCTTTCCAGTTTTTGCTCTTCTATGGATGAAATCAAAAGTATGCTGGCCTCAAAGCATCAGCATTTCCATCCTGACCTCTGGATGCCTACTGAGCAGTGAGAAAGAAAGTTTTTTTCTCCTTGAAATTCTAAGTTTCATACTTGCATTTAATCAAGGGATCTTGCTGTCTCCAGGTTTCTCCATCTCCACAAAACAACACAGTACTGATTTCAAGGCCAAATTTTAGACATTCCTTCAGCAGGTAATCGCTGTGTCAAAAGGTATAGTTGATTATTTTGAGTGGAGGATAGCATGAAAAGCTGATCATAGATGATAACTTGGGTCTAAGCCATTTGAGGATGAATCAGTTTGATTTCTGTGTATGAATTTACTGAAACAGATTAATGATTAGAGTAATTGAAAGACTTGTAAAGTCTTCTCAGCTGGTTGAAGAACTTAGGGACACAAGCTTTAAGGGAAGAGCACTAATATTAGCATTAATAACTAAATGTTTCAACAAAGGTATTGGAAAGAGTCACTCAAGGCTGTACAAGAAGTTATCAAAGGGATTAATGAGCTTAGAAAAGCAAAATCTTGGGTCTTGTGTAGATTTATTAATGGTGTGGTATAAAATACACTGTTGGCTTTTGTGTTAAACACCCAAGAGATCCTTCAAACTCTATGACCTTCTGAAAGGGAAGGAATGACTGAAACTAGACTGTTCCATGTCTTGAGAAAGAAAAGAATCAGTGATAAACTACTCTTTAGCCATGTAAGTACAGCAGTGTCAAGAAGATCAATAGAATAAGTATGAAGGACCCATGGAACAGAGGTTGGCTGAAGTACAACTAAAAATGAATGCACAGAATTATTGCTTCCTATTAAGGAACTTTCTGTACTTTATCAGGAGGAAGGCAACCAGCAAAGACTTTATTAGAAGGTTGCTGTCATGATGGAGATGGTGGCAAAATGCTGAACTTACAGAGGTGAGATCTGAGCAGGATGATGAATCCAATATCAGGGAAATAAACCCTCAGGTCCAGATTGCCAGAAGTTTTTGTAAACCTCGTAATTTCATGTAACTCAACAGTTACAACTTCACTGTCTGCCCTACAGAAAATCAAAATGAATACTTAAGTATTACTCTACTCTCAGTCGTAAGCACTGCTGTACTCTTTCACCTCCCTTCAAATACTGATTGTGAGCAGAAAGGAAACCTTTCTAGCTTCTTCTGGATAGCTGTGGAAAACTAAGTTTTTGTCTGTTTTTCATCAGAAACACAAGATCTAGAACACTGTCTATGAAATAGGTTATTTGGAGTGACAGATAATAAACCAGGAAATTTTGGGCTTTGGGAAAGGAACTGCAAGATTAGAGGGAAATTGGTTGTTAGAGATTTTCCTGCAGTCAGTTTTGGACATTTAAGAAAAACAAAACAAAAAGCTTGGAGAGACTCAAAACATGAAGAAAGAACAAAACAGGGGAATGATAAGTTTTTTTGACTGGAGCTTGACTTGTTTGCTATGGCAAGCAATGGCTGAAAGCAATAACAAATTCTTGGTATTGAAGCTTAAAATATTTTTTCCTATAAGAGAAGAAATTATTTTACCCATAAATAAATTCAAACAAGAGATGAGAAGATTATAATAATCACGGAGAGATTTTTCTGTACAAACTCTTGGGTTTAGGCTAGGCTTTTTGTGCTTAGTTTGAGTTGCGTGAGATTGTCTAGACTGAACTCTGTGACCTGAGTCATAGGACAAGTTGAGGTCTCCAGTGTTTGGGGATATTTTAATGTATCTGTAGTCTGATGTTATTGGCATGTCTGCCCTTCCTCGTGATTCATTTCTGTCTTTTGCTGTGTTTACCCCGCTGAATCACTTGGGTTAGAATTTTGTTGTTGTTGTTCAACAGGGTATTTTTCAGTGGACTGGGTGGAGGAGGTATCTGAATTACCAAATTGTTGGGGATTACCTCCCAAGATATGAATGGACTGCCAAAAATGTAGGTACTTCAGGAACAGTGGTGGTTAGAATGTCTGTTTTCCCAAACAGGCAGTTCGGTCCTGACCT
This sequence comes from Sylvia atricapilla, assembly GCF_009819655.1. NCBI lineage: Eukaryota > Metazoa > Chordata > Aves > Passeriformes > Sylviidae > Sylvia > Sylvia atricapilla. The sequence goes on from NC_089143.1 coordinate 66,667,051, forward strand.
TGCAGTGTAAACAGCCAGAAGGACTGTAATCTGTTATTTTGGAAAAAGCTCTGTCCTACAAACATTTATCCTCGATAATAAACTCTCCCAGAGATGAAATAGTAGCATAAACATGTAAGGTATATTGACATCAGGCCTCTGGAATTTCTCACCAGCAAAATATTTTAATACAAGTAAATGTCTAATATTCTTAGCTTAATACTGCTCTTCTGTTTAGTACTTGTGGCCCAAGACTGCCAGCAGAGCTGCCCAGCAGAGCTGAGATGGAGAGGTTTTTAATGAATACTTATAGTAGAAATCTCAGGTTTTTTGAGGGAGGTTTGGTGTGATTGTTTTGTTTTTGTTATATTTTTAACCTGAAGTGGGGGACGCTTGTTGTATTTTATCTATTAAGCTGTACTGATGTAAGGTAAGAATATGTCTTATAATTATTGTTATTAAATATTAATAATGCTGATCTCAGAGGGGTGTTTGATAGAGGAGAGATGGCTAAATGGTTGTTTACAGTAAAAATATGATACCTGTTAGGTCTGAATATTTCAAACAACATATGTTGCCTTCTCTGATTCAAAAGCCTGGGAATTGCTACAGGACTAGAATAGTGCTTTCAAAGAAAGCTTTTGAGGCAGAGAAAATAAACCAATTGAACAAGAACAATCTTTATACAAACTGTCTAAACAGATAAAAATCAACCTGAAAAATGTCTCCTGAGCTGTCTGCTAGACTCCTTGTACTTCACCACTGGGATTTGTAGAACTGCAGTAATATGGGAAGAAGAACATGAGCATGAGTTACTTTGCCTTGAGCACACCTATTTAATTTAACCCTGTCTTACTCTGCCCCCAGTTTGGCATTCTGCCAGACGAGTGCCCTGACATCTTGCATTTTATACCCACATGAAAAAACATTACTGCAGATTTTTAAAATGTGAAAAATGCGAGTGGTTGAGAAAACCAGAATGGTATTTCAGAACATGGGTACTCTTATGGATGTTTAAAGTATGTTGCACGTAAACATTTGTTCCAAAAGGAATCACTTACCTTCATCAACTTTTCCATGGGAAAAGAGGGAGAGCAGGTCTGAAAATTATTTTGTCTGGATATTTGCTTGAGGTATTTTGAGCAAAGGGAATAATACTAAAACTTCCTGTGGCCCTGTTTCAAGTGTGACTCTTGTTTATTTTGATCTAAGCTTTGTTAATCTGTGTCTCCACTGACTTTGGTCTGCTAAGTTGTCTCTCTGCATGTCTTCAGTCTTTGCTGTGAAGTGACCTCATCCGGGAGTTATTTAATTTTGCTTGTTTTTTTCTTCCTTTTGTTGTGTGTGTTTCATATTCCTGTTGTTGGTGAAAGTGGTGATAGTACTCATTTTTCCCTTTCTAGGCAGCTTTGTAAAGCAAATCCAGGTACAGTAAATTGGAGGTGCTCTGTTTTGTAAAGTGAACTTCATCAATTGGCGGTGTTTGCCATCTGCTTCTTCTTAAAAAGGCTCTTTGCCCCCAGTGATTAGAACTAACCATTGCCCTAAACCAAATTACAGTAGCTTCACTCTATAAAATATGCATCCTTTTGCTCACATGACCCTTAAATGAGTAGGCTCTTTTGGATTTGTTTGGCATCAAAAGTATATAGAATCACAGAATCCTGGAATATGCTCGTTTGGAAGAGAGCAATCATCATTGAGTCTAGCTCCTGGCCCTGCAGAGGGCTCAAAATATTAGGGTGGAAAAAGTTAATTAGTGCTATGGCGCCCAAAGCAAATAAAACCATGATTAAAATTATAATTCTCTAGTATGTTTGCAGTTTTGTGCTTGGGAATAAATGTTTTAGGTATCACGGGTTAGCTCAATCAACCAGCCCGGATATATCAATTTAGTAAAGAGTAGGAATTGGAGATAAATGCAATATTTAGCTGTTAACTCCCAGCAGAAGCCTTTTGAAATAGTCTCTTGGTATGTTAGAGCTGTTGACTGCTCACTTACCTGTATTTGATCACACTGGTGATTTTTTACCATACATTTGCAGTATGTTTCAGCTGAAAGGGCAGAATTCTGTCCAGTGTTTTCAAGTGTAGAAAATTAGTGGTTCAGAGACCTTTGTCACTGATGTCTCTGAGAAGAAAGCATCTCAGTCAAGTGCTAAAATGTGCTTGATGCACATCTTGCTCTGAAAGTCACTGTCTTCTAATGTGACTGATGGTTTTGTGAATTTTTTGGATTTGTGCTCCTGTCCAAACAAGGAAAGGAGAGTGTTGTCTCACCAGGGGAAAACCAGGCTTATGGTTTAATTTCCACTTTTGCTCTATACGTTGTTGGTGTAAATTTATTAAGGGAGAATCATGCATTGAAATCTTGGGTAGTTTTAGCATTCTAATTCCCTCTTAAAATTCTTACCCTCTGTGTCTTTGGTGCCCTTGTTTTTTCACCTGTGATGGAGACACACAAGGATGATTACAGTATAATTGACCACAGTGAGTGAAGCCCTGAGATACTGAAATGGCAGTGGTGCTGCTTGCCTCTGAAAAATGCTGCCAGAAAGCCCAGCTTTCACATAGGCTACACGTGGAAAAGAGCCAAGGGAGAAAATGTTGCTAAGTGAATGTAATGCTATATATATATATATACACACACATACAAAAGATTTTGGCATGAAATGGGACAAGGAAAAAGCAGCTGAAGCCAAGGGGCAATATCAAAAGAGGAAAGGCATTACACTGTGACTAAGAGACAGTGGTTCAAACCCCTGGGACTCACTGCACACCTCCCTCTTGCCACAGCTTAGCGAAGAAGGGATTTCAAGTCTCATCAGAAAGATGAAAAGCAAAATACCGGCTTTGTGCAGGAGGAAGATAGACCTGGTCAATTATTTTCCAGCTGCATGGGTATTTAAGCCACAAAGCAACGTGGGATTGGGCTGCTCTTTTACATGAGGCTGAAAGCTGTTCAGCTGCTGATAGTCTGAGGGGTGCAATATCCCAGCAGAGGGGCATGATGTCAGTCCCTGCTGAGTTAGCAGCTAAGCCTTCTCCAGAGGGCTTAGCCCTTGCTTTTCAAATTCCACAACAAGTCTCATTTTCTTTCTCAGTCAAGACCCTTAAAGTAGGTGCAGCAAAGTTTTATGTTTGGTTAGAGGCAAAGAGCTAGCATGCCAAAACCACTCTGAGTCAAGGATGATAGAAGAGGGTGTTGCTATTTCTTACCTCTCTAAGCCTTAGGAAAGGCAGGATGTTGTTAAACATCAGAGGGAACCAGAACAGACAAAGCTCCCTAAAGATTGCTGTTCTTATGCTGCACAGAAGTACCCTGTTCTGTGTGAATTGGTTTGCCATTGACCTGGGATCTGGGAATGATGGTGGGAAATCATCCTGAAAAGCACCAGTGGAAAGCTCCACCACAGAGAAAGTTGTCTGTGGAAAAGAAGACAGAGAGAAGTGGGGAAAGTTGTCAAAGAAATAGAAAAGACCAATCAGGGAGAAAATATAAAGTTCTTATGTGGTGTTCTCCTCTTACTTCCTGATTTTTTTGGTTGTTGCTGGAGAGTGGATCTGTGGTAGCTCAAGGCTGTTTTTTGGTAATATTAATGGGGGTTATATAATTTAATACGCATTCCTGAATTCTGTGGATTTAACAGTTTCTAGGACTTGAGGCTATAAGTCTGTTCCTGTGCTCACATGGAGAATGCCAAATTTAAATTTCAGTAGTGAAATGTATGGTGTCTGAGTGAGAGAATTCCTGAAAATCCCTACATCTGTTGCATCTGTGGACAGCTACTGCTATACTTTTTAAAATTTTTTAATGGTCTTCTTATGGTACCTTTCATTAGCTATATGCAGAAAAGATTACTGTCAATGCAGGTGGATTAATTATGCATGTATTTGTTTTATTTAGATATGTGGTCTTTTTTATTGGGATCTTGAGAACATGCTGTTATAGAAAAATATCTTTAGGGCTCATTTACAGGGCTCTTTTCTGAGCAAGCAAAGTGAGATTAAGAAACCATTGTTTCCCCCACATTAGCTTTGCATCAAGATACCATCCTTGTTTTTTATTTAAATTGTCGAGATGTTGATGCATGAACATTTTTCTTGCATGTTTTACTTTGAAAGTTGATATAAACGCATTTACAGGATTGTGTTTGAACCATGGTCCCATCAAGTCTCAAGCAATAACCAAGAATGAAAATAGGGCGACTGTTACCACTGGAAATAAGAGGAAAAGAGCATTTGGCTGACTTCTAATGATTTCCATGGTATTTTCCAACAAACTTCTTTGAGAACGATGTAAGGGATAAATATATCAGGATGAGCACAGGATATTGCCATGAAACTATTCTAGGTGTTTCACTGAAGAGAACTAGATTGCCTGCCAATTCACCTGGTTTTCTGGTACATCATTCTCTCTGCTATTTGGCCCTGCACCATTCTTCCCCCATCCCACACTTTGCACATTCCTTCCCTGCAGCTGGAAGGAAGGCTGTACTGCTTCCTTCTCCCACAAAAGCATTCCCCCCAGAACTTTAGAAGATGATGGCTTTTTCTCTCATCTTGAATTCAAACAATGTGAAATCCAGACTTTTTAATCTTTATTTTTACCTATATGCAAGAGCTATGTATAATGCACATGGAGGAAAACAGATACATGATATCTGGCAACTATCTGAGTTGCTTTTTCATGTATTTTCCATAATGGCACTCTAACAACCTACGAGGCCTTAAAAAGTTCTATATATTTTTTTTTTCTTATGAGGAGTTTGTGTGGAAATTACTGGGGCAACATTTTTAATAAGGTTCTCATCCAGCCACAGAAAAGATGTCAGAGGTGGGTACTCCCAGAATAATAATAATATTAATAATACTACTAGGTCTAGAAGGATTACCTGGTTGCTCCTGGATCCCTCCACCATCCCATCCATCTCCCTGCTGGAAGGTTACTGCCTGGCTGTGTCTGCCTGTTGTTGTGGTGGCGTTTCTGTAGCTGTGCAGCATCTAGGTTCCTGAACCTGACAAACCTCTCCTCTTCCCTTTTACTTGTGGTTTAAATACTTTCCAGGCATCTTGGCTAAATCACCAAATGTGATGAAAATAACAATTTGAACCTTTACATATAAGCCACATCTGCTTCTCTCAATCTTTGAAAGAGGCTGCTTTTTAGCAGGCTAAGGGCATGTAGCTATTGAGTACTTCTGTGTGTGGAACAGAACTTTGAACATAACATGGGATCTTTGGAGGAAAAGAAGCATCTCCTCCTGTAGGAGAAGGGAATACAGGTGCCCTTGCCCCTGATAAGTAACATCTGTGTTAATCACCCAATAGTTTTGCTCCTGTGAGTCACAGCTGTAGGCAATAAATATATGTGTGATAAAAGGGGAATCATGGAGAAGAAGGATCCTGAGGAGAGAGAATCCCTGCAGTGAGGTCAGTGTGGGTGTGCAGTCAGAGCCTGTTGCTGGAACCTGCAGTCACAGTCTAGCCAGGTAAAAGCTGCAGTCAGAGTCTGCAAACTGCTCCCTGCAGTCAGAGTTCAGCAGGAAATAACCAGCAGTCAGAGGGAAACCCACAGCAGGAGCTGCTGCAGGCAGAGCCAGTGAATGGCTGGAGTCAGGGTGGCTGAGCTGTAAAGGGGAATAAACCAGGGCCCTTTTCATGCTGTGATAAGTAAGAAGTCTGTGTCCTGGCTCATTTCTGCCCTCCAACAAGAGGGCTGCTGCAACATCCTCCTGAGGTAGGGGTCTGTGTATGGAGAAGTGTGAGAGCCACCTGTGGCTGCTGTCCCTGTGCCATGCTCCACATCATGGACAGGGCAGCCAGGCCTCATTCATCTGTCACTGCAAAAAACGTGCCCTAAGGTGTGGGAAATTAAATGCCACCTTCCATGCTCACAAGCTCTGGAGAGAAAAGAAAAAGGAGTTTGGAAATCTGCCTGTCTCAGCAGCACCTGTGTGTGGGCTGTGCCGTGTTCTGCACACCCTACAGCTCAACACTGCCTGAGCCCTGCAGGTGCAGGGCTGGGAAGGACAGAGAGGGGGATGCTAGACATTCCCAAGGTGGCTTTTTGATCCACCAGGAAGAGCACATCAAGTGTCTGGGCTGTTGAGTGTATCAGATATAGCCTCTGAGTAGTGCCTGGATGCTGAACTGGAACAATGAGATAACAGAGAGTGAAATGGACTATGGAAAATATAACTAGAAAATACTGTCTAGATCACCTAATTCATCAGCCTTTCAAGGCAGGATTGTTCTCAAATGTGTTTTCTGGTATGTTGTCCAGTTTTGTTTTAAAGAAGCCTATTAAAAAGTTTAAATTGAATATTGTGCTTTAGCTTGGAGTGAACGTATGCTGCATGGTCTCTGTGACACCGCTGCATAATTTAGAATTCTTGCCATGCTATTAATAAATCTAGACAAAGACCAGATGCAAGCAAGCTGTAGCTGAACTCAAGAATCTGCAAAAGCTGGTCTAACCTCTTTAACAGCAGAACATATGGCTGTTACATTAACAGCCTCTGCTTGCCTTTTTTTTTTTTTTTCTATTTTTTTTTCTAAAATGAGGCATTTTATTGAAAGCATGAGGGGGAAGAAAGCTAAGAACAGAAATAAAGTATGACCTTTGATATGAAGTCATCTTCTCTGACAGTTTCACCATTTAGTATAGATTGATGGGTCTGTACATCCAACCTCCTGTTACAATTTTATAGCCTACACTTCTGTTTTACTTGGTGTCTCCTTTTTCATTCTTTTCTATGTTTAAGTCATAGAAGAATTTTAGGGCAAGCATATATAAACCTTATGTGGTTATATATTTGAGGTGTAACAAGCACAAGGTCTTACAGCAACCATCTGATTAAAAGTAAGTTGTGTCAAAGGGTAATTATTTGCATTTTTTGAAAAAAAAAAAAAGCTGTTTGAGAAAATTCTACTGGTGGTCTGGAAACTTTCTTGTTTCATGTTGGAAAAGTGATCCAACTGTTTCTTGGTGGAAACTGGTAGCACATAATAACCTATATTAAGGCAAACTATGAAATATTCTCTATGGCAGTACAGGAGGACATAATTAATGACTATTTCATTTGCATGGATGAACAAACATAATGCAACCACATGTGAAATGTTGTGCATCCTTTCTGAGAGGCTCTTGACAACAGCCAATTACCAGAAGTCTCTGACGCTTCTTGACTAATTGTTCTCCTCCATGACAGTGCTTGTGACAAGTCTGGAGAGAAAACACAGAAGAGAATTTTTCTGATTTTTTTTTTTTCAGAATCTCCTGATCTCTTTGTTTTCCCTACATATATATGTCCATGTTCCATAGGTAGCCCCATTTCCTTGGGGTTCAGCTCATGAACTTTGAGTCATCTGGTTTTTTAACGTGAAAGGAGGAGTTTGGCATAGATTTAAAACAAACAACAAAATCATAACTGTGAGTGTTGGCTTCCTTTGGAGAAAAACTTGGTACAGTATAAATTCTCCAGGTAATCAGTATAATTTTGTGTATTTGATGCAGAATTGCATCAGGTTGATGTGTCTTATTAGTTCTGACTGAATTACATTGATTTAGATTTCTTTCAAAAGTTGTTGCTTGAAAGCTTCTTGAAATTCTTGTTAGCAATATCATGGAATATTTACATTGCTCTTTCTCAAAGGCTGAAAAATATAAGAATCTATTTTCTGGTTAGTTTAATAAATAGGAATTCCCTGGATATAACTTTTACTCAAACATACAGTCCTGGGCAGAGCTTTCGTCATCTGAGGCCCAAATCTGGTGGTGTTTTTTTTTTTTTTTTTTTTTTTTTTTTTTTTTTTGTGGAAAGGAAACACTGCAAATGGATTTGAGACCTTAACAACTAAATTGTTGAAGTAAAATAGTTATTTTCATTTTAAAAGTCAAATTTCCTTTAATCCAAGGGAAAATGGAACAACATTTTCTTTCATCTTGTTTTCCATTCTATATTATTTTAATGTTCTTCTTTTTGCATACGTGGCACGTACTCTTAATAAGCCATGATCTCAAGAATATATGAAATTGAAAGTAATGAGGGGAATTTACTTTGCCATTTGCCAAATAAATTCTGAAACTGTGTGTGGAATAATATGGGATAAATTTTGTTTTTAAAGGGACATTTTGTCAATTTTACATTGAACATGAAAGAAACAGAGCTATTCAGTAAATTGATTTGTTCAAGAGCTGTTATCTAGAAAAGACAGTTGCAGTCATACTCTGGCAGTCACGGCATTGTCATGAGGAAAGCAGCTTTGTTACATTTATGTTTATTATGCTACTTTGATTGCTAAAACCCACTTGTGGTTTATTTATGCTCATTGGTAGGTTTTTGTCATTCTGATTGTGCTCCTTAAGGTCCCAGTCAGGCGAAGTCCTATTGCAGCACCTGCTGCAACTACCTCTCAGTGCCTTACAGAGTAAATTCCTGAATGAAAGCATCTGTGGGGTAAGGACTTCTCTCTGCTTCCTGCAAAACGTGCCTGATAAGTCATTTATCATGTGGCCTGTTTTAAGGAATTTCTATTGGAATAATCAGGGTTTTTTTTTTTTCAGAATCTCAGGGCCGTTGCTCCAATTAACCTTGTCAATAGTATTTGAAAAAGATGTACGTATTAATTTGGTTTTTCTTTTCATTGCTTAATGAGTCGACGTAGTGCCTTAAGCTATCAATTTCTGTGTTGTAGTGGCTTGTGCAAAGTATAAATGAGAGAAATGATTTACCACCTGAATGCTTGGCCAGGAGCTGAACTTCGATGATCCTTCCAACTGAGAATAATCTGTGATGCTGTAATTTTATGGCATTGAAGCAACACAGGAGTAATGTAACTGGATAGAGACTTTGTAATACTTAAACACAGGATTGTTAGAGCGTGTCAATTTACCAAACTGTAAGTACAGGGATTTAATATGATTTGCCAAGTTCCCATAATAATCACACAGTTTAGTACTAAGTTAATCTGAAGTTAAAATATCAAATCTGATGGTTGGTGGTTTCCAAACTGAAATTCTTCCATAATTTAGCTACACTTAAATTTGCTGTCCTGTTTTCTTAGTGTACGAACATTGTCTAAGAAAGACTTTTGATGCCATGGTGTCTATTCTTGACTTTCATGCTCAAGTCCACCAAGCATCTTTGAGTCCTTGCACTTGTTTTTTGCCTGTATGCCCACTTTGTTCTGAACTCTCAATCTTTTATGCACAGCTAAAGTAATGGAGGAGCTGTTACTCTGTGGGAGTGGGTGCAGCAGAGGGATATATGACTACTGCCTGTGTTTAGAAAACCTGTTAGAAATCCTATCAATTACTGGAATTCATCTTTATTGTGAGGAGAATTCCCCTCTCCCTCAATATTCTACTCACAAACACCCTCTTCTGTTGAACCTTGCATTTTGTAATGGGGGATTTAATCTCCCATCCTTCAAAACCTTGTCCATCACTTTGCTGTTCTTCCAGGTCTGCAAACTGTCTTATGCTCCAGTGGTACAAGTGTTGGGATTAAGCTGGACTGCTGAAGTGATGACATGAGATTCCCAGGGTGGCTGTGATATTTATCCAGGGAGTCTGTAGTCTGTCCCAAGGTGCTGTCCTTCAGGTTGGAGTGGCTATCTGACATCTCATGATGGATCACGATGCTTCATGTAGGAATTTGGGGAAGGGATCTCAGACCTCTTGAGAAGTGAGGGAGCAACTGAGCAACAGGCCTGCAGCAGCAAGGACATCTTTGCCAGAATACCTGAATAGAGTGGGTAGCTGGTATGAGTGGCACTGAGGTTTTAAGTCTGTCTTTCATCTTAATATTATACTCCTATGGATTGCTGGTTAGCACATTTTGAAAGCAGAACAGCTTTTATTTTTATTACCTGGTAGGACATAAGGACAACAGGCATATATTAGTGTTGAATTATACATTTTGTTTCTCTCTTTTTTTTTTTTTTTTAATTGGAAAAATGCATTTTTATTTAATTTTGTGTAAAAATTCCTAATTAAAAAAAGGACTTTTTGAGATCTTATAGCGGCCTCGGATAACTTGCTCAGCTGGATTTTTCTGAATGTGCCTCGTGCTCAAGTATCCTAAGGTTTGCACAGGTTATGCACATCATTGCCTTAGAAGCTAGATTAATAAATGTAAGGATCATTCTCATCCTGGCTGTCTGGGTGTGGCAGAGGAGATTTTTGTGTTTTCATCTTCTTTCATTACTGTACTCAGCTTTTACTATGATTGCTGTTCAATACATGTTTCAATTTACTCTAAATAATATTTAGAAAAATCCAATTCCCCTGTTTATTTATGCTATAGGAATAGCAATGCCAAGAGAAGGGAATTTCCTCTCTCTGCTTCCTTGGCTCTTTGTCATGGTTTGTGATGTTTTTAAGCAGACTGAGTGTCAGTAATGAGCTTTTAGGGCAGCAGAGTAAGAACGTTTGGAATGAAATGGGTGACCTGTAACCTTCTGGAGTGGAGAAGGCTGATTCTAAGGGAGGTAGCAAAGATTTCTCACTGGGGTTGTAAGGCTAGCTGCTTTCACCACCACACTGGCTGTTCCACTGAGAAATTTATTAATGCATGACATTTGTGCTGGTTTTGGACAGAGGTGATGATTTCAGGACTCTGATTTTATGTATCACAGAATCTGTAAAAACTTTTAATTCATTAGTCTGTCATGCAGTAATTTACTAACTTCTGTGTGGCAGCCCTGTCAAAGTTAAAAAGACCATGTTGTCTTTCACAAATGAGAGCTCTTCTGGCAGTAAATTTATGGGTTTTTTTAGTGGGGAAAAATAGACAATTCTAGTATAGAAAGTTTCAGAGATTGAGCTTCTGAGGTTGTAATGAGTAAGTGGAGGCCATTATTCTTCTAGGAATGCATTCTGGACACTTTTAGAAACAAATGTGATACTTGATGTTTGAAAGTAGTTTTTATTTGTGTTCCTGCTTGCTGTGGGGTTTGAGAAATCCCACAATGAGTTTTGTTAGTGAAGGAAAATATTCTGGCAGTCTTGCATCCTGAGTAACACTGATGAGCTGGTGTAGGAGTTGGGCTTCCTGAACAGTCTGAATCCATAGGCAGTTGCCTGTGCTTAAAGACAATGCTGTTTCCCAGAATCCTTGCCTGATTTTCATACATGGTTATGTAAGCTGTGTATGCTTTAAAGTCACTGGAAAACAGCTGGGAGTGAAAGGGATTAACTTCTCTGAGATTTGGTCAGAGTGCTGAGAGGTGCCTCTCTGACCTGCCACAAGGTGTTCTTCACCTTGAGTCTGTGCTTACTCAGGCCATGAGGATTTCACTGGTTTAGCCCTGGCCTGTAAGGAGCAACCTTGGGATGGGAATCAAAATCTGAACTATTGCAGAAGGTGATCACCACTACATTGAACTTTCCAGGACATTGCAGACATCTGTTTTCTGGCTAACATAATTCAAAGTGCTGGTTATGCTGTGTGAAGTAGAACAAAGATAATTTGTAATGAATGTTCAATCAATTCTTTGTATTTTGTGGTTTTTGTACAAAAGCCAAGGTCTCTTGCATACCTTCATATTTTGCAAATATCTGTGAAATTCCTTCAGCAAACAAAATCTCAGTTGTGTATATGCACCCTTCTGCAGGTAGAGAATTTTTGAATTTCTGTTAACCTTGTTTTATGCTGTGAGTTTGTGGTGGGTTTTTTTTGATTTTTGTTTTGTTTTGTTGGGTTTGGGTTTAGGTTTAGGTTTCGGTTTTTTTTTTTTTTTTTGTTTTGTTTTGTTTTGTTTTGTTTGTTTTTGTTTTTGTTTTTGTATGCCATGGCATTGCCAGGTTATTGAGGGCTATTACTCTCTTTGCCACCAGGTCAGCTCAGGGCAGACCTAACTGAGAAAGCAATTAAAAATGCCAGTAGTTTTTCTACCTGAACACTGCCATTGCTGCAATGGCCTTGGATTTGAGCTACAGCAGTAGAGAGCAAGGGAAAATTGTTCTTTGCTCACTGCAGTTTTTATTTCTTGATTGGATAAGCTGCAGTGCAAAATGGAATAGTGTCATTGCAATTACACATGCAATTTAATAGTCAAAGCTATGTGTAATTAAACATGAATTTACAATAGCAGCAAGGTAATAAGTCTCTCTGTGGAGAATAAATATGAAAAAAAATGGCCATTCTAACAAAAGTCTAGCTTCACACTCAACTATTTTCAGTCTATGCTTTGCCCAGTGTTGACTCACATTATCTGTTTGATTCTTTTATGGTATAAATTTCACTCTGGGAGTTACAGCCCCGTTGTAAATTCATTTGAATGACCTTTGGATGGCCACCAGAAGTTGCTGTGGATCTTAGCGCTCTTGTTGGAGTGAAGGTGTAGTGGTACAACCTTTGGGAGATCTTTTATTAATGAGAAACATAGAATTATGAAATCTGTGTTCACTTAAGCCTGCAACTGTGTTCTTGTCTTCAGGCACGTGACTGCTTTGTCTGAGAATGTGAACCTAGTTCTGCTGAAAATAATAGGAAAAGTAGTAGGTAGAAGAATGGGACAGACTATATTTGGAATCTGTGATTTCTTAAACCTACACTCTGTGATTTCTTATACTTAAATGTGTAATGTGTTTATATATTTCAGACCACGTTGGTACATATTCACAGAATGGTTTGGGTTGGAAGGGAGACCTTAAAGACCACTTAGTTCCAGCCCCTCCCATGGACAGAGACACTTTCTACTAGACCAGGTTGAGTTCTTACTGAGCTTTTCTTCAAAAACCACTTTGTACTCAGTGCAAACAGCTGAGGATAAGGGACTGACTAAGGACAAGCAGCTAAGTGGAAGGCTGGGAAGTCAGAACATGATTTTCAGTTTCTCATTTGAACTTGCACCACATTAGTTACAAGTCCTAGTTCTGGAATGGGTTTCCCCAGGAGAGTGAAGGCATGTAGTAGAGAAGAGAGCAGCATTTGCTTGTAAAGGTGTTGTGATGAAAGATATGGAGCAATTTCAAGGGGAAAGAAAAACTCACCGTAGGGTGGACGAAATGCTACAGAGGTTTTTTCCAATTTATTGAAAACATTAGGCTTTTTTTTTCTTTTGTAAAAGTTCTGTCAGCAGTTTGAATTTTTTATACATTGTGCTAATCCTACCTTTATATAAAAGTCATAAATCTTATGAATTAATGCATCAGGCAGTTACCAGAACACTTCAGTCTGTTTCTTTTTATGGAGTGATCTGACACGTTTTGCACACAGCAGACCTAGGTGCTCTGCATGAGTTCCAAACTGGATTTGTAGTGATCAGCTCATAGGAATGGACTCTGGCCCTACTTCCAGTCGGGCAAGAAAATGTGGTTTAAGTTAAATGCAATAATGCTGGAAAAAAAAAAAAAAGGTAGGAATTACTGACCTTTTGACATTGGATTTTAAAGTTTAGCATAATGGTACAGGGGCCTATGAATATTTTTATTGGAGCTCCCATTAGTTTCCTACTAATCTTGACATTTCCAGCTACATAACATTTTCTGGGTTGTAGAAGTCCCTATTCTTCAAGCATGCAGATACATTTAATGGCTAATTAGCATAATTAGTTTTGTTGCTTACATTGCTTATGAAATTTGAGGGGTATGATTCCGAACTTTTAGCTGCCCTCTAAAAGTACAACTTTTAAAATGTGCAGCTATTTACAAACATGAGTCACAACTGCTTTGTTTACTCTGTGAAGAAAATAAACCATGTAACTGCCAATAATTGAAATATGTTATAGAGGGAAAACAATTTTGCATTTAATATCAAAAAGGCAATTTTTGATACTGTTGAGCAATAAAATAGTCTATTCAGTGTCTATCCTAAAAGCAGAAGCATTTATGGGCGGTATAGATGACCAGTATATATTACAGAACCAATTTTTATAAAAAATGTTTTCATCCGAGCAAATATCTTAGATTTTTTTTAATAGGCTTTTGTTTTACATATTTCTGATAACTGTTGCTGACATCCAGCAAGTTCCAAAGTGCTGGAATTCTCTTGAGGTTTTCTGGTACAGAGACCAAAAAATAATTGTTAAATGCTTCCAGTGCTCCAGCCCTGAAGCAACATTCTGCAACCAGATGATCCATATAAACTCGCTTCCCATAAGAGAGCAGACTAGTGCTGAAGGAAAAAAAACCCCATACAGTTATGTTTTTAATATCAGATGTTCTTAACCCCAGCATCTGGTTTGAAATGTTCCTAATTCAGAAAATGTCATGTTAAAGAAAGTGCAAAGTACTTTAGGATAATTAGGAGCGAATCAGGCAATTTGGAGGAATGGCTAACCACTGGGTTTTTTGGAACACAAATAATGCTTCATAAGAGATCTGGAAGAGCAGTAACATTCAAGGAGTCATTCCTGCTGGTACTGGTGGTACCTGCAGCATTAGTTGTGGTGTTTCTGTGCCAAGAAGCCAAAATCTTGAACCCATTTCACAGGTGGGTCTATTTTCTCACCTCTAGGTAGCCAGCTTGGGCCTGGGATGCTGAGAGAAGAGAATGGAAATGGTGCAACACAAAGAAATGCTTTTGAGGGGTGCCCTAAGAGCTGCTTCTGTATTTGTCAGCGTCTGCTACAATTTTAGGAAAAATGTCTTCACTGAAATAAGATCAACACATAACAACATGGTGTAGGTGTGATGTCTCCGTTAATTAACTGCTTCATACAGCTGATGGTTTGATTTGTGATAGAGGGATTTAACTTCGCACTGATAACACCTGAATTTTGCTATTTTGCTGGGAATTTGAAGCTTGGCTGTGTCACTAGCACAGCGCTTTACTGCAAAAAGCCTTTCTGACCCTCCTGACAAATGGAAACAGAGCTATGAAAATAAGCACCAGTGGATCTAAGCTTTTCAGTGCAGGACACTGAGTGAGTGGAATTTGATGTGTCTGGGAATAGTGGAACACGTTGTCACTCAGATATACTAAAGGAAAACATGTATTTTGAGTGGAAAACGTGCAAACTTTTGCATTTACTTTTGAAACTAAACATGCGTAAGCCCAGAGTAAAACTGAATTTTCTTCTAATACTTTTTAAAGAAAATTATTTTACTCTTACTGTAATATTCTTTCTGTTGTTTGCTGTGATTGGCTATTTCAGCTTCTGCCAGTTCAACTGGCACATGTTTCCGCCGGCAAAAAAAGAAGGCAGTTCCATTCACTGGAAGTTTCTTAGTTTTGTACCAGGAGGGAGTTCAGTTCTACTTGACCACAGAGGTTATTTTCAAACAGTTTTTTTTTTTAATTTTTTTTTTTTACTATTCTTTTTCTAGTGGTTCTTTGACAAAAGCCAGGAGAGTAATACCAGGAATGGCTCTTGGTTCCCATATATGCACATTTTTCTCCTTCCAAGGAGGTAAATGTTGATCAGTTGGATACCTCCTGGTGGTTCTTGAACCTTAAATTTATGTGAATTGTGGTATTCCAAATAGATGCTTTATTTTAGGATCTATCTTCTTGTAGGTCTTACTTCTTCATGAACTTACTTCTTGGGTAAAAAACATTTCAATTGCTTTCCTCATAAAAATGGTGTAGAGCACAGGACAAGCCACTTCTTTTGGCAGCCTCTTGAGAGATTGTAGATAAATGTTCTTGCTCTTTCTTGATAGTGATTACTTCTACCTCTTTTGAGGTTTTATTCTTCCTTGGGCTTGGCCATTTTTCCTAGAAGTGATTTTGGTGTGGTTATGCTGTTTCTGCTCATGTAGTAATTAATTTTTTCAATGTTTTGATAAGGCTAATGGTGGGGGGCAAAGACAAAAAGATCTTATTGGTGTTGCAGAAGCCAACACTTTGGGAAAAGGTGAAAAAAATCTATCTGAGAGCCTCCTTTTTGTCCTGGCACAAAAGCTGCTGTGGAACTCTGTAGCTGTTTTCTCTGTGTGCTTTTTCTGGTCCACTGACACACACACACACAAATCCTTGCTGGGATTGCAGTGCACCTTGGTCGTGCAGCGGGTAGGCACAGAGCACACCAATCTCTGTGCCTGCTCTCTTTGCAGGGAGTTCCTTCAGTCACCTCGGTGTGTTTCTGCCCAGCTGGAGGTCTGTCTCTTCCATTCCAGGATCTGGATTCATTTTTATTCACCTGTCGGTGTGGTGTCTGAGGATGAGCCCAGCTGTGGGATGTGTGCGCTGGATGGGATCTTGCAGTCCAGGGGTTCCCAGTTGTGGTCTCCAGAAGGCTGCTTGTTAGTTGCTGCCTCTCTCAGTTTGCTTGCAGCTGCTAAATTGCGTTTTAAACTTCTAAAAATAGACCGAGTGTTTCTCCTTTTAGCTTCCAAGCCAGGAATTGCTATAATTGCTGCTTGTCACGTGGAATACGTGTGTACAAACGCACGAGTGTCTGTGCCTGACGGAGAACTGTGGTGAAACAGGATCTCCAGAAGAAGATCCACTTTCATTATCTCCTACTGAATTAAGAGTTTTAAGGAACACTCCCCAGGAATGGGAGGAGTCTTCTTTTAATTTCCCTTTATGCTTTGTGGAAGTGAGATTGAGTAACGTTGACTGGCAGGCCAGGAAAATGCTTCAATAAAGAGATAGTCCAGGTTTTGGAAATAATTTGGGTCCCTTACAGCAGAGGTAGAGCTCTGTGAATTTTCATTGCACAACTTTTTACCAAGCCTGATAGTAATTTCAAGTCCTGTAGGGAAAAGGGAGGGTAACTCTTCTCAGATTAATAATTTCAGTTTGTGTGTAGATTCAATGCAAGGATTTTTGAGGGTTTTCTCTGAAGCCATAAGTGCAGGATATTTTAGAGCTGGGAGCTCAAAACATCAGTTTAGCATAATTTTTTAAAATCTCATTATCCCTCCCAAACATCCTTTCAGTCTCTTTTGGGTCATGCAGCGAACAAATAAAAATGTTGCTAACCCTGAACAATGACAACAACAGCACAACATGTCTCATGCTCTGTCAAGTGTCTGGGGTACCAGTCATTCTGGATTTGTACTGTTTCATTAAATGAGTTCTGTACTCTTTTATTTGGAGATTTTACTGGGAAAATTTTAGCTCACTGTTTTTATGGCTTTTTTGATTCTTTTCTGGCTTCCAAGCAAGCAGTCTGCCCAGTGCTGGCAGGGGAGGGCTGCAGGCTGGAGGTGAAGAAAGATCAGTGTCTTTTATTAGAGGTAGGTAGGAATCTTCGCCTTAATTCCTATAAAGTTTGTGTTTTTCCATAAAAAAACACCAGAATCAACCCTAAAAGCAAAATACTCCCAAAAAATGCCACAAACAAAAAGACCTAATTAGGGTTGCATAAACATGATTTTTTAGGAACTAAAAAAATCAATCCAACATTTCCCCCTGAGCTCTACCCCTGCAATGAAGCCCGCTGCAAAACTTGTTGATTTTTCTTTTTGACCAAGAGAGGCAAAGACTGTGAAAATGCTCAGTAAATTCCACGTTGTTTAAAAAAAAAAAAAAGAAACAAAAAACTGCAGAGAATGTTTCAGCGGAAAGAATTTCAGAGAATTTCGGTATTTCTCCCTGCGGTAAGGTTCAGAAGAGACGTGAGTGAAAATCACTGGGAGGATCTTGTGAAATTTTGTGTAGAGGCTTCCCTGGGGAAGGCTGAGGTGGAGGGATGGGTTGTAACTGAGCTCATTAATGCAGCCTCTGCATGGGAAGAGAAGGCTGAGCACCAAGAGAGAACAGCTGTCCCCTCAGGTTTGTGCAGGTGGCCTGTGGCTACAGAGCTGTAACTGCACGAGACAGGACAGAAACAGAAACCAAAGGGAGGGCAGCCAACGGGATGCTCCGCCAGACAGTCATGGGAATTGAAATGAAGTTGTCAGGAGCAGGGATGAGTGAAACCTTAAAGTCAGGGAGCCTGCTCTAATTCCAGAGGAATGGTTGTCTCCAGCCAGTTCATGGATTTAAGTGGAGTAGCTAGAGGGGCAGGTGAAGTTGATCTCAGGCCAGATTAATCCCTAATGTAATCTTGTTGGCATCACTGTGCTGTCTTCCCTCCGTTTCAAGCTTCAGTGGAATTCCTTCAAAGATGTATTTCGCCCTTCCAGCTCTTGTTTTACAAAATTCCACTGAATCATCACGTTTTACCAGATGCTCCTCGGAGCCTCTGCCCTGGATTACATCACTGGTGTCAGGACAGCGGGTCGGGTTACTGGGAGAGAAGGTTCCCTCATAAAGAAATTGTCAGACTCGTGAAATGATTTGCCTAATGAAGTTATGGCTGTAGCTTTAAATTTGCAAATATTTGCAGTGCCAAAAGAGCTGAACGGATCAACAGCAAACCTCCATTTATGTGTGTGTGGGAGGCTTGGCAAACTGCTTCCCTCATCCTCTCCCGTGAAGGTTTGAGAGACAAGTTCTCTTTCCAGCTTTGCCACCAACACATTTGGTGACGTTGGGTGCTTCACACAGGACCCGTGTCCCCATTTCCTGGTCCTTAATGTGGGAATGACAGCATTCCCTGTGTTCTATTGGGAAGCATGTAGTGTTACTAGACCGTGCGACATAGCCAGCCCTTAGTGAGCTGACATATATTTGATCTGATTCCAGTAATAATGATTAAATCTAACAAAATTACACGAGGAAGATGGCCTTGGGTAAAGGAAAAGAACAGAATAAGTACCAGGAGAGGTACATAGCACTGGAATTTAGCTGCATGTCAAAAAAGCAATGGATATGTATTTCTGTAGGAAACCACAAATCCTTTGTCAACAGAACTGACAAGTCATCCTTGAATTTTTAATCCACAGAATGGCCTTATTAATTTTAAATTTGCCTTGTGTGATGGCATGCAAGGATCAGATGCAGACCTGAATGTTCTTACCACATGGAAAACATTTCAATGAAGAGATGGAAAGCATTATTCTGTAAATGCATTTATTAGCAGCACAAACTGGAACAATTGAGCACGTCAGGCCTCAGTTTGATTGCACCGTGTCCCATGAGTTTGTGGGTGATGGTTTAAGTGTAGCTAAAAAAGTACAACAGTTTTAGTAAAAAAACCTGTAGGAAAAAACCCACAAGAAATACCTTTTCTTAATCATATACTACTGTGTCTTGAATAATGTTGGTTTTTTTTTTTTTTTTGCCAGCTGACTTTTTAAAATTTAATTTTCTATTATTAAGATGTTAAATATTACTCTCTTTGGCCTGTGGTCATAGAGTTTGTAGACAGAATTTTGTTCAGTTCAGTTTCATGTTTAATCCTACTGATGCTAACAAACTTAACTTCAGAAATCCAGTTTGCGAACACCATTGTGATTATACCTGAAGTGGAAACAGATTTCCAGATTTTTCATGGGAATCTTGCTAGGAACAGCCTTTCTTCTTGTTTACACAGTGGAGCTCAGCTGTTATGAGAACTAAATTCTTTTAGAACACCTAAATAAAATGTCTATCTTTTCCATTAACAATACCCCGAGAAGCAGGATATTTGCTTCCAGGCAGTAGAAGTGTTGTGTCCAAATGGACTCTGTGAGGCCAAATTAAGCCCAGATCCACCTGCTTCTTTTGCACCATGATTGACATTTTCTGTAATTGAAGAGGACAACCCAAATTGACCTAAGCCTGCATGTTTCTAATAATAAAATGGAGTCAATAAACAAAAGCCACATGTACAGAAACTGCACCTGTTGAAGAGATCACTTTTCATTTTGAGCAGTGTCAGATGCCTGCTTAGCAGCTTCAGACTGTTGGCATATTGACTGCCCAGAAATGCTGTGTTACACATTGAAGAAAATGTAATGAGGGCGCTAATTAGAAGACGGTAATTGAAGGCCTCCAGATGATGCAAGGTTGGCGCTGGGGCTTTTAGTGCTGTGCTTGAAGAATGGTGGAAGCCATCATCAGCTGTTTGTGTTGGTACCTTTCTATTCATTCCCAAACTCTCCTGGCCCAGCTGCCTGAGGCTGGTGTTGGTTTTCCTAGATTTTTTTTTTGGTTGCTCCATGTACCATGTGTTGAAAGAAAACCTTCTAGTTAAAGGACCGAGCTGGGGCAATGGGTGAAGGTGAGCAGAGTGCCTGGATGAAGGAAACTCTGGACAGATACATGTCTGAAAGTTCTGCTTAAACACAGCATAAGCTTTGTACCTTTTTATTTATTGCCTCTTGAGTGTTGCTTGCTCTGAGACTGTTGTGAGATTTCTCAGTACCTCAGAGGAAGTCGGTTGGTAGATGGTTCGTGTAGTCTGTTTTGCATGATTTCTATTTAGAGAATGTTTAATGAGTGATAAATAATTTCCAAATGTATCTATCATGCATTAACGCTTCTGTTGCATCAAAAGAAAATATTTTGGTTGGGCTTATTTCAGAGTATTGGCATAACAAAGCCTAGAAGCCAGATGACAGGCATCACCCTAAGATTAGCTCATTTTTGGCACAGGCAGATTCAGACATGCAGGCACGGGCATAACCCCCCCTCCACTTTGGTGGTGATGATCTGGGCTGGGCTCTGTCCTCACCATGTCAGTACACACTGACACTGCATCACTATGAACACGACATGTTGCACACCGAGAGCTAGTCCAAACAAAGGATGAGCACAAGGAGTCCATTATTTATGAAACAAAGCAATCTGAGGGAAACCTCTCAAGGGCAGCATAAACACGGGAACAGTTTCCAGTTATGTGGATGACTTAAGGCAGATTGTGAAGTGGAGTAAAATCAATCTGTGCCGTGGACAGGGAGGAGTAAGTTGGTGTTTCTCCGGGAAAAAACCCAAACCAACAACAACCAGGCTTAGGAGAAAAAGAAATACATATTGCAGCTTTGATACATAAGATAAACTTTCCTTCTGTGCATGCAAAAGCAGAGTGTGGTCAGAAACAGAGAGCCTGCTCCAGCAAAGGCTCTGCAATGGGAGACATCACACTGGAGTTAGGATGTACTGTGTGTATGGTAGAACCAGTCTCCTGACTATAAGGCAAACTCAAAATATATTTTCTCTTTCTCTGATATCCCTCTTTTATCTTCCTACCAGAGTTGGGTAAAGTTAGGTGTTCAAAGCAGGCCACAAGCTTGGACTGAGATGTCCTTGGTGCAGGTGTGCCCTGATGCTGAGCGATGTTTTTCTGTGTTTGCACATGCACTACAGGCCACCCTGGGCAGAGGGGCTGCTCTGCCTGTGCAGGCTGGCACACAGACACTCCACACAGTGCATCATAATTCCATGACTCATTAAGTCTCCCGTAATTCATTAAGTGATCAGTATCCTAAAGTTTCTAGACTAGGTGCCCAAACTGTGAGACCCTTCAGGGAGGTGACTTAAGATACTTGAGAGTTTCTTTCTTTGGTTTGAGCAGACATGTTCTCTTAATGTACACACCTTAAAAATCAGTGATGTTCTTTCTCTTCTCTAACAAAAATCAAATAGGAAGGATTCCTAAAAATGATGCTCCTTGTTAAAGGTAGACTTTGGTCTAGCTTGGCTCTGGCTTTGCAGTGAAACTTGGGTGGCAAACTGGTAGGAAAGACTGAACCAACAAGAGTGTTCTCCAAGAATGAGAGGGTGAACTGAAATTTGAGCACTGGGATAGAGAAAAAAAGTTATTAGTCTAAGTCCAATTTAAACATTTTGACTGGGTGTGTAACTCTGGCATCAAGCACTGGAAGGAGCACGTTCATAGTTAAAATCCTAGGCTAGTGGAGATGTTACTAGATTGGCTGTTTAATGCTTTTTTTCATTTACTGTATTAGCTCTTTCGTTAGAAGAAACAAATCTACTGTACATTTTTGTTTGATTAACTGAGAAATTTACCTTTTTAAAAATTTTTCATTTGTCTTACTACCTGAGATTAGAATCAATAACTCAGTTTTATCTTCAGGACCTCAGTCTTCTCTTTTCAGTTTAATTTTCAACTTCATTCATTTTGTGTGTGAATATACATGCTACATAACTGTATGCTTTCTATGCAACTCATAAAAGCTAAATACCAGATTCTCTCTCTATATTTTGTTTGTCCAGGCCCCTCATGCTCATCCATGATTCTAGGGAAAGTTACTTGCTATAAAATTCAGTTCTGAGCCCTTGTTAATATAGGAAACATTTTTTCTTTCAATTTTTTTTATGGTCAAAGCTGAGAGGGGCTGGAGCTCTGGCTCCCTCAGAGTACCTGCAAAAAAGAGCTTAAATGTACATCTTTAAAAATATACATCTAAAAAATGTACTCTTTTGGCCTCTGAAATCAGGAATGTGAAGTTGCTCAGCCTTACTTAACAGGAAGTTAGGTATAGAGTATTACCCTCAAGGTACTTTTATCTCAGAAGTTGTTACTATTTTTGCTGCTACAGTCAAAAATATGGAAGCAGCTTCACATAAAAGTGACAATGTCAGCACGCCACAAGGAAATCATTGATGAGATAGGCTATCCCATCCTATAATTTTGGTCCTTTTTATAATGGAGAAAAACTTAATGGCTTTAGTGTATTTATATCAAAAGATTATTTCTAAGAGCCTGGATAAACATAGCTAGGACCTATATTTCAACTTTCAAGTGTTTAACAAAGAATTATGGGATTGTCTTATAACTGCGAGCTAAACTATGGGAATTTACATTTTCCTTTTTGCAGGATAGTCCCTCTTAAAATTATACTCTGAACAATGGTTATTTTCTTGTGCCAGTACTTGAATCCAAATACTGTGGCTTGGCAGCAGGCAGGTCTCAGATTTCAACCACATGTATTTCAAAAAAAAATCAAAAGATCCTTATTTGGCACTCGGCTTACATATCTTAAAAAGCTGTGTTTGTGTGTCAGATTTAAAAATAATTGAAACCAGGGGTGTAAAAACCTGAACTCTTCTTCCAGGATGTTTTGACTTCAGTTGCTTCCAAGAGCATTGAAAGGAGCAGAATGGAAACCGTGTGCAGCATGAGGCACTGACAGCTCTCAGAGACACTTAACTTGAAATGGACACATGTGATACCACAGTGGCCTTTCCAAAAATATTCATATTTGTGTTGCATTATGTATTTTAAGCAACTACATGCACACAAGTGCATGCTCTCCTGGAAAAACGCTATGCAGGTTTTGTTTGGTAAAGAGGAGGATTGCTTTGCATAAGGAAGTGGTGTGGATTTTTCTTGGCTGAAGATGGGTTGCTGTCTATCTGTATGTGCAATAACTTAAGAGTGCATTCCACGTGGAATTAAAATCGGTGAGGGAATTACAATAGTGACCTACATTAGAACAGAATGACAGAGATCAATATATTTATTTGTCAAAAATAATACCTATGATTTATGGTTTTTTGGCCACTAAGGTAAAATAGTACTGCCCGTGCTAGAAGCCACAATATACAAGAGGCCGCCTCTTTATTTTTTTACACAGTTTTTAGAAATGTTTGAGAAAAAATTATCTAAGCTCATAGGTGGCTTCTAGTAACCCATTATGGAGGAACTTGTCCTTGTTCCCTTGGAACTTCTTTTTCATCCACAAAAAATTGTGTGGAAAGTTGAGTCCCAATCTTCTGCAAGTAAAACATCCACCGAGGGAATGACTTAGAACAGACACGAGGGGAGGAAACTCCAGCTTGCTTCTTCTCATTAGTTATAGGGGAGGCAAAATATCAACTAAGAAACTTATCCCAAAAATTATCAAGTAAAGCCCAAACTGACAGCCTACTATGAATTATGCTATAGTATAATACCATGACAAATAGAAATTGAAGCTGACACATACCTGGTATTGTTTTCCCATAAAAAGAGGGTTGTGTGGCTGATGATGACCCTTCCAGGTCTTATATTGCCCTGGCTCTCTTGTGCTTCCAAAGGATGGAGGGATGTAGAGAGCAGCAAAGGGTCCCAGATGGAAGAGGAGTCACAGGGCTGGGTCAGATACCCTCCATGACAAATACGTAATGCTGTCATGTCCACACCACAGAATAAATGAGAAAAACAACTGGGAAATTTGGAAGAGGTAAAGAAGCAAGAGTCATCTACTCCAATTAAAGGGATTCTTTGTTTGCAAGCATTTTGAGAAAAAACCAACAAACTAAACACCAGAAACACAAACCAAAGATGGAAAAAACCCAGCAAATTCCTACAATACTCCCTTCTCATCTTTTGTAACAGAGGTAGAGAAACAAAAACCCTTTTTACCAATTCATTGCAGTTTGATTTTATGCCAGGTTTGAGCCTTCCATGAATTCTTTTCAGTGGTTTTTCTTTTTACGTTTGCTAAGGATTCTGCTTGCACAGGAAACTAATGTGAACTATTGTAATTCCAGTCACTTATCACTGGAAAGAAATCTCAGTGGCCAAGAAAGAGGAAAACAAAAGCTTTGAAATACAGAGTCAGTTCTGGCTATCAGTGTTTTGGGTTTTTGTGTGGTTAGTTTTTGTTGTTGTTTTCTTTTTTTTTTTTAATCTTAGCGTTCTTGTCAGTCTATCTAATATGTAGATATATCTATAAGCAGAGCAGATTTCTATGAACAGTATTGAATATTTTGTAAAATACTAACATATTCTTTTCAAAGCATTTTGCTACAGATTCAGTTTGAGTTCAGGCCAAAGAGGATTTGAATTTGGAATTAAATCAGATTTTCATTAATTCAGATAAGTTGAATTCATTATGCTTTTCCTCTTCTTGACTTCATGTTCTAACTTAGGATTTCCAGTGTGTTGTTTCTGTTGCTGTTGTTTCTGTTGTTGGTATTTGTCAGAAAACACCTTAATTCAGAAAGAAATCATGGTTAGGAGATTGTGACCTTTGAGGCACCTTGATTTAGTGGCTCAGTAGGAGCTGTATTTCTGAGACAGTGAAGATTTCACAGGGCATGAAGATTAAAATGAGAAACAAAACCATCTTCTCCTCCAGACAGACAAAAGGACAAATAATTCTCTTTTATCCTCCCCTTCCCCCCACTGCTCCCCCCTAAGAATGTGCATAAATAGTATTAAAGCTAAAACACCAAGGAAAAAAAAATCAGAAGAGTTCAAGCTGGCCTGGCCTGAGGCAGTATGACTTTATATTCTTGTATATACATCTGCTCAGTTTTATGGTGCTTGACAGCATGTAAAGGGCAGAGGCATTCAATGTAAACACCAGTGCAAACATGAAATATATTTTATTTCAGAAGTGATGACTCTTCTGCATTTATCTCTCTTCCTGATTGAAATATTTTCCCCATTGCTGGCTGGAGTCTTCTCTTTTTTAGTTACATTTTGTTGCACAACTGAAATGGAGGAAGTGGATGGAATATGGATATGATCTCTAGGGGAAGTGTGAATTTTGATTTAATGTTTTGGTCATCTTTAGCTGAAAGTAGTGATATTGTCCTGACATATTACCAGCAGCTAGATGTGGCTGTGAATTGCAAGCTAGCCAAGAAATCAGTTCAAGTTTGCTTTACAAAAAGCCTCTCACTGCAGCTCGTTCTCCTCAAAGGGATTGCGAGTTCTGCTCGTGTTTGCAGATCCTGAATATGTAGGTAGGTTTCAGTAACTTCCACAAGCAATTACCTCTTCATCTTTCTTTTGCTTAAAGTAGGTCAAGTGTGTGGGGTAGATGTGCACTTCACAAATTTTGGTGTCCTTCTGGGAGCTCAAGAATAAAGTAGTTCTTTTGTTTTTCTCTCTAAATGTGGAGCAATTAAAGCAGTGGAGAAGGAGATAGGTCTGCATTTGTAACCTAGCAAGTCATTGGGAAGCTATTCCACGTTTATCTCAGATTCTCCCTTTAGGCAGGAGGCTTCTAGTGCACAAAGCACTTGGCTGGTGGTGTGTCCTTGTAGCCTGCTGTAACTTGGAGTGGAACGTAGTCACAGTAGAATGGTTTATTTATTTTTTTACAGAAGTCGAAATCTGATGAAAATAGATTCTGGAATTTCAAGCAGATTCTTGAAGTAGCATCTGACATGTTGCACTATATGAAACATCATTCCTTGTTCCTGTCCTTTTTTGGGGAGGATATTAACAGTGAGAGAACAAAGATGAGTAATGAACCTCCAAGGGCACTTGAAGCCAGTTGTGGCCTCACAACAAACACAGCCTGTGAGTCCCCTGGGCTGCTGTCCAGCCTGTTTAGGGACACTTTTATGAATCCTACCTGGAGTGCAGCTCTAATGTAAATACATATGGGCAAAGCTGGGCTAGAGCTGCCTAAATTAAGTAATTTGTTTTGTCACTCATCTTCTGATTTTCTTTTGACTGCCTGCTACCACCACAAGACCTTTTATCCTATCATTAATGCAATTCCACTTCCTAATTTGTCAAACGACTACTCCAGCAGTGAAAAAGAACCCACAAAGACTCTGCACAATGAAAATTATTTATCGCTATCAGTTGAAAATTAGCCCACCCATGGATACGTTGGGGGTGATACAATTTAATTCTTTGCTCCTTGTTGGAAAGTCTGGTAGCACTGAACAGGGAGATGTCAAAAATCATTAGGAAAACAGTATCTTATGAAAGACTCTGGAGTTCCAAAGTCACTGACTCCTCCTCACTCTGCATGGTGAATTCCAGTTTATTCGCTGCCTGTTGCTGTTCCATTTTCAGTGATCTTTGCAATTGGCTATGGATTTGTGTACAAAATCCAGTGACGTGATTAGCTCAGTGCATTTTTGCTCTACCTTTGCTGTGCAGCACCCAGTTTCCTCAGCTGTGCAAGCAGAACTGTGGAACTGTTTTGTGATCTGTATAAAAGAACTGTTTCCTTGTAAAAATAGTCCTGTAATTGTTTTGTTTTCCATGTTCTTTGATATAGTTCCAGCAATCTCACTGACACTTGTTTTGCTACTACAACTACAGGGGCAAAAAAAAATATATAATAAAAATCACAATGCCTAAGAGGAGGACGAGAGGATTTTGTAAAGAGAAGGAGCTGGGTGTGTGGCTGGGCTGGGAATACTTGAATGTGATAATAGCCCTCATCTTACCTGGAGAAAGAGCTGTGCTCTGGGACTGATTATTTATTACCTTGGGACATGGCAGTGCAGAATTACTCTAGCAGAATGCTCAAGGCCTTTATCAGGTGACTGCAGATTGTTTTGGCTTCTCTTACTTGCCTTTAAATGCAAAACACCAAAGAGTCACTTGGGCAGAGAAGGCAAATCTGTGGTATCTCCACCATGTTTGGAAACTCCTGCTTTAAGTGAATTTTTTCCTGCACTTTTCTGCTTTCCTTCATCTACTTAATCCACATGTCTAGGACTTTGTAGAAGGCTTTTACAATCCTATCCAGGACCATTGCATCTTGGTGAAAAAAATTCACATCTATTATTAATATATCTATTACCTGTTAGTATTTTATTTCATAGAAGAAGAAGCTGTTAGTTAGAAGGATGCATTGCTGGATTTATGTATTAAGGACACATGCAAAAGTGTTTACTTGAGAAAATAAATGTTGCTTTCCCCTTCACCTTATATTTTTTAGATTTTTTTTTTGCTTGTTTTAAGGACTTTGGCTTCTACTGTTTTATCTAGAATTATTTTGTTCTAAAGTTGGTATTCCAGGGAATGAAGTATGGTGAGCCAGACTCTTGGGTGGAATTTAATGCTGTGGCATGTATTTGGACTGACTGAATATAAGTAATTGGAAATGCAGGATATTTGGACACTATTAATTTCTAGGGTTTAGAAAAGCTTCTTCGCACACTGTGCTTTAAATAGAAAAGAAGCTGAAATAACTCCTCTCAGGCTGGAGTTTCTCCAGCTCCTGTCTACTCTAAAGGTCTGTGCCAGGACACTGGATTCCTGCAATCTTGTGTTGGAAGAGTAGCCGTGTTTTGACTGTGTTCTGGTGTGATGATATCAGTGCTGACACCACCCGGCTTTGGTGGTGTGCTGTGCACTGCTGCTACACGAGTGAGCTCCGGGTCATGAGTGCACCTTGGCTGCAGCCACCTGCCTTTTCAACACTCATGCTCTTGCAGCACAGTTCTCCTGGCGTGTGTGTCACAAATGACAGCATTTCATGTCCCTGCTGTTTGTCACCTGGAGAGACACAGGGTTTGAACATTTTAATGCATGTGTAAATTATAAATATTTTTTTTTCTTATGAAATTAACAGTACGTGCATTGGTCAGACATAACTTAGTCCACTGCTATTTATGAGGTCTCATAAAATGCTGTTAGGTGTTTTGAATATTTTCAAATCTTTGGAAAATTTATGGATCCTTGTTGCAATAAGTCAGCTGAGGCTTTATTATCTTCATGCAGGAAAAGCCAATTCTTTATTTACACAACTTATTTTACACAACTTATTTATAAACTTCATGTGCAACTTTAATTGGTTAATAGCTTTCTTGTTAATTACTCTATTGGTTAGTGAAAGGTATTCTAATTGTCTATCAAATTTCTTTATTTTTGGCATTGTTTGCATATTTTCTTTATTGATTTTCATGAGAAAAATCTCTTGTTATTGCAAGTGTATTTGTTTTTAACCTAAGACTAGATTGTTATGCTAATGAGTTCTTATATACTAAGATTGTTTTTGTATAGGAACTTGTAAGTTGCTTAACTACACTTAAAGGAAACGACAGGCTAACTATTAATTTTATAGAGCAGACCTGATTTTATGAGGCCTTTCTTTTATAATTCTTCTACCTGTCTACAACAGATCCTTATGGTAAAACAGATATCTGAAAGTCAAAAATTGAGGACTCAAGGTGAAGGTAATCTCTACTTTGATTTTTAAATCAACAAAGAGTCATCCCCTGTATTGCTGTCCTTTTTGTAAAGCATTTTTTTATTCTTCAAAGTAATATCAAACAATTATTTGTCTGGATGCCTGTTAAGGGTCATGGCATGAGTCAGTCATTACCAGGGACTGATTGATTGATTGACTTAGTGTAGTTTAGATAGAAAAAACATGGTAGCAGTTTGGGATTATTTATGGTTACTGGGTTTATTGACGGCAATACCAACTCAGCACTCCTTGCTTTATGATGTCTGATGGGGTTGGAGGTAATAGCTAAGCACTGTCCTGGCTCCTGCAGGTTGCCATGCAGAAATAGGGTGAAGGGCCTTATGCCTTTCCCCAGAGTCATATCTACCAGCTGGGCTTGGAACCCCTCAGCTCTAGATGGCCAGAGCAACTAACTTCAGAAACTGAAAACATTAATGTTTTCATTATCTATGTACAGTGTAGGGCAAAATAAAGGTAAAAAAAGGCTGAGAACAGATATCCTCTCTACCTGCTTGTTCTTGCAGGAGGAATGCTCACTCTTCACTCCCTGTACCAGTTTTTCATGGCTGTCTGTGTTATAATACGTTTTAATCAATCCCCCTCTAAGAAGGTAAAGAAAAAGCCTGAATTTCTCTCTTCCCCAGGGCCTGGATTTTGTTCCCTGCTCCTTGCAGCAGTGCCCCAGTCACTACCCACATGCTGTAGGGTATTGCCTCTTTCTTCTGACAATGATCCCTTGCCTCTGAAGAAGTTCCAACCTGTCACAAGTAACCTTTTTTCCCAATGCACCATGTAGCATGCAGGAAAAATAATTAAAATAATTCCAAATCGTACACAGCCAGACCGGATGCATCCTTCACAGACTGGCAGATCCCTCATCAGTGCCCACGAATGTGAGGGATGGAGACTACAGAAAGGAGCAGGTTCTTTTTTCAGTCTTTGGTGAGATGAGGTGCTGTGGGATCTCCATGAAGAAACTCCCGCTCCAGCAGAGAAATGTTTTATAGTTTGTGCCCAAAGCACCTATTTCTGTGTGCAGTGGAGAGTCTTATGTAATACATTCCTCTCCACATGTTTTCTTTCCCTTTTAGCACTGTTTCTGGTGAGTGGGGTCTCTCTTACAAACCCTGAATGCAAAAATACAAGTAAGACAATTCCAGATCATCGTTTTGTGGCCGCTGTTTTGTGTCCCAGTCTTTCACCCTCTCATCCCATTCAGCTTAAACCTGCTGGAGGAAATGAGTGATACCACCTGAACATAGAAAAGCTTCAGCTTTTGAGGTAATTCTGTTATAAAGCAAAATGAGTAAGAGCACTTCAGTTTTGAAAATGTTTGGGAAGACGCTACCAAAGAAACTCTGTGAAGATGAAGTTCTCATTTGGATATAGCTCATGGGAGAAAAAAAGTAAAGAAGCTGGAAAAATTAATGCTAAAAGAAATGGAAGGAAAGCAAGTTAGTGTAGTGGTTTCAGAGAGCTGAACTAGGTCTGAGAGGAGGAGATCAAGGTACATCAGAACAGAGCTCTGCGCAAACTAAATAATCCCCAGTGAAAACCTGTATAAAAACGTGTAGTGTTTTTTGTTTTTTTTTCCTAGGGGGGCTATGACTTAGTGTCTGTTTTCATTCAGTAGCTTATTTGTTGGTAGCAAAGTCAAATTTGTTGGTCCTAAGCTGTGTTCTGGGTAAAAACATGAGCATAAAGATGATGTATACATCACAGTATACAAAACTAATTTTAATTTGTCACTTTTGGGGTTCATGTTTTTTTATTTATTGGACTTGTTAGGTCACTGAGTTTCTAACTACCTTGAATCAGTTGGATTGGAAGAGCCAGCTTCCTTAGATTTTTTGTGAACCAGCTGCCAGCAATGTGTTTGTTTATTCATATAGTTTATTTATTTTCTTAAAAATGAATGGATGATTTTGACATAGCTTAGAGAAGTCAAATAAGAAAGTTTATGTTCATGTGATAGTGTTTATGAAAGCCGAGAGATTTAGTACATAGTAGATTATGAATTTTAATATATTATATATGCATTTATAAAATGGGTATGTAATGAGCAGAAGCAATATTACAGTTTTACTGACACTTCATCAGTCTATTTCCTCTGTCTCTATTTGAAAGTTCATCTCAAAGTAAGTTAGAAAAGCCTTTTCTCTGTGTTCACTGAAGTATTGGTTAAGGAGCATCCTTTCCTACTGGGAATTATACTAATTTTATCCAGGATTCTGCCTTTTTGTCAGACTTATTCATTACTTGTATGACACTTGAAGTGAGGATTTTACAGATTATATGAAAGAAGTGGCCCAGTCCTCAGGTGCAAAAGATCTTATTTCAGACAGAAGTCAACGAGTGAGAGGAGAGGTGTGTGTGCATATGTGTGGGGGCAGGAAAGAGCAGGGAGAGGAAAGGTCAGGGTTACAATAATGATGATGTTCAGGTTCACTTGGGAGCACTTGTGGAGTTTATTACTGTTATTTAAATATAACACTGCTCCCTTTTTCTTTTTTTTCTTTTTTTTTTTTTTTCCCTGACTTGCCTCTTGTTTACTCAAGTGACTTACATAATCAATGTGAAGCAAATGAAGAGGAGATGTGATCACTGAGAATTAGCATCTGTGGAGCTGGAGGGAGAAGCAGCTCCTTTTTGGCAACTTGAAATTTGAGACAGAGCTGGGAGGCAATGCAAGACTGGAGACTGAAATAGATACATTTATATACATACACACACACATATATCTATGTGTGTGTGTGTATATATCTATGTATGTAGGTTTGTGTTTTGGGGTTTTTTTTTTGTTTGTTTGTTTTTGTTTTTGTTTTTTTTCTGTGAAGATTTAAAAAAAGATGAGCAGGCCTGAGTTTCAGAATGGTGTCAGGTTCAGTCCCTTTGAAACACCTGTTCAACCCATCTATAATGCATTAGATTTTACACTGAAAAAAGTGAGGAAACTCAGCCCATTAGATATAGCACAGTAATTTAAGCTCGGGTTTATAAAATCTGGGCAAGGGGCATAAAGGAGAGGGCTGGATGAGAGCTCAAATGAGAGCTCAGCCAAGGTGAACTCTAGGAATGCCTCCTCCTTCTGATAGATGACCTAAATGTTGCATATACAGAATTTTAAGTTGCTAGGAACTTCCTTTTTTTAATAAATTGATTTAATATTTAAATTTTGGCAGCTCGTAGTAGCTCCTTCTAGTGACACACATCCCTTGCATACAACATTAAAGGTCTTTTCTCTTAACCTTTGGGTGTTTTTATAACGGTCAGGGGAAGAACAAAGGGGAACACTGTGAATACTGCTTAAAAACCCCACCACCACCACCCACCCCTCCAAACTCAGCAAGTAACTGCTTACTGATCTTGCCAAAAATTAAGATGGTTTATAGTCGGCTGAAACATCTATTGCTCTGTTAAGAAAAAAAAAAAGAAAAAAAAAGTGAAGTTGGCAGATAACTTTTTAAGCAATTGCACCTTTTGTATTCATCTCACCCCCTCATTGTACAAACCATACATCTTCAAGTTCTGCAACTGCGTTCAGTTCTCCCCTCCAGCAATGTGAGAGAAAGAACCTCTTGTACAAAGGTATTGACCAAATGCCTTAATGCATTTTGCCAAAATTTGCTGCATTCTCTCTGCTGAAATTGTTGATCCTTGTTGAACTTGTACCACAGGTGATTATTTTATCTTTTCTCTTTTTTCTTTTAAAATTTCTTCTCCACTGACAATTATTTGTTGTTTTTGTGACCCTCAAAGAAGGTTCCCCCAACATTCAGACAATCATCATGCTTTTCCTGAAGTCAGCAGGAACACACCATGAGTTTTTCAGAATCAAGTGTAAAATTTTGCTGTATGAGAGCAGAGAGAGAGGGACAAGACTTCACAAAAGGGTCAAACCAGAATGGAGAGAGCTCTGGATCTCCATTCTCCACCCTGTCGTTTGGTGATAGGGTTATCTGATTTGATTTTAACATTTTGTCTCAGTTTCCAAATGGGCTGCCAGCAGGGTCTGTACTCACTGAATGTGCTGCTAAGGAAGCTTGGGCTTTATTTTTATTTCTCGTAGCTCACATGCCTTGTTTATTTAATACTATTTAAGTGTTGCTCTGAGAACAGTTTTAGCAGCTTTCTTGTGAGGTTTTCCAGCTCCCTCATTGCCATGATGTTTCTATTCCTGTTCTAGCCTCCCTGTGAGAAAAGAGGATGATGTGAATTTTTCTGGAGAAAGGAGATGTGGTGATTTTGTTGCCTGATGTGTCTGACTGGTGCAGCCTGATAGGTGCCTATACATTGATTTCTCCCAGAACACTTAGCGTTTTATAACGTCCTCCTCATACCTGTTGCAAATAATAACAAAATGCTCCAGCAAATCAGACCTCACCATACAAACACTTTAAAATAACCTTATCTGGGAGAACATTCATTCAAATGGTGGCCGTACACAACTTATCATTTTTATTTATCAACTATAGGTCAGCAAAATTCCAATTACGTTTATTTTGTCTCTCTCTTTCTCTGCTTTTCTACCGTTTAAAGTGACATACAGTAGCAATCACATAATGACCACTGATATAATGAGTGATTCTCACAAGAGGGATAAACCACACGGGAAGGCATGAAAGCTTTTATATCTAAAGATTTCAGCCTTCCAGTCGCTTCTGTCCTAAGACTTTCTAAGGGAAATTTCTTGAGAGGTGCCCAGATGGTACATTAAGTCTTTTTTGTTTTGCAAATTTCTCTGTAGGCTGCCCTTGCCCCTTCCCTTTTTAGGCCATTTCAGACAGCATATCTTTGGCCCTTGTATCTGATTTATATTTGCCAGTGCGGTTCTGAGGGTCTGAGAAGTGTTCGCACTCACAAGGCGTGCTGCATGACACCCAACATCCATGTGTGTGTACTCAGCCTGTTCTAATTAAATCACCACACTCGTTCAGACCTCTGGGCAGCACACAATGTAAACAGCTCAGAATTATTCGGGATGAGCAGCTCCATCCTGTCCCGGCCAAAAAAAAGGAGCAGCATCTCGGGGATGGACTGTCATCCTGCTGGCGAGCGGCTGGCCGAGTGTCGGCTTCGTCGACACATTTCAGAGGATGGGTGGTTTAATGAAGGCCGGGGCTGGGGGTAATAATTCACTCTGTGCCATGAGGTTAACCACAAGCCTCTCAGAAATGGCAGTCCTCGCTGCTGCAGCAGATGTGCTGGAACCCTGGGCTGTGACTGGAGGGTTTTCAGCACTCCGTTCCCTCCCGCCCTTCGCTTATTGCTAAGCACGCACTCGTCCTGCTGCCAAAACTTTTAATAAAAAATAGATTTGGGTCTGCACTTTCCAGAGCCTTTATCAACCTTCCAGCCAAAGTCAGAGTAATAAACTCAGAGAACATCTAAGCGTGTGCTCTGCAGATGATTGATTTCTGCTCTCGGGATGTCTTGGAGGCAGTGGCTCCCACCATTATTTTTACATGGTGTGCTGCAGGGGACTCCTGAAAGACCCTTCCCTCCTAGTTGCACAAAACATTTGGGATCGTTTTTTTCCTTTGAAGTGAGTAGTTTCTCTGTAGAGAATTAGTTTGTTCTTTCTGCTGAAGGTACCTTGTCATTAAGTTTTGGATGGATGCTCTTTCTATTAAAAGATTTCAAAATTTGTGTTAGATATTAGAAAGTACCATACAAGACTTTCAGGAGACCAGCCTTGCAAAAAAACCTGCTCAAATATTTTTTTAAAAAACCTCAACCTCGTTTTTTATTGCTCTTTCTTCCACACAAGACAAGATCACTGTCACATTCAGCCATTGTAATTAATATAGGTTATGTAAGGAAAAAAACCCACCCCAAATCCTAAACCCACTGATGTTGCATATATTGAAGCTTAATGTTTAATTAGTTTATCAAATGTAAACTTTTCTGTGAATGCCAATAACATGTGGAATGAAGATAATCCAAAATGCTATCTAGCTGTTGATTATTGCTCCTCATCTGGGACTTGGAGCCTTCTCACTTGAGATGTTGAAATTTTGTGTGTTTTTGTGTGTGAAGAATTTTGTGAATTTTGTGTGAAGAACAAACCTTCTTCATTTGTTCTGTGCAGAGTAAAATGTTTAATTCATCAGCTTAATTACCTGCCAGTTTAAGGTTCTCTGTCCCACTTTTCCCTGGAGCTCAGAGGGTCTGTTCCCATCCCAGGGAGGAGTGGTAATGCTGGGGGTGGTAATGAGGAGCTGGAGGTAAGGAATTTATAAAGCCACCACCTTAAGTACATATTTGTTCACCATGTCCTTGATCTGACTGAGTCAAATCTGTCCCAAATTGAAGCAAATCTGGTGTAAGAGCAAAAGAAGCATTTGTGTTTTTATAGCTCTAGTTGAAAGCAATGTGTTTTCTTCCTATGAATGAGCTGCTTGCAAATTTCATGTAATGTTTAATGTGAATTTTTTGTTGACCTTTCTAAGAAAATATGTTCAGGTGGGAAAGAAACTGATAGGTTCTTCAGTCCTCCTTTCTGCAGGACCCAGATACACCCACAGGCTGCTGACATGCAGGGAGTATGTTTGTGGGAATCCTTATTCCTAAATCAGCAGGAGGTCATTGACATGGAGGGCAATTCTGGGAGAATGAATAATCTTGCCTTCAGGGTGTTCTGAGCTTCTCCAGATATTCCTTGCTCTAGCTCCACTATATTTCTGAATTCCTTTTATATTTGTTGTCAGTGACACAAGTATTATGTACAAATTTTTCATAATCCTATTGTGAAAAATTTGGACCCAAATTCTTCAGTTTAACTAACTCAGATATTTACAGCTCTATCTATTGGATACTATATGTCTTCCCTCAAGCATTCAAGTTTGAATGTGCAGTGCTAAATTTTCATGTATGTACTTAATCCCCCTTTTTGGAACTTGCCAACTAGAGTAGCATAATGTTAATATTTCTAGGAAAATGTTTATCCTTAAATTTGGATTATTTTGATTTCTTTCCAAGGAGGAGCAAGAATAAAACAGATATTGGGCCGCTGGAACAGTGCTCACCAGTTTGTTTGTAAGCATTCTGAGATTAATCCAGGTATAGTAAAGGTGGATGTCTTTCCCATTTGTCTAGATGTGTGTGTGTCCATAGCAATTTAAATGAAGCAACTTGTGTAACACAGCGTAAGGTTGGATTGATGCTCCTGACTCTGCCATGAGTAAATGGTCCATGTGGGTAAAGTGGACACAGATTAGGATTATTGAGAAATGTGCCAAGTGAAGCTTGGAGACACAACAACAAACCAGGTTAATTGTATGGTAAAGCCAGAGGAGCTCCCAAGCCTGTTTTGGTGACATCACCATGACACTAAAGTCATTGTCATCAAACCAAGGTTAATAGGTTGTGCTAAGAGGTAGCAGCTGTTTGAATTTCCATAATAAACTCTCAAGAATGGCAGTAAAATAGCCTTAGATCTGCCTGTTCAAACAGTTCGGGAATGGGCTGTCACAAAACATACCAAGTCAGCTTCTTCTGTACCTTTAATTATTTAAGTTTCCCATTCTTCTTTTATTGCAGTGTGAAGCCCTCCCTCTTTCAGACACAGCACCAAAGGCAGTACACCCCATCAACATTTACTGTCAGCAATATCCACTGATCTGTTACCATCCAAACTGTTCCAAAATTCTCAGACTGGTACATGCTGAGGTTCTGCTACTGGGTCATCTGGAAAAAATAAAGTAAATGAAATATACTTTCGTATCATCCCTCTATGTCTTCCCCAGATGTTCTCCAGAGTGCTGCTTCTGCAAAAGATCTGTGTAAGAGCCTTTTCTGTGCAACACTTCTGCAGTCACCAGCAGATGTGAAAGGGATACTTTCAAACAATATTTTTAAAAACAATGCAAATACTTTTCCCATGTGT
This sequence comes from Sylvia atricapilla, assembly GCF_009819655.1. Classification (NCBI taxonomy): domain Eukaryota; kingdom Metazoa; phylum Chordata; class Aves; order Passeriformes; family Sylviidae; genus Sylvia; species Sylvia atricapilla. The sequence goes on from NC_089143.1 coordinate 66,703,530, forward strand.
AGGTCACTACTGCTTTTCAAAAAGGGTGCAGGAGACAAAGTGGTTTTGCACATAGATGCTTATTGTCAGTTTTAAGTGCTCTTTTTAAAATTGCTGCTTCATCTATAGTGATACTCACCACTGATTTTTTTTTTTTTGTGTCGCAAAATATATTGAGGAAAGCTCTCAGAACTATACATCTTCAAATCCAGCTCATCCTGTGCAAAAGCTTTCAGTGTTATGGAATATTGAATGCTTATTTAAGGAGGGGGGAAATCTCCTTTGCATTGACATGAGGCAAAAGAGAAAAGGAAATATCCTTTAAAAACCAATAAAACTGGCATTGTCATCTTCATGGTTCTTGAACACCAGAAGATGGGAATGTGTGTGGACTCTGCTCATGGAGTGAGTAGCAGAGAAACAGCATCTTCTTAGATCTGGAAGAGACTTCTACAGCTGAGCTATGTAACAATTGCCAAAGCATCTCTGCTTGTGTGGGTGTGATGTGGATGGTCTCTGACCCCTGTCCATGCCCCTGGACAAAGCTGCAGGCATTTATTTTCACTGGGCAGGCACTCATTTTCACTGGATGAGCCACTGAGGGTAATTCCTTTTGCTCACAGTCAGGAAAAGAGTCATCTGCAAAGACAAAGTTAGGGGTTCTATCCGGGTTCTAAAGCATGTGAGAAGAAGCTTCAGCTTCTGTCTGGATTGACTTTTGCATTTCTTTACATTAAACCCAAGCCTTATTTATTGTACAGTTCCTCTAAAACCCTAGAGAGAATTTTAATACAAGTTAAAAGGTGATTCAGCCTCTTGTTTAAATAAATAAACCTCAGGATTTGAGCTTCTTTAGGGATTCTTCCAGAGGGATTCTGGTGTTTGAAGTGGAGGCAATCCCCACATTTTATGCGATTACTTCACAAGTCTCTTGGACTCTGTTCCAGCACAATTAGCAATGGTTAGAATCACTGACTTTGATTTTAGTGCAGTAAAGAAAGAGTATTAAATTCATGCCGGTAGAAGTGGAATTTTCTCTTGCTGAAATGCACCATTTTATGCCAAATGAGAAACAGTGGAGGAGCCTGTACATCACTTTTCTCATTAACTTGTCCCTGAAACAGAATACTACAGGAAAAGTGAATGGAGTTGGAACTCGTGAAAGATTGAATTTTCCCTGATTCAACTCAAGTATTAATGCCATAGACCTCTGAGTTGAAGAATAATCAATTCATTCTCCTTAAAACAATAAATCAAAAGAATAAATCAGACTTTTGTATCAGGTCTGAGTAAGTACATTGCATCCAACACTGGTTTTTCCTGTATGACTTCCATTTCTTAAAAAAATTTCTCAGGAGGTTGTATCAAGGCAGAAGAATTAAATTCAGGATACTTGTAGCAAAAAGATCTCTGCTGAACTGATTTTTCCAAATAATCATATCCCTTACCTCATATTTCCATGACTAAGTTTTTAAATTTTAAACTCTAGTTTATTGTATTGTACATGTATTCTGAATACTTCAAATATGTATGTGTATTTTGAATACTTTTTTCTGGTTTTCTGAAAACAAATTTACTTAAATTTAATTTCAGACATTTACTTGATTTTAAGAGTTTACTTAATTTCAGCCACCTTAAAATAGTATTTTCACATATTTTTTATCGTCTGTTATTTTTCTGTGAAGAAGATCATAATTTTGGTATTCTGTCGGTACCTTATCAATGCACACTGAGAGCCACATTCTGTATTACTAAAATAGTAGTGATCCTGGGTTCTTGGATGGCTACTACACTAAGTTTTGTGGCTAGTAGTGAAAATAGCAAAAAATAATAATGGGAGGAGCTGCATCAGTGCTGATGTCTGAGAAGTGTAAGTTTGCCAAAAGTCAGAAAGGTCTTCTTTTTTTAACAGCACCATTCATTTAGGGTTAGGACACTGGGCTAAGAGTCTGAACATGAGGGGCTGTAGCACCTATTTTATTGAGCAGTTCCCTATTTCCCTACTCCATTGCATTCCAGCATGTGATTTGCTGAGCTGTAGAATGTCCCTGAGTGGTATAATAGCGTGGAATGCTGGAAAATTTGGCTTTGCATCCCTCAGGCTCTTTTGAGCATTTTCTCTGTTCCTCTCATTGACCTTGCTTTAGTTCTAGCTGGAGAACAAGGTTAAAAAACACAGCTTCTCTTCCTGTGTACTTAGAGGGCTTTTCATCTATAATAATAAATGAAATATGTTTTACTCCTTTTTATTTTTCCTGGTGTGATGCAAAAAAGGAAAGGCAGTTGGAATGATAGTTTCTTGGGGTGGCTGTTGTACCTGAGTCCTGAATCTGTGTTAGGGATATCCATGCTTTCCAGACTGTCTCAGCAGAAAGAGGGAGGAGTGGAACACTAATGTTAGGAGCTCATCCCTGTCCATGATTTATTAAAAGCAGCCTAGCTTCAAGTCTTAGGCCCTGAATTAAATAACTGCAGTTTGACTGCATGAGTATAAATCTGTGTATCCCACTTCTGTGCAATGCCTGCAGGCCAGGGAACTGCCTTTGTTACCTCTCCTACTGGCAGTGCTACAGGAGAAGGAAAGAAATCCAACTAATTTTTGACCATCTAATGTGTCCCTTTTGGATACAGAATTCATTGAGAGCCATAAATACCGTGCATGGCTTTAATAAAGAGTAAATGTGAGTTTTAAACCACACCTAGAGCTGATGTTGCTTGGATTCAATGTGTGCACAGCCCAACATTTCTCCTCATCAACCCTATTGTTAATTTCTGCCATTTTCCCTCTTAATTCCTGTTTGAACAGAAGCAGAGTTTGTGCCACTGAGTTAAGAACATCCTGCTCAGATATCAGGCAGCTGCCACAACTCTTTGTTCACCATCATGAGTCCTTTTCTCACTCAGAGTGGATGGCAACAACTGCAGGGAATCATGTACTGACTGTGAGCAGCAAGCTTTGGCCCTGAGGCTGAAGGGCCATAAGGCAAGGAAGGAATTTTTTTAAGTTCTCACTAATCCCTGGATTTGGAGGAATGATGGAATAAACTGCAAACCCTTTGCTTCAGGCACTGGAGCAGATGATTTTTCTAGTAAATAATATTGTTTTGAGTGTTATTGAGCTGATTCATGTTCTGAGTGACTTTTTCTTCAAAAATTGTTGATTTTTTAGTACCTTAACAGCGTGGCTCTTGAACAGCTGGGTGCTTTTGTGTTCCTTCTCCCATTTATTATGTCAGCGTGCCTTTTACTGCATCTCCAAGAACAGCTTTTAATTTTTCTCCTTTTTAGCTTCACTTTCTAGTTTTTACAGTTAAGTGCATTTTTTATGTTGTAGGTCACCTGTCACATTTCACTCAGGCAGTATCTGTACACTGGAAGTAATTCAGCCTCTCTCCCTGTTTAATTTCATGCTAATGTCTGGGAGATGTTGTCTGGGTTAGCCAGGCTAAGGAACATCGTGTTCTTTCCTCATTTTCTCTAGCTGAGAATCTTTTGGCTACCTCACTGCCCCTTAGAGCATTATGCTGCTCTGGATTTTGCAGATAGTTATCTGAGGTGTGAGCTGGCCAGATGAATTGCTGCCCATTGTGGATTGCTCAGTTTAAATTTCTGTGCTGTGTTGGATATCACTCAAGGTGTTGGGTCCTTAAAGAGGACCCTCTGCTGTTTCTTGCTTCAGATGCTGTAAATGGGGCAATGAGAAATTCCTTCACATTGCTGACTGAACTCCTGGCCAATTATTTGTTGTTTTCCAGGTTACTTTTAGGTGGAGTTCTCCAGAGGAGATGTGTAAGGTGATGAATTTCCTCTGCTGCAGTATTGGTGCCATGCTTCTACCTTGTATTTGTTTATAACATACATAGATATGTGATAGAAGAAAATTTTGGAGTATAGTGTGTTCATGCCTACTCAAAAACATATTTTCAGTATGTAGAACTTGTGAATGGAAAAAGGGAAGAGCAGCACAAAGAGCATGCTTCTGGTATCCCTTGCAGATGTTGAATCTGTCCACAAGAAGAGATTTCTAAGAAACAAGTTTTATTAATGCATGTTGCATCATGGCTTTTTTTATGCTTGCAGCTGCTCAGAGGGGAGGAAAGTCCCATGTCTCTCTTGCACTTGTTGAAATGCAGCATGATTTGTTGGCGTATATAAATTTCGGCTGATTTTTCTCAATTGGCTTCATTTTGCTTTGCGCCAAAGTCCTCAGGAGTAATGTGAAACAAAAGTAAAATGCCTATTCTGATGTAATGATTGAATAAAATGTAAAGGGATAATAACATCAAATTAGATCCTCTTGCTGCTCGTCACCAGGAATAGTTGGTTCATTGAACCAAAGCAGGATGGAAGTGATGAGCAATGTGCCTTCGTAAAGGATTCCTCTCTTGAGAAGGTGATGGTGTCACCTAGGTCCTTAAGATCTTCCTCTGCTGCTTGCTGATGCCTCTGGGGAAATCCATTACCTGTCTGTGATCCATCTCCTTGGGAAACAGTTACTTTCTCTCGTGGTGCGTTGGTTTGGAAAAGAAAGAAGAGTCAGGAAAATTGTGACTTCACCTGTGTGAGTGCTTTGGCGAGAACAAGACTGAGTCTTACATAAGAAAGTCTCTCAAAAAGCCTGGTGCTTATTTTCTTTTCTAGGCGATTGCAAAGAACCAGTGAAATAGGGAAGAGAGTGTTGTGGTGGATATTAACTTTTAAAGATCTTACAGAATAGAGCCTTTCATAACTGGAATTCCTCAGCTCTACATAGATAATGAAAATAAGAACTTTCTGCATATGCTAGCAGATGATTTCCAAACACTTAAACCCAATGGATTTAAAATTTCTTGTGCTAAGAAATTGCTTGGAACATACAAATCTTGGACAATGACTACATTTCATGCTAAGCAGACATCATCTGGTAACGTTGAAACGTAAAGACTCAATTTGGGTCTTGCTGAAGACAGCGATAGAAGACTGTTGGCATTGGTAAATGCAGACCTGGGGCAGTAGGAGATATCCCAGTGTTGGGAGACAACAAGGTCTGCACTGGGGAGGGAGGAAAAATCACTGCTAGAAGTTGGTCACAGTGTTTTAAGAACTATAAAGGACTTGGAATGGCTTGGTAAATTCTGTTACAGATAGAGATGTGGTGGGATGGGTTTGCATGTAGGAAATGGAGATTAAATGGAGCGCACGTAGGGAGTTGAAGACATGGTGTTAAGGTAAGGAACAAGAATAGGACACACCAGAGGAATGCTGTGTAGGAACGGTGCTTGGAGTGGGAGTTACATTCTGGAGGGAAAATAAGAGTGGCATTGCCTTGGCAAAGAACTTAAAAACAGGTGGGGACTGAGAAGCATGAATAGAAGCTGGAGTTTGCATGAAAGGATGGAAAATGTAGAACCAGGGTGGAAAAGAGAAGCAAATAGCTCAACTTCCTTCTTTGTTTCCTTACATATGTGTATATATAGATTTAATTCTCATTCAGTAAAGATTATTGCCATGCTGGAATATCAATTTCCAGGAGGCAGAGTCCCTGTGGGCAACACTAAATCCAAAACCTTTCTAATATGCTGGGATTGAACTCTGTGTTGTATGGAATGACCCCTTTCTGAAGAATGGCATTCTCAGCCCTTATCCCAAAGCACAGGCTGACTAGCTTTCAGTTAAAAGGGGAAGAGGATAAATGATTGTTTTACCAGAACTTCAGTTTAATATCTCCTAGATATGCTGAACAGTTTGAATGAAATGTCTTTTCACTCTCTGTTGTTGGAAACTCATTATAGCAGGTATTAAAGATGTACGTGAATTTATTGCTTTATTCCCAAACAACTGCTTTTCTATGTAGGCTAGCTGCTTGGAATGTGGAGAAAGTGGTCCACTGCTCAATCAGAAATGCTGAGTAGCTTATGTCAGAGAAGATGATCATAAAGGTCCACTCCTGTTTCTCAGGGAGAGTTGATTGTTAAATCCATGCTTGTCCACCTTCTATATGCTTGGAAAAGGAAAAAAAAAATCAGTAACATTAATCAGCAGGCAGAAGTAAAAACCCATTTTGACAGATTGAGCTCTGAGGCAGACTGGAGATGTGAGGCTCTTTTGGATTTCCTTGAGGCTCTTTCCCCCAAATCTCCTATTTGGAGTACTGTCCCATCAGTGCCATCAAGACCACGACTTCTGCTGGGTAACCTTTCTCTTTAGTCTGCACACGCTGTGAAGGCAGCCCTAGCCCTGTCCTTTCCAAGGCATCAAGTATGGGGATAAAAGAACCCTGTTTATGTTTATCTTAATCTTGACCTTTGCTTGAGTGTGAAAAGCAAAGAGGAATGAGCCTGGCTTATTATTTCACTGTAAACTTTTTTCAAGCTCTGATTATTTTTCCTTGAATACCTCAGACCCAGGCTAGTGTTTTGGCTCTGCATTTACACTCTGGTTCCATGATGTGTGTAAGACACTGCGCGACCTTTTTCTTAGAGGAATGAAAGATAAATAAATACAGCCTGATATGTAGGAGGAATCCCATAGTGCAAGGAGCCTCATCAGCATGATCATCATCTGCTTTTGCGTTTAACGAGGAAACTTGTTCAGTTGCACATATGCAATCTGAAAACAATAAAGGCAGAACTGCCACGAACGAAACTATTAAAAAAAAATTAAAGTCCTCCTCATTTTATTTGTTGAAAACGAAGGAGAAGGCATAGACATATGGCCACCCACTTGGTTGTGCAAATTGTAAGAAGTGAAAATAACTTGTGACAGAACTGCCTGGAGGTTTTGTTTAGCCTGTCACACATGGCCTCAATAACACTGTGAAACAGTTTCTTTTACCCCCTCCAACCTACTCAACCCCTTCTGCTATGGAATCTGCAAGGCATTTTTCAAATTAAGTGTGCACTGTTTTCCTTTTAAGTTTCAGGAGCAAGTGGCTGAAAAAGACATGCTGAGAGCTTGGAAACAATCTGCATCAGCAACAAAGGGAGATGCCTGCTGCTTTGCAAGCAACACTGAAAATATGCCAGCCATGCAGCACTGATTCCTGGGCTGGCTGATGTTTATTTGTCCTGTGCGCTAGCCTTTCTCAGAATGCTGTAGGGAACGAGGTGGATTTAAGGGCCCTTGGGAAACTGCTGGAGTATAGGCCATGTTTTATTAGCGTGTTGTCTGGGATGTGGGGCTGGGGTTGCCTCCTGAGCCTAAGTAATGAGCTTTTTGGAAGAGCAGTGCCTGAGTTCCCCGTGCCTGGAGAGGTGAATGGGTCTGTGTTTGGTGCTGGGGTCTGCCTGCTCAACACACCATCAGCAAAGCCATCCTTCTGTCATCCTGGAAGAAATTAAATAGGGCCATTTGTAGGTCCTGATGAAGAACTGATATCGTCAGAAATAACCTTGGCAGCCATTTTAATTGGGGGTAGAGGAGCAGCTTTTGCATCTTAAATGAGCAGGGATTGCTTAACCAAGTCAAGGAGTCAGCTGATAAAAGAATCTGTTGGTGAATACAAGGAGTCACAGAAGTGGTGGGTTTGTCATAACTGCAGCATTCAAGAGAGATAAGGCAGGAGCTCTGTGGAAGGGCATGAGCTTTGCCTTTCTGGTGGAGACATATAAAGCCTTTGAAAGCAGACAGTGAACAGTTCAGCACCTGTCTGTAATCTGGATAGGACAGGAAGGTAGAGGAGAAAGTCCAGTAGTTGCTTCTGTTTCGCTGCTGCCCACACCATTTAAACCTTTTTTCCAGGCGTGTGTTGGTATAACTGTGCTCAGACTGTGTTACACAGGAGCCACTTGCTGCTTGGTGCACAGCTTCAAAACCCTCTGCCTGCACCAACACCTCTCTCTGCAGGGTTTACCTCTATTAACCCCTTCAAGGCGGCTGGGGGCCACAGGAGGTGTTGGGGAAGGGAGAGCAGCAGCCCCCTGCCCATGTGAGTTTTCTGGCAGCCCCACAAGGCAGGGGGAAGCAGCAGGGACTGTGGTGCCATGCTGTGCTCAGCCCACAGGCTGGGGAATGAGGGGTTTGTTCCTCCCAGCCTGCTGGTCTGCTGCTCACAGTGTCCCCCAGCTCCAGGATCCTGGTTTGGGTGAGCTAACGAGCAGTAGCAATGCAGTTCTGTAGCATATTAATGGCTTGAGAGTGAGCTATAAACCCTTTCTTCCAGCCTGGAAGAGATTAAGCATGTAAATGATGTAACCAAATTTGAAAAAAAAAGGGCAGTATTCTAGAAGACATCCTAGCCTTGCTTTTCTTTTCTAGCCTTGCATTTCTTGTCAATTAACAACCAAGCGGTGAGGGAAGGGATGACATTTAGGAATGAGGGTCAAAAAAAAGCAATGTGATGATCTAGGTCTTTGCACCAATATTTACATGTTGTATTATGGAATAGCCGAGGTTTATATAGTCCTAAGTGAGGTAAAACTGTTGACTTTTACCGCTGGAATTAGAAAAGTTTTGTGTCAATCACATATTTTTATGGTTTCATTGGCCATTAAGATGATTGGATTTTTAATTGCCTTTTTTTTATATTATATTAAGAAGAGGCAAAGTTTTACATCAGGGGTTAATACTAGAAAGGTAAGGGAAAAAAAGAAGCCCAGGGTTGTAGTAAGTTGAGGTTGTCGTCTTTAAACTTGGTACTTACATGAGGAAACAGTGTGGCTATAACTAACTACGGGGTTCAAAATAATGGAAAGTGAATATAACTAATATAAGTATCTGAAATTCTCAGGCGTTTTCTGTCATGTTGGATGGTTTAGTCTGTCTACTCAAAACCTTTCCTGACAGAATGTGTCACCTGGAAGACATTTGCAGCCAATATGCTGATGGTAGTTCTAAAATGCTTTTTGACTTACCTGGGGCCCTGAAACTTGTTTCTTTGCCTCTGACACGGAATTTCCTCTGGGAATAAGTGGCTCAGAGATACAGCTTGGAAAAACTGTAAGTTTTTCTGGTTTTATAGGAAAGTTTACACAACATTTGTTTGCATATGCCAGGAAGCCAAGTCTGAGTGAGGAAGATTCAAATATGTAGAGAGCTACAGTGTTGAACTGTGCTCAAATTGTTTTAGCTTGTTAACTGTGCTCAAATTGTTTTAATCATGCTCACAACTCCTGAAGAGGAGAAATACCTGGAAGTGGAAACTGAGAAGTAGAATGGAGTGAAAGAAATTTTTCTTCCCCTGTTCTACTTCCCTTAGGTAAACCCCTTAAATGATTGAGTTCCAGCTCTACTCATTCTCTGTCTTATTGCTATTAACAACACACCGTTCAAAATTCACCCACAGACTCAGCAGACCTTTTTTTTTTTTTTTTTTTTTTTTTTTTTTGTTTTGGTTTGGTTTTTTTTGTTTTGTTTTTTGTTTTCCTGCCATGGAGAGCATGTTTGGAAGGCTCTGAGCACTCAGCTGTCCCTGGAGCCCTGGCTGGTGTGGGGTGTGTGCACCCACAGTGGGGTGGGATCACAGCCAGGCATCCCCCTGCCTAACCTGTGTGTAGCAGCAGAAGCTGGCAAAGCAGCATATTGACTTTTGGGGACTGCTTTGTGTGCCAGCTGTCCTGCAGCAATATAAAGCACAGTTGTAGGAGAAAGTGGCACTGGTTAGCTGGAAGCAGGATTCCCTGGGCTGAGAGTCAGATAAATTTGGCTCCATTTTTGCATTTGCGTTTGCAGTTCTTGTGCTACTGATGTTTTTTCTGGACATCTAGTCTTTCAGAGTGCTATTTTATTGTATGCTAGTGCCAATTTTAATTGTAAAGACTTTAAAGCTTTCTAATTCAAAAATCAGAAAATTACAATCCTACACATGCTCACACCTGAAACAAAAATATTTCTTTTCGCCAGGTTACACTTCAGACCTTTAAATAAGAAGTGTAGACATTTTAATGCCTTGCTCATTTTCTCTTTTTCCTTCTGGGAAAAAATACTTTGTAATTTCTCCAAATTAAGGAATAAGCCCCAAAATTATTGAATTAAAAAAAAAAAAAAAAAAAAGGGGGAATTGGAGAATTGGAGAACGAGGAGAAAGGGAGGAGACAATGAGGGTTATTTCTTCCTCCTGTTCTATACTTAGAACAGGAAGGATGAACGTTTTTGGAATTTTTAATCTTAATGAGAAATTCACAACTTTCATGAAACCTGGTTTTGAAGACAGATAATTTTCAAGTTAAATTTCTCCCAGCTCTGGCTCTTACAGCTTTTGCCTTTACCTGTCAAGGAACAGGAGGGTTTAAAAGCTTCGATTCACTCCAATCCAACAGGACTTGCAAGTATGTGACTTCAAATGTTCTCAAGTAGTCAATTAAAAATCAGCCTAATTGATGTCCTTCAGGACTGTGGGTGTAGTTAAAGTTAAGTACGTGATTAAGTGCTTTGTTGGAACCCAGCCAGAACACTTAACACCTTCCAGAACAAACTCAGCCTGAACATGTGCAGTATGCACTCGTGGGGAGTTGTCTCTCTTTTCTAGGAAAAGAGATTTTTTTCTATTCCAAACCCACTGCTCTTTCTTGCTTTTGTTCTTTAGATGTACTCTTTCTAACCCCCCTTCTCCTTGAAGTCCCCTTCCAAACATAAAAATCCCCAAACACATTTATTTTTTGATTGTGCACAGGTGAATGTTTTCCTCTCTCCAGATATGGAGAAACCAAATGTCCACTCAGCAGTGTTACATTCTTTATTTCATAATTGATATCCAAAAATGGCTTTCCCGTAGGATTCTTTGTTAAAAGTGAATATCTGTAAATCGATAAATAATGAAAACCCAGAGACTCCTGTGTTTTCTATTTTCATAGTTTTTTTCACAGTAGATTGTAGCATATCTTGTTGTTTCCCTGGGACACTGACAGTGTGCTAAGGTGTTTAGAATGTGATAATGCTGGTGTGCATTTACAAGGACTAATAATGGGGATCCAGGAATAGATAAATATGTCAGGGGATTTCCATCATCTCAGCCAGATATTAAAGAAGAGAAAGAACTAAACAATACAGCATTAAAAAAAGTAAAAATCTGGACAACTGGACTTCAGCACTGCTTGTTTTGCAAATAATTTTTGGATAGGAAAGGTTCAAACAGTTTTGGCACTCTTGTCAGATGAAATTCTGGGATTAATTATTTTGCAGTAATCAGGGTGGATTTTTTAAAATTATATTTTATAGGAATGCTATGAGAAGAAAGACTAATGCATTGCTGTATTGTTTTCGTGGGGAGAGCTTTTATTTGGATGACTCCATTTTAGAGGTTTTGCTCATCCTGTGCCAATCAGTTGCCTGTGTTCCTTGCCGTGGTCCTTTGCCTCATCACTTGAGAAGGTGCAACTACAAATCGTAATTTTATCCATGATTATTTTATTATCATTATTTTACACGACTGTGTGATAGAATTAGCTGGCACATAGCGTGAAGACAATAAATCTAAAGCTTTTATATCTAAAAGCATTTTGCTTTTGTTACCCTTTGTTAGTTAGAACAACTGCTATGTTTCAGAGGTAGCAGGGAATTTCACCTCCTCCAACTCCTCTATTATAACGACTGAGCTATATATATATTAGTATGTGAGCGAAAACATGCTCAGCCCTGGCTGGGAGCATTTAACAGAGAGCAGAATTTAAAGACAAGCTGTGATACCTTTATTTGCATTGCAGGAAATTTTACTGTGTGACTCCTGCCAGTAAAGCCCACCAGAACAGTCTTTCCTCCAGCTGCAAATCTGATGCTCTTGCTAGGTTTGGGTCTGGATGAGGAGAAAAAAAGAAGTCCCTATGCAGTTTGCTGCTTCAAGGAACATCTCTGTCTTTTACCTGACTGTCAGGAGGAGGTGTGCTCATCATCTCCTCGGGTTTGCTATCACCAGCCTGTATCCCTTTGCTGCTTTCCATTTCATCACTCACTTTTGAGTAATCCTTGTGATGGGTGGGGTTTTTTTTTAGTTTTGGACAAACTTATTTGTACCATAAAGGTTCCTTACCATCATGTCGTAGTGGTAAGAAATCAGTAGGGGAGCTTGAAGGAAGGTGATGCTGGAAGAAGAATCAGGAACTCTGTGTTGATACAACTTTTACTTATACCTTTACATAATTTTCTCTCAAATTATAAATGTATTTTGTGCATAGAAATTATTTCCCTATTTGACTTGTATTTCCTGGTGAGGTTGTGTGAAAGCTGTGTGGATCCTGAGTGGCAGAGGGGGAATGAGGTGCTCCTAAAAAACACTGGTAATGAGTTTTGATTTTTACAATAGATGCACATATGTTCATTTTGTAGAATAATTCTGCATCAGCCTTGTCTTGGAGATTCTTCTCTATTAGAAAACATAAATCCCTTCACATTTTTATTTGACCCCTCTTTATCTTTTGAGAAACAAGATGCCTGTTTTTCTATGGCACTGACCTGCTGATGGTATTAGCCATTTTGTTGGAACCTCTGCTCAGTATGGGATTCTCAGAATAATATGCCTTTTTCTTAACATCAGAATCACCCTGATACGAACAGAGATTTTCAGATCTGCAGATTTCATTTCAAGGTTTTCCTCAGTGCTTGCAAAAGTTGCTAGCTTTTTCCTGAAATGGTTTGCTGTCCTTTTCTAACATATTCTTCCTGCTGATAAGGGCGAATTCAATGCAGCAGTTGCTCCTTCGGTATTTGAAATAGCTACACATTGGATCTTTTCAATCTCTTTTTGGCTGATACACACACTGCTTTTGTTTTAATAGGATTGCTGAGCCTTTACCCATTCACCTACTGATTGTGAATATTCTTAGAGAGGTAAGAGCATTTTTTATACGCTCTCATATTAACTCCTACACTTGTTGTCAAAATAAAAAGGAAAAAGGGCCTGTATTGTTTTCTAGCTGATAGCTCATTGATCTTTCTCTGAGATGTTCTCTGAATAATTATTTTGAGATCATTGGTATTGGAATGCTGGTAAACTCCCCATGTTATTCTGGCCCTCAGTAACTTTGTAGCCAAGGGGGTGGAACTCTTCATAGTTCTTGCATCTTTTTCTCCAAATTCTGGGCATTTTTGCAGTTGATGGTGTTGAATACAGTGTTGGTGGGTTGTGTGGTTGTGGTGGTTTTTTTTTTTTTTTTTTTTTTTTTTTTTTTTTTTTTTTTTTTTAATTCTGACTTTAAAATCTGTAGCTCTTTTTTCCTCATTTGATTTTGGTAGACGATTTCAGATTTTTAATCATATCTGTAATGGCTGAGGATCATACCTCTTTCAAAGACCAGCTCATTATGCATGGCAAATCCTGTGTGCCTTGTCCAGGGCTATCTCTGGGCCATTTAATGGTGTGTACTGGAGTGTTTTGATCCCAGTTGTGATGCCTGTGTCATCTGAGTCAGTTCTCCTGAGCTTGTCTCTGCAGACTTACACTGGCAGCACACACTTCTGTGTTATTGCCTTACAGGGCCCTGAGAAGTCTACGTCTTTCTGCCTCTCATTTTTCTTCTTCAGATTCCTGTGTAGCCATTTCATAGCCAGCTTCCTTTGCATGAGTGAGCTAAAACCTCCCCCAGATTTCTAGTGCTTCAATAAATGCTATTGTCAGACAGCTTCTGAAAGACTCCTGTGAAGCTCCTTTCAGAGGAGGTCACTGACAAGAGGCTGCTAGAGAGAAAAAAGATAAACCACTCATTTACTACTGATATGGGGCTTAAGAATAACTATCCGTCTCATCTCTCCACTCAATATTAAAAAAAAACCCCAGCATGAAAAGTCATTCTGTATTTTCAGTTTTCAACAGGACTGTATTAAAAAAAAAAAGTTGCTTGTTCATTCAGTTTAATGGTAACAGCCAGTAAAGGGAGGTTCTCACATGTCAGCATCCTAATAGTGTTTTTCAGGTAATTTTTATTAACTTAATTGAACTAACACATCTTAAAAAGGAGCCTGTTTTGCCCGCCAAGACAGGAATATAACAGCAACTAATTCACTGCATAGCTGGAAAATAGCAGAACATCAAATGCATTGGAAGCCAGGGAGTGTTACTTTTGCAGATGTTCTTACACATGCAGCTAAACCCTATGGCAGAGAGATGCTTTCAGAAAATTAAATTGCCACGAGGTGGTGGAGACAAGGCTGGTATTATGCACAGGTATTGAACTGTGATCACTAAAGCTGGCCTCACCTCTTAGACATTCTCGACTGAAATAATTTATCATTAGCTGCTGTGCAGGGAGACTTGCTTTACTAAAAAAGCAATAAATCTTTTTTTGTCTGTGTTAAAGTATAAAAATTGATGCTCCAGAATGACTTAATTTCAACCTGGGTTTAAAATTGGGCCATACTGATAGTGCTCATTGCATGTTTTATTTGCTTCAACTAATGTATGCTAATAATTCTGGAGATCAGAAAAAAAACTTTGGGAATGCTATGCCCAGGTTGGTAGCATAAAGAAGAACTGAAATGCTGGGACTGTCCTGGAAGCCTCGTGGCAATTCTTTGGCTTGGGTTATTCCCTGATTAATAAGATGGATCAGCAGCTCTGGCAGCTACCCTTTGAAAGCCAGACACAGCTGAATTTTGCACCCAGACTAGCCCACCCCCAGAGGACTTTCCTGTCCCTCGTATTTTTATCCTGCCATGACGCTTGATGTTGGTAATTCCCGTGTTTGTGTTGGCACGCTGTGAGCTCCTGTCTCTGGCTCCTGGTGTGTGGTGAGGGGAGGAAGCCAGGGCAGGAGGTGATCAGTCTTCTCTGCACTCTCACGTGGCTGCCTCTAGTTGAAGGTGGCTGGCGCCACGCAGGTCCTTTTTGATTTTATTTAAAAAAATACATGTATGTTTAAGGACAGTGAGATAGGTGACTAAAATATGCTGCTCTGTGGAATTTAAAAAGAAATAGGCTTGTCTCATTACCTCAACCATTACCTAAGAAGCAATAGATATTGACATCTGATGCTTGATTGTTCTGTGCAGATTTCTCATCTGTCGCTATAAACGTCTAAAAATGCCATGTCATAAAAGCAGTCCTCCTATATTCCTCCTGCTGTGTTTATTTTCCCAGCTGCCAAAGACTAATCTGGGTGGAGGGAAGAAATGTAGAATAATTTCCTAAAGAGCTGAAGGAGCTGGGCAGAGAGAGGGAAGCAGAAAGTGGCCCCAGCTGGTGCCAGCTGGCCAGAGCTCAGCCCCAGTGAGACAGCCCATGCTGCCAGTCCCCCAGAACGTGCTGGCAGCCAGCACCTCCCACTGCCAGGTGGGAGAAGGCAAGCAAAGTGCTCCTTTCCTTTGCTGGGATTTGCCTTGTGATATATTGGACTGTTTTAGATATATTACACTAGTGCTTCTGGCTTTAAACTGGGAAAGGCTGTGATTAAAATACCCTGGACTCTGTGGTCGCATAGTTGGTGTTGGCAGTTTCTGTGGTCACATATTTGGTAGCTAATGTCTTTTATGAATTCCAGATTTCTCTCCTTTGGGTTAATTTTGCTCCTGGAGCTGGTGCTGGAAGGCTGTTCCTTGGCCATATTTGTTGCATTCTCCTTGAAGTCCACAGCTTTTTCTTTGCTTCTACCATAGATGCACAAGTGGGAAAACAACAGGACATCCCTGTAGCTACATCTAGTACAACAGAGCACACATTTGGCCCAGGAGATGTTTCTTTGTGCTGTTCTGTCAGTGCACTGATTTCCCCTAAAGCTCTGGCTGAAGGTGAACACTGTTGGTGTACTCAGGAGGTGGAATTACTCATCTTTTCTGAACGAGGAGAGCTGTGTTCTGAAATATGCAGGTGCCAACAGGCTCAAGGAAATTAAATTAAGCCTTTTTAAAGAACTCTGCTTTTGGTCAGGTTGTATAGTTTGCTGGCCACAAAATATGTATTATTATAATACATGTAGTGTTGATAAAGCCTGGAATTCAGCAATACACAAGTCTTTGTTTCATTAATCACCTGTATTCAGTAAATGCTGTATATTTCAAGTGGATTTAAAGTGTCCTTGAGAAAAATTCTTACTGATAAAGTGCAGACAGGAGCACTGGCTTTACTTCTGCTGGTACTCTTACACTAATGGGAAAAAATCAAAGGGTACCTCTTGAAAGTGTTAAACAGTCACGTTGTGCAAAAGATGCTTTCCATTTACCAGTGCCTATTTACTGTTGGCAATCTGAGTACATTGCCATGAAGGCCAGCTGTTTTCTTCTTGTGGCATTAGTGAAAAAACCCTAACAAATCAATGTGCTTGTTGAGTATTTCTGGGACAAATTTCCCAGAACTTTCTTGTTGCTTTTTCATTTCTTTACATAAAACACTCACAGCCCTTCTTCCCTGATGAGGTGGGAAAGCATCCAGATACACTGGCTGATTGTTATGGGATTGATTTCTATCTCTCTTTTCCCTCATTTCCTTGAAATGCCTTTTTCTTCCTACTGACTACTAAAAGGATGTGCAATCTGGGAGTATCCAACATTTCTGGTTCATTATACTAGACTGCAGTGAAAAAGTAGATGATGATGTTTCTAGACTGTTCTGTTCTTTCACACACAGGGAACAAAAGGAAGTCTAAGTGTTGGTTTGAGCACAGGTTTGAGCACGTGTACACGGGTCTGAGTATGCAATAAACCTATTGGAGAACTAAGGAAACCCCCAAAAGCTGCAAGACTGGCAACGATCTTGCAAAAATTGCAATGCTGTGTGACTGTGCTGGTACATCTGCCTTCAGATCATTGAAAGGCAGAGCCCCTGGAGCATCCCAGCCCTGTGATGATGGTGGTGTAGTCCTGCAACAGGAACCTGGGCTCCCACTTAATTTGTAACCTGAAACTCCCCCTCAGTCTTCATCTTTGAGATTATCTCCCCTTCAAATGATGTGATTGTGGTGAATAAAGTTGGAGTGTGAATTTCCTATTCTTTGAACTCCAGTTTGAAGATGATAAAGAAAAAAAATCTACTTGAAAGAAAGGAGAATATTTTACAGAGCAATAGTGAAATCAGAGGATTATTGTTTCCAATCCCATCGCATCTGTTGGCAGATGGGTCCAATCCATTAATGAATTAATTTCTGTTTTGTCAGGACCTCTCATCTGGATTTTATCTTGATACAGGACCCAGTATTATAAGAGATAGACAAGAATGAACTGTGATAGACAGACTGAGAAGCAAGGTAAAAAGAAAACCAGTGAGAGTATAGCTTTATAAACAAGCAGGACAGAGAGCTGTAATAAGTGAGAAGAGCACAATAAGAGGTTTGGAAAACGCATTTTGTGGGAAGGAAGGCTTCCATTTTAAAATACTTTCTATATTACATTATGCGTCTGGCAGACCTTCTAGCTTTAATGAGCACACAAGCTAATGCCCAGGGTCTCTGTAAACTAAGAATCGATCTTTTGCAGGGTCTCCCTTCTCTGTTCTTGATCATTCTTTCCCTTGAAATTCCAACATGTTCTTTACAGTATTACTGTTCTGACTCTTGGTTTGATGATAGCGAGAGTCTCCTGCCTGTCTGTAGCTCTCAGATGGCAGCTGGTGCTTTCATGATGCTTTTTATTTTTCTAACGCTTTCCACTATTTTCTAATACGTAGCGTCAAGGAGGTAAAATAATTCCTTGATGTTGTTTATGGATGAGAAATCAAGGCAAGGAGAGTGAAGCAGATTGCTCAGAAGGACAGCAGAGTTGGGAATGGAGGCCACTGGTATGTGCACCACAGCCTGGCACCTAGGTAACTGTAGTGTATTTCTCATGCTCAGAAGTTATTGTCATAATTTGCTCCTCAAGGGAATATTTCTTTCCCAGTTTTTAATTCTCATTTGGTTTAAAAGAAGCAGGATGGGCCTATGGCTAATTTAGCAAATTTTAGGCAACATTTTATTGAAGGCAACCTTGTTCACTAGAAGGTTTTCTGGCATTCTTCCAGTCCTTTAAAAGCCATTTTAAGATTCTCTCACAATGTAAAGGTTCTTTTAATTATGCTGCTCATTTTGCCATTCAGTTTATACTCTGTTACTATTCCCCATGTCTGTCTCTTGGGGCAATACAGTAACTGTTATAAGAGCCATATCTCTTGACCCATATTTTAGGTAATCTTTATGTGCTTTAAGTAACTTTCCAAAAAGGAGGTTTAAAAAACGAGGAAAAAAAAAAAAAAAGGTATTGTCAGAGGAATAATCTTTAATAAAAGAGGTATGGTCTGCTAGTCAGGAAATAAAGTGATTTTTAAAATAGATTAAATAAATAAGAAGGCATCTCTGAGGAACTTTAGTTACAAAGAAAATATTCCTACCCTAGCAATATATTGAAAAGTGAAATACCATCCCAAGTTTCAGTAGGCCTGGTCCTTTTAAATTAACATATTTGCTATGGATTTATCAGCTCTTAGAAGTTTGATGTGATGCTCTTTTATGTAGAATTGTTTTTGTTCTAATTAATTACCTCTCAGACCATCAGGAGACCCTCAGTAAATCATTTGTGAATGTCCTTAAAATGCATATTGAGCAGGTAAAGTTGCCATGAGGGAAAACCACTTAACTCACGTTCTTTCTGTACACCTAGTGTTTATCTTCTCAGTGAAAGAGCTTCTCCATGCTGCTGCGGGAGGAATTATCAGAACTTTGTAATATTAAAACATTTCTTGTATTTGGATTTCACATATTTTAAGTTCATAAGGGTTTTGTTTTGTTCAACGACTTTGAAGGAACTGTAAAACCTTTCCTTCCTCCTTCTCTCTTCCCTCACCTTCCATTTCCTCAGGGGAGAAAAAACCCTGATTTGATTACAAAGTCTTTTTTTAGCCCAAAACAGCCTGCCCTTCTCAGCAACCCTCCCTTTCCCCCTCATCTCCACTATACTTTTAAATATAGGCTTGAGAAGCTGCCAACTGCACACCCAGTCCTCAAAGCACAGTCTGTGGCAGGATCATCTTTCTGCCTTCACTTGCAACCAGTGAGGAAAAATATCCTGGAACAGTGGAGGATATTTCATATTTTGAGTTTTATTATTTAATTTAATCTTCTTGCTTACTTGGCAAGGCAGCTCATCGACCAAGGACTGCACGAGTCAGATGTTTTGTAACTCGTTGTGGTTGGAAGGGATCAATATTGTGCCCCAGGAGGCTCAGGCTGAGGATGCTTTACTCCCTAATCTTCCCTAGGTCTCCAAATAAAACAACAACAAGGATTTCGGACTTGCTTACAGTAGTTCTGCTGGATTGGTACAGCAGTTTGGGTGTAGACAGCTGTTTTCCTTTCAGGATGTGGGGGAGTTGAATCATTGAGTGTTAGGCCAAAATAATTCCATGATAGAGGCTGTTTAGGAAAATTTATCCTGATGAAAGGAAACAGTTCCAAGCAGAAGGGAGAAGTGAGTGGTTATGGCTTTAGGTGAACTATCAAAGATGATAATTTGACAAATTTTCTTCTTTGCTCCATTTGTACGAGCCCAGCGAAGAGAGACAGGAGTTTTATTCTGATTGATTTATTCCAGCTGTGTGCTACTATGGACAGGTGATTTCAACAGTGAAATGTTTCCACCTGAGAGAATTCCATCAGGAGTAAATCCATTCATGTGTTCACTGGTTGGCAGTGCTGACTGGGAGAGGGCAATGATTTTGCCTCAGTTCTTCCTGCTTCTTTCTAGAGGGCAGTCATGCTTGAGCACAGAGATTTAGAAGGTCCAGGAATAATTCTTAATTTTAATTTCAGAAACATGGAAGGAACGGGAGGAGATACTTTATGTCCTGCAGCAAAGAGATGAGATCAGATGGTCTGATGATCGCCAAGCTTTAACCTCCTTAGATATTTAAAAATATGGCAATTTCTTTAAATTATCCCAGTGATAAGGTCAAGTTCTGCTCTGATAACATCACAGAAATTGATAGAAAAGTCTTGTTAAGCCACCCTGTCTGTCTTCATGCCAGCATAAGTTTATTCCCCACAGGATGTTTTCTAGTGCTCGGTTCACATTGTGTAAGAGAATCATGAGTTTTATGGTTTTGGCCTTTTGACAGCACACACTTTATGGAACTTACTGAATGTTTTAAAGGTCTGAGTAAGACCCCATTTCGTTGCCTGAAATTGGAACAGAAACATATTAGCAAAAATTACTTAGAAATATGTGAGATTTTAATTAAAATTGCTAAATACACAAGGGCAAAGCTGAGCCGTTGCAGATGAAGTTTGCAGCTGAGAATACTTTAACTGCAGACTATCACTGGGTTTTTCTAATAAACCATATGATATTTAAAGGAACATAATCTCTGTGGTTCTCTGTTTCTCTCTCTCCCCCTCCTCCTTCTGCTTTGATATTTTCCTGTCTTTTATTTCTACCTATCTGGAGCTGGAGTTGAATTATGGCACATCATTTGTGTAGATCTGTATCTCTCCCCTTGGATCATAACCTTCTCATTGATTCCCTCAGCTCCTGGTGCTTACTCACACACTCTTGCTCCTTCTCCACCCTTTCTTCCATGGTTTTGCCTGTTTCCTTTTACCCTGTGGGCTCTCATTCAACTTAACCCTCTTCCTTGGTTTTAGAAAAGGAATGTATTGGTTTTCAGTTACACATTTTTCACTTCATAATTTTGATCTTTGTATTTTTTATTTTTTTCCTCTAAACACAGAAGTGCTAAAATACTGTTGTATTAGAATTGGAATGGCTTATCTTGCTGAGAAATGGAAAGACTCTGTTCCAAGTTGCCATCCGGAAGTTTCTGGCAGTGAGAAGAGGTGTTAACAGCTGCTGCGAAAGGGCTACTGAACTTGGTATGAGTACAGAGGTTATTTATGCCTCAGCAATGTGACTAATTTGTTAAATTAATTAAAAATGTATTTCCTTCCCTCAAGAAGGAGCAGACTACATCCACATGGAATTTTGCTTTGTGAATGAAACAAAAGAAAGCAAAGCTGAAGCAGAAATTCTATAGCAGAATACAAATATGTTGAAATATTGCCTTGGGCTGTAAAAATGACTCCTGAAATGGACACTTATTTTTCAAGCACAGTGTTTAATACTCGGTTTTGGTTGCTGATCCTATCGAAGCGAAAGATTATTGTAGGCTTAAGCTGCTGTGAAACTAGCTCAGTGCTCTGCTTTTGGAGTTCTCTTTAAAAAAATATGTAATTTGATGTTCTGCAGTGAATAAGGAGTCCTACACCCATAAGGAGTGAATTTTTTTCAAGTATGAATGATAGGTCCTTCAACATACAAAGCAGGACTAGACTTCAGCTGCTTTAGAGAGCTTTACTAAAACATCTGAATTTTAGTGAAACTAAATTGAAGCTTCTTGCTTGCATAGTGCAGATGCCAAGATGTTTCTTAATTACTTCTTTTAAAAATATGGGGAACTTTGTTCAGCTCCAAAGTCAGAAATGTTAATTCCATCTAACCTTAAACCAAGTGTGAAAATCTGGTATGAAAAATGAATAAAAATCTGGCTATTTTGTGAGGGTAAAATTATACACTATAGTAATATGGGGTTTGGGAGGGTTTTCTTAGGCTCTAATTAGAAAACTTCAGGTTTCTCTTTTTAATTCAGGTGAGAAGCCCTGAAACTGTAGGTACACCAAGCAGTGCTAGTCAAATCTGTAATTTCGGGGTGTGCTGCCCATGTGGAAGGAATTAAAACAATGCCTTACATTTTGCTTTTGTTGACGGATTACTTGATAATCTCACTCTAAAGCATCACTAATTGATACCTGTAAAAAAAAAAAAACACCTTTGAAAATAAGCTGTGGTTAGAACCACTACCCCTATTAGTTTGTTGCTCATAGCAAAGAGACAATTGTGCTGCTGGGTTAGTGCTTTTGAAAAGATGGAAAAAGCTCCATGGTTTGGCACGGGGACTCTCAATTCCTTAGCAGGAGGCAGCATGGAGGGTTTATTACCTCCCAGAGGAATGGGACTGAGTGTGACGAATGCCATCCTGCGGTGACAGCGCAGCCCCGACGTTCCTGCAATGGCACTTCTCTCAAGTAACAGCTCCTTGCACTTGGGGTTTTCTAGAGATCTAAGCCAAAGTGGCTTTTAATGGGGGGAAGAGATTGCTTTGATTAAACAGAAGCCAGATATGGAATTAAAGAGAGTTCAGAGGTTACTATTATATTTTGGCAAAGATATTTCCTTCAGTTTTTAGCTTTTTGTTTAGGAGACAGCTGGGCTTTTTAACACTTATTCTCTTATCTGGAGTCTAGCATTTGAAGTGCGTTTAGGATTTATAGGAAGAAATACAGCATGCCTTTCCTTTTAGAAATGTAAGAAAGTTAGGACTGCCTTGATGGCAGGCTAATTCCATCTAGTTCGGTATCTCGTTCTTGACAACTACCAGCCTCAACCATTCAGAGTGCAAGAATTCAGTTTTATTCAGCTGTCTCCTTGTTTAGGTCTCTTCCTGACTGATTTTTATAACCACGTTTATCCTTCTCCCTCTGAGAGCTAGACTGTACCTTGTGCCACGGCTCCAAAATAGGATACAGCAGGTCAAATTTTGTCAAAGAAGTGTTTCTGAGCCTGAAGAGGCATTGCCTCCCAGGACACCCACAGCTTTTCCTGTTTCTCTTTCACATGAAGTGGAATACTTCAGTTCTGTCTTAAGTGTAGGGCTGGCTGGAGTGTTGTAAATATAGGCTGGGTTTGCTGCAAGCCTCTCCTAAAAGGATCGTTGTAATTTCCTTGATTTTTCTTAAAGATTTTAGGACTTCTTGCTGTGTGACCAGGTCATGGATTTGGAATGATTTTTTTTTTTTTTAATTTCCTTCCAGCTTTCAATTTCTGAATTTCTTGCACCAGACAAGAAGCCCTGTAGATCATGTGAGAAGTGGTCCTTCCTTGCACTGAGAAAAAACTTGTGATCCAAGTTCTAGAAAATGTGTCATCCATGGGACAAATGATCTGATGTAGAGAGCAGAGGGACAAACCTAGAGCAGGGCGGAAAAACCTTAGGTGTACAGTTAAAGTTCTCAAAGAATGGGTTGGATTGGAAGGGGCCTTAAAGACCATTTTGTTCCAAGCCCCTGCTCTGGGCAGGGATGCCACTTAACAGAGCAGATTGCTCAGGGCTCCATCTAATCCAGCCTGGAACACTTCCAGGGATGGGGCATCCACAGCTTCTCTGAGCAACTGGTGCCAGGACCTCACCACCTTCAGATTGAAGAATTTCTTCCTAATATTTAATCTACACTTGCCTTCTGTCAGTTTAAAGCCATTACCTGTCATTTAGCACCAATTTATCAAACACTGGCTATAGCAACCTGTCCTGCATTTCTCAGTAAACCTAGAAGAACAGATGGCAGCATTTTGGCAATTAAAAAAAGCCTTCCAATCAGCGAGTTTTCCGTTTGAAATCTGTCACGTCTGTTGCAGAGCACGAGAAGCCAAATCGCTCTGTGGCATTTATTTCACTTAATGTCTTGTCCCCGTTACAAATGGGCAGGTTTGACATTTATGTAAAAGCTGTGCTGGCAGATCCAGGCTGCATGATTTGCCTCTGTGCTTGTCCCAACGCTTGATAAAGACACCTTTAACAGTGGCGATGATGCTGTTCCCTGGTAACAGGCTGGGAGAGAGCAGGAACCTCCCCAGAACACGCAGTGAACACCACTAGACACCTTCCAGTATGGATTGTTTGCAGTGGAAAGAATGAGCACACACCATACATAGCCCGTGCTCCACGAAAAGAAACTGGCTTGGATTTGAGTCCTGGTTTTACGTTCTCAATCTGGAATGCGCGTTGGCTTTTTCTGCTGGTTTGCATAGCTGAGCTGCGTAGCTGAATTTCAAAAGAAAAGGCAAATACTCGATTAGTGTTCTTTTGTGTAAAGAGGCAAAACTGGCAGCTTTAACAAGGAATGAATGGGCAAGGAGACAACTATCCACTTGTGCTTTCAGTGCAACTCCTTCAGATAAGGACTGAGATTTATCACCAGTTGAGGCAGTTTACTGCAGAACCTTCTCTGAAAACATTCTTGTTGTCTTTTGGCTTTTTCACTGCTCTTGCACTGTCCACAAAGGTGTTTTTCAAATTTTTTTCAAAAGGCTGTTTTCTAGCATGCCTCAAGGAGGAGAAAATTTAGGTGTTTGCAGAGAAAAGTCACAAAGACAAAGGTCAAAATGAGGTGGGCTTCGAGATTTTCAAAATTCAGTTCTGTCACTTGTGTCCAAACGATGCAGAAAAACGCCTGGGGACCCATAGGCGGTGACACTGCTTCTGCAAATGACATTTTTCTACTCCATTTAGCAGCAATTTCCTAGATGTATGGTGCTCTCAGGATCTGAGCTGAATATAACATGGGAGCTAGAAGGAACTTTGTAAACAAAGGAAATGGAAAGTTTGATTAAGATATTGTTGGCTAAGAGAAAAAGGCTTATTGCCAGTCTGAGTTTGTTTTGGGTTCTTAGCTTGGAATTAAAATGGAGGTTTTCTACGACTGGAAATATAATAAGAAAACATTGAATTTTTCCTCTACATAGCAGTATTGGAATTTAAAGGTCTGTGATATATTTTTATGAGTGATATAGTCTGTTGTTAAAAACACTGGCTTTTTAGAGTATACAATTCAAAAACCAGGAAGGCTGGCCTTGGTTTTGTTATGTTTTTATGCCAGTGCACAAACGATCCAATTCTCTAAAGCATCTGGCTCTCAGTAAATGTGCACTCACTGGCAAGAGGGTGGAGTAGACAAAACTTTAACCTGAAATTTTAGGTGGAGAGAGAGGGAAACAGAGATGGAGAATAACCCTCAAATCATGGTAAATGTGCTTGAGAGGGAATCACCCTTAATTTGTGATAGATGTGTTCATGTCTGAAAGGTAATAGCAAACAGACATGCAGCAGCAAGGATCTTCAGAAGAAAACCAAAGAAAGTAGTACCTTCTTTGGGGAAAGACTGGAATCTTACTGGAAGCTCCAAGGTTTGGAATAAATAAGATTAGGACATAATACATTAGCATGCTATGAACAAATCTCCTTAAGTCCTACTTTACCATAGATTTGATCTAAAAATAATGCTTCAAAGGGCGCACTTTAGATTATGATGTGAGGTAAATGTTTTCATTTAAAGTTTTCCTGCCAGTTGGCTTTTGGCTGAAGTTTTGAAGGTTTTAATATGTCTACCACTGGAATGCTTTAACTAAGCTCATTTTAGATAGTCTTGGTATCTGTAGAAAGGAAATGAATCTGTTAAATGAGAAAATTGAGCTTATAAATGGCATGCTTATATGCTCTAGAAATTAATGGGAATTCTATAAGAGTTTACCATTGCTTAAAGCTTTACATGGGCATGTTTTGCTTGGATGCTTTGACAGGTCTATGGGATTAAGAGAGAAATGGAGATGTCAGGTTTTGCCTTTTTTTTTTTTTTTCTTATAATTAAAATACTAGGGGTGTGTTCTTAGAAAACCTTTGAGGTTTATTTCCATGATTTTGTATTTCCAACTTTTAACTACAATCCAGTAACCTTGACTTTGCTGTGGGGGTGCTGAGGCCCTGGCACAGGTTGTCCAGAGAAGCTGTGGCTGCCCCATTCCTGGAAGTGTCCAAGGCCAGGCTGGATGGAGTCTGAGCAATCTGGGATAGTGGGAAGTATCCCTGCCCAAGGCAGGGGAGTTGGAATGACATGATCTGGAAGGTCCTTCCATCGCAAGCCATTCTACGGTTCTGTGATTATTGCACCCTGCTGGGGAAAGAGTAGAGATGAAAACAGTGATTTTTGCTGAGGAAAAGGACCGTGACTAGCTGTCTGCTTTGTGTTTCACCAGTCTAAGACCAGAGATTAATGTAAATCTCCATGTTATATTTATCAGATTTTGATCTCAGTGTAGTTTTGAGCAATGAATAATTTGAGTGAGTTCTTAATCTGGTGGCTTTATGTTGGGAGAAGTTCCTTTTTTTTTTCAACAAGAGTGTCATTGAAGCCTTCCTCCAGTGCAATAAATTTTGTTGCCATGGAGTTACCTTTCCTTGTCTTTAGCAAATATTTATGGTGCTTGGCATTTAATTACTGCTTCC
Organism: Sylvia atricapilla; assembly: GCF_009819655.1. NCBI lineage: Eukaryota > Metazoa > Chordata > Aves > Passeriformes > Sylviidae > Sylvia > Sylvia atricapilla. The sequence goes on from NC_089143.1 coordinate 66,729,424, forward strand.
TCACTTTGGTTCCCTAGAGGTAAATTGTGCTTGAATCACTTGTGGGAAATTCCAATTGAAATCCTTTGTGCTATCATGTAAACTCTCAAATATTGAAATAACGGTTGAAAATAAAATTTAGCAACTAAAACAGGCTACTTTTGTAAGAAGACAAATGTTGGCTGTATGATTAGAGGAAAATAAAATAAGTTTCCACTTTCAGCGCTATGTATTTTGCAAAGGACCAAGACTTGACACGATTCATGTGGTTTGCAACTGTCATGAAGCTCCAAGACAGCCAAAGTACGTGAAAGTTAAATATATTTGTACATATTTTATTTTCACTTTGCTAGGAAAGAAATGTTCTCTGCACCTTGAAACAGCCTTACTGCTCCAGTGGGGATTTAGTCAATCCCTAAACTATGCTAAACCATTTCCCAAAGAAATTGTGTGAAAGAAATCAAGCTTTTTCTTGTGCTTCCTGTGTCCTAACTGGACACTCTACTGAGACAGAGGTGGTAGAACATTAACTTGCAACACCTAATCATGCATTCACTTATACTGGTTCAACCATTTTGTGGCTGTCTGGTTGTTTTGTTTTCCTTTCTTTTCCTTTGCTGACTCCATCTCATCCTCCATGAAAGGCCCAGGTAAACTGACAGCAGATCTGACAAGTCTTTGGGTGTTTCTGGGATCTATCATCAGAAGCTGAGAAGCTTCACAGCCTCGCTGGCTCTCCAGAGCTATGGGTGAGCCCAGCCACGTCTTCATTGGAGTGCTCTGAGAAATGAGCCATGGATGTGAGTGTGAAGGATGAGGGGATTCACTTGCAAACTATGATACTGCTGCAAGCCAGATCAATAGTACAGGTGCGGGCTGGAATCCTTCTTTCCAAGTTAAAAAAAATGAAGATATCTGATAATATCTGTAATTATTTTTCCTTTATAAACATGATACATTTCCATGTGGGTAGAGGAGAGGATGAGAGTTAAGGAATTTCTGTCAGTATTAGATCTGTAATTCCATTTAGCTGTACATCTGTTCTTCTTGCAACTAAAGACTTTTAAAGCTAAAGACCTTCCTAAATTTACAATTAATATTTGATTCCAGTTTTTATAGAATTCTACAATCTGTTTGCTAAAGTTCATTTAGCTAAGAAATGATCATGGCTGTTTAGAGATTTATTAGTAGTCAGAGAATATTTTGAGATTCATGACATTTGTTCACTATTGATATCTTTGAAAGATACAAGAGTAAGTGATGTCTGTTGAACATTAACTACGCTCACAAAGCAAGATTTTTAAATAGCATTTAAATCGTCTGTTTTCCTTTTGAAAGCATGTTGAATATCTACTTTAGAAAACTAATATTACATAAGAAACTTTTGGAGCGCATACTAAATATCCCCGTTTTCAGAATTCTTATTTATTGGAATTAAACCAAGTTAACCAAAGTTAGTGAGCTTGAGGTGGGGGCCTGAAGAAAATCCAAATCTACTTGCCACATTACATGCTCTTTTCAAAGAACCTGGTATTCTTGCTGAATTGCCCTGTAACTCAGACTTAGTCTTCATGTCATCACTTCTATCTGAGGGAGTGTGAGAACACATGTGGCAGCCAAGCAGAGGTGGCACAGGCTGGTGCTTGTTCACTTTAGCACTGATGTCATGAATGCTGGCAGAAAGTGAAGATATTTTTTTTTTTCCATTAAGAGGTGTGACTTTTTCCTCTCAGGGCTGCCTATCTTTTCAGGTGGATTGTAGCTTAGTTCTCTAGGTCCTCAGAAATGTTGTAGGCAGAGTTTTGGGGTTTAGTTCTGCTATGAGGCCATCTGTGTTTTTGCCGAAGAATATAATTATTACAATCACCTATTTGATGGCGACTGTTGATATCCAAAGGCAAATTCTTCTCTACATTCCTCTAGGGCAGGAAGTTCCTTTTTCCCCTGTTCTTTGTTCAGATATTCACTTTCCTCTGTTCTCCTCATTTCTATCTCTGGAAACCTCTGCTGTATCATGGCCAAGGTAGGAAAATGATGTTGGCTGGGGACTCACAGACTCTGGTGTTTTGATCCCAGCACTGTCTTGGTTCAGTCTGTCACCCACTGCCTTTCATGGGCACGGGTTTTTATCCAGACAGGATTCAAACTGCCTTGTGGGCCTTCAAACCTTACCTGTTTCTGTTTGCTGCTGAATGGTGTTCTGTTCATGCTGTGTTTCCTTGGTTGTTAACAAGTAAAGTCCTGTTGTGCTCGTTTTGCACATGGAAGATACTTGAAACTCCTGATTAAAAACAAAGAGGTATTTATCAGAATATGTGAAAATGGTTTTCACTGGTTTGGTTGTATCGCTTGAAAGAATGGTGATGGATTCAGAAATGTGCTGTATTTCATGTAAAGAGTTTCCTTCAGAGCTAGGCAGCTTGCAGCCTAAGATATCAGTGCTGCTGTAAGTTTGCCCTAAGTGGTGTTAATCCATTTGTGCCGCGTGTAAGGAACAGACACTGCTAGGAAACAATAGAAGTGAAATCTAAAAATGAACAAAAGGGGACCATAAAGACCATGGAGAGAGCAACTGCAGCAAGGAGAGCATACTGCTGTTTGTATGTGTCCAAGGGCTGTAACTATTAAAGATAGTTGACTTTCATATCTGGCTGGCTTTTTGCAGTCATATTTCTTTTTCTTAGTCAAGGCAACAGACGCTTCTCCTGGGAAATTGTATAATGGGTAAAGAATGGCTTGGGAAGTAGGTTTGGAAAAGTGAGTTGCGTGTTTGAGAGACCTCAGAAGAATAAAATTTCAGATGGTTAAGTGCTTATTCTGCTTGCATTTTCCCAAATGTGATTCATTGAGCATCTAGATCTTGATCTGACAATCCTTTTGGTGCAACTTCAGTGGTGTTTTTTGGGTGTGAAAAGAATATATAGACGACTGTTACTAAGCTATGGAAAACAGATGACTAAAACTGTATGATTTGGTACTTCACGTATCTTGAATGGCATTGTCTTTTGTGTCTTTACTTGTGCTGTTAAGAATTGTACCATTTTTTCCATTCCAATTCATATGACATTCATTTGCATTCTCCTAGAGGCTTCTCCCCTTATCACCTGTCTGATTTCACCTTAAAGCACTTTCCAAGTATAGTCTGGTCTGAATTGACTTGCAGATGAATTGAGTTGTGGGGAAAGGAATACTTTGTTGTGATATCCCTGCCACTGAAATAATTTGTTAGGTACAAAAAATGACCTTTTTTAGCAACTGATTATGGCTTTCTAGATTGTCAGATTCTGAAATCTAGGGAAAAAAAAAATCTAGGGGGAAAATGTTCTAGATTTGTGGCTTTCTAGATCCCGATTTTAGACCAGAAACCTACTGGGCAGAATGGTGTGTCTCATTGCAGTGTGTGAATTGATGACTGAGTTGTGTTGAGCTTCATCATCTATGAAAGACTCTTACACTGACAGCAATTCTTGCTGTCTACTTGCTCATAAAGTAATGAAAAGTTTGATAGTTTCCTCTGAATTGTGCCTATTGGCAGAACGACGCGAGATGCGGGTTTCACACGGCATGTGGTGTAAACTGCCTTGTTCTCTCATTTTAGAGTGCAGTTAAGAGGCTGTATGATATTTTTAGGGCATATATTTGATGCTCTAAACTGCTGTTAAGACTGTGGAGCCTTTGTAATGTGCTGATTTCTGTGTGTTACTGGTAGCTTTTTTTTTTCACGGAAGTGTGTAGGTTATTGGCATTTGTTTTTACTGCTGACACTTTTTTTCAGCATTAATATGTTGCTATGCAATTTCACTAGAAAAATGTTATGGTAAGCTGACTGAAATGTCATCCTGTCTGTATTTCCCTACAGGTTTTATGGGCTTAAATAAGCACCTGAATAAGCTTTTGAAACGTGTCAGATAATGTAATTTCACAACATTATTACGAGCTTGTTTCAGTTGGCATGTCATTCAACAAGCTGTTTGTATGGCTGTTTGCCTTTCTGGAGGATTTAAAAATTTGTTCTGTACTAAGACATAACCCTATTTTTAAGAGGAATAATCACTGAGTTATTTTTACCAACTAACTTTGGAGCAGAGATGTGTTGATTCCAGAGTATTTTCTTGATAGTGGTTTATGTTTTAATGATTTATTGTATGAAAAATTTAATGGTGGAAATACTTCATATTTACTCAGTTGGGCAGACAAATGCCCTTCTCTTAGGATTTCTTATTAAGAGTTCTTTAGAAAGCTTTTTTTATGTTGGCAAAGATTCATTTTTCCCCTCTTCCATTGGCCATTCCTAGGGAAACTTGTTTCCAACCTCAAGAATACTAGTTACATTGAAATGACATAGGCCTAGTGTTTTTAAATCTGAAATATATCAGAGGCCAAAAGTTATTAATATTATATTCTCAATCCCTGATGTCAATTGTATATATATATATATATATATATATTTAGTCTATAAAATAGAAACTCCTTAAGAAAGCTGCTGGCTACACTAGCTGAAAAGAGGGCAAAATACTACCGTGATGTTCCTCAGACTGCTACCAACTAATTTCATTTGAGCATGGCTATAAGACCTCACAAACAGATGAAAGAGAGAAAAGTGGTGGTTTGGCAACTGATTTTTTTAAACTTCATTGGATGCAATTTAACTTAAGGGGGGAAAGTACCAGATGGATGCTTAAATCATTATCTGTAGCTCAGGCATGTCTAGAGTTATCTTTCGTAAGCATGGGAAGATAATTTAGAATAGTTTTGCCAAAATAGCAATCTGCTTGCCAATGTCTCAATTTTTAGGGAGAGTTAAGACTGATGATAGGAGGTATATAATTCCAGAACTTTTTCTTTTGTAACCTTGCCTATTTTAGGCAATTTAATTAATTGGTTTTAGTTTGTTACAGCTGACCTGCCTTATGTTGCGGGGACAGGAACAGCCAGATTTTGTGTGTGATTGTATTCTCTGGAAAGAGTGGGTCTTAGACTTCTCATTTAAATAAAGAGATTTCTGATGCTGAGAACATGTGGTGGCCACTCTGTACACTCTAGGTGCTGTTTGTAAAGATGGGACATGCTTCCACTCCATGTTTTTTCATCTTCCATTAAACCAGTTTTTGATGGAAACCTTCTTGGGGCTGTGTCTGCTAAAGCAGCTCATTCTGTGAGAGTGAAAACTTCAGCAGGACTTGAAGGGAGCTGAGCAAGGTCAAATTTTTGTTTCCCTCGCTTGTTATTTGCATCACAGTATATTTCCAAATACCTTAAATCTTGATTCTCTGTGTTATCCAATACAACAGCTGTTTCAACCTTTCTGTCAGAGGGCCCCTATCAAACCAGCACTTCTGTGCTTTTTTGGCTGTCGTGCATGAGATGCTGAAAAGAAATGTGCCTGTGACAAGCTAAAGTTTCTCTTACTTAAAGTTGAGATTGTTATGGGAAGAAGAAGGGAAGCCATAAACATTTGTTTTATTATTTGGAAGGTCTCACGCTTTGCTGCATTGTTTAATAGGAAAAGGAAATTGTCTCCCCTCTGATTATATTTGTTCCAAGCATTTGCAAAGTACCCTTTTAATCTTTTGTTAGAGCTCACTGTAGAGATGTTTGAATGCTAGAAGATTCTAGACGCTTAGGAAAAAACAGGGTGTGTTGAGGCATCTATATTTCATTTTTTACTGGAAATGAGTTAAATGAAACATGTTTAGTCTAATTAGATTGAAGTTATAAAGTACAAATACACATAGAAAGATTTTCCTGAAGTCTATTGGATGAGTCCAGAAGGTTGGGGCTGCGCAGCACGACTAAAATAAAGTTGACAGTGCTGCCAAAGATACCAGTGAGAGTGTTAAAGCTGGAATTGAGCATTGAGGTCTGGCCATGGCACATTTCTTTAATCTCACTGGTTCTTCATCCTGTCTGAGCACTCTTAGTCTTTCCTGTTGGCTTTGACTGAACTGTGCTCTTGCCTCTCTCTCTTTTGTTGGAAGCTCAGCCTTTCAGGCCCTATTTCTATTCTTTTTCTGCCTCGAGGGCTTCGTTATTTCTTCATGGTGCTCTTTGCTTTGTTCTTGGCTGGTTTTGTTGGTTTTTCAATTTTTTTTTTTATTTTCCTCATCCTTCAGTATCATGCATTTCTGGGGGGACCTCCCCCCTAACCAATTAAAACAAACTATTTCATCTTTTATGTTAATGAACTTGCAGTGCTTCCCAATGCCCAGGACTTTATTCTGAATGTACATCAAGACAAAATTCAGGCGTTTCCCATCATTTCCCCACTTCATTTCCGTTTCCATTGTGGGAGCCTATTGCAAATGAGTGGTTTGTCCACTTAAAGGATCACTGTGAAAGGTATTAACAAAACCAGATCTTAATATGAATTTTTGAAAGCAAGACCTAACAGAGTTTGGTAAGGGTCACTCTGTTACTTAGTACTCAAAAGAAACATGCAGAGGAAAATTTGATTAGAACCAATTTAGATTGATTTGCATGAAGACCAGGCATGCAAAGGATGTGAGAGACCCCTCCACTGAGTCACGAGGTTATGAGAGGATCCCCTGGCTTTCTAAATTCCTGATGGAGTCCAGGTGTGGCTGGGTCCAGCTGCAGTCCCAGATCTGTTCAGGACAGTGCAGGGACCCCACCTGCCCCGAGATTCATTCTTGCCAGCAAATACTGCTCAGTTAAAGAAAGAGGGAGTTAAATTAATAAGGCAAGGTTCAGTCCTCTGGGCCTTGCCATGCCTAGAAGTACCAGTGAAGTGGGCAGAGTTACTGCCTTTGCACAAGACAGAAAGAATGATTTGCTTATGGATAGACCAAACGTAACTGAACAACTAAAAATGGAACTAAAACTGTTTTTTCCACTGCCTACAAGGGGATAAATTCCGGGGCTAAGGGCTGGTGCCAAATACTTTCCTGCACTTGATGCATCAGCAGGGATCTGGCTGGTTCCCTTGCAAAAACAGAGCACGTGTTTGTGCACATTCAACATCCCCTCCGAGACAGTTTGCTCAAACTGCTCCTTAGGTTGTGTTTGGCACCTGAGGTTTTTCACAGGAAAATACAACACATTCTTGGTGACATTCTGGGGAGGGACTCTGGAGGTTTTCATCCTAGGAAATGCAGTAGGTAAAATGGTGAAGAAGGGTTTGCTGTAATGGGGAGCCTACACCTCACAGGGCAACTAATACAAGGTGTGCAGCACCCATAAAAGGCTGGCCCAGCTGGGGTGCCTTAAGAATCTGCCATTAGATGTGTATGGTATAGAACAGACATTTCACAGGCTATCCTTCGCAATTTAGTAGAGATCAGGAGGTTTATGGAAAAAAAACCAAAATATAATGAGCTCTTTCAGTTAACCAAATGATTATCTCATGTAAGTCTAGGCCATGGAAAATTCTTGGTTTAGGCTTCAGGTTTGTCACATGGCCATTTTCTCTCCTCCTGAGATATCTGAAAAGAGTTAATAATCATGAATTTGTGACTTTATTTTTTTTTGTGGACACAGAATTAGCATATCAACAAAATATTCAGATATTCATTCATGAAGTTGTGTCAGGGGATGTTTAGGGCAGATATCAGGAAAAGGTTCCTCACCCAGAGAGTGGTTGGGCACTGGAACAGGCTCCCCAGAGAAGTGGTCACAGCACTAAACCTGACAATTCAAGAAGTGTTTGGACAATGCTCTCAGGCACAAGGTGTGACTCCTAGCGATGGATGGTGCTGTGCAGGACCAGGAGCTGGACTTGATTCTCCTTGTGGGTCCCTTCCAACTCAGCCTATTCCATGATTCTGTTCAAGCTCTAGTGATTTAGTGCAGTCTTACTTACCCCTGTGCTGACAGCATTGTCAGGATCTCATAATTTTGAGGCATGTCAGCTCCATCTACACAATTCCAGTATTTTCATTCAGTTCTTGATTTCAAACGTGTTAAATGGCAATTAGCAGTTGATAACCAGGAGAATCCTCACGGTCTTTTGGAAAGTTTGGCTGTTTTGTTCAGGATGAGAGTTTGAGTTTACTGGGATTTTTTTCTGAGAAAGTAATTTAATATCAAAAACTGCCAATTTGTCAAAACTTAAAATTTTGATGGAAGCGTACCAGTTTCAACAAAACTTACAGCTGGAAAAGTTATTTTGGCTCCAGGTTTAGTTCCTAGTCAAATCCTGAATCTGACACAACAGCCCAGTTTGGGGGTTTGGGATAGATGCAAATTTGGGTTCCTCAGGATTTACTTAGGTATGTGGAAGTGGAAGTGCAGCTGGAGAGGAAACTGCTGTAGCCATCCAGGCTGAGGGCTTGTGAGTGGTGGATCTGAGCCCTGTGCTCGTGTTCTCAGGGCTCAGATCCTGCATGCTCTGCTTAGAGGATGAGCTCTGCTTCTGTGACACCACTGAAACAGCTCGGCTGGGAGATCAGAAAACTGTTTTGCGTCTCTGAAGGCGGTGCAGGTAACAGTTTCCTGCTCACACTATGTAAAAATGAAGAAACTCAAGGGCAGTCTGCATTTTTTATGCATCTCCTTTCCCATGCAATGGATCACTTCTAATTCATGTTGTCCTGCAGATTGTGTTTTGGTGCTTGAGGGACTGAACTCCTTAATTGCATTTGTCTTTCAGTTCAAATCTGTGGTTTAAATGCTGGAACAGCTTAAAGATTGATATGGAATTTTGATAATTTTTATTTTGAAGGGAGATATCACTTGATAATAAAGCTGGAATTACTGCCTAAGGTTTAAATAAGATGTATTTGGGAAAATATGTCTGTAATGTACCTCTACAGAGTTAACTAATTGGCAGAGCAGCCTTGTAAACATCACACCAGGTTAATAAAAGGTCGTGCCAGTTTTAAGGTAGTAAAAGTACCACTAAATAAAACTTTTAAGTAGGGTTTTTCAGCAGTCTGATGTGACACTTGGCAGAAAGCATCAGAGGACTGAGCCACTTTCTCAGGCAGAAGAGATGAGCAAGGCCCTGGGAATGGGTATTTCTGGCATTTCCTGTTTCTCTTTATTCCCATGGCATTGTGAGATTTAACAGTTTGGTGTCTAGCAGACATTTACCTTTTTTCCCCTTGCCCCTTGGCATTCTGTTTGTTTTTAAACTCTTTTTTTCCCCCTACTTATATCTACTCACATCTTCCTCCTTATTGGTAGAAAGGGATTGGTTGGAATCAAGGGGACTCATTTCAGAGCGTCCACCTCTTTAAACTGTGTCAAACCAGGACAACTTGTTTGTAGCTCTGGGCGAGACTGAAGCTCAAAAGCTGATCTGTGATTAATAACCACAAGCCGTTGGGGTAACACTGGAGTTCAGGCTTCTCCCCATGTGTGTTCATGGTTACAATACTGGATTCCAGAAAGAGAGTTGTTTGATGGCAAATAAGATTGTGTACCTTGGCTAGGACAGTAGATGGGAGTTATAAGAAAGCTCTTAAACCATAATGCCATAGAACAGATCCTTTTGTGTGCAAATGTTCCAGGGCCAAATATTTCCTTTGTTATGTCCCATACCTCTTGAATTCTGTTCTCACTGAAGGGATTCCTAAAGACCAAAACAGTGTGGTGAAAGGGTATTGAAAGGAAAAAAAAAAAGTACTGAGAGCATGAGGAGCAAAGTGATATGGGAACATGGCTGGATTTTGGCAGGATAGCAGTCATGTCTAGTCTCTGAGGCAGTAGAAACTTCAGGATTGGAGTGGGCAACCACGGCAGGAGTTTGAGAAGATTGGTGCCCTTTAGGCACTGGGGGGCTCTGAAGTCTCCCTGGAGCCTTCTCTTCTCCAGGCTGAACAACCCCAGCCCTCCCAGCCCATTGCCATGGCTGTGACCCTTCTCTGGAGTCACTCAAGCAGGTCCATGGTTGTTTGTTGTTGTTGTTGGTTTTATTTTTTGTTTGTTTGTTTTGTTTTGTTTTGGTTTTGTTTTGTTTTCATGCTGGGGACCCCAGATGTGGGTGCAGAATTACTTTTGGGTTCAGGTAAGTGTTTATTCATTCATCACAGTTACTCCCACAAGCCAGCCCAGGTGGGAGCAGAGCTCCTCCACCCATCTTGTTCCCATCCCACCTTCAGACCATCCCATGGTGCTTTTTTCTGCTGCTTCCCATGAGTGTTGGCTCTTGCCCCGCCCTGACTGCTGGACCCTCCTGTGGATGCTGCACAGGGATCTGTTGGCAGCTCCCTGGAGTTTGAAGGAAAACCCAAACAAATCTCTGAATCAAAGGAAAGGTGTCTTGCAAACTTAACCTAATCCTTTGTAAAGCTGTATTAACACCAAATTAATTTCAAATCTGTCTGTTCATTTCCCTCTTAGGCTTCATACCTCGTTTGTTTGAGAGAGCTGGTGAGTCTTTTAGGACTCGTGGTACCTTGATTCCCTCAGAATGGAACAAATCTTAGAGTTTTCCAGCCAATTTTCTTCATATGCCATGAGTTTTCATCCTCTTTTCATTTAAAATGATTCCACGATTTAATATTAAATGCTGGGTAACAAAACCCAGTAGCACTTCCAGACAGGAAGAAATATGTTGTGTGTAACTCAGAGGAGGAATTCTGCTTGCAAAGTGATGACTTTCCATTGAGGCGGATCTAACAGCTGTTCAGTGGGATGCTGGTGCTGAAGCACTTTTCTTGTGGCTTGAGTATCTGATGGTAACCCCCTGAGATTTTAATAGCAGAAAGAAGGGATTTCCTACTAATTTTCCTCTGAGAACTGTCACCTGTACTATCTGACCTGTATCTTCCCCAAAACTTGGTTAATTTTTTATACTTTTTAAACTTTTTGTGTCCCATTTGCAGAGAACAGGAGAGTGTTGGCTATTTTTTTTCACTCACTACTCTGTGAGTGAGAAGATCCCCCATTCTCCCCAGAACAACCTTTGCCATCAGTCCTGCTGCTCCTCAAGGATGAGCTGCTGGTGCTGGTGTGGATACACAGATTTTCTCCCATTTTCAGCGCAGGTGATGGAGGGAGGGGAGCTGTTGGCCAAGAGCCTCATGGTGCCAGCACCTCCTGACATGCAGGAGCTGAAAAACTGGAGGTTTTTCCTTGGTGGCATGCAGTGTATTTCTAATTTTACTTCGAGTTAATTGCTTCCTCATCCTGGGAGGTCCCAGGGAGATGCCCAAGGGAACACAAGGACAATGTTTTTAGCAGGGCCTATTGTGATAAGACAAGAGGTGATGGTTTTAAACTGGAGGAGGGATGATTCATATTAGCTTTAAGGAAGAAATTTTTTATCAACGAAGATGATAAAAATGCTGTGGTCTCTGCCACAGGTGACCCAGAGATGCTGTGGAAACATTCCAGGTTGGATGGGGCCTTGGAACGAGCTGACTAGTTTAAGATGTCCTTGCTTATTGCAGGAGAGGTGGAACTAAATGAGATTTGAAGTGCCTACCAACCAAAACCATTGAATGATTTTAGGATCATCTCATCCGACCTCCCTGCTCCAGCACAATCCCCATGAGCACGTTATTCAGGAGTCTGTCCAGATGGGTTTTGAACACCTCCAGGGAAGAAGACTCCACTGCCTCCCTGGGCAGTCTGTGCCAATGCCCAGTCACCCACACAGTGAATGTGTCCTTCCTGGGATGAAGTTTAGGTGGAACTTCATCCCAATGGCACAGGACAAACAGAATCAGCCCAAAACACCAAAACTCAATCATTTAATAGAAGAGAAAATTTTTTTTTTTTCTTTAAAATTCCTCCAGCAGGATTTGTGAGAACACATGTATGGAAGTGGAACAAACCCTGATTTTCCATGAAACCCTCTGCTGCTGCCTGGTGATGGTTGTGTTTTCTAAAATGTGATTCTTAGAAGTCCTTTTTTTGAGTGCACACAGCAGTGCTTGCCTCCATTAACAACACAATATGTGATCACACTTATTCAGCCCCTGGAAGAGCCCCTGAGGATGTTCAGGGAACCAAGGCACTTGTGCAGTGGCTGAGACTCATCCCAGGGGAAGTGCCCCCCAGAGAAGGGGAAATGGTAGTTTGGGTGTGAAAGCAGAGATGTCTCAATGTGCCTGTCTGGTGAACCAGTGTTCCCAGGGAGGCCGCAGTCAGGGCTGCCTCGGTGACAGAAGCCAACTCCTTGCCATGAAGCCTCTCCACAATTTCTCCCCTAAGCTGGGCTGGAACTTGGGTAAAATCTTCTGAAAATAAGGAAAATCTCTGCTTCCCAGTCCAAGAGTCAGCCTCAGGCCATCAGGGCAGTGTATTTTTACTGGGGGGGCTGGGTTTAATTTTGCCTTTCCAGGTTCAGCTGCAGTCTCCCACTGTCCAGGCTGGTACCTGCAACCTCAGAGGCAGTAATGGTAGATCAAACTGTGCCAGGGCTTGGAGAGGAATACTTCTGCTGTTTCCATGATTTTCCATGCTCCTGGGACCTGCAGCAGGCAGAGCTGTGCCCTCCCACTGAGGCTGCCTGCGCCATGAATGCTTGCAAAATCTCCTTTTTGCACTGTTCTGGTTTTTCCCTGGCTGATGGGAGAGTGACGCCTTAAGTTTTACCTTTCATATTTTTCAGGTTCTGTGCTGCTTGGGGGTGTAGTTCTGAGCCTCGTGTTAAATGTTAGTCAGCTCTCTCCACAGAGTAGGTGGACAAAACAAATCCTCTTCCTGCTGGAGACCAAAGACAACTTTCAGGCCCAAAAGCACAAACAAAGGTGGACTGAAGGGAGGAACAAGAAGGATGGGACCTCAGTACCTGAAGCTGTAATGGGACAATTAAATGTCAGTATGCAAATGGACCAAAACTTATAGAAGTACGAGACCTCATGACCAGTCGTGCATTTTGTGACCATTTTAAGCCCACCTTGGGTGTAGCCCTGATCAGGCCCTGTCTGACCCAAGGTGTACCCTAAAGGCCTTTCAATAAATATCTACCTTATTCTCTAGCTCTGTCCAGTCTGTTCCAGGTCAGCCTTCCCAAGGCATCAGGAGCAGGGCTGGCATCTCCAGGCCAGTGCTCTATCTGGCGCTGAGCGTTGCTGTGGGCTGGGTTGAGTCCTCGAGGGCACACATGTGCCTCACTGGGAGACCAGCCGCGGGAGGCTGCCAGATGACTGGGGAAAGGAATGTGGGCTCTCCCAGTGGAAAGAAACAGAAGAATTTATTTTGAGGGATGAGAGGGACGAGCAGCAGGGGGTGATGCTTGCCTGGTCCTGCTCTGGTGTTCAGGCCGACTGTACGGCTTCCTCGCCAGCCGCTGCTGCCTCCAGACGTGTCGCATACGGATCGGCCCAGGCCGGGAGCGTGTGTCCTTCCCGGAGCCAGGGAAGAGCCATGGTGGTCTGTATGGAGCTGCTTGTATGCTGGGTGACGGGGTGTCCTGGGACAGCCTCAGTGCCGCCTGACTGGTGCTGCTGGTTTCAGCACTTTGGGCCAGCACATCGTCGATCCTGCGGCGTTTTGCCGCCAGACCCTTGGGTGTCTGTGGCTCTGTGGCTCCCTCTTGATGGCCCCTCTTCAAGCTCTGCTCCTGGCAGGGGAAGGTGCTGCTGGCCAGCACCCCGCCCTGGGGCAGCCCTGGCACGCCCTGAGCAGCGGTGCTGGGGCTGCTGGTGTCAGCACCCAGCAGCGGCACGCGGTTCAGCCGTACGGGTCTCACTGTCTGGCCTGAGCCTTGTGCTGGCCGTCTCCAGGAGCGGCGTCGAGCCTGGGCTGCCCTGGGCTGGCCAGAGAGGCTGCTGCTGCTGTTTGGATCCGCCTCTGCCCGGTGACACAGGGTGCACAGAGGAGAGGGCAAGTGGTGTGAGCGCAGGGCCCAGGAGATGTCCTTGCAGGATTGTCCCCAGGGCCCTGCTGTGTCCCTGCTGGGCTGGCTTATGGGCAGGGGAGGCTCATGTGCCCACAGCCCAGCCTGGCCCTGCTGGCCCAAGAGAGGAGGGACCATACCCTGGGTTGGAGCTCCTGCTTCCCCTTGCTGCTGCTCTTGGCCGTTCCCCCATTGCCAGCCGTGGGGAGGGAGAATTTCTCACCTTGCATCCTCCCAGGAGGACGCTTCTCAGCAGTGTTCTGCTGCACCATTGTGGGTAGGGGTCTGTGCCGCAGCACTGCCGGCCTTTCTCCTCCTGACAAAGCATACCAGTCCCTCCTTGGATGAAGAGAGATGCATGTGTGGTGCCTCAGAGGCACCAGAACTCGCCCAGTAGCCTTGGGCAAGCTCCTTCTCCTCGATCCTCTCCTTGGCTCTGCAAGTTGTGTTGCCACCTTTATACCTTAGGGCTGGGCGATGATGTCACACCAGCCCCTGTGACCTCACTGACCTGTGTGTGACCCACTGCCCTGATTTGGGGAGGGTTTCCTCGAGGGTGCTGACAGCGCCTTTGTCAATGCCAGGCACGGCTGTAGTGGGAAGAACAGAAATGGGAACAGGTCCATCAACAGGTTGGTGGGCTTGGGCAGGCTTAGGTTTTACTGCAGGTCCTCAGTGATGATAGTCCTCCCCGTAAGACCCAGGGGGACTTGTCAAGTCTGAAGTCTTTGCCTATTTTTAAGCCTCTCATGTTAACAGAGTTCAGTGTTGGTCCTATGTTGCATAATTTTCCGAAGTCCAAATCTCTAGAAAAATTGTCTGGTTAGGCTAAACTGATAAGTAGCTCTTTTACTGTGGTAAATTTAGGAAGGGACACCGATGTAGACTAAAAATCAGTCACTCCTAATAAAGGGTAACTGTCATAATCAAAGGATTGTGGTTGTTGAATAGCTTGAATCTACAAAAGAATGTGAAACTAAAACAAGTCACAGCAGATTGTTACTTATAGTCTAAATTCAGAGCCCTTTGAAGTATGTTAAAAAGAAACTTTGACTTCAGTGCTCATTGCATCTGACTTAATTCCAGAAATTGGAAACAATGCTTTGGTCAAGCTTTTGATAATTTTTTAACAATTTAATATGTGTCAAAAACTCCTGAGGATCACTGCATTTATTTATGGAGAAGTCTGCTTTTTTGCCTCATGGTTTGTTTTTGTTGTTGTGGTTTTTTTTTGTTTGGTTGATTTTTTTTTTTGGTTGGGTTTTTTTCTTTTCCAGTCTAAAATAAAGATCTGTTGTAATTCTGTATGAAAATGAAGATTAAACAATGCCATTTCAGTTACTTTTCAAAAAACATATGTGGATGAAAGAAGGTAAAACCTATTTAACAATATGGCTGTATTCACATGAGCATCTGAAAAAAAGGTGTTCTTTTCTTGTGTATTAGCTCACACAATTAGATGTTAGAGCACTTTGGAAAAACAGCTATGGGAATAAAGGAATGACACTTAGTGCAGCTAATGTAAGGCAATGGTTGTAGTGCAAAGATGCCAGAGAATATAATAAAAAATATCTGTGGTGATCTAAATTTAGTATTATCAGAGTCTGCGGACAATTATGGCTGAGAAGTCATTAGGGCAAGAACAAAGTTTAGTGCTGCAGAGAAGATAGCTGATGCCAAGCTAAAGACATCGTTATTTACAAATGATTCAGATCTGCACAGTAGTTCAGAAAATTGCCCCCTAAAAATGGAAACCATCATCATATTAAACTTCACATGGAAGGGGGAAGACAGGAAACAAGAGCCCCAGCATGTGGACTGGCCTTTCTCCTCGTGCTGTCTAAGTATGTATAAATATCTATTTACCAGTGGGTAACTGGGTTGTCTCTGTGTGGTGGGATGATGGGGCAGGAGTTTGTGGAAGGCGGCTGGGACAAACATTAGGAGAGCTAAAGGGCAGGTACCCACAGCCAAGGAATGTGGTGAGACGTGTCTGCCATTTAAGGAATGAAACACTTGTGGTTTTGTAATGAAGAGTAAATTTTCTTAGTGTAGAATCATCTTTTTATTGTAGACTGTTGAATTTTAAAAAAGTGTACGTGGCTAGAATGCAGCTCTCAATGTCAAAAATTTTGGAGTATTTCAGAGTATGGACTGTTTTTAGGTCCATGGTTTTCATTTGCCTTCCCCTGCTATAAGGAGTTTATCCAAACCCCAGGTTCAGGTAGTATCCAGCTTCTTCCAGATGTTGTCCTGTACTTATGTTTCATGGGCACACAGGTCACAATAAAGTCCTCTGTTGCTTTATGCCGTTTAACTGCTGTGGTTAGCCAAGGATAGTGTACATTTTGGTGAAAGCATTTTAAAACCAGGTGAAATTATCATTATTTCTGTTTTTTTTCAGAAATACTTTCAATGATACATGTTATAGCGTACATATATGTATATATATATGTATATACATATATATATATATATATATATGAGATACATGTTAAGCTTATGTGCCTTGGAATTTTGATTACCTTAAATAAGATCAAATGAATACATCAGCAATTTTCTACATAATAATTACTTTAGGAATTTTTGAAGTAGCTGTGTACTGCATGTGAATGTGATACATATTTTTAAATATTTGATGGCTATTGCAATTGTGCTTTGACTCAGATGAAACTTGGACAGATTTCAGTGCATGCTTTTTCTGATCTGGGCCTGAACTGTGGAGAAATGGAAGTCTGACCATGTCTGCACTTTGTATGGAGTGTATTGAGTGGTTGCTAACTTGTTTGAAGTTACTGTTTTGGGGAGTTGTTTTCTGTGTATGTGAAAGTCACAGAAAAGTTACAGAAAGCAAAGAAACTGTCTCGCACAAAAAAATTCAAAGCTAGCCCTATAAATGGGTGAGAAATCCCACATCTGTCTCAGCTTTCAAGAAGAGAAGCCTTCTTTGGAAAAGAGAACCTGACAACCTAAGCTATGCTTTAAAAAAAGAAATCTTTCTTTTTATTTAATGTCTCTTTCCATGTTTGTAACTAATGCATATTATTTAGTGTATTTTGTAGTCAAAACAATAGATATTGGCCTAATTATCCTGCAGGTTTCTCCAAATTTATATCATCTTCAGTTGTTTTCTTTCCTTTTAATATTCTTTATTTACAGTTCACATGAAAAACCAGTCACTGGGGAGTTTGGAACGTGGTTTTTATTATCTGGGTATTGTCAGTGGTGGTGCACAGAAGCATAAAGGATCTTGAATTTTGTAAACTAAGGTAATTGTGCAGGAATCTTGATAAGAAATTCTTGTTTTGACTAGTGAAGGATAGGTTATGAAATTCATCATTGTAGTATCTAAAGCTTGCTCCAAAATGCGGCAATTTTTCATCTCAGAAGCACTTTGAAGTGCACTCTGCAAGTTGTTTTTTTTTTTTTTTTTTTAAAGTATCTTTTAACAACAGCAAGTTACAGCTGGGATGATGTTTCACTGCTTTTTTAATAGATCCTCTAAAAAAAACCCCGAGTGCCGTAGTTGAGCCTTGCTTTGCCTGGAACCATTAGAGCATCCTTTTTTCTCTGCAAAGGAGAAGCCATGACTTTAGCGGAAGTCTTGGAAGCAACATCATTCCTGTAGTTGCTGACCCAGCCATTGCCATAGTTTTTGTTTTCCTGCTGGCTGGTGAGTCCATTTAGATGGGTCTGCAGCTTGAGAAAGATGAAACAGCTTAGGCAACCGGGTCTGGAGGGACCAAAAGTGGTGTGGATGAGTTTTTAAAAACTTTTTAGTCAGAAAATGAAGTCATTCACTTTTGTAGTAGGGGTCACCAAATGTCTCTTTATACGTGAGATTACATGTTGCTTTTTGGTGCCTTCAAAACATAATATATTAATATGTTTGCCCTGAGACACTCACTTGAGATGGATTGTAGCAAAGATTCCTGCAACTTTTAAAGGGATTATTAATAAACTGCTCAGCTACTAAATACTGTAATACATTGGTGTCAGCTTTTACCTCTCACACCATATAAAATCCAATTTATTTTCACCAAAGCTAGACATAATTCACATTTAAATTTCTCTTTGTTTTTAAATTTCTCTTTGTTTTCAGGAGATTTGTAACAGATGGATATTCAGTACAGCACTAACATACCTGTGCTGCTCAATCACGTTTGAAAGATGGTGTGTGAAAAGAACTTTAGGCTTTTATTGCAGAATATTGCAGATTCTTTTTACCTTTTTGAGGGATTAAAAAAACTTGTTGAAAGAGAAGGACGTTTTCTTCTGTTCTTTAGAAAGTTACCCAAAATCTAGCAGGGAATGAAGCCTAAGCAGAAGAGAGTGAGTATATAAGATATAAAATCTGATGTGTTCTTTCAACACTGCAAGGCAATTCACTAAGCTTCCCACCTGTGATGGGGGTGTGTTGTGGTTTGAAAACAAACCGAGTGACAGGCAAGTCAGAAATACAATTTAATGAGAAGAAAAAAAAAAAAAAAAAGGCAATAATACAGAAAAAGAAAAACCACCGACAGAGTCAGAATACAACCTGAGCAGGGTGATGGAAGCAGTCCAGGTGAGGTGGTCTTCCTGAAGCAGTGATCCTGTAGAAAGGTCTGGTAGCTCCAGTCCTCTGGGAATCCAGTGGGTCAGGGCTGCTTCTGCTGTCCCAAATCCCAGCTTATATCCAGGTGAGAATGCTTGGCTCCTCTCCGTGGGCGGAGCATCTCCCAATGGGATGATGAGTCATAGAGGAGGGCCTTGATGGCCCATTAAAGAGAGAGAACTCCCAGAGGGAGTTATCTCTGAGTCATGCACAAGGTATTGATGGGCCATGAACTGAAGACGGTGATAGAATACATCCTAAACTACAACCCAGGACAGGGTGTCTCTTTAAAATCTGCTTCTTCTAGGAAAATGTTACAGCTCTGGACATGGACTCTGTTCTCCTTTTACTCTAGTACTGTACCCAGCTGCAGTGTCCTAAATGGCTTGGAGCAGTCAGGGAAAAGAGTCCTACTGCAAGTGGACTGTTGTGGAATTTTGGAGAACGTGTTCAGATCTCCTGGCCTGTCCCTAGGCAAGTCACTGTGTGCATGAAGGGCCGTCTGATAACCTGCTCTTATCTCACACAAGGACAGGGGAGGCCACTGGAATGTGTTAAATAAAAATTAAAGCTGGCCAATGTTCAGAATTTATTTCTGAATTTCTGTGTTCCTGCTTGAACTTGGACTAAATGTTATTTTTTTTTGCCCCCACGATTTCCCACAAAGTGAAGGTGGAGAAATTACTAACTTTTACTAAGATTTGGAAGTGACTGCAGTAACAGAGATCGTATTGGCAGCTAGAGACAGAGAAAGCTAGTACATTAAATCAGCTGAATAGGAACAGGGAATTTACATACAGCATTTAGCCTCTTCTCAGAGCTCTTTCTGAATGCTGACTTTGAATGTCATTTTCTTTGTCATAACACAGGGTTAAAGAAAAAGAATATGTATTTGAACTTGGAAAAGAACAGAAGTTTGTTTGTGTTTTTTTTTTTTTTTTTTTTTTTTTTTTTTTTTTTTTTTTTTTTTTTTTTTTTTTTTTTTTTTTTAATGTAGGCTGCCAAAAGATACTAGAAAATAAAATTCTTGAACTATTATCAGCTGAAGCAAAGTTCTGAATCAGTTAAATAACCTGGAAAATTTGTATTTTATTTGCAGAAGTTCCTCTAACATCCTACACATCTAAGCTGTGTAGTAATCTCTTCAGATTCTTATGTAGGTTTCACAAAAATTCCATTGACTATGTTCTCCCCAGAGAGCCTTTGACCAGATCAAAAGAAGTTGACAGACATCAGATTCAAAACAAACTGAATCAGGTATTTCTCCACACAGGGAGAAATTTAAACTCTGCACCTTATAGTTAGGAGATGATATGGATTCCAGAAGTTTGCATGGCTTCAATAATGCAACTGTGAAAGAAAATCTGACTTAGAGCTATTAAAATCTGACCTCAGAACTGATTCCACCTGATTTACTTGTGGTCTAGAAGAAGATGCAAGAATTTCTTTCTTGAGCACTCGGTGGAGGATTGTTTGTTATAGGAGTCTTTTCTATTTTTGGGCTGTACTTTAAGAGGTATAAATGAGAAATCTGCATTATTTACTGTTCTGTATTGTCAGCAGACTTGGTAGGAATTGATGTCCAGACAGCAAGCTCTCTTTATCTCCGTGGAGCAATCCTTCATCTAATTTTAAGACCAGTAACAGTTATTTGGTCTCCATGGTGAGTCTCTGGAAGATTGCTACCGAGTTTTGGAGGTGGTGGTAAACCAGAGGCTTCCAGAAGCTCCTCTGCTCTGCCATGAGATTTGTTGCAGATAACCTGCACAGGGCAGTCAAGGGCATGTTTCCTTAATTCTTCACAGGTCCAGTGTTCAGTAAGTGATATTTATATAAACATTGGGAACTAAAAAAACCCACCCAAGATGGTGTGGAACAAATATTTATGCTATCAGATGAACTCTTTGACTTCCCAGACTGAAGGAATTTACAAGGGCTGAGTATTAAAAAAGAAGATTAGAAGAACACTGGGGTTGGTGTGTTTCCTATAAAACAATTTCATTCCTGAACTAGGTACATCCCCTCTCTTGTTCACACTTGTTGCTGTTAAAGGACACAGAAGTTTGCTTTAGCACCTGACACTGCCTTTCATGCCTTGCTTGCAGTCCCAGCTAGCTGAAAAAACCAGCCCAAGAGTTGCCCAAGAGTTTTGGTTACTCCTCATTTCCTTCTTCGAATTTAATTAGATCCAAAGAGTCTGAAACTTTGGAATGAAAGCAGCAACTTGTTTTGAGAAGGAGTAGAACATTTTCCCCTCTCTGCCTTGTCCTGAGTCCAGGTTTGCCCTCAGCCAGGGCTGACTGCCCAGTGCAGGCAGCGAAACCGTCTGTGGCTGTCCTCAGCCAGCCCTCTGGCTGCACTGTGCTGCTGTCCTCTTGCCCTGGCACAGGAGAGCTGCCCCTTGTGCCACCTGCATACCTGCTGCAGGTACTGCCTCGGCTGGGGCTTGGCCTTGGAGGGCTGGTGTGCAACAAGACTTTATTTTCCTTTCCCAACCAACCCCATTCTCCTCCAGCTGTGAGCTTTGGGGCTCAGTTCTTGTGGAGGTGGAGTGGAAAGGTGCTTTTGCAGTACTTTTGTGACTCTCTGTATTTTGGGTTGGCTGAGGTCTTGCCTAGATCTTGATTTAGACTAGATTCCTGGGTTTTCTCTAATTTGTATTTAACAGTATATTTTTCCAAGGGGTTATCAGTGAGGTAGAAGACCACTGCACTCCTGAGATAAACTTGCAGCTTCCTAGGATGCCACTGTATCCCAAAACTGAGTGTGCACTGAGTATGGGAAGCAGAAGGGGCATACATAGCACTCATCTTTGCTGCTTACATAAATTCTCACAGCCGCTGGTACTCCTTGATAACTCCTTTATTCTGACTTTTGAGCATCATGTGTTGAGAATGAACCTCTCACAGTTGACTTCTGCCTCCTTCCCTGCTACTGTTTAGTGCTTTTTGCACGTCATGGGACACAGATGAACTAGAAATGTCATGGTCAAATGTGCTGTGTGGCTGCTGTGTGCTCAGAGGAGCTCTCCTGGATGTACAGCTTAGCATCTCCCTCTTTAAAGGGCTGCCCAGCTTCCTCCTGCCCCATCTCATGGGCCCATCTTGAGGTCTCATGCTTTGGGATGGAAAAAACAGTCGTGATATGCTGAAAAGAAAAGCAGATATCTGGAACTGTGATGTGCATTTATTTTGCTAGAGATATTTTTGGAGACTTGGGGACAAATGCAAGACATTTTGTTTTCCCATGGAGGAAAGTCAACACTCATAGTTGTTTGCAGTATCATGCAATAGAATATCCTGAGTTGGAAGGGACCCATGAGAATAATTGAGTCCAACTCGAGGAGGAAGTTGATCAAATGAAAGGAGTGGTTGCTTTGTGCTGCTCATTAGAGACTACAGATTGATACCTGTCTGGTTTCCTTGGCAAGGGAATAGCAACACCCTCTGTGACATCTCCTTATGTGCACTACCAGAGTAGCTAAATCTGAACAAGGAGGCACACAGACATCTTAAAAAAAATTCTCCTGGTTTTCCATGACCATATGGAAACTGTCAGCCACAGCAAAATCCTGGAGTTCATAATTTCTTATGGTGTTGAAACTTCTTCTCTTCATTAGATGCATTTTACCAAGTAGACCTGAGGACAGGAAGGCCCACAACCAGCTTAGAATCATTTTAGCACCATTTCTATAATTTTAAGAGAACAGTCAGTTTTTTCAGTTGTCATTGTTAACACAAAGGTTTTCCTTTCTAAATAAAGAACTTTTTTTTTTAACATCCACCCTAAACCTGCCCTGACACAACTTCAAGCCACTCCCTAAGCATGGTTTTGTTTCTATGTTTAGGCTTGGTATGTTCTTGAGAGATCCAGATTAATGATTAGACTCTAATTTATACTCTTAATATGAAATAAGGATTATGCAAAAATTGATGTGTACATTTTTTGTTTATTTTTCCCTGAAAGATAAGAGTCACATGTCAGCTAAGTGTGAATGTATCTAGAAATTGAGTGTTGCAGGAGTAACTTACATGGTCTTTTATGCTATAAATATTGCTTTTGGCCAGTGCAGGTATTTCCAAAGCCGTCTCAGAGCATAACTGTAAAGTTGCTGTCTCTAGAAGCCACACTGCTCCTGAGAACAAACTGCTCCTGAATACCAGCTTTGGGAGTCAGGAACCTCTGGACAAATCATTCCTCTTGCCTCTTGAGTGACTTTTGCTGCCTGCTACCAGCAGAAAGCTTTTAAACATCCCCTGATTGAACCTCCGAGGCAGTATCAAGCGACATATACATCAGATTTGGGT
The DNA here is from genome assembly GCF_009819655.1 of Sylvia atricapilla. Taxonomy (NCBI): domain Eukaryota; kingdom Metazoa; phylum Chordata; class Aves; order Passeriformes; family Sylviidae; genus Sylvia; species Sylvia atricapilla. The sequence goes on from NC_089143.1 coordinate 66,752,057, forward strand.
TTTTCCAAAAGCTACTGATACTCACATTTAACCCAAACAGGCTTAATTCAATCTTGAGAAATGAACACAGTGCAAGATTTTTTTCTCGTGAGGTAATGTCTTTTCCAAGGTTACGGTTTATGAGCGGGCCATTGAAGGCTGAGTGCGCCCTGCCTGCCACGAGAGCGGAATGAACGCCTTTGTGCGCTCTGTGCCAGCTGTGGGGTGGGATCCTAAACCCTCCTGACCCCCACCCTTCTCCCTGCCCACCTGTGGGATGGGGCTGACTGGAAGAGAAGAGGTGGCAAAGCAGAATGGATCCTGCTCTCTCTGGTGGCTGCAGCCAAAGTAAACAAACGGGAGTCGTTGCCACCGCAGGCGTTTTACAGTAGACCTTGCTTTTTATTGATGTCGTTATTAAACTGCTATAAATGTTGTAGGCTGCTGTTGGAGATGAAATCCCCCCTTTCCCTCAGCTTCTTGGTTGCTGTCTGTCACTAAGTGCTATTAAGTTTATCATCTAGCAAAATCAGACAGTGCAGGAAGCAGTCTGAATGTTAATGTTAACCTATAATAGGTTTTAAATAGCTATAAAGAAAAATTAGGCTGCAGTGGGACAGGAAGGCTAGTTTACTTTAATATAAAATAAAGGAGGACATGTTGACCTGATTTACTTAAATGTAGCTATTATGTGCTCTTTAGGGAGGAAACCGGTGTACCAAAGCTTATGCAGACAGGAAAAATATTCTTTACCTCACGCTGTACAAATGACATAAATGCTCTTGCTTTAATTAACGAGTAAAGCCATAGGTGCTGCGTGTATACACAAATGCAGATGTCATCCTGGCTACTTTTCACATTACCTCCTCCCAGAATACCCACAGAGATGTGAAAAAGACTGTTTTGAACTCTGCTGCATCTTAATTGGCTTTGAGGATGCTGCTTTTTTGTGACAAGCCCAATATGAGTTATATCCACAATGCAAATGTAAGGGTTATAAAAATGGATCATCTGTCATTCGGGATTTCCCAACTGTCTGGACTAGCCTAAAGTTCTTACAAAAGTGTGTGGAAAAGTTATGCATGAGCCCAGCTCCCTTTCCTCAGCTCTCTCCAGGTTTGCTTCCAAGCTCCTCTCAGCCAGCAGCTCCCAAAGTGCTCTTCATGCCAGCATTTGAAATGCATCCCCAGCACAAAGAGGGTGGGTCTCTTCACGTGCAAGGAGAGAGAACCAAACTCTGTGTACAAGTCAGGAATGGGTCACTGGTAGATGATGAGAGCCCATTGCTGAAGGAAAAATTAGTCTAGTTTTCTGTAGGTGCTCTGAAGCTTTGGAAGAGGACATGGTTAGGGACAGGTCTGCTCACAACCACCATAAAGTGAAGCTGCAGTTTGTTAAAGGCAGTTTGTTGGAGGCTGGGGGCTTCAAGTGCCTCACTTCTCTCCTTGGGGAGGTCTGAATTAGGATTGTCATGGGACCAGCAGGATTCAGGGTGTGTCTTTGATCTCTTAAAGCTGGGAGCGCTCGAGGCTGGGTGTGGTCTGCCTAAAAAACCCCCGTTTCTAAGGCAGAATTTTAATTGCTCTTTTTCTACTTCTGGGAAACCAAAAAGTGCCAGATCTAAAAGTTTAGGCACAGTTGTAATACATTTTATTAAAATCATTAAACAATTGAGCATTAGGTCATACTAACCAGTCCTAATTCTTTCTTTTGCCAGCTCTAAGAGTCCAGTTAATGGATTCATTTATTCTTTAAAGTAAGAGTTGTTCTGTGATGAATTTGGCTTGGGTCGAGTCGATCTCCTTAAAGGAAAATCAGAGTATTACCTACGATCTCAAATGAAGCTTCTGAACCAATTTTAAGTATTCATGCATTTCCCCTGTAAGATAAAGATTTTCACTCTCTGTTGAGCTTATCAGCATGGTTCTTTTGCTGGCAGCACCTGGCATTGTGCACACGCCCACCAACCTTCCCTGTTGTTGGTACCAAGGTGCAGAATTCAGTGTTTGTACCTGGGTGAAAGTCAGGATAGGTGGTATAAGGAGGCTGAACTCCTTATAATCCAAGGGGGGTTGGATTGTCCCTTCTGGCCTGTGGAATAGGTGCAGTGCCCTCAGGTTTTGTGTTCAGCCACAATGCTCCACAAAGTGATACAGGAATTGCTGGAGCTGTTCATCCCTGCACAGAATCATGGAATATCCAGATCTGGAAGGGGACCCACAAGGATCATTGAGTGCAGCTCCTGGCCCCGTGCAGGACAGCACAAGGATCCCACCATGTGCCTGAGAGCATTGTCCAAACATTCCATGAGATCTGCCAGGCTTGGTGCTGTGACCATTTCCCTGGGGAGCCTGCCCAGACACTCTCTGCGGGGAAAATCCCTTTTTTGACATCCACCCTAAACCTGCCCTGACACAACTTCAGGCCATTCCCTCGGTATGGTTTTGTTTCTGTGCTTAGGCTTCGTATGTCCTTGAGAGATCCAGATTAATGCTTAGACTCTAATTTATACCCTTACTATGAAATGAGGATTATGCATAAATTGAACATGGCAGTTGCCAGTTTTGTCTGACTTCTAAACTTAAAAAGAGATTAATGTGAATGTCTTTAGGCTTACTAAATCTTCCCAGTGCTGTTTTCAGTGCTTTTCCCTCGGAGTTTTATATGAATGTTCATGTATATACACATAAAGAGCAAAACCTACTGTCAGGCTGCACTGAGAAAAATGTATTTACAGTCAGATTGCAGTTTAAAATATTTATTTACTCTCTAACCTTTAGACAGACAGTGAGACCAGTCTTCTGAATCATGTTGGCACAGTATCACCTTTTACTTTATAAGCTTCAAAATGTTAGGGTTTTTTTCCAAGTACCAGCAAAATGAAAGCAAAAAAATGAAATAAAAATGAAGGAAAATGGGACTAAAGAGAGTGACATTTATTCAAAATGAGCCCTCTTGGTATTAAGAAACTTAAATACTTTTTTTTTGTTTTAATTCAACTTAAAATTTCAGTTTACAGGTTATATATTGTTTGTTAATTACTCATTAAGTGGTTCTTAGAGCAATGCCCATTTTTGTGGCAGGGCACTGTTATTGGTTGGGATAATCCCTCCCAACTCCTCAGTGGTGCTGCTCCAAGTGTCAAGAAAGCCTGGGAAATGGCAGCAGGAAATAAAGGGAGCCTGTGTGACAGAAAGAAAAGTGGATAGGCAGAATGAGACTTGACCTGAATTCCCACAAATATGGCCTGCGGTAAATGTAGTTATGAAAAAATACAACCGTGCCTGACTCTGACAATAGGCGAAATTCTGTTTTATTTTTCTTTGCAAAGGAGTCAGGGAAAAGCCAAATTCCTCCGTTTATGTATCTGTATCACAATGGCAGGAACTTTTGCATATTTCATGTATCCAGTAGGAAAAAAAAAAAAAAAGGGCAGTTATAAAATGAACAATGATAAAATACTCAAGCAAGAAACATCATCATTTCTCAGTTAATTTCCTTGCCAGGTCTTTCAGGAATGTATGAAATGTTTATATTCTAACAGAAATAAACAAATTAGAGTGTGTAAATCAATTAGTTATAGGTTTTCTTCATTCCAAGAGCCCATTTCCAGTCTGAAATAAATTTAAATAACAGATCTGTGTATGCTTTTGGTCACTAACAATTTTGCATGCCAGCTGTTTGCTTGTGATAATTAAAAGTGGCAGTAACTTTCTGAACACCATTTTGGTGTGCAAATGAGAATTTATGAACTTTTTTTTTTCACTCTGCAGCTTATCAGTTTGCATTACTGCATTTGATTTAATTTTCTTGAAGCTACACTGAGCAAGCTCACCACTAACTCATGAAATACCGTTAAAACTGAAATGAAACAGCCTGAAGTATCTTAAGTTAATTGTGCGGTTTCTTCTAGAAGCTGGGAAGGATGAAATAATCTCCTATTTTTTTTTTTTTTTTTAGTTTTTAAATATTTAGGAATTCTCCTTTTTTGACTTAAATAGATATTGATGTGATAGAGAACTTTGCTTCTTAGTTTAATAAGATTAGTGATTGGATGAAAACTATTTTTACAGTTTAAGTGCAATTCTAACTTTCTTGTGAACTGTAGGGAAAATGCTTGATTGGAATAGTTAATTTTACTGCAGCAGTAAAATTGAAATTAGATTGTTCTTTAGGACACTTGAAAATTTTATTAGTTCGGCAGATAATTTGAAATTTTGAGAAAGAATATATCAAACTGAGATTTTGAAGGAGCAAAAAGAAAATGCAGAAGTCTTCAGCTAATAGCTGTTGCAGAGGCCAGACATTTAATTGGCAAAAGTCTATTTTCTAGAGTTAGCAATTTTTTAAAATGCTATATCCACTGTGATGGATTTAGGGTAGAATATGAAAGGCTTCCTGGATCCAGCATACCTCCAGCTGTGGACATTCTTCAAGTTTGCAGGGAGGTCATTGCCCTTCAGAATTCCATGGAAAACTGAGCATGTGGTAGCCCTTTCCAGAAAAATACAGTTTGAGGAGATGAAATTAGAGTGATAAAGTTTATGATTTTAGTGCATGCTGTCTTTTTCTGAGGGGGTAGAGGATAGAGCAAGCATTAAAAAGGAAAAAGAATTTTGGGTGTACTGCTGAAGGTGCTTCTGCCTTGCTCTGCCTCTGTGGCAGAAAACGTGTCCCCTCTCTTCCCTTTTCTGTTCCCAAGCTGTGGAATCCTGAAAGTGGGGTGGAAAGTGAGATCAAATCATGGAATAAATTAGGCTGAGAGGGGAAGTTGGCCAATCCAAGCCAGTCACAGCAGAGCTTTCTTCCTTGTAAATGCTGGGGCCTTTCCCAAGCAGTCCTTGAAAAGCTCCGAGGATGGAGATTCCACAGCAAAGCAACGTGTCCCACGGTGTGGCCACCCCATTTGTAAGGGCTTGTTTTTCTCCCTGACCCCTCATGGCAATTTTCCATTTACCTCTTGGGCTGACTGTGCTCTTGTCCCTTGTCCTCTGAGAGGAGTTTGTCCCTGTTTCCTGGAGCTCTCCTTTGGCCACCTGGTGACTGTGCTGGTGGTGCATTCCCACCTGCCCTGGAAAGGATGCTGAAGGTTCAGCTAGTGAACTGTCTGCAGAGCATTTCAAACATCTGCAGTGCTTCATAAGGGAAGATTATATCGTTTATTGTTGATTATTGTTTAGCTGCTGTGCCAGTTGTCTTGCTGGTGGAAATTCGATATTGCTCTTGAAGCAGTTTTTTCCTTCCTCAGAAAAGAATTCCTGGGCTAAGGAATGGAGAAGGAGATGGGAAGGAACGTGACTCACCTTCTGTGTGAAACAGAAAGCACACAGCAGCAGCAGCCACGTGAATTGCATCAACATCAAGTGGCTCTGCTGCCAGTATTGTCTACATTGTAAGAATTATTTCACACTGCTGTCCCAAATCCCTGGTACCTCTCGAGCTGCTGCTGAATTTTTTCCACTTATCCAGGACCTTGTTATTCAACATGCCCAAGCTGTAAAAAAAGGCTGTAAAATGTAGGTTTAATAAAGAATTACATAAATAAGGAGTAGTGAAAGGTGCCTGAAACATGATATTCTGGCTAGACACTGGAAAAGATGCTGGAATTCAGTTTGGTAATGAGTTTGTGAACCGAGATTAGCAAAAACATTTCCCAGACACTTTGGGAAAGCAAACCCATTTAGCCATTAGAGTGTTATGGCTGCTGAAATAAAAACATGGATGTCAGAGACTGGAAAAACAACTTTTTTGTGGCTAACGATCTGAATGTTAGAGCTGTTCAACATGCATGATCTATGTGAAAAGGTAGAGCGTTAGTTTCTCATTGCCTCTGCATTGTCAACGTGTTAATTAAGCTGGAATGGCCTTGTCCTGAGATGTCAGCAGATACGAGAGCACTGAAAGCCTTTTGCCAAAACATAACAACTGGAACCAACAGTTACAGTTATTGTGTACAGGCATTTTCTGTGTCAGAACATTATTTTTTGTGTGTTTCAGAAGTTTCAGTAGTGGATTCAATCTCTTTCTTTTGTATTTGAATACAAATATCCAAAATCATGACTAGCTCAAAAGCCTTGAGCTGACCTAATTGCTACAGGGTATTGAAAAATCAGAACTTTCAGTGTGTGAGTAACTCTGATGTCTCAATATCGGTTTCTTTTCAGGAAGTGGAAAAAGAAGTCATGAGCATGTTCTGATCTGCTAACTTACTGAGATAAGTGCTTGTTTTTGCTTTGCTGGCATACTGACCAGAAGGACTAAGACTGATGTCCTACTGATTCTGGTAAGTGGAACTTCCAATCTCTGAGACAGGAAAAAAAAAATCAAGAAAAACAAAAACCCAAATAAAAACATTTATCTCACAGGAGGAATCTTAACCCCCCTATCCCCATCAGCTCAGAATCTGGAAGGTTCTCTGAGCATGGCCACAACCAGGCCTTCTGCATTTCTGCCTCTGAAGTGTTGACTCTGAAGGAGTTCAGCATCCCTGCAGGATGCAGGTGGCCTTTGGGATCTCTGGCTCTTTCTGGCCTGGAGCCACCACCCTTAATTCAGCCTCTGTGGTGAAGCCATCCTAGGCTGAGACCCAAAGAGTCCAAAACCCTTTGATTCCCAGGTCCTCTGAAAGGTGCTGCTGACTTAGAGCTGTAAAACAGAAACTTAGGAATTCCTATTTCTGGCTTACTAAAGAAACAAGCAGACAACTAGGTGTGATACTCTTATTCATTCACTTATTTTTTTACTTATTCTTTCTTTCTTTCTTTCTAGGTAGCTGGTAAGATAAGGCCAGTTCAGGTGTGTTTTTTTCCTCTTAGAAATATTTTGAAATCCTTCTTATTGGAAAAGTAAAGCTGGCTTGTACAGTTCCTTGTATATCAGCAGGAAAGGATTCTGGCCGTGATTTCTATTTTAATCTGCAGCTAAGAGACTCTGTTTTTCTTATTAGCAGTTGGAGTCTCCGATCTGGCCATGCCTCCCACTGAAGAATTAAAGGTGTGTTATGATTCAACTCCACTTCCCTTTTGTAGGAGTTTCTTGAGACATGATGCTGTACGTTCCTCTTCAGTCCCTTTATGTATTAGTTCATTGCATTCTTTGATTTATGAACAGGAGCAATCAAAATGCCCATTCCCTAATTTTTCACAAGTATAGGCAGCACATATAATACGTCTTTCTGATAGAGCAGCATTAAACATCTTGGTTTTACTTCTTGAGGATTTTTTTCCTAAAATTAATGTCTGGGTTTGAAAACGTGTGATCGGCAGCCAAAAAATGTGTTTTGCCGTCTGGACAAAATAATTCAAACCTGAAATACCACAGTTGAGACAGTGTACTTGTGTCTTCTCACTATCTGGAGAGTCAAATCCTGGCTTTAGGCAGAAGGAAAATTAATTTGCTCGTTTCACAAATCTGTCACATAATTTGATGTGACTACCCAGTTTCTCTCAGTGAGACTGTTCACCTTTAGGGCTAAAATCAGGTCAGACTGATACCTGTTGGCAGACTTTTAAGGTATGCCAGTCATCCCTTCCTTACCATTTCTGGCTTCACAACAGATCGATTTTTTTCCTGTCAAATGTAAAAGAAACTTAAATACAGTGCTGAAGTCACTGGATCTGTGCCAGCCTGACAGGAGCTAAAGACCTGGCATAGATTTTACCTAGAAATACACAAGAAGACAGGACTTGTATTGCTAAATATAGGCTGCCTTGAGAGTTCTAGGCCCAAACTTCTGTTTAGACCCTGTATCAAAAGTAACAGAACGCAATATTTTTTTTTAACCACAATAATCCACTGAAATCGGTGAAGTTTTGTAATGTTCAAGAAACGCAGGAGCAAAGATGTTTTATTTTCTGTTCTCTTAAGATAAATGTCTTGAAAGAGGAGCTACCAGGAGCAAACTCTAGCTGTAGATATTAAATAAGCTGGCATGTGGAAAGAACTATGCCTCTGAGACACACTGCAGACATTCCCAAGTGTGTAAAACATTTTCAGCTGGGGCACAGATAGACATGATTTGTAAATGCTGAGGTACTGAAATAACAGAATTTTCATTATAGACAGTTTTATCGCATCCCTTTACATAAAATTGCAAAAACAAGTGCTAATGTTGAAACTGGCTATTAACCAAAATGTGTGCTGTCAAATTAAATGTTCCCATCTGAGATGATAAATGGAGGCTACATGGCTATAAGCTGTGGCTTATGAAAAATAATTCTTTGACATCTGGCTCTAACATCTGGTTTTATAATTGATGCTCTAAAGCAAATGGAATATGTTTTTTAAGGGTTTGTTTTTAATTAGTGTTCAGCAGCCTGTATTTCTGCATTGTGTAACTAGCACACACCTACAAAAGGCTGAAAAAAATCCCTTCAATTCATACCATTGCTTGAAGATATAAAACTGTATAAATGCTAGTGCTTTGTCATTTAACTCTGAGCAGCACCTAGGGAACATCTAGGGAGAAACAGGGGTGGGTGGTTTTAGCACTTGCTCAGTGCCCACCAAAGCAATACTTAAGGGAATGTTCTTTTCCTGCTCAGGATTAAGGAAAAATGGCCCTAATGATTACCAATTGTTGCTGTTACCTTTTTATTTTTCTGTGCTTAAGTTAAAAACAATAAGGAAACTTGTGTCAGAATGATGTCCAGGTCCCTTAGCAGTAAGATACTCCCATTTTTGCTTCTTTCTGCCTTTCTACTGCCAGCAAATTTAAAATTGTGAGCTGCTTTAAAGATTGCATCCTGACAGTGCTTGCATGCAGGGATACCTTTTCTCTGGTTAGTTGTGGCTGCATCTGATGGTAATTGGAAGAATAAAAGTAGATCTAATTTACACATGATGTGCATCACTTCCATATGTTTTTCCTGTACAGGACACACCTGATTTACCTGTTTCTTTGTCATTTCATTGCAAATGAAGCCTTAGAAGGAGTTGAATTTGTGTTACGGTGTTCAGTCTTATGAGGTGGTGATGTTTATAACAGATATTTTATTGTGAGATCAGTGAAAAATCTATATTTCTTATCAATATTGACATCCTTTAAAAAACCATTTTTCCTCTTTTAACCAGTGTTTCATGAACTTTCAACAACTATCCTTTTATACAGCTCAGGCTCAGCCTGTGCTATAAATTTTACTAGTTTTGGGTATATTAAGTGGAAGCTGGGAAGAATATGTCCTCCCTCCCATTACTAAGATCTTGTTGCCAGCAAAGCTCCTTGGGTAGCTGCACCTCAGCAGGGAAATAAGTCCTGCTCCTAGCTTTGTTTGCATCTTTGTGTGACTGGTGTAGCTACTCCAGCATGTTTCCTCTCCACGAGGGAATCACCTGGCATGGATTTGTTGGCTGACTCATTCTGTAAGGCTGATACACCTTAACCCATCCTGTTTCCATAAAAGTGGCCACAAGCTCAAGGTGTGCCAAAACTGCCGTGGTAACTCACACTGACAGGCAGGAGAACTGGAGATTGGAAAGCTTCTGTCTCTTCCTTTGGAAATTCCTCCTCTTTGAATGTTTGTTTGATCACGCATTGAGAAGCGTAGGTTTTTAAAAATAAACTGGGTTCCCATTTATACTGAGATTCATCTCATAAAAGTCCACATGGCTGCTAGTCATGTATTTACAGGGAGTAGTTTGATACTGAGGAAGACCAGTAAGTAGAATAATAATAATAAAAAAAAGATGGACAGGACAGTGAAGAGGGTTTGGTTTCAGTGTGGCTGTTTCAATGTTTGATTTTTTTTTTTTCTGGTAAGTCCTTCCCCAGGTCCACAAACCAACCCAACAAATCTGCGAGGTTCTCATGATTTTCACCAAATGTTGTGTTTCTCCTAAGAATGATTTATATCCTTTGAGTTTTCCAGTGATTATGCTTTCCACTTGTTGACTTTTGTGTTTTTGGCTTCTTCAGTGCACCTAAAAGCAGGGCTGGAAAAAAAGGGAATGGTTTCAGAGAGTTTAACAAGGAAAGTACTCTGTTGTGCTGCCAGCAGCTCTGAATAGTAGATATTGTTTCCCAGCTGTATGAAATATATACATTTTATTTTACAGAACACAAAGAGAAATTTCTCATAGCTTTGCAGACAGACCAATTAAATGCAGCTCAGACTTGCTGGGTCAAGGACTGAGGTTACATGTTACTGTCAAAGCCTTACTGGGATTGACAAAAGCACTTCCTGAAGTTTTCTTTCTACTACGGAAAGAAAACCCTTCCCTGAACCAATTTCAGTTGATTTTCTTTGCATTTATCACAGTGATTACTTTGGATGACCTTTTAAATATCTTTCAGAACACAGAAGCTGATGCCTTGTCTCAAGGCAGAATTGAGTATTGCAAGGTGAAGGGTAGGTAATTTTATGAGAACTTGCCTATAGGCAACTAGTTATTAGTCCTCATTTCTTAGAGATGATTGGAGGATGCAGAATAGAAAGTTCCTCCTCCCTCTGTTGGGTGTTTTTTTTTTTTTTTTTTTTTTTTTTTTTTTTTTTCCCCCCTGTGTAGTGTGTGTATGTTTTGTTCAAAAATTCTGTGAAAAGGTGTCCTTATTCTTCATAGACTGCTTCTGAAAGATCAGCTTTCCTGGGATTATTGCAGAACATGCACCTTTTAAAGTGATTCTGTTTTGTGGATATATCACAGACCATCCTAGGTAGCGGGGTCTTTCCAGTAAATTTTAGCAAGTAATTTCTTAAAGAGGAGTCAGGTTGTCATCTTCTCTTAGGGGAGTGTTGCCTTCAGTTGCAGGAGTACAGTGTAATGACCAGTGGGTGGTTGTCTTCACTGCTGTGGAGAGAGAGGCTAAAGAAGAAAGATCTCTTCTCCCTGATAAAGTAATTACAAATTTCAAAATTTGAAATACTAATTTAAATAAGTGGAATAGGTGAAACATGTGCTGCAGGAAGAGCTCCATTCCAGGTGCATGGTGAAGATCTTTCTAATCGCCATCCCCTCACCTCCAGTTTTTGGTCATGATTTCTGTTCTCTGGTTAATGTAAAATCTCTTTTTGTCCTAGTCTGATTTTCAATCCAAAGTGTAGCTGGCTATAAATTTTGGGGAGTCTCATTTGCTTACAGCTCATGTAATACCCAGCCAATGCAAAAGGAAGTATAAATTATTCTGGTAATAATCTGACCTTCCTACCTCCTTGTTTAATCCGGTAGACCATATGTGCAGCTCCCTTTTAAGTCCATCCAAGAATATTTCAGAGGAAGAATAAAGGAGGTCATAAAGTATCACAAGACCTTGACTTCAAAATTATTTTCAAATAGACTAGTTCAGAATATAATGATAATCATGATAGGTTTCATCTGCCTCCAGTGGGCTCTAGAACAGAGGAAAAAAAATATCTGAAGATTTTTGGTGTATTTTAAAACCAAAAACCCTGACTTTGCCTGTTAGTCTGGTTGAGTATGTTTGGATAAGAATTATCCTGCCTTTAAAATTGTTTTAGGTTGACAACTACGATCTATTATTTATTGCTTTCATTAAATATTGAAAGTTTATTTTACTATTGTAGTGAACAATTTGTTTAACATTCAATCTTATTTCCTCTCACGGTAACATGCAGCAAAAAACCGCTGCAGGAAAAGTTCTCTGCAACCAGGCAGTGATCTTACATCTCTTAAATCCAAGGTTTTCACTTAGACTGCAAAAAGATTGTTTTATCCTTCCTAGTATATGGCTGTTTTTTCTTTTATCTTGATCTTTCAGATGCCCATTTTACCTAAAGTGAAGAACTGGTATCATCTTATATGCACAAGTCTTTACAGGGATTTTATATGCATATTCTGAATTTATAAGGATAAGCTATTTTGCTTTTTGATTGAATTTCAGGGGCATGTGATTTTCTGTACCAAATACAATTTAAAATCACACACTGAATCTTTAATAGCATCTGATAGAATTAAAGGAATGTGCAGGATAAGCAAGCAGAGAGTGATAGCAAGAGATTTGGCATGGTGGGAGAATAGACTTGTGAGAAGTTTTGCAAGAAGCCTGACTAAGATGGATATGTGACATTAAAATGGCTTTTCCATAAATAGGTGTCAGAGAATTGAGTTCATGTTCAAAGTGTTCATTTCATGTTGGTCTGCATATGTTTATCTGTACCTTTGGTAAGCAGGCTCAAACAATTGATTCCTGAAGCTGCTAGGTGAGATGTGTAGAATCTCAGTATTGAAATAATTTTCACTGTGCTGTTGCATCACAAAAAACTGAAATATTTTTAAATGACTGAATGAGTCTTCTAAGTAGGTGCATTACACTTTTAGGTGGCTCAAGAAACAGCACTGCTTAGGATTTTTTCCAATGAGTTCAATTGGATGCAGAGCAACTTATTAGCCCTTAAATGAATTAAAATTCTGCTATTTATCGTTTTGACTAAAGAAAAAAAATTATTTTGGTGATGTGGAAGTTTCACACAGTACACAAATTTCAAAAGTGGCATAGATTTGCTGAGCTTTGGGAATGTTTTTAATTGAAATGCAACATTTTGCAGCAGAGTTCAGATCCTTCTCTGTGCTTGAAAAGCACATAATAGAGCAGAGCTTCATTCTCTCATTAAGAACATGGGGCATTATCACAGAGAAAAAAACAACAATAAGGCAACCTCTATCAACACAATTGACACATCAAATACAAGATGGATGCATTGAATTTATTCCTAATTTTTCTCTATGTATTATTATATTCTTTGATAATATCTTCCTGTTGAAATACCATGATTTGATTTTTCCTATCATTGCATGCAAGCACACAGAGGGAAGAAATCTTTTGGGAACTGACTATTTCTTCCTTCAAGGCTAATTAAAGCCTTGAGAATAGTAGGAATTAATGAAGCTTAGAGGCACAGCAGCGAAACACAACTGATTTAACATCTCAAGCTATGTCTGAATGACTCTCTTTCTGTAAATATTATGATCACATCCCTGCAGACTTTGCCCATGGGGGGGAATGAAGGAAATGCTCAGGCTCGGTGTGTGTTCAGCTCACCTCTCTGCCCTTGCTCATGTTTTACTCCTCCTGGCTCTGCAGGTGTGCCTTGGGTTGAACCAGCTGCAGCCACATTCCCATGCTCCCTTCTATGGCACAGGCAGCAGTAGGAATTTCAGCACAGGGCCACGTGTTTTGCCACCAGCAGCATAAAATCCACTCTTCTGGCTCACCATTCCTCTGTCCTCCTTGCCCAGCAGCAGCTGTGTCACTCGTTGTGTTTTCCTCCAATATCTAAAATGCAGGGTTTTTTTTATTTTTAACCCTCTCTGCAGTGGGAAGCTGGACATTGATGCTGCTCAGGCTTTTCCTAAAGAGCTGTTGAACATTTCCCTTTTGGATTCAATTGGAAAGTTGCAGTTTTCCCTTTGAACTAAAGATGCTCTGTAGAGAAAAATCCTGCATCTGCAGGGGCAGACTATTTGCCTCAATGCAGATCTTTTCCTTCTTTAACTTCCATGGTTCCAATTCTGGTTTACTAATGCATTTTAACCTCAACTCTATTCTAAATGAGGATTCATGAATATAGGAACTTAAAAGAGTAAACATGGGCAAGATTTTGAAAAGCCTTATCTGTTTTTGACCTCTAGATTTGATACAATGAAGAAATTATTTCCTTTTATTTGTTTCTTTTCAAATAAAAAGCTGATTTATCTAGAACTTTGGCCCAAAAAACAATGCAAAGGAGCTTATTTGGAGCATGCATTGATTTTTGTGAGAGTAGGCAGAGCTTGAGAGAGGAAATACAAATCTAGAAATGAAAAATTTGCCCTTGGTTAATTTATATGGCAAAACAAATTATCAGCTCCCTGTCTTTGATTTGCAATATTTATCAATGTGTTGAAAAAGTAGTAGCTAAATATTGCAGGTAGGGTCTGAGAGAGCAAGAGCTGCCCACACTCAGCAAGAGCACGTGAGTGTGGATTAATTTTTTAATGAACAGAATTTTAGCAGATAGAGGCTAATCTAGGAGAGTATAATCTTTGTCCATCCAGCTGAATGGTGTAGCATTGAGGACTGAGAGCAGAGATGCAATTTTTGGATAAACCTCTGCTGTGCTGCCGTAGTAAAAGGCACTTAGCAGAACAGTTGTGAATAATTATAAAAATAATAAGCAACCTGAATAATAATTAATCCAACAATAAAAAGGATATATTTTGTTCAAAAATATTGCAGTTTCCAAAAACCATTTGGTGTAGCTGGTTTCTGATTTTAGTTTCTCCATTTCTTTTTGTCATTTTTCCTCTCTACCACTGAAGAAGGGAAAAGCTAGCTAAAGAGAATGATATCTAAAAAAAACCCCAAACAAAAAAACCAAATAAAAATATTTTAAATAATTAGTCTCTCTTAAAAATATTTGTTTCTGAAATAAGATGAAGCTTTTGAAAATGCTTCAACAACCTGTGTGGGATGATGCTATCTGGGGAATGTAATTACCTTGACTGTTGCTGATGCAGTCTCCACTCAGATAAAAATACAGTTGTTTCTAGAGATCTGACTGGCCAAATTAGGTTTGAACTAAATAATGGCAGAAGGCCAACTATTGCTGTGATAACTTCAGAGTTAGTTTTAAAAGTAACATGGTTCAGGAGATGTGGAAAAACAAGGAAAAAAGGAACTTGTAATAAAGGCACTATGGAGTCCTCTATGAATAGGACTGAGCAGGAAAGAAGGAACAAATTTGGAAGACCTAGAAACAGAGAATGGAAAGAGAGCATTGAGAAAGATTAGATGTTAACTGGTAATCAGAAAAAAAAAAAAAAAAAAAAAAAGTTTAATTCTCTGAATTCGTAACAATGTGCCTGTATCTATATTAGGATGACACCAAGAGAGAAGCTTGGTGTAATTTAATTTGTTTTCATTAATGATCAAAATAAAGTACAAGCTTTACATTTTAAAGTCCCAGAGCTAGTAAAAATTGTCAGGCTTTTTGCCTGTGTGGATGTTCTGTAGGTTTATTTTCTCCTCTGTCTCTGGGTGTGGTTCTGGTGTGGTTTTGCCCTGGTGGTTTTCAGCAGAAAGAGGAGATGGTGCTCAGAGAAACGTCTGATGCTACGGCTGCTTGGGTCCATCTGATGGTACCAGAACTATCCAGTTATATTTCCAACAGCTCTGGAAACAGAGGGCAAACATTTCATAATCCATGTGCCCACAGAACAGGCTGATGGAAGAGAAGCAGGAACTAGGAGTTTGGGGTTTTCCTGGCCTCTCCTGAATTCGTTTGCCACAGGGAGGCTCCCTTCTCTTCAGGTCGTGCCTTCTCCTCTCCAAAATATCTAACGGCATGGTCCTCTGGTGTTCTAAAATCCGTAGAGCTTGTGTCTTCATCCGTCACAGGAACTACAATTTGCGACGAGAGACTGAGTTAAAATGCTGATATCCTTATGGAAATACAGTTTTCTTTTAGTAGCGCTGAAATCAGCAATCCCTCTCCCTCCAAAAAAACCCCAAAAACTCCAGCATTGCCCCCAAGAAAAAAATGCCTGCCATCATGAAGGCAAAAGTCTGTGTATGCTGGGTGAAAATCACAGTTGATCACTTAGGCTAGAATTTAACATCTATATGCAAATTAAAAAATTACTCAAGTGCATAAAATGGGTTTATTTCAGTAGTTTCGGTGTTTATAGTCTAATTTGTGAATATATTCAGAAATATTAAGACAATCTTTAAAAATCTCTTTATCTTTTTTAATTGAAAACTAAAGTTAATTATAGGGAACTTAATTTGTAGTTTGAAATATTGATAGCTGTCAGAGGCCCACTTAAATTTCCTTTTATTTTTCTTTTAATTCTCTCTTCTTTACAGGTATTGTGAGAAAATAGTCCAATGTTTATCTCCTAATCCATGTGCCCTAATAAATTAGAAATTATGCAGTTCAATTTATTGCTGGTGTAATACTTATATCGTACAAGGAGGTTGTTCTAGAGGCAATTTCATCAGCTATTTTTCAGCCTTTTGCATTGCTTCAATGAAAAAAAAAATAGGCTAAGATTCGTTATTGTGTTAGCTCTTTATTGTTGCATTTTAAGTTCTATTCTTTTTCCTCTCCTGAGGAAAAAAAATCCCGTAATTTTGGTTGCAAAGCTCTGTGAGGAGATTGAAGTAGTGCATTCTGATGGGGAACTGTAGGGCTCTTACATTTTATTACATTTAAAAATGAAAGTGTTATTCTCCCAGTAGTATCACTGCTATGCTCTCAAAATCCAGTGGGCAAAACTATCATGGAAGTCACTGCAGGGCTGGAGCATGGAAATAGGAGCATGGATGGGAAACATCCTTGTAGTTTTGGGGTTATTTTAGCACAAGCTAAATAATTATATAAAATTGAGGAACACCTCATGATATGTAAGGGATGAGAAAAATCCTTGTTTTGTACTAACATCGTTATGTTGCAGCGACAATTGAAGAAAATGTTAATTCTGTAAGGGTGGGAAATAAGGTATTTGGAAAATAAGCTATAAAGTGCCAACCCAGATTGAGGTTGGTGTTGACTTTTTAAGATCAGCCCTGTGTGATCCATTGAATTTTTTTTTCTTTTTTCTATTGACATCTTAATTGGAAAAAATAGATGGTCTAAAAGTCATGAAATGCTTATGGTGTGTATAAAAGGAATCATAATCATACCCAGCTGAAACTTCCCAGCAAAAAGCTCTCCTCCTCCCTCATTTTCCTAGAATATAGTGGAATTTTCACTAACAAAACTGTTTAACTTAGATTGGTAATTCTGGAGCCCTGAAAGTTTGGCTCATTTTTAGAGAGTGTAATTAATAAGTTTTAGTACATCCTTGTAATTTCTACCTTTCAGCACTGGGTCCTTGAAAAACACTAACAAATTAAATCATATGTGGCGGGACCAAAGATGAACATTTTCAAATTAAAAATGCAGAAGTGAATTTTCATGTTTGGAAGCACAGCAGTCTGCACTCAGGCAGTTGTGGCTCTGGTTTCAGTGACAGGGATTCACAGTCAGAGGGAGCTGTGTATAAGTCAGCTTTCCAGATCCCACCGAGTGGATATTCAGGAGATGTTAGTATTCACAATTGGGACCAGATTTTCGGAACAACTCAGCTCTTGTTTAGGTGTCTGTATGTATTGCTGGGTTTTCCAAGAGCTTAGTGTGTTGAGGGTGGTGAGAGCTTCCAGCTGCTGATCGTGTCTGGGAATCTGACCTTTATTTCAGTGTCTAAATGTGTTCCGTTTGCTTCAAAAAGTCTGGCTTCGTGCATCTATATATGGATGATATTACAGATAATATTTTTTAAAAATGGCCCTCTCTTTTCCTGAGGAGTTATTAAAAAATTGCTTCTAGAAATAAAAATAGAATTTGGACCTTCTAGTGCCGTATTCTAACTCTGATAACACACTTTCCGCAAAGAGCCAAAATCATGCAGCATAAGGTCCTACACTTGGAAGAGTTGCAAGGCCAGGACTGAACCTCGGGAGGTTTTTCCAAGTCTCCTGGAGACATCTCACCTGAGGGGACCAAGCTTTCTGTTCTCACAGCGACACTGAATAGGAAAGAGAGGATAAAAATCCAAATTGTAATGGAATACACCCACTGGAGACAACCCAGAGGCAGTTCACAAAGATGTGATCTACAAGACAGAACACAGGGGGGTTGTGTTGTGAGGCAGATATGCTTACAGAACAAATGAAGTTTGACATCAGGTTGCAGCCCTATGAAATTCCCTGAATATCTATAGTTTAACTGAATACCCTAGACTGCTCTTTTGCAGAAATGAAACCAGTGGAATATCTTGTGTTTGATTTCACACTCCCTCCCATTTTTATTTTCGTTAAGTTTCATCATCCTTTCATTTTTGTCTCCTGCATGTCTAATGTTTTCTATCCCCCTTTCTTTATTTAATTTCTTTAATTGCATCATTTCCTTCTTGCTTTAAAACAAAATACAAAGCTGATTTTTTTTTTCAGGAGAAACAAACAGATTTAGTAAAAAGAAAGTCCTAGAACTCAGTGCTCATTATTATTCAGCCAGGAGAGACCTATTTTCAAGAGATCTTACACTGTTGGAGCCTGAATTTAGAAAGCTGAAATTCCCAGGCAGGCCCCATACTAAGTTCAGCATTGCCACAATTTAGAGTAGATTACTGTTTATCCTTTAAGAATTCACAGTGACATGTAAGGATGGGAGAAAATACCAAGCATAAAATGAAACAATCCTATTATGTGATTGTAGGAAATGTCTGCAGCAGATCAAAATTTTGAAGACTGGAGAAAGGGAAGGAGGGACAAATGAAGTTCTGTGCTAAATTCTGCTGACAAAGACAATGAAATGAGTGAAATAATGTGACAATATTTAATCCCACTGTCTACTTCAGTCATCTCTCCAGTTTCCTTCCTAGACTCCAGCTAGGAGAATTCTCCTGAGACCAGCTTCTCAGGGCTGCATTCCCCAAAACTGCTTTTGGATTCTTGATTAAAAGGTGTTCTATCGTTTCTGAAATTATGCAGTAATTACTTTTCCTTTGCTGTTGAACTTGGATGAGATGGGAGCAAGTAAAGGGGTGAACCAGATGTTTCAGTATCTTTCTACTGATGTGTTTGCACATCTGCATTTGTAGGTTGGTCTTTGTACACCAGCCTCTTGACTGAGTCAATGGTTTATGTTGATTCTCTGTAACAATCTTGATTTTTCACTACTAAAGCATCCAGGAACAAATAAGAGCTATGAAAGGCTTAGCAAAAAGACTCCCATACAACTCCTACAACTCCCTTGTTCAATGAATTTTAGGTCAACAGTCGCAGATATCACGAGTGACCATCTGGGACTTGGCCACAGCTGCTTGTATATAACATCTGTATCATGTACAGAGATGTCAATTGGCTCAGCTATGGTCATTTTAAATACTCCTGCCTCTGTCTGCACATCTGCCTTTGAGAAAGTGCTTCTGGGTTCTCTACTACTGTATTTACTTGCCTTACTCTAGATTAAGTATCATTTATTGTTTCCAGCTCTTATTTTAAATTTTTTCAGACTGACTCTGTCTTTGATTTCCTTCCAGAATATTTATTTCATTTTTTTCCCCAGGTCACATGTGCAAATGAATCACACCAAGTTCAGATATCTATTTCTGTCATTTGTTATTGGAGGATGTTCTGGAAGCCTCTTTTCTTTGATCACATCCAAAAAATGTGAAGGAATAATTTATTGGTTGTAGTTGCAGGTCCTCAATTTTTTTTTTTTTTTTTTTTTTTTTTTTGGTAACTATGGCCTTTTTTTCTTTTTTCTTCACATGTATTATCTATTTCAGTGTGTGATATGAATACAGAGCTCTGATTGGCACGGAGGTTAAAGGCTGGAATGTTCTGGAAGGTTATTAGTGTTCAGTGTTACCATTCCAGTTTGTTTCATATTTTACAGATGAAGTTAAAACAGTAATACCGAAGTGTTTTAACACTCACTCAGGAGACTTGTATCTCAGTTAGGACAGCTACAAGTTGTAATATTAAACGAAAAGAATGCACTGTTACTATAATGTGGGGAATACTTTAAAAATAAAAAAAAACCCTGTGCCTGCCTTAATATTTTCCTTCCTGTAATATTTAACTCGAAAAATTAGTCTGTTCTGTAACTTCAATAAACAAGTTGCATTGGAATAAATACCCTCCCCCCCAACATTTCCATTGTGTTTTGGGTACAGTAAGCAACAGGTTTTGCAGCTGGTAAAATATTTGTAAATTTTCAAGCAGGGCTGGCTGAAGTGTTTTTATTTGGTTATGCTACAGCATATCTGCTTTATCTCATCATCAGGGTAAATTCTTACCAATTAGCTGTTATAGTCTCTTATATTGTTGCCCAAACAGGGTGTGACCCCAAACCAGAAAGGAGTGCAAGACAACCTTGCTGTGTGGGTTATCTTTATTATTTTTCTTTTTTCTTTGTAATGTTATCAAGCTACTCTTTTCCTAACTCTCCCTAATATTTGCTTAGTTTTGCAAACTGTGGGTGTATGCCAAAAATAATTCTGCTGTCATTCTTCAGTGGTGTTGGTGGTGTTCTCCACAATGGAAAAAAACATTTTTTCAGGAGCTCTCACAAAATTTGCTTTTTCTTGTTTTTATTTTTTAAGGCTTTTTCTGCTACATCAAGTTTTACAGCAGAAACGGGTAGCTCATTCATGTATCAATTACATTTTACTCTCTATAAGTAAGTGTATGGTTGGAGAGTAAGCTGGCAACAATTTAACAAAAATCATTTACAGAAACTAACCTGAAAACTGATTTTTCAGCTAGCAGAGAGCGTTGTCTGGAGCTGAGATTATTTTAGTAATTATATTGTGGAAGAAACTGCTTTTATGCATTTCTTGTGAAATACAATGGGATTCTCTTTAGCTTTTAATTGAGCAATAAAAGAATACCAGCAAAAGCAGTGGCTCATCACCAGCAGCCATACATGCTTTGTGCATGTCCATGAGAATAGAGGTGTTAAATAATTGCCACGAACACGTTTTGGTTTTAACCAGATGTACTTCAGGCCCTCTCACTTTTATTTGCAATGGAAAAGCTGTACCAGGAAATTCTGGAAATTTGAAAATTCTTTTATTTTCAATGGAAAGGCTGTACCAGTACCAACACCACAACTGTCCCTGTCGTCACCCCAGTTGTCACTGCAGCCCATTTTGTCTTTGCTGGGTGGGAAAAGCAGTGATGGGAGCAGCATGGGGAATTGCTCCATGGAGGAGGTGACCTGGGTGGGAAAAGCAGGGACACGGGAGCAGCATGGGGAATTGCTCCATGGAGGAGGTGACCTGGGTGGGAAAAGCAGGGACATGGGAGCAGCATGGGGAATTGCTCCATGGAGGAGGTGACCTGGGTGAAAGAACCAGTGCTGAGGTGGCCGGGGCTACGAGGAGCATTATCCGTGGCTTTTGTCGGCACAAACGCTGGCTTTGGATCTTCCCAAGGGACGTGAATAGCCTTGTACAGGGCTTGGTAAGTGCACCACAGAGAGAGGGAGGGAATCAAACCAAGTGGAATAATCTCAGTGACTGCTGTGAGCTCCTAATACGGATATAAACAAGAAACAGTTTGTATGAGCTGTCATGTGGAGGTGGAAATGTCTTATCTCTACATGCTAGCAATGGCTGGGGCATTTATTGTGTAAGATGAAACAACTCCTGATGATTTACATGGTCAGAAAACTGAGCTCATTTTATTTCTTCCTCTTACTTTTGTTTTTCTTTGTATTTTGGTATTTGATTGTTATTTTATTATTATTTTTAACAGGGAAATGTTTAGTGATTCACGTTCGACTTCACATAAAGATGTTTTAAACAGCCTCCAGAATTTGTAATGTTGTGACTTCATTCAGACAGAAATGAAGCTCTTGGTGAAAAGGCCTGGGGTATTTTCATTGCCATAATGACGTGAGGAGTACAGGAGGAATATACTCAGGGCTTCCAAATAATTATCTGTGTTTTTTTCCAGCTTTCCTACTGTTCATCATCTCCTCCCTCTACCTCCCCCAGCGATGCCACTGCAGTTGTAGTGGGTTCTTTGTTTATAATAAAAATAGTGCAAAGAAACCCTTGATCTTTGCATTCCAAGAGTGTCAGTCCAACTTCCTGAGGTTATTTCTCAATTCTTGCAAATATTTTTCTAGGAGGTTTCTGAGCAGTTCAGTCCACTCGAGAATCTGAGGAAAGCCTGATAGCGCCTCATGCATAAATCTAGGAAAGCTTAAATGGGTTAAAAATGGGAAAAATATGAAGAATGTTTTCTGAATAAGGATATGGGTGATTATGTATATGTGTACACATATTAGGTATATTTAAACCTGTAAGATTCATTCATGGCTTCAAAGAGTGTTTATTTTTCATGTTCCCTAACATGTTAAATATGGAATAAAGTGAGATAGTACTGGCAAACAGAAAGCATTTTTTCATGCCTTGGTTTTTTAAAGCTTTGTATTATCATTTTTGGCACATGGTAATACTCTGCAGTTAGAGGTTTTTAAATGTGAGAACATATTTTTAATAATTTTTCCAGTGTCATAAACAGAATTTTGCCTTCTGACACCACCTGTCAAAAGTTAGTTCTCTGCAGGTCTTGGATGAGCTGCAATGGAGAAAAGGGAAGCTGAACCTCGGTGGATAAGGAAGGAAATCTGGATCCCACTGCTATGTCTATTGCCCACTTCCAGTTTTGCTCTTCCGTTGGTTCAGTATTTAAATACAGTGAGTCTATTAGTGCAGGAAGGGTTTGGGTTTCCAGGACCAAGTGGTCTCCAAAAGGAAATTCAAAGGCCTACTGCAAGGAGACAGTGTACGCCTTTTATTAGGAGGTTTTTAGCAATGTAAGGGAGGTTTTTAGCAATGTGAGGATTTATTTTTTTGCCTCCCCTAATTTTATGACCAGATGAAAAAAAACGGGGAAAATAATTTCATAATTATTTTTTTTTTCGTCCGGGAGAGAGAAAAAAGATACATACTTTGAAATGAAATAAATAGTTGTTTTAAGATGATTGTTTTGGCTTGGAGAGTTTCTTACATAAAATGTGTTCTTGGCCACATTTTTGAAGGAAATATTGGATGAAGAGTTTGGGCTTTTAATTAATGGTTTTTCAACTCTGAGGCCGTTGTCTTGGTTCAGCTCATATTTGTGAAACTGCCCTCACTCCAAAGAGCATTGTGGCGTGGTCTGTGCTTTCTTGCCC
This sequence comes from Sylvia atricapilla, assembly GCF_009819655.1. Taxonomy (NCBI): domain Eukaryota; kingdom Metazoa; phylum Chordata; class Aves; order Passeriformes; family Sylviidae; genus Sylvia; species Sylvia atricapilla. The sequence goes on from NC_089143.1 coordinate 66,774,706, forward strand.
AGCCTGAGTGGGTCTGTGTTCTGCATGCCACCCCTTGTGCCAGGCAACAGTCACTTGTCCCAGCCGGGCTACCAGTGGTGGCAGGGCTGGGGTGGAAATGAGTCCTGAGTGGGTGGCCACGGCCTCTCTGTCCTGGGAGTGAGAGCTGACCAAGAACAGAGCAGGCTGTGCTTGCTGTGACATGGTGTGAATTACTCCTCATGGCTCCTGGGAATGTTTGCCTGTGTTGTTCTTTGGGGAATTGCTCCTGTGGCTCTTGGGTTTGTTCTCATCTTAACCTTTTTCTGCTCTTTTCTGCTGCAGGGATGAGCTTCTGCTTCTCTCTCTGGGTGTGTCACTGCACTGATGCTTAGAATGCCCTTTTCCTGACTCCAAATCCTGCTTCAGGCTGGCACTTTTCTAAGACATTTAGAACTCGGCATTTCTAACTGAACACCTATGTTCTTGAAGTTTTTATTATCTTTCAGTGCAGGGTGGCCTTCTGCCGTACATTCTGCACTCTTTAAATTTAGGAACAAATCCTCTCTTTTCCCCACATAAGATTTATTTTAATTTCCACTGAAATAAAATTTTCCTTATTGCATGTTGCAGAGTCTACTTTTCCAAGGAGGAAGCTAGCACCATTTCTCTTATATACAACTCTCTTACAAGGTAAGCTCATTCATTCCTGTCAGCTTGTTCTGAATTTTACATGTCAGAGACGTCAGCTGGCCATAGGTAAATGTTAATTATAGAGAAGTGAATAAAAAGCCGGGAGAAGTTTCAACTTCCTCTTTCATCTGCATGAAATGATTGAGGATCACTTCACATTAAAGAGGAGAGATGTTATTTTAAAAATGTGAATTGCAGCCTTCATCTCACATGGATCACTTCCCACTGAGAGGAAGTGGCAGCAGCCACTTTGTAATGAAGACAAGAGTTGGCCAGGGCCAATTATTCATTGTGTAATTTTTGAAAGGAAGAAAAATGTTTTTACATTAGTGGTTACATTGTGCAGCAACATTGAAAGGATTGCAAACTCTGTGGTGTCTGCAGAGGGATGTTGTTGTATGATTGTCCTAATGTTGCAGAAAGTCCACTGAAATCTGTAAGATGCCTTGTCCATGATCCTTGCCTAAAAGATCGTATAGACTCCTTTTTGATTAATGAGATTTTAGCACCAACTATTTATTCTAGGAATCTTCTTCTTTGGGGCTGTGTTATTTGCTAATAGCCTTGTGTCGGAGCGTTGAATTCCCTAGGATTAACAGACAAACTGATAAACCAGGAAGAGCCCATTGCTGTTATTTTGTGTACCACCATTGGCTGTGTCTCACTGAATTAATTTCAAATGTTTAAAATAAATAATTTGAAATCTACTTTATTTTAGGCACTTTTTTCCTTAGAATGCTTAGCCCAACCCTCCTGAGATCACAAATACTTCTGCAATGCCTGCAGTAGTGTGAGAGTGAAAGCTACTGAATGCAGAAAGTTGGTGGCTGTGGTAATAATCTGGTTTATTTTTGCAGGGAGCCCATTAGTACAGGGTGTTAAGGAAAGTTGAGAAACTCAGTAATTCAATTAATAATACAAGGACCAAGCAACCCAAACAGTTGGGTTGGATATATTTTTTATAGTAGTACTTGAAGAATATTTGAAGTTTATAAAGCTTGTTGGAGAATGAGAATGCAGGTTATTTTATCTTTCGATGATAGGGGAGAAAGAAGTATTCCATCCCTTATAAAATAACTCAGATTCAGGAAAAAGGTGTACTGAGATTAACAAAATCCATTTGGGATGAAGAAAACTTGTGCCACGGTGTGTATCTGAACCTTCTGCTCTGCTTTGGAAAGCGCATCAGTTCTGAAAAGCGATTTTGTGCCAAGGTAAGTGGAATATAGCAAATTGCCCAAAATACTCAGCTACGAAACAGGAACACTGGGTGGGACTTCACAGCCAGCCTCTCCCTTGGCTGATGAGTGAGATCATGGATAGTTCAAGTTATGTAATCATGCTGACTTGGCAGAAACAAGCACCCTGTGGAGCCTGTGTCACTCATTCTCATTACATTTTTATGCACGTAGAAAATTCCACTGGAAGCACTCATATAGGTAGCTAAATGACGCCAGCCTGATTTTGCCTATTAGAATAGCAAAAGCTAATAAGAAAGGGTGATAGCTTGGATGGAATTTTAGAGTGCTTGTTAAAAATGTGGAAACCATGAGGCCCTTCCTCGTGAACCAGCAATTAGATGTGTTAATGTGTCTTTCCAGCTCTCTGGATAGATGTATGGTTTCCAAATTGTTAAAAATACTGTTTGTGACAAGAGAACTCCTGATGTATAGGCATTCAAATTCTAGGATCCTTCCTCATATTCTACTTTAGCTTCGGTTCCTATGACTTAGCAAACAAACGAGTGCTGGAACATTCACTGATAAGGCTGATTGAAAAGCTGCTGCAAGAATTAGCAAGGAATATGGATTTCAAGTTTGTAGTCAAGGGAATCAAAAGGGAAATGCAATTTTGAATATAATCTTTCTTCAGAGGGAAAAAAAACCCCAGAAGGAAAGCATACAAATTCATTATTCAAAAAAGCTCGTGTTCTGTATATTTAATGTTCACTAAGAGATGATTGTAAATTTCCAGTAAACCAAGTAACTTTTTGAAAACCTACTTGATGAATAAATTTAAATAATGAAGGCATTAGAGAAGATCCTGATTCTTTAGATTACAGCTTCAAATAAAAGGATAAAAAAGATCAGCCGTGTGTTCTCCATGAACCGCTCTGGTTTGTTACTCTCTTGGTGATTAGTTTATGGAAATCTCAGCATTGAAAAACAACTATTGTTTTTCAAAGGACAGATGAGCACTGTTGAACCCTAAAAATGTTGTTCTCAAGCTTTCACTCTTTGTTCATTTATTTTAACATTTGATGAGATTGCAGCATTATTTACAATGGTTACCACCAATTTTTAAAGTTGGAATTTGCTTCCAAAATGTGATAGTTAACTTAGCTGTTAACTAAGCCAAGGGCTGATCTAAAATAGTTGGTTTTCACTCAGTTTATTTCTGTTGCTTGAGTCTGACTTATTTATGAGTCTGCAATAAAAAATAATCACTGTATATATTCAGTTTTCTGCTCATACTGTTGATATTTACAAGAAATAAAGAAAAACCTGTAATGTGCCCCATGTTTCTACAATACCAGCCATTTGTCATTGGCATCTAGGAAGATTAAGTTCCAACAATTACAGTGCTTTTAAATTTCTAGAAGCAGTGTGCACATCAGATGCTTTCTGCTTCTACAATGATGCAAAGTAGCCATATGCCTAGTTAACCATCTAATTAGGCTTTGCATCAGTGAAGGAATTGAAAAGGCCCAGAGTGTTTATTGTTCAAATCTCCAACATTAATTCACCAGATTCACTTGTCAGCCTAGGAATTAGAGAGGGGCCAAAATCAGAGGCTTGCTTTGAAGCAGTCTTGTTAACAATCATTTCCCCCCATAATTTTGTTTCTTAAATTTTATAAAACACCACAGAAAAAAAGGCTTCTAGGGTTCTGGCTTGAATGATGAAAGCAATGTTCACAACATGCCTTCAAAACCCGATTTTTTCAGATTTCACTGCCATTTTGTAGGCAGGTAATAAGACAGATGCAATTAATGAGCTGGTTGTTTTGCTTGTTGTTTAGAAACCCTTCCTGTGTGGAAATCCCACTGACAATTCTTCCACTCTATTGGCTGGTTCTGTTACTACCCTACCACTATTGGTATTCTTCAATCCTAAAGGGACAGCCTGAATTATTGTAGGATTGTATGATGCCTTGGCTGATAAAATAGAAAAATAGCTCCATTTGTTGTGTTACCTGGAAAAGAACTTTTGCCTGTTTAGGAGGCATAGAGCACTACAAGTGAAAAGTACCCAGATCAATTGGAAGGTGGTATTTTCTCTTTTAAACTTGTCCCCATTAGGCAAATAAATGGATATAGGAAAGTAATTTTTTTTTCTATTGTCAGCTGCTGTCACTCTTTTTCCTAGTCCTTGAATTTGATCATCAAATTCCATCCCCATGCACAATTACCTCTGATACAAAATGACCTACTTTTTTTTAATGTATAAATTAAAAAATACTAGCTATGTACACAGGTGGTCCCATAAAACTTACTTGCTTGACTGTGTCCATTTGTGTTCAATCTTAAACAGCAACTAGTAAAACAAAAGCATTTGTGCTTGGGAAATTTATGAAAAGAATTGAATAATGAAACTGGAAAAGGTCAGGGAGACTCTGAGGAAGTGTGATCCAATATATTGGTTGCAAATCTTTCTATGAGGATCATCCAAATTTTTCATAAACAGGGATTTGAAACAACAGTATATGAGGGGTAACTGTGTTGGAAGGAATGATCTTCATGAGTAAACGTGGATTTCTTGTAAGGTCTTTTCTGTCTGTAACTTCCACAATCTGTGCTGCCAAGGAGAGACATTTAACATCAGTTTTTTTAAAAAGTGATTTTCACATTCAGACTGCCTCTTTTTCAGATATTGCAAAACCCACAATACGTTTTGCCACAGGGAATTTCTCCTTGCATCCTTCACATCCTGAATCTGTGGAGTCTAAGTCTTTGGACAATGAGTGACCAACATTTGTTCTGGCAGCTATAACTACTTGCTACATCTGTCATTCAACTCTTGGAAACCCCTGACATACAAAAATGAAGACAATGCTTAAAAGAAGTGGTGTGTGAAAAAGCAATTGTCTGTGCAGCATTTGCAGTAGCAACCTAGGCACATTTTTCTTGGCTTTCTCTCTGGTTCTAAGGTTGATGAAGCAATCAAAGCCACTGCTCTATTTTAGGCTAGAAAGCCACTAGTAAAGAAATCGTGAAAGTCCACCCCATGACTGAGTATATTCACCTTACGCTGTAAATTTATTCCTGAAACATCTAAAATGGATGTTTTCTTGGTCTTCAAGTTAATTATTACAGTAACTGGTAGAATAAATGCAGAATGGCCCAGATAATAACACATTTATGTAATTAAGTGTGTTTTCTGGATTATTTTGGCAGGGGACCATAGCATTAAAATATGTTAGATTCTAAATGTGCAGCCAGCATTTATGCTTATGTGGATGGTGAGGGGTAAAATTCAAAGGATTTTACAGGCGTTAGTCTGAGAGAAATAGAAAAGAATAGAAAAGATTTCTTTGAAACATATTGAAATGAGCATCACGGGGTCAGACACTCTTCAACTAAGCTGATGTTGAGCTATATTTAAATTAATGTCTGCTCCTGTATGCAACTCATTCTTTTTTATAGGTCTCTCACTTGAATAACTTCCATTTTGGGGTGTAGATCTGTTGTCTGTTGGACACTAGAGCGCTAAATGGCAGGATGAGTTATCAGCCTCAAATGGAGGCAGGTCTCTGCCATCCCCTGGCCACGGAGCAGTCCCTTTGTGTGGATCTGCAGTGTCACAGCTGCTGCAGCCTGAAGGGCGGCTGAGTAAATTTCTTCTGCTTTCAGAGCACATCAAAGCACAATGGCTGAATGGAAGATTAACTATGAAAACATGGAAAGTCTGTGTCGGGACACATTGCGTTGGAGTCTGTGCCTGTGCTGTGGAGTGCTCTGCTTCTCAATGCTTTGGACAGATGGGTAGCTGGGTTACAAGAAGAATATTTGTATTATTTGCACAATCCTCCTGCTGCTGATTTTTTTCCTTAAGTTTTGGAAGAACCTTGAGGGTGGTGCTGAAAAATTTTGCCTTGATTCCTGCTTGAACAGGTATTTCTGATAGAGCACCTGCACACAGCTTTGGCCAACTCCTATTTGTCCTGGTATAAATTTGATTTCTCTCTCCTATAAAAATATGCTTTATATCCCTTTAGGGTCCAGCATTTTCTTTTAAAACAAGTAAAGATTAGCAAATGAATTCAGTCTGACATGGCTCTGTCAGATTTGTGTTGTTTGCCTGCGCGTCTGTGGTACGCCTTTGGTTGTTGCTAATGGCAATATGTAGGTTAAGCTTCCGTACTGGACCTAAAAACAGCTTCCCAAGTGTGCAGGACTGTTGGAACGTGATTCTTATCTACTTCCCACTGCACATTTTTCTGAAGCTTCCTTTTTTTTTTTTTCCTTTTATTTTTTTCTAATCTTCTGTTGCTGCTACACGCGCTAATGGGTTTCTGTACAGGAAGCACAGAATCTTTCAAAAGGCTGGATTCAGCAATTTTGTGAGGCCTGTAGTCCATTAAGCTGAGGGACCAGTTGAATCAAAGAGGCTGCATAGCCCCTAGTTTCAGTTTTGAAAGCAGTGGCCCCCAGGAATGAAATGTTATAAAAGACGACAGACCCAACCTTTTCTTTTTCTACCTTGGACTGAGTTCTATTTAGCAGCAACACGAAATTTCTATCAGGTTCCCTCCATACGGTCCTTTCAAGGCTCCAATAAAGGAATGAATGCCAGAGCAGAGCCTTTACCCATTCAGATTTCAGCTCTGTTAGCTTTCAATACCAGAAATGTATTTAAAAGTGGGTAAGGTTTGTTAACTCTAATATACCACTGTCACTCATCCTGCTCCAAAAGAATCAAACTATATATGTGTTGGGATTTGCAATTCAAATGAAACCATTTTACTTCTTGAAAATGGGCTACTGTGGAGGAAAAAAAGGCTGTATAAAGGATCACATTAACCTACAGCAATAATATTATAACAGCACTGTTCGTGATACTATAGTTAGGATTGCGCCAACTGGTTAATTTATGAGCCTTCTCCTTCCCTTTCTGAAATGCCCAGCTGCTTTTCCCCCAGCTTTACAAATTTCTGATTAAAAGTCTCAAATAAAAGGGCTCTGCTTGTCAGGAAACAAAATTCTGTAGACTCAGCTATCGTCAGGTTTATTTCAAAATGGTAGTGAGGTTCTATACTATTTATTTATTTTTAAGATAAGTATAACACTATTTATTTTTCCATAAGTTGCACATGCATGATCACACTATATTTTTAGCTGCCTAATATCCTGAGGAATTTTACTATTTAGCTTATTGCCTCGTTGTGGGGACTGAAAAGGAGCAGTAAAGACATATTTTGATAGTTAGTAAACACAGACTTCGAGAAAACAGGTTTTATTTATCTTACAGAAATCATCACCAGTGACCAAAAAGTTTATTGATAAAGTATCTGGGCTGCATTTTGTGAGAAAGTAGTTGTAGAAAAGGTTTTCTGCTGTTATCTGTCAATGATAATTAAGTAGGAGGACATTTGGAAAGCTATTGCCTTTTAGGCTGATAATCAGTAGAATTGTGTATAACTGAGAATTAAAAATCTTGCTCATAAAATAGCGGCATGGTGGGCTCAGTATGAATGAAGCCAGAAGTATTAATCTTAATAATAATGGCTGATGCTGTCACTGACATTAAGACTTTTAATACCAATACTGCTGTGAGCATGACAGTTGGAGTCCAGGGTGTATGAAGAAAGAAGAACAGATGTTATAGCAGTGGACCCAAATTTTTAAGCTAGCTTTTACCTGAAAGGAAGGGAACTGGTTTCAGTGTTTTTGTGGGGTGCTACAGGGTACAAAACTGTGTGCGACCAAAGAGAAGGGAAGTATTTCCAGTGCTAACCTGGCACCCAAGTAGATAGTATTAAGAGATAGAAACTTCCAGAAAGGCAATATGCTCCTGAATTCATCTCTGTAAAACATAGAGGATACTGAAAATAGTATCTGGAAGCCGATTTCCAGCCTATCTGGAAATAGAAGCCTGAAGAAAAGGTCAGCTTTAAAAACGGGTACTGTCAAACAAAGCAAGAAAGTCTTGAAATAGGGTGCATTCTTTTCAATTCTTTTCATTTCTAAATATGTGATTATTATCACATATCTTCACAATTATCTTTTCATTTCTAAATATGTGACAGGGCTGGAGAATGCTATTACCTGACTTTAGTTCTAATTTTTAGTCTGCGAAAGTTTTTATTTATAAAAATCCAAGAAGAATTAGAATAGTATTTTTCATGTTAGCTAGAGTGGTAATTCTGTCACTCACCAAACTGACCCCAAACCTGTTTCATTTTTGCTGAAACCCTTATAAAGGGCTGCTTCTGCATCAAAGCTCCTGTTGGCTTTTGTGGGAGTTTTTGTGTGTTTACATACATGTGTGTGACACAGGCTAACACAGGGGAACATGAGATTAGGCCAGCACTTGTGGGCACTTTTCTAGCAGATCACTTTTTCAGTTCCGTCCTTCAGAGTGCCTTTGGCAAAATATTTCAGGATGTATGTCATGAACTGCTCCCCAACCGGTATTTAATGTATCTTATCTGTAATGTGTATGTGCACATGAGTGTGTGTCTAAACAAACTTACAGAAATACTCATATGTAATTAGAAATTTATACTCAGCGTATGTTTAAGAAATTGGGTACATGCAAGTACAGCTATAGTGTAAATGTACTAACAGATGCTTATATTTGTGTATTGGTATTTATGGAAACTTTTGTGTGAATATGTTTCTGTATCCATATTTTGCCAACAGTGAAAATATAGGGAAAAAGGGGTTCAAGTCCTGGGTGAAGGATCTCTGACTAATTCCTGTTACTACTCCTGTCTTCCAGTTTGTGGCTGAAGTCACTGAGCACTGATTTAACCCCTATGGGCAACAGAAAATGCTGTTTATGGGGCCTTGAGTGTTGCCTTCATGTTTTTGAATCTCAGTTTCTCACAGGCGCATTGAAAAAAGAAAAGAAGGTTTAGCAGTCGCTGTGTTATGGAAAAGCATTAAGTCATTGTCTAAGAGGGATATTTTGAATGCACGTTTTACGGTGAGCACACCGGCTCAGGATGTGGGAACACTGAGTTCCTGGAGCTGGGAGTGCTGTCTATCCTCACAGCAATGCAGGCTCAGAGCTGCTTGTGTGGGAAGAGCCAAAAGGCTCCAGCAGTGGACAGAGCAACTCCCCCTACTTATCCATCCACTCTGTGTGAGCAACGAGCTGGGCCAACATTAACACATGATGTCGTCCCAGTTTCTCTGGCTCCTTCTGCAGGATTTGTTCTCTGCTCCTGAGGCCAACTGGCCCAGCCTGGCTTGCCTCAGTACAGCAAAGTCACCCTCACCCAAGAGAGGGACAGCATCCAAAGTGCCCCTGGGACGGTGCTCCTTGTTCAGGCTCACGCCTGTCCTCACAGCCTCATCCTGCAGAGTGTTCAGCCCAAAGTGCTGAACAATCCCACTGCTGGGATTTGAGCATCCTGGGGGATGTGTCAGGCCTTGGGCTGGCTCCCTGGCCCTTTTTGCTCACACAGACACTCTCTGTCTGTAGGGACCTGGCTGCTCAACTGGTGGTTTATCGAGCACGTGCTCAAAAGGGTTGCAGTGGAAATGATGGGTGAATCTCATCTTTACAAATGTCCAGCTGTTTGTTTAATTTATATTCCTCTCTCTCTACCCCAGCCTCATCTCCTCATTAAGCTTGATTCTCTAGAAGTCAAAATCTTTGTCCATATGTGCATTTCCATGTTATTGTCCAAAACTTCAGAATTTGCTGCTGAATTCAGTTACAATTAGTAAGAGTTCATGGTTTAGAAGTTTTAAATTGCTAGATGCACAGTAAAAAAAACAGTATCTGATGAGAATGTGGACACCCAATGAATTCTTCCACCAAGAGAAGGCAGGAAATCCTGGCTTCTCATGATGGAAGCAGTCATAAGATGAGTATATCCTGGTTCATCAGCACAGATACAGTGATGAGATACTGCTGCTTGCCCATTTGATAGAATATTTGAACCACTGACTGGAAGAGGAGTGAAGCTGTAGGGAGCAAGAGACAGGAGAAAAAGACAGAAGATGGAAATCTAGAGGAGAACTTGCTTCCAGACCCTGGCTGCTAAAAATGTGCACGTTGGTTTTATTTTCTGGAGGGTGAAAAACATAGCAGACATCTGCTACAGAGGTGAGGATTTTAACCTTTGAGCACCTGGTGGCAAATTAGAATGCAGAATCCAAATGTTGAGAGCCTTGGCATCCTAGAGGAGGTATGCAGTGAAGGTATCTCAGAAGGGGGATGTGTTGAGCCAGGAGATGCATCAAGATAGTTAATGAAAATTGCAGAATACAACAATACAGGAGATTGTGTGCAGTTCTAATCACCTTCAGAGGTGTAGGAACCTTGCTCTGGAGGAAGGTAACTTGTGTGGGTGCATATCCACTGAGCATTTCTGAAAATACCTTTTCTTTTAAATAACTGAACAGAAGAATTTGTTTTCTTTTGAAGGAAAAGGGCTGGAAGGTATGAGATGATGCTCATATATTTTATGCAATGATGGGGATTACAGGAATAGTCTTGGAACCAGAAGCAAGACTGGCCTTTTTTTTAGTAAGTGGCATAACTATTAGACTTTAGAAGCGTGGTCTCTTGCACATTTTTTTTTTTCTCTGTATCAGTGAGACTCATATTTTACAGGGAAACACAGCAGTGATTCAGCCAAAAGGCTGAAGAACGCCCTGTGTGCAGTCTGCTGGTTAGATCAAGCCTATGGGCAGTGGAAGATGTAAAAGAAAACCACTTGGGTCTCCCACAGGGTAAGTGCTCTGAAAAGTACATTCTTGCATGGAAGCACAGCTTAGCCACCTAAAGCAAAGCAGTGGTTGCAGCTGGTTTGCAAGAAGCTTTATCCTCTTGACTAGATACATGGCTTCATATATTTACAAATTAAGTATTTCTGTTAGATCAACCCTTTGAGGAGTGACAGTTTGATTCCTAATTTGTAAATCCTGATGAATTTCATGTAAATTAGTCTTTGACCTCCTTGACTTTGTAAAGACCACGGCTGTTGTCAGACACTGATGGTTTGTAGCTGTGTAAAAGACAGCAGGGAAGTGATGAAGATCCTCAATTTACGTGGGTGCAATTAAAGTGACAGAGAGCAAGAGCCAAAGGTTCCCCTTTCTGCTGTGTCCTCTGTGCCTCTGAGCACGTTACCAGAGGATTAGCTCAGTCCTCACATCTCTGCTTCCTGAGCTGAGATGCTCATGAGGTTTTACTCTAGTTACCAAGGTATTTGCAAAGCAAAAGAAATTGCACCTGAAAATGTTAATGTGCAATCTGATTGCCAAACATGTGTGCGTTGAGAAGATATTAATTTGGCTTGCTCTGTTCTACCATCCCCAGGCTGCAGCTCTGCTTTCCTCCCTATGGTATTTAAACTGTGCTTCCCACAGCAGATTACTCCCAGCACACCCCAGGGAAGGGTACACAGGGATTAGATGTAGATGATCTAACGGAGATCCATCATTGTTGAATAATTAATTTAAATTATTAGGGATTGTACTCCCTAAGTATTGAGCAATTGGTCCTGCCTGGAGCTATGTTGTTCCACGTTTTTTCATCAGATTTCAATTTTCAAATCTTTACGTATTTCTTAGTGGACTTATGGATCCTGTGGAGCAAGTTCAAACCTATTGGCAACATCTGTCTTGTGCAATTATTTTATAATTGCATTTATAATCAGGGGGACAGCAAACCACAGGTTCAGTCATAGAAGTGAAGAAGAAAGAGAAGTCAACCAGGTCCTAACAGATCCGGGTTGTCCTGCCCTACTGTGCTGTGACTGGCTTTACTGTTCCTTAAATAATAAACCCATTGGGTTTATTATTTTGCACAGACAAAAATTACTTGCTTTTCTGTGTAAAGGACTATTACAAGAAGCACTATTGAAAGCCTGTCCAAAACCTCTTTCTTACAGAAAATGGCTCAGTCAAGCCATTAATTGAGTGACTGTTTTCTACAACACATCTGAGGCTTTTCTCTTCTTTAGAATATGAATATTAAATAGAGGTTACCACCATTTGGCAATTGTCCCTGTAATTTTTAATAGTTTTATGAAACAAGTTTCTAAGACTAGAAATTCCTAACTGGAAGAATAATAGGCTCTGTACCTGATAGCTATTTCAGGTGATACAATGTACGTGTCAGTAAACAGATCCCTTCTCTGAATATGTTGGCTTTAGAACCTGAATAATGTATGCAGCACTTTCAGATTCCAGCATGATGCTGAAAGGGGGTACCAGGGACCAAGGGTTATGTGACTGCCTTGTGGCTGGTTTACATCCAAGTGTTCTTTTAAACCTGGTGATAAAGCCTTTATTCTATTGTAAATAGGAAATAATTAAGCTGAAGACAGCGAAGTTTGAGGCAAATAAGCTGGGAATTTGGGCAATCTTAACCCAGCAGCCTGAACATTGATGATGTGGGGCCAAAGTTCTCCCATGACCCTCAGGGACAGCTCCAGGTCAGCGTTTTAAGTGGTAAATGGAGGACACAATCACACTCCTCATCTTGTATCTCTTTATTTCACCTTCATTTCTATCCTGGTTATTTGGCTCCTTTCCTTCACAGAATAAATACTCACATTCATGAATGTAACACTTTTTAACTTACGTGATTCTGTAGTGAGAACATAACTAATGTGTGTTCTTCTGCCGGGATATGGGAGGAAAGTAAGGAAAAAAAAAGCCTTTTTTATGATATCTTAAAATGTGAAAATGAGGTAAATGAATGTCTCTGCATGATTCCATGAGTTTTTCGTCTGAAATAATGTATGGATTATTATAAATATAACAAAAAGTCAGACTTATGCAAGTGATGCTTAACAGCTGTTGGGGAAAACAAAGGCTTTGGCTGCATTTACACATGGTCAACAATGTGGTAGAGTTGCCTCATTGAACCAAACAGGACTTCTCAGATCTATAAAGTTGTTTAGATTCATATATTATGTGGTAATATCCATATTTTGTTATTAATTTGTCAGTACTTTTTCTTTTGTTTCTTTTTTTTTTTTTTTTTTTTAAGAAAAGAAGAGGTCAAACTGTTGCAATAATTATGGTTAACTTAAAGCAAAAATGCTCATCAAAATATTTTCTCATTTGAAATAGGGTGAGGAGTTGTGTGGAAGTGTTTTGCTCAAGTATGAATTCAAATTCAGGACAGAAAATGAGCTTGTAAACAGGAAATTCTCTTTTGCAGGCTGCAGTGCCAAACACATCTCGATACACACAGAAACAATCATAAAATGCTTTTTGTTTACAGGACTATTATTGCTCTAATAGAAAGATTAAATTTTGGAAGAGCTGACTGCAATTTAGTGCAGAGGACATCAGGCTAGAGACCTCATGAGCAATGGAGTGTGTTGGGAGTCTTTAGTTTGGTGGGTGAATATCTGAAATAAAACTGTACTTTGAGTGAGGTTGATCCTTTTTTAGTTATACTTAAGATAATATTTGAATTAATGTTTGAAACAGAATCTGGTTCAGGTAATTCACAAGATATAAGAAAAACAAAACGTTTTGGAAGGAGTTTTCACCTTTTGCTTTCTTTAACTAGCACAATGTATTCAGCTGGGAGGTTTTCTTCTGTCATTGTTTATTCTTACTTGACCTAAAACTTATGCCAAAACAAGATTTTCATGCCAGATAGTGTTAATATTTACCCTGACTAACAGCACTTTCTCTCAAATAAGGTAATTTCCATGTGTGCTGCCCAGCAGGGTGTTTCAGATGAAGAATTGATATGATGTCGGGTATTTAATTTGGAGGTTCATATAACAGGTTTGCAATCCTTGCAGTTTTGTTAGTATCTGGAAGAGAAGTTTTGACATCTGTAATTGTCCACCCGCCACTGAAACAGTCAGACATGCTTTATAATTATATGGAGAAACCTTATGGGCTCAGCTGCAAAATTGAGTGTCCAAAGCAAATAATGGAGACTTGGCTGCAGAACACGTTCCCCTCCTCAAATAAGACATGATCACAGAGAGAAAAGAATAAGGCTCCTGCATCAAAAAATGCTGTGGCATTTAATAGAATATGATAATCTTTCCACATTAATTATCTGCCAGCCTGTAAAAATGAACAAGAAAAGATATTCTGCTTCCCCAATTCTATCCGACAATTAAAAAGTTATTTAGAACAGATGCTCGCTTTCCAATTCTGTGGAATTTTACAGAAATTATTTTAGAATTCTAGTAAATTACCTATTCCTAAGGATTACTTCATAAAAAATTCTAAAGGACTTATGCTTTATTCTCTCTAATAAAGAGTTTTTCCATATGAATCTAAGGGCTTGCTTTTCTTGAGACTCAAAGGAAAACCCTGATTTCAGGGGGAGGCAGTGATTTTGGTGGTCTGTAAATGAATTTCAAGTTTCTCAGTCAGTGCAGTTTCTGTTTTATAGGGACCTCCGGGACAAACTAAGCAAGGGAGGCTTGAGTTGTCCCTTTGAACTGTGGGGCAATGCTGTGTTAGGTTTTGTCAGTGCAGCTGCTACAGGCAGATTCAGAAATCAACTGTCAGTGACAGTAGGTTTTGGACCACTGCCTTTTAAGTTGCAGCTTTGTGGATTCCTGTAATGTGTAACGGGATAGGCAGGAAGTTTTAGGGCAGTCATACGATATTATAATATATAATATGGTTATAATATGATATTATAAATGGCATTATAAATGTTTTGATGGTGTTCTTAATAGTGTGGGGGGTCTGAACATAAATATGTTTATTGCTAAATCCAATACTTGCTGGTAAAAGGTACATGAGAACAGAAAGCTTGTTTTCTCTCAGAAAGTAATATATTTTTATCTGCTTTTCTGGGATCAAAATGTACTTTTAATTAGAAATTCCAGCCAACCTCAACTGCTGCTTGTCTGTATTCCTCAGCTGAGCACTGTTGTCACACATGACAACAATTTTTCCATTATTCCTTTTACCTAAGTCTCTGAACTAATATCTTGTGAAGATGGTTTTCCTTTCTGGCTTTGCAGCTCTGGCATTTCTTCATTGTAGGAACCTAGTTTTACTCACTGTAGCACACAGTAGCCGTGCTCTGTGAAAAATTTGCTTTGGTTATTCCAACGTGTATAGTTACGTACGGTAATTGGAGCTTGTAGGAATTTATACAGGGGAATATGTGTAAGTCTGTGTCTGGAGCTGAGGGTGCATTAGTCTGTGTAAAACCTCAGCTGAATAAAGACAAAGTTTCCAACTTTGTAAACTAAATAAGCGCTTCTCTGAGTCCCAGTTTCCCACAGTTTTTATTGTGTATACATAGCAGGATGTCTCAGACAGCTTGTCATGTGGAGGGAGGTTTCATGTGATGGGTGAGTTCATCACACGAGACACATTTACACGTTCCTTTTCCCTTTTGTTTTAGGCTGAGATTTAGCCACTGTTGCAAATTGATCTTTTGGAAGAGAGCAGCAGTGACAATATTAATATAAATTAACTCCATTAGAAAAGGGAACCTTTTGTGGCGGTTCACCGTTGCCAAAGTCATACAGCTTTTAGACATCTCTACGTCCTTCTGAAAAACCTTAGCAATAGCTAAGCATCATTTCTGACAGACCAGTGAGGTTTGCGACTCCTTGGAAACTCCCAGGGATTGGTTTGATGGAGGGATTTTCCACATCAGCCTCCCTGGAGTATGTGTGCTTTCAGAGATAAGGGTTTCACTTCACAGCCTGCCAGGCAGGGACGTGTGCTGCTGCGCTTCTCTCTTCAGAGCAAGGAGCACAACTTGCTCCCTGATTTTAGTGAAACCCATCTCCTCCCTGTACAGCTCAGGCAGCATCTCTGCTGGGTTCAGTGGCCTCTTGTGTCTCAGTAAAGTTTTTCAGTACAGGAGTCATGTGGGTTTCAATTGGAGGAAAGATTTTTCTTGCAGCCGCTCAAATCCACGGCTGACCTGCCTCAGGCTGCCACTGTAAGTTGTTGCCTCCAAACCTATAAGCATTTGCATGAAAACTTTGCTGAATTTTATGAAGAAACCCAAAGCTAAAATACATGGAACACACAAAGCCAGTTTGCCTGCAGCAAAAAGAAAATTCTGTTCTCCTCCATTCCCTCTTGTCAAGGCAGGGCATGGGAAAAGGAGGCTTGTAATTCTGAAAGACTTCTGACAGAAGTTTGCTTGGTGAAAAGTCATCATAAAGAGCTTTTATTGCAATCAGAGGCAAGGATTTATGTCAGAATAAACCCATACAGGATAAATCCCTCTACTCTAAAATAACTGCTCGGAAACAAGATGTGATTATCAGATGCTGGGCACTGAGACCAGGGAACTGTGTTTTGGCCAAGGGGTACCTGAAGAGAAGCTTCAGTCACACCTGAAGGTGTTGGTGGGTTTTGGTATTTTACCCCTTAAAATCGTATTATACTGTGAAGGCATTAATGGAGAGCCTGGCTGATAAAATGTAAAATGGGGCTCCCTGGAACACCCCACTTCCTGGAGGACAGCAGCTCCTTTTACCCAGTGATCTCTATCCCCTGGTTTCCAGTGCAGAGGGAGCCTTGGATGAAGGGTTAGGGAGTGAGGTATCCTGCTCTCTACCATTCTCACAGCCTTGGGACAGCAAAACCTCTGGCCTGGGCTGTGCACCATGAAGAACAGCAGAGATGCTGCTTGCAGACAGCTGCTGCTACTGGTCACACCTGGAATCTCCACTGTTCAGAATTTCATCCCAGCTTTATGCTTGGATTTCTGCAGGAACTTGAGGAATTCACATAAGCAATGTAGTGTAATATAGAAGTAATGCTTAAACCTGACACATAAACCTGTTTAATATTCCAGTGAGCCGTAGCACAGAGGGAGATCTGTGAGTCAGAGCAGATTGGAGGCTGAGCCATGGTCACTGTTGTCATGTTGTGGCAGAGGAGGAACCTTATCCTCAGAAGTATTTGAAAAAACAACTTTTCATTGTTATCTCAATGCATTAACAGGCATTGCAATGGCCATCAGCAGTGGTGTTGCTTGGCAACGTGTTAATATGTTAATTACCTAATGTGGGACCAAAAAAAAGCAAAAAGGGGAGGATAAGAGAGAGAACACCGAGGATAGCAACAGGTATAAGAGGTTTGGAAAGAGTGATGTACATGGAAAAATTAAAGGAAAACTTTAGCAAAGTACTTTGGGGAGTAACCTGCAGGCTGTGGGCCAGGCTAAACTTTTCCATCAGCAGTTGCCTACCCTCTTTTTGAGCCATTAACTCATGGCTGTGGTGCCCATTTTCCCATTTATTTTCCAATGTGTGCCCCGTGGAGCACTGGGGAAGCTGAAGGGCAGTCATTTGGTGAGCCTTGGACATGCTGGTGGAGGTTCCTGCTGTGGATCCAGTAAGGTGGGGGAAATGCCAGCATGGTTTACCCTCAGGTGGCTGTGTGGAGCCTTGGGGGTTGTTTTGAGACAGGGGATGCTTCTGGATCTGACAAACATACCAAATGCATTGCAGAGTGATATTTAGTTCTGCTTTAGAACAAAGGAAAAGTGTCACGTAGTTTTCCTGAGATCACCAACTGATGACATTTTCCTCTACTTTCATGTTTTAGGAAATAGAGTGTGAAGTGGAGGGGAAAAAAAGAGTGAAGCACCTGGACAGTGAGAGTGGGAAGGACATAAAGGGTATGGTCAGACTCCACAAGTGTGAAATATTGTTCATATTGTTATATTAACTTATTGCTAATAAGTTCTTTTTGATAACTCCCTCTTATCAGCACTGGAATGGCCCCACCTTGAATCCTGTGTGCAGTTTTGGGCACCACAGTGTAACAAAGGCATTAAGCAACTAGAGACCATGAAAGGAGAGCCATGAGGGTGGTGGAGGGTTTGGAAGAGAAGCCACATGAGGAGTGGCTGAGGTCACTTGGTCTGCTCAGCCTGGTAAAGAGGTGACTGAGGAGATGTTGTGGTTTTCAACATCCTTGTGAGGGGCAGGTACCGATCTGTTCACTCTCATGTCCAGGGACAGGGCTCAAGGAAATGGCATGAAGTGAACTGGGGAGGTTTAGGTTGGTTTTCAGGAAAAGGTTCTTCCCCCAGAGGGTGGCTGGGCACTGAACAGGCTCCCCAGGGCATCACCAACCTGACAGAGTTCATAAAGCATTCAAACAATGCCCTCAGGCACGTGGTGTGACTCCTGGGGCTGGTCCCGTGCAGGGCCAGGGGTTGGAGTCCATGATCCTGATGGGTCCCTTCCAACTCTGAATATTCTGTGATTCTGTGATTCTTCAAATGGATAGACTTGTCAGATGCAAGCGAAATACCAACACAACTGTGCTGCCACCCACAGAAAATGTCACGTATCTTGGCTGGGAGATGTGTAGCTGAATGGAGTGGGAGTGAAGCCTTCTGGAAATGGAGGAAGAGTTATTTCTCCTTATCCAGACCTTTTTCTATTTAATGTATGGTTCTTTCCCTTTCCTGCTCTTTTTTCCCCCCTCCGGTGCTATTTCTAAATGCTGATGAGACAACATGGGGTCCAACAAGGATTCACTTGAAGCACTTTAAAACTCTCTAAATTAAAATATTTTGGTAGAAGTCACAGGTCAGATTGCTCTTATTCTAGTCAGAGGTCTTGCTAGTACCTCTGCGCAACTGTGTGGTTTGGAGATCTCTCTGCTGGTTCTTTTCTAATTAAATGGTGAGCTGCTGCCTGCTCTCTGGCCTTCGAGCCTTTTACTACCTGAATCTGGAGAACAGGCTGTAAAACATTAAATATGGGAAAGCTGGGAAATGTAACACACTATAAATGTATGAAGGTAGGAGCTCAAATATGTGTGGACATAAAGATTTTATTTCTTTACATAAGGTTTAAATGAAGAGTCTGCAGTATAAATCTCTGCTTTCAAAGTGAACTATCACTTTTCAGCAAGAAAGCAAGCAAGAGTGACTATTAAGAAATAAAATATTACACATCTAGGAAGCACCAAGCCTTATAAGACCATCCATATATGCAAGTTAATGAAGACCCCCAACCTGCCCCCCAAATATATCATAGGACTTTTTTTTTTTTTTTTAATCTGCAGCTTGGAATTGTATAGTTTTGTCTTTTTTTTATTTGGTGGATAAGACATGCAGAGGCCACCATTATGCAATGAAACTGTCAGGAGACAGCTGGGAGGTCTTCATTTAATGCCCATTATGCCCCATATTTGATATCTGTATCAGGCTCCTAATGGGTGGTAGGCGGGGGTGGAGGATGATGGTAGTTTGGAGGAAACAAGCTGCAGCAGCTCCCTGGAAATCACTGGGGGACAGGGAGGAGGTGATGTTTTTATAAGCAGAATAACTGAAAAGTATTCCTTAAAACTTAAAGTATTTATATAAGCAGAATTTCTGAATGCACCGAGAAAATGGTTTTAACGCTTACAAATGAAAACTGAGAAATCAGAATGTTTTAGATCTTCAGGCCAAATCTTGTTCGATTTTTCTCAGGCTTTTTTGTCCAGCTGGATCAATCACATTACTGACTTTTTAAAAAGAACTCTCCAGGGTGAGCTATGTGATTTCTGAACGCAATTTTTCTCAGCTGATTATTGAAGCAGTGGGATCAGCAGCACTCACCAGTGTGGCTGCTCTGAATATTTGTTGTGCAGGTGGACCTTAGAGAAAAATCTTTCTAAACCTGGAACAATGGAGCACTCATCAGCTGGGTATATGAGGCCTTTAGATTTTCATGCTCCGTTGCTGTGCGTGGATGTATTTCAACAAGTGAGCTTGACTTGTCTGTGTTTGGTTGTGTGGTGATATTTTCATCTTGTGTACTCAAACAATATTGTCTTAAGTCCATTGAAAAGCCACCCCAGTTGAAATTGCAGTAAAATCCATGTTACTGGAAGGAGGATATAGTCAATTAGCCAATTACGTGTTTTGTGAAATTATTTTTTGATCTGCTTGCGTCCTGTGAACTGAAGCATCAGAAATCTCTGTTTGGTCCAGGATATGTAGAACAAAACCCATCATTGTGTTGCTGAAATGATGAACCCCAGGCAAGGAAGAAACAAGCATTAAGCTGAAGTAAGTTATTATTCAGAGGAAACACGATGCTATCATACTTCATATGAAAAGCTCTCATGGCTGGGGGATGGCAGCTTTTCCTTCTCCCAGCAAGTTAGTTTTGGCTTGAGGTGGAGACAGAGGGTTGAGTATCTCCTAAAGACATTTTCTAGCTTCATATTGCTCAGTCAGCAGTCTGAAATGGATGACTGCACTGAGGTGGGCTTCTGGACGGCACTGATGTTCTGCACTGCTGGCATGGGGTGGATCTTGAAGAAGGAGCCTGCATCTCATAAAGATCCTATTGATAAAATGTGAATAAATGACCTCTGCATCTAGCTGTTATTGGTATTCTGGGGCCTATTAACTGCATGTAAATTATTGCATAGGAAAGACCTAGAAAATTTATTTGACTTCAATGACCTCCTTAGAGAATGGATTGTGTAATTTGCTGAATAGCTTTTTTTTTCCTTTTTTTTTTTTTTTTCCTTTTTTTTTTCCCCCAATATACCTTTATGAGTTTCCCTGTTAGGAACACTCTGATATAGGTTTACTTGATTTTGGCCCTTGCCATGGGCTTGTAAATTACTTTCAGCCACATGTGGGACTGTGTGATACCTCCCAGAAGTCTAGAGCATAAAAGAAATGAAGACACAGTCTGGGCTGTGGTATTAGGCTATGCCTATTACATTAATTGCTCTTATATGTTATCAGCCTGCTTCTTGGGTTCTAGCCCTTCTCCCACATCTGCCTTTTACTTGTAGAGCTGAAATATCAGGGTCTCTCTGATGCCTTGGGAAGGCTGACCTGGAACAGAGACTGGACAGAGCTAGAGAATAAAGTAGATATTTATTGAAAGGCCTTTAGGGTACACCTTGGGCAGGACAAGAGCCTGGCCGGGGCTACACCCAAAAGGTGGACCCAAAATGGTCACAAAATGGATGACTGGCCATGAGGTCTCACACTTGTATAAGTTTTGGTCCATTCGCACATTGGGGTTTAATTGTCCAATTACAGCTTTGGATTGTGAGGTCCCATCCTTCTTGTTTTCTCTCTGTTTTCTTGTTTTCTTTCTGTTGTTTGTGTTTTTGGGCCTGAAAACTTGTAACAGTTGTCCCTGGTCTCCATCTGGAGAAGGATTTGTTTTGTCCACCTACTCTGTGAAGAGACCTTACTGACACTTACTATGAGACTCAGAACTACAGCCCTGGGGAGCACAGAACCTGAAAAACATGAAAGCTAAAACTTAAGGCGTCACCTCAAATCGCTGTGATTGAGACCTACACCCTCAGTTCTGGGGCAGGAAGGGCTGACCTGGCTGAGTTAGCCCGGGTGCTCAGAGGAGCTAGCAGTGTCACTGTGATGTTTCGTGGGACCTCTCCTAAGCAGCTCAGACACTCTTAATCACATTGTGGCACAGCTTGTCCTTGCATCTCCTAAATCGTTGTCATTGGCAGAAGCTTTTCAAAATTGAGTCTTCATGGAGAACTTATCACAAGCAGCTGAAAGAAACACATGACTGTGATGTCTGCTCTTGTGCATGCCATTGAAGCTCATTTAACACAATGTCACAGGCAAATCATGAAGTCCGTGGATGTTCATTATCATTGAATAATACAATTGATTTTCTTCTTCATTAACTTTGCCGTCACACACCAAAAAAAAAAAAAAAAAAAAAAAAAAAAAAAAAAAAAAAAAAAAAAAAAAAAAATCAAAATCAAACAAACTCTCTCTGTTTCTCTAAAAGGACCATTCTCCAATGAGTGATTTGTAGGTATAGCAATTATATGAAGTGAATAAATGTTAATTACTGCGATATGATCACACATGTGCCACCACCGTTAACTGAAATTTATTCTTTGCTTTGAGGACCCAGACAATGCAATAGGACCTGTGAGCTGAAATAATCTTTTAAGGTTCTCTTAAAGCTGAAATAAAGAGTTTAAGCGGGACAGTGCTGACACGGCGACGCTGCTGTTGGAGTCCCGTTCTCAGAGACAGGTCACTAGATGGCAGCGATACACAGCAAAGCTGCCTTCTGTTCTTTGCTCCTTTCAAACTTGCAACAGTTTGAAAGGAAAAAAAAAAAAACCAAAAAAACCACCCAAATCCAAACTAAAATCAAACCAAAGAACTCATCTCTGCATGAGCTTGAAATGAAACCTTTAAAATTCAAACTATTGTGTTATTTTTTTTTTTCCTTAATAGCTTTGACTACAGAGTGAGGACACATTCTTACCAGAGAGCACAACACAGAGCAGTCACAAGTAACTTCTGTGAAAGATTTGTGTTTGAAAATATCTATAAATAATGCAAAAAAACCCTTTCATTTTTTTCCCAGAGTGCACCTCAATTAGCTCAAATGCTGCTGAAGCAGCCGTAGGTCTTGTAGTGGTTGAGGTATAATTACATGGCAGAGCAAGGGCCCTGAAGTGCTCTGGGTAAATTTGGATTTGCAGGTCTGACAAATGCTGTGGCAAAGTCTCAGAAATGTGCTCGAAGCATCTCTCTCTCCAAATATGCTGACTTTTGCCTGTTTCTCCATTTTCTCTGCAGTGTATTTGAGCTTTCACTTGGTTTGGACAAGCCCTTCTCTTCTAGATTATTTACATTGTGATAGACTAAGTGCAAAGGTTTTCTTCCTCCTCCTGCATTCCTGGGAAACTCTTGGGTTCCAACACATTTCCCTTGCAAATGGAGCAACTCTCTACATCCTTAATATAAAATAAGTTGCTTTCTCCCAGAAAACGGTAGGAAGAAAGCAGAAATGGTAAGTTTCCAAGAGAAATCAAAGTGGACTTGTCTCATAAAGTAATTCATGGTGAAAGTACAGACAAAGCTGTCTGTGGAAGTTTAAGAAATTACCCCCACAGCTCTGCTTCAGCCTTCTGCTGGAGATAGACATCCCTGGAGCAGAGATAAAGCCATGTGAATGGCATCTCCAGTCCCAGTCCTACTAATGGTACCTGGGAGGCAGTTTCCATTTTAGTGATTCAGTTCTGACCCACACTATGAGACAGCAACTGACCTTCTCTTTTTATTGGTTTTTTTTTTTTTTTTTTTTTTTTTTTTTTTTTTTTTTTTTTTTTTTTTTTTTTTTTTTACCCAAGGTTTGCCATTTATATCCATAGGGTACCTGGAGTTCTCTTTTTGTTTTCATACAATCTGTATATGTGAAAAGTAGGCAAAGAGTTCCATTTGTTGAAATACACGTTATAGCTGAGCTGTGACTCAACTTTCCTGGGGATTTTCCTTTCCAGATTTTCATGAAGCTCTTCTTCCAGGACAAAACCAAAACCTCTTTTAATTTTTTGTATATTCTTTTTCTTTTTCCTTTGGGGTTTGGTTGTCTTTTCTTTGTTTGCTTTCCTTTTTTTTATGTAGATTTTCCAAGAAACTCTGAGAAAGATTTTAAACTGAAGAGCCATTAAACTTATATTTCAATTTTTGTCTTCTTTTCGTAACAGAAATTTTTCACTCTTAGCATTTTTCCTGAAAAAAAATATGGTCTCACAGTTATACTCCACGGAGTTTATGTGCTGTGGGTTAAATTTGGCCATCACTTTGTGACCAGGGAAGGATCCAGCTGAGATTGAGCTGTCTGTGATTCAACACTGATAAAAGAGCAGTGCTGCTTTCTTTGCTTGGAGAGACCTGTGAAGAATGTGCAGAGGTGGGGTGTGATTCTTCGCTCCTGGGAATGGAAGTTGGTGCAGCAACTTGAAGGGCACATGAACTATCTACTCTTTAACTCAGGGCTGGGTGCAGCTTAGCGTGCCCTGAGCTAAAGAGTAGATAGTTCGTGCATTTGGTATTTAGATTTGGTTTTGTGCCTAAATCTCTTACTGTGGTATTCCGTGGGCTTCAAAAATGCAGACTGTGAAATCACTTTATACGTCCTGTAGTGACAAAACAGCTTCTAGCTGTGGGGAAGCACTGGTGGAACCCCAGCAGCAGGCTGAGGGAAGCCAGAGGATGCTGCAATTCAGAGAGGGTGCCTGCCGAGGGGCATTCTCTCTCCTTTATGGGCTTCGAACCTGAGGTTTCCTTGAAACCAGGACATGGAAGACAGCTCTGGTGCATGGATGAACCTCCCCTTGACGTAGCTGGGTTGCAGTTGGGATGCAGAAGTGGAAACAAAGTCTTGCTGAGGGTTTTCTGTAGTGTAGATATAACCTAAGTGTCCATAAGATGTGGCTCTCGCATTGCTGTAGTCTTTAGATTGCATGATGAAATCCTGTGACTGTGAACGAGGAAAGGGTTTAAATGCCTGTGGTGATTTGCCAGAGAGGAATTAGGGTAGGCCAGCTCAGGCTGATTGTGAGAATTCTCATCCTTCCTATGTCCTAATCATTCCTCTCACCGTGATGGGGTTTTCAGCCTCGTCTTTAGATCTGTCACTAGCCTTGCAGCCTGGAGGAGCAGCAGTGCCTTTCATCACCCACAGGCCGGCAGGAGGCTGGGGTCACTCCTGCCGCTGGGTGATGGCTCTCCATCCCTCTCCAGGCTCTAATTAAAGCCAATCTCTGAGGAATTGACAGCTCTTACAGAGCACTCCCATCTGCGAGGGGAGCTTCTGAGAGAGGATAATGCTTGTGCTCACGTTTCTGCACTAGTTTCCTGTCCTCATCCAGGTGCAACTCAAGCTGTTGGTGATTATCTCCAAATCCTACCATGTCTGGGACCTGTTATCCAAGACACGGCCTCCCACCCCATACTCAGATGTGGGGCACACAACTGGCTGTTTGCTGCTCAGGTAAAGATTTCCATGGGAGTTGGTGGGGATTTCCTACTAGAAAGCTTCTTCCCATTTCAGGAATTTGGCCCTTACCCTTCCTCCCTTCTCTCCCCTTGACAGCCTGCCAACACACAGGTCTTATGAATTTCCAACAGATTGTATGGATTAGCTGTTGTCCTTTTTCCTCTCTTTTGGTACACGTCTTTTTCCAGTTAAGATTTGTGTGGCAGTTGCTTTCTCAAGGTACTTCAGGGTTTAATAAATTATCAATAGTTGGTTAATCAATGGCTTTAAATAGTTACATAATTCATCAGTTAGGTTGTTTATAGCTATCCTACCTTCCGGTTTTTAGATTTTAAGCTATTTGCAACATACATATCATACATGTCTACAACGTGTATTGTTCCTTTCTCACAATCTCTTTCCAAAGTATCCTTAAAAGAGAATTAATAAGAAGTGTCACTAAACAGGGAATCCTACTGTGTATTTGTGGGGGAGGAAAAACTCAATCTTCCTGTACAGAAAATCATCACTTGCTCTTAGTTTAGGAAAATGGAAGATGTGTGGAATCTGATGGAAAGGCTCCTGAAACTCCTCCTTTTCTCTTGCCCTCACTTTTTTTTTTTTTTTTTTTTTTTTTTTTTTTTTTTTTTTTTCCTATTGGCAGATTTTTTGTGACAGAGCACTGTTTCAGTGTCCTCGTAAGGATTCTACAGAAAAATTTTTTTTTTTTTTCTTGTCATCTTGAGGTTGATGGCTGCCTTCCCATTTCCTCTTCTGGAAGCTGTCTGTTCCAATACCACAACAGTAAAGATTTGGATTCATTAATACAGCACCAATTCTGGTTCCAGCAGGTTTTAATTGCAGCGAAATGGAAAGATGTTTCACTTGATTTGTCCTGGTCTATCCCCACTGCCAAGTAATGGCTGGTATCATATTGGTTCAGTCAATCCTACTGGGCCATTTTGGAGCATGGACAAATCATGAAAAATGGGTGTGGGCACCCATCCATTTTTTTTTTTTTCCAATGGCTGAATCCAGAACTGCTTAATTATGTATATATTGCTGTTAAGGGAAGAATCTTTCTGTCATCACGTATAAAAACGGATGAGGCATCCAATCACATAAACTGTTACACCTATAGAAGCTGTGAAAGGCAGCGAAGGAGATGCGAAGAGCTCTCTTTTCTTGCAGAGAATTCCTTCACAAGAGGAAATCTGGATATTCCCATTGCAGTTCTGCCAGGTCAGTGTCATGTGGTAGCTTCCTTTTGCACACAGCTGGTAGGAGGAAGGTCAGAGGATGGTGCATGGAGCTAATAAGGACTGGAGAGCTATGCAAGGATGTAGCTGATGGGTCCATAAATGGGTAGACCACCCGCCAAACTCTTCTGAGACACTGGAGGAGATGAACAGAAGTACTGGAGCTCTGAAATTCAAGTGATCTGTGAGTTGGGTGTCTCCCTTCAGCCAGGACAGATGTCTAGGCTTTCCAAACCTGTTTATCCCTTGTATGCAGGTTAAGGAGGAGAACTTGAAGCTGTCTCCCTCCGTGGAAGCTGGTTGGATTGCTGTGAAAGGGTGGATGAAGTGCCATTCAAAGCTGCACCCAGAACAGCTTCTGTTTGCTCCTGGTTGATCCCGGAACAGCTGGTCTTGCCTCAGTTAGGCAGGACTTAATGAAAAAAGGAATTAACCGCTATTCTTCAGCAACATCATCTCCCACATTGTTATGCTTGTAAAAAGGAAGTAAAACAGCAGTGTTAGCCACAGCTTTTGGAGGGCTGTGAGCCCTGAAGGCTCTTGCTGTCAGTAAGGGGGAGAGCTGCCTCTTGTGAGGCTACACTGATTCCCCCCTCTCAGGATTTTACTTAAGGAGTTTGCACATGAGAACGGGTCCTTTGTGCTGTTGTAAGCTGCCTTACAACAGTGCTGGGCAAATAGTAATGAAGATAGCTTTTGTCTGAAAAAGGAATTACTGTCAAAAGGCAGATCCCCACCTTCAAAGTGCCAGAAAAAAAAAAAAAAAGGAAGAAAAATCCTTACAGCTTTCAGGAGCTCTTCCTGAATCTCAAATATACTTGAAGATTTTACTCAGATCTTTCAGGACTGGAACTATGACTGGGGCTATTTCTCTATGAACATTAATGGATTTGATTATTCAAGAATGTCCTCAGTCTACATATTCAAGGACACGTGACTTGTGGCTTCATTCCCAGGGTCACGGTGAAAATTCCTTTTGCATTCTTTTCCTCACATAGCACATAGAGTGGCAGTGAGCATTTTCACTATTTGTCATGCCCAAGGGGGATAACCTAAAACCATCAGAATTTTCCTTAAGGTTGTTGTTATCTCTAGAATAAATCCTGTTTCATGAAGATAAGCTCACCAAAGGTGAATATGTGATAGGGTAGATTTCTTCCATCACTAGTATGCAGTTAAGTACAAAAACGAATGACAGCCACAGAGGGCCAAAAATGTAATCACCAAATGATTGCTGAAAAATTGCTCAAAAGTGGCCTCAAGGTTTTGAATAACTATGAAGAAGGCATCTTATGCTTTGATTAATGCCTGAGTACTTTTACCTGATCTCTCCCTTTTCTGTAATGTCATCACCAAAACCCAAATGGAGACTCCTAGAGATGCTCTCCATCTCAAATCCAGGATGGCTTCAAATTTAGGGAGTGCAAGTGGGAGAAGAATTTGGCTGTCCACAGGTATAGTTCAAAATTTAGGAAACAAATGCTGTGGTATAACCCTGATTACTAAAGGAACAAGAAAGACCCTGTGGCAACTGGAAGGTTGGAAGAATTAGGAAAGGTGGCCAGGAGACTTCAGAGGTGCCTGACAGTCTCCAAAAGTTCCCCTCAGTCTGCTGAGGTTCCCTGGGCTGCTGCATCAGTGGGAAGGAGCAGCTGTGCTCCTGCACTTGTGTCACACAGCACAGAGTCTTTATGCAGTGCTCCGGCCCCAGCACATAAAACTGGCTCTCAGAGTTCACACTTTTCACTCAGGCCATCAACAGCTGTAGGAAGAACTAGCAAATTATGTTAGGTGGGTTTTTTTTAAAATCTGAGCTGGTAGAAACTGAGAATTTACAAACTCTGCCATATGCAGCTGCAACTAGCCATCCTCTAACTGAGAAACTGCAAATATCTCAAAATCAGCAATAAATATCTGCAAGTTTCTATAACAACAACAACAACAAGAGTGCTCAAACACCACTGCAGGAAAATACTTATTAAGGCCTAGGTCTGCTCAGAATAGAGAGTTAAAGAGGCTTGAGTAACCTTTTTTTTTTGAGGCTGGACTTTCCAGAGCTGATTCAGTCCTCCTGTAGCTTGAAATTGCTCAGCCAGAGGACTCCCACTCTTATGGTATGAAAGTATTGCCTTAAAACTATGTGTTTAAAATGTAACAGCCTGTAATAGTAAAAGCCCATGGCTCCAGAACTCTGGTTTACAAACCTTTTCAGGAACTTCGTTTACTGGGCCAGAGGTTTCTTACACTCTTTGGGAGAGGAAGCAGTGATCCCATCTCACTTTATGCTTCTTATTGACAGTCTGAATTAATTCAAAGAGTGCAGCTATTGACTGCATTCAGAGAATAGCTTCTGATTCTCCTTTACTTGTGAAAACACGTTGTGTGAGCATGAGGTTGAACTTGGGGATTACTGCCTCTCTATATTTCTTCTGCTGGGATTAGATAGAGTATTTGGGCTGTAGATTGTTACAAGCAGACACTGGAAGATGGGGACACTAGCTGAAGGTGGTGATCCATCACAGGAGGACTTCTGCTGGTGTTAAGTGGTGTTCAGTAGATCCTTCAGGGACATGGAGTTTCAGCTGCCTCTTAAACTGGGACAGCCATTAAATATTCACTTGGTTTTTAAAATGTGTATTTCACTGAAATACTTGTTTTAGCAAAATTGTGACAGAGTAATGAATCAGACTAATGAGGCCTCAAAGCTTTATTTCTTTTTCAGGAAGTAGAGGAAGTTCTGTATAACTTCTGATATTGTTTTATCACTGGGTATCTTGCTAATTAGAGGAGGGTAAAGTGAATAATTTCCATTTTAAAGCTGAAGGACTGAGGCACAAAGAAGGCCAGGCTTATTTAAATCCACTCTAAAAGAACTGGTATCCCAAATGCCAATTTGGCAGAGGATGACATCTCTGAATACTTAATAAATAATCATGTGGATTATGCTGTGGATGCAATGAGTGCTGTGTGAGAGATGAGCAAGCTGAGAAATACAGCCTTTAGAATGCTTGCCTCAAAGGAAGTCTCAGGAAATGAATCCTCTTTCTCCAGGGAGTGTTTTGTCCTTGGTCACTTAAATGTCCTTCTAATGGTGGATTTATGAAACTGTGAATGGAAAGAGCCAGCAGTGTGTGAGCACAATTCCAAGAGGCAGTGAGCTGGTACACACGGCTCAGTCACACGTGCTAGTGTGGGGCTTGAGGGCAGTGAGAGTAGCTAGAAAAATAGAATGTTTGGAGTTTGGAGGAGGAAATATATCATTCTGCCTTGGATCCTTAATGGATATGGTTTTCATATCTGTGTTCTGAACTTTCAGAGACAGACAAAAGTAAAAAGAAAATAGAAGAGATTTCAAATCTCAGTGAATATCAGGGGTTTAAAGCTAAAAATGAAATGCATCTATACATATTTTCAAAAAAAAAAGAAATGCACATATACAAACATCTACAAACATCTACATACATCTACATAAATCTACATACATGTACATACATATACATACATGTACATAGCTAGTGAAGAGCAGAAAGTGGGAGATTGTTGCATGAGGTTATACTAGCCTCTGCAAATATATGGCTTGCATGTTGAAAAGCTCAAATTATTAGCAAAGGTGTAATTTAATCGTGTGTTGTAAAACCTTTTCTATTATTAATGGGGCTTTTAATACTGTTTGTGCTTGGGGAAGCTGTAATCACTTTATGGGCATTGGACATTAGGCAGACATCAAAGCGATGCAGTAAAAGTTACATGGAGTGGAATTTTCACAAAACTGTAGAGATTTCTTCACATTTGAAGTTTATAAAGCAGAAGCAGAGTGCGTTCTGAAGAACGTAACTCAGAGGGAATCTTCAACCTAGAGCAAGAGCTCGGGGTCATGTTCAGTGGTCTGTCTTTTGGAGGAGGTCATGTTGAGAAGACAAACTGGTTCCTTTCAGTTGTATGAATGAAAAAAGCTCTTGACTTTTTGTCTTGCAATTTAAAGTTAAAATATGTCTGCAAGCAAAAGTATCTGTGGATGTGTGTTAGGAAATAGAGAACATTCGGGATAAAAAAAAAAAAAAAAAGAAATTGCTATGATGGGCAGTAAAAGACAGATCTCTTCTGTATTTTCCCCAAAATTTCAGGCAACCTATAAGGAATCTGCTGGAAAAGTTATGGATGTTCTCATTTAGTGACTGAAGCTAGGTACAAAATCTCTTCCAGTGGCAGTACTGTGCCTGGACCAAGGATGATGAACAGAGTGAGAGGGCTCACCTCTATGCTTGGAATCTTTGTGCAGGAGCTT
This sequence comes from Sylvia atricapilla, assembly GCF_009819655.1. Taxonomy (NCBI): domain Eukaryota; kingdom Metazoa; phylum Chordata; class Aves; order Passeriformes; family Sylviidae; genus Sylvia; species Sylvia atricapilla. The sequence continues at coordinate 66,804,790 of NC_089143.1, forward strand.
GATTGAATACTTGTCTGGAGGCAAAACAAAACAAAAAAATGCCCTGTTAATAGGCAAATAAAACTAGTGGCTTGACAAGTAGCTCTTCTCAGGTACAGAAAAGACATAGGAGCAAATGGGAAACACTGAAATTACAGGCAGATGGCTTGCTCTTAGTGTTCAGGAGAAAATGGGTTAATCAAAAGGGAGAGCAACCACAACATTCCACCTGTGATAGAGAATGTAAATCAGTGGTGAAAATGGTATGCAGAGCTCCAGGGCTCACTTAAATACTTCTTTCTGCAAGAAAAATTTAAAAAAGGAAGGATTACACTGTACATTTTATTCCTACAGTGCATTTCAAAGGATGTTTTGTGACCAGCTCATCCAGGAAATAGAATCAAACAGAATCTGGCCCAAACAATGTCTCTCTTGATTGTGATGTTGTTAAATATTCATTCTCTGCAATTTGAGTTCTTTTCTGCATTTATCTAGGTCAGTACAATAGTACAGAAATATAGCAATACTGTAGAAATACCTTGGTTAAATTAACATATGAGACAGGAGCACAGTGCATATTCTAAAGACTGTCCCAAACTATGAGGGACAACTTGAACATTGCCTTTGAGAGATGGAGGACTCTTGCCATCAAAAGATCCAGTCAGTGTGCCAGGTGTGTGTAGAAAGGGATTATAAAGATGGCTGAAGCCATCACAACACAAATATTTCATATCCTGGCCTGCAGAGCTGTGATGGGGCATGTGCGTGCAGCAAACAGATGGGCATTTAAACACAGAGATCATCTTAGGCAAGATGAGACTTACCTGCCCTCAATTAGATGGCTCAGTCAGGGTTAGTCAGCCTAAGCTCCTAATCTTTCTTCAACCAACCTTTGCCATAAGAAAGTGTAAGGAAAATGGTCAGCGACACAATGAATGGAAACTGCTTGCTGCTGCTAGGATTTTGGTAGCTGTAGCTCCAAAGTGGAGTTACTGATGGGTAAACCACCGTCTGAGCATTTTCCTCGGAGTTGAAAGACGAAAAAATAATAAGAGAATGCATTGATTTCAAACATGTTGGAATAAGACCACTATGTTTTTTGGCCCTGAGAATGCTGTTGCTGCACTGGAATACTTTTATTTTTTTATGACTGCATCCTGGAGCATCCTGGTGAGAGTCAAAATTTTTATGTTTCCCATTGTGCGACAGCAATGGGGAAATGCCTTGTTTTCTTATTTCACTCTTTGATTTTTTTCTTACATTTCTTTTGGAAATCTTCATCACTAAAAAATATTGCTGACACGCACAGAAGATCAGCTTTCTGGGGAAAACCAATCTTATCACTCTCTACTGTTTGTGTTCCCCACCTCTACCTTTGCTCCTGTCTTTCATCCCCCAGTTCTTTCAGCAGACTGTGAAATGACTGCAGTGATGCTCCTGAGTGTCAGTGATGAAATGAAGGTTTCAGAGCAGTGCAGCCAGAAGATCTCTTGGCTGAACTGCAGGCCAGGTGAAGTTATGGCAGGGGAGTTTGTGATACACTTTTCCACACTGTGCTGCCAGGACAGTGCATGCTTTTTCCATGCTCATTTTCCCATTCGGGCTCTGGATTTTTGTTCATTGAACCCCTGGTAGAAAGTTGTTTAGATGAGACATTTTAATTTTTTTTTTTTTTCACAAAAACAAAGAATATTTTGAATGCATTTCTTCCAGCAGTTTTCTGGAACCATCTGTTTAGTGAAAAAAAAAAAAAAATACCCAAAACCAGCAGAATATTTCTTTTCTCATTATTTATATTATATTTTATATAAAACTCCAGAGGATTTATTAAACCGAATAATTTCATTGCCTTTTTATAATGAGAAAAGTTTATTAGAGAACACAGAGTCATAAAACCTTTCCCTATAAACATCTTAATTGATCCATTTGAGCTTCAGTCTGCTCTTTCCAAACCATCAAACATGATCACCTCGTGCACTCCTGATGATGACTGAGGATGCAGCAGGGCCCTCCTGGACTGCCTTTATATGAACAACCCAAATTAGACCTTCAAAATCAATCTGTGGTGAAGAACTGGAGTATTTTGCTTCTTCTGTTGGCTCATGTGTTCCTTGGAATTCTGTTGAATTCCAGAATTTTGTCCTGACAATTAGTGAGAACCTGGCTGTGGAACGGTCATCGTGAGTTTTGAACACAATGCTTTTGCTGGAATGGTTGAGAAATTTTGCAATTTTCAAAGGAAAGGGTCTAGAGTAAAGTATTGTTTAGGTCTGTTGCCCAGGGAATCCACACATTTGTTATGCAAACAGAATTCTGTCACTTGTGCTCCCCACAGGCTTGAAAGATGCACTCGCACAATGTTTTTCTCTGTTTTATTACTGATACAGCTGTATCCGTCACAAAAACCTTGGAGCACACGTGCCCTTTTGCTGCATGATTAAAAGAGAATTATATTGTTTCATGTCTCAAAACCTCCTTTGGCAGCTGTATCTTCTTATTAATTTACTGAAATTGGCAAGCTGACTGTGTGGGAAGAGGTTCAAGAGTTGCATCAGTTCGATCTGGAGTGGTTCCTGACTGGATGTGAGATATTTCTCTTGTAGGCAGCTCACACTCAGCTCGAAATGCTACCTGCCCATGTTTGGAGCTGCCTGCCATCTGAAACTCTCAGCAGAATAGCTGCAACTGGATCTCAATTTATGGTACAGAATTGCTGTAGAGATGCAGTGTCGAATAAATCACATGCGCTTTTTAGGGAAGATACTTGTTAATGTAATTTCCAAAAGCTCTGGTCAGGCCTTAAAGGCTGAAAAAAAAATCAAGACAAGAGGGAGAAAAAAAGAAAAGTGATGAAAAAAAATTGATTTTGGTTTAAAGACTACTTAAAATGCTTTTTAACTGACTATTAAGAAAAGATAAAATGTAAAAAGTGATGAATTACGGGAGATAATTGCAACAAATCTAAAAGTTTATGTGAGTTGGTTTTGTGAATGTCCAGGAGACTTTCTAATGCTGCATTATGTGTATAAACATAAATTATGAGGTAGTAAGGGGAAATCAAGTTATTTTTCTGAACAATATTTCAACATTAGGAAACAAAGTCCTGAAAAAAAATCTTCATAGATCTTTCCTTTTGACTGTAATACTAATGATAAGTGTATACTCTTCAAAATTATGACAGTAAATAATTTGAATAGACTTGGTTTATGGAATGGTTTGTAAATGTTCTGAAGCAAAATGTTAGTTTATTACTCTGACTTCTGCAAATACAGAATTAAGAAGACTTGGGGGGGTTTGGGGGGTTTGGTTTTTGTTTGTTCTTTCTTAAGCTCTAAATAGCAGAGTATCATGTCTGTTTGCTAACTGGATGAGCCAGCACCCGAAAAAAAAGTCGGTGGGAAGTAAATTATGCTAGGATAAGAGTGTGTGACACACTGAAGACAAAGAGAGAGGAGATTACCAAGCCTCCTGAAATCTTTAGAATGTATAGAACCTTTTCCTATATTCCTCTGCAGCAGGAGGAGCATTTGGTTTTGGCTATGTACCTGGACACCAGACTTAGAAATATCTGGGCTCCTTCCTGCCTGAAGAAGAGAGAAAGACACAAGCCAGATTTTTTGGCTGACCTGCAGACTTCTCATTTAATTTCTTTCTGGTCACATTTCTTGAAGACAGGGTCTGCTTTACAGACAGGGTGGCCAGAGCAGCAGTTCCACTGCAAATTCACATTGCTTAGATATTTACAGACACATACGCAAAAGTATTTGTTCAGGTGCTGCATTCAGAGGAACTCTTGCTCCCTCACAAAAATTGATGCACACCAAAATGCTTTGCAGAAATATTCCTGGAAAAGCAAGCCAAAATGAATGCATGTTTAATAATACAGGAGGGAATTCCCAAAGTGCTTAGCATTGCTTGGATTATGCTCCCGGATGTTTGTGAGATCTTTCAATGCAGGTAGTGATAAAAAAACGAGCTGGCTTGGACCATTAGATGAAAAATTTTAAGTCTTTCTCGTTTTCTTCAGATTCAGTTGGCAATGTGTGAGAGGTAGACATTCTTCTCATGTTGGATGGAAATACCATCATATGGCTTTCTTGGAATTTAATTGTGAACTTGGACTCTGAGGCAGCCTCTGGATAACTGGGGAGATGGTAAGTGGAAGCACAGATACACACTAGTTTTTGGTCCTGGTATTTTTTTAATTCATAAGAAGATGGTTCATTCCAGAAGAGTTGTACTGAAGCATCTTCAGAGACATGTCCCATAACTATTTTTTTTTTTTTTTTGGAGGCAGTTAAGGAAGGATGGAAATCAGTCTCATTGAGCTCAGAGAAATTTAGGAAACATATTGTTAAGTAACGCTGCCCAAGATGACTGGGCAAAGCTGTTTATCCCTAAAAAAAAGAAAAACAAATCCTAAAAAAATATTAGACTTTCAAGCAAAAAATAAAGATACACACACAACCTTAACACTGATCTATGAGTAATTTTGCAGTGCTGATATAGATTAATGTAAGTTTTGCAGCCTGATTTACTCATTAACAATGGTGGCATCCAATCTTCTGCCTAACATATACGTCTGAAATTTATATGATGACTGATTCTGTATGTCTATACAGCTGGGGACATGCACTCTCTCTATAAATACATATAAATATGCATGGAGTTTTGTGTATTGTACCTGTCATTTAAATACACAAAGACACATGAACTTTACAGAACTTTCCCATTTTGGGAGGTGTTTCCAAGGAATCTCATACCCACTGGGATGCAGCGGCTTCCAGCACCACAGTCAGGGTGTGACATGTAATTATAAGAGTAAATCCATGTATAAAACCAGAGGCGTTTGGCATGTGCTTGCATCCCTGTGTTAACTCATCCTGCTTAGCGTGATAAAATAACAGTGGAGCAGAGATGGCACAAGTTTTTATAGACATCAAAACAGAGTGCAAACCCTTCCCCAGCTGGGGTTATGTGCACGAATCACAGACCCACAATGCTGTGCATTCTGTTGCTGTTGTTTTGTTACCTGCATTAGTTTAAGCTGGGATGTTTACAGTCATCTGTGCGGTAGCCACCATTTAAATATCTTTTTTTTTTAATTTGATTACATCTAAAGTCACTGTAGGACTTTCATAAATCCTTTACCACACCACTGAAGTGAGAGGAAGGAAGAGAGAATACCAACTTTCATCATTTCTCTTAGAAGACAGCATTTCCTGAGAGCTGGGGGGAAAGTGCTGTGGCTCAGAGCTTTTGATTACTGTGTAACTCATGAATTATAAGGTAATGAAGTATTTAGCCATGTGAGCAATTAAAGGTCCTGTCAGCTATTGAGCTGGTGATTCCAGAGCCACATCTGTGCCTTTGTGACTCTTTAGGAAGCATCACAATTTTTTGTGTGTGTTCAGATGCCAGGTTTTCCATTTTCAGCTGGTACACGTGGACAGGGTGCAGAAATGGCTGGAAAGAGCCTGAAGCCTCAGAAAGGATTACGCAGAAAGTCTGAGGTGTCATCCACTGACTGAGGTCAGGATGCGGTTTGATGGGGGAAATTGAGTATTGTTCCTCCCCCAGCAGTGGGGAAGATACTCTTTAAAGGCTCAAAGCAGGAGACTCCTAAGTGAGCTTGTGTCTGGATATGATTTAAACAATTTCTTGTGTGGAGAGTAAAATTTATTATCTGAAAAAGCCGTAAAATGACTGCATGTTCTGCACAGCCTGGTATTTCGGATCTGTCAAAAGAGGACAGATCTAGTCTGCAAAGATGTAGGAACTGAAATACTAAAATAGCTGGCTGTTGAAATAAAATAGCAATAACAGGATGAGATGGCAATCAAAAATCTTTTAAAGTTCCAGAAATAGATTTGCCCCTGAACAGAATAGTTTTCTTTACAAGTAGGATCAAAAGTTTACACCACTGGAGAACAGATCTGATTTTCTTCGGATTCCTAATTTCTTATTGTTTGGGCACCTGAGAAGTGCCATAGAATGTCTTGGGACTCTGCATCCCGGGCAGATCAGTTGTTTGGGTTTACTATAGTGTATGAATAAATCTGGTTTCAGCTGGGAATTCATTCTTAACAAACAAAAGCTCTTTTACAGCCAAGGAAGGTCTATGATCCCAAGTGCTAAACCCTTATTCTTTCAGGGCTCGAAACACTCAAAAATTTGGAAGCAACAACAAATTGGTTGTGAAACGAAATCACTCCACCAACACCAGGGGGATTTTTGCAAGTAATCCTTGGTTTAGTCACCAGGTTATTTTAACTGTGGCACTCTGCTTCTGATGCAGATATTTCCAGCACTGAGAGGAAACTGTGAGTGGAAGCTTTCAGATGCAGCGTGATTAAGTCAAGGATATAAAGATATGGATCTCTGAGGGGCGAGGACATGAACCCAAGTAGGACTGATTTGCTTTCCAGCTTTTTAAGAGCTCATGTTAGAGCACACGGCTCTGTCAATAGAGCTCAAGAGGTAGCTTTTACATTGCAGCTACACGGTGTCTGTAATAGGGTTCAGTTATCGTGCTAACGGTAAGTGAGGGATCTGCAAAAATTTTCCAGATTTCTAGGAGAAAAAAAAAATAAAATGAATGCAGTCTGCTTCACGTAACTGTCTGCAGTGAGCAATAAAATGGCTGTAACAGGGATCATTGCTTCGCACATGGAAAAAAATATAGGTTTTCTATATACTTGTAATGCATTTGCTTAAAATTTATTGCACATGTATTTAAAATATATATCCCCTGTATAAAATGCTGTCTGTTTAAAATGAGAAAACTTTGCCAATTTTCATAATATTTCAAATATGTGGTATAACAAAACGTATTCGAAGTATCATTAAAATGGATACTTTTGGAACATTTAAATGTGGTTATTTGTTGTCTTTAGTATCTTTGAAGAAGCATGTGTGTGGAACATTTTTCGGATACACAACTGAAAAGAGCAGGTACCTTTGTGTCTTATCTCCCTGTGCTTTGTGTAGTAGCAGTATAACATTTTCTACTGGCCAGACTCAGCATAAAGTCCTGACTTTTCCATACTCCAGTGATGCAAAGTATCCATAGGCTTGGCTAAACACAGATAAACCAGCCTTACAGCTGTTTGCTGCTGCCAAAGGGGTGCAGAGCAGCTGGAACTTATTGGTAAATCTGGTCTTGTATCTTTCCAGTGCGTTCAGAAACCCATGTGTTTGGTTTTGTTTGGGTTTTTTGTTTAAACATACAGCAGGTTGCTGTGGGAAAGGCTGGTTTGTCTCCTGACATGAGAAGCCAACAAGGTTCAGAACCCAGAGCTCCTGGATGTGCTGTGCTTGGGCCAAGCTCTGCCTTCACAGGTTGAACATAACTAGCAGGGAGCACTGCACTTGCTTTGACAGACACATTTTATCCCTGGAAGTTGCTCAAAAATGAACCTGGAGTGCTAAATCCCTGATGGCAACTTTAGGAAAACAAAGAGAATAACTGAAGGTGCAGAAAGTCCAACAATGGACAAATGGTGTGGGGGTGAGTAAGTTGTGCCTAAAGCTGAGCAGGAACTAGATTTCCCACCTCATAGGGAAAAAATAGGAAAAATAAAGTGGGGATGTAGAACTTTTCCTACTTTGTGTCTGGATAACAACAGCAATTAAGAAAAAAACCCCAAACTTTTCCCACTTTGTATCTGGATAACAATAGCAATTAAGACAAAAAAAAACCCCCAAACTTTTTCCCATTTTGTGTCTGGATAACAATAGCAATTAAGACAAAAAAACCCCAACTTTTCCCACTTTGTGTCTGGATAACAAGAGCAATTAAGACAAAATAATTACGAACAAGACCATTCTATCCTTTGATAAGGTTATAGATGACTTCTGCTTTGTGTGACACAGATTCAAGACCTCTTATCTCAGAATCAAACCAGGACTAAAATCTGCATTTCTGAGATGAATCTCTCACCTATAAGATATAGGAGAGGCGGGTAGTAGTAAAAAAATCTTGGGGTTGCAACACAATTTGTGTTTTGGACATGGAGCACTTGAAATTGGTACATTCATACAAATAGTTTGTTTTGACAAATCTGTGCTATTTGCAGAGAAACACTTGTCAATAATAACAACAATAATGATGATGATGATAAATTAAAAAATCTAAACAGTTGGGAAGGTGCCTGATGATTTAGAGTAATTTGGAATGTAAAAATCATCTTGTGAATATTAGGGCACAGCAAAGTTAATGACCTCCTTTAAAGTCTCACTGAGAGGTCCTGGAAGCTGCAAATGGAAGAGGAACCTTTTGATGCTTCTTCTTGCATTTCATCCATGTACTGTTCTCTGGATCCTGTAAGCATTTTGAACTGTGCTATTTTCCCATGAACTGAGCATTTTCTCTCCTCCTTTCCCCCAGATGTGACACCTGGCACTAGGTGTGTGGCTGTGATCATCTACCAAGTCCCTTATTTCGCAGGAAGAAAAAACAGAAGGCATGGAGCATTTTATGACTTGCTACATATTGGGCACAACCATTCTCATGATTTCTGGATCTCTGTGTGCCTCCCCAGCTTGTCAAGGTAATTCATTCTTGAACACCCCAGAATTTCCCAGTTCTTACTTCCCTTTTTGCTTTGGGGAAAGTGATGAACCCTACTTTTCCCTTTTGAGATGCTTGACTTCTGTCAGTACCTTCTGGTCAAGCAGACATGGTTCTCATCTGTTTTCCTTGACAAAATCACCCAGAACCTGCCTGAAAAATACTGAGCCCGAGTGACAGAGTGTTTCTGAGGAGAGGGGAGGTTGTGCTGCATGGATATGGAGAGCTGCTGGAGTTGTCTCAGGTTATTTTCCCTTCAGGATACTGAGTAGTGCCTGTGGCTTCACAGCTATTGAATTCTGGTGGGCTTCACACTCTACAGCTCAAGTGGCAAGGGACAAACACGGCTTTGTTCTTAGTTTCCTACAAATGTAATTATTTCTAGGGGTTTACAAATCGATTGTGAGCATACTTTGACATATATTCTTTGTTGATTTTTACATTTCCAGTCTTTTCAATGGTTGGACAGCTAAAAAGCCAGCCAGGGAAATCATAATCTGCTGTAACTAAATACATAAAAATCCAATAATAAAATTATTGAGAAAAACCCTGAAGACATTTTTAAAGTAATGCAGAAAAATGTAAATCATTTAAAGAAACACCAAAGCATGGTGTAATTCACGATTATGTTAGTCAAACAACCATGAGCTGTTTTCAATAGAAAAAAAAGTGCCTGATTTTATCCTGTAGACTAGGCAAACACCAGAAAACAGTGTTCAGAGATCTCCATCATGTTCAGAAGCACTGAGAGCAGTACCCCTCATAAAGGAGATTTCCTTCTTTAGCTTTCTCACAAGAGAAAGGAGCAAGTCTAGGTACAGCTTTTTCTCGGGGGATAAAATCTGGGTATAGAATTGTTATCCGGGAAGACAAATGCAGGCGTTTGGAGTTGGTTGACTGAAATTTCATGTCCTTTAGGAAAATTTGTTAAAGACAACAAAAGACCTAAAAAAATTATGGCATTACTGTATCAAATAGTTTTAACTAGATTCTGAAAATGGATTTTTATTCAGAGCCTTGCTAATAATATCTTTTATTGCTTTCTTCCTGTTATGCACAGTGTTTCTTTTAAGTTCACATTTTCATTTTTCTCCCTGCAACACTGCAGGGTTAATGTAGATGTTCCTCAATATTAAATGCTATCTAATGAAAATGCCAATTTGAGGGTTGCTTGCTATTATTTAAACTTACCACTAACTAACTACAGGTTCAATTAATTGGAAGTTAAACTTAGAGTAATTTTTCTAAGTGGCTAATGATACATGTTCCTTACAAACCTTTCTTGAGTAACATAATGAGCAAAATATTTGAACAGAATAATAAACAATCCAATCAGTTCAAATCCTTTTAAGGCAAATAGGATTCTAATACTTTTTGGCAAAGTTCTAATGAATTTATTAACTTTCTAAGAGGAATAATATGTGCACACCTTTACTGTTTGATTATGATTAAATGTAAAATTCCAGAATTGTTAAGAGAGTAATCTGACAGATATTTCTATCCATCAAAATCTTGGACTGCCATAAATCAGCAGGAATCCTTTTCTCCCAAGAATTATTAGAGGAATTCTCAATCAGCTGTTGGCCAAAATGAGCCTCTAAAGTTTTAGAAGTTTACAAAACGATAAGTACATCTTTCTTAGGCAGTTCCCAGTTGTTGTGGAGGACAGCTTCATCTGTTGTCTTGTCAACATTGGCTTTTGTTCCTCGAGGGAATATCCTACAATATGTTTTCTTTGCCGTGTAGCATGACTGCAGCCCACCATAACCTCATGCCAGATGATAGTGTGAATTACGCAGAAGAATTGTTTTGCTGGAAGATTTTGGTTATTTCAGGAAAAGTTAACCATTAGGCCAAGAGACTAAAACCAGTAATACTCCTGAAGGTTGGCTGGATTAGTGATTGCAGGGTGCTTTTATGCCATCTGAGCTTTCAGACAGCAAAAGCAGAAACCTGAATGGAATGCTGAAATGATTGAGCTCACATGAAGAGCTGCTACAAGACCCATCTCAGTTTTAACTCTATTTTGTAAAACTATATATAGATTAGGCACAGTCATGTCCATTAGTAATTTCTGTCTTCCTCTCATGTAAGCATAAAACTAGTTTAACAGAGTTTCCTGGGAAGAGCATGATGAATCCAAAACACACAAGACCTCATCCAGCTTCCTGTCTGTAGGTAATGCTGCAGTCATTTTGGATTAGCGATAAACGGTCATGAAATTGGAAACAGGTTCCCCCAGCTTTACACAAGAATCTGCAAAAACATGAATACTTGTACCCAGAAAGCGTGATTCCAATCCAAACATCATAAAATAATATACAGTGCATGCTTAACTGCATGCAGGGCCATAAGAATGTATTAAATGACATTGCCAGATGCCAAAGACAAATATGGTTTCAGCATTCAGATGGACTGGAACCTGGAGGAGATGATAGCTTTTCTTGCACTGTTGTCAGGGCTGTATTTCTGTCAAATTATTTTTGTCCTTAGTTTTCGGTATCATTTCCCTCGTTCCTTTGCACGCGTGCTGTGACATTCTGATGGGAGCCCAAAAAAGGCTCTGGTACAACCTGAGCCCTGGTCAGATGTGCTGGCTGGGTGATCTCTCCTTGAAGCCCTTAAAAGGGTGCAGGGCCCCATCTGGAAGTGCTCAGTGATAAAGATCCTGGGGAAATCCTCACCAAATTTGGTGTGAGATGTATGGGTTTTACCCCAGGCTGTGAAAGGGAACTGCCACCCATGCACTTTCACCTGAACAGGTTTCATTTTTGCAGCCAAGGTGTTTCTCCAAGGTCAGAGATCTAAGAGAGGAGAGGGCAGACACAGCCATCTTCAGTCCCACATACAGCCACTGTGGTTTCTTCAGAGTACTACTGGGATCCCAAAAACCGTGATTAGAAATGCTGATCTGAACACCAGCCCCATGCAATCTGAGAGAAAAATGCAGATTCAGTGAGTAATTCATATTAGTCAGTTTTCTAAGGACTTGGAGGGTGAAACTTCCAAGTTTAGAATTCAAATATAGAATCCAAACTAAAGACATACATCATGATTAAATCATGCAAGTTGGGAGGCAATAATCTGAGAAAGCACTTACTCTGGGTATCTCATTAAAAAAAAAAAAAAAAAATGAGTGGAGCAGGGCATTTGCCAGCACATAGATCTAAATTTGGAGCTCAGCTGAAGCCATCCAATGTGAAAAATCAATGTCTTTTTCTTCATGCTTCCTGAAATGTTTGGGCTGCAGAAGATGAAAACCAAACTCAACTTTTTAAACCATAAGATAAAGTAACAATAAAAGAAGGCTACAAGGAAGACGTGTAAAAATGACAAAACTAGCCAGGCTGCCACTTTCCAAAAGGCTTTCTCGTATGTGTGAAATGAATTAGGGATTTCCCTAAGCTTTCAAACCAGCCCTGAATTATAGCATTGGGGCTAGGTGATAACATCTCTCCCAGTAGGAACTGAGTCAGAACAACAATGTTCAGTGGCAACAGCAGATCTCCATACTAACCCTTACAAATATGGGTTAAAAATCTTAAAACTCTGAAATTTATTTACTTCTTTATCACTGTTGCTGATGTTGTTGCCTCTGTATGAGAATTGTGGTTTGAGACCAGTCCCTTGAAGTCTCTTGCGCTTTTAAACGACCCGCAATGACCATTCATCATATTTCATGTAATGTGCCAAAATCACAGAATGGATTGGCTTGGAAGGGACCTCAAAGACCATTTTGTTCCAACCCTCCTGCCAAGGGCAGGGCCCTGTTCCCCTAGACCAGGTTCTTGGAGCCCCATCCAGCCTGGCCTTGAACACTTCGAGGGATGGGGAACCCACCAAAATACCCTTCTCCTACTAGACTAGGGCAAATATTCCAGCTGTGTAAGCAGCTGGAGCTGAAAATGAAAAATCTTACAGTTAGAGGGCTTTGCAGGGACGTGGATAAGCAGCACTTGGATCCCTGCTCCAGCCTCATGCCCCTCAGAACTGCAGAAACCTGCCAAGCACTCTTCCTGGAAGAGTGTTGCTCCTGCAGCCTGGTCATTCATCAGCCATTTGCTTTCCCCCCAGAATCTGCAGCAAGGGCTCCTTTAGTTTTCGGCAAAACTTTGAAATTTCTTGCCAAAATCTTTCAGTATGAAAGGATATTTCAGTTGCCTGGGAATAGATTCATATTTTGTCTCGGACCCTCCTCGTTTATGAATGCAATTTGTCTTCTAAAGTTACAGTTACCACAAAAATCTCAAAAAGTTTGCGTTGCAAAGTGTGCCCCCGGTGGTTTCCTTACAAAGCCTAAGATATGATAACAACCCAAAGCCTCACCACCGTGCCCTTGAACAGTGTCAGATGGATTCTCTGTACTCTTTGAACAATCCAGTTTTTTTTCTACAATATCTAATTTCACAGATAGAGGTGATAAAGGAGGAATATGGAAGATAGATAATAGATTTACTGGTAAAACAAATGTGCTTGTAATGGTACTTGGGAGAACAATTCTACTACTGTTATGTTTTTTCTTTCACGTGCAGCAGCAGTGGCAGAAGTACATTAATGTTATTTCACAGATACGTTTCAGATTTACTTTGAGAATCTCAAAATACGTGTGACTTGCTGGACAATCCTTCCCACAGATAACACTTTCATGTCTGCCTGATCTCAGATATTTATCTTTAAAATGTTTTTTCTCAAACAGGCATGCTAAAGGAGTCAACAAAAATGTCATTTTATCCCACGATTCTGTTTAAGGTGTCTTTGTGGTTTTCCTTTTTTATTATTGCAGACTAGTTCTTTTTTAGCTAACTTGTCCCTCATCTGCAAGCAAAGCAATTTGATTTTGCAAGAATAACAGAGACCTTTCTCCAGGACTTCATTACTCAGATTTTCAGGTTCCATTCTCAAAGAAATGAGTTTGAATGACATAACTGTTAATATAAATACCATGTCATCATAATTTCTGGATGCAGTGGCATCTAACTATCATCTGTACACTGAATTACAGCAGTACTACTGAGGGATTAACTTTATCTGAGGTTTTTTGGCTTTTTATAAAACCAGAAAAGCAAAATAGAAATCCAGCACAACCAAAACCAAGAAAAATCCTAGCCTCCAGTTGTAGGTAAGCTCTGAGGGGGCTAGTTTGCATTAGCAAAGTTAAATAAATAAACAGAGGAACTTCTGGCTTGATTCAATGAGCCATACTTAGACTCTCACAAAGCCACTGTTGAAGGCCTGTTTTTGCAGAGCTGCCACGCTCTGCAGGTCATAAGGACAAGCTAGGTCCATAAGGGAAAGTATTTTAGGTTTAAAAAACAGGAGGGAAAAAAAAAAAGTGCTGATTTGGGCATTCATAATCTCTATGGCACAGCAAACTGAAAATGCAGTAGCTCAGGCAGCATGTTTTTTGTCAGACTGCTGGCCTGCTTTTCTTTAGGGGATCTGGAGACGTATGGAGCTGTGTGAAAGGAATTCCTCATATCCAAAGCTTTCTGTCCTTGCAGCTCTGCTGATGTGGCTTGTTCTGCACTGGTGTCACCTGGGGGCTGAATGAATGGACATCTCAAGGGTGGCACTGGGATGAGCTGGCAGCTGCCCTGTGGCATCAGGTGCTGTGTCTCAGTACAAATTTCCCAAATTTCTTTTCTATGGTAAATTCCATGGCCTTAATTAATGACAGCCAAACCATCAGGAGATGGGCTCAGACTTGGTCTTGGTCTCAGCTGTTAACAGTGATTGGTGAGAGATGAAGAGAGCAAGGTCAGTGAATCTCCTGTGAGACTTCTGTGGGCTTCTCTCACTATTCCTACATCTTCAGCCACAGTGGCCTTTTTCTAGAAGATCAGAGCGATGGCAGGAGGTGAGGGTGACCAAAACTGGGTTGGGGGTTCCACATCAGGTGTTCTAGTTTTGAGGTCTCTGCAGCATTCCTTCCTCACAGGAGCTGTGACTAAGAGAGGAGAACAAAGTGCTTCAGTTGTCCAGTTTAAAGAGGAGACAGAAAAAGGTATTTTTTCCATTGTGCAAATTTTTGTTCCCCCTTCCTGAGGAACTGGTATAATTAACATTGATTTCTTTGGCTTTCCAGCTGTAATTGCTGAAGAAGCTCTGCTGGTGGAATTTTAACCCTTCTATCTTTCTACAGCCTTAACGCTGACCTTAAAGTTTCCCATGAGAAATAAGGGAATTTGTTTAATCTCTTTGTGTGGGGTTAGCCGTAGGTTATGGAAAATGACCTATAGTTATTGTGCCAATGAATAAAATGTCACAAGTCATTTTGGCAAACCTAAACAGCAAACTAATTGAAGGGCTTGTCAGTGAAAGTCAGAAAAAAAAAATCACCTGTTTTTAATACCTACCAGGGCTCAAATTCAGCTTTTATTTCACATATAAAGATGTTAACTCCAAAGCATACATAACTCTTTCTAGAACTACTTATGGTACGAATTTTCAGAAAATTGCATCAAACAATCTGAGCAATAATCAAAGTGATCCAGATTAAAACTAAAAGACAAATTGCTTTGCTAGTTCCTGCTTTGAAAGGAATTTTGAACTTTTGAAAGGAACGGGCTTTTCTTTAAAAAAAATTTGTTTTTAGGGGATATCTAGGAAAGCAAGGTTAGCAAAACCACTGTGCGGCTAGTGATGTAGGATTTATTACTCCCCGGGTCACATGTGCCATGGAGCAGCAGCAGTTCCATATCCTTAAAGATGGCTGGTCAGAAATCAAGAAGGTGTAAATACAGAACATCCCCTGATTGAGGGCTGCTGTAAGGAGCCAAGGGATCTGTGTGTCTGCAATGTGGTTGTTGCTGATTTTGCCTATGGTACTTTTTAGTGGACTTGAAGAACCAAGAAGCTGCAGCTTTACACAGGAAACGAACTTCTTGCAATGAGAAAAATGTGCAGAGAGTGCATCTGTTTGCTGGTAAATGACATCATTCTGCTACCTACGCACTCCCAGCACCTTTTTCTTTTTAAAATACCTTTCAAAAAGGTCCCAGCTAATGCAGAATTGCAGATTTTAATTTGACATCAGGTTTTCTGACAGTTTATATAGTTTTTTTTTCTTTTAATGCATGTCATGAAAATCAAGCTGTTTACCTCCACCAAGATTTCCCGAGGAACAAAGTGTGAGAACAAATTCTTTCCAGCCTTACACCAAGGCAATGGGGCTGACTTTCCAAGGCTTGTATGATGTAAGTGGGAGCAGTTTGGCTTTTGTTGTATAACACGTGTATATAAATATATGTATGTATGTAATAGAGATGAATGTAAAAATGTCGTCGAGGGAATATTTTAGGCTAAGTGTCAGGAATTGTTTCTTTGCAGTGAAATCTTTTACGATAGAGAAGAGTTTCTCCGTTGGGAGAAGTGGTGGGAGCTTCTTTACTCGATTAAAAACTGGACAAACCTCTCAGAACACAGCACGGAGCAGTTTTGTGCTGGCAGAGATATGAGCTAAGCACCTATGAGCTCTTTTCCACCCCCAGTTTCCATGAAAGATAGATGGATAGTTTGATAACCCTCGAGGCAGTTTTAGCAGCATAGTGCTAATGTAGCTCTTATCCTTGCCAGAGCAAGTTTTCAAAAGACATTTGGACAAACTGTGTCTGAAGTGGTTCATAAATTACACTGCGTTATATCAGCAAAACTCTCCTCACTTCAGGGAGGTGACTTCAGCAGCAAGAAGTCAGAAATTCCACTGGGATTATTGGTTTTGCTCCTGGGAAGCTGAATCCATGTGAAAACTTTTCCTGTGTACCAGTGGAAGAGAGGTGACGAGGAATGTGTTAAATGTCACCCACATTGAGCCTGCCTGCCACCTTCCCTTGTGTTTTCTCTGGAAAGTGCCTGGCTCAGAGAATCCCTTTGGTGGGTGTGACAGTGTTAGAACTGTCCTTGTGCCTTGGTCCCACCATCCCTGCCACAGGAGAGAGGATTTGTTTGCTTGGATGGGAAACAGGAAAATAGTGGAATTTACAGAGTGAATTGGAAAGAAAACTACACCTGATCACGCAGGCAGAGGAATCTTAGAAATGAAATAAGAGCATACAGATGGAAACATTTCCTGTTGCTGGTATGGACACTTTTATAGAGAATTTAAGCCACATAATACTTGCTTTCTTGTTAGGTTTGCCTTTTCACAAATCCTCTAAAAGCTGTTCAGAAGTAGTGACGAGAACCAGTGGATGGTGGTTCTGAAGGGAAACAGGGGAGGGCAGCGATTTCTCTTTATCAAAAGATGTCTAAGTTTTCTATCTTTTCACTCCAGGTTTTTGAAAGTGACAGCTCTAAGTTATATTTAAGCAGTATGTCTCACAGATAAATTCTGGGCAGCTGATAGATGTTTTCAGTCAGAGACATTGTCCCAGCTTAGAAGCTCCAGCAATGGGCAAGGAGAGAATGGAGAGTCTGCTTCCCTTTCAGTAAAGATTTCTCATTGCTACAGGACAATAATTAGGGGTTTATTCTGTGTTGCTTGGGTTTGGTTTTGGTTTTTTTATTCTTATTAAGATTTTGGATGGATTCTTTCAAAAACTTGTATGGTGCACTTGGATCAAAGATTCCTTTTGGAATCTCTGAGCACACTGCAGACCTGCTGTTAAACTCTGTCCTGGTCACTAATTTTGAGTGCACAGGCAAGTCTGTGTTTTATGTGTGTAGAGAGTATGGCAGGGTTGTGCTTCTAAGTGGAGAGGGAAATCAAAAGTAGTCATTGCCAGGAGTTCTGTGGAATGTTTAAAGTAGATCCTGAGCAGTGTGGGATCCACCTGTGCAGGAATTATCCATCAAATGTTCTGTGGAATGTTTAAAGTAGATCCTGAGCAGTGCGGGATCCACCTGTACAGTAATTATCCATCAAATGTTCTGTGGAATGTTTAAAGTAGATCCTGAGCAGTGCGGGATCCACCTGTACAGTAATTATCCATCAAATGTTCTGTGGAATGTTTAAAGTAGATCCTGAGCGGTGTGGGATCCACCTGTACAGTAATTATCCATCAAATGTTCTGTGGAATGTTTAAAGTAGATCCTGAGCGGTGTGGGATCCACCTGTACAGTAATTATCCATCAAATGTTCTGTGGAATGTTTAAAGTAGATCCTGAGCGGTGTGGGATCCACCTGTACAGTAATTATCCATCAAATGTTCTGTGGAATGTTTAAAGTAGATCCTGAGCGGTGTGGGATCCACCTGTACAGTAATTATCCATCAAATGTTCTGTGGAATGTTTAAAGTAGATCCTGAGCGGTGTGGGATCCACCTGTACAGTAATTATCCATCAAATGTTCTGTGGAATGTTTAAAGTAGATCCTGAGCGGTGCGGGATCCACCTGTACAGTAATTATCCATCAAATGTTCTGTGGAATGTTTAAAGTAGATCCTGAGGGGTGTGGGATCCACCAGTACAGTAATTATCCATCAGAGCCCCACCAGGAGCTGCCTGAGCAGAGGTGCTGCTCACGGTGATTTTTGTTATCTGTTTTGGGTGGAGAATGTATTGGCTGGTGATGCCATTCTCTTACTCTTTCTCTCCTGTTCCACAGCTGATCTGGAGGTCAGGATTTCCACCCTGCTGAAAGTGGCTAAAACACCAGGTAAAGATTAAATATGTTTTATTATTTAAACTGTGTTTGGTCCTGGCTATTGAGGAACTGAAAATTTGTTTTTTTAGTGAAATGGTATGGTGGGATCCTACTGGGGTAGAGTTACACACAGCCAGAAAGGCTCAGGTGAAGAGTGTGAGATGCAGGAGAAAAAAAAAAGTTTTCTGTAACAAAATTTGATGGGTTAATCCTAGAATAAGATTTGTTATTTGTTTATTTATTAAAGTGAGAGGTATCATTAATAGTAATTAATTTTAAATTAAATTGAGAGGGCTAAAAAGGTTGCATTGGGCCCAAGTGAAAAAGGAAAAGATGTGACTACTTACAACTTTTATTAGAAATGTTCACAAACCTCGAATTACTCAGATTCAATGTTTAGAGCCATAATCAGCTGTAGCAATGTTTCCAAGAAGACCATTGCTGCTCAGTGCTGTGACTCAGGTGTTTTCAGAGGAGCTGAGAGACATCTACTCATGTGACTTCTCTTAACACATAGGAGTACTTTTTTAGGTAAAAAAAAAAGAAGGAAATTTGAAGGATGAAGTGAAGGTCTTCACAAATAAATATTATTACATAAATAGTCAATAGTTATCATGAATAAGGTCTGACAGGACGTAAACTCTGCTGAAAAATCTTCTTAGGTAACCTACCAAAAGCTGAATATATCCTAATATGCCATTTATCTTCTTACAGCCATTTAAATCCCATGAAAAAAAATACAGGAGAAGGGGGAAAAAATCTTAGTTCAAACAATTTTTAGCTGCCAGTGTGTGGCAAGGAGCTTTTTCCAGTGCACTGGAGTAAAGGAATGGACAGGAGAAGGGAAGTTTGGTGTAACTCCAGAAATTCCTTTTCTTTCTTTCTTTTTCTAATGGCTAAAACCAAGGACTGAGGAAGTAGTTGGGGGCAGGAATCACTCTGCCTGCAAAAAGGCCTGGAAAGGACCAGCACACGTGAGGAAAGAGGCATCCTTGGAGGAACTGGCACAGCCAGTCACAACTCCTCATGAGGTTATACTGGGAAAGTGATAAATACACACATTAAAAAGGCTACTCTGCGTCAGGCCTTCTTCAAGCCTCTTTCTTGGAGCAGAAATTCTTTATATTAAAGGAATAGTGCGAGGCAGCGAAATGAAGTACTTTGAGCCTGTTTTATGAGCCATCTCTGTCTCCCTCTGGCTCTCTCTCCATACATATCAGCGTGTAACCTATTTGAAGTGCACAGTGTTTGAGCTCTAACACCATTTGAAAGTGTTCCATTTGGCGTGGCAGGATTTCCAGCACTCCACATTAAAGCCTGGGTCCTTTGGAAAGGGGAGATGCCAGTCAATCTGGTTTGCAGCGGGGGTTCTGAACCATTTGCAAGTTTTTAATCATATTTCAGAGCTGTGAAATGATGCCCTTTGGTGCTCAGCTGCTGTTTCCATCAGCTGGCTGGCTCTGTTTGAGCACTGGGAATGCTGATAATTTAGGGATCATCGCTCTCTCCTTCACAGAAGGTGTTGGGAATTATGAGAATATGAACAGGGTTGGATGGGCTGCAAATGGCTGCAGGTTTCAGATGGGCTGTGAGGCTTGAGAAGGATCACAATAAGCAGGCAGCAGTGCTGGGAGGCCTGATTCCACTCACAGAAGGGCCTCCAGTGAAAATTGTGAGGTTTTCGTGCAGTGTGGTAAGAGGGGCCAATTAATCAGCTAGAGAGATTGAGAACCATCTAAATTAGAGGCTTGAAAATAATCTAAAATAAAATAAATTGAAAACACTTGGAGGGTCTTGAGGCTATTGGGCAGGGAAAGAAAGTTTGCAAACAGGTCTTGTTGCTGTGAGTTGAAATGACTGTAGCATTCACTGATTCTAACATTTATTTTCTTTTATCTGAGTGTCTTTTCCCTGCTTTTGGAGAGGATTTGCAGAGTGCAGAATTAGTCAATTTTCATAATCTGGTATTTTCAGACTAGCTGTCTGAACAGCTGGGAGCTATTTTGCCCTGCATGAGGAGGGAAATGGTGCAAGGAGGAGAGGAATCCTGCACTGGGGAGAAGTGCTCTCAGCTGGAGAGCCAAGCTCAGACCAGCAGCCCACAGCTCCCTGCAGATTCTGCATCACTGCAGTGATGCCACCACGGCACTGACAGCTCTCTTCAATTATTAACAAAACACAAATATCAAACAGATAAAGAGATTTTTATTTAAAAAAAAAAAACCAGCTGCTTTAAAGTAGAAGTGCACAGTTTAGAGTACAAGGGTTCCTGGAATATTTTCCTTGATATCTTCTGACAGCTCTTTTCCTTGCTGCTGATCTAGTATTCCTTCCTCTTTATTGCTGTTGAAAAGATTGTTCTTAAGGAAATAGAGACGTACTTTGGGATTTCTGTTGGCAAAAATAAATATACAGTGTCCTCACGAAGTAATAAGTGAATAGGATCCTATTGTAAATATTTTGCAAAGAGGGAGGTGGGGTAGGGACTGAGACACAAGGAGCAAAACACGTTTCCTGAGGTCAGTCTAATTTAGTACAATAAAAATCTACCAAATACCTAATGATAGATTTCTTCCATATCATAATGTATTTATAAAGATACTGCTGATACTTATGAGTTTAATGTAATGTAAAACAAGAAAAAATTCTGGTGTTCTAATTTTTTCCTGCCTTAGAAGATTGTATTTTTAAGTCAACTTTAAACTGTCTGGATCTAATTCTTAACTACATCACTCTACAGTAATGCTTATCACCACAAAGAAAGCTTTTAGTGTTTTATAAAGTGATTGTTTTTTAAAAAAGTTGTTTTTCCAAAATAGCAGTTCAGCTTCCTGCAATGTAGCTGTCTGAATTTTGGAGAGAATCAGGGTCTTTGATTGACACAGGAAGTATTTTATGAAAAGTAGTTTTAGGGTACCCCTGAAGCTCCCACAAAAACTCATGAATTCACACCCTTTTCTGAAAAAAAAAGTAAGATCTTGGGCTTTAAAAAAAAGAGAGTTATGCTTAGAAAGATAGAGAAGCTGCTGAGGCTGGCAAGGAAGGATATTAGGTGGGCAAGAGGAAGGTGCTGCTTTAGGAGGTTTTCTTTAGAGCTATTGGAGCTCTAATGGAGCTTTAATTGCAGCAGAGGGTGGAAAAAAGAAGTCAGGACAGGATGGGGTGAGAATCCCGGACAGACACTCTTTAGCTGAATGGCATTTTCAATATGTCTGTGAGGATAATATTAATATTAATTTGTGGGTGTTAATATTTTCGTAAATAATTTCTGTCTCATCAAGCGCCCTGAAAAATGATGTTGTCACTTTTATACAATGGCAGGATTTTTACCTCTGCAGTTTCTTCACGGACCAAAATGTGCTAGTTTTTACTTAGGCCTGACAGTAAGAAGGAGATAATTCTAATTTTAAAAAGAAAACTTTTACTTGATCTACCCCAAAAATGACACTTGTTTTGCTCAGCTATTTCTCCTGTGAAGTATCAGTCTGGGGTCTGTCTTTTAATACTGGTTGGCCAATAGCCAACTTCCCCCAAGGCTGGCATCCAGCTTTTGGAGATCAAGAGATCTCAGATCACAGGAGATAAAATGGTGTTCTCACCCCTGCAGAGGCTGTTGAGAGGGGCAGTGACAAGGTTACTCAGTGGGTTACAAATCAAGCTGGAGGTGCTGCATGAGAGCCTGTAAAATTGAGTCAGACTAAATTATTGAGATAGTACCTCTGAACCTAAAATCTTCTAAGCAATGGAGCTAAAAAATATCCCTAGAAAATCCTTCCTTAGCCTGACTCTGTTCCCTTTCCCTCTGCTTTGGATTTACTGGGCTTTCTTTTGTTCTTTTCCCTCAGCACTACCGAATTACCCTCAGTAAATCCTAAATCTGCTGTGGGAGAGCCAGCAGAGCCCTGGATGAGGTGCACTGATAATATTTCCTGCAGAGCAGGAAAGGACAAGGATTGGCACCATTTAGCACAGAACAAAGCAGCATCAAGGTTTTTAGTGTGCTTGTTGCAAACTTCTTTGGGATTCTAACTTTTTTTTTTTTTTTTTTTTTTTTATTGGGGGGGGTGTTTGGATTTTTTTGATTTTTTTTTTTGGTTGGTTTTTTTGTTTGTTTTTGTTTGATGGGTTTTGTGGGTTTTTTGTACAATGAATCTGTGTCAGTGTTTGATGCTTTTGGTGAGTAGGTTTCAATTCTCCTCCTGTGTCAGCAAAGATCAGGCACAAAAATTTGTGCCAGAAATTTCAAGAAGCCTTATTCCACTCCCTGGAGTGGAGGGAGAAAACCTGTAACAGAGTAGAGAAAGAATTCCACACATCCACCTACTTTCTTCTCATTCTCCAGGGCTCTCTCTTTTCCTTCTCCTGTTGCTGAGAATAATTTTTTCTTTCTACTGTATTCTTGAGTAGCTCTCACCTAATACATTTTATTTTGCTAATAAATTAGTTTCCTGGTAGTTTTAGTTGTAAGTGTGTTTGTGACACTATCTGGGTCACAAATTTGGTACTAAATGACCACAGTTCATAAAACTTAATTTTAGAAAATGAGAAATTGATTCTCATCTTGTTTAAGTGCTCAGACACCATGGTGTGTAAAACAGATAATAACTGTGTGTGATTCTTAGTCCTGTGCTCTTACCTTCCCAGGGACAGGTTCTTTAATTTTGTAATGAGTAAAATTAGAAAGCTTCAGTTTGGATCCACTTTTGATTGTGAGAACCAGGTAAGACTTTTGCAAGAGCTCTGCAGAGTTGAGGGATTTCAGTAGTAGCTGGAAATAGCACAGAGATGATGGTTTTGAAACCTCTCATTGAGTGGAGCATAAATAGAAAACATTGCCACTTCTCACTGTGAAGAACTACATCAAAATTTTCCCTTTTTTGGTTAAAATTTTCAATTTTATTCTGGTGAGTTTTGTAAGAGCAGTCAAGTGTTTCCATTTCTTGCTGAAACTGGGGAAGTTTATGCCCCCCATTACCATGGAGTGCTTTTGCTTTGGCAGGAGAAAATGCAGATAAATTTAATCAGTCTTCACATCCCTGTGGAAGCTTTTGATTAATTTCCTTTCTGGGGGTAGAGGAGCAGCTAAGAGCAGATCACTTAGTCAGGATCCTGTCTTTGGGGCCAGTAGGAGCTTTTATAGGAAAACATGAGTATGAACAGTGACAATTATTTAAAAGGTGACTGATATTCTTCTGTGGGTAACAATCAAGATTCTGCCTAAGGAGAATAGGATCAGCAGATCTATACTCACTGGGCAGTCTAGAAAGGTTTCCAGGTTTTTGTAAATATGTCTCTGAAACAAATTCTGAGGTGAAAGTGTTTGCATTTTCTTTCTGTGGATGTCCAGTACCATGCTGGCTTAGTGAGGCTGTTCCTTGAAATGTTATTTGTTTTGTTTTGGTGGTTTATTTTTGAGCTCATTTTCATGACAATGTATGTGATGGCTCCAAGGTTTCAGTTCCTGACTGATAATCACCACTTCAGGATCCTTTTTTATTTGTGAACAATTAACACAGAATAACATCAATATTTATAAATGTAGAATATAGCACACAGAGAAAAAAAAACTTCTTCCCTACTCATTTAGGCTCACAAGTTGGGCCTACAGAGTTGGAGCTCATCTTTATTATCTTGGATAGGACTCTCATATCATCATATAATTTTTCATGATAAGCTAAAAATGTATTTGGGAACAGAAAGACCTGTTTGTTCTGGAATAGGAATTTGAGTCTGTCTTCACTCAGCTGCAACTTATCCTCATGGCAAACACAGCCAGACTATGGGAAACAGTGGTGTCCCTGAATCTAACACCTCTGTTTGATTTTATTGGGGTCTGGTATTATTCCCCCAGCATCAAAGTGCCAGGATTCAAAATAAATACTGGTGAGTAGATGAAAGTGAAAAAAAAAATAATCCAGAGACTCTAAATTTGTTCAACACCCACACTGGAAAGTCAGAGCAACAAGTGAAGTTAAACAATAGAGTTTTCAACACTGATGTGGAGGGCAGGAGGGGAGCTGGGTACAATTTAGGAGCTGCAGCACAGTTGAACCCTGTTTTGTTAGGAGACACAAGCAAGCCTGCTATTCTCTGCTAAAACATGGGATGAGAACTTGTAAAAAAAATGTGCATTTTCTTGTTTGGCCGAACGTTTCCAAGAGCAATGAACAAAGATGGACAACTATTAGAGGACTTTATGTATTTTAATGTTACAAGTGGGAACTGCAGGATAAAAACAAAGACGTCAAAATGCCATATGCTGCTTTTTGTCTGTTACAGAATCAATTCAGCTGCTTGCAACTTTAGGTTCTTATTACTGCAGAGGTGAAAAATGCAGTCTTTGTGGGCCTTGTAATCAGTTCCAAAACCTTGGATCCTAAGCCACAACGCACTTAAATGCTCTGGGATCTTGCTCTTTATCTTCTTGGAGGTAAAAGTAAATCCATGAAAGAAAAAGTGCAGTAATTCTTCCATATGTTTGGCCATGCTCATTCCCCTCCTGTTCACGAATGCTGCTCAGTGTTTTCCCTGCCCGTGGGCTCCCTTTAGCCCTGTGCTTGTACCTGATGGATGATCCTGGAGCCTCTGTTCTCTTGGGCTCCCAGCCTAACCTTCAAGCCTTCAGGTGTCACATACATTCAGTGCCTTGGAATTTTTTTATTTTTTTTTTCCCTATCCATTTTAATCCTCCGTCATCAATCTGTTAACAATCCCTGCATGTTTTGTTTCATCTCAGGAAACATCTGGAATAGCCATACATATTTAGTGGGTTTTTTTTGGTGAAAGGATCTTTTTTTATTTGGTTTCATGTGTTATTTTTCCTCTTTCATATACCTTGCTTAGCTACCTATTTTCACTTATATATATGTTAGGTCATGAATTTGTAAAGTGGATCCTTGTCCTGCCATCAAACAATGTGTGTAAAGAATTGCTTATTTATGCAGCTTTTTAGAGTAACTCTTCTGTAGTATTTAAGAGTTATTTAACATAACTTTTCAAAAGCAGTAAATAAAAAAATCATAATATTTTAGAAATTACCAACTAGTGTGATTAGGTACAGACTTAACAAGGCAAATGAGAAAAAACAAAAAAACCCAGCTATATAAAAAGCTGACTGAAGGTAGAAATGCAGAGCTTATCTAAGTGCATCATAGACATACTAATTTTAATAAAAAATAATTGTAATGCAAATCTTTTGTATTACACCTGACTGCATAGAACTCTTTAATGGGGAAAAATAAAATTTGAAAACAAGAAGTAGATTAAGAGTTCATCTCTGTTCTCAAGTCTTCAGACCCTGTTCTGGAGGACAGTGCTTTGAGAACTAAGCTAAAATACAGCAACAAAATGGTGGTAA
Organism: Sylvia atricapilla; assembly: GCF_009819655.1. Classification (NCBI taxonomy): domain Eukaryota; kingdom Metazoa; phylum Chordata; class Aves; order Passeriformes; family Sylviidae; genus Sylvia; species Sylvia atricapilla. The sequence goes on from NC_089143.1 coordinate 66,830,281, forward strand.
ATGGACTGAGAGGGGAAAAGTGTTAATATTTTCCTTGAAGTGATGCCACACACAACCAGGATCAGTGCAAGAACCTGAAGAAGGGCCAAAAAGGGAACAAAATTTAAATGAACTCTGGACTAGGGCATCCTTCTGAATTGGGGAGTCCTATCTGTGACATGGTTTGCCCCGAGGAGAGAGCTGTGTGAGCAGCATCTGCCTCTTGTGCTATCAGAGGTTTGAGAGACAGAAACACCCCTGAGCACCACAATTAGATGGAGCCCTGTCAGGTAAAGGCACATTATCTTAACTCTGTAACTGCCTCTGCTGCTGCCATCAGGGATGTACATCTACAGAAATGCTGACCCTGTGTTTAAAACTGTCTGAGAGCTCTGCTTGTTGTGTACCCTCCATTTGGTGGGTTATACAGTTGTTTTCTCTCCATGGCTCCTTTGGGGAGAGATGATTTTGTAATTTGAACCACACAGGCAGATTAGCTATCACTCTTGGCTAGTGCATTTATGGATTTTGCTTTCAACCTGGTTTTAGAAACTTGCTCATCTGTCTCACTGGCTCCTATGTTTTAGGGGGGATCTAATGTCCCTGTAACCATTAAGATTTGGCCGCGTTCTGCTCCAATGTAACAGCTCCTCGGAGCTGCAGGAAGTTTTATTTCTGTTGCACATCTGCAGCGAGAGCCAGGCATTTGAAATCTGAGCCCCTTAAGGGCCCGTGTCTCAGAGATATTGATCATCTCCTGCAACTCTTCGTCTGCTTTCGATTCCCAGCGCAGCCGGCGGGAGTCGAGGCTCTCGGCACCTTGCAGGATCAGGCTCACAGAGGTTGCTCTTGGAGGAGGTTGTCTGCCTCTGCCTTCAGCTGGCTGGCTAATCTCTCATCAGATGGCTCCATGTGTTGTGGAACATCCCAGAAATTCCTGTTCTGTCAGCTGAAGGCAGAACAATATCTGCATTGTCTGAGCTCGGGATGAAAAGTCGCTAAGTGAGAGCAAGCCGGAGTCGTGGATTTCTGCTTTCTTGGAAATTTGCATGTGAGGCTTTGTTTTAGGATATTGCCTATATTGAGAAGGGGCGTATTTTCCAGGAACTTTGGTCTTCTAGTAATTTTTTTTTCTGCTTAGTAACTTAATAGTTAAAGCAGGTTAAAAATTAAAGGCAGAACTTATTTCCTGCTGGGGCTTCTATCCTGCTCAGACTAGCAACGAAACAGGGAGGTGACTTGAGAACTCCAGCTCTCTGAGATGGTGGAGACAGCTCATGTGTGATAAGGACCCAAAAGAATCTTCAAAAAGAGTTGTGAACGTTTAGTATGACTGGCAATGAGAACTGCATTGGAGCCAGGGGGAGGTGAGGAGGAAGAAAACCTCACCTGAGCACAGCCTGTTTTTTTAGTGGAGGGCTAAAGAAAAGATTTCTGGAACCATTTTTTTAACACATTTGAGGATATGAACCTTTTACCTGCTTCTCATAGAATTTATGAATAAAGAAAATTGTTGACATTAACACAGGAACATTTTTACAGGAGGTGAGAGTGGATAACTGAACATAACTTCATGGATCCTTTTCCCCTACTTTCTGTGAATAAAAGATTTTCTGAAAGGAGACTCTCCTATAAGCCAAGTTCTGCTTTCTGTAGAATTCTAACACTTAAACAGTGAAAATAAAATAAGAAAGAAGATAATTCAAGGCACAGAAAAGGCTTATTTTTGGGAATCTGAAGCACCTGTCAAATGGAAACTGCATGGAACCTCACAAAAAAAACCACCAAAACCAAAAACAAATAAACAAACAAAAAATCCAACCCAAATTACCCTACAATAGGCAATAAAAACAGAAGGAATTATTAAACTGTTGGGCATAACACTTACTGAGTAAACCCCTTTTCTCCTCTGCTTGCACATGGCTGTTTTGAGTACACTCAGCACACACTTTATTCTCCAGGCCTCCGTTCCCAAATGGGACAGGATACTCTCAGTTGCCTTCCCAGTCAGAGCTTTGGTCTTGAGTTTTTCTGTTTTCACTGGAGTCAGCTCAGGCTGTGTTAAGCCAAAGTGCACAGTGCATTGGACAGGTGAAAACTGGCAATTTGAAAGTATGATGCCTTTTCCAGAGACTGGATCTATCCTTATCCTAGGCAATTATTTTGGCAGTGCAGTTTCCATTTTCCAAGCAGCAATGCTGCCAAAGATTTTGATCAGTCTGGCATAAAATTCTGCAAAAAAAGTTAAAGCTAAATCAGCAGCATGTTGAAATCAAGAGATGGATGGGGAGCATAATCAGAGAGAAAAGCAGAAATTTATCTGCTACATCTTCCCTAGATTTTGTTCTTTTGGTGCAGATATCTGCTGTGCCTTTGCAGATTCCATATTGATAGTTTAAAAGGACAATAACTTGTCTGTGCAATAGTTACCTGCAGCCTGATGCACCCATTGTCATTAAGTAGCCCTTGTAAAGACCTTTGCAGCTGAGCAGGATTTTTCTGAACGAGTTAAAGAGCAGTTGCATATTTACTGAACCTTCTGATACAGAAACTTTTCCATCAGAGCAAATACTATTCCTTTAGGAAACCTCCTAAACCCAAAATGAGTTTCCTTGATGTGGAAACCAGGATGTGGGAAGAGTGGAAAGAAGAGATGGTGCATGTCAGGCTCCCTGTTTTGAAGTCAGGGCATTTCCAGGATGTGCATGTGAAGACAAGGATGCTCCTGGATGCCACGATATGGTTTTAGTTACAATTGCCCCTGGTGTTGGGGTCATGTCCTGGCTATCAGTGCTCTTTCTTCAGGAATAATTTTCACAGTGGTTTTATGATTGGCTCACTCTCCGAAACAGTTATTCTAGACTCTCTGAGGAAAAAAATATTAGTGCTTTGATATAAAGAAAATATTTGAAAACCTAGGTGCAGCTTGGTCTTGCTTTTGCCCAGCAGGGAGAAATATTCCTGCTTTAAAACAATTTTAAGAAAGCCTTGGTTGTATTTGATCTGTCAGTGAAATTTGTTCTTATTGTTAATAAAACTTGATCTCTTGGACTGGGTGTTTAAGAAATTACTGTGCAGCAAATGTATACCATCAATGTGGAAACAGGAGTTGGCATTAAACTTCTGTGTTTATCAGAACAGATATGGAACCTAACCACGGGGAGAAAAAGATGACTTTATTGGTAGGAATGTGGGCACTTCAGTGATTAGATAGGAGTTTTCTGGATATTTCTGTGATCCATTTTGATTCCTGTCTTTTTTTTAGGTTTATTTGGGGTTTTCACGCCCTTAAATATATTAAAAAGAAGTCCTCAGGGAGGTGTTTCAATAGCAAAATAAAATAGATTTGAAATAAACCTAATTAATTAAGAATTTTGATTCTCATTACATTGTATTGATATAAATCAGATACTGGACAGAAGTAGAAAAAAATTGATAGAGGTGCTGGCATTTCTTGTAAGATTTCTGGTAATGGTTCTTGTCATCAGATAAGGAAGATCAGACATTTTAATGTAGACATTTTAATATTTGAAAGACTATTCCAGAAAAATACACAGAGGAAAAAAGAGATAACAGCTTAAGTAAGGAGTCTTCTCAGTATTGTATCCAAAGAGAAAATACAGCAAAGTTGTATTTTGGGAGTACAAAACCTGTTTGGACTTTGAAAAGTTGTGTAGTACTTAACCTGGTATTCCCAGAGGAATAAAACTGCTTTTGTTCAGGCAGTGGAACCTAGCATAGCAGAATTTGGGTTTGAGTCCTGACTCTTAAAGATGTGAAAATTAGGCTTAAGGATGCTTGTAGCACATTTTATTCTTTTTATTGGAAAAGTAAAAAAGGCCAAGTACTTCTGCGTTGTGATTAATCTGGGCCAGGAAGGAACTCCATCCCATGCCACGCCTAAGGACAGCTGCACTCCATCCAGCCTTCCTGGGAATACTGGTTTTGAAGAAAGGACCTCCCTCCTTGATTTCGTGGGAGAAAACAATACAGGATTAGGGATTTGGCTGAATTATAACTGCGGGCAGGGAATGCAGGTGCACTTTTGCATGTCTTGGGAAGCTTTGGAGGGGTTTGCATCCTTGGTCTTGTCCCTTAATGCAGCACCCCAGGAGTCAGCTGTACGAATTTGCTCATAAAACAAATGAACCCAAAAAATCCTAAAACCCCAAAATCTACGTTTCCAGAATTCCAACATTTTCCATGGCACTGTCCAGCTGGTCTGACTGCAGAGAGGCACTGCTGGCACAATGAGATGGTTTTTCTGTGCCCCTGATGAGTCACCTCCAAGAAAATAAAGAGAGGAAATATGGGATGCAGAAAATGCCTGCTCTTGGACTGATGCATGTAAGAAACTGAGTGTGCACGTTAATTTGCCATGGGGACCAGAACTGGGATCACTGTGTGGGATTTTTGAGTTCTTAGTGATGTAATCCTCTTAGTAAAATGCCATTACTTTGAAGATCATCTTTGCATTCTTTAACAAATATGTAAGTGTTAAAAGTAGAAGCCTATACAATGGTAATGGAATGGCAACATTCATCCTGTGATAATGCTGAAATTCAGATCTTTCCTCTATTCCTAGGAAGTTTAGGTTTGCATTATATTCTTAGGTTGCTCATGCTTTTTTTTTTTTTAAGGAAATCCTGACTGTGGTTTTTCATCACACTCACATTTTTAGTTGTTTGCAGTGTGAACTGAAGGCGCTTTTATTTGTTTGAAATGCTTTATTTGTCTATTTGTCAACTCTTTAAAAAAAAACCAAAAACAACCCCACTCACTTACTTCAACTCCAGTATTTAAAGACAAAACAAGCTACAAAAAAAACCCCCAAGCCACTCCACAAACTGGGAAAGGCTGACCAAAAGCTGGTTCACTCTACTTGTCCATGTGATCTTATCAGCCTGGCCTTTTCCTTCCCAGATGTCACGGTTTTATGTGGTGTAAATGATAGTCTCATTACCCAGATGGTCTAAGGAGGCAGCAGCTTCTGGGAGGTAAATGCTGTTTAATTCTCTACCTGCTGGGTCTATAAAAAGAGAAGCCGGTCAGTGAAATGTCTGAACATTGCAATGTACATTTGGGAACCAAAGCCTTGAACCTACTGACTGTGCACTTGACCAGATGTGGCCTCATCTTTACAGAGAGAACCAGACCGCTAATAAAATTATTCAAAATAAGACTCAAGAGTGGCAACCACAGGGCTGCTATTCTCATCACAATGAGCTCAGTTTTGAGTGAACAGTGAGGGTTTAGTCCTCATTCACGCTGAAATATAATCAGTTTGAGGGGAGAAGGTTTTTTTCTCCTTTTTTGTAGGTTTTTTTTTTTTTTTTTTGATGTTTTTGTTTGTTTTGTTCATGTGTTTCTTTGTTTGTTCCCAGACAAGTACCTAACAATGAACTTGGTTCTAATTTTCAGTACAGATATTTTTGGGGAAGAAGAGAGGTAGTTCAGCACAGCTTAAGAGAAGCAGTAATTGGGCACAAAGGGCTTAATTAATTTTGTTCTTGGGTGATAGTGCATAGCATAAGAATCTCACTGAAATTAAAATCACATATCTGAGGGCAGAGCTGACCCATTTAAAGTAAGTGTGGCCTCCCTCCTAAATGCCAGAAGCTATTGGACAGCTTTCAGAATGCCTCCTTGGAAATTACTCTAAGTCAGCAAATAACCAGACAGAGAAGTATTTCAAATTACCTTGTTTTTTTGTAAATGCTATGTTGGTTTTTCTGGAGACAGAGCTGCATGCAGCAAAGTTTGCTACCCAGATGAATTAAGTTAAAAATAGACTAAGCTGAGGTAAGCAGGTGCCATCACAGTGGTGTTCTTGAAATAGCACCTAAGTACTTTAATTCTGGGTTTGAATGCCCCAGTCCAGGTGCCCAGATTTTTGATATAAAGCTCTGCCAGAGTTTGCTGCCTCAAAGACTTATAGGTGATGGAAAAGTGCTTGTCTGCCCCGGGGAGTCACTAGTCCCAGAATTTCCTTAGGGTTGGAGATCTGGGGAGAAGACCCTGTGGAGCCTTTTTTTCCAGTTCTCATTGGGAAAAATAATAAAAAAAAACCCACCCAACATTTTAAGGTGAAATATCAAAGAAAAGAAACAAGATTTTGGGGGTTTTGAATATCAAAAATCACTAAAGTTGACATTGAGGCCTTACTCAATTCTAATGCTTCTTCTGTCTTTGATATTTCTAGTAATCTACTCTCCAACTCACCAAAAGATTTCAAACATCAAGCCTCTGAAGTATTTTCCTGCTCACTATCTCTATTTTTTAAGTGCAAAAGTGTGAGTAAAACTACTAATAACTGACCAAAACCAGCAACATGAACCTGAAGTTTTATTTGGGTTGCTAATCAGAACGAGAGCCTTTAACACTGTTGATAGAAACACTAGTGAAGTGCAACTTAACAATACTCACATTTGAAGGAAATAGTTAATGTTATTACAGCCCAACTGAACAAAAACCCTTTAAAAGCTGTGGAAGAGGCTGCTGTTGATGCTAATACAGGCTGATAGCCAAGGCCTGAAATTAATAACAGAGTCTAGAAGGCAGGACTTCCAAATTACTGAGGAGACAGAAGATGAGCAGAGAGAAGAAAGTATTTTTTAAATCAGCTGATCTGCTTTAAAGCCAACCTGAGGCTGTAGGCACTGAAAGTAAGGAGGAGCGTGTTTGCTGAAGTGTTCTGGAAAAGAGCAGGAGCGTTTTGTTTGGGTTGGGTCAGGTCACAGTTGGTAGTGAAGGAAGCTGAGTGTCTGATGGAAGGTCAGGTCCTTAGCAGAGCACCCAAACTGGCTTTTGTGGTTATCCTGTGCAGAGCCAGGACTTGGAATAGCAGCGATCCTTGTATCCTTCCAACTCAGGATGTTCTGTTTTGTCTGGGTAAAATAAAAAATGAATATTTCATTTCATTAGCTTCATTTTTATGAAGCTAATGAAATGAAATATTTCATTTTTTTTGTGAAAATAGATGATGAAATCATCTATTTCACCTACATCATGGGTGGTGAAGGAGCTGGGAATACCTGGGGAGTGCTGGAAGGTCTGAAATTTTGGGAGTAATTTGGGGAGTAATGAATTATCTGAATAGTGATGGGAGTCGTTGTGACCCACCTCACAGAGCTCTGAATTATCTTCTCAGAAGCAAGTGAGATGGAGGATCATCCATGCAGCTGTAACTTGTGCAGCAGCTGTGGGCAAAGAGGAAAAGTTACTCGTCAGAAAAATATAAAACTACACAGAGAATGTCTGAAACTCAGCTAAATTCAATTCAGGAAGTTTTGTAACTTCAGATTCACGCTCACAGTGGCCATTGCTGGGTGAATTTTGTTTTCTCCTGATTTCTAGTGGTGCAGCAGTGTTCCCATTGCTGACTAGGAAGATCTCTGAAACAAACCTCAGCTATCACCTTCCCTCTGGCTGTTATCAGTGTTCTCTGATGATCGTATTGTTACCAAAGTGTTATCTTTCCCCTTTAATTCAGTGACAGATCTCTAGTCTTCAAGGAAAGATATCACCTTTTCCCTCTGGGAAACCAGAATATCTGCCTCAGGACCACTGTTTAACTTACTGATGGAGATATGTATGTATTATTTTAATTTATGTATTTTTTTTGCCTTATTGCAGTATTTAAGTATATTTCATAATTATTCAGTATTATTTAAACACTGAATATAAAGTTAAAACACTAAATATAAAGCTTAGTATTTATTTATATTTAGTATTGACATTATTTTAATATAAATTATTAAAGTATAAGTATTAAAGTATATTAATAGTATTTAATATAAATATTAAAGTATAATAAAGTATTAAAGTATAAATTATTATAAGTATTATCTATATTAGTATTTATTTATATTTAGTTAAAACACTAAATATAAAGCTTTTAATAACACTTTTTGTAACTGCTTAAGCTTTAGACTGGGATAGATAACACAGGTTAAAAATTCTAAAATTAAGTTTTTTGTGTATTACTCTTACTTTTGGCTGAATCTGCCTGTTATGACATTGGGAGCTGCAGATCTCATTGGAACTGATAAGCATGAGAGGTCAGTTAGAAAAACGTCAGAAGCACTTTATCTTGCTATTACTGAGGCAGCCTCTCCCTGCAAATGCCCAGAGCACCAGGCAACGTGAATGCTGGATTCTGAAGTTTTCCCTGGGGTCTGGGTACATCCAGGGAATATATTTAGTGGAGGAGTATGTGTGTACAGATAGAGGAGCCCATGCTGCAGCTGAAACCAAGCCAAAGGAATTCTTAGCCTTGATTCTTCCTTCAGAGGAGAACCAACACACGTGAGAGAAGTGCTCAGAGACTGGGGGCATGGAAAGAGTCTTGGAAGTACAAGCAAACACCCCCTATCTCTTCCTGAGGGATCTCTGCAGGGCTGAGGGAACAGAGAGAGGGCTTTGTGCACATTTGTTGTAACTTAAGTGGGATGGCATCAAAGAGGAGCCTGATGCCATGGCCAGCTTCACCTCCTAACACAAACAGCATGGAACTCTGCAGATATTATGGCTTGGTCACCCGGAGCAGTTTTTCAGTTTGTGCAGTTCAAAATTAAGTACGAGTCCTGCTCACACAGGAGCTGTGTATTTTTTCATAGCTGTTGGGGAATCTTGCTGTAGCTCCCCATGTTTTGAATTCCATTCCCAAAAATCTACCTGTTTTCACACTATAGAACTAATATGCTTCTTTTCAGCCTAATGTTCCCTAGCTGCCTTTTTGCCTTTTTTTTCTTTTCCTCCTGATCAACCTACTTAAAACAGTGAGCATTTTTTGCTTTAGAGGTAATATTCTTTAAAATATTCATTCTTTAAAACAGTAGTTTATTTTTTCCAACCATAAATACGCCACAACTCTAGAAAGTGCTAAGTGATAATAAAAAAGCATATTGCAGCTGGAACTGATATTTGGTGCATTAATTAGATCCTTCCTCTCATCTTATGACAATGTAACTGAACCATAAAAAAAAGAGCTCTGCATTAGCTCGATTAAATATACATCAGCTACTCAGCAAGGAGGGACTTTAAAACTCCTCTTTTCAATTGTAGACTCCAACAGTAAAAGTAAATGCAACAGAGAACTTGATGTGGTTAGAGAGTGCTGTTTATTGCTGGTGGGCTTGTGCAGGGAGGGCACTGAGCAACATTAAAATATTAATTTGAGCCACAGTCGAGCCTCTGCTGTCCACAAACAAGCATCTGACAAAGTTGCTTAGGTAAGAGATAAGGGAGAGAGATAGAGGAAGAATAATCTCAAAATGTGGAGAGAACGAGAAACAAAAATCACTCTGCTGACTGAGAAACTGGAGGGATGAAATGGAAGATAAAAACAAGTAAAACCAATTGCACCCCGTAAATAAAAATGACAGAGAAGAGGTGTCAGAGGAAAAGCATTTGGGGAGTGCAAAGGTTGGTTACAACACCGTGGTGGAACCCAGCTGTAATTTGAAGGTTTGCTCATGGTCAGCACTAATCGTAGCAAGTGGATGTGTCAATGTGCAGCTGATTACTCTGCAGGGAAAGGCAGGAATTGAGATTAAAACCTGTCTCCTGCTTGCCTAGCACCTGATTAAGGAGGGTTGTTTTATTTTAATAATCTATTTCAGAATACTTTTTTAAAATTTTAATACTTTGCTTCTTGGCTTAATATCTTAAGAAAATAAAGCTTGGTTCATTTGGTTGTTTTTTTTGTTTTTTTTTTTTTTTTGTTTTTTTTTTTTGTTTTTTTTTTGTTGTTTTTGTTTTTTGGTGTTGTTTTTTGGTGTTTTGTTTTGTTGTGGTTTTTTGTGGGGTTTTTTTTGGGTTTTTTTTGGGTTTTTTTTTTGTTACTTACTGTCTGTTTGTAGGTCTCCCACAAAAGCAAATAAGTAAGAATGTTGTCCCTCCTAGACTTTTAAAACAATTTTTCTCTCTTGGCAGAGAATTAAGGATCTGGAGATATTATTATACAAAACAAAAGATATCTGGGACCAAATACAGCAAAGATATTGTACTAATTCCCCCCTTGAGGGGAAAAATCAGGGCTTCACCCAGGCATCCCAGAATGAGTGGGAAGGAATAAGCACAGAGCGAAAGCCTCTCCACAGAAAAACTCTTTGTGAGCTACGGCCTGTTCTAGACAACAGGGAATCCATTCTGGATTGAGCAAACTCAACTTTCCTGCGGCACAACCACAGAAACAGTGGATTGCAGGACTGGCTTCCAGGGAAAAGCTGCCAAACTCCTGCACCCTCTTAGTTACCCCTCACTGCAGGCATGAACCCAGCTATGGCACATGTCCCAGAGCCCATTTTGTGTGTTACCCTGAGCCTGAAATGGGGTGTTCCTGCAGGTCAGCTCTCCAAAAGGCTCTGATCAGAAACTACTTTTAAAAATACCTCAGGTGTTCTTTCGCTACAGAATTCAGTTGTTTAAATTCCTGTTTTGTTTTCTCCTCTAAGTCTTGAGTTCCCCACCTGAAGACAGAAGAATTAAAGGAGTGAACTCTCTTCCCATGCAGCCGTGGGGTAAGATACCTCCTCAGATGAGACAGAAAAAGTAAATAAATGGGTCATCCAGGGGATTAAAAAAAGGGTTGGCTCTACAGCTCTTGGTTTATAAGGTGCCAACTGCAAACATGAGGGTTGCCTGTAGCTGTAGAAGGATTTTCTGCGGCTGCTGGTGGAGTATCAAAAGGAGATGGTATAATCAAAGCGCAAGGACCTGATCCCTAAAGTAAAAGTTAAAAAAAAAAAATTAAAATATTCTCTGTTTATATAAGCAGGACCTGGGATCTGTCTTCATCACTGATGTTAAGCAGATGGTGACACCCTAGGAAGGAAGACCCTTGAACCATGTGTGTCCTAAGGTATCTTTTAACTCAGTAAAGCCATCATTACTGACTCCGTGTGCCATACCTTCATATTACTGGCTGCCAAATCCCATTATGACTAACTGATTTACTGTGCACACATATAGGGAACTTTTTCGTGTCGTTGGACCAGATGTTTCTGAACCAGAGGTCAGCTGTGGGACCTGGTGTATCAGTCTGGTTCTGTGTACCAGTACAGTAAATCAGCTCTGCTGAAGTGGTGATCACTGGGAATTTGAATAAACTCTCTAAGGTGGGAGAGAAAAAAAGTTCTTTATCAGTCGTCTTGTTGTGTTTTTCCTCATAAAAGACAAGCATCAGGACTGACTGAGGACCTTGAGTTGTTCAGGTGCCTTTGGAGTAGAGAAAAAGGCAAATTGGAGCACTTCTTGTGGGCTTAGAGCTGAGGAAATTCTCTTGTTATGATCTCAGAGGCAAAATGTCCTCAGTTTTGTTGGAACACACTGATCTTGTGAGCAGAAAGAGAGTAGAGTCAATGCAAGTGCTCTGTTTCTAATGCTCATTTAGGCAGAGGAAAAAGAATGGAAATCAGGGTGACATTCTGCACCTGCAAGGTTCAATGAAAATGTCTTCAACTGGTGAGTGAAAATTATTTATTCAAGTCTTCATCAGCCTGTTTGAACTAGAAGTATTAATATTCTGAGAGGGTTCTGAATCCTGTCAGCAATATCAAAGGACCGAAGTTTAACAAGACTTTAAGGATTTAGGATTTAGGAGAAGAAGGTAAACTGATCTGAATAGGCAGTTTCAGAAACAGGAAAACGCAAAGCTCCAAGGTGTACTTTGTGCTGGCCATCTCATTTCAAATCTGATACTCACAAAGTCAGCTGGTCCCTTTCCCACATGTGATAGCTTTAAAAGTAAGTCAGTACTGAATGAAATAAAGGTGGCTCTTTTATAAACAATCCAAAATCAGTCTTGCTAAATCAGAAAATTAAGGCTTGATGAAGAAATCACTTGGTGAGGGTCTGTAGAGGAGGCTATGTGTTAATTGTTATGCAGGAAATCAGAGTAGATAATCAAAAGTGTACTTCTGGCTTGGAAATGTACAAATCTGTCCAAAGAACAATTTTGGGCCATGTTTGAAGTAAGTGGTGGCTCTTTAAACTCCTTCAGACTGAGAGTAGGTCTTAGCTGGGTTTAAATCAAATGGGAATCACAATATATGTGACATAAACAAATTTCAGTGTTTAAGAGCAAATAAAGATGTATCCATTTATTTTGAAGACAGGGTTCTTTAAATTTTTCAAGAGAATATTTACAATCATTTTTTAACTTCAGTGCAATATAATGCTATAAGAACTTATAACATTTAAAGAACATAAAACTTACCTCTTTTTTTTCTCTTTGTGTCCATGTAGAGTAATATAGATCAAACAGGGTTTAAGGATAAAAGTGACTATATTTTTTTAAAAAGATTATGGCTTTTCCAGATAAATGCTGAAGTGAATAACTGTGCCCACTCATGTAATTTTTGTTCAGCACCACCAGGGCACTTATCCAAGATCATAGTCATCATAAACAAGATCATAAGCCTTCAGGTATGATTTGACTCATTCATTTTCCTTCTGGGACTGTATCTAGTTTTCTTAAATAAAGCTGCTCAGGAAGCAGCCTCCTTTATGTGTACACATGAATCAAATGGAAGCTGGAGTGCCACGTTTGTGATCTTGAAATGGTAACTTATTGTTATAAGAAGGAAAAAAAAATCAGGACACAGTAAAGGTGGTACATCACTCAAATATTTTATATTAAATATTAAACAGGATTTTCAGGACTTGAAGCATGTTTGATCTTACTTATTTTATGGCTGCAGATACTAACTGAAAGAAAAGAATTGTCCTTCTTTAAAAAGCAATGTTTTTGGGGGTCTTTTTTTGAAGTATATACTTTTCCATTTGATTTAAAGATAAATATATTGGCTTTGCTTAAGGCTTTGAACAGAACAATAAACAATGAACTATCTAATTGACTCTTTCTTTGTGATTTGTCCTGAAGAAATTATAAATCTGTAGATATCTGCAAACTTAGCCAAGAGCTAAGCCATCTGAGGAGTGCTGCTACTTTAGAATTGAGGAGCTCACTGGCCACCTTAATCTTTCTTTGGGTGAATGTAAACTACCTATAAAAAAAGAGTACAGTTGACACAAAAATTATTAAACCCACATTCCTTTTATCTATCTCTTTCCATTTGGGATTAGAGCTCAAAGAGCTGTGGAAATGCTTTCTAATGAGATTTTAAAATTCTTGTAGCAGGGAAATCCTTGTAGCTCCACGGGGAGCTCTTCTCTGGGAATTTGCTGTGGTATAACTCTTTCTTGGTTTCAAATAATTCTTTGGAAACATTAAGGATCCTAATGTCAGTTCAAGCAGTAGTATTCTCAAATCTGACAGTAAAATTGAACAGTCGTTTTGTCTGACTGTGGTAGCACGTGGATCCAAAGAAAAATTTCTTTTTGCAACTATCAGAATTTCTTATTATCTTGTTAGGCATTCCATCAGACTGAATTGTGTTATCAACTTTATGTTTTATGGCCAGAGATTTATTATGCTGATAACAAATTAAAGAGTATTGTTGCCTCTGAAGTTGGTACTGACATTTACATGTCAAATCCAATATTTGTAATGACTTGTAAAATATTTGGACACATAATCATCTGAAACACCAGCAGTTCAAGGAATTTCAAATTTGTGTGGAATTATTTGTTGTTTGACATGTGTGGATATTAAGTTTCCTGCAGTACTTCCAGAACTGCTGTGATTCCTTTGTTTGGCACCTCTGAGATAAATTCGAGGAGGAGTTTCCTCAGGTTCCTGAGCAGAGTCCCCTCCAGCCCCAAGCTTCAGGTAACTTTTACTCTTAAAAATTCGATTGGGAAATAAATTATAAAGGTCATTATACAGAGAAGAATTAGTAATCATCTTCACACAGTGTAAGCTTATGGAAGTTTATATTTGTAGGTTTGAAATGGCCACACTCTGTGATTCCTTCAGGTTTTAGTAAGTGGATATCTTTAAAGGGGTAAGGAAGGGTTGGGCATTGATCACTAGCACTGTGGATTTTTCCAGCCGATAAATAATGGATATGTGATTTTGTTTACTGCTTTTACAGAAGTTGCCTCATAACGCAATGTCATAACCTAACAGATTCCACAGCTCCCTCCTGATTTTCACCCATCCCCTCCCTCCTGCTGCCTAATGACATGGTTTATGGCTATTACAAAAGGAAATCATCAGACAGACAAAGTAGGGAAGAAAACCACTCCTCTGTGCGTGTGGTATCTGCATTAATGGTTCTGCTGATTTTGTCAGACCCTGTGGAAACCACACTCTCCTTCCACAGCCCCTGTTGGGTGGTGATAGCTTCATGTGTCCTCAGGCCTGATGATGTTCTGTCCCAGAGGTGGCTTCCTAGGGTCTCCTGAGTATCCCCTGCACTTAGGAAAAAGGGAACAGTGCTTCGGGATTTCCTGTATGGATTTGATCTTGTCACATACCGTTAGCCACAAGAACATAGGTACTATCAACTTCTCCTTGGCTTGCCTCTAAAAGTCTTCTAAGCAGTGCAATCAAGGGCAATTACTGCATCATTTGCTTGTGTTTATAACATATTAGAGCTTTCTGGGCTTAAGCACTGCAATCCATCCTGATTGCTACCAAGTAATCCTTTGCAGACTTATAAATCAAAACTGTGGCTGATTTTCAGCAGTACGATTGCCATGTTTTGAAACTTTGCTAATTAAAACTTTATGAGCGTGCAATTAAAGAGCAGAGAGCGTTTTCCCTGCCTTACAACTGAAAAGAAGCCATAATAGTTTCAGCAAAAACGAACTTCCTTTCTATTTACTTTTCTTAAAACCCTGACGTTTGGTGGTTTCAGGCTTCGCAAACCATTTACCACGCTTTTCTTTGAAGCTCTCTCTTCTGGTTGACTTAGCAACCTGAATTTAACAAATCAGACTGCTTAGCTGGACCTTCTGAGTGTGTGCTGCAACTTCAGGTGCAACCTTCATCGGTGATTTTGTGCCCTTAGTGAAAATAAGCGTTTCAAATAGAGGACTTGGTGTTCTGAAGTGCAAAGTACTGCTTAAAAACAGTTTCTGGGATCAAAACACAGATGAATGCTACTCAGATTTGTGGAGGTAAGGTTTCTAGAAGTCTGTGATGAAACTCAGGGTAAGAACAATTACAGTGAATGGAATTGATATGGTTTGTTAACTCTTAGGATAAGTTCCCCTGGCAAGTTTCTTTAGGCAATATGAAAAGAAAAAAAAATAAGGGTTCCTACAGAAGCTATTAGCCTGAGCTTGTATTTTGGGTCACTTGATTAAACCCCACAAACAATACCTGCTCTCGATTAACCTTCAAGACAGGTCATTTGTAAAATGCCAACAGTTACTAATTTTTAGTGACAACAAATAATTACTTTCAGTTTAATTTCACACAAAACTCCAAGGCAAAAATTAACTCACTTTGAAGTGCTCCCTTCAATGTCAGTAAAGATATCACCATAATGCATAGAAATATTAAGCAGCATAGTTCTCCTTTTACTGCAATTTTCAATTAAGCCATTACAGTTTTCAAAATAGGATCTGGAATGAGAAGAAAACAAAAGGACTTACTGTAGAGGTGTGGTTCTCTGGAATGTGCAGGATATGTAAATCCTTGTATGTGAGGTGATCAGTGTTTAATTCCTACCATTATGCAAATTCCTGTGTATACTGGAATACTTATTATTCTAAAAAAATCTAAATTAAGTAAAATAATTTTTTTTTTTAACTTTTCCAGATGAACACTTTGGTTGGTGTCATGCAGGAAATGAGTATATGGAAAAATATGAGTTTGATCACCAAAAAAATAAAAAAAAGTGGAAATCAAATCAGAGCAGAAGGCATGCTTTGACATTTATTAACATGCAAATTAAAGATATCATTGCACAGAAGGGATAGTGCCAGAATGCCAAGCGGCAATTTCCCAATATAAGTTGTAGGATAGCAGTAATAATTATCTGCTCTTTCAGTGGGAACCAACCAGTCTGGAACCACACAGATTTGTAACTCTTTGGGAAATGTGTATGCATTACTAAAAAGTGCAATTACCCTAGCTATGCCCTTTGGTAGGTATTGAAAGACAGGCTCAATTTCCTGACTTCTCTTGTTTGATTTTGCATGTTTAATATCTATATAATTTTTTCGTTGTCGCTTCAAAGGTTACAAAATAAGGAAGCACGAGTGGGTAAAGCAGGCAGAATGATCATCCTACATAAGTCACTGACAGGTTTTGAAGGTGACTGTGTCCCCTTGAGCCCTTCAGGAATAAAATATTAACTGATCGGTGGGTTTTTTTAAGTGTACCTGCCACTAGAGGGGAATGGAAGCACACGTTTTACCCCTAGAAAAGTGATGTCCTGATTACAGCCTTGGGTCTTGGAAGTGCCTGTTCTGTCACAGTTCTGTCTGCTCATTCTCCTTCCTGCCCATTTATTCTCCTCAGCTTTGGTCTCCACTTCTGTCCCAAAGTCTCTCCCATTGCACTATTGCTCATTCCCACAAATTGTCCTCTTACATCATCTGTGATACCCTTCCTTTAGTGTCAATTTTTTTCCTTCCCTTTCTGCCCTTCTGTCCTCAAATCCTAGTTCTGCATTCTTCCCTGCCTTGTGCTCCCAAAGTCATTCTGTTCTGCATGACCCCTTCCCTTCCCTTCCCTTCCCTTCCCTTCCCTTCCCTTCCCTTCCCTTCCCTTCCCTTCCCTTCCCTTCCCTTCCCTTCCCTTCCCTTCCCTTCCCTTCCCTTCCCTTCCCTTCCCTTCCCTTCCCTTCCCTTCCCTTCCCTTCCCTTCCCTTCCCTTCCCTTCCCTTCCCTTCCCTTCCCTTCCCTTCCCTTCCCTTCCCTTCCCTTCCCTTCCCTTCCCTTCCCTTCCCTTCCCTTCCCTTCCCTTCCCTTCCCTTCCCTTCCCTTCCCTTCCCTTCCCTTCCCTTCCCTTCCCTTCCCTTCCCTTCCCTTCCCTTCCCTTCCCTTCCCTTCTTCCCCGGTAATAAATATATTTAAAAATTTTAATTCCATGAGCTGTGTCTGATATTTCACCATGAAATAGAGAGAAGATAGATCTGCAAAGCGTTCAGCCCAGTGATTCTGTTTGCTAAACTGAAGAGCAAGACCTGACTTTTCTGTAGCTGTGTGAATAAGAGCTGGATTTTTCACAACCTAATATATGCTCTTCACTGTTTGTGGGAAAGAAGTTGCTGAATAATTGATGAAGACAAGTAAGTAAGGTTGGAAAGGTATTTGTCGAAGTTCCCTTTGAGATATGAAGTTCAACATTTGTTAAGACAGAAGTGATGTTAAAGGGAGTGACAGGATCAGCAGTTATTAATCACCTAAAGCAGGAATGGTGCCACTATTTACAAATATTTAAATGAGTTTTCAGGACACACCTGTCAGGCTGAGATTGCCATCTGGTCAAATCACACAAATTTAGAAACAGAAACAAGCTTTGTGTTGTATGTGTGTGTTTGATGATTAACAAGTGAGTGATGCTGAGCTGTGTGGTACCCTGAGCATATGCCAGAAAACCCAGGGAAATCAATATCACAATCCAGCCATTCATCTCCTCCATAGAATTTCTCACAGTGATGCAGTGAGGGATGAGGAATGAAAAGCTTTTATTATAATGACTCTCTGTAAAATACATTCACTACCTCGATCATGTATAAATAGACCTGTATTTTTCATAAATTTTCTTAACCGAAGTGATTGACCTAAAACCACTTGATCCCAATTAAGAGTGATGAGAAGGAAGTGAGTAACATTTTTCTGTGGCTGACATGGTCTGCTGTGCTTTATCCTGAAAAAAAATGCAATACTCCAAATAAACCTTAAACATTCTCACACCATGGCTATAAAATAGCTGATTGAGAGTGATTAATCCCACTGATACCCTGAAATGATAAAAGAATATCTTTTATAGCTGCTGAGGCCTCACTGAAGTAATTTCTCCACAGAATAAAATGATGGGCTGGATTGATGCATTGCAGTTAAGAGGAATAACTTTTGCCAAAATCTTAAGTGAAATGAAAGAAAAGAAAATCTGAATGCTTTTGTGAATTTATGAGATGTTGCAAGGCATTTCTTAGAGATTAAAATGACAAAAATTTCTAAATGTCTAAGCTGTGTAAATATATTGAAAAATAAAAATGTGACAAGGATTAAGCTAACCAGAGCCATCTTTAAAAGTGGTCTCTGAAATATGACAGACATATTTATTTTAATATGTTTGTTTTCTCTTTAAAAGTTAAAAATAAAGAAGGATGGATTCTTCCTACTACTGTGTCCATAGAAGGGTAGGTAACACTTATTAATTAGACACTGCACTTATTAATTAGACACTGTCATCTGTTCCGTCCAAAATCTGCATTTGCAAGGCTGACATGAGCCCTGAGGATTTTGTAACTTAACACTAGTGAGAAGGGCATCAGGTATGAAATGAGCTTTCAAATGTTTTATATATGACTTAATAGATGGCCCATCATTAAAGCAAACCACGTAGGGTGGCAGGTCCCACACTTCCATGTACTTTTGTCTGCAAAAAAAGTACTCAATTCCACCTGCCCTCAGAAGTGTGTAGTGCTTTTAGGTGCCAAAACTTTCCAAGAAAGTCCCAGCAGTATCTCTGTTTCTGTTCCTAGACATGCTCTCAGCCACCTAAGTTTAATGCTGCTGCCTCTAATTCCTGCCTTAGTGGCAGGGGCCTCTCAGTGTACGGCTTTGGTACTCCAAACACATCACCTCCAGGAGTTCATCTGGCAGACACGCACGGAGCGTGGCTGAATTGCACACAAAGGCTGTATTTTGGCATTTTGGAACAGTTGCATGGAAGGAGGAGACCCCTGTTACAGCTCCCAGCTGAAATCTGATCTCTCCCCCTTCTAGGAGGGTGCTATAATCATTACAGTATGTGTGCTCTAAGGTTGCACTCAATTAGAGTCCTCTACCTAAAAAAAACCCCAAATGTGCAGTGAAGAGCAGTGTGAATCTGCAGTATCCTTGCTACCCTGAGCCAGCTTCCCACATGGGAATTGATTTACTCCTTTTGTTTTCAGCAAGGTGCCTTTTACAGAGGCTCTAGCACTGCACACTCCTGTCACACAGAGCTTCTGCTGGTGTCTGATCTGGATCTGTAATTTACTGACCAACATATCAAACTCTGCCTGCCCTTACATCGCCCCTGAGCCAGAGGAAAGCCAGCTAGCACTGATGAACTTGTGTACGTGTGTATTGTGAACTTGAGGGATGAGGAATGAAAAGCTTTTATTATAATGACTGTCTGTGAAAAACATTCAGGTTTTCTTCTCTCCTTCAGGTTATGAAAAGTTGTAAAGAAGCACAGCTATGGAAGCTGGTAATTAAGAAGAAGAGGGGTAGTAGTTTGTAAAGCTGCCTTTTGGTTGGAAGTGGTCACCTGTGGTTTCAGCAGACCATTTTGACTTTGAGAGTTTGCTGAGAGACATTTTCCAAAGCCAGAACTGTACAGTGGGGATGAAGTGTGTGAGCTCTTCTTCCCTCTTTCATTGCAAGGTCGAGTAGGATCATCTGAGCACATTAAAATGTTTTAATCCTGTGGAATGGTTTCATTTTCCCTGAGTGAAACTGGAAAAATCAACATTTTTACCGTGATATAGCAAATACGGCAATTTCGATAGAAAAAAAAATATATCTTATCTGATCATGTTGTGCAAAATCTAAGGCTTGGTTCTTTTGCAAGTCATTAATTTATGAATATAGCTACAAAAGCCATCTGTTAAGCATTCAGCCTTCTAATATGTTTTAGCTTTAAGGACTTATATGCTACAGTGAGCAATTAAAATGTTTTAATTATGCCTAATCATTGTGCCTTCAGTGAAGTTGCTAAGAATTTTAGCTATTTT
Organism: Sylvia atricapilla; assembly: GCF_009819655.1. NCBI lineage: Eukaryota > Metazoa > Chordata > Aves > Passeriformes > Sylviidae > Sylvia > Sylvia atricapilla. The sequence goes on from NC_089143.1 coordinate 66,850,074, forward strand.
AGAACAGGTTGGTACCAGTATACACTGTCACTCAGGTATAATCAATAACCTTAATCAATATCCTAAAATTATAATGAGGATATAGGGTATAATTGTATCATGGTGTGCAGTTTTGGGACCATTACCACGTAGCAGTTTTAATTCTGCTCTGCTAGTTTCCTCACCTGTTATTCAGCCAGTCACATTTTAGTCTCTTGCCTTTCCTCTCTTTTTTCTCAAACACTTGTATTTTTCTTATAAAGGCATCTAAAGAAGAATGAATGTGCAGTGTCCCACCTGTCTCAGTAGGAGCCCAACATGATTCAAGGAATCAGCAGTTAAGGCTGCCAAACTTAATGCAGGAACCATGAGCAGATCCCTGTTCTGCTCAGGCCTGAATACATTAGGCCCACTATGAAAATGATGCCTTGAGTTTTAGCTTTCATGTTTTCAGGTTCTGTGCTGTCTAGGGGTGTGGTTCTGAGCCTCACATTAAGTGTTAGCCAGATCCCTTCACAGAGTTGGTGGACAAAACAAATCGTTTTCCTGCTGAAGACCAAGGACAATGAGTACAACTTTCAGGCCCAGAAGCACAAACAACAGTGGACTGAAGGGAGGAACAAGAAAGATGAGACCTCACAACCCAAAGCTGTAATGGGACAATTCAACTCCAATATACAAATGGACCAAAACTTATAAAAGTGTGAAACCTTGTGACCAGTCATCCATTCTGTGACCATTTTGGGTCCACCTTGGGTGCAGCCCTGGCCAGGCTCTTGTCCTGCCCAAGGTGTACCCTAAAAGCCTTTTAATAAATATCCATTTTATTCTCTAGCTCTGTCTAGTCCCTGTTCCAGGTCAGCCTTCCCAAGGCATCCATATGGCAGAAAACCCTGCTGATCTATGCCATGTGTGCAACAAGGTTAAGTGAGCTAATGTCTGTTTAAACCTCATGTTTTATGATAGAGAGGATACGTGCTCATTTACTTATCTGTTTTTCAAGTGTTTGCGCTTGGAGGGGAGGGGTAACTGTGGAGAAGTCAGAAATCTCTTTCTTAGAACCAATATTGCGGTGACTGGTGAGGCTGTGCTTTGAGTGTGTCTTCAGTTTGGGGTTCCTCTCTTCAAAAAGGATACTGGGGTACTGGAGCCTGTGCCAAGAAGGGCAGTGAGGGTTGTGAAGGATCTAGAGAACATGTCTGATGAGTAGCTGAGGGAGCTGTGGGTGTTAATCTGGAGAAAAGGAACCCAGGGGTGACCCTATGGCCTTCTACCTGAAAGGCAGATGTGAGGCTTGGTCCTGTCTGCCATGTCTCAAGTGACAGCATGAGTGCTCAGAAGGAATCCAGGAAGGACCTTGTGGGGTCTGGCAGAAGGTGCAGAGGCCAATGAGTGTTTATTTGTAAAGGGACCCTGCTGAGGAGTCATCTCAATTTGCTTAAATTGGACTGAAGGATTTGGACATTTCTCAGTCTGGGTTACGGAAGAGGGAAAAGGAGCTTTTTATCTCTGTTATCTCATAGTCTGTGGCAAATACATGGTTAAGTAAGAACTGTGTCTTTTGTTCACATTCAACCATTTCAGTGCCCTTGTCATCCTTTCCTCTATTGTCAGAATCAATGTGGGATGCAATGATTTAGGAAATGGCAGCAAATTCTGTGGTTGAAATGCTTCTAGACTTCAGTACAGGCTCTGCAACAGATCATAAATGTCATGATCGCATATTGAGTACACTGAAATAGCAGATTATTTTAGGAAATAATATCAGATCATGCATTTGGAGATCAGTGCTTGCCCAGAAGGAAAAAAAAAATTACAGTTATGGCTGACCCTCTGAATTCTCGTATGTAAATGTCATATGAATAATGTTCTTCACATGGATAATCTCAGGAATGACTTCTCCATTGCAATTGGCAGCAGCACAGTAATGCCAAAATTAGTTGTTTAAACTGGGACTCTTTTTGCAGTTAAGCTGAGTTGTTCCCTAGCTCTGCATTGCCCCATCTGGCTCCTAACAGGATTTGTGCTTTGACATCCCCCAGAACTGGAGTTCTCCAGGGTCCCTGGGGAGGAGGCTGGGCCCTGCAGGGTCATGTTGCCCCACACAGGCTCCTGAAACTCTGATGAATGTGGCCAACAAAGGCAAATTAAGGGAGAGGAGAATTTTGCCCACAGCTATGGAAGAGAAGAGTTAGGTCTTGTTGATTTAGCTCAGTGGGAAGCCACAGTGGTACATACAATATTTTAACGTTAGGGTGTTTTATTGTATCACTCTCATGCTGTGTTCATTTGTAGGGACAACACGACTTCCATAACGTTTATTTTAGGGTCATTTTATTACTTTAATAATGCGGATTTAGGTTGTAATTAAAGCCTGTATGATTTGTGTTAATAGCTTGCAGCTTTGCTCAGCATATGTTTAGATATTATAAAACTGCTTCAATAGACAATGAATTCATTTGTCCCTCTCACTTATTAAGATGCATGTGCACTTCATCAGGTTTATTCTTTGTGAATTTTGAGTGTGGAATTTAATCATAAAGCCATAAAGGGACACATGCCAAATTTGGGGCTTGATGGATTATGACTGCCCTTGTGAAAGAAAGAACTAAGAACACAAGAAATCATAATCGTGTTCAATATAAAAATAATAAAATTTTGCCTATTTAGCCACATCTTAGCAATTATCCCACTACTCACTCATGTGGCATTGTTAAATATGTTTCTGACTAGAATAAATTTATATGTTATTATGGATTTCATGCTTTTTTCTTACTAGTCTAATAGATGAAAAATTCTTTCCTTTAAAACTGCACCTTTCAATTAAATTTGATTGTTCTTTTTTCCTTTTAATTATTTGGTATTCTTTGTCATCTGACATAATCCTTACTGCACTTTATACAAAGGAGCAGTTTTGGTTCCCCTTTGTTAATTTCCAGTATTTTCTGACAATGAGCTTATGTTGTCCTCATCATCTGTTACAAAGATTATTTTCACTTCCAGTTCCTTTAAACTGTTTCTCTTGTAACAGGACCCAGGCCCAAGAGGTGTTGAACATTTCTGATGAGGAATCAGGTACCTTTAACATTATGTGACTGCAGAGTGTAGTCTGAAGCAGCTGAAACAATATTTGGTGAGGATTTAACAGACTTTTTTTGTGACACCTAAATGTCATACACCAACCCAAAACCCCCTTCATAAGTTTTGTTTTCCATCTATATATTACAGGGAAGAGAACTGGAAAAACATTGAACCAATGGGTTTTTCTTTTCCTCTTCTCTATTCCTATTTCCCATCATTTGGGTTGGTTTTAATTGGTTAGTTGGATTATTTTTTTGTTGGTTGGTTTAGATTGATTTTCTTTTTTTGCATCAGAGAAAGAATAAGGAAATTATATCTAATTTTTTTTTTAGTAATAATCATTCCAGCACACTCTTTTTGATTCCAATATGAACAGCATGAAAAACATGAACAGCCACAAACGACTTTTATTGCTCTGGAACATCTCACATATCAAAATGTCTCATGAGATAAACAGGTAATTACCATGACCTTCAAAACTGAGGGTGTAGATATTTGGAAGGGATATCTTCTTATTGGTTGAAAATCCTAGATCAAATTATCTGGAATTTTGGGATTGGCAAAATCAGGATCGTAACTTGAATCTTATACAGTCAGTATTTTTATCTCTTCCTTATGCTCCCCCATAAATTTCTCTTTATAATAAGGAATAAAGAAGCTAAAAGGCTTTCTATGCCATTTTGTTTTCATGTCATGGTAGAGAAGTTGAGAAAATTTTAAATGTGTTTTTGCTGAGTATTAAAAAAAAAAAAAGGTATAATTAACATAACAGCTTAACTTTCTGCAGTTTCCTGAAAATAATAATCTGCCAACATATTTACTCTTCAAGTTATTCTCAAAATGGTCTTAAATACACCATCCTTGTTTACCAATCCATGCATTTGCTGCTCTAACAGCAAGTACCAGGACTGAAGAACCTTAAAGGAAAGGGCTTATACCTAAGAAAATCTTTTCCAAAATGTGAGTTACAACTGGGCTTCTGGGTTGGACACGTTTCAGCTCTAACTGTATCACTTGTAGATGTTTTCACTGTCTAGAGGTGTCATATTGATATAAAATAAGCCTGTCTGGCTGGCTTTTAGTTACCTTTTTCTCCCTCTTTTTTTTTTTCTTTTTTTCAGAAGGAGGAGTAAGAAAACAGTTTGAGCCACTGGATATCAGGCAGCATGGTTGCTGTGCTAATGAAAATTTGGAACTGCAGTGTTTGGCAGAAGTAGGAATTTCTCTGTGCTGTTTATGAGGTATATAAAAAGGTCAGTGTTATTTTATAGATTTTTAGCCTTAGGAATTTTTTTTTTTTATGATTTACTTTTTCTTGTTTTGTCACAGCCACTTTTTTTTTCTTTTTTTTTTTTTTCCTTTTTTTTTTTTTTTTTGTTCTGGATATGGAATGTAACTTTTTTGATTGCCTGGCGTGTTCTGGGAAAATAAATTGTGTTTCAAAATTCCAGACACACTTTGACTGTATTATTAAGAAAACATTGCTCCTGGAATAATAAATGGTGGGGGTTTTTTAAGCTGTTGTGTTACATTTTCTAGATCTGCAAAAGAATCAGAACAATAAAACAATGATCAAGGCTGGGTTTCTTTTGTTTTAACAGGCAGGTCATCAGTTTGCGTGTTGGCAAAACTCCATTCATTGTAATGGACCTACGTGAATTTCCAGAAGTTGCAGATTTGGGCAATAGCTTCTTAAGCATTTCAGAATCATTGTCTTCTGGCGCTGCCAACAGTACCAATTACAAGATCATTTTTGTGATGCTAATCTTCCCCTCCACAGATAAAGGGGAATAAGTTCTGTTTTGGCCACTGCAAAAATGACATTGGTCAACACAAGCCAACATGAGAAAGTGAAGAGAGACTCTGAATATGATGAAAAGACACTGAGCCCTATTTCAAGTACTGGTAGTTTGTTTTTCAACTGAAATTCAGATATTTTAAGTGCAATATTCAGTTGCGAAGGGGATGATGTCTTCCATTTGGAAAAATTGAAGTCTGGGAGTTTGGACTCCTCTCTTTCATCTTCTTAGTGATACTTCAGAAGAGAAAAAAAAAATTGCTCAAGCTCCATTTTGTCCTACCAAGTGCTTAGAATTTTGAGAAGCATTGGTACATTCTGAAATACAGAGCCATGTATACAATGTCGAGTGGAGGCAAAGAGCTGCAAAGTGTTGGTGGCTTCATAAGATGGTGTCCTGGGCTGCAGTTCAGGATGTATTCTATCACCATCTTCAGTTCATGGCCCATCAATGCCTTTTGCATGACTCACAGATCACTCCCTCCGGGAGTTATCTCTCTTTAATGGGCCATCAAGGAGCCCCTGGATGACTCATCATTCCATTGGGAGATGCTCCCACGGGGAGGAGCCAAGCATTCTCCCCTGGATATAAACTGGGATTTGGGACAGTAGAAGCAGTCCTCACTCACTGGATTCCCAGAGGACTGGAGCTACCAGACCTTTCTACGAGATCACTGCTTCAGGAAGACCACCTCACCTGGACTGCTTCCATCACCCTGATCAGGTTGTATTCTGACTCTGTCAGTGGTTTTTCTTTTTTGTATTGTTGCTTTTTTTTTTTTTTCATTTTCTTCTCATTAAATTGTATTTCTGACTTAGAGCCTCTCACTTGGTTTGTTTTCAAACCACCGCAGATGGCATTCTTTGCTGCTCTGACTCCTGCAACAAAATCTAACAACTCTCCTTTTGCTAGCAACATTTTTTTTTGTCTAGGTAGAGAGCTGAACGTAAGGCAACACAATTAAAACCTACTGATTTAAGCAACATCTTATTATTTCAATAGTGGAGCGACTGCGCTCCCCCTGTGTGGCCTGCAGTCCATAGGTATAACACGGTTCCAGCAGCTGTGAAAACACTCTGCCTTCCCCGTGTTTAGATACCTATCTGTGGCTGGGGAGCAGCAGAGGAAGTCAAAACTCCAAGAATATAATGAGGGTAGAGAATGTACAGTCGGCGCATTTCTCCCGAATCTTGCTAAGCAAAGCGAGTTTGAAGACTTGCCGTTTTGTCCTGCCAAGTTTATCAGCCTGAACTTTCTCAAATGTTGTGTGTGCCTAATTTCATTCTTCTTAAGACAGGTCCCTCCAGTCCTGTGAGGCCCATGGCTCAGGAGGGGTGAGTCCTCCTTGTGGGTCCTGGAGGCTCAAGGCTTAAATCTTCCTCCCACAGCAGCTGGTGTGATTTAGCCCATCCAGAGGCATAGGTCACAGGGTTAAATACAAAGAATACTGGTGGCTCCTCAAGAAATATATTGAGTTCTAATATCTGGTTTTGAAATGCACAGTGGGTACAGAAAAGAGCTTTCAGGCTTAAATTAGGAGTTAGGCTTAAGTTACTCACCTGAGTCAGTAGATGTTAGGGAGTTTCACAGCAGGAGATCAAGTTAAGCAAGATTTGAGAAACATAACATGTAAATTCTCTTTACCATGAGAACATGTCCTTTCCAGAAAAATCATTTCTGGAAAATACTTTCCTTATGTTTTTTGCTCAATTGGTATATTTTTTGCTTTTTGAAAAAAGTGATTATTCTTGAAAACCTACAAAGCTGAGCACGACTTTAGTAACTGAATTTAGAGATGCATTTGAAAGGGCACCCCCTCTTCTCCATTTCTGCTGCTTTTTGTAAATCAGGTATTGGAGAAATGCCTTGAAATCATTCTCTGATCTTCAGGCTAAAAAAATATGTGGCACAGAAATCCTGGTGGGATTTCAGTCATCTGATGTGGATGTCTGCACAACATGCAGCCTCCCCTTTGGAGAGGAGCTGTTGTCAGTACCTGCCTGGAGATGAATGAACAGATCATCCAGGCATTTTGGCATCTGTCAGCCCCTGGGGCTGTTACAGCATGTGTGCATTTGCCATTCTAGCCTCTGAAAGCAGCTACTGCTGTTCTGTAATTCACAGCCTATTTATTGCTAGGGGACGTTTTTCTTTTCATTTATTTTAATTTGTTTTCTTTGTGTCATTAAAAGCAGTAGTGAGGTCTATAAAACAAGCAAAAGCTTAGATAAACATCACAGCAGGCTGGTGAACTCTTTCAGGGACCCAGTTTTCATCCATACATTATAAGTAACTACTCAAACTACAGGATTTGTGGTATGAACTATGTTATTTTCTCTCTCCAGCTGCAGATGACTTCAAATCACTATCACCTTTGCAGCTGGACCTATCAAATATGCAGTTGATCATTGTAGGCCTTTTCCTACTGAGCTATTCTATTCTGTCTTCTCTCCCATGGAGGTGGAATTCCTTCTCTTGACTCTGACTTTTCTACTCTCAAGTCATGGATTTGATTGTCAGTCACCTTAGTCCCTTTTAGTATCCATTTACCAATACCTTTTAACGAAATTCCAAATTCTCATTGCAACTTCATATTTTATAATTAGCATTTCACAAGTTTTCCAGGCTCCACAGGCTTTGTTTAAAAACAAACATGGCAAACACACAAAAATAACTCAAGCCCTTTTGCTGCAACAAATAGACCTGTTGAGGGAAGTATTTCATGACTATGTCAACCAGAGAATGAATAGCCAGAAACATTTCTGTGTGATGCTACTGATGAATTAATTAAACTATTTTCAAACTGTAGGGATTGGATCCTTACTATGCCAGTCTCTCTTGAATTTTTTGGTGGTTGTTCACTGTGCTTTAGAGTTGAGGATACTACTTTTCAATATCTATATATATATTTCTCATGTCCTTATCATCATAAGGAATATGGGTGTACTATAAAGATGGTTGTTGGGAAACATGAGACAGGAAAAGCTTACAAATACAATTGCCTGGCAAGAGATACTAAAAATATAAAACCTGTGAGGGAGATAGATATGAAAGCTAGTTTTGAGATGTAGGCATGGCAGGCTGGAAAACAGTGATTCACTGGTGATGGGTTGGGTGATAGCAAACAAAGGGGCTCGAGGGAGCAGCCCCCCAAAGTATCTGGGAAAAGATAGATAAGAAAAGTAGTCTTTAGGGTTTAGAATACAGAATGATATGGTAATAGAGCAGTTCTCATAGGCTGTAGGCAAAATCTGTAGGTTTTGCATCTAGCACCAGTTGGTCACTGTAAATCGGAATATTCCACACAAAAGGAGATGTAATGTGTTGCAACAAGGACCTCGCTCTCTTACCTTACTCTCTTACCTTACCTCACTCACCTCCCTTACCCCTGCCACCTCTTTTACCCTGCTCTCACCTCTTACCTCTTACCTCTCTCCCTCCCCTTGGGGCATCCCTTCAGCCGAGGCTGGTGGCAATTCTTACCCACGACCCTTGCAGTTAAACCACATTTTCTATGAGTGTCTCAGGTCTGCAGAGTTCCCTCTCCCTGCCATCCATGGATGCTCTTACAGATGGCCATCTAATACCCTGAGGTATTATATTCTCACTGAGAACACAGTGAGATGGATAATCTGATGATATTTGCTTCATGCAGTAAAAATTACAGCAATACAGTGCCCTGGAGAACAAAAGCCAAGTGACTGCAGGATGGTCTCAATGTTTCATGAGTAGCCTGAGCTGGTATTGGAGGATTAGCACAACCCAGAAAGGATCATCTTAGCCTAAAATGGCAGAGTGTCTGCACCATTCTGGAAAAGATGCCAGGGGCTGAAACAGTTATTTTGTCACCGGGTCTTAAAATCGGTCTGTATTAGGCTATGGAATGGCCTGAGTTGTTATCTGCACAAACTGTGAAACTGTTGATCTGGATAGCAGAAAAAGCTGCCTCCGTTGTGTTGAACACAGAGGTCTGCAAAGGTTTGGGAGATTTCCCATCCCTTTGTCTTCCCCTCAGTGTCCACCTTGCTCCTGCCCTCGTGTGCTACCACGAGCACTGCACACAACGAGTGTGGGACACGTAACGCACACTCTCAGCAGATGAGGCAATCAGCAACATCTCTACTCCCTGCAACTCTGCTAGCCAAGACTCCACTCAGCTCCTTGTGTCCAAGTCAGAATTCCCTCATCCGCTTGGAATTCTTGTTTTAAAAACACAGAAGCTGATTTTAGAAACACTAAAGCCAATGAGAACTGCAAGAGCACTGCACCTCTGGGAATCCAGCCCACATCCCTTTTGTTTTGAGTGTAGGATCGATCCTAAACGAGAAACCTTTTGTATTTTGGAAACTAAGAAGGAGCTGAAGCAAACTTCTTCATCCTTGGCAAAAAAAGAATTGCTCTTGATGGAGACCAAGCATGGAAAATTCTGGTCTGAGAGGATTATGTTTGTCAGAGTTATGACAAGTTTGAACAGAGAGTTTTACATAGAAATCCCTCTCATTTTACTGTCTACAGTGACAGTAGAATATATTTATGCAAAAAAATAAAATATGAGAAGTTAGATTTATACTCACCAAACAATTACTAGTAAGCAAAAACCAAAACCAGATCAGCATAATGATGTTTTTGTCAAGCGTAACAATTTTGGTTTGGCCCAAATGCACAGATACAGATTTGGACTTTCTGTCACAAGTTGCCAAACATTTGTTTTCATTTATATCTCTGTATTTGTGCATGTGCATATTGACAAAGGGGATTTGACTCCAAGAAGAACAGAGTTATTATCCACATCCCAACACAAATCCCTCTATTGACTTCACTGGGAGTTGGATCAGCACCTGGTGAGTATGTTCAAAAGAGAGTGTCCAGAGTTGAACTATCAGTTCTTCATCCAACTCTCATTGAAAACAATTAAGTCTTTCCATTAACTTCAATTACTCTTGGATCTAGGCTTAAAACACAATTTTTGTCTAATAGGACATATGGAGGCTATCCTATTAAGCATGTTTCAATCACATGAGGGCACAAAAATTTAAGGACAGAGGGCTGAAAGCCAATATTAACTGAATATTGGAGGTTAGAAAAATGTGAAATTAGTAACTTTTAAAAAGGCATGGTTGCTGCAATAAATCATTAGAGTTCACTGTCTTTAAACCATTTTTAGTGTTTAAGGATGACTGAACTGTGGCTGCCTCTTTGTCAGTTCTGGTTCAGAAAAGCATTCAGACAGCAGTTAAGCAATGCAACTTAAGTGTCAGCATAACTCCTCTCTTAAGGAGGGGAGGAATTAAACACATGCTTTAGTGATTTCCTGACCTGAGGCTTTTATTTTCCTTCTGTGAATATTAGTGAAAGTACCTTTTTGTTCATAGGAACATTCATGAAAAGCACATTTTGAGCCTCTGGCTCAGACTTGCTTAATCTAATCAAGGAAGACAAAGTCACATGATGGATATTAGGTAACCAGTTTGCACAATTTGTGGGTGACCATTAAATCATTTCAGATAGTAAAAACTGTAATAACTTGCAGCATGCTCTCAGATATTCATAAACATAATAGAGAGCTGTCCTCTAGTTCTGGATGTTCTCTCAGGGAGGAATATTGGAAGACAAACACAAACTCCCGAAAGAGACTTAAAATAGACTGTTTTATTATAAGGTGAAAGCCTCCATAATTCCCTCCAAATTTGAAAGAAGCTTCTATTATCTGCATTGCTCTGAATTTTTTCTGATTGAATACAATTACATCCAGGCTAAACAGACCTCCAAACAGTTGTGCTTAAACTACACCTGTAGAAATTACAGAAGTACCAAAAACCCTCACAGACACCTTCAGGTACCCTTCAAACTATATTATCAATTTAATTTGTGTGAGCTTAGATGAATATGGCATTTGTGTGAAAAAAAAAAAGGGCATATTTGTGAAACACCTTGGAGAACACACAGGAAAGCATTTTTTTTTTTTTTTTTTATGTTTTATATGTTTATGTGCGTATTCCATATGTTCTACTTAGGCAACATTTATGTGGGGATTTCTGGGTCAAATGACCTCATTATTGTTTGTAAACTAAACTATCTAATCTGGCTCAGTGTCTTTTCATCATATGGTGTGAGTCAAATAAACTCATCTGCTGCTCAGGCTAACAATTACAGGGCGTTTTCAAACTCAAACACGAGCTCAGGTCAGGCTGGGGCCAAAATGGAGTGGAGACCTTGCAGAAGAGTGCTTTGGGCCCCTGAATTCAGTGCCATGAGATCACTCGTTTTCATTCTTCTGCAGGAAATGCTTAGCTCTGTTTATTTCAGCTGGCTATAGCTGATGCCAACCTGCCATCCAGAATCCATAAACACCCCAAAAATGGGGTAACTCCAGGAGCTGCTAACTGGCCAAGCATCTCTGTGTGTGTGTCACAGAAAGGTTCTCTTCATCACTGCAGAAAAACATCTGTAGGGTGCTTGTGTTGCTATGGCAGTAGGTAGGATAGGCTCAGGACACAGAGAAGTGTAAATACACAGATTTCCTTTTTTCCTTTTGCTTCTACCTGGAAACACCTAAACTGCTTCAGCCTCCTTCTAGCCACATGTGAACAAAGAAGAATACATTATTTTCTGTTCAGCAGAAGCCAGTGTGTCCAGTGTTTTGGAAAAAGAATTTGTATGGTACTTGAATCAACAGGTAGGGCACATCATTTTATGGTGAGGCAATCTTGAGTGTAAGCAGCAAATTTACTTTCTTCACCAGTGGGATGGCAAATCTGGGAACTAGAACAACAGGGGTCACAGAAAGGAATCAAGTAGATTTATTAAAGAGCCTGGCTAGATATAAACTCCCTCCTACTGAGGATCTATTGAAGAGCATTCTGTAGTTTTTCTTCTACTCAGCTGAGCATTTTTTTTCCAGGGTCTGCAGTTTCATGTTAGTCTGTTACAGCTACAGGGGATATTAGTCAGTATTTCTCTGAAGTTCTGTTTCAGGTCAGAAAGACTAATCTCCAATTAATCCCTGTCAAGTGTGAGGTGTTTTTTGAAGACTTACAGCCAGCCAGTGGAAAATAGCAGGCATTGGGATGTAGTGGACTTCAGGTTTCTGATCCTGGGCTTTTCCTTTCAGCTGCTGAGAAACCAGAGATTTACATCCTTGCCTGTTTGGGGAGCAGAGTTGCATATGGAGGCCACACGTTTTACTTTACATTTCTCTTCGGACCTTTTAACATGTACCCTCTTAAACAGTGTCAATGGGTTTGATTCCATAATCTATATGGAGCCTGGAATGAGACACAGCTATGTTTGGCCCTTTGCCACACAAGTCTGGTACTGCATAAATGCATAAAAATTGCTTGCATGCAAGTCTGGCCTTGGGCTAGACTCCCTCAGGAGCAAAGGAGATGGCAAATCCCAGCACACTGTGGACACTTGTGAGCATTTCTTCAGCCTTCTGCAGCATGCTTCTGCCTCTGGACGGAGTGTGAGGGAGAGGATCTGCACTGGAACAGTGTGGTCACATTTTAGAGGGTGTAGGGAGAGACTGTGAGGGATGCAATTGCTAGAAAATTGCAGTGAAATGAGCCCAGTGGAGGGAAATTTCATCTATGTTAATACTTGAAGGTTTTAAGATAAGAGCCTGTTGCTTTAAAGTGCAAGAGAGTCAGAGAATGAGGCTGGAGACAGGAGGAAACGTGGTATGTTGTGGTATACCTTCACTAAAATGCCTCAATTTGACCCTAAAAATGAAGAACAGTATTATCCAGTAGGAAGAATAAGGACCAGGTTGAACTGGCTCCTTCCAGACTTGAAGCTGAAATAGATTCCATCCAAAAATACTCATCTGGGGCAGAAACAAAAGTTATTCCTGAGAAAGACAGTTTTATGGCAAGAATTGTGTGTTTTTTTAGCTAAGACACAATGTTTCGCCCTGAGAGCGGCTTAGTGAAGGTCATCTACAGTAGACTGCATCACCATCCTCCTAATTACAGAGGATGACTAATCGTGCAACCTCCCTTTTCATTTGAAAGTTTGCTTTTGAGCCAGCATGGGTTCGATGCCAGATTTTCCCAGTGTCTCAGAGTTCAGTGAACCAACATTTAGCTCATTTCTTTGTACATCTCACACTGTAACTTCATCATAAATTAGCAGCAACTTCATGATGCAGTTGTCTGAAAGAAACTAAAATATGGGGCACCTTCTGTGTTTGGAGTAGAAGGCCATGGCAGATTTGACATTCTCTCTCTTTATTTTGTATTATATACAATTATATGCAATTGTCTTTATTAAGATCATGAGGTTTTGCTAGATTCAGTATGCTAAGTGTGCAGTACTCTGTGCAGAAGAAAATTCTTTTCCTCGAACCATGAAGTGAGCACTAGAAATTACCCTCTGTTCATTTATGTGCTTATGAAATAAAACAAAGAAAAATCAAGTTTTCCCTTCATTTAGGAGGGGAAGCTGCAGTTTTGACTCCATCCTCAGTCTTCTGGAGCATTTGTCTCCTTGGGGAATGCACTATCATTTGTGATTTATATTTCCAGTTGTCATTAGTATGCACGAGTGTTGCCTTTTCTTTAGTAAAATACAGAGGGATTTGTATAATTGTTTTATTTCGATCACCACATTTGGCCTTGAGTTTAAGGAAGGAAAACTGAAGAAAAGGGGAAAAGTTTGAAAAATTCTGCAGTTCCAGCTCTATTTCGATTGTTCTGTCTATAAACATAATGGAAGCAGGGAAAAGTGAAACGTCAGGAGCTGGAACTATGCAAAGAAGAGAGGCCAAGGGTCTTGTAGGTATGCGACAGGTAAATCTCATGGATTTTTGTTAGAAGTCTGGCTTATCCTCATTTAAACAAGAAACCTGAAGACATGGATGGAAGTCATGCAATTCATTTGATATTCCCTTGTGTTGCTTTTTTCCGTTCTCTGCATTCTGTGGAGTCTAACTAGGGCAGTATTTTCAGCGGGAATTGTGGCAATTATGTCCATGCATATTTAAAATTTAATTCTCTTGAATGTAGCTACTGTAAATACAAGGATTTTCTTCCCCTACTGATTGTATGTGATGACACTAATTTGAAATCCAACATTCCACCAACTCCCTAAGATCTGAATGCTGTTTAGGGAAAAACACTTCCTTACAGGACTTACAGGAGGTCAGCAATTCTGAGAGTTTCAATGAAGGTGTTAATATTCAACAACACGGAAAAAAAAAAAAAAGAAAGAAAGAAAAAAAAAAAGTCTTTGCTTTACTTTAGAAGCCAACAATGTAAAACAGAGTTAACACAACGGAAGGCAGAATAAAATGAGCAAGATTTACAAGTTTTCTTGAAAGTCTTCATGTAGCCATGCAGATAGACATACATGTGACTAATTATTGAGATTGACATAAATAGCTGATGTGAATGTGGTGATGAAAGAGATGGAGATCAATAACAAGTCACAATCCCATTATGGAAGTAATGCATTCTGCATAATGTTCAAGCACATCTGTCACCCCAAAGAATGAAAGCTGGTTTAAATCATTAGGCAGAAGCTAGCATCTTGATAATGGCAGCCCTACTTTGCTTCCCAGGATAATTATTAAACTGACCAAAGCGTTTTGTGGATTTGATGGTCTGCTGAAGATATAAACATACAAGGGTTTTCTGCAAATCATCAGTGAGCTGTTATCCAGCTTCTGCAGTACTCAGCCACCAACACTGCCAGGAATGCTCATATCAAATTAATTAGGAGAATTGTGAAAAACACCACCAGCAGGGACCACACGAATGGCTCTCCCTGCAACATGGGAAGTGGTGCTTCCACCAAGCTGAACTCACTGCAACACTGTGAACAGCACGATGAATTCTTGTGGGCTTCTCTTCTTGTTTCTTACAAAAATGTGTGTACTGATCAGTGTCAGCTCTCCATACATTTTACATAAAGGGCTTTGGTCCTTAAAGTCATAATTAGCTTTGAACTTTTCAAATGGTTAAGATGTGCTTATTGTCCTCTTTGAGACCTCTCAGAGGCAGCTGATCATTCCTGGAGGTGTTGCACACGACTTCTGTATATTGCTGTGCTATCAGTCAAACACGTTTTGCTGGGTGGGGGGAAAACACAGATCACAAAGAGGGCTGTGTGCATTTTCCTTGAACTGTGCTTAAAAGTGTGTGGAGGACAGAAAGGCAAACAGCAAAGCTACTTCATGATCGAGGAGAAGCGCACTGTGAAAGTCCATCTTGTTTCCTTTGGTTGCCCTCAGTGTGAGATTGCTGGCAATGAAGGAATTTTGAAGAGATCTCTGGTGTTAGCAGATCAGGTTTTGCCTGTCAAAGCAGATGCATGTTTTCTGAGGACAGGACAACAAAGAAGGGGGGAATAGCTACACATTTAGCACTGTCTCACTTATTCCTTAACCACATTATAAAGGGCTGTTCAATACATCTCCAGTTGCAGGAAGAGGCATGGCATGTGTTGGAGGTGGAGCTGAAGAACTGAGAATGCTGGCAAGGCAGGTGCTGGTCCTTGAGCAATGTTGTCTTGAGCAGGCAGGTAAAAAATTCAATTCTCTCCTATTGTGAAATGCCACAATGTAGACAGAAAGTTCCATAAAAAACAACTCTCCCTGACAATGGGGATGTGGACCCTGACCCCTTTTTCCCTTCAATGCTCTCTGACCCTGATTTAGTACTATGAGTATTTTCTTCTATGAGGAAGAAATAACACAAACCACCAGGACTTCTCCTAGCAGGGAGAGAAATGGGCATAATGACATGTCTGGCATTGTGGTCTGTCACTGATGGTTTCATTGGAAGTTTTTATTGGAAAGCTGTGTAGGGGAAATACAAACTCAGCAAACAGCTTGGCTGATACTTTATCTGTAAAGCATACAGTGAACAGATCTCTGTCCGGTAAAAAGTGTTTCTGAACTCTCACAAGGTGTGTTTGGTTTGTAGTCTTAGGGTCTAGAAATACCAAATCATCAAGTCTGGTGCTTTACACTCTCCACGCCAACAAAATAGACTTTTATTCTGGGATGGATTTTTTTATGAAGAGTTTATAATCCATATCAAAATAAGGATTTTATAAAGGAAATGCTGACACAAATTTGGAACACGGTCCAATAAAAACCTGTGGCTTTTGGTGTGCAGAAAAGTGCAGAAGGTCACAGCCCTTGTCTAAAGCCCCCCCACCCCAAAAAAACAAACAAAAAAATTGTCTTTTGGAATGTGTATAGATTTTTGTGGTGCCAAAGCCAAGTAAAAGAAGGAATAATTGAATTTGGCCCCTAATAACAACAATGTGAATGTGTTCCTCTGTGTGTTTTACAAGCTTTTCTTGTATAATAAGTGACATGATATTACCTTCTGGAGTGTAAGAAACAGTTTTTGGATACACAATATTAAGTAGAGAAATAAGATTTTATGATTTAACTTAGGGTGAATGACAGATGGGGGAAAAAAACCAATTTATTTAACATTATCTGCACTCAAAAAAGCCCCAGAAACTGGGATGTGTTTCCTAGCTGGTTTTTCAACCAAACACAATCTGTAGCAATGGTGCTGTGTGGCAGGAAATTATCTGAAATAATGAACTGGTCAAGTACACTAAAACTGATACCCTTCTCATCAGCATCCAAATATGAAACCTGCCAAAAAATTCTAATTGCAGCTTGCTCTGTCCAAATTATTTTATTACTTGCCAAGAAGGGCTTTGAAATATTTGGCAGAGTCTTCTACCAGGAGAAAAATGAAACAAAAGGGAATGAAGTGGAATACAATAACGAAATATCCCTGCCCCCTTGAAAAATAGCAGGTTTGGGGGTTTAGCCCTTTCATGAAGAGCTGATAACTCTATAACCCAAATTAAGTAACCAATCAGAAATAATTTATCAAGGATAAACAAATTGGACTCAGCTAAAAAGCTTTCCAACCTTAAAGGTGTTTCTTGTTAGAGCAGCTGCTTTAGTATTGTGATAGTCACAAGGTGTGTTGATATTAAACATCAAATAAACAGACTCTTGCCATATATTTACCTTGGTACACAGCTATGATCCATGAAGTAATGCACAGAAATGTCACTGGCTAAGCCAAATCCGAATTAAGCAATCATGACATAACTAAAGAAGAGCTTCAAGAGAGTTCCATGAACTTGCATTGCAGCCCAGTGAGTTAAATTGTTTTTCATCTGGGACTAGCCCACAAAAAAATATTTTTTTTTCCCTTCCCTCTAGGATTCAAGGCTCTTATTTGCCTGTAATTTTTCTCTTAGATATAACAAAGCATGCTGAAAATAATGTTCAGGCTTCATACCTGTTAAGTCCTTGATGTTGTGTTTAGGGGACACCTTTGACCGTAGGATGACAGGTAGGAGGTGGTGTTTCAATAAGGTGATTTTGACATTATTACTGCCTCTGACTCTCACAAATAAAATCCATGGCAAGTTTGAGCTGTGCAGATACATTCCAGCTCTTTGAGGGCGTCACCTGCCTGGGCTCTGCTGCCTTGGCCACAGCCCTACAGTGCCTCCCATTTCCTCCAGCACCTCTGGCTGACAGTGGGAAGCACAAAGTGTTTCTGGATCTGGCACTCCAGCACCAGGGAGGGCACTCCTGCAAGAGGAGGGAAGGATGCTGGCCACAGCCAGCTCCCTCCACGTTTGCAGCTCCCAAGGGAAGCCAGAGGGCCAGGAACTGGTTAGAGGACCCAGGTCAGAGATTTGTGAACTCTGAATTTGGCAGGCAAATGGAGGAGGAATGGGGTTCTGCAGTATTGTGTTTTAAGATGCATTTATTCATAACTAAGAAAGCTGCAGACATATTGTGTTACTGCATCAGGATCTTGAGCAGATGTTTAGATTTTATAGAGAAGGGTGTACGGAGACATTTTCAGTTTTCCTTTAGGTTTAAAAAAGTTCCTTGTTACCTTGAGTTTTACGTACTAACCCTACAGGGAGACAATCTAGCTCAGTATGTCAGATAGCTTGAATATGAAGATTTTTTAAATTAGCTTTTTTCCCTGAATAGGCTAAATAAATCAAGGTAAATGTCTTGTCTCCTGCCACGACACCAGAGCCAATATGTGTTGTTTGCAAGGAAGACTGAAAGAAAACAGTAGAGAAAACACTTAGAGTAAGATTTCTCAGACTTTCTGTACTGCGATCATAACTTAACAGAAGGATTATGTAACTGATCAATTTATTTGTTTCATAGTTGCTTGGCTTTCTCTAGTTTCCATATACATTTTCATAGCAAGCTTGGTGAAGCCACACAAGTTGTTATTTGGAAACCCTGTGCTATAGAGAAGGAGTAAGGTTATCTCAGTTTTCTGGTCATATGATTTATTAGTTTTGCTTG
The DNA here is from genome assembly GCF_009819655.1 of Sylvia atricapilla. Classification (NCBI taxonomy): domain Eukaryota; kingdom Metazoa; phylum Chordata; class Aves; order Passeriformes; family Sylviidae; genus Sylvia; species Sylvia atricapilla. The sequence continues at coordinate 66,868,257 of NC_089143.1, forward strand.
GTTGGTTTTTTTGTAATAAGGAGGCCCTATCAGTGATGGCATTGTCCCTGTGAAACACTGTGGGTCAGTGATCTCTGCCAGTCTCCACACAGGGAACATCTACCTGCAGGTTTTGGTCCAGCTCAGGACTTTTGAAGAGAATCTACCAGTTGTCCACACTTACCTTGTTTTGATATGTGTTGGCAAAGGTCTTGGTGGAGGTGAAGGAGAGTCCTTTCCAATGAAACTATGCTGGAAGATACACTCCAGCACTGCAGCTAATGCACTCCAGCTGCCAAAGGGCTTTCAAGCCATGGAACCTGACTGGTCCAAAGGTTAACAAATAACCAACCAACCAACCAAAAAAAAATCCGCAAGACTCATGTTCCTATCCCTCAAGAGCTTAGTGTGTGGACTTTGGGTTCTCAACAGCAAATTTCTACCTTGAGAAGTCTTTCTGTTGGTTGTACATGCTTATGCTTAGAAAAAGTTGCTTTTAGAGAGCTCTAGTTTCAACTTTGAGATTTTTTTTTTGAGAGTATTTCTGCTCAGAGTTTGCGATATGTGTTGTTTTCCTTTCTAATGTGATTTTGAATGATTAAGAAGCTTGAAGGTGTCTTGAAGAACAAAATCAATCTTAAGGAAATCCTTCAATTTTATCTATTTTGCCACTGATTTGCAAGACGCAAGAAAGAAATCTGTAGAAAATTATAAAGTCAAATTACTCTGTTGTCTAGTAAATGTTTAAGTGATATTTTTGGTGGAATCTGATCTGAGACATAGGTGTACACCTTGATTGGGTATTGTTCAGAGATAAAAACTCTAGACATTGGAATAGTGTTTCCAGGTACTGGAGCAATGCACATTCCCACTGAACTTCATGAGATCCCACACAGGAACAGGAACCTGCCCAGGCAGATCCTATTGTAAGGTCTGATCCTAAGATATTGAAGAGGCTGAGGCAGGGGGTGTGGGGAGCACCCAGGCGAGAAAATGTGTCCTCCCCTCTTGGCCTATGTCACAGACTTTTGTAATCTCTGCTGCTCATGTCACAAGGCAAAGGGGTCACTTTTCTGTGCTTGTGGTGCTTGTTATTCTCTCTAAAATAAAATATGGTACATATTTCCAAGCCTCCATTCACCGTGTTTGCCTTCTTTTGCTGGAATCAAGTAATGAGAAAATATGCAGGATTGTAAATTAAATGGCATGAGAACTGGGATGCCTTTAAATATTTTTTAATTTCTCCCCATTCTGGCACAAGGCAATGTGTTGATGAGTCCAAGAAAAACATGGAATATACAAATATTATTTAACTTAAATTATGTGGGTCCCAAATTCCCAACAAGACACATCAGACGTAATAGTTAGCACTTTATATCCTGACAATGGAAAATAGAAAGAGCTTTAAAGCTGACATTATCCTAAATGATGATTATTCAAGCTCTTTAGATCTCATCTGCAGAAGAACTTGTAGAGTCTTGCTTCTGAAAGTAAGTACATTGTATTTTAGTAGTATAAATATGGAATTAGGAGTCTCAAAGCAGGTATCTAAGACTAACAAGTTGGTTTTATTCTTCTAAATTTGCCAGTTACAATTTTGGAATAGTGCTCTGACTTCTTTTGTTCGAATTCTGTTCACTACATTTAAAGAATCTGTACTTCTAGTCATGGAATTATTTGGTTTTAGCGAGCAGTTGGCTTGAGTTGTTATTGATGGAGTTTTATATATGAAATATAAAGCATCTCGTTTATTATAAATGTAAAGTCCAAATGATTTATAGCCAGTGTCTGAAATATGATTTAAGAGCTTTTTGATCCCTTACCAATTCTGTGATGGTTTGGCAGGTAGTCAAGTCTCTGATTAAAATCTGAGCAATCCGTGTTTTAGCCTATACCTCTCTGTCTATATCTTAGTGAGAATGGAAAGACCACTAAAGGTAAGAAACTGTCAGTAGAGGTCTTGTCCTCACCCCTCCTGAAGGAAGCAAATGGAAGAAGAGAGGACATCCCTGGTTACTTTTTGCAAGCTTTTTAAGCTGTTAATTAAGAGCATGGTCTTGACCCAGCTGCTTCTATTGGGGTAGCTCCTGGAATACCCTGAAACACATTCTCTGCCCATTTATCTGGATTTCTTAAAGGGAGTTCATCCCAGGTGCTGTGTGGGAGATCAGCTCTCCCAGACAAGAGATTTGAGATTTATGCCTCAGCATCTAGAACATTGGTTCACTGAACAGGACAAAGGAAATGGGTGTGGTGCTGAACAGTGGGTACTAGAGAACCAAATATCTGGGCCATGGATTGTAATTGTATATATGTATGGATGTCTCTTAGTATGTATTTGTTATATGCAGCTGTAGCTATACATATATACAAACACACACACACACACATATATATATATATATATATATATATATATATTTCTGATGTATTACAGGCACTTGGCCTGTTCTTTGTTATCTTTGTCAACTGACTTTTCTGTGCAGTAGGTTTGTCTAACGTGGGTTTTGCAATTAGTACTGGATACTGTGAGAGCACCTTAACCTGAGATTTGGTCCATCATAACATTTTGGATAGATCTGCAAAACTAAGAAACAACACATGAAAGCAGGAGCCACGAATGTTACTGATATATTTGGGCTGATAGGGAACTGCCAAGTTTTTTGTTTCCCTTGTCAAGCTCCCTGTACCAGGGAGGGTTTTAAATGGCAGAATTTCAGGACTCACCTTGGGTATGTGAAACCATATATTGCGGAGAAATTTGATGTAACTGCAGATCAATGAAAATATGGACAGAAGAGCTTGAACCTAACTTTAGGCAAAACAAGTAATGTTTCAAGAAAGACAATGGAAAGAGAAAGGATACAATGGACATGCCAGTTTCTTGTGAAACCAATAAAAAATTATTCATTCTTAGATAGCATTTAAAATACTTCTATTAAGTAAATGGGTCCTTGCCTTCATACTAGCTGTGACCAGTCTAGATAGATGCATTTTAACCTGCTATAAATGTAATCACCCAGTTTTGAAAAAGGCAATATTTGTCCTATTTTTAGATTTTTGTTTGCATAACTTCTCTGAAGAGATGATCATGTAATACTGGTTGCTCTGTATGCCAGAGCTGTGGAATCATTCCCAGTCCTTTCCTTACATCTTTTTCTGATGCCTAGATTCCTGTTTGGGAGAAAAATGTCCCCACATATTATAATATATAGCCCTGGAAGAGGTTAGTGACTCTGTGTAGTCCTCCATTTTATCCTGTAAGGGGTAAGTGGAAATCCTCTGGGGGTGTGTTATGTATGTGAATGCATTGGACTCTTGCTTACCACTTCAGAATAGTTCCTAGCTCCTTTTCTCTAGCCAACTACTTGTAGATCTTTGCAGATTTAGAGCTAAAAAAAGCCTGCAAAACTGTAAACATGTTCAGTCATGTGGGAATCTATCAATCTAGTACATCTTGGAAATGCAAACCATATTTTGAAGGAAGATGATAAATGAGAAGACAGTATGAAGCTAAACTTAAGATTGCACTTGAGGTTTGCTTAGTCCTTACTTGGCAAGCACTTAGATCTTTTCTTCTGCTGTTCCATATCCATGGTGCAGCTGTGTGACTCCTTCTTTCCATACTGTATATTCCTCCTGTAGGCTGGCATTCTTTGTCGAGAAAATCAGGAGAACCAAAGGGGCGAGGGGGAGTTATTGTCTTGTCTTCTGATGGCAAGATAGAATTTTTATGCGTGTCTGCCCAGTCTGAGAAACGCCTGCTTGGAAATAGAAGGGTGGATAAGAAGAGCTAAAGAAAACTTTCACACATCATGGGGGACATTTTAGGCCATTTCCCCTGGAATACACAAATTACACCATCTATCATGAAGTGTCTCCTTCTCATTCTTTTTTTCTTCCTGAATCTCTCTACTTGACTTTAGTTTCTTTGCTCATTTTATTATTAGGCACTTTTACAGGAAACAGGATTTATGGTCTCCTTTTGCTAATAAACGTTAAGGAATATGACTTAAACTGGAGAATACACAGCAGGAGATGATGAGCTCTTAATAAACAAATATCCTGTTTTCATGCAAATATTCTTAGTAACGCAAACAAACAAAGCAGGGGAGGAAAGGCAGCCAAAGTGTTATACAAGCTGTGTTGTAATTGAATAGGAGAGATTTCAGAATTTTCCAGAGGGCAAGAAGAGTTTCAAGTTATCCTTCAGGCTTTTCCAGCTCATTCCTTCAGATTGTTTCGACCCGTAATGTTGGATAGAGGGTTGGAAAAGGACAATTGGAATATTGACAAAGTAACCTGAGAACTTCACAAAATTCTCAGTGCCTTGTCCTGCTCCGTATCTTCTCCTCAGTAAGAAGCTCTGACCTTAGAACTTGGCAGACTGTTGCTCGAGGATTTTGGAGTTTTTAAGAAGTTTCTAAGGTCATGTTATTGTCCTAATTCTGGTGAGAACACCATCTTCCTCCACGGCCATAAACATGATTGTATCTGCAAAAGGATATTGACTTAGGTAATTTGCCTTAACATTGTGTTTAACACTGATCTGTATTAACCTGCTGGAATGAAACTTAAAAGCTTTACTGATGGTGTAATAGTGGCATGAAGTCTGGGGAGTGATTAATGAGGAAGGAAAATCGAGATCATCTGGTCATCTGGATGCAGCAAATAGTGTGTCTGGATATGGCCAAATACCTCCACTAGCCAAGGGGACAGCTCTAATTACAGGAGAGGGTCTCCAACTTGGAAAGAGTAAATAAAGATTTGGGAATCAAAATGGATAATACCTGATTGCTACCTTCTGGACTACTGCCGTGGCCAAAAAAGCTGATACGATCCATACACAAATAAGCAAAGGAATCCAGGGCCTTGATGCAGTGTCTGTTGGGTTTTAGTGTGCCCCAACACCACAAATTCAAGTTGGATGGTCAAAAGCTGATCAGAAAACAAATGTCAGGATCAAGGGAGGGTTAGGAAACATGTGTGTTTTATATTTATATTTATACTGTTTTTCCTTACTATGAGAAGCTTAATGTGTATTTCAGTCCGTGCCGATGCATACTTCTAAGGTGAACAAAACTTGAAATTTTGGGTTACCAGTGTAGCAAAGGAAGCTGTCAGAAGATGCAAGGACTCCATGTTGATACCTGGATAAATTTAGATTAGAAAGAAAATGGACAGTTTCGTTACCACTGGAGAAATTTTCTAAAGGCTGTTGTGGAACCTGCCACACTGCTAATTTTTTACATCAGAAATGTGCACTTTTACAAAAGAGAACTGGAATATTCACATTCATCCAAAGTGTATGTTTTGTTCTTTGGATCAACTGCACCAAAGACAAAAAATAATGTTAGTTTTTGCACACTTTAGATCCAGAAAGCTTTAGACTTTGGGCCCAAGTTTATTTCTGAACTTTTGTGGCTAGTCCATATCTTGGTCGTGGCTCGAACCAAAGCTTAGCTCATGAAGATGCTTGAATTTCAGAAACAGTCATTTATATAAGCCAAAATTTGCAGCTGGCTCCAAACTTTCTATTGTGTTGAAACAATATCTGGCTTCAGCTTATCCTTAAATATGGGCAAAATTTGGATTTTAACTTCACAGCTTCAAAGCTCCTGTTTTATCTGTGTTACCCTCAAGGGATTGCAGGCATATACCCTGAATACTGCTTTATAAATGCCACATATTTACTGACCTTGGCAAGGGATAAGGTCTTCTGTTTGCTGAAATAATGGAATTTAACCATTTTAAACATTTATCAGTTCATTTCCAAAACATCGGTACCATGAGCAAAGAGCATAGGACAGCTATAACTCACTGATGTTTTTTATATCATCATAACATCATCTTCTCTCTTTTACTAGCTTTCGTTTATACTCAGAGAAGGAACGGTCTCTAAAAACAATAATTTCTTGGAAGTTTATGTTTGCAACTAAACTAAATTTGTTTCAGTCAACAAGTGATGAGAGCAACACCTAGAAGAGCTTAGCTCTTTGGTCAAGGTAGTTTAGAGGCTTGAAGCTGAGGTACAAACTCAACTAGTCTGGAGCATGGAAAATGGATGAATAGCCATCCTGACAGACACAAATACAGATTTTCCTCCCTTGCTGGGGCACTCCTTCCTTTTAAATTTGTCGTATTTCTAATATTAAGGAAAAAAATCGTTGCTTGATTATCCTTCATCTCAAGAAAACAGCTGAGAACAATAGAGGCTGAGCCAACCAGGGCCAAAAAAACCTGAGGACAAAATATATACAGAGATGTTTAGAGCTGAGATGGCTTAAATAGCACCTGCTATGTATGCCCCTTGGCTGCAGGTGCCCTGGCCTCAAGGAGCTTTAGACATGGTAGAAGACAGAATGTCACCACTGCACTCTCTCTTCTCTGGTGTCCTCTTGCCATTTAAGTGACAATGTTTATACCTGGTCATTAATCTACTGATAGATGAATCATTTTAGCCTGAGTTCTTGAAGTATGAAGTTGATACTTGAAAATCAGGTTTCTTATACCATCAGGTACTAATGGCAATTAAAATCTTCTTGTAAACATTATTTTGGAAGTTTAGAATTTATCAAAGTAGACTAACCTCTAAAGTTTCAAGACATGGTGACTTGGTAAAAGGTTTCTTTTTGCAATCTAGGCCATAATAATTTGATACATTTCCTTTAAATTCAGGCTGAAAATCCTCTTGGTAACATTTTCCTTGTATTCACTTTTTAAAGCTATAAAATCTATTTAATTCTCTTATCCCATTTAATTCCTTTTCTTGCAGAACAGAAATACAAATGCATGATACATTTCATTATATAGTCTTGATGATTTTATTTTCTTATGTTGTTTGTATATATTTATTTGCATTTTATAATCACACTTAAAGGATGAATATTGTTCCTCTGTGGCATGAGAAACTGAATTTTGATTGCCAGATACCATAGTACATCCAGTAGAAAAATGTTGCCATACAGCACATTCAACTTTGCTCCCTTCCCTATTGGACTGGAAATATTTTAATGATTTCAGTTTTTTAAATACTGCCAGGACAACTATGGGCATTGCATGCTTTCAAAAATTCAAATAAAACACATAATTTAAAGCTAACCTAAAATTTAGTCATATAAACATTTGATTAGGAATGAGTAAAACCTTAAACAAGAATGAAAAAATGAATACAAAGCATCTGTTACACAGTTTATGTAACTTGACCTGTGGTAGATTTAAGTTCTACGCTGAGGTTTATATAAAATTGCAGGTCTGATTTAAAGGGACATTATGCCCTTTAAAATTTCTGTATTAATAGAGCTTGTAAGTGCCAGGTGCCAGGGATTGTTAATCTTTCCCTTCAGTGTGTTCCCTGAGTTCTCCTCCATATTAACATTTGACTTGCTCTTGTGGCAGATCTCTGCCCATGGATTGTATGTCCTGCTTTGCAGCTTTGTAAGTCTTTCCCCAAATGCTGACCTTTGCAGTAAAAACATCAGCTGAAATGCTACTTCCACTTTCCTTCATCCACTTTTCTTTCTAATAGATTTAAAATATGGGGTTTTTTTTTGTTTGTTTTAAATTTCAGATCAGCAGCTTGAACAGACTGAAAATTCTTTAAGCTGAACTTCATGAACCGTTGGATTTTTTTCCCACAAATACTTATACCAGAGAAGATGCATTTGGTATTTGTTTTCTATCCTTTAAAGAATGCATTTCTCTTTTGGTAACTTGGAAATACACTCCAGAATACTTTGTCCAGATATCTGATGTTAAATTTGGCCCTCAGAATATGCATTCCAGTGTAATTTTTGTGTGACAGTTTTTGTCATTTGGTGTAATGGCTTCTGGACCAACACTTGGAGCCCAAGGCTGATCTCCATGTCAGCAGTGGAAAACGTATGTAACTCTCTTGAAAACAGACAAAAAAGATCTGAGCTGGCCCTTTGGTGAAAAGCTGCCTGTTTTGGAGATCATTATTTTTTCAGGGTTGTGAGGTATTCTGCTAAGGTTTAATTTCTGTTTAGGGAATCTGTAATAACCTTGATGTTTTGCTTGATCTACTTTCTCTAAGAACTCTTGTACTGACTCCCTGGAGCCCATTCAAATGCTTTTAAGCACTGCTTTTTCAAGATATTTCTTGTTAAGATGACGGTCCTGCGTGGTCACAAGGGGGATGTGAGGGCTGATGTTCAGGAATACAGAACAGTTTGTTTTGATTCAATGTGTCTAATACCCCCCTCCCTTCATCTTGCTTTTGGAATATGTCAAAAACTCCCCTATTATTTGAAATCTCATTATTGATGTTGCTGTTTGCTGAATAGTTTGTTATTCTCAAGGTCACCCCAGTGTGCTCTTACTCCATGTCTTGATTGAAGCTAACTAAATTTGTTTGGAGAAAGTGAAGGGAACATACCTGCAGACACAAATTTCTTAAATTTTTGGGTCTTTTATTCAATTTTTCAACATTCATTCTTGTGCCCTCAAACACACCGAAATTTTTCTATGATTCACTATTAATTTATTATCCTGTTATCTCCTCTGGTGTCCCTGACTCCATTTCACCTCCAGAATGAACACTGTTGTTAACCTTTGAGTAATTGTCCTTCCTTCCTCATTGATATTCTCAGTGAGTTTTCTGGCACTAAATTAAAAATTTCTTTTTCTCCCCTTTGGAGGCTCCATCTGCTTGTTTGTTTCTCTTTTCAAAGCAACCTCTTCCTTTGCTCCCTAACTGTGTGGACCTGGGCAATACATTTAATATCTTCTCTTACTAGAGTGTTTCCAGAAGGATACTTGTCTTCTCTTCCCTTAGAAACATCTCTTTTTAAAAGCTCATCTCTAATATCCATACAAAACCACTGAATGTTGGGCACAGGTGACAGCAGCCAATGTTTTCTTACTTATCGAGTGTCATTCCTAAAAATAAGAGTCTTGATGTAATATTTGTGCATTGTATCTACATTTATATAATTTTTTATTATTGATAGGCGTTCTGATCTTTTGTGTCTGCTAAAGAGGATGTGGAAGAGGGAAAGGCAGTAAGGAGTCATTTTTTTGTGTAAGAATGATTAAATCTATACAATTCTGCATATGAGTCAAGAAACAGAAGGGTAAAGCCCTATAAACTGAGAAATGTGATGGAGAAGGGAGCAAAAGAGGCAAAGATTGGTTGTTGTCTCTTCTGACACAAGAAAGAAGGCTTACAATCCAACTGGCCAACAGCAGAATCAAAACCATCCACAGGGAGCAGCTTCACAAAGAGGAGTGTTCTGGTCTGGGACACTGGATGCCTAAAATTGACTTGGCTTTGAAAGGCAACCAAGTAAACTCATTAAAGAGAAAGAAAGTCTGCCCTAAGTGGATTCTGTTCAGGAAGATAATCACACTTCATGTTCCCCAGATATCTGCTCATTGCTACAGGAGGACACAAGACGGTGGGTTGGAAGGGAGAATTAGTTCCACCCTATTTATGTATTGTCCAGAGAAATTCACTTCTCTCACTACCTCAGTTGCTGAACTGTAAAATATTCAAGTAGCCTAAGCTCAATTTTGCCTGGAGGCTCTAATTTAACATATGCAATTCCCATTGTCTACAAGGTCCTTTACCACCTTGTGGTTTATGCTACTTATATTGTTTATTCCTGAAGGGCTCTATCAACATTTTTTTGCCTTCCTTTCTCTGCCCCCACATGTTTCCATTGGGCAATTTCTCCTGCCTGTGGTATCTGTTTCCATCCTTGGAATCTGACCAAGCAGGCCCAATTGTACTTCTGGTTTCTCTTCAAAAATGTCTTCACTCCTCAGTGTCTAGCTGGTCTCCATCCTCACACTTCCAAACTGTACATTCAGTCACATCTTCCCTCCTTCAGACTTAAGCCAAAGTGTCATGGAGGATAAAAAGTGTCATTACAAGTTCTCTTCTTTAATTGCAGGAAATGTTTTGCTCAGCTGCATGTTCCAATGAGCTGAGGAGTCTTCAGGGAAATATGCAGTTCAATTCCAACCTCCAGTTCATGTTAGACTTGCTTAAAAAAGATGATTTTTTTTTTTTTTAAGGAATCTGGGTGGGCTAAGTATAGGCAATTTTTTACAGGTGTAGTTGAAAGGCTATCCTTGCTTTGTTTTGCAACTAATTTAATAAGCAAAGCTTATTAATATTTTTTTAGCAGGAGAAAAAAAAAATCTCATGTTTTCCCCTCTCTGTTCCTTAGAAACAGGTAAATGCTTTTGGCTGAATCTTCCAAAAGTTTTGTGACGCAGACCCTCTGCTCTGGGAATAATCAGTGCCTAAAAGTCACATTTGGCAGAGTCAAGTGAGAGACGTTGTCATAGGAAGTTACTGAGCTTCTTTAACATTCAGAAGAGCTCCAAGTCTCAGTAGCAGTCCATTTCCCAGAGCAATGTAATGTCTGGAGCATTTTTGAAATTCTGGGCGTAGCTTTGAAATTAGATAGAGCTCTACTAAACTGATTCTCTAGAAAACTTTTTTTTTTTTTTTTGGTGGAGTCTACCTTGAAAATGTTAATGAAAATTTTCAAGGGTGTCAGAAGAAGAAGTGTCTGAAGGTGTCAGACACTTGTATTCTGGACAGTTTGTCAGCAGTGTGCTTGAAACCCCAGGTCCCAACCATTGGTTGCATGCAGAGATTGTGCATGAGGGTTAATCATTAGACCAAAATAAAGTTGCTAGATTTTTTTCTTAAATTCGGCTATGAATCATGTCTTTATGTCAATTAAAACCATCTGTGCACGTCCATTTTCCAATGATTTATAGACTTGCATCCTCTTCTCAAACATTCCAAGGAATCTTAACCTGGTATGTAGATGTTCTTCATTTCTCCATAACTGGAAAAAAAATACTAAATTAACTAAGTAAGGCACATTCATCCCAAGGATTTTATGTGGTAGAAGATAATGAGAGCCAGTTGTGAAATGATGTGATACTGTGGTTTAGAATTATAGATGGAACAGTGGCAAGCCCTTTAGCTGAGGTTGCCTCAGTGTGATACAAGAGTGGTGGGAACTTATCAGGCATTCTACAGAAATCTCTTTTTTTCTTTTTTTTTTCCAGAAGAACTGATGCAAAGCCATTTCTTGAAACTTAGCATCTGTGAAACAAGAAATTACTTAGGGAAAAAAAAGAAGAGCAATCCATCAGTTCTTACAGTTTGTCTCTGTGCTGTGTAGAAGGAAACAGATATCCTTGACACAGGGTTGGCAATGGCTTTGAGGATGCCTCTGTTTTGAATGGGAAAATGTATTATGTTTGCAGGGCAAGGTTTTGGCTTCTGTGGGGGGCTGTTGGAGGCTTTCCCTTATCTGATGGAGAGAATTCCAGCTGGCTCCAGGACACACCTGCCGAGCCCACCAGCGGCTGTGGCAGCACCTCTGAGGTAACAGATTCAAAAAGGGGGAATAAACCTCGCCCCAGCAATTCAGCCAGGGAGAGGAGCTGGAATACATGAGAGGAGCAGCTCTGCAGACACCAGGGGTGGTGCAGAAGGAGGGGCAGGAGGGTTCCAGGTGTCAGAGCTGAGATTCCTCTGTGATGCAGGCCATGGGGATAGAGCTGTGTCCCGTGGCAGTCTCACAGTGGAGCAAAGATCCACCTGCAGCCTGTGAAGGATGCCACATAGGAGCAGGTGGATGCCCCTGAAAGGGGCTGTGACCCCATGAGAAGCCCTCTACCAGTTTTGTTTGATGGGACTTCTTTGTGATTTCTCTTTTCATACATCCTCAGTAACCTGCAGACAGTAATACATGGCTGGCTCATGAGTCAGCAGCTGGTATTTCAGTCACTGTCACTGAGGCAGTCACCACTTGTGTCAAGTATGACAAATCCCTTCAGTAAGTGATACATAAATAGTAATCAGAGCAGCCAGAAAACAGGAGCTGTTTCCTTCCTTTCATCCTGTGCCTTCCACTGTGTTGAAGAGGAAAATTCTGTGTCCCTCAACTTCTGATCTTTTAGTGTCTCTCTGAGGTTCTGTTGGAATCTGATAATGTAAGAATCCCTCATTTCAATTTCAAAGAGAAGAGAATGTGACACTAAGCAGTGTCTCTCTTTTATTGGTGCAGGGGTTTTAGGTGTTTTGATAGTTTTTTGGTCACCAGAAGAGGAAAATCATATAAATTATAATGTCAAAAAAACCCCATAAAAATTTATGCTCTGGAGTTTGCCCATTATAGTAATTAATAAGGTTTTCCAGCTGAACTGTGTACCTAAACTGATTTGTTGATTTAAGTGGAAGCTTATGTGCTTCTGGAAAACTTCCTAATTATAGTTACAACTTCTTAATTTTTTAAAAATATATGTTCACGAGTTTTTACTTTTTTAATATTTCACTTATCTTCATTAAGCATCCCCTTGTGTGTCTTTAGTCAATATATGCATTCTGCAACAAGAATTTATTCCTAGGAATTTTTCCAGATTCACAATCACACTTAAGTCAGCGCTTTTATCCTTAATTTCTTGAGTCATGTGGTAGGGAACCTTATGTTTGACATCATGGAGCTTAGTGAAACTTGGCCATTGAAACACTGGTTCCATTGAAAAACATCTGGAGGGGAACCAATAGCCCGGTATATCCTGTTGGGCTACACTCAGCATTATCCAGCCTCCTGGTCTTTCTCTTTGAGTTCTGCCTTTCAAAAACTTGGCTGTGCTCGCAGAAATGTACAAACATGACAACAAAATGGATGCACTCCATGTTCCTAAAAATGTCATGCCTTGGCTGTGCTGGAAGTGGGTGTATGTGTACTTGCTTGGCTGCAGCAGTGACAGGTTTTTATGTTGCTCTTTATCATGCTGATGCTGAAGGTAAAGACTGAAAAGCCCTACAAAAACATCTGGGTTTTTTGCCGTTACCTCTGCACACTTTTTTTTCCATATAGTGTATTTCTCATGTTTTACTTAAATAGTTCAAATGGTCAAGTTTTTTGTCAATTCTCTTGGATCTCTCCAATAATGTATGAAATGCCTTGCCTAAAACTAACAAATATTATCAAATTATAGTTTCCTTTTCCGTTCACTACGTTCCAAATTAATGGTCTGGTAATGTTTACATTCTTTATTTTAAAACAAATCAAGGAGTTGATTGTGGCTATAAGGTTGGGTTTTTAAATTACTTTTTAAGAGCAAGAAGAAAATGGGAAATAAAATTGTTCAACAGAGTTTCTGTGTTTAGATCTGTAGCTAGTTAAAAACCATTGTTTTGTCACCGGTTCTGAGAAATATATATCTGCCTTTAAAAGTACTTTATACAAGTTTTGAGTTATACAGTATCAAAACAGGGCAGGACACAAAACTAAAGAGTAATCCATCACTTTTGTATCCCTGTGTGGCACATCATAACTGGAAGATCTCCGGAGATAAATTTCTTTGTTGATTCACAAAAGCTGACAATTACTTGAAGTTCTGTTTTGGGATGGAGAAAACACCACCAATTTTATGGTTTTATTTTTCATGTTAAGTTAATATTTACGTTAACGTGTCTCTTATTTATTTGATTACCTGTAAAAACCCATTAAAGAAGTTTGCTTATTCTGTGCACAATATTTACCCCATCTCTTCTGTCTGACAAATGTGGATTTGAGCTCTTCCATTCTCTGTTAACAGCTCCCAGCATATTGGTATCTTCCTGAATGGAGAAAAAAAGAGAGACTTTAACAAAAGTTTTAAACCCATTGATATATTGACTTTAGGCATTTCCCTTAACTCTACACCATCTACAGAAAAGTTAGCTAAATGTTCCTGATCCATCCGTGTGGGATTCGGTCCAGATCCATCAGGTGTCTCTGACAGAAAAAAGGCTAAAACCAGACATCTTGACTTTGAAGCCAAAAGCAGCTGATGTCTTTTCACATGAGCGAGACAAACATTTCTATTCATCAGTGGCACTGCAGTCATGCATATGCATGTGCACGTATTTGGGATTACAGGCACTAGTTCTCATGTAGTGAGTGTTGGTGGGGAGCTGGCAGCAGCCAGCTTTCACTTTCCTGCTTTTTGTGGTCCTGCCTCAACTGCTGCTCCCCAGGCCTCTCTCCTTTCCACTGGGTACAAGGGACCTGGGAATAAATAGAGGAAAAGTACCAACATGTGTTTAGTTTTATTAACCAAGCAGCAAAGTCAAAAACTTCACAAAGCTCTCAAGAGCAGCTGGAAACATCAGGACAAAATTAAGTGACATTGAAATACCCAAACTGAAAAATTACAGTAATTAATAGAAGTTTGAGGGGAGAATTGTTGCTCTTCCCACTGAAGCAGTGACGGCTGTATAGGTGCATTGTGGGCCAGAAATTGTCCTCTGTACTTTGTCAATTTATCAGTCATATGTGTTCACAGTCCAAATATTCAGGCTATTTACTGCTGACTGAAGAGTTCAAGCAGCAGTAAATTTTACCGTAAAATGTACAGCAAAATGTTAGTATTAAATCTAACTTGATGTTTTTCAGCTTTATCCAGGATATTCTGTAATTAGATGTTAATAAGTTTGAGGCGCGGTTAGAGCAACACACAGAGAATTACATCCATTCTGTTACAAAAGCAAAGTTAACTTTGGCTAACTTTAAAAGCAAAGTGTAAGGGGCTTCTACTTTTATCTGTGGTCTGTCTTGAAAAGTCAGGAAAGACAGTGCAGAGAGCAGAATAAAGAAAAATCTGCTGGGGTGGAAATCTGTTAGTTCAATTCATCGATGACCGGGAAGAATGGAAAACTGAGAGAGAGGCAACACCATGAATACAGCTTGCTCTGCTCAAAGTGAGACTTTAATCAAAGATAGTGAAACTATTGTCTGCCCTTCGCATTCCTCATCAGTATTCTGCCTTGTGCAGTGGGAACATCCATTAATTACAATGGAATCATTACTAGGTAAAAATTGTAACCATGGCTATGGGTGATGCGCGACAACTCGCCAAAGAGGACCTACCGCCACTTGTCATGGCTGCAGTCAGGGCCTGATTCCTGAACTCTGGTTAAATGCTGGGGAATATCTTCCCCCACTATTCTCCCTCTCTCTCTTTCTCTCTCTCTCGCCTTCTTTTATTTCTTGTGAAGATTTGGACCTCTGTTCTTTGCATCTCCTGCCACGGCTCAAAGTCCTGCTTCTTGGTTCTTTCAACCTGCCACGTCCAATAATCACGCACAGAAAATGCATGTGCAAGCCAGTTGGCTTAGGTTTCTGTCTTAAGGGAAGAGTGCATCTGTTTCTTGGATTAAATCATGCTTATAAAGTCGTGCTTATTCAGTTGACAGGAAAAAAATGCATAATTTAAAGCTTTTATTTGCTCTTGTGCTAAAAGATTTCAGAGCCTCAATTCACCCTCATTTTATCCTTCTAGAGCAATACAAAATTAGAGTTCATTATGGTGATCCAATCTCTCCTTTTGTCTTGATTGCAGACACATTAAGCTCTTTGCCAGAGATGTCGACTTCCCTGAACAAGCCTTTCAAGTCTTGCAAACTATCTGTTGTTTTCTCAGTAGGCTAATTAGGGTGGATTAGCGCCCATCAGATATGCCCTAGGGATGAGCCAAAAGCTGAAGGGGAAGGTAAATTGCAATGCCAAAATCTTCCACCTTTGTAAGGCCTGAGAGGTGAAGGTAAGAAGCTGAAGGAGAGCAGGGTACAGTTGCAGAAGAGATTGTGTTCCTTGGTAGGGCAACACCCTAAATGTGGAACGTGGTCTTGTGACTAGAGCTCTTGATTTTTCTTGCTTGGCTCACTCCAATGGCATTTGTTTTGTGATTAAAATGCAAGCAAATTTCAAAATGAAGTGTGGCTTTGAATACAAAAAGTTTAGTTAGAAAAACGTTGAACTGGAAGTGTCTTCTTTGGAGAATAATAGAAAAAATATTTCATTTTTCTAACCAAACGAATTAATAGAAATCATCATAACTGTTTTGTGATTGATTGATTGATTGATTGATTGATTGTGTATTTGTCAAGCAGAGTCTGTGATTTCTTTCAGGACAGGTTTGGCTAAAATAGGTTTCACTCATATCTCTTCTTCCCAGTGAGGCTGAAATGAAGACTTAATGGAGAGACCCTTAAAGAGCTCTTAGAAAATGTCTGTAGGCATCCTGGTCGTTTAAATGATAAGCTAACCATAATTTCTCTGTCATTTTAACAGTCCTCATGGTTAGCACAGGAAAAAAGGAGCATCTAGCACATAACTAGTCTCTGCTGAAATTAAAATAGGTCAGATCTGGAAGTGCTTACTCCCCTGTTGGCTAAAGGGGCAGTTCTGATGGCTGGCTCACAACCAGACTTGTCTACAGTGACATTTGAAATGGTATAAGAAGAATCCTGCATTTAAACCCTTTTGAGGCTTCCTCAGTTTCAGAAACAAGCAAAGCTGTCAAAGGAAAGGTATTAGCTTAGATTGGTCCCACTCAGGAAAAGCCAGTGGTGTTTTGTGACAAGAGTGTGAGAAATCCTGGTGCTCTGTGAGGAAGTAGATGCTGACAAGATCTGTGCTGCATCTCTGTGGGTTAATTTCAGCAACAAGTTTTGTACCCTGATTCTCAGAAACAAGAGTGAAGGCTACACGCTACACTGCACATAACTAGAGAAAGTATTCAGGGTCCTAGGTTACATTTCAAACAGAATAAATAATATTATTCACTAATTACTAAGAACTGGCTAGAATGTACTACATTATGTTTAATAAACAGTAACTAGAAAAAAGATTTGGAGAAAGTTTTCTCCACATTTCCCTCTAATGCCTGTAATGGATTGAACTACCCAAGAGAGTAAGGAAGGTTTGACAGAAAAAAAGGAACATTTTCTCAGCTCTGATAGGTATATTTGTCTTCAGCAAGTAACTTCAAGACTGACAGCATCTTGGTTTGTGTACGTTTGACTGAAACATGGTGACAGATAGGTGATCTCTGGGATTTAAAAAAGAGTTGGTAAATCATCGATTTATGGAGGTAAATCTTCCAGGCTGTTGCAGCATCTTGCATCTTGATCCTTTGCCACTGCAGATTGTCTGAACTTTTCCTGTGACAGGCTGGCTCCCACCCCAGTCCCGAGGTCTGTACCTGTCATGGGAAAAGATTCATTAGCCCGCGATGTGCAGTAGCTGTGGGATCCCTTTGTACGACCTCAGCATCCTGCCTTGAAGTGTGTGAGCACTGCAGCAGCTAAAATTTGTAAGCTGGGCCTCTGCTATTATGTTTTATGAAGAGAAGAGTGTCTGTTATGTTTTTCGGGTTTGTTTTGGAATCTCAAGGACCTCTTAATTTGGAAATTCCCTCAGTGGCTGTATCTTTTTTTTTTTTTTTTCCTCCCCCTCTCTCCTAGTGATTGTAAATGGTGGTATTTAAAAGGAAATAAGAAAAGTGTTCATTGTTCATAAGGTGTATAGAGCCAATCATCATGTTAATTACACGTCACAGGGTAATGAATAACCCCTCACTTTTATCATGTGGGGAACAACCTGGGGTTCGTCAGATGGGGCTTTGTGCTTTAAATGAACGCCCCCAAACAAAACTTTGCACCACTCCAATTATGTGAGGACAGACTCTGGTTCAATGCGTTCTTAAGTCTTAAAGCTTTACAGCTGTGGGAACAGCAGTTAGACACACACTGTTCTGCAAACACCAGAAGTCTAAGCTAAAATGCAAAGCATACATTTTGTAAGTGCTGATTGGCTTTGTAGTACTCATACATATGCACTGAGAGCCTAGCAATGGTGAGAAAATAAGTTTAAAAAAAAAAATCTTCAGAGCTGAAAAACTGTTATGATTGTAACATATTATTGTATAATTGCCTAATTTTGCAACTTTGGAGAGTGTTTATGTTCTCAAAATTAATTAGTGTGGAGTGTAACTGCTTTTAAATATGCCATTCCTCTCAAAACTATGTGGTTAGAAATGTATGCCTCAGTGAATGTACACGTCATTATTATTGAATATAAAAGTTTATAGTTCATTACACGGAAAATTGCAGTTGAGGCATTTCACAGCTTTAAGAACAATTATTATCCCTGACTGAATTACGGAATGATTTTTTTCCTGGGTCAATAAATTGATATCGTTTTTATTTTAAATGCATTCAGACAAATATTTATGCAAAAGACGAATGAAGTCAGTGGTTTAGAGGGAAAGAAAATCAGATGAGAAATTATGGAAAAGCAGCACGAAAAAGAGCTTAAAATCACATTTCTGGAAAATACTTCTTGCTGCACGGGGGGAAAAATGTGTCCCTCATACTCTGGACCTAGTAAGATTAGTTCTGTATCCTTTTGAAGGGCCTGTAATAGTGAAGCTTGGAGTTAACCCTTTAGGTTAACCTGTACTGGTGAGGTTGTGATGCACACGGCGGGAAGTGACAGTGCTCTTGCATCATCTTGTGAGCAATGATGTTTAGGATTATGTGGAGGCCTGTGACTGCTTTTTCCTATCTCCAAACCCTGTAGGGAGTCCTTAGTGTCTGGGCTGGTCCATGCAGACTTTCATTCTGCTGAGGCAGCTGGTGTTGTGTCCCCACAGCCAGGAGACGGGGACAGGCTGGGACACGGTGCTCCACATGCAGCTGCTGTGTTTGATGTCTGCCTCCAGCCGCCTTTATGCTGCACAAGAGAGATCCCTCCACTTCTGAACGTGGCCTCGGTGATCTCTGAGCTGTTTCCCAGTCTTGCTGTGATAGCTGTTGGCAGCCAGTGGGGCTGCTGGCAGGAGCAGGGCATTTGTTCCTTCTGGTGATGGACGATTTGTGAGTGCCTCTGTATCTGGCTGCTCTGTTTTTCCTCTTGGAGGGCTCCTGGACCAGAGCAAGATTTTCACACTGCTGCCTGCCTCACTTCTGGGAGATGGGAAATGTTCTGCCAGCTCCTCCGTTTAGGTGAAATGGCAGCTTCAGCGAGGTACACAAGCTTTGGCACTGCAACTCCAGATTGTCATATTGTCCCCTTTGCAGACAGGGAATCACAGGATCACTTGGGTTGGAAAACAGATCATCAAGTCCAACTGTTCTGTCTCAATCTGAAATAGTGATAACTCCTGAGGCCTCAGATCAGGTTGTTGTTTCTTCTTTCTTGACCCAGCTAGGCTTTCTCTATATCTCCAAATCCCTGGTTCCTATACTGTCAGCTCCTGACATTGAAACCATTTGTTTTCTTGCTTTTCAGTTAAATAAAAATGTCAGTAGGTGATGATCAAGCCTTCCTTGGTGCCTTCTTACACCAGATAATGCTGAATGTATAGATTATGACCTATAGCATTTTCAATCGTCGATTTATCATTTTGACATAGTTTTGGTGATGTGGAGTAGAAATTGCTGGTCTATACCCATTTTTTGCTGCAAAATGTTTGAAACTATGCTCATCTGAAGCCCATTAAAATCCTTAGGAAGAGATGGTTTTACACAGAGATGCACGGGGTGGGTAAAGCATTTTGTACCAATCCAAATAAACTGGAATTACAGTCTAGAGCTTCTACCCAAGGTAAGCTAATTGGCCAGCTTTGCTGCACTGAGTTAACTTTTCCTGGTCCATGAACAGGATCTGGTTTGTGTTTCTGGCATAGCAAAGAAGCCTTGGCAGTTTGTCTATTGCTGCACATTGGAAACCAAAATGAATGTTGCTAGCCCTCTCTGTCGATTTTCTTCGATCCCTAAATGACCCATAGAATCTGTCTGTAATATTTCCTAGGCAGAACAGTTTCCCTGAATGAATGAACATACCTACTCTGGTACTTACTCTGGTACAGTTTTGTCAGTCTTTTCCCCGTGAAGTTGCTCACTGTGGGAAAACAAAGTAAGTATCAACGGAAATGTGTTTAATTATGACTTTGAATATACAGATATGGTTTTGGTTTGCCTCAGTTATTCATGGTTGTTTTATCCAGTCTCAGTTAAATACTCTATTAACCAGAAGTATGTAAATGGATGAAGTCTGTTTTATATTTGAAATCTGTATTATATTCACACCTAAAACAAAGATGGTATTCACCACATAAATACAGTTTTGGACACAAATTTCAGGAGCAAATCATATAATCAAGGCCTTTTTTTGTTTTGTGGTTTTTTGGGTTTTTTTTGGTTTTTTTTTTAATGTAGGTGAAAACTGAAGGTGGTATGGCACATAAAGACACATTATTAGCTTTTAATTATAGGGACCTGAATCACATTTCCACTCTGACTCACAGCAGGCTTTTTAACAAACCTATGAAATGTAGAAAATGAGATGCCTGGGTCAGTAGGTGTGAATTATTTTTTTCCCATTTTCCTTCAGATATATCTATATAAAAGATGTCTTAAGAATCTTACTGAAAAAGAAAAAAAAAATTGTAAAAACCAACCGCCTCAAAAACCTTGTTCATGCTGTCATCATCCACAGAAGTCAACAACAAAACTCTGCTGGTCATTTCTGTGCAGTCTGTGGTAAAATATGAGACAATTCACTAACGTAATCAACCTGACTCCATCCCTCTGGAAAGTTGTCGTGTAGTTGAGTCACATGTTTGCATTGTCCCAGAGGATGTGGTTCTCATCAGAGCCCAGTGGTAAATTCAGCCTTTTGAAAGCCTCTCAGCAGTTTCTCATCCCCTCACAAACCTCTCAGGGCATTTGCTGGTACCCCATGTTTGGACTGGCACTCTCACACTTAGGTGATGCCCAATTCCTTCCTGCTGTGGCCTTCCTCTTGTCCTTCTTGGATAACCACTGGCTCTGGAACATCCTAAATGGTCAAAACTTTCCAGAACAACAGCACAGGGAAATGTAATTATAACCATTTTCCTATTTATGTTGGTGAATTGGCAACTTGTCATGGTCTGTATCACAGAAATTTGAGTGGGGACGAGCCTCATAAATTGTATTCTATATTCCTTCTTCCAAAACCCCTTCAAACTTGATTTTATGATACACTTGTACGTTAAGCCTCATGACCTTTCTCTTGAGTATGGCAGCTTTCCAAAACACATGAGCAGTTTCTAGAATTTTCTTTTAAAATTTGCTAGAGCTAAGTCAGGATTTTGGGGGGCCAAAAGAAAAGGTTAGATTTTACTGGCACTGATACTTCCAGAGAGGAGAGGCTTTTACAATCCAAACAGTGTGACAGAGAAAGATATTTCTGCCTAATTCTTGCCATGACACTTACTGCAATTAAGTTAATGTTTTAAAATCTGTCTTGAGGTTGACTTTTAAAGTGCAGGTTTTTAAAACTTGGGATGATTTTCTGGAGAAAGAAATCATATTTGCTGATGAGAGATAATTGTGACACAGCCTGAAACATTTGGAAACATCTGATAGTTAGCACTGAGGAATTAGGTGCTTCCATATGGGAGTGCAGTGTGCCTTTTTTTGGGATGAGAAGAGCTGAAATTTTATACTGAGCCACTGAGGAAGCTCTACTGCCCAGCTTGAAGATAAGGGATAATGTAAGTAAGGTGTAATTTGGGAGAGAGAATGGGTGAGATCTTAAAAATCAATTGCATAAAATTGTGTTTTGGCTTTCTTTTTCTGAATAAGCAAAACAAGAAGTGATTGGGAATTTCATGGAATACTTTCAGGTCAAGTTTAGGTACCAAGCACAGAGTAATTCTGGTGTGTTACCTCTTCCAAGTACATGGAAGCGGAGTACATAAATGTCACTAACCCTTTTGCTGATTTTTGATGCTTGTATGTTTTGCTTTTCAGCTGTCTTGGAATAGCAGGGCTCCATGGTAAGAAAAATCCTCTGTCAAAAGCTTCAGTGGTTTGGTTTTTTTGCCTCACAGAGATTTGCACCGTGTTCTTCCCTTCTGTGACCTTCAATGTCTATGAGACATCTATGAGAAGTGCAGAAGAATAAAAGGGTTGACAGCAACCCCTTATAAATCCCATTCTCTAAATTGCAAAGGTTATTCACGCCATCTTACGGGTTTCTCAAAGCCTCACTAAAATGAGCATTTCAGTGGAAAGATGCTGGAAAAAAAGCTGAATCCCATTTGAGACTGGATTAATGCTGACCTAGATTAATGCTCTTTGGAAATCCCTTTGGAATATCTCTTTTCTAATTACAGCCTTTTGTCTGAAAAAATTGTTTTTGCAGATATGGCCAAGCCTCAAAAGTGTTTCCTGATTCCAGCTAGTCACAAAATGACTGTTTTACTGCTTCTGGCCAAGCACATGCCTACATCAGGATACTGCACTCATTCTGAGTGTGAGAATACTGCAATCTTGTGCATGCAGAGACAAAGCCAGGTATGTCCACTGAGCATTTGGACACAAGACAAAATGCAAGCTTTTTTGGTAAGCTACTGCAAAGATCACTTTTTTTTATCCACCATTATAAAATCGCTCATAAAGTCAGTATTGTCTGTTGGGGAGTCTGCCTTCCAGTAATCTCTTTTTCCATTTATTCTTTATAGAAATAGAGCAGGGCAAATTTTATTCCGTGCTAGAAGTGCTGGTAAAAAGAATGTGAAATTTGGACTAAAGCAAACATTGGCATATTTAGCATAATATTTGCATATGAAACACAGGCCGTGGACCTTTAAAATTTTTAATTGCATAAGTAGGTACAGGAAAATTCTTCCTCCTTTGAATGTACAAGCCCAAGGTTTTGGATTTTATTTAATGGTAATATTCAATATTTATTTAGTCTGATGTTTTGGCCTAGATGAAACAAAAGACTTCACCTACAGATGTAAAACTGAATATGAAGATATTTATCTTCACATTATTTACCCATGTGGTGTTTTAATTTTCTTTTAAAAGCCATTTTGAAACATGGATGCTGCAATAGGAGTTGCTCTGCCATGTCCTGAATCCTTCCTGTCCTGAGTACAGCGAGTGATGAAGGAGAGACAGTGCACACTAGTGAACTAATTTTTGCTTTTAGGAGCCCAATACCAATCCAACAAGAGCCTGCTCAGGTTGGGGCTGTCTTGAAACTGGAATTCTCTTTCTATTAAAGATATGGTTTTAAAGATGTGGACTTGCTTGGACTCAGAAGAAAACAGGTTCACTCATTTCCAGAAGATTAATGTGGATGTTCTTTCTTTCTTCTCTGATGGCAGAAATATTTCTGTCTGTTTATTCAGAATAGAAATAGGGTTTGCATTTTTTTCATGTAATGCAAAGTGATAAGAGAAAAAAAGGTTGTCTATGTGAAAAATTGTTTTCCTTTACACAATATGGAAAGTGAAGTCTCCACCCATTTCATAACTAAGTGTCAGCCTGGAACTTGGAAGAGATTTCTAGCTTCAGAGATGCACTATCATGTTCTTTGATATAGAGAGGTAGTAGGGAGAAACTGTTTTTACCTAACTGAGTTTATTTTAGATCAATGGCTCACAGAGAAATGCTCAGAAGCTTTGTTACTTGGATCACATACTGTATTGCGTGATGTATTAACTCTGCATTTTGATTCTTCAAAAAAAGCTAAGAGTTTTGAAATGTTACTGATTTCAAACCCACACGTACCATTATATCCTATTTTATTATTTTTTTCTTTTGCCAACTCTTTAACCTGCCTTACAGTGTCAATAAGGTAAAGCTGTTTCATTCTGAGCATGGCTACATTAGTTATAGTGTGGACAGAATGTGGGTCTTTGTTAGATGATGCAATGTTAAAACACCCAAACACTCAAACACACCACTGCTTGAACCCAGGTAGCACTTTTGGAGCTCTTTTGTGGATTAAATTTATTTTGTTTGCGGTTGCACTGCCTTTCAAAAATCATGATGACTGCTTGTTGTGTGTTTGCAGCTGCCTATGTGTCTGTCCTTCCATATCTGAGTAGCACCTTTTACATTGGTAGTTTCTGTTCATAAAGTGAGTCTAAATTTAGAAACGAGGGATATGTAATGTAAAGTAGCACATTTGGGGCTTTTATATGTCAGCTTAATTTATTTAGCCTTCAGACTCATAAAAGTAACAAGATCTTGGAATATCACTACTTATAAAATGCTTTTTGATATTAGGTTACTAGCTCAAATGAGTGGATAGTAGATGCAGTTCAATATCTCAGAAACGTTCAACAAAACTGAGTTAGACTTTATAGCTAAAGTCAAGTTATGTACTTGATTTGCCTTGGGAATCCAGGCACTGTGAGAACACTTCCCTTTTTTAGTATTTTCTATCAACTTACTGCCTCTCCTTTGTGATCACCATTTGAACACTGGTGGCCTAGGGGATGCAAATTCAAGGAGTGAAGCAAGTTTAAACAACAAAACACTTCCCCAACCCTGCATGATTAATCACTGCTCTACTTCAGGGACCGTATCTATTGTCATTTTCTGCATGTTAAAGCAGTTACTGCAATTGATGGCATGCTGTCTTTATAATAGAATCCAAAGGAATTTTAAGCCATTCATCTATTTGCATGTGTTTTAAATTACCCCATGAAGTTTAGCAGAGGGTTGGCACTGTCGTGTTTGGGATTGGGAAGGGCTCTTCCATAGCAGTTGTAACACATTGCTCTGGTGTCCCGTGGCTGAGGCCCAACTGAGGGTTGATTTACCTGGTGAGAGGCACACAAAAGCGAATTTGGAGAGTCCATTTACAGTGGGATCCCATTAAGTGTTTGGTCATAATGTTTTAATCAGACAACAGTCCACCAAGGACTTTTTTCTGAATCAAGGGGGCACCGGGTCAATACCTATCTGTGGGTACAGCCTGTGACTCTCATAACTGGCTCCACACATGAAGGAGAGTGAGTCACCCCTTGTTATTTATTTATCTGTTCATACTTGTGATAAGTATGCTGCCCGTATTTTTCACATCTGAAACAATTAATTTTCACCACAGCGGGTCAGGAATTGTCAAAACTGAATGGATACCCTGGTTCCTTCTGCTGTGCCATCTTGTAGGTGCCAGAGGGTTGCTGTTTTATTGCTGAGGGCTTTGGGTTTACCCTGGCACATTGTTAACAGTCCTCTAATATTTAAAAGTTTCATACGACAAGCAAATTGCTTGTTGCCCAACTTTTTTGCTTCTAAATCCTCTCAGGCATAGTGGTGACTGCACACTGCAAATCAGCTGATAGGTATCTGTTTCTGCATGTGTTACTGCAAATAATTATATGTTTTCAGATTTGCTGCTCTTATTCCTCTGCTATAAATCACATCATATAAAGCCTGGAAATCATCTGTGTGAAAAGTACTGCAGTTTACTCTGTCTGTAGTGTGTATGTGTTTATTAATACATACCTGTGGGTATTTTACAAAATATGAATTCTAAATACAAATTTATGTTTCTATTCCAATGTGCCATCTAAGTAATTTTTTTTTTAAGCAGAGAAATATATACTTATTTAGATTCCTTTTTGAGTCTGTTCAGAAGGCTCTGCACTTTTGATCCACTTGTCCTTTTTTTCTCCACTGCATTTTGTTAAAATAAAAAATTTAGATTTTTAATTTTCAATTTACATAATATAGAGCAATAGCAGTTTTCCATTTAACTTTTCTGGCTTTAAAAGCATATTCTCCCTTATGCTACCCATGCTGTCACCAGTGGGGGTGGGAAACTGTTCCTCATTTTCCTGGGCAGATTATAAGACATGACCTTACCCACCACTTCTTTGGACAGCTATCCACAAAGAAGACATGGTACTTGGAATATTTCCTGGTTTTGACTTGGTTCCCAAGGTTCAGGAGGCTCATTGTTTGAGTCAATTACAGCATTTGAGTTTGTTAGAGCTACGTAGATTTTAAGCTCTTTTTTTATTAGAAAATAGGGATTATGGTTCTATTTAACTAACAATCAATAATGTAAGATGTTAGCTGCAAACATAACTTGGGTAGAATTTCAAACCCCTTTGTTCTTTTGTAGTTACAGAACATCAAACCAGCAGTGGTGAGAGGACTGAGGACAGTCTCACAATGTGGACAATCCCAACAGAGCAGAACTACTCACAAGGGTATTTAAATGTGATCCATTCGGATGGAGATAATAATTTGAATTTTAATGTCAGTTGTCTCAAATATGCAAGGACTTAGACAGTCTGTCCTCAGTAAGCCCCAATATGATTTTTTTTTTTTCAGATGTTCTCAGCACCTCTCCAATGCCCAGGGGCTGTACTTTTTTCTTCAGTGAAGTTCCTAAGCCTTGCTGACCTTGATATTCTCATATTTGGTGATTTTGCTTTTGTAAATACCCATTTTGAATAGTGTTTTCTGGGAATTCTGACCTTCATTTGGCAGCAAGTGCCTGAAGATGACACAGTAGCAGGTTCTATGGCAACTGAAGAGGATTTAGAAAAAGGAACTGTGGCAAGAAGAGAAAATAAATAGATGTTTTGGAGAAGAAAGTATGTTCTGTCCCTGATTAAAAAGTAACTTTTGACCTTTTTTTTGGGTTCAAACAGAGGTTGCAGTGTAGGTAGATTCCTAAATCCTTGTAAGAACAGATTTGCCTAGCTCTGGAGATGCTTACTGCAGGGCTTCAACTCCAAACTGTTTCTAGCCAGATTCTATTTATTATCAGTACATTTTGACATTTCAAGTAATACTGTGCAGGTTCTATTTCTCACTTTCTATTAGTGATTTCTGTAGAGTTATGAGATTTTTCATTTTTGGTTTTCCAACACTTCCAACAGATGTCTTGCCAGCAGTTAAGATGATTAAAGGTTTTTGAAGAAGTAGACTGCTGCAGGAAATCTGAAATGGATCCCACTGCAGTGCCAAAAATCTTTGGAAAATATATGTATATCCCTTTCTTGAAGAAATCTTCCACACTATTGCTATTTCATTGCACTTCTGTGTGGTTTTTTCCTGACCTAGACAGAATAGGTAAGTGAAATTCTTACAGGTAGGATAAAAAGAAGGTGAAAAAGAGTGAATTTGTGGCTTAATCTTGGCAAAATGTTGGGTGGCATCCAAAGATATGCTGGAAATGTGCATCTAAACCACTGACTGGTGGGTTTACACAGATCTCTTTCTCTGATGGTAGTTGGTCCCCAGCTAATTTTTAGAATACTGCTCTTGAGCATTTCCATCTGGCTATGAGTTTTCAACATCACTTTTTTAATGGAGGCTTAATAATTATAATTCATTCCCTTGTCACCTTGAAACTAAATTAATGCAATGCCCTCTGGTATATGGAGACTGCTTGACTCATATTTGTCATCATCATATTTGCATCACTGAGCTGCAATTGAGAAGTTCAAACATTACACTAATACAAATAAGCAAAAGGGTAACTGTATTTTCAAAGAGCATGTTTTGATGACAAAATATCTGTGCTTCAGTTTATTGAAAGGAATTAGTGCAGTTTTGAAAGGGTTATGTGATGAGGCGGTTGGCATGGTGAGGAACTGGATTTATGCCAGGAGATGGTTTCCTGTGTTGGATTTCTCTCTCAAGTGTTGGGCACTGTACAGACAAAACCCCATTTATCTGGATTGAAATATTCAGAGATGTTCCCTTTGCCTTCCTGCTTTAGGAAACAGAAATGTCTTCAGCAGTGCCCAAAAGTTTAAAAACTTTCATGACCTCTTTCTCTGGCTTTCTACAAACTGTTTTAGAATTGTGCATTTTGAAAACTTCTTTATATCAGTGGCAGGGCAAGGTAGCCACAAGACCATGATCCTCATCCAGGCATTGGGAATGTGGAGCTAGCAAGGCTGAAAAGCCAGATGATAGTTTGCTGATTTTTTCCTTAATATTTTTCCCTTGAACAGCCAATTTTAATTGTTATCTAATTCTACTGAAGCTTAGAAAATGACAAGAAAAATGAAAAATCACTTTTTTTCCTTGGATAAAAGTGTGTTTTCAAAGGGCACTACCAGAGCATTGTATAAAAAATGACATTCTGTGTTCTTTATTCCTTTAGGTCTGATCCTCCTCACACTGAAAATTGAAAACATTACTTGTAAATTTGAGCTGTTTTCTATGATTTTTATCGATCTTTAAGCATTTTTCCTTTTAATTTTTCACTCTACTTGAGAATGACTTTTAGGAGTCAGCGTATAAAAAAGTTTCTTGCCTTCACTCCTATGACTGTCTAACCAAATAATTCTCAAAGTATCCTGAAAAAATAAGGAGAGATGGTTCCTCTGCAATCAAGATTTTAGTGACCATCAGTCACTACACTTCAAGGCATATTTTATCCAAATTTTCTATTCAGTTGAATTGCAGAGCTGTGCTGAAATAGTTAGAAGGTGATGAAGAAGAGCTGAAAATTACCGCAGTGCAAGCCAGGTAAGCAGCTCAATGCTCCTTTTTCTTTCTTTTCCAGATAATCCTAAGTTAAAGGCAGCTTTACTTTACCCCTTGGGAATGTCATGTTTAAAACAACCCCTGCTAATCCATGATTCATTATAGAACAATTTATAATGCATCTTTATCCAAGCTGTACTCACTCACAACACAGTGTCTGCGATTAGATATTAAGAGAAAATGGCTTACTGTGAGGGTGATGAGGCACTGGAACAAGCTGCCCAGAGAAATTGTGGATGTCCCATCCCTGGAAATGTGCAAGCCCAGGCTGGACAGAGCTCTGGGACAATCTGAGTGGAAAGTGTCCCTGCTAATGGCAGGGGGTTTGGAATTAGATGGTCATTAAGGACTCTTCCAGCACAAACTGTTCTGTGATTGTAAGAGTCTATGATATTTGTTTCTTTCAAATTACTATTAAACGATACTAATGACACAGATACAAATTAGATCTTCAGCTGATGTAGTGAACCATCTTTTATGGCTCTCTAGAGGAAAAAAAATTTAGTCATGAAGGGTTTTCATCCCACGGCTGCGAGAAACATAGGACAGAACATCCAAACCCTGCAATTTTCACTGTAATGCTACTTAAATTGAGCCACTGGCTGTGGAACTCACTGCTGCTGGGAACTTTTGCAACAAGAACCATAGGTTTTTGATTGTATATTGAATCTAGTCTACCCAGATATTTTCAAAGCTTTACTTTTTTCCGAAAGTCAGACATGTACATTACAGTACTTAGTGATGTTTCTGTTGGAATTGAATTTGAAGATGTCTGTCTGCCACTCATTAATTTTATTTAATTGGAAGCAAGTTTACTTTTCCCTGAGCTGGACTGGGACTAAAAGTTTTGGCCCTTGATATTTGCTACCAAAATCTCTTGCAGGTAGTTTAATGGCAGCATTGTGATAGAGCCAAGCTTGTCTTTAACACTCCTTCCTGCAATTTTATAAAGTTTGGGCCAGACTTCCAACTGCAGAATTCTAGCAATTGAAGCAATTAGCAGCAGCTGAAGATCTGGCCTGTCAAAAATAGATCCTAGGATTTTATCTGCAGTTTTAGATGTTGTTTTTGCCTACACTGGAGAAGATCCTCAGTATTGTTGTTGACTTGCTGTTGCAATATGGGCTGCGTACTGAGGGAAAAATATACTTTGTAGTCAAGCTTTTATTTTTGGGACTGTACTTTTGGCTTTATGAGTTTTAAGCAGTGTTACTTCCATTTATGATCCTGTGCATTGTTCATCTGTCAGCACAAGATGCAGGAGCAGATGAAAGGCACGGAGCCATGAAGAGTAGCCTGGGCACACGTGCAAATTCTTTGTCGTTGTGTTTGAAAGCAGAAGAGGAGAGTGAAGCTGCTGAGGAAGCAGTTGTGCTGAACGTGCATGGCCCATGTGCATCACATACTGTCCCTGGAACAGTGCTTGTGCTCTGGGTATGTGAGCATTCCCAGCAGTGCATAAGGGAGAATGCATACACTTGATATAATGTATGAACTGCAGTTTGTGTAGGTCTTTTCTGGCTGTTCTCCCACTTCTGTGATTGATAGTCCCAGGTCCAAGTCCTGCTCAAATAATTAAAGCTAACTTTCATTTACTTCTTCGAGGTGGGGCCCCACCTATGCATTAATTCAGCTGCACTTTCACATAGGGCCCAAATTTACTACTGCAAAAGGTGACAAACCCTCCCTGCCTTTAGCAAAATATGCCTTGGCATCGTGTATATGACGAGATGTTAAATGTTTTAACAAGGGAAGCATCTGTGTTGTGTTGAGCTCTGAGGCAGCATCCAAAAAAATCACAAGATACCAATCTGATTACATTCCTCACAGTGGTATGACAATGGTCTCTCCACATGTTGTTTCCATCTCTACTGCAGTCATACCACCAGAGTGTCTTAATGCTCTGCCAGTTTATATTCTTGAGAAATTTTTGTCACAGGAATAGATTTTTCCATACTCTTCAGTATTTTTCCTAAGTTTGACCTACACTTGGCCAAAATTGGAAAATATAGCCCAAGGGCTCTGGTTTGTTTTCTCATTTCTGTTTATTTATTTTCTAATTCATACAAGTGAAAGATGTCAAAGGAATTGATGGACAGGATAGTCTAAAACTGTTAAGGCACAATAACACTTTTACTTTGTACTCTCTTTTACTTTCAGGAAGGTATTCTTCTCTTCTCCACTATTCCCTTGCCTTGTAGGATGAGAACAGTAATGTTTTTGTATTCCCCTAACCAAAATGTTTTTGGGATCACACCGAACTGGACATCGTCCCTCTGATGAGCACCTTCATGCACTTTGTTGCTGTCAGTGAAATTGCTGGTTTGAGTTGGGGTTCACAATCTCTTTCTGAGTCATCTCCAGTTTCCGATGAGCGGTGAGGTGAGCACTTGTGATAGGAAGTAAGAGAATTTAGGCCATGTAACTCTTCCTAATATCGGTGGAAACAAATACCTAAACCCTCACACTTTAGTATTTGGAGTGCTTTACATTTTGACAGCTTGACAGCTTTCTAACATTATCATGTTACAGTCCAAATCCCCTGGACCTCTGCTCACTCTTTACACAGGCAAATCTCCTTTGCTCTTTAATAATGGTTTCTTCAGTAAGGTCTGGAAAACCACAGAAAAAGGAAAAGAAAGGATTGATTGGCAATTTACTTAATGAAAGGTAAAAATCAAGCATAGCACAGTACACAGCTGAGTTTTACCACAGACAAATCAATGTTTGTTTTCACTATGAACATTTTAACCATAAACAATAAAACTTTGCTCCATTATTGTGAAAACCTAGAAGTTGTTGTTTTCCTGTTTTTGACAGGTATTCAAATTAAAGGATGAGATTATATGGGGTAGGAGGTGGGTGATTTTCTATAACTGCCAGATGACAGGCATGTCTTCTGTTATTTGCTTATAGGTGGATCATTTGCTATGAAATTTACTTAAGAGACCAATTTAAGCATCAGGTTGCATTCTACAGTTCAGCAATTTCATTGTAAGTATCAGACGAGCTCTCAAAGTAATGCTACCTGGATCTGGCAATTTTCTATTACTCATTCTGGTGTTTTTTTTTTTTTTTTTTTTTTTTTTTTTTTTTTTTTTTTTTTTTTTTTTTTTCCCTAGACCTTCTCTTGCTGTCTCCTCTGTTTGTGATAATCCTGAAGATATTCTCAGAGTGGGGAGCCTTGGCCTGTGTAGTTTTCCCAAGCCCTAACACACGCCTGCTCGTCATGCGTGACAGCTGAAAATCCTCCTAAGTGAAAACTGCTCTGTGCTGCTCTTGCTGCAGCATGGGAGAAGAGATGTTGACAGTCCAGAGCACTGTGCATGATAGATGTGGAGGAGTGTCATTAAAGGACTTGAAGGGTGTTTATTGCTTATCCCAAAATGTTTTAGTGCTCGCAGGCTGCAGCCATCACTCTGGAGTGCCAGCACTGAAAACTGCAGCACAACCTGAACTGTGGTGCCAGGTGTTCTGGAGGGGTCCTGTCCTGTCAGCACCACAGAGGAGTAATCGCACAGAAAACCTTTGTTTCTCTATGTTTAAAAATGATTTGTTGATCACCCTATTTTAATAATTTTACAGGCAGCAAACAGCATTCAATCAGTTCTTTCCATTTCATACTTTGTTGCTGTAATAGTACGTTCCGTGTTGGAAAATTTGTACTTTATTTTATGCTTATTCTTTATTTGTACTTTATTTTATGCTTATTCTTTACTACTATTATTTAATTTAATTAAATTAATTTAATTAAATGCTGGTAGGGAACTCAATAGGACCAGGTTGTCAAATGTTTTTTCTAGCATCTTCTGAAAATAGTGAATGTTTTTGTAGATGTGTTACTGTGGTTGAGGTAGATGACTGGCAAGGTTTTCGAGTTAGATCTTCTAACTCTAGAATTGCATAATTAGTAATGCATAAGTTAACAGACACTTGGTGTAAGGAGTTGGGAGGGGAACCAGAAACTTAAAGGAACTGTTATATTTGAATTTGTTATATTTGAATTAATTCCTACTTTGTCACTGGTTTTTGTCTCTGTGTGTCACGTGTCTGAAAGAAGCCATAAGGCAATGGTTGTGTGCTCAATCAGTTCTTTGGTGCTGGCTGCTTTAGCTTTTCTCTCAGATGTGTGCTATCTTTGTTAAAGCCATGGAAGTGGTGAGCTTACTGCAGCCTTACAGGCATTCCTCTGGAAAACAAAACGGTGGGACATCCATTTTTATGTGTATTCCATGGTTCTTTGGAGCAAATTGTGCGGGTGAATTCCACCGTTAATGGTGTGTAACATCATTAATGGCTTAGGCCAGAAGCATCTTGAATTGTGTTGGCGTCAGTCAGGATAATTTAAAGCACTCATACAAGTTTGAATATGTCCCTAAAATGTGTGATAAATGCATTAACAGATTTTGGACCCCAAGACTTCACAAAAAAAGGTGGCTGGAGAAGGGTCACGGGGCGAAAACAACAACTTCTAAACCATGAAGTGATAATGGAAAGTAGACTGGCCAACATACTGATATTTCCTTTAGGAGAATCAGGAAGCTGGGTTTTGGCTCTTGTATTTTATAAAGCTCTACCTCTAATCTCCTAGCTGGTTTTATTACTGAAATGTAATATTGCAGTTATATTTCTCCCCACTGCTCTGGGGATCTTTATTCCTACTCATTTGTGTTGTCTAAAGGAAAAACTGTTCTCTTGTTCTACAGATGAAGTCTGAACTGGCAAAAGAAATGTGTTGGTTCTTCCTTCCACGGAAGGAGAACAATCTTTTAATAGCATTAATTACGTCCCTTGATTTTCCCTTTCATAGGAGGACTGTGAAAGTTATGTGAAGCTATATTTATTATCACTAGAACTAGAAATTATGAGGCAAGCTTCATAGTTTGTATCAGTTTCTTTCTAACATTTATATCCCAAGTTGTTGTTGATAATTTCCAACCATTTCTTTCCTGGAAAAGAGCTTAAATGTCTTTTTCTTTGTTCATATTTGAGCTATATGTGTTGATACAGAATAAGCAGCAGAGGAGTAACAGAATCATTCTGCCACTGATCTCATTTTTGAACTACATTGATTAGAATAAGTTATGGAATAAATCTGGAATTAGGGACTAGTGTAAAATGCAAGTGGATTCTGGATGAACCTAGTGATGTTGTGCCAGTATAACAGACATGAACAGGATCTTTAGGAAGTGCTCAAAAGCAATTTGCTTCTAGCCCCTGAAACCCAGCCTAGAAGACAAATCTGGTTTAACTTGCACTTTTCACAGTTCTATTAAAAGAAGTAGATTATTAAGGCCTGAAAGACTCCTAAGCCTGACACATCACTGTGAAAATTCTTTAATTGAAAATATATTTTTTCTCAGAAAAGGTGTCAGAAACGTTTTAAAAACTCACAAACCCCCCTTTCTTTCAGAAATAAAGCTTCAAGGCTCCGCAACATTTGACCACTTCCATTTCTGTAGGTGCAGGGGAGTTCTACCCTATATATAAAAATACATAAGCACACGCTTAACTTTTAGCAGGTATTAAGTCCCATTCATTACAGTAGGACTTAAACATATGCTCACATCTCTGAGAAATGGGCCCTGCCTCATGTGAACCTCCAAGCTGAAAGTTTCATAAGGTGTTGAAGGTGGTCCAGTGACCAACAGGTCCAAATGCTGCCAGTGCAGCGAGCCAGAGAGAGGCTTGGTTTAATAGGATTCTGAGTTACAACAAATAAATTATAACAAACTCGACAGAAGCCTCTGGGCTGGGTCCAGCCCTGAGGCCAGACTGAAATTTCTCATGTAGCAGGTAATCAGTAAGATGAGAAACCAGCTGCAGGAGAAGGGCCTCTCTATGAAACAAGAAGGTAGGTACTCTGAGGGCCAAGTTTTGTCCCAGTAATCTTTCCACTAGCACTACAGTGATCCATGCTTTTCATTATCTGCTCTTCAAAGGAGTGGAATTAATTGGAAAGGAAACTGGCGCTGTTATTGGGGCAGGCCACCCAAGTTGGTTGGTTGTATGAGTGAAGAATGTGTCATAAGATTTGTCCCTCACTTTTCTAAACATTTCAGCGTAAGCAAAGGTTGTAGGTAATTTCAAATGAAGGCTATTTGGTTAGGGGGGAAAAGGAAAAGGATTGCCAGACTGGCATTATCCACTTCAGAGCATTTAAACTGAGCAATGTGATGACATTTCGAAACCATCTGGGACTATTTCTTTTTTCATTATAGTCTCCAAAATGACCCATTTTACTTAAAAACAATGAGGCTGGTGTTTCCTTGTCCTTTGTGATAATGTTTTTCAAGCAGTTGTCTCTAGGGTTTGGGGCAGGCTTTGGCTAATAGCTCAAAATACCCAGTCACTGGATTGATTGATGCACGTAGCTGATTGTATCTGTCAGTCTGCAATTGACCCTTTATTTTACAGACTTCTTTCCAAAAATCATGTTGGAAGTGCCTGAGTGCTGTAGAAGGGTTTAGAGTGGTTTGAGTGCAACTCAAGTAGATTCTGTGGAATACATGATGACTTGTGCTGTACATGTGGATTGATGTTTCCTATTAGTTTTCCCAGTGACAGGTCTGGTGGGATCCATTGTATCTCTGGGAGCAGCCAGCCTAAGTCACTTGGTAACAGAAAGATATTCCACTGGAGAGCAATTCTTCTAACCTGCCTGCATCCCTAATATTCTCTATCTACTGAACCAAATTACAAGGTTAGGCGACTTTATGCCTACTTTTTCATCCTCAGGAGTTTGCGAAGGTAGACTTTATTTTTGCAGAATCTCCCCCAGTGGATGAATGGGAAGGTTATTTGCAGATTTTTCCTAAAGCTTTGAAGTTTGGATTTTGCAAGGGAAACACTTCTTTTAATAAATATTTATTTTAGAACCGAGCTCCTAGCTTTTAGGAATAACCAAATAAGAACATTTACTAATGTGTGCTTAATAAACATAAAATCACCAGCTCTCTGAAAATTAGCTGAATTCCCTTCTGTTTTGTAGATTTTTTTTTTAACTTTTTGTCTTTGTAGTAAATATGATGTTTTGTAAAATACTGCAGAGGAGAGGTTGTAGTCTAAAACCGTGGACCCCTTTGGGCAGCAGATAATGGCTGGAGAGCAGAAATGCTGGTTTGTATTCTGGAACTACGTGAGAACATATAGAATCACAGAGCCTACAGAGATCCATATGGAATCACAGAAGCTGGAAAAGACCTCCAAGGTCAGCAAGTGCAATCTTTGGCCCATCAACACCCTGCCAAATAAACCACAGCAGTTTTTTCCAGTTTTTTCTTGAACATTTCTAGGGATGGTGATTCCAGCACCCTCCTGGGTGGCCTGTTCCAATGACTTTCCAGGAAGAAATTCTTCCTGATGTCCAACCTGCACCTCTCCTGGCAGCAGCTTGTGGTCAAGTCCTCCTGTCCTGTCACTTGTTTCCTGGGAGAAGGACGTGGAGAAGATGGTATTTGAGGCTCCCCAGGGGAGCAGATGCTTAAAAGAAGTGTGGCAATCACAAATCATATTAGAAACATGGGCTCAACTTACAGTCCTGACATTTTCTCCTGTGCAGCCTTTCAGCTTCCTCTTTAATAAAATTGAGGAGTTGCTATTTATCTATTTCTAGCATTAAGTAGAGTTGATTGAAATTGCTTCCTTTATAGTTGGCTGTGTGAGAGAAAATTGATTTTCTTGACCAAATGGAATTTCCACTGAAAGTCTACCTTCTGTGAAAATGTTTGATCTTTTTGCTTTAGTTGAGTGCCCCATCCCACACTCTTTCCCTTCGGTTTCTAAGTGGAAAGTCATCATTTTCTGGGCTTGCAGAACTGTAGGCAAGTAATAGTAAGTAATAAAAAAAATGCTGGTTAGATCTTTTCATGAGAGCTTTTTTCATAGTACTCCAAGTATAATTACTAGAAGGAGCTGGATTACAGCTCAAGGTCATCTCCTACTCCCAGTTTGATGCCC
The DNA here is from genome assembly GCF_009819655.1 of Sylvia atricapilla. Classification (NCBI taxonomy): domain Eukaryota; kingdom Metazoa; phylum Chordata; class Aves; order Passeriformes; family Sylviidae; genus Sylvia; species Sylvia atricapilla. The sequence continues at coordinate 66,904,333 of NC_089143.1, forward strand.
TATTCCAAGATGAGAGTGAGTAGTAGAACCTTCTGCTGTTTTTTTAAATAGAAAGTTGTGCAGTAGAGCCCAGGTCCTCTCCTGTATCCTTTTAGTATACTGGTGGCTGCTGGCAGCTGCAGCTTGCTCTTAGCAAATTGTCTGTGAAAAATTGCTCATAGCTAGTCCCCAAGAAGCTCTACTGAATGTGTCTTAAGCCCAAAATGATGTATTCAATTCAGGTGGATTGTCAGGCAGAAACCTTAGAGTGCACTATGCAGCTTGGTCTATAAATCAAGTTTCTTCTTCTCAGCATAATAGCACTACAGCTTTTCAAAAAGGAGTTGGGGCAGAGAATAAAGATAACTCTGGACAAGATATGTCTCAAAAATTTCATCAGTCTATCCTGAACATCTGAGTCTAAGCCAAATAACTGGCATGGAACATATCGGGCTAAAATATCTATTTTGAAAAAAAAAAAACAAAACTCATAAGCAACTGAAAACAGATAAAAAGAATTCTTTGGCAGCCAGAAGGGTAGATTTAAGCTACCACTTAAAACACAAATATTTCCAAACTGTAAGTACTTATATCACAGAGATTACCATATCATCACAGGCTGTCATTTGTCCTCTTATCAAAGTAATGTGAAATCCCAGTCAACGTAAATAGAGATTATTCTTGCAGATACTTGGCATGCCAGCCCTGCAGCGTCCCTCTGCAGCTCTGTCAGGAAACACAGCCACCCCATGGTCTCACTGAGGCTTTGGAATGGCTGTGGGGTCAGCTCCAAGGCCTGGCCTGCTCCAGTCACAAACATTTCAGCACTCTCCGAGCACTGGATTTGTCTCCATTACGCTCTGGGTAACACTCCCTTGCACAGGAAGCAATAATCCAAGAGTAATTTTCTACTGCTATTACTAACCTTCTAATAGGAGCTCATGCGTGATAATTAGGCCTCTCAAATATATTTTGGAGAGTGTATTTTTTTCTATCCTGGCCAGTTTGGTTTTTTTTCCCCCCCCTATTCTATTTGGTAACTTCTGAAAATATCTCACTGCTTAAAAGAACAGTTTTTAAACCAAATCCTTTGTGATTAGTAATGCACAGCTAAAGACATTTGGAGCATTAAACACCCCTGTATGTAAAATCCCTGGAGTTTTGCTAAAGTATGGCTTAAAATTACAACGAAATTACAGAGCTGGAAGAAGAATCATAGCTGCACAGAAGAAAGCTAACACAATTCTTTACATGTCTGTTTAGTAAAGAATCTTTCAGTTCTCAATTTAAAAAATAAAAGTTCATTAAATTCGGTGCCATAATATGTGCTACGTTTACTAAAGAAAAGTATAAAGTCAATACCCAAGGCTGCAGCGTGTTCAAAAAACAAGATAATTAAATTGATTTTGTTTCCTTTTTGACAGGGTCTCGCATGGGAAGGGATATTACTTGGCTGTAGCAGTAATGGCTCTCTATCTAGGCGAAGAACTATTATGTTAAATTAAAACCTCTCTCTATTTATCAAACAGCCAAAACTAATAAACACAACCGTGGCACTAAGGCTAAAGTGCTACTAGGCTATTGCTTCCTTCACCAGAGTATCATTTATAATTCAATTTAGACAAAGAGTCTGCTCCTCAGGGATGCGGAGATGTGGTATTGACACAAGAGGTCTTTACTATTTGGGCACAGGAATCTTATTGTTTTGTAGTTTCTGTGGTTGGAAACAGTTTTGACTGGAAAAACAACCCCACAAAATAATTTCAGAAATTTTTAAGAAATAGATTATTGAAAAGAGTCTGTAATGTGTTGCTTATAACAAGTAATGCTAATTGGAAGACATATCTATAAAATAAAGGAGTTTTTTTTAAAAAAAAAAAAAGCACAATGTGAACTTGAGCAACTCTTGCTCTGAGGGTCTTTAATTTGTGTTTTTTCATTTAACTACTTATCAATATATATATATTTTTTTAATCTAGGGTTTTTAGCACTAGAAACTTGGTGTGTCCTTCAGTATAGTATTTTTGCTTAGTGCAGACCAGATCCTTCAATTTTGAGTTTATAAGGAAATCCCTCACATTGATTTACTTGCACTCTATGGAGCAGAGCACAACTAAACCAACCTGCCTACTCATGGCAGGCAGACAGAGGTACAAGGTACCATTCAAAATTCATGCAACAGGTTGCAGGATAGAAAGTCTTAAAAAAGCAGACCAAAATTTGAAATTGCAGCCATTTTGAAACATCCAGCAGTGTATTTTTTAAAAATCCTGCCATGAAGTTAAGGCAGTTTCTTTGGGAGGCTGCCAGACACCCCAGTAATGTCTATATATAATACACCCATGCATAAGAAAAACAAGAAATAGAAAATCTGATACATCAACCACTGCCAGCCAGTAATGACCAGTGGAATTCAGCTAACGTAGACAATTTAATTTCAATGCCTAGTGGGAATTTGATTAAAGCAATTAGAGAAAATTCTGAACACAGTCCAAATCATGCGTGTCTCTATTTCATTTTATTTTCTTTAAGAGCCGTCAGCATTCTTGGCCTCTGAAAATATAGGTAGTAAGTCTCCTGAAAACTTTTAAGCAGGGTTACAACTTGGTTCACATAATGGTGACATTGAAGTGAGTGAGGCTACTTGCAAGAGGGAAATTATATATGTGTTTAAGCGTTTGCAGGGTCTCATGCTAAGTGCTTGGAACAGAAGGTTCTTCCACAGCCCGCCCAAACCCTAACCCTAAATGCAGCTGTTCCTTTGCAGCAAAGTGTGGAGGCAAAGCCTGATCAGCCTTGAGGAACAGAGAAATTCAGGGCCACATTCGCAGACCCTGGATTCAGGGTGAAGTAGATGGGGCTTGAGAGCCTCAAGAGGGAAATTTACTGATTTCTTAGGAACCGTCTCCTTTTGAATGTCCAATTGTTATTATGATATAGGTGGAAATTAAGGGGAATAAACCTCTCGTAAACATATATGGGGCTGCAGCCATGGCTATGACATCACAGGCAGCCAATGGAGTAAGTAACTCCATTTTGGTCCATCAACTTCTACAGCCATTTAAAAATTTTTATTATTCTACCACATGAATCTGGACTGCAGCCACTCACCATAAGACAGACTGGACTAATAAATCTTTGGCACATGTAACCACCATGTTTAATATAAAACAACCCCTACATTTTTTTTAATATGATTTATAAAACAGAACACAAAGCTACCTACACGGTCTTTTCTAGCTGCAGCAGATACTGTTATTTATTGCACATTTAATTACTAACAGCAATTCAGTCATGCTACCTGACCTTAAGACCTCTTGATTACCTGATCCAACATATTTCACATGATAAAAATGTCAGGCTCAGAGAAACCCACCAGTCTGGTTTTCTGTGAAATCTAATTATGAGCAGCAATGTTAAAGAGAGGTTACCAGTTTAAATAGTCAATGCAGTTACTTGGCAAGGGTTTGTTTTGATTGAAATGATAGCTGAGAGGGCACCGTGCAGCCTGGTAGGATGCTGTGAACAGTGCAGCCTCATCTCACCCACACTCATTTGGGCTGCTCAGCTTGGACCTGGGGAGCTGAGCTGGGAACAGAGTGCCACGGGATGAGTACATCCCTCTCCCTACACAGCTTCCATGGCCAGAGCCATGAGTTGGATTGATGATCCTCAAGGGTCCATTCCAGCTCAGGATGTTCTATGATTCCCTGATGATGGGAAAGAGGAGCCAGTGGGTCGGTTCCTGGGAATGGGCTCAGCCCTTCCCTTAACTCCTAACACGGAAGATGATGCCTTAAATGCTCTATTAAACTGTAGATATTGAGGTGGAAATTGGCTTTATTACAACAGACCCTTGAGATGGCTGGGGAAGCTGACAGGGTGAAATCCTGGCTCCTTTCATGCAAAGTTCTCATTGATACCCTGAGATTGGGAATTTTTCTCAGTCTAAGAATTTTGGAATGCTTTCCTGTGCCTTGCAGCTTTTGTCTTGCCCCATTTTTATATTTCAGTCAAAGTAGAAAGGCTTACAAGCCCAGCAGAAGAAAGGAAGTAGCATCTGCTTGTGGGAAACGTCTGCACTGCCAGTGACAATAATAATAAAAACAATAATGACAATTTCTCCAACTTTTATGGTGACTAAGAGTTTTAGCAGGAAGTGTGGCTGATATTGTGTCTGTGCAAGGCAGGTCTTGCATAAACAAAATTAAAGATAAAGAATCTTAGAAAAAGATAAATAATTTCCTGAGAATGTTCTTTTAAGATATGTGACACCATGCCTTAGAATAAAGATGAGATGCATCTTAGTATATTCATTGTATGATGTTTTCATCTGACCATAATTTAATCTTGCTGCCTGTTATGTTGTATAAAACTGGAAAGAATAATCCCATAATATGATGGGTATTCATTCTGTAGCTATAAATCAATGAATTGTAATTTTTCTCCTGGGAAATGGATAAATTCATTTTTCATACGTTATAATATGCCACATATTATGTGTCTAAGTATGCTCTAACCTACGCCATCACTTTCTGTAGTTCACTAACTCTTCCCAGTCTTTCTTTTTTGTGGGATAGCAGATGAACCAAGATGACCTCATGCTACAGCTTTGCTTCTCTGAAAAAATGAAGCTGTCAACAACATAGGAAAAGTCTCATAACCACAGGAAACAAAGCGTTCACAGGAGCTGGACTAAGGCTGAGGAACTTGCTGCCAGACAAAACAAGAATGACCAGCACTTGTGCCACTCTAAACACTCCATGCAGGAACCCAATTATTCAGAGTAGCTTTCCCTTGATAGTCCTTTCAAGCATCCTTAGACTAAGTGCTCTTCTGGTTGTAAGACTGTGAAAAGCTCAAAAATGTTCAGAGGTTAAAAAAAAAAAAAAAAAAAAGACAAGCTCACACATAATTTCCCTGGAAAATGGCTAGACATTACAGCAACAGTCTGATACAATCCTGGATAAATAGATTGTTACTAAAAAAATAAATAAAGCAGATAATTTCTTCCTGTCTGTAGGAGTGGAAGGCAGCACTTTGAAACATTTCTAAAGCCATATATGATCTCTCAAGCCCATTATAATCCATTTATACATACTATTATTGCTTATTAATTCTCCAGAAAATATGAATCAAATGCGCATTGGGCAGTAAACAGTGTCTGTGGTAATTTCATGTCATGAAAATTGTTATGCAGCACAAAAAAATGCTGTATAATGGCATGCACAGAAATTGAGTACACACCTGCAGTTGATGATCTCCTATACCTTTAATTTTTTCTTACCTCTTGAATGGTTCTGTGCAAAACCCCACAGCTCCAATTAAGTTTAGACTGTAACAACTTAATTGAATTTAATGACCAACAGGAATATTTCCCTGTATTTATATTTTGTGCCTCACACCAATTTTCAGTAAAGTTCATTGAAGCACTGACATGCAATGAAGACGGTCCCTTAAAAAAGTTTTGAAACAAACAATCAGTTTAAAAGATGCTTTTCCACTTCCCAAACTGTGGAAACAGCTGCTAAAAGTATTCAGATAAAAATTGCTGTCATGATCTCTGTGTGGTTGATATTAGAGAGTGGAAGAGGGCTAAATCTTCCCAAGAGATGCTTTTGCTTGAAATAATCTAAACACAGGAATCTCTGATTTCACTCATTCTGTTGAGCGTGGAAGACAAATGCTGCAAGATGTGCATGGTATTTGGATGTTAGTGTGGGGTTAGCCTAACTCTCCTTCCTGAGTCACATCCCAAAATCTCCGTGTGATCCAAAGGCACAGAAGATGCAGACTCCCTGCGGAGGGGAATGGGAGGTCCTGGAGTGATCCTCAGACAGTAGCTGACAAAGCTCCCAGGGGACTCATTAATTTATGGCAGAGCAGGTCTAGCTCATGCCAGTCGTGTTGCTGGATCCTGAGCAGCCCATTGATTTTGGCTTTAGCAGCTGCTGCTGGCTCTTTTCCTTCCATGGCCAGACATTTGAATTCCTCTTCCTTTTTTTTTTTTTTTGCCAGCACAGTCTTCTGACTGGCCTTGTGATTCAGCTGTTGACTTGGGCCACTGCTTGACCATTTCTGCAGGGCCATTCTGGGTGTGTCTGCATTTCAAGAAGGGTGTAGGCTGCTCCTGTGCAACTGATGACCCTGCTACGTTTATAACTGTTTAAATCTATTTTTATTATTATATTTTTTCTATGTTATCTATTCCATATTCTATATTCTATAATTATTATCTGTTATCTATTATAGATATCCATTTCTATTTATTCCAAGACAGATAGGGATCCAGCCAACAGAATGGTCATGTTACCAAAATATCAGAAAATTGTATAGCAGTAGTTATGCTAAGGCTTCTTGGCTAGCATTAGGGCACTAGGCCTTGGGAAGGTAGCCTGGGAATATGCTGGGTCTGTGGAAACAATAATCAAAGGGATTAGCAAAGCATGAAGAACATGCTGAAAGGGAACACCGTTTTAAAGATAAAGTTTGAAATATTACTAGGAGGGGGTCTTGTGACGGGGAAAAGTAAATTTTGGTAATTAACCTATAGTTTTAAATAAGACAAGCATGTAGAATTTATTACTTTAGAAGCCTGTTACCTAGTAGATGAATGTTTTTGCTTTGATCAAAGAATTTTTCTGTTTGTCATGTAGTATGATGAAGTAATCTTTGTAAAAAGGTATAAAAACCTGAGTCTTGATGAGGGTCTTTGGGAATCCTGATTTGGGACGTTGGTCCCCAGGTCCCCGGGCCCCGAATAAAGCACGACATAAACTGACTCCTTGTTAGTTTGTGTTTCTAACTTCGTTCCGGGCAACAGTTTTCTGGCGACCGCGGCAGGACTCCGAAGGCTGCTGGGGCGGTTCGCGAGCTGATCAACTCCACGCCGGCACCAGGTGATTTCTGGGGAGACATCAACCCGTGCCCGACCCCGCGCCTGACGGACGACTGTGAGGTAAGCCCGACAAGTGCTTTATTCCTATAATAAGGGTGTCGCCCTATAAGACGGGAGAGTAATTCCCGCAGGGCTGGGTAAAAAGACGTCTGTGGTTGTGGTAAAAGCCTAGGCGCTGGCCGTAAGACACGGCAAGGAAGCTGTGCAGGACCAGCACTTGCCGCTCGCAGTGACGAGAAAAGGCAAGAATTGGTGGAATTTGTGGAATAATCAAGTTGTGTGAGTGAGATAATAAAATTGTGAGTGAGTGTTTGTTGATTAAGTGTGTCATGATGCCGTTTAAAAACTTCAAAGCATTGGCGTCCGTAGGTATGGAGATCCCCGATGATTCTCCGCTTGGGTGCTTGCTGAAAAATTGGAAAGTGGGTAATTTTGGGCAAGAACTGTGCAAAAAGAAATTAATGGACTATTGTAATCATGTTTGGCCACAATATGAGACTGGGGGAATGCAGTGGCCCCGGAATGGTACTTTGAATTCTGATATTATTACTCCTTTGATGCACTTTTTGCGGAATAATGAGAAATGGGATGAGATACCGTATTTGGATTTGTTTTATTATTTGCAAGGAAAGCCGGAGTGGCAGAAAGAGTGTGGTTTGTTGGTGTTGAACGTTACTGCAGATGACAAATGTTTAGGTTGTAAAAGCAGGGAAAATTGTAAGTGCTGTTCTGTCACATTCAAAGAACCTGAGGAGGATGTTTCAATGCTGGTAGCACCCAGTGCCCCTCCTCTGGAATCTTCAGACGAGGGGGATTCAGAGGAAGAGGATGGTAGAGAGAAAATGAGGGAAAAGGAAAAGCCTAGAACTCCTTTATCGGAAAGGACCAGGAGAGGTCGGGTAGCAGGGAAAGGGGGGAGGATGGTACAACCCTCTTTGATGGCTCCTTTGCGAGAAGCGGTAGGACCGCAGGGGGACAGGATAATGGTAAAAGTGCCCTTTTCCCCGAATGATTTAATGATTTGGAAACAATCAGCTGGTTCGTATCGCGAGGACCCGGATCGGGTTGCACGAGTGGTAAAAATGGTTATAAAGACTCAAAACCCTGACTGGAATGATTTGCAGGTATTGTTAGATACAGTTATGGACTCCACTGAGAAAGAAATGGTATTTAGAGTCATGTCTGAAAAGGCTCGGGAAATGCTACGATTGCGAGTAGCAGATGGCACTTTAAATGATTTAGTGCCCAGGGAGGATCCGGAGTGGGATCCCAATTCGACCGGAGGATACCAAAGGTTGAAGGCTTACCAGGAATTATTGATTGAAGGGGTACGGGCGGGGATCCCGAAAACATTAAATTGGTCAAAGTTGTATTCAGTGCGGCAGGAAAAAAACGAGTCCCCATCGGCTTTCCTGGAACGGTTGAAAGAGGTTGCTAGGCGATTTACTAATTTAGAAGTAGAGGAGGAATCAGGGAAGTTACAACTGGCATTGATATTTATGGGACAGTCACAGGAGGACATAAGGAAGAAATTACAAAAGTTGGAAGGGGAAGAAACTCGGAATTTGGAGAAATTGTTGGAAGTGGCGTGGAAGGTGTATAATAATCGTGAAAAGGAAACTGCTAAAAGACAGCAAGCTAGCATGTTGGCTGTGTTGCAGCAAGCTGCTGAAGGAACTTTCCGAGGGAGAGGAAGAGGCCGTGGTAGGGGCAGAAGAGGAATGGGTATGGTGGCAAATGGTGGGAGAGGGGGATTTGGAATGGCAGGGCAGACTGGGGGACGATCGAGACTGGGATTTGACCAGTGTGCTTTATGCAAAAATCGGGGACATTGGAAAAATGAATGCCCCCTTAATGGAGGTATGGGAGATAACGGGGTGGTGTCCATGGGGAGTCCGGGCCAACTGAGTGACGGGAGTCCTTTCCAAAGAGGACCACAAGGTGTCGCTCAAGCCTTTATGATGGGAAGCTATCAGAACCAGAGCTGACTAGACCGAGATTTAAAAGTAGTTTTGGAAATAGAAGGGGAACCACTGGAGTTTCGGGTAGATACGGGAGCCACATACTCAGCTATAAACACACAGGTCGGGCCATTAAGTGATTCTAAAATCCAAGTGGTTGGGGTAACAGGTCAAATAGAAGAACGACCATTTTTGCGACCTGTGGACATTAAATTTGGGGGAAAAGAATTTGACCACCAGTTTTTGTATATGCCCAATAGCCCTGAATCTTTATTAGGAAGGGACTTGCTGTCTGTGTTGCAAGCAAAAATAACATTTGAAAAAGGAAGGGCGAAATTAGAAATACCAGAAGAAAACATATCTAAATTGTTTTTGGTTAGGGAAGTGGAGTCAGTAGAAGTCCCCAAAGAAATAGAGTTGGCTGTGGTCCCCTGGGTATGGGAGACAGGTATTCCGGGAAAATCTAAGGCTGCACAGCCAGTAGTAGTGGAATTAAAAGAAGGAGCCAGCCCGGTAAGAATAAAGCAATATCCTTTAAAATTGGAAGCAAAGAAAGGAGTGGCCCCGATGATATCCCAATTCCTGACCATAGGTATTTTGCAGGAATGTGAATCTGAGTTTAATACTCCCATTTTCCCAGTAAGAAAACCAAATGGTAAGTATAGGTTAGTCCAGGATCTAAGGGCCATTAATAATATCACTAAGGACATTCATCCAGTGGTGGCTAATCCTTATACCTTGTTAACATCTGTGTCAGAAAAATTTCAGTGGTTCTCAGTAATTGATTTAAAGGACGCGTTCTTCTGCATCCCTTTGGCATTTCAAAGCAGGAAATATTTTGCTTTCGAGTGGGAAGACCCAGAGACAGGGAGGAAGAAACAACTCACTTGGTGTCGTCTGCCTCAAGGATTCAAAAACTCACCTACAATATTTGGGAATCAATTGGCTCGGGAATTAGAAGAATGGAAGACAACACAGGTAAAGGAGTCACCTTTCTCATTTGTGATTTTGCAATATGTAGATGATATTTTTCTTGCTACTGCAGATAAGGAGATTTGTTTGAAGTTGACCATCGATCTGCTGAACATGCTAGGTCAGGCTGGATACCGGGTGTCCAAAGAAAAAGCGCAACTGGTAAGACCACAAGTTATCTACTTAGGATGTGAAATTTCTCAAGGAGTGCGTAAGTTGGGGGTCAATCGAATTCAGACTATCTGTGCTATCCCGACCCCACGAAATCATCAAGAATTGAGGTCATTCTTGGGAATGGTGGGGTGGTGCAGGTTGTGGATCCCTGATTTTGGATTAAAGGCCAAACCTCTCTATGAGGCTGTGAAAAATCCCGAACTGAAATGGGGCAAGATTGAGGAAAAAGCATTCCAGTCCCTCAAACAGGCACTGAGAGAAGCTCCGGCACTGGGATTGCCTGACCTCAATAAAGATTTTCAACTCTATGTGACTGAGAGGCAGAAATTGGCATTGGGAGTGCTCACCCAAAAATTGGGATCATGGAAACGCCCGGTAGGATACTTTTCCAAACAATTGGACTCAGTTAGTGCTGGATGGCCAGGATGCTTGAGAGCAGTGGCCGCAACAGTACTATTGATACAAGAAGCCAGGAAATTAACTCTTGGAAGAAAAATGGAGGTATACGTTCCCCATATGGTGTTGACTGTTTTAGAACAAAAAGGGGGGCATTGGTTATCCTCAAGCCGGATGTTACAATACCAGGCATTGCTGAGAGAGCAGGATGATATTGAATTAAAATCGACTAATCATCTTAACCCAGCAGAATTCTTAAGAGCAGAAGAGGAAACCGGAGAACTGGCACATGACTGTGTGGAAGTCATTGAGCAAGTATATGCCAGCCGAAAGGACTTAAAAGATGAGCCCTTGGAGAATCCCGATTGGGAACTGTTCACGGACGGATCAAGCTTTGTAGAGAATGGAACCAGGTATGCTGGGTATGCGGTGGTCACCTTGCAACAAGTGATAGAGGCTAAAGTTTTGCCTCCTGGGACCTCGGCCCAGAAGGCTGAAGTCTGGGCCCTAACACGTGCTCTCATATTAAGTCAAGGGAAGAGGGTAAACATATGGACAGATTCTAAATACGCCTTTGGGGTGGTACATGTACATGGTGCCCTTTGGAAAGAGAGGGGCCTGCTGAATTCTCAAGGATCATTAATTAAACACCGGGAAGAAGTAAAAGCTCTTTTAGAAGCTATCCATAAGCCACAGGCTGTTGCGGTGATGCATGTGAGAGGACACCGAAACGAGGAAGGGAAAGCATTCCAAGGGAACCAGTTCGCAGACCGGACGGCCAAGCAGGCAGCCCGAGAGGTATGGACTCAGTTGGTATTACTGCCCACACGAATCAATCCAGCCACACCGTTTATGGATCAACGACCCCTCTACTCGCCAGATGATGAAAAATTGGCAGCATTTGTTCAAGCTCGGAAAAATTTAAGAGGATGGTATGTAACTTCTACTGGACAGGTGGTACTGCCTCAGAGGATCATGAAAACAGTTTTGGAAATAGAACATAATAAATGCCATTGGGGAGCAGAGGCGCTGACGAAATTCTTGAAAAATGAGATAATCTCTAACCAGATGCTAACAATGGCTAAAAGGATCAATGCTATGTGCCCTTTGTGTATTAAGAACAATCCGGTGGTAAGAAAACAGGTGCAAATGGGTAAAATACAAATTGGACCACAGCCTGGAAACTATTGGCAAGTAGACTTTTCTGAGTTACCTAAAGCACAGGGGTATAAATATTTGTTGGTTTATGTGTGTACCTTTTCAGGATGGCCAGAAGCTTTCCCTTGCAGAACAAATCAGGCCAAAGAAGTAGTTAAAACGTTATTGAGAGAAATAATCCCTAGATTTGGGGTGCCATTAGGGCTATCATCAGACAGGGGTCCTCATTTTGTGGCAGGAATTGTGCAGGAGATAGCTAGGATGTTGGGAATCATGTGGAACTTACATACTCCGTGGAGGCCTCAATTGAGTGGACAGGTAGAGAGGATGAATCAGACACTAAAAGGGCAGATCAAGAAAATATGCCAGGAAGCCAAAATCCAGTGGCCACAAGCTTTACCACTGGCCCTACTAAGAATAAGAATCAAACCGAAAGATTGGCTGCAGTTACAAAAAAAGATTCAAAGATGTTAATTTGCAGTTACAGGCAACCACAAAGATGACAGTACAGAATCGTATGGCATTGGATATAATATTACTCAAGGAACATGGGGTGTGTGGGTATTTAAAGGGTAAGGATGACCATTGCTGTATACACATCCCAAATGTGACTACCAAAGTAGAGAGGGATATTAGCCAATTAGACCAAATTGAATCAAAAGTCCAGGAGGTAGAGAAGGAGGCAGAACATAATTGGGTTGGAGCTTTATTTAGCTCATTTGGAATCCAGATCTCTGGTTGGATCTCTTCAGTGATACAATATATGATCATGATTGTAATAATCATTATTGTAGTAGTAATCTCATACAGGTGCCTTCTGGGAATGATTATCCGGAAAGGAACTCATACCCGGAAGATCATGAAAGCAGTAACCTGAAGTGAAGTAATGGCTCCAACTTCTAGAAGAACTGCTCCTCTGCCGTATGTTGAAACCACAACTTGAAGAATTGAGCATCCTTGCAAAGAAGATTTTTGAAGAATGCTCAAAAGGGGGGAAATGTTACCAAAATATCAGAAAATTGTATAGCAGTAGTTATGCTAAGGCTTCTTGGCTAGCATTAGGGCACTAGGCCTTGGGAAGGTAGCCTGGGAATATGCTGGGTCTGTGGAAACAATAATCAAAGGGATTAGCAAAGCATGAAGAACATGCTGAAAGGGAACACCGTTTTAAAGATAAAGTTTGAAATATTACTAGGAGGGGGTCTTGTGACGGGGAAAAGTAAATTTTGGTAATTAACCTATAGTTTTAAATAAGACAAGCATGTAGAATTTATTACTTTAGAAGCCTGTTACCTAGTAGATGAATGTTTTTGCTTTGATCAAAGAATTTTTCTGTTTGTCATGTAGTATGATGAAGTAATCTTTGTAAAAAGGTATAAAAACCTGAGTCTTGATGAGGGTCTTTGGGAATCCTGATTTGGGACGTTGGTCCCCAGGTCCCCGGGCCCCGAATAAAGCACGACATAAACTGACTCCTTGTTAGTTTGTGTTTCTAACTTCGTTCCGGGCAACAGTCATGTACTTCAGCCTGTCAGGAAAAGAAAAGAGTATATTCCTTTCCTAAAACATACTAATTGGGCTTTTTGTTGTTACCAACAAGAATAAAACTGGAGCTGCACAAATCAATTTTCTTAAGACCAAAGGAAGCTGGCAGGGAACCCTGGAAAGCCACTTCTGCTCTGTGCAAAACTGAACAAACCCCAGCAGAACCTTCAAGAAGAACTTGAAGACAAATAGTACATAATTCTGTGGTAGTCCAGACCTGGAAAGAAAGAAGGAATTGAAGTTAAAAAATATCAACTCTGACATAAACAGCGTAAGAGCGTAACTTTTAAATAAGTAATGTCTCAGTTTATTTGCTTATGCACATTTTCATTTATCTATTTATATTTTTTCCATGTACACAGGCACACACATTTATATATATATATATATATATGAAAAGAGAGAGAGGCTAATCTAAGATACCTTTGAGGACTGAAAGTTTGCACAGTTGTGGTAGAACCAGACAGGCAGTCTCCAACTGCTGGCTCTACTTAAAATAAGAAATCTTCAAAAGATACAGCGATGTGAGGCAGTACAAAATATCAAGGGAGAGACATAAGCACATGTGATATGTTTTCCAGTTTGCTGGCCAGCAGACTACCTGAGGAGAGATCCCTGGTGAAAGGATCTTTAAATATTTTGTGTGCCTCCTCCTCTCAGGGCACAGAGACCTGAGCTGGAGTGTAGCTTTTAAGAGACTCACCTTCATCCTGACCTGCTTTTTCCCTTCCTTCAGGCAATAAAACAGAAGAGTTAAGTGAGCCAGAGCTTGAAATCCTGGGGACCCTTAGGCGCTGAATAAGCTTGGAATAAACGACCGCTAATGGCACAATTATCACCCGCAGTCACAGGAGATAATCCTTGTTTAACTTTTAAGAGCCGACGCTTTGTGTTGCTGCGCACAAAAAAGGGGGAAAAAAGTTAATAACTCATCCATTCAGGCCTGTATTGTAAAAACTCCGGTGTGGTTAGGCAATGCTTACAGAATGAAAAGGGTGAAGTAAAGAAAGAAGAGTTATTAAATAGCTGGGGACAAGGTTTGGGCTCCGAAGACTCCCTGTGGTAACACCAAGCCTAGAGGAGAGAAAGTGGGTTTTGACAACAGCAGTGCCTGAAACAACTTGTGCAAACCAGAAACACATCAAGGGAATTCAAGATAAAGAGAATAAATGCTCTGTTCTCTAAAGGCGTTAAAATAGCGTGAAGCAAAAAGTTAACGGGAGGCAAAATTCGATAAAAGGGAGAGGCTTTTCTGAGCACTGGCTGTAAAATCTGAACACTAAAAATGCTCTGTTATCTTCCGTAATTGTAAGAATGCAAGTGTCTAATTTTAATGTTAACTTAATAAAGTTACTTTGAATAACCACGTTTAAGGACTCGAATCTCAGTGTTATCTGTCATTGTTTGAAGGACAGAGTTTTAATTTTAATGGGGGTTTAGATTAATGTGTCTCTGATTAATTGAGGGGGTTATAATGGTGGATCTGTAGAACTGTTGTAGAGATAAGGGATTATCTGTAAGAACAAAGCAATAAAGATTTCCAGTCAGGTTCACGCAGACTAAACTGGTGTGACAATTTAACATTAAAACTTTTCACTTTGCACGTTCCAGATCTTATCCACTCCACTTTGAAAGGTGTAATAGCAGAAAAAAAGAAATAAAGCAATGGGTTTACAGTGGGCACTGTGGGAATACTAGCAAAGCTCCTGCAGCTAATATTGGAATCAGAAGGCACATTTTACCTCAGGATGGCTTTTAAATGGGCAAACTTGTCCTGGTTTTACTGTTCCTGGCACCCAGGCTAGCTGGGTTAAGACTCAGCTGTCTTGGTTCTGTCCACAGGAGTTAGCAGGAGGCCTTTGCTGGATGCACAATAACATATTTGAGGTGAGGACAAGCCCATTCTCTCTGCTGTGCATGCACATAGATGCAGGAGTTAACATCTCTCCCTGTAGTGCACAGCAGGTATGTTTGTGGCACTGTTTCTTTATCAGATACGTGTTTTTAAGTAGGATTTCTTGCATTATAACAATTCAAAATGCATTAAAAAATCCCAACTGCACAAACAAACAAACAAAAAAAATCACCCAAAAAAATCACAGCCCAAACACAAGCAAACTACCAAAACCTAGGATAGTTATAAAATCTGATAGAAGTGATGAATGTGCTACTCAATGTTTATCTACTTACTGTATAGTCACTGATTTTTTTGGTGAGGACAATTATGCAATACAGTGGAGCTTTATTTAAGGACTTTAAACTCAGATTTCTGGAAACTGAGTGATATATAAAACTTGGAATCCTTCTCAATGATTTATTGTAATGTAACATTTGCTGCAATAAACCGCCCTCAATTAGAGCTGAGCAACTCCATTAACTTTAATTATATCATGGTTGTAACTGAGAGTATAATTTAGCCCTCTGGGAATACAATATACAATTAAAGCTCCACAGTGCAGAACAGGCACAAGAAATTTGCCCTTCAGCTGGAGCTGTCAGGGAAATTATAGGTTGTTTTGGTTATTCTGTCCAACCTTAACAAATCCTATTAATGACACAGTTGCAGTGCATAATTTGCAGTGTATGGTGCTTGGTAGAACAAATACTGTTTATGCTTTTTCTCTTGGCATCTCGCAGGTGAACAGAGATCAGGAATTTGAGGTCTTGGGCACTGACTTTTTGCTCAGGAAACAGGAGAACAGGAGCTGAGTGAACAATCTGAGTGCCTTTGCAGTTCTACAGAAACTTGCAGTTGTGGTTCAGGACCAAACCCAGCCAGAGCGTGTGGAGGGCTTGGAATGGAGGGACTAAGAAATAATAGTGCTTATTTGATATAATCCCACAGTAACAAGCTGTTTCGTTGCAGAGGGGAAAGCAAACAAGGAGCAGTAGGCAGATCTCTGTGATAAGAAAGAAGCAGTTTTTCATCCCAAACTGCTTCAGCAGAAAACAAAGAGTTGACAGCGTTATTAAGTTATATTGATAGCCTGTTCAACTCCTTTCTATGTGACTGAGAAAAAATAGCTCAGCTTGTAAGAATAAGAAAGGAGAAATTCTGCCTTGCATTTCTAATTCCCGAAGAGAGATGCCAGAGGGAACTTTCAGCCAATATGCAGGGTTATTTCCATGTTTGCTTTTGGTTCATCTTCCCAAGATAAATGGGTTTGTTTGTCAGTATTCACATCTGGTGGATTTTGAGGCTTGAATTCACTGCAAACCATGAGGGCACTGGAAGTTGAAGTCCCCATGGAAAGGCTACAGAACAGTTGGGGACCATCATGAAAAGCAAGCCAAAAGCACTCAGGCTATGCTAAACCCTAAATGACAGTGCCCAGGAGACATCAAAGCCCCTGGTGCTCCTGCAGGCTTGGCACTTGATTTTCCCAGTGCTTTCCATGGCAATCTCAGCTCAGTCTCAGCCCATGTGCCCCTAAGTTCTTGCAGTTTTCATGTCAGAAAATTGCTCAGGGAGGGATCTTTGTGTGTGATTTTTGACGACTGGCACTGGCAGCTCGGGCAGGTTCACACAGTTGCCCCCATTGCCTAATCTACACTCCCTACACCCAGATCCCACTGGATGCATTTACAAAGGAGCACGGTAAAGGATTTCCCTCTGTTCCGAAACGCAGCAGCCTGGCTGCTTCAGGAGTAAAATGTTTTCAGTGTTGGCACCCGACTCCTGTACTGAAAGTATTTTCTATTTTCTTTGTCAAGTAAGGAACTGCTTTCTGCACCAGTGCAATTTGTGTGTACCTAGCACCCTTGAGTTTAAGGCTGTCCTCAAATAAGTTCCATGTTCAGCTGAAGTCCTGCTAAAATGATTAACAAACCTCAGCTCCTGGTGCTGTCCTGTTTTGAGTCCTCTGACTCAGGCAAATGTGTTTCACTGCTTGTATCCAAGACTCAGAAAGTCCTGAAGAGCCAGATTGGCTTATAAGTGTATTTAGATCTAAGGCTTGAGAGGAAGCCTAAAATGATGAGAAGGCTGAAGAAAGTAACATCTAAGTTAAAGACAAACCTCACAAACTCATCTAAAATGCAAATAGCTCCACTACATAGAAAACCTATGTGATATTGGAAGCAATAGGGAAAAAAATTATTTAGGAGTAGAAATTCCACCCATTGGTTTAAACTATATGATGGAAAGGAAACAAGGGGAAAAGAGAAAATTTTGATGAGGAAAAGAAAAACTTCTTAAAATTTGTGGGTCTATGGAAACTTTTCGGTTATTATATTTAACAGAATTGGCCTGAAAATTTGTAATGAAAAAGACCATTTGTAAAATTTGAAATGAGCTGTGAAAATAGCACTGTGCTAAATAAACACTTAGGAAATCCAGGCTGGATTTTGCTAGAATAAGACCCAATTTATTTCTCTTTTAATTTCATTCATCTTCCAATTTTTAAAATTTTTTAATTAATGCATGAAGAAAAAGCACAACAGGCATATCCAATATCCTTGCCTCATCAACTGAGTAAATAATTTTTTTAAAAATATTCTTAACAGAACATCTGAATGAGGAACTTGTCATTACTAACTTCTCTTGATTCTTTTCATGGCACTGCACCTCTTGGTGAGGACCAACACAGAGTAACTGTGCACTGGCAAAGAACAAGGGAAGTGGAGAATGGTTTGAGCATGCCTTTTAATTGCAATTTATACCCTCTAGCTCATGTGTTGAAAGGGACTGAGGTTTTATTCTACTTGTAATACTGTGAGAGGGGCTGACTA
Source organism: Sylvia atricapilla (assembly GCF_009819655.1). NCBI lineage: Eukaryota > Metazoa > Chordata > Aves > Passeriformes > Sylviidae > Sylvia > Sylvia atricapilla. The sequence continues at coordinate 66,922,147 of NC_089143.1, forward strand.
CTCCAAACTGAAGTGAAAAACTGAAAGAAACCCCACAAACTTTATATTTAGTGTAAGAATGGTTAGTTGCATCTTGTGGATGGGATTCTTCACTGTCTCGTTCTTGCTGACTGTGTGAAATGCTGGAAAAGTGGAAGGGGTTGTGTCCCCTCTGTATGAAGGATTGTCCCAGCTGAAAGCACTGGCTGTTTGGAATGCTGTAACCTCTCTTGCATCAGGAGGAAACCTGGAGCTGGGAGTGTTTGGGTGCACAGGAGGTTTCCCCCAGCCTTGCAGGAGACAGGCAAACCACAGCGAAAATGAGCTGAATGCTGCACGCAGAGCACTCTTTGAGAAAGAGCAGTGGTTAAAGACAAGGCTGGACACAGCCTTGCAGAGCCAGGTCAAGGAATATTTGACAGAAGAAATGTCCTTAGCAGTGTTGTGTAACTTTGTGCTTCTCATCTTTATTGTGGCTGATTAAAAACTCCCAAGTAGATGTTTGATAGCCACTGCTAGACTAATTATCATAGAATCAAGGAATATTTTGGGTTGGAAAGGACTTTAAAAATCATCTAATTCCACTGGACACCCTTTACAAAACCAGGTTGCTCAGAGCTCCACTCAGCCTGGCTTTAACACTTCCAGGAATGGGTCAGCTTCTCTGGGCAACCTGTTCCAGTGTCTCACAGTAAGCAACTTCTGCATATCTAACCTGAATTTCCCCTCTCTCAGTTTGAAGCCATTCCCTCATGTCTCAGCACTAAAGCTCCTGACAAAGTCCCTCTCCCACCTCCCTTTAGGCTCCCTTCAGATACTGGAAGGTTGCTCTGAGTTCTCCACTCAATCTTCTCCAGGCTGAGCAGCCCCAGCTTTCTCAGCCTGTCCTCACAGGGCAGTGTCCCACTCCTCATCAGCTTTGCTACCCTCATTTGGATTGCTCCAACAGTTCTGTGCCCTTATACTGGGGACACCAGAACTGTATTCAGTGCTCCAGGTGGGGTCCCATCAGAGCGGTATGCAAGACTTTTAGGAAAGAGGCTCATCACTGTAGGTATACTCTAGATATGTTTAAAACACCAAACAAAATCCAGAAAACAAAAACTCTTCCTAAAATAAAGTGTTGATCCTTTCAAGCAATGTTAGAAATAATTTCTCCTTCAAAATGTTTAAATTTACCTATTTTAAAATACATAATGGGAGATAAGCTCCTGTGAAAGTGAATATTATATATTTTCCTTGGAAATTTGTCTTTGTTCTTTTTTCATGACATTTTGTCCAGGTAAATGGTATCCTTGCAAGAGAGCAGTGTGCATGTTCCTCAACATGGGTGGGGAGTCAGATTGCCAATTATTTAAATGAAACAACGGTTGAATTAGTAGGTTAGATGAAAACCAGATTATCATAATATATAAATTACATGACCACTTCAGAGTGCGTGACGCCGAATTGCTGTTTGGATCTGCTATCAGGTTTGTGTAAAATGCTGATTTGTGCTTGGCTGCTGGCTGCAGTGCTTGCACAAGGAGAGAACACTGAGTACTCCCCTGCTCAGAGCACTGGGCTTCTAATTCTGTGGTCTTTTCTTGGATGTGACACCTACAGTGGGGCAGATTACGTTTCCAGTTAATGATCTGCAGGATGATATGCAGTGCTTTTTTGGCCTGTCTCTTTTCTGATGCTTAACAACTCAATACACAAAAGTGGGACAAGAATTTAACTTGCTCTTTGCCATCCATCAAAAGAACATGAATTGCATCTATTGAGGGTAGGAAGATTTGACAGGGGAAAAAAGGAAATGGTAGAAATTGTAGACCAGCCAGGTGGGAGCTGGCTGCCTAAATGAAGGAAACTCATGCCTAAGTGGGCATAAGAGTTTCTCTGCAGACATATTGGGTGGTCAGACCTTCACCTGAATTATATGGCTTGGAATCAGAAATATCTCCATTTTCTTCTCTGAATTTACTCCAGATTCAGGCAAGTGTAACTGAGATAAAATGTTAATTATAGACTCTCAGGACCCTGCTTATTTCAGGGCACTCAGGAGCCAGGACATGGGTTTGCTCATGTTGGAAAATGAGACTGTGCTAGTAGTCTGGGCTGGTTAACAGCACTGAAAGGGCTCTGTGCTGATTCAATTAACTGGCTCATTACTAAGAGAACTTAAAGGCTCTGTCTAGGTGGAGCGGTAAATCTGATCTGTGTGAAGTCTTGAGGCAAGGTTTGTTAATTGTTTTTCCCTTGGAAATAATGTTTGGCAGGTGGCACGTGTTCAGCCCTCATCCTGACATGGATCCTGGGCAGAGTGGAGTCAGGATACATCTGGGAGCAGGAGATGGTGAGTGATTCCAGGTCCTCTGCTTCAGACACAGTCTTAGACCTTCAGGAACTTCATATTCTAATATCAGGCTTGTGATACTGCTTTTGGCCTCTACAAGTTCATTTTTGGCTTTGTCAGGCTTAGCAGTTCTCCTCTGCCCTGTTCTTATGCTGGAATTCTTCTGACTTGCTAATTCAGACCAGTGAAAAAAGAGGAGTTTTTTGAGCACAGCCTTGTCACTAGGGGTGGAAGCTACTGCTCTTGTATTCAACTTCATCTCCAAGGATGCTCATTTGATTTTAAATGCTCATTCTCTTACAACCTGTACAAACATAAGAAGGGCGTTGTTGGATCAGATAAGGGGAGAAATATATTCTGTTTGACCCTCTGAAGACCATTCTCCTCCTGTTGTTGAACCAGGAGTGCTAGGGGATACATCCATGCCAACTGTGCCAGCTGTAGTGACGTTCCTTCTTGTATTTGGTAGTGCAAAATGTTTCAATTACAGTTTGAAATTTGACTAGATGTATCACAGTAAGTGTAGTGGTGTTTGGGATATGTCTTTTCATTCTTAGATTCTATGCAAATTTCTTAATTTTGTGTTATGACTGTGTATTTCAACACTTTATTTGGACTCTGAGCACTCACCAAATACGTCATACTTGATTATAGTCCTCTGTTAACAAAATTCAATTGAGCTGCACTGTTGGCAGTGTTGGGCAACTGTGCCTTTCTTATCTCACCTATTTTTCTCCTGTGTAACAGTGCAAAGGCTTTCCTTTAGGTTTATCAAGTATCTTCCCCATGCCTCTTTCTCTCTATAGAGTCAAATGTTGCCACTGCTGAAAGACTTGGAAAGAGAGAAAAGAGGTTGGTAATTTAGAGTCCTGAAATGGTGAGATCCCAGACCGTGTATAAAGTGTCTCTCTGTGGTGTTTTCCTTGTCTATTCATGACAATTCTGCCTTTTCCCATAAGCATCTCCAAATGGGTGTCTGCGGTGTGTTTCGTACATCAGGTTTTGTTTGTCTGTAGCACTGATTTGTTGACTCTCTTTTAAACAGAGAGGGAAACTTCAAGAAGACTTATCGCCATATGTGCACAGGTTAATTTTTGCAAGCTCTCTGATTCTTCAACCCAGCAGCTTTCTACTCTTGTCTCTAAGAAGTGATGTGCTTGATTATTTAGTTAGCTGAGGCATTTGCTTTCTTATGATTTCATCTTTTGGACCAGAGGCAGCCTGAAGCAGCAAGGCAAAACAGCTTGTTATAATTTGACTGTTTTATCTCCCAGAGGAAGAAAGTGTTGTCCATCACTAAAAATAACAGTACTGGACTTGTTCCAAGCCAAAATATAGCTTTACTCCTGAATTAATGTTGAAAAAGATTACCAGAAACATTTTTTTGCAGGAACACTTCTAGTGTCACGAGGAAAACCTGGTAGCATGGACATGAGGTAGATTAAAACCTGAAGTGTTTCAAAATAGCTTGCTGAGGCAATTAATGCAACAGTTACTTAAGCTTATTTAATGAATAGTTCACTGGGCACACAGCATTGCAAGAAAAGAAAAGAAGCACTAATGCATTAAACTGTCTCAGCAGGTAGGTCTTGAAAAAGAACCTATAGCTGTGGCACAGAAATAAATTTTGAGGGATAAAAACAAAGGAAGGAAGGAAGGAAGAAGAGAAGGAAGAAGAGAAGGAAGGAAGGGAGGAAGGAAGGAAGGAAGGAAGGAAGGAATCTGTCCCAGAAGAACTAGAATTCAGCCCTAAAACTGGCAGTCTGGGTCTAAAGGAGGAAAAAAGAAAGGAAAAATTATTAAGAGAGAACATCTGTGAAATAAGAACTGGTATTGTTGTGGGAGGGTGAAGAGGACTGGTAAGTATTTGAAAGCATCTGTATGAATGCAAGATGCATGGTGAAAGGAGCAAAGAGATTAGGAATACACAAAAAGCATTGGCATCATTTATGTAACTGAAACTGAGAGGGAAAGTAAAAAAATATGCCAGGGATAATTGTTTAACATCACATATAGATCAAGCAGGAGGGAAGAGATGGGAGAGAAGGCCTGGAAATAAATAAAACTGAGGATTATGGAAGAAGATGTAAATTGTTTGAAAAAACCACATGCATGCTTGGAAACTCTTCCTAGCTTTAGCTCCCATTGCCTGTAAGGTTGGGGGGTTGTTCCTTTTTTTAATGGTTTTCTGGGATATCTAAATAGGATGACTTGGAGCATGCTTTTCTCTATAAAAGAGAGATCTCAGAGCAGCTACAGGCCCCCAGTTTATCAGAGGGCAGGTGAGTGACTCGTTAATAGCAGATCACTGACTGCTGAAGTTTTTGGTGAGGAGCACACAAATGGGAAAAACCTGGGGGCCATCGTGCATCCTGAGAGCTGAAGTGCAGCTGAAGCCTTTAGTAGGATAAAAAGGACTTGAGGGTTTCCATCATGGTGCTTCTGTGGTGTTTTCTCAGTATCCTGGTAGCATACTTCTGTGACAGTATTTCAGAATGAAAGTGGTTTTCCTCTCATGTAGTTAGGTTTTAGAAAATACTGAAATAAGTGTTTAAAGAAACAGTGAAAAATTATTGGAACAAAATGCAGATGAATCTATGAGCATGCAGTCTCATAAAATTGTAAGGAGCTACTACTTTTAGAAACGGTGTTTAAATTTGATTAAGCTTAACTGACTGCTGGACTGTGTTGAATACTCCCCACTGCAAGGTGAAGAAGTGACTCAGTTTAAAACTTTTCATTGGATCTGATTTTAAACCAGAAATGAGTGAAAGTTCCAGACAGCATTCAAAGAGCTGGATTGTCACTGAAGGATTTATTAATTTGAGTGGGGCACCATGCAAATGCACTTCCTGACACAGTTTTAAGTCTAAATTCTCCATCTAGTCCTTAGCTTCCTGTTCCAGGTGAAACCTCCCAAATCCTGCCCCTTAGCCACGTCTTCAGACTTGGGGGAACTGCCCTGAACTGTGGTCTGAGTATTTACCTTCTGGGCCATCAGTGGTGCACAGATTTTCCCACTCCTTATTCCCCCTGTCCCTGCTCCCAGCCCCTGACGTGGCCTTCATCTTCTTCACACTCAGTTTTGTGATATTTGCAGTTCTGCTGTTTCTGATGGAACAACTGAAATGTGGCTTTGTGTTTGTTTTTTTGGGTTTTGTTTTTAAATTTATGCTCATCTTTCATGCCTGTGGCTTTGCACACTTAGTGCAGTTTACTCTTTGCAATTGCAGAAGCTTCCACCAGGTCAGAAGTTAATGAAATACTTGATATTTATGCGGTATTTTTCTTAATGTACTGAGGAATATGTAACACGAATCTTAAAAAGATCCAGCATTCCCTGATTGCTAAGGCTGCAGTGATCATTGTAACACTTGCCACTTTTTATTTTTAACAGTGGAATAGGCATAATTGTGGTAGATGCTACGTCCTTTTGCCAAGAGAAATGCGTGTTCTCATCTTTTTGTCTATAACTCATTTTTTTTCCCTCTGAGAAGCCATATTTAGCAAATTGTTTGAGCATTACAGCTCAAATAAGGTTTTTACCTTTTATAGGTTTTAGCTTTTCTAGTTAAGCAGACTGTTTTCTGGGGGATTTCAGCTGCTAGAAAATGTTTCAGGTTTTAAGTGTAACAAAACAAAGACATATTTTCTATATCTTGAGAATACTGTAACTCTCCAACAATCTTAAAATAATTGTTGCACCTCATATTTTCAAGTAACTGGCAGGAACAATAATCTTCTACAGCTTAGTACACTCTATTAAAAATGAGTAATATACATATTGATCATAATGCTTCTCTTAGCTGATGAGGCATCTCTTGGGGATGAAACCACAGCACCATATGGCTTTAATGTACTCGATATAGTTCTCCAAATAACCACTATAAATTATATTTCAGAATTATGCTGGGCAGCAATAGATTTTGTCTTCCAAACTGTCAATAATACAACATGACTGTAGGTAAGAAATTCATTATGCACAGGATGCAGTATTTAAATAATTAACAGCTAACCAATCTGTTTTGTAACTTGTGGTTTGTGACACTTGGAATTGCACTAACTTTAATATTCCATGATAAAAATGGGTGAGTAATGCACCCAGATAATTGAAACTGATACAGGAAGCAGAATGCACTTCTCCAGCAATGTAGCTAATGTAATGCAATACAATTTCCTCCAAAAGAATGAGATCCAGCATCTTATTGCAATTTTAAATGTAGATTTTTAAATGGAAACATTCTCCTGAATATGAAAGCAGTTTACTGCCCAATTCTGGCAGAGGGTGATGTAATAAATAGCTGAATTCAAATTTAAAGCAAAGCTAAAGGCTTTGCCAGGATTATATTGTACATTTTTTAGTCAAATGTTTATTTGTCAACAAGTTAAATCATTAAAAGAAACAAATTTAAATCCCTCTCTGGAACAAACCCCACTCCATGAAATAAGTGGTATTACCTGTTAAACACTAACAGCAATACTGCTGTTTCTGACATTACCAGCTGGCAGAGACCACAGTGGCCTTTTAAAATCTAAGCCCAGAGGGAATAATTCTGAGACAGAGTCACCAAGTTTGGAATACATGCCATATCTGGACTCAAAGACCAGTTTCTGGCTCTGGCATTGCTCTTCCTCATCCAGAAAGTAAAAAAAGTTGGGTAAGGAGACATGCAAACATCTGCCCCACGATGAAAGATCCTGTGGCATTTTCCTAAGGTTTTCAGCATTTTGATGAACGTATTGCTGACCAAAAGCTGTTCTCCTCCCACCTTTTTAACAGTCCTTTTTGAGTACATTTTTGGTATGGATGCAGCCAATATTGCAGATGCTGCGTGCCAGGTCTGGCCAGAGAACAAAAATTCAGGATAGGAGGTTGTCCTGATTTAGGGTGGGATGGAGACAATTTTATTGCTAGTGCTGTGTTTTGGGTGCAGCAGGAGAGTGGCATTGATAGCACATTGCAGTTTTAGCTGTTGCCAAGTCAAGGACCTTGCCCATGCTCTGCCAGCCAGCAGGTACACGCGGACTTGGGAAGGAGCATGCCAGGAGACCTGAGCTGAGCTGGCAAAGTGCTGTTCCATAGGCTAGCCCACACCTTAGATCATCACACTCAGTGTGCAAACTGCGGAGGTTTGCTGGGAGTTGTGGAGCAGTGCTTGGGGATGGGCTGGGCATCAGTCAGCAGGTGGTGAGATTGTATTGTGAATAACTTCTCTGCCTTGGGTTTTATTCCCCTCTTTCTTTTTATCTCCCTTTTCGTTACTATTACTATGATTATTATTGAATTTATTGCAATTATTAAGCTTCTCTTTTCTCAGCCTGTGGGTTTTACTTTTTTCTGATTCTCCTCTCCTTTGCACCAGGGGAGGGGCGGGAGTGAGCAGGGGACTGCGTGGAGCTTAACTGCTGGCTGGGCTTAAACCATGACAGGGATAAAAACACATGAAAAAAGGAGATGAAACCCCCGCAGAAATTATTTTTCCTTTCCAGGAATGTCACAGAGGCCTTTGCAGTTTTTCACAGGAAGTGCAAGAGTCACTGTTTTAGTATAATCACCAGCCCAAATAACAGAGATTATGATGCATTTGGAGCTGGATTTTCACACAGTAGGTAGTTTCTGCAGTAGGCAGTCAGCCATGCTCAGATTTTCTCTTCAGATTCTTCTGAAAAAGTATTATTTGAAAAACTACTTGGAGAGGTCAGAGAGAGAAAATGCAACCAGTAGAGTTATGTTTTAGTCATTATAAGGTTGTCAATCATTTTCTCATAGGGGTAAGATTCAAGTGTGGCTGCTGTCAGGAGTGTGAGCCTCAGAGATTTGCTGAGTTCATCCAAATAACAAGGTCTCCAAGGTCTTGGTAACTTGAATAGAAAATCTAATTGCATATAGATTTAAGAAGCAGAACAAGACACAGTCAATTTGGATTAAAGCATGCTATGGTTGTCTTGACAGGGATTTTAGTTGGAGCTGTACATGATGGATGAGAAGGACTATGAGTCTCTGTCATAAAGGTTTGAGCAAAAGATGATTGTGAGGTTTCCTTCCCCGTAGGCCCCTCCTCTTAATGGAATTGCAAAGATGCAAGCAAATGCCAAATGCAGGGATTTAAAGGTGAATATCCCACTTCTGCCTTTCAAGTATGTCACAGCCATTGTATACAACCCTTGCACAGGGCCTCTGTATCAGTGAAGAACTATAAAATAACATGTGACTAAAGTCAGGTGTAAAGGGAAAGTTGTCTTTTCCCCTTCTCATTGCCATCCTTGTTGTAACTTTGTTTTTCCTCAGACTATTCAGTGCCGCAGCAGCAAAGAGTGGAAGCTCTCTGATGATACTGGCAGTGTTTTAATAGGTGTTTTTCTGAAGGCTACCAATTTCTGCAATATTGAAACAGCAGCCTGTTATTATAATAGAATAAATTTTGTAATTGCACCCTGGGCTGGAGAGGAAAACATGAATTCATGTGAATCCATGAAGGGCATATAAGTTTTCCCTACCCTCAGTGAATTTTAGACCTCTAACATCACATCAACCAAACATGCATCTATTCATTTTCTGGCTCTTGCTTATGGCAGCCTTTTAAAATATAAGATAACATTTTAGAAATCCATATGCATGTGTGTTGGGTGGTAGTACTGCATTAGAACAGAAATACAAAGCTAAAAATAAATTATCCTTGTTCTACACATGGTCACAATCAGTATTCTCCAACTTTGCCCTCTCTAATGTTACAGTACTTGTTGTAGCAGGGTATTTAAAGTGAGTTTATAGTGTATAAATGTCATGCAGTTGATGCTCTGATCTGTGCTAGCTACCCTCACGGATAGTTTACTGTCTCTCCCTCCTGATATTTCAAACAGACTCTGGAAGATTTGAGGCATCCAAGACTTGCTTGGCAAACCCCTGGAAAATTGCGAAGTTTTACTAGTTTAATGGCGTACAGACCTCTGTCTCCTCACCAACAAAACAATATTTTACAACATCCAGGATCCATGAGATCACACATATTTTCCCCAAAGCTGATGAATTACAGGTTATTTAGAGCTGGAGACCAGAAGTGAAGAAGAGAACGAGATCCAAATGGCACAAAAGGTAAGAAGCAGTAAGCATTGGCAGCCGTCACTTGGCAGGTGTAGTGGTCAGCTGTGGCTGCTGTCAGGAAGGTGTGCCTCAAAGATTTGCTGAGCTCATGCAAATAACACTTCATGGACTCAGCAAGTTGAAGTCGAGGCCTAATTACACAGATGTGAGGAAGCTGAGATAGAATCAGATATGTTCACTTGAGTAAATTAGGATCCAGGCACACTTTGGTCACTGCTGTTGTGTGGGAGGACAGACAGAGATGGTGCTGAAGGCAATCTTGCCCCCAATACATTGCAGCTATGCTGATCACTAAAGAGTGGGAACAGCCTTGACCTCCCAGCTGTGGGTGTGATAGAGAGTGAGCGAGCTGGTTGGGGTCAGCTGGGGTCTGCTGGATGTGCTGTGAGGAGGGTGGGACAGGAGGTTGTGTGGGGACAGACAGGTGAGATGTTGTACAGGACACAGACAGGGAGAGGTGGCCTTGCTGGGGACAGGCAGGTGAGATGTTGTACAGGCACAGACAGGGATAGGTGGCCGTGCTGGGGACAGGCAGGGTGAGATGTTGTACAGGACACAGACAGGGATAGGTGGCCGTGCTGGGGACAGGCAGGGTGAGATGTTGTACAGGACACAGACAGGGATAGGTGGCCGTGCTGGGGACAGACAGGGTGAGATGTTGTACAGGACACAGACAGGGATAGGTGGCCGTGCTGGGGACAGACAGGGTGAGATGTTGTACAGGGCACAGACAGGGATAGGTGGCCATGCTGGGGACAGACAGGGTGAGATGTTATACAGGCACAGACAGGGATAGGTGGCCATGCTGGGGACAGACAGGGTGAGATGTTGTACAGGCACAGACAGGGATAGGTGGCCGTGCTGGGGACAGGCAGGGTGAGATGTTGTACAGGCACAGACAGGGATAGGTGGCCGTGCTGGGGACAGACAGGTGAGATGTTGTACAGGCACAGACAGGGATAGGTGGCTGTGCTGGGGACAGACAGGGTGAGATGTTGTACAGGACACAGGCAGGGATAGGTGGCCGTGCTGGGGACAGGCAGGGTGAGATGTTGTACAGGCACAGACAGGGATAGGTGGCCATGCTGGGGACAGGCAGGTGAGATGTTGTACAGGACACAGACAGGGATAGGTGGCCGTGCTGGGGACAGACAGGGTGAGATGTTGTACAGGCACAGACAGGGATAGGTGGCCGTGCTGGGGACAGGCAGGTGAGATGTTGTACAGGCACAGACAGGGATAGGTGGCCGTGCTGGGGACAGGCAGGGTGAGATGTTGTACAGGACACAGGCAGGGATAGGTGGCCGTGCTGGGGACAGGCAGGTGAGATGTTGTACAGGACACAGACAGGGATAGGTGGCCGTGCTGGGGACAGACAGGGTGAGATGTTGTACAGGCACAGACAGGGATAGGTGGCCGTGCTGGGGACAGGCAGGGTGAGATGTTGTACAGGCACAGACAGGGATAGGTGGCCATGCTGGGGACAGACAGGGTGAGATGTTGTACAGGACACAGACAGGGATAGGTGGCCGTGCTGGGGACAGACAGGGTGAGATGTTGTACAGGACACAGACAGGGATAGGTGGCCGTGCTGGGGACAGGCAGGGTGAGATGTTGTGCAGGACACAGACAGGGATAGGTGGCCATGCTGGGGACAGACAGGGTGAGATGTTGTACAGGACACAGACAGGGATAGGTGGCCGTGCTGGGGACAGACAGGGTGAGATGTTGTACAGGACACAGACAGGGATAGGTGGCCGTGCTGGGGACAGGCAGGGTGAGATGTTGTGCAGGACACAGACAGGGATAGGTGGCCATGCTGGGGACAGACAGGGTGAGATGTTGTACAGGACACAGACAGGGATAGGTGGCCATGCTGGGGACAGACAGGGTGAGATGTTGTACAGGCACAGACAGGGATAGGTGGCCGTGCTGGGGACAGGCAGGGTGAGATGTTGTACAGGACACAGACAGGGATAGGTGGCCGTGCTGGGGACAGGCAGGGTGAGATGTTGTGCAGGACACAGACAGGGATAGGTGGCCGTGCTGGGGACAGGTAGGGTGAGATGTTGTACAGGGCACAGACAGGGATAGGTGGCCGTGCTGGGGACAGGCAGGGTGAGATGTTGTACAGGACACAGACAGGGATAGGTGGCCGTGCTGGGGACAGGCAGGGTGAGATGTTGTACAGGCACAGACAGGGATAGGTGGCCGTGCTGGGGACAGACAGGGTGAGATGTTGTACAGGACACAGACAGGGATAGGTGGCCATGCTGGGGACAGGCAGGTGAGGTGTTGTACAGGACACAGACAGGGATAGGTGGCCGTGCTGGGGGCAGGCAGGGTGAGATGTTGTACAGGCAGACAGGGATAGGTGGCCGTGCTGGGGACAGGCAGGTGAGATGTTGTACAGGCACAGACAGGGATAGGTGGCCGTGCTGGGGACAGACAAGGTGAGATGTTGTACAGGACACAGACAGGGATAGGTGGCCGTGCTGGGGACAGGCAGGGTGAGATGTTGTCCAGGACACAGACAGGGATAGGTGGCCGTGCTGGGGACAGGCAGGTGAGGTGTTGTACAGGACACAGACAGGGATAGGTGGCCGTGCTGGGGACAGGCAGGGTGAGATGTTGTACAGGACACAGACAGGGATAGGTGGCCGTGCTGGGGACAGACAGGGTGAGATGTTGTACAGGCACAGTCAGGGATAGGTGGCCGTGCTGGGGACAGACAGGGTGAGATGTTGTACAGGCACAGACAGGGATAGGTGGCCGTGCTGGGGACAGACAGGGTGAGATGTTGTACAGGCACAGACAGGGATAGGTGGCCGTGCTGGGGACAGACAGGTGAGATGTTGTCCAAGGCACAGACAGGGATAGGTGGCCATGCTGGGGACAGGCAGGGTGAGATGTTGTACAGGACACAGACAGGGGTAGGTGGCCGTGCTGGGGACAGACAGGGTGAGATGTTGTACAGGACACAGACAGGGATAGGTGGCCGTGCTGGGGACAGGCAGGTGAGATGTTGTACAGGACACAGACAGGGATAGGTGGCCGTGCTGGGGACAGACAGGGTGAGATGTTGTACAGGCACAGACAGGGATAGGTGGCCGTGCTGGGGACAGACAGGGTGAGATGTTGTACAGGACACAGACAGGGATAGGTGGCCGTGCTGGGGACAGGCAGGTGAGATGTTGTACAGGACACAGACAGGGATAGGTGGCCGTGCTGGGGACAGGCAGGTGAGATGTTGTACAGGCACAGACAGGGATAGGTGGCCGTGCTGGGGACAGGCAGGGTGAGATGTTGTACAGGACACAGACAGGGATAGGTGGCCGTGCTGGGGACAGACAGGGTGAGATGTTGTACAGGACACAGACAGGGATAGGTGGCCGTGCTGGGGACAGGCAGGGTGAGATGTTGTACAGGGCACAGACAGGGATAGGTGGCCGTGCTGGGGACAGGCAGGGTGAGATGTTGTACTGGACACAGACAGGGATAGGTGGCCGTGCTGGGGACAGGCAGGGTGAGATGTTGTACAGGACACAGACAGGGATAGGTGGCCGTGCTGGGGACAGACAGGGTGAGATGTTGTACAGGACACAGACAGGGATAGGTGGCCGTGCTGGGGACAGGCAGGGTGAGATGTTGTACAGGGCACAGACAGGGATAGGTGGCCGTGCTGGGGACAGGCAGGGTGAGATGTTGTACAGGCACAGACAGGGATAGGTGGCCGTGCTGGGGACAGGCAGGGTGAGATGTTGTACAGGCACAGACAGGGATAGGTGGCCGTGCTGGGGACAGGCAGGGTGAGATGTTGTACAGGCACAGACAGGGATAGGTGGCCGTGCTGGGGACAGGAAGGAGCCAGCTGGAGCTGCAGAAGGAAGAGAGAAAGAGCCAGAGCTGTGTGGAGCTGCCCATGGGAGGCTACAGAGGAAAGGTATGAGAGAGCTGAAACAACAAGGTGCTGATGCTTGAAGCCTTCTTTGGTGTCAGTTGTTCCTCCTCTGTCGTTGTTGGTTTGGTTATCTGTGGGAAGAGCTGGGCTGCCACAGGCTGGTTGTAACCTACTTTTAGTAATTTCCATTCCTTTTCCTTGTTAGGCTGCATGGTCAGAAAGGCTGTCAGTGCCCCAGTCCTCCCAAAATGAGTATGGGCTAGTGCTGCTTGTAACATGCCATTCCCTTCTTGTCTCACATCATCCACAGTCCTTCTGGCCCACGTTTCTCCCTTTCTTTCCATGGCAGCCAGGACAGGAAGATCAGGGAGTTGATGCACCCTAGGTTTTCCCCTGACTTTCACAAAATCAGGAAATGGTTCTGGCTAGGTATTAATGATCATACATTAGTCATAGCTAAAGGAATCATCCTTTTCTCACTCGAAGTGCTCCTAAAAAAGTTCCTTTTGTCCCAGGGTAACAGCAATCTGAAGCACTATTAAGCAGCAAATGCACACAACCGTGCACAAAACCAGTCTGAATGATCCCACCCCACAGATTCCTGGTGTGTTCTGGCTCCTCTGAGTCTGGCTGATAGAGCTTACAGCCCAGACTGTGTCTATGCTTTCACAGTGAGGAGAACACTTTTAGGACTAATAAAGGATGAGCAAATGAATAATCCATGTACTGCGGCTACGTAAAGGACAAATGTACTGAATATAAGTAATTTCGGTGGTGTTTGGTATGGAACTCCAAAATTCTCTCCCACCTTTTTCTCTTCATATATATATATATATATATTTTTTTTTTTCCTGAGGTACTGTTAGTTGCCTCTTCTATGCAGGAACATCTCCTAATCTAATTCAATCTACTGGTAATTGGCATTACACTTGGCACCAGAAATGGGAATGTATTTACTTAACACCTCCATTATGGGAATCCACTACCAGCAGTTTTCAGAAGAGTGTCAAAAACTCATTTGCTATTCTTAACAATATGACCATGCCTCAAAGTTTTAGGGTGTTTTCTATGTTTTCTTTATCTCTAATCCTGAATTCATCTGTAGGTTTCACAGACTCATGCCAGTAAACATTCTGAGCTGCTGGCATTAATGATAACTATCATCACACTGAATCGGGCTGTGAAAGCACAATAACTTTTAAGTGCAAACAGAATGAGGCAACATCCAAATAGGAATTTGTGGAATGCTATGGTACAGGGTTTTCCCAAAACAAGTAAAGAACAAAAAAAAATTTCCCTAGCTATTTATTTTTTTCACACAAGCTATGAAATTGGGAGAGTATTATTTGTGTCTGTGAATTGCAAAGCCCTGGGCACCCAGACCTAACTCCAGCACTGGCTCTACTTTGAACATGTCATTAGAGTATATAAACTCCTGAGGGCCCTTCCAGATTAAACTGCTCTAAGAATCACGAGTTACTCAGTTAGCTTCATGCATTATGAAGTCCTCCAAAGAGATTTGCTTACTTTGCTTTTTGTGAGAAAGAAATTAATTACAAAGAAGTAGTAACATGGGGCTTAAAAAAAAACAACTTATGTGATTCCAGAACAATATGCTATAATCTTTTTTATTTAACACTAGACCATGAGTGAACTCATCTCTTTAGTAGAACTTTGCAATTCCTTACAGTTAGACTTCATGAAACTTAATAGGAAGGAAATAAAAGAAAATGCTGTATCCACTCCAAACTGCTAGGGTGTTTGTTGTATTATAATTATCTACTATGAAATTTGGCTACATGGACATCATTAATTTTCAAAATTCTGTTGTGGGACTTTTAATAAGCTCTAGGAGGTAGGGTTCAAAGATTTGAGTTTCTTCTACAGCCTCAGTCCTGTGCTGTTGGCATTATGCAAGCACCTTAGTTCAGTAGTAACTCAGACAGGGACTACCAGCACTGTTTCCTTCAGCACATGCACTCAGTTTTCCTTGGAGGATCTCCTATTTAAATTCACATTTGGCTCAGCACTGCTTGACTTGGGAGGTCTGACTGGCTCATGAGGCAAAACGACAAGGCTACAAGCCACTATACTTATTTGGTTTTCATTTATTTGGAGCCACCTTTTGTTAATCACATAAATTTAATTACGATTCATTGGGCACTTCAAGAACTTCATCTGACACAGAAGTCATTTGAGAGTCTTTATTCATTTGTTGCCTATGAACTTTCTGTCTTATACCTCCTCCCAAAAGTCATGGGTCATCTTGAGAGGCTCCTAAGTGATTTCAGGGAGCCAGACTGCCTACAGAAGGGGTGCATATTCACATTTTGGAGATTGTGATGGAATAGTGCCTGCTTCAGTGTTCCCCAAACAATTCCTCTGTGAATTCTGACATGTCTAAGTGTCAGTTTCTTGTATTAACCAGTGAAGCAGGCAATGTGCTATAAATTGTTGCTCATTCCTGTCACACATACAAGTGCGTTGGCTGCTTGAAATGAGATTTTTGCCTGGCAAGAAAAAGTATTTGAAATTTGTCATTCTGTGAGTAATTTCATGAGGATTCACCTTCTGAAAGTTCCTTCTGAAGAGATGCCTTTTAGGCCATTGATGTTTGCACATGCGGAACGTGTTAAGTACACAAATAATTTCCTGGGAAAATGTCAAGCAAGTCTTTAAATGTAGAGATTAGCCTAAATTTAGATTTTTCCCACATATAAAAAGGCAAAGCATAATCAGAAAGAACACTTGGACATTTGGCTATGAAATACAGAAGACAAGAGAACTGGGAGATCTCTAGGATCTTCAGGAGATTGGTTTGCTGGTCTTGTTTTTGGGTTTTTTGTGATCCTCTTTTTCCTCTAAAATCCACTTCCATTTATTACATGAAGTCCAAAGATGACAGTGATCATCTTCATCTCTTTAAAGAGAGGGCTTCAGGTGTTCTGGGGCAGAGGCAGCAGCACTTTCAGGAAGCAAAACTTTTCTAGGAAATGCATGGGAAAGTTCACTGCTCTGAATTTAGGAAAGCTGCTCTGACATGCGTTTCCTGGGCCTTTAGGAGCAGAGAGCAAGAAAATGTAATAGGAGCCATCTTTCTCTTTCTGAGAAGGAGCTATGGCTGAAGACCACGCTCACACATGTTACACAATTTCTGGTTGGCTTTTCTTTGTAAAGAAAAGTTCTTTCGAAACTGCTGTGGCTGGGGGAGAAGCCTCTTGATTCTGAAAATCCTCTCTGACATTAATGATGAATGGTAAAGGCGGCTGCACTGCACTTTGCACAATAATCAGTCTTTGTGTTTCTTTATATCTTGCACCACATGTACACTGTGACTTGGCTGGGATGGAAAACTGTAACTGGCAGCACTTACCCTGATCTTTCTTAACGTGATCAAACAGTAACACGGCTTGACAGAAATTTTACAAACCATCATGTCGTAAAACAAAACCAGCAGAAACTAGCTCGAGCAAAGAAGGTGTGTTTAAAAAGAAAAAAAAAGTTAATGAAAAGCACATGAAACTGCCCATCTGTGCAATTGTTGTACATTTTCATGTGTTTGATGGCAAATAAATACCATAAACCTTCTGTACAGCCAATTTGACTGTCTCAAAATAAGTTTTTTTGAAAGTTAAGAAGCAAGCTACAGCAAGTGCTCTATAATTCACACTGTGAGTCCACTGGTGGTAGTCAGCAAAGGATTTGTCAGGCAAGATTTACCTTGCCCTTTCTCCCTGTATATCTCCAAGAGCTGTCTATTACACATCCTTGGCTTTTGTTTGTTTGGTTTTTTATGTCAGTACACGTGAGTTACAGCACGAAAAAGGAAGTTTTACAAACTCAGGGGATCAGGCAGTGAGATACATGTCACTGTCCTGCACTAAAGAAGACAGCATATTGGAAATGTTTTTATTTCCAAAATGAAAGCCCACCCCCATCCTTAATAGGTATTTATCCCCATCCTAAAAGAAAATGTAAATCATCAGAATCAGACAGTTCAGGGATTCAAGAAATCCTATTTTAGCGAATTTGGGTTACAGTGTTCCAGGTCTATGAAAGGATAAGAAACCAGGAGAAAGCACAAACACTCTGGCAAGCAAACCTGGATCTCAAAAGTGACAAGAAGAGGAAGTGTCTCTGTAATAAATCATGGTCCTGAAAATCCAAAAGGAATCATGAAAAAGTTAAAATGCAGAGTTATAGGAATAAAATCAGACGCCTTAGCATAAGTCAATTAAGCAGGAAAATGTACATAAAAGGCATAAAGCAATGATTCTATAAAAGATTTCAGGAGTTACTTGGAGGTAGTGGAAGAAATAAAAAGTCATGTCTAATATTTCCTACAGGCACTTATTGAAGGAATAATATGAGATACAGAGTAGAGTAGAGTAGAGTTTCATGACTTTATCAGCAAGGATTAGTGTGTCCCTATGGTTACTGCAGTGACATTAGTGAGGAGCAAGAGGGGAAGAGCCAAAATGTCAGCCATCTGCACAGATGAAAATGAAATGATGCAAAGTATCTCCCACCTGGATTTCTGGGGACAACTATGCATGTAATTAAGCTTTTGAGCAATCTTTAATGAGAGACTATAGGATTTTAGCCTTTGGAGATTTTTCAGAGGATCAGTATGTGTTGGGGAAGATGAATCAGGGAAACCTTATAAATATAATTGCTTAGCAAAGATTCTGAAAATATGAAACCTATAATCGAAATAGAAACGAAAGCTTACTTTGAGTTGTAGGATACTGAGTCTTAGTTGCTATATAACCTGAAAACAATGGTCTAGCCAGCTGAAGGAGAATCCCTTTGGATTGAACAATCCCTTTCTGCTGGCTAAGGGATCCAAAGGTCGATGTAGCAAAACAGAAGTCTAAAGAGTAGTTTTAGAGTTTAAAATACAACACAGTATGGTAATGTAGTAGTTCTTATAGGCTGGATGTAGATTCTATAGGATTTTGTGTCTTGTGTTTTTTGGTCACTGTAAATTAGAATATTCATCACAAAAGAAGATATAATGTGTTGTAACAAAGACCTCACTCTCTTATCTCTTACCTCTTAACTCTTACCTCTCCTCTGAACTCCTCTCTTACCCTTCCTCTTCCCCCTGCTCTTGCTCTCTCTTCCCCCTGCCACTTTGTTCTTTCGCTCTGTTCTCTCTCAGCTCTCACCCTCCTGTTCTTTCTCGCTCTCTCTTTGGGACTCCCCTCCAGCCCAGGCTGATGGCTGAAGGCCAGGCCCTTTTACCCACGACCCTTGCAATAAACCCACGTGTTCTAGAATGTACAGGTTGGCAGAATTCCTTGTCCCAGCCGTCCGCAGATTCACCTACGAGTATGTTTGAAGGATGAGCAAAATACACCTCACAGAATTCCTGAGCTAAGGAAAGGACTGGCTGAGTTCTCAACATGTCTGTGAGTCCATGACAGTGAAAGATCATTTGGGTCTTTTATGCTTCTGCTTGCCAAATTATACATTGCAGTTCGTGTTGTTGTTTATTTTTCCTACTAATGCCTGCAGCAAAATGCAGATTGAGCTGTGAGCTCTGTGGCTTTTTCACTGCAGGGTCATAGGTGCACTGGCCTACAGGTAACCACTGTCGGTGCTCTGAGTACCAGTGGCAGCTGTCATTCATCCCTGTGTCATGAATTACTGTGCCATCAAAGTCAGATAAAAGCTGCAGCAGGTCTGCTTTGAAAACTGAGATTATACGAATGCTTTAAAATTAGTAGAGCATTCATTTTCTGTTGGCTTTCATTTGCACTCTGTTGTTGTTGATAACGTGTCAAAGTTGTCTTTTTAATTTAAATAGGTCAGTGGCTACATCTGGTGACATTAATTCACACTTTGACTCACATTTTCACTGAGTTACAAAGTCCAAAATCAACTGATTCCATGCTTTATTTATAAACACAAGCAAAATGAATTCTCTTTCCATGTGCAAGTATTTTATTTGTGTCTTTCCACTGTGCTTGAGCACTAACTTCTTGCTTTTGTTTATGTGGTGAAATCTATTAATTAATTTCAAACTTTCCCCCAAATAATTATCTCTTTTTCTTCTCAAAGCAGCAACAAAATATTTGCCATCAGTGTTCTCTGATATTTGTAATTAATTGATCTGGTCAAACTTACTGATGTTTATTTCCTCTAGGATAATTGTTGAAATTCCTATCTTAAATGATTTTTTTTTCTGGGTAAATTAGTGATTCAGTGACTCCAGAATATAGAACTCCATGGGGAAAGCTAAGTACAAGGTATAATTTGAAAACAGTAAATAAACAGATCAGAATAATCCTTAAACAGCTTTATCTGATGTCTCTTGAGGTAGGAGAAAGAGTCATTGATGCTGGAGAGGACTGCTGAAAGAAACTTATTTAAGCCAACCTTCAAATCTGTGACTGAATTCCTGAGTCATGAGGAGGAGCAGGTGAAAGGGGGAGGTGGAAGCAGGAAGGTCATCAAGGATGAGCCGGGAGGACTGTAGAGCAAAAAATGATCTATAACCTGTGGTCAATGTTTTCTTTAGCTGGCATTGTTAACCTTTAATGTTATGATTTGGTGGAGCAGTACTCCCCAGATCAGTTGGGCAGTGTGTGCACAAGTGATTTAAGAGCTTGGAGAACAATTTCTCACAGCATTTGTTTGGAATGACAATCCAAAAAGACAAACTCAATGCAGTGTTGGCAATACAAAAGGGATTTATGGGGGCAGAAGTGATTTAAGGGAATGCAGATACAAATAGACAGAGGAACGTCAAAACTAAGAAAAGCTAACAGGGATGGATAAAGAGAAAAGCTGAGCTGTTTGGATTGCTGTTAAATGTATGTACAACCCACCAGTTTTAGAGTTTGTTAACTCAAATTGGTCTTGGTGCTGCCCACCTTGAGTTTCTGTGTTTGAGAATTTACAAATCAAGCACCGTGTTCCTTTGTCATGGTCCTTGAAGCACATGGCAGCACAAAGAGCCATGGCAATCCCCCATCAGTTTTATGGCTTTTGTTTGTGGCTCTAAGTATGCAGCACATACAGCAAAAAAACAGACACATCAAAACAAAACAGTGCAAAAGAAAAAAGAAAAAAAAAAAGTCTGTTGAAATTCATGTGAACTTTGGGGAGAAACATGATTTCAAGCTAAACCAAATGTTTCAGTTTGCTCTGCTTCAAATAAATAAAATAACCCAGTGGGACTTCATCCCTGTAGTGAGACACAAACTTTACCTGCCAGTGATTCGAGGCAGATGTAGGCTCAGCTGGCTTGGCTGCAGTATGATGTGAAAGAAACACAAGCTTTTCAGGGTTTTATAGCTGGAGTTTTGCTGAGTGCAGCTGCTCCCTCAGCATATTATTAACTCAAAAACATGTTCATTAAAAAAAAAAAAAAAAAAATAGAAGAAAAAGATTCCTGGCACTTCTTTATCATGCAGGGGATCTCTTGGGCTATTCTGAGGGGATGTATTTGAGAATTGCTGTGGAGGATGTGATGCACTAGGATTAGTATAAACAAAATGGAATCTAAATAATCGCAGTGAAGGTAAAGAAGAAGGCAAAATGGGAAATATTAGACTTGTATCCATCTGGAGGTTTCCTTAATATGCACCCAGGAGCCTATCAGCCACTCACATCCATCACAAGAAACTTATTAAAAAAAAGTTCATCACCCCCTCTTCTCCCTTTTATTTTATTTCAGTAGTGGCTGCATAGTTTCTGAAGAGATGAATGAGACTGTGATGGCAGTAGTTTTGTAGAATCACAGGATCATTGGATGTAAGGCTGGAAAGTGCCTGCTGAGGTCTCTCCTGCCCCAATGGGAGAATCAAGTACGTCTGTGTCTCAACACATTTGTCTTCCAGTGATGGAGGGCCCATGCTTTCCCTGGGCCTGCCTGATGGCTTTATTAGCCTCCCCTCAGTGCATAACTCATCTTTGCTGTTGAAGTTTAATTCCATAACTTTGTCCGTTTACTCCTGGAAGTCCAACGGGTTTAAGAGCTGCTCTCCTTCCTGTTATTTGGGCACTGCTCTCACCTTGATCTTGTTTTCTCTTAATTAAGGAGCTTTTCCTTTCTCTTTTCTCACCCTCCCCTGTCTCCTCATCTCCTTCCCCTTGTTTTATCACTTATTCTCATTCTCACCACCCCTTTGCAGACTCTCTAAATGGAGAATTTTGTTCCCAGTTTGGTGTTTCCAGGGCAGGCGTCCAGAAGCCTCCTGGCAGAGTCTCAGGAAGGGCTCCATCTCCAGTCTTTCACAGTCAATATTGTAAAACACACCCTGATGTGATGCCTGCCTCTCTCCACAGAACACAACTTTGATTTATGTTCAGCCTGTGATCCATGGCGCTCCTTAAAACCTCTTAACAGCTGCTGCTTAATCATTCTCCATTCTGCCTTTGTGAACTCAATTTGCCTGATTTCAGCTGAGCATTTTGCACCTGATTTTGTTTGATGCTAAGTAACAGCTGTAATTGTCTAAGTTGATGCTGCATTTTTATCACATCCCAACAGACTAAGAGTTCCTTCCAATTTAATATTCTCAGAATGCTTAGAAAGATTTACTGGAAGTACAGGTTTCCTTCTGCTGAGGTTATAGTAAATGCTTTCCTAGACACTGCCTGTTAAGGACTGGAAAACGTTTGGAAAATGCTATTTCAGGATGATTATTGGATTTAGCTCAAAAATGTACTGTCTGGGAAGAATTTGTATGGAGGATGGTGCTGTAGTGATAATATCAGTGGGTATTGGTTGGGAATTGGCTTTATCACAAGCATCATACTCCAGGCTGCTCTTACAAAGTTTTCTTGGGGCAAGGGGACATTGATAGGGACTCTGTCTTAAGAGATCTGTGATGTGAAAACATAAGTTTGCATGCTACCTACTTGTTCTTTGTTTATTCATTTAACACAGAATAGAATAAGGTTCTGGACTTATTCCAGTGTATTACATGAGCATGTAATGAGAAAATTTGGAAAAACTATGACTTTACTGAGTAAATCTTTCTGCTGAGTGAACACTCTGAGCGTTGTGGTACACTACAGCACATTGTGACATGCAGTGCCTTTCAAATTTACATAAACTACAGTATTATATGTTGTCAGAGAGCACACCTGTTCTCTCTACTATTTCTACCATTTTTGTAAAAAATAATCCCAGTCTGGCATATTTTAATAATTAAAAAACCCTGAACTGAAAAAAAAAATAAAATCTTAAAATGTTCCAGGACAGATATTCTGATACCCTTTACACTCTTTCAATGAAGACCACTGATTTACTGATGGGCTAATGCAGCACTCCTGGGATAATGTGTGTGACTCCTGTAGCTTTTCCTGTGGTAGTTTTGTCTACATCTGCTGGTTACCTGAATATCACTTGGAAAAAACAGTTGTCTCTGGAGTTCCCTTCTGCCATGCCATTGGCAGGACAGGAAAAATGAGGTTTAGGTCTTCACTTGCTTTTAATTTTCCTAAGCAAGCTGGTCCTCTTTTTGTCCTGTCCATCATTTTTCTTTCACATCTGTTCAGTGACATGTTATTGTTTCTTAAATGAGAAAATATCCTGAATGTGAGCACTAATCAGTCTTTGATGTTTCCTGGCAGCCCTTGACTGATCTATCTTTATAAACACTCATGCATTTATCTGTTACTAGTGTACTGCATTAAAACTCACCAAATATTACGTGCATGGTGTGCTGACACATTTTGTGCAAGCTACACGTCCAAGGGTGTTTTACTGTGTTCTTACAAGAAGGGATGGTAAAGTTAGAACAAATGTCATCCTGCTTGAGGGATTTACAGGACACAGTTCAGCTGATTTCATTCAGTCCAACATAACCCACACTGCTCCCTCACATGAAACACCTATTTTAGTGCTAGAATCCACACACCTGCTTTCTAAACCAGCTTCATTCACTGCTTGATTTATTGATCCATTAAGTGGGTGTTCAGAGCTAACAAATAGCCTCAGATAATCATTTCGCTCCCTCTTTTCCTCTGGGACAGCAAAGGTCAGTTTCTGTTGTAAGCCCTTAACTCCAATCTGGAATTAGCTGGAGATCATTAGCACTCAATATAAATTCAGCAGAAAGCTTGAAAAGAGCTGGTAGTCCAGCTGGGCTTAACCAGGACCTCCATCCTGAAAGTGGGGGTACCTCCACCTCAGCTTTTTTTTTTTGGTTTTTTTTTTTGTTTTTTTATTTTTGTTTGTTTGTTTTTTTTTTTTCTTGTTTTTTGTCAGAATTATCTAATGCTATTGTTGCTGCTGTAACTTCGAGATGTCCATATAAAGTTGACACTACTGGTTGCTTTAGGGGCTCCAAAAGGAAAAAATAAAGTACCACTGCCTCGTGAAAATCACCCATGGTGTACTTTTATTTCCTTCTATGTCCATACAGAAGCGGTTGTACCTGTGCTTTGGAGGGGACTGATGAAATGAGAGCCTTATCTTTCATGCTCTGAGGTTTGTGAGCATGAGAAACCACTAAATCAATGAATAGAGTGGCAGTTCCTCAGAAATCTACAATTCATCTTCATGACTCTGGAAAGGTTCTTGGCTTTTCCTGGCTAACCATCAGAATTTTTCAGATAACAGCATTCCCTTCTGGGTAATTTTTTTTCCCGTGTTCACGAGTGACAGATATTAATCTAATGTAGTTTTCCAGGTATTCTGCTTATTTCATGTAGTCTTGTTTTCTAGGGAATACCCTCTTCTTATTGATCGTCACTGCTTTAAAATTCATTATTAAAACATAGGAAGGATTATTTAAATGGAAGAAAGAAAATAAGAAAAAATAAACTCTGTAGCTGAGATTAAGTTTCCCGGAAATCAAAAGGAATTAGTGGGCCAGTGCAATTTTAGGGCCTTAAAAGAGATCCAGCGGTTGTAAAAAACTGTGGTGCCACCCAAATGGGTGACATGTCACCCATACAGGGTCTCCTCACAGGACACAGGAATCGCTCACTGAAGGCAATTGGAAGCAGGAACAGTTCTCCCAGCCTCTGTTTTTTGATTGTTTGCCTAGCTGTGGGAGAGATGAGGAAAAGATGAAAGAATCTGATGTAGGAGCTGGTAAAGGGACAGAGCTTAGTGCAGCATGGAGAAGGTGTCCCTGAGGAAACAGCTGCTGGGAGAGCGTTTGGACAAGGAGAGGTCTGGAAAAGCGAGAGGAAGACTGTCTTTTGTTTCTTGATTTTACTTGTGCTCGAGAAAAGAACACCTTATAGATTTCTGTAAATAAACTAGGCAGCGTCAGAGAACACCTACTGCTTTCCCTCTGGAATGGAAACAGCCCTTTTCAAAAAGCTGTTCAGCTTTCCTGTCAAGGTTTGTGTACGATGCCTGGTGCTTGTTCTCTCCTTCACTTTCCCTGCGCTGTAAGTGATTGCTACCATAAACTCGGGGCTGCTGAGAAAGAAAATCCTTCTCCAGGCAGACATTTCCTGTTGAAAGATGAAACCTTACATTTTAGTAGTGCTCTTACTTTGCTGACCCAAAAATAAGTGGCTCAGAAAATAGCTTAACCTTTTCTGATTGTAGGGAGGGGAATACACAGCCTGTTCTTTGGACAAAACATCCTATTTTTCTTCAGAACTTCTAAAGACTTACAGAATTATCTATATATCTATTTTTAATGCCTAATGGTAATTTGTCTTTTTTTAAAATTCCTTATTTTTTAGTGCAAGTCAGCTTTTTTAGAATCTGAAATGACATCTGAAATGAGCTATAGCACTTATGGAAAAAAAAATTCTACCATTTTTTTACCTCAAAAAATGTTAGAATAGTTGTTTGTTTTTCTCCATCATAACATTATTATTTTTTTGAGGATTTTGAAATTTCTTCTGGAATTTTAAAATGGCTTGGAAAAAATGGAATGGCTAGGACTGAATTTTGAACTCAGAGGTGGTCTTGAGCTGCAGTTGTGTCAATTTAATTCCAGGACTTACCTGCAGATGGTATCTGCAGACTATTCCTCGAGTGTGACGAAATAAGAATCAATAAGAATAATCGCATATTTGATTGCTCACTCTTTCCCTGTTGGTCAGTACAGAAGGCTCATTAATATGAGTATTTTATTTTATGAAAGTGCTATTCTGTTTAATAGAATAATGGAATTTAAAAATAGTTTGTTTTTTTTTTTCCTTATTTAAGGAAATTTATTTCCTTATTTAAAAATAAAGTTTTTTTCCAGCATAAGAAATGTTTTGTCTGTGTTGTCTGTGGATTTAGAGGCAATCCAAATACCGAAAAGTTTGGCTGAAATCTCTTTTTTGGATGCAGTTTATGTGAGGATTCCTTAAGAGAACTGTCTATTCCACTCTTGCTGGCATAAATGTACTGCCATTTTTATCTGCCAGTTTTTGGCCTTCAGAGAAGAATGGTGGCCCCCTCATGAAGGTTCCCAGTAACTTGCATTTTGCTGTCCAGCTGAGAAGCAAATCCTTGGGAATACAGACCAACCAATTTATCTTACATGAGACACCAGGAGAGGTTCTCTGGAAAGAAAGTGATGTTGGGATATTAATGGGTTTTGTTGTTTTTTTAAGAAAGCCAATATTTCACACGGAAAGAAAATACTGAGCATCAACACTCTTTTTATGTGAAACTCTTGCTTTTATTAATAAATAACAGGAAGTATAAATTCTTGGTCCTCAGAAGTAGCTCTACAAAACTTCATAACCTGCTTCAGAGTGTGAAGGTCAGCTGTGAATTTAGAGAGGAGCAATAGGAGTGGGAATATGATGGCCAAACAAATGCCTTTAATCATGCATTTTGTCAAGTCCTGTGTGATAAACAAGTCACACTGAAAAGCACTGTGAGATGTGTCCTCAGAAGTGATGGGTAGACTTCTCCAAAGGCAGTTTCAGAAATAGAGCCCAGTTTTGAAATGGTGAAAGTTTTCCAGGTCAGAACACATATCTAGTGATATAAACCAGTGATATTTGTGTGTGTCTACGACAGCCGCGGGAACTGGTTAACTGGGGAGCATGCTCATACATAAAAACAATGTTCTATTCCTTCAGCAAATATGATGAATTTTCCATCTTGGTGTTCCAGTAAGAAAGAATATGAAAGGGAAATTGTTTCACTGGCTGAGATCCTAAATATGGACAATTTCTTTGTAAGCCTCCTTGAGAAACAACATGGGCCCAAACTATTTATTTCATCATAGGTGAACCTGAAAGAAGAGTAGTCCAAAAAGACATAGCCCTCAAAAGTCTGTTCCCTCAGAGCTTGAATGAGTGCACTGAGCTTTCATGAATCCTGACAAGCATAACTGGGATTAGAATGAAGTAAAATATCATGGAAGTTCTTTGTGTATGGGAATGTTTCCACGACAGAGAACATAATTTGAAAGATATCCTTATAAAAATGAATGTAATTTATATATGGTTTGCAATATTCTGTGCAAAATAGTCACACTGGGAAAAAGTCTGAGATGATGCCTGTAAGCCTTTTTGATTGAAGATATATTTTAAATATGTTTAACTTGGTTAACTCTAATTTGTCCCTGCCATGGTCAGGGAGACATTCTGCTTGAGCAAACCTGATCTAGAGGAAGGTGTCCCTGCCCATGGCAGGGAGCCTGGAACTGGCTGATCTTTAAGGTGCCTTCCAACCCAAACCATTCTGTGATTCATTCTATGATTCAAAAAGAATTATAATAAAATCATTTTCAGATATTATGACTCATTAAGAAAACTGATGCTGGAACTTAATCACTGTGAAACTTGGAAGAAGAAAATACAGTAAGACTGCAGGCATGAAACTCTGGAAAAGTATTTTATGTTTCATGTACATAAACATATTTCATAGGGTCTCAAACATGTCCTGAAAATGTTCAAGACACTATGATAAGTGCAAATTAAGGAAAGTGACATGAGAAGGGTCCTTCAGCATTAATTAACACAACTTGTCATAATTATATGACTAAATACTTCCCAAACACTTTTTGAGAGTGTCAAAAGTCTTCCCTTTTGTCACTGCTTATTGAAGATGCCAAAATATTATCATGACACTTGAACAGTCCTGCAGTCTGCTTGGCCACACTGCTGATACATGAGAAATAACCTGAGGGGGATTTAGTGGGAGCAAACCGACTGACTGGTGTTCCCATGCATTTATTTGATTTACTTTTAATAACTTAGCACATAAATCATTCAGACTCAGCTACTCAGATTTAATAGTGAGCCGCAGTAGCAACTCTGAAGACTTTTTTTCACTAAGCAAATGTTACTGAACACGTATTCTGAGTTTACATTCTTTCTTCACTCAGGGATTGCCCACTTCAGAAATACTTTAAATTGTAAATAGAAATTAGACTACCTAGCACTATTTACTCTATATAGCCATGATTTAAAATGAGACTGTATTCCAAAGGGAAACCTGGTATAAATATGGATGATCTATAGTTTTGAGCTTGTGATTAATTTTGGTTTAGCTTTTATAAGTGAAAAGGATTGTTTAAGTTGTTTTTTACCACCTCTCAAAAAGATCCATCTCCTTTTCTACTTCTCCCTTCCCATTTCTCTTTGCCCTTTCTCTCTTCCCTTCTCCTTCCTCCTCATGATTAACCCTGTGATTTTGGTTGCTTGTTTTCTGTGGTGGGTTGACCTTGAGCTAGACACCAGGTGCCCACCAAATCCTCTCTGTCACTCCCCTCCTCAGCAGGTCAAGGGAGAAACGATGTAAGGAGAAACTCAGACTGAGCTGAAAGAGGGAAAATTGCCTTGGTTAAGTAGAAAAATTACAAGTAACTGATCAGGAGAAACGCCAAATCTGGAATATTCCACTTTTTTCGGAAGAGCAAATCAATGCTGTAAATAGAAGGTCTGTTATTTTTACATAGTGTCAAAGTGTCCACAATCAAACCTGGAATTTTGTGAAATCCTGACATACCTGTTGAAAAGAGGAGCAGTGCAGAGAAGTAATACTGGGACTTGGTCATATCTGAATATATACAAACTAAACTTGCACTGGTATTTCTAACATCCTGTAAGGGCACAGGGCAAGGCTGTTTCCTGAAAGCCTTTCTTGCCTCTTGAAAAACATAACCATGCCTCTGAAAAATCCATTCAGTTATATTTCTGTCATTAATCACAAACCAAGGCAGAGCTCCTAGATCCAGAGTCATGGAGCAGTCCCTCCTTGAATCCAGATTGCATCAGGATTAAAATTCTCCATTCCCATTCGCCTGGAAGAGAGCTGGCTGGAAGACTCCAAAGAGGAGCCAGGGAATGAACTAAAAACTATGTGGACAACCAGAAGGTTCAATACTCAACTGAGACTTCTGGTCCTCCTTCCCTAAGAAGTAAAGGTAAGGATAATGATTTGTTAAGCAGCAAAGGTATGCCTTTGATTTTTGTCCCAAGCCGCCAAGGAAAACGTGGATCCCTCTAAATAAGTACCTGACACTCCCTACAAAGGGAGACTCAAGTTTGGCTTTCTCCACTTGTGTATTATTTTTAGCTTAAGTGAAATTAGTCCATCTGCTTGTTTTACTAGGAATTTTTAAGAAGAGCCTTTCTAAAAAAAAAAAAAAAAAAAAGTTCTCTCTCTTTTATAGTGAGCATACATTTATCCAGCCCATTTTTCCCTCTTTTAAGCTAAAACTAATTACATACCTTTTCCATATATATAAAAGAAACATATGCATTTTATTATATTTTCATATGGTTGAGGCAGTCTTTCTTCACAATATGCTATGGGATGAAAAAAGAGAGCAGTGGATGCCCTTTAGAGCTGCAGCCATCTTTAGGAACCCCTATTTATCAATTCCCTTTCCTTCTTTTCTCCAGGGAGCCTTGGAGGTGGACAGGGTCATCACAGCAGACTGACAACTGGTTTGAAGCTTCAGAGGGGTAATAATACTTTCTCATTCCTCCCTTGTTTAATCCTGACAAACTAGCAGCAGCTCTCTGCAGATTAGTGACATGCAGTATGGCGTGGTAGGACAGACCAGGTTTCAGTGTGTGCCTAAACTTCATTAAGGATCTTCCATTCCCATGTGATTGGAAAGATTCTTGTTTTGATCTGAGCTGCAGTAAAATCTGGGTCACTGGGTTAATGGACAATAAGAAACAATTAATTTATAAATCTGCCAAATGATGATAATGATGTGAGATATAGTTTTAAGTCTGTAAGGATTTAGAGGATGCTGTTTTCCCTTTCTGTCTCTTGCTAAGGTAGAACACGCTTGGCTCATTCCAGTTTTGGAGCCATTTTAACTCCCTAAATAACCAGCCATGGTTTTAGTTGCCCACATTATGTATTTTCTCAGCTGGGTGTGTAAATCCTTTGGCTGCTTGGTGAGTATTTGTGAGCATAAGCAGTAAACCTCCCTCCGAAAGTGAGTGGCCGATTTTATGAGTGTTGAATGGGTAACCAAAGCAATAATGTTTCTCTTCCACTTCACGAGAGGGAACAGAGGGTTTTCATTCGAGCCATTTTAATCATATCACTATCATACTGTGCCCTTTATCTAGAACTAAATATCAGCCAAAGTTTACTTGAAAACGAGCCTGGGTTTTGCTCAAATAAGCTAATGAACCTTCGTGAACTTCCAAGACTGGGCTGAATTTCAATTTTGGAACAATACTCAAAGCCAGGTGAGTTTTACTGTAAATATTTCCACCCTGGTTCCAGCAACAATCTGAACTTGTTTAACTAAATGCTTTTGTAACAGTGAGTTCTGCATGACAGACCCTTTGTTATGAAAAAACCTGAAAAGCAAAAGCAGTGATAAAATGCTACTGGTGAAACTATGGGCTACATTTCTAAAAGTGCAAACTGAAAAGTTAAATATAAATGTTCTCTTTCTTCATTTATACATATTCATATATAGGTACCAATAGGAAGACTTTGTCCTCAAATTTAGTTGCATATCTGCAAAAAATACTGGATGTGCTCTCTGTAGGTATATAGAGTTATAAAATCTAAGACAAAATTAATGTTACTAGTTACACCATTCCTAATCTCTATAAACCCCTTTTTAAGGGGTTTGAACTTAAAGATAACCCCTCACAGAAAGGAAA
The DNA here is from genome assembly GCF_009819655.1 of Sylvia atricapilla. Taxonomy (NCBI): domain Eukaryota; kingdom Metazoa; phylum Chordata; class Aves; order Passeriformes; family Sylviidae; genus Sylvia; species Sylvia atricapilla. Next base: position 66,952,489 of record NC_089143.1, read on the forward strand.
GAGAATAAATGGGGGGATTCAGTGCAAGAATTAAATATCACCTCATATCACCTCTGGTATCCAGACAAGAGCATAGAAATCTATGTCCATCCCTAAATTCCCTTCTGTCTCTACCTTCCTAGCCCAAAACATTACTTGGTTTCGTAGGCAGATGGAGCTAGCATGGAGATGCCTTCACACAGCAATGCAATTGCTTCAAGATGGACCACAGTGCTTGATAAAAATAAATAATGAATCAATAACAATATATGCTGGGCTCTCGACTAGTCTGAGACACAGGGATTTATAGAGTGATCACCCACCATTTTTCTGGAAAGCATTTGAAGTTTGTTCCAAATAGTCAAAATGCAGTAAATGCTCATAACCAATTCCCTAGTTTAAGGTCTGTGAGTATGGGTGCAAAAGAATGGAGCAGAACTGGGATAAGTATCCTCACACTGGTGCAAAACTGGTGAGACTTGAAGAAGAAACAGGTAATTATCAGAGTAACATCCACTTGGGGCTCTTACTCAGTGGTGGTGTTGTAGCATTCCAAGGGTTAATGTTTTTGCAAGCTTCTTTTAATTGTTGGGTAAAGATTGTGTAAAAGTTTTCTTTTTATAGCATTAATCTGTAGATTAATGTTTCCTGTGTTTTAATGACATGTTCCCTAGCCACAGATGAGTGGTATAAAAAAATGTTTAATTAGAGTCAGTCGTAGCCTGCTGGCAAGCAATGACCTTACCTTCAACCCAACACACTGGATAAAGAACTTGCAGTCCTTTTAGTTCTCTAATGTAAGTTTTAAGCCTAAAAGGCATAAAGTGTATTTTTTTGCATATAATCATTTCTGCTGAATGTTGACCATAATAACTAAACAGTAATATCTATGTTTTCCAAGCCTTTTTTTTTTGTTGCTGTTTTTTCCTGGCTAAAATTTACTGAGGGGGTTGTGTGTTTGTGGAAAGGGAGACAGAGACACAGAGGGCTGAAAGTTCAGCAGATTTTTCTGAATTTTGGACTGCAGCTTCTGTTTTGTTGCCTGTACCTAAAAGCAAAACGTAAAGCTGGTCTAGCCAGATTTTAATGTAACCACCACACTTAAGGCTTCAGCTCGCCACTAACTATTCCCTGAGGTGTTTATTAGTTCAGGCATGTATTTCATAAATTACACAGAGGGCATGATACTGTGTTTCAGTTTATCATCTAGATGTGTCTGCGTTTTTAATCTCTGTTGGACGATGGAAACAGTGGGTTTGCTTCCATGCACTCTCCTCTTTCCTAGTAAAAAAGCAAGCTTTCCTAGGAAAGCTTCTCGTGCTGCAGCACAGAAAGGAAGAAAATCTGTCTGCCATTATATGCTGATACAATTAAATACATGAGCTGGCTCGCATTGACATGGCTTGGCTGCAAGTCAAGAAGGTACCCATAAAACCCCCTAAAATCTGTGTGTGTGCATGCATTCATGTGTGCCTGTGTATAAAAAAATAACTGGGACACGCCAATTATTTTTCTCCTGGTTTTAAGATGGATTCCACGCTCTTATCACTGCCAAAATAAAAGAAAATAAACCAAGTGTTTCTTTCGATCCGTCTTGCAGTCTTTATCGGCTCGGTAAACATGCACTGGGAAACCAAAGAGAAACTATTGGTGTTCTTTAGCAGAAAGAGGGAAACAAAACCAGACTCTCTCAGAGTTTATGAGAGCATGTAAAAAGATCATTTCCTGCCAAAGTCCCTAGCTATAACTGGAAGATCAAAATGTCCTGATTGGGAGATCGTGTTAGTCACAAAATATGATATACACTTTGCATTTTGGAGCTATCATCTACTTAACACTTACTGTTGCTGGACTGGGAAAAAACAGCACATATGTTGCTACCTTATTGAGTGCAGCAGTAATAATGAAAAGGGCAGAGGAGGTGGAGGGGAGAAGAAAGTTGCTGCTGGAAGTAGCCAGCATTGTGCTGAGAGGACAATGCTGGAGTGTGAGCAAAATTCCCTCCAGTTACCTCTGGATCCGCTCAGCCCCACTACCTATGAACTCCTGGCTCACTGACAGAAAAATGAGCCATGCACCATTCTGTTTGTGCAGAGAATAAAACCAGCCCAGCCTGACACTACACACTGCTCTGCTCCACTGCCCTGGTGCCTCTGATGCTTTTATTTTCCTGTTGCTAAACTCAGAAACAGGGTCTGGTGCAGCTCCTGGGTTATTTGCCAGGCTGTCACAACTCTCCTGCAGATGCTGATCAGGGCATGCAGGATTAACCCAGGTGTAACATCATCTCCTCAGCACACATGGAAATACTAAGTGTATAATAATGAGTAGGACAGGTTGAAAGTTATTTATCAAAGCTATTTTTTTTAATGTGGAACTGTTCATTTCATGTTTTACTTGGAAATTCAATTATCTTTGGAAAGAAACCCAAAAGGTGCCCCAATGAAAAATCTGTCTGGGAATGTGGATATTGATGATTAGTGAAAACTGCTTTGGATTTTTTATGCACCTCTATTCTCCTGTGGACTAGGGCTCAGCCACCTCTCATGAAGCACCAGGTTCAACAAATAAGGGATGGTAAAGCATCAGAAAAGAAATTGTTTGATCAAGGACCCTAATCAAGAGAGGATAATACAGTGTCAAAAGGCATTTTTACCATGATTGTGCTAATATTTTCTCAATCCACTTTTTTTTTTTAAAAAGCAAATGTCATACTTTCAATTTTTAATGCAGCCAATTTTTAATGAAATCAGAAGTTTGTCTAAGAAACACGGATTAAAACATCTGACTTTTATATTAAAAAAATTCTCAGGAAAAAAAAGTATTTCCTGACTTAATAGTAACCAACAAAGCAGAGCCTAATTTGTGTTAGAGTTTTAACTGAAAATACTGTTATTTCTGCTCTGGTGCATATAAATGTGATGGATTCCTACTGTGAGGACGACAGACACAAGAGGAAGACAGAAGCAAGAGGAAGTAAGGGAGCTGCTACATTAAATCAGCCCCTTCCCTGTCCTTGCAGCTGCTGGTGTTTGGTGGTAGTCCACAAAGAAGTCTGTAATACTAAGGAAGCAGAAGAATCATGAGCTACATTGACTGTGATGCTGATAAAAGCCAAGTTCCTTTAACATTACTTTCAAATCTATATTTTTTTTTATGTCCACGTATCCTCCAATAACTTTTTATTATCAGGTTCTGTCTCCACATCTTCCCGTGGCACTAATATCTACAGCTGCATCTTGATGGTAGAAACAGATCTTAGTTTGTTTTTGATTTTTTTTTTTCTTATTTCAGTTCCTGTCTCGAATTTATCATACTTACATTGTTACTGATCTCATCCATCAGTGATTTGTGTGACAATTTCTCAGGGGTCCTGTCCACCTTAGATGCTATTTTCTATATCTTTCTCTGCATGTATTTGCAAGTAGGGTGGTAAAATCCTCTCTTCTTTATGAAGGAAAGGGAGAGAGTTGGCGTGTAAAGGGCAGCTTAAAATATTGCCAGCCCTGCAGCAAGATGTGGCAGCCTTCCTCAGCCAACCCACCTTGTTCTGCTTTCAGTCTGGGTTCTCTTCCCATTTTGCTTGGAAGACAGAAATGTGCTCAACTACAGGAGCCTTGAAAATCATTTTGTCAGATATTTGTGCACGCAGACTGCTCTTTTTGCCTGTAATATTGAGAGGACAGTAGAAGTGCTGGTGTTGTAGAATCAGACAATCATTTAAGTTGGAAAAGACCTTTCAGACCTGCTGTATCTGTTTTACTGTTTTAACTGTTTAAACATTTTATCTTTCTGTAATCTCAGTCATATTTAAGGGGGACCCCAGCATTAAGGAGCCGAACATAGGTTACAAAAGATTTGTTTCAACATAAACAACATCTTGAGGAATGTTTTTGTAGTAATTTTTGTGTTGATCACTCACAGTTACTCAAAGTACAATTCTAAGCAGCACAGTATATCTCCTTTATTCAATAATATACGTTTTCACTTTCATGCCATTAATCCACCTGAGATGAGCATTAATCTGGTGTTCTTATTATCACCACACTTTGAAACACACCAGATTTCCACCAGAAATCATCACATATATGTAAGTCTTCTCCCAGTTAGGAATAAAAACCCAAAACACTTTGGTGCCTGTAGGCTGTGTGTTCCATGAAACAAGGTATTGTGTAGTTGAGACAAGTGAAAAAAAAAATAAAAAATCATCAATCCATTTAAAAGATAGTGGCTTTTTTTATTCAACATATTTGTGATTCAAACCTATGGCTTAATGCCTTTCTCGACATTTTAGCACTAAGGAAGACAGTATAACTCTGTGTGAACTGAGGAGTGGCTGCAGACTATTTCAGATCATTTGCCCTCATCTCTGAAACATCCACCTCTGCTTTGAGTAGGGGAAGAGGGTAGAAAAAGCTACTTACTACTGCATTTTTCTGCTCCTACAGCATTTCTTTGTGATAGAAGGCACAGATTAAGCGTGTTGCTTGTGGGGCTCTGTGAAGACACAGCAGATAATGCTCTGTGCTTCCCAGTTTTCCCCCAGAGGCTGTACAGCTCCCTCTCTGCCAGCCCCTGGGGACCCTGGGGTCAAGGTGGCTGTGGTGATGGTATTGTCACAGAGCAAAGTGTATTTCATGTGTCTTTCCTCCTGGGAGAAAACTTCTCTCAGGTTCTGGTGGTAGAGTCTTGGGTGCTGGATTTGCTCAAATTGACTGCCAAAGCTTGGCTTGGAAGGGACCTTTAAGATCGTCTCATTCCAAATTCCCTGCCATGACTAGGGATAACTTTCACTAGACCAGATTGTTTGGATTCTCATCCAGTCTGGTCTGGAATGCTTCCAGGGATGATACATCCATAGCTTCTTTGGGAAATCTTTTCCAGAGTATTGCCACCCTCACAATAAAGGATTTCTTCCTGGTATCCAAGTCTTCCCTCTTTCAGCTTGAAGGCATTCCCTCTTGTCCTGTCACTTCAGGCCCTTGTAAACAGAGTTTCTTGTAGGCTCCCTGGTCCTGGAATGCTGCAATTAGCTCACCCCAAAGCTCTCACTTTTCCAGATCAAACAACTCCAATTCTCCCAGCCTTTCCTCACAGGAGAGGTGCTCCATCCATCCATCTGAGCATCTTGGTGGCCTCCTCTGGACTTACTCCAACAGGTCAGCAACGATGAGGTTTCATGTGCTTTGCTGTGAGTAATTTTGTAAGAGCTTTGTTACGATTTAATTACAGCAGGGATTTTTTAACGCTGCAAAACATGGGACTAAATTCAGTGCAGGGTCTTCACACCTCTGTGTGGGAAATGGTTTTCTGTGTCACACAAAAATGTTGCTGGCTGACAAACCGAGTCTAATTCTCCACACAACCTAACACATAAATTCGCAAGATGGTTTTTTGGGAGAGAAGAGTGGCCACGTCTCAGCAGGATGTTGCTGAGATATTGCAATAATGTTGGTGTCTGACAGCTGTGGCATTTTTGGTAGAGTCTGTATTTAGAATTTAGGGCCTTCAATATTAAGGTATTGTAGAAAGAATAATGTTGGGATGCTTTGAAAAATAGCCGGTATTTTCTGAAGATATTTTATTCCTTTACATTTTCAAATGTCAAAAGTAATTTTTAAAATACATTGTGGTGCTCAATATTTTGGTGAGGCTTTTCCAAATAACTGCATTTCATTATTTTAAAATTGAGGGAGTTTGTGAAACAATTCCTAAATTTGTTGAAACTTATTTTTTATTTCCTTACTTCTGTCTTTGCTCACTGTGTAGCACACTGACAATTATCATTTGGCACTGCAAAATGTGTCCACCCGTATGATTATAGCTTTGGTGCACTTATGTTGTAGATAGAGATTTATAAAGACATATTCAGGGTGTTCCTAATCAAAATGTCTTCCAGGCAGTGTGTGTTTCAGGCAGGTAATGCCAAAAGAAAATATGTCACCATGATAGAAGGGCATCAAAATATTGTTATTCACCATCAACAAAGAGTGTGTTCAATCCAGATGCCTCAACTAGAGAAAGGTCTTCTCGAAAAGAAAATGTTTGAGATGGCTCTGTTTCTTTTTGAGGGAAACTTCTCATTTTCCATTAGGTGATTGGAAACTAAGGGCTATGATGGTTATTGCTTTTATTTTATTCCCCAGCCGTGACTGGGAGTCAGGAACCACACCTGCAGCAATGCGAGTGCTGAAATGGCAAGTGATGTTTATGGCCAAAGCTTCCTTCATTAGAGCCCTTCAGCCAGTCTGCTTGGCTGACAGGATGACCATCATCAAAACTATTAAAATTCCTCTTCAGCCAGCCAAGTGGATGTGTATTCCCACCTCATCCACACCCCAAATTTCCCCGTCTTTTTCCCGGACATCTGAAACTGGTCTGTCAGCAGCACGGCCCAGCCACATCTGCATATAACAACGATTCAGATTAATAATAAAACACACCTCAGTTGAGGTTTTCTTCCCTGGTACAGGCTTTTCTAGCACAGTGTTTCTCTTTAGCAGCTCATTTGACACTGGATGCCTGACCTCTGCTACCATAATAGCTGTTAATGGAAACTTCACCTCATGCAACGATAAGATGGATTTTTGGCAGCTGTGGGAGATTATGAAGAGTAAGAACAATCTTAGCTGGAATCAGAAGAAAAGAAAGCATCTGTACCTTGAGAAACACTCAGCTGGTTTTCATTACACACCAAGCCTATATTTATTACAAAGACTAGCCAAGAGACAGAAAATGATCGGTCTCTGCACTCGGAACAGGGAGACGGTGCCGGCCTGATAAATTCTCCCTTTCTTCTCACTTGTGTGACTGCAAGTGACCAGAGCTGTTCAAAACTACTGACTTTCTGTCTCACAGGCAGAAAGTGCCTTCTGACACTGCTCTTCATCATGCTTTTCTTTCAGTGTTGCCCCCTCCATCTCCAGCTGAGTTTCCTTTCTAAAATGGAAAGCAGAGGAGGTGAGGAAAAAAAACAAGGGGGAGAAAATTTACTTCTTTCTTTATACAGGAATTTTGCTGTACAAAATTCATGTGGACATCAAATAAATTAACAATTTCTTTAAGGTCTTTGTCACTAGAAGCCTCTTTTCCCAAGCATGAGTACATGGTGAGGAACATCTTAGGCCACAGAGATCAATTTAAATTCAGAATCTGAAAGCTCAGTCATTAAAAGTAAAAAGCAAAAAACTTTCATTGAAGAGAGTGTTCGATAAAAGAAAAGGAAAAAATGGAAAAAGAAAAGAGGAAAAATGTCAGTGAGTATAAGAAAAAAAAGATATTTATTTTTCTGTCTTCTATCCAAGCCTGGAAAACACCAGAGATGGAGCTGAGCTGTCACTAAAGATTAGGAGACAACAGCTACCAACCACAAAACGTCTGGATGTGTCACTAAAGGCACTGTGGAGGGAGCCAAGCGAGTTGAGTAAACAGAATGCTGTGGCAGAAAACTTTGATTTAGTTATAACTGGGTAAACATGGGGCTTAACTTCTGTAAGCAAGAGTGGAGATTTGCCACAGACCCTCTACATCTGAAGTGAGAATTAAATTATATGAGGCAGAGGAGAAGGCCCTTCCGAATATTTTTTTCTGCTGAAACTAATTTGTAAATTACAAGGGGTGGGAGACAGGAGCTGTCTTTTTAGCTCTTCCAAAAAGGATGAGAGTTAGAGGCCTCCACTGCTTGTTTGATCTGTTGCAGCTGCTCCTGGAGAAGCTTGTTCCCTTGAGATGGTAGGAGATGTAGTAGTATTTTCTACATTCTTCTGCAAAAACCTGGAAACAAAGCACAGCATGCAACACGCCTGCCACCATCACAACCCTCTCCCTTTTTTTAACTGTCTGCTGAGGTTTTTGCACAAGGACTCTCTAACACGGTGAAATTTAGATTGTGCAGCAATCAATATTGCTATCGTTGCTGGAGGTGCTGAAATTCAGTTCAGAACTTCAGCAGTGATTTAAAACCAGCCTGCTCTTTAACTTCCAGATGATGGTGTTTTAGATATGGGACATAGGAAATCCATAGGAAATGATGCAATGCATATATAAGGTAGATATCAACTGGTGGCAGGCAGGGACCGAATTTTCCCTTGTACAACTGCAGTTGAGTTCCTCTCTAGGCATATTTATGTATAGGAAATATTAACTCCTGAGATGACTAATTCTACGTGTCTTCTACCTGCTTAATGTCATGACCAGCTACCAAAGCTGAGAAATTAAGCCTTCTGCTCGTATACAAGAGTTTAAACATGAAAACTTTATTTGATTAATGGCTCCATGCTAAAAACATTGCAAATCACCGAACCTGATTTTAATACACTGTTTTAGTCATGCTTCACTAAAGTTTTTTTTTGTGACATGAGCATTGAATGAAGTAAAAGGTAGCTTGAAATAGAATCAGAATTATGGAATTGGAAACGACTTTAAAAGTCACCTAGTTCCAAGCCCCCTGCCCTGGGCAGGGATGCCACTCACTAGATCAGGTTACTGATCCAACCTGGCTTTGAACACTTCCAGAGATGGGCCCTCCACACACTCTCTGGACAAATGGACAGCTTTCAAATCAGTGAAAATATCTTTGGTGTTTTCACAAAAAGTGGTTGCTATCAACAATAAACAGTTTAGACACATATCTGCTAAAACACCCAATTCTTACTAGGATGTCTTACTCCCTCTTATCCACCTATGAGGATCTGGACCTTGGTTTCTGAGGTTTTCTGCTGACATCCTAGTTGGATTTTCCAGGCAGAGATATATGGAGGAAGTTACATCTACTGGAACTGGAGCTACTTCAGAGAAGTGGCTGTGCAAGAAATGACTGCTGGCACTGTGCTTGAAATTGCTGAAAAGAAGGAAATTCACAGACTTCAAAGGTATGTGTTAATTTAAAATGGAAATCCATTTCGCTATTTTGTACCCTTCTAAATTGTGGTTGGAATTTGAAGGGAGTACTTTTTGTTGTCCAGTTTGTGAGAGCGGTCAGTGTATTTTTAGAATACAAGACAAAAAAGGTTTTCTGGGGTTTTTAAATAAGTGTGTCCCACAGGATCAGGTGTAGAGGAAAAGTGTTGCCCTGCAATTGTCTGAAATAATTTATGGAATAGTGATTATTCTGTTGGTACAATTTATGTCAAAGTATCTCTGCATTATATAAATTCTACTGGAACTCTCTAACATTTACATGCATATCGCAGTATAAAGAATGATGTAGTGTGATGTTATAGCATAAGAAAAAAATCATCCAGGAAATCCTGATATGTTTGTGTGTAAATGGGTTTTAAGAGTTTTATTTGCGTCATAAAGATGAACTTTATCCCTTATGGTGACCAATAGTACTGCTTTAATTTGCAGTGCATTTTGTGTGTTTTTATCCACCTGAATAGCTACTTTATTTAAGGTATATATTAAATCTTACTTTTTTACTCAAAGGCAAGAGACAGGCACATTTTAGAGACTTCATTGTCTTCATTCAGAAGCCATTTTAAAAAGGGATGAACAGCCATTGGAGGTTCCTCTTAAAATCTTGCATTTCCTTCAGCCTTTCCCAGAAACATCTAGACCTAGAAGCACTCGTAAAGATAAACCCACCCTCAAACACAGTGGCAGTGGGGCTCACTTCTAGGCTTTCTTGTGTGCAGGAGAATGAATGGAGCAAAATAAAAAACCCCACCTATCCCATTTACATGATGAATTCTTTGTCTCTGGATAAAATTTTTAAGAAGCTTTTATACACGCCCAAGAATCTCTCGTGGCTTATGGGTCCAATTTTTGGTCTGACTTGAATAGCCAGGGTGTGAGACCAGACATAATGAAAGCTTTGGAGTGGTCCAATATTTGTTATTTTTGGCTGCTGGTGATGAAAATTTCCCTGAGCAGGTGTGTGTCATGATATGGCAATCCATGTGTCAATGTCTCGAACAGAATCTAGGAACAGGACCAAACTCCTCTGTACCACAATTATTCCAGCATATATTGGGGTTTTATTTTTAGTTTCAAATGCAGCTGCAAGTTTTTGTCCCAGCTAAGATCTGGCAAAAGAGAGAGATATTAAATTAAAAAAACAACAGGATACTTTCCAAGGAGCAGAAGCAGTTGGATTATACAAATGAGAAAATCCACTAAATGAAAGCAGGAGAAGTTTAAAATCAAACTTTCCATTGTGGAAGAGCAGTGTAATTGTAGACATGATAAAAGAAATCCATTAAATAGCTTTGGAAATGGCTATAAACAGCTTTTGGAAAGAGGTGGTGGGGAGGGGGAGAGGACTGTCATTTGGCATGGACAATCCTATTAATAAGAGAATTTCTAATGTCTTTGTAAATTTTCCTGCTCCTGTCTTCTTCTTTCTTGTATCATTATATTTCATACTTGGGCAGTAGAACTTGCAAAAAGAGTATAATTTTTCTTGATCTTGACGTTTTTATTTTTGCTACAGCTGAAGCTTATCAGTGGAAGGGAAATGTGTAAGGAAAGGTGAAAAGTCATGACAGGGTAAATGATGTCTAAATAGTTCCCTCTGTGTTCTGTGGACACAATGGACAAGAAACCTCCATGTTACAGTAGTGAAGAGGCAGTGACAGCAACTCTGACATTATTTGTGGGGTTGTGCTCATGCCCTGTGTTACCCAAATGCAGGGAATGGTACTGACATGTCTAGATTATCCTCCTTATACATCTAATCGATAGTAAATATTTGTAGCTGCAGTTTAAAGTTTACATTCTTTGGATATACAGCATGCTGCTTACTGTCAATATTAGATGTTAAGAGAAGAGCTTGGTAAACCCCGGAATACCACTTTGTGTTTGAAGTCTTCTCAACTAGAAACGAGCACAGCTTACCTTATGTATGATTTCCATGGTTTCTTAAATGAGTTCTTTGTACTCAGGTTTTTAATGCATGTGTTTGATGTAACACAGGCCCATTGTTTAATGCTAAATAACATACACTACCGTTCACTTTGTAAGAGAGTTGCTTTCTAAACCAGCTGTTCAGCAGTTAAATGAACTTTAGGTGAATTTACAAAATGGTGAGGGTTTGGTTTTATTTTTCTGATCTGTGTGATGTGTCAAAGGAGGACTAATTGTTTGAAGAACTGATTATCAACCAGCACTGACTTTGATAAGCCAGGGGTTGTAAGGATAAAACCCCTACAACTTTTTTTTTTTTTTTCCTTAGAGTGCCTCTGTATTGAAACAGTAGAAGAAAGCATATAGAGAATGCAAATAAAACAAACCTAGATTAGCTTACTAGTTTAACCATCTTCCCTAATAAAAATATGGGATTGGAAGAAGATTTAAGAAAGACCACAGTAACAAATGCAAGAGACCATGAGGGCATGAATTAATAATGGAGAATCAGCTGCTCACAGATAATAAATATCTAGTTTAGGAAACAGAAAGCCACACAGATTTCTGATAATGAATGTCTTTTGCAATACCTGCCAAAATGTCCATCTGGCAGGGCTGTCTAAAGGCAAAGTAATAACTGAGCTAAATCTGTAGTAAAATGTAGATGTGCCAAGTGAAAGAACAGTATCTTTTTATGAGTCTTGAGATGGTTTCACAATTTAAGTGACGGAGAATGTGCTGGGGAGAGAGGAGCCACAAAGAGGGCAGAGCTTCAAATGTGTGTGTAGACACAGCTCCCTGATGCTTCAGCAGATCTGCTTTCATTCATACCAGCTGAAAGTCTGACCCCTGGCACTTCCAGACTTCCTTGCAGAGCGTTGTTTGATTAGAAAACAGAATTAATGACTGTGAAGTGTTTGAAGAGAATGAGGGAAAAATTATATTGCTAATAAATCTTGTGCATAAGGCAGGGTTAGAGCAGCCCTGTTGTGACAGTGCTGAACATCAAGGATGATTCCTCCAGCCTCAGTGGAACTGAGTTACCTTAGGGTAAAAGAAAAAAGAAATACTGATACATTATGGATTTGATTTTTATTCAGCTATGTAAACAACACTAGTCCACTGGGCCATGGTATATTCATCCTTTTGGTTTCTATTTTCTTTCTTCTTAAATAGAATAAGGAAATCATTCTCCAAGTTGAGTAATTAATTGCTTTGTGGAAGACAGAGATCCTGTACTGTTGCCTCCATCACATTGTTGCTGTCAAAAAGCTTTCTGAGGATTGAAAACTTGTAAGTAGCTTTCAAAAAGAAATGCTAAAAGTGATTTAGAAGAGTGGCAACCAAGTAAAAGTTTGAAGTATTATGTTTGCACATACAATGATTATTAGGATGCATACAAGATGCAGAAAAAAACCCCTTCCATTTTAAAAACCAAGAAAATCTAATATGCTGAGGGATCTGCATGCAAAAATTCTGCATTTTTGAAGGGAATTATTTTTTTCATAATGGTGAAGATGAAAATGCTTTGCAACATAACGAGTATTGGCCAGTAGGAAAGATAATCTGGGATTCTATTGACACTTTTGCTTCCACAAAAGGACGTGTACAGTATTATTTCTGGTGTAAGTCTCTACTCCAATTTCTGTGCTTTGGTGACCTGCTGGGGAGAGCACTAGAGAGAAGGTGCTGCATGTGTGTGGCTCAGAATGCAGTCCCTTCCTTTAAAAGGCTAGTATAGATTTAACTGAGAAATAAAGCTCTGTTTTGTCTGCTTTGGGGAGATAATAGTGCAATTACCTGAGCCTTGCAGCTGGCAGACTTTTCCCATGCAAATCTGGAGAACTCTTACAGGGCTTAATGAAGATTTTGTGCTCTGATCAATTATCTTGAGGAAATAGCCACGCTGTAATTGGCAGCCTAAAAGGGAGTCAATTAGCAAGACCTTTGTGGGACAGTAACCATCCTTGGTGGGCAAAATTAGGGCAATAGCATGTTTTCTTTGGAAAACACCATTGTAGATCTGATCTAGCCTCGTAGTGCTTTTGTCAAAAGGGAAAAAATGTAGGCACATGAAAGAGAAAGAGCAAATTGCCCTTAACCACATTCTTAGCCTGAAAAATGCCTAAAGATTCCATGATGTGAGGAGCAGACAGACTGAATCCATGGCAGAGTACACAGAGAGCAGGATGCGAGTGATAGAGATTGCAAAAAAAAAAAAAAAAAAAAAAAAAAAAAAAAAAAAAAAAAAAGTGAGAATTACAGTAGATTTTAATTTCATTGTAGTATTCTGGCTTCTGGAGTATTTGCCATGCAATTCTTCACTGACTGTAGTGCTTTACAAGGAGGTTTGATTTGTCTCTGTATTAAAAGCCACTTTAAAAGCTTCAGTAATCTGTCTTTGACCATTTCATAGCTTTGGATGATTGCTTGTTGCATATGTGCCGAAATGAAACAAAACAGAAAAACAGTGCCAAAATGTAGCCTGTATTCAGCTTAAACAAGTTATATTGAGAAATAAATAGGGCTTAGTATTAAAAGGCTGTCGTGGGTTTAATTTTCAGATTTCATGAGGGGTGAGTATTTGTACAAGTCTTTTTGCTTTTGTAGTGAAGTATCAAACTGGCAGTATTCCAGGCTGCTCTCCATAACACACAAAGTTGATTGTGCTGCTAAAGCAGTTACTCTAATTTGTAGAAAAGAGAGGCAATAAAAACTCCACCTAAAAGTCAAAATGGGGGTAGGTGGTGGGAAGATACTTGTAATATAAATAAAATAACAAGCTTTTTTTTTCTTTGCCTTTTCATTTTAGGTGTTGAAAAGATGCCCATTTTCTAGAAATCCACCGGGAAATTTTATTTATTTATTTAAATATTAATTAAATTAAAATATTTATTAAATATTTTATTTACTTTGGAGAAAAGAAATCCGAAAGAAAGGAGATTAATTAAAAAATGATAACACTGATCTTTAAATGTAAAAAGATAAAGAATAATCTAAAAAGTCTGGATAGCAGCTGGTTGTTATGTTAAAATCATAATTAGGTTAAATTAACGCAACAACATCAAGTAGAAGGAAGTTTATTCATTAAACCATAAATAAATTTAAAAAAAAAGCTGTCAGAAAGCCACATGTAAGGCGATATCCCAGGGGATCTGCAGGAGAGCTGGTCCTCGTGGGCAGAGCAGTGTAAAACCACATGTCGTACAGCAAATAAGAAACATTTTGCCTGTGATGTGAAATGCAGTTCTGACACATTCTGGGGAACTCTGATGTGAGGTTTTTTGAAAGAAACCTTTGCTGTTTTGAAAAGTAGCTCGGATCCTACTGGATGGCAGAGAGTACCTTATTTATTTCTCTCACAGACGAATAACTGAGTTAGCAGCTGAAGAGAAAGCAAAGGTGGCTGGGGATTTATAATCCCCACTGCAGACAAAGAAGGCAAAGCAACTGGCTGGGTGCCCCAGTGCAGGAATTCCAAGCTGCCTGTGCCAAAGCAGCTCTGGACAGAGGTGCTGGGTGAGCAGGGTCTCACTGCAGGGAGAGCTCTCAGTGCAGAGCAGGGCACCTGAGAGTGGGCTCTGGGGACAGCACAGCCAGCCCTGAGGGCTGTTGTCACTCCACCACGTTGCAGAATTTGGCATGGATCCCTGTGATTTCTTCTTTGGAACATGTGAAGATATTTCCTTTCACCAGTAAAGACCCTGGACCTTCCCCTTCAGGCTCAGACACCTAGAAACTCTGTCAAAAGTTAGAATCCTGTCCTAAATGTTCTTTTAGGTATTGATCTAACTTGTAAAGCGTGAAATCCCTGTTAAAACAAAATCCCTCTTGTTTTGTTTTGGGCAGAGCAGGGAGTGCATCTGTGTGCAAGTGCATCCAGTGGGGACCATAGCTCTGTGTCTTGGTGGTTGTGGCATCCAGTTTGGGGTGGGAAGCTTGTGTCCCTGCTCTGCTGAAGCCTGTTTCTGGGTTTAGCTGGTTTTAGAGAAGGTAAAAAATGGTCTTTGAGTTGATATTCCTTATCCCAGCCATATTCTTTCTTTTTCTTGGTGATTTGCCACAGTTGGGTAAATCCTGAATGAGAGTACTTTGCATACTTCTTCACTCCCTCTTTTCCAGCCTGAGCTTCCAATTTCACTGAAACTGTGAAACATCCCCCTCCCCAGGCCCTAGCATTGCACCTCAGGTGCGGCAGCAGCAGCAAGAAATTTTACTTGAGGATGCTTTTACCTTGTCGTTATACCACGAAAAATATCTTTTGGATAAATATCGACCCACAGAGTTTGAGCAAATGTCAAGCTTTTTTTTTTTTTTTAGTGCTTTCTAGTAAAATGTGGTTGTGAGTAGAGAGTTTAGACATTTTCAGTGCTAGATGGCAGCCAAAGCAGTTTTGGTTTGTAGTTGATCTCAGTGTTTACGTGCAGGTGGCCCAATTTTACTTTAATGACTTGATTATTTTGCTGAGTGTAACTGTGAATAATTCAGTCCATCTTCCCATAAAAAGAGTGAAAAGAGCAAGAAATTGTTATCTCTTACTCTGGGCTATAATTAAAGACAATTAAACAGCAGATGAGCAATCCCTTTTGAAAATCCTTCTTTTAGAATTTCTAGAAGGTCATTTTTGATGTAAGCTCACTTCTGCTTTGGATTGCAAGGATAAAAATATTGTTTAAAAAATCTACTGGTACACAAAGATATAATTGCCCAAAATTCCTAAAAATTTTAAGAAATTTTGGGGAAAAAATGGATATTTTCTTCTGTCATATGTTTTTCTTCTTCCTTCTATGATTTTACTGAAAAGTAAGATGTGGAAAAATAAGTGTGTTCCGTTTAAGTTCAGAAGATTCTCTTTCAAAATTACTTCAAATCAAAGGCCTGTATAATTTTCATCTTTGTTAAATAGACTTCTTTTGTGGAAAAAAAAAAAAAAATTCCACCAAAAAAATCCTCACAAAAATCCTAACTTGAAAGTTTATGTATAACTATCCTGTTTTATATAAGACGTGGTCTTGCCCCGAACCAGATAATTGAAAGGGATTGTTACATCTATCACTGAATTATTTTGTTAGAAGATGCTACATCCTAAAGCAAGAGAGAAGCATTTGCATCCTATGGAAATCTTGGAGCTCTAAGAATTTTAAATGGGCAGCCTATTTTATATTTTTTTTTTTGTCAAAGCAAAGTAAAACCTCCTGTGCTCAGCTCTATCCAGCAGTATTTTGTCTGGGACTGCCAAAGGCTGAAAGAGGAAAATGTCATTTGCTTGGTAACCATTGCCACCAGACAGAAATCCATTGGCTTAGGGAGTAAAATCCAATTACAAGGAAGTCAATAATGTGTCATGTTCTATCATCCCAAGGTCAGGACTATAGTAATTGATTAATTGGCTGTTGATTGATCAGCTGAATAGAATAACTGACAATGTATTGGAGGCTGGCACCCACACAGTGAGTGACTTTTCTGTCTAAGTCTAACCAGATTTCTCTCCTCAGACAGTGCTAAATCAATCTTCGGCAGCTAAAACGTTTACAAATCTCTTCCTAAGTTAATTCACTGATTCAGTGGCCAAAACTGGAGTTATTTTTTTTTTATCTATTCCCCCCTCTTGCTTTTATTTCTGCATCCTGCAGAAAAATAGACTAGAAAATATTCTAATGAACTTAGATTCATTTCATGAGCTCTGAAGTTTAACCATACATGGAGTCATATCCTACAGCTGTAGTGTAACCTTGGTGCTGCATCAAAATAAGGATGAGCTAAACCAAAATGTGCCAAAATGGTTGGTGGTTTTGGTGGTGGGGTGTTTTTTTGTTGTTGTTCTTGTTGTGGGTTTTTTTGTTGTTGTTTTTTTTTGTTTTTGTGGCTTTTTATCAGTTTGTTTTTTTTTTTTGGTTGTTTTTTTTGTTTTGTGGGTTTTTTTGTTGCTGTTGCTTTCTTTTTTTTGGGGGGGGTTGTTTTTTTGGGGGGGTTTTGGGGGTGTTGTTTTTTTGTTTTTCTTTTTTTTTTTTTGGTTTGGAGGCTTTTTGTTTGGGTTTTTTTTTGGTGGGTTTTTTAAATTATTATTATTGTTTTTAAATTTAATTTTTTTTTTCTGACTGCAAGGATGATATGGGTTCCAAAGATTAAAAGGAAAAAAGAGAAAGGAGAAAGAGAGTATTTTTGCATCGGGCATATACCTAGGACTCAGGGAAACAAAGTTTATGATGTGATGCTATTAGGGTCTCTGTCTTCAGGCAATTTCACAAACATTTTAAAGTGGAAGAAAGTTCTCATTCATTTTTTAATTAATAAACAGTCTGGGTGTACAGAAAGGATAAAATTAGGGGGAGAAGCCTAAAAATGCTGTGAAAAAAATGAGCTGAGGTTGAGGTCAAGGGCTGAAGACTTTTACACACAAAGGCACAGTAAATCAGGGCTCTATTTTGGATTTATTTTATTATGGAAATACGAACTTTCGTTTTACATGGAATCCCACTATTTATAGACATTTATAAATTAACTTGGTCACACATGCCTGTGTATTTAACATACTCAGGAATTACTCGGCTGCACAATACCAAGGAACTTTTTAAAACTCCATGCTTCCTTTCATATGCCAACCTGACCCCAGCAAGGAGAGCAAGCTGTCAAGCCCTAAAAGTAAAATTTAGTGTGATTTTTCCTGCATGTCGTGTGTTGCCCCATAAGGAAAAGCCTTTTCCTTTTCCTTTGGGTCTTGCTGTCCCAGCTGATGCTCAGAGCTGCCTCCCTTCATGTTCTCCTGGACTCTCCTCCCTCTTCCCGTGCCCCTGGCTTCCTTGTGCCTCCAGCAGCCACCAGCACTCCCTGTGCTGAGCTGATTTATGGCACTGTTAGTGGTGGGAGTGAAGGGAGGAGTGTGTGGGAGTGGAGTGGAGGGTGGGGAAGAGGGTCCTGTGGAGAAGCTGAGAGGGAGGGAATCTGCCACAGCTCTTGCCTGGAGCCAGATGCTCTCTGCTTTGGCTCGCACGTTTTCTGGGGGTTGTGTCCACACTGTTCTTCCAGGGGATGCCGGTTCATCCCAGGGTGGATGAGATATGGAAAACTGGGCGATTTGTCTTCTGTCAGTTACGAGCAGCCCAAATACTTACTGCAGAAGATCAGACTTGAAGATAATCAGACTTCAGGTCATTCCAGTGTTAAAATCTATTACATGTTGGGTTCGGTGCCTTTTTAGCTGCAAGATGATAATTTATAACATTTAGAAAACTCTCTTATGTTTTGCCATTTGCTGCCTGTGACCTTCAGCATATGTCAAGCATATGGTGAGTTTCTGAATGTTTAAATTGTATCAGCAAGGTGCTATATTCCTGTGTAATTGTTTTTAGCTGCCAGCTGTGGCTTGAGAACACTGTAGATGGGTTGCTCTCTACTCATTTAGCTTACTAGGAAAAGTAAATCTCTCCTTGTTGTTTTGTTGATGTATTCACTTTGTTTCTGGAGCAGCAGCAGTAGATCTGGTGACAATAAAATAGTTGAAAACAGGAAAAAAATTACTTTCTACTCAAACAAAGGACAACCCCTCCACATTTCTAAGTAATATTGGTAATCTGATATAACACTGCTTATAAAATACTTAGTCTCCATATAGTAGAATTCTGTCAAGGTGAAAGTTTCAGATTTTTTTTTTTTACACAATGTTCTGCACTTAGGCACTTGTTTCCCAGTGTTTCCTTTAACACGGGATAACATTCCTTGGGTGGGTGACTGCTTGAGGTGTATCAAACCTGGCTGTGACACCAAACTTTATTTGGAACTGTAAATATTCAGCTCTGAGTGCAGGCTTTGGAAGACCCAAGGCAAGCATTCAGTGACGAGATGTAGGAAAGAAAAAAGTAAAACTAAATAAAAACAAATTGACTGAACAGTTTCATGAGATCAAACGAACAGTGTCTCTTTTGTCTTTTTCTTTTACATATACTTTTCCATTGATTCACTTAACCTAACTATTCTTCATTAACTTTCTCTTTATGTTCTGTGGCTGCAAAGAAGTTGATGACCTGCTAATTTATTCCTTGTGTTCTTTATGAATTCCGTAGCTTGCCAAAAATTGCCCTCAAATGAGGGTAGTCAAACGAGAGAGTTTTCACATCTCTCTTAAGCACCCTGCATGTGTTCTGCTTTAAAAAAAAAAGGCAAAAAAAAAAAAGCTTTTATTTTATGAGGGTCTTTTCTAAATCCATGGAGCTGTGGAGCTTACCTTAATTTGCAGAAAGCTTTATGACTGGGGGTGGGTGGGAGGAGAAAGAAGGGGAAAAAATAAGCCAAAGGAAGGTGAGGAGGTCTTTGAATGAAATAAATAAAATGAGGCAATGCCAATTCTTCCCCAATAATGTTAGGAAAAGGAGACAGAGAAGTGCTAACAATATATTTCGGAGGTTCCACCAAAGTAAAATTAGAAACAATCTTGGCAGCAGCAGCGAAATTGCCATGTCGGTTCCCTTAAATCTGAATATTCATCTCTATAAATGGAATTCACACCTTTTGTTTAATTAAGAGGTGAAAGTTTTTTGCCACGCATTTTTGATAAGATCTTGACTTAGAAAACGAAAAATTAAAGGGATGTTAATTAGGCCAAGAAATATGTCTGGCACAAAGAAGTATCTGACGTTTTTCTCAAAATTTGCATAAATAAAGAATAAATGGTGGCCTTTATTTTGAGAAAGCTGCGTCATGAGTTATACTGGTTGTGCTCTGTTTGTGACAGTAAGATCCCAGACTGTCTGTTATAATTACTGTTATAATTTTAAGGCTAATATGATTGCGAGAGAATGTAACCTGGCAGCTATCCTCTCAAATAAATGCAGCAATTACTTTTAAAAGTAGTGGAAAGCCTAATAATCAGGACTAACACAGATTTATAGAAAATACCCTTTTTCTCTAAGGAAAATTTTAGGGACTTTTGAAAAAAAATTTTTTTGAAGTAATTTTTATCGCACTGCACTTATAAATGTGAATTTCCCTCATTGCTATGGAGGCATATTGCAATGTTACATATTGCAATGTATTGTCTGAGAGGGAAGGAAAAAATGTGAGTTGCTTCCAGTAGCTTTGCATTTGTAATTAAGTTTTGTATCAATATCGATCACCTTCTGCCTACAAGCAGGAGATAAAAAACTTCAGTGACATTGTAGTTTGTAATCTGCCCATGAGGCATCTAAAAATTAAATTTCTGAGTTTCAGGGGAGCAAAATAGGGATCTACAGCAACTCCAAAAGCTGGTGCCTTGCTCTAGTACGTACAAGACTAAGGCACAGGGCATGAGTTTGGATATTGTAGACAAATGTGCCCCTAAATCAGGAGAATTCCTACCACCCTTTCTGGTGGCTAACAAGTTTGGAAGCAATTGCAGCCTTTCCTTCTAGAGGCACGAGAGGAGTCACTAAAAAGTGACTCCAGTGGAATCATTCCAGATGTGGTGAAAATGAGATCATGGACTGTGCCTCCTCTTGTAGGTCTGGTGAGACACAAGATGGCTAAACTTACACTGCTTCTTGCTTATTTGTTTGTTTTTTATTTGCTTTGCTTTGTTGAGTTTTTTATTTATTTGTTTTATTGGTTGGTTTTGGGGGTGTTTTTCTTCCAGAAGAAGTTATTCACTTAGGATTTACTCATGCCAGGCCATAGACAACAGGTGACCCAGGGTGCTCAGAGGTCAGGTGTGGTTTTTTTGGCTGCAGACACACCAGAGGAGCATCCATGTGCTAGGGACACAAAGAATGAAAGGGAAAATCAAGGATTTCTTTAGAGGAACCAAGAGTAGCTCGATTGACTCACTGCTGGTTCATCAGCAGTCTGTGAACAGCCACGGCTGTTTCCTTTCCCAACATGACACAATTTCTGCACATTGTCTGTGGAGGTCTATTATGTGCTTTTCATGATTGGTAGAACACACTTAAAATTAATTCTGCACATTTTTTGGACTGAAATGACATTTTAAAGGTATGTAATAAAATTGATGTGGGCTGGAGCTTTAGTTTATGGGGAAAGGAATTGCACTTTGGGATGAAAATGGGGAAAACCTATGGGTGTTAAGTTCTGAAGCCACAAGCAAGGACATTATTATTCATTGGGGGTATTTTTTTTTTTCCAACCCAGAAAGCACTAGTTTTCTTTATGAACTGAAAACGAGGGTGCGTGGAATTTTATGGTTTTCTTAAAAGGGGCTTTTCAGAAAAGTGCAGCACCTCTACATATCCACTGTGAGGACTTTTTTCTTAGATCAAAAGGGACTGATTCTGTTCCACTGGAAGAGTAGGGAATGAAATCAGAAGGACTCCACATGGGGTGAGTTACTCATGGCATAGAGACAGACCTGGTCTCCGAGGTATGTGGCCACCAATAGCAGCAGTCATGGGACAGTTCCAGGAATAATAGTGGAAGCCATTTAAATAAGTGGAAAATTGTCCTCCATTTTTACAATTTCTGTCCCTCAGATGTCTGCATTTAATAATCACATTCTAGTATTCTCATTATTACTCATGAAAATAGTACAACTTTCTGGTCTACTGAGAATGCAAGTGGGGCAATTATTTAGATAAAGATATCTTGACATTTTTGCTGGGACAAACTGCCTTTTGATGGGAGAGAAAATACAGGAAATTCTCACTTCTGAAAAACCCAAGAACCACCTCTCCTATATTATATATATGTGTATATATATTTTTTTTTTCTTCATCTCTGCTGTAATTGACACCAAATGTTCCTGGCAGTGACTGCCTTCCAATTGCTTTCTGCATTTTTACCATGCAAATTGAACACTACACCTCTCTCAAAGTCTGTTTCAGTAGGAGGGAAGCAGTTTTGAAAACTTTTCTTTTTAAAGGCTCCTCATTCTTACTTGCAGTCACTTTATGAAGGCAAGATATGTTTACAAAACAAAATACATTTTCAAAAATGACTGAGAGAGAAAACCACCTATTTTTAATAAATTATTCATTACTAGAGCTCTTAACAATTCTATTACAATTAAGAGTAACCCACAATGGGAAGCATTATAAATACATAATCCCACCTTAAAAACACAATTGCCCCTAGGAATTAAAATCTTGACCTCTGCAATGAAACCACAGGGAATGTACCTCAGAGAAAATTTAAGGACCTTGACATTTGTCTGGTGTATAACCACGTAATCTCCCAGAAATAGTGAGCGGGCATGCCAGTGTCAGATCACATATATCATAGTGGAACACTTTAATATGGTTGGTCTAGGGTTTGAAAAAAAGTTGAATAAATAGGCTAAAGATGAAAAATTTCAGTTATGCCTTTTTTTTCTTTGTTTTGTGCTCATTACAATTCTTTTTAAAGGTTGGGGTGACATACTTAAAAAAGCAAAGTATTTCTTAAAGCAAATTAACGCCTTAATTTAGTTTAAAAACCCAAGTAATTCACATGAGGGAAGAGTTGGTGCCTTATCTACTGCATAAATCAGTGTGCTATGTTGCTAAGTGTGCTATGTTGTCTGCACTTACTGATCACTTACTGATCACTTACTTATGGCTGGCTTTGGATTGTTTTTTTTTTTTCTTTTCATGTGAGAAAATTTATTACAACTGATTGATAAACAGAAAAAAAAAATATTTAACTGAAAACAAACCTCTTCTCTCTTTTATGGCTGATTACTATATAGTTAGTTGGAATTTAAGGATAAGGTACCTGAGGGTCCTGTGTCAGCTTCTTGGATTAACCTATACCTGTCCATGCCTTCATTCCTATCAGCTGAACACAGCTGGAAACCAAGAGTTGATAGCTGTATGTGTGCTGTTCTGTATCTTTGCAGTCTTTCTCTCATCTCTTTTCTTCTTCTCCTGATTTCCTTTTCTCAGAATTTTTGAGGAACGTGAAATCAAACACGCTTAGAGTTTGTTGCATTGAATGAGCTAAACTACTGCTTATAGAAGTGTTTTATGTTGATAGAATGTTGCAATAAACCTTTTGCCAAAGCTCTGATTTTCTAAATTTGCCAGTAAAGTCGGGTTTTTTTTCTGTTTGTTTTGACCCAGAGGGAGTATCTCGTTGGTATTTGTCCTGTGCATCTAACTCAGAGTACATGAACAAATATAAGCCCTTTTAAAAGCCTCACTGAGTGAGTTTTTGGATGCCTTAAAAGCTCCTGAGGTATGTCTGAACTGTGGGACTGGGTTCTTGTCACAGAATCCTAGGACAGTTTGGCCTGCAGGGAACCTTGAAGACTGTCTTCATGAAGATTGTGTTCCAAGCCCCTGCCATGGGCAGGAACACCTTCCGCTATCCCAGATTTCTCAGAGCCCCATCCAACCTGGCCTTCAGCACTTCCAGGGATGGGGCTGGCACAGCTTCTCTGGACAACCTGTGCCAGGGCCTCACCAACCTCACATCAAAGAATTTCTTCCTAATACCCAATCTAAACCTCCTCCTTTTCAGTTTAAGGCCATTTCTCATGTCCTTAACTATGACACCCTCTTGTCCCTGAATGACCACAGAGGGAACAAAGCAGTGTTAGCTTTCTTCATAGTTCTCCATGCACAGCAGAACGCTCCTCAAAGCAACAGAGTAGGCCTGGAGCATGTTGGAAATTTGTGAGATCGGGACCTTAATACCCTTTTTGTGCAGATTAGACAGATTAGGCATAGCCTGGTTGTCACATTTTCCCTAGGAGGTAAGAATATATATCCTTTCTGATCGTTTCTTGCTGTTCATCATCTGACAATATTTTGCATTAGCAGATGTCCTCAGCAACGTGGTACTTTCAAGCATACAGAAGTACTGTGATTGACAGGGAACAGCTGGAAGGCATTTGGGCTAACAAGGAATTCTGTGATCTGCGTTTTCTTAAATTTGCTTAGCCCACGTGCAGAATTCCTTGCCAGTGAGAGCTCTTCTGCTGACTGCCAAGGCTCCCTGTACCAGGTTGAGGAACTATTTTGGAGGACATTCCCAGCAAATGGGTATGAGGCACATGCAGCAAATCCACTTTTACCTGGAGGAATCACTAGAACCAAGTGTCCCCAGCATCCCTCCCACCTACTGGCTGCACCAAATGCTTGATCAGTAGGTGAAAGCATCCAGTCTTCCACTTCTGAACAAAATTCTCTTTCCTTGGGAACGTTCTGTGAGACAACTCTGGACTTTTTCTCACTACTGGTTTGATTGAAACAGATACCTAACATCCAGCAGGAATTTTAGAGCTATGGGATTAGTGGTTAGACCATGTGTTGGTTAATTTTCTGCTTGGCTGGGTCCATTACTGAACTAGATGCATCCCAGATTTTGGCCGTGTCCTGTGATACTTCAGGAAGTTGTTTTCCACAGGGAACTCTACAGTCTCTATAGTACTTGTGGATAATGTGGCCTAGTAATTGGATATTAATGTCACTGCTGAATGAAGCTGGCTCTTGTTTCTTGACTAATTCATAGTTGAACTAATTAGGGATAGTTTCTCCTGTTGCTATCTAGCTGGTGAGGAGCAAAAATATAGGAAAAATCTGAAAGTCCTCAACACAGACTTTGGAGGCGCCGTGTTTCCTGATCTCCATCTTTGCTCCCACTGCCAAAGCACTCCAGCCTAATTCCATCTTCTACTACGTCGTGGGAAGCTCCTGGCAATGGATATGGCTGTTATGGCTACTTCTTGTATTGTGGCATTAAATCCTAAAGTAGCATTGCAACAAGAATGAAAGGACTACTTGGATCAAATCAGGTAGTCAAGTGTGTATTTTGCCTTCAAATTTTTTTCTTTTTTAACCTTGAAATTTCCATTAATTTTTCTACCAAATGCATTACAAATGTACACTGTTTGCAAGTATTACTTTTACTTCCTTTGGAAAATGTTAATCCTTCTTTTTCTCAGCATCTCTGGGCACAAACCACAGCAGCTCTTTAAAATTGCCTTCTGAAACAACAAACTATGTTTTTTTCCTTCTGTGTCAGTATCTCAGTTGCATCAAGTAAAAGGTGAAACACCAAGCAGAAACCTTGAAGTCCTCGGGCACTCGTTTAGATTTCAAAACCTGCATTTATAAATTTGATCTTCAGTTTTATAGTTTCTGTAATGCAGGATCAAAGAAAATTTATGTCTACCTTTCCATTCTAAGTGTTAAGATATTCTTTCTGCCCTGCTCCAGTGAAGATACTTGCAGCAAACTGTTTAACAGACATTAGCAATGGCATGTCTAAAGAGTTAATACAAATATTGAGTTCAGTTATGTAACTCTCCTGTAGTTACTAATGTTTATATTCATTCAAGAATTATCTCTAAATTTGTAACTCTGAAAAAATTACACTGACCTTTCCTCACCCTCCCATGAATGATATTGTCTTTATCAGGTTTTCTCAAAAACCAGAGATGTGGAGATGTCCCATTTATTATGTTTCCTAAATCTTTTTTTGTTGCATTCTTGGGAGCTCTTTTCAGCATCATGAGCTTCTCCAACAATTAAAGCTTCACAAATCCATCTCTTCAACATTTTCCCATTTCTTTTTCCACAATAGCTATAAAAACCCAAGTAAGTAAATAGCAATGGTTTTATGGCAGCAATTACTACCTACCAGGCTGTTTATAATAATTTTGTTGCTTTTATTGCTCCCTTCTTGTGCTTATTGAAGCCACCTTTTCTCCTGCTGTAAGTTCACTTTCTGGCAGATGACAGGAGCTTTCCTGGCACACATTCAGAAGGCAAAAACTTTCTGTTTGTTTCTCATTTCAATGAAAAAAAATAAATATTTTTAGGGATTTCTGTGAGTACAGATTTTCGATTGATTTCTTAGAAGTTTAATTTGGGGTTCTTTTTCCTGTGGAAGAAAGGTGTTCTTGGGTCTTGGTGGGTTTTAGGATATTTTTCCAGCAGGAAGTAGATGCCCCATCCCTAAAAATGTTCAAGGTCAGGTTGGACAGGACTCCAAGCAACTTGATTTAGGTGAAGATGTCTCTGTTTATGGCAGGGGGTTAGAATAGATGGCCTTTAAAGGCCCCTTCCAACCCAAACTAGTCTTTATTCTATGACTACTATTTCTTACTAGTTCTGCCCTGTGACATTTCAGCTGGTGACAAGGCACCAACTCCTGTGCTTAAAATTTAGTACATATTTATATGTAATGTTGGATTTTGTTGGATTACAACCCTCAGTTAATTGCTAGAAATAAATTCTTCTGGCTTTGTTAGAAAAATTAGCAGAACACATCAGCCCATGAGTTTATCAGGATGCAAATCATGTGAGTAGGTTAACAAGCACAGTGTGGTTCATTCCTTTCTGCTGTAATACTGTTATGGGCAGAAAAGGAGAAATGGTCAAGGTTGCAATCTGGACAATAATGCATTTTAAATACAATAACTGAGCACTCCAAACTCCAGGCTGATTTTATTAAAGGACTGTAGTAGAATGTAAAAATCAACACATTAAACTATTCTAGTTTCTTGTGGAAAAAAAAATTATATTTTGTGGATACACAGCCAGAGTTTTATTCTGGTTTGCATTATCCTATTTTACTGAAAGTAAGAGCATATCATTACCTCCAGGTAACACTTTCTTAGCTAATCCGTAGGCAGAGCTCTCTCTTGTTAACTCCCTACCCATAAAAAATTCAGAGCAGCCTTTCAGTACTGTGCATTTTGTGGTAAGTACAGACCATCATATTCTCCTGAACAACCTACATATAAAAAAGCCTCTTACGCTGTTCAGAGTTGCACAGATCAGAAATAGAGACCAAGAAAGTGCAAGAATGCAAAGATATTTCAGCATATTTGTTCCCATTGTATGTTATTTTTGTTAGGGTTTTTTTGGGGGGAGTCCTTTTAACCGTTACAGTGATCAAAGTCAATTCACCTACTAAATGGTTCAGGCACAAATTAAGTGTTGGCATGCCTTGTCAGGGTTGGTATTTCCAAACGTAAAACAGCAGTGGTCCTTCAAGGGCAACTTTCATTGCCAATTGCTGCAGGCATACCAGTTCTCTAGTCAGAGCACAGTGTTAGACAGATGTAACAAGCACAAAATTACAGAGAGTGGGACTGAGGAAGAAGGAATTCCAGCAAGAAGAAAACCTGAGGTACACATCCCAAGTGCTGAAAGAGTTGTTTATGCACAAACTGGGTGGAAGAAACTGGAAGGAGAAGTCTGAAGAGTGAGCTAGAAAGCCAGGAGAATAAATGTGCGAGTTGGAGTTTTGGAGTTTCTCACTGTCAGCCAAATCCTTGCTAAGTGAGAGTTGCTGGTCCATGGAACCAGCAGCACAGTTCCTCTCCATCCAACAGAAAGCCCAGGGATGATGCTGGACATCACTTACTGGGGTGTTGGGGTTTTTTGGGTGATGTTTTGTGTGTTTTTGTTTTGTTTTGTTTTGTTGTTTGTTTGTTTGTTTTGGGTGGTTTTGTGTGTGGTTTTGTTTGTTTGTTTGTTTGTTTGTTTGTGTTTTTTTTTTTTCTTGTTCTTTTTTTGTTTGGTTTGGGTTGGGTTTTTTTGGTTGGTTGGTTGGTTGGTTTTATTTTTAGGGGAAGCCGAGTTAAGCCTTCATTAAAAAAAAAAAAAAAAATCAGTTTGCTCTGAAACTGGTGCCATCCATCTAAAAATAGCCATTACAGCTCCCCTTGTTCATCATGTGTTTATGACAGTCTGTTTAAAAAGCAGCATCCATTTACACTGTGGTTTGGCAGGGTTGGGGTCACTGAACATTTTCAAGACAGGTTTTAGGAGCTGGAGGGAGAGGCAAGCAGGAGAGCTGGTTTTCCTGGTTGTTTGTTCTGCAAACCGAGCTGAAAATGAATGTGAACTTTGGTGTTTCATGGCCTGCACAGTAGTAAGAGTTGCAAGGATTCAGTAAAAGGAGCTCAGTTAATAATTGTGCAACCCTGACGTTGGTTCTGACTGACAAATGACACCGCTAAGGTGAAATTAAAGGTAGGTAAGTGAAATTCACTCATCCCTGCTTTTGACTCTATTTGCAATAGCAAGGAAAAGGAATTATTTTCAGTTTCCTTCGTAGAACCGTAAATTTCAGAAAGTCATTTTTCTTGGATGAAAAATTTCATGCTGTTTTCACGGTCCATCTTAAAATATCTGATTTGACTTGTCCCATCCTTCCTCTGGAATAGAAGTAATATTTAATTTTTAGAGAAAACTGAAAGCTCACATCTCAAAACATTTTAAAATATTTTAGAGACGGATCACTTGGTGTGCTTAACTAGAATATTTATTATACAATGAGAATAGCTTTGTTCAGAATAACTTTATTCAGATGCAGTTATTTTTAACCATGCCAACTCTCAGGGAAAATATGTGTAAGAATACGAAGATGTGTTCATGTCTAATATTAAAAATAAATTTTAATAGAAAAGTATCTGAATGCAGACTCAGTGGAGCCTTTTCAGCTAATAGCATCATAGAAAACTTTAGGGAAAACCCTGAGCTGACTGTCTCTGACCCACATGTGAGATCATCCAATGATGTTTCTTTGGGGAAATCTGTTCTTGGGGCAAATGAAACTGAAATCCTACAAAGTGTGTGGTTTTGCCACAAGCATTTCTCGAGCTGGACTGTCCAGGGATATTTTCTGTTTACAAATGCTACATGAAGGCGGGGTGAGAATTCAGAGACACATTTTAAGGTTCCAGGCAGGAGGAATGGGAATGTTTTGTGCTGGAACATTTGGCTAGGGCTTGTAATTGGGAATTTGGCAACGCCGTGTTACACCTATGTGAGCAAACCACAATCTAGGTGCTGGAGTGAATCAGTTCCCACATGAAATAGGAACTCATTTTAGCTTCCAACAAAAAGGGCCTTTTTCTAATCTTAAGGGTATATAAAGCTTTTTTTTTTTTTTTTTTTTTTTTTTTTTTTTTTTTTTTTGCAGGATTCTTTTGTGGGTTTTTTGGAGGGGTGTTTTTTAAAAATTTTTTTTGTTAGTTTTTTTTAAATTTTTTTTTTTTTTTCTTCAGAGGTCTGTTGTTTTCTGTTTCTAAAAATAACAGATCAGCAATCCAAATGCTACTGTAGCATCAGAGAGGAAAAATTTTGGACACGCTTCTAAGCCATAGACACACAGATAAAGGATGCAGTGGAAAGCTTTACAAGGAAGGTCACTCCTGAGATTCAGTCCATTTCTTCATTCTCAGGGTGATTACATACTTTGGACGAGGTTAACATAAACATCCACTCACTGGAGCTGTTATTTGAACCAAAACTCCGAATGTTTGTGTTTTTTTCATCAGCAGATCTGTTCTTCTTGAAGTTTCCAACCCCATTAATTACAGCCAGACATGTTTTTTGCATAGCACTTGATACAATGAGATATAATCCCCATCTGGGCACTTGCAAAGAGTAATTGCACCATTTGCAAGATACTGCAAGATTTATGGTAGCATCTCCTAATATCTCGCAACACGAATAACTCCATCTTACTGTGAGAGGTAAATTGGCACAATCGCACAATACAGCAAAGCTTTGCAAAATATCATATGTCATCTCACATGAAAACGATGAAATTATTGCCTGTCACGTTTGTATGTTTATTACTGATTATTCTGCAAGGCTGTATTTCGAATCTGCTGCTTGTGAACACGAGCAAATCCAGGCTTAACAGAGTACACTTAGGAATGAAATATTGTGTTTGCTGAGATATCAGCAGAGAGACCTCAGCAATTTTTTAAACGGGGAAATTGAATTATAGGTGCCAAGGGCTGAGAAGCCAGAAGTAAATGCAGTAATACAACCTACTTCATAAGAGGAAAAATGGTCTCGCTGAAGATAATGATGCCTCAGAATCTGAAAACTATGAACCTTTCAGCAAATATGAGAGGAGTTTTCCTGTCCGTTCTCATTTATGTCTTTGCCAGATGCTGAGGCATCATGTAGACTCCAGGAATCCAATATGCCCATAAATGTTCTTCAGTTGGTTACAGAAAGCTGCTGCCATCTGTGTCCAATGAGAGAACCATGTTTATTGACCCTTCAGCCCCATGAGGCACCTGGTGAGCCCAGAAAACCAATGGAAGTGTGTCTGGTACAGCACCCACACCACTGGGGTCCGCCAGCAGCCCACAGCAAGGTTAAACCATGATATGCATACACTGCTCTGGTTTACAGGGACAAGAGAACCTGTCTGTTATCCTTAATATTCCACAGCCAGGAAACTCACATCTAGCCCATGCAGAAGAGGATTATATTACTTTATCTTCCATGAGCCTCGATGTCTGCTGTTTTTTACTCCGACTTCATATTCAGTGATTGGGTCCGGTCTCATACCATCATTTAAGACTGCATTTGTCCTATTTTCTTTACACAGAATTTAGTGCAGGGAGGGAAGGTTGGTCTCACTGCACATCTCATCCCCCTCCTGTGTGTGAGGAGTCACAGCTCTTCCAGCACCTCTTGCCTCCTGGCAGGCTGTGTGCATCAAGGATGCATCCTGTGGACGTGGCTCTAGGAGGACCCTTTCCCCACCACCTCTCCCCAGAGATGCCACTCTACTTGAGAAGGTTTTTGAACCCACCACAGCTTGCTTATTAGGGAAAAGAAGTCATCTGGCAGAATGAGAAAACTCATGCACTCAGTGATATGACTCTAAATAGCCACACTTAAAATGAAATCAAAGACTGTATCTTGAGACAAATATGCCAGCTTCCAGGGGAAGATGGAATTTTTTTCATGGCAGACTTATCACTGGTTTCCTCAATGAACCAAGATAAACAGAATAAACCCTTTCATGTGGTTGCTGTGATTAAAGCAAGGTCCTCAAGCTGGCAGCCTATCATGGGTGGGTTCAAAGTGGAAATGGGAGCTGGCTTTTTTCTTTCTTTCAGAGGATCCCGCTGCTGTTTGTACATAGTCCATCTTGGTGACTGGCATAGGCTGGAATACATGCCTCTGTGGGCTTGGAAATCTCATGGCAGCAATCAGGAGCGCTCTGGTCCTTATGGCAGGCATCAAATGGGCTACTGCCAGGTCTTTGAACTACAAAAATAAATAGAGAATAGAACTGCATTGTTTTGGCGAGGCGCGGTCGTCTGTCTTGGAGCATGCTCTGGTGAGAGTGTTTAACTTGGATTTTGTCCATCACATGTGGTAGCTGAAAGAGTGGAAGAATAGAACAATGTTAGAAGGTACTTTTAATGGTGTGCTGGCTTAGAGGTCCTCAGGAAACTGTTACTCCCATTCCCATTTTCTCTCCTTGGTCTCAGAGCTCTTCCGTCTCTGCTGAGCTTCTGTGTAAGTGGAAGGGCAGTGAAGCAACACTGCAACTTTTAAGGCTATCTTAATTCTTCAGTAAAAGTTTAGAATTTTTTTTGTGAGTTAGTTATTTTCTATGTAGACATGAGAAAAGTACTTAAGAGAAAGGATGAATTCCCTGGTACAACCCATTCATTTTCTGCCCCTTTGGGAATGTAAATGATTTCTAAATGATCAGGCAATGTTCTGCAGTGGAAAGACTGGTGTGAAAACTGAGTTTTCAAGCAAACTGCTGACCATATTAAAAATATTTTATTTCACTTTAAAGCACTGAAATTTCATTTGTCATGGAAATTCCTTTGCTGAGAACTTGCTGGCTCTGCAACTGCCCAGAAGCAGTGTAGGAAATACACCATGTAGGATGTGAATGTGAGAAAAAGCTCTTCTCTTTGCCCAACCTGCAGAAGTGGCCAAACCATTGGCCAGCCATGGAAAAAAGGCTGAGCCATGGAATGAGGAAGTGGCTGCTGCTGCTGGGGTCTTCCCCAGCTTCCTCCCAAGGCAGGACACAGCAGTGTCCACATCCTTTCAGACTGTTAATTGCAAAATAAAAAGGAGGATACTGTAGGCTTTGTTGAAACAAATTAGGGCATAGACGGATAGGTCATGATGTTGCTTTCTTGGCATAGTGTCTGACTCCTCTGAACAATAAGTGATCCATATTTTGGTTAAAAAACATTTAATTAACTTAGCAAAATGCAGATCAATTCCAGGGATGATGCCATTTTGTTATTTGTGTCAGCTTTAAGTAGAAGTTTTAACTCAGTCTTCACTCAGCTCCATGGCATTAGAAAGAGCTCCTGACAGAGCTGATGCTATTTCCCATTTGCAGTAACAGCTCACTGGGCTGGGTTTTTGCATTTAGCTTTTTAAAGAAAAGCATGTTGATCACATCTGATTAAAGTTACATTTACATAAATACTCACTGAAATGGAAGAAGTAACTCACCCTTGTTTATGGTCCAGATGTTTATTATACTGCTGTGCTCTGTTCCTCTGCTACAGTTTACTTCTAAGGTATAATGGCAAGAGAAATACATGGGAAAATACATTTTAAAAGCTATGTTTTTGTGATTTCTCTCCTAACTGAATCCAGGAAATACTAAAAATATCACGTGTATGAGGTGGTGTTGGAAGGCCTGATTCCTAGAAGAAATCTCTGCAGATGTATGTGCTGTATAGAGCAACTTCTGGGATTTCATCTTCAATTACTCACCCTTTACACATAAATCAAAATTACATGCATATAGTGAATCTCCATGGGCTGGGAGGCAGAGTGCTCATCCTCTGAACTTCTGGTGCTCTTTTTTTCTCATTTTCTTTGTATGCAATAGTTACAAAAGCCATCTCCCTGTTTGAGTACATGAGGTAAAGGAGAAAATACTTTACATGAGCCTTCAGGCTCATAAACAGACCTTGAATGACAAAACTCTTTAAACTCTTCCTAAAGGAGGTAAATTTATGTGGCTGGGATGATGCATAGCTCTCTTTCTGGAAATTTTCTCTGATATTTAAATGATAAAAAGCAGTCTGTTGGTATCAGGCTGGAGCCTTGCTGATGAAATGCTCTGGCACTCTTCCTTCTTTTTCTTCTCAAACTCCCTCAAATAAGTTGGTTTCTTCTAAAATCCAGAACATGATTTCTGAACTGAATTTTTTTTGCTTCCTAGAGTTTATAGCGTGCAGATGCAATATCCATCTCCACTATTTTCATTTGCACACTATCTCCTCCTAAAAACACTTTACCCTCAAAACTGGTGTGTCCTGATAACATTCATACCCAAAGAGCCTTTTTACATGTCTGAGTTTTTGTTTTGCCTTGTAGCTATTTCAATAAACAAGATACATTTTTACCACCTGCATATTCCTTTTTCTGGGGATTCCAGTCCAGAGATTTCCTCAGATCTTTGAGTTTCCAAGTAACCTCTTGGTTAATTAATATTACTCAGCTGTAGAAGGAGTAATTCTAGAGTAATCATTTTGCTTAGCAAGAGGAAAATTGTGTGGCACAAGATTTCCCTTTGCCTGTGAGAGCACAACCTCACTGTGTAACATCTTTGGCAAATACAAAAAAACTGGGTAAGTTTAAAGATGAAATAAGATGAAATAAAGATGAAAAATCTTTGTTACATGTAAGAAAGGTTGAGGTGCCATGATTTCATTTTAAACAGTAGACTACTGTGTGTTATCATAAGGTGATCTGAGTTGCTTGATATTTTATATTTAATTCTTCTCAGTGCAAAGAATTGTAGTGAAAAAAGACTGGACTGGAATGATGGCATCCACCCTGTTCTTACTTCAGAAAAAAATGCATCTTTTGAGTAAATTTGAAGAGAGAATATAATCAAAATCTTCAAGAACTTCCCTTTTTTTGTCATAAAGTATAGACATTAATGTTTATGACAAATCACAAATCAACCCCTCATAGACTCTGCCTATGTGTTCCTAGGAACCCATGTACCATATTACTGAATAACCCAAAATATTCTTCTTGGAATTCTTAAGAGGCTTGTTAGTTCAAAGACTTAGTACTACAGAGCCCACATGCACACTTTGTTGTTTCATTTTTTTCAATCTTAGGATTTGAAAATTAATAACTGAGAATAAATTAAGTTACTAATAAATCTTCAAAGCATCTCCACTCTTCTGATTTTAATTATGTAATTGATAATTGTGGAGATCAAAGATTCCGCTGGTACTGATTTAGTTTCTAAAAACTAGTGTTAGGATGAGATATGTATTTGTGTATAGAAGAAGTAAAGATTTGTTTAAAAATGGATGCAAAAAAGATTTACTTTATATCTTAAATCTATTTCCTAAATCATTTTATTGACAGTGGAGTGCAAATATTTGTAACTAAACATAATTTTTTCTGCCAGCTACCTGCTGATATTTTAATTCTTGAAGAGAGTGATTTGTCATTTTTTTAATACTCTGTAATTAGACAATACTCATGAGGAATTATAGTCCATTGCCTCAATTTGGGATTAAGAAATGTCCTTTACATAAGGTACAACGATGAAACTTTACCAGCTCACTAGAGATCAGAGCTAACTGAAAAAAGCAAGATATGCAGGTCGTGAGGTTGAAAGACTGGTTTGCTCATGTGTTGTGGTTTGAAAACAAACCAAGTGAGAGGCTCTAAGTCAGAAATACAATTTAATGAGAAGAAAAGGAAAAAATAAAATAAAATAAAATAAAATACAACAAAAGGAAAAGCACTGACAGAGTCAGAATACAACCTGATCAGGGTGATGGAAGCAGTCCAGATGAGGTGGTCTTCCTGAAGCAGTGATCTCATAGAAAGGTCTGGTAGCTCCAGTCCTCTGGGAATCCAGTGGGCAAGGGCTGCTTCTACTGTCCCAAATCCCAGCTTATATCCAGGTGAGAATGCTTGGCTCCTCCCCGTGGGCGGAGCATCTCCCAATGGGATGATGAGTCATCCAGGGGCTCCTTGATGGCCCATTAAAGAGAGATAACACCCGGAGGGAGTTATCTGTGAGTCATGCACAAGGCATTGATGGGCCATTAACTGAAGATGGTGATAGAATACATCCTAAACTACAACCCAGGACATCATGTTAGGAAGATCAAAGAATAGAGCCATTTATAAGTCCTGTTTGGCTTCAGATTTCCAGATGCAGAGGCTGAGAGGGTCGTGTCACACACAAACCCTTTTAGGCAGCACCACGTTGATGTTTGAACATTTAGGTTAATGTGCTGTAAAAGAGAACACTTAGACATGCCAGATAAGTCTGGTATCTTAGGTCTTGCTTCACTGAGTTTTCATTGTTGTTCAAAGACTTTAATAGTTCTAGATGCCCCTTCCTCCAAATTATGGAATTTAGGCATTGGGATTCGTAGCTCTCAGTGGTTTGGGGGTGCTTTGAGATTAATTTGGGGGTCTGGGAGATCCCATTCAAAGAGTGCCAGTCACAGCATAAAGCCTTGTAGCCAAAAAGAAATTGTTTGGAAACTGGGAGCAGAAATTATGTAACGCTGAGCAAATAACCTCCTGAAGATCAGTTTACTTAGGACTGTTAATGGTGTATCTAAAGGGAGGGGAAAGAAAATTTAAGAGATAGGAAGGAGCATGATGTGAATTTCTCAAGCACAAACCAGACTTGGAACATGAAAGAGTGCAGATCTGTGCCAAAGTAATTAGATGATATAAGCATAAGGCAGGAAAGTCAGCCAGCACTTATCTTCATTTATAAATAACGCTTCTGGACACTTCTTCCCATCCCTTTTGGAGATGAATATTCTGCTGTAAACCAGACCTGCTCTAAACATCAGAGTCTCACTTAACCTGGATTAACCTGGTGGTTCTCAGCAGGATGTGATGAGGTCAGAGCAGCACAGTCTGTCCCCCTGTTTTGAGTACATCAGGTGTCAGTACTCTGGGGTTACACCATTTGATAAAGTTTGAACAGAGGACAATAGGAAGACATGAATCCTGGTTAGTCCCCTCTCATGAAGGAAACTAATCCTGCAGAAGAGAACACAAAATCTGTTTTTACTCAACTGTAGCAGAAGAGACCCTCCAAAAATGAAACAGGAATTTGAACAAATAGTTGATGATCAACTCTGAAATTTTCAAAGCTAATGTGGGGTCTGAATGCCTTAAAGCCCAGTAAAGGGAAGGGGTTATCTGTGGTCCTTATGAGGCTTTAGAAATGTCTCCTGCAGTGTTTAACTTGACAGAAATCACTTGTATTTGATGCAACATTTCAGCATGGCTCAATACTTCACTTTGCAGACAAAGTAACCTTTTTTCCCCTAAAGGATTAATACCACAGACATGATTCTTTATTTTGCAGACAAAATTGGTTGTTTTGGTTTGGTTTTTTCCCAAAGAATTAATGCCACAGACATGATTTGGTTCAGAGATTCCCACATTGTGTTGAGATGGCTGCTTGCTGGGGACTTAGCCTGCTAACCTATGGAAAAATTGCTTGGAGCAGCAGGATTTTCTAGAATTCCATTTTGGTTGCAATGACACAAGCTGCTGAAGTGACTCTACCTGCTCCTCATCAGCTACCCCAGCTGATATCTCCTTGCATTTACCTTTGGTTGGCATTTCCATGGCAGACATAAGTAATATTCTGCTTGAAGTATTATTTAATGCTATATGCCTTTCATTTACTTTAATTCATTTAATATGCCTTTATATTTATTTAAAACTGGCAATAGGAAGGAATCCCATGATCTAGAATTTTTTTTTTCTAATGGAATGTAGATATGGAAGTGTGAGGCTTCCTCAGTTTTTCTTAAATGAAGAAATTAATGGCTAAATCAGAAAAAATGCAGTCTGTCAATTTGACACCCATTTTGTAGGCACAAAAGTGGGTGCATAATATTATTTTATTTGACCTGTAAAAATATTTCTAGCTTCCCTCAGAGCTATGAAGAGACATTCAAAAAGCAATGATCTTAAAATTTTCCACTGTCACCAAGTCATTAAGTATATATACTTAATGTTCATAATGTTATTATGTTAGGAAACACACTTCAGTGTCTAAACATTTTGATTTTTGGTTTATTTTTATTTCAATATAGGAAGATTTCTTTATTTAGAATATACAAAAAGTACCACAGCAGGGCATTTAATTTCTTACAATGAAGTAAGCAATTCACAGAAATAAATTCATAGCTACTTGTATCTTGGTTTAGATCTTCAAATTCACTCCAAATCCTACAAAGTGCTTAAAATTCAAACAAGGCATTTTCTCCAATGAACTGAATTTTGCAGAAAGTGCAAAAGCTGATAAGATGACTGGTGATATATTCCTGCCTAAATGCTTGTTTACTGAAAGGCATAGTTTTAAATCACTAAAGAAATTTTCCCAATAATTAATTCTGCTAGCTAGAGAAAAATTTTCATCTCAGTTTAGAAGGGGGATGAGAAAGAGAAAGAATTGTAATATTAGGCTACTTTTCAAATAAATAGAAGACTTTTTTTTGGTATCAGCCCTTTGGCCTGTTTAATTCCATCTGATTTTAGCCAGACCATTGACCCAGGCTGTAACAGCTTGAAGCCCATGAATTGGAAAGATCCAGAAGTTTCTAAAATATAAGTTATCACCATAAGAGGGGGCTTGGAGCGGCTTGTCTTCCAATGCAGGTGCCCAGTCTGCGGTGGGAAGGAGGGATGAAGTCTGTGCAGACCTTGTCTGATATTATATAGAAGTGCTGCCATGAGTCCTCAAACGATTTATTGTCTCAGGATTACAAACGTGTGTTATCCTGCAGATGCAAAAAAAGAGTTGAAACAAGCACTGAGCAGCATATGACAAAATATCAGTTCCTTGCAGCAGTCTTGGTCAACCTTTAGTTTTTTCATTCAGTGATTAAGATCTATTCCAAGAATCTGACAGAATTTCAATTTAAACTAGTATTGATCGTTAAACCACGATTAACTCTGCTCATAACCAAATAATCAGAAGATCAAGCTGAGAATCTCTGCAGTGTTTCATTAAGAAAGGCTTAATGCAAAGAATTGGGTTTTTAGAATGGCTATGACAAAACTGTATTATATGATTAAATACTTGGATTGATTTCAGGAGTGGAAAGAACCCAACAATGTTTCATGATAATAACATTTATTTAGGATACGACTTTTTAGGCAGATTCTGCTAAAAGTTGTAGTCGCAAATATTATCCTTTTTATTTTCTGGAGAAGACAACCTAGAAGTTGTTGCTGTTTTCATTTTGACCTGTAGATGTTGCATTAATTGTCAAAAATTTCACATGTTATTTAAAAGGAAGAGTAATTTCTAATGGTAAAGAAGTTGGATTTATTCTGTATCTCTTTTTAAAGGAAACATACAACTTGTATTGTGTACCTCAGGCTTTTTTTCCTTACTTTTCTTCTCTACCAGTGTTCTTTTTGATTGCTTGGATGCCATATGGTATTATAGCCCTTATATCTTTTATATGACTATCACCTGCAGGCAGTTGCATCTGAGCTCCTGATCCCTGACCACAGCTTCTCCTAAACCTCTGTGAAGCATCAAAAAGATTTAACAAAAGGCCAGAGAAATGAGTGATTTTTTTGTTGTTGTTAAAGGATCTTAGTTGACTGTCCAGGTTATCACAGTGTTCATAAATGAAAAATGTATTTATTGAGTTTTGTCTAGCCTCTTGGGCTTGTGCTCCTTATACAGTAATAAGTGTCCTCTGGATCAGACCACCGTGGTAAGCTTTCAGTTGGATATCATTGATTCCAGCAACTCTCTCAGGTTTGATAATCTCAGTTTAGCTGCAGTCATTTTCTTTATTTTGTTATATCCAGCAGCACTTACTGTACTGTGGTGCTTTGCATGCTGACCTTGATGTGAACTCAGGGGTGATATCCTACCTCTTCATGGTGGTAATCTATTTGAAATAGTGAAATTCTAGTAAATGTGAGTCATTAAATACGTTGGGACTTCCCAAATTAATTAATGTTCACTAATTCCCCTGTGTTCTTTAGTCATTAATGAAAGAAGGTGCAAGGGCTATCAATGGAACAACTTCTTATGATTCTGTGACATTGACCATTTTTGGTTGACCACCTGAGCAAGTTTGGATTGAAGTGATGTCTTAAAAATGCTTAAAATTTACCAAAAATATCTAAGAACAGTGCAACAACCACAGTGTTTAATTGTCTCGTGCCAGCTGGATCCAGTTACAAGCTCAGAACCCTTCCTCTCTAGCTGAGTCTCAGGGACAGTTCAGCAAAGGCTTGGTGTGATCAGAATTGTCTATACCTCCCTGGGGCAGCTCCTTGGCATCCCTGTTTTGCTGGCTGAGTGGTCAGAGGGCCAAAGCCCATACAAATGCAATTTTTGTAAATCTGGAGTATGTCCATCATTTTTTCCAGGAGAGAGGTTTTGAAATTTAATGACTGGCAATTTGGGATGACTGATGGAAGTGCTAGTTAAACCTGCCTATCCTGTTCATGAGTTAGACCTGCTGGAGCTGCCTATCTATTGCAGCCACAAGGTACAGTGTGTAACTTCATCCAGTTTGTTGTGCCTCCAAATATTTGTCCTAAAATGCACTACAAACTGCAACAATTTTGGGATCTGCATGACTGGCTGCCTAGACCAGTGTGATGGGGTCTTGAAGGAATTCTTGTCAGTTGGGTCCCTACCTGGGTGCTTGATCCTATTATTGCTGGTTTGCACCCTCACCACCTAAGGCTACTTTGAGAATTACGATTTTTAGTGATAAATTTAAGAGCAACCCCTGAGATGGTTGCACTGAAGGTAAAATTTTATGTTAATGAAAAATGCGCTTCTAAAATACTTTCCCATAACGTTGGAACATTCAGCACTGAGGAAAAATGAAAATAGATTTATTATTCTTCCCCTAATCCTTCCACATATTGAAAGAAATCTGTTGCTTTTTCCACTTGTTCTTGGACAATATGTATAAAACTATCATAGCAAGGTACCACAATAAAACACTCTCCAACTGACAACAATATCATTCTCAGTATTATTGGAGATTTTCTCTGATATGTTGAACTTTGACAGGACCATAACTGAATAATACTGCTGATATTTCATTCTTCATCTACTAAAAGAAACAGCAGAGAAAGGGAGCCAACTAATTACTTTATCTTGTGCTTTGAAACAATACATATTTTCATATGAGAGGCTCTCTCGTGTGACTTTCTGCTTTGTATTATCAGAAGCATTGAATCATTTCCCTGGCTTTTCCTCTCCCAAGCATTCTTGTTTTCTTGTTTAGACCGTTCTCAGAGCAGCCTCTCAGGCTGGAGATTCATCTTGGCTGGTATCAGTCCAGTTTTAATGTTGTGTGTTGAGGCAAGTGTCCTGGCTTGTGTGATATAAACCCTTGAGCATGTCCTTGGCAAAGCAGGTACTGCAAGAAACCAAAACCCTTTCACGTTGCAAAGTTCTGTTTAGTTATTGCAATCTCTTCTTTGCTTCCTCTTCTGACCCTTCACCAGACACCAAACATAAATAAAGCTCTTAACTGAAGTTTATAATGTGGTGGTGGCCGAAGATAAGAGAGGCAGCTTTGAGTCCATCCCACGTGTGCCTGGTTATCTGAATCCAATGTGGAATGCATGCTGAAATGGAAGAGACTTCACAAAACTTATGTTACTTGTCCCACAAAAGGGTGGGAAAAAAAATCCCTGAGTTTTTTCTTTGTCTGATTCAGTGGGATAGTATCATGAATATTTATTTGGTTTTTCTAATATTGTATTTTTCCCTGAGAAATGCATGCCTAGATATTTCCACTGGTCTTTTCTTTTTCAAATCAGCCCTACTCCAGTGGATAAAACCCTGCTGCCTATTGAAGTTACTACCATGGCTTTAAGTAGTTTGATTCCAAGTATTATGGGGAAAAACCTTTTTCCAACCTTAAATTTGATTTTCCAAAATGGCTGAGGTCTTTATTTTAATGTCCTGAATAAACAGTCTTCACATACTTCAGGCCACAGTAATTCTTCCAGAAAACAAAAGTAAATGCACAACAAGACACATTATACTGTAATTGTCTACAATCATTAAAGAAAATAAAATTAGAATTGAACTGCACCTTTTGAAGGAGGCTCACTGAACTAGAGCTAATGCTGGAAAGTAATCACATAGACAGGACAGTCTTAATGTGTCTGTATAGGCAGTACTGTACATCTATCTGTCTGGATATATGATCATGAGCTGGAGATTGTTTATTGTCAGAGGCTGAGTGGCTAATAAATGCTGGCAATGGCTTGGATTCACTGGAATGCTGCGCAGCTGCAGCATTAGTCAGACTTTCCCTTTTCTGAATTCTGTAATCCCTTCAATATTGCATTAAATATGTTTTCAATATTTATCTGGATAAAAATGTGCTGAATATTGCAACTGTTTAATTCTGATGTTTGTCACGTAGAAAATCTATGTAAGGCAGAAGGTAACAATGTTTTTATTGCTAAAACCTAATGCAGCTGCTTCTTGTGTCATTTGCTCACTCAGAGCCTTGTGGTTGGGGTACTTACGGTGCTTGGTAAACCTTTGCAGTCCCTTGGAGGTGGAGGCATGTCAGAATTCCTGAAGCCAAATTCAGACCTT
Organism: Sylvia atricapilla; assembly: GCF_009819655.1. Lineage (NCBI taxonomy): Eukaryota > Metazoa > Chordata > Aves > Passeriformes > Sylviidae > Sylvia > Sylvia atricapilla. The sequence goes on from NC_089143.1 coordinate 66,993,604, forward strand.
AGTGCTTGGCTGAACTCCCTGAACTGACCCGTCACCCTACACAAGAACCAGGAGTTCCTGTGGATTTCAGTGTCGGTAGAATTCAGCAGATGGATTTCGGATTTGTTGTAGTTTATGGACAAAATACTTGATGATCCAGGAGTCTGAATGGTTTATTAATATGTCTCTATTATTTTATTAGTTTTCCTAAATGATTAGCCAGTCTATTGTTAGCTGATCTATTGTCTCTCTTCCAACTTTTTTTTTTTTAAAAACGTTTTTTATCTATGAACCAGATTATTTGGATAACGGTGATTGCAAATAATGATGTGGGAGCAGGGAAATATGCTCCCCTTATGTTGTGGGTTCAGAATGAAGACAGGGAATCCAAACGCGTGCAGTTCAAGTTAACCACATGGCCTCATGCAGTCCTGGCGGTGCTGAAGCTCACTGTGTCCACGTCTTTCCACCAGCAATTGCTTTCCCAGCTGCTGTTGGAAAAAAGAGGGAAGCTCACCGTGTGGAATGGTTTGTAGGTACTGAAGATAACCCATAGCTGCTTGGGATGATTGCTTTAGGCATTAGTCTGACCTGGAAGCAAGCGGGCTGAAGGCATTTGGAGTAGAGGGGATCATTAAAAGATCATATTCATAGTCAAACAATTTTTTGTACTTTTTTTTGCCCAGCTGTGTTAATAATAACTTGGTCAGACTGAAGCAGAGAGAGTATTGGGTCCATCAGCTATAGGTTCATGATTGAGGCAGATGAACAGCAGTAGAAAGGCTCACTAAGCATGGTGTGAATTCCTGATGTCTGTCTGTCTGTCTGTCTGCTCCTGGCCTTCACCTGGCACTTGAAGCCGACATCAGTCACTTTTCTGCAGTCACAGTGGCACCACTGGCTGAAGGGGTGGTCGTGGAGACTAAACATCCATTCATCCCAAAGTGCTCCCTTAAGGAAAAGGTGGGAAGGTGTCAGGGAAGCTTGAAAGAAAGTTGCTCCCATTCTATGGCAATGTAGGAAGCTTCAGGGAAAAGAACTGCTAAAGAACTGCACCGTGTGGGACATAGAAAAAGCCCATGTTTGAATTGTTGTAAGCAGACATTGAAAATGAGTCCTAATTTTGAAATTCCTACATGATACTCTGCAATGTAAACTTGCACTGCTTTGTTGCATTATCTCTTGGTGATTAAGGTTTTTCATCTAGTCTCTTGACAGTGACTTATTGGCGAAACACTTTATGTGATTCGAATAACCAGAAAAATTGAATACTAGTTTCTTTGTTCAGGAAGAAACCCACAAAAAAGACAGAAAGGACATAAACCTTGCTATCTGTGTTTGAATTTTGGCTTTCCAGTATTTTCAAGTACAAAAAGAAGTTTCTCATTGCATGCCACTTTACAAAATATTAATATACAGCATATCTTACCCACCCAGTCTTCAATCAGTATGCTAATATCTGGTCTTTTTAGACAAACCAGTGATTTTTTTCTTTCGGTAATACCTCAAAAAGCAGTGAAGCCCATTCCATTGCATGTACTGCATATTCCTGCAAAGCAGAGTAATTGTGGCTGTAGATCTGCTCTTGATAGTAAAACTATATAGATATTTTTTTCTGTTCTTGTAGATTTGAAAATCACAGCAAAATCAGCCGAACACTTTTCTGCAGAATCAATTCCATATCACTGTGGCTTTTATTTTAGTTATGTGGTTTGATTGTTTGTTTGGGCTTTTTTTCCAAGGTTGGTGTAAAGAAGAACAAGAAGAAATACAGGGAATGGAGACTGTTGAGTAAATGTCAGGTGACAGTGGCTACATGCATTATTTACTTACCCTCACTGTAGAGATGTGTCTGATCAAGAGGAAATCAGAGAGATTTAATGAAGAATTATAATTATAAAGGGAAGATACATGGAATCTGAGCAATACACGTTTCTCTCCCCCCTTGGCAAGTCCCCCGTGCTGGGGTCACAGTTACAGCTTAGTGAGACAGTTCTACATCACTGTCCCCTCTAGGAACGTCACAGACCCAAATCCACACGGACTCTTTTGCTGCCATGTCACATTTGCTTAATTGTTTTTTGACTGTCTCGCCACAGCTGCTTTTGATATTGCCCAACCAACTTTTTTCTCACTCAGCAAGCATGTTTCACATTATGTTTGCTCCAGATCAACAGGCATTCATTTTTCTATCAGATGGAACTTTCAGCCCCCAGTCTCAAGTGCTGTAGGCTCATTTCTGTCAGCTATTGCTTTCTGGCTGCATAATATTTTTCCAATCAAATGTTGCTTCCGGCCTTTATTCAGAAGCTAAGTGCAAATCACTCTGAGAGATGTGAAATGAAGTTTAGGTTATTACAGAGCATCATGGCTTTCCTTAAGGCATCTCTTCCCTTCCCCATACGAATTTACGTGTTAATATTAATCATTATGGTTTGTTTATGGTCAAGGAGACACTGACCTCCACTGGGATTTACAGTCCTTGTCTCCAACAGCCTGTTTTGCTTGGCAGGATTTGCTGTTTTTCTCTCTGTGCTGCTATTGTATGGCTCTGTCAGCATGTAGAGGGCTGGGAGGGGGCTCCTGCTATCCCAGGATGGTCCAGGGATGCACTCTCTGCCTTCCCAGCCTGGCCATGAGGTGCTGAGGCAGATACTCATGGTTTGACTTCAGCTGAGGAGCCCGCCAGTTATCTAGTTATGGGAAACATGTTGTGCAAGGATGGCATGGAGGAGCTGTGTGTCACAGAAACGCTGTTATTCAAAGATAGGTATCTGCAATGTTTTTGTTCAGTTTGGGGCCACTTTCACAGATACACAAAGCAGCTGGTCTGCACCTGGTTTGCATCTAAAAAACCCTTTGCTCATGAATAACTACACGGCTAAAAATAACATTGCAGGTCTAATCTACTTACACTCATAAAACCTCAGCTTTGCCATAGGTGCCCTGGAATAAGTGATGAAGCAATTTTGTCAGGTTTTAATGCAGAAAAACGTTATATCTACGTTAATAAAAACAGAGTATGCGGCCAAGAGTGTGTATAGCCAGACATTGTTCCAGGGGTTTGAAAACACAATTTTGTGTTTATTTTTCTGTCTGGAAGGTGGTTGATAATCCTGACAATCACCACACAGTCTGGCTGTTGGGTTTGCAATGGAAGCTGCTCTTCCTGCCAATCTGGATCTTCATTAGCTAGATTCAAGTTACAATTAAGAAAAATCAGATGTCTAATAGTAGAAAGAAGGTTCCAGAAAAATAAAACCATTAAGGTTAGATACCTCCTCACAGAGCTGCTTTTGTAGTGTTTTATTTTTGGGTTTGAGTGTCTTCTGTTTTTCCTGAAAGACAGAAGCAACAAGTTTACAGCAACTCTACTGAGTAACGTAGTCCTTCAACAATCCTCTTTGCTATGACAGCAGTCAGAGATCAAATGCAGTTTTACTGGAGTCCACCTACTTTATTTAAAATAATGATAGTAATTTTGCTCTTTTTGGGTTTTTGAACAATCCTCAAAAACATCTCTTCCATCCTGGGTATGAGAAGGAAATCATGGATTTAAGCAGAGGTCTTTAATAGGAAAGCTACATTCTGCTTGGGAGAATAACATCATGTGGCAGGGCTACGGCAACAATAACACCTCTACTGCCAGCAAACACTTAACCTGGGTGGCTCAGATGGCCCCAAATATTTAAGAGCATTTTTCTTATACTATAAATTCCCCATGGTACATTATTTTCTTCTGAGAGCTAACAACTGCCCTGTCTGTAAAGCCACTGGTCTTAAGTTTATTAGCTTGCAAGACAGAAAAATAACAGACACATATCACTGACATTTAACAAAGATATCTTTCATGGGTTTCTGTATTTTTTCATATGCTCCACACATTTCTCCTTAGTTAGAAAAACACATTTTGAACCACATTCTGAGTAACTTCTTACGAAGCAAAGCACGCTTTCCAAGGAATCCTTAATGCTTCACCAAATACTGAGTCCCTTTTCAGAAAGTAGTGAGGGTTTTTGCAAAAGAAATATAATGTCAGCTTCCCCTGGGAAAGCTATTTCACCCTTGCCACAGCAGCCATACTCTTCCTTGGCATCACAGGAGGACATCACCCTGTTCCTGTGCTGAAGTGGAAATGGTTGAACAAATGATTCTGGTCTGAAAATGACTTCTGCAGGCATCATATATTCCCATCCACACTTCTTTGAATAAATCATCTTGTGATAACAGCAAATTACACCTGAACTTGCCAAGCCCACAGTAAAGTGCAGGTACCGTGGAAAAAATGGAGGAAAAAGCATGGCACGTTTGGCAAAATTATTTCTATTTTAATCTGGCCTCTACAATTTTTGGAATGTGTATTTCAGCGTGCAAACAATTCGGGAAATTGCTCCTCCCCAGTGACTCAGCTTTTGGGTTGAGCCATGTGGAACTTCAAAAGCTGAAGCTGGATTTTGAGAAAGTCCTCCTTGAGGGTCTGGCACTCCGCTGAAGTCATGGCAAATGTTTTGTTAGCCTGAACGAGAATGGGAACAAGCCTGGGAGTATTCTTGTTTTAAAGTCCATGCAGAAGTCCATATACCAGTTGCCCTGGCTAGTAATAAGAAAAACTCAAAGGAGAACAATAGTTCTACATCCTGGAATGTCAGGATTACCAGCATGGACTGCACTCCCAGTAAAATGAAAAGCAGAGGGTCTAATTTTCTTTTTTTGTGACCCAAACACGCACAAGGTTTCCCATAAGCCTGACTGGGTTATACCTTAGATGACAAGGAACTGAGATTTGAAAATCCAGAAATTTCCAAGCTTCACACTAAAGGGAACTTTAGACATGTCAAAAGGTTGACTTTATTTTTCTGGGTGAGTGGCTGTTGCTAATTTGTAGAGGAGTTATTTGGCTGCCATACTTGTGGAAAAAAACATAGAACATTGAGAAATGCTTGCAAAATGTGGATGGTACAACCTTGGGTTTTATTTGGAGAGTTTCCCAGACATTGCAGAAATAAAAGCTTTTGTATCTTGAATTTGAAATAAGATGGCTTTTAATGAGCTATTTCAAAGCGCCACATCTAGAATTTAGCATTCCGAAAATTTGCCTGTCCCTCACAATCTGCCACTAGACCAAAGTTTCCAAACAGCGAAGAAAGATTTCCAAAGATGTGAATATTCATGTAGGAAATGCAAAGTAGAATTCCACCTAGAATTAACCCACTGAAGGTGTTCCAGGCAGCCTTATAGATATATCTGCCACTCTACATTCTTTAATTGCTGCCAGATAACATAGTAGATCCAGTATTTCCCTCATTTTGGTTTATTTTATGACTACACAAATTTCAGTGTGTCTAGCATCACTTTAGAGCATCTTGCATTGTAGATTCAGTTTTATCATAAAACCATCAAGGACCGTGGTGATGCAGACTGTTGTAATGAATAAACACACTGTTGCTATTTACAGTATTTTATCTCTGACCATGACCCTTAAATTAAGAATTAATGTTTGAGTTAACTCAAGGACAAACATACAAATATTTATAAATTTCATATAAAGGCATGTTGGACATTGAAAGACTTCCCATTGTCTGTCCACAGAGCAAAATAACAGCAACAAAAGGGTGGTGCTTGCAAAACAGGGTGGAGATGTGTTCCCAGGTTCATGTGTGTCTTGTCCCCATCCACTTTGTAGCAGTTACCTCAATCAGTGGCAGGTCTCTTTCTGTCATTTCCACCCAGCTCCTGACTCTGTGGCAGACAATGACAGGAGGAGAAAAAAAAGCATATTTGGGTGTATAATGTAAAAAGCTTCTGCCCACCGTCTTTTTCCAGTTTCTGAAGAATTTCTCTCCTTTTTTGTGGTATTTCATGGGCTTTCAACAATAATTTGGAAGGTCTATTGATTTAGAATTAAATGTAACTGGCACTTTTTTCCAGAGTGCTTTAAGATTATGGTGCCAAGTTTCTTCTGCTTTATGTAGTCACTAAGTGAACACAGAAAAATTTTGCATCTTTGGCCCACTCAGGCAGCAGCAAGATCAACACAGCTGGGGAAGGAGAAGGTGTCAAAAACAGCTTAAAAGTCTGGGGAGCTGGTTCTTTGGCATTGAGATCTGCCCTTCCATCTCTTTGTGCTGAGAGGAAGCATTTGTGTGGCTGGCTGGAGAAAATTTGCAGATGGTGGAGGTAAACTTGGGGCTTCCAGTGAGCCCTGAGCCTGTCTGCACGTCCTGCTCACACGTGATTAATGCCTGCTCTGCTGATGGTGAGTAAACAGCCCTGTACGTGTGGTTCACCAAAGAGCTCTGCTCTAACCAGTACACAGCCTAGGCCAATAAAAAAAATAACTTAATGCTGCCACCAAGCTCCGTGGTTTCCTGTAAAAGCTGGAGAATGCAGTTTGTAATTTGAAGCTGTTGTGCAAATGCAGGCGTGTATTTGTTGGAGGGTTTCCCCACGCCATCTGAAGGGGAGGAAAAATGCATATATTTGGATGTTTCCCTGTTTGTTTTTAAAAGTCATGTCGTAGTCTTATAGTCAAAACTCTGAACTTTAAAAAAAAAAATACAATTCAGGGTTCATAAATATATTTTGCCTCTTATTTTTTTATGTTTGCTTCATTTAACCCTCTTCAAATGTAAATTGATCTTTGATAAAATGCCACTTACGCTACATTTAGTGTATAAACATAAGGAATATGGGCTTGAGTTTCAAAATCCTGAAGTTTTAAATATTTATTCAGATGAGTCTCTTAACAGAACATATTTTTAATTAACTTTTTGAAATGTTAACATATGGCAAAATCTACCTGTTGAAGTTCAGAAATCTACTTCTAATCCTTTTTCACTCTCTGGGAAAATGAAAAGACATTTAGAAGACATTTAAACTGTTATTTAGATATATTGATGCCATTCCTGGCCTCTGAGATGGGCCAAAATTCATGCAGTGCTGAGTGAATAATCTGTATGGAAAAAGCCATAGAGAAAAACTTTATATTTGAGAAAGACAAAAAAAAAAAAAAAAAAAAAAAAAAAAAAAAAAAAAAAAAAAAAAAAAAAAAAAAAAAACCAAAAAATTTAAGCATTTCTGTCTTTTTGTATCCTTGAGAAGAATTTACACATAAAACCTTCCTGTGAGGAATCTACTTTCAGCTTTTAGCAGGACAAGGAAAACTGGTGTGGGCTACAGTAAAATAGCCCACAGTCTGTATTTGATGGATTTAAAATGTATTTTACTTGTTCTAAAGAAGCAGTCTGGGTTCCCTCAGTTTTTATCATTAGAGGAAAAGAATAATTTCCTAAAATTGGAAAAGCTTCAATACCCAAAGATTCCTGACTTTACTCCACTTGCAGTAAAAAGATTTATAAAAATATGTCATAACAATTTTCTTTTCCCACAGAATTGTCCCATAAATGACATTATCACTATACTTGGAACTGCAAATTACACATTATATCAGCCTAAAATCACTAGAGACATTAATTTTCCCTCACTATTATAGTCTGTAAATGGGGCAACACCATGAATGGGAGAGTCTATAAATGGCTACTAATTATGTGACCAGACTGAATCAAAAAGGATGAGTTCTCATTTTACTTTAATTGATAACTTCACTTCTTAGCCAACAGGACCAAATAATTTGTGATGACAGCAAAAATTAATTATTGGGAAATGCACATTTTAAATGATACTTCCAGGGTTTATACATGTGATACAAATTTACAGTGTGATAAATTCTTTCTAGAGGAAATGATTTCTTTAAGTTTTTGTTCTATTCTTATTTCACAGATTTAGGGAACAGCAAAATAAGTGCATTATAGGACAAATGTTGCTGACAATGGGATAAATAGCTTATGAATAAACTCTTTAGCCTCTTGTTAAAGTGGACTGGTTTGCATTTAATGATATTTAAACTAAAAATGTAATAAACATACCATAACCTGTACTTAAGCTGAAAAGTAATGTATAATTTTACTTAATACAGTTCAGTTTGTCACTGATATAAAAGTCAAGTTGTTAATTTGAAAAGAAGAAAAAAAAATTGCACACTTTTTTTGGGTTTAATATGGTTTCAGGAACTGCAGGCTTTTTAATGATTTGTTTTGTCTGATAAAAACCAAAAAGTATGAAACGGGATAAAACTTTTCCATGTAAAATACTTCATTTAGAGGTCTTGTGCAGGCTGCACCAAGAAGAACATACAACTGAGCTTTTGCTGATGATCAGGAAGATGCATTATTTGAAGGGTTTAACAAGAAAACAGAAGATGAGCAGAACAGAGCCCTCAGCTCTAGGTTCCTTTGTCCAGTGCTTCACCTAAATTCTCATTTAGGTGGGCTTCATCCCAGGAAAAAAGTCTGTCTCACCAGGGAGTTCAACACTGAGATGCTTATGAGTGCTATCATATATAAACAAATAAATATCTCATATAGATGTATATATATGATATGTATATATTATTTATCTATATGTGATGTGTATATATATATACATATTTCTATATCTCATATAGATGTACGTGCAGGCTATACAAAACAACTGAGTTAAGAGCAATAACTTTAAAAAAGTGATAGTGGTTTTTACTCCAGTAATAAAGCCACTTATTTTTAGGAACCATTTAATGCATATATTTACAGTATAAAGATATTATAAATTGCAGTGAATCACTGGCCTAAGCTGTTTATATGTTTTCTCAGGGAAAGAGTTCTCACAGTAAATAGATGTAAATATGTGTATGCAAAGACATTTCAGAGGAATCATAAACTGGATAAAGTCTGTACTAGAGAAATTATACTCTTCTTCCTGTCTAGGAATAATAGAACAAATCCCTTAAGGCTTTGTTTGAACAAATTCATCTCGTGTAATGACTCTGAAAGTGAAATGTCATGAAGTATAGGAAAAACACCATAGACACCACTGAGCTCTTTAGTCCCTTCACTGTTAGTCCTTTCCTGATTTACTGCTGGACTAAACTCATTAACTACTGGCTCTGTAATAGTCCCCTGACCAAATTTTACAACTTCCATCTCCACTTCCTTTCTTCAGCTCAGCGTTTTACCCACTGTCCTTGTTAAGCCCTTTCAGGAGTGCTGGCCTAATTTCAGGGGGAATACCTGGGCTTAATTTCAGGGGGAATACCTGGGCTTAATTTCAGGGGGAATACCTGGGCTTAATTTCAGGGGGAATACTGGGGCTTTTGATCTGGGTGAGATGGGATCAAGTGTTGCATTATTTTATGAGCCTTACATCATCCACAAGTATTAAAGCAAAATCTTAGAAACAACAGATTCCTGGGAAAACAAGAGCAATACTCTCCTGTCAAAAATCTAACCCGTACCCATCATTTCAATAACCCAGTTTCTGACATTAGATTCCTCTTATTAAAACACTGTTGCATCAGATTCCTTGGCAACCAGTCTTTCTTCCACAAAACAGTTTCTTTCACACTTGCCTCCACCTATACTGCCACACTAGTGCAAATAATCGCGATAATATTCTGTAAATTACATCTTAGAAAGGCATTTGTACCTTAGGAAATGGGAACCTAATGGGAAAATGATTATGGCATATTTATATGAAAATGGTCTGCAAAAAAAATTTAAGCATAACCTTTGAACATAGGTGACAAAATGATTTATACTCAATTAATTTTTTGGACTTTTTTTTTTTTTTTTTGGTTTTTTTGTGGTTTTTTTGGTTTGGTTTTTTTTTGTTTGTTTGTTTGGTGTTTTTTGTTTTGTTTTGTTTTGTTTTGTTTTTGTTTTGTTTTTTGTTTTTTTGGTTTTTTTTTTTTTTTTGCTTTGGTAAATGGATACACTGATATTTCCAGCTGAAAATATGTTACATTGAAAGTAATGTGAAACTTAGGAGTGGGTTTGCCTAACAAGTCCAGCTTTAGAATTAAAGTGTAAAAATGCTTTGCTATCTGTATTTAAAATTTCATTGTTAGTGTTGAATAACAGGACTTTGATAATGGATTTGGCTTGTAGAAAATGATAGTAACTTTTGCAACAGAAACCGTGAAACAAGATTATTTTGACCTGAATTGTTGTTCAAGGCCTCATCCCCACCCATTGTTAGGAAATAAAGACATCGTGGTTTATATCATTAAGGTGGGTTCATAATAGAACTCCAAGGTAAAAACTTAAATCTTAAAAATATCTTCACAGATTGTGACCAGAAGTTTCTTTTTTTACTGGTGGAAGCACCGTACAGAAAGGATGGATGAGTAAAGGTGAGTAAAACACGCTTTTGCTTTTTACATTATTATATGTCAGTATCAGCTGTTCATAGATAGATCTGAGGAATGTAGTAGAAAAATTGCCAGAAAAAGTGAGAATAAAAAGCAAAAACTATATTTGTAACGTGTGTGACTATCTGCATAAAGATAATTAATAACATTAATTAACATTAAACCTCCTATCTCCTTGCAGGAACGGCACAGGCTGACACCCAGCCCCCCTGCACGTGTACAGGGATGCTTTGTATTTGTAGAAAAGCCTTTCCTCCCTTGGGAACAGCCAGGGCCTAATCACAGTTTCATTACAGGATTGCAGGGTTTATGTCCTTTCAGCCCTAATCCTAAGCATTTCATGCAGCTGGTACCAAGAGAACTATTTGACTAGGAAGTGTTACTGCTTTATGGATTTGTTTTCCCCACAAATGGATAAAACTGATTCCACACAATTTATTAAATATTACAGAAGTAGCAAATAAGCTGGCAATTTGCAATGATATTTATACAATTTAACAATAACTAAATCTCTTCTATCTGAGGTATTATAATTACTAAGGAAAGAAAGAGAACACAAATAAAAACATTTTTATCCCCTTCATCTTGACTATTCAGAAAGAACTTTGAAGTACAGTTCAGTTTATCAAGTTAAACATTTTGTGGACTTTTGTCACAGGTTGGTCCTAATAACCTCAGCAATATATTTTTTTTTTGCTTGTCAACAATAGCAAGGCCTCTGGGGATCTGTTACAGAAATGAGGGTATTATGCTGCATTCCACTGCATCTCTGTACCTGTTTGTGTCATTAGTCTTGTTGTACCTTGGTTTGTGACTCAACAAATTTAAACTTTTGAGAGCTCGAATTAGGGTTTTCTCTGTTAAAAAAGTTTTTACTGAAACACACAACTTTGCTGATTTAGATCATTGGTGCTTTGGTAGGGATACAAGTACAAGAAGAGATCACTAAAAGAAATGCATCAGCAGAAAAATAGCCACCAGCTCTCTCAAAGCTCCTTCTTTCGAGTAGTAGGAAAATACTTGACAGTGGAAGATCAAATTGTCATATTTTTAGGTCTGTTTGCTCACTGGCAGTAGCTTAAGCAACGCAGAGTCCTGAAATAATTTCCAAACATCACTTTGTATGTCCTTCACCCTGCTCTTTCTCAAACAGTTGGTGGGGAAGTGGGTTATACAGTCAATTTATATGATGGTCGTTAGGAAACACATCTGTTATCATATTTTCAAGGAACCAAAGCATGCCTGTCCAAAAACATACGCAGACTATCCCATACAAAACCTGACCAAGAAAATATTATTCCTAAATTATGAATTGTAAGATGGAACAATGAACATTGTGTGTGAAAGAAGATCTAGTCCAAGGTAGGAAATTTTGTGGAGCTGGACATAGATAAAATTTTTTACTCCAGTTCTGTACTGTCTCTATACCTACCACATCTCTCTTACCTATCTTTCAGTGAAATGCATTTATTTTATGTTCTAAATTTGGGTGGTTGTTCAAAACCACCCCCATGATTCCTCAAGAAATTTACACTCCGAATGAAGCCACCACAGGGCATGAAAATAACAAACAAATGGGAGGGTAGGAAATTAAGTGCAGGAGGTAAAGTAAATAAAAATATAGAGCCAGAACTCCAGCTGCTGGAAATTAGTGTAGTCTTATTGAAGCCTCTGCAATTACACTAACTGAGCAATTACTTCATAATTTTTACTTACTTTTCCCTTTGTTCCCTCCCTTCGTTTGAGCTTTGAGTCAACTGAGCAGAATTAACATCAGCTGAAGAGCAGCCCTGGTGTGCATCCTGTTATGGGTCCGTGGGGAGAGGGAAGAGGCAGGGTGGGCAGCTTCTGAGGAAGCCTTTCAGAGAGGAGAGGCAGTGCGTACCAAGACTATAGCTGTGCGTGCTCTCATGTTTGGTTTGTGTTTGTCTCCTTTTCACCATTTTCCCTCCCTGCACAAGTTCCCTGGGAGGAAAGACTTGTTGGTGTGGGTAAATGGGTGTGCTAAAGCACCACACCTTCAGGGAAGGCAAGCAAGCCAGCAAATAAAGTATTTGCAGGGACGCTGGGGTGGTAGCCACACTCCCTAAACCCACAAAAAATCAGGTGTTTTTCACTTCCCTGTGGGTTTCCCAACCCTGCCTGCAGTGAGGCTCAGAGCAGGACTCGAATGTGCAGCACTGTGCAGGATGGGTAGTGGTGGACCAGGTCTGAACTGTGCCAACAGGTCATCATCAGGAGGAAAAGGAGGATGAACCCAGAGGGAATGCATGATGCGTGGTGGCAGCTGTGTAAATTAACACAATAGTGGGGAAATAAGGATGGCTGCAAAGTCAGTTTGTAATAAATGGAGTTATTGACTGAGTTGGTTAAAATGGATTTAAGGTAATGGCGAGGGTTTTATTTTATAATGACTTTTCTAATTTTTAACTTGGAATGTAAAATTTATCCTTTTCATTAGAGCTCCATGAATAAATTGATGACTGTTTTGAAATTAATTTCCAGTACAAATGACATTTCTTATCCGGATTTTATTTCCTGTAGCTCTTACACATTAAATCTCTCCTGAGTCAGACTTGATCCATTGCTCATTCAATGCCTAAATATATATAGGTTTGTACATCATTGCTCATAAATACATTAAAAGGACATTAATCTGTGAAGTTCTACGAAGCAAGGAGTGTTAACACTAAGTGGATTTGCAGTTCTAATTCATCTTCCTTTTGCATTAAGGTGCAGTCTTTAATTCCATGTTCACACATACTCCAGACAGTTTCCTATTTTTCCCTTTCTTTTCATTATTCACTGCACAGAACTTTCTGTCTTAAAGGCTGGAATTAAATGTGGAATTGTGCATTTACTTTTAGCCTCATTTAGGACATCCATCAATGAACCAGCAAAGTACCTGGAGAATATTTAGGCATTTATCTCCCCTTGACATACAAGGCTGCTATTTCCATCTTACAGGAGGGAGAGCTTTAAGAGAGGAGGAGAAGTGTTTAATGATATCAAGCTGGATTTAACCTAACCTAACCTAAAAAAAAAAAAAAAAAAGAAAAAAAAAAAAAGAGAAGGAGACAAGAAGCTTACAGGACAGACTGTTTTAAATTCAGGACTGATCTTTTGATCTTCATTTCCTGGGATGAAACAGCATCTATTTAGAGGTGTGAGTAAAAAAAAATAGCAACTCAGGTTGGACAAAATGCCATAATTTGTAAATGTAACAATCTCACTGTACCACACTGTGAGGGATCTGGCTGAGAAGAATTTTTGCATAAATGTTAACCAGTCGATTTGTAAAAACTGCCCTTTCTAAAGCTCAGTCTCAAGGGAAGTGGCTGTTGCTGAGGTTGGCTGTGATACCGAGGAGCACATTGCCCTCCTGCTGATGCACACAAGAAATTCTGAACTTCCTGACTGAGGTCACAGCCCCATGAGCTCAGGGCTTTTTTTCAGACCCAAATGAAATTTCACAGGAGAGGGGAAAGACACTTCTGCGACCCGTTGACTCTCTCCATGTCAAAAAATTGAAAGGATTACTGCAAACAATATAGGTGTTGAACCTGAAATAATTTTTTATGACATAAAGTATAGGACAACCCAGATATTAAAGTGTATTTTTATTACTAACACACTCTTTCAGCAAGTATGTCTTCACCTATGTGTAGTTTAACGGCCTTTACTAGATATCAGATGCCTAATTCAAAATGCATTTTGTTATCAGGACACAACCAGCTAAAATAACTATAATAAAGAATTCTAGGAAGTAAAGCAAGATAATATTCATCATTAGTTTTTCTATATGACCTAATTGTCTTTTTTGACTCTTCAGATATTTGATTAGGTAGGTAATAAGCAGGTATTTAATTTTAAATTGAAGGGAAATTTGAAGGAAAAACCTGGATGTGCTGTTACAGTAAAAGGTCCTACTTGGTGAAGTTTCTACTCCTGTTGAAATATTAATTGTAAACATCCTTTTATAAACATATTTTCTCAAGATTTTCTATTCCTAAGCATCTTTTTGTGCTACCCAATCCACCATGTTTCTGTAAAGAGGTTGATATTGAAAATCATGTCACTGGTAGAGGGTTCAGATCTTTCATTCATTTTCAGTTTGTGACTATTACACGTGGAATTATAGTCAGATACTTTTATTGCCTCCATGAAAGTAGAGAGATTTTTAATAAATATTCTTTTCCTGTAATGTATACCTCTTGCAGAGAAAACCACCAACTTGACTGCATGTGTGATAATTTAATAGAATGTACAACAAATAGCACCTATCCACGTGATGGTTATCAACACAACCTGCCAGCAGCTGAGGAAACAAAAGAGTGCCTTAATTCATGAAACATATAAACAAAACATTGAGCTTTATATTACATATGGATCCCATTCACATTATCTGCCCATTCTGTTGAAAAGCATGATTGTATCTGACGTGTACTAATGAGAAAGAAATGCATAATCTAGCCGTAAAGCAGGTGGAGACATGAGTTTTTCACATCTGTGGCATAAAGCAGAGAGGAAAGCAGCGCAGTGGTAAAAATCATAGAATCACAAAGTTGTTAAGGTTGGAAAAGGCCTCTAAGATCATCGAGTCCAACCATAAGTCTGAGGCTTTGGTGAGGAATGGAGTGAGAGAAGGAGAAAAAAGCTGAGGGAAAGGGCCCAGGAGGGAACTCAGGAAGGGAAAGTGAAAGATGTTATCAGCTTGTTATTGGTATACGTGTCCCTGCACTTCAAAGCCCTTTTTGAAGCTGGCAGTGATTTTTCACGGACCAGCGACTGCGATCAGCGACGGTCTCGCGCTTCTGCAGAGGATTTCCTTTCCTATGGCAAAACACCCGGTGGGAAAACGGTACTGGAGAGCCAGGTGCCAGCTACAACAGCCCTCTGTTTCCATCCCACACGGAGATCTGCAGCTCCCACCCCTCAGAGCCAGCCCGTGGGCTGCCCTAATTGCTAACACGCTCCGGTAGCTGCGCGCGGCGCGCCAGGAGTGAAACCCTACCTGGGATCTTGGAGAGATAAACTGCAAGGCAGCACATGCATGAGGGAAAGCTTCAGGAATTCCAGCAAAACCAGGTGAAAACTAAGGAAGGATGAAACGAGGGCTAAAGCGAAATTGTGCCTAAACCTGAAAGGTTGAGGCACGTGAAAAATGGATTTGTTTTCTCTCAAAAGCAGAGTATGTGGAGGCATACTCTGTGTTCCCCCTCCTCTTATTAGCTCTGTTATTTTCCCATCAGAATTACGAGTAAGTGGTAATCTTCCTGATTCAGCCTGGGAATTGGGAGAGTTAAACTTTGTTTTAAAATCCCTCAAGGAGCATGCAGCAAATCTGAAGAATGGGATTGATGGAGAGAAAAGCACACTGTAGGCTTGCTGGGCCTGGTGCCCCCCAGCACACATGAAATGCAGACCTCATTTTGCACTTGGATCAGTGGTGTGGGTACCTGGTGCATCAATCTGGCAAGGATCAGACCCTGCCCATTGATTTGTACCAGTTGGAAAAGAAATTTTATGTAAAAGTCAATATTAGTTCTCATGTGAGACTAAGAGTTCCTCAATTCCCTGATGTGGTGCAGGTTGGATTGTGTTCTGAGACTTATGGTTTCTTTTATAGCCCTAGCCAAATTTGTTTTTTTTTGTTGTTCATTATGGAGGTGACTCTTGGTATCTTTTAACTCTCCAGTCTTTTCTGGAATGCTCTTAAATTCTTAGTTTTGATGCTATCTGGCTGCAAATAAAGACTGGTTGTGCACTGCTTTAAGAAGTGTTTACTTTTGTCTGTAAAGCTACATCATATGGGCAGTCTAATAAAGTTCTGTCTCCAAAACAGTTTGATTTGAAAAAAAATCCTAGTTATTGAGGTTTTGGTTTATTTTGCTCTTTTACGACCTGTAGGAAAATAGCAAAGAAAAAAGTTATGGGAGCACATAGGGGAATTGCTTAGGAAATTCTATACTATGGATTGTATTTTTAATATATCAACCTCAAAACACAGAAAAAAATAGATTTATTGGTAGGTGTTGATATTTGCATCTCTAATTCCAGTTTGTTTCTTTGCTTTTCTCCTCCTGGGGCTCATGGTGGCCCAGAACACCATTTGTGAACCTTCTCTGAGAAGGAACTAGAAGACCAGAAGTTTGATTACCTCACTCCAGCTTGCTGGGGAAAATTTAGCTAAAATTTTTGTGTTTCATCTCAGAGCAGTATGGAAAGAAAAGCAGCTTTCCTTGGCCCCTCCTTACCTTTAGTGCCAGTGTAGGGAAACATCGCACTTACAGAGGGCTAACATAGTAGTTATGTAGGAAAGGGACACAGAGTTCAAATTATTGAAATCGTGTTTCTTCTTGCAAAAAAGTGAAAGTGAAGGTATTGTTGAATAGTTCTCATGTATTTTAAAGAAATAAATCTCTCATAACTGTCATCAAGAACATTAATCTGGAGCATTATTTTCATAATTGAGTGGCAAACCCCACTTTTGATATAATTTTTATTGACTTTTTTAACTTAAAGCTTTGATATTCCTAAGGGTACTTGCCTAGATCACCTAGTTAGATTAATGCAATTGATAAACGTACATTACTTTTAAAGCATAAAAATAATATTTTTTTAATTTAAATAATGAAAAATAACTGCATGGCTTTTTCTAACTGATACACCTGGAGAGAGAAATTATTGAGAAGAAAATAAAGGAGATCACACTTCCTGATATCTTACTTGTATTGTGTTCTAAATTCCCTTAAATCCTCAATTCCCAGAGATAACTTGGTAACGCAGGCAGCTTTCATATTCACTAATATGATTGCAATCATCATCACTTTAATGAGATAGCTGCAGAATGATCTGAGTCCTGAGGGAAACTGTCTCTGTGACAGATATCAGAGTTGTTTCTGTGGTGCAGAGGTGGTTGTGTATTAAAATATAGAATAAAATATGCCTCTATAATTAGAAGAGTTTCCACTAGAGTAGCTGGTTGCACAGAACAACAAGAAGTTTGGACAACTTCAGAGCTGTATTTTTTCATGTAAATGACACTTGAAAGCAGCACATGCTCCAGAAAATTTTATATACGGTAAAGTTTGGCTGGTGAGTTTCTGCCTCTCTGTCTGATGTAAGCATATTTATTTCATGGATTAATTATTTATGGTCTGGCCTTCCTATAAAACTACCGTTGTATTTCTATTTACTGGTTTTAAAACACTGTCTATGTGGGTGGGCAAAGTGATACTGCAGTGCTTACCTCCCGTGCCAGCTGGCCACCTAAAAGTCTGACTGTGTGTGTTCAGCTCTGCTCAGTTGTCCCATGACATGAAGCAGGGCTGTGACCCCGCTGATACTCCTGCTTGTAAATGTAAGCCCAGCCATAAAAACTGCTGTGATCCCGTCAACAGTGGGCTCCTCTCTGACGTGTTCTGAGCTCCCCTGTTTGCTGAGACTAGTGGAAATAAAGGGGTTTTTTTTGCATCTAGAAAAGTAAAATGGATTTGGAACGGGAACAAAAATTGCTGTGGTTTAGACCTGAATGGGAAAAATTCTAAGTCTTGGTTATAGTCTACCTAAAGGGATAACAGCTATTGTAAAGCCATGTTATTTTTCAAACCCCTCATTTCATATAGTTTGCTTGGAGGTGCACAGAAATGCAGTATTTTGGAGGTCCTTCCTCCAAAGATTGGTGTGGCAATCTGTGTTAGGCTTCTGCTGAAATTCTGCTGGCTGGGGAGGAAGAACACTGCAATGTGTCCAAGGGTGTCACAGCATCCATTGCCAGCACTGTGTCCCAAAGAATTGCTCTCTACTCGTGTTATATCCCTGTCTCTAGGAATGTTGGGAGGTCACCATCAAGAATTATGTCTTCAGCAGGCACACTGTTCTCTGCAGAACACAGCAGATGAAGGACTAGAGGACAGGAAATGGAATGAGTTTTCTGAGGAACTACCACTGCACACTTGATTTGTGTATAGACTCTTTCTTAAGCATTTGATGGTGGGCTTTTCATACAACCCTGAACAAATGTATTTTATGAAGAGTGAAATAGTATCAGCTAGTGTGGAAGTACAGTATTTTGTGAACAGATATTAAAAAGGGCTGTGCAGAAAGAGAGAGAGCAACACATTGGCAAGAGTTTTCAAGTACTGATATTTGGATGTACTGACAGAAACAGATAAGGTACTGGTAACTTTACTGAACAGATTTTCAGGGATGTACCTTTGTTTTACTTGGTAACCTAATGCTAACAACTGAAAAGGATCCCTCAGGATGGTTTCCCACAGCAGGGAATGTGGGAACCTCAGTGCTGTTTTCCTCTCTCCCACTGCTTCAGCCTACTGGAGCAGGTCTCCAGCAGAAGCACTGGGACACCAGCAGAAGGCAGACACAGGAGGAGACAAAGCATGAGATAAAATTAGCAGAACTACCAGCAGCCAAACTTGTCTGTGCCTCTACTGGCACTGATGAGCCTTACAAAGGACTTCATGATACTCTGAGTTCACCTGGTGGGTATTCAAAAATTTAATGTAATTTGACTAGAGGCTATGAGAATTGGTTCACAAAAGTATTTCTTGTTTACCTCTTCCCCTTTTCCCTTTACCTTTTCCCCTTTTCCCTTTATTTTCTCTTTTCCCATTTTCATTTCTCTACACTTCCCTTATTTCTTTCATTCCTTTCAAATCACCACAAGGATGGGTGGGCTGCAGAAGGCCTGAGATGCCTTGCTGTAAAGTTCCCTTTTGACTTAAGCTCTGTTTTCTGATGCAGGATGCTCCTGATAAACTCACTGCACACCAGGACCTGGCCTCTCATGCAGGCAGTGGAATCACAGGATGGCTGCTTTGGAAACACTAAAGTGGTTTACAAAACCTCCTGCTTATCTCTGCTGGTCTTTGGAGTCAACCACACTTAAATGGGTCTGACTGGTTATACCAGCACCAAAATGTTTCTGACTGCTTGAGTCCAAATAAAACAGCTGGCATAAGGCCTCTTTTTTTTTTTTTTTTTTTTTTTCTTCTTCTTCCTCTGAAAATAATGCACATTTAAAAGGAAGAAGAAAAAGAAGCTGAATAACCTAGATATGTTGTCTCAATATTAAAGTGTGATGAAGATTGATAAAAAAATGTGGAGAGAATTCAGGAAGGATACTGTCAAGTTAAAAATAAAGTATCATGAAGTCCTTTAAGACTAACATCAGGGTTTCTTGAGTAAAAAGTAAGAGTATTTATCATAGGGAGATTTGGCTTTATTTTGGATTTTACATTTGATTCTCTGGCTTTGCTGTACCACATAAAAGTCACCTTTTTGTTTTAATTTCAAAGGCCATGAGGTGTGACTGGAGGCAACAGCTCATCCCACTGATTTCAGGGGGTTAAGCCAAGGGATTTAGTCCACTCCTTAAAGGTGTTCAGATATAGTTTATGCCATCTGAGGTTGTGCTTGTTCCCAGCTGGTGTAACAAAGGATGCAAGCCATGTGGTATTTATACATGGAATTACTGATCCCTCTCATAAAACATGACTTTTACTTACATCACTACAGGAGTCCTATTCTTGTTATCAATGTGGTTTTGTTCCTGGAATCAGCAGAGGACCTCCTCTATTGAATTTCTAAGAAGTCACGGATGTACAGTGCACTGCGTGGCAGGAGCTCCTATTTATACTTCTATATTTTGGCACACATATATTAATACTTATAAAATGTGGGAAATGATCAGTGGTGAAAAAATATTTCTGGGGAAGCCTTGATATTAGAGTGCCACTCTATTTCCTCTTTCTATGTCTGAATCTTCTTGTTGCTGTGTAAACATGTCAAGAGCATTAACTGAGGCATCTGTGCACTGATTTCTCTGCACACAAGTTCTATCAAGGCATATAAAAATGTGTGTGATATCTAAAAAGAAACAAAATTCCCATCCTGAGAAGGCACATTACTGTTTCCTTTTCCCAAGAGAGAAAACTCCATGCCTTTCAGTAATCAGTGTCTCAGGGTCAAAATATGATCCCTTTTGGATCCAGAGCTCCTTTCCCTGCCTGAAGTCTGCCTGTATTCAGCTGCTCAGAGTTTGATGTGAGTTTATCACTTTTATCTAACTATTGAGAAATTTAAATGCAGACAATAGACCCATTTAGCTGCATTGTTTCTCAGTGTTGTCACTGGGGTGTTTTTCCATTTTTGATTTCTGGTACCAATCAGACTGCTGAGGAAACAAAAAAATCCTGAGTGAGCAGAGATTTCAGGAAAGCTTCTACTTGTGTTTCTTGACATGAGCTCTTCTTCAGTGTTTAGCTTTACTGCACTCTGCTGCTGAACAATGATCAATCTTTTGTTGCTGCTAAAATTAATCTTTCCTCAATGAGGTTTGAAAACACCTTTGAAATTTTTTGAGAGAAAAAAAAGTAGCAAGTAAGCATGAATATATTCAGGCACTGGAAATGGACAAAAAGTGGAGTTCCACCATGTGTTCACAAGAATGAAATTAATAAATTGGAAAGCATTAAAGAGGAATATAGCAGAAATGATAATGAAAGAAAAAAGGATATTTAGGGTCTTCTTAGATTATTAATGTGGCACTTGGAGTGAGCTGAAGGAGGTATGTTCCTGAAGAGATTATGGGAGATTGAGGAGAATTCGGCATCTCATTCGGGACCTCACAAGTTTCGTAAAATTACAGATTTAATAAACAAACCATTTTATGTCTCTGTAAGGAACTTAGAGGGGATTTCGAAAGTCAAACACTGAAGCCCCTTGCTTTGACTGTGGTGGTAAAAGTAACATCTGCCTCAGATGTTTTAACAGCAGACTGTTCAGATCATTCTTTTCAGCTATGGTAGGAGACTTGACAGACATAAACCATCCTACTCCTCTTTTCTACACTTCTATCTCTCATAAACTAAACATTACATCAAAGCACTCCTATGAAGGACATTCAGATTTAATTGTACCTTTCTCTTTCAGATGTTCAGTCCATTACAATGGCTTTTGTGGTGTCCTAATTAAAACAATAACACAGAAATAAAAGAAAAACATTTTTTTTTTTAGTCGCATCCCTGGGATGCCACAAAAATCTTTTTTGTTCTCCAAATCTGTCACCAAAGTCCTGTCAGAAATTTTTGCCACAGTCATGCACATTTACAAGTACTAGGATTTGAGATGTGAGAGTGGTATCCACAAATAAATTATCCCAGTGATTCTGGTAAGTGTGCTGCCTCTTCTTGTGAAGAATCTCCAAATCATCAAGTAAAAAGCATTTACCCCCAGGATGGGGAGTCAACATGAGGCCATAAACCAATTTTTTTTCTTTTAAAAACATGGAATTATGACATAAGCCTGGGGTAAATGCAAATAAAGTTAAAAAGAACCAAGAATCTTCACTGCTGCTTCAGCCAGCAAGGCTCTTTCTTCTCTCATTGCTCTATTTCTTTGTCTCCTCTTAAGCATACAGCTTTGGCCAGTGTTAACCCATACCTGGGACATGTCAATTCTTCCAGGTTTGCATGTTTGATTGTAGGATTCTTATGATTCACAAAATGTTACTGGAACATTAGCTTCTTGTCACGCTTTCAGTTTAAAATTTTGTTAAAGATTTCAAGTTCACAGTTGCAAGATTTCCTCTACTCTACAAGGTTTCTTGAGGAAAGTTAAAAGGCAAGTCTCAGACAAGGCACTCAAAAAACAAAGCCAAACAAGGCAAAGACAGTAACAGCTTGAGGAGCATTGAAAACTATGTTTTAGTATGAAGAGATAATAAACAATAGCTTTCAGGGTCTCATCATGATATATTGTCTCTATTTCAACACATGGTCTTTGTAAAGAGGACAAAACTGGTTTTATTAAAACATCAGTGACAACAACTAATGCATATCCTCAGATCATCTCCTCCCCTTGCCAGAATTCCTTGTGCCTGGCAGGTGCAGCTCATTCACTGCAACAAGAGGTGAAAGGTTTCGTGTTGTGATTGTAGAATCTTGGGGAGACAGCACTTAGCTGAGCACTCTTACTCTGTGAAAGCCTGAGAAAGTTTTCCTTGCAATCTGCTTCCCAGATTTCCTATCCACAGCTTTATTTAGCATTATGGTGGCTCATGACCCTGTTTCATGTGGAAAATATCTACTCCACCACAAAGAGGTGAAGTAAAGAGTTTCTTTGGTGACTGTGGGGTCCCTTGAAGTTTCAGCCATGGGAGTGTTTGTTTACCAACTTTTAAACCTCGTGTTTGATCCAGAGATACAGATGCCTAAGATGTGTCTATTTTAGTTTATTAAAGAGATGGGCATATACTCTGAAAAGGTCTCTAATCTTTGATGTAGTTGATGAAATATTTGTCTTGCTACCCTACATTGTTAGTGATATTGTTTCCATGTTCCAGGGCATGTATTTAGTGAAGCATCAAGAATTTGGCCCAAGAAAAAGATGAATTATGGTCCTAAAGTTGTGCATAAAAGCCACCATAGGAGTCAATTTAAACTGGGTTCTCAAAACCCCTTTAATGATCAGCAAGACATCACCTACAGATAAAGAGAATAATAAGAATATTAAGAGGGTGATACTCCTAATATGATTCCACACTGGAACTTAGGTTCCCTAAATTGGATCCCAAAAACATCCTCCAATGTTAAAACCTCAGCAGCTTATGCACTCTTCTTTCTTAGAAGTGAGTGATGTTGTGCTGGATGACCAGCAAATGGTTACCACATCTACCAGAGCTGTGCTCCTGAATTGCTGTTCCTCACAGAAGGGTTTCACAGTCCCCTCCTTCCTTCACCCAGTGGCACAGTGACAGCTGTGCTTTCCCTGTCCTTCTCCTCCCCTTCTTCCCATCTCTTAGTCTGAATTTCAAGTGCAGGTAGCTGTGGTATTTTACTTCTATTCCTCCATACTAGTTCAGCTCCCATAATTGTTGTCATTTATATTGTCTCCCAGTTTTTGGAATGCCATGTTTTGCAGCCATCCATACTCAGGACATTGGAACTGAAGCCCTTGTTTTCTCGTCAGGCTCATGTCCAGCCCTAATAAGAAAGAGGCAGGTGGTCTGTGTGCCGGTATTTTACCTTATCCAGGCTCCTGACTCCTCCTGAGGTCCAGAGAGGAGTGAAAAGCATTCCTACAGTGATTCATACAGTTTACTTTTCCTCAGAACCACTGACTCTGGGGAAAACGAGGTATTATTTCAAACATCTACCAGGTCATTTTCTACAAATGATGCGAAGCCACAAAGATTTTTTTAGTGACTCAAGAAGGTTTGATGGTGACATAAGCCTGCTGAGGGTTTTGCTGTTGGCCATCCTGACAGTGGTTTCCCCTGATACCACAGTTCTTAGTGCTGGAGCGGGGGTCAGGACCAAATGGCTCAGGAGCAGGGAGAGGAATTCATCCTGGGAAAGGCTAAAGGGTTTTCTCTGCTGATGTGGCATTTTAAGCCTCATCCCATTCTTTTGATTCTTTATTTTGTGCTTTCACACTCTTTTATTTCTGGCGGATCCAGCGATTTTGAGACAATATTTTCTTTATGCAAATTTCCTTCTGTTCAGAATATTAATCTCTGCCATCGGCACTGATGGACAAGAGTTAAAGTTTCATTTTAAATAGCAAGCTCTGGCAGAGCACACTTAATTCTCTGCTGTATTTATAAGATAGATTTACTTAATGGCATTTAACTCTAAAAATTGTAAACTCTAGGCATGCTGATCTCTTCCATGGTGTTGGCCTAAGAACAGCCGTGTAGGAATAGTTACCTTTCTTCCCTAGATACTTTAGTAGCAGATATTTTGCTGCAGCGTTGTTTTACCTGATTGGATTTCAACTTGAAACTGGAGTTTGCAATTATCTCAAAAGAAAGTAGTTATTTGTTACTGTAACCAAAATGAGTCTCCTACAAACAGTAGCTGTCAGCTGGCACCAGGTTTTCAAACTCTTATAAATTGAGATTTCCAATTATTTTGGCAAAATCCCAGGAGACCCTGATTTTTTTTTAACATGCTATTCTGCCTGTGGGAATTCACAGGGACCCATTCCACCCCCAGCAGAATTTTACACTGGGTCACAGCTGCAGAGCAGACACAACCAATAAATAAAAATCAAAGCCTCACAGCTTTCAGGCATTGTCCATTTTTCATAGCTTTCATTGCTGGCAGGGAGAGTGTGTTTTAAACCATTGGGCAAGATATCCCGTTCACGTTCATGGGAAGAAGTGACCAGTTTTAGCTGATAAGCACAGATTCTCCCTTCTCCAATTGCCTTGGAGGGAGGTGCTGCATCACTGCACAGGTTAAAAGGGCAGTGGGAGTCAGCTCAACAGGCTCATCTCCAGCACCATCCAGCCAAGTCCCACAGAGAAATAAATCTCTGCACAGGAGGTGGATACGGGCTTGGCGTTTCCTAAGAGGCTGAGATTCCAGCTCGCCTCACCCCTGGAGAAGCCTGAGCACAATTTCTGCTAAAGGTTATTGCTATCTGAGTATTTCCTAGCTCCAGAGTCAAGATAGGGAAAAGGGCTCTCCACTCCCACTTTGTTGTCTTGAGAGGAAGGGTGTCACCTTGGTGAATTTTCTGCACTCATTTCACCGCTCTTTCCTCCTCTCGGTTTCCACATCGAAAGCCGAAAGAGGGGCAGGCATTAGATTTCCACAGCTTTACAAAAACAGGCCAGCATATATTATTTATAAATTGCTCAGTGAGAAACCTTAAATTAGCCAGAATTTTAAAAAAGGAGATTGACAGCGTACCTAGATTTAGTGTTTGAGTAAGTGCACAAAATTGGAATTAAAATTGCCCGTGAGTAGAAAAGAGCTAACATTCACTTGACTGCCAGCTATTCAATGTTTGCTTTTCCCAAATTTCTTGTTTTCTTTAGGTTTCCATTAATTGCTTCATTAACATGAGCCACTTCCAATGAAATAATTGGTCAAGAATGCCCCAACAAGGGTTTTTCAGGTATTTTCAGGATTTTGGGTTTTAATCTAGCTCATGCTGTTTAGCAAATCACAGAAGAGAGAAGCATGGCTGCTTTCTCCCAGGAAATGTCACACCAGTGAATTAAGCAGGGCTCTAAAAGGAGCTGTGTTCTGTTAAAAAGGTATTTCCATCACCCTTCATGGAAACTCCAGGCCTCAGCACCAGGGAGGCACAGCCTGTGAGTCATGGGGAGCTGCAAAGAGGATTTTCATGTTGAAAATGCTCTCTCTCTCTCTAAGAAAATAGTCCCTCCACCTCAGCAGGGTGGAGCCTGGGAACTGATAAGAGCAGCAAGGGAAAAACAGCCTCTGGAGTCAAGGGAGGAAAAGGGAAAGGAAGGGCAGGATTGGTGACTTTCACCTTTTAAATAGCAGCATGTAGAGATTGCATTGGACCTCTCTTTCTTCTCCCTCCTGCTGTAAATTCACACACAGAAGACTTTTTTCCTTACTTTAAAGCTTACCCTCCTTCATTAGCATGGCTGGGTGACCATTGCTCAATCTGACAGGGACACAGAGCCAAATCCAAAACGTTTGATAGTGGTCCTCTTGTTAAACATGTGATTTACCAACAGCTGCAGTGATTCTACAACAAACATGTTCGTGTATCAGAGGACTGGGACACAAGTTTGTTTAAACAAATCCAATAAAGTTATCATGGGAAACTGAAGGAAGGGGCTCACCATTTTCCTGATAATAGTTACAATCCATATATAATCCATGGAAAGAAGACCCCTCTTTCATTCACAGTGTATCACATGGTTAATGCAGGAAGAAAAGTTGTTGAAGGATAAACTCTGATGTGATGTAGGATAAACTCTGCTGTGACTCAGACTGTGTGTGCTAAAACATGCATAATGCTGTGGAATTTGGGGCAAACACATGATGTTTAAGATTCTGAAGGAAAGAAGTGAGGAGAATGACAAATTCATGTAACATGTATTCTGAAGGCAGAAAGAACCTGTGAAGAGCTTTGGGTTCTCAGACTTGAGAATTATTTGAGGTAGCTCCTCTGGCTCAAATGTGCAAAAGCATCAGGCAATTGAATTCAAGGTCTGAAACAAAGACTGCCCTGATGTCTCTGGACTTTGAAATGCTGTACTTTACTGTGCACACAAGTGGTGTAGATGCCTTCAGCAGACAAATGTCAACTTTGAGGAGAAACAGTTCTGGTGCCAAATGTTAATTTTAAAAAGAAGTAGTTCTGGTGCCAATAGCAATAGAGACTGACATTAACAGTGGTGATTTTCTCCTCCTTTTCATATGTGGAGCCTTGTGCAGAAGCGTCGGGCCATGAGCGAGCAGCATGCACACCCCATTATGAGCAACAGAATCTGGAAACCCTGGGAACAATTTTAATGAGATGACAATAGTGTCTAAACTCCTAAAACCACAAATTTTTGTTTCCCTAATGGAAATGAGCTACGGGCTGGGAAGTGGATGGCTCCAATTCTTCCTGGCTTCCAGTTCCTTCCATGTTTCCTTGGAAAGATGACACAAACTGTGCACACACACTATTTTCAATTAGCAAAGTAAGCAGGCACAGTTACTGCTCGGCTTCAGTGGGTATGTCTTACAAAGACAATCTCAGAGGTGTCTAATTTAATGATAGCAAAGGTTAATTAGGGGATAGAAAGGCCCTGCTGGAATTTGAACTACCTATTATTCTGAGTTTAAATAATGCAAATTTAGTCAGCTGGAGTTAGAGAGATGGTTTAATGAGCAGTGTCCTGTGGTGAGGGTAGAGGGGTTTGAACTGCAAACACAATTTTTTTGGTCTCCAGGCCTAGGGAGAATAGTGGTGGCTTGTCTGTGGGGAAGGACTCTGGGCCATTTGTAAGGAATACACAGAGAAAAAGTAGGACATGAACCTCGTGTAGATTTCTTCTTTGTTAACCCTTGTCTGCTGTGTGTTTTCATGAGTCTCCACATGGCTTTGATTTCAGACCTTCAAAATATATCTTCAGTTCCTTCCCTGGCCTCCTTTGCAAGACTTAGCAATGCAAAACAGAAAATATCCCCTGAATTTAAGTCTTCATCAGTGGCTTGAAGTGAGGAAAGTCCTTTTCAAAAAGCTCAGCACTCGTAGGAAGAACAGCTTGTTTCTGATTGTTTTCCATGACAGCACCTCTTCTCTCTGCTCGTGGCCCACAAAGCCTCACACTTTTCTCTGTATTAATTGTTTTCCTTCATTGCTCTATTTCTCTGTTTAAACCTTTAACCAATGCTGAAGTTGCCTGTCATGAGCAGTGGCCTTGTGTAGCCCACGAGAGAAGGCTTTGTGCACAGCTGGGTTAGCAGTGTCACACACCCCAGGGATCAGGAGGACCTGCTCCCAAGCCTTCTTCTGGCCACTGGAAACCTCCTGGCCACAAAGCAGAGCAGTGCCCGCCCTGTCCAGAGGACAATTTCCTGACAGATGGAAACTGTCATAAACCTGACTTTATTTCTCTCAGCCCTCTCAGGCCTTGCGTGGCGGAGCAGGGAATGTGGTGGGAAACCAGAAATCTCCCAGGGCTTCTCCGTACGAGCTGTTCTTGGCTGTCAGAGATCTCCCTGAGGCTGCCCTTGGTTGGGCTGAGGCAGAAAGCATTGCTTGAGTCATCAGGCGTTTGAGAAGCAGCAAAGTTTGTGTAAAGCCCACCATTTCCCCTCCATTCCACATGGAAGGTGGAGTGGGCCAGAAAGAGGTGCCAGGTTGGTTGGTTTTCTATGTGTCTCCACTAGATCTCCACTAAAGTGAGCTATTTCTAAATCAGACACTCAAAATGTATTGCTTTAGCACTCCTAAATGACAATACATTTGGGGTAACTTTGCAGCCCTGTTTCAGTGTTGAGGAAAACCTGGAGGAGGCTACAGTAATCTGAAAACTGCCCACGGGTGTGCTGCAGGGAGGAGAGGGGAAGCCAAGGTTTGCAAGAGGAAAAATAAAAAAAATGATGAAAGCAAGCATGAGCCAAAACATAAAGTCTCATTTTGCTCCCATGTGCTAGTGCTTGAGCAGACTATTGTTCTGGACTCAGAGATTGGTTCTTAATTATGTTGAGCAGTGAATGGTTTAAATTACAGGCGCATAGTTTGGTGAGCACAGAGCTGTTAAGAATTTTGGCTGGAGAGCAGCTGCAGGGCTGCTCTGAGATCTCAGGAGGTGGCTGTAGCTGGAGGTGTTCTCCAGAGTTAGGAGGCCTTGCCACCTGATGTCCCAAGCTTGAATGCTTTATCTAAATCTGCCCTTGTCTTTATTCTGCTATTTCAATCTAAAATAAAACATCTTGTATTTATTGTATCATCACATTTAGACACTACCATTTTGGAATCTCCTGTGGACATCATCAGATCCAGATGTTTGCAAATGTCATCATCCATACACTAAAATGATTACAAATGGAGATATATTTCTGTAAGCTGTTGCTGCTCAGTGCAGATTGCCAGTTTCCACTGGCTTGGAGGAGTGTTTTCTTTTTAATGGGGTAGGGATGGCCCCAAGTTCAATATTGCAGATTTTTAAATTACACATATTGTTGCATGAAGCACAAGTGGTTGCAGTCTCTGTTCACTCATAAATTTGGACTGATTTCCTACGAGATTACTAATTTTAACATGTGGAGGATGATTTTAATAATGGGATTATAAAATCTGAGTACCTGTCTTTATCTGTAAATAGTGTGATGTGGGTTCATTACGCTCTTTGATCAAGGTATTAAAAATAGAATTAATTTCCAGAGAAGAACTGTTTTTCCTTCAACACACACCCTTTGCCTAAATTATCTGACAACTGCACTGGTATTTATATGTACTGTACACAGCTCTGTCTGGTTTGTGGATGAATGCTACTGCCCTCTACTGCAACAAATACACTCTCCAGTCTAAGTTTATACAAAGTGTGGGGAAATGATTTGTATGGATGCCGAGACACAAGCAGACACACATCCAACACCTCAGAAGGGGAAAGGGATTGTGCTGACCTCTTCGGTATTGCTCTGGATGTCAGGACAAGATTGAAGTTTCTACAGAAGGGAAAAGAAATCACGTGCCATAACTTGCTCTTATTGCTCTTATTGTGTCCTAATTAGTAAAGCCAAGCTACATTTTAGATTTTCCCATCCATTTACTGATTTAGAAACAATAGTAACAAGTCAGGGATTTAAAATTCATGACTTTGGCCATCAGAGGGATATCACAGAGCTGAAATTTCAGGTACTCTTTTCTGAATATGGCAACTGTGCATTAGGTAGACCAGCTTTCAGACACAATTAACAAAGTTAATTGTGCACTCAAGAGTGTGACTCTTAATCCAGGATTCTGGGGGAAAGGTTTCTGGTTTGACTCTTGGGAAAAAAACCAAAATGGTAGGACAGCTCTGTCTTCCCTAAACCTTTGTGCTATGTGCACATGACATTGTAGGAATACCCTAATTTTTGCCAGGGAATTAAAGTCCTGTAATTTCACTGGAAGGAATATGTCTTGCTCTTTCTCCAAAAAAAAAGAAAAGAAAAAGTAATTTTTTCAGGAAATAGAATGAGAAATGGTAATGTACATCAGACTTTGATTTGGAATTTGAAGAAATGGTGATTCAATTCTATTGAGTGGAACGGATGTTTGATTTAGTGGTCTGGCTGATGTTAATGATTTCAATACCTCAACATGTGAAATTTTTTCAATGGCTGAAAGTTGAAAGTCAAAATAGATCCAGGTAAAGTTAATATGTAGCTAGATTTTTTAAATTATACATTAGCACAAATACTTTCTCCAGTGTATTTTTTTACAGACCTTGTGATGAATCTATGGCAAGTTTGTGCAACTTCAACAACTCAAAAAACCCAGGAATATGAGGAGCTGCCAGATTCCAGCACCAACTGATCCTTTTAAATTGGAAGAAATTGGAAATGGGGTGGAATTGTTATCACAATTATATGTGCCATAAAGATATTGTTTTCATGAGTAGTCACTGCCAGGCTGGTTAAACTACGCTCAATAAACCCTGGGCCCAGGGGCCTCATGAAACGGTTCTTCATGAGTGGTCCTCATGTTGTTATTGGACAAGGTATTAAAGCTCTTGGGGAGGAATGGCTGCTGATACTGAGAAAAATATTTCTTTCAGCATCATATGTATGCATCACACAGTGCTGTGAGAAAAGAGTTTGTGTCGATATACTATTGAAGTAATACTATGGATATACTGAAAACCATATTGAAGGTTAGTTGAAATTAGGGCATTAAGAAACATCCTATTAACACCCTAATCCCTTGTTGAATTAGACCTGAAGTAAGAGAAACAGAGGTTTTCTCTAGAATAATTGACTAAGTCATCCTCTGGAGAATATTCATCGTGTGACAAAATTAATTTTCCCATCATGTCTTTGCTGGAGATTTGATTCCTTTTAGTTGGTCTTGGGTAGCAATGAAGAAAAAAAAAGGCAACAAAAAAATGATTGTTGAATCTCTTTGTAAACTCTCAAGCTTAAAGACTCAAGCTAAAATCTGACTTGGGTTTTCTGTTAATCCAGCACATGATTTATTTACTATAAACAATCCTGAAGCACGGGAAATGGTTTCCAGAGAACAGAACATGAGTTTTCTGGACAACTTGAAAAATCTTTTTGTAATGAAACCTGTGGATTGAAATTGTTAAAGGGTATTTTGTTTCCAGTTTAGGTATCTGGCTTGACGGGATCAGTCAGTCTTCTCAATCCAGTCCAAAAACACGAACCACTGAGCATACAAGCATTAATCAAAGCTTATGTGTTTAGTGGCTCATAAGGATGTAAAAAGAACATTTCTCTCCTTTTTGGACGCTGAAGCACAAAAAGTAGGTGAACTGTGGTTTCCTCTCAGCAGCCATGAGCTTCCTGTGTTCAAGCAGTAGTGATGGTGAAATGGGTATTGCAAAACTTAGCAGAATCATTCTGGATGTACAGGTCAGAAAAGATGTAGAATTTGGTAGGTGACTATGGAGAAGAAAATTCAAGCACCTTTGATTCCCCTGCTTTCTTTGAAAAATGTCATCTGGACAAAAGACACGAAGAATGCTCTAAAAAAGACGAGGATAACTTTTATAGATACGCATTCAGGTTTTGACTGGAGAAGAAATTAATTTAACCAGCAGGCTCAATGACTAACAAAGAAATGAACATTTTGAAAATTATCCTCTCAGCGACAATTAGATTGAGACATCACTTCCTATAGCATTGAAAATTGTACTAAAAGCCTAATTCTGCAAGACACACTAGGATTGCACTCCAGGAGATGGTACAGTGGATTGTAAACATTGCTTTCAAAAATGTAGCACTCAGTCTATGCTGATCAAAGTAAGATAAACAATGTACAGTTTAATCATTTATTTTTGGTGAAAGTATCTTAATTGAACAAAACTTTTTTTTAAGATCTAGAGCTCTGCTAGACAGTCTGAATAACCATCATAACAATCATAACAAGGCAGCCTCAGTGGTTTCTGAAATGGATGATAACATTTTTTAACATCTTTTCTGTTGATATATAGTATTGTTTTTCTGCTCTAGTATTATAACTTGAAATTTTGCCAGATATATATCCACATGAATCAATGGTTTATTGTCAGTTTTAGGCAATGTGGAATTTTCAGTCATCTCTCTTTTCTCTCTCCTTCAAATGCTGCCCTCACAGTTATTT
Source organism: Sylvia atricapilla (assembly GCF_009819655.1). NCBI lineage: Eukaryota > Metazoa > Chordata > Aves > Passeriformes > Sylviidae > Sylvia > Sylvia atricapilla. The sequence goes on from NC_089143.1 coordinate 67,025,426, forward strand.
TGGACCATTCCTTGCACATAAATGCATGATTAGAAAAAAACATCCAAGGTTGTGTACTGGTACATAACTCGCTCAGTAGAATCACAATTCTGTTCCTTTCCATTTCTTGTCCTGTGTTGCTTCATTTCTTCCTGGAAGTTCATTGCCTAGCTCTGAAGAGATTGGTTAGGAATGTAGATATAAAACAAGTTTGATGCTTGGACCATACTTCTTCCTCTTTAAGCAACTACTACTTGCTTAGAATTTTGAAAAGATTGCAGCTCATCTGCTAATGAATATGTGAAACTGGGCTGGGAGCAAAGCACCAAAATTCACCAGTGGTGTACTCACCTATGTGGGTCAGCAAATGTGACATGAAACAGAACATTTTGGTACCTCAAGTGGCTTTTAGACAACTCCAGGAAAAGTGTGTAAAGCTTGCACTGGCACAGGTATGTGACTCAAAAGAATACCCAGACCTCAGCTAGGCAGAAGAGCTTGAGCTGTTCTGACAGTGGCATGGAGCAGAGAAATCCTGTGAGTCCCACCACTGTCCAAAGCTTGTTGATGCTCACGGAGGATCAGTTCTGACTTCAGCTCCTTTTGTGATGCCAGCTGTTGCACAAATGCTAAAATCCCGTGTAAGCATAGGGCATAAAAGTGATAAATTCAGTTTTGAATTAAGGCTGTAGGGGGATTTCAGCTTAATATTTAAGATGAAGTCAAGTATTTGTACAGGAAGCTGGCCATTTACCTTCCTATGTTTATCCCTCGTTACTGCCTGGTTGTATGCAGCAGACATCAAGTTGGCAAACTGCAGTTTTTCAAAATCTTTAAGTGAACTTACTTTGGCACTAGAATGCTATATTGCTTCATTTTGCATGCTTGAGTTATACAATTCCTGGCGGTAAAAATTGCACTTTGGGTTGGTGGGTTTTTGTTGGTTTTTTTTTTTTGGTATTCATTCTGCTTAGGAAACTGAAATCATAAGCGGTTATGTCTTGCCTGGAAAACTGTAAGCCAAGTGCCCAATTTCCTCTTTTTCATACAGCACCAAAAGGTCTCCACTGATCTCCAATTAATAAGATTCTGGTGATGTAAAAGTGGGGCAAGAATGGATTGAATCTCAAATGCATTTGCGAATTTCATTGAGATTCATCAAATTTGGGTCTAATGAACTAAAATAATTATCTGTATGTTTGGCAACATTTGTCTCCTGATTAATATTTTTATGTTCAGATGTTAGATTACTTACAGATGATTTCTTTTTGCTTACTTAGCACATTTCCATTTTTAAGTGATTTTGTGTAATTTTGCAAATATTTACGAAACATTACAACACTGGGATTTTACAAGTGGGGCAAAACTAAAATGGGTCTCTTACATTAAGATCTTACTGCACTGTAAAGTGCATTCCTTCTCATTGTTTTTAATTAGCATAATGCCCTTCAATTTCATGCAATTATGTATTTTCTTGAGATGAATTGCACAGAAAAAGCACTGCTAATTTTTTTGCTTCCATTACAGTTTACAAGATTATTCCTAATGCCATAGGGTAAATATTTTAACTTTGTGTTCAGAAATAATGAAATAGCAATCATCAGTAAATCTTACACTAATGTTTGGATTTGTCCATTGTAATACCCTACAAAGTTTTACTAATGTCAGTGTATAAATGCAGGTTGTTAATTTATTAAGAACTGTGGCAGCCTGGTTGCTTAACTGGTGTTTTTTTAAAGACATATTCTGTGTATTTGAGTGATTAAACCAGCACTAAAATCACATCTCTGTCTCCATCAAGACTTTCAGGTTGAGAGCATTTGGGATTCATTCCCAACTCCACCATGTTTTTTTTTTTCACTTGAGCATTAGCACATCAGATAGCAAGAAAATAATTCACAGCTGTCTTGGGGCTTGATTCACCCATCCCTGACATCAAATTTACACCAGTGTAACTCTGTTGAAAACCATGATATTACTCTGGTGCTGTACTGGTTTAATAGAGTCACAAATCGGGCCTTAGGGGGGTTTCTTGGTTACTTCTAATTTTCTGATTAAAGCAGAGTTATTGAAACTCATAAAATCCATGGAACATTGTTGCTCCACTGTGGGCTATCTGCATCAGAAACCTCATTTCATTCTGGGCCTTAAGCAAATTCCCAGCTGGCCTCGGCTCAGTGAAGGTACATTCAGTCAAATGTTTCAGCAGGATTTTTATTTTTCAATTTGCATATTATTTTAACCACATTCCAGAGCTTTGCAACCACAGAGGCTCAAAATACTCCACAGATTTTGGATTCTTAGGCAGTTGTGAGGCACCATCTCCAAACTCATGCTTCTCTTCCCTACCGCACCATTCCTCTTCATACACCTAACGAAACAGCAGATTGCTACTCAAAATATTTTCAGGGTCAAGCCTTTGGGCATGAGAATTTATTATTCACTCACTGTCTATGGCCTGTAGGGCTCAGCTTTCCAGCACAGCATCCAAACCTCCAGGACAGCAAGGAGAGAAAGGAATGGAGAGAAACAGAAGTGGAGAAACTACGAGGGGAATGATTGCACGGCGTCATTTCGTGTCCCAGAGAAGGTGCAGTCAGGCGTGGTCTGACCCACTGCCATGGTGTGTAGCCCTGTCTGTGCCATTTGGCAGAGGGCAGGACTAAGTTCTGCTTGCAGGCAGCACGGAAGGTGCTGATGGACTCAATTTGTAGATTAGTGTAGTGACAGGACCCAAGGAAACGGCAGGAAGCTGAGTCAGTGGAGGTTTAGGTTGGATATCAGGAAAAGATTTTCACACAGAGGTGTTTGGGCACTGGAACAGGCTCTCCAGGGAAGTGGTCACAACATCACCCAGATGTTGTTGAACACCTGACAGAGTTCAAGAAGTGTTTGTGCAACACTCTCAGGCCCAAGGTGTGACTCTTGGGGATGGTCCTGTGCAGGGCCAGGAGTTGGACTCCATGGGTCACTTCCCACTCAGGGTATTCCATGAGAACAGAAATTGTCCTGCCGCCTTTGCTGCAGGGGGAAGAGGTTGGCTGCTTCAGGAAAGTCAGTCTAAAAGAACCCTTGAAGTGTGCAGTGCTTTCAGGAACAATATCATGTATAACTAAAATGTTGTTTTTTTTAATTATGCTTTACTCAATACAGACAGTCCAAAAGGCAATCAGAGAGCTCTTTTATTTCCTAAGAAGTTAAAATTTAGCAGTGCAGAGACCTATGAAATACAGAAAAAAAAACCCCTCCAAACAAAACATTTAGGGGAGAAAGAAAAAGAAGAAAGAAAAAAGCTTATTTAATTTCAGAATAGTTCTTGGTATACTTAAAGCCCTGAATGAAGATTTATGTTGGTCTTTCTTGATCCAAACGGGTTACCTCTCTTTAATAACAAAGCTTTCTTTGAGAATGTTTAATGCTTATTGCTGCTGCCAGATACAACCTCCCGCTTTTTCAAGGTTTTGAAATATACTGGGCAGTTCCTAAGCTTTCTTTGGCATGTGAAGATAATTCATATGTTGGACTACAAACCAACTGCTCACCCAAAAGCACAGGAGGCCCGGATGATGTAAATTAGGAATAAACAAAAGGAACTGGAAAATTCTGTAGAGGTAGCATTTTAATAACTGTGCTTCCACATTATATGATGGAAAATACCTTGTGAAAAGTGAATAGTCTGCCGAGGATCCTCTGCCTTTTTGCTATAAAAAGGTTCGTTCTCTTTTCCCCTTACATGTGTACTCAACAGATAACACAGAAAATGCTAATCCCAGTTGAAGGCTGGTGAGAGGGGAAGAAAAGGAGCGAGACCAAAGTAATAAATCTGGATCACATACTCCAAGAGTATTGGCACAGTGACGGCAGCAGATGCCCAGGAGAGAGGGTGTTCAATCTGTATTGCATCACACAGAGAGTTGCACACATGGTGGGTTTTTTCCAAAGCTTAGTATTCCTTCTGGAGCGCCGGGGGCTGCAGTGCCCCAGAAATGCCCTTTAAAAGCCTCAGGTGTTTAAATTTATTAAATTTAAATTTAATTTTTAAAAATTATTAAATTTATTGTTGCCCATCATGCCAGTGCTGATGTGAGTGGAGGAGATTCCAGCAATGTGCCCATTTCCATGGAGTACATCGAAGAACAGTGGAGCAGAAGATAAAACTTGGATGAAGATACTCCCCCAAGAAAGCTTTGGTTTTGTTTGCAAACTGAGACAAAGTGTATATAAATTAATAAACTGAAACGTCTGTAAATAGCCTATGAAAACATGCTACAATAAAACAGTTCAGGACTCTTCTTCATTATCCCACTTCACATTTGAGGGGATGACTGGAAAAGAAGATCCTCTATTTTTTTAAGAAATCCACAGGCCTTACAGCAAATGAGTGTGTTTTCCAGTTCAAATATTATGAGTATTCTTTAATGTTTGCACAGGCTCGGGATTTCTGAGCCCATGTAATAATCTGCAAAAAGATCCCACTTTTTTTTTGCTTTGCTGAGACTCCCACATGGCATGGAGTGGAAAACACTTTGCTGTGGCATGTTTAATAGGTTGCAGAGTAGGCAGTATGTGGTTCCTTAGAGCAACTGGGATGAGAGAAGATAAAATATGTCCTGCTTTCCCAAAGCAGATTGTATGGCTCTGTGGCTACCTGAAAGGAAAGACCACTTCCAGTTTAGCCACACAGACGTAATCCGTGTGTATTCTTAGATTTATGAGTGGCTGCATTACCGTGCAATTAGTCTGGATTACCAAAATGTGGGATAAGAGGTGGGGGGAAAGGGTTTGCTTCTCATTATTTTTTCCTCTGAGCATTCATCTGCTTTACTCAGAGTTTCCTATACCTGATTCTTCGGTGTCTGTGGCCACCAACAGAGTTTCCCCCAGCCCCAGCAGTCTGGTTTAAATGTGTGTGCTGTACATTCTCCTTGTCCAGAGGGTTCTGGTAAAGGCATTTATCTGTTGAATGACGTGCAGACTGCCAGATTCAACAGATGACAGCTTAAGTACAACACTAGTGACCACCAATGGTGTGGTTTTTATTTTGGGATCCTGCTTTTTCTTAAAAAAACCTCTAACTTTGCCATTATTGACTTTTAAAAAAATTCCTTTTTCAAGCTGTTTCTTTTGTTTTGGTGTATTCTTCTGTTCTGTCTCATATTAAGGACTGATCTTGATTTCATGTGCCCTAATTTTGTGCTGCCCCTCCTCTAGCCTTCAGCAGTTTTTGGTGGTTTGTGGAGGAGTTTGGGAACAGATGTGGCCAAACAGGCACAGACACAAGATGATGCTGACTCCCTCCCTCCCTCTCTCTCTCACCTGTTGGCCATTTGCTGCCCTATGATAAATTTGAGACATAAGGGAGTTCAGAAAACACACAGATCATGATTCCTTTTTGTTTTTCTTGCCCCTTTTTTTCAGACAGAGGTCTGTACAAAGGCAAGACAGGGGCGACACAGGGACATAAAGCAGGCAGATGGAAAGCACAGTCCCGAGTGCTCCAGTTTTGGTTAACTTTGCTGTCAGCAGGAACCTCCTCATGTGGGTCCTGCTCATGGGTGCACTGATCTGGGAACAGCTTTGGCAGCATTGTTTTGGGACGAATGCTGTTCTGTACTGATGAAATGGAACACAGGTCAAGGTAATCTCTTCAGCGGTGTCATGCCGTTCCCTTAGGAAAGGTTTAGAGACCCAGGAAATTAAAAAGTCAGATGGATGCCAATGGGTAGAGGGCAAATGCATCCTAACACAATCCTGCACATCACCACAATCCTTAACAGGGATTTTCTTAGGAAACAACATATGCAAAGATAATAACCTCCCTGCTGGTGCTGGCACATATCTGCCTTTCTGGCGGACTCAGATTCATTCATATGCACAACAGGGGGGAAAGGATTATTTTAGCCTTCTTATTTTCTTTCCTAGTTCACATCATTTGCTGAGTATGTACAAATAGGAAGGTTGCCAAGTTGTTTACAAGAAGATCAGCCATGATTTGAGCCAAAACTATCAGTCCAAGTGCCCTCAAGCTGCAGGGATTTTCTGATGTGGCTATGACTCCAAAAGCTGTGACTCAGCTCCATCTCTGCGCTGGAGTGAATGTCAAAGTGAATATCTGAGCAAAAGCGCCATTCTAAGTTGTACTGAGAGCTCCCACTGAGTGCCAGACATGAGAAATCACCCTGGCTCTGTCAGCATAACTCTTCCAAGGCACAGGTAACGTACAGCATAAATTTGAGCTGAGAAATTCTCTTTTAAGTGTTTTTCCTTTGAAAAATCTTACTGAGCTCCTATCTCTTCCCCTCCCAGACCACCCACAGATACCACCCACAGACCAGTCACCCCGTAGTCTTTAGAGGTCATCTGTCATTCTCACTATCTTAATCCTGAGAGCATAGGTGCTCAATCAGAAAAATAAGCTCAAACAGGTGTTTAATGTCAAACACACAATTCATATCATTAGAATATGATTAGAATGAATATTGACATCTAAGTCTTTATTTCCTGGTAAGTGTTTGGATGTTGAATATGCGTGTAATAACAAAGGGATGACACAAGAGATTGGACATTTGAGAGGAGGAATTCTTGCTGTAAAGAAATCAATGGGAGGTACAACATCAGCTCTGAAACACCAGCATGGTACCAGGAATGTTTATACAAAACAGTCAGACCAGTATCATCCTCCAAAATGATGCTGTGAATCAGGGTATATTGGAACAACATTGTCAGTCCTTGTTTTCTTACTTTTTTTAAAAAAATCTTTCCTTCATATATTATAATATATTATATGTTGATTGAAAGTGCAAAGTAGATGAGTGTCAAGGAAGAAATTTCCCAATCAATCAAAACGGAAGAAAATATTTTGACGATGTCTTGTTGGATTCATCCTCAGTCTTACACTGCTGTATTTGTTTTCAAGTACTCTTGAGTGTGATACTCCTGTGCTAAGAGAGCTGAGATGTTTACCCATGCTTTTATTGTCTCTGCCCCTATTGACAATGGTCACCTCCTGTTCTCTGCCCTCTCTAAGGCTCATCCAGATGCAGATGCCACAGGTGACCTCCCTTCCCCACCACTGTGGTTAAGGGCACCTCTCCACTGAATTGGCTCATCATTTGCAGCACTAGAGGAGCTTGCTATTTGTCTTGTTTGAAAAGACAAATTCAAATTTGCCTCTTCTTGATTAAGTCATCTCTCACACATACTTTCATGACACCTTTGCTATGGAGCTGCTAAAATTTTGAGTTGTTATTTCTATATTTTGTAGTAAGCATGATATTTGAAGGGTTATTTTTGAACAGCTTTTCTAAAACCTTGCTTTCTCCTCATTTGACTTCGTCTTTATGGCTTAGGCCCTGTGCCTCTATCCCCCTCTAAGAGAAAATGATTTTTGGTTTGAAATACATTGTTATTTTTATTTTTTAAATTTGAAATGCAATGTAATAATGGCCACGATACACACGTGTCTGAGGTTGACTACATGATATTATTGCTGTTTATTGCTCCTGTCATCTTTGATTTCCCCTTCTTCTGCAGATTTCACTTCTTGAAGCTTGTCTTAATTTCAGACTCGGATCCCACCAGTCACACATCTGCTTACCTTTAGTCATCTGTGTATTCCCATTGATTCCACTGAGAATACACATGCACTTTAAATTAGGCACATGTGCAAGGTTTTTGGAATTAAATCCTGGGAAATGTAGTCTACTTGTTGTTATTTTTCCCAACTTCAACAGCCAGTGGCTTCTGCAGGTGGTCAGACCTGCAGGGGTTTAAACACCACTGTTGGTTAAGAACAGGCAGTTGGCCGGAAAACAGCAAGATTTGAGAAAAAGTCTTGACAATATTAAGATTTTTTTTTTTTCAGCAATAATAATGGTGTGAGCTCTCATAACGAGAGCTGCTCCTAGGACAGCAGAGCTGGCAAAGACCCAACATTTTATTCTTATTTCTTGAGGCGGTGCTCAGATCAGAGGCAGTTTTCCTCAGACACAATTTTCCTCCTTTCCTTAAGTAAATCAGTGCCATCAGAAGCACGGGGCAGGAGGGATAGGGGAAGTAGCAATCTGTAATTTTGTTGGAGAAACACCCCCCATATAATTGAAGTTGTGCTGTTTGGCAGTTGGGAATGACAGAAAAAAGTAACCGAACACCAGGACTACAGAAGTTTCTGGGAAAAACTCAGGAGGAAAACTAGACTGAAAGGCAATCTGTACTGTCAAGATTGACTACGCTATTATAATTTGGTTTTCTTATTTTGTTTATTTCCTTCATATTTAAACTATTGCAACAAGAGCTGAAAATAACTCATATTTCAGTTTGCATTAAGCAGTACTATAACTTCAATTTGATAAAAAAAAATGTTAGAGAAGCTGAAAGCTATGGTTTTCTAAATCACATGCCAATGATATCTGAAATTATTTGAACGAATTTAAACCATTAAAATAATTACATTTATTTGAAAAAAACATATTTTTAAATTTTTTATTCCCATTGATGATACAGACTAGCTGTGGCAGATTAAGAATGTGAAAGAAAAGGAAAACTGTAGGATGACAATTAAACGACATCTTAATTTTGATTTAACAATCCATTCCTCTAGAAACGCAAACTTTCAAAACATTATTGAAGATGCAGGGAAGTTTAATATGTTTAATTCCAGCATACCTTAAACACAGGTCTGAAAACAGCATCATTCCCAAAAGGCAGAAATTCTGAGCTGCCACCATCTCTGCAGCTCTGCAGCCAATATCTGCTTTGTTTATTTATCCTGGGAAACCTCTGTGAAGGAGCAGGATCTCAGGGCAGCTCACTTGGGGCCAGATGAGAGGAGGTGGGAGGTCAAGCTTTGCCTCCAGCTCATCCTTCCTGGCTTTCCCCTGGAGGCTGTTCCTGTGATGAAAGAGCTCCTGCAGCTCTGGGTGCCTGCTGGGAATAGGAACCCAAAAGAGAGAGAAAAAGTGAGATAGAGAGAAAAGCAGGGAGAGCAAAGAGTGTAACTCAGGGCTTCCTGCCCTCCTGAAAATAGCCCTCCAGTCTCAATCTTCTGCTGCACAGAAGGGCATGAGGTGATCTCAGCTTCGGAAATTAGATAAATTAGATAAGCTAATTAATTTTTCTGCTAATTTAGAATAATTTTGATTATGTTTGATTTGCCAGTTTTATTCCTATAATCTGTTGGTAACTTGATACCTTTAAATTTTAGAAAAAAAATATTCCTCCCTTTCTACATTTCAGCTGTTAAATAAAAAAGCAGCAATTCATAAGGAGCACAAAATCCCCCAGGGGTGAATGCACTGGAGATCCAGAGACAAGTTTTTCACAGTCAAATTTTTGCACTCTTCCCTGCTATCTTACAGGCAGGGCAATAGTGATTAGGATGATCTCTTCTTTCTTCAGTGTATATTTATGTTTCCTCTGCAACAATACACATCTTTTTGTTATTCTTTGGGTACAACACTATCTGCAAACCATCATTGCTCCATCTGATACGGGCTAAATGTTGACAAAGAAACAAAGAAAATATACTTGTTGAAACAAGCTGACCTCTGGCACCAGAAGTGCAAATAAGTGAATGCCCTGGGATGTGCCTTTTATTATTGCTAATTGTTCTTTAAACACCACGAGTCTCATCTCAGTTTGGAGGACAAAGACCTCTCCAGTGCTACATTAGACTGGGGGCAGGACCAGCAGCCATGGGCTTGCCCAGACTGATAAATCCGTGAAGACACGAGTCAGGCTAGCTGTGTTGATAGCAGCTCAGGTTCTACCAGCGCTGATGGCTTTTGGAAGGCTTTTGGAAGGCTTTTGGAAGGCTTTTGGAAGGCTTTCTTCCACCCTGCATCTCTCATCTTTCAGGTCCATGTGTCAGGGAGAGCTGACTACATACTCAGATATTAGATAGTACCTGAAAGTATTCAGCTGTTTTGGGTGGTGTCTGGAAGCCAGTTCTTCTTAAAACTCATCTTCAGCAAGTCCAAAGAATCTTCCTGTGTCGTTTATCCAGAAACTGTCCAGGAGCCAAGAAGTTCAGACCAACCAAGAGCATGAAAATGTAATTAAAAATGTACATGGATGCTGCACAGGAGGAAATCTCTGGGGCTGTGAGGCTTAACAGGAACAAAGCATCTTACCCCAAGTTAAGGGTATTTGAAAGGTATTTAACCTTCATTCTGGCTATTTGCACTCAATTCCATGTCATTATTCACAATATCAATAGAAGCAAAAAGTGAATTTGCCATAGCTTCAAATGGGGCCTACGTTGCTTCCCCAAATGACAGCACCTCCTTAAAAAGGAGTAAAGAAGAGTGCACTGTGTAACCCGAACTGCAAAATGCTATAAGCAAAACATGGCTTTAATAAACAACATGTTTTCTCCATTTCGTAGAGCACATTTTATAAGAAAAGATTGCAATTACAAAAAAACCCGTCTAAATACATAAATATAAAATTAGCTATTTCAGCTTAATCAATTTTTCAGGAAAATGTTAACACCGGGGACATACTGGCAACAGTAAGACCAATGTGGGACATGATGTGGGTGAGGATTTCTGTGTCACTGCCTTGTTTTTTCACTGTAAGGAAAGCAAAACAGTGACAAGTCATATATTCATTCATGCATTTTACTCTTTCCATTTATTCCCCCCTTTTGCCAGAAAAATAATGAAGCATACAGCAGATGACATAGCTGTACATAAATAAATATTTATTCAAATCCCCTGCTTGCAGTCACTACCCACTAACAAAATACCAGAATCAGCTGGATTTCTGGAAAGCAGAATGTATCCAGAAATTTTGCTTAAGTTATGCAAAATAATGCTTGTTTAACTGCAACTTCCAAAGTCTCATGTGGTTGTAAATGTTTGTGTGTGAGTACCTGTGTCTGTTGATGGTATGTGAAATAAAGCTCTTGGGCTTTTCACATCCATTTCACTTTCCTTCCTGTTGCTCTCAAGTATATATTGCTGACAAGATTTATCCTAAGTGCACATGAGGTTTTCTGTTGAAGATATCAGTTTTATAGGACTGATGCACATCTTTTTATTTTTTTCCTAATCAGAGTTTGAAGAGATTCAGTCCCGTGTATCTGGCATAAGAAAAGAACTGTATTAAATGACACAGTCTTCTCACTTTCTTTACAAATTATTTCTTATGATTCAAGTGACAATGAACATAAGGAAAAAAACATCTATTTGTTAATATTTTTGAAAGCAAGTCAAAATCCCATGCCCTGTAGCTAACAAGTAGTACAACAGGTGAGATAATCCACATCTCTCCACACATTTCTACAGATGTTTAGGAGTTTGTTTTCCTTAGGAGATAAATGGGAGCTGCTTCTGCACCTAATGGAAGAAGCAGCTCCAAATCTCTATTTTGTTTTAATTGCTATACCGCTTTCACAACACAGGCACCATTGACCTATGGTGGACACACCATCTCTGCTGGATTCCCACAGAGACTCCAGCTGATCCAAATCCCTTGCTTTCAAGATTTTTGTCCATTGTGAACAGTCTCCTGGAAATCTGGACGCAGTATTCTTGCAGATAATTCCTGTCTTTTCCACTTTATTGTTAGTTATCTCTTTGGGGACCTTTCAGCCTCGAATATCATCTTTCCATTTGCAATTCATGATACTAGCTGGAAATTTCACAGGACAAAAGCGGATCCTATGGATTGGCTTAATTCCACTATCCTTATTTTACATTCTTGTGAGTTAAGGAAAACCACAGCAGGTTTGAATTTTGCTTTGCTTTTTAATCTAAAGACACTGTTTGTTTTGGCTTAAAGAGAATTGTGAGAAATACCAATATATTTAAAGGGAACACATTTAAGTGCTTTTTGAGGACAGCAAGTGAACCTTAGCAGTGAAATCCTGCTGTATGTGAGGTTCTAAAATTGAAATCTACAAATGCTTTACTGAAATGTGAGAATGTCCAAATGTGTGTAGTCCAGGATGACATCCAGTCAAAAATGGATAATGCATAAGGAAAAAGCTGTTCTCAAAATTTAAAGGAATCATTTTATACTCACATCCAGAATTTCTAGTGACATCACACACCATGAAACAATGAAATGTAATAAAGCTGTTCACTTCAAGAGAAGTTTTACAATACGTTCAGAAAGACTTTACCTCACCTCTGCTGCCTGACTTCAGCCTTGAAATCTTAAATCTGACAGTTGGCCACTTCTCTTTCACTTATTTTTCTACCACAGAACTTTCTTGGCTTTGCCTTCCCAGCCTGCATCAGCCATACCAACACTGTGAAATACTTCATATCAAGCATCCCTTGTATTCACTGGGAAACTAGAAGTGCTGATGTAATTTCTCAATCAAACAATGAAATTAGATCCTAGTGGGCCAGGAAAAGTGGACACTTGATTTCAGAGCTCCACACTGCCATGGCTGCAGGCAGTATAATTTCATAGTTCTCAGAATATGTGTAACTCAGGAGTTACTCAGAAACATAAACTGCAATTCCTGGAGGTGAAGTGAAATATCCATTAGTTGCATATATCAAGACTTGTCTACTCTAAAAGAATATACATTACAGACAGATACCCCTGATACCTGACATATGGTTTTCTTTTGGGGAATCAGTGCTGTGCAAGTATTAAAAAATTGTTCCATTCTCAGATTTATGCATAGGCTGAGTCTATTATTTGCCTTGGTCTTTACAGAGTAAATTCATTAGTTTGAATTGTGTTTTTATTAATGCTAAAAGTCAAGGGAAAAAAACCCAAAAAACTAGGGCTAAACTTCACAATGCCTTGATGTACCACTTGGAAAATTTGCTTGTCCATACTTTAAGCTCCCTGTGACAAAATCTGTCTTTCCAGCGGTTTCAGACCGTGTACAAGACAATAGAAACAATGCAGAAATATAAAAAATTCCTAGTGAAATTAACAGTGCCAGGGCATGCAGTTCCAGTCCATGGAATTGCAAAGTGTGTCCAGATGCTGCAAAGGATGCGTATCTTGTAAATGCTTATAATGATAATCAGATAATAAAGGTTGAATTAAACAAGTCAATGGTTTTGGCCTTGCTGACTGCAAGTTCTGGAGTGTACACCAAATAAACCATCTCCACAATTAGCACTGGTTGGCTCTCTACCAGCTCCAAGGACATTCAGGACATTGGCTCTCACTTCTGGGAATGATTCCTCTGGGGCTGCACTTCAAAGCACTGACAGGTTGGTACAAGTTTTAATGTGTAGTGCCCAAACCTTCTGTGATTTGATGATTTCATCTTTGGTGGGTAGCAGTTCAACCTTTTCTTTCCACATGTAGAGGAGTAAAAGGTTTGTTTCAATGGTATTGTCAGAAAATAATTGCAGAAGGATGGCCAGTTCCAACCCCAGGGGCACCTCTACTAGTTATCTAACAGGAGATATAGAGCATCCTCATAATTTATCATCAATGTGTTTATTTATTGCGTGATGTCCCACATCTTAGGCACTGCACAGGCCAGCCTCTAAAACATCAACCCTGGAGAAAGCTTTTAAACCCTATTCAATTAAAATTCATTTCTAAAAACCAGTTTAGCATTAAGGAAAGAAATGCAAGGCAACTGCAGTGTGGGAATTATCTTGGCTGTGCCAAAGGACTCCCCGTGTTTCCTAGCTCTCCGTATTTTGAGTTGCTTCTGTAAGAAAATTTGTCTGTTACTCTAAAATTATAGAGGACAGGGTTTCTACTGAGGTGTATCAGTACCTACACAAAGTTAAAGATGACCAACCAGTGTTTCATGAGCATGTGATGCACTTGATCATAAAGGTTGTTGACATTCTCAGTGAGGTCCAAAGGTCCTGTGATGGGAGGTGTAATGACATTTCAAGGCATTAGCAATAGTCACTTGGCAGCATTCCTGATTTTCATGGTGTCTTTGAGCTATAGCAAAAGAAGTTCTATTTGAAATTAAATTCTGATAAGGAAATGTGTCTTCCTCTAAGGCTGGGCATTGATGAGTAGGAATCTGTTGCCATAAAGGGAGCTAGAAGGCAGCTGAATGAAACCTTAGAAAAAAAAGGAAGGGCTTTTTTGTGCTAAGTGACTAAAACTAAGGCACTTTGCCAAGACACGAATGCACCATAACCCACTACTTATTTGGGTGAAGAAATGCCCCAGCATTTCCACTTCCAGCACAGAGACAGCTCAGCCCTGATTCATCAATTACCCACACCAGTGTGCCCAGGGCTGGTGCTGCCACATGCACAGTAAAGCCTCCTGCCCACAGAGGTCCAATTTTGGATCTGGGTGCTGGTTTCTCCCCGAATTCTGTGTTTGAATGTGTGTAGCACAACAAACTGCATCGCAGTGACTGCACAGTTCATAAATTGGCACTGATGCGTGCTCTTTTTCCGAAGTCAAGTGTAAAGTCTTAGGGCCCTATTAATGAAAAATCCATCTGATGGCTGGATCACAGAAAAAGGAGGGCCCCAAATTATGAGCAGGATCTGTTCTAAAAGCCATGTGCTCATGTCAAAATGTGATGGAATATGGGCACGGAAATTTCCATGTGGATTTCACTAGATGTACAGGGATTCCTGGTATGCACATAAATTTATATGTTGTACTTAGAGACATGGTGCAGAGGGTTAGGAGGCTGTAAATACGTTTCCTTGCTGCATAAAGCAGAGTGATAAACAGTGACATGTCAAAAGACCTGAAAAAAAAAAAAAAGGTTGGGGTCAAACATGATATCTAACAAGTCTCACTTTTCTTTGCCCTGCCTACATGTTTTTATTTCTACAGCATGAAAACCAGTAACTCTTGTTTGACATATCAACCACACTCCCTGAATCAACCTGGGAAACTGTTAATGGCTGTACCTGTCTGAGTATTTGACACAAGCTGCAGGAGTAGTCAGCACCTGTAATTTATAGAAAAGACAGTGAAACAGTCCTAAAATGCAGAACTATAAAAGCATACTGGGAGTATGCTATAATTCTCAGAAAAAATAGTTGTTCTCAAGTTATCCCAATGACTTGATATACTTTTATTTCTTTTTACTGTTGTAATCAAAGTGTTCAGGAAAAGAGAAAACTGAAGAATTTTCCATCAGGAAATATCTCTGTATTACTGTTATCTCCATCCTTAGCTGACTTATGCAAAGCAGACTTTATTTCTTTTTGCAATAATCTTAATTTCACCAATTAATTTCTTAATTAGACCTGGATTCCAATAATGTTTTTTAAGTCTTGTGGGGTTTTACCTTTTTTGTTTTTAATAAAAATTCGGGCTGCATTCATGCTGCTCAATTTCTGCAAGTTGTACTTGTAGCTTAACCAGCATAGCTCCCTTTCTTTTACAGCTGCTTGTGTGCAAAGACTTTGCTCACCACTAATCCCAAGTGTGATGGGCTTTGTAAAAGTGGCAGTGCAGAAGCCTTGAGAGGACACTCTGGGAAGATTTGGCTTTTGTAAGGCTGCCTTCAGGAGAGTTCTTTCTTCTTAGGAAGTTTATCATCCTGTAAGGAAAGGCACGGAGAGAAGTGAGGCCACATCCTTTGGCTATTCTGGATTAAAGCTTTAATCTTTGGACTACTTGAATGTACCATAATTTATGCCATACTAAAGCTCCTAAATTATGTCTGAAGTAGCTCTATCCGCTTAGATTCTCTTCAGTTTGAATGTTTCTCATTAAAAATGATGAAACATGAACCACTGTTACTGAATATTCATCTTTCTCACCAACAGGAAAGCTTCAACACTTCTGTACATGAAACACTCAATGTGATGGCAGGTTTTGGCTTTTTCCAGTGTGATTCAAGCAAAGACATCCAGGATCTACACAGATCTCCATCACTGCTGATGCTACTTAAATTTTACATGTGACTATGAGGACAAATTTCAGAAACAGAGCTTCACATTATGTCATGCAGCCAAATGCTGCTGGTAAAAATCAATTTAATGCTAGGGAATTACTTGTGTCCAAGAATACATGCATTCAGCAAAGGAAAATGGTAAATAAAGCACCCTTGCTCAGATTTTGCTTCTGTGTTTTCAGGGTCTTTAAACAACATGTGTGAAGGAAGAAGCTTGGGAGCTGTGAAATGCAGAGCAGTAGAAACAGTTGTCATAGGAATTGTGTTCCAGGTTTATAGAATTCATTAAGTGGCTGATGCCACTATGAATTGCTGATGCCAGTATAAGAGAGGCAAGAGAGTGAAAAACAGTCTGTCTGAAAGGGCAGTCAAAGAGAAGGAAAAAAAATACCTCCAAACATCACAAAATGTTCAGAAAAAGTATGTTTCCAGGGGAGGAGAAGGTTTAAATAAAATTATGACTTCAGCTCTGGAAAATAATTCAGTTAGAGCACAAGTGGTTGTCATAAAAATTGTGTATATTAGGAAAAATCACTGTTGTCTGTTTCAAAATAGGAATAATACCTTCTAAGCATCTCAAATGTCAGGTTTTATTTAATAAACTTGGGTAAGAAATACGCTGTATAACCACATGATGTTTGTGGAATGTTACTACGCATATAAAAAATGCTGTAAACATAAGGGGTTTTGTGTGTGTGTGTTTCTCTGTGAGAAATCCACTCCATCCTCTGAGAAAGTTTATCATTGAAAAGTTAAGATAGGTTACAACAGAATGACATAAAGTGCAGTTCTGCAAGATGTCACAGAGCATTCTATCTTGCTATCACAAGGACTGCAAAGTCCCTGAAACAGTCACTTGAGCACTTTGCAGGAGATAAGTGCTCCTTACACCCTTAACATTTTTAGAAATGGGAAATGAGTGTGTATTTCCATGGACAAAATAGCTAATGGTTTATGTGGGACAGCAGGATAAATGAGTTCCCTTTATAGAAAAGCTAGGAAAAATGTAAAATTATGGGAGGGCTCATCTTGCACAGGAGATGCAAGATGATGATGAAGGTTGTCTCTTGATAGGAGATCAGAGTGAGCAGCTGATGGCATTTGTGTTTTCTACTAAATGCAGATGCAGGCAGGCTGGAGCACTGCATGTGCATTGGAGAGCACACATATGCACATTTTTGTCTCAGTTACTAGGTAGGTGTTAACAAAACAGCTGAACCGTGTATGGAGCTGGTTTTTGTCTATTTTTAGCTCTCCCTTGTACAAGGTCTGCACATTCTGTTCTGTGTGCTGCTGAGGCTCTCGGTACAACTCACACTTCTCTGAAAGCTGCTACAATATTGTACCATTGCTGCCAGGAGGTCCTAAATGGGAAACAAAACAAAACAAAACCAATAAATCAACTGTGGTAAAAAACAATAACAACAACAACATAACAAGCAAGAGGACTCTTCTCTCTCCATCTTGCAAAACAAAATCCTTCAGGCATGATTTATTAGGAAAGGCAACTATGGACAGTTAATAATGTACATCTGGATCTAATGAACAAATCCACAGCCAAAATATCCTTTTTTATTTTTTTTTCCCAAGGTTTAAGTGAACTAATTCATCTTTTATTTCCACATGAAGAGGTGGGCAGCCATTCAATCAGACATGATTGAGAATGTTTCAGTCAGTTAAACTGCCCAATATTTTCACATTACCTTGAAAAAAAAATAGAGAAGGACATGTGTGTGTCATTTTGACCTAAGGAAGTGTAAGTATCTACCTACAAGATGTCTAATATATATAAAATAATGTACAAATATTTGTGATTCTATTATACTTTTCTGCTTAATATTTATGATTCTATTGTACACAGAGAAACGAATACCTTTGCATTAACATGAAACATCAGAACGAATTAGGATCACAAATAATAAAAAGTGCATGTGCAACAAAAATTCTGGGAAATTCTTTACTCATCTCTACAGCCTTCTGGGCAGAAAAGCTCATTTTGAAAGCAGATGCTCCTGTCTACTGGAACATAGTTGAAGTTTTGCAGTGGGTGTTCACTGCTCTCAGCTGGCAGTGAGGGTCTTTAGCAATGCCTCCCACCCTGAATTGCCCAAGCTTTGATCCATGAGCACGTGTAGAAATGGATGGACACATTCTTGAGGACAAAGCTCAATAAGAATTTCTCTCAAGCATGTGTACAATATTTCAGTACCTCTAAGTCATGCAAGTCAAGAGAACTACTGGCATGTTTAAAGTAAAACACGTGTGTGATTGCCTGGAGAGCTGGAGTCCATAATTTTAATTCTGTTTAACAGTGATTTAACTCTTAGTGTAATACAGCTATCAGGCTGCTTTTATTTTACTCCTGTTTTTCTATATTGGAAGCAGGTCTTGATCCTTTTAAAGGAGCCCTTGTGTTAGTTTAACATCACTACTGAGCAGCACAGCAGAAAAACAAGCACTGTTGTGGAGTTTTTCCAATTAATTTGGGATTTGCAGTTAAATATAGGTGTCACAATTTAACATATGAATAATTCATAGACCATCAAACAGCAATATTTCAATGGAGGCGTTTCTCTAAAAATTAAAAAAGGAATCAAACATTTGCAAACATTTGCAGGATTTTTAGCAGCAAATGGCTGAAGGAAAGCTGAAAAACTACAAATAAAGCAACTTAGCTGATGGGTTGCTTAAATTCTCAAATAGCAGCTGATGATTTCTTCCTACTCAGTGAGAGTTTACTGACTTAGTTACACCTTCACATTCATTTTTGTTTCTGAAAATCCCTTACAAGAGGACAGCAATGATCTCTGAAGGAGATGGACTGAATCAGTAATTTTTTTTCTTCTCCTGGAACTTAAACTGACATATTTTTTCATGCAAGAAATTCTGTTAGAGCTTACAACAGTACGGGGAAAATAAGACATATTTGTGTTGGTAATTGACTTCACTCTTCTTGTGTGTTATTAATTTTCCATAAAGAATAATTTTTTAGGTTAAGAAAAGCTAGTTAAAAGTCCTTTCGTCCTCTTGGTTTAACTTCCACACATTGTGAAGTGACCAGATATGATGACAATTGAAATTAAGAGAAGTGGAAGTAAAATGAGATATTTGTATCCATCTGCATAAAAAGTTAAATGGGTTGAATATTGACAACACTGTCTTTATTCTGTGCAAGTCTTCCCCAGAGATGACACACAAGACCAAGAATGATTCAGTGGTCTGATAAGGGAAATTCTGCATGCCTCCAGCCAGTCTTCCTTTGTGAGCCAGTAACTAAAATGGCTTGCATTTGGGCACTATATTTAGTTTTGCCCATAATTTATTATCTGATCCTGGCTGACACCCCAAATCTATTGTTTTTTTAACATGCAGTTTTTATGGTATATTGAAAAAGCCTGCAATCTAGCTTTCCCTGCCATCCAGAATGACACTAAACTTCTGAGTAGTATTTAAGAGGAGCTACTACCACTCAAATCACTGTGGATGAAGAAGTCTTCCTTGTTCTCAGATTGACATTTTACAGAATTTCCTTAGGCTGTATTGTACTTCCTTTATCATATAGCTCAGTAACTGAGATATGAAATCTTAGGTGTATGAAATATCAGATCCACATTTTATTTGAAGCACACAAAGGTGCTGAAAAGCTGCAACTGATGCCTTGGGAAGGCTGACCTGAAACAGAGACTGGACAGAGCTAGAGAATAAAGTAGATATTTATTGAAGGGTCTTTAAAGGGTACACCATGGGTAGGACAAGAGCCTGACAAGGACTACACCCAAAATGATCACAAATGGACAACAGGTCACGAGGTCTCAGACTTTTATAAGGTTTCCTCCATTTGCATACTGGAGTTTAATTATCCAATTACAGCTTTGGGTTGTAAAGTATCATTCTTCTTGTTTTCCTCCTTTAGTCCACTGTTGTTTGTGCTTTTGGGTCTGAAAGTTTTACTCGTTGTCTTTGGTCTTCAGCAGCGAAAGGATTTGTTTTGTCCACCTACTCTGTGAAGACAGTTTACTAACATTTAATATGAGGCTCAGAAGTACACCCCTAGGCAGCACAGAACCTGAAAAATATGAAATCTAAAACTTAAGGCATCATTTCCTACAGTAGGTTGGATGCGGCAACTGCTTCTGTGGTAACTGCTTGGGCATCCAGTGATCATGAAATCATCCAATGCTCTCACAGAAGTTCATTTATGATGCATCTCCAAAAATATGCAACATACAGCTCCAATGCTTTGTATTACTCTTTATTTATTAACCAGGAAGAAAAAGTCAATGATTTTAGAGATGGATGGACTCTTTTTTTCTCCTTTTTATTAAAAAAAAAAAAGAATCTTCTGCATCATTTTCGGTTTTGGTTGCTTGAAGGACTAAATTAAGAATGGCAGATATTTTAGTGAGGGCTCAGCTAATGGTATATCTGGAGATGTAATGAAACACCGAACTATTCTTTCTCCTGGGAGCTGAGAGTTACAATACCTTACTTCTCTCATGCTTGACAGTTGAAGGGCTTTTTAAAATAATGGCAGGAAGTCCAGAGCTTTTCTTCATTCTCCTTTCCTTTCAGTGTGCCGGATGCCCTGGCACCAGAGAGCCTTTGATACCTTCTCCTGTTTCTTCAGCACCTGATGCTGATTGTTTGACTGGAGATTTATTGCTGGCCTGAAATTCAAAGCTTCCAAAGTGCTGAAGTTACAGAAGCTTGCAGTGATGCTGGATTCTCTGGGGTGGTGGTGCTATCGTCATCTGATGGCTGCTGGGCAGTAAAATGAGATGGTAATTTCTGCATTCCAGTGGTGGAGGGCTTCTTCCACCAAAAACACCAACAGGACTCAAAGAGAAAGCTGTTTAGAGATCTTATCTTCTGGACATGTTTTGTGTATGTTTGGGCTCTAACCACATCAGTGGCACTGCTGGCTTTAATGGAATATCTCCTCTGCTGGTTTATCACAGGCATAAGATGGAAATGGAGATTCCAGGATGGAGATTCAGTTACTTGTCTCTGGGGAGGAGCTGCCAAGAAACCATGATCAGGGAAGAAAAGCGACTTCCACACCTGCTCCCATCCCATCAGCGCTGAGAAGAATTAATAAAGCCAATAGGTTCATGGGGGCATTTCTAAAAAATGTTTGTGGCCTGAGCAGCGTTTTCTTCCAGAGAATGTCAGAATCCCAGAGAGCTGAGGTTGTCTCGTCCAGCCTCTTGCTCAAGCAGAGCCAGGTAGAGTGGACTGTTGAGGACCTTGTCCACCTGGATTTTGAATATGTCCAAGGATGGAGACCTTACCAACTCACTGGAAAATCTGTGCCACTGCTTGAACATCCTCACAGCAGGACGGATTTTTCTTATGTTCAGAAGGAACCGTCTGTGTTTCAGCTTGTGCCCATTGCCTCTTGGCCTGTCACTGGGCACCAGAGTGAAGAATTTGAGCCTGTCTTCTTTGCTCCATCAGGTATTGATAAGATTCCTTGAGCCTTCTCTCCTCCAGGCTGATCAGTTCCAGCTCTCTCAGCCTCTCTTGGGAAAAATGCTCCAGACCCTTCACCATCTCTGTCCTTTTGGAGGCTGTGGTTGCTCCAGCATTATGAAGGTCTTAAATCACACATAAAACTCTAAACCACCCCCTTTTCTGTACCCTCATTGCCTCATCTGCTGTTCTTAAGAAACAAACAGTATGGGAGAGCCAAGAAAAAAAAAAGCCAGTTCTTTATAGGAATGGCTTCATATCTAAGTCTCAGAAATTAAAGGTTTCATTCCTGCTTGCTCCTTTAGAACCACAATACAACATTTAAAGCAACACTGCAAAATTACAAAACAAGTGTTCCTGCCAATGTAAATAAAAGGGGAGATAAAGTTGGAGATGATTGATGGCTGTGGGATGGAGAAGCTACTTTGGGTACCTGAGAGGGGAGACATCAAGCTTTATTATCCAAGACACAAAAATATCTGGTCAGGGACAAAGCTCCCTGATGTAATAACAGTGAAATAGAAATTTTTATTCCAGAGATGAAATTAGTTCAGCATCTGAAGAATATTTTCAAACTGTGTGAAATACTCTCCCAGTAGCGATTCTTTCTCTCATTATTATTGTTGTTCTTTCTATTACTATCATCATCAATGTCCCTATTCGGAGGTAAACCTCTACTGATAGTAATTCTCTGACAAGTAAGAAAAGGATTTATGTGGAAAATGGAAGCACTAGGAAAATCCTTTGGCAGCAAATGTCTTTTTTATTTTTTTTAATAGAAAAAAAAAGGAGAACAGTGGAATTACACTGTCAAACAACTACCCCAAATCTGGGCAAAGATAGAGTATGATTTATTTTGTGAAATTCTAATAAGTAGTAAGATAGAAAAAAAAGAGATTAGGAATGTCTTTGACAATACTAAACAATGTTATTAGGTCTTGAATTATCTCCTTGAAATTGTTAGGAACAGTACATACACAGTATTGATTAGCTTTTGGGTGCCTTACATACTGGAAACATAGCATGTACAGTCCTATGCAAAAAAAGTTTTTGTGTTTGTTTGTTAGGTTTTTTTCACTAAGACACCCAACTCAAACCTTAATTTTTTTTTTTTAAAGCTTTTTGCTGTTTAGCAGGTTATACTGAGAGGAATGTTTTTGCTGCTGTTTTGTGAATCCCTAAAAGAGTTTTATGAGACAATTTTGAACTAAAGCATCTTCAATAAAGCATAAAATCATGAGTTTGTAGGATCAAAACTCTATAAATAATAGCTGCTTCTACCATGGCTGTGAACAGATTTAACGTATCAATTGTGAACATAGTAATACAGATCACTCAGTAAAATAGGGAGTCTTTTTCATCCCCAAAAGTGTAAATGTTGCTTTTGCATAAATTTTCACTCTTGCTTTCTGTCTTCACTCCTGTTTAAGGGGATAGAAGCTGCTTTATTAATTTCTTTTAGAGGAGCAGAGTAGAGCTGTCACAATGACTCACTCAAAGATCTATTGAAACAATAATTTGTGACTAATACATCCAATTATTTGCTCAGCTAGAGCCATGACAGTTCCAACCTCTTGTGTTGCTTAAAATTTATGACTTTAATAGTGCTACAGATTAAATTTAAATATTCATTTCAATACCAATTCTATATATTCTAGCAAAAAATGTCATTAGATCATAGCAGTGAAGAATCAAAAAGCAGATATGTATTTGTAAGGAAGTCCTACATCACTCCTTAAAATATTTTAAAATTTAAAAAGAAACATAAAAAATATTTTAAAAATTAACCAAGCAAACAAATTGCTTCTTTTATCTTCTTTTGATGACCTTCATATAGTGTGTAATAAGTTGCTGAAGGTCTATGGTAAAATTCTGAAGAATGATTTTTTAAAAAAATCACAAAAAATATTCATAGTTATTACTATTTGCACATTTTACAAGGATATCTATGAAACTAAAGACTTTTTCTCCATTACATTCTACACAAGTGTCTTGATAATGGATACTTGTTTTGATATATATATATTTCTACATGTATTTACATGTGTTTGTTCATGTACATATTTGTGTGTTTATGTGTATTTATGCATTGCCTTGTAGATTTACATTGAACTTATGAGTTTGAAAAGATTAAATACTTGCACAATAGTCATGAGAGCCTTATCATGGACTCACCTGCCATCTGTTCAGTGCAAAGGAATTCCAAGAGAAAGCAGAGGGTAGCATGGCAAGGTTTATTGTAACAAAATATTACATTTCATTATTCATACGAGCAGTATTCCTTTCTTTAGAGATTTAGTGTAGTACACAACATAAAAATTGGTTGAGTATAGAACCTATTACTGATCTACAAGATAAAATATGTGGTTTTCTCCTTTTGTCTTCTGTAGGCAATTGCACTTTTTCATGTTGTTTACTCGAAGAGCTACATTTTCCTCTGGCATCCTGACATGCTAGAGACTTCCCTCCAGCATGTGGAACCTTGTTTCTCCATTTCATCTCTCTGCTGCATGAAAAAAAGTGTAATTTTTCATTCCAAGCAGAGCTTTGTCCATGGAGAAGTAGGTTTTCTGTCTGTTCATCTGAGCAGATAGAAAACTCATGATGCAAGAGATTTGTATGCTAAACAGTATTCGGAATGAAAAATTTAATGAGCACAGATATTATCAGAGTTGTTCTTTAGCCTCCAAGGGAAGATTAATGGCATGTGTTTTGTATTTCATGATGCACTTTTTGAAAACTCCTAATTAATGGAAAATACTTCCATTCTCAGAAATACACAGTCCTTGGTATTAAGTAAGGTTTTGTGTAAAACTGATGAGATTTGAATAATTATTTCTTGGCTGACACTTTGAAGTTATTTAGATGACCTCAGCTGGTTACTTCATGCATTCAGTACTTACTGTTTGGAAGCCTTTGTTATCTTCAGGCAGCCTTCCATTATCTAAGGACACCTTAAAAACTAGGTGAAAAGCAAGAAACATAAATAAACAGCAATGTTTTGCTGTCAATACCTAATAACTCTACTTTTGCAGAGGGGCAGTAGCCATTGGGTGTTGAGTTCAAGACAGCCTGTAGCACTCTATTTGCTAAGTAAGCCCACGATCAACAAATGCTCCTCTCTGTCATGCATTCCTTTAGGAACTGTTTGCTTTTGTTCACTGTTGGGTTGTTTTCCCCTTACAACCAGAGTCATGTTTTTTTAGATCATATCTGTTTTCTGAATAAGCACAGAATTACCAAATGTTCCTCTTTATTATGGGCTCTGAGAATGTGCAGATTACAATAACAAATAAGAGGGGTTTTTAAATACAAGAACAGAGAGGGAAGGGATGGGATGAGTTAGAACAAATCTGTGCCACTGACAACACAAATAAGGATGTGGGAGCTCAATGCAGGCAGGCACTGTAAGAGCATGAGAGAATAAAGCTTTAGAAGGGCCCTCTTTTAATCAATGGATCACTTTGTCCTTGAATAAAGTCTGTAAAAGAAATGGGAAAAACGTCCACAAACTGTCACCTAGAAATATTTTATGCCATAGCAATAGGGTAAGATTCCATTCTTTCTTTCATGTTTGAAGAATATGATTTTCCTTAATTGCTTTCAACAGAGGTCTTAAAATCACTACTTACACTTTTAATAAGATAGCTTCTTTTGCTTTAATGTGACCAATCCATCTAGGATTAATCAGAGTGCTGAAGTCCATGGCATTAAATTATTTCCCTGTATTTATTTCCCTGGTAATGCGGTATGACATTTTCAAGATCCACGAGTTACTCCTTGCATTGACTGGTGTTTTACTGCATTCAACAAACTCCACTAAAAAGCTCATCTGACTCACTTCCTTAAGTCCCTCTTACCTGCCATAGGTGGTGAAGAAGTTCAGAAAAGTTACTCTAATACATTATTCGCTATTTCTAGGTTTTTCAAACTAATTTGGCAAAACATAATCAGAAGATATTGAGGCCAAAGTGACTCACGTTAAACAGACCTTATTTCATGGTGCCTGACTGGTTCTGAAAAGTCCTTCAACCACGAGGAACTCCAGGGAAGGGAAGTGCTTTGTCAGGAATTATGTCTGCTTAAGATAGCTGCAACCCTGACTTTTGATAACATGGGCACAACATCAGTCACTACCTGGATACCAGATAGCTGGAGTTGTCCACAAATCCAAACAAACTAAATTGGTGTGTGAATGCACACATGAACATACAAAAATGGGCAATAGTTCACCCCAAAGAGTTTAAAAATTAACAATCTTTCCCCTGGTTTACTTTCCATTCAAAATGTGCTCCCTTGGTAAAATCCCTCAGTTAAATCCCTTATCTGTGGCTCCTGTATTTGGGCTAGTCATGCTCTGGGAGCTGCCCAAAGGAGATTAGAAAATGCTAAACCCGTACAACACATTCCTTTATTTATTCTGAACAATATTCTTTTATGGATGCACCAAATCCAGACCTCAGGGAGAAAAGATGGTGTGAGTGAACGCTACAGCTGTGGGGCATACAAAGTTTTCAGGCAGATTGTGTCAGACTGTCATATCCCACAGTGGCAATTCCATGTGAATGAAGTATGACAGACAAGTTGCCAGTGCATATCTGAAGGAGAACCATGCTAAATTTAATCTTCTCTCCTACTATATTCTATTCCTAAGCCACTGCCTGTAAAATAGCAGCATAGAGAACCATTAAATTACAGCAGTGTAACAAGAATTTCTTTCATGAACGTGAAAGGATGATGCTACCCATGTCATTCATCAAACAATAGCTTTCTGCAAATAATTATAACAGATACTCCCAGACCAGTAGAATAAACAGGAGGTTAGAGAACAAGATAGAATTGAAATGCCTTTATCCTCACATTTTCAGAAGGAAAATTTGGAGGTCTCTCAATCCATAAATGGAGTGAAATTTATGCTCGAAAAACAGTGATTTCTTCTTATTGAAGAAGTTCTCAGTTTCCTAACAATACATCTATTGGAAACTAAAACTGGAAAGCCTACTCTATATGTCAGCCTCCTCTTTGGTGCAAAAAGAGAGGCAGCCAACCTGTGGCCATGCATTGCCCCTTGACATCCTGATGGCTGGCTCTTCAGTGGTACTTTCAGAAGAGACTGATGATTGCCTGGTCCCTGTGGTGGGGCTCTGCACTGCCTTTGATGCCTTGGGAAGGCTGACCTGGAACAGAGACTGGACAGAGCTAGAGAATAAGGTAGATATTTATTGAAAGGCCTTTAGGGTACACCTTGGGCAGGACAAGAGCCTGGCCAGGGCTGCACACAAGATGGACCCAAAACGGTCACAAAATGGACAACAGGTCACAAGGTTTCACACCTTTATAAGTTTTGGTCCATTTGCACATTGGGGTTTAATTTTCCAGTTACAGCTTTGGGTTATGAGGTCCCATCCTTCTTGTTCTTCCCTTCAGCCCACCACTGTTTGTGCTTTTGGGTCTGAAAGTTGTAGTCATTGTCCTTGGTCTTCAGCAGGAAAATGATTCGTTTTGTCTCCCTGCTCTGTGGAGAGAGCTGACTAACACTTAATATGAGGTTCAGAACTACACCCCTAGGCAGCACAGAACATGAAAAACATGAAAGCTAAAACTTGAAGCATCATTTCTCCCCTTTTCCTTGTTGAGTCTCTATTCTAAATATCTACTAATAATAGGTATTCAATAACAAACACTATCTAACAATAGTAAACAGCTAACAATAATAAATAGGCTGCATGTGGGGGATAAATTGAAGTTAAACAGACTGTCTGGCAGGAGGTAGACCCCACCCATGGAGCTGCTCTTGGCCACCAGTCACTGCAGTGTGACAGCAGGAGCAGAGGAAGCTTGCAAACCTGTGAACTGCCCCTCTGAGACATGAAAACACCTTTATAATAACCCTGGTTTTCCATCACGCCCCTGCTGTGCTGCCTAATGGAGGCTGCTCAAACAAACAGAAATATTTTTATGGACTGTGAAGTCAGACTTGCACTAGAAGGAGGTGAAATAGGGAATATTCGAGAAACGGGGAGGTTTCAGAAAGCTGCAGCTGATTATCTGTCCATTATCACGTTTTCCAGAAGTTTCTCTCAATAAGTGTGAAAATGTCTGATGTGTTGTGGTTCTTCCAGCTCCAAGATAGGGAAGCTCATGATTAACTGCACGGCATCTCTCACTTTCCCAAACTTTCTCTCCACATTTACACCACCCAGTCTGAGGGCCATCCTTTGTTTGCAGCAAAGACACTAAAGCTCCAGGTTATGCTTATGGAGTGCAGCCAGGAAGAGAGAAGAAGGAAAGACAACATTCATGCCTGGAAGTTTTTGGCATTAAATGTCTTACACAGGCACACAAATTAAAGTACAGATAATTTTTTTTTTTTAAGATAGTGTAACCATGTCTATGGCATTTTATCATCAAAACACAAAGATGCATGCTTCAACAGTGATAGAAAAATGCTGACATATGCACAAAAAACGTAAGAAATCTTTTAGTGTTTGAACCAATTCAAAAGTCAAAACTTTTTAGGTTTCATTATGTTAGTACTTAGAGTAGTGGAAATTCAACAGGTTCAGTCACATCAGTGAAAGTGATGTGTGGCTCCTCTTATACAATTTTAAAACTGATTATTGGAATATAACTAAGCTTCAAAGGGCAGAATGTCTGAGCAGTTGGAGTACATAACACAGGGTATATATATATAATTTTTGGTTGTATCACTACAGCTTTTTGCAGTCTGAGATGACAGAAGGAAAAGACTCTGTAAAGCAACCATTGATGCAAAGTCTACATTAACATTACTTGAAACACACACAAAAAATGAATTTTTAAAAGTTATATGAAGAAGTTAATGCATTTTTTTTCCAAGCTAAAGCATTTTTTTTCCTAAACACAACTCTGAGGGATGTCTTTGCTAATCAATGTTCCTTCTCGCTCCCCTCACCCCCAAAATTCCACTCCTGTAATCCTTAATTTGGGCCAGATTGACATCAGATGAATGCAGAACTATGTCTTGAATTTCCTGAGAGACAGCAGAATTTGCTGACGGATTGAATTATCCTCAGGCAGTCTCGCACTTCTGCGTGGCAGATTCTCCAGCAAAGAACTAGGAAATGTTCCTAAGAGTATCTCTTATGCAAGATCCTGTGCTAAAGGAGCTAACACACTGTGGGTTAGGTAGTATGCAGTTTGTGTAGCAGACATTTTTCAGACTTTCAGTACTTTTCCCTGTAAGCCCCATGCACATTACCCCTGCTGAGGCAGACAGGCTGTGGGATTTTTCCCTCCTCCACCCCCTACCTGTCAAGATACTCTCTGTTGAGCTTTGTGTCATGTGGCATTAGGAAAGCTTTGTTCTCAGAGATTAATTCTCTTTCTCCAAGTCTGCAGCGGTGTGACATTCACAAACTAATGCACTTGCCCTTTAGGTAGCCCCTAACAGAAATCTCATGTCCAATAGGAATTACAGAGCATTTTGCTCTGAGAAGGAGTTTCAGCTGCGCTCAAGGAAATTCAGAGATAAACATGTACCACATGGCTTAGTCCCTTTTGCAGCAACAGCTTTCTTCATGTATGCAACAGTTCACTTCTTCCTACCACTGCGTTCAACATTACGTTTATGGTTTAGCTGAGGAGTAAAGGCTATTTTCAATCTTCTATTACAGATGGTGCTAAAAAGTTTTATAACAAAATTGATAATATATTTCTGTATGTCAGCCTCACCCAACCAACAGCTTTTCACTTTTTTTTCAAAAATATTTTAATTTATCTACTGACAACTACTCACTTTCCCCACCTGGGTTCTTTTGTACTTCTCTGAAAAACATGGTTAAAATATGCTACTGGTATTTATTTTTCTTCGTACTGGTGTAACTTTCTAGTCAAAACAAGAGCCCTTAAATAGTAGTAGCTAATGAAAAAATTTCTCACGCAAACTTTCAATTGGCTATTCTGACCATGTTACTTTTGTGTATGATAATGTTTTGTGTCACTAGAAATTAAGAACTGAAAGGGTGAGGCAAGTATGGTACCACAGCCATAGAGAAATTCCTAAGACTGTTGCCTTCCACATAATGTCATTCCCATAACTAGAAAAACAAAAAGAAAAAAGCCTTTTATTTTAAAAAGATACAGAAATAGGATAGAGGAGTGAACCATTGTACAAACAAATGGAAATGCTTCTTGGGAAATTAAACACTCTGGCTGCATTTGAAACCTGATTGTTTGAAAGAAGAAGCAAACTGTGTTTAACAAATGTTTATCCACAAAGCCATGGTGAGTCTCCTCAAACATGATATTAAATAGCAGGACAGCTATTAAAGATTGATAAATTGCTGTAAGTACATTTTTTTTCATTTGAGAGTTTGGATTTATTCCTCCTTGTAAATGTCTCCTAGAAAGACCACTGTAGAAAAAGTAGTTTATATCTGATTCTTATAATCCACAATGCAGAATGATGATTTGTGATTCAACTTTCAAGTAACCTCCACATGGAAATCTTCCTTTGATGTTTTTCACCGATTTTTTTTTTGCTGAAAAAGCAAATGGCAAGTTTTTTCTCTTTTCTGCTGTTACAGTAGAAACTCAAGAGCAGGTAACTACTGAGATTTTTCCCCACTGTGGAAAATGCTCAGCTTCAAAAGAAAATGACAAAGGTCTTGTAAAAATGGTCTGTTCAAATAAATCCCTAGATCAACTCCCCCATAACATTTCTAGGTCATCTGTGAGTAGCAATGTTAATCAAGCAATATTGAAAAAAAATAAAAATCATTCAACTTAAAGAGAGCTTCCCCAAAGAAGCTCTCATCCCCAATCAGGCTTGGAAACCCTGGCTAAGGATGGTCTCCTGCCTCAGCTGTGCCTCCCCACCCCATTCTGTGCAGCCACACCACCAGCAGAAAAGACCTGCTACTTCCAGGGTTGTTATGACATTAAAAATCCCCTTCTGTGATTTGTTGTAGCCACCTATGAGCAGAGTTAAACTGCTGAGGCACAGAGCTGAGCCCTCTCCCGTGACAGCCCATCAGTGTAAAGGGGCTCTCTGGCCATGCAGGGATGGATGGCAGCTCACAGCCACTCTCAGGTTCCAGCAGCTGAAGTGGACAGCTCACAGAGGGACACAACTGCTCTTGGAGGAGGAACAGGGCTCAGCTAAGCAGCTGCATAGGATTTAAATACTGTTGTGGTTTAAAACCAAACCAAGTGAGAGGCTCTAAGTCAGAAATACAGTTTAATGAGAAGAAAAGGAAATAAAATAAAATAAAATAAAATAAATGCAACAATACAAAAAGAAAAAAAGCACTGACAGAGTCAGAATACAACCTGATCAGGGTGATGGAAGCAGTCCAGACAAGGTGGTCTTCCTGAAGCAGTGACCCTGTAGAAAGGTCTGGTAGCTCTGATCCTCTGAGAATCCAATGGGTGAGGGCTACTTCTACTGTCCCAAATCCCAGCTTATATCCAGGTGGGAATGCTTGGCTCCTCCCCGTGGGCGGAGCATCTCACAATGGGATGATGAGTCATACAGGGGCTCCTTGATGGCCCATTAAAGAGAGATAACTCCCAGAGGGAGTTATCTGTGAGTCATGCACAAGGCATTGATGGGCCATGAACTGAAGATGGTGATAGAATACATCCTAAACTACAACCCAGGACAAACACCTAAAAGTTAGGCCAGCATGTGTTTCAGGTGCCACAACAGCCTGAGTCTCCCTGGGGCTGGAGCTGTTGCCATGCCTGGGAATGCAGCTCCATTTTCCTGAGACCAGGCTCCTGTGAGCACAGAGGGAGGCAGTGAAGTGGGGATCCAGGGCTGCTCAGCTTGGGTTTGTTTTTTTTTTGTTGTTGGTACCCTGACCTTCCAAAAGTTCTCCTTGCATCTGTTGCTGCTGCATTTGTCAGTGGATCTAGTGTCACAGACTAAGTCAGGAGTAGGTGGCCCAGGGAAATGATGCAATTACCATCCCTGCAAATGTTTAAATGTCACGTGGATGTGGCACTTTGAGACAGGGCTAGTGGTGAGCACACTGGTGATGGGTAAGTGGTTGCAGTCAGTGATCATAGAGGTCTTTTCCAACCTGAGCAATTCAATCATTCTGTATTTGCACATGCTTGGGTTTAAAAAGGTGCATTTTTCAGTGAAGGCAAGGACTTTCAGTGGTGACACAGAGAGTTCTAAAAGTAGTTTTAAAGATCTGCTCAGAGTTTACCTCTCAATTCTGTTGCCTTCACTAAACTTGTAATTATTTTTCTTTACTGCCTAGTCCAATTCTTTTTCCAGTAAAGTTCTGGTGACCCCAATGGGAAAGAGAGCAGGGACAATGTAAGAAAACCTTGTACCCTGAGCTGTTCTGATTTATCCTTTATGAAAATGAGTAAGGGATTCAGAGCCCTCAAAGGGTGATGCTTTAGGTGTGACTTTTGGAGAAAGAGGAGATGTAAACCACAGTACTGCTGCAGGTATTGTTTAATGTTACAAGTATGAGGTTTTGTCCAGTCTTATTTATTTCTATAAAGACAAATACCCCAATAACTTGATAATTAGCATTCACTAATTACTTCCTCCATATGAATGTATTGTCCTTCAGAAAGTCTCTGCTGAGGACTATTTTCTGCTCTGATAACTCTGTTTCCATTCCCTCACTCATTCATATGCACATGCAGTTCGGTATCAGTTTTCCGTTTGACGGCACAATAAAAGTCACCTAATTAGGTAACAACAACTCCATGTCTTAACTAAATCCTTGTAAAACCACCAGAAATTTGTGGGACAGGTTTACTGCTGATGTTTTACTACCGTTTGCTTCCATTTCCTTCAGTTGTGCTCTGACCTCTAGTATTAAAGGTGACATTCTGATGCACTGTGTGAATCAGTAGCAAACCTGAAATGACTTTAAGAGCCTTGGGATTTCTCATCCAGATCTCCACACAGCCAAAACAGGAGTTGTTCTCAGGAGAAAGCCCAACTGAACCAGCCCTCTGTGAGCAGTAATATTTTATACACAGGACGTGTGGATACACTCCTCTTTTAAACAGATTTGGAAGAACAATAGCAGCCTAACTCAAGCACTTGGAATATGGGAAATTCCAGAAAGGAGATTCTCCACATAGCTTCATATCAGCCCCCTTTGTGTGCTTTGGTAGGGAAACCTGTTGGTTCTGGGATATTTTTGTTGGGATATTTATGTTTTCTGTCAGACCTCACTGAATCACAAGAACTCTGACAGAATGGCAAGTGGCTCAGTATAGCACTGTGTGGACTCCAATGTCCCTGCCACCTCTAATGCTATTTAAACACAGTTGAGAGAACTATTTATTTCTTCAGAATTTATATCATGACACTAGTCATTTTTTCAGTGGGTTCATTCTCACAGGATCCATCATTCTCAATTTGCTCTTAGAAGCTGGATGTGCAGAATTAAGAATGTCAGGGGTGATAATTTAGGGCGTAGGCTCTGAAAAATGTATTCCAAGATATGAAGAGGCCAACCACTAGAGTTCAACACCATATAGCAAAAAAAACCAAAAAACCAAACCAAAACAAACAAAAAAAACCAAACCAAAACAAAAAAACCCCCCACAAAACCCCAAAAAACCCCACAACCCCCCCCCCAACCAACCAACGAACCAACCAAAGAAACCCTGCCAAAACCAAACCATCAAAAAAACCTAAAAAAAACCACCCACAACAACAACAAAAAAATCCCCAACGACTCTCAGTTAGCAGGTTCAGTGACTTCTGCTGTGAATAGGGTCTCTGATAGTGCACACTGTATAGCTGAGCTCAGTTGAAACAATTAATATCATACTAGAAACCAGTTAGTTAAAGTAGGATAGAGGTCAGCAGCTTCTGTGTTATTCTTAGTTAATTTTACAATCTGTCTTCTGAGTGGAGTGGCAGAAATGTAAGTTCTGTGCAAGCAGATCTGTAGAACCAGACACCTTGTAAATACTTCCTTACAGAGACAGTGATTCTTTAAGAAGAATGAAGCACAAGTACTACAGAAAACCCCCCTCAAGAGCTCTCAGTAATTCTTGTGACTCATTATGTCTTCTTGTGGGAATGTTTTGACTCTCTAGAGTGCCTCTCTAGCCATTAGAATGTGTTTCACTTACCCACCCATTTGTCAAGATGTTCTGCTTGATAGAGATCAAACATGGCATTGGCTGGATGTGTGATGGATATCTCAGCATTGGCAGTTCCTCCTCCAGCAAACTGGGATATGGAGATGCCAGCAAAAGTGTTCCATTTGCCTTGGGAGAGGTCAGAGGGGTCAGCCAGGATGCTGATAGGGAAGGACAGCTCTGTGTGAGCTCAGTGTCCTGAGGATGTTGAGCCTTAAATATTCCATTTGTGAAGATCCAAGAGCATCCCAGACACCTCCAATGGATAGTCTCAGGTCCTAATGTAGGACCACAAAGAAAAGATGGATTTGTTTAGGGATATTACCTATAAATATCTCTGGTATTTCATGTATAATGATATGTTTAACATGTAAATGTAAAGTTGTGGGATTTTTTTTTTTTTTTTTTATTTTCTGTAAACATTGCAGTGAAGTTCTGGAATGAAAGATCTACAGCAAGAACTGAAAATAAAACAAAGTGAACTTTACTAAAGTACTTCCCTGAGTACTAAAGCCAAGTGAATTACAGAGAATAAACATGCCATAAGTAGCATGAAGTAAATTAGATTATAATAGGATTACTGATATCATTTATGAACAAGAAAAGATTTTTTTTTTTTATGTTTACCAGAAATACAGGGGAAAGGAATGCAAGAATGGAGACCAAAACCCCAGTCACTACACAAATACAGTTTAACATGCATTTAACTCTCACACAACTGGATGGTCCCTTGGTTTGCTGTTTGGATTTAGATCTTCAGGACATCTGAATGCTATTTAGTTGGATGCTGTGTAAGGGTGGGAAGGAGGAGGATTCAAAGGCCCTATGATGAACATGATCTTCATGTTAAATGAGTTCACTTGAGGGTAGATTGAGTGGGAACCTGAGTCTATTCCCACAGACATGTCAGCCTCCATCCCTCTGACATTAGTAGGAGCAGAGAAGTGACCTGGTGTACATCCTGCAGAAGTCAAACATACACATACAGCTTGGATCCTGTCTATCATAATCCCTTCTTATCTTTGGCTACCAGCTCTCCATTTTCTCAGATCTGACATTCTTAGCATGAAAGATGGCATCACAAGGCCTGAAGATGCTGAAGATAGATTAGCCTCCCTAAAATGTAGTTTAGCACAGATGCCTTCAACATATTACCCCTTCAATTCACTGATAAATTCCTACTGAGTTTCCTCTGAACCTTGGATGTAATCTGGCCACTCATTTTCAGGCATCTGGGTAAAATAAATCTTAAATTGAAAGTTGACCTCATCAGCAAATGTCATTTATTTACATTGGATTCCATCCGTTCGAGTGGCCCCTCTGTACGTATTAGAGGATGAACAATTAAAGCCTCTGGTTCAGAGAAAGGAAGGGCATTGGAGGTCGCCAGCACTGTGTATCAGATTTTAGCCAAGAAAACTTCTTTAGGCATGTTATTAAATCACAAAAATTACAGATTAATGCTCCACTAAGAAGGAAAAAAAAAAATGCTGAGCTTGCTTCTGGACAGCTCTCTGATGCAGGGGAAGTAAGGCTGGAGACTGGAGACAATTAATCTTGGGGCTGAAATTTAAGGGAAAATATTTATGTGAAGGACCCTTAAGACACATTTCTCTAGGTCTTTTTTTAACTTCTCCAGAAGTTCTTGTAATACTCAGAAAAGTCTTTTAAATCATATTTCTTGTCTCATACAGCTGTAAAATTATTTTGTTCCTCTTGGATTGCATAGAGGAAAAGAGTCTTCAGCATCAATAAGAATTTGACTACAGGGCTATTATATAAAATAGCCCTTCCCAAGCTTTTTTCCACTCAGTGGATTTTCTAGTCTTTGGGGAGAAAATAATGCAGATAATCTTACAAGGTACTAATTCTGCTCAGTGGAGGAGCTGCAGGATTGGGGTGGTGAATGACCGATGCATCTGACAACAGCACTGAGCACTTTTTCAGACTGTCACTGTGAAGTTCCAAAAAACCTTAGATAAGTCTTGAAGCCATTAGGAACTGGCTCCCAACTAAGCCTACAGGTACTCAAACCACTGGGTGGGAAAAAATGTGTGCTTACAGCTATTTGGACTTTTATTTGCTGCTGACCGCCGCTGAGCAGGCCACCTGTGGAGCTCCTGGAACACGCTGCTGTGGGAAGAACATGCTAACTGAGCGTGATGATGAGCATGGCTTCACAGTTCACTAGCACTCTGCATCACAAAAATGAAAGAAATTAACATCACACCAGTTAAAAGTCAAACTTTACAGGGAACAAATGGGCGTGCTGCCTCAG
The DNA here is from genome assembly GCF_009819655.1 of Sylvia atricapilla. Classification (NCBI taxonomy): domain Eukaryota; kingdom Metazoa; phylum Chordata; class Aves; order Passeriformes; family Sylviidae; genus Sylvia; species Sylvia atricapilla. The sequence continues at coordinate 67,061,089 of NC_089143.1, forward strand.
GACACCAGACACTCTGCCATAAGACTTATGTGATGTCTCTTGAAGACTGGAAAATGACCTTTATACATCAATGAGTTGTGCAAAGAAGACATGTCCTAGGGGTAGGGCTCCTTGGCAGGACAAGGATTGAACCCAAGTCTGATTTGCCTTGCTCTTCGATGACTTGCTACACGAAGAAAGCCAACAGATAAAGAAAGGCTGGACAATTCAGCTGATTTTCAGCCACATGGATGTTTTCTTCAGCACTGTAATCATGGTAAATTTGGCCTCATGTGAATGGATTAAAACAATTAAGTGCTCACCTCTCAGCTGCCATGAGCTGTTTTGCTTCTTCTCTTTCACTTTGTCATATGTAAATGAGAGAGGTTGTGAGACTGCAGCAACTGGAAGCCTACAGGGAAAATAGACATATTTGGATAATCCTTTAAAATAAATTGATAACAATGTTTTTCCTGGAGGCCCTTCTGGTACTGGAATACTTTTGAAAGACAATATATTAGTTTATTGTATAGCTCTGTTAGTCCTTTTAGGCGTTGTGGCAGCAAAACAGCTTACTTTCAAAATTGAACAAGTATGTTAAAAAATGTTACACTTGGTGAAAAAGATCACTCAGAACCTGAGTGCAGAGGCTGTGCCCTCAGACCATATAACTCACCAACTACTAAACCATTCTCTTCTATGTACAAATGTGTAAGGTCTTCACTAAATGAACACTCACTCTTTTTTCTTCTTAGACTGATAAAGAAGTAAAAAAACCCTTCCAGTCTTTATAAGGTTGCTGGCAGAAATCCTGACTGTTTCTTTTATTGAGCTCTGCTCCAAGAACTAACCTGAAAAAAAATAGGAAAAAAAAAGATTTAAAGTTTATTTTATATCAACTCAAAACAATCAAACAAATCCTCAAAACTAACTTCTAGAGGAATATGTAAAGGGCTCCTGTGCATGTCAACTAGCCACAAGACTGCTGTCAGCACTAGAAAATCTCCTGTACTTTATACATGATGATGTAGATGTACATCAAAGCCACTTGAAAATCAAAGGTGTTTGAGAACAGTACAGTTTGTCCATATAAATATAGCTGATGTGAAGCTAAATCTGAGAAAACACTTTTGGACTGAATCTGTGTTCAAGCTTCCGAAGAAAGCAAAAAAACAGTGAAGAGCTTCAGAGAATTATTGTAGATTTTCGAGGCTTGAAGCCAACTCATCTTTAAAGTGGACTGAAATATGTTTAGTCTCTCACAAGATAAGAGTTTTCAGAACACTTCTGTGGCTTTCACATGACACAAAGTCAACTTTTTCAACGGTGAGAAGAATTACCCGGAAGGTGTGCACATGCATTGTGCTAATTATGTCTCTAATTAGGACACAGCATGGGCAGGTAACACACGGGATCTCTCTCTCCCAGCACAGCCAATTTCATTCATTTAACTGAGCCCCAGTGTGTACCAAAACAAAAAGGAACATAGAATTGGGTGGCTGCAGATTATCTGTCCACTACATTTATATAATAGCCAGAATTAAGCAGCAAGTAACTACGGCATTATGTGCCTTAAAGCTGACACAGGCAGATCCTGTTTCAGTTTAAGCACTGCTCACATCTCACAGGAGCAGGTCTCAGTGTTCTGTGGACAACTGAAGGTGTGGAGTCCTGGCCCCACAGATGCACTGGGAAATTTGCCATTGGTTTAGAGGAGCCTTTATCTCCCCCTGGATCTTGAAAACATTCTCTGTACACTGCATTTCCCAATGTGTTCTTTGGGGCCAGGCAGCACACTAAACATTCCACAGCTTTGGCAGGAATAGCTCTTGTGGGGTAGCTGCTCCTTCAGACTCCCTGGAACAGCCTGAAACTCCACCAGGATGGAGCTCCAGGTTGCTGCTCTGGTAAGGGGCATAAAGATCCACTTTTACCAGGCAGAGGAATAACCTTATTTTTCATGTTCTTACTGGTGTGAAGAGAACATTCACCATGAAGATGCAGCTATGTGGATGTAGCTTAAAGGAGGAATGAGTGAGGAATGTCACTTTCTCCTTCATAGAATGACAGAATGGTTTGGGTTAGAAGGGACCTTAAAGATCAGGTAGTTCCAAGCCCCCTGCCATCAGCAGGAACCCCTCATATGTCTCTATTGGGATAAAGGAGGAAGTTCATTTGGTTTTTTCTCCTCTTACTTTAAAAGTAGTGATTTATAAATCAGAGTTCTTAGCTGAATAACTTCTTTTCTTGTGTTCTTATAAATAACCTATAAATCTATATGAACAGATAAGTAAATAAAAAGGAGATCACAACCCCTACTTTCATCTTGGCAATTTAGAGTTTAAAGCTATTTTTAATTAACTCAATGGAGTTCCCTATTTTAACACTGGCTGGCATATCTCACTCATCATCAGAATTTTATTAGAAACCACACAGGTGTCCCTGGATACCTGTGAAAACTCAAGACCTGTTTGTTCCTTCAGTCCTCCAGCATGAGCAAAAATATACCAACCTCCTCCAATTCTCGGGGCAGTGAGTCTTGGAGCAGCTGTTAGACAGCACTTAATTGAAATAAAATTCTAACTCTACTCATGCTCCAATTCACCATGCCCCTTTTCTCCCTTAGGGAAATTCAGTTTACAGGACAATCAAACACATGGCAGAACAGCCATGCAAAGGCAACTGCAACTGCAGAAGGGAATTTAAGTGTACCTTGCCTGTCAGTCCTGCAGTCTCAGATTTGATTTATGCACTGACCCTCTGAGTGTTATCCAAGCATCCACCAGAAAATCCTACTCTTTCAGGCATCCAGCCTTGATTTCACTTGATTGACAGAATATGGATTTCTGAGATATTCTTGGATACACAGAGGATCTGTGGCAGCAGCATGTGCAGTGGGAGGGGGTGGATGAGGTAATTAGAGACAGGGAAAGCCACTTTCTCCTTTCTCATGTGTGTGACAGGGCCAGTGAGCACTGCAGTGAGACTTTTCTTGTTTCTCCCAATGCCTCAACTTTCTCCCTCCTTGCATGGGTGTGCACCAGGATTTGTGGGTGTCCACAGAGCTCTGCTCCTCTAGAGGAACACTGTTCACTGTTTTTCACTATAATTCAAAGTTTTTCTGTCTGCTCAGAGTGCAAATTCAGGAAGCTTGAGTTTTCTGAGCTGGTAGCTAAGAACAGAAGCACGGACCAAGGAAATAATGTCAGGAATTTGGAGTGGATTTAAGGAAACACTAACTTGATCTGCCGCGCTCCCAAGTACCAGTAGTGAGAGAGAGAGAAATGTGAGAATTATTTGTTGAAAGGAAAAGAGCAGTTCTTAACTATAATTTATTCGTTTAAGTCTAATAGCTTTCTGGGTCAAGACATATCTTGAGCAAAGCTAGGAAGTTCACACGTCTCATGGAGCAATATTCCAGAGTTCTGAACAATTCACTTCCTGGGATTTCTGCCAGGTAAACATGGGGTACTTTTCTAATCCCTGCCTGGAGACATTTTGAGTTGGGGCATCTCAAGACAAACCCATGGTTCTTAAAGGTGGGCACATGCTACCAGTGAATTCACTGCTGGAGAAAAGGAATTAACCCTGAAGGGTTTGTCCGACACTTACTCAAGTAACAAATGAGTCCCCTGGGAAGAGAATACTTATTGTAGGATGAAACTCAGTGTTGTAAGCCAGATTTACTGATCAGTCCTCCTACTCTCTCAGGTACAGAGGGAAAAGTGTGTGTATAAGTCTGTTTATAGCCAAGCTTGGGAAAGGCAAGACACCACAGGGAAAGTGCTTGATAACGAGATTCATTCTGATAATGGGATTGTAAATTCAATATGTATTTTCTTAATTCACACTTCATTCCAAAGGACTCAACTCACCATTCAGAATTAAACCAACAAACTGGGAAAAAATATCCCATGATTCTTCATTCAGCATGGCTTAAGCTTACTGTTTAACATCTGTGATTTGGGCTGGGTTTTCATTTCTTAATTTCCAACAGGAAGCTGAAAACAACCTCACCCCAATATTGTTACTCAGACAATGTAAAAAACAAGGGATTTGAATTGCTCCATCATGATGCTAAAAAAAATGGGTGTAGACAGATGTTACCACAGGCACCGTTTTCAATACTTGCAAAGAAAATAGATCTGGATTTTAGTTGAAACTTAGGTCAGTCTGACAAAAGACAGGTAATCTTTGTGGCTTTAATACATACCTTTGGCCTACATTTCAAACAAATTCGAGGCAGCTCAAGCTTTGGATTTAAGTGGTTTCATATGTCTCTCAAGTGCAGGTCATTTTCCTTAAATTTCAGTTGAGAGTCTGAGTTTTCTCAATTCTGAAAGTCAAAGTTAAATTTAGGGGTGTGAACCCATCTGGACTAAAACCGAAGGAAATATTGGCACAAACCTCAGCAAAATGGAACTGCCAAAACTTAAAACAGCTCTGATGTATGTACATTTATCTACTCAGAAAGAGAGTTTTAAAAAGTCCATGGTTTGTCAGAATAATAACAACCATTTTAATCTGGTTTATTCATAATTCCAGAGAAAGGAAGTAAATTTAAGTTGCTTGTGGCTTTAGGAATACTTTAACTAATTTAAAGAAAGCAGAAATTTAAAAATTTAAATTTTTGCTAAAGTTTCCTACATGGTAATCAACCTCAGATAAAGTCAGGAAAAATTAAGAGGCTTCTGTGCAGGAAGTAGAAAGCAGAGAGAAAAGAGGAGAGGAAAGGAAAGGACAAAAGAGAGAGGAAAGCAGAAAAGAAGCCTAACATTAAACAGACTTTGAAATCCATTAAAACATAAGTCATGAATGTCTGAACGCAAAGAATTTTGATGGACATTGTTAAATTTGAAGGAATTTTATTGCATAGGTTAATTTGCTCTTCATTTGAGCTGTGAGTTCAACCCGTGGTAAAACATGAGACTGAACTGAGTTGTTAATGGCATGAATTCTTTCTATTTCAAATTTATTTGTAGGGGTTAGTGAGCATTACCCATATTATAATAACTATTTATCAACCACACAGAAATTCCCAAGTGGCCTAAATAACTGTTTAAAATTAAAGTGGATTGCAGAGACTGAATAGACTGTCTGATAAAGCACTGTACGTAACTAACAGCTCTGACTGAACTTTTTTATAAAAAAATACACCCACCACCCTCCTTGCAAAACTGTCTGTGTTAGAATGTGATCACTGTTTCTCTGGCTAATTACAGCTGTCTGTGCCAGTGGGAAGCTTTGCTGTAAAGCTGCAGGAGCGTGCACCTCCCATCTGAACAGACTCTTTGGAGATTGTATAAGACAAAAAAAATGAACAGGGAAAAAAAAACCCAACCAAACCAACAAATGAAAACAAAGGTCTGAGTTTATTTTTCTAGGAACAAAATCAGTGGAGTACATAATGCACTCTCTGTATCTCTTGAGTTTGCACTGATACACGAGTCACTGATCACGGGTAGCAGTGTCAATGTGATAACCAGGCTCAGATGCCTGGTGCCACTCTAAATAGCCCCTCTGAACTCTGGACCCCCTCCAGACTGGTCAAAGTCAAATATGTTTTAACTTAGGCCATTTTCATTTTATTCTTTAAAAGTATTTCTCCATTTTGTAGCTGAGCCAGTCACACAACCCAAAGTTTTACAGATAGGTAGAGGGCAAAGTGAACAAAACCTGAATGAAGCACAAGGAAAAAATACACATATGGGGAGAAATTAAAGTCACATCACTGGAAACAGAAATATTGCAGAGATTTAGATGTGTTTGTTAGAACTTGGAAAGATATACATACATAGTGACAGAAAGATCACACACTGTTCTTCAAGCAGCAGCAGAGGTTTCCAATTTTACCTTTGGGGTATTTATGGTGTTTGCTCTCTGCTGTAGCTCTACAACAGCACTGGCAAAACGGCAAAAAATAACTCCTGAGAACGAGCATTTCCCTGAATAAGCTTCATTGCAGTTGGAATTTGAGAGAAACTTTCCATGGAAAAATAGGGGGTGAGACTGAATCCTTTTTAAGGGTAAATCCCACAGTAGTGAAATAAAACAAGCTTTAGTGGCCTTAAAATGAAAATGACAGAAAAGCCTGATCATTGAAATACAAACCCTGTTTTTATGTTACGTGCATTCATTAAATTATGTATGAAATATAATTTTGAGGGGAAAACCAAGAAGTTAATATTACAAGACCATAGATTTTAAAAGCTGCCAATTAAAGGAGACACAAATCATCAGCTTTACCCATTTTTTTTGATCCCTTCCTGCTGACATCAACATAAATGTTGACATAAACTCTGCTGGGAAAAGGAATAGGACACACATAGAAGTACAGAAGTTTAACAAAATTCCTGAAGACCACAGAACATATTTGTTTTAGAGTTTAGCACATTTTTCTTGAGCATGCATAAAACACATATTTTATAGTTCATTATTAATTCAATCATCTCACTATTTCTTTTTTCAATGGAATCTTCTGCAGCTTCTTTGTCATAAACTCTACAATTTTGCTGCTTTTTGATCCACAAGGAAAAATTTTTACTTTTGAAAAAAATACTGCAAGTTAATAATAGGTCAAAAGTCTTTCCAAAGTTTAAAAGTATTACTTCTAGTCTGCTAAAACTTTAAGCAAATCGAGTTTAGCAAACTAAACGATGTTGGTAAGAGAAGATACAATGAAGAGGTGATTGATTTACTTCTCAGAGGACTATCTTTGAAATTCCACTGTAAGTTGTTAGAAAAAATTACCCCATTTTTTTTATTGCAGTCTCCCAGCTAAAAACCTAACACAAATTTTAATGAAATCATTTGAAAAGGAAGAAATAAAGAGAAAATTGTTCAATATACTTAGTAATTTGGACCTTTATATATATTTTCCCCAAAAGTAGGCTATCCTTATTTTATCTCAAGCAGTAAGAAGAAAGAACCCTCACACACTATTTTTTATGATTATCACAGCTGAGAAGAGTTGTCATGAATATATATACCTTTATAAAAATTTCACTTACCAGAAGATTAGCAGCATTTTATTGCATTTAATGCCCGGTCACCCTGCACTAGCAACATTTTTCAAGGCCAAAATATTTATCCAACAGTAAAGGATGGTGTATATAAGCCATACAAGATGACATGTTCCCTGAATATAAGTTCCCTGCTGAAGGGAGAAATAAGTGTGTAATCAACAAATCAGTTTCTTGAGCAGCTTGGTGAGGTTGGATTAACAGAAGAGAATTTTGAAAAGGTAGTGGAGAGAGCTGTAGTCCAACACTTGGTGCAGGAAGGAGTTTCTAAAGAATAGCAGAAGAAAAATGAGAATAAAAAGGATGGAGAGGAGAGGAAATAAATACTCATGGCAAAGTGACAAAGGAGAAATGAGACAATTATCAAAGAAGAGAAGAACTTGAGAGCCTTGAGAGGCAAGAGCAACAACAGGAAACTTGGAAAACTGTGTGAAAGGCAGAAGAAAGTGAAGTAAGTAGAGACCCACAAATTTGGTTTTTTCACTGAAATGTACAGTGAAAATTGCAATCCTTCTAAATGGAAGAGTCCCAAATGTGGCAATAATTCTGACAACGATGAATAAACACCACAGTCACGAGTACGATTGTCTGCCACACCACTGCTGTTCTGCTCAGCCCAGGTTAAATGCCTCAAAAAACTCTTTCAAACCATTTGGAGTTAACTTACTGCTATGGATATGTGTTTATTTTAAATTGACCAAAAATGCTCTTAAAAACAAAAGTATCTTTTTGCCCTCAGTGCCTGATTGGCAATAGCATTGTTACACGACGTGGTGATGTCTGCTGGTTTCTACCAGCAGAAATTATTCTATAAGGAAGGGCTCTGACAGAGATCATGCAGTTCACAGCCTTTCTCCTCTGGCACAGCCCAGAATAATCTAAAAGCTCTAATCCAAACAGCCTGACCACGGAGCAAGTGTGGATTTCAGATCACACTCAAGGAATAGTATAAATCTATCAATTTACTTCAGGAGGCTTTCAAACACTTCTGAGTACCCCCCAGCTATTCTGTAAATGAGCCTTTGAGCTCTGTTTTACATGGAAAATATCATGGAGAATTGCTTTTCACAAGAGAAGGACCAAGGCTTGACTTTGTGGGGTCCTGTGGCAGTTGAATTCTGCTGAAACACACACATGAATGAAGGCATGAAATCTTTAACAAGTCTGACACCCTGAAAATCTACATTTCTCTTCCTTCGTGTTTCACTTTCTGCATGTCTTCACAGTGGGCAGAAATGACCTCATCCCTAAAACTCCTGTTTACTTGTGTATGAAAATAGTAGATATTTTAGGCCTATCCCAACATTATCTCAGCACATAAAGCTGCAAATAAAATCATGTATGCCATTTAAATTCGATCAAAAGGTGGAACAGTGAGCTTGATGATGTGCTGAAAAACTAAATCAACATATCTCATCAGGCTTTGGCATATCTCTTCTTATTGTTTTAAACCATTCTGCCCATTTCCCATTTAGGATTTTATAATCCCTGTAAACCATCAGCTCAGATATTTTATCAATTATGGAATTAATCTCAAATCCACTGATGTGCTTGGCAAATTTGTGCTGATTTGAAATTAATTTCCAGTTGGTATTGTAACTCCCAAAATGTGTAATTAATATTAGTATCAATTTCTTTGGCAACTGGTAATGTAAGCCTTGTCATCTTTGTTGGTAGATTATATAGTTTTATACACAAAAGGAAAGGAAAATACAAACTTTCCTCAAGGAACACAAGTAAATTCCCCCCTTTCTGTGTTTTGTCTTTCAAGGTGTTTCTTCAGATAAAGAACAAGTTTTAATTTTCTCAAACTACAAGAAAAAAACTGGGGAAATACATATATATATATATATATATTATATATATATATATATGTAAATAGTCATATATATATATATACATACATGTAAATAGGCATAACAGATTTTTAAGCATGATATCAAATATTTATATCTGATATTCATACATCAAGGTAAAAAACCTCCACAATAGCAACAAAATCAACCCAGACCAGTGGCAGATCTCAAATAACCATTACATATAAAGATTATCATGCATTTCTAGGTAAATTATCTCCTGTGCTTTGTCCCATGTCTTTTAATCATTCAGGGAATCTAACACTAAGATTTTTAGCCATCACACTGTTGACATAATCAGATGAAATTATGCTCAAAAATATCAGTGACCTTTCCTTTTTTGACCCAAAGAAGATGCATTTAACAGTTGCCTGGGAAGGCAGAATGTCTGACTAATAATTGCTTAGAAAAGAGATTGAAGAAACACAGAGTTCACAAATTTCCTGCTGGGCTCTCTCTGGGCATCCCAGGCAACCACTATAGTCACCCTTTTAACCATAAATTTAATGACATGCAGGAATTTTGGCTGATTTAACTAAGGTAGCTTTTTCCATTATATTTTCTCTTCTAATGTTGTTTTGGTATCCTGCATATAATTTGTATTTTTCTTCTCCTCCAGCATTTGATATTCTAGTTAAATTAAAAAGAAATCAATTCCCACTGTGCCCAATTTTCCAAATGAAGCTGAAGAAGAGTGTTCCCCTTTCACACCCCAGTTACACTTAATGGTGACTTTGGGGAATCACCACAGCAAAAGTTGGGAAGTTTGTGTGGAAAACAGCAAATCCCTTGCCAAGCATGTAGGATATGCAAAAAATCCCCTCTATGTGAGAATAGCTGAGCAGAGATAACAACTAGTTTTCACTGAAGGGATTCTTTCTGCTCCTTCTCCAGGAGAGGGTGATCAGCTCAGGTTTGGGAAAGCAGGGAGTGGAGAAACGCCTTCATATGGGATTCAAACCTTCACATTCCCTCTTCTTCTCCACCTATTCTTTTCCAAACGAGGATTTCTTTCTCAGTTATGAAAAACAGCTAATATCCAGAAGCTCAGCATCCTAATAGCACTCATTAATGTACAGCCTTCTACCCCACCCCCCTGCTTTGTTTTCTCTTTCTCAGCAGAGTTCCATTTCTAGTGCTTCTTCTGAATTTCATTTGTTTTAGTTAGAACCTAGTTACCTTACAAGACTTCCTTTCGTGGAAGACAGTTTTAGGCTTTGGTCATAGCTGTTATCTTCTTTATGCCTTCTTATCTTTACTAGAGCATTTTGGACAAAGGATTCCAGAGCCTGAATTTCAAGCCCTAAATTTATTTGGACATTTTCTTCTTTTTTTTTTCTTTTCTTAATTTAAAAAATAATCATTATCTTAAATTTTCCTTTCAGAAAAGAAAAGTATAAGGGGCATCTTTGAGCATCTGAGAACCTCTAGAAAATCAGGTTTTATGGCAAGGTGACATCCAAAATAGCTAAACCCCTTCTGTGGCCTCTCCCCTCAGTCTTATATTTGCTGGTTTCAATGGGCCATTGAAATGGCCACTACTTTTGCTACCATGACCAAGGAAGAAAATTGGATATAAAGTCTCTTCCTTGGTTAAAACAGTTCTTCAGGTGGGTGTGTTTATCTGGAGACTCAGGTAAGTGGCATGAAGCTAGCAGATTTTCTTCCTAATTTGCAGTGAAGCTCCATTTTAAGGAAGTTTTGCAGGAAAATTAAGCTCCTATCTACTTTATCAATGCCACAAGAGTTTCAGCTACAGCAGTTGCTGGCCCCATTCCTATCAGGATTAATTTAAGGAGGAGCTTTCCAAGTCATTTCATTAGTCCCTCTATCTAGATACAGCTGAAAAGAGACAGATGAAGAGCATTCATTTTTCCTAATTTTACACTGAAGCTTTTTGCTGCTGTGACTCTTAGCCACTGCTCTGACAGCTGCTGATGATCAGTCTGTCAATAAAGCATGCAAAAGTTCAAGCTGATTCTGATCTAAATCACAAAATTATGGAATGGGTCAGGCTGGAAGGGAGCCCAGGATGCCACTGACCTTCCTGGCCACCAGGGCACTGCTGGCTCAAATCTGTTCACTTCTGCCACACACCCAAAAATATCTGACTAAACAGCATGTGTGTTGAAAAGTAGCAACCCAATAGCAACGAAGTGACCCGTAGTTTATAGCATTTTTTGGCTGGATTTGAATTTGGAATCCAGATCAGGGAACAATTCAATCTGAGTTTCGTTTCGTTTGAACAGAAGTTTCAAGAGCTGGAGACAGGATAAACAGCTTATGGGTTTAGCTCATCCCTATGTAGTAAAAGATAATAAACAAACAAAATCCCACCACACAAAAAACCCCAAAACCCAAAAAAAACCCCAAACACAACAAGACAGAACCCTGGGTCCCCCTTTCAGCTGTCATATTGCACGTTCCAGGGTTGCTGGTCCTGTCTGAATGGTCCACCTGCTTTTTAATGCATCATATTCAAAAGAAAGGAGAGAAAAATGGTTCTCCCTGCCTTGATAGAAATAAATTCTCAAAGTCAGAGGCCATTTGTATCACTGAAAACGACTGAAGTGTATCTCATCAGGTTTAAATTCTTCTTTTTTAATCTCCCCAGCTCAGCTTCACAAATTAATCTCTGCTTCTTTTATTCTAAAGAAGGAATAAAGAAAAAAAATAAAGAATAGGGGGAAAAAACCGCCAACAACAAAGAATCTCAACAATTCATCCCATATGGCTCTTTGTCAAAGTTTCTGTACATTTTAAACCTATGTAAGAATGGTACACAGTCAACAATTCAGTCTAAAAGCATAGTTTAAAAGCATAAAAAAATAATAATAATAAAAAATAAAAATAAAAATAAAAATAAAAATAAAAATAAAAATAAAAATAAACCAACCAACCAAACAAAAACAACCAAAAAAACCTTGGGAAGCTTTGGAAAAAGACAGAATAAACTCAAGAAAGAGGAAAAAAAATAACTTGTGCCATGTTAAAGGCATTAAAAACCTTTCACTTGATACCATAACTAAATCATGTTATAATTACCATCAGTAATGGTAAGCCTCACACGACATTTTATCCTCCATGGAGAAAAGTATTCTTTCATTTTATGCTTTCCTTTTTCTTTTTTTAAATCCCCAAACCATGATCAAAAGCTGTATATCTGTCGACTTCAAACCATATCTATGAATTAGAGTAAGAGAATAGAAGTCATCACCCCTGGGAGTTTTTCAATGAGAAAGAGCAGATCAGAGAAGGAAGATGGAAACACACATACTTTCCAGGATCTCTGGCTTTAAATCTGCATGATAATTTCAGTTATCAAATGCACAGAGAGTATTAAATCATGGCAGTTTACTTAGAAGTGTTTTTAACTTTGAATTCATGGGAATACAAGGTCTGATACCTGCCTTTATCTGCAGATGCTGGTAATTCTTAAGATGTGCAAGGAAAATAGAATAATTGTTTGATTTTAAATGGGCCTTTAGCAGTCCATCCTAGCCAATCAATTCTATGCAGTGAGAGAAAAAGGACAGCACTTGAATTTACTTCCCAGAAATTCCATTCCAGCTTGATATCACAGAAGGGAGGATATTTCAGTGTTGCTCTGCAGATGTAAGTTACTCACATTTTTCATATGTACTTTCTTCGTGGTTAGAAACTTTCTTTCCTGGGAATGGCTAGAAAATTCCATAAAGAGTCTTCACTGGGAGCTAGACATCCCTAATGTAGGTCTGTGGCTACAAAGAGGACAAAACTTTTTTCTTCAGAAGTTGCCACGTAGATGAAAAGATTTTAAAGGTGTGATTGATTTTGAAACTTCCCTTAGGAAATTCAGCCCTGAGATTCAACACCCCAGGTTGAGTCCCTGGTCAGATTAATTGTTCTGAGGTAAAAACTACCTGTAAAAAGGTTTCCCTCTTCCTTAAAACCAAATCCCAGTTACACAATAATTCCTATACATCCTCCTGTTTATTACAAATTAAAATTACGAGAAAGAAAATATGAAAGAAATTACAAGAAAGAAAATTAGGAGAATTGACTCTTTTTTCCTCACAATTTACCCCTAACAGAAGCTAAAACCTCCTGAATTTTCACATCTTCTGCAGGAAGGGCCTTGAGTCAATAGACAAATTGCTATAAAATTATTTGAAACCAGTAATTCCTCCAAGTTACAGAAGTGATCTGCAAATAATTTTTGGTGGAAATCTTGAGAGGCTTGACCACAGGTACAACAAAGCTGGTAGATGGTTTTCTCATGAAATGATAAAATATGAAATGCATAAGGAACACTACTGAAATGCTCCAATACCAGGTAATGCTGATATTATTTTGAAGAAACACAAAGAGGGTTAACAAGCATGTGGCCAAGATATGTGGATTTTTGTAAAATTTTTATAGAGACATCAAGCTAAATTACTCCAGCATTTTAAAAAAATAAACCAATGTATCTTTGAAGATAACTGAACCAAAGTATGCCTGCCTAAATATAAAATATAAAAAATAAAAAAATATATAGAATATAAAATATAGATACATATTTCACCAAATTCATCTCTACACTTGCATTTATTATCTGCACTAGATGTTGCCCTTGTGACTAACTATGCTGAGCATTCACAAAAGCATCTTTGTGCCACGTCAGAAGTGCCATACACACACAGAGAGAGTGGCACATTTTGAGCTCCTCAGAGCAGACAATCAGGGTAGAAGGCAGGAAAAAAACCCACCAGGAGTGACTGGGAGAGAAAGGTGGGGAATTAATGTGGGGTTATCACTGCAGAGGCCTCCCAATCAAACAGGGCAAATGTGATTAGATGATGGCTTAGAACTTGCACTGGGTTCAGGTTTGCCACCTTCCTGGGGTTGGTAGCTCATTCAGACCCTGCCTGCTACAATGACTGCCCAAGTCCACTTTAAAATGAGCCTTTATTTAGTGACAACAGGCTGTGGGCTTAGTAAAAACTGATAACAAGACTCTCCTCAAAACAGTGTCAGGACAGAACCAAACTCTGGGTGATAGCTGGGCCAAATATCACCGACTTTGTAAAATAAAATAGCAGACAAGGAACCAAGTGTGTTGTTCTGAAGCGATGCAGTTGCCTGTAAAATAGTTACAAGTTTTTCATTATCACGCACTCATCATCAAAATATGTGCCTTGGCTTGGAAAAGCAGCCCACCAGCAAAAAAAAAAAAAAAAAAAAAAAAAAAAAAAAAAAAAAAAAAAAAAAAAAAAAAAAAAAAAAAAAAGAAAGGGGAGAAAAAAAAAGCTCTTTCCATTTCTCAAATTCAGTGTCTTTGTGGTTGTGTCCCAGACTGTCAACACTTTCCTTCCCTTTTGAAAGGCTATTAGAAAAGCAGTGTTCTGCCAGTGCCAGTGGCCTCAAGAGCCTCATTATATCATAAGGATAACCCTGGGGTGAACAGAAAACCTAAACACAGAGTGACCATTGAGTCCTTTAGACAGGGTGTGCACACATGCTCCAGCCAAGTTTACCAGCAGATGAAGCTCATGTAGCAGCACACAGGCAGAATTAAGAAAAGAATAAGAAATTCGGTGGCTTTAATCAGTTTCTCTATGAAAACAAAGCCAGGCACAAAGAGCAGAAAGGATCTGGACTCAAATTCACTCCCTGTATTCCCTTTTCTTCTGGAGTTTTGTCTTCTGGAGGGGGGAATTAAGACCCATGAGAGGTGAAAAAAGGGGATGAGGATGGACTCACTGGAAGCTTTCCTCATGAGATAATGAAAGGTCTTGTGGTCATATCTTAACCCCGTCCCTTTGGAGAAAAAAGCTTAAAATGCTTTTATGGTTTTTTACTCTTGGACTAAAAGCCTACAGCTGTTTTGAAGCTTGACATAGTTCTAGCATATAATTAATACCATTTCCATTTAACTCACCAGCTAAATCTTAAACAGAATGCACAAGCTGTGACACATTACTGAAAAGAAGCAATGTACATTGGACAATTGACTTGGTGGTGGCCTTTAATGCTGTGCCCCGTTGGTGGGGTGTCTGTGGTTATCATTTTTCATTGGAGAAATGTCAAACAGTTCATGGGCCTGGCAAACATAACTATCACAGGCAGTCCTGCTCCTGCTGGCTTTCATCTTGGGAAGCAGTTGCATTTCCTGGCGAAGCATCCGTAGATTTATAGGCGTACATGCAACTTACACTCTGCACACATCCATATCTATTTTTATAAAAATTTACATCAGGACATAGATCGGGTCCAGGCTTTCACAGAGTCATGGAATGGTTGGGGTTGGAAGGGACCTCAAAGAGGATCTCATTCCAATTCCTCTGCCATAGGCAGGGACACTTTTCCCTTGAGCAGGTTGCTCAGAGCCCCATCCAACATGGCCTTGGACACTTCCAGGGATGCATAGTTTATCTCCACTAGACAGCCAAGAAAAAGGTAAATTAGTGTGCTCCAAAATTAGTTCTAAGTTACCTTGGCTACCTGCATTACTGGAGGTCGCTCCTGTCACTGCAGGGTGGCCACACTACAAATGACAGATTCATTGTGAGCACTAGTTCACAAATGTGCAACTTATGTCTTATATGAATTCATCTCTGGTGGCAAAATCGTTTTTGTGATCATTTTTGTCTCAGTTTTTTTTTCTGTGGTGTATTAACGAGAAACAGCCATGAAAAGGAAAACAGGCATGAGCAAAATGTTGAGTAAATAGTGCAACCTTTTTGGGTTCATTGTTTCCACAGCTCTAGACAAAGAAATTTGCTGTAAATTACCCTATGTATCTGAATCACAGTGAAGGTTTCTCCAGTGAAAGCTGCTCCTAGCAGAATTCCTGGTTGCTGCAGATCAGAAATACCACTTAATGTCAATAATCAGTTCTCACTAACAGCAACAAAACAGCCCGTATCACTGTTGGGCAAATTTGTAACTCCTTTGCTGAAAGCAGCAGCAAACCAGAACCTCCCAGTCAAAACAGGAGGTATGAAAAATACATCAGTAATACGCTTCACCACAGGGAAACTTTAAGAAACGCACTGAGGAAAGTTTGTTGATTCCCACTGTTTCTTTTTTTCTTTTTTTTTTTTTTTTTTTTTTTTTTTTTTTTTTTTTTTTCATTATGAGTGTACTGTTTGACTGTTTGAGAGAATTTTTCCCCCTTCCCAACCTTTGATGGGGGTATGTCAGGGATTGGGTCTTGCCCAGAATGCAATCAGTGTGCAAGTACTGCTCTGAGCTGTTGTAACCACATTATGCTCCCCTTATGTTCTTTCCATCAGCCTGCTATAATGTGGCTGCTTGGCTTTCAATTGACATTATTAGTTTTGAAAGCCTTGAAGGTGTTGGGCCTGGCTGAATTTTAGACATGGAGTAACACAATACCTGCTCTTTCAAGAATCTGCTATCACTTCTGAAATTGGCAGGTGATGGTATTTTTAACTGCGGGGGGCACTAAAATCCCCCTAAAAACTGATTTTACTTATTCCCTTCTAACTTTTTTAAAACTACCTACAACTTTCCTTTAATTTCCAAAGGTGTTCTCAGATTGACTACTGTTGGCTCTATATTATTACTCCCCTCTCCAGTAGTTTTTGTATTATTTTTCTTACTGGATCTCTTACACTGTTTTTCATGTTTCTGTCTTGAGAACCTGGCATTCTATTTTCCTTTTACTGTTTATAAATTTATGCAATTTTTGTTCTTTTGCACACTGTCATGACAACTAAGCAAATGTGGTATGCTGAAAAGAGCTTTGGGATTAGGTAATTAGGGGATTTTCCAATATTACCTTCTCTGTTGGAACACCTTCTCTGTCCCAATATAAATCCATGTGTTATTTCCAGCATGAATTATTGAACGTATCCAGACACAAATCCATATATAGGGCTTGAGAACTGACCCTCTTTACCTCTATTCTGCCCCACTCAGAAAATGCCTCCCTGAGCAACCCAGCCCACATAACTGCATTATTTTAAATGTTTGTTGTTCTTCAGTGTGAGGCTGGTGCTGAAGCCATGAGAAATGTCCTTCAAACTGTTTCTGCATGCCTGCTGCACACAACAAAGCTGGCACTGCTGACTTCGTTTTTCAAGTGGTCTGACTCCTGAGCTCCAAATGGATGTTTTTGGTTGGTTCTGGGTGCAAGCTGGAGTAGGGTTTGAAACAAATGGTTTCCCACAAAGAAATGAAATGAGAAAGGCAGTGTTTGTCAAGGAAGCCCCAACATCTGGAAAAATACACACTGTTTAGATAGTTTTACTTGAAATGGGGAATACGTAGCTTTTGAGGATATTTTTTCCCTGTAGCAGAAGGTCCAATTGCAATTTTTGTGTTGAGAAATTTCTTATTACATGATAAAAATTTTCAAATTCAGCACAAAATTAATGGATCATAGAAATATTGCTTGGAAGGGTCTTCTGGCCACCATCTACTCCAGCCCCTTGTCCTAAACAGGACAGAAACCAGCCTTAAACTGAGTCAGTGGTGGCTTTGTCCAAACAAACCTTGTAAACCTTAGGGGAAGGGGACACATGTGAGCAGCCACAAGTGGGGACAGTGGGAATCACCCACAAAATTAAGAAAAAAAAAGAAAACCAAAACCAACCAAACAAAAAAAAAACCCCAAACCACCCAACAACTTATAGAACTTATAGAACACTATCAGGAAATCAGCCCTTTGCTACAACACTGTTCTCTCCATCCCCTTAGCCTCTGGGAAATGCTTTTTCTACTGAGAACCACAGATTTTTTTTTTTCTTCTGGTGTGCCACCATTTTGCTGCCAAGAAAAGAATGCAGCAGCAGCACAAAGTGGTTACTACTGTTTTATTAAATAGAGGTCTTCATAAATTCCAGCTGCTGACCATGTGTTCCATCTTTTTATGCCCAAACTCACACTCATTTTAAGAAATTCTGGGCACTCATGTGAGTAAATGCTCTTGCAAGGCCCCAGGCTTTGTATCTGCGTTGCATATAAACCCTCAATGTGTGACTTTAGCCTGAAAGGTTTGTTTAGATCTGTCGGACATGCTCCTTCCACTTCATAATTACTCTATCTTTTTTTTTCTCTGAAGATGAAACCGACTTTAGAAAGTGATCAGATGATCATTAGACTATTTCACTCGAGCATTATCTAGCATAGATAATCTGTGGAGATAAAACGAGGAGCTGGAGCTTTCAGCCTGTAATCATAGCAATTTGAAGGGGAAAGGATTTTGCCCTGACATCTGTGGCAGGGCAGGATTGGGATTCAGGGGGAATGGTGGAGGGAAAGTAGGACTTTGTTAAGAAAAGCCATCAAGCTTTTCACAGGGCTTTTGGAGTGATGGTTAAAACCCAGCAGGCATGACATTAAACCTAATATCTAGCTAGTATATGTGAATGCTAACAATTGTTATCCCTCAGGAGTCACATGGGAATTCTTTTTCCTAGTTAACTTCAGTGGAATTTGGAAGAGATATTTTGTAAGAGGATTTGATCCATTTATTAGTTTAACATTTCTAAATCCACCTAAAGTCACAAAATCCTGTATTTGGATATTGCCTCCCCAATGAGAATAGGGAGAGAACTTTGGAAGATGTGCTGTTTTGACTTTTGTATTAATATTAGGCTGAAGACAACTGTGATTAAAGGTTAAAGGCAACCTCGAGGAAGGGGCAATGAATGACTGAGACCCTCAGTTTGAGAAGCTGGACTGCAATCCACCAGAGCATCAGTGACAATCAGAGAATCTTCTTTGTTCATTCAAAAACATTGTTAAATTGTTCATTAATTTTTTTTTTTTCATTCAATTCCTCCACCTACTGATTGAAAAAAGAGCCCATTTCAATCTTGTCCTTCCCCACACTCAGTGAAGTCATGCATGTTAGAGCACATCAAAGAAAGAAGAGACACTCTGAGAGAGGGAGTCTTCTGCAGGAGTCCATGGCTGGAGCAAACACAGCCACAAACAACTCCAAGGCCAAAATAAACTGCTGCTTTTAGTACCCCAAAGAATATAGAGGGAATATGGATGTATATAAAGAAGGGAAAACACATGGTGCAACACTTGTGCAATCCATTAAATTATTGCCTGGCAGCTTTCTAATACAGTGTCAGACACCCCATATGATCAGAACATGATTAAATCAGGCACCCTGTACTATCAGGGCTTCTAAATGAAGGGAGATAAAATTAGATTTCTCCTAGGAGCAGATAAAAAGAACTAAGAAAGAAGGCTACATTCATATATGTGAGAACCAGACAGAGAGAATTTGCTGTTCGTCTCACTAAAATGATTTAAGATTCAGGGCAGTATTCTTCTTGCAAGCTGCAATACTGGCCTTGAGAAAGAGTTGGTTAGTAAAATGCAGAAAATTTCTTCAGAAAGCTGTTTAAAGATCTGTTTCTGTACTAGTGATACCTTGTTTATATACCAAGGACTGAGGCATTAGGGCTAAATTGACCACTACAAAAGAAATATTGAAATACTTCATAGGGCATAATTTTCATCAGGATTTATTTAGGATAAAGTGGAGTGTTGGTTCTTGCAAGGAAAATATATTTCAAGAAGAAAGAAGGGGGAGAGACACCCTTCTGATTAATACTAGCATAACTGAAACTAGGCCAAAGTTGTGTCATTCTGTGATAGTAGCAGAGTTAGAGAGGATTGAAATACAATATTTTCTGAGGAGAAAAACAAAACATTTATACAAATGACTGGTTTTGGTTTTCAGTCTTAGAGTGAGGTTTCAATCATTTCTGTTGCAGCATGACCCTATTGGTTGCTGGACCCTCAAGAGACAATGACAATGTTGTAGGACTCAGGATATTTCTCATTTTTGGTGGAAAGGTGTACCCAGCAGCCCTTTTCTGACTCCCAGTTGTGGTGGGACAAGATCACAGGCATACAGGGGAGCAGGACAAAAGCCTGAAGGGAGTGGGTTAGGGCACTCCCTGGGGACCAGCTGCACTGGGGACTCATCAGCTCTGCTCAATGGAGCCCAAAGTTCTAAGCAAACTCAGGTCTTAACACCTCTGGAGTATAAATGAATATTTGAAGGAACAGCTAAGATCCCACGTACTGGCCAGTCTAGGTGAGGTCAGCTTTGGATAAGAGGTAATGAAGCCCAGCCATTTAAAACAGCTCCTTCTGCTCCATCCTGAATTATTGCTCTGCTCTGGAAGGGAGGCGATTTTCTGGCTCTTCAGAGTGGCGAGGTCAGAAGTACACAGAGAAGAAATAATATCTAAATGCAGTGTAAACTTTTGGCATGTAAACCAGAACTGAAAATAATTTAATGCGGATGCAATGTGAAGACTTTTCTTCTTCTCATTATTTGCCAGAGAGATTTGTAAAATACGTGACTATTTGTCTGCCAAAACCATGTGCATGTGTGACAGAAATCACATTATGTTGTGTCTATTTTTTTTTCACATGGACTTAAAAATACAACCTTCCTCATTACTTTTTCTATAACAAAAAAAAATTACTTTGGTCAGTATTTTTTAAAAACCTGAGACAGCTCCATGTCTGTTCTCATATTTAAAAAAACCCTTGCCGACAAATTTTTTTTTTTTTAAATGTGATTTTTTCCTTCTCACCAATTATGTGTGATTTCACTAATTAGCTCTTATTTTTAAGAGAAGTGCAAAGGAAACCTCAGTAACTTCTGCACCTTTGCTGACTTTTAAGCCTGGTTATTTCTGTCCTTGAATTTAGCTTATCAGCTGATGTAAATACATTTTGGTTTAAAAAGAGGAGAATCTTAGACACTTTATAACATTTTAAGCATCAATTTCCTAGAGAAAACTCAACCAAATAGTTACTAAAAAAAAAAAAAAAAAAAAAATCAAACAAAGAAACAAAACTGATTTGGGGGCATTCCCTTTCCCATATCTTCTCCTTTCAAATATGGTTGGACAACAAAACATTACAGTCCTGCTTGGCTCCTGTTAAACCAAATCAGATTTCAGACTTGTTATCTGTTTGCTTTGATTTCTCTTAAAAACATGACAGATTTCCACACCTTGCTTTCGAGACTGATGTTTATTTTGCATTAATTTTTCAGTCTTGAAGCACTGTAAGCATGAGCACCACTGGCATTGTTTTTGTCACTCTGAGCTCCCCTTGTACTGTGCAAACTTGTTTAGCCTTGAGACAGGACTGGGGAGGGCTAATTCCTTCTGTTTTCTTGATGTGCCCTGAAGAAGAGCCTGACTCATGAACAATTCCTTGGGTCTCTATAAGGGAAATCCCTCTAAAAGAGATCATGTCAGAAAACACAGTTAGAACTGCTGTTAACCCCCAGCAAATTCCCTGAGACTTGGCTGATGTCCTCACATTCCAAAAATCTTTAAGAAATTTGCTCTCTCTTCCCCTGCAGGGTAATAACTTGTTTAGGAGACCTTTCATATGAACCAGATTAATAAAAAAATAGACAGATCTTTATTTATTGGAAAAACTGAAAAACACAGGAAAAGAGGTGCCAATATAAAAGAAAGCTTAGAAAATATGAAAAAAATTTGAAAGAAATGTGCATCCTATAAAACCTCCCTCATTCTAGAATGACATGATTTCTCTTTTTAGGAATTTTGTTGAGAAAGAAAAGATTGGTGGAGTTCAACTGGGCACTGCACAGGGATTCAAGGCTCAGGACATAGCATTTTTTAGCTGAACTGAACACAGGTAATTTCTAAACAGTGATCAATAAATAAAATAAATAAAAGCATAGCTTGCACGTGTGTGTTGCTACCAAGACAGCTTCTAAAATTTTTGGGTCATCACAGTGCAACATTTGTCTTTTTCAGGCATGCAGTGAGCATATTCTGATTAATAAAGCAAACTCATAGATCCATAGATCTAGAGTTCATAGATCTTTTTTGTAAGATATGGCATCTCTGTACAGGGGTCGTTTATCATCAAAGCTGCACTTTTGTATTGCCATCAATAATGGTAGAATTGGCTTCAGAATTTCAGGAGACTTCCAAGTGAGGGTTCTTATCTTGCCTCAGAATGCAAATCACACTCCAATTACTGTGACTTGGTTTCAGGTTTTGAGAAAAACAGCTGGACGTTCAAAAGATGAAACAAAATGAAGCTTGGGGAGAAAGAGGGAAAGTGTATAAAAGCACACACATGTGCAATTTATACTGGGAGAGGAAATATTCCTGTAGTGCCCACAAGACATCAGATTGCATCTCTCAAACTTATTGCACCATCTTAACTTCCAAGATTCTTGCTTGAAGAAACTGGGAGAGGTATCACCACCTTTTTTATTTATGACTTCTTTAATTGGGAATCACTTCTCTATTCCTTTTTGGAAGTGATTTAGTGTTCAAATGACAGCAGAGACTAAGTGCAGTCTTGAAGAGAAAAGCACTGACAATCAGTTGTTGTTGGCATCATTCTTCCTGCTGTACAGGAGTTTAACTAATGAATCCAGTTCTCCTGCTCCTGGAATAACAAATTCCACATGAGAAAATTGCTGGGGGAACTTACGAGCCAGAGTTACAACGTGCAAGGCAAAAGACTAAGAGGAATCTAAATGAAGATGGTAATCATTAAATGATCCCTTCTTTGAGGGTTTACATTGGAAAGCCTTAACTGGCTCAGATATTTGAGCCAAGCCCCTTCAGCATAAAACTCTCTAGTGACTGTGAGGAAGCTGCCGTTTTACCCTGGAGTCCCTTGAGGAAAAGTAGGATGTAAAGGAAAGTGGGGATTTTTTTTTTTTTTTTCAAATATTTCTGAAGTAAGTTTCATAGCAGACCTGAAGAGGTAGCAAAGTTATTGCTCCCACTTGGCAGATTTGGAACCTAAACCACTAAAGCAATGAGATCATTTCTGTGAGATCAGGCTGCAAGCAATAGCCCTTGCCATCTTACTGTGGACCCCTAGCAAACAACTTCATCCTCACGATTATTCTTCAAGGCGAGATGATATCATCCCCCACTTTATAGCCAGAGAACTGATGCCCAAAAGACTTAGCAGCTTGTTGGAGATGGTACAAAAGTTCTTTAACAGGTTTGGAAACTGAAACCAGATCTGCCAAGCCTCAGCCTGATACCTTAAACACCTGCCCATCCTGGTTCCTGTCCCTTTGTCTGTTACTTGAGCCAATTTTGCCTTATTTGACTTTAAAATATTGACGTACAGAACACAGTCTGCTCCTTGCATTCATTTTAAGGTAAAGAGCAGCAATGTGGCTGGTTGGATAGCAGCAGCAAGGTTGTGACAGTCCAGGGCACAGGGGTGCACGAAGAAGCAGAATTTTGGAAGAGGCATATCCTGCACCATGAGATTCCATCAGAGCTGCCTACTGAAGCAGCTCTACAGCTGTGTGTGCTCCAGGTTCTCTGATCAGGCAGCCTGATTGCTGCTGGAAAAAGAAAAAGACATTTGATGTCAAAGGAAATCTCTGTAACACACCTTGTAGATCTCATCCTACAAGCAAACAAACTACAAAATCCAACAAACAAACAAAAAGCCGCTCAAAAAGGGGGTTTTGGGTTTGGCTTGTGTCTGTTACAAGGAAACCAACATGCTGGAGGAAACAATCTCTTTCTCCACCCATCTTGTCCTCCTCCCGTCATCTCGAAGGTTTTCTGGGAACTCGCCTTCATAACCCAGTCAACAAATGTAGAAAATCATAAAGATGTCTTAATTGGAAAAAAAATAAATTACTCACAGCCAGTCTGGGCCATCTCAATCCAAACAACAAAGCTGTCCAGTTTATTAGGGAAGATGGATTAGTGAAGAAGACTGTTATCAAACCACAAAATGACTAACCAGGGACATCCCTGCTAAGAGATTGACTTCCCTAACACAATGGCCCACGGAGTTTGTTCTGGTCTTTATGCTCACAGACCAGTGTGAGAGAGGGTGTGCAAAGTTAGGATAAGGCACTTCAATTCCTCTGTAATTCTGCAGCCAGTCAGGTCATCCTTTGTGTATTGCCAGGGAACTCTCTGCGTATTCCCTGAGCCACTGCAGCACCCAGGCTGGAATTGCAATTCTCTGGGCACGTTACCTTCTTCCCTGGTCACATTCCTGGTACTGTGGCAGTGATGAAAAACATCTGCTGAGGTTGTTTCCCTAAGACCAGAGAAGAACCACTGAGCTGGAGGAGTAAAACCCTGTTTGTGCAATAGTTTCATGAGCTTTCAAAAGCAGTGAAGGATTTTTTTTTTTTTTTTTTTTTTTTTTTTTTTTTGTCATCTGGCTTAAAAGCTGGCAAAACCAAAAGAAAGCGAAACAAAAGGGAAGAGAAGTGGGTACAGGAGATGCAATCAGAAATCCCTCCAACTTTTTGGTGTGCACCTTCTCATGCTTTCTGAGATCGGTGAAAAGCTATTCTTCTGGAAAAAAAAGAACACAGTCCCTGGAGGGATGATTTTGGAACTCTCCTTACTCTTTTACGGTTTGACATCTGGAATTTGGTGGCCAGCATTTCTTACCAATAAATGAAACGCAACTAATTTTATGAAATGCTGTGGAATTATCATTCCTATTTACTGAATAGCCTCAGTAAAATACGATGAGTAACAAAATAAAATCTGGGGAAAATTATGTCATTTGAATAGAGCCTATATTGCAATCTGTGGCAAATTTGCATCAAGCCTTAATCTAACTTGCAGATTCATTACCAGTTCATCATGCAAAAATAGCCCCAAACTCTACAAAGATGTGCTGTCCTTTTACTGCACTTCACAAAATATGTGATGAAAAGCACAGGGTGAAAATATGTTTACGAAACTGCTCCACATAATCCACATGAGCAACTGATACAAGTATCCATAAAAATGAAGGTCAGAAGAGAATTGTTTCCCAGAGTAATTTGTCTGGCATGAGCTGACCCAGGACAGCAGATGGCTATTCAGTGTGCTGCCTCATGTAAAATCCAACTATTTCCCAAAACATATGAGGAAAAAAAAAATAAATAAAAACAATATGAGGAAGCAATTGATATTATCATTCTTCCATTGTTTTCTACCCTGCAAACCAAAATAACTCCAAGGGCAATATGAAATCCCCTGATAAAATATCAAGAAGACACAAGCTTCCAAGAAGCATTTTGCTACAAAAAGATAAAAACTCGAACACATCCAGAGTACAACACAGTTTATTTTCCCAGAAACAATTCTGGCACTTAGGAGGTTGTCTTTAGTGGCAAGCTTCACACACTGGTCATTTCAAAAACATACAGGCTGGAAGGAATTCTGCTAAGCCCAGCTGGGCTTTGAGCTTACACCAGGATGAGTTTTGTCCACAAATATTTCTTTGCCTGTGCCTTGCCTTCCCTGGGAAGGAAACCCTGGTGTGCAGGAGGGAGATGTGGAGATGGGGCTGGACCCCCAGGAGGAGAAAAGACCTCAAGGGACATCAAGGGACAGGTACCCACCGAGTTTGGCACCAGCCTCTCAAAAACACAGTTGACAAAAAGAGAGGATTAGACCATCGTGCTGTAGCATCTCCTTTGGCCCCCAGTTTGCCCCTCGAAAAATGAACTTTTTGGTCTCCAAAAGGGAAAGTTAAACAGGTTCCAGGGCAGCTGTGGGAGAGCCAAACCTGAACCTTAAATAGGCACGTGTGATGCCCTCGGTGCAGCGAAGGGCGCGGATGTGCTATAGCCAAAACCACAAAGCCTGCATCCTGCCAGGGCAAGCAGGATTTCTGACAAGATTTATCATTTCTCTTGTGATGATCTAGTCCTGCAGGCATTTCATTTTAATACAAAGTAAGCACTTGTGATGATTAAGGGAAACGTAGAGTTGGATAGCTTTGTTGTTCGGTGGCCAGTCATAACACAAAATCTGCTGCTTAGTGCAGAAATTCGGTGTTCCAGGCTATGTGTGGTTACTGTCTGCTCCAGCATCTGGGCTGAGGCAGGAAGCTCTTCCACACAGACCGGCAGAGCCTCTCTCTGCCTTCATCAGCCCGCTCCTTGCTGCTGCCACCAGTGCTGCACATTTCTCTCACAGAAGGGGGTTATGGAGAAAATTCCCATGGGCTGCTCCTGTCTGTTCAGGGCACGAGCCCCTTCAGATGCTGCGGTGGGATTTCATACCTGAGCTCTCTCCAATCTCACCATAAAGATCCTTGCTGCTGCTGTCACTTCCTTCTTAATTCTTGCCCTTTCGAGGCTGATATCCATGAGTGAACAGCTCTGTGCTGTTGTTTAGCCCTCCTCCTACAGCTGAGGCAAGCTGCAGGACCTACAGTACAGACATCTGATTTAAATAAGTGTCCAGAAAGGAGGCTGGGAAACTGGCACAGCCGTGCACACAACAGCGAGCTCCTAGGCAGGAGACAGGCTCTGTCAGTGGGTTTCAGCCTGTGCTGCCTAATCAAAACCAGGGAACAGGGAATGGGAGCAAACGCTGCTCTGCACACTGTCCTCTGCACATCCTCTGCTCCTTCCTCAGCTGGTTCCAAAGGCATCCCCAAACCCGCTTAACCATTAACACTGCCCTAAGCAGTGACATCCCCGTGACTTTTTCGAGAACTAGGCGTTTGGTAGACTTGTTTCACAACCCCATAAGGACATGTAAATGGCTCCTCTGGCTGTTTCCAGTTGTGATGCAGCTGGCAAGAAAAGCCCAGCACAGCACTTGAACAAGGGGAAGGGGATGATGAAAGGAAAGATTTCTCCTTAGCAGTGCAATTAATACCTAATTGTATTCAGGGCTGTCATTTCCATTCGTATAGATGCAAATAAATAAATAAACAAATAAATAGGTAACACTTGGGAGCATAGAGGTCGAGAGAGGGGAAAAAGGAAGATTTGAGAGTTACTTAAAAAGTAACTTTTAACATTCCTGAGAATTCAAGCTGAAAAAACAATAGAAGGGATTCCTACAGCTCACTGTGGACAAATGGATTTTTTTAGACTGAATTAATGCTCTGCTTAATTCACTGTTTCAGTAGCCTCCAGGAAAAAAATACAAAAGGGACAGAACTCCAAATTCTGCTATGATAACCCCAACATGATGCTTCTGCTTTCCTCCTGCTTTCCCTTTTATATTTTTGAAACGTTTTTTCATTGTAATTGCTCTGATCTTCCTGCTCTTGGTTTGGATCCCACTCTGCAGTTCTTCCTCTTATTTCCCTTCCTGGCATTTTCAAGGAAAACACGCTCACTCCTCTGCTGCCACTTTGGAACCAGGAGAGCTGGATTGGGTTAGCCTGAAATACAGTTGCTCCTGTAAGTACAGAATGAATTCCCCCTGAGATGTTTCAGTCCTTAATTATGCTCCTACCTCCTGTTACCATCTCCTAACAGGTATTCCTGGGTATGACACAAAACCTCCTAGAGTACCTGGTAGTGGTGTAATGCAAAAAGACAGCTCGTTCCTTGGCTGTTCTGTGTTAGGTGCTACCCATGTGTAATAAATGGGAGGTAGTTTGGATAGATCAAATACACACCATCTGATTTTCCTCTCTGTGGCTGGTGAAGTGATTTAAGCCTTATGTAACACCTTGTTGCATTGAAACAGGAGCTAACACTTTGAGATGGTGACAGATGATAACCTTTTACATGTAAAAGTATACTTTAAAAAAAAACCCAACCGGTGTGTTTTTATCCCATTTTCCCCATGGGAAGAGTTTTCTCTCAGTAAAAGCTTTTCTTATTGAAAAAAAAAATTAAAAAGATATTTGGAAAACCTTGAGAAAGTACTCATTTTTATTTTAGAAATACCTGGCCACTGTAGGTGTTGATGATGCCCAGGAGCTAAGAAGTATGTGTTAATATCTCAGAACTTGCAAGATCCTAAAAGTTACTTTTGTGAGTGGGAGAGGAGTTCAGATTTAGGAAGCAGACAGCCCCGTGTGGGCAGCACAGTTTGCTGAGACTCCTGAGGGCATGGCAGCACCAAGGAATTCCCATTTTTCCTTCCTAGGTGTGTCCAAATAAACTGTAGGGCTTCAGTGTTAGGGATAGATTTATTCTTTCTTCTCATTTCTTGGAAGCCAAGCTAACACAGACAGGCTGAATAGATTACCAGGTTCACTAATGACCTCACAGGAGTTGAATAATGAAATCATATCTGCCTCTTTACTGAGGAGAGACAGACCAAGCTTACACAGATCTAATTATTTTATTTCTTGAAGATAAATTGCAGCCTTGAAGGCGTCTTGCAATCAGTTATCAGGCAGAGCTCCATGGGCACCAACTTTCATTTTTCTCCAGTACAGTGATGTACTGCCAATATTTAACATGGGGCTCCCACTAAAATTTCCCTATTAATCTGTTCTATACCCCTGTGTCCCTGAGGCACACATTCTTGCAGGGAAAGAAAATAGTAATGAAGAAAATCTATTCATTTATTTTTACATTGCTGTTTAAACATTTTCTGAGAGTCACAGCCAAGGAGGAAAATAAAACCACTTGGCAAACAAACCTCTATTATATGTACTTTTGCAGGAAATGTTTATACTTCGTTTCATTCCTGAAAAAAAAAAAAAAAAAAAAAAAAAAAAAAAAAAAAAAAAAGGAAAACAGGAAAAAAAAAAAAAGCTGGAGCATTTATAAAGTGGTATTTTACTTGTGATATCAACTTGGTAGCAGCAAAGATATGGAGTTACCTTCTGTGAAGAAGTGGAGAACTCAGGAAAAGCACACTTTAAAAAAGTCTGAAAAGCAACAAAACTGGTATTGTCAAGTAGGACAAGAACAACAACTGGCTGGGTGGAGGGGAGAGATTCTTCCAGTGATCACCACCTGAGTGTACTGAGCAATTCCATCCATTCCAGCAGAGTCGAGGAACATAAGGCTAAGAAACCATAACAGGCACCAGACCAGTCTGTATTTTTAAGTGGAAATAATTCTGCTCTTGATTTCGTACAAGAGCTGGTCACTAGATAATATAGTTACAAGAGGATAGAAAGAAATAACCTGATTTAACAAGTACCTAAGGGGTGCCACAGCTACAGTAGTGTTAGAAAACTGTCCCAATATTCCTTTCAGTTTTGGCTGCAAAACCTTAACAAGGCTCTCAAGAAAACCAGGGATTTGCTCCAATGATGTTCACTTTTTTCCTGTTTTTGAACCAAATCTCACTGTGTTTTCAAATTGGCTAATCTTTTACTTGTATTTGCCTTAACGAGTGACCAGAGATATGTTTCTAGGTTTTAATAGATTGATTCCAAATGTGAAACAATTGCTACTCTATTTTTATTGTTGGTGTAGCTGGTAGAAGTGTTAATGTCCTTATACAGATTACACAGAAAAAAGAAAATTTAATTCTTTTGTAATAAAAAAAAAATTTCTTACTCTGAAGTGAAAAACTACTTATTTCACTTGCAAGTTCAGAGCTTGCATGAACTCCCTTGTTATTGTTCATGTCTTACTTGACTTTTTCAAAGAACTGAGGTGAAAAATATTGGGATGACATGACTACTCATCCCAATAATGAGACCAGCTTCCCCACCCCAATAATTAAAAAGTAGCCACCCGTTATTAAGCAGACCAAATATTTCAATAAAAGGTCCTGCTGAGTTGTGTCTGTTCTGCAACAGATTTCACTTGAAAATTGAAATAATGAGGTTCCCCTAAACTGATAAGCAGCCCAATCAAGCCCACTGCACTGGGTTCATAAATCTTAAGCAGAATTTAATTACGAGCAGAGTTTTCCTGACAGAGCCAATAATGGGGCCTTTTCCTCTCGCCTGCTCACTTGTTGTGGTTCCCATGATTCCAGTAAATCTCTGTAGACCTGCTTGCAAGGAAAACAGTTTGAAGTTGAGACACCACTTTGGAAGGGAATTTGAGGGAGCTGTAAAAACAATGCCCCGATGATGATGGCTGTTGAACATTGGGGACAGACAGCTGAAAACAAAACACCCAAGCAAGCAATTAGCAAGAACAAATCACTTCCAATGAGGCATCTCAACACCAATTTTAGGTGGTCTCAGAGGGCCATTCCCCTTGAAAGAAGATCACCTCTAAAAATGCTCCCTTCCCCTTACCTAGAGGAAAATTTGAGCAAGTGGAAGGACGTAGGAAGAGCAGACTGTGATAAGGTGGGACCACATCCAGCTTCTGCAGTGGAAAATGTATTTCTCCTGAGGCTATGGGAGCATTCACAAACCCTTTGAACACAGGTATTGTTCAAAACCCAAGCAGATGTGGCCTCTGGGCACATGTTTTAGTGGTGAACATAGTGCTGGGTTATGGCTTGGACTTGACAATCTCAGAGGTCTTTTCCAACCTTAACCATTCCATGACTCTGTGTTCCCCTGATCCCATCTGGGGATGCTAGGAGCAAGATTTACTATGTGAGAGAAAAAGTCATGCTGAAATAAATGGGATTAGCCAGTATTTCTTCTTAGCAAAATCATAACTCTGACTGAGTTGGCACTTCCGTACGACTGCTCAAAAACAGCAGTCAATTGGCTTTAAAATTTTTGGACTGGAGGGACTGGTAAGTGAAGCACTTTTTGGATCAGAGAAGAGTCAGAACTCTAGAAATTCAAGTCAGTCAGCCACTCAATGCTGAGATCTTTGCCTCTGTCTTCTCTGTTAAGTAGGAAAAAATGCTGGATGTTGCTGAGATAAAGGTGTCTAACTGAAAAATTCTACCCATGCTATCATAGCCAAACCATTAAGTTGTCCCACTCTCTTCAAAGGGAAAAGAAGCCCAAAAAGACAAGTTCTTCTAAAAGAATTCAGGCCTAACAAACACTTCAAATACAGTTTACAGTGAGATACAGAAGAGGTTTTGCTGTTTTCTGTACTGTCACCATGGTTTTAGAGCTACCAGAGTCAGGAAAACAAAGGTCAGTGAAAGCAGTAGAAATACAGCTAAAGATATCTGAAGATATCTTTTGTAAGTTTTACTGTGTATTAGGTTGAAGGCTTAAGATTTATGTGTACCTCTTACAAACAAAAAAAAAAAAACACAAAAAACCCAACCACATTCCATCTTAGCAGAGAGTGTATTAGATTTTAGCTGATTTATTGTTGTGCTGCGTGGATTTGAGGGAAATCACTGTGCTGTGGTGTTTCACAGATTATGCAGGGTACTAGCCAAAATATTTGTTATGAGAGCAACCGTTTGCTAAATTTGCAAATCTTTATAGGCCCTTTGTTGGCAAAAAAATAGCAAATCCAGTCCTACTGGAAGCATTCCTGCCATACACCAAGGGCTGGAACACAAAGGTGCACACTCTCAGTGATGAGCCTTGCACCACAGACCTTCAGCACTCAAAGCTGTTGCATGTCTGACACATACCAAACTCATTTAGGGAACTTATGTTTTACTGGGTGGGATTCCAGTGAGCTCAAATGAGCCATGAAAAAAAAAGCAAACATTATGGAAAGGCTTCCAGTTTCGCTAGGAATGTAAATTGTTTACATCTTCCCTTTCAGATCTCCTGACTAACCTATTTGTTTAATGACCAAGCCCCAAATTTCAGCCTCTGTTTGTAGTCTCAGAATATTTGAGGCTCTTTCTTCCTGAAATTATTAGGACTCTTGTCAGTAATTTGAGTATGAATAAGAACAGTGAGGGTGCTGGAAAGAACTTCTTCATGTCATGTGTGTGCTTGGTCTCCATTTTGTGAGTTTTACAAAGCGTTTTAGTTTGCACAAACCATTTCTAGGTTCTTGCTGAATATGAGGAAGAACTTATTTCATGTGTCCATTTCAGACTGTCAAAATGTCCCTCAAGTGCTTACCAAGGTGTGGTATGTGCTTGTGCAACCTTCATATCTTTCATTTTCATTTTGAGAGGAATTCAAATTCCTAGACCTCCCCACCCAAAATCTCTTCAAATTTTCATATGGGATAAACGTGAAGTATAGAAGACAGGGTTTCTCTTTAATGGTCCTTTAATGGTTTCTCTTTAATGGTCCAAAGTTGGCCAAAGGGGAGGCATATGTTTAATCCATCCACTCATACACCTTTCATCTCCAATGAAAGCCAAAAGAAAATTTTTCTAGCAACACCAAATTTTATTAAGATTTCTCCAGATCTTCTGCTGATGACATAATTAAAAGAAAAATTATGTTGGAGTTTGCTGAGTGTCCTCTCAGCAGTGGGAAAGTCCTGCTGTCTGTGATTTCTGTGGTGGCTGTGAATCTGCAGGAATATCTTTGTGCTTCCTGAAGACTAAATCTGTCTCTGGTTTGAGGACTCTACTCAAGCCTGAAGCTCTCTGACCTTTGGTGAAAAATGAACACGTAAAGAAGTGGAACAGAGCATGGAAGTCCCTGCTTTTGAAAAGAGGGTTGTGTGGGGCATCTGAAGAGAATATTCACAGTAAAACTCACCCAATTTCATATTTAAATCCTCCCCCATCCATAGGAATGGAATAATTAACCAATCTACCTTGTGCAATGTTTAATACAAAAATTAACTGCAGAAAAAAGACCCAAACTCACTGGTGACTGTCATTTTAGACCACAAGCCAGAACATGAAGCAGCAGGATCATATTCCAGTACTCCAGAATGACATCTCTGGCTTTGCCTTGCCCAGAAAGAGGCCACCAGTGCTCCCCTCAGCCACACTCCCTGGTGAGGCTGGTGTTTGCACACACATGCCCCGCTGCCCCTCTGAGCATAATGGCAAAAGACAGGCTGAGCTGGTTACTGCCATCAGATAATTTAGCTGCACTCATTATTTTGATGTAGTGTTCCAAGTAGTGAAAAGCTCATGACCGGTCACCACATCAGAAAGAAATTTATGAAGTCAAATGAATTTCAGCACCTGAGCCAAGAAATCAAAATATTAAAAGTCTGAACTGAGCAAACCTTTTTTTTTTTTTTTTTTCCTCCAAGGTATTTTTAGTGTAGCTGTAGGTATTGCAAAAATAACTGAAAAGGACATGAAATAAAACTGGCATGTCATTTTCTAGTTTGTTCTAATTTTGACTGCACAATCAAAAAAGTTCCTCTGTCATGTGCCCCATTTGTGCGATATCAGAGCCACTTTATATCATATCTAACACCCGAATTTCCCATAAAGTTTAACACTTATGTATATGCAAAGGATTTCCTCATCTTTATTAAATTCTGGCCAGCTAGCCAGAATTTTCTTCCAGGATGAAAATGTTTAATCTGTCACAGAGTCATCCAGTTGCATTATAAATGTTTTCTTAAATGGCAGTTCTGTCTTTTTCTTGCTGCTTTGCAAACCACAAATATTTGTAATATGTTACAGAAGCCTTATTTTTTTTATTTTATTCAGCTTCTGCTACAGTATTTGCCATTTGCTTTTCCAACATTGTGCCATCACCAGCAGGTATTGGTATGTAGTCTCACTGCCATCCTTGGAATAACAGAGAATAAAGATAAAGAATAAAGATAAGAATAAAGATAATAAAGATAAAGAACTGACAGTCTGATAAATCCAGGCTGAATTCTGTGCGGATTGCAGAAAACAGTGGTGCAGTAGCTGGCAGAAGTGGACGTCAGTCTCAGAAGAGAATCTCTCCAGGACATGGTGTGTCCCTCAACACGAGGGAGGCAGAGACTCAGAAGGCAGGGAAGAGATTTTCCTAGACTTCCTTGACCCCTGAGCAGACGAAGGAAGGCTTTGAGATGCTCACAGCACTGCTCCACTTCACCTTATAAAGCAAACTCCTCAGGAGCTGAGCCTGGAAATCACCACCCTCCTTCACAGGAGCTTTCCCAGAGCACAGAAAAGTGGTAATAAATTAAAGATGGAACATTGTTTTAAAAGAGAGAGGGAGTTTTAGCTGACAAAGCCCAGCATTTTGACCATACGCCTTGCCTACAGTCACTTGGCACGCTGCTTGAGTGGGGCAGCACAGCATTTAATTAATAAAAAAAAAGCAAGGAGAGAGAGAACCACAACCACAATTCTCCGTGCCTGGATGATGCAAATTATTTATATATTCTTTTGTGGAACCTGACATCCTCAGCCTGCAAAGAGAATGCTTAAACTGATTTGATTTGTTGGAATAGTGGAGTGTTAGTAGAGCATTACATAAATATGAAGTAAGTAGCGCTCCTAAACTTAGTGTATCTTGAAAGAGAGTATTAAACTGAGGATTGCCAATTCCCAGCTGAACTGCAAACCGTTTCTCACTTCAGCTGATGAAGTTCAGTTCCATTCTTTACTGTTTCAACCCAGCAGGAAAGAAATGTAATTTCAGACAATAGAGACAAATTCACAGTTGAGGAAAATAAGTACGCAGCATCATGGATGCTCTGCTCTGCCTTTCCAAGTGTCCACTAAGATTTGTAGTTCCAAATACAGTGGAACAAATAAAGAGCCCTTCTTGTTTTCTGCCTTCTGAACAGTGGAAGGTCTGGCTTCCACATGTTCCTGTGTCACAATCAACAGGGGGAAGTTTTAGGTTATTTTGTTTGTGAGGTTGTTTTTTTTTTTTTTTTTTTTTGTAGGACATAAACTACATTCCAGAGTTATCTTTCTGAAATGAGTTTTAGAAACAGTTATCGTCTCTGTCTGTCTCAAAAGGATCCAAAAGATGAAATAAAACTTCCATGAGGTGCCTCAGAGGCAAGCAAGAACACATTTTTTAAATTGTTCTTGGCAAATTGCAAATCTTCCAACCTGACTTTCTGTTTCAAGCATGGGTACCTCAGACCCTTCCTGAGCCAGGAGCCCTCACAGCAGGAGTGTTCCTTGCAGCTCTCTGGAAAGATGCAGTCCATATAACTGAGAGGAAAAGGCTGTGCATGCCCAGACAGGCATTTCACAGGACGTTTGCTGAGCATGAGAGCAGCCCCACGGAGGGAACTCCATTCCCATTGTGCAGGTGAAATCCTTCTCATTTTTCTTCCTCCTCTGATTTTTTGCCTTGTATCCTTTCTCCAACCCCAAGCCTGTCTTCATTACTAAAACCACTTCTCTGATCCCCAGCAAGCTCTGTCATTACCAAATCAATCTTCCTAATCCAAAATACTTTTCCCAAGCTCATTTTGTGCATCCACAGAATGCTTCCTGATCTCTGCAGAGAGCTGATTTAAAGAGGACAGAAAGGAACCATTTTTAAATGAGAAAATTTACTCTGTACTTCGAAACCTGAGAAATTTGTTGCCTGAGCTTAACCAGTGTCCCTTCCACCAATCACACAGAGATAGGTTAGTTTAACAATTCCCAACACTCACCCTGACTTTCTCAGTCAAGAGTATTCCATTTTGCCCCAGCTGATCATAAGGAGGCCTTTGGTGTTTAATATCTTAGCCTTTTGACTTTTCTAGGTCACCTCAGTGTTATTAGCAATTCTGAAGAAACCTATCATCTCATACATTTTTAGGCACTTTTCCTTGCAGTGTTTCTTAATTTGCTTTATTTGCACCTCTAGTAACTTTATTTTAACTTCTGGACAATGACTTGTGCCACTGTAACTTATTTGAGCATTAGAACTCACCCCTAAATAAAATAAAAATATTCCAAGAAAGTAATTTTTAAGTAATTTTTTAAAAAAAGGTACTACAAGAAATATTTATTCTTCAAATGGGACTTTGGAAGTCTTAAGAGCACATAAGAAGTCCAATGTTCTTAACCACAGGAAGAATAATTTCAGTTTTATCTCTCCATTCTTTCTAAAGAAAATTAAGTTGCTATTTAATTTTAAAGCCTGGGATGCTGCCAAGCATTGGTGCCCATTCATTTTGATGAACTTCCTTTTACGTAATGTATCTTTCAGTGGTGACTATGTCAACAGATTTCTGTTGTCCTCATTTTATCCTGCAGAACAGGAATTATTTTTTTTTCTCTTTTGTATTATATTCTAAAGGTTTCAGCATTTTCAAGAACAGCTTCAATATTCAATGTGCTGGACCAGTAACAAAGGAGAGCTGTTAACACATTAAAAAGTGCAGGTAGGATACAGGAAGATAAAGAGGCTATCAGAGTTTGCAGTGCCTGCTGGACTAAGAGTAATGACTGCAACTACAAAAGATAAATTGGGTTCTGTCATAAATAGCCTTGAAATCGGGGGCCGTACACAACTGGTCAAAAGCAATTTCAGGGGGTTGGTGGTTTATATGCATTAGCAGAACATTCAATGCTGCTTATTTTCTTTATAATATTTACTGTTCAGTACAGCTAATGCAAAACACTGCTAGAGTCACAGTGGGGGAATTTGGCAGCCAGAGAAACTTGGAGAGTCTAGCAATTACAGTTTAGGAATGTGCCATGCACACAAAAATAAAAAATGCTGTCCTGTATACACATATAGGAGCATGAACCCAATCAAGGATTACTATTCCATCACCCCCATCTACTCTGGGTCAGTCTGTTAGTTTTCTAGAGACAGCAGCACTTATTGCATAAGTTGGATAGTCTGATTATATTTCCAGCTGATAACCAATATGAAACTGAACTCTATTCCCTAAATTTCCCAGGTGGATTTATTTTCCATACACCCACCTCTGCCATTCACACTTCATTTTCCATGTCAGTTGAAGACCATCTTCATGCAGGATTTAAGTATCTGTAATATTTTAGCAAAGTTTTAGGAATTTCCAAACCAAGTCATGCTTGGCCAGAAGGGCTTGGGCACAAGGTCCTTCTGATATTTAGCATCTTTGCAAGAAGTGTATGAAAGATGAAGGGGAAAAATGAGAAAAAACCCACATATTTTACCTATCATTTGATGGGTATAAAATCTGAATGAATGTCTGTCACAGTTTCTTGAGACCAGTTTCTTTCAGGAACAGATCCTTCACAAAGCAAACAACAACATGAATAAAATCCAAAAAGCCATTTTCCCAGCAGGGAGTGGAAGAACACAATCCAGGAAAGATTGTCTGTTGATTGACGGCAATGACAGTGATGGTGAAAGCCCTGGATATTTGTACCAGCCCAGAAAAGCATATGGCACTCATAGTGCATTTTGAAAAGAAAACACAAGAGAAATAAATCCAGCCAGCAGTGCTGTGAAGACACGGCCATTTGAAGGATTACCTGCTGGCTATGAACTTCATGAGCTCATGAAATTCACAGATAGGTTTTGTGAGTAGGCTCTGCTGCTCTGTCCCACATTTCATCACATCAGTGAAGAGAATCTGTTCACTGGAAATTCTGTGGGAGCACCAAAAAAGACATGAGCAATTCAGGATGACTGAGGACAGTGATAACAGCTGGGTTGGGGAGACCTGGAGAGATCATGACTCCCAAAGGTCTTGAGCTTTAGCCTCTAACCTTTTCTTATTTTGTACATCTATTCCATCTAGCTGGATGCAAGCACAGCTTGGAACTGCATAGCCATCTTTTTGGGAATTTTATATGCAGAAGTGGAGAAGCCAAAAAGGGAAAGAGCCTAAAAGGCATTTTAACATTTCCCAGCATCATCCTTTTAAAAGAAAATGTCTGAGTCAATAAAATGCATAGATAACCCCTGGAAGACAAATAGTTTCCCTCTGGAAGGGAACTTCATTGGCAAGATCATTCATCTGTGAAAATGCATTAAGGAAAAAAAACAAAAATCTAAGATACAAAATCTCAACTGGATGACATTAGATGAGAGCATAATTTGCCATCTGCTAGCTGGTAGCTGCACGTATGATGTGAAGGTTGGTTTCTCATTTGGGAAGCCAGGGCCACAGAGAATCCATATATTTATTCAGTGTAGAACTCTTCCCTTTACCTGAGCTGCAAGACAGACTGCTCAAAGCCAGTGCCCTTCCATAAAAAAAAAACAAAACAAAACAAAACAAAACAAAACAAAACAAAACAAAAACAAAACACCAAAGCAAACCAAACCCCAAAACAAAACAACCAAAGAAAACAAAAAAATTCTTGTATGAAGTGACACTGAGAACCCAGTTTCCTTTGGATAGCATTTACCATTCATGTTTCCTGGGCTTCACATTTGGAAATGCTCTCATACAAAAATCCCTCACTGTTGAGTGACTGCATGGTCCTGCAAGGGAGGGAGCTGCTGTTGACCCCATTCTGTGTCACAGACAAGACCCACACAGATAAGGGGAAGAGCGTTAATATGTGGAACACTTTGTCTAAATAGCCTGAAAAGTTTATTTTCCGCTTTCTCATGAACAACTTTGTCCCCAGTGAGTAAGTGCTGATGATTCAATGGATTCTGTGGTAACTTTGCCACACTCAGAGATGTAGGCAGTGGTAAGAAACACAATATCAATTTTAATTCTTCCTGGAAATGCACACTTCACACATTCATTGATTGAAGGATCATAAAGTCTTACAAGGAAAAAAAAAAAACCCAACCAACCGAAACCAGACTTCTGGTGGTATTCTGCTGTTTTATTTTAAATTGTGTTCAGAAAGCCATGCTTTATTTCAAGTTTCAGCTGTGTCTTGAGCATTTTGGCCAAGTTTTGTGCCCATGAAGTGGAGCATGGGCCATGCCTTTAACTAGAGGAGAGAAGGTCTGTTGTATAACTGAATGAATAAGTTGTGTCTTCTCCTCAGGGAGAAGGGTGTGTGATCCTATTCTTGCTGTTCATAGAGTAAGCACAACACACTGATCTATCTGTGAACAGCTGATTTGGCTGAGAAGGACAGAGAGGATCAAGTAATGTTTTAGATCACGCTTTCAGGCACTTTGAAAAGGTAACAGGAGGCTTTATCCTCTCGGAGAAATCTGTGGCTATTCGAATAACTGAAAGCATTTAATGCAGGAATGCCACACAAAAGAGAAACATTAATTAGGCCGATCATAGCAGTGTAGATCTATTTTAACAAAGCCCAAACACATTTATACGTGGCTGTTCCTTTGAAGCGTTTGAAGGCACCATTTCTTTCTTCCTTATCAGTGTAATTGACGTCTTCATTCAACCCCAGCCAGCTGTTGTGCGAATTTTTAATCATTTGATTTCTTTCGGGGAACGGCTCAGTCTTTTGAACTCTAGGAATAATTATTATTGCAAAGCAGTTCTCCCTTTCCAAAGGGGCTGCTTTGGGGTCACCACAGCTTCCAGGCTCTCTGGGCAGGAGAACAATGAGGCTTTGTTGGTGCTGGAACGCTGTCCCTTCCAAGGGGGCTGGCGCTCTTTCTTTCTGCGCTCGCCTCTTCATGTTGAAGTGAATTGTGCCAAATCGAAAGGCTTTAAATTAGCACTTCACTGCTGGCAAGTGCCTGGAAGTTAGTGCTAAATCCTAGGGGGCTAAGAACCTTTTCTATACCCTTATGCCCAGGTACACCCTTTAGATGCCTTCAGGTGTCTTAGGAGCGTAAACAACACACTTACTGGCATTTTTTATAGGTTATTTTATCTCTTTGTTAAACAAAATTTTTAAAAAGAATCGTTTGCAACTTTCAGCTAATCACCAAACAGAATATACATTATTGCAGTTTGTGAGAAAAGAGCAGCTGTATATTCATTTGGGAAAAGGCTAATTTTCAGTGGCAGGACCAAGAATTACTATGGAAGAGAGATGGAAGCGCTGCAGAAAAGAAGGGAAACACTGCTGCTTGTAGTAAACTTGCCAGTAAATGATCCTACCAACTATGAGAAACACAAATAGACTTAGCAAATCCAGAAAATTTTATCAGCCTGACAATTAGCATAAAAAGTAGATTTTTAACTTTGCATCTTCATTGCAGGTTCAAAAGGTTGGCGTGTCATCTTGAGCCGTACAGAATCTCTCTTTATCCAATCTCTTAATAGAAAAAAAAAAACAACTAATTAAAACTTAGGGCTTAAAATACTCCTCTTGACTCAGAAATTTTATTTTAAAAGTTAGGGGAATCATATCTTCGCGATTTAGCTTCACAAGAACATTGTTTTTACATGACACATTTTTACAAAGCCAGGCAGAATCTGCTTGCAAGAGACCAGAAATGACGCCTGCAAAGCTGTGGTTTGCTAATTTGAGATAAATTAGAGCAGATTAGAGCAGCCTTGAGGCTCACCCCTAATTTCCACCCTGGCTCTGATGAGCAGAATTGCCTCACCCCGTGACTGCAGTAGGGCATTTCAGAACAGAGCTTACAGGATGTGTGACATCCTCTGATCTGCCAATGCCCAAGTCAAAACCTGTTCTCGTAAGGGTCTGTGTGAGGAGTGAGTGCTGCTCACATCTCTGAAGATCAGCAGGGTTTTCCAGGCCACTGACAGCACCAGCTATGTCCCAGCCAGCAACACTGGAAAGGAGCCTTATGGTTTTTTTACTGGTACAGAAGAAAGAGAAGACCTTGTGAGGCACATGAATGGTGTTTGCATCCCGAGCTGTGTGTTTGAGGAATGTGGATGCTGCATGGGATAACACGATGGGCTGTAAGGAATGGCTGAGAGGCAGCATCAGAGAGAACGCCGCCAGGAGCAACCAAAGGTCACAGAAACCACACGGCTCCTTGTGCTCCACAGCTGTATGGAGAACACAAAAATAGGCTCCTAAGAACTAATTGAATTCAGAAGTGCAGTTTGAAGAACACGGTGTCAGAGACGGAGACGCTGCTCTCATTCGTTAGCGCCCAGCGCAGCCCAGTAAGCGTGACTTCCAGAGGTTTTCCTGGCCATGGGAGCTCTGCCATGTCCATGATGTCTCTGTTCTCTCTTTGGTCTGTTTACCTGACAGTCACAGCTGGTGAAAGGCAGCCCAGTTAGATGCTAATTCCAGCCAGGCCCTTGGGAATACAAAGTTGGTGGGATTGCTGGATTGTTGGATTCTCCACTCTTTTCTGCGTAGAGGGCGGTTACCATTCTCGGGATTCCTCTTCCATCTTGCAGCACTTTTTTGTTGTTGTTTGTTTTTTCTCAAAAGCCTGACCCGGTCCTGTCCTTGACAGCTTCTTGGAGAATGTTATAAACCCCCAGTTACACATCTCCCCTGCGTAGGAATGATAATAACTGCTGTTAAATTTTGCTACCCCCCTGAACGGAACATACCAGCCCTGATGAACTGCAGACATAAAACTAACTCTCACAATCCCAGGGCTGTGCATAAGCAAAAGAAGAAAACGGGGTTTTAAAGTGTGCGAGCACTCCCTTGCCTCAGACTACAGATTTGTGGAAGGTGGGAGCCCAGGCAAAGCTGAGCAGCAGGAGAGGCTCTGAGGTGCCTCTGCTGTGGGAGCCGGATGTGCTCTTGTTTGTGTGCCTGATCAAGGATTTTGTGCTCAGACTGCTAATTCTTTACATATTTCTAATTAAAGCGACAAATAAATTGCCAAAATGCAATTTGATTCAGATAAGTATTTTCCAATGTCTAGTTTACCAAAAGAGGGTTGGCCCTAAAATACAGGGTAAATTCAGTTTAAAATCTTTTGTAATTTTACAAGTATTGAAGACAGAGCTTAAAGTTAGAATTAATATCTTTTTTCGATCTTTCCTGAAGAGAATGAAGGGGGAAAAAATGGGCTTTGAGCAGCTTTTTCAAGTGGAAGGTGTGCCTGCGCATGGCAGGAGATTTGGAAAGAGATGATTTTTAAGGTTCCTTCCAACTTAAACCATTCCATGATTCTACAATAAAAAAGTCTAGACTGTGAGTGTAATCTTCTATAAAGACCCCAAATTTCTTCCGTGTAAAAGCAGCAGCATATGGAGGGATATGGATTTCTCTGCACATAGGTGGAAAAGATTATGTTAAATATCACAGTTGTTTGAGTCAAATAAGGTGTCCAGGTTTGAGAGACACAAACCTAGCATGACACTAGTTTATCTCTTAGGCAAGTCTCCCCAGCTGTTCTCCCTGCACTGACAAGTATTTCTGGCTCTCAGCTGGTTTCTAGGTATCCTCACAGTAAGAGATTGGAATGGGACAATCCAGTTTTTCTTACCCATCTCCAATGATTGATACTCAAAATAAGCCATAGGTGCATGGCACAAGTACTGTGGTATTTGGTTGGTCTTGGGATGGTTTGAGTCCTAGTGTCACTTGCCTCTCAACTAGGTCCTCAGTCTCCACCCTTGAAAGTGGGAACACAACCTGTATAATCCAAATCTTTGACAAAGCTCCTAATTTTAAGTAAGTAGGCGAAAAGTGGAAAGGAAATGCTAAGTGTAAATGAAATCCAACACCCCACAAACTATCTAGAGTAGCTCTGAAGTATATGTGACATGTTCTGAGAAAAAAAAATTAAAGAAGAGCAAAGAGGGTCACCCACTAAGGTTCATTTTTATAACCATTGTATAAGATTTCTGTTTGAGACTGAAAGTACATTAAACAGTCATGGTTCTGTCAGTGACCTTATATTTAAGAGCAGAGAGGTAATATGGGATTATTGGTAACACATTATTTTACAGGGCATCAATAACCATGTGTAAGAAATTACCATAGAATTACTATGTTATTACATGGTTATTTGTGGCTTTGCCAAATGCAATGTTACTTGATCATCCTTGGATTAATGGGGTGTTGATCGGGTTTGGCCATTTACCTCCATCCTGGGTCATAAACCTGATGTTAGCTGAACTAAGTTCCCAGTCTAGCAGTCACAGCATTTAACATTTCTTTCCCTCTGCAAAAAAAAAAAAAAAGTTACTTTTGGGAGGTCAAATCACAAAAGACTCTGGTTCTTAAATGCAGAGGCTTTCAAAAAGACTTCATCAAGACCTTTTCAATAAATGCATGTTATTTCATATTCCCCACAGCCTGTTAACAGATTCTCAAAGTTTGGATGTTCATATTTTCCCAAACTATTTGGATTTTTCCATCAAGGAAACACTGCTTGCCACCACCTTTCTCTGCATTGTAAACGGCTCACAAACTCAGAGAATAGAATTGGAGAGGTTTCAAACAACTCTGAAGATCAACGGGTCAAAATAACCCAGCACTGCCAGACACACCACTAAAGCATGTCCCCAGCATGATGAACACTTCCAGGGATGGCCACTCCACCATTTCTCTGTTCCATTGCCTGACCACCTTTTCACTAAAGAATTATTCCCTAATAGCCAATCTAAAGCTCCCCACCACAACTTGCAGTTGTTTCCTCTCCTCCTGTATCTTGTTACCTGGGAGAAGAGACCAGCCCCACCTGGCTACACCCTCCTTCCAGAGAGTGAGAACATTGCTCTGAGACTCCTCTTATCCAGGCTAAACAGCCCCAGATCCCTCAGCTGCTCCTCACCAGAGTTGTGCTCCAGACCCTCCATTTGATGATGGATGCTATAAGAAAATGAGAGTGATCCAGAAATTTAGATCATTTAGGTCTTTGTCTGGTTAGAAATTTTTAAAAGAAA
This sequence comes from Sylvia atricapilla, assembly GCF_009819655.1. Taxonomy (NCBI): domain Eukaryota; kingdom Metazoa; phylum Chordata; class Aves; order Passeriformes; family Sylviidae; genus Sylvia; species Sylvia atricapilla. Next base: position 67,104,006 of record NC_089143.1, read on the forward strand.
CAACAAGCTGTGGATGCCACATTTTGGCAGAGGGGCTGGCTATGACCTCTGCATATTAAACACTGTCAGCAACAGGCTTTTCCCTCACTGCATTTCTGCTTTCCTAGTCTTTCTCCTAAGGTTAAGGTACATTGAATCCAGCCCTGACACCAGATATTTTCTTTTCTTTATATGCAGAGATCAGAGCCCCTTTGCTGACCAGGCTTGAGAGAAACCTAATAGTACCCTACAACAGCCTAGAAAGTTCACCACAGTGTGGGCTTTCTGTTCCTTATGAGTGAGAGTTTCAAAGAAATTTAAATATTTTAGGGTAGAGGCAGAGTTGAAATTCCTGTGTGCTTAGACTGGCTTTATTGGTATCCCTCACAGCAGCAATAAAAACCAAAACAATTTCTAAAAGCATGACTGCAATTCTAAGAGCTTGACCTTGTCTTCCACCTCTTTGAGTAATAAGAGAACACATTGTGGTCACAGTGTGCCTTATGCTCAGTTTGCACTTGATGTACAAAGTTGTAAATCGAATACATTGCACAGTCATGGTCATTCACAGCCCTGGTCTGCTGGTCAGTAAGGGTCACCCCATGCCTCACATGACCCTTACTACAGTCTGACATGTGAGAAAGTGTTTTGTTTTTTTATAATCAGGGACGTGATGTGAAAGACCAGGCAAGAGTAAGAAGGAATAAGCAGCAAGGGTTCAGCACAATCCTCAAGGCTTTATCCTGCTCTGCCACTGATTCCCCCTGCCAGCCTGAACAAACTAACTCTGAGGTACCTCAATCTTCCACAGATCCCAAATGCAATAATAACGCTTCCTGTCTCCATAAGTGACGGAGCGAATTTGTTAATATCTTCAAGCCACTTCAGCCTCTCAGCTGAAAAGTGCTATTCACGCCCAGATTATTATATTCGGAGCTGGGGATAATGGGGATATTCAGCTGTATGGCCTGTCTATAATTCAGGTGCCTTTTTATTCCTTGTTGGAAATGTAGAGCTCTGAGCTAACTGAACACCTTCCATCAAAGTGGCTGTCACTTTTCATATTGATGCAGCTGCAATGCATAATTTCCATAATCCTATGAGGAACCAGAGGGGGCAGAGGAATACCCACAGCCTCTTTCCCTGCTGGCTGCTGTCTCTCTCCTCAGTCAGGAGGCTGCTGTGCAGGGCAGGAGCTCTGGTAGGACTGGCAGTGAAAGCTCTCATCACCAGCTTTTAATCAAACCCACCAGCCCTCCTGAAAGGGGACTGTCTGTCAGCAGCTCTGACAATTCAGCACCAAAAGTGCTCCTTGCTCTGCAGCCTAATTCAGGAAACAACTCTTCTTTAGGAGTGTTAACATTGGCATCCACTACCTCATTCCAGCTCATATTTTAGCAAATAATTTCTCTTTCCTTTCACCAAATTCATCCTCAGTGGAAATTAGAAATATATATTGCCATAGTCTTGAAAATTCCTGAATAAATCAAGGGCTGGGTGATTTGAATTTATAACAGCACTATCCATCACTCCTTGAGCTGCACAACACTTATGTATAAATGCTCTGCCTTTCTTCCATCTGAAAGTAACCTTGGGGATTAAGCACTACTGGGTACAAAATAACCTCACCTTTCTTACCAAAAATATTCACAACATGGTAATTTCACCTACATAAATTTGTCATTCCAGACACAGAATACTTCCACCCATTATTTGCAGGGTACAGATTTCGAGACTGTAACACAAAAGAACGTTTGCAGTTTCCACAACCTCTCACACCTCCCAGAATTCCCTGTTTAATGACTTTTGGTTTTGAAATTGCAAACCTCAAAATGTTAAGGCACCATTTACTGGAGTCACCTGAGTAGAAGGCACAGGGATTTCAATGAGGCCCAAGAAGATTTAAACCCCAAATGAAAAAAGAGACTTTGTATCCCAATTAAAAATGAAAAAATATTAATTGAATTTTAAAAAGGAAGTAATTAAAATGAAAAAATATTAATTAAATTTAAGAAAGAAAAGAATTATTTTTAGTAGAATTCTAGCTTGATAATTAACAGTCAAATACAGGAATTAAAAAAGAAAGATGCAAAAGAAGAAAAAAAGACTAACAACTTTTTTTTTGAGATCAAGTTAAATAATTTTTTAAAAAGTTAAACCGTAGGTTGTTAGAGCTTAACAAAGCTCCTTAAAAATAAATGTGTCCATAAACAGCAAAAAAATCCTTTTATTGTCCCAGACCTCCTATGAGGGAGGGGCCACCTGCTTGTGCTCTTTGTCACAGTGTAAACTCTACAATGTCTCAGCAGACCCTAATTTATATTCAATGATAGCCATGTAATGAGTGCAAAACTCACCAATATTAATGTCAGTAAAACTATAGCCAGAATCATAAGCAGAATTAGGGCTCCAGCCTGGATGAAGTCTGTTGTAGTCTCTGCTTATGTTATTTTCTTTTCTGGGGGAAAATTTTCATCTGGGAAAGGAATTAAAAACTTCATGTCTTGTACTGTAAAAATGGAATAAACATCAGAAGACACAAGGAAATTAAGCAAGAGAAACACAGAGAACTTTGAGTACAGATTTTCATGGAATTCCCTGAAACTTCATAGAACAATAATTATACTTCATAATTTTGTATAGTGATAAATAAATATTGTCCCCCCGAAAAAGTAAATATTATTATTTCTTGAACTCTATGCAAAAGAAAGAGGGAAATTTCTAAAATGAAAGCCAGACATATTTTATGTTGATTGCAGTAATAAAATCTCAACCTCTGCAACCATCAGAATCAATGTTACTGTAGGGGTCTGACCCAGAATTCACTGGAGTCTAGGGAGAGATTTGTCCTGACTTCAATGGGCTTTGGATTAGGTTCTGCAAGAGCAGCCAAACCCTGCAAAAAATTTGTCCTGCCAAGTTCAAAACCAGATCTTTGAATACAAATAAAACTGAACCTCAATATCATCTCTTCTTGCAATAAATTCTTCTAAGTTCATTGGGTAGAAGGAGCTGAGATTTCACAATACCTAAAAGCTCAGTTTCCCACATTCCAACAGAAATAAAGAAACCTGATGGGGCTTTACTGGTTCCATCTTTTCTGTCCTCCAGGGAATCCTGAAGACAAGGCTCCTCACTCATTGGTGGAACTCGCTCTCCGTTCCCACGTGAAAGTGGGTAGGAACCTCTACCACAATTGCAGTTCTCAGGGTGGGAGAGGGATCAAAAATGCATCCTTCTCTTATTTGGTTTCCTCTGAGATTACGGATACAAATCCCATGCTCAGATGTAAGGGATGCTTTTTTTAAATTTTTTTTTTCCCCTACCCTCTCCACAGCTCCTTGGCTCCCATCTCTGTCTTGGAAGAAGACTTTATTTATTTGGGGGAAGGTGTAGGCTGGGCGGTTGCAGTCATATTTCATGGCTTTAATTGCTCTGGGTTTTTTCCTCTCATCATTTCCCTACTGCATCCACTCTTCACTGCAAAGCCAATAAATCCCAGGATGAATCCCTTGGCTCTGTAGCGTATTGAATGCACTTAGAGTCCTCCAGGAGGGGGACTGGCCAGCCATCACACCTCCCTGACTGCTTGCTGTCTGCTTCATTCCAGTCTGGCATTTGCAGCCCTAGTGCTGCACCCACGGAGATGGGCTCTGGTGTGGCTGGCAGGTCTCCAAAGAGAGTTCATTTCAATATTATCTCCCTGGTTAATGGTGTGGGTCAGGGGGTGCTGTGGGGATGGCTGGTCTCTCTGTTGCTGCTGGTTTCTTCAGGTTTTTATAACTTTTTCATTAATTGAAATGTAATATATATCATTGCACCAGGTAGCTTCTTCTGATCAGCTCTTCCTACTGTATTCCTCCACCAACTATACTCAAAATTAAATAATATTGTGAGAACTCAGTCACCTGGTTCACCATGGTAGACAAACTATTTTATTTAACCAAAACAGGGATTTCTGCTTCTGTTCTGTGTGTCACAGTTAGGTCTGAGCATCATCTGTCCTCTTATCACATATGAGAACCTCTGCAAAGCAGCAAACTGCAAGGAAACATGCAACAAATCTTTCTTTTTTCAGGAGAACCTGATACTGATTGTTTTCACCTGTATCTAACAAGACAATGTTTTGATTTTCTCTAAAAATTTAAATATGCAAAGAAATTATGGAAAAGCAACACTTGATTTCTTCCCCCTCCTTTTCATTCACTAGCCATAACTCATAGCGTACATTCATTCAGAGTAAAATTTTTTTGAGGAAAAATGAAACAGGACAACATCTAGATAAGGCTTGTGTGTCATTTGGTAACAGAAATATGTCAGGAGCATGACAAGACAGTTTTTGTGAGAAAATCCACTGTCATGACTTATTACAGTTGACTTCAGGAACATGTATAAAGAAACCAACACACGGGTTCTCTTAAATGTCTGTGTTACTGCAAACCCATTAACCAAGATAATACCTGGATTTAGCAGTCATAATCCCTACATTTTTTTCTGTTTAATATATTCATGTAAATACACACACACACAGGGTTTTGCTGTTATAAACACAGGCCATATTTAAGCTTCCTTTCTGTGTATCAGGACATGGATTAAAGTCACAGCAACACTAAATAGAATGTTTCTGTCTGGTTAACAGGAACAAATATCTCTGCGTGCAGCGCTCATGAGTCGACTTCAATACACTCAGCAGAGCTGTTCAACAGTTTTGCCAGCTCTGATGTAACACAAATTTAAAATATATGGTCACTTGCTAAAGAGCTATAGAACAGATGACTCTCCCCAGCTAATGTATTCACTGTCAACTTCCTCCACTTTAGTTGCCAGCTACTTTCTCCTATCCATCAAAGATGTTTTCATTAAAAGTGATTAGCTGCTGAAAACAGAGTGAAAGGGGACACCAATGATTTTTATTCTAAAATTAGCTGGTTTTTTTTTTTTTTTTTTTTTATTATTATTATTATTATTTCCACTGAGGTGTCCTGTGTGTGACTTCACTCCCAACTCTTTACTTCCATTTCAAAAGCAGAACCAAACCATTACATACAAGCCAAAAAAGCTGGAAATAGTGGGAGAAGAATTCTGATTATGAGCATAGTCCCTTACTTTCCCAATACATCTGTAGCAAATTTCAAATTCTAATTATGAGCTTCCTCTCCCAAGACATACATATATGTATTAGCATAAAAAGCACTGGAGACTCTTTTTTGTTTTGTTTCCCCTGGATAAATCTTACTCAGGAGAAAATATAAAAACCATCAGTTTGAAGGCACTTTTCAGGCAGCTTCAGCAGAACACTGGAATACCCAGGGCTGCTCCCTGTTAATGCTGCCATTGTTCATGGCCTGACAGACCCTCCTGTTCTTCCCAGTGCCTTCTCCAGTGCTTTTTGTGCTTGGTTATACAGAGAGGTAGGTCTTGGGAGAAAAAGCTCTTAATTAGAAATTGGAAGTAACAGAAATTTGTTACAGATGTATTAGGGAAAGTAAGGGACTATGCTCATAATCAGAATTCTTCTCCCACTCTTTCCACCTCTTTTGGCTTATGCATTGTTCTTTACTTGAAGATAATTCCTGCAAAAGAAAGGAGGTAATTCTTACAGCAAAAGCCATTTATTTGGTTAAAATTATGATCTTTGGAAGTGAGTAAGAAGGATGGAAGAGTTGTACTTTTCGGAAACTCAAGACTTTTTTTGTGCAAACAGCCAGAGAAGAGGATCCTCTTGACAGCAGCTTGCTTCTTCTCTGTCTGCATCAGGCTGGTGCAGTACTGGTGTATGCTGGCTACAGCTGCTGCTCAGCACTGGCTCTGACACATGGAAGTAGCTTCATGCAGTAATTTGCTCAGAATTAGAAAGGGAAAACTCAAAAAGACACAGCAGACAGAGATGATGTCCAAATGTTTGGAGAAAGAGAGCTTCTTGTGGGGGTTGAACTTTCTGTAACTTGGTTTGCTGTGAAGATTGCTGATTCACTGACTTTTATTATTTTAATATGTCTCTGTAAAACTAACAATTCATTAGGAGCCAAATCTGCAGCTGGAATAAATTGTCTGATTTATCTGCCTACCTTCATGACACCCTTTTTGCTCTGGCCTTTAGTGCTAAATCCCCCTTCAGCCTCACCAGTAAAAGCCTTTCCCAAGTTTAAGTGCTGGAGGTATGGAGAGGAAAAGCTTTTTCCTGTTGTTGCTGATACTGCTCAGAGGCTTAGCATGGATTTTCCAGGCTAAGGATTTAATTACTATGTCTAATCTGAGTTGTCTTTAAGTCTTGGGTGCAGTTCATTAGACAGATATTTTTCTGCTTCTTTTTTCCAAAATTAAAGCATCACAAAAACAAGACTGTGTAAGGCTGGAGCCTCAAAAATCTGCTCTAGGCAGCTCAGGGGGACAAGGGTGGTCCTAGAGGAGACCTTTAAAACCTGAAAACAGTGCTTCCAGGAATCTTTGCCAAAGCTCTTTGGAACTTCTTTTATACAAACATGACAAGCAGGAGGCTGTGACTGAAAAAGGGCTCAAGACATGAGATGCTTTTACCTCAAACCTGACCAATTAGCAAATGGAGCATAAGATACTTGTTTTCTGTAGTGCCCACAGTGTTGGAGGTGCTTTCCCAAGGCAGGAGTGTGCAGCTCCTGCTCAGAGACCCACTTTATCTGTCTGAGAGGCCTTCACCACACTCAGCATGGTGGGAAAACTTCTCACTAGCCCATACCTCTGCAAACCAATCTTGTTAAAATATTTTTTTGTCTCTATTTCATTCCTTTTTGTACTTCAAATGCTTATAAAGAAAATGGGACCAAAACATGAACATGAGAAAATGTTGCCTGACACACAAGTGGTCAAATGCATTTTTCTGTATTAGGGTGTATCCAGAATTTCCTTCATTTGTTTTAATCATGATTTTATATACCAAAATGGAATAAAACACCTATTTATATTTATTTCTATTATTCATAACAAGCAAAAATTAACTCAATAAACTTCTTTCTCTATCTTTGCTGTGAAGCTGCATATATTCAAGAATTATTTGGCAGCCAGTCAAATCACAAGCAGAAAATCCCTTATTTTTCTAATTTGCCTCAAAAACCTGATATCAAGTTCTTTCCATAGTTGCTTTATGCAGTGGAACACATCACTAATTCCAGATGACTCTCACATGTATTTGGTGTATACTGAGAGTGCATTTATTCAATGGTATAAACTGAAGTATTTGACATTTCAAATCATCCAACATACAGGCTTCATTTCTTAACTTTTTTTCTACATAAAGCTCTTCACATCTCTTTTTTGGTGCCCTTTCCCTGACATTTTTTCTCCCACAGTTTCATAGTTTTTTAAAGATGGTGTGTCTCTCTGCATTTGAAAGAAAAATCACAATTCCTGTGGATTTACTGTGGTATAAATGGTGGGAATATCAGGCTTAGAACACCACCCTCTTTTGTCAAGTTACTGTCCTTCATCCTCCCTAATACTTTAGAAATTATACTATTTTCTGTGGTTAAGTCTTATCCATGTTCCCATTTGAGGCAGAAACAAACAAAACCCAGTTATCTCTGGTGAAGCCTCGCAAATTACAACCTTCGAGCCCAAAATGATAACTTAATCTTCCAGGAAACTGCACAGACAGAGGTATTTGAGCTTTGGGGGAATAGCAGCTCACTGTGGCATGTGAAGCCAGAGCCTCATCCCTTCACATGTCCTGGACCAAAAGATATGTGAAGGGATGCAAGGACTGAACAATTTTGCTTCTGATTTTCACATTGATTTTTCAGGCACAGAAAGGTCTTAATGCATCTGGCCTCAGCTTTTCAGTCTTGACGATCTCCCTGACACAAATTTGGGGTTATTTTTCCACTTTTAGTGCTCTAAGAGTGTTGGATTGCAGCCCTGGTGAAGCAGGTGTTGGTACCAGCTTGAGGAGGCAGTGGCAGGGATCTGTTTGTAACTCAGCAGTGGTTCCTACGCCGTGGAGGAGCAGCTTTCTGTTCCTCTGGCTGTTTAAAAAACTGCATCCCAGAACTGGGGGAGGGAAATGGCAAGCATTCAGCCGGCCCTTCCCGGTGCACAATGGCAGGAAGACACTGCTGTGGTTTCTCTGGGGCCTGTGTGACCTGATACAATTCTGCCAGAGAAATACAGGCAAACCCACGTACAGCACACGAGCTCTGTGTTAAAGGACACATAGTTCTGAGTTCAGATAATTCATAGCAGCTGCATTACGAAAATATCTCATCTGCTGGTAGCAAATGCTGATTACTCCTCAGCATCTTCATGCATGAAAGTCATCTACATTTAAATGACCATTAGTCTTAGGTGTTCATGGTTTTTTTTCTCCCATCATGTGTTGTCATACTGGATGACTCTGCTTGCTTCTGAGAGAAAACACACCACAGCTGAGAGAGGTCTGGGTGTTAATACTGGAGAAGAGAAGGCTCCAGGGAAACCTTAGAGTCCCTCCAGTACTTGAATGGGGGACAGGAATGTTGGAGAGGGACCTTTTACAGGGGCCTGGAGTGGCAGGACAAAGGTGAATGGCTTTAAACTGATAGAGAGCAGGTTTAGATTGGATATTAGGAAGAAATTAATTACAGTGTGGGTGGTGAGGCCCTGGAACAGGTTGCCTAGAGAAGATGTCCCATCCCTGGAAATGTTCAAGGGCAAGTTAGATGGGGCTGTAAGCAACCTGGGATAGTGGGAAGTGTCCCTACCCATGGCAGGGAGTTGAAAATTAACAATCCCTAATGTCCTTCCCAACCCAAATTATCCCATGAATCTTGGTGTCCATTTGAGAGCTCATAACGCTTCAGATCACAGATGCAAGTGATTGGGGGTGGTGGTGGTGGGGGGGGTGTGTTTCAAAAAAAATCTCTGAAATGCCCAGAACAAGGCAAATTATTCCAAATCCTTTCAAGTCTCAGCCCCTGCACTCTCTGACACTCAGTGACAAACAGAATGTGGTCCTGTAATTAAAATTACTACACAGACAAAGCAAACAAACCCTGGAGCAGATTAGAAACATCTAATCATGACAGAAAAATTGCACCACAGAGCTATGCTAAACAAAACACTTATTACGAATACCTTAAAAAACAATGACAAATGCAAGATTGCAAAGATCAACAATAAAAATTAAACGTAAAAAAAAACCCTCAAAACAAATGTCTCCTAAATTAATGACAATATTTATAGAACAGATCTAAGCACAGACCTAATATTTAGCTTTATTTAAAATTTGGCTCCCAAGAGAATTAAAAATCCAGCTGGTATTGTTGATCTAATAGCGCCATGTCGTCCCAAGCAGACGGTGTAAGGACTGTGTGAGGTTCAATGTCAACAAGCCACAGACTCGGACAGATTGAGTTTACTATTTTATTTTATGTTTAAATGCTGTGCTGCAATGAGAGTGGAAAAGGATGAAATTCGAGAGCAAATATGCAGTTTGAACCCTAATTCATTTAGTCAGTTTAAGAAGAGGGGGGAATAAATATCAGCCCACTCAGTGCAGCAGGCTGAACTGTGCAGTTTAATATCTACAGGGAGCATCAGCTGTCCAGGGAACTTTGTCCTTTGGAGTTCCCTTTGGTTTTCAGGAGGAATTTGCAAAACTAAATGGAGACCAACACAGCGATCCCAATTCAGTTCTTCATTAGTCACCTATGGAGATAAAGCAGTTTATTGTCTGAAAACTTGACAAAAATCGGGCTGTCTAGGTGTTTGTTTGTGGATTATAATGCCTAACATGTGGCAATGGAAATATCACTTAGGATCCTTTCTCTTCTAAATAAACATAATTCAAAGCATCAACAGAAAACAAACTCAGGAAGGCATTTTGACCTGCTGCTGTTGGCCAAAATGATGATTATCTCCAGTGTGACAGTGTGCTCTATCAAACAGGCTGCTCACTTACAGCTTTCCACTACCTTTGCTGGTACATTTATTCAGTGGTCCTGAGAAAATATCTGGGGCTTGTTCAGCATGAAAAGAACTGTGTGAGAGCAATCTGGTCTAGCTGAAGGTGTCCCTGCTCATTTCAGTGAGGTTGGACTAGATGACCTCCAATGGTTCCTTCCAACCAAAACCATTCTGTGATCAGAATGAAGAAATGAGAAGAGAAGAAATGAAGACTTTGCAATCACCTGAGACAGCTCCATAAACCACCAATACATACTTATATTTCTAAACTTACACACATACATGTATTAATATGATGCTGCTGACTAACGAAAACCTATTTGTTGCTGCCAAAGCTGATTCCATACTGCATGTACAGAATTATACAAACCCCTCACACGTCTGGGGCTTGTGGAATGTGTAGGAGGGCAGGAGAGCAGCCAGCTCCCCCACCCAGCCCAGCACACATGTGAAAAACACCCAAGGGACTCTTTGATTTGCACATTACCCAGGCAACAAATATTGAATTAGGGTGACAAATGGGATGAGTGGGTCTGAGCTGTCCCCTCCTCCTTCTCATGTTGAGGGAACAAAGCAAAGCACAGGGAGGACAGCCCCTGCAACGCCCCAAATGCCTCCCGCCTGGAAGGAGGTTTCTTCCCTCCAGCTTTTCCAGCCTGGCCCTTTTCCATCTCATGTGGAACAAATGTCAGAATAATCCTGACACGGAAATCTCTTAGCCATGCTCTAAAATCTGTCTGCACATGAGGGGGGATAAAACCCAAGTATCTGATACATGGCTGTTCCCAAACTGGCAGAAATCTGTGGATCATTGCTCTTCCCTGCCAGGAATGCCTGCCCAGGTACGTGCCCAACCCTTTGCTGCTGATGTGACACACTGCCTGCTATCAAAATCCATCTAACATTCCCCTTTTTCCTCTTTGTATTTATTCATACTGAGAGCCCATAATCTTTCACTAAGAAGAATTTTTGTAAGAAATAACAGAAAAGTGCTTCCTAAGCCCATTTTATGGGGAAACTTACTTTTTTTGTTTCCAATCGTTGCATATCTTTATCCCCTCCGGAATGATTTCTCGGTGATATATGGTGCTAGATGCTCTTTACCATCAGTTTCTTGGCATAGAACTCAGTTTAGTTTCTGACACATCCGCTTGAACAATAAAGTTTTTGGGAAAATTTGAGCCCTGACACACAGGAGCTGTACATAAATTTCTTTTAATGTTCCTAACGGTGTCTTTTGCATTCAGGAGACCATTTAATATCAGCAGGCTAGTTTCATTTTGACTCTTCTGCCTGCTCCTTTTTTGGGCCAGGTTAGCAAGAAGGAGCAGAAACCATGGTAAATCTCTGGGTTACATTTTCTATAATACCCTTGCAAACTAAACATTTATAATTATTTTGTTGTCTGATTAGAGAATGGACTCTAAAATAGCTTAGAAACCTGGGTTTTGCCTTCATTCTTCAGCCTAAAAGGATTAGTCCTTATTTAGGAACAATTGCTGATTCATGTAACCTTGGGAATTATCTGAAATTTCACTCAAAGTAATTTTTTTCAGGTCTGATAATAATTTCAGTGTATCTCAAGCTAGAACCTGCCATATTTGCTGAAATATGACAGAGAAATTAATTAGAGTAACCCTAATTCAGCCCAAGCACTTGACCTTACAGCAGGGGGCAAGCCTCTGAGCCAGATCCAGCTCCCACCTGGTATCATGGAAGATGTTCTTCCCACATGGCATTTTGCTCTTCTCTGGACAGCTGGCCCCACGCCTGCCCCCTGCACACTGAATATTTTTAATATCAAAGGCCTCCTCCTCCTCGTGAGATGTCAAACCACACAAAAAGCCTACATTTGCAACATACCCTTCTAATGCATAATTTAAAAAGGATAAGCTAGCATGTTGCCTGTGAGCTGTAATTAAATCAGTAATTCCTTGTAGAGTTCCCATTAACTAGTAACAGTAGGAACAGTCGTAGCCCGAGGTAGTCCTTCCTGCCTGCAGTTTTATTTTGTTTTTCTGCACATCTGCTTCCTATTGTGCCTTTTAGTGCTAACACCTTGAGCTTGAATGGTTCCCCTAGGCTTTCTGGCTGGCCACCTTGTGATTGTTTTTCTCCTTTAAAAATAATAGTGAAAAAAAAAAAAGAAAATCCCCTGACCTAAATGATTCAGTTCTCCACAGAGCACTACTGTCTTCACTGAATCTCTCTGATAGGTTGTATTTACATAGTTAATCCTTAATGATAGGAGTTCAGTGTTTCCTCATGAGTACTGCTGCACACCATACAAGAAATACAACGCAAGATTTTTATATTTTTTTATGTATAAACTATAAATTTTCTTGTCTAAGATGCTCTGTGTGTGTAAAGGCAGGAAGGCCCAGCAACATAAGCTGATTTCCAGAGATCCAGGCTCAATTCTCTGCCCCAACACAGATTTTACTGGAAGGCAGAATGACAGAATTTGCCTTTTTCATGTGTTTAGGTCTGTACTCCCAGGAAAGTGCTAACCTGAATTCTGGCCCTGGTAACTCAGCAATGAGAAGATGGAGAGTTTGGTACCCCAGGGAATGCACAGGACCCAAAAAGGAGCTGGTGAGCAAGGACACATCTGAGCAGCTTCCTCCAACACTGATGTCTGGACTGGACTGGACTGCAGGGAGGTGTTCACTGTATTAAGTCAATTTCCATCAGACATTCCCAACCTATCCGACCATCCATACTCTTCAGCAGTGGATAAGGAAGTACTGAATGAAGATGTGTACATCTCAAGGCAAAGCCTTCAACAATTGCCCAGCACATGGAAGATCCTCTGACTGATGTTGTCCAAGCTCATATCAAATGTCCAGAACTAACAGAAAGAAATTGGCTGCTGGGCTTTCTTCACCTTACTACTGAGCAGTTTTTTCACCATAGGAAAGGTTTGTACCCAGAAAAGAGAGTGAGATTTAGTAGGGCCTCAAAGCATGCTCAGTAGAGCGACCAATCATGAACAGTAGTTGTTACCCTAAGAAGTGTTCACATTTTAACTGAGATTTTAATGGAAAAATACATTGACCTTGGTTTAAGTGCTTCTGCACCCATGTGCTAAGAAAAAATAAGGCAACTTGGTATGTTCTTTCCCTTTTGCAGTCATTTCTGGCTTGCTTGTTTATTAAAAAAAATTAAAATTATCTCAGGTCAATCTTCACATTTTAACTTTGGCAGAGTTTGCACTACTGACAGAGAACTTTCAGAATCTGCGTATAGCACTTCATATCAACAACAAAGGCCAAAAATGCTTTGGACTGTTCAGAAACTATTTATATTTTACAGATATGGTTTTCACACACTTACTACTTAATTGCATTATAAAAAGATTCCTCTTCAGTCAGGGCTGGTTGAAAAGCAGGCCGTGCCCAGATGTTCTGCTCCCTGCCAGACTGTGATGCTTGTGTGAGTGAAGCAGAGAAGCACTTCACTTCCAGACAGGCACAAATTGCATCTGTCTTGTCTTTGTTTTTATGAGGTCTGCTATATCAAACAGGATATGTTGGAGGCCCCAATTCAAGTACACAACTCACTTTATGCAAATGTTTATGAGCATGACTGAGTAAGAATGGCTTTGCCATATTAGGAGCGAGGAAAAGGGAATAGTTCGAAAAGTATACGTCCAAAATAATGAAGATTTAACTGCAGATGTCTCAGCAAAACTCTTGAAAGGAAAACAAAAGTCCAGATAGGAGCAATGTTGTTTATCGATAAAGTTCATGAACTCATTTGTCCCTTAAAGAGAGGCAAAAAAAAGGGGTCAAAATATATTTATAAGGGGTAGAAAGGGGAAACTCTTCTACTTGAAGATCACAGTTGTCAGATTATGTGAAGTTTAATAAACCATGCTCAAAAAAAAATTTTTCATAAAAGGATTGGGACTTTCTGACAAAGTATCTCCTATAGTAGCTAGTTTCTTTTTTCTGTCATAAATTCCTGGTTAATTTAAGCAGGCAAGATCTTATAGACAGTGTGGCTGCCCAACACCAAGGCTTTCAATAGGATGCCAGACTTGCATGGCTTTCAAGGCTCCATTTCCCCTTAGTTTGCCACTTCCTGCACCACTGTCCTCTTCAATCTCCATGAGGGGCCAGAGCTTTGTGCATTCCATGCCAGCTACGAAGGGATGGATAAAGCACAGACCCATGAAAACAGCTCTCAACAGTTTCGTAACTTTTCTTGTGAAACATTACTTGGTCAAGAAAGAACTTTTCCTTGGCTAAACATAGAAGAAAAAAAGGCTGTAAAACAGGATTCAAAACACAGCTGACTTTCTAAAAGAGTATCTTCTGCTGGTCCCTTCCTCTGTCAACGTAACAAAGTGCCAAGATTATGAATCCTTTGTTCAGAACACCTTGAGTCTGGCTGGTTTCCATTTGCAAATCATAACAACAGAAACCTTGAAAAAAAGAAAGAACCAACAAGCTGAAAATTAGAGCTGGAACCTGCCAGGCAGTGAGTTCTGGTCCCAGTGGTTTGTGAGCATGACTCAATAGATCTTCCTTTTCTTTCCACCACATTCTCAACTGCTTATTGCTTCCTCCCATCTGTTTAGGTTTGAAAAACTAAACACTCATCATCTCTACCAATTTAGCCCTCAACTCTGTCTACCCAACAGCCCATTCCTCCAATTCTCCATACTTTTGCAAGTTCTCTGAAGTTCTTTATCTGAACAACTATTCCAGATTCTTACAAAATATCTTCTAAGAGATATCTGCCCTCTTAGATGCTGCCAGCTCTTGTTTCTCTGAAGCTATTTTATTTAGTTTGATTTCCAATGCACTTTTTGAAAGCTTTTAGTTACAGAAACTTCAGAGCTTTTCCCATTATGTTTGGTATTCGAGCCCCCAGGCCTGCAAGTAGAACAATACATGAAGACATATTCAGATGTTTCCAGACTTAAATTCTTGTACAATTTCCTTCAGTTTAGAGCAAAAATAATTTTACATAGTTTTCTTCACTGATTTCTGGTATCAACAGCCTGGCTACTCTGTGTTTCCCAGCAGACTAATTTGCTTTATCATTTATTGGTGAGTTATTCATATAATTCTCTGCAAAATAAAGTAAAATAAAGCTACTCTGTAAATATGGCCCATCATGTGTACCTTGTTCTTCAGGGAGCTCACAAACATTAATTATCCTGCATCAACCACACCACGCTGGAGAAATAAAAACATTGTTCCAAGACTTTATTCCCAAGGCTTTCTGATTGTTTTTGACACCCACAAATCATGTGACAGCTCTGAAGTCCTTCAAAGACTCTCAAGAAGACATGTCAAAAGAACTGTAAAAAGTGAGGCTTCAGAAAACATCTCATTCGATGTCTTTTCATTTCACTCCTTATTCCTCATCTGGCCATGACCTCCTTAGAGGATAAAAACTGAAGATCAACCCCTTTTTCTTCCTCAGACTCTTTTCTAAAAACAGTGTTTTAGTGTAAGCAATTCGGGGATATTGCACAGGCTTTCCTTAAACTTTCTGCCAGAAAATACATTTAGAAGCTATAAATAGCACATGTGTATATCAAAAGGAGTTTACCCTCCAGGCTTAATGTTATGTACAATTTAAGTTGTTTGCTGTGTTTTGTGCACAGTAGGAAGCGAGTTCCACACAGCGTACTGTGGTTGATATTCTCGGCTCTGATAATGTATGAGGAAACAGCACTAAATCATTTTCATTTGCTGAGATATCAAAAGGGCCCTCTCTGACATAACATCAGGGAAGAAAGGCTGTGACTTCTCAGTGAGTTAAAAGGTACCATTTTTATAGAAGGATGGCAGAGATGAGAAATTCTCTGCCTCCCTCACACTGCTTTCATTTTCCTCAGCTGCCTGACAAGGCACTTTTGTTCAGCTGGATGTGGACGGGGAAAACTTGCAGACTTGAAAGCTTTCAGTGGGGATCAAGCAGCAGCGAGGGCTCAGAGCACACACGACTGGATGCTGACCCCAATCAAACTGCCTCTTCACAGGCAGCCCCCAGAATTTGGCAAGCCCGGCTTCCAGGCGCTAATTAAAAAAGGAGCCGAGCCAAGTGTGTTTGCACAAGTGTCACGGTCACACTTCTGTCTTCATGCTCGTTATGTGATCAGCATCAGAACTGCTCATTAGGAAGGCTTCTTGAAATGCTCCAGAAACCCAGTTCTGTGCAATTTGTACTTCAGCTGCGTGTGCAATTAGGGAATGCACAAATGAGTAGGCGGCTGATTAATTTTCTCCATGCCTGGGAAAGCAACGTTAACCAAGCACATCACGGAGGGTGAAGGAAAGTGACACTCAGTGTTTATGTATTTCTGCCAGGAGGAAAGGTAACACCTCAAAACTGCCATGACAGGTCTTGTCTTGAAGATCAGTCCTTAATTACGCTCCTGGTGCTACAAACAACCTCAGATAGGCAGAGTCAACATGCTGGACAAGCAGAGATCTTCAAGAAGTGTTGCTCCAGTACCTACCCATGAAGACTTTGCAGGGGCTAAGGCCCAGCAGGAAGAGTCCTGGCTTACCTAGATGTGCACACCATTAAGAGAAAACACCTCTGCATCTGGTTTAGCAGCAGAAGAGTGGAAGTTCAGGTTCTAAGAAAAGTTTCTTAGATCTTCCTGCCTGCCCCAAGTAATTTCGCCTAATAGATGCAGTATGAAATAAATGCCTAAATTATAAAGGGAATTATAAAATGTCATATCATTCTTATTTTCAGTATTATGACTGGCCTTGGATTTTAGTCACAGATATCATGAATTTCACTTATATTTCATTACTAGTGTCTGCAACTGCTGCCTCGGTACAAGGAATGTTGGGAAACTTCATTTCAAAAAAAAGGTATTTCTGTGAATTAGAAAAATCGAGCCTTCATCTTTGTGAGAGGCTCATAGAGAGCTGACACCAAGCTGTGTGAGGAGGCCTGAAAGAAGATCACCTCTTCCCACTGAAAAAAGCAGAAAGGTGGATGGGTCACTGGTTGTCCAGTCCCACCTGACACCTCTTACATTAAAAAATATTGCAAGTGAAAACTCTCTTTGATACCAAGATTTACAAGCTGAAGGTAAATGTTTTGTACTTTAATCTGTGGGAGATCAAGTCCCAGTTACACCCTATTTAAAGGAAGCTTGATACACGACCCAAAACTGGAAGAAATAATCATATATGTGTTAGTATAAATAAAGAGAAAACTACATGAAATATACTTATTTTTGCTACACTAACAATGCAGATAGCTTCCTGATGGCCTTTCAAAGGTGAAAATTCAACTTCTAAAACTCATCAGTCCTAAATAAGAAACAATTAGGACACTGACTACCAGACAGCTTTGGGAAGAACAAACATTCAATCCATCCATCCATCCATCCATCCATCCATCCATCCATCCATCCATCCATCCATCCAATCATTCTTGCCTTTAGTAATACTAATTATTACACCATTGGAGATGGATAACTCTGACAACTGGAAATAATGGGGGCAGAGTATAAGGATATGAGAGATGAAAAGCTCAAGGTTTTGTATTCCTTGCAGTGAATTTTGTGATTCTGTGGATCTCATGGGCAAAAAAAGATTTACTGTGATCTTCATTTGAACCCCATATTTTTGAATAGCCATATTTTTGAATACCCAGATTTTTGAAAAGCTTTCCAGTAAGAGTTTCTGTTGTCTCAAAATAACCTTGGAATGGGGAATGGGTACTTTATGCACCGTGGAATGGGACAACAGCTTAAAAATACTTTTTGGTAGAAACTGTGAAGTTACTCTGAAGAGTAGACATCCACAACGAGTTTGTACAAACTGGCTAAAACAACTGCCAGTAAAACTGAAAGCAAATGAGATCACTCTGGCTTCTGTAAATGGCACTTATTTTATAGAACCCTTATTTTGGATGTTCCTTCGAGAACTCAAAATACATTTTATAGGCTCCTGCTCTCCATCCTTCTTTTGTGAAGTCCTGCACCACAAAACCATATGAGCAGACTTCAGAAAAACACGCAGAGCTGACGTGAACAAACCTCCTTTCCAAGAAGTACTTAGTAATTAGGAGCACCACTGCACAGGCCATTAGAACAATGACTGAGATTGCAAAGGGCCATCATGGAAAGACCCAAACTATGTGGATGGGAACCAGGTCAGGATGTAACACATTCCTAGCACTGAAAGCAATGGCTTGTTGGATCCAAAACCTGTAATAAACCCAGTGCCAACTGTTGCAGCAGACTCCAATCTGGAGCAATACATTTATCTTAAATAAATACCTTCTGTGGGAGGGGGCAATGCATATGTTTTGGTTATTATCCCAAGGCAGCTGTTGTTAGACACAGACTCTGAGTGCCCTGAGAAGCGTCCTGGTTTAAAAATATTTTGTAGGTGAAGAGGTCAAAGGTGGGTTACCCTTTAACAGAGGAGGGCTCAGTTTATCAAGTGACCCTGCAGTTTGTCATAGTGACATTGTTACCTCACTACATCTGTTTTAAACCCTGACTGTACTGTGTATAACACATCTACATGCAGCAAAAAGATAAAGACTTTTTTCCCCCCAGTATTTTGTACTGTATGTGCATGCTTATAAACTTAAAGACAAACTCACCAGGAGGACTCTGCTCTTTTTCTGTTTCATTCTCCAGAATCACTTAGATCAAGCCCACAACAGGCACTGTCATTGTTTGTGTATATACCCAGTTGGAACATCAAGAAATTAAGTAAATTGATTGTGATTTCACAGTATTCTTTGTTTGCCTGAGGCCATGCATGTTTCTCCCGGTTTGTATTAAAGCATCTGTGTTCACAAGCATGACTGGAACTGAGATTCTCCTTTTGGCTCTTTGTCTCAGGCCTCCAAGACTGAGAAGTCAATTTTCTCCATAACACTTCTCAGATCATCACAGAATCACAGAATGTCCTGGGTTGAAAGGGACTTAAAAGATCACCTAATTCCAGCCCCTTGCCATGGGCAGGGACACCTTCTGCTGGACTAGGTCGTTCAGAGCTCAACCCAATCTGGCCTTAAACACTTCCAGGGATGTGTAATTGTGGATTGATAATGCCTGCTTACCCCAGGACATTCCAAGAGAGGGGGCTTTGAAAGGAAAATGGGTGCTCCTCTTTCAGCTCTCGGTCGTTTTGCCAACTTGCTGAATGTGCTTTTCTTTCACAAAGCAATTGGAAAATAATGATAAGAAATTATCAGATGCCACCGAGTCGCATAAAACCCACTAACCCAATGGAACACTGGAAGACATAATTTTCATTTCATGTGATTACAGGGTGAACTTTCAAATGTGATTTGCACAGAGAAAAGCCATCACTACCCAGACCATCATGGATGAGTGAGAATGTTTGCTTCAGAAATCTGAACCAAGCAGAGCTCTCAGAGAGGACGTTTTGGCCTCTAAATGAATGCAATTTGTGGGTTGATGATAACTAGGCACGGTACTGACATGAGCTCCCAGACACTGCTAGACAATAGGAAAGTACAGGAAATCCATAAGTCAGATCTTTCTCCTTGGGGGATACACTTTGTCTGACCTGGAAACCACACACTCGGCCCTGTCCAAAAAGGAAAATATTAGTCACTGGTAGGTGGGCTCTCAACCCTACCTTGCAGGAGCCTGATGACAGCCTGTCAAGGATGGGTCCTTGTCTAGAGGGACTTGGCTTCAAAACAAAATATTGCAGTGGGAACATTACTGTTTGAGCTCCCTCATACTTTCTGTCTAAAAGAAAGACCACATATTTAGGCAGGATGCACAATTGGCATCTGTGGGAGTAACATTCCCTCCTTTAACCATTAGTATGAGACTGCGAGTTTGATGATCTTCTTAGTAATCCATATCTCATCACATTCTCATTAACATTGAATCTGAGAAATCAGGAAATGATAACTGGCCATGAAATTACTCTAAACTCCTAAGTGTAATGTATTTGTAGTGTCTACTTTGTCTCTTCCAAGCTTCCTGTTAAGGGAGAAGAAAATCCATCAATACATTAACTGGATTATCACAGCCCCCAGATTTTTTCACTTTGACTGTGTTTGGGTAATATAATTTGGAGTTATTAAAAATAGTTATTCTCTGAATTTCTGGTTATCTCTGTTTGCTGGGTACATACCCCCAGCCTCAAAAACTCCCAGTACCACTGCTTCAGCTTCATTATATGAGGGAAGCATCCACACTCAGACTACTTTTAAGTGGTTTTTTTTTTCACTACACAGGGCTCCTCTGCTCCTCACTTATATTTTCCATCTTTTTCTTCTGCTCATACACATTCTCCATCCCACAGCAGAGTAGTCCCAACTCTGCACAGCCAAGCAAACAGGCATTTGGGGTCAGAGTGAGGTGCACAGAATCCAATGCACAGCAGTGCCAGCAGTGAAAGCTCCAGCACAAAGCAGCTCTGAGTCTCCTGTGACACCCTCCGTCCTGAGGTCACTCACCCATGACCCAGTGCCAGAGGTGCATCCAAAGGCATGGGCTGTTAATGAATTTAATCACCAGCCCCTGTCCCGGGGCAAGCGGCTCCTTATCCAAAAATCTCTCATCGAGCAGGGTTAAGACAACTACTGAGACTTACACACCTTAAAATGGCAGCTTGGATTTCTCCTCTGAGATGTTCATGGATTTTATAGCAGTTTTCAGCCACCACTTCTCCTTTACTGGAGCTTTCCTGTTTCTTGCTGCTGGCTTTCACACTTTCTGCTCTGCTTTGGCCCATGAGCTCCTTTAAAGGGACTGAATAACGTTTCCCACATGACAAATTGGCAGCACTGGATCATTATTATTCTTTAGGTTAAACAAACAGTTTGGGTAGGGAACAGGTCTAGGTTAACTGAGGTAACACGAGGAAGGAGCAGAGCTGCTGCTGAGCCCAAACACTTGGTGGGTGGCATTTGCTTGCTTCACTGTTGCTGCTCCGAATTGCACGGAACTGGCAATCCAAGTGTTTTGCAATCAGGAATTGGGACCAAAATCCTGTGCAGTTTTGGCACTGAGGCCACAAGTTAAATTTTGGGTTGGGTCTTTTTTTATTGCTTTCCTCCTTAGATAGGAGATCTAGGAATTTACTGTTGCTTTTTGTTTTTCTTTCTTAGGCAGATCTGCTTTTCTTACAAATAATTTGGCTTTGCAAGTCAAGGCTTGGATAGAAACACACAGTGCAGAAGATGTGATCTGCCTGTGATGCCACCAAAATCTCAGTCTGCTCTGAAGAGGATTTACCACTTGCAGCTTGGATAGATCTCCATGGAAAGATGAGGCATTGCCTTGTTTTCAAGACTGCTCTGATCTCACCATCTGCTTATGTGGGGGAATCTCACAGGATTTATCCCAGTTATTGCTTTGCATGGGGAAAAACTAATAAAAGGTACAGATTTCATTTCACCAAGCACATCTTGGTGTGTGGTATGAGACCTGCTGCAGTGTCTCGACCAGAAGGCAAAACTTCATCTTAATCAGGCTTTTTTTCCAAGAGACAGGTAAGTCCCTTGGTAACTTCAAGGAGGAATGGTTGAATTTCATTGTTTGTACAGAAGCCCATACCCACACTTTTAAAGTAAACCAACCTAGATCCCCACAGGGTCTCTCAGACTGTTTACTTTTAAACTCCTGGAAAATTTGGGGTGGTGGTTTAATTGACTTGTTACCTTACTCTCCTGGCAGCTCCTTCACTACCTTTGGTCACTATAGCAAAAAGAAAAACAGGAAAGAAAAGGAGGAAAAAAAAAAGAAAAAGAAAAATTAAATCCTATAAAGATAATACAATAAATGTTGCATCAGCAGTTTTCTAAAAGGATTTTGTTGTTATCAAAACTGGCAGACATTAAACAGACAGTCTCAGAATAATTGATATGGGCAAGGGGGTAAGCATTTAGTCTCCCAGTAGGCCAGCCACCTGTGCAAACAGCACTTCCAACTTCTATTTCTGCTGCTGGCTCCTGAACAGTCAATTATTTAGGGCTTTCCAGAGATTTCAGTGGTAGAGGAAAAAAATATCCAGGCCTGTGTTTGAAAGGTAGCTTTATCAGCATAGCTCAGTGGTGCAATTACAGCCTGCCTTTGTTCCTCTGTAGGTGACCGCAGGTTCCAGCCAGAGCACTCTCTTTTGTTTAGCTTTTGGGGAGCTGTGATAGCACCATCCTTAATGTTCCCATGTTCCTCGTGCCCTGCACAGGCCTTTCTACCTGCACACGCTGCAGGAGAACAGGGTGGAAGCAGTGAGACACAGAGCACTTTATCCCCTCCTTTCCTCCCAGAAAGAGATAAAATAGCTAAAGAGTGGTTTCAGCAATGACTAAATACCATGGGAAATAAACTACTTGGAAAGACCTTTTCCTGTCGCTGAAGCTTTCCTGAGCCATCCTTCAACAATACACAATTAAAGAGTGAGAAAAGATAAACAGGTTTATCTCACTCATCTGGATTAGACATTGGTGTACATGATGCATATTTTTAAGTAAGGCTATTAATAACAAAAATAATAATAATAATAAAAACCCAACAAACTGAAAGAAGCTATATTTCCTCCTGTTTTGGGGAGAAGTAGAACCACTAACTGCTAAATTATACATTGGTTAAGCTGGTTTATGACTTCCTAAGTGTCTGTCGTAAGGTTTCTTGTACACATGGCAAAGGAGGATATTTGATTTCAGAAACCTTTGATGATCTACATCATGCCTTGTTCTGCACTCCCACGGGGATTTTGGAAGAAACTGTGCTACTTGTATTTAATGAAATGAACCCTTTTACACAAACATAAAATAATTCATGTGGGAAAACACATTCCTAAAGTGATGTATAAAATGTTTGGCACTGATTTGCTCATTAACACCCAGGAACAAGGTTTACCAGTCAGTGCTGACAGCTCAGTTTTCAGTAGTGGTCAGGAGATGAAATATCAAATCATCATATACATTCATGCAGGCAAATATTTTCCCTGTGTGATCTTCTCCTTCCAGGATTGTTTACAAGACATGCATTTGTAATTCTACCTTCACTTTTTTTAAATTTGGTGTCGCTCAGAATGAATTGCTCCACATTCTTCAAGCTGTTTAAACACTGATGCCTGGGACCCACCATTGCTTTTCCTTCCCGTTTTATTTGCCCAGTAAGGTACATGCACAGCCCCTTTATATCCTACAAAGTTAATATTTTCTTGCCAAGTTCTTGACTGCAATCCCAAAATTGCCTTAAAGAGTATTTTGGGATCAAAACTGATGCCAGTTTTGACCAGACAGCATCCTATTACCCTTCCATTTTTTTCCTTAGGAGATTATTCACAGCTCACTTAACAAAACAGGCTTATCATTTTGTCTTTCTGTTAGGCTCCATATCCTACTCCTTATTTCATCCTGCTATTCCCAGTAACATTTCTGTCTAATGGCTATGTGCCATATTCTTCTGGCAACGTGGCATTTGCAACTTTGGTCTCAAAGCATCTCCTGTTATCACCAATAAAAGGGATTGCACGGCATCATGCAAGCAAAGTTTAAACAATAATTCAAAGTTTAAACAGCTTTTAGCCACCTGAAATTCTCTTGGTTTTGTTCATTGCAGTATTTTTCCCTTGAATCCCTCCCAGCCTAGGGATGTTTCTGCACCCACAGCACCCTGGATGCATTTCCCAGTCTCCAGGGGTCCTACCCAAAGTTCTGCTGGGATGTCCCCTCACTCCTCGAGATCTTACTGATCCCTTCTGCTCCGAGGTCTGTCTGTATAAACAGAGCACACAGAAGATGTGTGGTTCTCCACCTTTCCAAACTGTTCCCTCTCCACAGGGGTCTCGAGAGGTCTGTGCTTTCCACCGTGGCTTCTCTTCTGGGGGCTGCCAGGCCCAAGTGAAATGCTGATGGACATGATGCCTTAAGTTTTAGCTTTCATGTTTTCCAGATTCTGTGCTGCCTGGGGGTGCAGTTCTGAGCCTCATGTTAAATGTTTGTCAGCTCCCTTCACAGAGCAGGTGGACAAAACAAATCCTTTTCCTGCTGGAGACCAAGGACAACTTTCAGGCCCAAAAGCACAAAGAAAAAAGGTGGACTAAAGGGAGGAAAAGAAAGATGAGACCTCACAACCTGAAGCTGTAATTGGACAATTAAACCCCAATATGCAAATGGACCAAAACTTATAAAAATGTAAGATCTTGTGACCGGTCAGTCATGTTTTTGTGACTGTTCTAAGCCCACCTTGAGTGTAGCCCTGGCCAGGCTCTTGTCCTGCCCAAGGTGTACCCTAAAGGCCTTTCAATAAATACCTACTTTATTCTCTAGCTCTGTCTGGTTTCAGGTCAGCCTTCCCAAGGCAGCAGACACACAGCCACAACTGCAGCAAGGAGCTATGAAACACCACCAGGGAGTTAAACTCTGACTTTCTGCCCAAGCTCAGCACAGTTGTTTTCAATAAGCAAGGAAAGCATCAGCTGAAATATCTGTTTTCTGCTAAGAGAGTAAACTAAGATAAAACCTTTCCAGCAAAACTAACCATTATCCACAAAAGTAAAGGGAGGCCAAAGTGCATCGGTTTTGTTTGCTTCATATGTCTTTTTTTTTTGGGGGGGAGGGTGTTGGAACATCAGGCAAATGCTAAAATATTCACAGAACCCAGTGTTAATAGACATTTGGCATCCTTCCTGCATCAGCTGGACTTGTAATCACCCAAGAGATTTACATGGGCCAATCTGCCTTGCTTTGACGGGTCAGCATCAATCTTAATGCAGGGTTCTGGTTTCTACAGAGTGTCACTCATGCCTGAAGTACACAGTTCTAGGGAGGATATGCTAGGAAAAAGTCACTGTAAAATGAAGATTGGAATTTATTTATTTTTTTTAAATCACCACAGCAATGAGATTCAGTCTCGTTTAGATTCTTCATCTCATCACTGCTATTGCCCCCCATAAAATGACAGAAATTTTGATCACTTTATTGCTAACATTTCTGTGGTGCTTTGGGTTTGCCTGGTGGGTAAACAAGTACTTCCCTGTTCACTCCCTGATGTTTTTGTAAGGGTCTTTTTATGTGTTGATGTATGTTGTAAACTTAACACAGCCTGGCCCATTTTAAACTCTACAGTGAAAATACCATGGGTTAATTTCAGAGGCCATGGAAAGTACAGCTTTACAGCATATTTTATCTTACCCTCTACCTTTTTTGTACACCCTCTTAAAATTTCATTTTAATTATTAGACCTTGTGTCCCTTCACTGATTTTAGAAGACAGAGTGTGTCTGCACCTTCCTCTTACTCAAAACTTGCGTTCATAAAGATCCAAAATAACGTTTGCCATCGTACAATTTGCTTTTCTTTCTACCACCAAAACAATTACAAAAAAAAAAAAATAAAGCCTGATGAACCAGCTTTGCATCTGTCTTGTCAATGGCAAAACTGAGGAATTCCCATCAGTGATTCGTACATTTTTCGAGTTACTGGAAAATAAAATGGTCAAAAGCATGGAAACGAAGGTTCATGTATGGAAGGGTTGATTGCTACACATACTAAAGTGTTGATTAAACAAAATTGTGGATATGCTACTCCATATAATGCTGACAGGTGATACAAGCTTTGTGCTTGTTGTAGTAAATGGCACACTTCATCTCAGGCGTACAAGACTTCCAGCCCTTTTCCTGAGAAGTGGAATGGAGGACCTTAAAAGACCTTTCCGGACATTTGCTCTCAAGCTTTTCATGTCTTATGTGAATGCTGACTGGGAACTGATGTTCCCAATCCAATCAAAAAGCCCTCCTCAGAGGACTCCATGTGCATATGCAGAAGCCTTTGTGTCTGTCATAATTATACAGAGAGACCAGGCATTTAAATTAGACTCTGAGAATTAGACTTCATGGAAATCCTTAGCTCCCAGATAAATATCACAAAAGAAACTGATTTCTACCCCCACCCCAGCTGCAAAATTTGTTAATTCACCATCTCCCATTCGTGAGGCAGGACTCACTCTTCCAGCTTTATACACATTCCTCTGCCACATCTAGAGGAAAAGACATTAGAATCACTGTTCTGTCATGAATTCCTGTGAAAGATATTTTAATTGGATTTAATTGTCGGAATATATTCTCCGTGTCCCCAATCTGGAATGGGGGGCTTAGCCCCTCCCCCAGGTAGCTAGAGTTAATAAAATAAGCAATCCTTTTCTGCTTCCTTATCTGCCATCTGGGCATTGCTGGGGTCAGTAATTCCCTACACCAGTGGAAGCACAGATGGATTTGGGGAATTAGGGCTTCACACAGATTGTGATTCAGATTCCCTCAAAATGGGAGCTTTTGTTTTTAGACAAATTAAGTACCTCCTTCTCTGCTTGGTTACAAAGGCCCTTTTCCAATATCCAATCACATATCCCTGTAATCCTTTTGTTATTGCAGCCTCAGTAACAACCTCACAGGGAGAAATTAAAGCCAACCTCTGCCTAGAAATGCTAGAAATGGTGGGCAGCTTCACCAGCTCACTGAGACACCAGGCTGGGAGCCTTTTGTGCACTGACTTGACGTACGACCCCCAAAAGGACAACAGATGCAGTATTTGCACTATTTTTGCCTTTCTACCATTATTTCCACATCATTTTTCCCCACTTTGCCCCTCCCTGAGTCTCTGGAAAGTGCTTGAACCTGGGAATGGCTTTTGGAGCAAGCTAACCACGGCAGAAAATTAATCCTTTGCCAATCCTTCACCTGGCAGCTGTTTGCCATCAGTTCTGCTTGGACACCAAACAACTTTCCATGGGCTTTTCCTTCATGTCTCTTTTACCACGGAGCTCCTGTGTCCAGTGAATGTCACCGGGCATGTTCTGTTTTTAAGGAGTTAATTTCAGTGTGTGATATTTGCATGGTTTCCAGAAAACACGTGGAACAGAAAATTAGCCATATTTTTCCTGATGATTTAGAGTTGCTATTAAATTCTACTTCCATTTCTAATGAATGCTGAAAAAAAATTAACCTTTTTTTTTTTTTAATTGTTATTTATGACATCCATGGAACACAAAGTAAGCCCACTAGACCAGAAACAATCTCATAGTCTTCAGTTAAGTTACAAGTTCAATAGCCAAAATGTATTAAAGCCATTAGAAAGCGCAGTAAACTGTTTTTACAGTAAGCTAAAAAAGGTTACAGTCCCCAAAGTTTGCCTTGTTTAAACTACATCCATCACCAGTTTGGAGACAAACATGCATTTAGACACTTCGTCTGGCTGCAGAAGTATTTTCCAGCATCTATTATTTTCTGTCAGCTGAGAGCACTGACTCTTCCAAGTATTAAATTTAATGCTGAAAGTAGAAACACTATTCCTGCTTTCCTTTTGCTGCCCCAGAGCACCCTCCAGGCTCCAGCCGTGCTGCTAATCCTGGGCTGGGATTCCAGTTGGTGTTGTGGGCAGTGCTGAGGCCTCAGGGAAGGGAAGGTGGCCACCTCAGATGATTCCCTACACTCTAGCTTTTCTAAATAACACTGGTCTCCTTCCCTGTTGGGGAAGATGAATCAGGGAAACCTTATAAATATAATTGCTTAGCAAAGATTCTGAAAGTATGAAACCTATAATCGAAATAGAAATGAAAGCTTACTTTGAGTTGTAGGATACTGAGTCTTAGTTGCTATATAACCTGAAAACAATGGTCTAGCTAGCTGAAGGAGAATCCCTTTGGATTGAACAATCCCTTTCTGCTGGCTAAGGGATCCAAAGGTCAATGTAGCAAAACAGAAGTCTAAAGAGTAGTTTTTAGAGTTTAAAATATAACACAGTATGGTGATATAGTAGTTCTTATAGGCTCTATGTAGATTCTATAGGATTTTGTGTCTTGTGTTGGTTGGTCACTGTAAATTAGAATATTTATCACAAAAGGAGATATAATGTATTGTAACAAAGACCTCGCTTTTTTAACTCTCTTAACTCTCTTACCTCTTAACTCTTACCTCTGCTCTTAACTCTCTTACCCTTCCTCTTCCCCCTGCTCTTGCTCTCTCCTGCTCTCTCCCCCTGCCACTTTGCTCTCTCGCTCCCTTCTCTCTCAGCTCTCACCCTCCTGTTCTTCCTCCCTCTCTCCTTGGGAATTCCCTTCAGCCCAGGCTGGTGGCTGAAGGCAAGGCCCTTTTACCCACGACCCTTGCAATAAAACTACTTGTTCTAGAATGTACAGGTTGACAGAATTCCTTGTCCCAGCCGTCCGCGGATTTGCCTACGCTTCCCCACCTGGTTCCTGGATTGGGATGAAAGTAAATTTAATTTTCACCAGGCCCCAGTGAGCAAAGAAGTCACCTGTGATGTTCTGGCCTTGAACTCTGTGGACATTCAGATCATTATTATGGTGACCCAACCGGAACTGATAAAGTTAAAGGCTGCAAATTATTTAACTCTACTGTTTGATCTATTCCTAAAAATATTATTCAGTATTCTGGGAAGCAGGGTTTTTTTCCTTTTTTATACTTTTATAGTTTTATACTTTTCCATTACCTGCTGAGTAAGGAAAGGATTACAGTAATGTCAAATTCCTCACATTGTTTCTATTGGAGAAGGCTGAGAAAGAAAACTCACCATGGGTTTTTAAGATAAAAGTCCTGAAAAATACCTGTAAATCAGAACTCCAAGCTTCAGCCATGGGAGATGATAATTTTTTAAACATTTTTGTATTATTGAAAGCCCTTGCTTGAGAATGCAAGGCAGAAATTTAGATTATCCTGATAGTCATCCACTTTAAAAGGTGGGAAACATATCTCTACAGGCATTCCCAAAGAGGGATGTTTAAGTTGGTGATCAACTGGAAATTTAAAGGACGGTTCCTCTCTGCATATGTCTGTGCAACAACTGTGATTGAATCTTGTTCGTGAGAGCTCCTTACTGAGGGTGAGAGTTATTTTAGCTGGAAGAATGAGCCTCTTTTGTCTTTCCTTCCCCAGCATCAGCAGCAGACAGCAGCAGGAGATGAGGTGCTGGGCTCAGGGGACAGTGAGCCCTGCCATCACAGAGAAATCCCCTTGGGGCACTGAGCATCCAGTGCCTCTTTCTCAGGACCCCACTTATTTGGGGACAGAAGAAACTTTCCCACCAGAGACAGGGAAAGATCTCTGACTTGCAGGTTTCCCTACAGCACGAGGGTGGAAGAAAACGCTGTAGAGGATCCCTGTAGCCATCCAGTCATCCTCCCAGAGGGGTCTTTGCCTGCAGAGGCATGTTTTATGCTTTGGACACTAACACACAGACTGACTGAAGTCTTTGGTCTTGACACAGAGTACTTGACAGATGCATAATGGTGTGTTTTACAAGGCTGTGCAAGGTGATCTTTTCATCTCTCCTTGGCCTGAGGAGCAAATATTTAGGTATGAAAACCCACCAACTGCCCAACACATACCTCCTCCAGTGAGCATAAATACCCCAGGCACTTACTCTTTATGAGCCTTCCAGCAATGTGAAAACATCACCTACACAGTTTTTCCAATCTTTACAAAGAGTTTGAACCCAAAAAAGGAGGCAAGGGGATCGTTACTAAAAAACAAACCTGGCGGTGCTTTATGTAACCACAAGGTGCACAGTACCTCTGCTCTTCAGCTGCACAGTAATTGCTGACTGCTCAAGCTCATGGAAAATGTCCAGAGCCAAGCTGCATGCACATCTCATGTTTTTTAAAAGGCCTGCATGCAGTTTCTTCTGTTCCCTCTGCTCTGCAGCAACGTGGGTGTTTGAGCATGATGTCCCCTGCTCCAGTGGCAACCCCAGAGGAGAAGCACTGCACATTTAAAAACAATCTCAGGTGTGGAAGGTTGGCACAAGAGCATAGTCACATGTTTCAAACACTGAAATAGGGTGCCCTTCACACTGATTTGTGTGTAAGGAGTTTTGATTTTAAGGGATTAGGGTGCAGCAAATATATTAATCAACTCAACTAATTTGATTGCACTCCTCACATGATCATCAAGTGTGCTTCCTCTATTAATAATGAGAGAAAATCACTTTTAAAGTGAGCACTGTGTCTAGTACCTCTGGACATGAAGTCTGTTTCCTCGGTCTTAATATGCAATGAATTTCCCTTTTCTCTTCGGAAATTCTCTAATTATTTGTCTTTCCTCCCCACTAACTTAACACTTGGTAACTTGATTTGAAAACTCCCTTTTCACAAAGGTGCCCATGAAGCTATGGGCATAATTTCTACCTGCTCAGTGTCCTCAAATGATTTCTGTTTGATTCCCGTGAGCAGTTCCAGCTGTAAGCTCTAATGTGTAAATATCCACCCTTCCTGTCAGAGCAGAGGGAAAGCAGTGCAAGTAGAAATGATGTTTGAGGACTGTAGGATTTTTCTCTACTACCTAAGGACAAAGATAAACAAGAACTGTAATATTTTTATGTCCATTAATTATTCAAATGCTCCAGTATTTTGTTTCAGACTAGGTTCACTACATGCTGATGCAGTCTAAGGATAACAATAAACTGGGAAAGGAAGGTTTATTCATCATATGCCTTGTTTCAGCTTAAAAAACTACTTGATTTAATATGAAGAACCTACAGACGCCCATGCTTTCAGAAGCAGCATCTAATTTTAGACTTACATGAGTATAAATTAACAGATTTTAACCAGGAATTGTAGCATACAAATGCAGAGTCACAATTCAGGTCCCTACTCTTTGCCCACAAACGCTCTTTGTCTGCTACAAACACTTAATTTTTGACATAAATGTAGAGACAGGATGGTATTTGGAAGGTGAAATGATAATTTTTTCACTTTTTCCACCCAGCTGGCATGGGTGACATTTCAAGATGCTACAGATGACCTCTTCAGTGAACTGCAGGAGGTTTTTTTCAGGTTAGGTTTCAGATACTGCATGAAATGCTGGTCTGGAGCCATTTTCTTTATCTGACACGGCTCAAGCCCATGCAGAAAGGTTAAGTAACTTGCCCTAAGTGACAGAGTGACTGAGTGGCTCCTAGACCTCTGCTCCCAGCTCCTGGACCTCCCATGCTCCTCAGTCACATCACAGGAACTCAACAGCCTGTGCCTAAAGTGTTACTGCCTCAAGTCATGTCTCGCTGAAACAGTGTCTGGAGGGGGAAGTCAGTATCTAAAGGTGCAGAAAAGCATGACTTTTGCCCTCAACAGGAAGCCTGCAAATGCCTGTTTTCCCCCTCTTTTCCCCATGTCCCACCTGGTTCAAGAGCTGCCTGTGCATCTCCCCTCCCCGGCTGCCTGCCTCTGCATCAGCACCTTTCCAAAGAGGGCAGATTGCAAAGCACACTTCTGCTGAGGGCCTTATTTCTTCTCAGTCATAACCTCCTGACTCATTTAATGCACTAAGTATCTGGGATGGAGCCCAAAACTTTGTAGCTGGATTCTGTTTTCTGTCCCTTAGGGCGATTCTGTCCTCCAAGCAGTGTGAGCCTCTGCAGTGTTGCCTGTTTAATCCAGGCAGCAAGGACACTGAAAATGAAAGAAAAAACCCAGTCTGTCAAACCCAGCTTATGTTCCTGGCAAAATATTGTTGCTTTGTTTTTAAAAAAAAGCTCTTAAAAAGGCCTGAACACATAAAAGCAGTCAGCCATGCAGCCCCAGACCTGAAGTGTGTTATACACAGACAGGTTGGCCACAGCGCTCCCATTGACTTTAATGGGAGTTTTGATACAAGATCTATTTGCATAGTATTGGTAATCTGCACGTTCACTGCCACTAGAGAAAGTTTTAGAGAAGCAAAATGTCTTGGGGAGGGTGTTCAAGCTAATGGAAAAACTCTGTGATGTCATGACAGCACAGCTCAGACCTTATTTTACTCTTGAGTGTCTGAGTAGACTGGTGATGCCATGATTGCAGAGCTCTGGTATGAGGTTTTACATGCTGCCTTATTTCCACATGTCTGAAGAGTCCTGAAGTTTCCCCTGCAGTATATCACAAGCCTTTGCAAATATGAGGATACAAGGGAAAAAATTCCTTCTTCTTTCTGAAGGTAAAGTGTTATACTACTTTTTAAATTAAAGGGGTTTTTTGAGGGGATTTTAACTTTTAATACTGGTTTGCCACATATAGATAGAGGCTGTTATTTTTCTAACTCCTCTGAATATTTAGCATTCCACCAGAGGTATTTTTTTCATTGCCTCGTGCCATAAATCTCAGTGTCATGGGTCTTTTGTGCATACTAAAAAGTTAAAGAAGTTCACCAACTCAGCAGAACCACATGTAACTGCAAAGTTACAAAACCAGATTGTTTCTGAGATTTTAGGAAGAAAAAAAAATGCCCAGAATTATGCCTTAATGGGATAAACCTGCAAGGAAACAACTGTATTAGCACTGAATATTTATGAGAGATTAGGTATGCCTGCTAGAACGATCCTGTGGAAGCCAAACATATTGCAGTACATCTCTTTTTCTGTCAAAGGATTTATATCTTAATTTTGGACTTGACACTTCGGTGTGTGAGTGGATCAGCTCAAAGAGCACATCACTTTTCTCACTGAGGACATTTTAGCAGCACCACTGTTCTTCCTAGTGCCTTGATTGCCTCTGATTTTGGGGATCCTAAAAAGCAGTAAATTTTTTCTGTCAGTGCCCTTAAAAGAGAGGGGAATCAGTGAGTGAATTCAATTTAGAAATCATTTCAAGCAGTCTGTCACCCCCAGAATATTATGAAGAGGTTTCTGTACAAGAAAGGCAAGCAGTCATACTATGTCAGTTTAGATTGCATAAGAGACAACAGAGGTAGCTGAAATTTGATAGTGTGTGAAAAAAGAGCTCGTAGATTTATTCAAAATGTGCAGTAAAGTGGCTACACAAAAGTAGGGAGAATAATTTTAACAGATGGTTCTTCAGGAAGGCTCAGAAAAGAGAAGGTCACAAACAGCAGAGTGGGAGATGCTCAGGAGATAAATAGATTAAATGGAAAGAGAATGTGGATTTTGCTGCTCTGTAGAAAAAGCAATGACAAAATGTTCTATGTCATGCAAGAGGGGTGGAAAAAAAAAGCAGATATCAAACTGGATCAGCTGGGAAGAGTGGAGTCCATTCTAAGCACTTGAGAGAAATTAAAAAAAATATATATGGTTTATATGTCTGTGTCTCAACAACTGATATAAGGAGCAGACTTCTCCAAGATTCTGTTCACTGATTATCTGGACAGGAGACCTGGCCAAAATGTACTGTACTGAGGCTCCTTTTTGGCCAGTATTCCTGCACTTAGTTCCATGGAAACCATGGAACGGACAGGTAGGAGGAAAAGACCTCAAGTGCACATCCAGATCCCATCCCAGCACAGATCTGGGATGTGTCCAGGACCTGCACTTGGACCAGGAGCTGGGAAGCACTGCCAAATCCCACCACATTCACATCGTCTTACAGAGCGCAGGAGGATCGTGAAACCATCAGTGAGATGCAGCTGTGGGAGAGGCAAAGAGCTCTCCTGGGATGGAGCAAGGGAGGGATTTCCAGCAGAGATAAGGAAGCATTAATGCCTCAGAAGGCCCTTGTCCGGCACAGTGTACTCGGTGTCCTCCACTTTGGATGAAAACAGACTTGTGCAGGAAGGTGTGGAGTCAGGAGCTGCCTGGGGAAAGGAGAGACTGAAGAAATCAGTGAAAGACAGAGCACGGTGGTTTAGTTTCCCCATAAAGAAGAAATAATCACTATATTTTGACACTTGGGGACATAAATGCCAGGTAATTCCCACCCACTTACTCCTCAGAGCTTTTCAGCATCACCTGCTTTGCCCACCTGGAGGGTGACAGCATCACCACCAGTGACTGTGGCTTGCTGCTGCTCTCCCCTCCATGCCACAGCTGCTGTTAAGGTGGAGGAGAACTCTTAGTTTTCCCCAGGTGGAAGCATTGCTGTTTGTCCAAAATAGCTGTGTTGTTCAGGCCCATATTCCTTGCTCTCCCCATAAATTCAGCTACTTGACTGTGGTTTTGGTTTTAATTTTTTTTCTGGCACATGGCATTTGGTCCCACAACACACCCAGTGGCTTGGGCCAAGAATGACACTTAATTTTCGAGCAGCCTTATTGATGGTATTATAGCTAATATAAATTATACTGAAATATTTAAAATAGCAGCAAGTTCGTTTCATTGCACAAAAATAGTATATGAAGGGCTTTGTATTTTCTTTTAATCATTTTCGTTCAACAGGTAAACACTGCAAGCAATTGTTTCTAATGCAAAGCCAAGTCAGGTATTACATAGCAGGGGTTAGTAAATATTGGAGTTTGGGAGCTCTGAAACACTGAGAAATGTTATGTTTTCACTCAAAAAAAAAAGAGGCAAACTAGCCAAAACCATCTCCCTCTAATGAGCCTGACAAGAGGTAGACACTTTTTAGGAGGAGGCACATCTGGGGCAAGATCATCAACTTGGGCATCCAGCCCAGACTCACTCGGGGGCCGCCAAATTTGCCCATCTGTGCATACGCTCTGTAAAACATTTGTCCTGCACAGAGAGCCTTCAGCAGAGAAACCACCGTCCAAACTCCACTTAAATCCTCAAAATACAGCCTAAGAACAGACTTAAGTGACACAGATCCACGTGCAAACCCTTTGTGGAGGAGTAAACTAGGTCATTTTTCAAGCATGGACACCTGCATGCACAGCTGACAGATTTTCACACCTGGCAGAACAGATGATTGGATTTGCACCTGGAAAATACATTTTAAGAATGATTTTTGCATGTATAAACTGTATGATGTTACAGCCTCTGTAGGACTTTATGATTGGAAAAGACCACGCACAGGGTTGGTAATTTGAGGTAAAAAGTTGCCTCTCAATGCATAGAACAAAAGAGAAAAAAATGGGGATAAGAAGCAGATTTCTTATCCTGTGCTCCTCAACTTTTTTTAAAAAAAAATCTGGAAGCATGTTTTCCCTCCTTAATTCCATCAATACTTGAAAACCACTTAAGGCTACAGCCTAGCACAGGAATGTATTAACCTCTCTGTCTTTTCCAGGCTTTGCCAAACTTTTTAAAGTCTTTGCACCCTACAGTTTTGTATCTCAGATTTCTCAGTCTGAGTGGAGCAGACAAAATTACAAGCACTCTGGTCCTTTGCATCCTTCCTCTGACTGAGCAGCCCCAATTCTTCCCCCCCAGATCAATGAGCAGAAGTCAAATGGAGGGCCAGGCAGCAATCCTGAGGCCTGCCTTCCCTGCTGCTGCTGCTGGCAGCAGAGAGCTGTGATGAGATACACAGGCGCATCTCCAAAGTGGCCGAGCTGCTGGGATGGAAAATTAATCTCACAAACACCAATCCCAAAGATTCCAACTTAATAATCATCATCCGTGTGCTGTGCCCATGGGCGAGGAACCATGCCTCCTCCAAACTTGGATCAGAGCAGACAGAACATCCTCCTCTTACTTTAGAGCCATTCTTTTCCTCACCTTCACCACGGAATTGAATTTATATTTTCGTCTGTCAGCAATCCAGTGCAGATAACGCCAGATGCCTGCAGGATGTGCACTGAACAACTCTGGGCTTGAAAACACTATCCAAAACACTGCTGCTGGCAGCAATGCCTGGAAATAGCCCATGCAGGAGGTCCAAATAATGCTGGTGTCTTGTCAGAAGAAAAGATCTATGTGTTTCTGCCATCGCTGTTGCTATAAGAACAGCAGGAATTAAACAGGAATGAAATAGAGCAGTCAAAGGCTATGGCAGACAAGGAGCACCAGGATTGCCTGGAAAGGCAGTGAGGAGCCCCTCCAAGAATAATTGGTGAGACTATGCCACACTGGAGAGCCGTCACCATCCAGGGCCTTGCTCAGCAAAGCTAGGAAATGCCTGGGTGCAAGCATCAGTTTGGAAATGCCGATGGAATTTTGCTCAAGCAAGAGAAAACAGGACTGACCCGTGAGGTGTGAGAATTGGCAGCCCAGCCGCACGGAAAATGTGGAGCTGGTGGAGGCCACGGATGAAACAGAAGTTTCTCCGCTGCGCCAATCAATCGCTTAACACCTTTGTCAGTTTGTGCTGCCCACAAAACTTTGGTGGGATGTTCAAGCACGGGGGCTAAATATACATTTACAGGAAAATGTGATGCCACGTTCAGCGATGTCTCACTTGGTTCTGAACAGGCCTCTCATTTCTAAGCTCTTCCATCCAGTTACTTCCCAAAATAACTGTGATCATGACAAAGGATGAAGTAGCAGAGGAGTTGGAAGAAATGAAAGAACACAGAGGAAGGAAAAAGAAACATCCTTTGTCATTTGTTGGTTTCAACCACAGGAAAATGGACAGAGCTTTTGTCTACCTGGGATCCTCATGCCCAGGTTCTTACAGGCAGCAAGAAACACAGTGAAAGGCTGCAAGAAAGAGATGCAAAGGAGCTTGATTCCTTTTATTTCACTACATGAAAATATATTACAGATCTGTGATTTGAGGGAAAGCAGGAAAACAAAAGAACCCCCATATCCAGGCCTGATACAAAAACAAAATATACATTACTCTGAAGAGTGACTGCAAATGGAGTGCCTTGTGAGTAAAGCATTACACGCAAAACTGTTCCTATCTGCCTTTCATTACTGTGTCAAAGTTGCTGATTTCTGGAGCAGTACTTCCTGTCAGTCCTGAGGTGCATCCAGAAATTTCAAAGTAAAGCTGAGTTTATTTTCTCTAGTGAGTGCAGTAGACTAAATTAAGTCTCCAGTGGATTTGCAGAGGAGTAGCTTATTCGACATCTGTAAGTGGCTTTATTGGTATTCAGAAGAATTAGAATCATCTCCTCTGCTTTTCAGCAAAATCCACAAGGCTATAAGGGAATAAATGTCACACCTCCTTCCCCCAAAAAGCTAGCAGCTGATTTTGAACAAAACCCAAGAACAAATCTGCTGACAAAAATTTCAATAAAGCTCAGGATGTTGACATTTGTAGCTAGATTTGTGTCTGAAAACAGTAGTCACACTTCACTGAGGTGCACTCTCCATGCCCTGCCCCATGGACACTGAGCCTTGCACACAAAATCTGCACCACATCTGGAGCAACTCAGACCTTGACCCCTCTCTGGAGCAGGGAAGACCAAGTCAGAGGGATTCCAAGACTCCATAGTTTCAGTGTTTGCTTAATCAAAAGAGGGGAACATCACTGCCTTTGCCAATGACACCAGGCAGGAGGCTGGGAACATTTTTCTCCCACCTCTTTTTTACCCTTTCCCCAGCACTTCACTGGGTTTTGGCATCAGAGAATCAGACTGCATCATCTTATTACACTTGACCCCTTGATTTTTAAAAGTCCACAAATATGAAGGGCTGCTGAAGTTTTTCCAGCTTAGCATCTGTGCCCATCAGCTCCTGTGTTTCTTTGTAATAAAGTTATTAAAACTGTGTTTTGGTTCTGTGGATTTATTACTTGGATGCCTTTCAAAGTCTTAATCTTGGGGTTTTTTGAGACCTTGAAATGTTAGAGAGTTTGGGTTAATCTTTTTGCCTTTTATATTCTCATCATTTTGGTGCACTAAAAAACAGAGTATAAATAACTGGCTTTACTCCTATCTGCTCTGCCTAAAGTTTTGATAACTTAAATGCAGTCAAATTCCTCTTTGAAGCCAATTGAACTGAAGACTTCTGTAAAGAACAGGACGTGGAGTGGAAAAAAATAGATATCATATATAAAATAATGCAGGATTCCATTCCTTTTACCACAATAATAGCCTTGAAGGGTTTGCTTGCACAAATAATTCAACTCCAGTGAAAGTGATATAAGTCAGCTGAAATCAGAGGAACAGCCATGAACTTTGATTCACTGTTTTGCTCAAATAGTTTAAACTCTCAGCGACGTGTGATTTAATAAAGACAAAATGGAACTGTCTACCCGAGCTGCTACCAAGTAATTTAATACACCCTCTTCTCAGCTGTAGATAAACAGAAAATACCATGACAGAGCTACATCAGCTCTATGGAAATATTCACTTGAGAAGGAGACCGATCTTGGAAGTCCTTCTAAAATAAAGTGAGTGCTGTTGCTCCCATGAGCTCATCCTGGCCAGCTGCAGGATCAGCAGTGGGACCTGAGGGGACTGCCAGGACACAGGGCTGTGTGACACTGCTGAGAGGACAGCCAGGAGTGTGCCATCAGCTCCATTGGAGGAGCCTGCGCTGTAGGTATGCAGCTCAAAACATGGCAGGAGAATAAATAAAACAAGAACTGAAGGAGCTGAAATGCTAATGTTTAGATATTTCCGAATTATTGATATGCCGTTTATCCCTCCATGTTTATTTGAAGCTCAGCAGACTGCTAAAGAGCAAACTGACGTGCCTTATTCCCAGGTTTTATGGGAATTGTGATGCATCTCAGTCCTTCTGCTCAGTTCCAGGCTGGTGCAGAGAAACCTGGAATAAATACAATTTTTCCTTCCTCAGTGCTGGTATGGTTTTCAGAGGTGTGCAGCAGTTATTTCTGTGCCTTTTCCATGACTGCCATTTCAGAGAGTAACTGATGCAAGCAAAGGCTGGCTCTAAGTTTATATTTGATATTCCAGGTATAAAACACTGCCTGCTGGCATGCCCATTATTAGAAATCAGACCTTAGGTGTTAATAATTAAAGAGCAAACACCTTGGGGCAAACCAAACAATACCTGGAATAATACATGAACTTTCTAGGAATTTTCAATTTGAAAATGCCAACAGTAACAGAGGGACTATTAAATACACCACATTTTCTCCCTTGCTGCTGCCTTTACTCCAAGAGAAATTCTAGAGGTATTAATTTGGAGAAATGAAATTTAATTTTAGGTTTTGAATATTAAAATTGCATGTTAATTATAAGAATATGCATACACAGGCATTTGGGTCAGCAACCCCAAAAATCAATGACGTTATATTTCATTCAAAAGCATACCTTTCGTATCAGAAATATTAAAAGCAAGAAATAAACTATTGTTTTTCATTCTGGATTCTGCCAGTGAAATGAATTTATTGATTTTGATGGACTTATGGTTGGCATAGGAAACATCAGAATCAACTCTCCATTTTAATTTTTTTTTCATAATATACCTTTATTGAACATTGGGCAAAACTACAGATCTATAGTAATTTATTAAACAAGTTTCAGAACTCATATGAAGCAATTCCCAGGAAATGGCACAGGAGAAATAGGAGTTCTTCCAACAACAGCTAAAAATAACCAGAAGGCAATCCCAATTATGATAATAAAATTGTACAGAAGATTCTCCAAATAACAGTGTTATTAAAGGCTTCTCCTATATGACCAGAAGCAAGACCTGGCCATTAAGACTCTAGTTATTATTGCTGAGATAATTAGCTCCTAGAAAGCTTCTTGGAGTGTATGTAACTTCCTTTCATCTAAGCAGAAATAACATTATTTCCTCTAAGAAATTAACTTCATTTGCCTTCTTTACATTAGGGCCAAAGTAAATATATAAGAAACCTTGGGGCCAAATAATATTTTATATCACAAAAGAATACAAAGGCAAAAAAGGACCCCTATACTTTACTGGGCTTTTTTTTACATTTCAGACCATACAATTCATCATGTTCTCCTCATGGAGGAAGAGCTTCTAGCTAAGCAGAGGGGGTAAAAGTTGCAGAAGCATATTTTCTTCTACTTCTTATGGAAGACATATTCAAAGACATTCTTCAACTCTGAAGTTAAAAGAAACCCCTTTTCATTAAAGGGCTGAGTCAGTGAGAAAGAAATGAAGTTTTAGATATTAGGACCATACCTGGGATAGAGAAATTCCTCCTCAGCCTCAATCCCTATTTGAAGTTCAATCTGACCCTTTTACCCACCAAATGTGGATGTTATGTAGGTACATATTTGCACACCCACTCAGGCACAATAATTTAAGGAAAAGAGGTATCAAATACTCGCAAGGTGAAATCACAACAGAAGCTTCTAAAACCGAAGTACATCTGGATTGCAGAGGTTTAAAGGACTGTTAAGCAGTCAAGTCTGCTTTTGGAAGGCTGGAATTTCTGGTTTGGCTACTAAGATGATATTTTATCATCTTCTCTCTACATGGAAATGTTAATTCAGCACTTGGGTGCTAAGCTGGCGCTCAAGCCTTAAGAGACAGATTTTATTTCTGAGTCCTTTATTCAGTTTTCCTTTGTGTGAGAATATTTGTCCATTTCATTCCCTCTAGGGTTGGTTGACCCAGAGTTACATGATCTCCAAACTCTCTGCTTGGAGAAGTTTGCCTAAGCCCCTGTCTCTGCCACCCTCCTCCTCAACCAACTCCCAGCAGTTCAGGAACCTGAAATCAAGGAGAAGCTTTTTGCCTGAATGTCACCAGAGGGCTAGTAAAAAAATAATGTAGATGTCAAGAGTGAGGAAAGGCAAAAATAATGGGGGAGAGACTAAGTCAAACTGCAGAGAAGTGAGCAAGGCAATCACCTCTGACCACTCAGCTTTTCCTATGGTGAGCCACAGGCAATCCTTGAGGCTCTTCAGAGCAAGAACAATCCTCAGTTGCTCCTTAATTTTCATTGCTCACCTCTCTCATATCTTTTAAAATCTATATTTTTAATGTTTTTGTAAGGCGTGAGAGCAAGGAACAGGCAATCAATTGATCATTAATCTCTCATCTTACTGTCAGGAAGGAAAACAGTCTTTCGACAGAGTTAATTTAATTATTTTTATGGGAGACTTAAATATCATTAAGAGCATTATTTAGTAACAGGAAAACCCCAGGAGGGGAGGGAAAGCAAATCTGTTTTCACATGAGCATTCCTGACCCTCTCTGAACAGGACTTGTACAGCCATTGCCACTTCACTTCCAGGGACAGAAAATCACACCAGATGAAGGGAAAGAGAACAAGCTGCTTGAAAATGAAGCAGCAGAAAGTGGATGTAATTTATCAGCCATATTACACATCTGTCTGCCTCATATCAAGTTAATTTGCTTTGGATGGATGAATCCATGGGCTCATTTGTGTGGGTGTTCCAGGTGCTACAACTCTGTCTAAAAGCTCAGGTGCCTGTTGACATCCACATATGTGCAGAAGACAACAAAGAATCTGCAAAATCTGTGTTGCTGGGAGCCCTGGACACACAGAAGTGATGACATCCTGCAGTCTGCCAAGGGCCTCTTGACAAGGACACCTTTATCTACATGTTCTGAACATGTGCATTGTGAGGATGAAGAATGTGGGGAAGGCACGAGGGCAGTGGGGAAGCACGGCTGCATCCTGTTAAGATCTGGTGGCCAAGCACCGAAAAGCAGAGACATAAAACAAGGAGTAATGTGCATGAACAAACCCTTCTGGAGGAACAAAGAAACCTCGGCCTGGGATCTGGCCCTTATAACTAATCTTTAATCCATAATGCTTGCCTCAGCCGTGTTCCAGAGCTGGGTTTATTGAGCTAAAATTCTAGGCACATGCGAGAGCATTTAAGAGAGGCATGTGCTTCTTGTCACACTTATCTTTCAGAACAGGAAAAGGAGGACAATTGGTTTCCCTCCATGTTTCAGTTTCAGCCAAAACCTGAAAGGAATAATAGGCTAGTATCGAGGTCTGCGCCTTTAGGCAGTTTTTATGCTAGATAAAATTCAAACCAGAAACTGTCCTACCATAAAAACAAATGCAGAAAGATAAAAAACTTTGTAGCAGAAAGTGGAAAATGAGGGTAATATACTGGATTTTCCTGTAGCTGTTTGAGTATCAGTAGAAAAGTCATTAACAGAAAGAAATTGAGCTGTAGCATTTGGATCTGGATCGACTGCACTGAAAGTTTAGATTTGGGCCCCGAAATTCTGGGTTGTTAATAAAGGATATTCTGAGACTGAGAAAAAAATCTCACAATGAAAGAATGCGAGATCAGGTCAGTGAGGGAACATTTCCTCACATGGCATAAAAGGTTGAATCTGGAGGCATTAACCAATTCAAACACAGAGGTGGAGTGGGGCTGCACTAACATCAAAGCCAAACATCTCCTCTTCAAAACCAGTTGCTCTGCTGAAGCTTTCTGTTCGCTATTTTTAATATGAAGAAACTGAGCTGAAATCCAGAGCTATGATGTTTGGTTTATCAATTTACTCTGCTTTACTCAACCTCATATGTCAGGAATCTCAGAGCATCACCAGGAGTACAGATGTCAGCAGTTGGCAGCCAGTGATTTCTGGCTGCTCAGAGGTCATTTTTTTCTTGGATTCCCCCTGTGAGAGGTTTCAAATTCACCATTAAACAGTATCACATTTCATGCCTGCTTGCTACTTCAGGTCCAGGAACTAAATTTCTTCTGAACAGTGTAACAGTAAAAGCCAGAGAGGCTGTTCTCTTTTTGAGGTTGGATGTTTCTAGGTATGATTGCAGTGCCATAAACTGTTTGTACCTGTGATCAGATCACACATTGTAAAATAGCCAACACACCCTTCTATACACCAATGCATCAGAAAAAGGGAAAAAAATGGAACAGCACCATTAATTGTTTATCAAAATAGGAGAATAATTTAAAAACATTTACTCATTTTAGATTTCATTTTGCCATAATGTTTTGTTGTGATTTTATTTTTGATAGCAAACACAAGGTTGCTGGATATTCCCAACAAAAACTTTTTTCTTCCCTGTATTATCACTTCACCACATTTATGTACTTGGAGCTTAGCTTGAATAGGTAGGATTGAACAGCAGTAATGGTACTCTCTGCTCCACATTTCAACTTAGCTATAAAGTTAGGACATTCTGGATTTGAAGGGAGTGAAGCTGGCTTATGAGTAAAAGGAAAGTTGGACCAAAAAATAGTTATTTTGCTGCACATTGAATAATTTGCAAAAGATGAGCAGTTCAGGCCGCAGACATGGAAAGAGAAGACCCTCAGAAAGCTGAAAGGTATTGCTTGTGCTGCTTTAATAGCAAACAATGACAAGACAAACATGCACAAAAATTGTTAAACTTTGTTTTGTAATGGAGAAGGGAAATTGTGCTTTTAGCAGAAGATGTACTGCATTTCCTAAAGCACTGTTACTGGAAAATCCAGCATTTTGAGAAGATTCCACTGCATGCCAGTGCCACAAAACCAGGAAATATAAAATAAAAAGATATATATTATATACCCCTGTATGTCTAAATATCAGGAATGGCCCTCAGCTCCCGATATAAAGTCACTTTGACCCTGAAAATCTGTTAACAAATATGCATTGAGTGTACCAGAGGTCTGTGATGTCACCCAGACAGAAATGTAATGCACACTTTTCATCTGTTCTGGAGACATGTTGTAAAAGAGCAACATTATAATTATGAATTTTTTTTTCAAAGGTGGGATAATCCACAGTCACTTTTCTGACATTTAACCAATGAGCCCATCATGCAGATGAACTTAACAGTACGAGGCTATGAGCTGATCATCTGAGTTATTATTGCTGATGAGCATATTCTACAATCAACAGTAATTAATCAGTTTCATTAAAAGAGTTAGTATACAGTTAGTTAGTATACAGTGGGTTTCACCTCCAATAAATCAAGCTGTATGAAAGCATAAACACACAAGAGAATGTTTACAGATGAAAACTGTGACCTAAGGCTTTAAACAGGCTCAGACCACCGGAGTTTTGTCCTCTTAGGGCTCATGTGCCCAATGCAAAGAGTTGCCTGCATGGCACTTGGGACTCCTCAGAGCAAATCCCAGGAAAACTCCATCGTGTCAGGAATCTCTAGAAAGGAGAGTGCCATTCAATGTGGCAATGATGTGCCTTGTGTCAGTGAGCAAAAATTTGGATTCCAAAAGGCAGTGCTGCTCAGTGGGTGCCAGGGATAAGGGTTTGTGGGTGGTTACACAGACAAATGCCCACAATTCATTTCTCAGCAGCAGCATTCATTCCAGCAGATGTTTTTAACTGAAAGAACAACAAAAAGCAATGGAGCATTTTTCCTACAGTTCTTTGTTGGATATTAGGGATGAATAGAGGAGGAAAATTGGGGTAAGGCCTGTAGCAATCAACCAAACAAAGCTACTGAAGTCAGAGCAGACATTAGTGAAAATGGGGAAATGTTGCTGCATTCCTTTTGTTAGAGGGTAGATATAAGCTGAGGCACAGACTCCTTGTTTATCACAGCATGGAAAGGGCCCTGGTTTATTCCCCTTTACAGCTCAGCCACCCTGACTCCAACCATTCACTGACTCTGCCTGCAGCAGCTCCTGCTGTGGGTTTCCCTCTGACTGCTGGTTATTCCCTGCTGAACTCTGACTGCAGGGAGCAGTTTGCAGACTCTGACTGCAGCTTTTACCTGGCTAGACTGTGACTACAGGTTCCACCAACAGGCTCTGACTGCACACCCACACTGACCTCACTGCAGGGATCCTCTCTCCTCAGGATCCTTCTTCATAATACCCCCTCACCAGCTCACCCACTCCCTTTTATCACACTTATCTTTGTTGGATATAGCTCATCAGGGGCAAGGCTGTATTGGGTAATTAACAAAGCTGCTACTTATCATGGGTAAGGTCACCTGTATTCCCTTCTCCTGCAGGGAAAGATCTTCCATCTAAGGAACACGAAAGCAGTTTGCAATTTAAGGAACAAAAAATGCACAAAAAAGAAAAAAAAAAGTGAAGATTTACACTATTATTTGTTTTCTCAACTTCATTTGCCGAGGGACAATTAATCCTCCTAGAGATGACAAGCTCAGCATAAAGGACCTTAAGCATTGCATTAAGTGGAAGAGAGAGGGAAGGAGAGGTGAGGCAAAGCTGATAAGTCAATTTACAACTTTACTTCAAAATACCACAAGTGCATTTTAAGAAGTTTGCATTTCTCACTGGAGAATGGCTTATACAGAAAGCTTCAAGACACACTTCC
The DNA here is from genome assembly GCF_009819655.1 of Sylvia atricapilla. Taxonomy (NCBI): domain Eukaryota; kingdom Metazoa; phylum Chordata; class Aves; order Passeriformes; family Sylviidae; genus Sylvia; species Sylvia atricapilla. The sequence goes on from NC_089143.1 coordinate 67,148,603, forward strand.
ATTAAGGCAAATCAAATACACAAATATATATAAAATAAGAGAAAATAAAAAATAAAACAAAACAAAAAATTAAAATAAAATTTATTAAATAAAATATTAAATAAAGAAAAATATATAAGTATATTTAAAAACTGTTAAAATACTGTTGAAAAGGAAAGGAAATGCCACATAGACTATCTCAGTGCAAAGTGAAAGTATTCTATATTCACTCATTCATTATGTAATGAGTGATTCTGTATGATCTTATGTTTTCTCACTGGGCCTTCTAACATAAACTGTATTACATGGCCTTCTAATAATAATCTATACTATCATATACTTAAATAATAATGTATGGGCTTTCCAATAATAATCACCTATATTATTATAATATATATAAAATAACCTATATATTATAATAATAATCACCTATATCATTGTAGAATCATTCCATGATTCTATAATATGTTTTCTCAATGGCACTTTCAGCCTGTTAAAGCAAATTTTTCACATCAAGTGTGTCACTGTGCTGCTAAATTCAGAAAAAATTATTCCCACCAACTCTGGCTTAGGATGGAAGTTGACCAAGACTTGCTGGATGAGCAGCACTCCAGGAGAGGATGGCTGCATCCAGGGGACATGGAGAGGTGTGGAGAAGAGCCCTCCATGGGCTCTTGGAGAAGAGTGACACCAGCCATCACCTCCCTGCCAATGGCAGAGCCAGTGGCACAGGCACCTGCCCACGGATACCTGGCTGCAGTGGCAGAGGCAATCCGAATCACCAGCTAATTTTTTTCTCCCTAGTCCATTTATATAAACATAGATAGGTGATTACGAGGCCAGTAAAAGCAGTTTACGTGGCTTTCATGGCTTTGGTTTTTAATGGAAATGGTATATTCTGCCATCTCAGCTGAAAAAGCTCAAACATTTACTTTGGAAAGAAATCATAAAGAGCCAGAGCTGCCACTGCAATGCAACAAAGATAAACATTATTTTATGGTAATTAATTGATAAGGCAGATTTAAAAAGTTTAAAACAAAACAAAAAAACAGTCTTGTGAGCCTGAGGTAATTTTTACTTATTTCTCTGCCATGAATTACCTCTTTATCCTCAGCACAGAGAGAGAAAAAGTGGATTCTTTTTGGTCTGGCACAACACACACGTTATAAACACTGCTTTTTTTACAGTGTCTTTAGCTCATTAAGGTATCAAAAGTCTCCCTCAGCTTCCTTCAGTGAAGGATGCTGGGCACTGTTGGACATGGGATGCTTGGCAGAGGCTCCAAGCGTTTTACTTTCCAAACCTCCAATGCCAACTCTGCCTTTGAAGTCTTCGCCTACTTGCCTGAGGACCACTCTGTCCTGTGGTAATCCCATTTCCAACCAAAAAGCTTAACCATGAAAAGGTTCTTTGACCCATCTAATTCTTGGAGGCAGAGATTTTGTAGCCATATGTCAAGGAAAAAATAGTTGCCAACGAGTCTTTGATTAACCCGATACCTGTGCCCGGGAATAGGTGGGTGGCTGCTCTTCCAGCTGCTGTTGAAAACAGTTCTAAATCAGCTGCTGACATGAATTTCTTTCTTCTTTCTGATCTGAAAAGGGAGCAAGGGAGAAAGCCAGATTCAGAGCTACACCTTAGGAAAATCTAGCAAGACTTTCATCACAGAGAGGCACATTTCTACAGCCATGACAGAGCACTGAAATTATGATTTTTGGAATCATGCTCAGCGGACAAATACAGGTTACAATTCGAATTTTTTTAAATATTTTTCAAGAAAAATCTTTTCATTAGGCTGTTAACAACTAAGTTTCAAATATTCTCGGCCCAGAAATGAGTAGCAGTACTTCATACTTTGCCAAAAAATGTATTGCCAAAAACTAGAGGAAAGCAGTTGGTCTTTGCATGTATGGTGAAGACATCCAGGAAAACAAGGTTTTGGAAAAGGTTTGTGCCTGAAACCCAACAAGAAACCCTTTGGTGATTCATACTAGGGACTAAAACACCATAATGTTGCCTGAACAAAACTCACATGCCAGCTCATCTCAAGGAAATTCATGTCAGGTGTGTCTATTGACCTAGCCATGTTAAGAATGGTTTCTCTGTTGGTTTGTTCGGGAGATCTGGGCCACTGCTCCTGTCAGACCCAAGGAATTCCAGTCTAGGAAGAGTGGACTGCAGTTACCCAAGGAAAAAGAAAGAAACCTGCTATCCTCTGGGACCATCTGAAATCCCTTAAATAGCATAATTGAACTTTTAACTAGAAATTATTACATTGAATTTATGAACTGATTATTCCTTCTCTATTCTGGTTGGCCTCCCACAGAAATTTTACCTGTTCTCCTCTAATCATCTCTACTTATTTCTTCTGTTGACCCCCTTCCAGTTCATTAAAAAAGCCTTTTTTTTTTTTTTAAACACTTTTGTTCTTTAGATCCCATTCTTTCTGCAACATACAAGCCTGGCTCAATTTACTGAATATGATATCCACTTATTTTTATGCTTCTGAATAATCTCATGCTGAAGCTTACTGAACATCCATCCTGTTCCTATGTGAGATTGTTGCAGGTATATTTGTGGGTTTTACTTTCACAGTATTTGAAGGCCCTAGCAAAAAATCACATTTGTAACAAATAGGAGTTATTCAGAATTACTGAACAATGGAAGCTGTTAAATGGGGAGATTTCCCTTAAATAAGCAAAAGATTTTGTGCACTGCACCTTGAGAGAGTTTGCCATGACTTTTTTTCCCCCAGGTCTTGAGTATGGAGCTTTTGAGTATTTGCTTTTTTAACATATTCTGCATTTGAGGTCTCTAAAGAATTTCTTTTTAAAGACTAAAACCTAAGGCTCCTCCTGCCCTGATCACTGTCTTTCAGAACAGAGCAAGGATTAGCAAACTTCTTTTTAAAGCTTTATGCCAGTGAAACTTGAACAAATTGATTTAATTCATACTCATGAGAATGATGTATTTAAAATGGAATTTTACCAAATAAAAGACCAAACATCAATAAAAGTCACATGAAACTACATGAATTGAGAACATTTTACTCTCCCATTCATAGAGGGGGATAATAGAAAAAAAAAGAATAGAAGAATATGGGTTAAAATTAAAAAGCCAAAGGTTTTGTTTGCTCTGAAATTAGTGCATAGATTGATGCACAAATTTGTATGAAATCATGAATATATATATACACACATATCTATATATAGTGTCCTCAAAAGCTATGGGAAAGCTGTACTATAATAATTATGCTTCTCATGTAGCAGTTAACCTTTTTCTGTTTCACAGACAGTTAAACATGCAGTTACTCCTCAGTCATCACATTAACATTACTGTTCCTTCAGAGCTTTTTCTCTGGCTCCGTACACTTCATGCTCTAGATACTGCAGCTCCCAGTACTTACAAATGATTTACACAGATTACACAATGTTTCATTTATGAATAAAAATTATACAAATGCACTGGAGTATGAATTGGCAAAACACAGCCAGCTTTATGCAGTACATTTTCCAGTTTCCATAGTATTTTCCTAATTCTGTCAAGTTAATTCATGTACTGTGAGACACTTGACTTTAAAACAGACTCTGATTGTCGGTTCAAGAGCATTATAACGAATGTTATTTGCTCCTCTTTGTTATTATGCATTTGTGAATGCCAATAGTTATATTCCACCAAAGGAAAAGAGTTTCCTACCATAGGAGAAACCTGGTTCTTTCCCTCAAGTCTGTGTGTTTTCCTTCATGAAGACAAGCCTCATAAAACTAAACCATAAGATGGCACCAAGACATACCATGGAATTTCTTACGCTGATCCTGATGCTATTGCTGATACATGTTTTTGTTCTCCAGTCATATCTTTTTCACCAATCCTTCTACTTCCATTTCACCTCCCACCAGATTGGGTTTTATATTGCTGCCAGATGGCATTTCAGTTTAAATCACTGAACTAGCCAAAGATTTGACCATCCAGGTCATGCTGAAAAATACTGGAGGCTGTGGTTGGCTGGGATGAGTAATCACTGAGAGCTGCACTCCAGTATGCAAAGTAACAACCAGCAAAGGCCTTGGCAGCTGCCAGCCTTGGAAAGAAAAAAAAAAATGAAATTTATCCAAACTATTGTTAACAGAATCTGAGTATTTCCCAGCTTTTCCTGAGTGATTATTATAAAACTGACATGTCCCTGGGTACTTCTACCCCCTCTTTCTCCTCTGGTATAGCCAGGAGTGCCAGGATCCCCACCTGGCCACCTGAACAGCATCAGGACCAAAATATTCCTCTTTCTCCACACATTTGGTGTTTCCTGGCTGATAAAGGCCACTGAAGCTGAGGGCTGGTGGTTTCACCACAGCTTTTGCCCCAACTTGTCATTAGCTGCCCTCTCCATTGGTCATTACTCCTTAATTATGTTCAGTGGTTCCATCTGGAAAAAGCACCCTGGGTGCATTTTAAAGCATTATAGGAGTATTTTAATGAAAATATTAGCAATGACCCCTTTTCTTTTTTTCTCTCTCTCTCTCTAATGGGTGCTGTATGCTATTTGCACTTTTAGAGCAAAGGCTATTTCAACTTTTTTCCATTATATAATTCCCCCCCTCACCCCCCCGCCAATGGTTTATAACTGTGCAATAAAAATTCACTCGGTTTGAATCTTGGCAAACAAGGTTTTAAGTTGGAAAAAGCGTCACTAAAGCCAAGTTGGAGTTTAAAGAGTGTAAAATATGAAGGGGACTGAATTTTCTTAAATACATTTTTGTGCTTATACAAATGAAAAACAGATTAATTTTTTATATTTATTGAACTTTGATTGCCATACACAAAATAAATTCACTGTTGAGGGTGTTTTTCTTGGTCCAAACACACAGGCATGTTAGGAACATTATTTATTGACAGACTATGAAAAGGAGAATGGTGGTACCTAGGAAAGAAAAATAATCATATGAATAATTAACTTAAGCTTAAGAGAAATAAAGCTCATAATATGAGGTTCTCCCCAGGTTGTCTACTTAAGTAATGAGGCAAAGCATACATTTAAATGAAATGGAAGATGTGCACCAGTCTCAAAAACTCTGGGTCCCATTTTAACACATCATGGATGATGTATCATATTTTATCTGATTTTTATTCATCACTAGGATGCCCTCAAGGAATCTACTGGATGAAAATGCTCTGATACGTTTCTTGGTTGTGTTAGAAAGACTTTAAAGATTGATAACACAGTGTGAAAACAGCTCTGAGGGAGTACAACAGAATAGTCAGAACAGCACTGCAAGTGTAAAAGGAAACCTGAAATATTCCATGCTGTTCACAAAACCTTTCTTTTCTGGGACTAAACACACTCTTTATGGATGCCATGAAATGCAAATTAATTATTTTATAATTTTGGTCTCAGTGAGGGAAGGTGCTGTTACCAGCAAAGCAATTCAAAGTCCCCAGAATTTTGTCATTCAGCTGTGTGAAACAGGTGATCAGGGTTTTGTCCAAGTAGATAAAAAGAGTCTCAGTTTGAAAATGTATGGAAGGTCTCTCATTTGATATCCTCACACAGTGTTCTATGGATTTTTCTTGTTTAAGCACAAAGAGCTATGAGCTCTGGAACAATACCTGAAAGGATTTTAGCTGCAATCATCGTAAAAAAAGTGCCAGACCAGGGGCTTAATTAGACATGGAAAAATTATAAAGTATTTAGTTCTATTAATAACCTTCATATATGAAAATAAAAGCACTTGAGAAGGAAGTTGTGGAGAAACAGGAGCAGAAAGCCAAGATCCAAAGTGAATCCAGTGGCGACAAATCCCATACTGAACTCCGGAAGTATTTTTCTTGTGAAAGGTGTTCTGACCTCTCCTCTGAGTGCAACAACTTCTCCTCTGCCCAGACAAATGTAAAAGGCATGGAAGATTCCCTGCCTATCAATTTTCTCGCATTTATCAACTAGTTATATATGTATCTGGTAATTATATGGTTCTTTCAACCAAAACACCTCAGACTTGGGAAGCTGAAAAAGACTTCCTCAATGCAGTTTGATTATCTATTTCTTCCCCAAAACAATGCCCGTGTAGAATTCCAAACTAGTGCTTAATGGTTAAAATAAAGGTCCAAGAGTCACAGTTTCTGATTTTTATTGCTAATATTTCCATGCAGTTGTTCTCTGGCTTTGGCAAGTCATTTGCTTAGTTCTCCTGATTTCTAACATTACACTGATGTAAGATGTATAATATATCTATTATGCACTTTATAATAATAGAGTAAATAAACACACAAGGTAGACGTTGTAAAGAACTCTGAAGACCTTCAGTAGCAGTGCATAAATCTTATATTTAACAACCACAATTTCAGTAGCTCATCAGTGTACTTCAATGCATTGTGTGCCATGGATAACAGAGAATTAAAGGAGTACAATAAAATTTCTCAGGTGTTATAATGTCATATAGAAATCTCATAGGTCTGGTTTAGTGTTGCACCAAGAATAAGCTGGTGGAATACAGTCTGTACTTCTCTTCAGAGATTAGTATTCATGAGAAACTCAGAAATTTATTTAATTTTCTGCTGTTTCCCACAACAGCCTGACACAAAATGTATTAGGAGAACTTTGGCAAGAGTCTAATATAATAAAATATTCAGTTTACAAAGCAGAAAGTGTGCCCCGTGCTCTTCCATAAATCTACTATAATAGGCACTTGTGGCAAAAAATACATTTCTGAACACATAGAAAACACAGATTACCGCATAATCATGATGTAATTGGTTGAAAGCCACCACGGCTGTTTTCTGCTGCGAGCCATATAAAAGCTTTTAGACTATTTTAAGTTGAGGGTGGAATGAAGTGAGAGGAAGCCTCTGCAGATTTGACTTTGCTGGAAGTCACATGAGCAGATGAAATGAGATCAACTTGTAAAGCGGAGGCAAGCTGTGGCTGGAAAGATTTCCTCATGGCTGCTGCCTTGGTAAGCTCAGAGGAGAGCTAAAGCTGTGTAGACCGTTCCTGGGTAGTTGGTTGAGCACATCACCCTCATTTTCTACCATGCTGCACTCTCACACCAAGTTATTAAGGTATAGATGGGGGTCCCTCATTCATCAGCACAGCAAAGGTAAGCCCAAAATGTCCAAAATGCCACTGCACGAGTTCCCAACGAGCCTTGTACAGCTGGCTGTTCCTGTGAGCAAACAAGGGGATTTTCTTCCAGGAAGAACTATTGGAAATCAGTCACAAATGTGCTGCATCGATCCAAAATGTTTATAATCATTTGACTCTGGGTACTGGGCATATGATTTACATTTGCACTTGCACAAAGGCAGACAGATCCTCCCTGTCTCCCTCCCTCTCTCACGCTTTCCTATAAAAGCAGTTGCTATTTCCTGACTGGCTGCCTTCCAAATTTGTGAACTACTTTAATTTGGCACCTTTCAACTCATTCCATTATGCCCACCACAAAACCTTGCCTAGGTAAATAAAATAAACCAAAAGAAACCAAAATAAAATAAATAAAATAAAAAAAATAGAAATAAAACTCCCATGGGATCAAAGAAATGAGGTGGGCAGAGAAGAAAACTGAATGACCAGGGAGCCAACTGTGTCAAGGCTGGTGTATAAAACATGAGACTACCAAAATTGTGCATCTCTGTGCCATGTGCTTCTGTGGAGCCAAAGCTGTGAGCTAGGAATGACAAACTGCAGGTTTTCCAGTCTGAAATGCCCATGATTTATGATTTAGATGATTTAGAACCCCAAGTCAGCATCTGCACACAACCTTCTTCAGAGCTGTCTCCAACCTCTCCAAGCAAGGTTCTGTGGAGTGGATAAATCTCCCCTCAGGAGACTGTCCATGCCCTTACGGGATACTGCCACACTCCTGCATGAGTGTGTGGGAAATGCTGGGACATTCTGGAGGTTTGCAGGTGCTGTGGGGAGGCAGAGGCACCCACGCCTCTCTGTCAGGTGCCAGCATCCCCCTGAGAGCAGTGAGGAAAGGACAGGCAAAGTGTGACTGTCACAGCTGGGCCCTGGCGCAGTGCGGAGTCAGCACAGCTGTGCACTCCCCGCAGCCCAGCTGTGTGAGTGAAGGCTCCCAGCACCACCATCCTGGAAATGTGTGTGTGCCTGCACTCAACAGACATTGTGCTTCTTCCCCAGGAGCTCTCGGAGCAGCTCGGAGCAGTCCTCCTAAAGGTATAAGATGTTTGGTACAAAATTTTCTCCGACAATAACTAAACTTCTAAGCCTTGACTGTGTAAAAACACCTCAAGAGAATGATTCAAAATACCTTGATTAGATCAACCAGCTGCATCCTCTCCAGCTAGGGAAGGATCAGGATCCCTCATGCAGCAGATATACAGTTTATGTGGCACATTCACAGATGTGTTAATCACTCCAGGGCTGCTGATGCCAGCTCCTTCCCTGGGCAGTCTGTTCCAGTGCTTGGCAATCCTTCCAGTGAGGAAATTTTTCCTAATATCCAATCTCAATCTTCCTGGTGCACTTTGAGGCTGCTTCCTCTTGTCCTGTCACTTGTTACTTTAAGGAAGAGACTGATCCTCCCCTCTCAGAGAAGCCTGGGACAAAATTAAAAGGATAGGATTTGGTTTCTCAGAGCTACTAGAGCTCTGCACTGCTCTGCACAGTTAATGGCTTTGGGGTCAGGAGTGGAGTTATTTAACATGCCACATGACAAACTCAGGATCTGCAGCTGAAGAGGCAAAAATAACTGATCCACCCAGCAGAAGGTGAGGCTCACATGAAATTATCCATGAGCCCCCACCAGGATGGGGAAGGTGTGCATGGCTGTGGAGTGGGTGACGTGTTCTGATGTCCTGCAGTGAGATTATCTTGTGTAAACAGTCACTTGAGATTCATCTCTGCATGTTCTCACTGTTAGTCTTGTCAGAAGGGTGTCTGAACCACTACAGTGATGTTATACAGGACTTGCACATTTTCACAGTTCCAAAAATCCCCAACTCCCAAAGGAACTAAGATTGTTGTCACAGTAAACCAGGAAGAAACCTAAACAAAACTCTTCAAATTGCCGCTTCCCTGTAACCAGAATTTCCCAGTGTTACCTATCAGCATTGGGATGGAGAAACGTGGAAGTTTTTTTCCTTTTTCTTCTCTGTATGGTGCTAAAGAAAGCTAGGAATTGTCCCACCTCACCTGCTGAGAATACAGCCATCCCACCCCCCATCTGCATAAGCCTGGCAAGAGTGTTTTCCCTTCCTAAAATGAGGTTTTCTTTCTGTTTCTGTGAATTATTTTTATGAATTCAGACTAGCAGAGAGAACATGCAAAATGTCTCAGGAAATACAGTGCAACCTCCCTGACTACACATTTTCCTGCTTAGAATATTGGGGCACATTGGTGGGAGCTTAGGAAAATGGCTTTCCACTCACTCAGGAGAAAAAGAATGTAGCTTTTAGTCAAATACAGTTCTGACACCAGTATAACTAAAAGCAAAAGCTTTGTGAATTGTTGACTATATTTTTGCAAAATCTTGATTAAGCTTTATTCTCAGATCATCATCCATTGAATCCTAAGCCTCTGTAGGTTATCTAAGAAGGGAATTTCATACCCACTTGCAGGAAAACAAAAACAAGTGGAAATCTCATGACATCTGGACTGCCTTACTAACAATCATTTTATTCCATTGTCTATCTGTAAATTTTAAACTCACTTAAAAGAGATCCTCTTTAGTGAAGTCATCTGAAGCTTACTGAATTTTCTGATTTGCTTTCATCTAGAAGGCCTACCTGAAAAACAGACTAAATAAAATCTCAATAGACTCTCTAAATAATGTGTTTGTTAGAAAAACTTGTTGGATAACTTCACTAATTAACCTCACTAACACTTTTATCAGAAGAGTCATCTCTTTCTTACCTACACTGACATCCCTCTGCTTTAGCAACACATCATTCTTTAAACTTGGAAAAGAAACCCCAATTCTAAAACTTCTCTTGCATGAAGCAAAACCCACATATATCTTAGGCATCTTTTCCAGTCACCAGCTCACAGCTCTCTGAGTCCACTGTAACCAACTCCTTCCATTAACCTAGTGCTCTTAGTTTAAATGTCATCATTAGGAAAAGGTTTTTTTATTTTTATTTTTATCCCTAGAAGGCAAATTTTAGAAACAAAATAATTACAAAAAATATACTGTTAAAGTAATATGTTACTACAGTGCTATTATCTAAATGCTTCAAATATCTTGTACAACTGTGATGTGCAGAGGCACCTCCTGATAAATTTGTTAGAGGTTATTAATAACCATAACTGAATGCTCATCTGTACATAAGTACACAAACCAGACAACCTTCTCCTTTCCCTCCACTCACCAATGCCTTTTCAATACCTTGTCTCCAAAGGAAAGCCTCTACACACAGTATCTTCATATTGCTATATGACTAATAAACCCTTTCTGCCAATGATCACATGTAGGTACATTTAAACTAGATTTCACATATATATGTCTCTCTTTGAAATGAAAACTGAAATTTATTCCTCTTCACTTTATGTTGAAACTGGCTTTTTTAAATTATCATTATTTTTATTGTGTCTAGAAACAATTCTGCTTGAAACACTTAAAGCACAAGGCTGTTTTCAATAGATTGACAGAAGCTTTGGGGGGAATTCTCTGCCTTTACTGAAGCCTGGTAGGGCTGGCAAAAGAAATTAGGAGCAGCTGCAAAAACTGCTGCAAAAAACCCTACTAACGCAAAAAGAGGCAATGCATCCTAAAGTGTGAAGTCAAATGCCCCCTCAACTTGTTGAAGCTGAGAAGAGACAGCAATTTACCTGCACCTCCTCCAGACCAGCTCTGAGAGAGCTGTGAGGGCATGGCAGTCACACGGACCCAAGCGAGAGGGGAGACATGAGGTTATAAAAGGGAAGCATGATCACCTTTCTCTCTAGTCTGAGCACAGTCTCAAGGTGTTTGGTTACAGCAAAAAACGTGCCAAATCATCAGAGTGAACAGACTATGATGAGAGCCATAAATCTATTTAGATTAACTGAAATTTTCACCATTTGGCTTCAAGTAGAAGAACTAAATATTTTTTCTTGCAACTAATCTGTTTTGACTCCATGAAAAACATTTTCATTGCAATGAAGTTATTAAAGTCTTAGCACTTACTGTTTTGTAGTTAATATAGGAACTTTTTTCTCCCTGCCTGCTAGTTCCTCTGCAATAAATTTCTTTGCACAGGTCGGCTCTTCACTCTACTTCTCTTATTACTTCATTTAAGAGAATGATTTATTTTAAACCCCAAACCAAACACAGGATCGAAGAGTAGAGGTTAAGAAATGAAATAAAAAGAAAACAGACCTTCACCTTTCATTATGCTTGTCTTAAGTATCTGCTTTATTAAACTTACTCAGTGTTTAAGTCTGGTTTATTAAAAACTATCAGTGTTTAGCTTCTGCTATTTTTGAAGCAGTCTGCACTGCATAGGGTTTAATAGGCTGTCTGAAACCAGATTTTTGCTGTTGTTATTTGAAAAGCAAACAAATTTAGAATGCTCCAAGATACCCATTCGTATAAGGCAGTTAGCAGTCACACAGGCTTGACCAATATCATATCAAGTTAATTTTATAAATCAAAACCTGAAGTGTGTTTATTACATCTTGTAGGGCTAAAGATATAATTTACATTAAAGATATAATCTGGCTCCCTATTGGAAATCTCAGCAAAGATTGACACACCAGTGTTTAACCAGTCTCTTTACCCATAAGAAAATCTCTTTACACTCTCAAGAACATGCAAAAAATCACCTGCTGGAAGGAACCTGATTTTCTGTTCCAGCCATAAAATCTCAGTTGATGCATCAAGAACCACTTAGAATCAGCTGCCCTTTACTATTTCTGATATATATAATATATATATATATTTATATATATATATTGCACTTAGTGAAATCAGTAGCAACCCTGTTAAGGATTTAGATGAAGGGAGGGTTTATGTACAGTGAATTTAGAAGCAGGATCCAGTTGCAGACACTACATTTAAAACGTTACCTCTGAGCCATTTCTCCCATGATGTCCACAGGGAATTCTGTCAAAATCAGGGGTGAGATCTTGGTTATCAAGTGTTATTAGCTCTGAAGCAGTGTGATTGCATCATCTGCGCTGTATCATCCTTTTTAGAAATGGGGAGTTTGGTATGAATTCTGTGCAGCTCTTTTCTGGTGTTGTCTTTCCCTAATTTTTTTTTTTTGTTTTTGTATGACACAGTTTGGAAAGCCGCAGCAAGAAACATCTTTATCCAGCCAGCAAAGCCTCATTTTCTCTGGTCCTTTTAAAATAAAAAGACTGCTTAAAACATAATAAGAGCAGCTCTATATGATACAAACAGTGTCAGTCACAATGAAACCTGTACCCACGAGAGCCAGGCAGCTCCTCCTGCCCTGGACACAAGTCCCTCTGCAGCCACAAGGCAGGGCCAACAGTGTCACCAAGGACAGCATGATCCATACACTGTCCTTTCCTGTAAGGAATGAAGCACAGCTCACTGAGAGGCTGTTTTTCCATACCCTGTAAAAATACATCGCCGTTTTGCAAAAGCAAACAAAAAGCCCCAAACTTTGCTCGGCGTCAGAATGAAAAGTGGACATTTTTAAATTCCCAGTAGATAAGGCCGTGTTTGAGCAAGCCCAAACTGCTGGACCTCACAAGTTGCCACACAGCAGAGCTGTTGTTGCCCTTCAGTCAGCTCTAATTATGAACTAATTCAATGAGTTTTTGCCTCAGACATTTCTGTGAACAGCCTCAAACTACAGAGTCACAGCCAAACATCTTCATTTTAAAAGCTGTTCCTGCCTCTAAACTCAGACGTATTGCACACCCCTTTGGAATGCCCTGGAAAACAGGTAAAGAACTCAAATTTTGTGTCTCTCCAGCTTACCTCAAATCTAATTTCTAGCACCTTATAGAAATAACAATGCAGAGAAATAAATGCAAGAGAGAGAGAAGACCTAAAAACAAAGCTCTAGGAGGTTCCCATGTAAGGTCACCAGAAGAGTTGAGGGGGTTGTTTTTCTTCTCCCTTACAGAGGAGTCTAAATTTAATTTCTCTTCTCATTTTCTACTTTACTCTGCTCTTTTCCTCTCAGTCTCCATCCTACTCCTCCTCCTTTCTTCTCCTCCAGTCTGAAATTCCATTCCCAGCCATATGTTTCTCATTGTCATCCACCTTCCATTTTTGGTCATACAGCAGAATGTGGTTTGAAGATCCAAGAAAGTCAGAGCGTGTTGACACAAGGATGTTGGATTCTAGGTTTTGTCAACACCGAGCTGAAGAGCTTTGGGCCTTGAATCAATTTTAGCCTCCTTGACCAAGGAAACCCTGCAGAGAGGCATACTAAGATCAACGAGAACAGATTTCCAAGTGAACAAAGCCATATAAGTATATCTTGCACTACAGGGGAGTGGTTTTTATTTTCCCTATGATCTGCCCTTGCTCCAATATTAGATTCAAGCACTACTCAATTTTCCTTGGCATGCAGCTCTTTGCAATGAGACCCTAAAGTTTTCTTGTAGGTGATTCACAGTAATGAGAGCCCTAAGACAAACTTGAATTTCAAACATCAGATGGATTTCTTCTAGAAAATGAGATAAATAATAAACTCAAAACTACTCCAAGGTCTCACTGTGATCTATTCAAAAGCAAATGATGGAGAGTCACACTCTTTTCCCAGATGACCTGGGGGATTTCCTGCTAAATTACTGTGCTCCCAGACGTCTGGGCATGTGAATGGGTCCATCAGCTAAAAGTCCATCCCCGACCTTGGGCTTCAACTAAAAACATGTGTATGAGGCTGGGTGATGGAAGAGAGTGTAAGGGAAGGAGAATTAAACTGATGTTGACATTATTTGAAACACGCTTTAATTCATGCTCTGCCAGATAGCTGAAGATTAATCTCAAACTGTTTATTTTAATGTATCGTATTTCTGACTTGCAGCTAGCTATCAGCTGGTATAATATAAGCTTTAATTTTGGCACCAACGAGTCATCATTGTGTTTACATTTTCACTCACACTTTCTTTGGTTTTATCATAAGCAATTTCATGATTTAATGGCACTCGCTTTCCTGAATAAGAACTGGTGTAGTTAATTTTTGGTGATGTGGGAGAGACTTTTTATAAACTACCTATTTTCCTTGTGTAGTTGCTTGTAACAACAAGGTCTTGAAAGATCTCTTAGTTACATGACCATTTCTGAGGGAAAATGAAACAGAGGATAATCTGGTTTTAAATTCTGGGTTAATTTCTGGATTAATTCTCGGCTGATCTGACTAAATAGGAAAAGTTTTAGTCATTTTTCTAGCTAACACTCCAAACTCCACATTGAAAATTTGAATTTCATTGAGCTCAAACAGAGCTATATTACAATCCAGAAGTAACCAGGAAAATTCTGTCAATATAAAATCATAGCAACTAGAAAAAACAACTAGGTATTTTGCTGAACAGAGTTACTCTAGCACAATCGAGTCTGGGAAAAAGCTTGGATTAATTTATTTGATCCAAATATTTTTAACGGCCTAAAGATCTTGCTTCTTTAAATTAATGTAAACTTGGAGAAGCAGACACTTGTAGATCCCGATGGCCATGGACAGGAAATGCTCTCTGGATGTGTAGTCAAGAGTTGCACTCCTATCTTCCCTAGGATAGGTCTGGGTTCTTGCTCCCAACTCCATACTGAATTTACAGCTGGTGGTCTGGTTTTAGGATCTGTGGCAGGTTTCCAAGATGACATAGCAGGGTGCTCAGATGCCTCCAATGAGCGGCAGGGACACGTCTGAGAGAAATTTTTATAAAACACATGGATATAAAGCTCAAGGATTCATGTTTTACACGAGGCAGAGCAGTCTGAAGAGTCAGCCTTTACAACCAAGTAATGCCGAATAGTCCCGAGTTATGCTCCAAGTATTACCACTTGCAAAACACTGCAAGACCTCACAAGTGTGGAGACACACAAGCAGAAGGCAAAATACATCATGACTTCTAGCCAGATTTCTTGGCTTGAGAAAATTTCCCAGCGAGAGAAAGTTCCTCTGATTCTGGAGCACGCCAGAGAAATTCAAACTGAACCTTACATCTTGAAGATGCATAAAGCTGTGAAAGCAAAGACAAGATTTTTGTACCTGTATCTGCAGATTTTGTCCTCTTGGGACAGAATTTACATACGGCCTCTCTGGGAGAAAATGAACTGTGGAGGGCTAGCAGAAACAGAGAATGAGAAATTATAAAGAAGGCAATAAAAAGAAAAGAATAGGAGAGGAGTCCTAGACCTCACACAGCCTCTGTTGAACAATGGGGAGAAAATCTTCCAGGAATTCAGTAAGACCTGAGAAGAAATAGAGGGACTGCTGGAACAAATGGCTGCTGGCTCCAGTTCCACTGAATGACCTTGACTGTGCACATTAGAGCTAGTTGTTACATCAGGCACTGAAATAGAGAACAGACCATAAAAAACTCTGAACATTTCCTCCCATAAGATTCCTTTGTTATAGGACTCTTTTGTAGCATTTAGTAATAATTTCCTCTCTGACAAATGTTCTTGTGCAAATTATAATGTCATTATGTTCTGATGTGAGCTTTTCCCTCGTTTCTTAGTTAATTCATCTTTATGGAAGTTCTTCAGCTGCCAGCCAGTACTGGAAAGTTATTAATTCCAAGTGACTTTAATAATGCATGGGAGCTGAGGAGAAGTTTAGCAAACTCTCAAAATATTTCTTTACCAATACTTAACCGAATATTATATTTGTCCCCTAATTTCTTTTTCTTTGCTGGAAAACCTTCACCTGGATCTCTGCCATGGTTCATGGCTTTTTCAGCTCTGACCAGGTGGGTTGCCAGTAGGAAGCACAGGAAAGATGGGGAGCAAATTCCCCATCTTCATTCCCCATTTACATGGTTGATCCCAGAGATTCTGTAAAACCTCTCCTCTGTTCCTTTCTGCACAAAATGCGAATTTTGTTGCACACAGAGCAGAGCCAGGGAAGTCAGACAAGTGAGAAACAGAACTGCTCAGACTACTCCTTCCTGTGTGGTTGGCCACAGCCAGCCATCAAGGCAAAGGTGTTTCAAGACAGCATGGACTTATTTCTCAACCATTAATCCTCTTCTGATTGTCCACATTTTCTTCCTCTACACTCAGGGATGTCCAGGAGTCCTTACACACCCTCTAAGCTGCACTTCAGTGGTGCCAAAACCTTCATAAATTATCATTCTCTCTGCTTCACCAGAAGATAACTTGTGCTCAGTCTGATTAAAAATTTGGCAAAAGATGTAAAATGCACCAGAAAAATTGACCTTGGGAATTCATCTAATTCTCACACAAAAAGGTGGTAAAAAGACATTTATAAAGTAATTTCTAGGAAACTCAGATTGCAGCAGGCACCATATTTATGCTTTAGTGGCATTCAGCACCTGGCAGCCACTTAACTAATCAAGAAGAAAGATACTCTGTCATTCTGAACAACCTCAGAGGAACCCCACAAATGGGAGCTTACTCATCCTAAAGAATTTTTTTTTCTGGGAAAGGGAATATTTCACCCTTTTGTAAGTTTCCAAAAGGATTCTTCTGACTGGCTGTGAAAATCAGCATGATCTCTCTTTTCTTCTGTTTAGCTTTGTTCAAGTTTAACACAAACAGCTTAAATTCTATGTGGTTACTGGAACAAAATATACTGCCAAGGACTGAAACTATTAAATCTTTTCTTTTATCTGTTCCTCATGGATATCACATGCCCAGACAAATTAGATTGTTCATAACAGTCTGAGCTTAATGATATTTTCCCCATTAAAAGGGAATTCCTTGTGATAACAATTGCAGAGATGAACCTCTCCACAGTGATTTTATATTATTTTTCCTCAATGGGGCTGATGAAACAGATTCATAAGGCCAGATACTTCCAGTGTTGCAAGACGTAGGCATTGGCAATGATGCTGCATTTAGAAGCTTGTTCACAATCTTCACTACATAAAATAATGTATCTTCTTTTTAAGAAGCTATTTACACCATGGGATAGTTTTGGTAAAATTCAGGTAAAAAAACAGTATTTAAATGACCAGTCTTGATGAGGAAACCAGGAAGGGAGAGGGAGGAAACTGAAATGAGAAAGCTTGAAATAAAATAGGTGCAAGCCATTGAAAAACATTATGAGAAGTTCATATGGAATACCAAAATCTCCAAGTTTGCCTCTCAGCTGAATTATAGTTCAGCCTGAACTGAATAAAGACACCTTTTGCATACAATTACTCCTTGACTACTCTTTGTAAAACATTAGCAAGGTCTTGAAAACCTAAGGGGAAAATAATTGCCTTTAACATTTTCTCTATTAAACAAGTTAATTTTTCAGATTCTTTTAAATACCCATCACTCCAGCCAACCAACCAACCAACTCATTTTTTGCTGTGTCATTTGTGCAGACATGAAAGCCATCATAGCCTTACAAAAAGCTGTAGCCCTTGATCATCAGTCACATCACAGCTGAGTAATAGCCTGACACACTGATCTCTTCTTTCCTCACTCCAAACTGTGATAATGAAGGACCATCTCGCTGTTTCTCGCTGTTTCTCTTTTTTTGCAAGAAAAAAGCCTGCCATCTAACCTGCTCTCTGCTGGCAATCCAAGAGTGGAACAGGCATTCTCCTAGCAGGAAAGCTGTCATTCTTAGCAATGAATAATCAAAGCCTAAATCTGACTGCTGTGAACTCACAGCCAAACAGAAAGTGTGTTTATGGTATTTTCTGGCAAAGCTCAAATGTATTTGCAAGTACCCCAAAACCTTGTGTCACCCAAGGTTTGTATGTCGTAGTGTTGTCAGCTCTTCTGCTTGGGTTCCTCTGAGTTTTGTCATGTCACTTTAGTGCCAGAAAATAATTCCAGCATGCTGACCCATCCCTCCATGAGGTCAGGGCAAAAAAAAAAAAAAAAAAATCGGGGTTTGGCCACCCAGAGGAGGGAGGGATGGAGCATCAGCTCTGCTGATGAAGAAGAGACTAAACTTCCCTCTCTTGCCCCAAATCACACTAATGTCTGGAGCCCTGCCTGTGACCCCTGTGCTAAAAAGAACATATTTTGAAAACCTGAGCTCTGCCTTTCAATGGCAAAGTTGCTGACTTGGATCTTTTCAGGCTGAGCTTTAGGATATCTGGAGCAGAGAGAATATCTGCTGCCCTTGTTTAATTTTGTAGTATTTGGGTTTTTCATATTAAAGCTTTAACTTTATAGAGCTTAACATTTATAATTTAATATTTATAGGGTGTTTCATTAACATTTCTTAAAGACCACCTACCTTTGCTTGCATAAATTGGTATGAAATTCATTAGCCTTTCCTAAAATAGTGAAAAAAATCAAGGAGTTAAATTGCATGAAATAACAGTTGAGTTACTACCTATTGACAGAATTACACTTTTCTAAAGAAAAGCATGCTTACCAGCGTAAACTATAATTCCTTTTGAGAAGAACTAGCAAGAACAACAAAAGAGATTGATGTAAATATTTTAATAGCAGCA
Source organism: Sylvia atricapilla (assembly GCF_009819655.1). Lineage (NCBI taxonomy): Eukaryota > Metazoa > Chordata > Aves > Passeriformes > Sylviidae > Sylvia > Sylvia atricapilla. Next base: position 67,167,087 of record NC_089143.1, read on the forward strand.
GTATTGTCGCAGCTGTAACTGTCTAAAAGCATAGGAATCACTAGCAAGAAGATGCAATTTTTTTAATCAGACTGACTGACACAACAGTAGAACACTGGAAAAGAATGGACAAAGCTGAGAGAAAAAAAGAAAACCCAGAAATATGGCAAATCAAACATAGATGTCTCCATGCCTCATGAAGGACATGTTCAGACAGAGCTCCACTGAGACTGTAAGGTCTCCTCCCTGCTGGGGTTTGGCATTGCACAGGACATGTGACAGCAGGGACCCAGCTAAACACAGCTGTACCTGAGCATGCTTATCAGCTTAAAAGAAACATACTGATATGTCTGTTAGAGGAGGTTATACATCACCATAGGCAGGACAGTGAACTCCAGGGAACGGGCTAAGAGATGTCACTCAACATGATTTGTTCTCCTGGAATTTTATTTATGACTGCTCTACTTAAAAGCACACTGAAGTGCTGGCCAAAGCAAGACTTAAATTTAAATTTGGATTAACCCTGACTAAAGTTTATCCTGAAGAGGATGAATTTGTATTTATATCCATGGCTCAAGTAAACTGTTTTCTCTCTCATCCTATTACTGCACTTTAGCCGTGTGGAAAAAAAATGAAGTTTACTCCTCTACTAAGGAAGGAAAAAGATTTGCAATGATTTATGACAAAACAGTCTTGTTAACTTGTAATGAAATGTAGGTGCTTACTACTGACATAAAATTTAAAACCTGAAACTGAGATTAAAAAATGCTATGGCCATATCCAACAGCTCAAGCTGTTTGTACATTAAATCAAGAGGGCAGGCTACAAAACAGTGGCCAACATCAGGATTCACTGTGGAAGAAAAAGGTGATGAGGGATCACTAGTCCATCAATTCTGTCTACTACGAAAAGCCTGTCTTTGAGTTCAATTGGCCTTTCCTTCCTATGCATGACTCCAGCAGGACTTAGCTTCCAGCTCCCAGGAGTTTTCCAGTCAGTTTGAGGTACATAAACTTAAACACTTACAATATCAAATCAGACGTGTGTAAACACAAAATCCCCAACTTTCAGCCAGTCACACATTTAAAACAATTTGTTCATTTCACTGTCTCTGTAAGGGCATCCGTGGATGGCAGGAACTCTGCAAACCTGAGATATTCTAGAAAGATGTGGTTTTATTGAAAGGTGGTGGGTAAAGAGGGCTGCTTTCAGCCACCAGCCTCAGCTGAAGGGAAGCCCCAAAGAGAGAGGGAGAGAGAGAGGGGGTATGAGGTAAGGGAGGTAAAAAAGCTGAGAGGGGTAAGAGAGGTCAGAAGAGTGCCAGGGTCAGGGTGATAGGAGAGAGGGAGGGAGAAGCAGCAGAGGGAGAGAGCGGGCAAGAGAAGGGGCAAAGAGGTAAGAGAAGAAGAGGTAAGAGGAGTAAGAGCTAAGAGCAGGGAAAAGAGAGCGAGGACCTTGTTCCAACACATTATATCTCCTTTTGTGTTGAATATTCTAATTTACAGTGACCAACCGGCGCAAGATACAAAACCTACAAACTGTGCATGCAACCTATGAGAACTACTAAATTACCATATCATCCTATATTCTAAACTCTAAAGACTCCTCTTCTTATCTACTTTTTCCTTGATGCCTTGGCAGGGTGGAGAGGGGCTGCATTCTTGGGTCCTTTTGTTTTCTGTCCTTCAACCTATCTCCAGCTAATCAGCATCTTCCTGCCTGCCATGCCTACATCTCAAAGCTGGCCTTCATTTCTATTTCACTCACAGATTTTATATCTCCAGTATTTCCCACCAGACAATCATATCCATAAGCCTTTCCTGTCCCATCTTTCCCAACATGTCTCAACATATATGCACAGACTCAAAAACCCTGCACAATTTGACAAAATTATACCGGCACCGATGCACTGGTGCTTCTACATTTCTGCCTTTAATTCCGGTAAAGATGACAGAAGAAACAAAAGAAGATAAAAGAGTATTCTCCTTTCAAGGGCCCATATGAAAGAAATGTCACTGAGTACCAGGATTAATTTAACCCTAATTGTTTGAAATGCTCTTCCCAAGCACCACGTTGTCCCCAAAGAAACAAACAGAATTGGGATGCTGCCCTGAAGCACATTGTTTTCCATCTTACAAAACCAGAAGTTATTGAATGCAATTGAATGTGTAACTGGTCACCAGGAAGACAATGGAAACCTAAAACCAGGCTAGAAATGGGGAATTCAGCTGGGGAATTCCCCAACCACCCATTTCCATACAAGATGGGAGGCTTCAGAAAGGTTTTTGTTAAAATACAGGCTAGATTTTGCCTCAGTGTAAAGAATTCTTTTAAAAACATGTTCCTACATTTCTTGTTGAATCTGTGAAGACTGTGCTGAATAAAAGCAGTGCCCAGTAATTTACCACACCTCTAGGAATACCAGGTGCTAATGGGTATTGATACCAAGGCATCTTTTGAGACTACTTGACACCATGAGATCTGAGAAATTGTAGAATAAAAAGTTTCTGATATTTTTTTAATAGTTTTGGTTTTGTTCAGGGTATTTTTCAAGCTGGACAGAGAGAATAGAAAAAAATACTGTTAGAGTTGGAAATAAAACATTTCCCTCTGAAGGAGAATATGCAAACATCATATCTGACCGAAGCATTTAGATTCACATTTTTTTGTGTGCTGCAGTGGCCACTCTGTGGAAGGAAAATGAGTTTTGTGTTTTGTCAGATCATCACAAGTCTGAAGTCTTTCTCAAAAAGGAGTGTATCACAATAAGAAACTTTGTTCTTTTCTCTCCCTTTTCTTAACAAGTTTAAGTATATCACAAATTTTCTTTTTTTATTATAGCCTCCTATATCAGGGGAGGGAAAACAACAGAGGATAAACAAAAAACATCTCATTTTTCTATACACAGGTGGGTTTACATTTCAGCTGTAATATACATTATTGTAGTTTCTGTGGAGCAACATATTAACAGAACTTTTCTAATAGTCTTTTCTGTCAAATAACTACAGCTGTAGCAACTTTAGGTTTTATTGTTCATGACTATGCAAAATATGACTGACCATCCAATAAATCTTCCTTTCTGAACTTCTGAGTTACAAAAGAAATGGTTTAATCCTGTTACCTTCCTCTTTCCTACTGAATGTGTTATAAAATGCTTAAAAATGAATTATTGTGTAAATTCTCAAGCTGAAGTTTTTATGTAAATAGTCCACACACAATTTATAGCATTCTTGTTTGTGTAACATTCTAGCTTATTGGCATTTGTCCTATGAATATACTGTTTTGGAAATTAGGCACTAGGGTTGTAAAACATTGTTTTCCCAGTACACCATTTTAAGAAAAAAAGAAATAATAAAAATCAGCCTTGAAAGACTTGTCTGGTAAAATATTTTAAATTTAAAGATCAGGGTGAATATATACTTTCATGAGATAAAGAAAGAGTAGCTCATTATTAGAGTAATGACCTCTGCAATTGTTCATGTGGCTTTGGGACAGGAAAAGATATTATTTATAACACAGAGACCTTGGAACCACTGACCAGCTCATGGTGACAGCAAGAATAGCCACAGCCTGAATAAACAGCTTCCAAGGCAGAAAAAAATGGGTGGTATTGAAGGAATCATCCTCAGGGTGCTCCCTGTGAAAAGTAGAAAGTTTCTTCATTCATATAATGACTTTTTTTGTTGTTGTTGTTTAATCCCTCAATCATTCTTTCTTTGTACTCCCTCAAGTGTATCTCAGGCCCCAGAAAGATGAAAAATGCCAGCAGACAGCCACACCTTCCCTCAGGAGCAGAAGGTTGAAAGGGAATAAAAGGTGAAACCTCTATACTAACTCAAACCTGGACGAAAAGTGATAAGAATGAAAATATTCCATAACCTTGCAGACCAAAACGAATCCCTGTTATTCTGTGTCTAAGATTTGGCTACAGGCTCCAACTGGGCTGACAAGAGGTAATGTTTTATCTTTCCAGTATATTAAAAACACATGTATCAGACTTAAAAGCACACAAATCAACTCCAAAAAAACAAGCTAAATAATGGATGAAAAAGAAGTAAATGAGGGAGAACAGTAAAATAAAGGCTAAACTAAACTTTACAGTAATCACAAAGGACATTGCTATATCAAAATAATTTGTCAAAGTCATATCAATCTCATGATTACTAATACAAAGTTGAAAAATAATAATGATGTGGTATCTCTAATTTCCACTTGTTGGTTGTTTATTATCTTGCATTTGACTTCTGCTTCAAGTGTTCAGTATGTCCTTGATTCTGCAATAACAACAGCAAAATAAACAGAGAGACTTTCTCCTTCTTTGCTGGTGTCCTCTCACCTCTGCACTCCACTGGAGATGGAAGATGTCAATTTGGATAAGGTGTTTTCCCCCAGAGAATATAAATTTCATCACAAGCCTGGAGAACCTTATAAAACAATGAAACCATTGAAACATGTCATTCTCTAGATCCTCACTAATGCCACGTAACTTAAACAACTCAGGCAGAATCCGAGTGGTGCTACAAGTCATGTGCTGAACAGAGGCTTCTTAAACCCCCTTGGCTTCAGTGTCACTCCACCATCTGCACAAGGCTGGGAGGGAGCAGGATTCAATTAGGAGTGCAGCAGACATGGAGCTGGCATTTACAAAAGCATTCAGGCCCCAGGCTTCCCTCGAGCACCTTTTCCCCATCCAAATCTAAGCCTTATGCCTTCCACTTCCCGAATACACTGACACTGCGTTTTCCGTATCTGACAGCCCGTTGTGGTCTCTTCACACAATTGCTTACCTGAAGTTCATAGGGGAGAGCTGCCAACAGGATGCTAAATGAAAGAGAATTCCACGATGATGTAATGGAGGAATTATTACAGACAGGCATAGGAGGGGAGAGCGTGTTTTAGATCATTACCCCAGAACAGTAATTTGTGCTTCCTCCCAGGTTTCATGCTGCAGCTGAGAAAGAAAACCTTGATAACACCAACAGACTACAAGTAAACAAGTAAGACTTGGAAAATCAAGTAGATTCTTCTTTACAGAATAAGGGCCTACTTCTGATCCCAGTAGTGAGGGAAAAACATTTCATCCTGTACCTCAAATAAGAATTTCTTTGGGATTAGGTCTGAACCTTAGCTTTAATCCCAGTCTAGTCTAGTCTGCTGCATCGATTTGCATTCAAAATGGATGGTACTTGGTGCTCTTTAAGTTTTGTCTTAAATTTCTCCAGTTTCTACTGACCAATGATTTATTGCATCCCTACTGGCTGGGATTTCACATCCATCTGATATTTTGAGTGGTGAAACATTAACTACCTTCTGAGCAAACCAGAGCCATCAAAGTGTCCCCAGTACTAAATTATTCCAGGAAGTCACTCTAAAGTATCACCATCAGACCCCTTTCTGCAGTATCCATATCCATAAATTCTCATTCTTCCCTGGATCTCTTGGATTTTTTCCTACACTGTGACCATCACCTCCCACCACAGTCAGTGTGCCCATAGCGTGGAGCAATTGGGTCTGAGTTTTGGAAAGAAATCATCTCATGCACACCTTGAGCTAAGCCTGACCTACTGTGGCCTGACTCTCTTGTGTCTGCCTTCACTTTACTGGGTAAAACACATTCTTCAGCTCATACTCCTTACAAATATCAAGAACCATAGAATGGTTTGGGTTGGAAGGGACCTTCAAGATCATCTCATTCCACCCCCCTGCCATGGCAGAGACACCTTCTTCTAGGTCAGGTTCCTCAGGGCCCCATCCAGCCTGGCCTTGGGTATTTCCAGGGATGGGGCATCCACAGCTTCTCTGGGCATTCTTTCCAATGTGACCTTTGAAGGACTGGCTTTAACAGCCCTTCCCCAGGAGGCACAAGAGGAAGGCAGGCAGACAGCAGCACACCAGGCAGGGCCCAGCACAGCTTTCTGCTCCCTTGCTCTCATCAGCAGGCGCGTTACAGACATCTGCTCAAAGGCTCCTGCCTGAAAAAAGAGACCCTTGGTTTTCCTCTCTCTCAAAGTCAGCTGTTCTTTCTGAATCCAGACTTCATGGCCTTATGCTCTTTGTGAGTTTTCTGACTGATGTGATGAGGCACTGCGGTGCCTTCTCTGTTCATCTCTCAGAGCTTAACGTCTGAATAAGCAAATTGAAGAGTTCTTCATTCTTCCCAGGCTTCAGACAAAACGATATCATATCCAGCCCATGTATAAACAGATTTCTTAAATCTTTTCAGAAATTAATCAGCGTCAGTAAACACTTTATTTCCTTCCTCTAGGAAAGCCCTCTATCTCAGACTATGCTATTTGCAATAGGAAAGGCAGCCAAACATTTTGTTGGGTTTAGTTTTTGTACTATTTTGTCTACCCAAAGGGTATCCGGATGGTTTGCTCTCTCCCAGCTCAGGAATAGCAGTTCTGGCAACCACCACATCCCCCAGCAGCAGATTAGACACAGCCAGTGCTCCCGCTGCAGCAGCACATCGCTGCCTGCCTCCGTGGCCTGATACCTCAGACAGCCTTCAAGGTGATGGCTTTGAGACAAGTGTCTGATGTGCTTGCAAATTCAGGGCCTCATCAGCACCTTGTTTGAATTGATAAAGACACAACAACCTTGGCAGCGAAGATTAAAAACAAGTTTGGCTTAAGTCAGGCACCATGAAAGACTACTTTCATGCTCCCCTTCAGGTATCCCCTTGTCCAAGTTACAGATGTTAAAATAATTTTATTTAAAAATTTAGGTTAAAAAGTTATTAAAAAAAAAAAAAAACAAACCCAAAAAGGAATTCCGGAAGAGAAGAAAGAAATGAGGAGGAAAAGTGCTGGAGTTCAAGAAAATCCCTAAAGTGGAGATAAGCAAGAGATGCATATATGTAAAGAGATAATATTAATAATAATTTAATAATGATAATAACATTAGCAATAATAAAGCCTCATTCTTTATAAAAGCTTAAGCATGAGCCTCTCCCTTCTGAAGTCCTCCTGGCTTGGAGCTTCAGAATCTCCATGGAGGTGCAGCTTTTTGACACTTCTCAGAAGAGCCACTGCCCTTCATCACCCCTTCCCTCCCATGCTGATGGGCTGCAGGCAACTGCTCTCCCAGCTACAGGCAATTGTTGTAAGGGGAATTTTCCTGGGAAGCACTGATTTTTTTAACCCTGCCCCTGCCATATATTTCTGTAAAGAATTTGATGCACCACTTCCTTAGAAGCCATGTGCAGCACTGAAAGGGGAGGCAGAAACTGCAGTCAAGTACCTTTCAGTGTTTGTGCTGCTCTCCTCAGTAGCAAGGCCACAAAATGACAAAAAATTACCAAAGAAAACTCTTTTTAACTGCAAGAGGATGGGTTTAGATTAGATATCAGGAAGAAATTCTTTACTGTGAGGTTCCAGAACAGTTTGTCCAGAGAAGCTGGGGATGCCCCATCCCTGGAGGTGTTCAAGGCCAAGGTTGGACAGGGCTTGGAACAGCATGGTCTGCTCCCTTGGGACACTCAGGGATAGCAGGGTCCAGCTGGCTGGAAGTGTCAGCAGGATTTATCTCTGTTTCTCCCCAACTTCATGGACTAGTTTTAAATTTGGCAGTGCCACGTACCATCACTTGGGCGTATCTGACCAGGACTCAGAGCCCTTTGTTCATTAAGGTGAAAAGCTGTTTCCATCCTGTTACAATCCCTAGGTTTGGGCTGGCTCCTACAGAGGTGAATAAAGCCAAGGTATTTTTAATTTAGAGAAATAAGGCAGCTGTGCCCACTTTCCCTTTCCTCAATTAACTGAGGAGCTCCCATCCAGCTTATGAAACACCTAGACACATTTACTCTCCTCCTTTCCTGACTCTGGAAACAGCCTTTTTGGTAACACCCAGCACTTCAAATCTGGTTCCTCATAGCAGCGATGGTATAACTGATGAAAAATTTAATCAGGGGTCAGCTGAACATGTACATCACCAGGCATCTTAATTCATGCATCCCAACATTCCTCCCATAGTTCCATAAACTCAGCAGCAAAAGCTTATCTGACAGCAGTGCTTTCACACTGAGCCACTGGAAATCAGAATAGAACAAAGCCTTCCCACTTTACATGAAATTAAATATACCACCAGAGGATGGAGTGAAGCTCCAAGAGGCAGGTGTCATGCCTGGAGGGTAGATCAAGGCAATTCAATCCCTTAATCCAGTAATTATTTTTATAATATTCAAAATTCATATGGAGAGCTATGCTGAAACAGCAGTTCCTGACAGGGCATAAGAAAAATCTGTGTGTATTATTAGGACTGGAGTGACTGGTCATGCTTCTGAGCATCATTTCAAGTATATTGGGAATTCAGGCCTGGAACCTTGGCTAAATACAAAACAATGCAATTTAAAGTCTCTGAAAATCAAATTAAATTTTCAAAACTCTACTCGAGGTGGGTTAAAAATCCACAGTGATTTTTTTAAAAAATAAAAGTGTTTGCCTTTACAGAACTGGGCTCTTGCCAATGGTGTTTCTCTGCAGGTTTGGCATGTGTTTGGTCTGAAGTAATTTGGGGGATCTTGCAGCCCACAGCAAAGTCCCTGCCACTTGTCTGTGCCTTTGCTGTGCTGTACAAGTGCTCCAGGGCAAGTGGAGAAGGAGGCTCATTCATGAAAATCAGTATTGCCTTGAGTCTGCTCAGGCTGTGGCACTTGTTCCTAATATAAATCCCAACACCTTTGGAATTGCAGGGAATAGGACCAAACTCTGGGAAGTTTTTGGGTAGAGCTGACTCCTCATGTAGGTTCCTCCCATTCTCATGTAAACCAGCAAAGTGGCAAGTGGGAGAAACATCTGAAATAAAAGCATAGAAATTTCTATACTGATTCAGAGTAGTGATCCACATTATCCTTTCTCTCAGAAGATAGACCTCAAAAGGAGAATAAAAGTGGAAAAAAGGTCCCCATGGAAAACACTGTGAATAGTTGGTTTATCTCACAAAGCATGAAGATCTCTTATTCTTTTTCTCTTCTCATTCCCACAGTACTGCTTAATCCTGCACATTACAGATGGGAATGTAAATAAATTTCTCAATTCCTCTTAGATCCTTTATATCGGGTAATGACTTCTGAGAACGACATTCACACATTTCTTACAACCTGCCAATACACATAAGAGTGTTTGTGTGTGCATATTTTCTAAGTTTTTAAAGTGCTGTCATTGTGTTCTGTAGAGTCTGTTAAATAAGCCAAGAGAAACAGAAATAGCAGCAACCAGATATTTAAGGACAGAATAGCAAAAAAACACCATTGATATATAAATCTGGAAAACAAGGGGAAAGGATTTATAGTTTTATGCTGCTATTTACAGAGCCATACACCTTGGAGGGAATATAAGTATTAACATCATTCTTTCAGCAGCTATGTATCTCCCCCTTTACCATTCCTCTGGTAACTGAACAGCCATCTCTTCTCCCTGCACTGTTTTAAAACTTGGGTACAGTGGACACAGCCAGAGCTACAGAAAATTACCTGCATTTGCTTTTCACCTCTCACATTCTGAAGAAGAAAAGTAGGAATTTAGGTGGGCTCTTTCTCAACACCCCTAAGGGAGCACAACACCCAGATCTCTGTTTCTGAATAGATATCCCTGGCTGGAGAGAATTCCAGCCTGTTATTCCTGAGCAGTGGCTGAAGCCTGGCACATCAGCATATTATCAGTTTAAAAGTATTTCAAGGCCTACTTTCTTTAAGGGTTTAGGGAGATTGTTACTGAAAAATCCTTTGCCAGAGTAAATATTTGTGTTTGGCTTTGTGAGGCCAGAGATCCAATTTAATGTTTTATACTGATCCAACTTCCATAACCAAACAGAGATTAGATTGAGACACTCTCACAGAAATATCACTAAAAATTTTCTGGTTTTCTGGTGTTCTGTTTTCTTCTGTTATCTTTGAGGATCACTTTTCTCATACAAATGAAAGTAACAAAAAAAAGAGAAAAAAGAAAAAGAAAGAAAAAAAAGAATAAAAAAAGAAAAAAAAGAATTTGCTGTGCTTGAATAATTCTTATAGAATGAACATCCATCAGAGAGCTCTGATGGGACTGGCAACAGTCACTGCTCTCCGCCCACTGGGAAGTTAATGCCAGATGAAAACTTCCCTTTATCCAGAACTCAGATGTTCAGTTAAATCATTACATATGTCCTTTATATTACCTATTACACACGACACAAAATATTTGCCTGATTTTAATTAGACCTGTGTTGTTTGACCATCAGGGGGAAACCAGAATGAGATCAGAGGACAAAAAAAGAACAGGTAGCATTTAAACAATATTAGAACGTGGCTATGCTGTGGCTGAAGTGTGTCACAGTGGCAGTGTAAAGGTCCACCCATAATATCTTCCAGCAATTTTTACATTAAATCTACTTGCTGGAAAGAAGCAACAGTTAAAAACAAAACAAAACAAAACAAACCTACCAAACTGCTTTTAAAATGAAGCTGTGTTGCAGCAGCCCTCTTGTTAGAGGGCAGGAATGAGCCGAGACACAGACTTCTTGTTTATCACAGTGTGATAAACTCCTTATAATTCAGTAATTCTGACTCCAGCCATTCACTGACTCTGCCTGCAGCAGCTCCTGCTGGGGGTTTCCCTCTGACTGCTGGTTATTTCCTGCTGAACTCTGACTGCAGGGATCAGTTTGCAGACTCTGACTGCAGCTTTTACCTGGCTAGACTGTGACTGCAGGTTCCACCAACAGGCTCTGACTGCACAGCCACACTGACCTCACTGCAGGGATTCTCTCTCCTAAGGACCCTTCTTCTTCATGATTTCCCTGTTCATGATCCCCCTCATCAGCTAACCCACTCCCCTTTATCACACTAATCTTTTTGGGATATAGCTGTGGCTTATCAGGGGCAGGGCTGCACTGGGTAATTAACACAGATGTTACTTTTCAGGGGCAAGGTCACCTGTATTCCCTTCTCCTACAGAGCTGGACATGCTCAAGAAAAAAATATTGATAGCCCAACCTTATAACAGCTCATCCTACAGTTTGAGAAGGTCCCAGAGCCTGGCTTTGCCAAAATCAATTGGCTTGCAAAACTGCAAGGAAAAAATTTGCCACGTACTTTTGTTATTTGCCAGGTGTTCAAACCATCCAGCAGCAACTCTGTTTCTTCAGGCATAGATTACTGAAATTTTATTAATAGATTTTTCTGATGGGAATTAATTACTTATCCAGTATCTTCCACGAGGGAAGAACCTTTCTTTTTGTTTGTACTGCCCCTGAGCCTTGTCTTCCCAATCAGCAGGACACAGTTAGGATGAATTTACTTAACAGTAAGTAATTTTCAGTGGAATTTCAGCCCATTCTGAAGTTGACATGCACAGAGGCTTTCATCCAACAATTACCAAATTCATCTCATCTAACAATTGCAACATTCTGATTTTCAGCTACAGAAAAATACGTTTCCAGATCTTCCTGTGGACTTCAGTGATTCCTCCTAGATTAGCTGTAGGATGTGCTTTCCTTTTCCCCTACAGGTTACAGCAACTTTTATTCTGTTTAGAATTTAAGTGGTGACCTGCAATTAAGTGCTAAACAACAAAGGATTATTTTTGTTAGGCTCGAGATTCACAGATAATTGTTTTCCACTGATCTGTGGAAAGCCTTAATGGAAGATGAGCTGACTGGGAAGGAAGTGCATTAGCATAAGGAGCATTAGGACTGTTGACAGCTTTTGTCTCTTCTCTCCTACTCTCTCACTCTTTTTCCAATTGTTTTAAAGCTCCTTCTGCAGAAGATCAAAGCACCAGCTGAACTTATGTCAATGGGTTGGGCCACAATTAAAAAAAAAACCCACTGAAAACTTTTGTTTGTTTATTTCCACTCAGAAGAGTGCCCAGCTGAAAATGTATTTGACACTATTAGCAGAAATTCCTTCTGCTTTAACCCACGTTAATATTTGTGAAATAGCCACCAAACACCTCATTACACAATATCCTTGATCCTACTGCAAAGTAGGTAGTCCAAAGCAAGGACTTTCCGCAGGATTAAAGTAACATTGGAGACATAAGGTGGTGCCTTAAGTTTTAGCTTTCATGTTTTCCAGATTCTGTGCTGCCTATGGGCTGTAGTTCTGAGCCTCACATTTAAGTGTCAGTAAGGTCTCTTCACAGAGTAGGTGGACAAAACAAATCCTTCTCCAGATGGAGACCAAAGACAACTGTTACAAGTTTTCAAGCCCAAAAGTACAAACAACAGTGGACTAAAGAGAGTAAACAAGAAGGATGAGACCTCACAGCTCAAAGCTGTGATTGGACAATGAACCCCAATATGCAAATAGACCAAAATATATAAAAGTGTGAGACCTCATGAACTGTCATCCATTTTGTGACCATTTTGGGTCCACCTTTTGGGTGTAGCCCTGGCCAGGCTCTTGTCCTGCCCAAGGTGTACCCTAAAAGCCTTTCAATAAATATATGCTTTACTCTCTTAGCTCTGTCTAGTCTCTATTCCAGCCTTCCCAAGGCATCAAAGGAGCTGGTGTCCAAATCCATCTGTAATCCTCCATCCCCAGAGCCCCTCCACCAGGAACAGCCAGACCAAACCCTAGCTCTGATTTCCGGCCTTTTTTTTTTTTTTTTTTTTTTTTTTTTTTTTTTTTTTTTTTTTTTTTTTTTTTTTTCCTTTCATTCCTTTTTAAGCTGTAAGTCATCAGGTGATGTTTCTCATGTCTGACTTTGATGGGCACAGCCAAGCCTGGGAAGAGAAGCAAGGCTGAGCAGAGCAGGAAAAGCTCTCGGGGTCAGGAACGGCTGGATCACACACTTGGGGCAGGCTATGAGTGAGCTCATGCAGCTGAGCCCAGGGTAAGGCAGCTCTGAGGCTGCCCAAAATGCCACTGCAAACAAAAACTCTCTGGTCCCAGCTGAATCACAGCTGTGTGCATGGAGACTGTGGTGGAAATACATCAAAATTAGTGTCTTTAGTCATGAAATCACTGCAGCATCTCTGAATTCCCCCTCCAGGGCAGAACACCTAAGCACTGCATCCAAATCTACTGCACACGCAGTGGGTAAACCTTAAAGTGATTTGTCAAAGGTCTAGGCTTTACATTTGTTTATAGAAATGGGTAAATGCTGGAAAGTTGGGAAATTCTTTCCAGTCTTATCTGAAACATCATAAACTTCCTTAAAAGGTAAGTTTGGGACTACACTTTCATGATGGATTCCTGGGACTTTGAAGATCTTATTCTGCTTGGAAAGGTCCAACAGCTTCAGGCTTTAATGAAACACGGCTTTTCTCACTGTATTTTCAAGTATTTTCAATAAGTTGAAGTAATTTCAATTAATGCTGTCATGCCAGAACCTTAAATCGCTGCAAATGGTCAAGAGGCAGACCCGTGCCTGTTCAGAGTGTATATACATACAGGTAAATGTACAGTTACTTGGTTTTAGAACACGTCTGCCTTTTGCTTTTAAGCAAAAGCAGATTTTAAAAATAAAATAACAACTTTTAGTATTCTGGTTTTTAAATATTTATCACTTCTCTTTTCCTTCAAATTACCTCTTTTCTTCCAACGACATGGAATAAGCACAAATTGAAGGAGGAAAACAGCACAAATTTTACCTGTAGCATAACTAAAGATTTCTGAATTCCACTACTGTAACTCTACTTTTATTTCACTCATAATTTTTAAATCAGATTCTGCTCCTGGTCACCTCTGAGCATGTCTGAGATAGCACAGCCAGAGACAGAACTAAAGAGGGACAGATTTACACCAAGAAAAGCCCACACTGTGAAAATTTGACTGCCAGCTGAGACATTTTGGAGCTGCCACAGAGCTGCCTGGCTTGATGTGACACACTGACTCTATCAGGTTTCAGTTCTTCTGCCTTCTCAGATTCTGCTGGTTTTCTTTCTGGTTAAAATACAATCAGTGTAACTGAGGCATCAGAAAAAACAAAACAAAACAAAACAACAACCAAAAAAAACCCCCAAAAAACCAAGAAAAAAAAAGAAAAGGAATGGCAAAACCTCAGTATTGTTTGGTCATGTTTAACTGGAACTGACTGAGAGGAATCAATGAATCTCTGCAGTGTAAATGCTGCTGTGAAAAAAATGTTGTAGGGAGAAACGGAGCCTCTGTCACTTGAAGTGTTAATAATCATGAGCACAAGCTTGGCTGCTGAGTGAAGATGCCATTTAGAGAAACAGAGTTTGCAGGAGCAGCAGTGCAGCTTGTGCATGGCAGATAAACTATAACAAGTACAAACAATGATGGCAATGCCAGCCTTCAGCACCTTCATCACAAACTATTCATCAGCAAACTGCATTTAGCTGAGTGAGCAGCCTTTCCTGTGGGTAGAAGACCTCTCAAAGCACAGGTTAATTCTGCTGATGGACCTTCTGTGAAAAAGGGATTATGTGCTTGATGGTGATGCCCAGCAAACCAGGGGAGTTTGGGGTGGTGCAAAATGTGTAAGTTCTTCGCTTCTCTTTTGTGGGCAGGGTACCATGGTGGGGTTGGGTGATGCTGCCAGGCAGCCCAGCAAAGCACAGCATTTTCCAGGCTATTTTCACAGGATGTCACATGACTGTAGACAAAAAATAAAAAGGTTTCAGTACATCTTGCATCTGATTCTGAGTTATCCGAGCGTCAATCAGAAATAACTCCCATGAAGCCAATGGAGTCCCACTAATTTAAAACTAATGAGAATGGAGCCTTGAGCTGAGCTCTCCCTCTGCCTTATTTTCTGCCAATTACTGCCTTCCACTGGGGCATATTTTTCCTTATGAGGCTACAAGCCTGAGGTGGATTTCATACACCCAGCAGCACTGGGTTTTGTCCCTGTCACTGAGAGCAGCAGTGTTGCTCTGCAGCCATGGCCTCATCACTCCTGCCCACTGCACCAAGGTGCTCTCAGCCAGGGGACACCTGGAAATGGATGCAATCAGCTGGGAAGCGTCTAGAAATCAATACCACCTCATGCCATCCAGACAACTCAGCCTAAGAAGAGAACCTGCAAACACGTTCTCCAAAGCACTGAGGTCTGGGTAGGTAGCAGATTGCTCCTTTCACTCAGTGCCAATATTAGTTTGTCTCTCTGAAAAGGATTTTTTCACTTCTGTTTGCATTTCAAGACTATAGAAATGCAAGGCACTTGAAGATGATTTTAGCTTCATTATCTTCCTCCCTCCTGAAAAATGCAACCAAGTGTTCTGTGGCCTGACACAATGCCAACAGATGCAACATGGGTTAAAAAAACAAGAAAAGAAAAGGACACAGGAGAGGAGAAAGTCACAAAAAAAAAAAAAAGGGAAATGAGAAAGAAAGGGACCATCTGAACAAACTCACTGCAGTTTGCTAGTTCCTCGAGAGACAAAGACAGCTTCAGCAAATACTATTTTGGATGGTTCAGTGCTGTTTTCTCTCACCAGCATTTTGTGGAATGACTCTAGCAGAGTTTTACTGGTCAGACTGTCAATATATACAATGCTAATACAATAATAAACATCCAGAGTCATGACTCCAGAGCCAGGCTGTTGATAGAGGAAAGCTTTGGAAACACAATGGTTTACTGAGGGTAGTCCCCCTTCCCCCTCAATTCCAGCGAGCTTATTTATTTTTTCAGGGTCTCCTTATCATGGAATATTAAAAACAACCCTTCCCCTCCAAATAAAAGAACCACCCAGCAACACAAAGAGGAGTGTTCTTGTAAAGACAATGTGCAGATAGTAAGAATAATATTGCTATTTTTTTCTGTTTTAAGGTCGAGTGTTTGCTCCCACTTAATCCATAGTAAGTCTATCTTTATTTCAATGAACTCGTTCACCATATAAATGCCAGCAGACTCTTCCAACAGTATTTCTGGAAATAAGCCACTTTGACAATGCTCTGCTACGCTTCCTGTTACTATGAAAGCAAACTAAAGCAATTAGGTCTTGATAACTCCATACTCTGGAATCACTAGATGCTGAGTTAGGATTTTTGATTTTATAGAAAGAAGTTTAGCCAGGAGCAATATAACCAGTAAGACATGGAAGGGCCCTGTTCTATGCACAAAGCTGTGGCTGCCCCATCCCTGGAAGTGCCCAAGGCCAGGCTGGATGGGGCTCTGAGCAGCCTGGTCTAGTGGAAGGTGTTGGAACACCTTTAAGGTGTCTTCCAACCCAAACCATTCTGTGATTGTCTGCAGAGTTCATGTGGGGCTGCATTGAGAGAGTTACATTTTAGTTTGGCTGTCCCTCCATCAGCACTTTGGTAAGTGCTACGTGTTCTCTGAAGTTTTTCCTAGATGTACAGCTTCTGGCTGTAGTTGATCATTATAGCCAGAAGAGCTATAAACTGCTGAAAGAAGTGTGATATTAACACGGGGGAAAAGGCATCCCAGGCCAGGAAAGACTGAACAACAACATGTAGATCCATTACCCCAGTTCCATGTAGAATGTGAACTAGGAAATAGGCCGAAATGCAACCCACATATCACTGCTTATATCCATGATTTGGAGGATAATTCTTTAATTTGAGGAGAAACCAGAACGATATCCCAAAAAGGCCCCATAGCCTGAGTTCTTCCAAACAAAACTTTCTCTGGCAAGGGCTGCCACATCCTCCTGATGCACTACTAAGGTGAAACCCAAGTTAGGAAGTTTGGTAGTTTTTTTAAGTGTCAGGAACTAGTGATTCCCTTTGCTTTGGGGATGGAGTTTTCAGGAGGAGAGGAGAGGAGAGGAGAGGAGAGGAGAGGAGAGGAGAGGAGAGGAGAGGAGAGGAGAGGAGAGGAGAGGAGAGGAGAGGAGAGGAGAGGAGAGGAGAGGAGAGGAGAGGAGAGGAGAGGAGAGGAGAGGAGAGGAGAGGAGAGGAGAGGAGAGGAGAGGAGAGGAGAGGAGAGGAGAGGAGAGGAGAGGAGAGGAGAGGAGAGGAGAGGAGAGGAGAGGAGAGGAGATCACAGCTGCTGTTCTCAGAGGAAAAAAAGAGAGTGGCAAGTCTGCAGTGGAGAACTCCTTAAAAGGGTCTTTTTTTGGTTCTACATAAGACAAACTCATTTACTGAGCTATTTCAGCATTTTTGGTTACTGGAAGACCAGGTCATTATGGTGTAAAACATAGCTTATATATATTTTTCTCTTTGTTGTTTATTCTTGACCCCAAATCTCCATGGTCCCTGGGGGAAGCAAATTAGATGTATTAATGAATGTTACTGCAGTACTTTTGTGCAGAACTTGAAGAGGGGAAAGTTTCAGTGCTATAAGCTGCATCCTACCACTTAACCCACTATGACTTCTCATGTGCTTCCACTTCAGCTTCTGAACTTCTGTAGGTTCTCTTATCCCAGGGAGGATGTCTCAGCACCTATATTCACCTACAAACACAATCATGGGAATGCATCTCTGTTTTCTGTGCCCAGGAGCCTGGGTTTGTGATGGGGGTTAGAGCTGCTGCACACTGCAAAGACCTCCAGCCACCTCAGCTGGAGGTGGTAGAGCAGGCACTGGTTTGTGGAATAATCAGAGGCAGACCTGGGTAAAGCAGAGGCTGGTTAGCGGAATAATCAGAATTTCCATTAAGGTAAAAGGCAAAGGCATCTGGAGTTCTTTTAAAAACCAAAATACAAGTTCTCCTCTGCCTGTTTTGCACGTGCATGTTGTCTTCACGCACACAAACCTGGAGCACAGCATTGGACTGAGCTCTTTATACTGCAGCTGCTTATGGAGGAATAGCACCAAATGAAAAGCAGCACCCAGAGACACCCATTAGCCTGTTCTGCAAGGCTGAGAGCCCAAACGAGACATTTGCTAAGTGTGGTCTGTCTTTCAGCACAGGCCCGGTGGAAACATTAAACCCAGGATCAGCAACACGTGCTCCTTAAAGCATCCCAAGACCGACAAGACAGTGTGTTTGCTGTCACTCCCAACGCTGGAAGCCCTTCCACAGACACCATTTTTGGGATAGCAGACAACTCATAACTTCAGGAACATCGCGTGGTATCATGGGCTGAATGAGATCCCTGTGGGATCCCTGTAGGAGTGTGTGTGCACCTCCGTGCCCATTAGGTAGTTTCAGTGCTTTATCATGCAGCAGCCTCACCTCTGCTTTATTTCTCTCCTCGTTCTGCTCAGCAGGTTCCACTCTCCCACAGCCTACCTCTTCCCACCAGCCTGGCACCCCTTACACTGCTCTGAGGTGGGATATGGCTCTGTGCTCTGAACGCCCAGGGTCGTACAAGAAGCCAGGTCTGATTCTCCTCTGCTTGAGTTGCTCCTGGGAAGCCAGTGGGGAAGTGGGGATGTGGTCATATAAATCAGCTCCAAGTGGGCTGTAAACACAAAAGTCCTGCATTGGCTCCAAAGCATCACAGAGGCTCTAGACAGCCGGACTCAAAATGTCAGGGATAACCTAAAACACCTGACTGCCTCATGGAACTGCTAAACATTTGAGATCAACATAGTTTGGAAATGACCCGATTTCATAAGAATGACAAAACATCCTCAAAACATTGCAGGGCCTTACCAGATCCTCAGCAGCAGCAGACCTCACAACTTGGCTTGTGCTTTTTCTGCTATTATTATTACCTTTATTATTATTCCTATTAACTGTATTACTATTACCTTTATTATTATTCCCTTTAATTCTGTGGTGAGCGAGTAGGTTTGCAGTGCTAGTTTAGCATGGCCAGCTGAAGAGCTGCAAGGTGATCCCTGAGCCCCAGGAGCACCCAGTCACCCTCTGAAGGGCCATTTCCTTGCTATAAAAGCCAGAAATCAGGAATAAAGAGGAAGGAATTTGTCCTACCGCAGCCGCTCCCAGGGCAGCAATCCTCAGTGATGTATGGAGTGGAAAATATGTCAGAGCAGTTTAGCAGGAATGAAAAAAAAAATAAAAAAATAAAATCATGATGAAGAGAAGGGCGGCTGAGTGACAAAAGAGTCATGAAGCAAACATCCAACCACAAATAATTTGCTGGTTTTATTTGTCCACATTATCCTGCTGACACGGCATGTTCTCCCCTGCTGCCTGTGCTTGCTGTATCGACACTGAGGCCTGGCAGACTCAGAGGCTGCTCCAGAACAAAAAAATTATCATAATCCATGGGCAATTCCTTGTGTGCCACTCGTGTCTACACCAGAGATCAGAATGACCAAGGAAAAGGGACCCCAGGATGAAGTAAAAAGATGAAACAGAAGCGATCTGTGTGTGATGGCTGACTATCTTTGCAGCAAATTTGGCCCAGAAGGAAGGAAAGCAAAAGGAAAGGCTCACGCTGGAAGCTGCACCCTGGTGCTTTCTCCAAGGTGGACAAGGATTTCTCTCCTCCATGTGGGTTACGTCAGTGCAGAGGGTCATCCACAAGTCATGTGTGATCCTCCCAATCACTGCCTAATCCTCAACAAGCAGAGAAAAGAGCCCACTAGAACCAAAAGAAAGTAAAGGATAATACAGCAGTTAAGACCAGAAAGGGCCACTCAGAAGGAACCTCAAAAGTTTTGTTCCACAGAACCCTTAAGAGTTTAGGAAACTGTAAAGGACCCCTCGAAAACATTAGGTTGCCTGCTGCTTTTTGTTTAGGAATCTCCATCCAGCCATCACAGGAAAGATACACAGACTCTTGGACGTTTCCCTAACAGTTCTCATTTTAGGTAATGTAAATAACATTTTTTACATTAACATCTTATTTATGTAGGGTCTTCTGTCTCAGCAGATGTCCTACAGCTGTAGGTGTATAAAATACAAAGCAGAGCTGGGGGTGGCAGCAGAGGATTAATCTCTTCCTTGTAGTCAGGCAGCTGAGGAGGCAATTCAGTGGTGCTGTGGAAGTGTTATCAGCTAATAGCACACAAGTTGGATATCAGGCCACAGCTGACTTAAACACAGCTTGTCTCATTCCTTGATGCTCCACATATTATCTTTTTAAGTCAAAGAAGTAGAAGAAGTGTAATTATTTTTAGAGAAGCAATTTCTGTTTTAGGTAGAAGAGAGTAGGTAGAATCACAGAACAGTTTGGGTTGGAAGGGGCCTTGAAGACTATCCCATTCCAACCTCCCTGCCACAGGCAGAGATGCCTTCCCCTATCCCAGCCTTCTCAGAGCCCCATCCAACCTGGCCATGAGCACTTCCAGGGATGGGGCAGCCAAAACTTCTCTGGGCACCCTGTGCCAGTGCCTCCCTACCCTGACAGAAGAATTTTTTCTACTAATGCAGATTTCCCCTACTGCAACTACTCACAGATGTCTGCAGACCTGTGCTGCTGTTCTTAACTAACCACAGAGAACCAGCTCCTCAGCTGCTATAAACCAGCCAAGTGCCCTTGTTTTCAGCAAAAAGAGGCCAGTTTTGCACCAGGACTAAAAGCCCTAGAGCCAAAAACACCATGACGTAGTTAGACCCATGAATCTGCACTATTTAATCTTATTAAAACCATTTGTCAAAGGCAGATTTTAGCTTCACAACCTGTTGCTTGTTGTTTAGGAACCTCGCGGTTCTGCCCATTGCCTTTGTTTTCCAGGCACTATAAAGTCTGCAGATTTGTTTTCCAGCAAGGGAATGTCTCCTGCCAAAGGGCAGGGAAGTGCTGATCAGACAAACTGGAAAAGGTTCTCTTAGCTGTCATGCCACAGCTTTTCTCTTGTCACTGACATTTTCCAGATAAAAAACTCTCAGTGCTCTACAAGATTCATTTTTAAGTGTTAAAAAAAAAAAATTAAAAAAAAAAAATCAAAACTAGCTACAGAGAAACCTTATTAAAAATCCAGGACATGGTGTACTGCATGAGCAGAGCAGTTAGATATGTACATGCCTGGCTATTTCATGGATGGAAAAAGAAAAATTGACCCAATTACAGACTTGTCATACTCCACTTCTCTCTTCTGAGTATTGAATGTCACTTAAACCAAAGCAAACAGCCAAGCTCATTTCCCGTGACAAACATCCAGGGACATCTTAAAGTCAAAACAGAAGCAACCAAAATGAGAAGGTAGAGGAAATTTTGACAAAGCTTCAGAACCTCATCAGATGCAATTATTCAGTGAGTGCACTCAAATCAATGAAAAAGAAGGGCCCCCTTTGTCACAGAAAGCATTGAAAAGTTTCAGGGGGATGCTATTTGCAGCATTAGCTTCATAAAAAGCTGCCCTTGGTTTTAATGCTGAGAACAGTTGGATAAAACCAACACTGAGGAAACCAAATGGGGTACAGAACAACAGACAACAACAGAATTTCTGGCAACGGCAGGAAAAGGGTCAAAGTGAACAGAATTTAATATAATATTCCTCATAATAAACTCCCGCCTCACTGTAATTAAAAACTTCACTCAAAATCACTTCTGTCGAAGTAACAACAATATTTCTCACCTCTTTCACATGAGTCGATCTGCAAACTACTTTGGGGGGAAAAAAACATGGATCAAATCCCTAAACACAACAGGATTAGAAAAGTTCCAAGTGACACCCATACCTAGTGCATGATTTTCCCCAGCTGGAACAGAATTTCCTAACAAAACTAAGGCTGCAAGTTTCAAGCATCGCTGGCACTTACCAGGAATGACTCCCTCAGGAGCAGCAGAGAGCAATTGTCATCTGCAGGGACCTATTTGTTCCATCAGGATCTCTTTCCTACTTGTGCTTTGAGTGATTAGATGGTGCTGTAAATGCAGGCAGGGCACTGGAGACTCTGTGGGTAATTTTAATAGAAGTGTATTTGACATGGATAAAATAATCTGGTTATTTGGATTTTCTGTGGCATTTCTGGGAAGCCGGAGTTTAATGCAATTCCATAAAACAGTTGTTGAAATGTTGGGGTGCTCCAGTGGATTAAACACACCAATTTTTGGCTTTCAAAGGATTGCATTCTTACATGCTGTCACCTTTGAGTGCTTTCAGCTTTGATTAAATCTCAGAAAAGCCCCCTTAGTTTCCAGTCTATGCTGCCTATATAGATCTAATTCAAAAGCAGAGCAGGAGTCAGAGGAAAGCAAACAGGGGTGATGTTGTGGATGTCCCTGGAAGCTGGCTGGATGGGGATAGGAGCAATCTGGTCTCCTGGAAAGTGTCCCTGCCCACAGCAGGGGGGTTGGAACTGGGTGATTTTTAAGGCCCCTCTTAAACTAAAGCTTTTGCCTGTCCTTTTTCCTGGTGACAGCAAAGGGCTCAGACTGAAATACCAATTTCCCCGCACAAAAGCATTTTCTCCCTTGTAAAAGAGCATTTAGGCAGAAATTCACAGGCAGTTAGGAATGTTGTCCTGGCAATATCAAAAGCCACGGCTGCCTTGGGACACCAGCCTGGCCCAAGCATTCCGAGGCTGAGGGTGGGTTTTCTTTATCAGAACTCACTGCTCTTTCTCAAAACTAGCAGGCTGCCTCTGGCACGAGTTCAGAATAACATGTCACGTTGATTACAGCCCCTCCTGCAAAGCAGGGAGGTGTCACCATCACAGAAAAGGCATTCCCTGCCACATGGGGTTAGGCAGCTCTACGAAGTCCAGCCTGTTCTGATGTTCGTGATAAATTCTACAGGTGTAAAAATAATATAAAACATTATTCATTTTCCTTTTTTTTTAAAGCTTAACATCAGTTTTTTTAAGAGAGACAAACCCTTCCAGCTCTCACTTAGCTTTCTACGAACTACAAGGAATTCTTGCAAAACAATGCTGTCACATAGTTTCTTGGCCAAGGTTTAACAAATTGTTTTAATAAAGACTTGCATTACTGAACAAGAGTTGTACTTTAAAGGAAATTACAATGCGTATTTGTAAGGATTCTAGATTATTGCACCAAAATGTGCTTTTCGAATGGTTCATCAATATCCATTTCTCATCCTCTATGTTCTTCTATTATAATATTTGTTTTCTATATTAATGTTTATTTCTTATTCCCTAATTTGCTGTTCTAGATAATTGCACAAGATATGCAAGGAGAAACACTAATTACTAAATCAGACTCTGGCTTTTAGAAGGCTCAGGGGAAATAAACCAACAAATGGGAAGACAGGGACCTGTTTATTTTCCCTGCTCCTTGTCTGAGGGGCTGCACAAAGAGTCACAGGGCTTTAAGGGGACACAAGGAGCCACACAGAACAACAGCTTGGGCTTTTATGACTGGGGGGAGGCAGGTTGCTAATCTGTTTTCCAAACCTGGAGTCCTGACAGGGAATTTGCAGGGTATTAATTGCCATGTGGAATGAATGTACGGGGTGTGTGCTGCCACGCATGTGTGTCACAGAACCATTTAGCCTGGAAAAGATCATCGAGTCCAACCATTAACCCAGCACAGCCAAGTCCACACTAAACCATCTCCCTGAGTGACATATCTTTTTTTAACATTTCCAGGGATGCTGATTCCACCACTTCCCTCAAAAGCCTGTTCCAATGCCTGCTCCACTTTGTTCTCCTGACTGGTGACACAACATGTGAGTTATCTGAGGTACCACACGCCGTCCTTGGGGCTCGCTCTAGAAAGATTGAAATGTTTTTAACCCCTTTGCTCTCAGTTTGCTCCAACTGACACAAATTTTCAGATGTGGGGTTTTTGTCCTTATCTTCTTCCAGCTGACAGTGTTTGGTGACTCCCTGAAAATGCTCCGACTGAGAGAAGGTAAATTAAAGTTAAATGAGTGTAGTTTAGCATTCCTGTTTCCCAGAGGTTAGGAGGAACCATTTCTACTCATTCTCCATCTCTTGCCAGTTGTGCTTGCCAGTTGTAAGGGAGGAAGGAAAGCAACACCTTGCTGGAGCCTCATTTTGCCCTGAACTGGAAGCAGAGGAGTGGGCAGATTGTGTCAGATAGGGATGAAGTCAAGCTCCAAGGAGGCACAGTGTGATCCCCACCCATGCCAAGGGAATGCTGCCATTTGACTGCCTCAAGGCACCATGCAGGCTCCTGCCTTTGAGGGCTCTCATCAGAAAAGGGGCTTGGTGGAAGCCATTTTTGCAAATTGCAAAAAACTGCTTAACGTTTCTGAAAATACTTTCTTGGAATGACAGATGGAGATTCTTCTTCTTCCCTACCAGTAAATGACAACTTAGGAGAACAGATATTTGTAATCCACGTGGGGAATTACTTTTTATTTTTTTGTACGTGCTCATAAATGAAATACTTGTGGCCCTAAAACTGAAGAGTCAATCTATTGAGAATCTACATTGTGAAGCCCAGAGATAAAGGTGCTTTTAAACTCAAAATGCAACTTAGACTCTATTCACTGCTGACCATCTCAGGACAGGATGATGAAACCTGAAAGCCACTGGAAAAAGGCTGTAAAAATTACTAAGAATCCAACCATACTTATTGCTGGAAAAAGCTCTTGTAAGATGGCTGAATGCAAAGTGAGGTTCATGCAAAATGAAGGAAAGGCCAGCTGAGTGCAAATATCTAAATGTTAAAAAAAAGACAGGTTGTGGTGCTGGCAACACAAACACAAGCTGTCAGTCATCCTCATTATGTGCTCTTTATAGAAAACCAACGTGAGCACATTGGGATGAACAAAGCACTAATTTCACAGAGCAGAGGAAAGGACGGTGGAATTAATACACAGATGGCCATAGTGAAGGATAATAAAATGGTGAACAGTAAAATGCTAGGATGATAAAGCAGAGAGATCAACATTTTCACTTTCTTCCTTCAGTCCTACTTCATAAAATAGCAACTCTTTTCTCTTAACCATCTTCTTCTCCTAATTGTCCTTCCCAATTCCAAAGGATCCATAATTCCAAGTCTCTTCTACAATTCAGTTAAGAAAACACCATTTACACATCCTAACACTATAGAAGAATAATACTATTACTTTAATTTTTGTGCTTCAAAAACACAGTCTACAAGACAGAGCACTCTCAAAGAGTTTCCACCACATCTAATTTACCTTACAAATACTGGCAGCTCGAGCCCTTTGGCTGGCTCCATCTCCTGCTTTTGAAGACATCAGGGAGATCCCGCTCCCCCTTCCAGCCCCAAGCCTTCTCATTCCCAGACTGGAGTGATGTGGCTCCAGCTGGATATTGCACTGCTAACTGATACTCCCTGACACAGGTTGTGGTCTGCAGCACAGACTCACAGTCTGATCCTTGATGGGGGATGTTTTCACCAAAATGTGGGACTTTATGTTACTTTTCAATGTAACACGCTTTAATATTATTTTCGCGGTTTTAAAGTTACAAAACTTTAATGAACAATACTGAAAAGTCTTGAATCAGATAAATCTAGATTTCACCCCTTTTATTCATTCATTCATCTACCACATATCGCAGTATTCTTTTATTTTCCGTGTCCCATTTTCCTTCTCATTCTCTAAACAAGAGAAATCTGTAAAGTAAATCTGCCCAAGTAAATCTGCCATTTCTGTCCATTTTCATCTAATCAGTAACATCATCGGGAGAAAACATCTCCACCTGAATTGGCAAAGGCTGTTCAGCACTCTACCAGCAGAAAGACAGGTCAGAGACAAATTGCTGACAAGAGAAGTGTTTGGAGGCTCCTGTGCACTGCAGAGAGCGGAGCAGACTGCTTTTCTTTCCACATATTTATGACTTTTAATACGTCCCAGATCTTGAAACAGGACCGTACAGTTCTGGGGATGAACCAGGGGAATTATGCAGCTCACTCCCTCACAACTGGTAACTTCGGATGATTGCTCCACATGATTCACTTGGAACCCCTTGCTGATCCTCATCATGAAAGAATTATAAAAAACAGGGCAGGAATGGATCGTATGTTTAAGTGTCAAAAACATCTCTACGCCTTTCAGAAATGGGGAAACAAGGAAACCAGTAAAATATACATTTGTCTACGATAAAGTGTCAAAATTTAGAGGAACACACTACCACTCGATAAATTGTAAACTGTGCAAAAGCTCTGACATGTATTTGTGTAAGTCCACACTGCATATTATTCCCCTTTAGCAAAACTTTTTGATATTTTCAGAATGCTTAATTGCCGTAACACAGCCCTCAATATGTTTGGTGTTACATTTAAAAGCTTGCATTTGTTAAAGTTTTCATGTGTTATTAAAATCACTGCTTGGATGTGGTACTGTTTGTATTAAAGGATAATATTCAAACTAAACATACAGCTTTTTAACAGATGTTTAATTACAGCAGCTCCTCAAACTCTGAAATCACTTGTGGAACTCACGTTATTTCAGATGAAACTACTTACATACCAATATGGGCTACTTTGGCCCATTATCTTTTCACTTTTGTGGGGCATGAAGAAGTTGGGAGCACTTTTAGCCAAAAAAAAAGAGCTGGTTCCTAATTGCCAGCTTTGAGACAAAAGAAACTCCAAACCAAAAAAGTAACACATAACCAACCCCCCCCCAAATCTTCCTCCTTTTTCTAAGTTCTTTACACTAACCACTAATTCGAAGTGTAACCTCACCTCTTGCCTGCAGCCTTAACTTTTTCACTCTCTGCATTCTCCAAGAAGTTGTCCAAGTGTGATTTATCCCTTTGTAAGTACAAAAGAATGCAATTATTTATTGTTGAACTGCTGCTTTATGACAGAAAGATCTTGCTCTCACACTCCTCACCGTCTGTGTACTGGAAAGCTCCAGCTTGCAGCAGAGGTGGAAATTGTGGCTGACAAATGCGAAACCAGTTGCAACTAATAAAACCCTAAGGACTAAAATACAGTTTTTATTGTTTTATTAGAAATATGAAAGTAGATTTGGAACTTTTGGGCATTATCTTAAGCTCAAAAACCTCATGATACACTTCTCCATCTTCCTGGGATACATACTTGCTTCTTAAAGCCTGTTTTCTGATTAAAAAGTTTATGTAGCTTAAATACCTTATAACTTAAACCCCAAAAGGGAAGATCAAGGAGTGGAAATTAGAGAGAAAAGACAAAAGGTTTCCAATAACACCACTAAAGATTTTAAATAAATATTTTAATTCTATTATTGGCATTTACAGGTAGAAAGCATACAGTATGTTACAATTTTATCAAAATGTGAAAAATATGGATGTTACATAAGTAACAAATGTAAAAAAAGTATTTTTCTTACCTTCCCTGAAAGTAAGAAAACTATTCAGCATAGGAAAATATTGATATAAAACACAGCTTAGGTAAAAAAAAAAAAAAAATTGAAATTTTTTACACAGTACAATAGGTTCATCAGATCTGCATGAAGATGTAAGGACTTTGTGAGATTCTATTTCACCTACAACTTTAGGGAATTGGGGACAACTGGTAAGCTACGTTAATGAATCTACAAGTAGTTTTCCCTCATAACCGCTCCAAAATGCTAGAGTGCAGTAATTTTTCTATACAATAAATAATTCTTCAAATTAATTCCATCATAGAAAAATCAGAGAATGCAGAAAATGCCACTCCAAGGTCACAGAGGCTAGGCAGTGCTTTAATAATAATTATGATAGTACTTATTATAGTGCTTTATAATGTTGAAGCACTTCAGGCGAGTTAACTAATTAGCCCTCACAACACCCCTGTGAGGCAGGGAAACAAGTGTTTTTCCAACCTTTCCATGGTACAGATGGGAAAATGGAATCTGGGGAGAAGCACAGGCTGCAGCAGCAGCACAGCCAAGCTGAGAAACCAGGAGATGTGGGAATGGACAGGTTTGTCCCTCACTGCTGTGAGCCAGGGGGCTGGGCTGGGCTGCCAAATGACCATCAGGAATCACTGAGGGGGGGCAGGAAGGGACCAAGATTAAGAAAGCATCCCCAAAAACATTTCCGAGAGATTCAGAAGCTCTCACACAACTTTGTCAAAAAAAACCCAAAAAACAAAAAACAAAAAAACAAAACAACCCCCCCCCCCAAAAAAAAAAACCCAAAAAAAAAACAAAAAAAGAAAACCCAAACCAACCAAACCAAACAAAACAAAAAAAAAAGATATAGAGAAACCTGAAACGAACAAATAAACAAACTGAAAAGAAAAAGAAAAAACAAAACTCCTAAAGTGCTGACTGGCTTGAGCTGCTTCTAGCACCTCTTGTATGGAATAAGACTTACAGCAAGCACTGTTGCCAGCAATTATTCAAGCTGATTTCATCCATAAAGTCACATGTGAGCAACTGCAGGATATGGTAACTACATTGTCTGAGACACCTCACTACTGTAATTCCTTCATTCACCATCTTATTTCCATGCACTTCTTAAAGGAAAATGGAATCCTCAGTACTCTTGCATCGTAAAACATGTTAGTAGCTGGAGACAATATGCACATCCTTCACAATTGAAACAAAAAAATTAGTTCATTTTCAGAACAAAGCATTATTAATTTAAGAATCACGAACCAAACAATGGTAAATAGGAAAACCCTTTCCAAAGGCTGCATGCCGAATATCTGGTTTGCAAATACAATGCATGCAGGAGAAATAAATTCATCCAAGCATAATTAAATTAAAAATGTCTTAAGTCTCTTTCAGCAGCATAATGGTTATTATTTTTAAAGTCTCCTCCAACCAGACTGGCCTGGGGATCAGATGCTGACCTTGGCTTTTCTACAACGGTTTCAGCAGCCCCCGTGGCTTTGCACTGTGGCAATACCAGGAGACAAAGCCTATACATACTGTTCTGCTTCCCCCTCCTTGGAAACAGGCTTCGCTGTACCACCTTTGCTGTCTTCACTCACTGCTGCTGCTGCTGCTGCTGCTGTTTTTTCAGGGAGCGATGCCAAATCTTTGAAAACATCCACATAATGCCCAAAGCCCGGGCCCCAGTTCAAGAGGTTGTCCCAGTTGAAGCTTCCTGCGGGCTGCCCCAGCTTCCCGGGCAGGGAGCTGTCCGCGGCGGCGGTGCTGGCTGCCTGTGCCCCCACGGGCCCGCCCTCGCCGCGGCGCCCCGGGTACCGCCGGGGCTTCAGCCTGGAGCCGTAGTTGTCCTCGTCATCCGCGTCCGACTCGTTGACCTGGGATAGCTTGGGCATCCTGGAGGTGTAGGCCACGGGCTTGTCCCGGTCGTACTCCATCTCGGAGCAGGTGAAGGACTCGTGCGAGTCGCTGTCGGAGGAGGACTCGGGCGCGGGAATGCCGTCGGCCGGGTTCCTCGTCCGGGACAGAGGCCTCCTGCAGTCCTCCTCCGAAGAGGAGCGGCCGTGGTCTGCGCTGCAGATGCTGGGGTTCCTGGGGCGAGGGGTGTTCAGTCTCTCCACCTCTTCGATGGACAGCCCCACCGGAGGAGACGTCTCCAGCGGGATCTGCCCGATGGGCTGCTTCAGGCGGCTTCCCGGGCGGGAGCTGTGGCTCGCCATGGTCTGTGGGCTCTTGCTTCTCCTCCCCAGCCGAGTGGCGTAGTTAAAGATGCCGGGCTGGCAGACATCGCCGTGCATCTCCAGCGGGCTCCCTTCCCGGATGGCGAGGTGCAGCTCCCTGGCCGGGCTGTGCCTGTAGAACGTCGAGGATTTGGAGAAGGGCGCGGGGCTGTGCCGAGACAGGGGGTTGGGAGTGGGGCACGCCGAGTGGCTCAGGGATGTTGTCCTCAAGCCCTGCCCGTAGGCGGGCTGGTAGGTCAGGCTGCTGGCTCCCAGGGGCATGGGGGACTGCCGCGCAAAGCCCAGAGGGCTGTGCCTCTGGATGGAGAACTTGGGCGTATGGCTGCGGAACTGCTTGTAGTGCTGGATGATGTCAGCGTCAGAAGGGGCGATGCTGCTGGCGTTGTCGATGTCGTAGTGCTCGATCTCGGGCTCGGGGGACGCCAGCGGGGCGCTGGGGATTGTCTCCGTGGCATGCGGGATGTCCGTCTCGTCGTAGATGAGGTAAGGGTTTTCCCTTTCGATGATGTCGGGTTTCGGGTTCCCTTCGGGCTGCTTCCTGACAGTCATGTCATCACCATAGGGCGGGATGTTGTCAGGGTCATCGAACGCCACGTTCTCGCTCCCTTTCTTCTTCTTCTTCTGCTTCGTTTTCTTCTCCTCTTTGGGCCCCTTGGACTTCTTCCCTCGGCACTGGTTGCAGAGGATGAGGCTGAGCACCAGCAGCGCCAGCACCGTGGCGCAGCTGCCCACGATGGCCGGCACGGCCCAGAGCGGCAGGGACAGCTCGGTGGGATGCGGGGCGGGGAGGCACACGTGGCCGCCGCCGACGCCCGCCCTACACTGGTGACCCGGGGCGCACAGCACCCCCAGGCAGGCCACCACGGTCTCACACGTCCGTCCCGCGTACGCCTCGGGGCAGCTGCAGGTGAAGCCCGGGGCGTGGGGCGCGGGCTCGCAGCTGCCCCCGTTGTGGCAGGGGCTGGAGGCGCAGGCGCCCGGTGGGACACACTGGTAGGCGAACCAGCGGTTGATGCACATCAGCTCACCCCAGCACGGATTGCTGGCGCACACGTCGGGGCCGCGGCAGCCGATCTTCACCGAGGGGTCTGTTTTGGAGAGCGTGGCCAGGCTGTGCTTGCCGGAGAAGGGAAGGCTCTCCCCGCCGTACTTGATGTAGGAAATGCAGCCGTTGAAGCCTGAGGAAGGGGAAAAACGGGACAGAGTTGTTGGGAGCTGAAGGCTGAGTGTGCACTGTCAACAGCACAGTACGGGCTCCACTCTTCACTAAATAAGTCAAGAATTCACATGGTTACCATCGGGAAACAGCTATCCTAGTGGTACTTAATGTCTTTAAATTGAATTTGAATAAATACGCCTTGTAATGACTTCATTCAATATACTGAAATGCTTTTGTCTCCTGATTTTCCCATATTTCTAAAACTTCTTATCATTTCCCACAGAGAATCCTGTGGGCAGCTGGATAAGTCTCCCATTCCCCTAAATTCATGGCAATGCTTTCGTATGTTTCAATTTTGAGTGGCCTTTTTCCAAATTTCCCATACCTTGGTTGCAGTGCAATACCCTTCAACAGGTTTTAGTGCTGTGAGAGCCCAGGGAGCTGGAATTATCCCCAGACTCTGTGCAGTGGCTGAATGAGGTCACAGGAAAATCCAGCCTTTTGCAAGCCTAGTAATTCTCTGTGTTCCCCAGAATAAATCTTTTCTGGAAGGGTTCTGAGGTAGTGCAACCTTATGGTGATCTCTGCTTGGAGCTGTGGTGGCAAAATGGTACACAGAGTACCACTCTGTTATGAAACAGCAAATGTACTTGAGCTGTATGAGATGGTATTAAAAGTTTATAATCCTCACAGTTGAAGATTTAGGTTTGGCTGGGAGCCCAAGCATCCAAAAGTGGTGATCACCTTGCTGCATGCGTGGTGGTTTTTTGTAGTGCTGATACGATGGGATGTGATAAACAGCAATGGGCAATTTGTCACATCTACTTGGATTCGGAAATTTTATTGGACATAGGAACTTCACAGCCCTGTCACCTCATGCATTGTCTGCCTTTAACAGCACAGCAGATATTTTTGACTCTGAGTTCATGCAGAGTTTTATACCAGCGCCTTCTAAATCCTTGGTATGTTGTACACAATGTAATCCAATATTAAAATAAAATAAAATCTTATGAATAAGGGATTTTGGACTGTGTGTGCTTAATGGAAGCCAGACATTTCTAATTTGTCTGCCACAGCATTGGGCAGTGGTGAGAGGTTAGTGTCCTCAATTTTCCTTGTTCCAGCTTTCCTACAAGCCTCTGCTTTTTCCATGCACATGCTGCTCATAAAACACACATGCAAAAAGGATAAAGGTCAGCACAGCATCCACATGATTTCATACCACGTTTCATACATATTCACAATGCACAAGTGTAAAGCATGAACTTGTTCCACTCAAGAATACTTTATCTGGTCACAATTCATGAAGCCAGGAAGATTTTTCAATATAGAAAAATTTTCAATATGTAAAAAATACATCTGTATTGTCTGGAGTATTTCATGTTTTGCAGCTAAAAAAGCACTTCCATCTTTACCTAGCACTTGGGAAATGGTATCAAACATGTGTTATCTACTTCTTTTGCCAGGGTTTGAGACAGTTACTTTAACTCTTAAGGGAGACTGATTTTATCCTTAACAGCTAGACATCAGTTACAGGGTGGTTCCTTATTGTCCTTGCTCAGAAATAAATCCCATTCTTCATTTGACAGCAGGATAAAGCAGGAGGACCTTGGAGTTACAGAAGATATTTCAATCATATTAATAACAGGGTAAACCCTGCAGTACTCACCAAATCCCTACAAAGTTTTTGTTTAGCACTTTTGCCCAAAAAAAAGATTTGCCTTGATTTTCCAGATTATGACTCAGGTAAAGAATACATCCTTTCTTCTCTGTTGGGGTAACAAAAAATATAGCAACTTATCTACAGACAAGCAACCCCCTTATCTCAGGAAAGCCCTGCAGGTGGAGTGCCTGCTTTTGGAAACAAGAAGCCTGCAGTGTGTACTAAGGGAACAAAGTCTGTAATCCTTACTCATTCAATTTGCATTCCTTCTGGCAAAGGATGGATGTACACTAATGACTGATAAAGAATTGCAGTACTTGGGGAGAGAAAAAAAAAAAGTACCTGCAGCTGTGCTCTTGAAAGGTTGGCTGGATGGAATTCCTCCCAGAGAAATGGTGAGGACGTTGAGCCCACCAAAGTCCTGGGTGGCATGGAGAATGTCCCGGCTGTGAGTCCTGTCCACTGACAGGGTGGTGGCAGAGCCATTCTTCTCCAGGAGGACCGTGTGCCACTGGCCATCTGCAGCATACACCTCAGGGATGTTCCTTTCCACCTTCCCAGCAACTCCAGCATCAGATATGTAGTGCACCTTCCCGCCTTTTATCTGGTCAGAGGAACACATGACGTGTAGTTTTAAAATGGTGTCACATAACTCCTATGCACATGTAACGAGTGTGATGCCTACTCTGGTACAGCTACAATAACATGTAGCTTCGGTATAACAGAAAGCTGAGGTGGGTATACTTTTTCCCCAAATAATTATTTGTACTAAAAAGACATTAGCTATTTAGTACAAAAAATTTGGCCAGAACTAAATACATCACACTATAGAAACTTCAGCAGAAGATCTGCATCTTAGGGCTGCCCCCCATTCAATCCCTGGCTAATCCTACTGAGAAGCCAGCTATAGGTCATGCATATGACATCACATTTTAACCAGAGAAAGAATAATTCTTCCTCCTTCTTCAAGGCAAGTGTGGAAAATGCTTTGCAGAGTGAACAGATGTTGTCCTTGCCCAAGAAAATTGCATCCAGTTTTTATTACGACACAGTAGGAATGCATAAGGCATGGCAGGGCTTGAGCAAGAGCCCCATTTCATAACTACTTTTTCTTCTAATTGGTATTCTGCAAAAAACTTTCATTGTATTTCAGAAAATTTCCTGAAGAGTTGTGAAATGCATGATTCTGTGAGAATTTTCAAAGAGTACTTTCTTGAGAAAACTTCTTTAAAACTTGTGAACAGCTGGGGGAAAAAAGGAAGAATATTTTGGGTTTTTCTCATAAGAACGATGCCTCACAATTCTACTGAATCATGAGATGCGGGATTTCAAACCTCTTATTATGATCCCAAAATGAGATCAGTGCAAATTCTGCACTTAAGATGTAGGGGCTTAAAAAGAATCCCCAACATCCGACCTCGCCAGTTTTTCATACATTGCATTAATTTGGCTACGTTGGCTGACCTCCTAAGGGTGTACAGAACTGCGTAAACTCATGTGGGAAACTTGCTGCAAGTTTCCTTCGGTGCTCTGCCTGTTTGGTCACACATCTTCCTGCATGTTAGATCACACATATTAAATGGAACAACTGCTCTGCATCCTGTGTTCCCCACAGCGGCTCGGTCACTCTGAGATCCGTATCCCGAGCGTGCGGGACGTGCACAGGCAGAGTCCAGCAAAGGTCACAGCCCCAGGTTTGCTGAAAGCTCTCAAAGCCTTGCATCCTTTGTTCCAGGAAAAATAAGGTTCACCTGGGAAGAACTGTGAGGTGACACACTGGCTACAAGAATGCTCCTCTCGTTTCCAGAAACTGTTAAATGTTCTGGATTTGCTTCTCCAGTGATGCAAGCTGAGGACTTTGTTCAGACACTCCAGCTTTAATGAGGCTGTAAGACCACGCTCATGTCTTGGCAGCTGCCTGAATGAATGCATCTAGCACGTATTCCATTTGGATGGAGGGTTCAACAGTTAACATGCACATCCACTTCATTTACGAGGGCAGTAATTCAGACTATTTGAAAATGTATTGTTTGATAGAGCCTGCCTCAGAGACAGGATGCTTTTGTTACTGATAAAACACAAGTGGCAAGTGTCTAAACTATCACACAGCCCAAAGAAAATCCCACACTTACAAATACAGCCCACACACTGTTAAAACATATTAAACACCATTTCCCACAATCACTTATAAAAAGATTGACTGAGCTGAATATGTACATATACTCATGTCTGCAACCTGTAATTGGTTTGTTATGTCTAATTCTGTCTTTGATGCCCCATAAAAATACTGCCTTGTATTTTTTCCTTTATGTAAACAGAAAGGAATACACCATGCCAGACAATAGCCTCCAAGCTTAAGGGAAATCTGAGCACAGAAGCAAAATTTTTAATTTCACCTTAGAAAAGACCTGTAAAATTATTTACCGGTCAACAACTGATATTTTCCATAAGTAATTCATGATTCTTTAACCCTATTTCTGTACCTTTAAAATCGCACATGACTACTGCTAACAGACTTATAAATAACATACTAGGGGCATTTGGAAAAGAAAATTTCCAGAGACAAGACTGGCCCATGACTGCTTCAATCAGGAAAAGATATGGAATGTTCTTCTTGGTGCCTTGAAGCAGAACATGTTTCTAAATTTGAAACAAAGTTGACAGAATTGAGTAACACAAATATCTGGGTTTTATTTAAATGGCTGAGCAACTGACAAGTGGAATATAATGAAAAGAATGAACCACTAAAGCAAACATATTCCTAACTACAGGGCTGATTCAACTTTACTAATATTCCAAGTCTCATTTGCTGAACAAATTGGACTTTATTTGTCTTAAAACTAGCCATTGAATGAGATTTCATTTAAAAGGGCTATGTTCTGATTAATTCCTATGACTTGATATGTGCATAGAGCCATGGAAAGGTTTGAGTTGGAAGTGACCTTAAAGATCATCCAGTTCTGACCCCTCTGACACGGGCAGGGACACTTTTCTCTAGACCAGGTTGCTCAGAGAGCCACCCAACCTGGCCTTGAGCACTTCCAGCGATGGGACATCCATCCACAACTTAGAGCAAGCTTCTGTGCCAGGGCCTCACCACCCCTCACACAGGAGAATGTAGCTAATATAGGTAAAATGTAATCCTCATCCTCTACCCATACAATTCAGAGATCTTAGAGCTCCATTATGCTCATTTAATCTGACTGCAGATGAGATTTCTAGATAAAGCAAGACAGGCAATTTCACCTTTAACCTGCTGTATTTATCCCATTACTTCTAACTGAATTACTTGCAATGTGCATTTGTAGGAAAATAAACTGTGACAAAGAGCCCAGTAATATGGAATCCCATACTCTCTTCGTCATAATGGATTTTGGAGGAAGCATTTTCCATCTCAATTTGACAATTATTTAATGTAATCTACAAAATTTTGTAACTTTTCTGGATTAAGGATCCCTTCATATCATAAAGCCCCCTCTTGGGTTCTTTGGAGGGAGTTTACATCATCCATCATTTAGTGCATCAACTGCTCACAATCTCAGTGGCTCTGATATATTACCACTTCTCTAGTTTTGCCCCAATCCCAGACACACCAAAACCAATTAGCTACAAGAGTAAAAACATGAAGGCATGGAAGTAGCCACAGGACTCGTAGCTTTTCCCTAGCATGGTTTAATATTTAAAACACATGGCAGGTTTTTTCTGAATGCTAATATTTTGGATAACAGGCATATTAAAAGACCCAAAAATCAAGTTATAAAATTTCCTGTTTTGATAACTGACAAGAGTTGTAAAGAGAGGTCCCTAAAGCCCAACTCCTGCAGGAGGAGTGGATGGAGATGACATGAAGACCTTTGCTGGGTTGGCTTCAGTGGCATCTCGGGCCACCATTGAGGGGAATGCTCATTGTGATACCTACTCTGGGAATGAGGAGCAGTACAGAGGCCATGCTGCACTAGCTACAGTTAAATTACTGCAGTTTTACTAACTAACATCACCTGGGAACTGCTTGGCAACAACCGGCACGGCTCTGCTTCCTCAAACTTCTGCATCTGGTATTAGGCAAACCTCTGCTCTCTTCCCTTGCACAGCTGGGGCTGGGACTTGACACCCTCTGCTTGCTTGTATAACTTCACCAATATTAACAATAACAAGAGTGTTTGCATAAACACAGCACCAATGCTTTTAGCCAGGAAAGGCAACTCTCCCGCCTTTTTTTTTTTTTTTCCCAATAATGCTTGGAGAGCTCACCTAGCAAAATCTACTTAGTGGGAAGAAAGGGTTTTTTTTCTCTCCAAAAGCCAAAATAATGAGATCTTATCTGCTAATATAAGCAAGGCAGAAACTTCCTATGAAATGATGTGGTAAAAGTATATGCCAGGGAAGTAGTGCAGACTTGCTTCTTAAATGCAGCCGGTGTGTCAGGAAAGCTTTGTAACTCTGACCAGGCAGGTGGAGGATATCCTTGGGGCTGAAGCTTAGAAAGTGTGAATTTCTATATGAATTTCTCTAAAAGTCAAGTAAGAAAAACTTGGAAAGCTTTGCAGCAGTCAAGGAAACTTGGAGCTTACACCAACCCAATAAAGGGGCTTGCCAACATCACTGCTGTACTCATTTAGAGTTATGAGTAAATGGACTGAGGCATCGCCAGGAACCGAACCATCGCTTTCTCTTGAGGAAGGTAACTTCTGCAGCAATAAGCTCTTTGAGGAAAGAAAAAACAAAAAATCCTAAAACAGTGTGGCATTTGAAGCATTAATTCAGCTATGTATGCCAAAATAATTTGATATTGACATTGGTCTGCGAATAACCTCATGAATTCAAGTTATCCCTCACTTCCTAGTTTGATAAGCTTGAGCCATGTTGGTAGGAATTAATGAAAACTTTTTGGCAATCATTTGCTAGCTTAAGGAGGATCCGGGTTCAAGGCTCAAAAAATCAGAAGATAAAAGGCCAATAACAAAATGATTTGTTCTGTAAAGTGTAATGATGATAATAACCATGGCAATGAGCACCGTTCTCGTCGCCTTGAAACAGTCACTATTTGGAGTCTAGACAAAACTGATTAGATATAAAACCATCAAGATCTTCTGATATCTTGGCAAATAGGAAGAGAATTGTTGAGAAGATGAATGATACTGGAGCAGTGCCTAGTCTCAGTTAAAGACCCAATATTTTATAAAGGAAACAGAAAGAGTAATGGAAAAACACGATTTTGATCACTGCACACGGGGCAGTCCAATCAAACCAAACCCGGCATTAGCCCTAATCTTACCTTCACAGTAGTGAAGTTGCTGCTCTCCTGGACGTGCAGCAGAACGCCGTTCTCGCTCCTTGTCATGAACTTCACCTCCAGGCGCTCCACGCCCGGGCGGCCCCGAGCCCCCAGTCTCATCAGGTAGTCTCGCTTCTGGTTGGCGCTCACGTGGTAGTCGAGCCGCCCCTTGCCCTCCAGGGACAGGGCCGTGTCAGCTGTGACATCTGGGACAAGGACAGGGAAAGGGTGAGCACGCAGCTCATGACAGCCCCGGCCATCATCTGCCTCATCACCTTCCCTCGGATCAAGTTCAGAGCAGGTCAAGGTGGTTGTGGGGAGCAAGAGTGAACAGCAATTGCAGCCCCTCTATTCTTTGGCTTCCACCAGAATGTGTGTTTGAGAGTGGGAGTGTGCGAGTAATTTACTGCTGCTATCAGTCAATAGTAAATTAAAACTCGCTAGGGAACAAGTGAGGGAGTAGGGGAAAAAATTTGGCTCTCAGAACCGTAATTCCTTCCCAGGGATGTTACTGTTTCCATT
Source organism: Sylvia atricapilla (assembly GCF_009819655.1). Lineage (NCBI taxonomy): Eukaryota > Metazoa > Chordata > Aves > Passeriformes > Sylviidae > Sylvia > Sylvia atricapilla. The sequence goes on from NC_089143.1 coordinate 67,204,855, forward strand.
ACTGCAAGCAGGGTTTCATGATATATTGAACTCTAAGCTCTTCAGGGCAGAGATAATGACTTTCTATTTGTTATGGCATTAAAAAAAAAGTGAATAAAAGAGGCAGAGCATTGACTACCAAATGCTCTTAAAATTATGGCTAAATTCTTTTGTAAACCGGCGCAATAAAAGCATATAACTCAGTATAAACAATAATGGGACATGTTAAAAAACAAAGCCCAGTCATTATACCACAACTACACGGAAATAAATCATTTTGCTCTCCTGGAGACAATCCCATATTGATTTAGAGGGTTGCTCCTATGAGAGTTAATCACCCCCGAGTGCAAATGCCTTATTTTCATTTACATTTACAATATTTTCTTGCATATAATCCACAGTCAATTTGATGAAAAGGACTTTAGTTTGGAGAAGCCATAAGCACATGAACTCAATGTTTACCTGAAGGGGTTTTCGCTTACCCTCTTACCTCCCCACAGCAGACAAATCCCTCCTATGGGATACCTTTATTTTAGTTACGGATTATATGTTATTGGGAAGCAGGGCTTTAAATAAGTGCAAGTTACCTGAAATGCGATATACAGATCAGAAAACATTATGTATTCAAGTTGTTGCCATTTCTAGCTCGTGAAAGGACAACAGTCCATTGTGGACTTCTAAACTACTTAAGAGGCAAACATGCCGCTTGTTTTCATTATTTTAAAAAATTCATTCTCCCTGAAAAGAAACTCTTAACGGCCTTTGGTTGAGCCACGGTTAGGTGTATGTTAAAGACAGTGAAACCTCCTCCTCACATTTTTCACAGTGCTTTCCCGTCAGTCCTTCCTTGCAGTGACACTGCTGCCACGACCACTGATCGACACAAGTGCCACCATGCTGGCAGGGGCTGGTTGTGCAAGCGCCTTCCAGTCTGGGACACCTGAAAGAAATCAGAAAAGCAGATGCTGAAGAAAGTGCACACAAATAAGCAGAGCAAATGTGCTGGGAATGTGTCCTCTGTTTAAATGGTACTCCCTTTCTTTCCCTCAGAGATGTAAAAGTGGCTCCTCTCCCCATCCCTAAAGTGTCCAAGGCAAGGCTGGATGGGGCTCTGGGCAACCTGGGCTAGTAGAAAGGTGTCCCTACCCATGGCAGAGGGGTTGGAACTGGATGATCTTTAAGGTCTTTTCCAACCCAAACCATTCTGTAATTTTAAGAATCTCTGTAAATCAAGTTTCTAACCAGATCGCAATTTTCACCATCAACTTATAACAGTCTTACAAAAGAGGAAGGAATTCAGAGACAGCCAAACTCCTACAATCTGTTATACAAGAGAGAAGAAACCTTTTTAGGCATTTTTTATGCTTCAGACATGCCACAGCCTTCATATTACAATGACCAGTGCAAACAGAGGGGTTGAGAGAATGTGAACAAGGAAATCTGGATGGAAGACTGACATTATTGCTACAACTGTGACTTCAAACACTGAGGTAAAAAAACCAATAGAGTCGGATAGTTCATTACTTCTGAAAGACTACTCAGAGGATGTGAGGGAAATTCAGTGATACTTGAGAGGCAAAGTGAGAGAACAGACATGGTGGATTAAGAGGAAATACAAGGGAGTAGAGGGTTAGCAAACAGTATGAGAACAGTCAAAAACAGGTGGAATTTATAAAGAAACCCAAGAACAGGGGCTACTCAATTTCAGCCTGCAAAGCAACTTGAATGATCACTGACAACAGAAATGTAATGATGTTGCTATTTTTTTAAGACTCTGTAATCTTTAGTGAACCTTTAATCCAAATTCACTATCTTCCTACATTTTTCACGTTTTACAGTAGGTTCTACAGTAGTTTTTTTCTAACATGAAATATCTGTTGGTGTCTGAATGGAATAGCATTCATGACAGCTTCTTTTATTGCAAGTGGGGTCCATCCTATCCCATATATAGCAGACATACTGATCTAAAATTCCTTGGGCTGCCAAAGCCTGGCTGGGCTCCAGAGGACGTCCGTTGACTGCAAACTCCATTATGCAGCCCACAAAATCATGGCTTTCCACCTGTCCTCTCCTCTGAAGGATGGGCTCTATGGACCTGATGCCACCAACAGTAACTCGATTTGGTTGTACATCGAGAGTCCTGTAAAAAATAAAAATACAGAAAAACAACTAATCAGTACCAGACATCAGGATAGTGATGACAGCACAGGAACTGCAACCATCAGCTGCAGCCTGCAGCTAAAATTCCTCTTCCCAAATTGGTATTTTATGTTTAGAAGGGGAGACAGAGAGATCAACAGCACTTGAACTAACAGTTATAGCGGGTATTACTCTAAATTCACACTCAGTTTGCATGTCAAAATTTCTATTCACTTGACTTGGCAGTGTGCTTGAGATCATAACAAATATGGTTTTTTACCCAACTATAATTGAGACTGTAGATGATACTTAAATAGCAGGAAGATGTACTCCTTGTTTTACAAAGATGTAACACCTCTGATAGCAGGGAAACCCTGTGTGGCAGGAAACATGATTGTGATTATTGTAAGAAATCAGCCAAAATGACTGGGATTAAAGTTACTGTTATCTCCAAAATGTGACCCAAAGGCTACAGAGTTAGTTACAGTAAACACCAGAAGTAAAGTTTGCTTTCTTTACTGGACACTGTTTATGAACTTAAAACTGTTACAGAAAACATCTGAAAACAATGTCAAAGTAATAATGTTAATATCTTTTTTAACAACAGCACTAATCAGGTGATTTTATTTCCTATGTCTCTGAGCAATGAGAGGTGCAGTTTAAATAAATACATGACCCCAAATCATTAGGCAATAGATCTTATCCTCATTTATACCACAGTGCAGATGACCCATGGCCATGCATTTCCTGACTGCCACCAGAGCCTGGGGACAGAGATGGTGTCGAGAACTGGAGATTTCTGAGCAAACTCCTTGCTGTGATCCATGAAGAAATGTAGCCTGACCTAGCAAGCAGCAGCACATGCAGAAAATTTAATTTGCTTCTGCAAAGATGGAATAAACCAACACTGGGGAGCCTAATCATTACTCCAACTTTCTCCGGCTTTACAGGGACATTTCTTCTTAACTTTATTTTTAATTTTATTTAAAAAAAATTAAAAATCCACCCAAACCTCACACTAACCCCACAAAATGAAGAAATATTTACCAGTCAGTTGAAACAGCAACGTTGCTAACAGTGCAGTAGCCTGGCTCCTGGTCCTCAGAGCAGGAATCCACTGTCAGGGATGCTGCCTGCAAAAGGCACACACACAAACATGCTGAATATCACAAGGCTTTAGTCCCCAACTGCATTAACTATTTATGCTTAAGTGTATTATATCATGGACTTGGGTAGAAAGGAGCACTTTTATGTCACAAAGTCACTTAGGATTGCAGGGTGCTTCAGAGCCACTGCCTCAACTCCATCAACACCACCAAGGTGTGGATACAAACAGAGAGGGAGCTAACGTCTGCTCCATACAGAGAAGCAGTTAAACACCAGCTTTTCACATTTGGGCAGGGTTTCTTTCCTATTTGTTTGCTTTATTCCTTGAAACTGAAGTTATTTTGGCTCATACCACATCCTACTCCTGATATGGTTCAGATAATCTGAGCAAAAAGCTGCCCCCTCCAATTACAAAGGGTGTTCCTTCAGGGGCTTTACCATGACATTAAACATATTGAACTTGATAAAAAGCATGCTACAAAAGCCGGGACTACAAACGTCGAGATTACTAGTTAAAAATAATAACCAACCAGTCAACAAAACTCAAAAAGTAACCAAAGGGGCCTGCTTAAGGTAACCCCTTGACTAAGGTCATGAGGGATGTCAACTTTGATAATGGAGAAGCATCTGGATACCTGGAGTGGGAGCGAGCTGATGTCTACAGAAGTACCAGGTATTATCAGTACTTACAGCAGTCTTACTCTTTATTATTATTATTATTATTATTATTACTATTATTATCACTATTTTTATCCCCAAGCTATTAAGTTCCAGACAACGAGGTTGCCTCAGCCTGGTCTAGTGGAAGGTGTCCCTGCCCATGACAGGGGGGTTGGAGCAAGATGATGTTTAAAGTTCTTTCCAACCCAAACCATTCTGTGATTCTGAGACTACCCATCCAACTTATTTACACTAAAGCTACTCGTGGCACTTCTATTTGTAATCCATAGAAGTCTAACTGAAGCTGTCACTAAAATCATGAAATAAATCCAGCTGATTTAAAAAGGAGTTTTTATTTTATTCCTTATTTAGCAAAGAATTGTCCCCAACGTGATTTATTAGTAACAGATGCGCTGAAAAAAAGAAACTCCAACCAACCCTGAAGGTTAGTTATTCCTTAAAACAAATTTTCAGAAAAATAAACATAATCTCCACATTGTACATCTCCTCATGTTTCAGCAAGATGTGTGGTACAGTTTTACAGCAAATTTAAATCAAACGCCACCTTTAAAAATGCCTGGGCTTATATTTTGATTTAGATTGCTCTATGGGAGCTGAGCAAGCAGCACTGGCTATCAGTACATCATTACTCTGCAGAGGTTTTTTTTCTACTGCCTGCAAATAAGTTTGGTAACAACAGCCTGTTGAAATCCCTACGGATTGTCCATGCCAGTTCCAAACACACGCTGCAAGCTGACGCACTGCATTGACCAAACAAATTCAGAGCTCTTAGCCCTAAATCATGCCCTACAGTACGATTAAATTGTTCAATCTGCTGTTTTTAATGGAAGCTAATCTTGAATTTCTTTCCATACAAATGAGCGAAGTGCTTCTCCCAAGAAATGTCAGTCTGCAGTTCCAAAGTAGATTATAGTCCTGTGTAAATGAAACAATTCAGGGAAAGAATAATAAGCTGGCTGCTCTGTATGCCACCACATGCATACATATTTTTCTTCAGAACATCAACAACAAAAACTGAAATGAGTTTTTTGTTCTTAGCTTAATCAGCATAATCTCCCTAACTTACATTGCTATGTGCTCTGCAAGCCAAGCTCCAACCCCAGCTGAAGGGATGGATATTTGAGAATATATTTTACTTGGACCAGAGTTCATACAATTTATTTTCTAATGTTAGTCAAATGTTCCTGCTTGTTACTTAAGCATTACTCCACAGTTACCTTGCCACATTATGAGCCTTTCTATCCTGTCACTTTGCAATAGCTCAGGACTGACAACTTAATGATTTTACCAGTTTCCGATAAAATCCCACTGTGCTGTAGGAAATGACAGATTTGGAATCCTGAAGGGGGCCTATTTTATGCAGTTTTGGACACCTGGGAGACATTTTTCCTGCAGTAGAAATAGCTAAGACAAAGGCGATTCTCCTCACATACTGTTTGTAAACAGCTGACATTATTGAATAGGTTTAAACATTAAAAGCAAACAAAAATCACACAAAGGTATAGGATGCCTTAAATGTTTGCTTTTAGCCTGAAGCATTCATAGCTGAAATTTCTATAAATAGCCCTTTATATGTTCTCCTCTTCTCTGGCACACTGACAAATAAAACATTTTCTTTCTCTGTTTTTTTTCTTCAGCATATTTCATTTATTTGTTGCATTTTTTACTCTGTGCCCCTATACTTAGCCATTTACATCTTATTTATAAGAGTAACATTGTACTTTACTTAATAAAATGGGAACGTGGTGCATGTCAAGATTAAAGTGCACCTTTGGGCTTTACCATCAGGAAGCTGTGATGTAAATTATTAAATTTGCAAGATGCAAATTGATATCCGATATCAAAGCACGTTAAACCAAAGTCATTGCTCAACATCACAATTATCTTTCATCTTATTTGGATATATAAGTCCTAAAAACACACACAAATTGGATTTGCAAATCCAGCTGAAGACTGGATTTCACAGACCCACAGAATCCTTAATGTTGGAAAAGATCTGCAAGAGTCCAACAACTAAGCCAACACTGTCAAGGCCACCACTAAACCATGTCCCCAATTGCCACATCTACACGTATTTTTAATACCTCCAGGGATGGTGACTCAACCACTTCCCTGGGCAGCCTGTTCCAGGCATTGAGAATCCTTTTGGGGAAGAACTCTTTGCTAATATTCAATCTAAACCTTCCCTGCTGCAACCTGAGGCCATTTCCTCTTGTCCCGTTGCTTGTAACCTGGGAGAAGAGACCAACACCCAGAAAAAATGGAGGTATCAGGTCTTGCACTATGAACTGAAATGGAGTTTCAGGCTCAAGACTCTGCAAGAACTAGAAGGGAGCCCCAATGGGTAGAAGAGTTTATTGCTTTTATTCCCCTCATCATTTCCAGCTTGAAATATACAAAACAAAACGGGGAACCCCACCATATATTATTGTTCTATGACTTGAATTTTAAACATGGGAAGAATATGGAACTCCAGGTATGCTGGCCACTTCTGCCGGAGAAGGAACTGTTGGGCAATAGTTACTGATTATGGATGGCAAATAGATTTGGTTTCATTTCTAATTCAAACACTGTGGAGTCAAAAACTTGGCTTGGATTCAAAGAGCTCTTGGTTTATGTTCTGCTTTGGAAATATTATTAAAAAATGAGAGAAGAGGAATAGAAAACATTTACTGGGGGAAAAAAATGAAGGCAGGAAAGGGGTCAGAGTGCCAGGCATATTGCAATCAGTTGTCCCAGTTTTTGGCAGAGCTACTCACCTCAGATGCATTCTGGGGGACAAAGAGAGAAGTAACTTCCCTCTTTCCCCTCAAAAAATTCTCTTAACATAGCACCTTTTAACTCTTTACATGTATGCTACAGAGGAAAACCAGGCTCCCAGTCTGATGAGATTGGTAAAGTCTCTGAATTAGCTCAAGGAGGTCATGGATGCCTAGAATTTTAAGTTTGTCCACTTCTATTTTCCGAATGATGAGAAAAATTATTTTGAGGCTTTTTGCAATTACTGTGGTTAATTAGCATTCCCTGATAATCATCCCTGTAATCTACACCAGTTAATTAGCCTCATGCGTAGTCATCTATGTCATTAATTATTCCTGGCTCTCATTTTTCACATGGAGAGTATGGGGGCACTGCGCACATGTTTTTTTCATTACACTTTATCATCATCACACTAAACAAACCACCACAGGGCTTTGAGTCAGTTGGAACGAGGCAGAAACGAAGGAGGTTTTTCCCAAAGTTGGAGTTTCTGCTAGCAAACGCCATGCCACTAATTTTACATTCCTCTGAGTTCTCCTGGAAGCCATAGGGATTTGGCTGAACTTGCCCCAAAATGCTCATTTCCAGCATTTCTTACCATTCCAGCCCGGCGGGCGATGACAGTGTGGAACTGCCCATCAGACACCCTCTTAGCTGTGGTGAGCTTGTAGGTGCCACTGCCCAGGTTGTAGGAGAACCTCAGCCTCCCTCCCACGATTTCCAGGGCCAGGAATTCCCCCCGCTCTCCGGTTTGGTTGTCGTAGTTATACAGCAGCAAAGCGTTGCTCTTTATGGTGGCAAACTTTATGTAGATGTAATTATTGTTGGCATCCATACTGGGAAACTCCATGTAGGACAGCTCTTCAAACCCATAACTGTTGAGCTCGCAGTGGTTCCCAAAAACACCTGAAAAATGAAAAGCGAAGTCTGGAATCGGGGAGGTTTTCCTCAACGTGCATTCTCCCAGGAATGATGTGTGGATGTGCTCTCCACATGGCTGTGGAACCTCTAATGTACAACTAAAATCACACAACCAACAGAAGAATGCTATTACCCACAGCTGGGTGCTGAGGTACATTGCAATTAAACTTAAAAATCGAGTTACAAAGGACAGATGCATCTATCAGAAAGCATTTCATCGAGCTCTGTTGCTTCCTTGGAAAACACCAAACCCAGCTAGTTTGACAGCTCTGACAAGACCTGGTTGTTAATTATCATCAGGCTATGATTAATCTATTAATCCAGCTATGGAAATAAATGTGCAAGTTGAGTTTATTTTTTGCTCTGCAGCTGTTATCTGAACTGTTTCTCACTGGGGGGTTCATTTTTTATACTTATGAAATAAGCATATGTGTGATTAAAATATTATGTCTTTGCACATTTTTACTGATATGAATATTTTGGTGCATTCTACATAATTCTTTTCATATCTCTCTCACATAATTTCCCTTGATTTTCATTTTATTGAAGCAACAATGGGAAAAAATCCTGATTTAATTTATGAATATCAGCTACATTTACAATGGAAATTAATAAACCCTGAGGAAATGCACAATAAAGGAAATGAAGGGAATTGAGAAATTATTGCACATGTTAATAGAAAAACTCACTCAGCATTAGTTAGAAACGCATATTGAGAACTATATTTTTATGAGAGGGTTTTAAGCAATTTAAAACACTGTAGATGATTTCTGTACATTTCTGGTTTTTTTATTAATCTGTTACATTTACTTTCATACTTTTCCATTTGAACAATGGCAATTCTGGATTAATCTGCATTCAGAATCAATCTCGCTGCAATTGTGTCATGATGCCTTAAAATATCCACGCAGTTCTATGTTTTTGTTGGGTTCATTCCACAAACCAAATCTGGGGTAATTAAATTCTAAAAATTATGAAACTATTTTGGCACTAGTATATGCTTCTCTGATGCAAAATACTGATGATATAGTGGTCTTACTCTTCAGCTCCACTCAAAGTGCCTGTTATTCATCAGGAGAGCTTTGTTATCATCATACCTCCTCCTTAAGGCAGACTGAACTTTGCATATTCTTGGTGGTGAAGGTACTTTAGCCCTGAGCCAGCTGTGGTTGAGCTAAATTTCTTCTTTAGGAAGTCAGTGGTCTCGATTTAAGTATTTCAAGCATACATTCTTACTTTTGGACAGTTATCTTTATCTATCTAATAAGAAATAATCTTTCTAATTTTTAGGCACTGAGTTGTTTGGCCAGGTCTTATGTTTTTGTGTGAGAGAGAAAGGATTCTGCTACTAAGTGGAATGACAAATATGTATTTCTAGTAAAATGTCTAATTTTCTTTTAAGAAAAATGAGTTAATTGAACCTCTAAATACATGCAGTTTTTCCAAATCTTGAATCATGTTCAAACCAGAAATCATTTAAGCAGGTAAAAATAAATAGAAATCTGAATAGGGAAAGGGGAGATGAAGAGGAGAGGAGGAGGAGAAGGGTACTCACCAAAGGGACAGTGGCAGAAATACCCCTCCAGGCCACTTTGGCAGGACCCACCATTGAAACAGGGGTTGCACTCACAGTAGTTGACAGTGGAGTCACACGTTTTCCCTGTGATGAGGGAACAAAAGCAATTTCCAGGTCAGACTATGCAGGGAAATAGGGAAGGCAGGCTGGTGTTGTAGGCAATGAGGTTATGAACCAATGCTGAACTCATGACCAAGAGAGAGTGCCAGGGACCATCTCTGGGATGGAGACAGGAATCACAGACAGGATGCTGGACTGCTCCCAGCACTGTCATAGGCATAAGGTGTAGCCCAGAGAAAATAACTTTACTTTTCAAGTGCCTCATTGTGATTACAGGTACTGGTGGACTGCTGTTTTAAATGAATTGAATTTTATTTATTTTATTAACTGATGTCTATAAAAGAGAGATCATGCAATTAAAGGCAGTGCTGAACTAAAGAACTGTAAAAATGCATCTTTTTTTCTCCCTGTTGAGCGCAATATACTCATGAGTGCAAAGGAGATACAGACAGCCCTTGCTGGACCCTGCACAAGCAGGTCATATTGAACAGAGGCTGCTATTGTACATTATATGATTTTTCTTATTTTTCCTCATCAATTACAACCTCCTTCCTGACTTGGAGAGACCACAGTCCTCTGGAGCTAAAACAAGCTACTCTGGATACAGTCCTTTCCTAAGCAGACATTGTCACATGTGGTAAATATTATTCCCCAGAGAACAAACTGAAATCACATAATTCATTTCAGCAAGGAAGGGAACCAAGAGAAAAAGTGAAGATTTTAACAGACACCAAATACAGACACGTGTATTCTTTACACAAAACTAAAACTTTCTTTGTATGGAAACTTTAACTACCAAAAATATTGCTCTTCCTTTCTAAGGTTTTTCAGTGCTTGGCTTTGATGAGTTTAGCAACACTTCCAACTACATCCCATTTTTGGAACCTGCCTTCCTGTAGCCAGCAGTGCCAGCCTTCACTGCCTGTGCTCAGCAAAACCTTCTAAGTATTGCTATGTTTGTCCTCCCTTTTTCACTGCAAAAAAATTCACAAAACCAGCCATGGTCTTCCAGACTTCTCCTGAACTTCATCTCAGCCAGGCTACACGCACAAAGCAAGGGCTAAGACTGTTTTAGTGCTTCTTTTTGTGCTGGTAATTAATTATTTTATTTTTTACACCATATGCATACGTTTAAGTTAAAAGTACAACATGAGCCTGCACAGAGGGTGTCCGTTCTTGTATGTCACATATATCTTGTAATTTTACATCTCCCATGACAGGAATGCACAATAGGCAGTCCTCAGAGGTTGCTGTTTTTAAGCAGTTTAGTTTCTAGGCAGTTTTAAGCACTGTAGAAAGCCAGGACTGTGCTTTAAGAACTCTGCTACCCTTTTCAGAATTCAACAACTTGAGTCACCTAATGAAGAAAACCTCGTTTAATCCTCCCCTCTTCTACTTCTCTGTTTAACCTACAGTTTGCAAGCAGCTCTTCCATGTGAGCAGCAGCTCTCCATGTGTGACTGCAAGCAGGATGGAAATGGAGCGCTGGAGGATTCCTGCGGTTAATACGTCACTTGTAGATGCACCATAAATCCAGGAAACTTTTCCAGTGTCTGAATCTAATTACGCTTTGGGGGTATTTATTTATGTTTTATTCTCTAATGGGCATGACTGAAGGATGAGCTAACTTTTTTATGTGAGATTTTGCTGTTTTCTTTGTTTTCAATTTATGGTCCATAGTAGAGATCTTTGACTTACGAAGGAGAGCACATAGCAAGAGTGAGACAGACATGCTTAAAATAGCTCAGTGATGTTGCTTAGTTTTCACAAAAATCAAGTGTAGCTAAAAAGGCTTTACTCAGATTTTTGCAGTTCAGTCTAACTAAACAATCTTTTTTTTCCTCAGTTAAACATAAAATCTGGCACATTTGCTGAGTCAGCAAGAGAATATGGATACTTATTTCAGCTGCACTTTAGCAATGAATCACAGCATCTTCTCTATGCTTAACTATTGTTTGAAGAGTTCTTGAAACCAACAGAAGTGTGTTAAGAACAACAGAATTATGGAATCATAGAATGGTTTGGGTTGGAAAGGGCCTTAAAAATCATTTTATTCCAACCCCCTACCATGGGCAGGGACATCTTCCACAAGACCAAGTTGCTCAAAATCCCATCCAAATTTTCCTAGATGAAAATTGAAGTTAGCTGAGTTTATAGATCAATTCTCATCTGAAATTCTGAAAGATGCAAGGCATGCATTTCTGCATCAGAAAAATCTTTTTCTGAAGACCATGAAAATTAAGAGAATGCTGGATAATTGGTAACAGACAGCATTCAACATTTATCATTCATCACCTCCAGCTGATGTTATCACAGGCAGGGGCTTATGCAAAAATCTAAGTTCCTCAGACTTTTTATTTTTTAATTGAAAAATGTAACAGGAACAGATACCAGCTGAATGCTCTTGAGCTAAGATTTCAGCTGATTGGAGAGTTTTAGCTTTTATGGTTCTCTGTGTCCATCTTTTAAAGTGGTTGCTCTAATATTCTAATCTTGCATTTGAAATAACTTCACAAACCTACATTCCTTCATCTTAATGAATCCTGGAAAACAGGAAATGAAGGGTTCAAAGGAAGGGCAGACAACTACTGTAAATCTCCAAGCATATTCCCTCCAGAAAGTGATTATTTTAAAAACAAAACCTGTTCATCATTAAGAGATATAATTATAACAGATTGTTCCAACCCTAATGATGTTGCTCTGAGGTAATCAGTCTTTATAATCCTATCCAGTGAAAAGAATGCCATTACCTTTTCCAGTATGATGAAGTGAAATGCAGCTGACAAAACACAGTAAATCAAGAAAAAGTCAGACTCTCAGTTTTCAGGTACACCATTATAAAGGTCTACAGCTCATGTACTCTAATTTACAGTGAACAGAGTCTGTCCCAGAAAATACTAATTTCTACTTGCATGCAGTACCATGTAAATGTTATTTTTTTTACCAAGCATGCAAATTCAATTATGAGACTGTATTTTCATTCCAACAGAAGCAGCAGAGCTATGTATATGGAGAACTGAATTAGAAATCCACTATTTTGGATGCTTCTTTTTTTGTTGAGGCACTCAAGGCTTATATTCATGAAGAAACAGTTTGGGGCTTTATTTTTACGTCCACTGTGGCTATCTTTAATCACATATGAATGCAAATTAAGAGCCCAGGCAGCTGTGTTCTCTTACTGTTGGCTGTATAATAAAGACATAAGAGCCTCTATGTCAAGCATTCTCAAACAATCAGTACACTGACATTTGTTTGCAGAACCTATTGAATATTTAACTTGAAGAATTTCAAATATGCTTTTGCAGACATAAAATGTCTAAACATACTGTGTGTTAATTGTGATCTTATCTAATAAGGTCTGTTGATATTAAACTCCAAAGATATTTTTTGTCTTTTAATTACACTGGTACCATTTGCTTTCTGTCTTGATCAATTAATCTCAGGACACTTTAATAACTCTTGATTCTGCAATGGCCAACTGATCAAACAACATCTGACTCCCAAATAGAAACGTCTGCCTCAGTGGCAGTCTATTTCAAGATTATTTGTGTTGACAAGGAGTTTAAGAAAGCTCCTATCAGATGCCACATTTAATTCATGGCATGAAGGAAATCCAACACTTCAAACTGTTAGAGTCTCTCATCACATTCCCTCGGTAAAAATACTCATCTTTTTTTTTAACTTGTCACATGCAGAGCTTAATTTTTAGCTGACATAAGGGTTGAGCGTTAAGGTACGAGCTTTAACACCAGAAGAAATCAGCTAGATGCTTCATAAATGTTTCAAATTACAGTCTAGAGGCATACACTGGAGTTTGCTGCAGGAGCTAATGAAGTGTTTTGCTTCACTGCAACAGCAAACACATACCCATGAACTCTCTGGTGCTAATGACCTCAAGAGTTACAGGCAGAGGTGGCCTAGAATTATTTTGCTATGCTCCTGGCAAAATAATTTGATGTGCTAATACAACATGAAATAAAATCCTGGATTGGTAACTTAATTAGAACTGCTTGTCAATTAACAACAACTTCTCCTGACCTGAGGCTCATGAGCATATTTGTGAGGTCCATGCAGAAGATCGATCTCATCAGCATCCTTGATATTGCACTGAACATGTATCCACTGCTACAGCTGTGATTTAAATTAGGTAGTTACACCTTTACTTTGAAATTTATTAACTTTCTCCTCCATTCTCTCCTGCACAGATCCTCTTTAAGTAAAAAATCCCAAAGGAACAGTGAATCCCCTAATCCCTACATGGGTTACAGGTGAGCTGTGGGGTGGTGGTGGCAAGTTTCACACCAGAATGGACACAGCTGTGCTGAGCTGGGCTGCCCTGGGGCTTCTGCAATACAGAAATACTCCTTAGGAAAGGCACTGAAACCCTTACCTAATCTTTTCTGGTTAGACTTTTTTTCCAGATTTCTATTAAAAGTGGCTATAAGCACTGGTTAAAATTGTTCAGACCTTCCTTAAATATCCTACTCATGGCAGAAGCGAAGTTCAGCCTGCTTTTCTAGGGTTACAATGCTGCTGTGTTTGAATGTGTAATAAATATCAGAGAAAAAGTACTCAGAAGGGGCAGGAATGCTGAAGACATTTCTGAGCTTAATGAAAAAAAAATGGCAAAAGGACAAAATACAGAACAGAGAGGTTGACCATTTTGTCTGAATTCTGGCTTTTCCCACATCCTTCATCTGTTTTCTGTCCTGAAAGCAATTTGGGGCAGAGGCTGATTTTCTTGCTTGGCACACTTCTACTAGCAGACTCGAAATGCTCCCACAATATGCATAACAACAACATGTACAGAAAAATCATACTTAAGCATTAGAAATGGTTTCCACACATTTAAAAAACTTAAACAGCTCTTGCAAAAATCTTTCTGTTCTGATGCAAATCAGGTAAGTGAGATTTGCCTTGGGAAAGAGCTAAAATAAAATAATATTGCAGGGACCTGGTCTTCTGAGTTTTCACACTATTAATACTTAATTTTGCATGACCTCTTAATCTACTGGGGGTGCTTGTATTCTGACAATCTCAGGCTAAGAAGGCACATCTCATCATCTTTTCTGGACTGTGAGGTGTAGAGGAGTAAAAGCTTACCTGTGTACCCGGTTTTACAGACGCAGTGGAAGCTCCCTGGGAAGTTCTGGCAGGCAGCACCGTTTTTGCAGGGGTTGGAAAGGCACTCGTTGACGTCCCTCTCGCAAGCCATGCCGGTGAAACCCTCCAGGCAGCTGCAGGAGAAGCCCCCCACCAGGTTGTGGCAGGTGCCCTCGTTGTGGCAGGGCGACGGGAGGCACTCGTCGATGTCGGTCTCGCACAGGCTGCCCTCGTAGCCCGGCAGGCACCTGCACACGAAGGGCCGCAGGGGCTCGTTGGCAACGATGATCACAGGGATGCTCTCGTGGGTCTGCAGGGCCGGGCCCACCGCCAGCCTCCTCAAGCAGCTCCCCCCGTTCTGGCAGGGGCTCTGCAGGCACCAGTCATGGTCCACGGCCTCGACCCGCACCCCGCTCTGGCGGAAGAGGACGTCCTTGATGCTCTCGAAGAAGGTGGCCACACCGCTGGGGTTCACGTACTGGTTGTTGGCGCGCTTGACGGCCGCCATCAGGAAGGTGTGGTTGCTGTCCTCGTAGAGGCCGTAGAGCTGGATGGCCGTGCCCAGCCCCGTCAGCTGGGAGCTGGCGATGCGCAGGAAGTGCAGGTAGTGGTTGGTCAGGAAGTCCCGCACGCCGTGGGCGCTCAGGCGAAGGAGCACGCTGTTGTCGATGGTGGCGTTGCTGAAGCCCGCAAAGAAAATCCGGACGCTGCTGGTGACGGCTCCGTGCAGCCCGTCATTGCTGAGGACAGCCAGGTCAAACGTGCCATCCGTGGACCTCGCCTGCGAGTGCAGCTCACAGGTGCCCCCCGGAATGCTGAAAAGGCTGGTGACCCCTGAGGTGAGGGAGCACTGGAAGCTGTCTAGCACGTCTGGATCCTGCGGCTTTACGTTGCCCAAAATTCCACCTGGGAAGAGGTTGCCATAATAATGAACAAAGATTTCTACTGTTCTGGGCTGAGATGGATTGTCGTTTTGGTCTATTACCTTGATCTGCACAGTTCCTGTGGAAGACATCTGAGGAACGCCAGAGTCTCTCGTAATCACTGAGAGGTAGAAATCACTGATTTGCTCCCTGTCAATCTCCCTCGTCGTTGTCAGGACTCCAGCAGTGCTGAGGCTGAAGTAGCTGGTGGCAGGGCCAGTGCTGAGCAAGTAATATGTGAAAGGACCTTGGTTGGGAGGGAGATCGGGATCTGATGACTGAAGTGTCATCACCAGAGTTCCTGCGCGGTTGTTCTCCAGGACTTCTCCTTGGCTGGTGGACAAGGTGGGGCCGTTGTCGTTGATATCTTCCAAAGTCACCAACAGAGAGGCACTTCCTGTCGCAGACGGCGTTCCCGAATCAATGGCCAGCACGGACAGGTTGTAGACAGGCAGTGTTTCTCGATCCAGCTCTGCAGTGACTGTCACCTGTCCCGTCTGGGGGTTGATGGAAAAGGCGCTGTTCTCGTTGCCAGACCCAATGAAATAGGAAAACCTGCTCCAGCTGGGGACAGAATCTGAATCAAAGGCACTGACAAATGTGACATGGGTGCCTGGAGGAACACCCTCGCTGATCCGTACATTGTAGGTTCCCAAGGTAAAAACAGGAGGATCATTGGCATCCAGGATTGTGATATTAACAGTTACTTCATCTATGTCTGCACCACGAATGCTCCCCAAATTTTTTGCAAGGACTTTCAAAGAGATTCTTTCTTCTTTTTCTCTGTCAAGAGGTCCTGAAACATAGATCTGGCCGCTTTTCTCATCTATCTGGAAGCCCTTCTTTCTGCTGTTGCCAAAGATGAGGTAGTGGACTTCTCCATCAATTCCCATATCACGATCACTTGCAAAAACTTCACCTACCACAGTACCTTTGGAGGCTGCCTCTGAAACTTCAAAATAATAAAGCTTGGACACAAAACGGGGCACATATTCATTTGTCCCTTCTAACTGGATGTTGACAGTAGCAAAGCTGCACCTCTCTTCATCTGGAACATTAAAAGCCTTTACCGTTAAATGGTAACTCTGCTTTGTTTCATAATCTAAAAATCCCTGGGTGGTGATGGTTCCCGTGTTGGGGTCAATGACAAAGAGGTCGCTGTCTGAGGACTGGATGGCATAGGCAATCACAGCATTAGATCCAGAGTCAGCATCAGTGGCGTTTAAACAAATCACAGTTGTCCCACTGGGGGCATTTTCTAACACAGTGGGGAAATACTCCTCAGGGCTGAATGCTGGGGAGTTGTCATTGACATCAATGACATTAACAGTGACACCACAGTAGCCTGTTCGGGACACCCACCCTCCATCCGTGGCAGCAACAACCAGCTCGTGCTTTTGGTGTAACTCAAAATCAAGTGGTTTGGCTAGTGTCAGTGTACCAGTGGTTGTATTAATAGCAAAGATTCCAGCTTCATTTCCAGAGGAAATATTGTATCTGATTAATCCATTCATAGCGGCATCTCTGTCTCGTGCTGAAACCGTTCTGACCACTGTTCCAACAGAGTAGCTCTCTGGGACAGTAACACTCATACGGCTCTGGGAAAACTCAGGTGTATGGTAGTTTTCTTCTGTCACTACTATTTCAACAGCTACCTCGGATGAGAGTGGGGGATTACCCTTGTCCTTGGCTTTCACTTTAAAAAGGAAGTTTCTGTTCAAATCAGCCATTAGTGAAGATGACACAGAAATCCAGCCTGTACTCCTGTCCAGTCTGAATTTGTTGGTTTTGCTCTCATCAGAGATGAAATACTCCACTTCAGAATTCAAGCCAAAGTCCTTATCATCCACCGCAGTAACTTTAATCAAATTTGTGCCAACCCTGACATTTTTGGTAACAGGAGTGAAATATTTAGGAGCAAGGAAGAGCGGTGCATTGTCATTGCTGTCTACGATGTTTATGGTGACAGTGGTCTCACTCACTAACGGGGGACTGCCCCGGTCTGACGATGTCACGATGAAGCTGTGCCTGTTTATGTTGACATTGCTGGAACCACTGGAGTTTTGATACCTTAAGTACTGCTTGTTGAAAATCTCTCCCGTGGTTGCATTAATGCGAAAGAACTCGGACTGGGATTTTATGAAGTAGAAGACTTGACCATTGGATCCTTCATCTGGATCGGTGGCTGAAACCTGGGTGACCTTCAGCCCAATCCCAGGAAGCTCGGGACACTCCAGGTAATAGGATGGTTTTGTAAAGCGTGGGGCGTTGTCATTGACATCTGTGACAAAGATGGTGACATCTGTGCTCACCGTCCAGCCCGAGTCATGCGCAGAGACTCTGATTCTGTAGCGGTCAGTGTCCTCCCTGTTCAGTGGTCTGCTGATGGTGATGTCCCCCGTGCTGGGGTTAATGGTAAATGGGAGACTCGTATCCCTTATGGAGTACCTGCTGACTGCGTTCACCCCAATGTCCTCATCTGACGTTGTGACTCGCGTTACTGTAAAACCCAGAGGTGCATTTTCAGGCACAGAAGCACTGAATATCTGTGAAAACCTTGGAGCATTGTCATTTTCATCTAAAATATTAATGATAACTTTGACAGTCGTGCTCTGGAGCGGAGTGCCTTTGTCTGAAGCTTTTACGGTTAGTGTGTACTGAGACAGTCTCTCCCTGTCCAAGGGCCGGACACTTCTGATCTCACCAGTGGCTCGATTGATACTGAAACTGTTCTCGGTATTGCCCTCAATTATTTCATAATTTAGCTGTCCATTTAGACCACTGTCTCTGTCGACAGCAGCCACCGTCAGTATCTTCCGTGGGGACAGGTTCTCCGCTATCTCTGCAATGAAGGGATCTCGCTCGAACTCCGGCACGTTATCGTTGACGTCGATCACCGATACTTCCAATTTCTTGTATGAGGAAAAGGGGGGAAAGCCCGTGTCTCTGGCCTCAATCCACACCACGTATTTCTGCACGGCTTCAAAATCTAAAGCCCTCCCAACAGAAAGCTGTCCTGTCACCTGGTCCACCAGGAAGGTGCTGCCCAGGTTACCGCTGGCGATGTAATAGGACAAGGAACCTCCTCTGGATGAAGATCCAGAGACAGTGGTGACAAGTGTCCCGACTGCTTGGTTTTCAGGGAAGGTGAAGGTCTCCTGCTCCGCCTGAACATGAGGAAATTCAGCTTTGTCCACAAACCTGACAGTGACAGTGGTAGAGTCTGTCTTGGGGTACCGACCGCCGTCCCTCACGTGAACGGAAATGGTGACTTCGGACTCTCCTGCCAGTGGTTTTGCAGCCAGGATTGCCCCCCTTGCTGGATCAATGTGGAATTTCTCAGAGTTCTTCCCCACGAGGGAATAATGGAGCTCAGCATTGGAGCCGGCATCTGCGTCGGTGACAGTCACGGCAAACACGAATGAGCCTGAAATGGGGAACAAAGCCAGGTCAGTCCTGTAATGAATGCACTGACTGTGAGAAACATGATGCCAGCCTTTCAGTCAGAAGCACATCCTGGAGCAGCACGCTCTTCCTCACACTGTCATGAAAATGAACTGCTTTTTTCATAAAAAAGTGAGTTCAGCAAGGTGAGTCTGTGAGTCCATAAGACATGCATGCAGCCAAAAGATGTTGAGTTGAAAAACAGGACACTGCACTCAGAGAGATGGACATACAGATCTCAGTAACTGGGAAACAGACCTGCAGCCTTTTGGATGCCTAGTAGCCTTCCTCTAGAACATTCACACAATAAAAACCATAAACCCAGTAAGACTGAATGCTATTTTGATTTTTAAAATTACTCTTAGCCTATTTATCCAAGAAAAAAACTTCACCTTGGAATTCAAGGACTATTAAGGTCACATAAGTGCACAGACAGCATCCATGGACATTTATCCTATACTACCATCTTTTGCAATCCCTTCTCTTCCTATTCCCCGGGTGCTGCTCCTTTGTCCCCACTAGCCCCTCACTTCTAAGAGTAATCCAAGGACAGTAACTAAGAGGACTGCATTTTTAAAAGCACACTGGTAAAATATAAATACAGAACTATTGCACACTAGTACAATAACATGATTACTCTCAGACTTTCAGGTCATTTGAATTTACGCTTCACAATAAGCTTGACTGTATGGGCACCATTTGCATTATCCTCTACATTTGCCCAGGAGAGGCAAGGAGCACCCTCTCTGCAAGGAGAACCCAGGGTGCTCTTCCTCACCAGACTTTACAGATCTAATGCACGGCACGTCTTTAAAATTTGACACTGTCCAACCAATTTACAGAACACTGTTCATGTTTTACTGTTACTAAAATTTAGGGAATACCCTGTTTTGTAAAAAAATCATGCTGTTTTCAGCCTCTCAAGGGAAAATCATTTACAGGCAGGAATGACTTTGACAGCATCCCTTAAAACTACACTTCATGTCACTATTTGTCATGTGCAGTGATTTGTACTCCAGGGCCAGGAATATTTAGACAAGAACAGTATTCAAACCCCTGAAAGAAATGGGACAGGAAGAAGCGAAGATTTTGTGCTTCAGTTATTCAAATTATATCAATATTATTACTAGTTCCCCTTTTTTAACTCAATTTAAAAATACCAGAAAGAAAAGAAAGTTGTAAATAAGAGAAGTGGATACATCCCTAGGCTTTTGCTAAGTTAAAAACAGAGTAAACATAGCTTAGGTTTCTAGTTATAAGAGATTTCATACAAAAAGCACCCAAAAAATATATTGCCAGAAGATATCAGGTGTACCCTGTGTGTACACAGAACCTATGTGTACCCCTCGTGTAAAGAATTTAAAGAAACACCCCAAAACTCACCAGACAAAGGCACTAGTCAGATTACACAAAGTTTCACCAATGCAATAATAAAACACTTTCATAATGTTGTTCTGGAAACAGAGAAGAATTGTAAACAAATCCATTCTTCCATAAAAAGGAGAAGTATTTGCAATTGTTTAAAACTAAATGGCAAAATCCAAGGCATGGAAATAAGCTTTTTTTTCTGTTAAAAGAAAATTTATTTTGTAAACCATTTCTCATGGAATCTTCTCTACATATCCATGTATGTGTATGTATGTGAAAACATGGAACATGAACTGAGCCAGAAATTAACTCCTGCATTGAGTGAAGTAACTTTGATTTGGGTGTAGGCTCCACAAAAGGAAGATTGCTGCTTGAGTACTTTTGATTTTATTTTACTTCACCACCTGGCTCAAGAAAAGGCAACATTAATTAACATCTGACATGGACACAGCATTTTTGGAAGAGGTTGTCAAAATCCTGTTTAGGAATTGCTCAGAAGAGACTTTCAGAAATGAAAACAGGCCATTGTCTTCCTAATCCTGACAAAATAGTAACCTTTTTGAGTGGGTGATTATTTACAGTACACCTACTTCATGTAACTACAGGAACATAACTGAATTTGTATGGGAGGAATGCAATAGAAAAAAATTGCTAATTTGTGGATGGTGAATTGAGGTTTGTTATTCCTCATTCCCATGCAGCACAAAGATAATACCAGGATAACAGCTGCAGAGGAACATCTCAGAAACATTTCTGGTGGCACAGCTTTGCATTTCATTAAGATGTTGCCCAGAGATGCTCTGAATGCCCATCCCTGGATGTGCTCAAGGCCAGGTTGAGACAGGACTTTGAGCAGTCTGATTTTGTGGAAGATGTCCATGCCCACGGCAGGTGGGTTGCTACTAGATGATCCTTAAGGTCCCTTCCAACCCAAACCATGCCACAACTCTCTGTTCATGGCAGTACTTTCATCCCAAGCACTGCCAGCCATGAGGTTACCTGAGGTGGTGGGCGAGGGGACGTGGGTGACGTAGGGGTGGTGCTGGAATTTGGGCGGGTTGTCGTTCACGTCGGCCACGGACACGAGCACGCTGGCGGAGCTGGAGAGAGCCCTGGGCTGGCCCCCGTCGCTGGCCACCACCACCAGGGTGTAGTTCTCCCTGGCCTCCCGGTCCAGGAGAGCGCTGGTGATGATCTGCCCCGTGGAAGGGTTGATGGTGAACTGAGAATTGCCGCCCGTAAGCCTGTAGCTGCTCGAGAGGAAAACCGAGGGGGAAAAACTGGATTAGTATTTCAAAAGGCAGCCTGCTGCCTTTAACCATATGGCCTAATAACCATTTTCTATACTCCTCAGACCACCATGCTAATGGGTATCCATACAGGCAGTGTCCATCTGTCTTCACCATTTTACTTTTCCAAATTTCAAGGCCTGTCATAAATGACATTTCTGGGGATTTCCAAGCATAGCTGTTTAACACATGTTTCTAATACATCAGCTGACTGAGCCTTTGGATGTTTGAAGATACCATTGGACATACTCTCAAAAATGCCACCTGGAGGCATCCTTTAGTGCAGATTTCCCTTGGTTAATTCATTAACTGTTACTCCAAAAGGCTGATGAACCTCTTAACTGAACCCACAGAATATAATTAGAAAAAGTACTGTGTTTTGAAACAAAACAATGACAGTTTTACAAAATAAAATTAACATTTCATATTCATATAGTTTCCTGAAACCAAGTTTTGCTATTCAAGATTTCAATGTTAATTTATAGTAATTCATAGCAAATTAGTAACTACAGAGCTCTGTTAAGAGAGACTAATTGGAACCAGAGTTTTACCCTCAGTGGGTGTATGTGTGTGTGCACACATCCTCTGGTGGGTGTATGTGCGTGTGCACACATCCTTTTGTGATCTGATAAGAGCTGACTGTGTGCTCACTGCAGGCACATCGTAGGGGCTACCTCTGGCTTCCCACCACACTGAGTTTGTCCCTCCTCCTGGAATGCTTACCCAGTGTGTGTTCATACAGAACGAATCTCAAAGATGTGTTTTTAAAGGAACTTGGTTAATAGTACCTTCTTTAATAATTCAGACAATGGACTTTTGAGAAAACAATGGAAAGAAACACTGGCTCAAATGAACAATTCTCATATTCAATATCATAACCCAACACAGCTGTGGTTAGCATTGCTCCTATGCCAGAGCACAGCAGCAGCTTTCCTGAGGTTTGATTCCTATGAAAGATTCAGAATAAAATGGCTTTAATGAAGGAGATTAATATTCCTATCTTCACCTCTTTAAGACTGGAACAGGTTATGACAGCAACATTAACACAGCCCAGAAGCTGCACCGAGAGGGTTGAGAGCCAGGCTGTGTAATAAGCCGTGGCAACTTCTCCTGCTCAGTCATTAATCTCTACACAACGCCACAAGCATACTTTAATTGCTTAATTATGATATAATGTGATGGCCATATGCAATTATTCTCCAGCCATAGCAATGTGCACCTAGAATAGAAAGAATGTGCACAATGCCTAAAGCACCTCTTAAATTTCCCTAAACAGCAGCACCAGGCACATTTCATCTGTGATTTGCAGTGATTTAACCCTGAGTGGGGTATTGCAGACATAGAAACTTTCTCTTCTGTGTTTACACAAATATGTAGTGGATCAAATGTTAGCACTGGAAAGATACCATGATTTTATTTCTTTTTTAAAAAAGGAAATAATAAAGACATATTACATCTGTCATAAGATATTCTGAATTATATCTGCATGTAAACCAACTGGACAGTGTACATGTGTCTCAACATAACTGAAAAAAATCCAAACTCAATCCAAAAAAAACTAAACAGAACCAACACCAAAAACCCCTTGAAATTCTAATGGTGGCAAGTGGCATAAAAGGAATTTGATCCAAACACTTAAAATCTGGCCTTTTGACTCTTATGTCTGCCCTCTTTAACAGGACTGCTCAAGTGTGCACTGCCATTTACAACCTCATCACCCTCCTTTAATGACTTCACAGGTTATCACCAGAAACAAGAGAATAAGAGCTGGCATGTATGGACAAGCGACAGTTTTGCAGAATATTAAACACTTCTTTCAAAACACAGCACATTTTTTGACTTTACGTGAAAATGTTAGCCAAGGATTTTAAATATCCCTTTTGGAAACCGAAGGTTTAATTTTGAACAGACTCTAACAGACTGAAAAGGAGTTGTGAGTACTCAGCACCTCTGACAAGACGACTGTACATGTTCTGGTCCTTCTGGCTTTCACCAGTTTTGTAATACCACTCATACTTTAGGATCTACTTTAAATGCTGAATTTGGACAAGTTCCGTCCAAGAAAAACAAAGTCTGTTCCCGAGCCTAAAGAGTGTAAAACAAAACCTGAAAACAATGTTTTAATAGCTACTTACGAAGGGAAAAAATATTTTTATCAACTAATTCTGTGATGCAGTACTGAGTGAATGACAAAGACTAATGGCAGAGATAGTAAAGCAATTTAACCACACTAAAGAAATCCAAGAGCACTCTGATAATTTCTGATTACGGGACACAATCATTATAGTCATTCATGCTTTGCATGGAGCTCTTTTTTTTTATAAAGGAGATTGCCAGAAATACCTTCTTAGACTATGAGTGAACAGAATGAAAAGCTTCATTGTTTCACAATATAAAAAAAGGTAATTTTGGATGATTTTCAAATATCTAAAGATGTCTAAACATCGAGCTTCTATTTTTGGCTCATAGCTAGTTTGAAAGAAAATATTTCAGTATTTTATAGACATTGCTTTGCCATAACATATTTCTGTTCTATTTTACTTTTAAAATAAGTGACACAGTGGTATTCTTATGCTCTTTGAAGAAGGAACTGAGGTGAACTAACAAAGGTAAATAAGGAAGCTACTTTTACATCCTGCTTTGTGAGTTTGGAAACAGTGATTGTTTGCAACTATTTAACGATAGTAAAATGTGGTAAGATTAAGAACTAATACAAATTTGCTTTGCATTCCATTCGCAATGTATCTGTCCTCAGTGGATAATCTTCATCCTGTCACTGCCACTCAGCATCTTCATTACTCTTGTCTGTGAAACTGGGAATGGCCCGTGTTCAGTCCAGTGCCCAGTTAAGTTCCATCAACTGAGCCCCACAATCCCTTTGTCATGCAGTGCAAAAATGCCAAATTCCAACCTTTTACTGGTCTCCTGAATGGCATCAGCTTTATGCCTTACCTTGGGTAATTCTCATGCTAAACTGAGGACATTAACTGACCAAAGCTTTACTCAAGGAGCACATCTGCTTTCAGTGAAAATTGCTCCCTACATGAAAAGGTGTGAATGCAGCAGCAAGGTAGGTAGTGGGTGCAGGTGCAAACTAAACTGGTTTGCTTTTCACCCAGTAAAAAAAAAAAAAAAAAAAAAAAAAAAAAAAAGTAACTCCACAACTCTATTTGTCCTCAATATAACTCTAAAAACCCATAAACATCAAAAAAGACAGATTTGCCTGAGTAATTTAGTTACACACATAAAGCTGTTCTACTTTGTTCTTACAGCTTTAAGGCACGCTGGTGATGGACACTGGGGAAAAAGAAATCTTCAGGCAAGACATGAGGCAGTATTACACGGAGCAACAGTAATCGACCTACCTAATAACAGCATTTGCAGAAGCATCAGCATCCGAGGAGTTTACGAGCAAAATATCTGTCCCCGTGGGAGCATCCTCCGGAACAGTGGCGAAATAAGTGTCAAAGGCGAACGTGGGGACATTGTCATTGACATCATCCACTGTGACAGCAATGGTTCCAGTGCCAGTGAGGGCAGGAGATCCTGCGGGGAAGGGGGGATACAAAGTGCTAGAGGTTACAAACACCAGCATGCTAATCGGAGGTCTGCCAGCCCCGATTTAGAGCCGAGCGCTTGAGCACGTCACAGTTCACAGAGCAAGAAAGCCAGCGCAAAACTGAGGACAGGCTCAGGCTTGTTTCAAAGTCATCTTGACATAAAGTACAAGTTGTGAAAGACAAAAAAAAAAAAAAAAAGGTATTATTTTTCTTGATCTGTCTAATTCCAGAAATATTTTGTAATACAAGCTCAGTGGAAAAAGATGGTCTGGGAACTGCTCAGAAATCCTTCCTGTAACAATTAGGACCAATTTGAAGATGTGGTTGACTTTCCTATTTCTCTGTGAAAAGACCTTCAAAGGTGGCACGCTGACAGACGTGAAGACTCCAGCCCTCAATTTATTCATCCACAGAACAAATAGAGTGGAAACAGTGGCAAAACCCAGCCTTCCGTGTGGCTTTTCCACTGCCGGTCGCAGCCCTGACCTGGGGAGACCTTCTGGGAGTGGGTGAGAAGGTTGCAGTGAGTCTCCAGCCCTGCTCGGACTCATTCTCTCCGCAGAAGCAACCATCTATAGCAGCAAATAATGCTCGCTCCAATGGGATACTGCCTTACGGGAAATTGAACTGAACTTAGTTAACCCAGGGCTTTCATCCTCCTTGTTATTCTAAACTTAACTCTGATGAGCAGCAACAAGCATGAAATAGCATGTTTATTCATGTGTAATCTCTCAGTATTTGTCCTCTTAAGCTTTTCCTTTGTCAAATCCAAAAAAAAGACAATGGAGACTTTTACAAGTTCATGTTAGTTTTGTCAGTCCATTCATTACACTTCTTTTCAGCCAAGAATCAGCAAGACATCTTCTGCTAACCAAACTCTTCCCCTGGAAAAATGGGATTGTTCCCTTCTTTGAATGCATAGGAATGAGCAGGAAAAAGTGATAGCAGAGCATAAAACACCCAAGTTATGGCCCCTTTTACTCAAAAGACAGATGATGACCGCGCCTGTTTCACCCAAGATTGCATCGGCTCCCCCCTCCATCTCAGATACAACAATTCAGCGTTTGCTGGACTGGGAAGAAAGGGAGGAAAATGGAATGCTTTGGGCCAGAGACTGGTGGAGTCCTTGCCGTGAGGCAGGCGAATTACACAGAGCTGTCACTTGATGGAAGGCAGGCCGCCCCGTGTGACTGCCCCAGCCCTTCCAGCCCCGCCGATGATTGGGTCACTGCTATCCAAGGTTATTGCTGGAGATCAACCTCAGGGCTGGGAAGGAGGCAGGCTCTGCTCTTGGGTCTCATCTGCTCCTGGCAAGGGCTCCAAACACAAACTTCTTATATAAAAGGAGAAAAAAGAACCCATTTTCCCACACGTTAACCCTTGAAGGCTGAAGAAGCAATGCAGGAAGAAGTTGGGAGCAGCCTCAGCATGGTAAAGGAGGATTTTTCACCACAAAAAGCTTTGCAGTAATGTGGTTTAATGCCC
This sequence comes from Sylvia atricapilla, assembly GCF_009819655.1. Classification (NCBI taxonomy): domain Eukaryota; kingdom Metazoa; phylum Chordata; class Aves; order Passeriformes; family Sylviidae; genus Sylvia; species Sylvia atricapilla. The sequence continues at coordinate 67,231,250 of NC_089143.1, forward strand.
AAATGGGCTGAATGACAGAGCTTCCAGTTGAAAGGTGTTATAAATCTCACAAGGCTGCGTTTGGAGGCTGCTGATCAGAGGGGAAGGACACAACGCCGAGGAAAAACGTGCAAGCCAAGGAGTATAGGTTTCACATCACACAATAGAAGCCTTTCTCTGCTCTAGTCTGAGGTAATTCACTCTGCCAATTAATACGCCTTCAGCCAGGAGGGTTACATTAAGGCAATAAGTCTGACTCATTTTTTAGCCTTTTTCTTTTTTTTAACTCGTGATTTTGTCATTTAGCCAAACACATATAGATAGAAAAGCCTGCAAAAGTGTTCTTGATTGCTGAAATATTGCCTGTGAAGTGTTTATTATTACTGCATTAAATGAAAGAGAGTCCTCAGCGGCATTTGCTGCGTGTGTCATCAAGCTCTGGCCTTCCAAGCGCATTTTATTGACATTCATCTCGCAGCTAATGAAATGAAAGGTTGAAAGTTGTAAAGTTTCGCAGCTGATTAAACAATTTATATATAATTCAGAAATTAATCTCGGGTAAGTCACATTCAAAGAGCTTCAGTAATGCAATCCAGCCTGAAAGAGAAAGCTAACTCACAGCTAAAACCTGAAACTCGCTGCTTAAAATGTCTTTGCTAAGACAAAGCCAAGGCTAGAAAATTCACACCAAGAGTTTAGTCACAAAAATGAACAGAGGTGGCAGCGCCTTTAGATCCCAGCCCTTGCCTCATGCCCCAATCACTTATTCTCCAATTTCCCTTCCTCCCTGGAAGTGTCTACAAGGCATCATGCAGCGCAGTGTGGGCTCATTTGTGTCATCCTCAGGGAAGGGACTATATCAGCCAAGGCTGAGCACCACACCAACAAAATCAGCTGGGCTAACATAAGACCTCATCAACCTTAGCTTGTGGCTGCAGAGTGCTCACAGAGACATCCCAGAAGTCCCATATTAATTCCGCGGTTTGTAACATCCCAAGTCACTGCTCTTTGGTTCAAAACCCCAAACCTTTCTCATCTTACTTGGATGGAAAAATTCACGTATTTACATTGGTTTCCTGTCTGTGTAGTTATCCAGATATGTGTTTTTTCCTCTAAGTAAAATATCACGTCCACAAATTTACTCCTTTCTTCTGTTACACCAAAAGACAAAGTTGCAATTTCACAGAGAGTCCTCAAAGCTTTTACTCAGTTGAAATTAAATGACTAGCTCACATTTCTGCAGTTACTGAGAAATATAAGAAGAGGAAATTACAAATGAAGTAATTTCATATGGAAAAGAAATAGCTCGGGGCCAAATTTTACCGTCCTCAGTGAACTTCTAGTGAAAGCTGTGCTTGCATAAGGACCACAGAATTTGGCCCTTGGTAATAAGCAGGTTCCACAAAATGTACATGCCATATTTGTGGTGAGAGAAGTAGTTTCCATGGTCAGGCTGAGTTCCCAGATTTCTTAGTTTTGCTTCAATGGCAAATCTTCCCCAAGTCAGTTAATTCTTATTATGGTAGAGCATCACCCCTATTTCATTCAAACTACTCTTAATATTTTGCATAAATAAGTGCAGTAAATTTAGTGTAAATTCTGCAATATTAGCCAAACACACAAGATGACCCCAAACCATTCCTAATAAACCAGACATGTTACAACCTATCTAAAATTGCTGTACATAGCCACACAAGCCTCTGAGTACTTTTAAGAACAGCCCTGAGGGCTAAAGCCACAAAGAAACATACACTTTTCCCTTAGTGAACTTGCATTAAAAATTTCTACGATTTTTCACGTTAGCCTGAACTACTTTTCAGCAGAAGCAGCAAGTACTTCTTTGTCAGACACTCCTCATATAGAGAATTTCTCTAGTGTTATACAACTATTTTTTCCCAAAAAAAATTTGGGGGGGATTTTTTTTCCAAATCCCAAAATACTATGTCTTACAGAGTCTTAGAATATACATGCTGGAAAAGAAGTTTTCTAGAAGTATGGAGGAGAGAAGGAACCACCAACAAAAGACCATAAAATTGACTATGTGCACTAAATGGGAGAGATTGAATTGGCTGTTCCCATTCAGTGAGTATCAAATCTTTAAAATTCAGAAGACGGTGCCATTCATATATTATTGCCATTGTGATAGTGAATTTCCCATCTCTGTGTGCTGGGGTCTGTTTCTGTGAGCTGCACAGTTTATTTTATAGGTGGTAGCTGTACATATACACTAAGCAGGCAGTCCCACAAACGTCCACACACGTCACTGTAGAAATAGAGATTAACCTGGGACAGTGTCAAAACAGTAACGCTGAGTTCAGGGGGGAAAATTGCTTCCCACGGATATTCTTCCAAAAATTTCAGGGTTTTTTTGCTTACATCTGCAAGTAAACATGTGTCTGGGGATGAAGAGAAGGAGCAGACCTTGGGAGCCTGCTCCTCGGAGGCCTGTGGTGGTGGGTGTTACAGAGAGAGGTTATGAGAGGCCACCTTGGGCTGGGGCAGCTCTGGGCTGGGGCTCCCCTCTCTGCTGGGGACACTGGGGGAAGTGACATGAAGAATCAGCTCTGGGGAGTGTGGGCCAGGATGCCTCTTGTCCCAGCAAGATGGGACTGGCAAAAGACTATGAGCAGGTTTTTCTGCTCCATTCTCCCATGCCTGCTTGAGGCTGATCACCGCAAGAAATATGATGGTAATTGCAATTTTTTACCTTAAAAATCGCAACAAGCAGTCTCAGTTTGATTCCTCTCCCTGTCCAGGAGAGGTGGGATGAAAAATACTGGCTCTGTGCAGTAATTCAAGTAGAAGAAAAGAAACGGAATGCAGAAAGGTGACAATGGGGAGAAATACCATTGAGCCTGACAATCTCTGCTTTTCAAATGCTGCATAACCAGCAAAGAGAGGTCAGTGCACCTTTCTGGATGAACTCATCATAAGGCACTCACTGCCTTAACTTGTGCAGATGCTTCAAAGACACAAAGTCACCCACAAGGGATGCACCTAAAGATTGCTTTCACTTTTGCCTTGGGCTATCCTTCATCTTCCCTTGGAAGAAGAGAGCACCATATGCTTGTCCCTTGCTCTGGGAATGGGGAAGGTGGGCTGTTTGGGCTCCCTGGGATCCCCACACACATGGCAGTGTGTGCTCTGGTACATGTTCAGCTCTCCACGCCACATCTGGGTGACTGAGGAATGATCAGAGAACTAAGTGCACTGCAGCAGCAAGAAAAAGCCATGAAAGGGGACTTGCAAAGCCATTTAGGTTCTTCAAGAAAGCTCAGGAAAAGATGATGCTGCTGGAAATTATCTCAGCTGCGTGGTGCTGTTTGGCTCACAGCAAAAATTAGAAATTGGAGAATGTGTCCAGCACACCATCCACATATTGTTTGAAGCCTTAATGGTTTCTAGGTCCTGTCTGCACCATGCTTAGCACAGCAGATAGTAAAACCATCATTCCTTTCAGAAACCAGGAACTCAGAAGTTTTTGCCAGCATTAAAGCATCAAAATCATGTGCTAGAAAATGAACAATAAACTTAAGCAAAAAACCACAGATACACTTCACTAAAAAAAAAAAAAAAAAGGATTAAAATTAAATAAAATAATCTAAATGACTAATCAAGCCTCATCCTGCAGGCAGTTTACCATGTTTTGTGGTAAATTAAACACATCATTATCCTGAAAATTGGAAAGCGATTTAGCAGAAATGGAATTTTTGCCTCAGTGAAATGTGTTGCTTTGCAACAAAGTGGATTTCACTTCTCCAGTTAAACACTCAGTGAATGAGTCCCAGGACTAGGAGTTGTATGTGTTATCACAGAGAATTAACTTTTTCACTCAAGTAAACAAGGCCTTTCTCACAATAAAGTGGCTAATCTTTCTGAATGCATTTAAATGCAGATGGAGTGTGCTGAGCCTCACTCAAATGGTGAGTTTTAAAATAAATACAGAGCTAGATTAAGTGAAAATGCAACTACCCTGCATTAGACTTTGCATTTCTAGTGCATACGAAGCTTTGCTTGGACCAGGGATGACTTCAACTAATTTTCCAAGAACGCAGAAGAAACTGGGTCTTTGAAATGAGAAAAAGTAGTCCTTTTTACAAGATTGCACCACAAATATTTGTCCTGGCGGGGTATGTTGACTGTGCTTTGTTTTCTTCTTACTCAATTTTTCACCACAGGCTGCCATGCTAAGTCTTAAAAAAACTGGTGAACCTAGATTATTTTCAGACAAAAGCTGAAATAAGTGGCTAATAAAAGATAATAAAGAGTTAGAAGCAATCTGTGCTCTCAACCAGTTCAGCGGGTGACAGAATGTGACCATGCAGGAAACTCAGATTTTCAAAATTTCTGAGTGTGTCAAATTTGAGTTTATCTCATAATTAGGTACAAAGTAGTAGTTGATCCCAGGGCTAATGTAACAGAACTTGAACTTCAAAAAACAATGGAATAGATTGATAGTTGGGACAGATCTGTAGTTTTACAAGGATTATCTAACAAGAAAATAAAGCAGGGACTTTCTATTCTGCATTAGGTATTAGAAAAGTCAGCATCATCCCTCATCTAGCAGCCTAAACAAACTAGAAGCAAATCAAAGTAAATTTCAGAACATAAAAAGTGAAAACCAAATAATAAATTAATCACTAGACCAGAGTCCAACATTGTTCAAGCAACAACACGTCCAGCCATGCTTAGACTGGACAAAGCACAAACACAAATACTCACACCTGTTTTGAGAGTGCAAAAGAAAACTTTGTCCCAAAACAGTGATGCACAGTGAGATCTCTCATCTGGTTTTATCCACATGGGTTTTAAATTTGGATATCAAAATTCCTGACTGACTGCATCCTATGAATTCATTAAGCTTTAGAGCTTCAGGACAGGGCTAACATCCCATTACAACAGATTCAACACGCTGTTGAAAGAACAGGACTTGCAAGCACACAGAGAGGCAATTTTAAGGCCTCTGGTGTATATACACATTTGCCTATCCCTGTTCTCTTCCTCTGATCAGGAGCAGTTTCCTGCAGCTGTTAACCCGGAGAGGTTAAAAAAAAAAAAAAAAAAAGCTGGAGCACTGTTACAGACCTAAAGAAATACAGACACAGACTGAGAAGAAAATACATAAAGAAAATGTATAATATATATTTAGCACAGCTTCAAGATGTTCAACAATCTCACACATACATACTGCACATTTCTTAGCTAGAAATGCAGTCATTTCCAGAGCAAGAAGTCGCCTTCTACCAAATGTTTCAAAACAAGAACAATTAAAGGAAATGCTGAACCTAATGTTCAGAAAAATCGTGGTGTATGATGGATTGTAAGGGTGCAAGGAAGAAATTGTTCCCTGTGAGGGTGGCGGGGCCCTGGCACAGGTTGCCCAGAGAAGCTGTGCCTGCCCCATCCCTGGAAGTGTCCCAGGCCAGTTTGGATGGGGCTTGGAGTGACCTGGTCTAACAGAAGGTGCCCTTGACTGTGGCAGCAGGCTGGGATTCAATGAGGTTGAAAGTCCCTTCCATCCCAAACCATTTTGTGATCTCCCTGTGCCTGCAAAAAGCAAGCAGTGCTGGAAGAGTGGCCATGGCCATGTGCCCCACCCAAGGCCTCTGCTGACAGAAGTGAGATGGAAAGAAAGTGGGACTGCAACTCAGAAGAAAGGCAGAGCCATTGAAAAGAATATTTTCTTGAAACCACGAAATCACTCCTCCTTGTTCTAAGTTATTGCTGTAAACAGAAAAAAGCAGAGAAGCTGGCTCCTGCAGGGACTGCTGACCAAGGCAATTTTGGATGGTTTGTGACTCCTGAATATCCCACAGCGAAATTCCTGTAATGCACAATTTTGAATTTCGCTTTAAAAGCACCTTGTATAAATAGAGAAGATTAACCAGCAGGCTAAGTGTTCAGGCCATATGTGCATGTTTTACTTGTTTTATCCTTGCAATTAAGGCTTCCTGAAATTGTAGCTTCGTATTTGAAGATCGAGCTAGCAGACTTACAATTTATAAGGTGTAATGTTTAATTTAAAAAACAGTTTTAAGATCACCAAGGCTGGAAAAACCTTAGGATTTCTCAAAGGCTGATAAACTGCTTAACAACTACTCTACGTATTCTTCTGCAAAACAGATTACATTCTGAGATCTCATTAGCAGATATGAAATAGAATTTCACAGGGTAAGTGATGTAAGCAGAAGAACAATTTAAATTTAATTTTGATGTAGAAGATCCAAACTAATAAGAGCACGATGGATGAATGAAGAGGTAGGGGAGAAAGTGTAATGACTTGAAAACTGAAAAACAGACAATTCTTTTGAATTTAAAAATTATGAAATATTAAGCATTATATTCTAGCTTGTTTTCCAGTTTAAATAAATTAACCTGAATCTTTTTTTTGGAAGAGATATAACCATTTTTTCCCCTCAAAGCTAGTTCAAGTTGGTTTGAAAATGAAGTGCTATGCATTATTTTAATCTGAGTAAAAATCTTCCATTGTTTTCACAGATATTTCAGCTTGAGCTGAGCCCTTTGCCAACCTGAATATAAGTTTCTCCAGCACCCCACCCCAGAGGAACTTATATGCTTGGATTTAGCCCAGAGACTCTCGCTGGACTTTTCAGAAAACAGTGATCTAATAACAAAGCTTGAAGTCCAAAAAGAGGACTGAATGCCTCAAATGGCATTTGGGGGTTGTACAGTGCATCTCTGAGGGGATGGGCTAAAGCCCTGCTCTCCTTTGGGGAGAAAATGTGTCACATCCTATAGACACTGACACACTCTCTTCCCTGACAACAACTCTTCAGGGGATATTGGACTGACTCTGCCACAAATGCTCTTCCCAAATAGCTCTGGGAGCTTTTGACTTCTAGAGAAAAATGTCAAAGTGCTAACAGTTTCTAGGCTCTGTGATACGGAAGACCCTGCTATTAGATTCCCACAACCACAAAGTGCCACACTCAATTCTCTTGTCTCCTGATTTTACATGATGGAAAGACAACATGAACACTATGAACTCATTGACGAGTGTCACCGTCTCAGTTCTCCCAAGGTGCCATTTAGAAATAAATTAAAAAATCATGTGGAACTACTGCATCAATGGTTTTAGTACCAAAGAGCAAAAATAATAAAGCCAATGAAATAGAAAACCACTAAAACTAGACCAGAGCAGACAGCATTGACACAAGGAAGAGCTTCCATGAATATAAGGAAATAAGTGGAGCTGGGACAGAACTCAATCCTCACTTTGAAACAGCTGTGCCATAAAACCAGACCACAGAAGAGAGTCACAATCCTTCTGTCAAACTGCTAAGCACCAAGGTGAGCAGACATCAGCTTCATTTAGCTCACCAAAGCCTCAGCAATGGGTGTATTTAGACACTGCACAGAAAACCTGGCTAACATGACATCTCTGGCTGAAACAAGTGAGTTGCTTGTTTGTTTTGACAGCACCAAAATTTAAAAATAGCTAAATTTGTTCTAAAAATAATATTCTTTCTTTTCAGGCAGCATTTTTTCACACTGCAGGCTCCATGTTAGGTAGAGATACAGTGTCTGCTAAGGAAATAGGATGAATACAAATGTCTTTAAGCCTAGCCACTTAAACCTCACACAGTGCTGAGTCTTAAGACTTTCTCAACATGACTAGAAAATACAGCTGTCCTTTGGTTGTTGGGAAATATCTTGAAATGTGTTAAAAAACCAACACAACTGGCACTGTCATCTTTCATTTGATTTTAGGACTGAAGGGAACAAAAAGCCTAGCTCAGAAGAAAATTCCAGAGAAGGATATAACCTCTCTGCTTGGTTGCCCTCCTACATTCTTGAAGGAAAGAATGCAAAAGCCAAGGACCAACAATTTCTAAAGAAAAAAACATATGGTTGTTTTTCATCGAGGCCAGGGATGTATACACAGAACAGCTAACTAAATATAATAACCAGTTCACTGATTCATTTCTTTCAGGACTATTTATCTAAATCAGTAAATAGATAACTTAAGTAAATAAAATTTTAAAAAACCCAAAACACAGGAACACAGCTTCTAATTAAAAACATCACAATTTGATTTTGGTTTTACTGTGGCAATGTGCCATTCTGACCAACCCAATCAAGGGATGGTGGCTGCAGTTTATCTAAACAGTAGTCCTGGGCAGTGAGCAGGTTTCCAGATGTGCTACTCCACATCCTTGCAATCAATAAATAAAAGGAGGAGGACTGTTGGAATGCTAACATTTGTCCAGAAAATTGCTCAAAGAGTTAAAGACATGGATGATAAAAGCAGCTGCACCAGTTCTTGTCATGCTGCCAGAGTTGAGTGTTTACCTAGTGCCGCATCCCCACCAGATGGGATGAAAAAAAAAGAAATGTAGAAAGTCTCTTTTCCCAACCATTTTGCCATGAAGAAAGGTACAGCAAAGCAGAACAGATTTATGTGGTAGAAGCAGACCCGTGAAGACACATTCAAATAGTTGTGTGTAGGTTTCTTGGCGTTTATGTTAGCAGACATTCTGGGGCAGCATCTGCAATCTAAACACTATCCTTGTTATTCCACAGTCCATCACTTTGCCTGTTGCTGTATTTATAATTCATGCGCTCTGGTCTTACAGCTTGTGCTGCAAGAGGATCTCTAAATTGGGATGGCTAAGCTTCAGGATTGAATTATGTTTTATTTCTCAACCAAAGCCACAGGTGTACAGCTCTGGAAGATGCTGAATGTTCCCAGTGATGGATGCATTGTGCATCCTTATAAATCTCCCCTGCCTAGAGCAGCAGCCCAGTATCCAAGACCCAGCCACAGTGACAGCATGGTGGAAGTGCAGAAGTGAGGGAAGAGTGATGATAAACCAAGGCAGGAACCAAACCCCTTTGTGCAGCCTGCCTTGTGGAAACTGGGCATGAGGCAGGCTGCATGGACACAAATCACTGAGCCGAGTGCCAGGAGTTGTTTTGTCCATTCTTCCCTCCCCCAGGGCAGAGGGAAGACTCTCCACCAACCCACGATCCACCCTGAGGACGGGCCGGAGGATTAGCAGCCAAGGCCAAGGAATAGCTGGGCCAGAGCCAGGACAATGCATATATCATGACTGATTTCTCTGGGCCTGAGGGGAGCTCTGGCTTGGGAAAACATTTCTTCTACAACTGCCCAGATTTCCACTGCTGGCACATGGGTCCCACCAGCAGTCCCCCACCAGACCTCGTCCCTTACGAGCAGCTCAGCTCTTCATAACTCACAAGTCTTCCCAAGTGCCCAGGAATAAGATTTGGGCGCTGGGAGAGCACGTCTGTGTGCAGCAAAAGAGCACAGAGACCCCTGAGGGCACAGGCACTGTAATCCTGTGCAGCCTCGCTGGCTCCACACTCGACCACGTCCTAATCCTGTTGTATTCACTGTACCTGCTGCCAAAACATGCTGAGAATCTATAAAGGTGCATTGGATGGGCACCTCGAGTTAAAAATAATGAAAAACTACAAGACATCCTTCTCCAGGCAACTTCCCTTACACAGGCTAAGGTAACACAGCAAGAATCCACAGTCACAACTTGATGAAGTGAAAATAAACATAAGAAAAGCAAGAAATCCTTGATTATGGATAAGGAGACCAGGAAGACAGCCAAAACTAAGTTGGGAATCCATTAGTTCTTAGGTCTAACGGTGCTTCTAAGTATGTATTGTATCTGCTTCCTGGAAAGAACAGGAAGATTTGGCATAGACTTCTATAGGAGCAGGATATCATCTCTGAATCTTTTAAACCAGTCAGTGCAGCCTATAAAAATTGAAATGCAGACCCTAAGAAAAATGGGAAGAGTGCTGGACAGACAGAATTTTGCTCTTGATGGACTTTTCTAGAGTTAAGTGCATCTGGATGTGTACCATGATTTTTATCTGTAAAAAAACCCCCAAACCTTAAATCAGATGCACCATATATGGCAAGACTGTTCTTTGGGCTGCTAAAGACTGCTTGAAAGACTGTTTATTACAGCTAATAAAAGCCAATCTCAAAGTGTGAAGGGTAATATCTTTACCTTGATTCATTTTCAAATAAAATATAGATGTGGACAATTTCAGACAAATCTGCTTTTCTCAAAACTTTTTCAGGCACAGCTTCCCTACCTGTTTTGCATGTGTATTTCTGGATGAATGGCCTGTATGCAAAATCCTCCTTTTGAAGAATTATCAAACAAACACAAACTAAGAGACTCAAAAGAAATGGTTGCATTAAGCAAAGAGCTGGACATGCCTGTGAGAGTTTATTTTATAAACATTTAGCAGCTGCTCAAGAACATAAATACTCCAAATGCTTTTATTATCCATTTCAAGACTGTGTCATTCCCATCTTTCTTGCTAGTATGGCAGGAAACACATCATTTAATCAAGCAAGCACTGACTAGCAGCAGCCAGTGTGGTACTACCTGGATATCTACTGTGCCTTTAGCTCCATCCCACTTGCATGAAATCAAGTTTTGCCACTGACTTCTACTGAAGACTTCTGCTTTCCTGTGATGTTTCAGATAAACCATGACTACCATAGTTTTCAATGTATTTTTTTGCTGGTATGAGTTCAGAACAAGTCTTCAGTGCAAACAGAAGATGATAGCTGATGTTATTCCCCAGCCTGGTTGAAAACTATCCCAAATCACACCAGCTGTAGATTAGTCAGGTTGTACACTGAGGCACAGTAGAGCAGTTACATTTAGCTTAAAGTAACCTCTGAACAGCTGCTTCTGAACACACTTGCTAGTACATTTTAACACTGGCAGGAGGGCATGGGAACTTGTGAGTTAGCTCTACAAGAACATAGCAAATTTAAAAAGGAAGTTTCAAACAGTGTTTAATCAGTGCGATATCTACATGTTTAAACACAGGAACTCATAAAACATGCTGCTGCTCTAGTCAGCCACTTGTGGCAAAGGTCTTATGCACACTTCATGTATTAGCATCTCCCTGGATTACCTGAAACTCAGAGATCTCCCAATACAAGTAAATACTTTCATTTGGGACTGCTGGATTTAACTGTTGGTTAGATCTCCTGGATTTTGTGGGGTTTTTAAGCACCAGAGTCCAGGTAAAGCTTGTGCTCTGGTCAAACTCTTGGCTTATACACAGTGCTAGGCACGGGGTACAGCTGAGTTCTGCTCCCCTTCCTCTTCCAAGAAGGACAATAATTGTTGGCTGCATGACACCACTTTTATCAGTTCAGTCTTTGGGTGTTTTGTTCTGTACAGCCCTCACGGACTTCTGCCAGCTTGGGCTGAGAGGCCAAAGAAACATGAAAACAAATCCAGCCTCGGCTTCTGAAGGAACATAAGGACATTCAAGCCCAAGCGAGTCCAAGTCACAAGTGAGCAGTTTGAGGCTCCAGAGTGATAGAAAGCCAGTGTAAAAATCATAAAGCATAGAGTTATCTCTAGCCAAAGTACAAGACAAATGATACCTCAAGCCTTAAAATTGTGTTTTCCAGCCTCGGCTGTGCTCAGACTGTGGAATACCTGAGCCGTGCTGCAATAGGCAAACAAGCCATAGCTGCTGTCACTGGCACAAGATACTGCACACAGCGTGGCAGAAAACAAAACTCTATTCACTTGTCAACAAGTCAGCTTTGGTTCTATTTTTACTGCTAGAAAGCAGGAACAAGTTCTGCAGTAAATTAAACCCATCAAACCATGGGAGACCGGAGATCAGTCCAAAGTATGATGCAGGATGTCTTTGTTAATAATACTCACATCAAAATCTAAAACCAAAATTTTAGGCTTGGACACCTCAAGTGAAAGTGTAATTAATCTTCATAACAAGACTTCATGTTCTGTTCTAAATGAAAGAACTTGGAATATATTTGGTATTGTGGAGCAAACATATGACTGGATGCTGAGCAAAGCAGAATATTAAAATATTGAAATGCAAATTCATATTTCTTTTCAGGGCTAAGGTTTCAGTAAGATTAACTGGGTAGTCTACAGCTGTTTTCTGGCCACTGATGTGACCTCTACACATTTGTGATGCTAACATGACACAGGGTTTTATTGCCCTTTAAATTTGTTTTTTTTGTAGTCATGCATGAAGTTCTTATGACTTAGGTAGGACCACTTATTACTGCAGCGCAAAAATTCACCCCCCTAAATCTGTAGTGAGCACTACCAAAAGCAGGCAACTGGACACAGGAATAAAATCCTAATTTCCAGAAACCAAATTCCCTTCGACACGGAGAAGCCCAGCTCTCCCCACAGAGATCTCCATCCAACACGACTACCCAATCTCCATCCACTAAACTTTCAGACCACCACAAAAAACATTTATTTCGTGTCCAAAATGCGATGTTTTCCACACGACCTCAGCAGAAGAGGTGTTCTGGCTGCCTCACCTGCATCAGCAGCTGTGACCAGCAGCAGGTACTGCCCCTTGGCCTCGCGGTCCAGGCTCCGCTCCAGGCGCAGCTCTCCGCTGCCCGACAGGGTGAAGGCTCCCTCCTCATTGCCAGCCACCAGCACGTAGGTCAGCTGGCTGTTCAGCCCTTGGTCATCGTCCCTGGCCACAACCTACACAGTGCAATCAAACACAGCAGGCATCAAAGGCTGGAAAATTATATAGAGGAAGCATTCTCTATGATAATAGTTCAAATTAACGGGTCGGATTAATGCAAATGTTACAAGTATAAATTAGCTGTAATTGAAAAAAATAATACTTAACACAGCAGTGGCGGATGTAAAAAGTGTAGTTTGAAAACACTAAATAGATAATCTATTTTTCATACATGTAAATTAGACTGTGTTGGGGCTCAGTATAAACCACAAATGACCTGGTTAAGGTCAGGCTAAGCTCGGTATGAGAGCAAGCACTGCATGTCCTGCTGTCGGAATCCATTTAGTTCTCTCCCAATATTTGGCACACAGAGTCATACCACGTAGGCAACAGCCAGATTGAGAGATTTGTTGCATGGAAGTTGAGAATGAGATGATAGAGCAGACTCTTAAAGTCCCAGTGGAGGTGTGAGGATAGGCAGGGAAAACACAAATAGAACTCCAAAGCATAGTATGAAATTTTGGTAAAAAAAAACCCCACCCATAAAAAGGAAAACAAGTTAACGACTGCATATTCGCCAAGAGGCGATTTTTCCACTGTTTCACCCCTTTTTGATTTTAGAGGAAGAACACTGTGCATTAACACCACGTAGGCATGCTACTAATTGCCAGAGACACTCATTGCTGAATGTACCTACCTGAAGAATAACTTTTGGGAGCGTCTCCAGATTCTCGGGGACGTTCACAGAGTAGGGAGAAAGCTCAAATGTGGGAATGAAATCATTGACGTCCTTCAGAACAATGCTGACTGTCGTGGTGTCAGTCCTGGGGCTGCTCCCACGGTCAGATGATTGAACAGTCAGTGTGTAGGAGGGCTTCTTCTCTCTGTCCAAAGGCTTGGCCACAGTTATCACCCCTGTCACAGAATCGATCCGAAACTCGTTGTTGGCATCCCCGCCCACGATGGCGTAGCGGACCTGCCCGTTTGTCCCCTCATCTCCATCAGTAGCCAACACCTGGATTAAATCCGTCCCTGTCAAAGTATTTTCCGCCACCTCCACCTTGTAAAGCTTTTGGGCAAAGAGTGGGTTGTTGTCATTGATGTCCAGGACGATGACCACCACATCTGTGGACGAAGAAAGGGACGGCTGGCCCTTGTCTGTGGCTACCACAGTCAAGGTGTAGTTGGCCACGGCTTCTCTGTCGAGCTCCCCGGTGAGCCTCACTTCCCCATCGATGGTGCCAATGCTGAACTTGTTTCCCAGAGGCCGGAGCAGGCTGTACTCGATGTAGCTGTTGGGACCACTGTCGGGATCAGTTGCCTGCGCTCGGAACACAACCGTGTCTATGGGCGTGTTCTCCGGCACGTAGGTCAGCTTAGGGGAGATAAAGCTCGGGGGGCTGTCGTTCACGTCCAGCAGGATGATGGAAACCTGGGCAGTGCTGGTGTATCTGGAGGCTGGCAGGGGGGCCATGTCGTGGACTTGCACCATGAGGCTGTAGAAGGACTGGCTCTCCCGATCCAGGGGCTGCCGGATGCTCAGCGTCCCGCTGCTGTCGATGCCAAACTGCCCCGCGCTGTCCCCGGACGTGATGCTGAAGGACAGCTGAGAGTTGGGGCCTGGATGGGGAGGGAGAACAAAAGCAGATAACGTGACCTCATCCCACTGACACAGGTATCAATACTTCTGGCCTCGTTTCCACAGGAAATTTTCCTTCCTTTTCCTATAGAAATGAGGGCTGAACAACCACGCTGAGTACTCAGACTTCTCACCACTATTTTTTAATCCATCTGCTAATTTCAGCCAAGTTTCACAGTGGAGCAGAAGCCTTTGAAATTATTATTTTTGACAAGATAATATTCATGAAAGAGAGAGAGAGGATGTTAACTGGAGAGGCCACAGAGGGAATGACTGGCAGAGTTCATTTCTGCATTTCATTCAGCAGGAGCTGCACAGTGGCACCAAAAAAAATTTTTTCTCCATCCACCAGGGTTAGGGATAAAGGGTTTGAAGGGTTTTCCTTCAGAAACCAAGACTCAGTAGTTCTGCTGCTCACTGAACATCTGCTTTCCTCCCTTCTTCCCAGCTCAACTAAGCAACGTTATTATTAACGTAATTATTTCATGAATTTTTCCACTCAATTAAAAAAAGCCACAAGCAGAAACTCCCAAGCCTAGCCGGAGCAAGCCAAGAGTGAATACTGGGAAAGGTATGCTTCCCATATATGGCATAGTATTCCAAAATATCAGATGAACAGCCCTCACTCATCTCATGATCAAAATATAACTAGCAATTATGGTCAGGGGAGAAATTTATCATTCCAGTAAGGGAAATGCATCCTGAACCTGGACAGGGCAATGAAATGTCCTTAAACCTTCATTGTAGGAAACAATTTGTGTTACTGCTTCGATTCCACAGTTCACTCTAAACAACAAATTATTGGGAACATCCAAATGTGAAAAAGGTTTTTTCTCCTCCGTCTATCTTACTCCTATTTTAATTAATGTCAAAAATTATTCTTGTTTTGTGTATTCACGACTGTGTTTAGGATTAGTAAATTAGCCCACTATTAGCTACTAATTTGCCCCTCAAATTAGCTTGTTCAAGCAAAGAAGGCTGCCCACTTCAGTGATTTTTAGTCAGAAGCTCTTTTCTTGCCGAGTGAATTGCTTTGATAATAAAATTATCTTTGCATTAGATTTATTAATCTCTGCTGTTTATTATGCCCAGACTTGAGAAATCTAGTCTTACGTGTCTTTCCCCCAGTGGCTACTGTAATTGGCATCTTTCCCTCCTTCTTTTTTCTCCTGTAGGAGTTAAGTTATAAAATGAATAGAACCAAACATGAAAGACAAAATATTTGAATGCAATTAAAGAAATTAATACATTTATCTGCCAGATGTTAGTGTTTCTCCATTACTTTGATCAAGTGAAGGACGGTGAAAGTTTAATGCTACTCTGCTTTTTGTTTAGTTGTATTTTCAAATGACTCATTATATGGATGAAAGCTTTGAGTTCAGTAAAGTACTTTCTGGCAATTCAAGATTTTTTTGAGATGGGTAGGATTTGGGTCATGCAAAAGAAAATTACTTCCAAAAAATACTCTATCTCCTTCTCTCCCCTCCAGTGTTTTCTATGGTGTTTATTCCTAAGAAAAAATTACTTTGTTAGTCCTTATCTCACCTCCATGAACCTTTCATTCTTTGTCCTGTATTCTCATATGTTTCTATGCTGCTAATGCTTATATAAATTAAACTATGAAACAGAAGAGTTGCCTAAATATCACTGGAGCCAGGAAGGGCATTTAATGAACTATTCTCTTTTTTAAACACAGCATGCCAAGCTGGCATCGTGCACCTCGTCCATCCCCCCTTCCAAGGTTTGGAGCTGGGCTTTTCTTAGGGAGAATGTAGGGACATCCTCTTTGCTGAACTTTAGGTTTATTTAATCTGAGGGTTCATCTGATAAAACACTGAAAGGGCAGACATGGAGTCACCAATTTCATGATAACACTCTTCTAAAGGGTTTTGTTTATTTTTTATTTATTTACTAATAAGACTGAAAAAAAACCCCAACAAAACTATTTCCCCCCTGCCATTCTATAAATACCTGTAGAGTTGAGCTGGGAAATTACACCAGCTTTGCCTGGAGGAATACCTAACCACAATTTTAAGAAACTGACAAACATGCATGTGTTTTCCTCTGAGATTTTTCCTGTTAATTCTTTGTTGAAAAAATAAAATCTGAATTTCAAAATGAATGTGTTTAAGGTAACTGAGTTCTTTAGTATATATGTTCTTTTACTGCTGTATTATTAAATATCCAGGAGCTGTAGCTGATATTTGCTATGGATCTGTATATGAAACAGTCAAGCTGAGATAAACAGCTGCTGTTCCCCAAGAGGTGTGCTGAACAAAAAAATGAAAACTGGAGCAGTTTCACTATCCCCATGTTTCTGTCTTTTATCAGTGTTTATCCTAAAACAACAGCCATACCTCATTATAAAACAATGTCTTTTCAGACCTCTTTCAAACTATAGGATCACGTAACATAAATAATCAACGAAATTATATTTGTATTGAGTGCATTCTCTGTGAGCACATGGAGAAGAGTATAATACTAGCATTAGCTATTTCTGTGCTCTAGATAAATATAAGACAACACAAGATAACGAGTTTGGGCTTGAAGCAGAAACAACAATAGATCATAACATTTGCTTAAGTTACAGTCCTATGGGAGAACTCAACCTGGCATGCTCTCGGAATGATATTTTTGCCCTATTAATTTTAAATCCAGACTGCTAGAAAAGCAAGTGTGCCAGAAAATATAAAAGGCAAGATATCTGACTTCTCATTGCATTGCTCCTCAAATACTCATCTGCCTCCTTGATATCTGAGTGTGTGATGAATGAGAACTGATATGTCAGTGCTATGATACAGTTCCCATCCACTGTGCAGAGATGGGAATTAATGTATGAGGTGCAAGAGAAAAGGAAAACAGACCCATAATGGCAAAGTGAAATTAACTTCCAAAAAGGTTTGAAACCAAGTGCTGTAGTTCCGACAGGAAAATAAGAAATAAAAGAGGAGACAGACACAAACCCATTTATCTACAAGTCTGGAGGAACAATCCCTTCCCCAGGTATGCATGATACAAGGACAAGTTTCTCCTCCAACTTATTTTTAGTTTACATGAAATATAAGCCTTAACAAGTGTGGTGAAAGAGAGACTAATGCAAGAAAAACCAGTATCACAAAGTTATGACTTCTGATTTGTTGGCTTATCTTATGGAATCTCTTCTTCCTTCCTCAGTATGATCTCAAAACCAGTTACACAGTTTTTACCACAAAAGTTTCATCCATCAGTGCAAAATTTATCTCCCTGCAAAAATGCTGGAGTCTAACAACTAAGCATTTCCTGAGGAAAAACTGCTCTACTGAGCAATCTCGATAGGTTCAGTCAATTTAGGTGCATAAACAGGGATTCCTCGAAGCATGTCGGTGCTTTGTCCTTGAAGCACATTCCAGTGTGAGACACTTCCACGGGCTCCACTGAGCCCCTGTCAAGTTGAGAGGACACAAGCTTGCTCAATATGTCACAAAAATAACCTTCACCTGCAATGTCACTGTATGTGGTATGAAGAATTTTGCACTCAGTCACACTGAGTAATGTCTGTGGACACTTCAGAAAACATGGTACATGATGAAATGTTGTTTGTGTTTTATGGTCATATTCTGTAATAATTCTTGCTTGGGCACAAACTGTATGGCAAAATGGTTAAGCAAGCTATAAAAGTTGCACCTTATTTACACTCAATACATTAAGACCCTCTAGATGCCGTAAATAAATCCCAATATTAAAGCTTATTTCAATGGGAAAATTTCCTAAGATCTCTTTCAATACATTTTTTAACCTCCACTAGCAACACCTTGCAGATGACAACTGTCTTCATGATAAACTTAAAAGTTACAGTACATTTAGGATGACTGCAGATAACATCTGATATTGCCACAACCCTCTTTAGAATTCATAATAAACTCTCAGATAAACACTTGGCAGACTTAGGTCTAATTTAAATGTGAATTTAAGCACATGAGAGCAGTGACTTATGGGTGGCCCTAATTTTCCCTTTTTTTAGTAAGTCTTTCAATACTAAGGTGAAACACAGAATGTGAGGGAAGTCCTACCATCATCGGCATCGGTGACGCTGAAGTTGAGGATGGGGGATCCCGGGGGCAGGTTCTCCATCAGGGAAGTGCTGTAGGAGGCCATGCCGAACACGGGCGGGTTGTCGTTGACGTCCAGGATGTTGAAGTAGACCCTGATGGCTGTGGACTGGCCTCCCCCGTCCTCAGCACGGACGGTGAGGATGTAATACTGCTGTGCTTCATAGTCCAGCGCCCGGGTCAGGTTGAAGACCCCAGTGACGGGATTCAGGAAGAAGATTCCCTCTTCATCATCCTCGCTTATGGTGTACGTGATCTCCCCGTTGACGCCCGAGTCGTCGTCGGTGGCAAGAATGGCTGCCACCAAGGAACCTGTGGGGCACAGCAGCACAGCACCGTCAGGCACTGGAAACAGGCAGCTCCTCCTCAAGCAGATCCACACATAAGAGGTGTTCCCCAAGAGAAACTCAAGGCTCAACACTGTCTGAATAACTATTGCAAAAGGTTTCTCAAAGCTTAAAGAGACATCATATTCTTGCTTCTACTCAAACACCATAAGAAATGGCCCAGGAATGATCTTTATCTTTATGCAGATTAGATATTAGCAGGGGCAAAAATACCTTTTCTCCTGCTAGGTATTGTCTTTTTATGACTCAAAGGACCCTCCCTTTGCCTCAGACAACCACAAGTTCTGGAACCTTCTAGATATTTCTTTCCAAATGCAGAAACCAATATGTGAGTACAAACCACATAACTCAGCTCTGCTTTTTGAAGCAGTGCTTTTGCAGGGTAACTGTGGTTAGAAAACTGGAAACCTTATAGGGGTCTGTTCTTCACTGTTTTCTGAAATTCAACACCCTGTGAATTCGTGCCAGTATTTTCATTTCTGCATAGCTGCCCTCGCATGACTGACCTATCTGACTAGAGTTTGGAAATCAGGTGTCACTTTTTAGTATTTTGAACATTAATTATAATTAGGATCAGCTCATTTCCAAGAAAATAAGTCATAAAGTTTCCTTTCCCTGGAACCAGATGAACTACGTGCAGCCCAGTTAACTACTTTTAAGCAACATGATAATAAAAACTGCTTATATCATCAGAACAAAGAAGAGTGCTGTAACCCCCTTTAATCCTGTTGGATATGCTGGGATCTTTCACACCCATTTGATTATCTCAAGTTTAACGTTTTCTTTAACTGCAAGTGGAACAGAGATTACTCTCTGGGATAGAAAGTGGAACCTTGAAGGGGGAACCTCATGGTCCTTCCCCTCTGGGTGAGCCTGCCAGCTGCTCCCAGACTGCTGGAGAGCAGAGCAGGAGAAGATGCAGTACTTTGATACAGAATCAGCGTATTTGTTCCTCCAGCATCCATCACTGCTGAGCTGGGCATAAAGCACTAATGAACACCCCATAAACGATTAATGAGAGAAGTCTCATTTTAATGTGGAGGGAATTAGGCTTTTCTTTTCCAGGGTTATTCCTGCTGAAACAGACCGAGACTCAAGGCTCTGAGAGAAATGAGCATGGCTGGGGATCAGCAACCAAAGCACTCTGTGCTACACAGACATCTCGATTACTTCCAGACCAGATTCCTGAGGCACAGATGATTGCACTGTGATCCTTTAATGCAAAACACCACCAAATTTTGGGACAGGGAATGTGGGGCAGAATGCAAAAGTTTGAGGCATGGGGGTAGTAACCTTTGTTCTCTCAAACTGAGACTCCCATGCTTATGAAAACCCAAATAAAAGCTTGACAGCTATCATCATGTCATTTATATCTCCTTGGTTTATTGGTGTTTTAGAATAAGCTTCTAAGATGCTACTGGCAGATACTGATTTTGTACTACCAACCTGTATATAACCTTGGGAGTAATATTCATTTCTCACCTGGAGACATGGAATAGAGCACAGTGTTTGAAAACTTTTTTCGATCTAAATACTTTTTAATTTACAACCCCCCTTTGAAGCACTGGCACACTTTTGTGTATAAAATCAAACAAAGAAAACAACCCCTTGAGAGGCCAGTGGTCGCATTTCCATATCCAGTTTACCTGGAGTGGCATCTTCTGGGATGTCAAAGGAGTACACTGGCTTGGAGAACTTGGGGATGTGGTCGTTGACGTCGCTGACAGTGATGTTTATCCTCATGTCTGAGGACTGCAGGCCGTCATCAGCCCGGACCAGCAGGGAATACTTGGAGCGGCGCTCCCGGTCCAGGCGCTTGGTGGCTATCAGCTCCCCTGACTCGGGGTCAATGTGGAAGCTATCATCTGCTCCACTGATGATAGTGTATGTCACCAGGGCATTGGCTCCCTAAGTCAAAACAGAAGTGGTCAAATCACGTTATTTGCCAGGAAAACCACATCATAACTTGCAGTAAGACAAGGATCATTCCAGTAACTGCGCTTGGAGATTATTTTTCAGAATGGTTTCCTTTGATAAACAGCCTTCCCTGCCCAGTCCCTGCTTCACTGCCACAGTACAGACACATACGTACACAGTTTTTATTTATGGGATGTGAAACGATGAGGTTACCCAGATGCTTTGTGCTCCACTCTTCATTAAAGGATTTAACCAGATCAATACCAAAAAACTCTGCTACCTGTTTTAGTTTCCAACCAGCATCACCAAGCAGTGTGACATCTCACTAAGGCTAAATGTTTATTCTTGTTTTATCTTTGAAGGTTAAATTAAATCCCTGCCAGTGGGATCAGCTCTGCCTTTCCTGCTCTCTGGACATGGGATGGAGAGTGCAGGAGGCATGGAAGCAGGGAGGACCTGAGGCAGCCATGTGGCAGCCCTTGCAGCCACCACATATGGCAAGGGCCACAGCTTCTGGTCAGGAGAAACTCATGGAGGCTGTGCTTGCAGCAGTCCCTCAAAGGTCAGCTTCTGCATGGAAATGTATTTACCCATGTAAATAAAAGGCCCCAAAGTGACAAATCACACATCATTAAAATCACAGTTCTGATCTCCTGGGTTGTGCTGCAAGCCAAAAGCATTTGCTTTTGGGTCAAAAAATTTCATTTATTCTTGGGGGAAAAAAAAGAAAAAAAGCTTTCATGTGGACTTTGAGCATTTTGGTTGAAAGGAAAATTAAGGAAACGTAATGTTATGTAGAAAAATGTAATGTACTTCTTTTTCCAAGACAGGCTTGAGGATACTTAAGGTTTAGTAGCCTCTAACATCAGATAGAGTGCCTAAACCCTGCGTACTGATGGTGCCTGGAAATGCAAGCAGATATTTACTGTGCCCTCCTCTGGTGCCAGGCCAGAGCTCGGGTTTCACAGCTAAAACCTGCTGCTGACATGCCAGCTGCACTTCTGCAATGAACAGCAGATCATAGAGATCTGGCAGAAATAAATTCTATGGCTGTTTCAAATACTTTTGCCTAAAAAAGCAAATTACTAGAGATAAACACCTGCCTGTATTTGTGAGAGGAGAGACAAGCATTAGTTACCCGACCTTACCAGAGTGCCCCGTGCCAAACTTTCTCTCTGGGGTGTTGTTTCAAAGAGTCAGACTGAGCTAACTGATAAAAGGATATTTAGAAAGAAAACAGGCTTCTGCAGGTGCCCAGCCCTGCAGTGCCTCATCTGTGTGCTCAGGTGTGTCTCGGGGATGTCACACGCCTTCCTCCAATTGTGTGGCTCAGCCATCACATCTCAGGAGATTTGCAGAGGTGATCACATTCCTCACCCTTGTGTTTGAGCAGCCAGAGTTCTTCTAACAGAGGGCAGCTAAAACCACAGTCATGTTTGATAGTGCTTTAGACTGTGCCCTCAGCTTCAAAAAGGAGGGGGGAATATAAAGGTATCTCAGCCCTAAGCTGCGCATTGCCAGGAAATCTTGGGCTCTTTGCAAAGAGTCGGAGTTACAAATGTTCTGGTGGTGAAATTGAAATCATTCCTTCTGATAAAAACACTGACTGATTTCTCTCTAAGGTAATAAATCACTTTCCACTGGACGGAGTGCTTCAGAATGGGTAACAGATTAAGTGCAGTTCAGAATGCTTAAAAAGAGGCTGGAACATAAGATACTGCTATAATCTTAGATATACTTGCCATGCCACACCACAGAGTGGTAGTTCAGTATTTACTGCTTCCTACAAGAAAGACAAGCAGCTAGAATTTTTGTTACGGAAGTGCACCTTTCCAAAATCCTGTGTTTTGTCTGTGTATCAGGCTACTGCTGGAAAATAAAGGGAAACCAAAATATTTACAATCACATTCACACCATTCCCGGGGGGGTTCCCATTGTTCCCTCTGTACTAGTAAGATTAAGTACACCAATTAACAATCACAGGAAGACTAACCAAGCTAACACAAAAAAGGCCAGGAATAAAATCCTCTTGAGGAGGCTGAATTGTCCAATTTTTTGAAAGCAAGAACTGCTTGTTGTAACTCTGTATTTTAATGACAACACAAACTTTTTGTATGATTATATTGACTTCTTAGTCATTTTCCTCATGGAGAACAACAGCTGAAGTAGACAAAAATAACAGGATCAACATCTTTAAAACTGAAGTTT
The DNA here is from genome assembly GCF_009819655.1 of Sylvia atricapilla. Classification (NCBI taxonomy): domain Eukaryota; kingdom Metazoa; phylum Chordata; class Aves; order Passeriformes; family Sylviidae; genus Sylvia; species Sylvia atricapilla. Next base: position 67,253,932 of record NC_089143.1, read on the forward strand.
CTAAAACAGATAAATATATCATGGTATTTTCTACACAGCACCCTAGTTGCAGCATTCTCATAGTAATGAATCTAAGAGGGCAAATTATTTTGCAAACAGATTCATGTCTAGAGCACACATTTTATCATTATTTCTTATCCCCTCTTTTTGGTAAAATGGAACCTTCCTCTGGAAGGGATAATATTGACCTTTGTTAGCTCTAGTCAAAGGGAAAGCAGGCATTATCAGAATTTTTCTTGTTGTCCAAGGCTTGTCTCAGATTAATTTTATTGTACACCTTGGAACTGGGCTCAACTACAACATCTTGGTTTCATAGTTTAGACCTCCCCAATACTGGACAGAACTTTGTGAAGGACTGCCATGATCCCTAAGGCCAAGCTCACACAAAGGGATGAAGAAAACAGATAAAAACATGTCCAGAATGGCACTTTTAGTACCAACAATCAAAACTGAAATCGTGCTCCTACCTCATCAGCATCCATGGCTGTCAGCTGCAGTATTTTAGATCCATCTCCTATGTTCTCCTCTACAGTCAGATCGAGCATGTCTGTGGGGAATACTGGTGGGTTGTCATTGATATCCTGAAGTGTTATTTCTACCTGTAAAAAGCAGGAATAGGAACACAATTTGAGTGAGCACTGGACACTGATTGGACCTGAATGTTACTAATAAGATAATTCTGGAAGAAATCAGGTAAATTGCTCTTAATCACATGAATTAGCACATTCCCAAATCACACCAACAATAGGAAACGCCTGTCCGGATATTAAAATTCCACGTTGTTATAAAATACTCCTAGGAAAACCTCTAACACAAATAAAGTTAATTTGACTTGTTGATAGCAACTGATTTTAAATGGTCCTAGTCTAGTTTATATTGGAAAAGATCCACTGATAGACTGTCATTGTAATCCTCAAAGTCAGCCCCTGGAGAATAACTGCCAAGTGCTGGGGCAGGAGATCGTTCAACCATTAAATGCTGCCTGACATAAAGATGAGGTGGTGTAAAATTCTCTCTGAAATGTTTATATATTGGCAACTCTCCGTTCCGAGAGGGGGGAAAAAAACATCCTTGCACTTAATATATTTTATAACAAATAATCTGCTTTTCTCCTTCTCTCTCTCAAAACTCTCCTCTAATTGCAAACATAAATGTTGCTTTAGGAGCACCCACTAGCATCTACTCTCCTTGCCTATCCAAAACTCAACAAATGTTCTTTTCACATGCCATATTTGCATGCCTTTCCTAGTAAAAATGATAGTTCCTGAAAGGTTGTTTTGTGATCTTTATCCCTAGTTTTTCATAAACAAGATTGCTGCCCTGCTGATGCTAATTCAGAAAGATGCAGAGTTATGTTTCCTCTCATTGCTGCGTCTGGAACTTAATATTCCAAAATAGAAAAAGAAGATACAGCTGTTTTGTATTTATCATGGAAAAAAAATGGTATGGTTTTGGACCCAAAATATTGAATACTCACCATACTCTGAAGACCCACTAAGGACAAAATGAGTAGTGGGAAGAATCAAGGAACAGAGAAAGGTAAAAGGCAAAGGTATGGATGACTTAAAGAAGGTACCTGGATTGACAGACAAAATATAATTTATGCTACAGTATCTGCTATGCCCTCATCCACAAGGATTCTTATCCTTGGATTCTCTATGCACTCAGTTGAAAATATATGGATTGGGCTGCTCTGGATATAACCAACACAGACATTCTGGTGATCCAAAGTCTACGATTTCTACTCTTTCTAGTCCCCTGTCACAACATTTTCTTCTCTGTTCTGTTTTCATAGGGGCCACCAACTGCCAAGGTGTTCTGATTTGATCACCAAGATGATCCCAAACGCAGAGGAAATATTATATTAATATTAGTGTAATATTAATATAATAGCTATTGGGCTGGAAGTGGAGACATAGAAGGGGTCTTTTACAGAAGGTCATTATTTATTTATCCTCTATTTCATCTCTTTGGCTATTCAAAAATGGTACACAAAACAATTCCCAGCCTGAGACAGATCAATTCAGAAGGTTTTATCATTAAATTTATATGCCTAGCAGCAGAAGCACAAGGAGTGCCGAGCAGAGCATCATGAGCAGTGATTGACAACCACCTCACCAGACACAAACTTTCAGAGAAGAAACCAGCTTAGGTTGGTTTTCAAGGAGACTGGGTGACAATTAATCACAGAAATGAGAGGGACATGGTAGAAATGACAGATGAAGGATTTTGCCAGCCCTCCTTGCCCAGGAACTGGCACAGCACACTCTTCCTGCTTTCCTCCCCAAAGGGCAGCATTTCCCTGGACAGGGTTTCAAGGTAAAGCAGAGCTCTGCAATTCATTTATTCCTACCATACATGTCATTCACAGCTAATGTTTCAGCTGGGGGTGACATTTCATCATCAGAGCCCATTTTCACGATGAGAGATTACCCTCTGTACAAATCATATGAAAAATACGTGACAACTTCTGGGGGGTTTGGGATAGGAGCTGCACATTTCCCACAGCTTGAATAATGTAAAATAGTGAGGATCCAAGAATATACATGGCTAAGGATTGGGGGACAAATAAGTTAATTACAAAGTCAGATTGTGGAGAAGGGAAAAAAAGAAGAATAAAAGAGGTAATTTTATTCTGAAAAATCAGTTCACAAGTAAACAAAGAAACAGTATTTTATACTGAAGACGTGCTTTAGATGGTGGAAAAATAAGAAATTCTCAAATAAAGACGAATTTTTTTTAAAAAAGAATATAATATTTTTAAAGAGAGTTTACACCATGATTTATTACTTATCCACAGGGCTTAGATAATGTGTGTTGCTTCATAATTCACCATTAGCTAAATCTAATTAGCATCTGTGTCTAAAGCTTTTTATTTCTGCTAAAATTTACTACTTCGGTTTACAAACAGAATTGCAGACCTGGGGAGTAAATCCTTGGATGCACTCCTTTGCAGAAATTCTACTGAAGCAATCACAGAATCACAGAATGGTGTGGGCTGGAGTGGACCTAAAAGATGATGTTGTTTCACCATCCCCTGTCTAGGGATACCACCCTCTAGAGTTTGCTCAGGGCCCCATCCAGCCTGGCCTAAGACATCTGTGAGAAAGATATGAGAACATCACCTTTTCCCCAAAAAAGAATCTGTTAATATCATTTAAGAGAGGATCTCATACATCTTGAATGAGATCGGATATAAACTGAATGTCCAGGAGCTCACAAATTATTTTCACTTTGAAATTATTCTATAAATTCTGACATGAAACAGAAGCCCACAGGAGAACCACAACCACAAAGTCTTCCATTGCCACAGGGCACTGTAAGACTGCAGTGTATCTTGTCACATCTTTACTGGAGAAAAAAAAAATCCATAAACCTTCAATCAAAGATCTCATTTAAACCTTTTCCCAACCAACTGCTTCTATCTCTCTAATCCCACTTCGCATTTGCATAAAGATATCAATGTGTGTCACTTTAGGAGATACAGGGTTTGATCACTATCATATGCTGCCAATTAAAAATCGAGTGTAATTCTGCCCCGGGCTTTAGGAAGGCAAGGAGGTCATGGTGGTGTCCCCAGCTGTTTGCACCACAGCAGTCACATCCACGAGGGCCTGCAGACCATGTGCTGCTCTCCCAGCTCACACTGGTGGAAAACCACCCACCAGTGTGTCCTGGGTTGTAGTTTAGGATGTATTCTATCACCATCTTCAGTTAATGGCCCATCAATGCCTTGTGCATGACTCACAGATAACTCCCTCCAGGAGTTCTCTCTCTTTAATGGGCCATCAAGGAGCCCCTGAATGACTCATCACCCCATTGGGAGATGCTCCGCCCACGGGGAGGAGCCAAGCATTCTCACCTGGATATAAACTGGGATTTGGGACAGTAGAAGCAGTCCTCACCTACTGGATTTCCAGAGGACTGGAGCTACCAGACCTTTCTACAAGATTTCTGTTTCAGGAAGATCACCTCGTCTGGACTGTTTCCATCACCCTGATCAGGTTGTATTCTGACTCTGTCAGTGGTTTTCTTTTTTTTTTTTTTTTTGTATTGTTGTATTTATTTTATTTTATTTTCGTTTTCTTCTCATTAAATTGTATTTCTGACTTAGAGCCTCTCACTTGGTTTTGTTTTCAAACCACAACACAGTGACAGCAGCAAGTACCAGAATAAACACCTAGGAAACCCAAGGCCTTGAAACCTGAAATACACCACAGGATGGAGAACAAGGGAGCTGAAGGGATTTATCCAAGCCTTGCAATCAAGGAACCATTACATGCCAATAGATTGCTACATGCCTGTAGAAAGCACACATGCCCAGGCTACATGGAAAGTGATAATTGCCACCCCTTTCTCCAAATCTATCCAAAACGAGCAATATTCTTCTCAGACCTCAAACTCATCATTCAGTGCAAATTCTGGATGCAAAGGCAGATCCAAAGCAACCACCTCACAGCGCTCAAAGTACTGCACTGTGCAACAGAAATTTCTGCAACTTTCCATCTAACAAATCCTAGATTCGTATTTGCATGAATAGCAACTTTAATACAGGACCCAAAAGTTCTTACTGACACTCAGGGGACTCAAATATAATAAAACACAGAGACAGCAAAGATAGTTAAGTGTCTACACCTTTTTTTATGCTCTAACTTGCCCTTTCCAATGGTCCAGGCCCTGATGCGGGCTTTGCTCCTTGAAACAGCCTTGAATTTCTGCAGGAGCCATGAGTACACAAATAGTTACAGACTCTCCTAAATATGCTAAGACTGTGATGGAAAACTGATTAATAGATTCACAATATTGTCTTGCTCTGATGAAAAAAAATCAGAAAGCTTTGGTCAATCCACATGCATTTAAATCTTCACAAAATCACTCTACTTCTGTACGAATTCTGGCACAGTGCTTTCCCTTCACATATTCAATACATCTAGAAAAAAAAGACTGAAAATCAAAGCTTTCCCTCAGAGCTTGTTCTTCAGACAAATATACATTGTTTATTTACCAACCCTTGTAAAATAAACACAGTAATTTTACATATCAATTTCTATGCAAACCATCTTTGGGTGGGTTTTTTATTAGTTTTGTTTGTGTGCTTGTTTCATGTTTGACTCAAGCTAAGATGCAAAACCAGAGGCATACAACAGACCGCAGAGATCAGCAATATAGAAAGCCAAACAATACCACAAATTTCCCTCTGCATGAATCAAATTTCTCCTTCACAGGCTTAATAACATTCTCACAACAATGCCACAGTTACAGATGGCCAGCCCATCCTCATCTGTGGCAATTTGATTGCTGCAGCCTGTTGTCACAGACATTTTCAAAGCAGAGGAAGTATTAATTGCCTTGATCTTGTTAGGAATTCTTATTTGCTACTCAAATTAGCCTCTTGTGGTGTTGGTTTTGGGTTTGTTTTTTTTCCCCCTAAACAAATTCAGAACAGACTGAGGCAGGGCAGCACTCACCTCAAACAGTTCTGCCTCAATTTACTCTGAATGTAGATGTTGGAAAGACAGTTCTTTCTCCATTCAGATAAACCTCAGCTGTTAACAGATACAGGAATCAGACCAAGACCTCAAGTTTTAAAGCACACAGATCTATTAAAGCATTAGGACATAAACTATTCTTAAGCTTATTCAAATTTATTAAGAATTCTGAACTAAGAAACAGCTGCTAAAATAATGAAGTTTCACTTAGAGCAAAACCACTAATTCTACTCCCAAAATACTAGCACCCCAGGTAACTATTCCTGAACAAGCCAGACAAGTTCTACACTCAACATGAAAAGCTTAAAATGAGAGTTTTATTCTGGAAAAAGAAATTATTTTAGTGACTGGGTTTACGAGCTACAAAGGTATGTAAAACAAAACATCACCCTGCAAGGCAATGTGCCAGGTGCTAACCAATCCTAACACCTTCTGTAAACCAATGGGCTCACTTGGCCAGAGCCCATCCTTCTGTTCTACTACAGTTATTAATGTTTAGTTTTTCTTTTATTCCACAGTCAGGAGGGTTTACAGACAGAACAGTTTTCTGAAGTTCTTCCACCTATCCAATGACGAGGAGAGGAGGAAAAAAGATGACACAGGAAATATGAATGAGCTCACGTGGCAGCAGCAAGTTTCCCTGGGAGTCCCAGCAGAGTAATTCTTGCTTGGAGCCACGCTATCCATGGCACACTCTGGATCAGAGATCTATAGATAGAACATGATCTGAGAAAGGAGGAACTCCCAGAGGCTCATGTGCTCGATACCTCTTCAAACGCTGCCACTATTTGATTAAAGATCAAACAGAATGCAGAGGCAACAGCTTTTCTTTCCGTTTATATGGTGTTGAGTCATTCTTCTTCCCTTTGCTTGCTGCTGTGACATCCACTGCCTCTCTCATGAGATACCATCTAACAATCTGTGAGCAGCATCACCACAAATAACCCTGAAGACTTTTGTTTATGTCTAAGTCATTAGATGATCCTTCATCTTAAAACAAAATTAAGGAGCTTTTTCTTTCATTGCTGGAGACCAGGGTCGCACATTATCTATTTGAAGTGAATAAAAGTGAAAGGCTTTTATTTCCCCCTTCCTTGGTATATATTCTAAATTGTTTCACTCATGATGATAAAAGGAAAGAACACAACTATTAATTCACCCCATCCATGTAATTGACTGAAGGACCTGGCCAACACCAGTCCTTTTTTTCCTTGCCTTCCTCACTTCAACCTTCTTCTTCATCCAGCCAACAATCATTCCCTAATAGTGAAAAACACACATGCATGGCTAGATTCCTTTTTTTAATTGACATGAGTAATCAGATTGGTCACTCACACCAGTGAAGGCGTGGTTACACTCAGTGCTTGGGGACCAGTGCATGGGTGCCTCCTCCAAACTGGAGAGGCAAGGGAATGGGGAGAGAAAGGATCAGAGTACAATGCATTTCTGAAAATACATTTTCAGGGAAAAGAGAAGAAAAATCCTCTTTAAAAGAAACAGAAATTTACATAAATATATATTATATATATATATATATACATATACATATATAAAACCTCATATACCATCTTGAACCAGTTTCCTGTTTTGCTCTAAATCACTGGGAAACAGTAAGTTTGAGAGTAAAAAATAAACACTTATGCTTTGAAATTACTTGAACACCAAATAATAGCAGAGCTCAGGAAGGTGAAAACCCTGAACTACTGATCATGCACATTTACAATTTTCACAACAAGATGGAAAGCCCATTTATAAAGAAAATATCTTGGGACAAGGCAATAGCCGAGGCTGAAAAAGGCATCTGAATATCCCATTTTCCAGGAGGCAAACAATCCCAGCGCATGCTAGCACAATAAAAATCACATTAGTCTATTGTGCTGCAGGCCAGCAAACCTGTTAAATAGAAATGTAATGTTGCTAAGAATCCCACTATTAACAGGGGGAACATTGCAGCTGGGGAGAAAATGTGGGGGAAAGATGCTAAAAAGGCACTGTTTGGGGGGAAAAAATAATTAAGAAAGCCAGGTTTAAAAGAATTTATTCTGATTCTGAATTTAGTCTGAGGTCAAGCTTAATGAAAGACAGGATGTGAAAGCTGTCCCAAGCCCCACCACTGCCCACTTCAGATGCCCCAAAGCAAATAAAACATCAACCCTATACAAGACAACAGTAACTCAGAATAGGGATTATAGAAATACTTCCATCTACCTCACAGAATCAGGAATTACTAGTGATTACCAGCCTTGAAACTGTTTGGAAACTTAGGCTCAGTGCACATTGGAAACATGTGTTGCTTTGCCCATTAAACAAACATGCATAGATCCTTATAAATGTTATTAAGATTAATATGTAGTGCTGGAATTTCCCAGGTAATTTTAATCTGTGGGCTCCAAATCCAGTCTTTTAACACCGAAGAACCTTCCTGGAGTAAATATCATACTATGTAAAGTTCAGCAGGGTGATTTGATGTTGTTTAACCTTTTATAAAGCATCACTACAAAACGCTGGGAGATCAGAGTGATCAAAGCCACTGTGATTTAACTGACATTATCAGAAAAATCCTAGAATCACAGAATAATTTGGGTTAGAAAGGATCCTTAAAGACCATCTAGTCCAGGCTCTCTGCAATGAGTAGGGACATTTTCATCTATACCAGGTTGCTCAGAGCCCCATCCAACCTAGCACTGAATGCTCCCAGGTTTGGGACATCCATCACCTGTCTGGGCAACCTATGCCAGTGTTTCACCACCCTCAATCATTTCTTCCTTACACCTAGTCTAAATCAGGAGTAAATCTGCTTTCATCAGAATTTAAAATCAAAATTCAAAAAGAAGCAACTTCCTTCCGTTGTCTCTAAGAAATATTGATCCTGGTGCTGTAAAGAAAAGGTGCCGTAATTGTTGCGTTTTCTCCCCCTTGGTTTTTTTTCTTTCCTATCTGTTAAGGTGACCACTGGGAGTTGCACTGCCTGGAGTCTTGATTAAATGTTTCACTGCATCCAGAACACTTCATCATGCTGCATAGCCAAAATCTATTATGGCTTGCAAGTGACTCATGCTTTAGCTATGAGAAAACCATAATAAAGAGCATTTTACATAAAAATGCCCAAAAGGTTGGTAATTTAATCTTGATTCTAAGTAGTATGTAGGGTCTCTGCCTCCAGCCTGTGCAGACAATAAGGCATTGTCTGGAAATGCGTTACCTACTGTGGTTACATCTAACTTCTTCTGCCAAAGTCCAGATGAAAGACAGGGAAAAGAAACAATCTTGTCCCAGCAGAAGGCCACCAGCCAGGACAGGACATTGACACTTCCAAGCCAGAAGATTTTAAAAAAGTTTTCCTAAAGGAAAAGCAAGCAATGCTAAAATTCTCATTCTTTCTGAAATCAGTATTTTAAGTTAATTTAAGCAGTACATTATTTTCTGCTCCCTCAAAAGAGACAGGGTCTCACATGCAGCAGAGGGAATTAAAACTGGATTAGGTAAAGCACTACTCAAACCTTGGCTACTTTAACAAAGTAACAGCACACTGACTTTAAAACACACATCAAAACATACAGAATCATAAACATGGAAACCCAACATGATCCGACTTCACAGCAAATGGGAGATAAACATCAAATTGGTACAAGGGTTAAAACTGATAAGAAATGCCACAAGCAGTTATTTTTCCCCTTCCTTCACCACCAGAACCATAATGAAATACAGGTTATTTTGTCACTCCTGGTTAAAGAGCAACACGTAGAGCTTGGTCAATATTCATACAGTTTTAAAAACAGATTGCTTGTAGGAATGAGTTACTTTGAACTCCATTTCAACAGGACTAATTAGCACACTGGGACCTCTCCGAGGTCTGCAATCCAGTGGCACCAAGGTAGAGCTGGCCTGGCACTAAGGACCAAGGAAAACTTCTCCATCCACCCATCCTTTCCATGGATTCTGGATACACACACACACGACTCCACGGCATTTCCCCAGATTAAGGGGGTGACTTTCTTATAAAAACTTCTTCTGCATCTATTACTACCTCTGCTTACAAACTCAGTTCCAAATACCTGCCAAACCAACACAAACACTTGGCAAACACTTGCTAGTGAGTTAGGGGTTTTTTTTGGGGTTTTTTCTTTTTGGATTTTTTTTCCTTACAGCAGTATACATTTGGGAACCATTTGGTTTATAACTTTGCATTTAATTAAATGAGGTCTACTGCCATGTAATAAGAAGCGGATTGAATCGGTAAGAACATTTCAGTCCGTGCCAGAAAAAAAAAAAAAAAAAAAAAGGATAAAGTCAGAAAATGCAAGCATTAGAAGTTCAAGAATGGGAATGTCACACCTCTAAATTAAATAAATCACCTAATTAAACTTACAGGTGTGACATTTAAGACACATGCAGTCATCAGGACAATGTGATAAATCCGTCCCATCACTGAAGGCTGCCCAAACAGCAAAAGAAAACCTCTTTACCCAGAGCCATGGCAGAAAAAGCACTGCTACAGACACAGATTTTTTTCCATCAGTGCAAGGGAATTAAAGATACAGGACTGAATGCTGGCTGATGCTTTGCAGTTATGAGGGTTTCATATGTGGCACCTTTCTGAGAGGAAAGACTCTAAATAGACTTTAGCCAATAAAACACACAAGGCCAACATGTTACTCTCTAGTTTCATGTTTAGAAGTACAAGGCCATTTTATAGAAATGCCTAAAGGTTTTTTCCCCCCACAGCATCAACAGCCTGCTAGCAGGGAACTGTCAGGGCTAGAAATTCCAAGTATTTCTGCATCCTGCTACGAATTTCAGGGAAATGCCTTCCTCACCATATTCCTCTTTTTCAGACTGCAGGCTTGTGCAGCAGCTTCACATCTGGTGCCCCTTCCCTGTGGCCACAGGCCACTTGAGGCCAGAAAGGCTTTTTTCTGTGGTCACAGATGGACCTTTTCATGTGGCTGCCCTCAGCACAGCCAGCTGACAATCCAGGCTACGGTGGCAGGGTCAAGAACCTCAGCTCCCTGGACACACCAGCACTCCTTTATCCACTTTCCTCCCAGAGACCAGAATTTTTATTTAGGCAGCTGCATCTTCAGGCGTATCTTTCCCCAGTTATCTTTTTGATCCACCATGGCATGGAACCTTCAGTACAATTATTAAGAAAGTCCTACATGATAACAGTAGGCTGATGCACTACGTATTAAACCAACTCCTATACCTGCCTCCAAAACCCAGTTTTTCTGCCTAGCTAGATTCAACATGTCTACATTATCTCTTATTGAAAATATTGCTGTTTCTGGTGACGAGGTTTTGCAATAAAGCCCTTCTTGAAGCTGAACAAAACCCTTGATATTAGCCCCTTACCGAACCATAAAGATTTAAATTTGCATATAACTACAAACTTTCATCTCAAAAAATATTCTAAATAGCTGAATAACACATTTATTTTGGCCCAGGAATGTGAAAGGTGGTTGAAACTCCATCTACAGAATTCTTCACATCAGACAACAATTTCTGTTTCACTCACTTACCTTTTGAATTTTATTACTCAGCTGTTGGACTTTGGATTTGACACAGGAAATTTAGAAAATCAAGCATTAAGGACTAATTAAAAGATCATTAAAAAAACCTTTACCTTTTTAAAGACATCATTTCACCATACCTGTAAATACACACATGACCTTGTGCACTCAAGAAAAATCATATAAAAAACCCCAGACTTTCACAGAAATAGCTGCAATAGCTGGAACAGTGTGCTTATGTGGGATTCTTACAGCCATCTTCCTTAATAAAGAATATGGAGTGTTTTATTTGAGCATAAATTCAGAGATTTGACTTTTATTGGTTTCTAAATATCCACTACATCTTCCCTAGATGCAGAACCTACATCAAACTATGAAGTCCAGCTCTTTGGCTGCTACAATCAATAATGAGAACTTTTAATAGCCCAGATCCTGACGTATTCCTATATTACATCTCTCTCCCCCAACACCCTGAGATTTGCACCACAGCCAATCTCTCACTGACTTGGTTTTATTGTGAACAGTCGTAAGCAAGCCCTGATTACTGGGTCAGAAATATCACCAGCAGCTGACAGTTGTAACAAACCAAAGCCTCCCTTCAATCAAGCAAAAACTTTGAGTTCTGATAATCTTAGTAAACCTTTAAAGGGGAAAACAAAGAAGAAAGAAATACATTGGCATATCTTAATTCCAGTGTGGCAGGAAGCAGATACACCACAAGAGAATGGTTCCCATGGTATTTCAAGCATAGGAGAAACCAAAGAACCTCTTCATGCTCGGGTCCCTGTCTGGTGTCCCCACTGAAGTGACTCAGCTATTCCTTCTATTACAGCACTTGGGGTTTTCAGTTATTATCCTGATCGTGCCAGGTCTTTGATCCTTTGGAAGTTCACCACCACTAGTCATTTCTGCAAGTCTCTGGACACTTAAAATGTATGTTCCCTTCTGAGGAACACAGAGAAAAAAAAAAAAAAAGAAAACAAACCAAAGGAAACCAAATCAGAATAAATGTTCAAGTGTAACCATAAAAGATTCAGAAATTCTTCACAGAGTTCAAGAATCCCTAAATGCACAACTAAAAGATATAATTTTTGAAGATTGAACCTAAGTTTAATTTCTTCTGTGTTTTCCCCTTGTTTTATTTCCTTTGATTTGTGCCTTCAATAGGGTGTCTATGATGTGGCATGGGATTTTTTTTTTAAAGTACATTTTTTGTAAAGATTTTGTAGGTTGCAAGAGTCTCAGTCTTTCTGGTTTTAACTGAATTAAGGAGTGCTGTGTACTGAATGTACAAACTGGCTCACTATCCATGTGGAACAGATTAGAGGATGATCATTCATTGTATGCTCACAATTGAAGCATTTCAATAGTTTTATAGACAATTGAGAAAAAAGAAAAAGCATTTTGAGGACAAAATTTGAATGGCTTACAGTTAAATGATTATATTATATTAAAGGGTAAGAAAACAGAAACAGATTAGGCAAAATTTAATACAAAAACCTAAAGAAAGTCACACATTAACTTTTTGTGAGAAAATTGCAGCAACAAACCTGGGCATCACGGAGAGGTCTAAGAAAACAATGCTGAGGGGTTTTGTTTCCTGTTTTTTTGTACCATTCACCCTCCCCAAGATTCCTAAATCTCAGCCTGGTTTGATCCCCCCATAGGGTGTGACACACCTCATTTCATTTTCCTAAGCATATCACAGTAGAATGGCAGAGCAAAACTTTCCTGAAAAAAAAAAAAAGTATTTTCTAGGTACAAGCATAATAAATCTGAAAACTTTCTGAGAAAGTCACCAAGAAGTTGAATGAAGGAAAATAAGGCAGGCAAAGACTTCTGACTAATTTTTAAAAATGGCAACAATTCAAATGCCTCCGCTAGCTCATGGCGTTAATGGTGACAACAACATAATTACCAACATCATTTCATTATGAACAGTGGTGATAGGGCAACAGGGACAGCATTATGCCCCAAAGACATCATGGTGTGCTTGACAGGGATTTGTTTCTCTTACAAGTAATGGCACAGGAAGTAGAGATGCAGATTTCTGTTTAAAAAATTCTATAGCTGAAAACACCCACACCTATCTAGAACCATATTGCTTGAAATACCAGTATTTGTGAGAAATTAATAATGGCAATTTCTGCATTTATTAATAGCTGCCTCCTACAAACTCCCAGCAGACTTTCTCCAACATGATTAAAGGCACCTTTGTAGTAATAAAATATTATGGTATGTGTCTTCCAAAGGTACTGAAGTGATATAGGTATATATATATGTGTGTGTGTGTGTGTGTATATATATATATATATATATATATATATGTATGTATATATATATATAGGTACCTATACCTATATGAAAGGTATAAGGTGATAGGATTGGTACAGAGCAGTTCATGGCAGATCTGGCTGTCACCCTAAGCCCCCATCACTCCTCACTTTCAGTCAGAATGTGACATTATCCAAATGTGACTGTGAATGTGACTGTCACCACAAATGGAGGCAAGAAACCTCCTGCAAGAAATCTCAGCCCTCAAAAAGCACATGTAAACTGAACTCCTTTGGTCTTTTCTATGATCAAACTATAGTACAGAGAAGCAGAAGCTTTTCTTTACCTTTCCTTTATGGTTTATGAATCACTGACACACTCCCTGCTGTGTGCCATTTGCTGGCATGGCACATTTTTGTCTCACAAGAAGCTATTGCTCAAAATGATGAATTGCTGGTGTATTTAACACAGCTTCTGATAACTATTAACCGTGCATTTTTCCAAATGTGTTTCTTACATTGGCATCACCAAACAACACCCAGCAGCTTTTGTACTCCTTGAAGCCCATCTGTAAGTCACAGATGCCTTCCAACCAGGCCATGGCAATTCCCTGACATGATGATTCCCATGCAAAATGCTGTGCGTATTTCCAATATGCTTCAGAGAGAAAGCTATGAGTACAGTAATTCAGGTTAAAATAACAACAGTAAAAAGCAATGAAGGGGGAATATTTGTAAGAATGCTAACTGATGGCTGGACTCACATTCTGTTTTCAGTTACCCCAAAACAAATCCCAAGAGACTCTAGCAAGGTTAATGCCTTTCTTTGCACATATGAACAGCATGGGCTAAGGTACTTGGCAAACCCTGCTGAGTGAATTAAAACAAGCCTACGATACAAGCAAGTTAGAAGGGTTAATTGAAACCTCTTTGTGCAGCAGTGCAAACCCCTCAAATCTGTCAAAATTAATGAGAAAAGCCAGAAGAAACATTATGGTTCTGTCTAGACTGCCAGAACCTACAAGCCTGCCTTTTATTAATAAATGCTATAGAAAAGAAACTCTGCTGTGAGGGCGGGGAGGCCCTGGCACAGACTGCCCAGAGAAACTGTGGATGTCCCAGTCCTGAAAGAGCCCAAGGCCAGGTTGGACAAGGCTTGGGGCAACCTGGTCCAGTGGAGGTGTCCCTGACCATGACCTGTATGGTCTCTTCCAACCCAAACCATTCTGGGATTGACTTTATGTCCCGCTCTCTCATCCTGGTGTACAGGGCAACAAAAGCACAGGGAATCCTTTTATTTCTCTGGGCTTGGTGTCAGTGTTATGCTTGGATGGCAGAGCAGCTCCAGATGGCCTTGTCGTGGTGATGCCTGAGCTACAGAGCCACCTCTCCTCCCCAGATCCATCCTGCCCACAAAGCCCTCACTGCAAACTGGGTCTGACCCACAGCTGGAGAGAACCAGGCTGAGCAAAAGCCCCTTTCATTTCCCCCACTTCAGAGAGCAGTACAATTGAGGCCTTTGATAATCATACCCTCTGTCTGCTCTACGGCTTCTCCCATCTTGGCCCTTAGAGAAAAACAAGCAAAAGCAAAACAAAATAAAAAGTCTTACCAAGAAAAGCTTTACAAAGCAGAATGAGCCTCCCAATAAGACTTTGCAAGGCCAGACCAACAGCAGAGCTTGGAGGGGCAAAACCAAGTAGAGGTGACCCAGAATGTGCCAGAGGGGCTCAAATTCTCTGACATTCCTCCAGAGTTTTGGGGTCTCCAGATCTCCTGGACATTTCCACACACAAGACACATAAGCACTTGTTGGCACTTCTGGTAAATCCCTACCTGCTGCCTCAATCCATTTCTTATTTTTCAGGTTGATGAACGTGTGCCCAACAACAAGCAGAAATGCAAACAGGACTCCCAAAACAACTTTCTACTGACCTAAAGTAGTTTGGCACTTATGAAGATATCCTTTTTCCATTTATGTCAGACAAAAGTCTTTTCCTACAGCTCTAGCAGCCCCTGTTAAAACACCACAGACATCAGAACAGCATTGAGAAGCAGCTTACAAAGTACACTATCACTACTTCCTTTGCACAGAAAGTCATTAAAAATATGCAAGTAGCTTCAAAATCATTTATTCACTGTGTTTCAGGACAAGTGTAATGAACATTAAACTTTCAGTTCTTGGGCTTAGGATATGTTGGGTTTTTATTTAACTTTGTATTTTGCAGGTTGAGAAAGTGTGCTGCAAATCATGATCACCAGTATTTGTGGCCCTTTAATACAATACACAGCTACAACATTATAAATATGTCGCTGAACTAATAAAATCATCACAAAACAACAAAGAACATCAAATTCTGCACTAATTTTTATACTATACAGTCATTGACCTCACCAGTACTTTCTAATCAAGCTTCCTGTAGCACACTTCTATCATTGCAGCTCATCAAATTTTCTAATTTATGTACAAGGACAGCTCAGCTCCTCTGATTTTCGGGTTCATTCATGTATGCATCTTATTAAGACTAACTCAATTAGCACCACATATTCGATAATCAGTTTGACAAATAATAGCATCAGACTACACAGAAACAGAGCAACGCTTCAATTTTTTTTTTTTTTATTTTTTATTTTTTATTTTTTTTTTTACTCTTCTAAACTTGAGCTTATTTCCTGGTATTGAAATCATAATTAACTTACATCAAAAAAATCCTACTGCTGTAAATCCTACAGACTTCAGTAACTATGCCAGAAAGTGGTCCATTACATGAGTCATCTGCTACAAAACAGAAAACAGCAACAATGCAACAGAATAATGCCAACTGAAGAGATTTATGCTCCTCTCACCACATGCCCCTTGGAGTTGTGTAACTCTGCACAATGGCTATGACACTGCCTTGTTTCTCCTAAATGTGACCAAGGAAAGGTGCCTGACCATTTCAGTTGATGTGTTTTTCTTCCTGTGGGCCTAAAAAAGCAGCTTATTTGTACAACTCAGGCACCACAGCAACGAAAGTTGTGTCTCATTTGGCACAGGGCCAGCTAATGCTTGCTGAGTGCCAAATGCTCCAGTAACCTAGATAACTTATACAGGGCTGATGCACAGGAGAAAAAAAATCAGGTTATTACTGCATTTACTACCAGATAAAGTCTTAAATTTCATTGTATACATAAGGCTGTGCTTTAGAGTGAGCCATCCCCAGCAGACACTTTTGGAAAATACACTTGGTACTTACACAGTACTATTTAAAAAGAGAGGAAGAAAAAAAAAAGAGAAAGAGGTAAATTTAAAAACATGAATTAATGAGTACATCAGTAATTCTGTAATTATGGCATCTGCTCTTAAGCCTTTGTATCTGCTTGTGTACAGCTGCTCAGCACTGTCAACAATAACCTTAAACCCATGACCAGATACCATCTCACAGCTTCAAGCCAAGCAAAAATAAACCAAAAAACCCCCAAAACATGAAATTCACACAGTGGAAATGAACACAGATATGTGACTGAGCTAATGATGCGCTGCAACAAAAGCTCAGTTTTAAAAGTATGTTGGAAGGGGAGGTGTTTATGTTTTCAAATACAAAAAGGTTTGTGTGAAACTAGAGAGCTGCCTTCCAGGAATTAGCAGAAGGAATAATCTCCATGGGAGAGGCTTCATCATAAGAATTCATTGTCTAGCAATTATTTTTTTACACACAAAGACTTGAATAAAAATGTTCTGTCGAATGTACTTCAGTAAAAATGTCCTCAAAACAAAA
This sequence comes from Sylvia atricapilla, assembly GCF_009819655.1. Taxonomy (NCBI): domain Eukaryota; kingdom Metazoa; phylum Chordata; class Aves; order Passeriformes; family Sylviidae; genus Sylvia; species Sylvia atricapilla. The sequence continues at coordinate 67,270,962 of NC_089143.1, forward strand.
TGGTCAGGACAAGCAAAGCAGCACATTTTAAAACAAATAGAGCTGTCAGCATCAACCATCCCCTGATATTTTAGGAAGAAGGTTCCTGAAGGTGTCACACTAATACTTAGTTCAGAGGAAGCTAGACCAGCTCCCGGGGGATCTCAGTAGGAGGGATGGACAAGCCAGTAATTTCAGCGGGAATTCAAAATGGGACACACCTCAAAGCTCCTGGATATCCTCAAAGCCTACAAAAAATCTCTGAAACATCATTTCAAATACAAGGTTAAAAAATGTCAATATTTAATAGAGACTAGGCCTTTATTTTCTGCTGCTAGCACTGTGCAGAGCTGCACCCTCTGGGAATGACTGCTCCCTCTCCCAAGTGTCCACTGAGACCATTCCAGGCCTGGCAAACAAGGTTTTTATCTCTGTTTTAGTCTCAGTTCTGCCAAATACACGAGAACCAAATGGAAGAGATCCAAATATTTTCGCAGATGTGCAATTTGGTCTGCCTGTGTGCTCCTGTCCTCCTGAGGCAGCAGTGACACACACTTTGGGGTGCTGTTTCCATGTGCTAATATTTGCCAACAAGACCACTTGTTGGGTCTCTTCCATTGTTTGTGGCTGCACAGTTAGCAATGGGTTGAGTCACCATGATTATGGGTGTATTAATATAAAAGTACAAAGTAAATATGATTAATTTATGAAGAGCTTAGAATTACTTTCCCTAACCGTGCTACCTGGATGCCCCTGCCATTCATATCTGTCTCTCTCTGTATCTAAGTAGGCAAACTAGCAAAGCATCTGTCTCCTAACCACTGAAAAATGACCTAACCTCCCAAAAATGGCTTTCCCCACTGCCCTTATTCTGTACCTGCGGTCTTCTCAATGCTTTTATTACTCTTCTGTGCAATATCCTTCCTGAGCAGGCAGGCAGCACCGTGGGCGAGGCGCAGTCAATATATTCTGATGTTTTACAAGCAACCTTCCAACCCAGGCTCCTGACAGGGGAGATATGAGCTGTTTAATATGTCCCTTCTGGAGGGCAGCTACATCCCAGCGTTGTGCTCCATGCCTGGATCACTCCTCAGAGAGAAGCAAGGGAGGAAAGGAGGAAGGATTACCTGCTCATTCCAAAGCCATCAGCAAAAGGTTTTGTGCACACTTTTTTTTTTTTTTCTCCTAGAGGAACACAAAAGGAGAAAGAAACCACCTAGATAGCCAAGGAAAGGGTTCAGAGGCACCTAGCAGATAAGGAGGGGATAAAAACCAGCCAACTGTGTACAACAGACCTAATTTCCTGCAGCAACAAACACTTGCCACAGGGGAAGAGCCACAGATGTCACATCTCTCTGTGACAGGGGGGTCTTCCCATCTGAACATAGGCCAGTGACGTGCCTCAGATGTAGGATAGGGGAGCCACATGCACAGCATGGACTGGGAGTGTATGGCGTGGGGAAAAAGCCTTCTGTTCTGCTGCTCACAGGCTCACCTTAGCTACAGCCCCTGGATCAAATTCCAGTGCAGGAATCCAGTAAATGTGTGCAACCAAGGGAAAACACTCGGAAAAGAGGAGCAATGATGACTACAGTCATTGAACATGACCCACAAACCGATATTGAAAGAGATGAAATTCAATCTCGAAAATTAAGATGGGGAGAAATTACACTGTAATGACCTTAGAGCACAAAAAGCAAGGTAATAAACTGTCTAAAACCAAAAGGACATTTTATTACAAAAGGAATAAAACCAACCTCAGCCAGCACCTAGGAGGAAATGCTGCAGCACAGTCTAGGAAGAAGCAGAAGAAGTCACTGCCAGGAACACTAAAGGCACATGAGGTCCTGCCTCTGTGCTGGAAAACGTGTGGGTTCCTCCCAAACCTGCTCTTTCTGTTTAGGAAGCAGTTTAGGTGAACAGTGACTGCCAGTGGTTGGGTAAGACCTGGCAGACACCTCAGTGAGAAAACTGGATAACCAAAGTGAAGCTTCAGACTGCAGCTGGGCACCATCCACGACATGCAGGACACTTTCCCCCAGTCCCTTTTAAACGATCCCCAATGCAAGCCTTTTTTCAGGGGTAGGAGAGTATCAACACCACCTTGAGCACTATCACCAGTAAAAGTCAGGCCTTCACACAGAAACCATCTGCATTTGATTTGCTCTTCCTGCTGCTCTGCACATCACCACCACAATTACAAACAGAAGTATCTGGCTCCCCGCCTTGCCCTTCCATTGCTTTACTACGCTTCACTGCCAATCCTTATGGCAACAGAACTTGCAAAGTCATGGACTCTTATAAAAATCTTCTAATACTAAAACCCTGTACAGAGAGAATTCTCCTGCTCTTGGACACTGTGGAGTTTCCAGGTATTGTTTTTGCTCTCATCTCATTTTATATTTAATATAATAGCCAGAAATATGAGTCAACAATAGTAAGTTGAAGATTTTTCTTTTTTTTTTTTTTTTTCCCCTAGTCTTAGGTATTTCCTTTCTGCTTTCCTCAGTGCACTCTGCTCTGATTTTATTTGTGCAAACTCCTTGGAGCAGAGGCAGTCTGCACAGTACATTCTGAATCTGAGTTTACAGAAGGTAGAACACTGAATTGTGATCCCTGCTAGCAAATACTGAACGTTTCCTCATCGTTTGACCAAGTGTTGTCCACCAGGCCAAGCCCACTGGAGTAAAATGTGTTCCTGCAACCACAGTCTGAAAATAACATCAATGTATTTATCAAGAGGCAATAGAGTTTGCATTAGTGTCTGTTCCTGCAATCTTTCTTTAAATCAAAGAAACAACACAGAATCAGTGAGATAGGAAATATATGGAGTCAGCTTTTTCCTCTCAGTCCAACATGCCAATTATTACACTTGATTTGGAATCTGAAAATTAAAAGGTGTTCCCCCAGGGTGTGTGCATCATCAATATGGCAAAAGGGAGAACTTGTGTAAAATTAAAGAATTTGATGTTCCACAAGGTGGAAAAAACCAAGGTAGCTCCACAAAGCAACTGGCCCCTAGGTTTTCAGTGGTTGAGCACACAGGGATCAGGTGGGTCTGTGCAGCACTGGGATGCTATTTCTGATGGCTTAAGATTATGGGATCCTGGGAGAGGGAAGGAGATCTGCTACTTTTCAGCAAGTTTCCCACGAGATCAGAAGTTTGGAGTGTTTCTCACATCCCAGGAACTCACCTGCTCTGAAGCACAAAAGCTGCTGCCTGTGAGATGCTTGCAATGGATTGCTTAGTGCAATGAGATGGGAGAAATAATAATAATAATAGTTCAACAGATTATAAGTACATTCAGAGTGGGGGGATAGACCAGGTCAAAAGAAAAGAGAAAAAAAAAATTTGAAAATTCTCCTTAATTTTATCCAGTGCTGCGAAATGAAAAAGGCTGCCTCGTGCTGCATTCAAATTCTGTGCCATGCAGTTCCAAAGACTGTATCTTAATTGTTGAAAAGCTGGACTTCATGGCAAGAGAGATTTCTTTGTGGGGGGATATAATCCTTATGCACACAATTACTTAAAAGATTTCAAATAAATAAGAAAAAATCTACATGTAAGAGAGACGTGTAAGAATTTATGTATTCCTCACTTTTTTATTCAAGTTTAGTGTGAATAATGAGGAAGCAGCCATTTAATAAAAAAAGGCAAATCTCAAATAGGCAAAAACATTTTGGAGGGCACTCATACAGATTTTTCCCTGTGAAAAACAATGAGATTCAGATGGGACCCCCAAAAAATAGGCAGGCTGTTTCTGGGAAAGGAAAATCACCATTTTCAGTGTGATGGCAGAGGCAGGCTCCAAGAGCAGTGTGTCTCATCAGGACTCACCAACACTCAGTACTGCCTTTTTTTAGCCCAAATAGCCAACTTTCTTTTTTGAAAGAGTACTTTTTGCAGCCCTGAGAACTGATCATCCCCATCACCTGAAATCTCTGAAGAGGAAAGCACGGTAGGTAAATGCTGCCACCTACACATGGCCAACTGAAGGTGGCTGTGCCAGGCTTGGAAGGGAAAATGCAGGGGAACACTGCTCTGCTGCCCTCCACAAACAGCCATCAGAGGGTTTAACCACGCTCTGCATCAAGCTCAAGCCAACATTACAGGCAGGAGACACATCCTGGACACTTTAAGTCCCATAAGAAAAGCACAGAAAGTCCGAATTTGTGACTACTGTGTCACAAAAGGTTTGTCATTGAATTATTGCTTTCTTCTCCTGACCCACATGCCCAGATTACATTCTGCAATATCTCAGCTGTCAATTAGACGTTTATATGACACTCACAATATATTTTAAAATAACATTTCATACAGCAGCTGTGTTTACAGAAGGAAATATTTTTATAGAGCTCTTAATAACAAATGTCTCCCCTTTCTGCAAGGCTGTCCTTCATTCTAATTATCCCTTTCACTCTCTTGATGAAATCTGTCTCTGGTAGACATATTATCATCTGTAAAGTTCAGAGAACATTAATCATCTATTTTGGCATGCCACCTGTAAAGGACATTAGGATTTCAAGCTTCAGTTACATCATGTGACAAAACATTCACAAAAATACAAATCATTACCTAAGACTGAAATTATTAACCCTGTTTAGGTGGTGGAGTACATGATGGAAGATGGAAGGTTCTTCAACTTCTAATCAAAGAAACACACCAAAATGCAATATAAAAAGAGTAACTTTATAAATTTTCAAAAGAATAACCTGATACTAATAAGAGTAATATCTCAGGTGTGGTTGGGCTATTTCCTTTGTGGAGTTTGAATCTATTTGCTGTCTTTCCCTAATATATGTATACATACCTAAAGGTATTTTCAAAAGACATGCTTTAAAAGCAATATTGACACTATGATCTACACATTGGCCTAATATTCTTATACCAAAGAGAAAGCATAAGATGAAAGCTCTCCCACCTTAGACTTCACAGATTTGATAAGCAACTTCACTCTACCTAAATAAAACCCATGGCTCATTCAGCTTTTACTTAACGACAACAGCTCCTCAATGTGCATTAGTTATTTATTTAACCCCACTTTGACATCTTGGGGTGATGCATCCTCCTCCCTAGTGTTACAGTGGTACATGAATATTTTAACAACCCTTGGTGTGTTTTACACTGAAGAAGATGCTCTGAGAAGGGCAGGCAGCTAACCAGCTTCTGCCCAGGTTTTTGAAATGATGAATTTCTGTTGTGCTTCCCACAATGTTTGTACCCATGCACAGACGCAGCAGCTGAAGAACCATAAACTCAAATCAAAAGAAATAGTTTTGCAAAGCTTTCATTATTGACAGAAATTATGGCCAAAAAAGAAAAAAAAATTCATAAATGAACGCAGGGGTCGGAAAAACACTGCCCTTCCTGAGACTGTGAAACCCATCCTCTTGACTGAAAAAGGGATGCACATCAAGAAAGCAGCAGTGGATAAGGAATGAACCTGAAACCTCAGCTCAATATTGGTTTTGGCAGCCCTTGTCCTTGCCAGAACAATGCAATGCCCTGGGCTGCATGTGCCTTAACAGACCACCAGAATGTCCCAGGTAAGTATTTGCTAGAGAAGCACAAGTGGTTGGAAGCAAGCCATTCCTTCTTTTTCAATCTACTGGAAAAGAGAGGAAAAAACATCTTGTCTTCATTTGTTTTAAACCTACCCAGAAGGTTTATAGGACTCACCATTATTAATAGGGAGAAAGGTAACCCACTACAAAAAAAAACCTCCTGCAACGGACAGCGATTCATTTGTAAACACCTTAATTGATTTTCCAGCTTAGAACCCATTTGTTCCTATTTTAGGGCAGTGCAGCTTGAATTGCAATTTATTAATTGTGCTATACCAGCGCTTGGCCTAAAATTTGAGTATGTCTGAGTTATTCAACCCTGCTAGGATTAGCAGTCCTCAAAGCCATGCCAAGGCCTTCTGTCCTGCATTACAAACACAAAAGACTTAAGACTGGAAAAATCTGGAAATCGGCTAGCTGGTTCATCCCCATGCCCAAAGAGAGGATCAACTGTACCTGTGGTATCCCAGACAGGCACTTCTGTAAGCACTCTGAGAAATATTTATTGTAAGAACCGTTTTACAAACTCCCTGGACACGTCTTTACAAAGCATCAGTAGCTTTGCCATTAAAAAGTTGTCCAGCTGACGAAGCAATCCCTCCCTTGATGCTCCAAGCCCAAAATAACATTTGTTTTTCTGTCCAATAAAGAGATGGAACTGCAGAAGCCATTCTTTCATTGCTTTTACTGCTATGCAGCAGCATGAGAACGCTCATACTTAGTCAGGCCAAAGGTTCACCTCCTCAGGCCTTCACTAGTACAGTAAGAAGAGCCCAACTTCAGCTCCATACAGCTACCATTTAGTGGAAAAATTTATGAAAAGCATGGATAGAAAAAAAATCTAAGTAAAATATATCATACTGCTAGGGTTTGGGTTAGTTTGGACATGGCAGCGCTGGTTTAATGACTGGACTCTGTGATCTTGGAGGTCTCCTTCAACTGAAATGATTTTGTGATTCTGTAATTCTGAGTGAAAAGGCAAGTGTAAAACCAAGGAAATAAAAAAAGCACTGGGACACGTATAAGAATAAATCCCCCCACACGTCCCAGCTCCCAGCCACTCTCAGTTCAAGGATTTCTTGAGCAGGATGTGGTTTCTATACATTGTCCAAAGTTCCCTCGAACCCATCTTGACTTCCAGCTCACACAATGCTTTTTGGCGGGGAGCTCTTCTGTGCAGCTCCATCAATTGTGCAGAGAACCACCTCCTTCCAGCTCTTCTGGAGACAAAACAGGTTTCCAGCTTCTTATATCACTCTTTTTTTCTTTAAAACGACACAGTATGTGCTGTTTCAAGTACTGCTCTGATAGATCAAGTAGTCCTACTCTCATCTTGATTTCCCTCCAGACCCAGGAGAATGATTTTGGAAACAGGATCAATGTCTCAGCAGAATTTACTAACCGAACACTGGATTAGGGTAAAGTAAACTCTCCCTGGATCTGAGGAAATGAACAAATGGATCTGCCAGGTGTATAACTGCTCAGTTCCTTGCTGTTTCTTGCAATAGGTTCCCTCTATCCAGGGCCCCGACGGAGGCCAACCTACCAGCCCTTAACACCAGTGAGCAGCACCAGAAGGAACACTGCCAAACACTGCCCAGGACCAGAGCCCCAAAGCCCAAACCCTTCTCCTCAGGGCAGAAAAAGGAAAATAAAAAGAAACGTGAAGTGACAAACCCAATTGTCGTTGCCTCCTTATTTACAGAGAGGTCTTTCAATTGCAAAAACGTCTGTGTAAATCCAGTCCCAAAGCTCGAGTTTTTTTAACATCTGCACAGGTGGGTATGCTCATATAATGCTTTTTGCACTGTCTACCTCAAAAAATAATTTAAGCCACAAATTACAGTGGTTTTCTGTTGCAAATGTCCGTTTTTCTCTCCCCACACAGGATATTGGTAAGACAGAAGCACATATGAAGAGAGCTACCTTCACAGCTCACTCACACAAAAATGCCACAGGTTAATCTCCAGCTTCTACATTAAACAAACAGGAAAGGCTAGAAGCAAAACCAGCCAGGGCTGGAAGTTTATAGATGATGCTAGAATTTTGCTCGTTGGGTGCTACTTCTTGCACTTCTGAGCTCTCCTCCTGGTGAAACAAGATCAGCTTTTCAATAAAAAACAGCTGGCTAAAGCTAAACCAAGTCATGACAAATTACACTCATACAGCCAACATAATTATAAAGGAGAAAAATAAAATCTACCTGTTCAGTCTCAGCATCTGGAGGTTTTCTTTAAAACTATTGTGTTGAAGACTATTATGGGTAAAGTACCAACACTGGATAAAGTCACCTTTCTACCAAAGGCTGGCAACAGTAAAGGCCATGCTGATGTCAATTTGTGGCTTCTGATCTTTACTTTCCTGCTTCTGGTAAATGAAAGGGAGTCATGTAAAAACACAGACTAAACAGCCACCATGTTTTGTAGCAGATATTCAATGCCAGAGGTCTTGCACAAGACTTTCAGTGTTTTTATACGTAGATTCTTCACACAAACGAGTTTGTAACTGGATCTCAGCTTGCTCTAACATATGATGAGACTGACCATAAGGAAAACCATTGACATCAATAAAACCAGGCAAGGTATTCCTACCTGTGTTGGAGGTAAATAGCTTTTTTAGAGAAGACTAGATATCCCAGGGAACATTTTAATAAGCAGAGAAGCCCTGTAGCCTGTGAAAGCCAGGGATCAGGCTGGACATGATGGTGGTCTATTTGGCCTGTCAGTCTGATGCTATCCATTGACTAATCCCCTTCTTATGGCCATGGGAGATGGGCTCCTGGGCAGCAGCATCACAGAAAACCCTAAAGAAATTCAGGAAGAGCAGCTTACATGCTCGGAGCCCACTTGATCCTCGTGGAGATTCATGGGAGAATTATGAATGAGACAGACCAGCGAAGCTTCCCCAAAAGCCAAAAATCAATACTTAGGAGAGTAAACAACTACTTCCAGAAAAAACGTAAAAGTAGCTATCAAGGAAGTTACACATTAAGTATCTACGGAGCTGGTAATTAATTTCACTGGCAATGAATACTGTAAAGGCCACCATCTGCACAGCCAACTTCTGAGCATTGTGTAACTGCGTGTTGGACAAGTGTTCCTAGAAAACAATGCCCTTGCTGCCTGACCTGCTCAGATAACCTGTGCTCTCTTAGCAGCCCGTGCCTATCTGCAGTGTGCACTCAGCAGTGGCCTCAGAAACAAAGCAGACTGCTGAATAAAACAGCAAGGTGTAAAGGGTGCGTTTGTCCAAGCACACCACTGCTTTTGTTTTATCTGCACAAGGACAATTCTGGTCTCTGAGACCAGAAATGGCTCCTGCCCCACAGCTGCCAAGGCTTTTTGAAGTTATTGCTCTGGGTCTCCAGCCATCTATCTGTGCATGTTTCAGTAACCTTTACTTCTGCTGAATAATTCAACAAAGCAAAGATTTGCTATTGGCAATTTCTAATCTAAAGGAAAAAATGCTAAAGCTTGCATTTGGTTTATTAAAACTCCCACAGGGGAAAAAAACAATAATATATCTCTCCTCTTTGACCTTATTTGGGACTCTGCTTTGGGAACTGGCAGGAGGAAATCCAATGCTGTCCAAAGTTTTGATTATGGGGAAAACAACTGACAAAATTGCATGCCTAAGGGTTAAGACAACAGTGACAAATAAGAGTTGGTGACATTGCTGATGACAGTCCACCCTGAAAGCCCTGGCAGGCTGGCAAGGACTGCATGGACAGAGAGCCCACACTGCCCAGGTTTGAAAGGACACAACGGATTTCAAGGAAAAAATATTTAATTTTTGTGCATGACCGTAAACTCAGCAAAAATGGAGCTCTGCTTTAAATCCTGCCTGGAGGCCAGGCCAGGCTTCAGTGTGCTGAAAGAACCTGACCAGCTCACGGCTCTGATCTCACCCACTAAAGACAACTTGGCCAGTCGTTTGCCATCATCCTTTTCCTTCTCAATACCTAAAATTATTAATCTGCTGCTTCAGGTCTATCAGGACAGCACCACAGCCCTCCAAAACCACACAGCATCAATCTTCCCTCGGCTGCAGCCTGGCATGAAACTGCACTGACATCATGCAACCTGGAGCTTCACAGAGAGCATAAAATCTAAAACAGAAGCCGTAATAGGATACATTTCCATTTGCTATCCCTCCACATTTAATATAGGGGATATTATCCTCCTAACCTGTGGCAAACTCGCTAGGCTGGGGGTTTTTTTCATTCTTGATCTTCATCCATCGAGCAAAATGCCATCAGTGATGACAGTACAGCTCTTGGTAAAGGAATGATGTGTTAGCTTGTGCTCCCTCTGCTGCTCCTGCTGCAGCACAGCAAAGCACAGCTGGATCCGACCTAAAGATCCTGGGGCTTCTGCCCATCGCCTCAGTCCACTGCACTCCTTGTTTCTGCACTTTTCTTTCTGTAAAAGGGGGAAATTTTAAAGCAGAGCAGTGAAGTATGTAAATGCACAGGGTTTTAAACAAGGTGATCTCTGAGATGATAGATCCATGGACTTGAAGGCCCTTGGGATCCCAAAGTCCTCGTTGCCCTGCTGCACAGGCTTGAGGTATCTCCTCCCAGGGGGATGCAGAGCCAGTTGAAGGGTGTATGAAGGACCAGCACTCACAAACCCTTCATCCTCCCCAGGCTGCTGCCCTGCAGGGTGGCACGTTCCTAACGTGGTAGTCACACTGCCCTTGCCAAGGACATCATCCCTGCAGGGCCACTGCATCTCAGGGGCACTGGGGAGGGAAGGATGAGCATGGAACTTCAGACAGAGGTAACCATGAGACTAACGGTGACTGTCCATTAAAATATAAAGATTGGTAACAAAGTGTAAGAAGAGGAACATTTCTCCCGAATTCCAGCTCACTCAACCCAGGTACAAACCAAGCCTTTAAGGAGACAGTTTGGTCATTGATGGTTAAGCATGTCCTTGGTTTTTACAACTTGAACATCACCAATTAAAACAAGTGGTACTAACTAACTAACCCCTACCATCACTCAGACTTACAGGAAAACTAAGATCAGTAAGATTTTTTCCCCTGTACTCACAGTATTTTATCTAGGAGTATCCAATTGTGTTAACTGTCATAAAGAAACTAATTTTAGGAGAAACACTGAGAAGGAAACAGGAAGCATGTCCACGATGCAGAATGGCTGTGCAAGCATATATACAAAGGTTCATTTGCTTGAAAACTTACATCCTGACTGTCATGGCAAGTTCAACAATATAAATAGCATAAATCTAGTATTTCTATACATATTTTTTTGCTTGGTATGGGGAAAATACTTCCCTCAGTATCTAGGATTTTAGGATTGCAGGTTGGATAACATGCATTTTTTCCGTGTTTGCTTGTATTTTTTTAAAAAAGTAACTCTAACTCACAATTCTGACTAGAAACTCATGAAGTGCCGTGATGATGGAGAAGGCAGGACAAGACTTGTTCATGCTGCAAGGGAGCGGAGAATGGCAACCAATTCTACTGCCATTGTCACCATGAGACTTATACAAGTAGAAGCCACCAAAAAGCCATAAAAATGGTCAAAGTTAAAGAGCTAAGCCAGCCAACAGCAAGGAGCATCCACTGCAATCAGTGCACATTAAAATAAGCAGGAAGAAACTGATAGGCAAACTATCCACAATAAAACGTGAAATTCACTTAATGCATCCTCCCTTCCTGGAGAGAACTTGTGCTCTCAGGAAAGGCTGGAGATTGTGCCTGAAGTTTCCTAATCTCTCACTTTAAACTGGATGCTGAGCCCTTGCACTGACCCAGTGATGCTTTATATTTTTTTAAATGAAGTGCATATAAATAATTTCGTTAGAAATCTATTTGGCAGACAAAAAGAAGGGAAGGAAGCCTATCATTTAGTGACCATAACTTTAAAAAAGACAGGGTGTGTGAATGCATGCTCCTTTGATAAAACTTCTTCCCAAGCATACACCCATATCAGCATTTCCTCCTCCTGCCGATTTCAGAACAAAAATGTGCAGTCTAAGTGAACTTCTATTTTATGCCACAAAAACCTATCATTCAGTGGTTAACAAAGACCACTCGGAATTTGTTTTTCTAAAAGACAGCTAACCAATCCCTGTAATTCATAAAGACTTTTTCTCATCAAAGCACCACAGGAACACAGAGGAAACATTTCAGAGCTCAGCATCCAAGATGTGGGCATTATGAGCGACACAAAAGTATTCTGGAAGACTCAAGGCTCTGGAATGACACTCTATGATTCAACTTCTTGGCACACTCCCCTTCTACCATCATCTGAAAACCATCTGAGATAACCTCTAAAGAAGATCCGGCCAATGGTCTCCTCTTCCTTTCCTTTCTCCCAACAGAGAACTGTAATCTGCTCTTTGATTTCTTTTATAAAACAGGACTACAAAGGAACAGCAAGGAAGAAAAAGCCTGTTTGAAAACAAGGCAGCCAGACATCCATCTAGAGCTTCTCATCCAAGCTTGAGGGAATCTCACAGCTGGCTGCTGCCACATCTCCCTGCGGACGGCCACGGCTTCCATCTGCTTTTGCCATCACCTCCACCTCCTGGCCTAGACAATAGCAACAGGTGCAACAACACCAGCACAGGCACAGGACAGCCCGTGGAATGGACATGTTTTCTGGTGCAAGGGTTTAAGTGATATCACAGAAGTGAGAGGTCGATGGATATCGCAGCCTGAAGCCGCAGGATGACACGCAGCCTCTCCCCACACAACAATCCAGGCAGCCTTTTGACCACGAGATTTGGTAAATGCAGCCCAAATATCACACTTGGGGCTTGACAGTGAACACAGGAAAAATGGTTGGGGTGTAGCACCAGGATGTTGCAGGGTGCCAAACACAGTCTTCAGCCGTTCTTCTGTTTTCCCATCTCAGGGCAGCTACCCACCTCTGAGAAAAATGTCACCTGTTGTCCCCACTCTTCCTCACAGAAGCATCTCTGACAGAAAGACCAGACAGAACAGCTGGGGGAGGAGCCCACAGCCTTTCACCTTTCAGCTCCGGGTTACCACCTGAAGGCACCAAACAGATCACTGGAAACCACCCCCTCTGACACATGGAGACAGGGGTCAGCCACAGCACACCATTCCTTAAATTTTGGGAGGCATTACAGCTTACAAGGAATTCTTTTGTACTTGGGAGAAGAGCAGAAGACAATGTGTGTTTGCATGTTTTCCATAATTCAACTGGCTAGTTTCTGTAGGTGGTGTGTTGCCTCTTTCCACCATCCTTGGTGTGGACACAGCAGGAACATCTGCAATCCAGGCAGTGAGGGCTGAGAGTCAAGAGAAGGGCTGGAAACACAAATATGAACTCATGCTTTGCAATTAAAAAGATAGATGATACCACCTTCACACCTATATGAAAAAGACTGGTTATTACTAAAACTTTTTTCCCGTCAATCTGAATTTATTACTTAATATTTACTTTTGAACTATCATATTTCCAAAGGATATCTCACTAAAAACACTTGCCAAATATTTTCTGTCTTGAATTCTTGAAAGAAAACATTTCTGTGCTTTCCAAACTACAGTCCCTCCTTAAAAAAAAAAGTGGCCCAGGCAGGAGCAGAAGTGCCAAAAGCACACAGTGACCCAAAGAGAGGAAAAGTGGTATTGTCTTTAAAAACGAAGACACATGATCCAAGGCTCTGAGATCTAGAAGGGGAGAGAGAAGGCACAACCATGAAGAGGACAGCAATTTATCATATTTTTGATATTAGAGCATCAGATGGAATAACAACACAGGGCCCTGACCTCCCATTCCAAGCATACATCTGAACTTGGCAAGAGGAACTTGTGTCCGGTTGCATTGTCCTGCTGATGGAGCTCAGCTTTACATAGGAGCTCTCCGCATTTTTTGGCAGCTGCTAGCAAGTCATCCTGATTTTTCATTTTCATAAGTGTCCTGTCAGGAAACAAAACCAAGCCAAAAGCCTGAGTGTCAGACCCCGTGGAGGAACATATGCACACAGAGCAGAAGTGAGAAGCCGACTCTGGTCAGGCCATCACACCTCACTCTGGCCTTCCAGGACTTGAAGGGGGCTTACAAGGAAATGGGGACAGAGTTTTAGCAGAGCCCACTGTGCCAGGACAAGGGACAGTGGGTTTAAACTTAAGGAGAGTAGATTTAGAAAAGGCATAAGGAAGAAGTTTCTTCTGATGAGGGGGGTGAGGCACTGGTACAGGCTGCCCAGAGAAGTGGAAACACGCCATCCCTGGGAATATTCAAGGCCAGGTTCAATGGGGCTTTGAGCAACCTGGTGCACGGAGAGGTGTCCCTGTTCATTGCAGGGAGGGGTGGCAAGATGACCTTCAAAAAGCCTTCCAAACTCAAACCATTCTATGATTTTCTATGAGCTCATTTTGTGGGAATGGCTGAACTCCACTTCAAGCCCACCAAGCTTACTTCACTTCAGCGTATCTATAATTCTCCTAAAAACATATTTATCCCTGTTATTGACTTTATAAGCCAAGCTTTTTTAGTTTTGGGGGTCTTTTTGTTGTTTTTTTTTTCCTTTCTTTCTTTTTGAAGAAGAAGTAGCAATTCTGGCAGGCATTTAGTTGCCTTTCATTGTAGTTCTCCTCAGTAAAGCCACATTTCTGGCTGGGCACAGCTCATCCAGGCATCTACTTAAGCAGGAGGGTCCTTAGTGATGCCAGGGTGACAGGGGTTAACTGCTGTGGTTGGACCTCTTTTCGTGAATGATCTGTCACAAGACTGCCCCTTCCCCACTGAGCTGCTTAAAGTAACTTTCCTCAATTTATAGGGGGGGAGCAAAGATTAAATAACTTCAAAAGAAACTAATACTGGCAGATGAAAGGAAATAATCTTATGGATATGTGAAGGAACTAGCTGTTTCTTTGATTATTGCAGTGAAGGAGGTCCCTAGCTCCATCACCTCATTAGCATCTGAGATTTAACCATTTCTAAAGGCCTCCAAAGCCTATTCACACCCATCTCACAACAAACTCAGTGGTAAACGACAACCCCTCCAGGAGGAAGGTACATACATGCCTTTCAAAACCCAAGATGCAAACAATATCCACAGGATACAAACCTCCCATCATCTACCATTTATATTTTATTTATCATGCTTCCAAATCCCAGCTGCAAAGCTGAAGAGAGAGAGAGAGAGATGTGGTTTCTCACTAGCAAAAGCAGTAAAACCTGCAAGAAGGGGCTGTAAAATAATGTCCTACATACCTGTGAGGAAAACCCCTGGGATACCACAAAAACTAGGACCGGCTGGTAATTTTCATTTAGCTAAATATGAATATGAGTTCTCCTGATCTATCTCAGTTGTACCCTTTTGTTTTACCATCCCAAATTCATTCCTGCCTCCAAATTCTTTCCCCCTGGGGAAAGGTTATAAACTTAATCCTGGAGTTTGCTTCACACATCATTTGCAGCTTGTCAATGGGCTTTTGAATGTCGCTGTGTGCAGAATAACATTAGCTGGGGGAAGGGTCTAGAGAGTTTATTTTGTTAACGGAAAGAAGAACTATACGACTAAAACAAGTTTTGTGTTTTGTTTTTAAATCGAGTTAATAAAGTAAAATAAAATAAGTTTTAGATCAAAAGTTACTAGACTTTTTAATATTTTTTTTCCTGCAATATAGGTGAGTATGAATTTTTTTTTAGTCCGCTCTTAGTCTGTTACTTTCTACCTGTGGTACAGAATAAAAAGCCACTTGTTAAATTCGAGCTTTTTTTCCATTTCTGACTCTGTTACACGGTAGGTTTTTCTTCAGAACAGATTACCTCATGGCTCAGTTCAAAACTGATACATTAGCAATGCGGTCTGCAGATATAATCTTGCCATGCCAGGAGGAAAATAGAAACCTTCCCCAGAGCTTTAGCTCTCAGGATGTTACCTGGTAGCAGCTGCCTGATATCCCTGACTACAGCCAAATGACTTCGCTGGAAGTATTTGGCTTAAGAAACAAATTCTTGCCTAAACTGTCTGCAACTTACGTGATTTGGGTTTTTTTGTTTTTAATTTGTCATTACTGGGAGCATTTGTGTGCCTTAACAGTTTGTACTGTTAAGAAACCTCCTCAAGAGCAAATTGTTCTCCACAAACACTGAATGCTTAAAGCCGTAATTTCTCCCAACATCACACACACTTCCTATCAAACGAATGGGAATTTTTCTGGCACTCTCTCAGGAAACACCTTCCTTTAGCGGGAGTTAAAAAAAATAGAAGTCGTGTTAATGCCCTTGCTCCATGTAACTTAGAGAAGCGCACATCACATCACACAGACCAAAACCAGAGCGAGTGGCATTTGATAAAGCTTGAGGGGCTGGATTACAGTGACTTGTGAAACATCAGGCTTGCTTGAGCCTTCAGGCTGACTCCTGCTCTCGGGACCGCAAGGAGCTGCTCAATTTACGGGAATTCCTCAGTGAGATTTGCCCAATCGCCGGTGGCCAGTTGCTCCTCTGCATCCTCGGTGCTCCCACGCTGGGTACCAATCTGAGGGAATGAGGGACACCTCTGGTGGCCACCCCCAAGGCTGATGGGCAGAGAGAACAGGGCATCCCTCACCCCCAGACAGCCCTGCCCTGCACAAGGAAGGAGCTGTAAGCCACACAAAGAATGCAATCGTGATCCGAAATCCCATTCAAATAAATCCTCTAGCTATCATCCCTCCCTCCCCAAAAGCTGTGGCATTGCTAAAGATCACACATACAAGTTCTCATCTTTTATTCCCTCAAGCAATCCCAAATTATCCACTAATTGGTATTTTCAGTTAATTGCTGGATAAAACAGGGAAGATCCAAGTCATGGAGAGGAGAGGGTATGGAAGCAGTATTACTGTGGCATGAGCACTGCCACAGCACCCACCTCATCTCCCTGATAATTCAGAGACACCGACAAGGAGGCTCTTTATCCACTTGGGGCACACAGCACCCACCAAGGAGAGCGTGTGAGACACAGCACAGACCAAACACACCACACGGTGCAAGCAGCCAGGCTGCTCCTCTCCGGATGCGACCCCAATGTCAATCACAGGAAGCAGCTGCGACGCAGGCAGCTCTTTGACAAAGCAGCCTGACTCTTGCCTGCTTTCCCCGTGCCAATTTTAGACTGGTTTACCTTCACAGGAATAACGAGACATGAGAACTGTGCTGGGCAAGACCTAAAAGCTGCTTTGATTTGTAAGGAAAGGTGCAGTGGGCTGCTGCTCACAAAGCACAGCTGGGCCAGTCACCTCGAGTGCCTTTGGCACTGCCACGGCCAGACCTGCAGCATACACCCAACACACAACGCTCCAGACTGCCCTGCACTGCTGTGTGCCTTCTAAAAGGCAATGCACACATCTAAGCTCTTCTGCAAAGGAAATTGGAGCAAGACGTGGTTTGTCAGCTTCCCCTTGTCCATTTTGAGAAAATGTATTTCCCATGGAACGAGTGTGTGTGTGGTTAAAGACAAGCTCTGCAACCACTGTACCCAGACCAAACACGGAATTCTGTACAAGCCTGACAGTGATTCATTTGAGACCTGAAAACGAACAGTATGGGATTAGAGCAACATTGTAGAACCACGAGGTGGCTTTTGCAGCTAGAACAAGAAATTCCCCTGTCCATATTGGACCACTCTCCACTGGTCTGCAAGCACTGTCAGTAAAAAAGCCTGTAGGAACTTAAAATTATACAAACCTAGGGGACAGCACTGGAGTGAGACTCCGAAGACTCACTTTGCTGTGCCTCTGTCTTCGCATGCTGCTACTCATTCCTTGTCTGAATGATAAGGATTTCTGGACCATAACCTGTACTGTTTTTCACAGATGGAAAGATCTATCCCTGCTGGCAGGCCAGCACTCCCAGTTTGCTTCCCGAAGACTGCAACAAAGCACAGCCACTCACACAAACAGGCTGTCCCATGCTAACTAACACTGCCAGGGAGAGCTTGTCTCTTCTTCTTGAAGAGATAACACTAACAACTTAATCCAATTAACACAGCACAAAGCAAGAGTCTGTAATTCCAGGCTGGATGTGCTCTAATGCCTCCTATGGCTTTAGCAAAAGGAAAGTTTGCACTAGACTGAAGAAAACACTCAACATTCATTTTTGCTTTTTGCGGAGCAAAGCACCATATGGGAATGCATGAGCCAGCAGAGGCCAAAAGCAGGGATGATGTCTATCCCTAGTGCACAACATCTTTGCCTGCTTTGAAAGAATGCAGTTTCTCAATGATATCACTAAATTACTGGCTTGTTTTCCATTTGAAAGATACTGCAGAGCTGTGGTCCTTAAGCAATCGCTCTGACCAGCTGCCAAACCACTTAATCACTTACATGCATTTGAAATAAAAGCTGTCTAACTTACAAGAACTGCATCAGCTCAGTTGCCTATCCCAAGCTGCAAGGAGCAATGTGTGCCTTTATTCTAATAATGCACAGAGGAAAAAAAATTGAGGAAGTACACAGAGAGAATCAGCTGGTTCATCATGCTCATGAAATCCTAATTGCAACCAACAGCAATGGGATTTTTACTGACTTCAGAAAAAATACAGTTCTGCAATATCCAACCCCACAACCACTAAAAAAAAAGTGCCAAGAAACTTGGGAAAACTATTAGTAATAAAAGCTGAAGATAGAGAATAGATCTACTTGAGGCCTAGCATAATACAAACAATGGGAGTGATAAATCAGAGATTCCACCCTTTCAGTGTGCAAGAGGTTAGAAAAGGGTAGAAATACAAAATAGCCAGGATTTACCAAAAGTCAGAATGCATGGGGTGGAAAAAGGACAGCAGTGAGATCTGGAGCCTGGGGGGTGGCAATGAAAACAGTGTCACTGTTTGCAGTGGGACAGAAATGAAGGTGTGACAAATAATTGGAAGTTACGTTAACTAGGAATGTCTAGGAATGACTTTCCATCCCAACTGTCCAGTTGGAATAATTTCACTAAATATACACAATGGGTTGGATCAGAAATTTTTCATTCCACTTCAGACAAAAGGGCTACAACTTAAGAAATACACTGGGTAACAGCCAAAATGTTTTGAAACAGATTTTTATGAAAATGGCAGTTGCCTGCAGAAATATAAAATCTTCAAGAATTAATTTTTCACTTTTTGTGCCCTCAGTCCTTTTCAGCTATTACTGTATTTTATGCAGCATCACTGCATCACATTTGTCTATCTACAGCATAGAGCACCACAATTTGTCATCTTAATACATTAGCTCTGGATTCAACGAAAGCAGATTTTCTTTTGCTTTTGCCTGAATGAGTAGCGATAATACACAGCTTTCTTTGAACACTCAAACATCTGACTTGATGCTCCTTTTTCAGTCAATTCTTCTCATGAACTGAACTGCCAAAAAGCAAGGAGGCAGCTATAGGAACGCTGCAAAGCAGAGGGAGTGACCTGAGAGTGTGGGTTTGCCAGGACATGCAGGCTGCTGGCCCACAAATCAGCTAAAAATGGATAATCTGCCGGACGAGGTGATAAAGATTACAGATCAGACCAAAGCCGGCTGGAAGCTGCTCCCCAGGACTAATTGATTAAGGCACCTTAGGTCTAAGCTAAGGACAGCACTTGATCTGCTGGGTGCTACGGAGAGCCCATGGGATTCCCAGAGCTTTCCTCATGGCATCTGGGTTTGCTCATGGATCTTGCAGCTGGAAGATACCCAGTAAGGAGTACCTCCATCAGGGTGAAGGCACTTGCTGCCAGAATCCTGTTCCTGTGGTGCCCACACAGCTGCCTTGAGCTTTCAGTGCACCAGGACCTCCTGATGTCTGATCCTTTCCAACATCCTTTGCATCCTTTCATGGGATCACCACATCCCATGCACAGGGAGACCCCCACTCCCACTCGGAGTGAGGAGCTCACAAGGCTCAGCGATGTTCCAGCACTCACAACTGAAACACAGAACATTCACTAAAGCTCAGGAGACCACATTCCTGTTTGATTCTAATGATGCCATTTATGCCTATTAAATTATCCATAAAGCACTTTAATTTAGCCAAACCAATTCCCTACTCTGTGCTGCTTGCCTTTTTGGGTGTTTGTTTGGGGTGTTTTTTTTTCAAACCACCATTAAAACAAAGACAATCTGAAATAAATGTTTTTCCACAGCACCATCCTCAAAGCAATTATTCTGCTGCAGAGATGCAGTCAGGAAGAATAACCTCCCCGTGGTCTCTTTGGGAGGGCAGGAACTGAGCGAAGCCCTCAGAAAGCCAATCTTTCAGCTCCCATTCTTCCCACACACATCTCAAATCATCTACTGCATTTCTTCTGCTCATTTGACTTCTAAAGCTCAAGCAAAGCGGGGATTCAGATAAAAGACAGCGCTAGAAAAGAAAAAAGAAACAACTCAGCCACTTCCTATAGTGATCTTTGTGCAGCACTAACCCCAGGGTTTTTTGGATGCTGGGCAGTGTGGGTCGGTTTGCTTTCAGCCAGCTTCAAAAACCATGGACTTTGCCTTGGATTGCTGCTCTGAGTCTTTGCAGAGAACAGTTCCAATTCAGAGCAACTCTGTAAATTAAAGGCTGCATGTGTGAAAGGCACCCCAGCTCTCTAAAAAGGGAAATTCAGCTGATGGACTTCACAAGAGTTTAAAAAAAAAAAAAAAATTAAAGAATACTTTCACAAGACCAGCTGAGCAATTAATGAGGAGACAATTTTTTAAAAAAGCCAAAAATAAACAGTAAGAAGTACTGCCTATTAAGGGAGGGAGCACTTCTCAGAGGAACATCACATACATACCAAAATACAATAAACAGCTTTCATATGTTTGCATATCTTGACACCTATTCACAAGCCTACCACAGGCAATTCATAAGAATTAATGAAAGTTCGACTGCAAGATCAGGCTATGAAGATGTACTTAACTGTATTGTCCTCTATGAAGCTATGCTCAGTAAAAGAGTGCTAAATTGTCTGAAAGATACAGAGAAATATAAAAAAAAAAAAACCCAGCTATTTATTTGCAAGTCAGAAAAAAGCTACTAGTAGACAGCTCCTACCTTCTTGCCTTTCCTTTGGCCTCAGAGACTGGAAGGAAAAACCCAGCCATCACCTCTTGTCACCCTGCTCTCCAGGAGCACACAACTAGCAAATCTCATTTCCTCACAGTTTCTTCATTATTTTTGGGTAAGGAAATTACTATTTCTCAGGTTTTTTTCCAGCTTCCAATCAGTTTCCCACCTCTAAATGACCTGAGTGAACTGAAGGAAGAAACTTCTGACACAGCCAACAAGGCTTTTGCTGCCAAAACTTGGTTACGTGGTGAAAAATAACAAAAAGGAAAAAAAAAATTAAAAAAAAAAGATATGGCTCTGAAGTGGTGGTTTTTCTGCATGCAGTGGCGAAATTTTCAATAAACAGGGTCACACAACCAGGTGTGGGACCCTGAGCGAGGGGAGGGGTTTGCTCAGCTGCTCCAAAGGGTACCAGCATTTTGGAGCCCAAAATAAACCCTGGGTGCCAAGGTAAAAAGCCTGAAGGAGTGGAGAGAGCCCTGTCTCAGGAAGCATTTAAGGGCCAAATTTGCTTGTTTTGGCTCTTTCCATGCTTCCTTTACCTGCAAAACCACACACAAATGTAATTTGCCTTTAAGCTATTTTAATAGCTGATGAGATCAGGCTTTAATCAATTGCAACTTCACTTGAAGTGAGGACTTCATAAGGGAAAGATAATATTTACTTCGAGTAACAATCTTGTATCTCACGTGTGATGCTCAAAAGGGAGCAAAACCTTCCTGAGGAAAAAACCACTGCAAGAGGGAAACTTGGCAGGGGATAGAGCTGCTGGCACCCAGTGAGGGTGAGAAATAATGGCAGAGGTAGAGGGAGGGACGAGAAAGACACGGTATTAATGGGATAAAAGGAGACAAATGACGAGTCAAGGTCTTGCGGGCTGTGACCGCTTTGGGAATGAGCACGCACCAGTGAAGGGAGGAGGAGGAGGGAAAAGTCTGGGATGTGCTGGCAGAGGCAGGAGGGTCACAATGAGCAGAGGATGGGGCGTGCATTTTTCCCTCTGAGGAGAGGGGGTGACAAGACTGGATGAATATCCAGGCGTCCACATCCAGGATCCCAGAAGAGGGAATAGATGGACTGGTGTATTGACATGAGCACACCTGTGTCCAGAGTATTTTAATCACAGAGTACACGTGAAGCAGGTGTCAGATGAATTAAATATTGAAAACAATAATTAAAAAATCCCTTTATTTATTGTTCTTAACCTGTAGGAAATCTTGGCAAATCACACCAGGATTCCCAGATTTCTTTGGCATGAGCTGCTCTTTAGCAGCCAGAAGGTCTGAAAGGGCTGCCAGAGCACCCTCTGTACCCTTCCACAGCACGGATGGAGGGACACGGGGCAACTTCTCCAGCTTTTTTTTCTTACAGCAGGCTATTCCTCCCTGAAGGGCAGCCCCTTTCACCAGGCTGATATTTCTCCAGCACAGCTCATTGAGTCCCAGCACAACACACGTCCACCACCAAGGAGCGGCGGGCCCTCAGCCCGGGACACTGCAGCTACTGTTCCCTCTCTCTGGGCTTTGTTTTCCATCTCTCCTTGTTTTTCCCCAACAAGCAAGGCTCCCCTCCCCAAACCCCAGCTGTCAATACCCCCTCGCCCCGCTCCTGGATATGCGAGCGCTCCGGAGTCAATCTTCCCATGAAAATCAAGTCAATGACCTGCCCTTCCCTATTCCTTAAGAACCAAAAAAAAACACCCCCCCAAAAAAATAAAGAAAAAAAAAAAAAAGCCATAATTTTTCTTCCCCTCAGTTCTCACGTGTTGTTGATGTTCACTCGAGTTGTTAGGCAATACAAAATGCATTAATTCCTCCGAAGTGAGTTCCCCCGTGAAAGATTTAATTGTTGCTGATTAGGCATAGTTTTCTCCTTCGCCACCTCCCCCCCTTTTTTGGGGGTTGGTGAAGAAAGAAGAGCAGAATGCAAAGATATTTTTCACTCAAAGACCACGTTAGCCTTATTATCTAATCAAGTGGAAAGGCCTTCTTCTGTCCTGGCCCTGCCAAAAAACAAGTGAGGCAATAAAAACCTTTAAGATTTTTCTCTATCCTTTGTTATCCCAAAAGACCCAAGTTCAGTCAATTGCTGTCACATCACTAGAAAGAAAGAGAGGAGGAAAGCAGAAAAGAAAAAGACACTGCTGTAGCTGTTTTAAAAATAGGGGAGCTTTCTGTAACCCATGAAGAAGCCTGGTACACAAAATTGCACAGTAACTTTCAAAAGATTTGCATTTAAAAGATTGAATACAGGTCGCTTCCCTGTGACCATAGAAACATTAGAAAAGGTGGAAAATTCAGTCTACTGAACTTCAAATGACTTTATTAAAGTGTCACTAATCAGAACCCAAGGACACAAGGTTTTAGTGTTTGGGCTAACAACGTGAATAACTCTCAAAAGTCAAATGACCTTCTAAGAGCATTACATTTAAAAAAGCCACTTGTCGACAGCAAGTTAAGTAAGAAAAACTTGATCACCTCTAAGAAATGGATAATCCCATGCAGCTCACAAGAACATAACTGAACTATGCCTCTAAAAGCAGGGTCATAAAAGAAAAAAAAATCTCCAAAGCTTTTAAAAATTATACTATGTGGACAACCAAGCATTTGCTTTCATTTGGAACAGTTCAAGACAAATTTGGAATTCAATATATAAAATATTTATTTGGAGTTATTATCCACATGCAATGAAACAGGGATAAGGACAAATTTCTAACAAGCTTCATTAGGAGATGGTGCTTATCCATATCAGCAGTGCCAAGACACAGGTAAAACACTTAAGCACTGAAAAAAAGTTACATCCACATGACATCTTCTGTCATTAATCATAAGGCTACCTGAATCACAGCTCAGTTAACATATTTATTCACCTGAGGCATCATCAGGTACCTTCTATCTGACACCTCCAATTTGATTCTGTCTCCAGTGTCACACAAGCTGTTCTGTGCAGAAAACTTGTTGTTCCTCCCAATAGAACCCCCTGCAGCTCTGGGCATCTCTCCTGGTTTATACAGCAAGGACTCTTCTCACAAGCATCATCCTTTTGAATCTTAACTCCTGCATCTCCATTCCTTTTTGCTTATTCAATTATTTGCTGTGTCTTTTATACCAGTTTAAAAACCTTTCGGGCATAGGAACTACCCGCTGGAAGCAATCACTAGTAACAGGAAAGTATCCTGTAGTACGGATTGAACAGTTTTAGAAGTTAATATTATGCTTCAGGGCCAAGCAGGCAGCTTTCAGAACTGAATAAGATCATCCAGAAGGCTGCAAAAATTTAGCTTGCTTATTCTAGTCTCTTCATTATGCTTCAAAACAGAGCAGCACAAACACTACCCACACAGATGGTTCTTTTCCAGTAGCGAGGTGATATTCTTGGTATGTGGGCTCTTTAACTACACCCAGCAGCAAATCAGCACAGTATTGAACTGAGAGAGTCCCAATCTTTAGCAATCCTTCAGTTACAAGCAGCATTTCGAAGTCAAATAGATAGAAAACTTCCTTTAGACATAACCATGGGCAACACTGGGGCTCTCTGATCTTTAGTGACCAGGTCCCAGCAAACAGGGCAGATGCACGGGTTTCAAGTGCTGGTATAGATAACTTGCCCATAAGGTGTGCTTCTAGGTGACTTACCTCTCAAACTACAGGGGTAAAAATTGGCAGCACCTCTTCCAAACCTGCCAAACACAAATGTGTAAAGCTCATTAATCTGAACTAACAGGTGACTAATATTTCCGACACATTTTGGGTGAGCTGTCACGGCACAGACTGAGTAATCCCCTTAGCGTGACAGGGCCCAGGCTGGGACTCCAGCCCAGCATTGTGGACCTGGACCAAACGTTTGTCCTTCCCTACAGTGGCCTTTCCCTGCTTCCTTGTTAATCTTCCTGGGCTGTGACACAAAGCTGTGAGGAACTCATAAGGAACACTCAAGAGTTATCCATATATTATCCTTTGGAAGACACAGCATCTTTTTCAGGGGCACGGCAGCAGCACAAGCTCCAGTGGCAGCCATAAGAATATTTCCAAGGTGATGATATAATGATGATAGCCATTTCTACCCATGCCTACGATCTTCCACACCCAATACTTGATACACCATTTGGATTGAGGTGTTTATCCACATAAAAAATTTAGTCTCAGAAAGTAGTCTGTCAACATGAAAATTTCATTGAAGCCTGTAAGGAGAGGTAAAATTCCTTTACCTCTACACATTTTCTTTAGCTGATGCAGGGGCACACACACACAACAAACCCAAATGCAATGCTCTCATATGGGTTCAGCTCTCACAAATGCATGAAACAGTTTTTTAGTTTCTTCTTCCACCCAACATCCATGTTCTTATCCTGGTAGGAATGCCTATCAAACCCTGGTGAAGGGAGCAGTTTAATTAAACAACAACAACAAAAAAACCCCTCTTAATACATTAATCCAAATGCAGACAATTCAATCCACTCCAATTTGCATTACACTGGAGTGGCTGGATTCAGTGTCTGCCCAGGTCTCACAGAGCTCCACTGCCTTAGAGGCAAATCTTGGTAGGTGTACCAACTTTCAATAAGATATTGTGCCACATTAATAAAGGGAATTGATGCAGTTTTATTATCGCTAAAAACTGGCAGAGCAGTTCTTTTAAAGTTTCATTGTCAGTAATTCTTTACTCTAGCAATTAAGGAAGTCTTCAATATCAAATTAGCTATCATACCTAACTTCTCCAGAATTAATCCTCTGTATTACAGACAAAACAATTGGTAGTTAAACAAGTGTGAAATAACTACAACATAACGAGCAGCTCCAGGCTACTTATTTCTTAAATGTCAGGGAACAAAGGTGAATGTTTTTCAACTGACTCATGCATGTAATCTCACTGGAGATGAAAGCTCTTTAAACATCATTTTTTTATTAGATCGCTTCTTTCATGGGTTTACTTGATGAATAACCTTGATTTGAAGTATTTGGTAAGGAGCCTGGTCAAGAACAGTGCTGCATTCATTACTACCTCTTACTCAACAAGAGCTATTTTTAGTATAAAAAAGCCTAGATTTAAATAAATTAATAAATAAATACATGAATACATAAATAAATAAATATTTGCTCTGAAAGGGTAGTGTTTATCCTATAAAGCCTCAAAGTAGAATAAATAGGTATTACAACAGTTTCATGCTACAAGTGCTAAATTACCAAAGTGAAACAATAAAAATGCAACATTATCACAGGAAAAACAATGTAATTGTTATTGCAACTTGAATGTGTCTTTGATTGATGTAGAGAAACTCCACAGTTCCAAACCCTTGATTTTTTAAGATTTACAGCACAGGAACAAATCCTTATTCATGACACTGAAAGATCAGGCAGAACTTCCAGGAGCAACAGGTTATTTCCCTGCTTGCAGTGCAGGCCAGATGTGACACCAAAGGTGAGAGATGGTGCCTCAGAACAGCAAATGTACAATAAAAAAAAAAAAATTAAAAAAATGCTGAACTGATATGGATTTGGCCAGGCTGAAGGAGGCTCTGAGCACTCTGGTCTAGTGGAAGGTGTCCTTGTGGGAGTTGGAACGAGATGCCTTTAGGGTCCCTTGAGACCCAAACCATTCTAAGGTTTCAATCCAGAAAAACCTTTGGTTAATTACCTGTCTTTGCAAAGTCAAACACTCAGCTCTGGGGTTTTTTTGCCTGTACTCTTTTGCTGTGAGCAGGACAGTCCCACGGCGGTCACTGCAGGCCCTGGGCAGCAGAGTCATGAATGTAGCACACAAAGGATAAGAGCTAATGCAGCTAATCCCGGGGTAACAGGATCTGCCCAGGAAAGGAGACCTTTCTGCTCTGCCTGTAAGGAACCGCAGGGATGCCCCGCGCCGCTCGCTTACCAAAGAGATGCCAGGGAGGTTTTCCCTAAGAAAAGAGCCCTGGTTCTTAAAAAATTGCACTGCTTCAGCAGCAAACTCACAATGAAAAGAGAATTCTCATTTGCATCAGCTTTAAACATCCATGTTCTGGCGCTACAAAGCCTATGGCTGATAAAGTACTCTTTCTCCTTAGCAATAATTGTAGTGAAAATGCAAAGATCTGGCAAGATATTTGCTTCTGAAATACTTCTCTATTACCATGGAGAATTTGGAATATCCACCACTGCACTGGAACAAAATGAAGATAAAGGAGTTTGAATGCTGCTATTATTGTTAGGATTTCTTTCTTCTTTTTTTAAAGGCTCTGTGGATTTCAAAGGGGCAAGAATTAATCACAGAAATAAATCAAATACTGCTGCCAGTAAAGGAGCAGGAAGTGTTAAACAAAAACAATAAATACAAATTATTACTCACTCAAACACACACATAGATAATTAGCATTTGGAAATTAACAGTGGAGTGTAAGTCCCATGAGTGCCACCAATGACAGAGAGAATTAGAATACAATTTCAAGAAAAAAGAATAGTACCTGTCTTCTACAGTAAAGGTACTTAAATGGATCAGAGGCTCCATCTCTTCCCCTGGGGAAGGCGACACATGCCATTTTCTTGCCCTGACCTCCTCTCCCCAGCTCTTCTACAGGATGGTCTCCACACTCTGCAAGAGGACCTGGGTGTTCTCTGCTCTGCTGCCAGAGCTCTCAGCCAGGAGCCCTCCATGCCTGGGGAAAATAATCCCTCTGCAACCAGCCAAGTGCTCATCCTCAACCACCACTGCAGCTGTACACAACCCTGACTTGTCCTGGAGCCCTGGGATGCAGCTCCATTCCTTCATCCCACTCATTCCTGGAATCCATGATCCACCCAGGCAGCTCTGTAATGAGGGGTGTAATGTTGCACCACTAAATAAATCTTTAGATAACTTTTTTAAATTTTTGGTAGGTTTTTTGCAAGGCACAGGTAAAACCCAACCACTGCAACATTTCTGGCTTCAAAAGAATAGTTACCAAACACAAGAAGTTGTGTTGTTAAAAATGAAAAAGCACGAGTTTCTGCTTGATTAAAGAAAAATGTTGAGTTTAACTATGAAAAAAGATATAAGGACAGGTAACAGAATTTCACAGACAAAACAAGAACAGATGAAGGCTCAGCATAGAGAAAATTCTACAGAAAATGGGTTATTCTGTGGCTCCAGCTATGTCAAGGACACAGTACAGTGGCCCTTCCCATTGAGGGCAAGGTCCAGCCTTACAAAGGTATCCCTTCCCACCCCAAAAGAGGCACACAAGAAAGGAACCAAGTCCTAAGAGACTGCCCAGATGTTCCAAACCTGTTGAATGCTTTTATACCAATGTCCAGTGCAGGCCATTTTCAGGAAATAGAGCCACTGTCATCATAAAAATTAATGCAAACCAGTCTGGAGGAGAATTTACATTCCTCAAAAGACAGTAAATCCTCAAGGGGAGAGACCACCAGACCATCCCATCAGAGTGTCACCATCCCACCAATGTTTTCAAAATCCAGGGGAGCCAGACAAAACCTATCAGCCTGTAACACAAACAATCCCTCAGAAGTATATGTTAGGCTCAGACTTGAAGCCATAAATCTTTCTGACGAGATATTCACACACTCTAAGAGACCTAATTCCATCCTCTGTTGTGATAAAACTAAATTTCAAATGCTTAGGTGTGCACAAGCTGGCAACTGGGAAACTATCACTGGCTGAGGTTAGTATCTTAGAGGGAAAATTACTTTTAGAGGATTATTTTAGATGAGAACATTGAGCTGGAAGCTACTGACAGGCATTAACTGTGTAAACTACAATGGCATATTTATAAAGTAGTTCAACGTAGGATATATCTTTCAAAACACATAAATTAAAGTCATCCCATTGAAGCTAGCCTGGTGTAACTTTCACCTAAATCTATACAGAACATCTGTTACACGGACTCAAGACTGCCACCACATTACATAAACTTTTGCACTTGTAAAGCTGTGGTGAATCACACAGCTATATCCTACTATTCTCCTTCACATGACTGGGGAAAGAAAGAAAAAATCCCAGCAATTTACAAAGGGCTGTCAGCTAACATAAGCACAACTCTTCCACAAAGGAGCAAAGTTTCCCAAAAATAACTTCTCTCCAGATCCTTGCTTTAAAAGCAGAGAATTGCAACTGAGGTTATTGAATAGGAGCAAAAACTGTGGTGCCCCACACACCTCAGTACCTGCCCTACCCTGGATATTGTGTAGGATCCATTCAGGAGGTACATAATTACACTTTTCAGGAAGATGCAATCATTGCTGGTGAGAACCAACACCATGGAATTACAAGTGGAATATGATAACCACTGTCAATTGCATTGGACAGGGTTATAGTTCCCTTGCTGATAGGGCAAAGTTCTCATCTGCCCAGATGACAAAAAAAAAAAAAAAAAAAAAAAACACACAAACAAAAAAACCCTCCCATTGGAAAGGGCACAACTTGAGCCTCATTACTTTTCACCAAGCACTCAGAGATGTCAAGCCAGAGCAATGTCATTTGGCTTAGAATTGGTAAAAACTTACCAAATCCCTGGTTTGCAATTCCAGCAGAGCAGAACACAGAAAGAAGTGTTGGTAAATCCTTCAATGTAGGTGTTGCTTAACCTAAAATTCACAGACTGTGACAGCTTTTCTCTCCCAAAACCATCAAATGACCTGGAGCAAACATGATTATATTAAGATCTTGATAGCTATCACATGGAAATTAATGTTTCTGGCTACATTAAGTATATTGTGAAATATTTGCCTGTGTTTTTATTGTGCACAACAACAACAGCTCCAACTGCGCCTCTTCTACATTCTTTTATAACCATTTTATATGCTCAGTGGGGGGACAGAAAAAGAATTTAAAAAAGCAAGCCACGCTGACTGTCTCAATTAATCAATGTCTCTGGAAGTTGCAAAGGAAATTTAATGCACTGTTTCTGTTTCAGAATCCTTATTTCCAGTCCTTCATTAACATCAGCCTTCTGGTTTTCGCACACAGCCAGATATTTGCTATAATCATAATAAAATTTATTTTGGAGTGGTGGTGAAAGCTATACTTCACCCCACTAAAAGCAATTCTTTCATTCCAATACAACTTTCTGAAATGAAAATAAATTAAAAAACCTATGAGTAACTGAATTTAATAAAAGGAGATTGCCACCTAAACGTGATTAAGTATTTATGAACCACTGAATTTCACACAGTCTGTTTCATACCCTTCCATCTGCAGGTGAAGCTGGAGCCTCAGAAAGGTGGACCTGTCACCACCAACCTGCTCTCAAGCATTTCAGAAGGATTTGCTGGTTGCTATTCCCAGTATAAACAGGAACCTGCATCTCCTAGGGGACTTACTATTGAAATTTAATCAAATCCCAAATATAGTGGTTTACTTTAAGCAAGGCACACAGGTCCCAGCGTGGACATCAAGTACCTACCCCAACCTAAGTCAGACAAAACTGCAAAATTTTGTCTTTTTAAAGCTATGGCACAACAGAAAGCCTCTAAAATAATACTTAATTATTTTTAACCATATGAGCAGTGTGTTTACAAATTGTATTCTAGAATTTGACTTCTTTAACCCAGGCTCCCGCAGAACTGCTTCCCATTAAGCTGCCTTGTATCCCAGCTCACAGCAAAATTTATCCCTAGCTCTTTTCCTTGGAGTGCTGTGCTGACACCATTGTCTTCTATTCCTTTTTACAGAGCTCCAGCCATGCAAAGTGCCTAATTATAGACTCCAGAACGTCTTGATTTCCTTATTTCCTTGGCAAGGGCCCAGCTTTTTGTTAGATGTTTAGTGTTTACCCCGTGTCACTTTCAATATAGATTTTAATTTACACAAATAGAAGGTCCTTCTCATGTACTCGGGGCCTTATTTTCTGCTTGGTTATACCAGTGTAAATTAAGAGCAATTTAACTAAATAAAAATACAGTTACACTGAAGGAAAATTAGCATAACTCAAAGGAAAGTCAGTCCACTGGTTAGTAATAATTTCTTTCATATACTCCAGATTCTCATGCTCATATATCCTTCAGAGAGCCAAAGCTGTAATAAGAATGTTATATTTTCACAGGAAAAAACCCAGCATTTTCTCACTCACACAAAGGGGCTTTTTGTTTTGTTTTAAGAAAAGGTAATGTAGCTGGGCTGCATTTATTTTTCTATCTTCATAGTGGTAGCCACAATTAATAACCATAATATTATGGTGCATTTTTAGAAGAGGCTGTTTGCACATGTGAGCCCTCACGGCATCAGAGGAGCACATTCATTTTATGGCACTAAATCTCACAATGAACAACTGTCTCACTCCAGCTTTACCACTGTAAATTGTATTTCCATGGGTGTTTTAAAAACAGATACATGTGGGATGATCAAGGAAGGACAAAAAGTGTATCTAGATGTCAACAGACCAAAACAGCCCTCATGTGGATGAAGCTTAGTCACACCATTAGGAGCATGACTTTGCAATTGGATGTTTAATATCTTAGTTTCTAAGAAAAACAACTGCTATATTTCAACTTAATGACTGCAAGTTGAAAAAAGATATTAAAAATTCAATTTATCTGCTCTAGTGTGAAGTCTCATGTACCATTTTTCTTCCATTCTCACCAGGAAGAACATCTTGCAGACTTCCAGCTACACTACTGCCATCATTTACAAGACAAGAATCTTACAGCCCTCTAAAGAAATTGCCTCTTTTTGAGATTTTGCTTTAAATAGATGGAGGGAAAAAAAGGTCTTGCTTCTACTCCCTTCTCCTCAGCCTTGCCCTGATGGATGGTGCTGCTCATGGCTAGAACAGCTCTGACAGACTTGGAACAGCCACCACATCTGGTGGCAGTGATTTATTTCTGCAAGCAGCTCTAAAGTTCAGACGTGACATTTCCAGATAGCAGTGACCAGTTCATTTCTAGAACAATAAATAACAAATGCTAAGAAGAGCTGGGCTTTGCTCAGATTAAGAGCTTGTGCGACTTGCTCTTCTTAACACATTCCTGTCCTGCAGTGGCCTGGCTTCCTCCTCCAAGCAAACTGCAGGCAGAGCTGGGCACCACCTTCTTGGAGGACAGGACGTTATTTGGGCATGTGTGTCTTCTGCACATACACATATGTACCTGATGTTTATACACAGACATCAATAAATTGGCAATGAATTAATAATCACAGTGATAAATCACCTGGAGGTCCAGCAGGCACGAGGGGGCCATGTAAGAGGAGAGCTGGTTATGAGCAGAGGCAGCCACGTGCTCCCATGGCTTCTCAGTCCAATTTTTAAGAGCTACTTTCAGCAGTGGATGGGGATTTTTCTATTAGCAGATAAGAACTGAAGGTTGGACAGCATGACATAAATCCCTGAAGATCCATTACTGTTCATTTGTTACAGAAACCTAAAAGGAGGGCTTAGCTCCAGCCTCTGGCATCCTACTGAGAAGGAGTATTGAATTTACACAACTCCTTTCCTACGCTATAAAATGTTTCAAAATAAACATATTATACAATGCCGTTGTCTTCCTCCCCTCTTACCCGTCCCTCACACACAAACTCAAAACAGTGCTGAGGAGAAAGCATAAAAAAAACCCCCAGCACAATAAGAGACACCTTTATCAGCCTCAGCCATCTGTGTTCCTCTAGTCTGATCCAAGCATTTTGGCAGGCATGTGTGCAGCTTGCTCCTACCCCATATCCATCCTGCCCTGCAAGAAAAAGTCCCCTCCCTCTTCCTCCCCTCTCTGCTGGCTTGGGTCAGGCAGTATTCTGAGTCTGTTGATTCCAGGACTTGAAATAACAAGATATTGGTGCATATGTTTAATTAATTATGATCTCCACACAATCACTTAACCTCATTCTGGGGAACTGCAACATCACTTGGTAGCTTGGCCCAAAAAACAAACAGATGCCAAAAAACCCGCACAAGTTTCAGTGCTGACAATAGGAATTATCTTGAGTTTTGAAATTTATAGGTAAAAATAAAATAAAACAGGCTAATTCCTCAAAGGTTTGAAGTGCAGGAGTTAAGGGCACTGCTAAAGAAAGAAAAGAGTGTTAAGAAAATCACCACCACTATAAATCAGTTTCCAGACAATCTGACATGACCCTACTGGGGTTAAAAATCTGGATTTTCATTAATTTGTTCACTGAAATCATAAAAGTTCAAATTCTTTCCTCAAAGCAAGTGGGCATAAAAACTTTATAAGGCAGCTTTCAAAGGGAATAGAATCATGTTCAGGAAAAAAAAAGTAATTTAAATACACTCAGAAATGCAAGTCTCAAAAGAATAAGAGTACAATAAACTACTGAGTTTGCCTTCTGTTTCTTAACAACCTTGTAATAGCAACATGCCTTCAATATTTCAGGAAGCGTGACATTTTGATGGATTAAAAAGAAATGTTGTATTGAACAGAATAAAGAATGAAAACGGGGAAAACACCAGGAACCCTGAAGTGTAATATTATAAAAGAAAACCCCTATGGAAAAGTCAAGCTTTAAACACATATACTACAAATGTGCAGCACAGCTCTGGCATCTTATTTATTCCTCTGAACTATTTCAGGAGAATTCTTCTTATTTATCAAAAATGATCCAGAAAGGAGTTGACATGAAAAGCACTCAGCCCAGCTCTCTCAGGAACAATTTATCTCCTAGTACACTCCAAGGGAAATAGCATCACTTATTTCCCCATACACAGTGCCCATGGCAAACATACCCCTCCAGCTTAAAGTGTGTTTTTTCTGTCTTTACAAACATGCATGCCCTGTGATGTGAGCTTGGCATCTTTTTCTCTTCCCAGATGCTTCAGGATGCTGCACATCAAATTCTTGTTTTGAAAGCCAATTAGCTGTGTGTAATTCAGGGCTATCTAGTGTTGGATGCTACTTAATTTGGTACAAGTAGGATATAAATTCCACTCATAGCTTAGGAAGTGGACTTCACATCTGAGTGGGTGAAACATCATATATATGTTCTTAGAACTAATAATCTTCTCTTGGATTATGTTGCAGCTACCAAAAACAAAATGTTGGCCTTAAAACCCAAAGAACACTAGGTATGAAGCACTTACTTAGAACCCTAAATTAATGTCCTTCTCATTTATATTCTAGACAAAAAAAAAAAAAAAACAAACACCTTGAGAAGGCTTCAGAAGCATTAAAATTCAGACAAACTGCCTCCAAATAAATCCTTTAGGAAAAAGCTTAAAATGATGTTATAACCAAAACTAACACTCATTAGCAAAATTCACTGGGTTGAAAGTTGTCTTTGGTTATTTTTTGCTTCAATAGTAGACGATAAACCTGCATCAGCAGCAGTATCAGAGCAGAGCTATGACCCAGCCCAGAGAAGCCCCACGTGTGACACCTGGCAGAAAGCCCGTGGCAGGATTGCAGACCCTGGTCTACAGCACATGGGTGGTGCTGGTCCAGCTCTGCTCTCCAGGAGAGAGCACAAGAATGAGTCGTGATGCTCCATCTGCTGATGGAGATCTCCAAAAGAGGCTGCTGTCCTAACCCAGCTCATAAATCCCCTCTTCGTTCCCATCAGAGACAGAGACAGTCATCCTTTGCACTCTCAAGATGCCCCATAAAAGAGAGATCCAACTAACGGCCTGGAAAGGAGTCAAAAGTAACTTGTAAAACACAGTGTCTCTCCAGCTCGTCAGTTTTATCAGTGCCATTCATACAGAATTTAATAAGAAGTGGATGACAGGAGGGCTGGAGCACCTCCTCTGTCAAGACAGGCTGACAGAGCTGGGGTTGTTCAGCCTGGAGAAGAGTGCAGGGAGACTTCAGAACACCTTCCAGTGTCTAAAGGGGCTATGAGAGAGCTGGAGAGGGACTATTTAAAAGGGTCAACATATAGCACATCACAAACCTAATCCCATTTATTTCACTTAAAGATCGGTGAGAGAAACCCTGTCTTCGTGTTTCAGCTCTATTAGAGAATCCAAATCAGCTTCACAGGACTCTTAGGAGTCATATTCCCTCACACGGCCACTGCAAGAACCCAAACTTGGCCATGGGATGATGCCACCTTTGGGGCAGAGTGGAGAGGACGGGAAGGTGATGGACTGCAAGAAGATGCTCTTCTCCAAAGCCCCCAAAGTTCCTTCCACCTATCTGAGCCTCAGGGCTGCTGAATGCCTTTTTGTCTGTAGGTCTGGATGGCTGCAGTAATTGCTGCAGAACCCTTGCACACCTTTTTAAGATCAAGATCACCTACTAAGACTGTGTCAAAACAAGCCACAGCCTACCTACCATCAGCGTGCATTTCTGATGGCTGCAGAACATGAAATGCTGAGGCAAACTCTTGTTTTCATTACTTTTTGCATAGCTGTTGGCACATAAATTACCACTTCATAACAGGCTCTTTGAAATTCTTTTGCATTAACTAATGCAACTCGATGTATTTTTACAGTGTGATCATGGCTATCAGTTTCCATCTGTTCTACTGTCCTTTTGGAATGTTTTCGCTGTGAGGAAGTAAACAAAAATAGATCACTGTAAAAACAAACCTGCCTGACAGTCTAGACTGAGGGTCTAATTAAAAATAAGATTTATTAGAATAGAGAGAAACGTCGCAGTAAAACAAAGACACAGTTTCCCTAACGTATCTGGTATTATTCTTGGGAAAGCAGAGCCAGGCTATAAATTCACTGAAACAAATCAGCATGGCACTGATGCACCATTCTGACCTAGCATCACTTTTCCAGACTTGGGGAATGTGTGAGGAAAACTCTTTGTTTCACTTCAATTTTAGGCACCATAAACTCCTTTTCTAATTGGAACACGAGTGTGCTAGGGCTTGTCTCCACACAGGGTCTTGCAGAGAGAAAGAAACCAAACTGAGTAAACAGCAATGTCCCTAGTCTAGACACAGTTAAAACAAACTGTACCAGCAGAACTATGTCATGCCAAGGGCTTGCTTTGATATAAATTAAATGGACACCTTGCTCCTGGAGGGGCGGAGAGTGGCAATTCAAAGCTGAAAAGACTCAGAACATGGAAACTTCTGCCAGTGGAAAGGGAATGAGCATCCTCTGGTGAGGAGCAGTCTCAGAGAAACTGCACAAGAAACAGGACAACAGCAAAGATCTCAGACACCACCACCCACACAGTCTTGCCCCAGTAAAGATGCAGGTGAGGGCTGGGGACACCAAGAGGACAAACAGACTTTGGTGACCAACTTCTGGAGCAAATGGGCAGCCACTCATTGCTTCACCTAACACATGGAAAGAACCCTGCGCTCCCTCAGCCTTGGGGATATCATTTTACATGGAAAAGGACTCACTTATTAGCATCAGTAGGACCCAAGAACCTTTCGGAGATTTGTAAGAAGAATTTAACACTTAGCAAAAATAAGCACATGAAAATTTTGCCCCGTTTTTCTGGCTATTATTTCCAGTGTTTGCACTAGAGACGCATGAAAAATAATATTTTCCGTAATAAAGAATGTTGTTTTTAGAAGTCTAGTGATTTTTGAGATAAAAATTATTGGGTGACCTCACATGCAAAAATGCCCAAAGGCTGCTAAAATAGCAAAGAAATGAGAAATTCTAGATATTAAGAACATGTAGCAAGGCGGAATCATTAAAAAACTTAGAGAAGATGAAGAAAGGGCCAACTTTGAACCAAAACACACAAATTGGTTTTGAATAGTTTTCCACATAAGGAACATTCATCTCCCACTCTAGTTCAAGGACAGCTCAGAGATCCTTTTTCAGATCGTGCAAATGACAGCAGTAACTTAAATAATTACATGTTTCTTAGAATCAGCAATATCAGCTTTAGGAAGAAAAAAGAAGTGTCTTTGGAGCTGGGACAAGGCAGCAGATTTACATTGTTTACTCCAACGTTTCATAAGCAGTTTCCTTTGTCAGGCAACGATTGATGTGCCATGTATCACTAAAGAATGAACCGGTTTATAAATAGCATAAATATAAGGAGAACCCCATTGTTCTTATTTGCGCTGGTAAATATGAGACAGGCCAGATAAGACTTCTCTGAAGCGGGTTTCAGATTCCCTTACTAAATTTAAAGCCTTCCATCAGCCAGCTTGGCTGGAGAAATAGCACCTTCAGCGTCTGGCCCCACCAGGCCACCCCTTTTCCTTGCTGAATGGGACAATGAGTGACACCTCACCCCTGAAGCAGCACCCAGCCCAAGGGATGCAGGAGTGACACAGAGCTAGCTCAGCCACAGGACACAGCCTGGGCTGAGGCAAAAAGCTCCACATCAGCTATTTACGCCGTGCAATCCTGGGTTTATGGCCACGGCTGCAGTTCCTGCTGACTCAAGGCAAAACGTCCTGTGATTGTCCTTCCAGGAGGCCAGGGCCATTCATTCCGCCTTTCTTCATTAATTTCCAGATCTTTACTAAGCATTGTCTGAAATCCCCACATCTTTCCTGAATAAAGAACAAGCATTTCTCTGGCTTGGAAGGCCAAGATTCCCAACAGTGTCAGTCATGACGTACTCACAAGATGTAGCTACAAATGCACAAGGGCAGAAGAACACCCAATGTCTCATTTCTCCCTGTCTGCAGATGAGGACAATCCCTCTTTTGAAAGGATGTTAACATACCCAGGTAACAAAGCACTAACAGGACCACTGATGTGCCTCTCCAAGCATTTCCATTTTTAAATCAATAAACTTTCCTTTTGAAGTTTATACACTTTCCCCATTTACACCCTTCTTCTCCCTTCCTTGGTAACTATGAACCTATTTAAGGCATACGAAGGATGTTGAACTGAACAAGGAGCTCACCTCCCAAGGTGTCATCCCCCTCTCAATTAACAAAGATGATATATACATCACTATAAATAACATTCACAGGGACTACCAGAGCCTAGCAAGCCCACAGCTCCCTTCAAGGAAGCCACCCACCAAAGGGTTAAACATACAAACTGGAGAGCCTAATTCCCCTTAATCCCTGGAAACACAGCACAGAAGATGAGGCATCATCCCTGGGCTCCTATTATTGCTGCCAGACACACGCCAGGGTACAACACATGACCACCCGAAATATCAGCACGCAGTCTCATCTGGGGAGGCAGGGCTGAGGGGAGGCATGTGGTGGGCAAGTGATGCCAGCAGGCATTAGTCATCCCATATTAAATATAAAATCATGGTGGCGAAACACTCAGCCCTGCCCAAAAGGTTAAAAGAGAATTTATGTTGGAAAGCCAAGAGAAAGGAGTTTAGCAGTTGCTGAGGGTTTTTTCCCTAGCAGAAACATTTAAAAAGCGATAGAATGGCAAACTGAAGGGACCCCTTTAAAACACCTACATTATTCCTTTTTACATGGGATCAACAGCGATGATTGTAGTAACCCAATGATTAACACAACAGGGGGAAAAGGTAAAACTGATCACAAAACTCATTCACGCAATGTCAAACCATCTGGTTTGTCCCTATAGATTACAAATAGGATAAAAATCCAACACAGAATTAAAAAGCAGGGTTTCATATTCAAGAGCTCCCATCCAAAGTTACATCATCTAGCCGTCAAATATACTGCAACAAGCACTTGGGTTTTCTTTACAAATCTCAAGTATTTGAAGAAAGCTTTACCTCACTACTAGCACTTCCCTGATACACACCCCACCACCATTTTTCTCTCCATAGAGCAACAACAAACACAGAAACAAACACACAGTAAAAGCTACTGCTAAAAAAATAAGCCACAAATTGTAAACAAGCCTCTCTGTTTCCTAAACTCTTGTTACTTTACTGAAAATAACAGAACCCTTCAGTTTCAAGGCATGTTGGCTGCTCAGGGTTTAGCAAGGATTCCCCACAGTCCTGCCATTGCAAAGTTCTGCCCTTGGACACTCTGTCCACAAAGCACCTACATACAGCCCTGGGAGCTGATCTGTCAGTGGGTCTCTAGTCTGATCCCACAGAGCAAACCCCAGGGATGGATGAGAAATATTGAAAAGATACTTTCTTCTTCAGTTAGGGCACTAGGTGGGTCTTTTCAATATATTTGATATTATTTTACAATACAAATAAAATTAATTAGTAACAGAATTTAAGGGAAAAAAAAATCACACCACTTTCCAAGGACAGGGATCAATTCACTTCTAGAGTGAGTGGCTTCATGCAAGCCCACTCTTCTTTTATACTGCCTGCTGGCAAGACAAAGCCAGGTCACTGTATCAAAACTGTAAATATCTCTATTTCACACCAGGTAACTGTCACCCAAACCCATTGCTGGAGTCTGCATTAACAAAAAAAGGTCTATTAACTTCCTTACTCCCGCTGCTCTACTGGCCAATCTCAGACTGCACTAAGTACTGGGCAGCTCCCTGTGCTCACTGGTTCACTCACATGCCACGGTGCAATTAAGATGATTTCTGGAATCAGGGCACAGCAGGCAATGAAGAAAAATCATGTAGGCATTGTTAAGAGTATCCTATTACCATTTTTCCCTTTTCTTTAACAAGGACACAAAACCCAACACACTCCATAAGAGAAGGAAGAAAGAAAACACACAATATTCAGGCTTTTTCCCCACCCAAAAAAAAAAAATTCAAACCAACAAAAGAATCAAACAGAAAAAAATAATATAAATGTGTGGAAAAAAAGCTGTGTTGCTAATTCATCACCCACTGACAGCTTGCACACAGAATGTCACTGTAGTAGTTCTTGTGTTGGACAGCAAAAGCCTTCCAGACAAATCCCATCCCAGTTAAGAAGACGACTGCATATGGTTATGTTTTTGAAAGTTGAAAGCTGATTATAATTTATAATACATTTTTAAAGAAGCACAGTAAGCTAATTACATTTGGGAGAAGACACATTTTAGAGGTTATAAAGATACAACCAGCAATAGGAAAGTCTAACTCCCAATTATGACTCTCAATGTTCTTTACAGAAAAAAAACATTTGCTTGTGATTTCAGAAGTGGTTTCCATTCAGCAATGCAAAAATTGTTTGAAGTTTCAACGGTTGTTCTCTTCCCTGCTCAGCAAATACTCATGTTAAATGCTTTTACAACATGTAAAAATACTGCAGCCATAGGGTTGGGTCTCCTACGAGCCCTTCCCCAGTCACTAAACTCTTTCTCAAACTCAGAGTTGAAGAGTCATGATCCAAGTGCCCAGTGACAAAGGCTCGACCCTCAAAACAACTGTCTGACAACTGTAAGGAAGAAATTATAAAGGGGTATCTTTTACAAATTACTAGCAGGGGTAAAAAGACCTGCACAACAGGAATATTCTCATAAAAACAGCATGAATTATTTACATCAGCAGCACTACTAAACCAGGTCATTTTCCAATACACTATTGTTGGTCAAAACATGACCATCAGCAGCAGACTGCCCACACACCAGGACAGGATCACATCTCTGAGATGGAACAGTGCTCAAATTCTCTGACAATCACTTCAGAGAGGATCTGTCACTGCCAGATTAGGAGAGCGAGGTTACACATAGATCATACTTAAACCTGCAGAAAAAACAACAAAAGCAGCTACGATGAGAAAAAAATGCACAGCTGTCAAGTAAGAATTGGAAATACCACTTTTGCTAAAATCAAACAAAAAAAAACCCAAACCTGCAAACCACCACAGTATCAAAACTAAGACTTAATCCCCAGGAGGAAGCATGGCTGGGGGATCTGTAGGGCTGTGCAACACCGAGGGAGTACGTTCAACCAGAGAGGGAAACGGTTGAACGACTATATACTACCACATCCTCTGCTGGCTGACCCACTCAGCAGGGCCAGCCCCAAATTTCCAGGAATGGCAAGTCAAAGGCTCGTGGTGAAGTGCAGAAGGCAGCTCCAGGAGATGCTGCAACCTCAAGCAAACACGAGACCCCTTTTCACACCTGGCTTCTCACCATTACCACAGAAGACAGTAGGAATGGTGTGAATGATCAGCTGTCTGAAGACAGAGCAAATCAAACACTTGTACTTCACAGGTGACATTCCAAACCTGGTTTCCATCCTTTGCTTTTCAAGCTTGTCAAGCAGAAAACCTTTAAAAACCCTTCAGTCAAGGCAAATGGCTTCATAATAAGGGAAGTTAACAACTAAAATGTTACACTTTTACCACCTGTCACATCCAAGAACAGAAACAAAAACATTTTCATACTCATCAGTGAGTTAGGTAAAAAAGTAATCTAAATTGGAGGTGTGTGAGGAGACCTGTCATCCCAGAGACTTAGCCAGGCAGGGATGGCAAGGATTTCCATGACTGGAGACATTGCATGAGCGGGTCAGAGCCAATTCTCATGTCCAACACTGACACCACAACTCCAGTAAAAACCCAGTCGTAATCCTGGAATTACACAGGAGTAAAAACAACAAAGAAATGATTACTGAATAAACCTTTACCTCTGCTCGCTGCGTGCGGGGCAGAAGAGACGACTTTTCAATGGCGTAAACATCCACGAGGTAGAGTCGTGCTCCTTGCTCCCTGTCCAGAATGGCAGCGGTCTGGATGACCCCAGTGTGGCGCCCGATGGTGAAGAGGCGCCCGAGGCTCCTGTCATCGCACCGAACGGACACGATGTAATACTCCACCTGGGCCTCGGAGCCCCGCGGGCTCGCCGCTTCCAGGGATATCACGTTTGTCCCGATGGGCTCGCCCTCCTTCAGGATGGTGATGTATTTCGGCTGGGTGAAAACAGGCCCGTCAACTCCTTGCAGGATTATAGTCATCTCAGTGGTGGATTTTCTCCTTTCGGGGCCCAGGTCGGTGGCAGAAACGATGAGATTGTAGATGAGCTGAGATGGCACCAACGCTGAGGCTACTCTTAAATCTCCGCTGTAGCGATCCACAATGAAGGTTTCGGTATCTCCATTGACTATCTCATACTCCACCTCCCCATTGGCACCCTCATCAGGATCCGCAGCGATAATTGTGGTTAGGATTGAACCGATCACAACCGAGGGGTCGGCTGCGAGGGCGTTTTGGGACACAAACACAGGGACATTGTCATTTTGATCCGTCACCAGAATGGTCACGTTCTTGAGAGCAAATCGCCTGGACTCCACAGGAACGGCTTGATCCGTGGCTTTGACTGTTAACTCAAAGAGATTGGCAAACTCCCGATCGATTTCAGCATTGGTAAATATCGTCCCTCTCACCTCGTCTATACGGAAGTGATTACCCCTTGGCATCTGCTGGATGATAGCATACGTTAGCTGCCCATTAATATCCGCATCTGGATCGTGAGCAGTCACGGAAATGACAGAGCTACCCACAGGAACGTTCTCAACAATT
Source organism: Sylvia atricapilla (assembly GCF_009819655.1). NCBI lineage: Eukaryota > Metazoa > Chordata > Aves > Passeriformes > Sylviidae > Sylvia > Sylvia atricapilla. The sequence continues at coordinate 67,312,692 of NC_089143.1, forward strand.
GATTTAAAGATGTCTCCCGGAGGAAAATGAGGAGGGTTATCATTGAAATCCCTAACATGTATGACCACCGACATCGTGGAAGACCGTGGGGGCCTTCCTTGGTCTTTTGCTGTTATATTTAGCTTATACAGAGATTGCGTCTCAAAGTCCAGTTTCTTGGCAAGGAAAATACTCCCAGTGCTGGGACTGATGCTAAAGGTCCCGTGATTGTTTGTCCCCGTGATGCTGTAGTGGAGGTCAGCGTTGTCACCCGAATCGGAATCAGTGGCAGTGACAGATGACACAAGTTCACCAACCCTCATATTTTCTAAGACATCCACTAGCAAGGTTGCTTTAGGGAAGGAAGGGCTGTTGTCATTTTCATCCAAGACATCAATGCTCAACATGCAAGTTGAACTTAGGGAAACAGCTCCAGAGTCTACTGCTTGGATGACAAGGGAATACGATGCGGTAGTCTCATGATCTAGTCTGCCTACTAAGGTCACTTGGCCTGTGCTGCTGTCTATTGCAAACTGACCTTCTTCATTTCCCTTGATTACAGAGTAGTGAATCAACCCATTAACCCCTTCATCAACATCCGAGGCAGAAACTCTCAGCACCTGTGTCAGATTTGCTGCCAATTCTGATATAGTAGCTTGGTAAAGATCTTTCAAAAATTTGGGGGCGTTATCATTGATGTCTTTCATGTAGATCTGTACAGTTGCCTGATCCTTCAGAGGCTTTGGCAACCCCTGATCTGTTGCTATTACTGTGAGACTAAATACTGCAGCCCCCCTCTGTCTCATGAGAGCTTCTCTGTCAAATTGATGAGTGCTTCTGATTTCCCCCGTAACTGTGTTCAGCTCAAAATCTGGCTGCATATGCTCAAATGAATACCTGACCTCACCATTCGGCCCAAAGTCTTTATCTACAGCATTTATTTTACCCACATAAGACCCACCTCTCTGTTCCTCTTCAAAATAAAACACATAGTTGGTACTGTTAAACAGGGGTCTGTTATCATTTACATCCTCCAGAATCACAGTAACATTCACAGTTGCATTAAGTGGCTCTACTGCTCTATCACAGGCAACAACCAGTAAAACATATCTTTCCTGAAGTTCACGGTCCAGTTCACTTTTTATATACAGCTGACCATCTGGGAATATGCCAAAGGCATCCCCAGCATTTCCTTCAATTATACTGTAAGCTATTTCACCGTTCACTCCCGAGTCTTTGTCAGAAGCCTGTACCTTAAAGAACCTGGAATTCACAGGCTCTGACTCCAAAATAGTAATTTCATAGGAAAGCTGGTCAAACACAGGCGGGTTATCATTTACATCATGGACAGAGACAGTCAGGATAAAGTTGGAGGACAGCTGAGGCACCCCCATATCTGAGGCCAGGATTTCAACCTGGTAAGACCCAGCATTTATGTCAAGAGGCCCCATTAAGCTTATAGCACCAGTTTGTTCATTGATTGAGAACAAGCCCTTTGGGTTTTGCTTAAGGCTGTAAAGGACCACGCCATTAACACCTTCATCAGGATCAAGAGCTTTGGCCTGAAATATGGTATGCCCAGCTTTCCAGTTCTCAACAACATTTACACTTTCCACCACGTGAACAAAGTGTGGGGAATTGTCATTCAAATCTTTGACAGTTATATTGACCACAGCATCACCAGTTATCGCTCCACCTCTAGCAACCACCTTCAGCTGGTAAAATGCCTGCTCCTCCCTGTCAATAATACTAGCTGTGGTGATCTGCCCCGTCACCCTGTTGATGGCAAACACGCCCCTCTGGTCACCTGTTGTAATGAGGTAACTGATGTTGGTGTTGAGGTCCATGGTGGAAGCAAAAACAGTCCCTACGTGGTAACCCAGGGCAACGTTTTCAAAGACAACAAAACTGTACGTGCCCTGGCTGAAAACAGGGGGGTTGTCCTGTGTGTCCAAGACAGTGATGGTTACAATGGCTTGGTTCTGCGACTGAAGATGGCCACCGTCAGTGGCCACGATCTGCAACTGGTAAGCAGTTTTCTCCTCCCTGTCAAGGGCTATTTTTGTTGTGATGACCCCTGTCTGCCCATGGACCTGAAACCTGGAGGTATCTCCAGCTGAGATGCTGTACTTGACTGTCCCGTTGGGTCCCAGATCAGGGTCTGTGGCAGACACGGTGGTCACATAGGTTCCAGCTGGCTCATTTTCTTGGATATGGGCAAAATACTGAATGGGATAAAACACAGGGCTATTGTCATTCACATCCAGGATGGTCACGTTAACTCGGGCCATCGAAGACAGGGGAGGAGAGCCCAAATCAGTAGCCAAGACCTGCAAGGAGAAGTGAGACTGCTCCTCCCGGTCCAGCTGTGAGATGGTGCTGAGCTTGCCTGAAATCGGGTCCAAGCGAAACACCTGGCGAGGGGTCACAGAGGAGGGGCCAACCGCTGCCAGCGCTGGCTCAGCTTCCTGCAGGGAGAAGCGGACAGTCCCATTGTCCCCCAGGTCCCCATCAGTGGCACTCAGGACAAGCAGCTCAGTTCCTGATGGGGAGTTTTCAGCCAAGGACACCTGGTAACCCTCAGGCTGACTGAAGCGAGGCTTGTTGTCATTGACATCCAGGATGGTCACCACCAGCTGTGCATAGGAGAATTTGGGCTGCACCCCCTGATCACGGGCACTGATGTTGAGCACCACCTGAGAAGCAGTCTCCCGGTCCAGCCTGCTGGAGCTGGATGTGCCTGCAGCATGGCCGGCAGTGCCACCCTCGGGGACAGCCGTGGTGACCAGCCCGCTGTGCTCGCTGATGCGGAACCAGCCCAGCTCGTTGCCCGAGACAATGCTGTACTTGAGGTTGGCGTTGAGGCCCGAGTCACGGTCTGTGGCACTGAGGCCCCGCACGTAACTGCCCAGGGGCACGTCCTCACTGATGTTCACCCCGTACACGGACTGCCCGAAGACAGGCGGGTGGTCATTGATGTCGTTCACAAAGATCACCAGGCTGGCGACCGAGGAGCGGCTCACGGGAGCTGCCACCGCTCCGTCGGGGGAAAAGACGGAAGTGGGGGAGCCTGGAGGTGGCGGTGGGGCCCCGTAGTTATCCGCTACTGCCACGGTAAGGTTGTAAGCCGGGATGCGCTCCCGGTCCAGCGCAGCCGCCACCTTGATAAGGCTGAGGTTGGGTACCTTGCTGCTGTGCACCTCAAAGTGCCGCTGCTCGTTTCCTGCCAGGATGGACACAGAGATGTTCCCGTTGGCCGCAGGAGAGTCGGCATCGCTCACCGTCAGCAGGGCCACCACTGTGCCGGGGGCCGCGTTCTCATCCACGGAGGCAAACCGGGAGGTGGCCGGGAAGTAGCGGAACTTCACGCGGGGCTCGTTGTCATTGACGTCGAGCAGATGGATGACGGCCTCGGCCCGGCCACTCAGCGCCGGCACGCCGCGGTCCATGGCCTGGACCGTCAGCGAGTACTGCTGCCGCATCTCATAGTCCAGGCGCTCACGGATGCGGATCACCCCGCTCTCGGGATCCACCTCGAAGGGGAGGCTGCCAGCCCCGTCCCCAGCACCGCTGCCGCCGCCATCGCCTCCTTCCAGGCGGTAGCGGATGTCGGCGTTGGTGCCCTCGTCAGCATCAGCCGCAGTGACCTGGAGAACACTGGCCCCCACGGGCGCATCCTCAGGCACTCGTGCCTGGTAAAGCGTCTGGCTGAAGATGGGTGGGTTGTCATTGATATCCTGGACGGTGACATTGACCTGAAGGTAACCCCGCCGACGGGGCTCGCCCTTGTCCTCCACCTGCACCAACAGCTGGTAGGTGGGGGTGGCCTCCCGGTCCAGCCCTCCACGGGAAACCAGGTGCAAGAAAGCTCCCTCACCGCTGGGGTTAAGGGTGATGTTGAGGCGGAAGCGGCCCTCCTCGTTGCCGGCCACAATCCGATAGGAGCCGTGGTCAACCCCATTGGTGCCGCTGTCGGCGTCAGTGGCGGTGTCCAGGATCAGCTGGCGCCCGCTGCCCGTGTCCTCCTTGAAAGTCACCACGATGGAGGGGTCGGGGAAGACGGGCGCGTTGTCGTTGAGGTCGAGCACCAGGACGCGCACCTCGCTGGGGTAGGTGGGCTGGCTGGAGAGCACCACCAGGTCCACCACGTCGCTGGCCAGGCTCTCGCGGTCGATGGTGGCGCGGGTGTGCAGGGCGCCCGAGGTGGCGTTGATGGCGAAGAGCTCGTGGTGCTCGCTCAGGCGGTAGGTGAAGCCGGGCCGGGTGGCGATGGTGCCCACCCAAGTGCCGGGCGGCTGCTCCTCCAGCACCCGGAACACCTGGCGCGGCTCCGCGGCGGCGGCGGCGCTCCCCAGCGGCGGCAGCAGCGGCAGCAGCAGCGACAGCAGCAGCGGCGGCGGCGGCCCGCGGGCGGCGGGGGGGCGGCCCATGGCGACCCGGGGGCGCAGCGCCCCGAGGGGGCGGCCCGGCGCAGCCGCTCGCCCCGCTGCCCTGCGCTGCCCGCCGCCTCTCTCGGCACCCGCGGACGCTGCGCTCCGGACGCGGACGGGAGCGGACCCGGCGGGGCCGCGCTCACGGGACGCTCCGGCTCTGCCTCTGCCGCCGCTCCTCCCGCCGCCGCTCCGGGGCTGGGGGGCGGCCGGGGGCGCCGCGCCGCATCGCCGCTCGGCAGCCGCCGCCGCTACCGCCGGGGCCCCCGCGGCCCGCCGCTCCCGCGCCCTGCCCGCCGCCCCGCCGGCATGCCCGTGCGCACGGCGGCCGAGCCGCTCCGCGATCCGCGGCCGCCCGGACCCAACTTTGCCCGGCGCTCATGGATCCCGGCCCTCTTGACGCCCGGGCCGGCTCCCCCCACGGGCGCCCATTGGCCGCCGAGGCGCGCCGCCCCGCCCCGGCCCGCCCCCGCACCTGAGGGGCCGCCCCGCCGGGCCCGGGACGGGCGGGCAGCGGGCCGGAGCCCCCGGCCGCGCCGGCAGCGGGCAGCGCCTCCGCCGGGAGGCTCCCGCCTGGAGCGGGGAGCGGGCCGGGAGCCTGGCGGCTGCGCCCAGCGGGTCGGGCTGCCCCGCGCACCGGGGGACGGCGCTGCGGCGGGCGCCGCTTACTTTGGAGGCAGTTGTGGATAACTTGCGGGACCCGTTATCCCGGGAAGATGCGGCGCTGGGCGCGCCTCCCGCGGGCCGGCAGCGCCCTCTGCCGTCACCGCCCGGCGCCGCTCTCGGCACCGGGCAGCATCGCCGGAGCATCGCACGGCAGCCCGACCGAAATCCCAAAAAACAGAGGGAGCTCCTTCTCCCTGCGGTGACTCAGCCAGCAAAAGTTTTAATTTAATTTTGTATGAGTTCATCTTTAAATACAACCAAGGTGGTAAATCTATACGCAACAAATCTATAGATAGCAATTGAAGTGACAAAGTAAATCTAGCGATTAAAGTGACAAGGTAAATCCAACATAGCCGCGTAACAGATCAGCAAATCACAGAGTTTATTTATCCTTGTGAGGGAGTTAATGAACCCGCTAGTGTATTTTCCAGCATGGAAAAGTCGGGAAAGGGAGAAAAGAAGTGGGGGGAAAAAAAGTAGGAGAGTGTAGAAGGATGTCAAAGGCAGTTCGTTCTCTGCCAGTACCCTGGATATGATTAAAGAAATGGCGATCAAATAAACATTAGCATCAATCTTGACTGGGAACAGTAAGGAAGAGGTGGTTCCTGTTCAGTATTGTCATCTTAACACAAAGGGATGCCTTGGGCCAGCAATTCCTGCAATCCCTGTTTCCTCTAGGGATGGAACCTCACACCCGCTGCCAGCCCGGACCGCGTGGGCACAGCAGCGAGCTGTGAGGAACGCTGAGGCTGGGAGGCTGGTGCCCAACACCTCTCCCTACATGCCAGTGCTGTGGTGGCAGGTAATCTCTCCTCTGCCACACCGCTGCCCTCCGCCCCTATTTAGCTTTTTCGTTTTTCAGCCTTTGCTACCGACCTGGAGAAGGGCTGTTGTGTCTCGAAGCGCTCTGCTTTTCCTAGCTGCACTACTCCAGTGGGAGATAAGTCATCCGCCAACTATTGTTGGTGTAAACACCTCCTCCTGTCTTGCGAGGAGCAGGGCGATGAATCATTGGGACAATCGGGGACGGATCACCCGCGCTGTCGCCCGCCGGGATCCGCAGCGCTGTCGCGCTCTGCGCCAGTTCTTTGATATTTATCTCCACCTAGAGGCGAGCATCGACCCTTGCCTGCAGCCACCAATTCGCCGGGTGTTCTCGAAAGGTGCTTCCTTTACTTCTGGTACAAAAAACTCTCGCATTTCAGACGAGCCAGCAAAACCCAACAGTGACACAGTATTCACGAAGAGATAAGATTATATGGGCTGGAGGAGGAGGATTACCAACATAAATTAACATCAGCCTTTACTAGAACAGGTCTTTGAGCATTCACCATATCTTAATCACTGGAGTGTTTTCCTCACTACATGGGATTTTTCACATCTGCTAGATTTGACTTTCAAATCCAAAACACAGCACGGAGAAAGGTACTTTGGTTCTTTCCCTAATTAATAGGTCAGAATGAATCACTGGCCAAACTGTTTTTCATGTGGAACAGGCACAGTCTTGTCCTGACATTGTTAAAGCTTTTCTGTGCCCATAGTTTGTGCTCCTCTCTGAGTTCTTCTCTCAAATGTCAAAATAAGAAATGCATGCGTCAAAAGTATGGAAATTCAAATATATGAGGGCAAAAGATCAGCCTTTAAATACCGTACATCAGAGGTAAGCAAAATGGCTAAAATTCTGGGCAAGAAAGAAAACAGGAGAATATCTAGACAATAGATTTTAAAACACCTATTTTTGGTTTGTTTTTTTAGGGGGGATTTTTTTACTACTCTAGAACGTCATAAGTAATGTCTGTCAATATTAGATCCCAGAATTATTGTATGTGCCCCTTGCATTATATTAACACAGAATAATATATTGCAAAGTTTTGCAACACATGAGAATTAATCAGAAAAAATCAATTTGCTATTTTACAGGCCATGTAATTTAATATTTGAAATTATATAAATGATCTGATGTGATAAATGTAAATATCTCAGAATTTCTTCAAAAACATAATTTGCTTAAAACTTTTGTACTGTAGATGTAAAAATGTTTTTCTAGATGAGTCATTCACAAAAGAAAAAAGAACACCCTTCAACTTCTTTAAATTCCTTAAGTGTTTCAATATATCAAAATTCCATTTCATAGGATTCAGAAAGTTGCTTTTTTTAAATCCAAATGTTTATAAAATTTTTTACAAAACCTTACAGACAATTTTCAGTTACGAAAATAATTACAGGTAATTTTTAAAAATAATGTTCTCATTTTTTTTTTTATTGTGAGCTATTCCAAATGTAGCCAAACTTAGAAGATGTTTTAAAACTGTACTTTTTAAAAACTGTACTTATTTTAATGGCTAAGAAAAAGCTCATTGAAATTGAAGCAGCTTTGGTAGGTATTAAGCAATACCTTTATTATAAAGTCTGTATAGGTCAGTGGAATTACTGTGGTGGTCATCAGCATAAATGTGGGTTGAGTTTTGACCCCTTTTAGATCAACACAAATACATTTAGACAGAGTTAAGACTGTGCTAAGAAGCATTCCACCACTCATAACTTGCAGGAATGGAAATAAAGCGAAGAATAGGTCATTTTTGCACTTTTTGTCTTGCCTCCAGCTCTGTTGATAACACCTTCCAACACTTCATCAAGCTTTCACCTCCAGATATGGAAGAAACAATCTAATCCCAACACTGTCCAGTCACACTCCACTGCAAAGTCTTAATAACAACCTCAGTGTCCATTGTCAACAGATCAACACATCTGCCTGTCACGTTTAATGTGCTTCCAACGCTGTTTTTGCCTGTAGTGGGCCATGATGCTGCTGAAATGTTGTGCTGGAAGGCACAGACAGTACAGAAGCAGAGGGCTGATGAATGAAGTGAAAAGCATTATAGGGAAGAAAAAGATTTCTAAGCAATTTTTTTTTCCTTGGGTAAATCTAACGAAAATTGAATGCATACCTATTGTCTCACACAGCCCTTGGAGGTCTCAGGGTTGCTATTGGATATCACAACAGGGAGAGAATTTTAATCTGCAGCCAGAACAGGAACTGGTTATGAATTCAGCAGATCTGGCAGGTAGGTTTCTGTATTTAAATTTTGATGAGCTCAAGGTAAGAGTGCAAAAGCTCTGATTCATGCACCATACTCCTGAGTGATGCGAGACTTGGCACTGGGCATTCTCCTTATTCCTTGAAGGCAGCTGGAATCCTGCCCACACTTGCATCATTACAGTTTAGTCGATGATCTTAAAGGTCTTTTCCAACCTAAATCATTCTGTGATCATTTACAGACCCCAACTTCATGGTAGCCTTCATTGATAAGAGACATTTCTTTCTTAAGAGGGTGCAGCATGTGTTTGATGAATGAGTAAATCTATTTTTCTTTAGTTCTCTTACTGGACTTTTTCTCTCTTGGTTCCTTTTACTAACTGCATTTGAATTTTTAACACCACTTTATATTTCAGTTAGGGACAGATAGAGTGGAAAACACCTTTGCTCCATCCACCACTTTCTCCTTTGATGCTCCAGGAATAAAATATTACTATAGTGTTTTTCTCAGGATGCAGCTTAGCAGTCATTGAGGCAGAATAATGTTGATTTTAATCAATAAGTATTGAACCCTACCTTTTAATTATTAGATAAATAATACACCATGAGTCCCGCTGTTGTTATGAACGTAGCATATCATTCAAGTTTCACTTGCTCTGACACTAAACAATTCAGACTGGGGTAGTCATAATGTGTCACTGAGAATCACATCCTCCCAGACAGCGACAGCAGCATCAGCCCTTCAGAGCCTGACTCAGTTCTCCATTGCCTTCCCAGTCACACTAATGAGTGCTGAATTGGCTTTTTGATATTTATCACTTAATAGACTCGCTCTGCTTGGAAAAAGAACATTAAGTGTTTTTCCAGCCATGTTTTATAGCCTAGAAATTTACTGGTCTGAACTCTGTAGTTTAATTTTTCAACACCTGCTCTGCAACACCATGTTTTCTTTTTCCTTTAATAGCTAGAGCACCCCACAGTGCTCTTAACTGTATATTGTGGCTTTTTTTTTTTGCCTTTTTTTTTTTTTTTTTTTTTTTTTTTTTTTTTTTTTTTTTTTTTAAGGTTTGGGATTTTTTTTAATAGCTCATGGCCTGGTTGCTAGGAAAACCCTGCTGAAATCATCAGCTGCCACATTTTAAAAGGTTTTGAAAAATATCCTCTACAATTCAAGTGTTAAATTCAGCATTAATCCACTCAAAGTCACATTCCCATCAAATGAACAGATGAATCCCATCGCTCCTGAGCAGAAAAAGAAAGCAAAAAGTTCCAGTAAAAAAATCCCTACCACATAAAAAGTGGAAATTCTGCAGTTCAAAGCCAAGACTGTACTGATCTCTGACATTTAAGGATAACTTAAATGACCAGGAGAAAGAAAGAGAATGTCAGCACAAGTGCTTATTTTTGGTTCACTTTTGTTTTAAGTGCTCTTAAATATATAAATATATTTAAGATATTTAAAATATAAATAAATATATAATTATTATGTCTTAATATTAATGTAATCTGTATATATTATTGTATCTTAAATACATAAATAAATAAAGTGATCTTAAGATCTTCTTGTCACAAGATGCAAAAGCTTAAATTGCAACAAAGGGCTTGTATGATTCTCTTTTATATTGTCACAGTAAAAGTTCCACTTTTCAAATCAGGAGCTTGTAAAGTAACTGGGAAAGACTGAAATATGTGGAATGCATACATATTGTTATGGCTTGGAAAGCTGCAAATTGAAAGAGTAAATTTAAAAAAAAAAAAAAAAAACACCCAAAAAAAGATTTTATAAAGCAGTGCTGTCAGCTATTTTAGGTGGACAAACTTATTAAGATGATTTTAAGACTGGAACTGTAATTTCCTGGGAACCCACAAGATGGTAGAGTTCAGCTGAGGAGAGAAACTAGGCTGAATCTTTTGCCTGGACTGTGACCATATAGTTACTAACTAGTTAAAAATGCTGATTATGCTATGTCCCAGAAACTCAAACAATTTCGACCTTTTTCCTTTTTTTCATAATCCGTTTAAACATTTGGAGAACTTTTCTTTTCTGGCTTAATCTTTGTTTTGTATTTGAAGGAATGCACCTCATTACTCCTTCAAGCATCTGTATTCCATACTCTTGATGGAGTTGAGTAATGAGATGCAATTATTGACAGTGAGACACTGGGAAAATACACTATTTTGTCTGGAATCCAGAAAACCTGAAACACATCATCATGCAACTGTACACAGTCACTGTGAAGCTGCTGGGCACTCACTCAGTCTTCATTAAGCAAAGCAACCTAAAATCTCTAAAACCTAAATCTCCTGAAGTCTCTGAATCAGAAATACCGCCTATTATCCAGTAAAACAGCTCAGCAAATCTACAAATCTGGAAGCTAAATCTGTTCACGGGAGCCCAGCAGCTTTACTGGTAGTCACTCTGATGCTAAGTGTGGCTTGACTGACTCTCTTGTCGTGATGCCAGTTGCTCAAGGAAGAGAAATAAAGTGCCTGTAGCATCTCAAATGCAGTTTTTGAAGGAGTAAGGCCATGAATGTCCGTATCACTTGGTGGTAAGAATAATAAAATTTTGGTATGGACTTGGTTACAATGGCAGCTTATTTCAGCATGGATAGATTAGAGGATAAAGCAAGAAAAACTAGGGAAAAGTGTATTAAGAAAGAATCTAAGTAAGAGACAGTATCTGCATAATATTCAGAAATATGTACTCTCTGTAGGGGAGAAAAAAGCCCAACAACCTCCCTCAAGTTTTTTTTAAAAATACTGAGAAAAATTATGAAGCATTCAAGGGCAAACAGCACATAGGCTCTGTACTGAGTAATGTGAGATGTAAGTAGGCCTTACACTACAAAACCTTGAAGTAAATTATCATATTTCATCCTTGACAAAATATAAAAATCTCATTTTTAAATCAGTCTCAGAATAACTCAGAACAAGTTCATTATGTCTTTACTTTTAGTAGCATATGGTGATTTATTAGGAAGACTTTTTGATATGCCAAGGAAAAACCTTGGAGCCTTTAGTCTGTGCAGAAGGTGAAATACATCATGTTTTATGTTAATTAAACATTTAGTCTTTCACTTATTAAGGAACTAAGGTAAAACTTTATTTTTTGCAAAAATTGCTAAATGTTAAATCATGTTAAAATTTTCAAATTGTTAAATGTTAAGTAATGTTAAAATTCCAACACCTTATGAAGGCACCCTAAGGGTAAGTCACAGTCACTTTATATCACTAATTAATGTCATCCTGAAAAGTACTTTCATTACTCTAAGGTGAAATAAAGCACACTAAGTGCTGGATAGGAATTGTCAGTGAAAGCTGGGGCTCACATCAGGTGACAATAAATAAGGAATGATTACTTGTGGCTGGAGAAGAAGCTGTAATGACCCGTGCATGGGAGGCTAAGTATGAGCAAAGGAATTTGAAAATACCAAAATGACAGGTTAACCCAGAGCTGGGCCAAATAAGAACTTTCTCTTAAAATTTATTCAAAATGTTCATCACGGAGATGGTTAGAGGGCTGGGGCAACCTGGGTCAAATACAGCAAGAGTCAAACCCACCTCTGAACAGAGAGCAAAGTCCCTCCAAAGCTCTTTGATGTCCCAGGTTTCATGTTGTTAGAAACTTTAATAATAAACCTCTTTGGTATGCATAATTTCACATAGATAGTTATGTGTGTGTGTCTGTCTGAGAATGAAATAGAAACAGGAACAGAGAAGGAAAAGGGAAAATGAGCCCAGCAGGTGTTTATTTTACACCTCTTCAATATTTGAAATGGTCTTTGATGGGGAATCACTAAAATTTCTGCCGTGATTTTCCTTAGGGAATGCCTCATTTACAGACTGTAGTGTATGCTCTGCATTATTTCAGAATAGAATCCTAGAATATGCTGAGTTGGAGGGATCCATCAGGATCATTTGGACCAATAAGTTCTGTCTGGAAAATTTTGCTGCAGTACACAATCTGTTATAGTAGCAAGGGGTGAGGGAGTATTTATTTATTTTTATGCAAGCTTCTTCTGAGGCTAAGCTGCTTCACTTTCTTGAGGAGTTATTATCCATATGGAAAAGCCACTGTCCATTCCATTTGACCCATTCCTCTGTTTTACAGCTGACTGCTTCCATTTAATTTTGAGGCAAGGAGGATTTACCACTCTCCCGCCCCACTTAAAATGTTTCTGTGAATGTTTCTGGTTTTGTGACCCTAATGAAAAGCTGAAAGCTGTTCACTAGTCACAATTCCAGGGCACGGCAGCAAAGAGGCACAAAAGGTTTCAGCCTCTTCATGAAAATAAACATAACCAATATAACTATACAAACGAACATAACTAATTCCTTCACACATAATGGGATGAAGGCAGAAGACCCCGGAGAAGGGTGAGCTCCTGTTTGTCCATGGGGAGGCACTGCAGGTTTCTAAAACTGACTCTGCTTTGGCAGGAGTGTTCTTTCACCTTGAGAACATTTCTTAGATGAACTCTTATAATTACCTGTTCTATAAATCCTGTTGTGAAGTTAATCCAGTGTGCAACCTTAACTAAACAATTATTTGCTCTTAAAATGCTTGTCTTTATAATCCAAGCCACATTTTGAGACAAATATTTAAAGGCACACTAAATATTAGGAAGCCTCATATTTTCACACTGAAATAAACATTTCCATCGCTCCAGTTTTGGTGACCCTTGGAACCATCACATTTATATCACAGTGAATCAGTTTGGTTTGAAGGTATATGTTTAAATAAGAAGCATAATCACAGTTTCAAAAGGCAGGTTTATCTGTGTGTTTATAACCAAATCTTTCTGCCTATCTGGACTTCAGCTCTGCCAGCCCAGCTCAGGTTTGCAGCCGATGAGGTTAGTACCCCAGGTGACAGTGCAGGTGACACGGGGGACTCATCCAAACACTAACTGATTTATCTTCTACCTAAATTTTCCTTTACAGTTCGCCCTGACAGAGCACTGACCTTAAAATAGGAGGCAAAGCCTGGAAGGGATGCAGAAGACCTGTGAAGGCAGAGAAGGTTGTGGTTTAGCACTGCTTCCTTGCCCTTGCCAAGGAGGAGACTGGCATGCTGCAGAGCTGGTGGCCTTGCTGACGCATAACCCAGGCCTTGACCAGGAACAGTCCAGCTTCTTCCCCCAGATTTCTCTGCCATCGAAACGTGGGTGTTGGGGAGAGGGATGGAAGTCTGCTGGGGCAGAGAACCAGGAGCAGAGCCATAGTAGTGAGATAATTCGCTTCCTTGCCCTGCAGTTTCTCAGCATTGAACTCTTCCTGCTGCAGGTCACGTTTCCTTCAAATTCACGAAAACGAACTTGACTTCTAATGTCTGTGTTTTTCATATTCCATGGGAGGCGTGCAGCAGTAATTGTGCTTGGTTGGTGTTAGAGGGAGCTGCTGTGTTTATGTTTAGGGTGTCTCAGGGTAGATGGATTTGGCAAGCCACTGCTTGGGGCAGAGGAGGCGAACTGTTCTTGGGTGCAGTCTGTGCCCACGGAGTTTCTCAGGCTGTTGCAAACCTGGACTTGTATGTAGAGAGTTGTACTGGGTTTGACAGCATAGAAATGTTGTCAAATCCTTTCCTAACATTGAGCCATTTAATATAGGGCTTTTTTGTTGCTTTTTTTGAAGTGTGGGTCAAGGGGTTAAATCTTGGCAGGCCAGATTTTTTTCTCTGTGGCAGGAAGTGTCACACACCCACATCTAAACTTGAGGATGGTACGTATTTTCCACACCACACTCTTCCTTGGTGTTGCCTCTACTCATCCCAGTGATACAAAGCACTGCCAAATTCCCTGTGTGAAAAACACCCACCTGTTCTTTGGCACTCCCTCCTGCAGCATGAGGCAGGATGGACACAGAGGAGCAGAACCACAGCTAATCTGCCTGTTTGCCTGGAAACCTGAAATTGTTGGTGGGCATTTCCCAGGGAAAAAAAAAAAAATGTAATTTAATAGATGTATGTACTTCTGTGGAATGATGTGTGCACTGGGAAGCACACACAGCAATTAGCACTTAGAGCGGTTAATACACAGCCCTGGGTCAGAATAATTTCAACAGAAAGATTTTTTTTTTTTCAGAAGAAAGTCCTTATAAAAAGGTGTCTCCAATTGAATCTTTTTAATTCATCTTCCTTCTTCTGTCCTCTCTCACTGCTTACCTTGTTCATTGAGACTTTAAGCCACAACGAGCAGGGACTGAACTCACTCCACATTTGAACCATCCATACCACAGTGCCATCCCTCCTTGCTCTAAGTCCTTCTCTTAAGTACAATTCCACATTTTAAAAAAAAATAATTAATTAATTAGTGAAAATACCTTGCAAAATTATTCTGCCCCACTTGCCCAACTCTAGCTAAGCAATAAAGAAAAAAAAAAAAGAAACCAGAATGCTGCATAATGAGCTCTTGGGGTCATATCATTGTGAATCAAGTTTTATAAATCATTTCCTGTGAAATTTGAAGAATAAAACCCAAGGACTTACTCAGCTTCTTATTCTCTTGTCTTAGATCTGGCTTCCTACCAAAAGAGGTTTACAACAAAGATGTTAGTGCTGTATTTCAGATCCAAGTGCCAATATCAGCATTTTTCAGAAAATAAAACTTCATTGTTAACCAAATTTATTTAAAAACAAATCAGCGGGACCTCTTTGTAATTATGTATGTGCCTAGCTATTTGCAAAATCTTTTCTTTATCTGTAATCCTTCAGAGGATGTAGTAGAAAAGGGCCAGTTCCTCTGAGTTTCCCTCCTGCTCAGAGTCTAAAAGGGTTTAATTGTCTGCACAGATGTTGGGCTCAGCAGGGTACAGTAGCTCTCTGTTATTTTTTAAAAGGGGGAAGAAAAAAAGTTAAAGATTTTGCGAAAACTAATACTCCAAGTATTTTCTTGGAGCATCTATGTCTATCCCTTTTGGCCGTCTCTGAGCATATGAAAAGATGGACTATATTTCCAAGCAGCTCTGGACACAAAGCCAGCTTTCTGTGTCCCCCCTGTCCCACCATCCTGCCTGCCCTGCCCAGCCCGGCCCCGGTGTTGCCCCTGACCCCCAGCCCCAGCCAGTGTGCCATGTCTGCCCTGTGCCTGGGGATGTGAAAACAGCTCTGGCATGCTTTGCCTTTGTGCAGGTGTAGTCTCCCTTCTCTAAGAGAGGGCTGCACTGTGTGGATTTGCATGATATTTGCATGTCTTTCCTAAGAGAAGCTGTGGCTGCCCCACCCCTGCAAGTGCTCAAGGCCAGGCTGGATGGGGCTCTGAGCAACCTGGTCTAGTGGAAGGTGTCTTTGCCCAAGGGGTTTGGAGCTAGAAGGTCTTTTAGGTCCCTTCCAAACTGAACTGTCCTATGACTCTTGAGCATTTTAGAAAGTGCAAATTGTGCTGTAAGGAGGTATCTTATTTCTGTTACACATGTGTGAAGGAACCTTCAACAAAGTGAGAATGACTAGCTCTCAAATAAGCAAGAATGAAAACTGCTAATGAAATGATTCTCTGAATTTGTCCTACCTAACACATTGTTTAATTTAATTTTTGACATTTTATAAATGTAATTTTGCTTTCATGCTTTCTCTTATTTTATTAATTATTATTATTTCTAAATTGCTTCTTATTTCTAAATTTAATACATACTGTGACTGGAAGTCACCTGCTACTATTTTTTAATAGTATCGAAAATGAACACTCTCGTTAGTTCTACCACAGTTATCTGAACCTCATTTACCACGATCTCCTTGTTTTTCAAAATAATTGCATCCCCAGAAAGCTATTAATTGCATTTAAAAGCACTACCATTAGCCAAGGCCTTAATTATGCAAACATATTCAGTGTCCCCATGACACTTGGATAATCAAGGTGGCACTGTCTAAACAGCAGCCCTGTGCTTAGGTCTTTCTGCCCTTAGCTGAATAATCTTCCCTGCACCTGTTGTTCACCACAAAAATAATGGGATGGCTAATGAAATACTAAAAAAACCCTAAACATTGACTCTGACTCCAGTTCACTCCCTGAAATAATATTCAATTTTTTTTCCATCAGCAAAGGACATGATCCAAGATATCGATCAATTATTAGTAGGCTTTTTAACAGCAGAATTTTGAAAGATGAAAGCTCTCTTTGCCTAGTCTGTTTTCTTTCAAATGCCTGTTTATAGATCAATTATTTAAAAAAAAAGAAAAGGAAAAGGTCCTCCAGTTATATGGATCAATATCCAACAAATCATTGACAGAAGGGAATCCCCATAAGGCACAATTAAATCCTGCAGCAGGCAAATTCCATGCACACCGGCTTTCTGACAACTGTCAAATGGGATATTCTGGGGGATATGCTGACTAAACATAGAAAAATAGTAATTCATAACTGATTACTAGAAAAATAGCTACCATCCTTGATTAGGATCCTCCCATTGTCTTTGGATTATAGCAATTTGCTGTAGAGCAAACTGACTCCTTTTTCACCGGGAACTGCCGTCTTAGTCCACACACATTGCAATATCTCCAAACAAATTTGTGGCATAAACTTGAAATGCTGCAAATGGAGCTGGTATTTTGCTCTGGGATGGTTGCTGCGGGTGGATTTGTGTGCATGAGGTGGACAAGGCACCCCCTGCACTGAAGCAGGTGCTCATATTTTCGGGAATGCTGCTGAGGCTTACCTTGCCCTGCTCTCACAGGAGGTACCACTGGGACCCCATGCTGTCTGCATCCCTTTGTTCTTGAACAAAGGAGCCTCAAGGTAAAAACAGCACAGATCCTTGCTCTGTTATCAGCATTGATCACAAAATCAGTTCGTGCTACTGAGCAAACGCTCTATAAATTGCTTTCACTGAGGTGCCTCCTGTTTATCATCCACCTGCGCTATTCACTCATTTCCTAGGGCATTTGGAAAGGCTGTGCTCAGTATCCTCAAGACATCTTGATTTCTTTCAGTTTCCCAGACCGGTGTATTTCCTTAGAGCCTTGCTGATGCCACCTGATAAGCCTGCTCTTCAAAAAACCAGACATCAATGACACCAAATGCCCTGCAGACTGTGTGTTGGATGTGTGGAGCAGCACTGCTCAGGTGCTCTGTCCTCCCCGGCTTCACTTCAGTGCCAGCAGTGCAGCCACACTTCCATTCTTTTACAGACCTGTCTTCTCTCTGTTTCTGCTAACTAGTCATCAGTGCATTGCTTTCCCATTCAAGGTTAACTCCACTGAGCCAAATTTCATCTCAGATTCTGTTATTATTTGGAATTCTGCACCACAGAAATGAAACACCCTGTTATATTCACTGCTAGTTCAACGTTACCCATTATTTTAGAGCAGAGCTCTGTCATCATTTCTCCTAGAGCCTAAAATGATGTCTGAAAGCTTGGTGTATGTCCACTTCAGACAGCACTTTTCTCATCATAGCCTGAAGAGCATCTCTCTATCCTTGTTCAGTGGATACCTGGCAAACCTCAATTTCTTTCTATCCTCTAAAGAAGATAATCTTTTACCATCCTATTACAAAATGTGTGATTCAGATGATGAAAGATCTCAAGATTGTTTATACTGACAGTATTTTCTCCCTCCTTGGGCAAGCCTGATTTTCCTAACTAACAAGATGTTGTCCAGTGCTGCATGGAAACATGGAAACGTGGGAAAAATTTTATAGAACTGGCTGTTACGCACTTAGGAATATCAAGTGCTTTTCAATATAATAGCATCTGGTACCAGAACCTGGAACACAAATTATACTTGGTAATTGAGGAGGTAAGGATAAAATAAAATCAATGTCTGTACTGTGGACAAAGAGGAATTGAAATGTCCCATTTTTAAAAAAAAATTAGTAGAATACCAGATATTATTTGAGCATGAATTTCACCGGCATATTTACTATAGTTTTTTAGGTGGAGAAAATCTGATCTTATGCAAATTCATGTGTTTCCAAGCATTTCCATGTATTCAGTTAATGTAAATTGGAAAAAAAATATATAGATAAGATAAATCAAGCCAGGAGCTTAGCATAAAATGCAGTATATATTCATATGTGGAATATACATAAAAGTTTAAAAATACTGAAAGATGCCTAAGTACCTAAAATATCCATCTCACTTCTACTGGATCAAAGTCAATCTTGGCTTGATTTGAATTACCAGAAAAATTCCCAGGATTTCACCTTGCAAGTGTGTCCAGTAGGTTCTTGTAACAGCCAAAATATATTTGTAAGCCAATAAATCAGCTAGTAATAAATTTCCATGCTAATTAATCAGCAAGAAGGATGCTTTACCCTATTTCATGCAAACACTGGACAAAATTTGCAGTATTTTAGTTCATATGCCATAGACAGAAGAGAGGTGTAGCCTGGAGTATGTCTTGCTCCACCTCCTCAGCAGGACTCTGGAGGACAGAACTATCTTTGGATGGGATCAAGCACTTGTAATCAGAGTTGCCCTGATCCTTTGAGCTGTCCATATCATCTGAAACCTTCAGTGATGTTCATTCTGTGAAGATTTTCACACTGTCCAGGACGAGTTAGTGAGAGATAATGATAAAATTAAGCCAGTTTTATCAGTCTTGCAGAAACAGATGCATCAAATTTATTTATGGCCAGTGAAGACAGGCAAAATCCTCTCATTGAAGATCACAGAATGATAGCACCATTAAAGTTGGGAAAGACCTCTAAGATCTTGGAATTCAACCATCAGCCCAGCACCACCATGTACACCACTAAATAATATCCTCAAATGCCACATCCATACTCCTTTTGAATGATTCCAGGGATGATGATTTCACCACCTCCCCGGGCAGCCTGTTCCAATGCCTGACCACCCTTTCAGGGAAGAAATTGCTCCAATTATCTAATCTAAACCTCCCCTGGCACTACTGGAGGCCATTTGGGAACCCCTGGGCCTAATAAAAGCCTCTCATCAGTGTCCAGGGTGTCTGAAGGGCATCTTCTGTCCATAGCAGCGATGGTGAAGGCACATTTTGGATTTGGGCAGGAGTTGGAAGTGGAGAGGAAAGGAGTTGGCTGCTGTCACAGCAGTTTCAGCTGGGTAATGTCTCTCCTACAGCCAGAGACTGCAGTACCATGTGTTTACCCAGAGAACTCTTCAATAATGTATGGTCGGCTGAGGAGCACATCATAATTCTGTCAGGATGGAAAGAACAGCAGAGAGGGGCTGCTTTAACATCCAAATTGGCTCAGGAACCTCTGCTGCGAGGGCTTCCCAGTGTGGCATTACTGTCACAGCAATCCTTCCATTTTGTACCCATTAACACTCCCCAAGAAGGAATAAAAGATGATAAAAGCTGAATCTTCATAAAAATGGAGCACAATTCATCTGCAGCAGTTCAGAAAACATCATAATAATAGAATGGAAGCTGTGAGGATGAAAAAAAATCTGCTTTTTCCAGACATAGCTGTAGCTTTCCCTGGCTGCAGTTTGGCCACTCTGGCTGGCTTGAGGGACACAGCGTGTGCTCTGTCACTGCAGAGGAAAATGTCCAAATGTCCACCCTGGCCAGCACAGGCAGTGCCACTCACCAACCAGGAACTGAAAATTTCCATCTCAGGTACAAACTTCTTCTTTAAATAATGTATTCTGCGTCCCAGGGATTGGATTAAAAGTAAAGGATGCGATTAAAGGATTTCCTGTGTTTTCTCTTTTTGCTGTTTCTAAATGCAGAAACTGCCATTGAAAAAATCCCTCAGGGACAGAGAGGTAAGAAATGTCTAAATGTTATAATACCTGTTCTCCTTGACTTATTTTTTTGGTCATAAAACCATAGCAACATATAACTCACTTCAATCACTCTGTTTGTCAAGTGCCAAGCATACTGCTACCACTAAGGTGCAACTGGTGCAAGGTTTTTTCTCCCCAGCTATATATTTATTAATATATTTATTTATGAAAAGGAAACATATGCATGCTTGCAAATTTTATAATTTTAAAACTGAAAATTATGTTGGTTCCATAGAGGCAATGAACTGTCTTCATTCTGCAGTTTGAAACTTGAAGAAGCTTCCTGTGACTTTTTTCACTTCTGTCATCTCATTTTTGGCCATAGTGTGTGTCCATGGGTGCATGTTACAGAGAGGGAGGGGTTCAGGGAGATGGCTCTTAATAGCAGGGGAGAGAACGAGCAGGAAAAGGAGTTAAAACAAATATGGGCCCAAAATATCAGGATATTAGGCAAGCGCAGGATATGGCCCTAGAAACATGGGCATGGTCTCTCTTGTAGCACTTAATACTTATTGATAAAACCGAAGGATATGAGATATTTTCACTTGGCTTGCAGGTGTTTGAGACTCTGCTTTTAAGATTCAAAATAAAGAGCTCTAAGGTAGAGACTGACTACCTGTGTGTCTGTATATTGGAGGCACTTGTCTGTACAACAATTCTAATTCAGCTGTAGGTTGTTGGGGGTTTTTTAACGGCCTTATTTTGTGCTTGTAAATTTTAAAGAACTTGAGGGGTATAGGATGATAAGGAGATTTCAAAAGAATGTTCGTATGTAAACCTAAACATAAATATTTTAAAGTGAAAGTGCACCACAGTATTCTGCTTTACAGTCATTGCTGAAAAACATTCCTACAGCTCTGCTCCCATGAGTGCTGACATTTGCCAAGATAGCCTGATCACAACCAGAGGAGAGGAGAGACCTCAAAGGAAATCTCTGGCACTCATATTAACACCTTCAGAAACATAACCCTGTTCTACCTACAGACACAGGGAGATTTGCTGAATCTCTTGACTCCTTTTGAAACAGATGCCTGATTTGTTGTTTTTTGGGGTTTTTCCCCTTGGACTGTAACAGTGAGTTAAATAGATTTTTTTGTTTGCAGATGCCAATGACTTCTAAACAATGCCACCATTGTGAAGGCCTGCCCTCCACACTGCAGAGCCTGGAGTGGCTTTCCTTTCGAGGAAACCACTCCCAATTATCTGTCCCCCTAATGAGCATTCCTTATTTCTGAGAAGCTGTAACCTAGAGGCTGAGGTTGTATTGTTATGACAGCAGAACTGTGTATTGATGTCAAGCTTGTAGGTCCCTTATCAGTTGTCCTCCCCGGTGCATTCAGTCTAGGACAAACATCGTTGAGGCGACTCCATTTACAAGAAGTCCCTGTAGTGCTCAGAAATCCCAGATGCTATCAGGGAGTATCGATGGCCAGGAGTATAGCGTGACAAAGTGAAACCTCATCGCCCCGTGTGCCTCTGTGGGGCCGAGGGCTGAGCTCCCCTCTGCACCATGAGGCCTGCCAGCCATGGCTGCAAGTGCTAAAACCTCCCTGGTTTAGCTCATTCCCGAAATAAATTAACTCTCCGCTTGAAAGACGAGCTTCCAGTTCTAAACTGTGTCTGCTACCATGGCAAAGATGGGTTCTTTGGGGTCTTTAAGGCCCCTTTCCAATCCCAAAACATCCTGTGACGCCATGGCCAAGGCCCATTCAGCCTCATTGGCAACCATCCTGTATCCAGCATGAAGATGCAACTCTACTAATATGACTGTGTTGAGTACCGTGCTCAAAGTACATTTTTTGCATTTCCCCAGAATATTTCCTCATCAGTGAGAAAAACAGGTTAAAGCTCCCAGGGCATTTTGTGAAATAATGTTGCAAAATTGGACTTGTTCGCCCTCTTTTTTTCTTTTTTTTCTTTTTTTTTTTTAGTATTTTGACTTAAAGGAGTTTATAGTATAAATTCCTTTAAATATAACATTAAAGTACATTTCAAAATGAAAAGTGATGTTGAAAAGGAATGTCTGAATCATCTGAAGCCATCTGAAAAAAATGGCTGGTGACATCTTGAAAAGAAGGTATTTCTACTTTTTTATTCTAAATATAGGACTGTTGTAGCTAATAGTTTCAGGTAGGAAGAAATCTTGACTCTGAATGACATGGAGGTATCCTCTGTTCCTGACAGAGGACTAAAATATTTATTCCTCACTGCCTTTAGCTGCATGAATTTACATACATCATATGCTGTGCTACGCTGGGTTTATAAAGGCTGATAAAAATGATGTATGAGGGTCACATTACATTTTGAAAAGGCTGCGTGCGGAGGGAAAAAAAAGCTCACAGAAGGAGAAGGAGACAAAAAGGAAGTCATTATCTGTGAATACAGGCCCAGATTTGGCAAACAAAGCTCAGCCCAGAAAAAACATGTACTGCTGCCTATACAGAAGCATGTGGCTTAATGGGGCTCATGTGGGCATTAGGCTGGCTTGGCAAGGAATGCCGCCAGAAGATGGAAACTGGAGCAAAACAGGAGGCAGATATAAATCAACTTCAAAAGTGGAGTTGAAAGAAATACTAAAGAAAGAAGTGTTTGTTATACACAGAATTTAAACCTAGCACTGGGGAAGTGGTCCCTTTTATCGCTGGTACATGTCACTCTACACTCACGAGTGTTTCAGAGCGCTCGAAAAAGCCCAGAATCGCACGTAAACGTCAAATATTCCGTTCCAAGTGAGGAACAAAAACCGTGATGAATCAACTTAGTTTGCTACCAGATATTCATTCAGTTATTACCAGATTTTGCTCTCGATGGCTGCTGGGCTGGGATGTGCCAGCTGGAGTACCTAAACTCACACCCAGTGGGGATGTCCATGCACTCCCATCCCTCTGAGCAGTCCCCACGTGTTCCCAGAGGGACAGCCTGGAGTCAGTGGCTCTGTTTGAGAACTCTCAGCAGGGCCTGGCGCTGACTGTTTGCATCTGTGAGCATCTGTGTGGGTGTGAGACGGAACAAGCAGGGCTCCCGATGCCGTGAGGGCGGGATGCTGTCCATCCAGTGCTCCCCTGACAATTTCTGGGCTGGAAACAATAGTGCTTTATGCGTGCAGGGCCTGACACAGGACACGGGGAGAGGCAGCCAAGAGGAGAGCAGCTGCAGCTCCTGCTCTCCAGCCCAATTCCTCTCTCCTCCGCAGCCTGGTGCAGGCAAATGGAGGTCCCAAGCCAGCCCTAGAGCTGGGTGGGCTTTGCTTGTGCCCCTCACCTGTGAAAGACAGGCTGCTGTGCTCCATGGATTGGCATTCACTGCATCCCATTTTCTCCTGGCACCTTGTGCTGCTGGGATGGCAGCAGAGGGAAGTGATTTGTGAGCACGGGAGGCTCCTGCAGTGTTTTAGTCCTGTGCCCTATTGCCTCTGCTCTGCTGGCTATAAGCGGCAAAGTGACAGCTGCATTTAAATGTAAATCAATAGGGCTTTTCTTTAAGATAGTCACAGCTGGCAGGGTTTTCTCCTCTAGGCTTTTTCTGGCATTAAAAAAAAAGAAAAAAGAAAAAAAAAAAAAAAAAAAAAAAAAAAAAAAAAAAAAAAAAAAAAAAAAAAAAAAAAGAAAAAGTGGCACTACCTGAGAACTAATGAGTGCCTGCAGTCCTGTCTTTCCAGGAGAAAGAGGACGTGTTAAAGGGACACATCCCAGCAAAACAAAACCCTCCTGAAGGTCTCCTTTTCCTTCCAGTGGAAATTCACTCCAAACACGAAGATTCAACTCCTCTCCTCCCTTTATGCGTGCTTTGGCTGCTCTGAAAACCTCGGGAACTGCAATCAAAGGTGTTGCAAAATGTGTCTGTGCCTCCCTGCCCCGATGTGAGCAAGCAGGAGCACGCCCGCGCTGACGGGCCTGGCCTGCCGGGCTCCAGACTGAGCAGCTTCTGCCGCTCTGCTCAGAGGCCTTACAGCTACCACAGGAGCCGGGGAAAGCGCCTTGTGTGGAAAGATGCTCGGTGAGTCATTTTTGGGGGGAGAATTATCTAGCTGGCCTGCGTTTCACAGCCCTGAGCGTCGCTGGAAGTGGCTCCTCTGGCCGTGCTTCATGAAGGTGTCTCTGAGGCCGCTCTGGCTGGGCTCTGAGGTGAGGCATGGCTGAACCTGTCTCTCTGGTGTGAAACACGGGATGACAAGGGAAAGGAAACACAGCAAGCTCAGGCATAGATGGCAAAGAATAAATAAACGGGGAGGTGTGAAATCTGTCTCAGTCCGGGAAAAAATCTCAAAGAGTAGCCCTCATAAATGTGGTGGTAAACCCACACTTACTCAGGCGTCACTTAACTGTCACCATTTCACTCTTTCTTACACAAAATCCTTCTCCTTTCTTCCTTCCTTCCTTCCTTCCTTCCTTCCTTCCTTCCTTCCTTCTTTCTTTCTCCTCTATATATATATGCAGCATATCAGCAGCTCTCGGCTGCAATTCCCTGAAGTCGGTGTGGGCTGCCGGGGGCAGGTCTCGGGATGGAGGGAACTGAGCGCCACTGATTCAATTAGCCTCCTGTGACTCATGGCTCAGAGAAGTGCCAGGAATTGATGGGCTTGGGAAAGTACTTTTTTTTTTTTTTTTTTTTTTTTTTTTTTTTTTTTTTTTTTTTTTTTTTTTTATAATCAGGAAGGAGCAAATCCCAGGAAGTCCAGCAGAGCATGTGAACATCAAAGAATCCAAGAAAGCCAGGCCAGCCAAATCCCAGTACTGTGGAGGCGAGCCCAAGCTGCCTAGCAGGACACAGTGGAACCAAGAAAACCTCATGTTATTTTCAACATCTGCATAATCCAGTAAGACAATGAATTATTTGTCACCTAGCTGCAGAGAGATGATTTGAAGGTTGGGGTCTGCGAGGTTGCTGGCAAGTTTACAGCTTTCCAATTTGCTTTTTCTTTTAAAGGATGTGGCTTCAAATATTAAAGGAACATGTGAAAAACAAAAGCATCTGAATAAATACAGCCTTTTTTTTCCTTGTTTTAATACAACTGTTCTATTTTGCAAGTCATGGACAAAGCATCAATTATTTGTCTGTTGTCAGTGTAATGTTTAGTTGAATAGCAGTTGATTTTATTATTTCCAGGCTAAGGATATTCTTTTCTTTGCTATCAACAAACACCTCTCTAATTGCAACAGAAGCTATGGGTCTTGTATTCATGCTGCAGAATACAAAATAATGAAGAAGTCATTATCAGAAATTATAATTTTTTAGATACAGCTATTCTCTCATAATTAGGTTCACCACTTTCTGCAGTTCCCCAAGAGAAGCAAAATCAACTGTTGTAGGCCTGAGAAAGCAAGAAGGGAAAAAAATCACAGTAAGACTGATTTACAAAGATGAGTAGCATAGAAAAATAAATACTGCCTGTGTATTTTACAGAGCCAGAAGTTTTGATGTGGTGGTGATGATGAATTTCTTTTTTCCTAAATGTTTTAGCTGAGGTCAAAGGTAGGACAGAGGATATTAAGTCAGCACAAAAAAGTGAGCTCTCAAGTGATCTGCCCCACTCTTTGGCTTCATCATGTGCATTAGCTGGTTTATAAGGTGACAGAGAGAAGTCAAAATCCATGACTATAATAATAGTCAAAATAGTAAAAACACCACGAGCAACAATTTCACCAGCAGCACCATAATTTGAGAGCATTCATTTTCCCCAGGTACTCCGACAACTGGCTTTGAGATCTTTAAGAGGTAAAGCTGAGGTTATCTGTGGTAATGAATGAACCTGAGGAAAAAAGTAAATACAATAAACCCAATAGACTGGAACAGCAAAGCTGTCTTAGTGAGAAAGAGGGCAGCAGCTGTGAAGGTAAAAAGTGTTCATTTCCCTTTGGTTTAAACTGGGCTTTTTGCCTGTTAAGAAGTAGAATATGATTCTGTTTTTCTATGTCCTCATAAAGAATAATTAGGACTGTGAAAAGGAGACCTGTCAATCTTGAGATAATTTCTGTTTGGAATAACTACAGTATGGAATTGACGAGCACAAAAAACAATGACTGTCACCCAGAATGGAGATGAGAGCAGTTCTGGTGCTCTTCAATAGCACTGGTATAAAAATGACACTCAGGGTGAGCCATGCAGATGCTTCCTCCTCATCTTCCCCTCTTCATCAGATCCAGAAACATCCGCTCGCATTCCTGCTTTTATAACTGCTATTTCCCCAATAGACACACTCCTTGCCCCTGTTGCTGACAGATCTCACTTGTGGGTATTTTCATTAACGTCAGGGCAAACATAGGTCAAACACCTGTCGGTCCAAAACCAGCTTTAAAGTTGATTTTTGTTGAGGCAGTTGCATCTATTCAGCTATTCTTGTGCACTTCCCAAAGATTAGCAGTACATCTTAGTCTCTGCCAGCTGTATTTTTAGCTGTGTGAAGACCAGCGGGTTTATGAATGGAAAACGTTAATGAAACAGGTTGGGCTGACCTCATTCAGAAGCCAGAATGGGCCCTCACTGTCTCTGCTGCTTGATTTGTTGCACACTCAGTCATAAGCTCGAGTCCGAGTCCTTGGATGACTCCAAACGCAGCGGCTCGTGTTTGACAAATTTGGATATATCAAACGTGACACGACTAAATGAGACAATGAGACAGCTGCATCTGCATGGATGGAAAACTGTGGTGCTGACCATGCTGAAGGGCACAGGAGGGAACAGTGCACAGTGGGCTTCAGGGCTGCCTCAGCCACACCAGAAAGGGGACACATGGCTGTGATGGGCTGCCAGCAGCTGAGTGGGGCATTCTCCATCCAGCAGACATGGGAGCTGGCATCTCACATCATCCTGGTGCCATACCAGGTTCTGACTACTGGCCTGCTACTGCTTAACCCTGCTGTTTATTTTGTGGGACAAGCAGAAGCCAGGAGTGTCAATCGAGAGGGTGGCGTAAGGACGAGACACGAGTGGAAGCAAATATTAGGAGGAAGTGGGGTCAAAAGGATAATATGGAATTAGTAGCCTGGAGAACAACTTCGTCTTCCTTGCAGAGACAATAGCAGAGCCTGATCACATCTCCTCCATTGACCACTGTGCCCACATCTGATTTTTCTGCTTAACTTTTCACAGAAGACACCTCAAAGAGAGTGAGCAATGCCTGAAATGGGCCTCAGCTTCAGCTGGAGTTTTCTGAATGTCTCTACTCTTTATGTGACCCCGAGAGCATCCTTGTCCCAATTTTAAAGGTGGACAGCAGAGTCATGGCTCGGAAGTCATGCAAAGGCAGGACTAGAAGTTCTGAAGTACGAAGAATAATAAATTAAAATATATGGCTGCTTGGCCCAGAAGCTGTTAATTAAGACAAGGCTATGCAGCCTGTTTAGCAACTTTAGGACATGGCAAATAAATCAAATGGAACAAGATGATTAGAGTTGAAGGAGCTCAGCAACCCAGAAGAGTAGAGGAAATAATCAGACCTGTACTGAAGCTATATGCTCTTGAAGGTAAAAGGAAATAACAAAAAGGCTCTTCTGGTGATCCTTAAAGGATATTTTGGAGATTTCAATTAAACAAGCTAAAAAAGAAAAAAGAAAAAAGAAAAAAGAAAAAAAGAAAAAAGAAAAAAGAAAAAAGAAAGCCACAAACAACAAGAAAAGCCATTGTAGCCTTAAAAAAAAAATAGGAAAGCCTATAGAATTGCTGCAATTGAGGTAAAGTGCAATGACAGGAGCCTTAAATTCTCTAGAAACCGCTAAAATTCTTTCAGTATGATCTAGGAAGGAGAAAATTTCCTTTACAAGTGGAATAAAGATTCATTTCCTGAAGGAAGGAGACCTTATAACATGCAAGGAGAATTAGAGTGGCTTCAAGGAAGAGAAATCATGCATTTCTGCTTGTGTTAACAAAGTTGAGAAGAATACTGAGTAGCAGCCAATGCTTTTCAAAACATTTTTGCAATGTCATTCCATCTCCAAAGTAATTTGGAAGCGACGCATTATTTGTACTATTGTTCAATTTTTCAAAGTATTATTAAAATTGTGGAAAAAAAATGTCATGTGTTAGATATATATATTTGTGAACAAAAGAATGAGATGGAAAGAAAGGTAACATTTTAACTTGTGCCAAGTACTGCCAGCAAAAATTGAGGATCCTTGAGACTCTAATTATCCTTGTTCTTCTAAATTCCAAATCATTTTGGTACCGATGCAGAACGGCGAACGACTTGTGAAGCTACATTTAAAAAGAAAGCCCAACAAAAATAAACCAGCAGAGCCAGATAAACCTCAAGTTACCTGAAGGAGTGTTGGGGATTGCAAAACTTGACCTGCCCACGCTGATGGCTGTAGGTCTCCTCCCTCCAGGCTGCTCCTCCAGATCCCGTGTGGGCTGTAGTCAGTGGGAGCCTCACACGTGGCAGTGCACCATGGACATCTGTGATTTCACCATGTGATTTTATGATTGAAGACATGGATGTTTCAGCCTGTACTCAGACACCATCATCTTATTTTGGCTTTACAGAAAGCACTTAATAGCACTAATTTAATGCCTCGATTTCTTTCTATTTTTTTTCCCTTAAAAATAATGGATAATTAGGCGGTGTCCTCAAATTTTCCTTCCAATCTCCTTTTGGACATATTTAACCCCTATTTCACCATCCACTGACTAGTTTAGTGTAGGTAATAGGAGTTGGCAGATTTTTGACTGACATTTTTGAACTGAATTCAGTCTTTCAGAGCAGGAAGAGTGTTGGTACTTTTGGAGCAGGTGAAGGACAGCAGGTAAGGTGCAGGGACTGCCAACAGAAGTGTTTCTTGCCAGACAGAGCAGAGAACAGGAGGGAAATTAGGAGAATCATGTTTGCTAGTGAATCATTAAGGTCTGAAAAGCCCTCTAAGACCATCCAGCCCAGACGTTTCTTGCCCACAGATTCTGCAGCAGCAGAGCACAGGCAGAGACTCCAAGAGCTTGGAGCTGTCCTTGTTTGCTACAGTGAGTATCCATAGATGGCATGGGTTAGTTTTTACAGTCCTTGGGTACAGTACAATGAGATATTATTCACTTGGTAGATATCATCTGAGGCTACAGTTAAATGTGTCACCTGTTTGTAGGTTCACATGCTTGCAAGGTGACTGGTTTGCTTCCCTCCTGGAGCCTGCTGCTTTGTCCAAGGTCACTGCAGCTCCCTTAAAACATCTCCTCTGCCTATTAAATGATACCATTTTTTACACTCTTTTCAGAAAGGAGTTGCTTCATTGTGGCTCTTTTGCTTTACAGAGAAATTACACTTCAATAATGGATGAGTCCCAAGATAAGAAGCACAGAGAGTTTTTACCATAAATTCAGGCAGATAGGCAAATCTCAACTCAGAAGAACATTTACCATTTTTCAATGGTTCTGGTAGAAGAATTCCTCAGATGCAAAAAGCCACCTAGTAATAATAACTTTCTGTTATGACTTTCCTTAATGGAAAGCCATAGCATAGGGCTATTCTAACCTCTACATATTTGTATCTATTTATTTAGAGCTTAACTCTAAATAGAAGAGAAGCTGCAAATCAAGAACAAACTCATATAGTACTAACCCGTACATACACTACTCAACTAAATGAAGACAAATATTTAGTTTGAAAATTATCCCTTCTCAAAATTGATGCACTGGGGGATAGAAACTCCAACATGCTGCCTTTGCTTTCCAGAATTCAGGTTGGGTAATGAGCACCAAAGTGTCTTCAATGACAGCCCTCCTGAAAAATTTTATGCTGTTAGAGTATTCTGATAGCTTTTTCAGGTTTCTTTTCAGGTTTCTTATCTTTGTTAAAAAACGAAGCCAGCAGGTAAAGAAATCCACTCGAGGTAGCGTGAAGTTTGTGTGCTGTTTTCTTCAGAAAATAAGTATCTCTGCAAACAAAGGGAGTAAAATAAACATGCAACTTCCAGGCAGTTGAGATTGCTTTGTGGAGCCTAAAAAAGCTTGCTTGAGGGAAGCACCTTCTGCTGCAGACAAAAGAGTTAATTCATCAAAGCTATGGGAAGAACTCGCTCTCCCCCAAAGAAAGGATCTAATGACCCCATAAAGAGAGCCATATTGTGATGCTGTAACCTGATTAGAGGGAAAAAGGGTCTTTGTGTCTTTTAGCCTTACAGGAAAACAAGGTGTTCTGCAATAAATAGGAAACCTTTTTTCTAAAGCTTTATGGTCCTCAGTGCTGTGTTACAAAGTACCCTATATACTCCTCACCTCAAAAATCCACAGTTAAAGTGAAGTGATTCTCCTCTTGTCAGGAGTCAGGCTGGCTGGGAGATCGAGGCTAGGAAGGAGGAAGGCAAGTCTGCTGCTTTGAAGCAAGCAAATGCAATACTCTCATTGTAGAATAATTGCTGTAGGTTTGGGGCACAAGGAGATGGGAACGTACCTTGCAGCAGGATGAGTGCCTTCAGGTCAGCCCACAAAAAGCCCTTTTGTGAGCACACAGGGGCAGGGATGACTGCTCTGAGTGACTGAGATGGGTCCCTTGCTTTATGGAGACGACTGATAGTAAACATGTAACCAAGCAGAATAAAGGAGGCTAAGCTTGCCGTTCTTATAAACATAAAAATAATCATAGAATGGTTTGGGTTGGAAAGAACTTTGAAGATCATTTACTTCCAACCCCTCTTGGTCAGGGACACTTTCACCAGACCCAGTTGCTCAGAGCTCCATCCAACCTGGCCTTGAACACTTC
Organism: Sylvia atricapilla; assembly: GCF_009819655.1. Lineage (NCBI taxonomy): Eukaryota > Metazoa > Chordata > Aves > Passeriformes > Sylviidae > Sylvia > Sylvia atricapilla. The sequence goes on from NC_089143.1 coordinate 67,343,194, forward strand.
CAGGAATAGGGCAGCCAAAACTTCTCTGGGCGATCTGTGCCAGGACCTCACCACCCCCACAGTAAAGAATTTTCCCCTAGTATCTAATCTAAACCTGCTCACTTTCAGAAAAGGCAAGGGCCATTCAGTGGACAGGGGGTTTCTGTTTGCCATGTTTTAAGGAAAACATGTTCACTTAATGAATGGTGGAACTCGCCCTGAGACATTTTGAGAAGCTTAGAATGACGTAAAAAATGGCATTTATTAATTAAATAAAAAAAAAAACCCCAAAACTTTAGGGAAAAAAACCAAAAATACATCCCCCTACCTAAGAAAATAGGTACAGAAGGGAGCTGTTGCATAGAAGAGTGCATACCAAGGAAAAAAATTGTCCTTTGGGAGAGCAGTTCAAGCATGCAGCCTCTGTAATGCACAATTCTTAACTTCCTCCTCTAATGCAGTTCCTACCAACCACTTTTAAAGAAAATTAGAGCTGATGGACTATTATGTTTAGTCTGTATGACTCCTGGGAGCCAATTTGTGTTATACTATCCAAACTCCTTTACAATTACGGACGGCAGCAATGCTGTACCTGGTGGCTGCCTGTTGTTTAAATGGAGGCGGGTGAGATCTGTTAGAGATCTGCTTTGATTTCATAAAGAGGTGGTATATTTGCCTGAAATGAAGAATTCCCAACATTCCACCTTTTTCAATTGCTTTAAGGTTAAAAGGGAAATTAAGAGGCTGTAAGGAAAGAGCTGAAAATCTGGGACAACGCTCAGCTAAGCTGTGGTTTGCAGGGACTCACACAGCAGCAGCTCCCAGTTTCCCTTCCTACATGAGCATTTGAACACCAATGCTGGGCTGAGCAGGTGGCTTGAGAGTGTGGGGACAAAAAGAGCAGGAGCCAGGGCCAGGTGTTGGAGGGACCTCATGCTCTTCCTTTGTAGGTGACTTAAGAGTGAGAAACCTTGGAAGACACCTTGAGCTTGTGGGTGGAGTTCTTAAAAAAACAAGCTATCTCTATAAATACTTTTTCTCCAAGCACTCCCTAAAGGGGCCACATGAACCAGGATAAAAAAGGGAGGGTTTATAAACATTGTGAATCCCTGCTCCTTGCTGCCAGAACCCAGGTCTGGGCACAGAGGCAGGTCAGGGAGCCCTGGGATGAGAAAGTCTGACACAGAATTCCTCATGGAGCTTTCTGTTTGGAAACTCAGTTTGGATTTGGCAGAAGAAGAATGTCATTTAAGTCAATTAGGCTTCCCGTTAGTGATGAACAAAGCAGAAATGCACCAAGTTCCTTTTCTGGTGACATTTCTAGCAGGAAAGTGGTCGTCCAGAGGGCTGGTTTGTCTGGTGGTATGACAGGATGACCCTGCCTGAGTTTGCCGAGATGAATATTTTCTACCACATAGATATCTAAGCTAGCAATCCACCCATTTCCAGTTGGTGAGAGCGAAGTGAAAAGAATAAGGTTTGGGAGAATAAGGTTCTGCTGGCTTTTGAGTTCTTAAAATAGTGCAGTAACTATGTGATTCATGGGGGTGATTAAAGGGGTTCATTGGAAGGAGATGCCTGCCATGAATATTTGTCTCTGATAATCCTTTTCAACATACCCCATTAAGCCTCTGGATATGACTATAAACACAAATACTAAAGTTATGTATTATCTACTTACACTGCATGAGATTTCTCAAATATTCCAGCTTGTTCATACACATGCTATAAATAAATAATATTAAAAAAGCTCTCAAATTCATGGCATCCTCATTCAATCCCTCCAAAGCATGTTCAGGGGAAGCAGATAGCAAGCAGTAAGGGAATTTGGGGTAATACCAGAAGGGAATAGCTTGAAGAAAATGAGGTCATTGAACAGTACCTAGTAAAATGGATGTTGATTGTTTTGTGAGTGTTCTCCACAGATAATGAACAAAGAAAATTTGACACAAAGTTAATTACAAAAAACAGGACTGCACTCTAATGGCTAATTACTACCTGTGTAGGCTGACAAATGGCAAAGCCTCCCAGTTTCACTATTAATAAGCAGCATCCAAGATCCTGAATTATGATAGCAGCTCAAGAATGAAGCACATGCAAATCCCTTATCACTTTGAGAAACCCTCTCTGCACCCAGATTTAGCTGGTTAATTTTGCCCTTGTGCCTAATCTACCCACTCATCCCCACGTCAACAGGCAGCTCATTAATCACATCTCCTGCTTTGTTTTCTTCTCATTTGATATCACAGCAGGGCATTTTTCTCAGCAAAATAATCTGAGTAAACAAGAATATTTCCTGGGCTGGAAATCTCTGCCCTTGGAAGGAGCTTCTGTCAAGCACGTTAGATGTAAAGCAAACCCAAAAAAGGAGGGGTCATCATGGAGGAGCATGGCACCTCCTGCTCATGTGGAAGTGTCATTGCTTGGGAATGCAGGGGTTACAAAATGCTCACCATAAGAACTCATAAATATTTATTCCAGAGCTAAGGTAAGGATCACCTTCCTGAAATATATTGTTAAGTGTGTGAATGAGAAACCAATAAAGCACTTACTCTCAAGGAAAGATAATGTTTGCCATTTTAGGCTCTGCATCTCTTCTCAGCAGTCAAAGGGGTAGGAAAATCAGCTGCCCTTACTGTTGTGTTGCCTTAAAAAATCCTTGGTAATACTACAAATGTATGAATCAGAGCAAAAAGCAAAAATTGCTGCCAGCACCATCAGCATCATCTCTTTTCCTCTGTGAATATTGTACCTTATTTGCTCTCTCATCTCTTCCTTCTGCTTACCAGACACAATCAACAAGTGCACGCTGTCCACAGTGAAACAGAGGGGATGAAGCACAAGACATAAACCCACCTGTATTAACCCATTCTGCTTCAGTCACACAAGTGCCTCAACCAAAAAGTAGCACTCCCAGCCCGGCTGGTTCACTGAAGGTCATTGCCACATCCTTCAAGGGCTGGGATTGGTGTATCAGCCACTTGGTACCTCTGGAAACTGTCAGCAGACAGAAAGGGCAGCTCCTATCAGGCACCTCTGACATGCAGCAGCAATCCTAATCTAACAGCTCATGGCTGCTTTTTGGGCTAAATCGTGAGAAATGTTTCTCCCCCTGCTCAGGCAATGGAGCTATTGTAACTGGCCTTTAAAGCTCTTATATGGACATCACAGTCCTTCTCAGTGGTAGAAACCAACATTTTCCTCCCCAGTTTAGGAATTCCCTGTGGCCAGTATAGCTTTTAGACCAAGGGATTTTTTTTTTTCTCTGAGCAGCATTAGCTGCTTTAAATCCCACTTTTTCTCTGGCTTGTAAAAACTTGATCTTGTTAAATAGGAGGGAGATGCTGGGCAAAGAAAGAGGGAGACAGACTGCACTCATAATTTCTGAGTAATTAAACTGGCATGGTGGAGAACTGAAGCACAAGGCAGGTGAGGGATAATTCTAACTCTGAACCATTACCAAAACCTATTTTCCACAGCAGCAGGAAGTCAATGATGTAAGTGGAATTTCCTACAGCCTAAGAAACACGATAATGTATGTTGGCATGTGAATATCTGGAATTGCCTCAACAGCAAACAAGAACCTTGTTAGGTTTAGTCATGGATTTATAAGTTGAATTCTCATCCTTTTTTCTAAATGTTTTTCCTATTATAAGTAGAGCTATTATGTTATCTTGGAAGCAATAAAGCCTTTTATATCACATTTTGGTTTGCAATAACTATTAATGTTGCTATTTGATCTGGTTGGAACGCAGCATGTTGATTTTGTAAAGCCTTTTGTGAACTAGGAGACTGAAGCAGCAAGGCAAAAAGAAGCCCTAGAATTTCTAGTTATTAAGTACAACACATTCTATGTCTCTTTTAGCATCTAAAATTGGCCTGTCCAGCTTCCATCAGAGTAGTCTGACAGCCTGAATTTTTTACCCTATATTTTCATCTTGCACTGTATACCCACATCTCAAAATATCAGAGTCTTTTATGGTGACTGAGGGCATTAAGCCCCACGATATTCAGAATGGGTATCACAGCTCAAGTGTTTTATGTATAGGCTTTAATACTATCAGACATCTCTCCTTGGGAATGGCTATGACATATGGAAGCAAGCTCATTTTTGAAGAAGCAGTAAAACATTCAGAAAGGATGTTAAAAACAGAAGGAGGGTGGGCTTTTTTTGAACACCACAATTTAAAACCTGTTCTCCAGCCACATTTAAAAAAAACAAACAAAAAAAAAGAAGTCACAAGCTTAATTGCCATGGCTCCATTTTGCACAGACTGCATTTATATATAACTGCTGTGATTGCTGCCTGGTGATGAATTAGGCTTTGCTAAAGCTCTGCTTCTTTCTTTTTTTCATGTTTTAAGCCTTGCAGCTGCCTCTGCAAGCTCTCCTCACGCTGACCTGCCTTGCTGTGTGCCTGTAGCCCATCAGCCAGTGAAACCTTGATGCTGGGTGAAGTCTCTGAAAAATGAAGCAGACAAATCCTCAGTTCCACAGTGGTTTTATGCCTTAAGGTTTTCATCACTAGAGCATTCTGGACTTGTACCCCAGAGGAAACAACTAAGGGCTGGAATTGAAATGGTCATTTGTATTTAGAGGGAGAGAAACTCCCTCCAACTCCTAAAACATCCCCTGACCCTCAAGTGCCAAGAAGAAAGATGAGTTTTGTGAGATGTTCTGTAGCCATCTGGGAAGTGGTGCAGCTGATCTTCATCACAAAGAGGTGCTGATGGAGTACAGGGAATGCACTGGACTGTGTGTAGTCCAACAGGAGATATTCTATCAAATTCAGCCTGCATCTGCTAAAGGAGAACACTGCAAACATGACCCTGTTTGGGCTTCATGCATCAGCAGGAAATAAGTGTGAAATCAGTGTTTACCTGACTTTGACATTTCACTTTTTTTAGTAGTACAGCTGTTCTTTCAAATGAGGAAAACACTATTTGGCCTCTAAACTACCTCTATTTCTCTTGCTGCCAGTTTCCCTCTACCACAACCAACTAGGACCTCTTGCTGTTCCCCACAATTATATCTTAGAGATATCACCAACACAGGTTATCAGACTCCTTATGCCAGTGACTTTTCCTGAACTGGTTTTTTTCACCTGTCCCTGCATGCACACAGTGACCTAGGATGGATTCCCAGAAAGAGCCATCAGATGCATCTTTTAAGAAGACCATTTAAGTGTATCACGTCAAAATAAGACCTTGCACAAAGCGCCACTTATCTGAGCTCAGGAGTGTGGTTTGAATATGCATACAAAAATACCTTGAAAAAAAAGGACATGAGAACTGGGGCTTGAAGTGTCAGCTTGTTGTATAAAGGGTTAGCAAGAACACTTGGTCTATAGACCAGGCTGCATTCTGCAAATTATTCTTCTGGATGCTGTTCCCTATTTCATTAAAGATCACTAAGAAGCAGTGGCCATAGCCCACATTTACTATGCCTGACCTGTCGTAAGAATTTAGTGCTGCACTGATGCATTTCAAAAACCTTACAACTTTTAAAACAAACTATTGGAGAAATTTAACTGTCCCCAGTATAATTGTTCTCCTCTACTTTAAAGGAACAAAACTATCCTATAGTATATCCCAGAATCGCAGAAAATATAGACATGAGCCAACAGATCACCATTTTTCCTTTCCTCAGTAGCATAACACCCATAAAGCATAATTCCCTTTAGCACCATACTGTGGCATTGGCTGGAGATTAGTATAGAAACAGAAGTTCCACCTCTTAAATCACCAAAGTCACTCATTTTAGCACTATCTTAAAGCAAGGGGAGCTGCAAGGAATGAAACTTTACAAGTTCTGGTCAAACCAAGATCTTAACAGGGTTAATGCTCTGTGCTTGACCAGCCTTGAGGGGACTTTTAAATTAAAGTGAGCGAAGAAACCAAAGTTCTGAGTGCAAGACAGGAAACCAGAAAGGGCAGTGTAAATGGAGAAGTTCATGCTCAGAGCAGAACAGGCTAGGATGAATTTTTTCCGTGGGATAAAGTGCAGACGTGCCAGCAATGTCATCATAACACAAAACAAAGCTCTGGAAGTTTATTTCACTGAAAACAAACAAACCAGCAAACACAATGTGCTTTATTTCATAATCACTGGTATCCTCCTCCTCCAGGGATCAAATCCACATCTGCTGTAAGATATAATTTGATTATCACAACTGAGCTACGCTAATTTATTGAAATTTTGCATCTGTCCTTTCATGTTCAGGAATGTTTTCAGGGTACATGATACCCAAGGTCTGATGCCATCCTCACTGGCACCCACACCTGGATCACCACAGGCTGTAGGAATTCAGAGCAATGCAGCAAACAACAAAACCATTTTCTCTATCTTCCAGTGTTTGGCCTTTTTAAGAGACTTTCATAGCACAAGTCCTCTGTTTGGGGACTGGCAGGAAAACAGCTCTGGGCAGGTGTAAAGGAAGCTTGGACCGGGTCAGGAGAAATATGGCCAAGAAAGGAAATGAGTTCAGTCTGGAAAAGAAATTAGGACAAGGACATAGGGATCAGTAGGCCCAGAAGTGGGGCTGAAGCAGAAAACAAATGGAAGGGGAAACCCAGAAAGGATGCAGCAGAGATGATGGGGGGGGGTGAAGAGGAAACACACATGTACAGGGAGTAATTAGGTGACTGTGGTAATGAAAAGGAAACAAAAAGAATTCAAAACAACATGAGAAAGATGTAAAACTTCTTTTTTTTTTTTTCTCTCAGGCATAAGCTGCAAGCTCTTTTCCCAAAGAAAAGGAAAAAACTGCATCTGAGCCAGACTATCTGAAACTTCCTGTGCACATGAAATTTTTATAAAATTGTCCTCGTTTGCTGCCTCTGGTGTGAGACATTTCATCTTTAGTGGCACAAAGATGAAATGATTCTCACAAATGTGAGAATCATTTAAATCACAGATCACTTAAATCACAGAATATTCTGAGCTGGATTGGACCCACTAGGATCATCAAGCTCTTAAGGGAACAGCCCATATGGGGATCAAACCCCAAACCTTGGTGCTGTCAGCAAAACCAGCTGAACTGAGCACATCACACAGGACTTAGACCTATAATCTATTGTTAACAAGTAAAACACCAGTAAAATGCTGTTCTCCTGGGTGAGGAACTGAAACATTGCTCCCCAAACACCTAGGGAAAGGCTTGTTTCTAATTTGAAAATAAACTTCTTCATTGGAGTATTCTTCATGCTTCTGAGTGGTACATTTGACAGTGAAATATCTCCCAGCAAGAACTATTAGAATGTACTAAAAGTGATCACCTCACAAGCTTTTGTTCATAAAAATGAGGCGGCACTGGGGGGAAAAAAATGACAATTTAAGAAAGAAAAGACCAGAATTTAAATTCAATTCACAGTTTTATAAAGCGACTCGCAGTTTCTCCAGAGCAAAGATTGTCTCGAGTTTCCAATTTCAGCTCAAAATGAGCTTCAAAATGAAGTTAATACAGTCATCCTCCTGCTTCTGATCAATTGTACCCTGGCTCTGATGGGAGACAGAGGTATAGGAAAATCTAAAACAGGCAATTACAAAATACCTTCAAGGCAGCCTCTGGTTTAGAGGGAGTTCCTGAAGCAAAATACTCATTGCATTGAATTTCTGCTTTTTATATATATATAAAATATATATATTTTTAAATATATATATATATATATTATCCTTGTTATTGTTGCACTGTTAACAATCTGCAGAGCGAAGAAGGAGGCTGAAAACCTAATCTGGGGTTGAAATGGAGAAAGTCGTGTTTGAAGCTGTGCCTTACATCAGGAAGTTATTTCCAATTTATGATTCTTACATGCCGTGTTTCCTGATGTCTCTTTGTCCAGAAGAGGATGAAACAGGAAAAGAGAATCTGAATGGAAATGAAGTAATGTCATTTGTTGTGTCTCAACACAAGACAAAATTTTACCATGTCAGGAGCTCTTTTACCAAGATCATTCCCTTCCCATATATAAAAGTTCTGCCTCAAAATGAGAACAGTTAGGGAAAAAACCACAACAAAGAAACAAACAAACAAAACAACCCAACAAAATACTAATACTAAGAGGATCACCAGAATAATTTAATCAGGAAAAATACTCCATTTTCTCCTGTTCAGTATTAATAAACTCTTTCTGGAATAAGCAGTAAATAAACCCACCACAAAGCTGACTTCCAACAAGGAAAATCTCAGCTTGTTTTTTTATGTTTGGCATTTGTAGAAGAAATGAAAACCACAAGCACAGAGCCACTTGGCAAGTGCAAGAAGAGTCATTCCAGCCACCAGCCATCATTTTCTCCCCTGCCTGGAGATGCTTCTTAAGACACAGTTTCTAATTACATCAGCTCACAGCCTCACTGGTTTAGAGGGGGCTGCACTGGGGACCACAGTCTACCCCATTTGTACATACAGCAGATGGATGTTCATTAAATTTTAGTGATATTGGGACACAGCTACTTATTTGGGAGGAGTTCTGCAGCAAAAGCTACAGCTGATTTCTGATGCAGGTTGTTTTATTAGAGTATCTTCCTGATGATTACCTGCCTCAAAAGGTGCTGTTTTATCCAGATATTTTCCTAGAACAAGACTGCCATTATTCCCAGAGAGCACCCATAGGAAGTCTGGAGATGATTATCTTATACATAGGAGTATTTTGACGTTTTATCAGATTAACTGGATATGTCTGCATGAGGTTTGTTGGTTGGTTTGTTTTGGTTTTTTTAAATTAGGGCTCTGAGACATAACCATAAATAGGGTAACCTGAGCTCTGGGTGGCTCATTCCAGGGTGCAGGGGGTGAAATTTTAAAACAACCTCCTTCAACTCAGTCCAGTGATGAACTCTGATAAATAAACCCATTACACAGAAGTGAAAATCATCATTTTGTAGTTATCCAGCACCATACTCCCTGAAGTAAGAGCAGCACCAGCTGCAAAGTACCTGAGTAAGGGCAATGCTCAACCTCCTTTGTCCCACTGAGGTGGCTGACCTGAGCACTGCACATCACCTTTAGGAACAGCAGAAACATATTGTTAGGCATCCCATTTTTGCATTTTTTATGAGAGTAGAGGGTCCCCAGGGATCCTTGCAAAGCTGATGCAAGCAGCAAGCTGGGAAGAGAGAAAGAAGCCAAGAGCATCACCTGGAAGGAGCACCTGAGTGACCTGACAGTGCCAAGGTCTGAGGCGGCAGTGGCAGCAGCAGCACTGACCTCAGCACAACCCAGGCTTCTCCTGGGGTAAACTGCAAGTTTCAAGAAAAAACAGGAGTCTCTTAAAAAGAACTTGATGCCAGCTGTCTCAGAAAGCAGGCCCCTGCAGTGGGCAGATTAAATCCTAGTTGAGTTTTCTGTGTGCATAAGAAAGGGATTTGATGCATCTTCATCATACATATGTATACGGAAGGCGTAAATGGAAGGCTTGTGTAGTGATGGTGCTTAAGCAGAAATGGAAAACAGTCTTTGTGAAAATGACTTTGGATGGAACTGTATCCAGAGATATTTCTGAACTCGAGCGCTGAGAAGCTGCCACAGCAGAGCCGATTGCAGGGATTTACCCAGAGGTGGGCAGCTGCTTTGGGGAAGGGATGTCAGACAGATCAAAATCGACATGTTAGCTGTCACACACAGACCTGGCTAGGAACAACCCACGTTGCTGAAGCTGGCAGTCTCACACACACACACATATGGGAACACACAAAAATAGATGTCAGGGCCGAGCTGCCTGACTGAGCAAACACCACGCAGCGAACCGGCGCAAGGCGGTGGGGACGCAAAAGCAACCGTGCAGCAGAGCAGAAAAGGGTCCCCCAGAAACCCCCTGCCTGGCAGCAAGGTAAGCAGGTGTTTAGAGGCTGCCTTTGAGGGCACAGCCCCTTTGTGTTAGTGCAGAACAATTAGCTGGGGGAGGCTGGCTCCGGATGCAGGAGGTGACAGCTGCTGTGGCAGCCCAGGGGCTGAAGGCGCAGACACAAAGTGGCCTGGCTGCATCCCTGCAGCTCGCCCCAGGGCTTTCCAGGAGGGTTTTGTCTCTTCAGGGCCTCGTACAGAACACTGACATAAAGCCAATTATTAGATGGGGGTCTTTTGTCAGTTCTCCTGTATGCTTTCAGGGAAAGAAAGGCAGGGGGAAAAAAAAGATCCAATTATTAAAACTGTACCATTTTCTGCAGCTTTACTTAGCACAGACCAAATGGTTTTGTTTTCACTTCCCTTGTGTGGCTTCCCTTGTTAGAGAAACCAATTGGAATTCATTAGTGGAAATATTAGCAGGAAAAGCTAATGGGTTTAGTCATTCATATGCATCAGTCACTGGCTATTTCACAAACTGCTACCTGGAGCACTGTTAATGTAATTTCTAATACTTTATTTGATGTTGTCAGCCCCCTCGGATTTGCACAAGATGGTGAAGAGCAGCAGCTCCAAGTGCACTGGCTGGTGAGGGCTGAGCTCTGCCCTCCTGCCCAGCCTGCCCTTCTCCTGTCCCACCAAACCCTGCCAGAGAGAGGACAGGTACAATCCCATCCGGGGCGGGGTGAAAGGCTCACTTTGGGCACACTGATGTCTAATACCATTGCCAAAGCAATTCACCCCTCAGGACACGCCAGTGCCAGCAGTGTGCAGCAGGACAGCAAGCTCTAAGCCAGAGCTTTCTCCAACATCAGCTGGAGACCCACTAGAGCAGCATCCTCCCTCCAAAGTTTGGGCATGTTGTCACAGTTTGCACTGCTAACTTCAGTCATTCTGGGCTACAAAGGATCCTTGGGCAGGAGAGCAAAGTCTGTGCTGGAATCAATGCCAGGGATGCAATCCCAGAGTGGTTTGCTCCCCTTTCCTTGTAGAAGACTGCTGAGAAACAGCATCCTTGCTATGCATACAGATGTTCAGAGAAAGCCTGTCACAACACCAGAGTGCTGCAGCCTTTCCTAACATGTTTCCTTAATCCCATGATTAATCTAATCAGATGGGATAAAAGCCAGAAGGACTTTAGATGTGGGCACTCAATGCCCCATCACTGTTTATCAGGGCTAGGGATGAGCCTCTGTGGAGGCAGTTTGATTGCTGTTGGTTTCATTTCAATCCCCTGGGAATTACACCTGGGTCTTAACTTCAGTAAGATGTTCACATGAGAAGAAACAGCTTTGCCAGGAATAAAAATAGACAAACATTTTTCCTGGATGTATTTTTTCAGAGAATTTAAAAGTTAATCCCAAGCAATTAACTCCTGAGAATTTTAATTCCCCTCCCTGACCACAGCCACCCCATAAAATGCCTGGTTCCTTCCGAAACCACGAAGGGATAATTTCTCTGAAATGATAGTGACTGGTCTGCTTTCATGCATATTATTTAATCCATGGCTTTAAAGCAAGAGATTTAAAGTGCAATTTTTTGCTATGAAATACAAAATCTATGATGCAGATGTAATTTTCTTTCTTTGTGTGATGCTTTAAAATGCCACTCGCATGTAAAGAAAATATAATGTATTTTTCTCTACCTCACTAGAGACTTCCACTCCAGCATGAATTGGCTGCACAATTAAAATTAATTTAGAAGAGCCAAAATTTTTTTCATCAAAACAAATGTATATGAGGCATGCTTTTCAAAGAACACTTTTCCTGTTTCATCCTGTGTACTCTGTGCATAATCTGTATTCAAGATGTAGGATATGTTTCTGTGCCTTGGGATGCATTTGAAGTATTTTTAAAGTAATTATGCATTATTATGGGATAGGAAATGGCAGTTTCCTCTCTCAGAGCTGTCTGGAATTCAGGATTGAAACATTACAGTATCTTTAAGTCACTGCTAGTCTGATCTGAAAGATCATCTGTTTCCCCTCAATAGTACAGGCTCAAATACTACCCCAACAATTTGCTTTTTTATTTTTTAAACTCGTCACCACTGGCATTTTTTCCTCCAAGTCACAATCACAGATTTAAGAGGGTAGGTCACTGCCTGCAGCAGCTCATCACTGGTATGTAAAAGGCAAAATTCATTCTCTGATGCACAAGCTATAAAAGGATGTCGCTGTTGCCTGATGGCAAAAATCTTGGAGTGGAGCACTGCACAACAGGCTTTAGGTCTAGTGAACAGCCAGCCCTTCTCACAGCGAGTCCCACATTCACTGTGTGTCCTAGAGCTGGGCAGAACTGGAGATGTTACAGTCCTAGACAGGTGACAGCCAGCTCCCCCCTTGGCTATGCAGTTCAGAGGGCAGGTGAGGAAATAAAGGAATACATTTGCAGCATCATTTTGGGATTGTGACCTGCATGGTTTCTATGTGACAGGGCAGACAGGAAAGTTGTTTTGCTGTCTGAGCATTTGAAATCCAGACTGTTATCCCAATTACATGCATTTTTAAAAGTCCATAGGCTTCTCACAGACAATTTCATGGAGAGGGGAAATAAAAGGGGAAAAAAAAGCAGGCTAATAAAATACATTAATTGTGACTCTTTTACCAAGCATCACTAATTAATCCACTCAACAGCCCCATGGGACAGATCACTGTTAATATCCCGTGGGTATTTTGTCAGTACATCTCTGCTTTTCTCCAATTGTCTGCCCAATACACAGAAACAACTGGACTTGAGCTTGGACATTCTGCCTCTCCAAAGTCATTATTAGTAATTCACCCAAACCCATAGAATGATAATGACATAAGGGACTAAAGAGTTCCACCTCAGGAACATCTCTATTCCTTCAAGTTCACAGCCCTGAAACACTTCCCTCATTACACTGAGGAGAAAAATGGCCTTGGAATTCTGTATTTGAAAGATGCTTTTCAGTTAAAAGCACAGGAAGACAGAGGTCCTGTGGCATAAGAAATAAAAGAACAAAATCTGACCTCAAAAATATCTTCTTCCATTAAGACAACCCTGACTTCCCCAAGATTTCTCTCATGATTAGGAGCTTGCAGGAGTGAGGTGAAAGTAAGCCTAAGCTGCAATTCAAACTCTATTCTCCCCAGGGTTCCTGCATCAAGCCTGCCCTGTGGATTCCAAGCCATGCAGGGCATCAAAGAGAAGAATTGCAGATAATTTAAACAGTTGCACCAAGCTTGGTAAGACAGCCAATGCTATTCTGCCATGGAGCAGCAATGTGGGATCTTGCCCAGCTCCTTCAAGGCAGATTTTTCCTAGATAAAACTCCACATTATTTGGCAGACACTGATGACAGTGCCCCATTTAATTAGCTGCGGCAAACGAGCTACAGTTGTCTTGATGAAGTATGATTAAAACAGCAGATATTTTTATGTAAAGTTCTGAACACTATGCTTTTAAATTTACCATTTATTGATTCCAAACCAATGTGCTCACTCTCATCTGGGTGAGACTAGAGATCAGAGTGACATTCAGAACTGGGCTGCCAGTCAGCACTGAGAGGAGCCCAGTTTGCAATTCCCAGATTCAGAGCACCTGTCTCCAGCAGGAACCTGATTTTGCAAAACCCATCACTTTATTGTGGTGCCTCTAGCTCAATTCCTAGGAGACCTCAGCATGCAAATTGAAGCTTCATTGAAATACCCTTATAATTCATTTTTGGAGGGATAGTTTGAGGCCCTGAGGATGCCAAAAGAGAGACTGGGCTGTTCATCAGCATCTCTTGGTACTGCTCTCACCAGCAGATGCATAAGTAATGAATGAGCAAAAGCTCTGTATGGAAACTCTGGCAGGGGGGAGGAATGAGAAGGGGAAACCACTGCAGCACAACCTTGCTGTGGAGGAGGATCAATGCTGGAGCTGCAAAGCAGTTTACATTCAAGTATGACCTTCCAACCTTTTGCTGGGCTGGCTACATCAAAGAAAGATGCCGTATCTATGATGATTTACACAAATAATCAAATCCCTAAATTTACTGAGTTTTTTTTTTCTCCCTTTCATGTGTTGCCTTTGATGTTGCAGCCTCCCTGTGCAGGTGCAATAACAGCCCTGGTCAAAGGACTGGTGTGAGAGTGCTGCAACACGGCTGAATGTCCCAGCTCGGATTTGCCTTTGCAGGAAGGCATGACAGGAAGAGTCACATGAAAACCTACCCAGGGCATGGAAAATTCTTTTAGACCTGCCCAGAATGCCAGGTAGTTACAATTGCCTGCTCCTTGCTGTTCTTTGGAGGCTCCTGGCACAGCTGAAAAACACAAGCTCATAGCTGCAGTACAGCTCATATGGATGTCCCTTGTCAATTCTCTTGCCCTGACATCCAGTTTTACTTTTACCTAAATGCTAATAATTTTCATTACACGATTTGACAATGTTGAACATTACACATAAAACCAGACAGTTACTATATTTCAAAAGTATCACAATCAAGTAAAGCTTCTTTAGCTCAAAGAACCATTGCAAGGCAAGCCCTGAACAATAGGAAGCAGCACAGCAGGCAGGGATCTGGTTCAGACACCCCAATTAAAGCTCTAAGAGCTAAGTTATTAAGACATTTATATATATTTTATGTTAAATTTCTATCTGCCAGAAGTCCCCTGGGAGTTTGTCTTTGTTCTGGGGGTTTTAGGGACTAGCTGGAATATGCATTATTTATTAGACATGCAAATCATGCATGATAATCTCAATGAGCTAAGTATAATTGTTCCAGACAAACAATAAATTTGTTTAAAAATTGGCCTAATACTGCCATATTTCACCCTGAAGAAAGATATTAAGTTTTCCTGTTCTTTATGTGAAATAGAAAGAAGGATTTAGTCTGTTCAATGGTTTGGTGGGGGGCTTTTTAAATCACCTTAAGGATAACAAACAACCCGTGACCTATGTTTAAGAATGGATAAAAATGCAAATCTAGGTTTGTTGCAGCAAAAGAAACATTAATGGGCATAACTCATACTCCTAGTCCTAGGAGATTATATTTATTCAATCAAGTTAGGATCATTTACATGTAAGGAAGTCATCACTTAGAAATATTTTTAAATGCATAAGCAACACCACATGTAATTAATAAAAATAACCTACTAGGAGCACACCCCCTGATGCCAGCACACTACAGGAAGTAGGAAGCAATCAATAATTTTTACATTCTTTTTAACCACTTAGATTTGTGTACATAACATACTCTGATTTTTTTTTAAAAAAGAGCTTTACCTAGAATTTTCAATACAGCTGCATTTCTGGCTTTTTCTGTAGGGCACGAGTGGTGGTTCTGTTTTACAGAAGCAGTCTCTCCTTAGCAGGAGGAGCTCCACAGCTCTGGCCACAGCTCATCACAGTCCTCAGCTAATACAGACAACAGGAATCCCCTCAGAGTTGTCAACTATCAGTAGTGTCCTGCAAAAACTAGAATAGAAAAGAATCTCCATCAATGGATTTTATAAACCCGCAGTATTTATGGCAATTTTCTTGCTGTAGTGGGATTCTATTCATGACTGATTTTACTCAATGCAGTCCAAAATTTACTGGAAGTTGGCTAATGTTTCATTAACTTCAATTCAAAACCAATTCAAAAATAAATCCTGCAAAAGACGCAGTCTCTGTGGCTTGGAGACTCAGTCACTTTGGAGTGCTGGGCACAGCTTTAGGGTTACATTTCTGGATTTATCCATATTCCCCTGTGATATTAATGCGTAATGTGTAGGAATACCTGATGGAGCATCAATTCTGCACCAGCTACCAATCGTGGTTGGTTCTTTTTTCTTTAAATTAATCCCCTTCATTCATCATTTTACATAACACTCATATGTAAAATATATTGTCTGAAGCCCTCTTCATTTTTGCTTTTCATTTTCCTCGAAAAAGCTTTAATCTTTCTCAAAATCATTGAAACCAATTGAAAAAAAAAACCAAACCAAACCAACATTAAAAACCAACTGTCTGTGCCCCTTCCTCCCTGCTTTTCATTCTTTCCCTTGTTTAAGTCAGCAAGAGCATGAGGTGACAAATCCACTCCTAAATGTACTCAGATTTTCAGGAATTAGTGCTGAAGTAGACAAGCAGTTCATGTCACAGTCCAGGAAAACACCACAACACACAAAATGTTCTGTTCCCTGCACCTCAGTCAGCAAAGCAGCAAAATTTTCCTATAGTTGCTCTTAAAAAGAAAATGCAGAGAAATTGCATGGAACCATCCTAAGAAGTACCAGCTCAGTTCACACTTCTGATTCAACAGCATGCCCAGCTACATGGCCCAGTGTCCATGAATGACTTCTGGGAATATTTAAGCCATTCCCTACAGCTTTTGTTCATTCCCTTCAGAGAGTGCTCCCATTTAATTTCTCCTCCCTCTCTACCAGAGCCCCTAATAGCCCTGTTGTTTGCCTGCCCCCCACACCATCCTCCTCCTCCTCGGAGCCTGTGATCCTGCTGAAAAGCCATCAGCTGTGGAAATTGCAGCAGGATCAAGCGGGAGCTGGAGGCTCCTGTACAGCAGTGCCTGGCAACATGCTGCTGGGGCCTCATTACATCCCAGCCCAGCCTTCCATCCCAGCTCCCAGGCAGAGCTGGGCAGGGAAATGTGCTATTTGCTAATTGCCACGCAGGCAGCAAAGCACTGAGAGGTCCTTCACCTCCTGGGGGGGTTTTACAGCCCATTAGTGAACAACCGAAGGGCAGCAGGTCCTCGGTGCCACCTGCTCCCTTGCAGGAGTGCTGAATCCAGGTGTGGAAGGGCTGGGGAACCGGGGGCTCAGGCTCATTCAGTGGGAAAAGGTTTCTCCATCCCAGCCAGCAGCCAGCAGATGGAGGGGGTGTCTGCAGCACACACACCACTGAGTGGATGTCTGAGCCTCCAGACATCCACTCACAGTCCCACTGCTCTTCAGTCTCGGAGCCAGGAGCAACAACAGCATTCCTGGGTGTTGCTTTTAATCAACAACTACATCAAACCAAGCCAGCATTTTTCAGCAGCTGAAAAATACCTGTTGGCTTAGCAGCTCAGCTCTTTTCATGGAGTGCTTCTCCTGGCTTTATCTCAAAGGAAAAAAACCCACCAGCAATATTAGAGAGAACCCATGTCTCCACCAGAGTTCCAAATCAAGTTCAGCTGCTACCCTTTCATGTATTTGGTACTAGTATTAGCACAATCCAGCAAGAACTTCTCCTGCAAGTCCATTTCTATTCCTTTGACTATGAACTTGGAGAAAGGATACACAAGATAAAACACACTAGGTTCAGCTTCTGCAAAGTCTTGGAAACAATTATGGAGGCATGGAAGTGTAACACTAGTAAGTCAGACAAGGCCAAGGGGAATGCTCTACTAATAACAAATGTTGAAGGGACTGGAAAATAGGCAGAGCTTCAGTAGATTTTATTTGACTACACAATACAAAACTCATCATCAATATTCCCTGTGTAGCACTACGATTCACACTGCAGTGCAGATGGTTCACATATTTTAAATTGTAATTTAATTACACTTTTCATGATCATACTGTATTTGAACTCAACAGAATTACCATCATGTTTCTGCAAGCACTTTATTGCTGAAATATGACTTTAACTACCAAATCCCTTCTCATAATTATCTTTTCTTTTTATACATATTTTGCATCATTAGAAAAATACAAATCAAGTACAGAACACAGGCTTTGGAAATTCATATTTGCAATAAGTCTCTGTTGTTTTTTGTTTTTTTTTTTTTAATTCTATAGGCTCTTTTACAAAAACTGTTTCATGGCTTAACATCATTAAATCAAGAGACCTTGTAATCAGCAGAAAGACAACAAAGCAGCAGTACACCTGTCCTTTATCAGTGAAATCCTGGATTGAATCTTTTCACAGTTCAACTGCAGCCTTAAAAAATATTATTACCCAATCTGAGAACAATTAATGGTGGGTTAAGAGACATTGAAGGGGTCTGCACCACCCTCACCTCTTCCCACACCTCTGAATGAAACCTTGGGGAGTTACATAAATTATCTCTTACCCTTCTTCTACCATCACTATGCCTTTTATCTTCTTTCTTTTCCCTCACATGCAGTCACAGGAGACATTTCTCAAGGATATAAACCAGCCTTCAGTCTCATTAAACACTCATTGTGTTATTGCATCAAGAAATATAAAATCCCTCTTCTTCCAGGACTACAACTCACTCCCACAAGAAAAAGTAGTTTATAAGAATTAACTTCACATATTCCCTATTTTTACTTGCTTTCTAACTAAAGGAAAACAGGCTCACCTTTTCCCTTCAAACCAGTCCAACAAGCATCAGTAGATATCAGCTCTTCCCTGCTAAGAGCTTATCCCCAGGCATAAAAACTGCCTTTTAAACTCTTTATCCAAGGTTTATATTGATATATACTTATCCATCACTGCTCCAGTGCCTTGCCTGCAGAACCTATGTCCTTCACGTGGGATGGCAGGTGAAGCCCAAGGGACTTAAAAGCTTTCAAAGGAGCATTCAAGGCAGAAAAGGCCTTGAGTTTGGGCATGCAGTTTTTGGTTGGTTTGGGGGGTTTTGGGGGAGTGTGGTATGGGTGGGTCTGTCTGTAGTTTTGGTTTGTTTTTGGTTTTTTTTGTTTTTTTGGTTTTGTTTTTTTTGTTTTGTTTTTTTTTTTTTTTTTTTTTGGTTTTTTTGGTTTTTATTGCTTGTTAGCAACTGTGGAGGAATCTTGCACATAGTGGGGCCATACTGATTCTTAACATTTGGCAGTCTTGTTTCTGAAAAAATTAATCTCTTCTAGTTGCTTACACTTAACCTTCTGGATACTTAAAATCAAGAACAAAAAACAACAGATGAAATAAAAGCAGGGCTGTTATACAGGGCTTTAGTTGGGCCTTGTGGCTGCAGATCAGCATTTTGTGTTTCAGCTGCAGCTGAGCTCTGCAGCAGAGTGTACCTGAAGGAAAGGGCAGTGGGCACCTGGAGCATCCACTGGTACCTGCAGGCAGTCGGTGGGATGCTGTGACTAGAGCATCCTTCACCAGAAACATGGAGTCCTGTCCCTCTCTAAATTTCTCTAGACTTCTAGTCTGATGTAAACAAGGACATTGGGAGAAAGCTTGAAAAACCTCAGAGGAGCACTAGTCCTCTTGTCAAAGCAGCTCTCATGTCAAAGAGCAACAGCAACCCCTTCCCTTGCTCTGTTCCCGGGACATCTGGACAGGAAGAAAATAGGAAAATGATTTTGTATGTTAGTATCTGGGTCCCAGCCCTCAGAGGGGATAATCTGCTCTTCATAGGATTTTTCACTCACACTGCAAGAAATCATCACTAAATAAAGCATCTGAAACCTTGTGGAAGACAGTCGAGGAGCCTCATTTTCAGACTGATAAGGGAATATCCTGTCATAAGCTATGGTTGTGATTCTTCTGTTGCAACAGATATCTGAAAGCAGCATTTATTTTCTAGGTACCAGTAAGCTCATTGACCTAACCTAAAACCTTTCCAGCATTTTTATCCAGGCCTGTCTTTTTGTTATTTATACCTCTAAACCCTTAGTTCAGGTTTACTTTACAAGAATATTTCTTATCAGAGCACATCAGGTTTTAAAGTTTTCCTGAGTAAAGCAGGCTTTCAAAAATAATTTTTGCCCATAATTGTTATGTTGCTGGCTTAAAGGGAGGTCAAAACATAAAATACTGTGTTTAATTTGTTTGGTTAGGTTTGCCTTTCCTATTCCCTCATTAATGCTGTTGTTTTAACACCACCTTCAGACAGGGGAGTTCTCTCCTCTCTGAAGTGGGTTCACTCCTTTGCAGTATTGGCTTCTCTGTCTTCACAGACTTGCCTTTTTCATTTCTGCTTTCTGAATATGCTTCCCACTGTTTACACTTTCAAAGGCTGGTGATGACTCAGGTCTCAAGGAGTTGAAGTCCTGTTTCCTTTTTCCTGTGCACACCAAAGGGTTCCAGGACTATTGCATATGACTGGCCATGGAGCTGGTATTTATTTTGTGGCAGTTACTTAGGAAATAGGAAACTGAAGGTTAAAAGTTAATTTTGGAGTCATAAAGGAGTTGGTTATACTTCTGGCTGTTCTGGTGTATGAGACACACACCGAAACTTTGAACAGAATTACAGATCACCACAGAGAAAAATAAATACACGAGCAGAGCAACTGCATTTGCCATTGACAGGAAAACAATGGAACATTTATTGTACAAAAAGGCTGTATGCATTAGAGATGTGTAAATACTTCTGCCATAATACTCTGTTCTTAATAGAATATAATATGCCATTATGCAGGTGGAACAATGAACATGTCCCAAAGATAAATGTGCTTGTCTTGGATGCTGAGTCACTTGGACTTCATTCCTGTGCTCACAGCACCCCTGAGGCATATCATGCCTACCTCCACAAACACACACTCTTTTGTTTACCCTCATTTCTCCTGTTTGCCCATTACTGAATGTTTTAATGCAGTGACTACACAATGCTGTTTTCTGCTGCAAGCTTCCATCTTCCCTACTCAGAAGTCATGGAGAACTCTGTTGTTGTCAAAGGCTCCTGTTGATTTAAATAGTTCAGGACTGTGAGTTTCTAGGGAGCTCTGGGACATGCTGGTTATGAATGTCATTGGCTAAAACGATCCAAAATGACTTATTTTATAAATAGTCCATGGAAAATCAGTATAATTGAAAGCTGTTCTTTATTTCCATGAGTAGATGGAAGCCCTTTGCTGGCTTAGTCACAGAGTTGTATCCAAAGGGCAGTTGGTGACCCTGTGCCCACTGATTTCAGCAGGACAGGGGATATATCCTATTACTAGGGCTCACTGATGTGGCTGCTTTGCCTCCTTGGTTTTTTGGGGGTTTTTTCCTATCAAAATGCACACCTCACTGTCTTTCTGAGGCTAAGCAAAAATAGCCATCCAGTTTGGCATTCCTGAAACCTGTTCTTGTGGATTAAGATTTCTCCCAAGGAGCTGGTCCTGCTCCCTTACTGTTGGGCTACCTTAAGGTTGAAACATTGGGCAACAAAAGTGGTGAAGGGTCTGAAGCAGAAATCCCCAGAGGAGTGGCTGAGGGAGCTGGGAGTGTTTAGTCAGGAGAAAATGAGGCTCAAGGGAAATCTCATGACTCTTTACAGCCACCTAAAAGGAGTCTGTTGCCAAGTGAGGGTCAGCTCCTTTTCCCAGGCAAACAGTGACAGGTAGAGGAAATGGTCTCAAGTTGTGCCAGAGGAGGTTCAGATTGAATATTAGAAAATATTTATTCACCAAAAGCCTCGTTCAGTGCTGGAACAGGCTGCCCAGTGAAGTGGTTCACTCACCATCCCTGCAGACATTTAAAAGACGTGTAGGTGTGGCATTTAGAGACACAGTTTAGTGCTGGCCTTGGCAGTGTTGGGGTAATGGTTGGACTCAATGATCTTTGAGGTCTTTTCCAACTAAATGTTTCTATGATTTTATCTATAGAAACTACTGGGAGGTTTGAGAGTGGGAGGGTTTGAGAAACAGTCATCCATGTGGGCAACCTTCACTGGCACAGTTCAAATCCCTCCAGAAAGATTTCTCAGACTGTTCCTAAAACCTTCATCTTCAGCTTCCAGGGTCCATCACACAACCCTGACTCACTGCACACATCATCACCAGCAGCAATTTCTGCACGCCTCCCATTTGGTTTGCACACTTCTGTCTCCCATTACATCTGTTACTTGAGGCAAATTCTTCAATTTTCTCATGTAGCTCACTTTTGCATTGCATGATTACTCAGTAGTGGGTTTTGAGGTTGGTTTATCTGAAAGGTGGCAGCTTTCAGACAGCAAATCCAGTGCAGGAGGGCAGAGGTAATTACCAGGCAAGCAGCACTCTTGCTGAACTGAAACTGAGCTCATGATCCCTTTTTATTTTTAGTCATATCAAATACATCTGTGGCCTCTCCCATCTTTATTTTCTTCTCTCTCACATTACATATTTATTTTGTCACACTATTTATCCTTTGGGGATAGCAGACGAGAGATTTCTGTGGGCGGCCCAGGAGCAAACCAGAGGAAGTAAACAAAACACAATCCAAATAAACAGTTCAAATACACACAGCACCAAAGATAGACAGTTGATGGCAGGCAGGCATTTCTGAGGGGTTTCAAATACTCAGAATCTATGAACTGTCTCTCCTGAGCAAACCTACTCAGCAAAGCTACTCAGTGCACAATGACTGGTGCTGTTAACTCCTCGTGTTCCTTCACTTCCCTGTCTTTGCAGTGGTGCTTGGATCTGATTCCAAGCCTGCACACGTGTGTGTCTGACTTTATTAATAGGAAAACAGTAAATCCACCTGCTCATGTTCTCCTCGAGTGTTTCTTTTCCTTGCTCCCATCCACTGCATCCCACATCAACCTGCCACCTTTGATCTCTGCGTTTGATTGTGGCTGGCAAAAAACCAGCTGTGGATAGAGAATAAAGGACATCCACAGTGAGGAAGACTTGGATACCACTTGAAAGCCTAATGCAACGATTCCTTGCACTGCAGCATTAATGTTTTTTGTATGTTTTCTCTCCTTATGTGGTAAATACACTGACACATTCCCCACTCCCTTCCCAATTTCCTGCTATTTTCCTGTGTTTTCCAAAGATGCACTGTCTTTTTTGCAAGGAGCTAGGAAGCGCTTAATTGCTCTTCTCCACTGTTTGGGCTAATTAACTTTTCTTTACTGCTCCATTGCTATGAAATAAGTCTTGGAATTCAATGAAATTAAAAATATAAACATATATTGTGCAAAACTGCAAATCAGTTTATTCTCAGGAAGCCATAATCGTGGCCACAGTTTGACAGAGGAGTACAAACGTAGATTTTGATAGCACTGATACTCAGGCATTTGCTTTGTAACAGAATATGTCTGCTTTAGATTTTATTTGAGTTTTTTGCAGCTGGGAGAACGGAAGAATGCCATTTTCTCAGTTTACATTATGTAGGATTCTTTCTTGGCAGTGGATTATATATTCTACAACCTCAGTAAAGTTCATCCAAGCCAAGACTAAAGAAACCCAGTTGAGTTTTAAAGAGTTTCTGTGTATATAACATGCTTGTGTACCAATTTTACTGCACTTTCTTCCTTTCAGGCCTTTTTGAATTATAGTTTAGGGAACAAAAAAAAAAAAGTTAATAAATGAGAAATAAAACATAGGAAAAATTTAAATTTCTATATAGTTTTTTTAATTGAGTATGAAATGAATGATTTTTCCAGCTTATATTCTAATACACAGTTCTGGTTTCTTGTCACTTGTGAAGCCTATTTAGCTATTCTAATATAATCTCTAATTTTTTTTTTCCATTAAAAAAGTCTTCTGGAAACAAAAGAGCAATCACTTGGCACTCAATCATGTAAGCAACAAAGATAATTTCTTTGACAAGTAACATCTTATAAATTAAAGTTTGTGACAGTAGATTTCTTGACTCAGTTAGTCATTGGTGGAGCGACATTTTAATTAAGGAGAAATGATCAAAAAGTGTGCTAGTGCACAAGCCAAACCAATCTCCATCCAGCACACAGGCTGTGTCCCATTCCTCTGGGATATAACAGGTGTTTTAAATTCCCAGTGAAAACATAACATTAGGGTTGCCTTTAACTGATTGCACACTTGTGTACGGCAGTATAGAGGTGTCTGAAAATTGCTCATCTCTCCCCAGAGAGCGCTCCAAAATGTCATTTGCTACCCTCAGCTCATCAGTATTTCATTCCTGTTATCCCTGCACCTCAAGTCAGGACCTCGGAGTCACTGCAGCGGAGCTCATCAGGATCACTGAACACTTTCTGAGCCTTATTTCATCCTCTGCTGCTGGAAGGACAGCCCTGGCTGCCAAACCAGCCTGTGGGCTGGGAGAAGGGAATATTGACTCTCTTTGGCTTCAGCCATGCAGCTTGGAGGGTAAACAGAGACCACAACAGTGACTCATCTGGTCTAGGGGAATGTATTCCTGCCCATGGCAGGGGGACTGGAAATAGATGATCTCCAAGGTCCTTTTCAACCCAAACCATTCTGTGGTTCTATGATTTTTGCCCCAGAGAAGGAAAGCACGAGGTTATCTTATAGCACTTCTCTTCCTGCCCCAGACATTATGTCCCACATCTTTGGGATAACTATTTCCATCCTACATTATAGATGGTGAAAGTAAATCCTCACCTGTGAAATTATCCATATCACTTTGTGTTACCACTGACAACTTCAGCTTGCTTGAATAGTATCCTCTCTGCCACTGACAATTAATTCCATCTTCAATACAAGGCAAAATAACTGCAGAGAAGCACAGTTGTCTTGTACACAAACCTTACAAGAGAATTTTGTGGGATTACTTCCACACAGAAAAGTTGCTCCCTTCTTTATCCATGGCACAGTTTGTACTGGATTGCAGCCTCATTGTAGTCTTGGTACTCTATTTCTCTGCTCTCTGCATTATAGAATTCTCTTAATTTCATGCATGGATGGCTGTAGAAAGAAGAGATAAAGTTTCAAGTCTCTTTGTTTAACCCATACGAAATAATTAAAACACATTTTTCATCTTAGCATTCCCCTTAGGGCTTAACATATTGTGAGAAACATCCTAATGTGAAATGAGCTTCAAGACAAATGGTCCTGGCTTTGATTTGAAAGTCACCTCTGGAAAGAATGCATTTGTTTCCTTATTCATGCCACTCATTTCTTTTTAAATTCTGACACGTTAAGATAAAATTGTCACAAAAAAGCACTACTCTATAAATACAAAGCTGTACACTTTTATACAGGTATAAAAACCCTTCAGGGCTGGATTGCTTTAGGCTTTGGCAGCTGTTGAAGGCTCTCTTCATCCAACTTGCTGGCAGAGCTGCAGCCCTCCAGGGCAAGGACAAATTTTTCTCCCCAGCTCCATGCCACTTTCTTGTCACACACCTGAAGGTGAACACAGACCTCTCTTGGCCTCACCCAGCTCCTCCAGGAGTCACAGCCAGGCTGGGCTTGCCCGACCTTGCCCAGGGAGCCACTTGAATAATTTGTCATTTCCATGCTGCCTGGCATCATCGCATTCACCCAACGCTTACAAACAAAGAGGCTCTGGGGAAATAAAACACAACTGGTGATCAGAAATCTCTGTAATACCCTAAAACATGACAAAAGGACATAGGCTGACTTTCTAGCACATAGCTACACTTTATATCTCTCTCTCTATATATATATACATTTTCCATGGCTTATTATTTATTTTGGGAAGCATTAGTTAGTGTAAGCCAAAGCATTGGCACTCAGCCCCGAGAAGCAAATATGCATTCCCCCACATTGGGAAAATCAAGGCATTTCCACCCAAAGTGTTACAGGTACTTAATGAAGCAGCCACAACCACGAAGGCCCACAGAAGACAGGTTTGATTTGGGTTATGTTCTCGTGTCTCCAAGAAATGTGGGTTCACAACAAGGAATGATTTGCTCTTACAGCACAGAATATTGCTGCCCGTCCCAATAAACCCAGGAAAGGCCTGTGGTATCTCTTTCAGCAAGGTAAATGAGAGTCTATTATAGAAAATAGTTCTCTCTCTCTCTCTCTCTGACTGACTTCTCCCATGTGCCTGTTTATAAATTCCCCCAGCCCAAATCCTTTCATCAGACACATACATACGAGCCCCAGTCATGGAACACTTACATTCATGGAAATGCATCAAGCTCCCCAGTTCCCACAGAGCCTTATGAGGCTTCTGTACAGTTATGAGTACAGAAAATCACTCTAATGAGAAAACTACTTAAACTTAATTGTCTCATTTAATAGGACTGTTTAAATTGCTAATCATTTTGTACGTATTACTTTCTAAGTTGTTTTTAGCGGGTAGTTTGCCCTTTTTGCTGTTGCTGGAGGAATTCAGCAATAATTAACTGACCTAGTGTGTAATTATACCACTGAAAATAAGATATGAGACATTTAATAAAAAGAGACTATTAACAGGATTTGAATTTATGACTTTCTAAATATGAAGCAAACACTTTATCCATGAGGTCACACAAGCTTTCACTACTGTCTGAGAATTTATGGACAGTAGATTAGCCACAGAAAGACTTTGCTCACTCTTTGGATCTACTGAGAACACACTGAGAAACTGATTAAAATAATATTAGAAGAAATACAGGAGGGGAAAAATGCTTGAGAAATTTACCTCCTCTTAAACATCTATAACCACGGCCTGTGGAAGAGGGACTTGATGTGGTAAGGCAGCAGATGTAATGGTAAGCACAAATTTTTGGGGTCTGAGGATTTCCCTCCATGTGGGCTTCCTTATGAAGCACCAGCCCAATATGCCTTTTCCTCAGCTAAAATTGTCAGTTTTAAACAGTTTTGGTGTTTTAAATCTGCAAACTCTGCTGATCTCTGGGTCCTTTCTCTACCAAATTTATAGGTCACAGTTTGAGATAAGAAAATTATCAAAAACATTGGCTCTCAGACAGCCTGGTAATTTGTGCCGTGTTTTTCTTTAGTTTTTAGGACATAATGCATTTTACTGAGTTTCTCACAAAGAACTGTAGCAGCTTTGCTGTATTTCCTGTGAGATCTCTGGCTATGTGAAACACTGCATTACAGACAGAAGCATGACATTTTCAGAAGTTGCTGCTCCAGCAGCATCAGAGTGAGGAAAATGAGGCTGTTGTGGTTTCTGGTTACCAGGAATCCGTGTAGTTTCCTCAGGAGTTATCAGCTGTGTTGCCTTTTAGAGAGAGTGGAGCAGAGCACATCCTGTGCAAACCTCCCAGGATTTGAGGAAGAATTGCCACACTTGCTTGTGGAATCACACAGATCTTCCCCCAAACTCATACACAGTGGCTTTTGTTTCTTTAGGACCCTGAATATTTTGATACCTCAGGCACTTGAACAAGAGGCCACGTACTTACAGATATGTGGTGCAGGAAAATAATCTTGTAACAGATGCCAAGAAGCTGATAGCTGTGAAAACATTCAAGAGCCAAGGGTGAGTTGAAAAGATCCCAGCTCTTTCTGCTGCCCAGAGGGGTTTTACAGCCCTGGGTTAGGGGCTGATATTTAAGTAGAAAATTCAGAAAGCAGAGGCAAAGAGGAATACAGGAAAGGTGAAGTGGAACACAGTGCAATTGGCCACAACCAATTTCAGGTTTGTTCCCATCCTTCATCCCAGGTATCTAAGCACTTTAAAACTGAGTGTATTGAAACAAAAGAAAAACAGCAGAATACAATTCTTTCTTCCTTATAAACCAAACAAATTGAGACAAATAAAGTGGAGAGCTTGTGTCCCTTAATCACTTTTGCATCACCAGTAAGGTGCATGGCATGGTGGTGTGTCTGTGAACTACTAAAGTTTGGATTGTCTGTACCTCACAGGCACACAGCTCTGGGTGCTGTGAGCATCATAACTTTTCAGAAAAAAATTTGATTGGTGGGTTGGGATAGAGAATAAATATTCATTAAGCAGCTTTGATTAACAGGAATAGAGACCATGTTATTAGATTTTTGCAGTATACCTGAGTACTAACAGTTCTTGATTGTTTGCTGATGTACAGGGCAGAAAACAGATTTTGGGGTGCAAACAGATTTGCAAGCTCTGATTTCTAAAACAAACAAACCCAGAGGGAGGAACAGTCTATGTTATCAAATACAGGTCCAGCTCAGGCAGGCTGATGACCTCAGTCAAATATTTATTAAAGGGGAAAGAAGTATTTGTAGTGACTTGTTTATTCTAACTCTTGCTCACACTGATAGGATTTCCTCCTCAGCGTTATCGTGCCAAAACCTTCCTTGTGACTAACCCTGTCTTTTGGGAATATTTCCCGTCCAAATCTGACTTTTCCTGCTTTTCTTCACTAGAACAACAAGCAGGCCATTTCAGCGGAGGGTGATATGGCTTTCCCAAACCCCAGAGTGGGACAGATGATGGTGATGGTGGTGGGACAGGGCAGAGCGCAAGAATGACTTCTCCAGGCAAGGTGCAGCTCACTAGCAGCCCGTGGCCAGGGTGCAATCCCAGGGGATGGTTGGAAATTCAGTTAGGTGATGTTTGAACCATCATGCATGCCACAGATGAAACAGCTAAATACTTTTATCAGTCTCACTTGTCTCCTGAGCTGTACTGTGGAACTAATTGCAAAATTATGTCTAATAAAAAAAGAAAGGCATGTGTTAAAGCTTTATGACAGATATATTATCGCCTGTGTAATATGAAAAGGATGCAATAAAAATTACTTTCAGGTCTGGCAACATTTTCTCCGTGCAAGATTTTAAGTAATTTTTAATATACTTATCACCAGTAAGATAGCAGTTAATGCTTTTATAGTATATTCCCCCTGGATGTGAAAGTACTGTGCAAATGAGGGTACATGCAATTATTTCTGCAATTATAAGAAGAGATTAAGAAGCAGACAACCTGCAAAACATGCCCAGTATGATGATAGAATTTAGTGACAAGCTTGATAGAGCTATCCACCTTTTCTGGCTTTTAAAAACTAAAAATGATCAGATATTTGTAACAATAATGATAACAAATGGAATTGAAAGTGTTTTAAAAATATTCTAGCCACATAAATTAAGCATTGTTTTCAATAAAAGAAATGGCTTTTGGAGAACAGAATTCCTCACACATTAGTGTATCCTGAGGAGAATTACTCCTTTAAAAAATTATTTTAAAATAACTTTTAAAGTTTTCCATGTTTACTGTGCTCTCCTCAGGTACTGAAATGCCATCACAGATCTCATCAGCCTCCTGTTCTTCCAAGGGCAGCACTCTCAGCATGGCATTGTGCTGGTGTGAGCTTTCTGTTTCTTCTGACCAGTGTTCATCACAGAGCAAGGACAGGAGAGTTCCCTGTTCAAGGAGGAGAATAATCTTGTTGGGCTCTGAGTACAGTTTACCTATAGCATTTTTTCACTGTATTTCATGTTGTAATTGTAATTTCTATTTTAATAATTGAAAGGTTATCCATTCTAAGTTAATGCAGGCATTCTTGTCTTTACTGGTTCCAAAAGTATTTACATACATTTATAACTAATCTTAATGTCTTGGTTTAGATAGACAGGTATCTTCCGGGGAAGACTGGAATTTCCCTTGGAATGTAAGCCCCCCTCCTCCCCTTTTCCAAATTATTATATATTTGCAATTAAAAGGCTGTCAGGCAAAGATTTTGGGAATAGGTATAGCAGTTCTTTACTAGGCATATTGAAAATACAAATGTTGTAGTACAGAAGAATAAGCAAGCAAAACAACAAATAAGAAATCCTAGAAAACTCTGAAGGAGTCAGAAATACAACCTGAAGCCCTGGGTCAGAGTGCTTGAGTCCAAAGTCAGCCCTCCTGGGGTGGCAGATGTGGTATGTTGCCTCAAGTTTGCCTGCTTTTCACTGTTTGCATTTTGTTCTCACGCAGCTTCAAGTAAACTGTGTATGTTTTTAGAAAATAATCTCATGTTTACATTCTTCTCCTCTGGGAAGAGAAAGATGATTGATGGTGATGTTCACCAACGAGGTCAAAGAGGTGGCTACCTGCGTAGCCAATCTTGACCTGTCTGTAAATTTGTATATATATGGAGTCAGAAAAATAAAGTAGAAGCTTTCCTGCTTGACCTCTTGCTGGCCTGCGTCATCCTTTTGTGCTCCTAACAGCACATGTGACCCTCCGTCACAGTGGTCCTGTTGGAAGCAGCGATGATCCTGTGGAGCCAAAGGCTCCAGAGATGGGTCCAGTCTTCCTTTGGGAGTCCCGTGGGAACACTGGATGTCTGCTGACACTCGTGACTCCTTTTTATCTTGGTGAAGATGGTTTGGCTCCTCCTCCCTGGGTGGAGTATCTTACAGTAGTGTGATGTAATGTGTCATGTCATTGGTGAACTTTAATGTTCCATTAACAGAAGATATCCTCATGGGGGTAGTGGAAGAATGAACAGAGATAAGCAACACTGCTCCACCCCGTTTTTAACAGCTGGCTTCTTATCAGAGAAGGCAGTTACCCCCTCCCTAACAGATAAAGAAAAAAAAAAATCTATCCAACACTTGGTCTCCTTTGGAACTTATGGGGAAAAAATTCTTTAGAGTGAAAAAGGGACAAACCTAACCCCCAACACTTAATTTAAAATAATCATTTTCTTCTTGATGGGTTTCTTCATCCTAAGCAGAGTTCAGAGGATAATTCATTATAATTTTCTTGATAAACACGGTTTTACTCTCTGCTTATTACTAGCAATACAATTTGTTTTTTATTTATTTACTTTAATGGCATAAAAAGCTGTTTGATGAAAGGATGCCATGCATGACCTGTCTTCTATCAAGGAATTATTTAAACTAGGTTACTAGTGGGCTGAAAAACTCTAGGCTCCAGGAGCTACAAGATGAAGAGCCAAGGCTATTAAATTTCAGGGACCCTCTTTCTGAACTTATGTATATTCTGTACAGACCATACCTTGAGATGAAAACTTTTCACATACCACACTGTTTTTAAAATGCATATCAAAAACTATTAAATGACCAGCTGACAACAGGAAGATATCATGCTCTGACATCAATTTTCCCACGCTCCCCCATTCCTAGGTTTTACACAAATCCCTGTCCCCACCTGAGGCATTAGAAGCAAAGTTTCTGCATGCCAAAGCATCCCAAAGTATCCTCAAACAAGAACTGCATGCCAGGTGACCCTGGGGTCCTCACCAGACAGCCAGCACTCATCACTCCTGAGCTGGATTCATTTCTCCCACCTAGTTTCACCATCAACAGCATTCAGAGAAAAAAGTGACAATTTGTTTTCCTCCCAGGCAGCTTACAGGCTCAAGAACAGGTTGGTTTGGTTTTTTTTTAATACTGTGAAAAAAATCTGGAATATTTGTGGCTAGTCAAAAATTTAGACAGGGATTTATTTTAGTAATCTATGAATGATGTAAAGGGTTTACCCTTTACAAATAAGAATGCAGCGGACAGAAATAGTTTAAATTTTGTAACTTGCAGGTGCAGCTCTCAGTTTTAAGAAAAACAAAATATAATAAAATAAAATAAAATAAAATAAAAATAATAATAATAAAATAATTAAAAAATATAAAATTAAGAAGGCCCATTGAGTGCATCACACAGATTGACCAACATTCACATGGCAAAGTGCTGTTTCCAGTATGCTGGTTTGATGTGGTTGGAACAGATGCCCATTCCAGCAAAAAACCAGGGAGCTGTGGTGTTGTTCTCAGCTGCTCCCCAGTGCTGGAGACTGCTGGGGCTCAAGATCCTGGGAGTTCAGGCCAGGGCTACTCCAGCTTCTTGGCAACATTTTCCACTTAATCCCACTGACTTCAGCTTCAGTCCTGAGGTATCATTCCCACTTCAACACTGTTTACAGCTAAGAGAGACAGGAGAATTCTGGACCTGATTTAATCTAAACATAGAGAGCTCAGGGCTGTCCAGACCTATAAAGGAAATAAATAAACTCCTTTGAAGATGGGAATTGTAACAAGAACGGTTTTGTTTGGTCTTTATTTAGCTTCAGGGAAATTAAATTCCTGTTGTAGGAGCTAGTTGTGCTGTGTTTGTTCTTAATTAACTAGACAAACTTTGCATGTGCAGTGCAAAATAGAAAACCTTGGCACTACTCAGGCTGTGTTCCTTATGTAATTTGTGTTGATTCATTTCTCAGTGGCATTTGTAAGGTTGTGTTCGTGAAACAAAGCACCAGAACATCTTTTATAAAATATTGATGAAAACAAAATACATCAGAAAATATAAATTATCATATGGTTATGTAAATATCCATGCAGCTATGTAAAGGATATGAGAAGTATGAAGCACAATTATGTGAAAATCTGGTGTAAGACAGGGAACAAGCTTAGGGATTGAAGATGATGTATCCAGGAGAAGGAGGTAGGTCAGGAATGAAAATACAGTCTTTTTGTTTTCAGTGTTTAAGGAAAAAAAAGCTAAAAGCCATCTTTCCCATGGTCAACTAAAGGAGTGCAGGGAATCCCCAGCAATGTGGGATCATAATATTTCTCATCATGCCTCTAATGCAATCCTATCAGATGAGCATCTTCCTCACTGGGCAGATAGTCAAAACAATTCCTAAACTTTTTGTATTTTTGTTTTACCACCTATCAACTGAGGAAGAAGCTGAGGAGAGCACTGAGTTTTGCTTTTCCAGGTGGAACAGTGTCCATAATTCTCTCCTGCAGGAAGCATGCCTGGCAAGGCAGGTGATCAAAGCAGCTGGCCATGGCTGCCAGCAGTCACTGGGAATTCCTGTGGCAGCACAGGAATGACTGCACAGGAGACGTGAGGAATGCCAGAGTCACAGGTCAAGCTTTAATGGCTCGCAGAGCCCAGAGTGAGATTCCTGCGATTCCTCCTTCGTGATGACTTTGTCTGATAAAAAGAGATGGAGTGGGCATGCCCAGGGGTGTGCTAGGCAACCTTTCTAATCTTAAAGCTTAAACAGAGGAGGCAGGGTTGGAAATCAATGGGAGTTAATCAGGGGAGACAAGATATGGTGAAATCAAAGCATAAAAAATGCCACACAGAGGATCTGTGAAAAGCCTTGCTATGGATATAGACACAGTAACAAAAATAAATAAACAAATAGCCCCAAACTGTGTTTTGTTTTGCATTTTTCAATAATTGCACTACTAGTGCAATAATTTCATTCTATAAACCCCATAGGTGTTAAAATATACATTATGTTGCTGTCTCTCTTGAATAATAATAACTGCCTGATCATTATTTATTTAAATTGTCTTTCCAGGCCATTTTCTTTTGAAGTAGCAAGCCTGAATTTCAAAACAGAGCATTAAACATTAAATTAGATTTAAGTGGTCAGATCAAAATACAATACTAGGAACAGGTGCATCTCAAAATCCTAGTCCAAGGTGTTTTACACAAAATTTTGTTACAAATTATAAAGGTAACTATCTATTTATATGGGGCCAAGAACAGCTTGTTAGCCTGGTTAATGTTTTACTAAACTAACCAATTTCTTACTTGTCTAGTCAAAATACTAGGCCAGTACGACACCTGCCCACTGAGTTACAGTGGCAAAACTTCATGTTTTAGACTTCAAATGCCAAGAGATATCCCTAGGAGATATGATTTACAGCTTTCAGTCCTTTAAAACTTTTCTTTTTAATACTTTCAGGAAATCTTATTTCATTTTTAATTAAAAAATGATAATTCTCTGGGGATTTAATTTATCAATTATGGCTGAGAAAATATTCTGAAAACTTTAGAGTAACTGTATCCCTAGATCCCTGCACCACGGACAGATAAAGGAGTAACTAAAATGAAAGGTGACATTGGATCTCAAGTTCCCAGCTTATCAGATGGTTGGATACAGACAGATCTTATCGAAGCATTAGTCTCCAAAGAAAATAACTCTTCTTTCTAGTGTGGAACAGGCAAAGAGACTGAATTAAAAAGGACCTTCTCCATTTCACCACTTAAAATGATACCATAATTTGTAGTGGGTTTGAAGGTTGAAACAAAACAAAACAAAAAACTCCATTTAATATCTTACCACAAGGATGCCATTCCCAATGAATATACATCCTTACATTACCTCGGGGAAAATGGTCTAAAGCACATAATGAAGTATTGATACTGTGGTGCTTGGAATGGTTGTTTTATAATAGGTGTCCTTCAGTAAATGATAACCATATTTCTGATAATAAAACTTACCTCTTGCTGAGAGATCTAGTATTCTGCTTGATTATTCTCCTCTATGATAAAGCTGGGTGGTGCTTTGAGGAACCTGGTCTAGTGGAAGGTGTCCCTGCCCAGCTAAATGTTCTTAAAGGCCTCATCCAACCCAAACTATTTTGATATCTTGGAAAAAGTCCTCAGTACACCAAATAAAATCCTGAGTAATATTTTGGAATCTGAAGGAAGCTCTAAGTGAGATGTTATACCTCCTAATGTGGGAAACCGCAGATGGATCCACGATGGGCAGCAGTCACTGTGCATGGTTCTTCAGTATTAATGGAAACACACCAGGAAAAAGTGAGGGTGTCCTTTATACAAATCTGGAAGACAAGAGGGCCAGTTTTGTCAGCTATGAAGTTTTTATTAAACTATGAAACTGAAGAAAATTTATTCCTCTTGTCTATTTATGTATGTAGAACCACAGAAGGCCCTAAGTGGGAAATTGTATTTCAGTATCAAACTTGTTCTGGAACAGATGCACTGAATATGGCACAGTGACTACTTTTATTGAGCAACTGGAATGTTCACAGTTCCCAGAAATAAAGTTTCCAATGACAAGATGCCGCCACTTTGCCTTTGTTTTTTCCCAGTTGCCTTTGGGAAGAATAGTGCAGCATGGCAGATGGCAATACTTCAATAAATCTCAATAAAACCGTTTAGAATTCATGGCGTGTCGCACGTCGAGGTAGGTACCGTCAGCAGCTCAGAAGTGACAAACTTCACGCATGACTCTAACCCATTTGGCAGTGTTCAATGGCATCAAAAGCAGCTGCGGTGGAGAGAAAAGTGGACTTTGTTGTTCTTTATTTAAATACCTGCTTGCTAAAGTCTTACTCATTAGAAATTGTTGGTTTTCAGTGATTTTCAAGTTGACGCTTCAGTGACGGCCAAAAACCGCATACACAACTCCAGTCAAGCAGTAACAGAACTGCACTTTGAAGACCATTTTCTAACAGATTCTATTGGTTTTGAACACTGCCAATGCCAGTGGAAACAAAAGCAGGGAAAAAACATGATTCAGAGCCCAGTGGTTACATCTCTCCCTGCTTATGTGGCCCTTAGATTCTCCTTTTATCTTTTACCAGTGGGAGCATTGAGATGCAAAGTACTAGACGAGAACAGAAAAAAAAAAATTGAGTAAAATAATAATAAAAAACCAACCCTGTACAGCAAATAAATGGAGCTAGTGGGTAATTTTTAGTGCTCTGAAAGGTTTTAGGAATGTAGGATTAATTTTATGGTCGGTTGTGTGGAAAGCTGATGGAACAGAAACATAGCAGCTTCCCAACACCAACAGGACTGTGGAAACACCCCCCACCCCAAACACACCAAAAATTAAGGACAGCAACAAAACAGAAGGAAATTAGGATTCAGTCCCAGAAAGAAAAGATCTAAATTTGAGAAGGGGAAAAGAAAATAATTGTGCAGAAGGTTTTGGCACAGTCAGCTTAGGATGTCAATTTGGCAGCGAGCATATGCAGAGCATGACATGCGAAGAATGGGAAGGACTCTGATGAAATCAAGCTAGATGCAGGGACAACAAAAAGGTACAGGAGCTTTCCCCTAACAATCTGGTCACGTTCAGCCTTCAGGAAGAGAATAGCTCTTGATAGTACAACCATGCAGATATCAAAGGCAGGTTTTAATCTTTCAATCAATGACTTGGTAAAATTACAGAATCACAGAATGACAGAATGAGTTGAGTTGGAAGGGATCTTGCAGATGATCTTGTTCAACCCCGGGGCAGGAACACCTCCCACTAGACCAGGTTGCTCAAAGCCCTATCGAAGCTGTCCTGGAATGTTTCTGGGGATGCAGCATCCTCTGCCTCTCTCAGGGCAACCTGTCTCAGTGTCTCACCACCCTCATCACAAATTTTTTTTTTTTTTTTTTTTTTTTTTTGCTTTCTACCTAAATCTGCCCTATTATTCCCTGTGCTGCCTTGAATGCCTGTGCTCAATAAATGTGCCTTGTCATTGATTATTTTTACAAGCTGAAGCAGAAAGCCCTCCATCCTTCCTGCCTTGCACACAGGGCTCCACCAGAGCTGGCTCAGCAGCTGCTCAGGCTGGGAAAGGGTGGAAAAATGTGACCCCTGAAGTGGCATGTGAAATGATAACCCTAAATGTAAAAACCCTGCTCCCACCTCCTCTGCTGCCACAATCACAGCCCATTACCAACCTGCTCAGCAGAAAGCAAACCAAACCCCTGGCAGGTCAGCCTAAAGACTATGTGAGCCCTGTGGGGTTTATCCATAGGAGCTCAGATACATGTGTCAGGAGATATGGGAACACAGCCAGGGATTTAAGTGGCACGCAGCAATGGAACATGGAAAAAAAAAGCCTTTGCAGCTCCTATCAACAACTTTCATCTTCTGCAACTATTTGAGGAAATAGCTGGCTTCAAAACAAATTAGTAGGGGTTTAGATGGCTGCATTTCAATTAATTTCAGGAGGAAATGGGAGGATGGGAGGAGTGGTCCCTTTCAGTAGAATTTAGACAGAAAAAAAAAAAGAAAACAAGGTGGGAACTTGGTCTATTCCGAGGTTAACAAAGACATAAATGAAATGTAAACGT
Organism: Sylvia atricapilla; assembly: GCF_009819655.1. Lineage (NCBI taxonomy): Eukaryota > Metazoa > Chordata > Aves > Passeriformes > Sylviidae > Sylvia > Sylvia atricapilla. Next base: position 67,379,255 of record NC_089143.1, read on the forward strand.
TGATCCCATGAAGATTTGAGTGCTATCTACTGTGAAGTGGGCTTTACCTAGGGTTTTGTGCTAAGAGACAGCTGGCAGATGAGGAAAAACTTGCCACAAAAATTCATGGTGGAAGGAGGGATGGGAGTTGTTTGTGATACTCTGTTAAAAATAAAGATCATATAAATAAATAAACTGAAGCCAATGTACAGAAATATAAAAAAGTGAGCTGCTAGACGAAAAAAAGAAGAGAATTAAATCACAGACGTGGTGTTTATTTGGGCAGAGCAAAAGCCACACACCTCAGAAACGCAAATTATATTGCTTTAATCAGACGATTGAAATTAGGCACTGGAGGGGGAACAGAGCTGCTTCTTTAAGATATATTTTGGATTGATTGATCAAGCGATGCAGGCATCGTGCTTTTATTGGCAGGGATTGGGCATCAGACTACAGAACAAATGAAAGGCAAACTTTCCTACAACTCATTACCCTTGCTGGAGAATTTACAGCCAATGTGGCAGCATTTTAGAGCAGTATGAAAATGTTATAATCCATGGAATTTGTCACAGTGGGGAACCCTTTTAAGTGGTTTGTCTTTCCTCTTTTTTTTCAATTATCGGGTAGGGTAAGAACTCTGCCATCTAATTAACTGAGTGTCATCTCTTGCCATAAAGACAAGTGACCTTATTTACAATATGATGTCCTGTTTGAAGGATAGACATCTCCAGGGCGTGAAAAGAATGCACCCAGAGGATTTCCACAATGCAGATTTATATTAAATAAAGCCCCACAGCTGTGCTGGGACAGCCGGTGTCGAGAGACTGGATGCCATGAAGGGCAAAGACAGGACCTGCCTTCAGACAGATTTCAAACAAACCCAGGGAAAAAATGTGGCTGAAATCAGCTGTTTAAAGCACAGATAACACTGAACCAAAGGTCTCCACCTGAATGAGCTGGGAGGACAGGCAGGAGTGGCACCAGGAGGGCACTGGGCTTTAAAAATGGAGCTCAGCTCTTGGACAGATGGACCTTGGCACTCAACCAGAGCACTGTTCTAGGCCTGCTGCTCTTTGAAAACAGCTGTAGGCATGCTGGACTGTATAGCCAACTAGAATTGCTGTCTTCAAACGTGTCCCCTCCTTGCTGAAGGCCAAGAGCATGGGTGGAGCCATGTGAGAGGCTTTCCAGGCTGCTACTTCTTCCAGCCACTCCAGTTTTAATAACCACTGGGCCCTTTTTTATGACAGGAAGTAATATTCACATGATAGCACTTCCATGTTTTTAGGAAGGTTTGTTGGGTTTGTTGGGTTTTTTGGTGTTTTGGTTTTTTTTTTTTTTTTTTTTTTTTTTTTTGTCTTTTAATGTTTGTTGCTTTAAAACTTTCAGTATAAATCCATTCAAATTTGAGAAGCAGGAGTGATAATAATTGGGTTCCACAGCAGAAGAAATCATATTGCTAAGAGATATGCCTCACAGAAAGAAACTTTTAGGGCTAGTGAGCACCAGCTGTCTCTCCACAGAATCACTGAATGGTTTGTGTTGCAAGAAATCTTAAAGATGGTCTAAGAGGTGTTGGGTTATTTGATTTCCCTTTAATTCCAAATCAAGAAAAATGAAAGAAAAACTAAAAATCAACTTCCAGGCACCTGTGTCAGTTATTTGATGCCTCATCAACCTTTTGCTTCTACTTGTACTGTCACAGGTAGCAGTAAAAGAAGCTGTTCCCTGTTATATTTCAGCCATCAAACAGGAAACCTGAGAGGATGGCGTGTAAGACAAGGAAAGAGGATGGAAAGGATGACATTCATGAACAAAACTAAGGGGAGAAAAAAGCAGAGTAATGCCAAACCAAGAAGGAAAAAATTACATGTGATAGTCCTGAAAATCAAGGGCAATGAATTTTTTTCAATGTGCTCTTGTCAGACCAGTGCAACCTTCTGGAGGCAAATGAATCTGCTCCAAGCTTCCATATAAGTAGAGCACACAAAGGCAAAGCACAGCTTTCTCACATATAAATCTGTATCAAATCACACCATTACACTGCACTAGAAACAGCATCTAATCTCCTACATAAAACAAGAGATTATTTCCTGAACTTTTGAAACTAGAAAAATAATTGAGTTAAAGAATTAGATTGGGAATAAAGTGTTTATATTTTCATCCTTTATATCTGAGCCTTTAAGAACAGCTCCTCGGAGCAACAACCATGTGGTTCTGCATCGCATTTCTGCTCCTTGAATTTCACAGACTTATAGAATGGTTTGAGTTGAAAGAGGCCCTAAAGATCATTTATTTCCAAGCCCCTGCCATGTACAGGGACACCTTCCAACCAGGTTGGTCATATCTCCACAAGGGAGTTTTATTTTCTTCTCTTTTTCTCCCCAGCAACAAAGGCCTGGTGCTCTCAAAGGGACTTGAAGTGTCTGTGGCCCATGTGATGAGAGGCATTGCAAATTTAGAAAGAGGGGATCTATCTCATTTTAAGAGGGAGACTTAAGGAGCAGAATGAGTAAAGGAACTCCAGGAAATGGATCCTCCAAAATGACTCAGCCCACTTCTCTTCTAGAAGAATAATAGCCCTGTGGAAAATGACAAGCAGGATTTTCTTTGAGCTAAAAAGGTCAAATTCACCCTCTAGGGAGCAAGGCTAGGCTGAAGAGCACCCTGTCCCAGGGTGACATCATGGAGAGGTACCATTCAGCCAGTGAGGGTCTCCCCTTTAAGACAGCTGGGCATGGAGAAAAGGGTCTGTCCCAATGCCTCAGTTCCCAGAGAGATGGAGCAGGGTTGGAAGGAGTCGTGCTCAGATCTCTCTCCCTCCACCTCCTTCTCCACCAGGTGCAACAGGGCAACTGGGGTAGGAATTGCCTGTAAGAGAGAAACAGTGCCAGGAGATCCAAACCTTGTGTTTGCAGCCCAATTATTGTGCATGTCAAGGGACAATGAATACATGGAGATCCTGAAGTCCTCGTGAACTCTGTATTGGCAATGGGCTCAGCTGAACAGCCACGTGTAAACATCTCAAAGCTGTGTAGAAGCTGCACATCCTGGTTATTCTCTAGGAAACAAAACCCACGAACTTTCCCAGGCAGTTCTGAATGCCCATAGCAATCTTTGGTGACAGACCTCAAAATACCTTTGTGAGGGTAAGCACTGCTGCCTCTGTTTACATGGAGAAAGCAGGGCACACAGGGACACAATGACTCCCTCAGGTCCCCAGCAGAAATGTTGCCAGAAATGAGAATATAAGGTAGTTCTTGTCATTCGAGAGCTCTGCCTTCTGATTCTTGTCTTTCTGTATTAAGATCTGAGGTCAGGCATAACTTTATTATGCCAACATTTTTTTTTTCCTTCTTGGAGGAAACTCAGATCAAGATTATGGATTTGGGCCAGGAGCTTTAGCACAGATGTGATTTCTACCTGTGTATGAAAGGTACCCGTGTGAAATGCTTCACAGTCGATGTACATGTTCTGTCCCTGGTATCAGTGCCCTCAGGTGAGGGACTGAATGATCAAGCAGCACCTTGGCATCATTCCACAGCCACATAGCACAGCCACCTTCCTTCTGTCCCTACAGGCTGTGCCTGGAATGGGAATAGAATCATCACAGAATCACAACAGAATCACAGATTGGCTTGAAAGAATGTTTAATATCATCCAGTTCTCATCCCTTGCCATGGTCAGGGACACCTTCCACCAGACCAGGTTGTCCAGAGCCCCATCCAACCTGGCCTTCAACACTTCAGGGATGGGACATCCAAAGCTTCTCTGGGCAACCTGTGCCAGCCCATCACCACCCTCACAGTAAAGAATTTCCTCCTAATATCTAAATCTAAATCTATCATCCTTCAGCTTAAATGATTTAATATGGGTTTCAAAAGGATTTCTAAGGCAGAAGGAAAAAGCAGAGAGCCCAGATGATCGAGGCTTTGGAACATCATATCTTGCCTTCCTCAAAGGAAGTGGCCTATGGGGCTTGCTGATTTTGGCTTGCTCTGTTTTGGCTTGTAGGAGTTCCTGAAACAACATCATATTTTTTTTTTGTGGGAGAAGTGCTATTATTCAAAATAAAGAAATAACTTTATGACATTTCTGTGCCTCGCTCCAAGCTTCACTTACCAGCTGCCCACTTCAAACAACCCCTTGGCAGAGTTAGGTCTTCTCAGCCCTAATTTTCCCCCAAATTTCCTTCTTTGACACAGATTTTCCTTCCCTTAGCTGTCTGTAGTTTGGACAGCAGTTTGTACCCCACCACCATCTTACATTTCAGCTTTCATGTTCTTATGCCTGCCAATTTTTGCCATTTCCTTGGAACATCTTTGCTGTTCCACTTTCCAACCTTCTCCATCCCCAAGTAATACTTGACAGCAAATGAAAACAAATGGACTAATTTGTCACAAGCTGCAGAATTCTGTTGCTTGTCCACCATGGACGGACAATTTACATGGAGCAAATTCCAGACTGAATGTCTCAAGGAGTGAAGTGAGTGAGCTATGGGCACCTGGAATGTCAAACATACCATATTCCTGTAGAGGTAGAATAGAAGCTTCAGTAGCTCTAGGAAAAAGTGCTCTGTTTTTTCAGGGTAATGTGTAATTCTTGCTGGCATTTTCCTCCAGGTTTTTACAAAGATCAGTGTTTGCAGTTCCATTTAAGTGATATTTTCCAGGTCAGTTTTTTATTCTGCCTCTCTACACCATTTTTTTTTTCATCTGTTTACTTGAGCTTAAGAAAAAAAACCCCTCAGCTCATACAGTATTCTGAAAAAGTCACCCAAGCCAAGGTGCTACTAAACGAACCTGTGTTTTGTGGCTGTCTTGCTTAAGGTTATGCAGTTGCAATCCTTAAATGCACTGAGACAAGTGGAAAATAGCTTATTTTCAATGTGTGAGGTGCTTTATTCAAAGGCAAGGTTTGCCTTTCAGGTGCTTTGCACTTCCCAGCACTGGAGCTCCGTAGATACAGGCTCTGATTAAAAAGTTTCTCATGTTCTGATGCATTATCACTTACCAGCTAATATCACCGAGAAATATGGTATTTTCCTCATCTTATAATGTTCTGACTTGAAGAAGAAAAAGGAGAAATTGATTTACAGTCTCTCTCTTTCTCAGGGTAGCTGATTAGAAGAGGAACGATGCAGCAGTAGGGGTAGAGCAACGCCTTTGAAAGCTCAGGAGTACAAAACCAATGAAGTGTGGTGATAAGGGCTACCCAGAAAGTCAATCTCTCCCAGATCAATACAAAATCCAAGCAGGCATCACCAATGCAGAGCAGAAAAAGTGCCATAGCTACTCCTAGAAAATTATAAAGGTTTTTGTTTCCTAGAAAATCTCAATTCCATTAAAATCAATTGACAGCCTGGTTTATCTACTGGATTTGTGCACACTTCCCTTCCCTGCCAATTCAATTGTCATCTCCTGAGACGTCGCCTCCTATATGTTGTTTCCTCAGTTGTAAAACCAAGGCTGCTCCAAACGGGAGGGTCACGATACAATGGCTGGTAATTACACAGCGCTGGAGGATAATCAGCAAGCAGGCTTTCTTCTGCAGGGCATTTTGCTATTGTTTGGTAGAAATCCTGTTTAGCATTCCACAGTATTTATTCAGACCCGACTTCCTTTCGTCTCATCAACAACGACGTTTAAAGCAGAGCACCAGAAGCCTGAGCTTTACCTTGAACTGGGAAGATTCTATTTAATTATAACTCAAGTCTCTTTTTGAAACACAGACCAAGTTGAGTTGTTTTTTGTTGGTTTTTTAATAATTGTTTGGGGTTTTTGTTTTGTTTCATTTTGTTTTCACACCAGGAGCAAAAGAGGCTTTGGAAAGGAACAGAAACTGCTGTCAGTTTTCTCCTGTGACAGCTCCTCAATGGCCCAGCAATTCTGTATTTACTTTATTATGGAGTCATTAGTGGGCAGTAAATCTCACTGATGAGCCAGCAACCTTTCTGTGGGCAAATCACTTACCTTGGGAGTCCCATAAATTCTCCAAAATTAAGGCAGTCTCAAGGATGGTTGGGTAAATACCATTCACAACTGAAACTTCCAGTTATAATGAGCTGAATGCACAAAATGAGAGTTGGCTAATTAGATTTGCATCCTGCAACAAGCCAGGAAGGGCTGGAGATGTTTTCAGTGATGGGAGCCAAGGGGAATCCAGAGGGAAATGGGAGCCAGAAGATACCCTGAAATGAGCATGAGAGATGTTGCAAGATAAAGGGACAGAAAACCGAGGGTGAGATGACAGTTTTTAATACACAGAGGGCAAAGGGTAGAAGGTTTATTGTGGATGAAGCACAAACTAATATACTCAGCAATGTTACAGCAAGGAAGACTTCTTTTAGCCACTTGAAAAGAACATAAGAAAAGAAGATGACAATGCTCTAAACCAAATATTTTGAGAGAGGATTCCAAGACTTTATGAAAAAGCCAGAATGTCACCTGTCAGGTGTGCCTCAGGCATGGCTGATTTCTGCCTTGGGTCAGGGGAAAGGATGGCCCTTTGGGTCACCTTCCACCCCTGTGAGCCATTGCTCAGCTCCAGGTCACACCTCCAATTAGCCTGGCCCTTCCAGGCTCCATCACAATTGATTGTAACTCTGCTTTCTTCCCTCTTCAAACAATTTTCCTCTGTTAAAAAGCACAGTCAATATTTCTGCTATATCAAAAGTACTGTGATGGAGTAAACAATAATTTCATACCCGAGATACTCAAGATGTTCACGTCTCACAACTGTAATTCCAGAAAAGTAGAAAAGAATGTTGATATCACTGCTTGGTTTTTTTGTTGTTGTTGTTGCTGTCGGGGTTTTTATAAATTAAATTGGAGCATTTCTCCCGTACAAACACCTTACACAGAATGTTTTCAGTACCTTTCTGACATGGTTGGAACAATTTGGGCTTGTTTTCTTATCACAGTCATATATTAAAGTCTAAACAAATACTATTTCCTTCATGTCCTTCCAGCATCGTTATGCAACAGTGTCATCCACAATTTTAATGATGACATCTCATTTCAGGAGGGCATGAGCTGAATCCTAATGAATAAATTAATGAAGTCTAACCTCTCCATGACCCCGTTTCCACTGTGTTTTTTTTCCCATCCCACCCCAGCTCATTAACTGTCCTGACAAAAGCAGCTGAGATGGGATGTGAGTCTCATAGCTGCGCTTTAAACAAAAAGAAACAGTGGGAGGAAGGAGAAAGGTGGAGAGAAGCATCATGCTAGGTCTGGAAATAATTTGCTGTGTGTTTGTAAGCAAGCTAATTTTTTGCTCAATATGACACGGTTCCATGCCAGAACGATGGATCTCAGACTGGAAACTACCCTGACATTATAATTATGTTAGACCCTAACTAATTTCTTTCTAATGTACTGTGAGTAGTACCCAGCTCATTGAGATGCAGACTCTGTTCCAAGGATATCCTGTGGCTATCGAAAAAACCCTCTGTCTCACAGTCAATTTCAGCAGTGTTTTCACTGTCAACTGTCACCATTAACACAATGTTTCGGCTCCCTTTAAAATAAATCAGCCCGTTTTGTCGCCCTCTTATTGCTCTGCCAGCAGCCTTGAATCATTTTAATGCAGTGCCAGTTGGGTGCCCAAGTTGCTGTTGATGTTTGTCTCTGAGCATCTACTTTGTCTTAATAAGACTACTTAGAAACCAAAAAAGACATGTTTCTGAGAGCACTTATCTCAAAACATCAGCTTATGAATCAAGAGATTATATTTTAACCTACATTTTGTAAGTAGCCAGTGAGACTCATTGCTATGTCCCAACCTCATACAGCATCAAATCCACTGAGTGAAGTTTCTAACAGGTAAGAATTTCAGCATTTGTAGGATTGGAATTTCCCCCTTGATTTATTTTTCCTTTGTAACAGAGTGGCAGGGTCAATTTTAGGCACAATTATTTAAATAATGTGCTAAAAGCCTGCTTTATCCATAACTTGTTAGTACATTTCAGTAAACAGAACTTCTGCAAAGTTGCTTTGTATCTCAGACATTAAATGTCTAATAACCTATCCCCATTTCAGTTTTCTGAAATACCCATGAACTACTTTTGCTGAATCCGATTGATTGCAATCATAATTCCACTTACAACTTTCCATTTACAATGAAAAGGAATGCAGTTGACTCCTAGAGTTATCAACATTATTGGCAGTGTCTTCAACTTTATTTAAATACCTCAATCTGGGGACAAATAGCAGCAATTTTCTCCCGTTGTTCTACACCAGGAAAAAGACGTTGGAGAAGCACGAGGGAAAAGAGGAGTCTGTTGATGTTAGCTGAATTTATAGTGAATTGTTACTGGATGAAATCTGTTTAGAGCAAACATATCCTGTTTACTGCAGGATTTTATGGGAAGCTCTCAAATTTGCATGCTGATTACATGAAATGTAGGAAGTCCCTCCCAGCCGTACAATGGGAAAAGAGGATTGTTTAAATGTGAAATCTTCTGGAGCCCTGTGTGATTTGCTGTGGGAGAAGCAGCAAAGGACATGGCTGTTTACAGTAGGAGAGCAATCCTCACAGCTAGGAATAAACCTGTCCAACCTCTGCAAAGGTTTCATTATATATGGGAAGTTTCCAGATCTGTATTTCATAGATAGAGCATCACATAAAGATTATTCTTGTTGGAGATTTCTGGGCTGTTTGTCTTCAAGCCAGCACATCCTGAGCATGATCAATAAACACAGTGGAGTGATAGAGCACATTTATCTCCTGTTCACCTTAGAGTGAGCACTTCACCTGGCACTCCACCTCAGGCAGTCTCAGGCAGCCAGGTTCTCCACCAGCCCTCTAAAACCCCTTTGAGGAGCCATGTGCCCAGAGGCTTTCCAATAGGACCACACAGGAACACATTAGCAGGAAAAAAAATGGCACCTTGGGAGAATTTTTTTTTTACTGGTAGGTTCCATGTCTAGACCTTAAAATCATAAAGCCATTGAAGAGTTTAGGCTAGAAAAGATATCTAAGGCCACCAAGTCCAACAGTTAACACAGCACTGCCAAGCCCACTGCTAAACAATGTCCCCAGGAGCCACATCTACACATCCTTTAAATACCTCCAGGGATGGTGACTCCACCACTGCCCTGGGCAGCCTGATGAAATGCTTGATGACCCTTTCCAGTGAAGAATTTTTTTCTTGGTGTCCAATGATCCACACAAAGCAAATATTTCATTCAAAAATCAGTTGGAATTTGCCCCGATACAAGGCAGTGGCTGTGTGTGCTGAGGTTTGGTTACCTGGTCTGACACCTTCTTACACAAAAAGTCGCTTTTTCCTCCAAGTGAGCACCAATGGCAAAGGATTCTCTGAAGGTGATGGTGTAAGGAGCAAATGTTTTTGTTTTTTTTTCTATTCACTGATACAAAAGACCTAAGAGTGAGCCAGAGAGAACTGGAAAATGCAGTAATAAAGGGAATCAAACAGGAAAACCGAGGAGAAAGGAAGAGGGAATGGAAAAGGTACAAGGAAGGGGAAAATGATGTATGGGTGTGGAGGCAGCCAACACACAGGAAGGATATGGGAGCAACAGTTAGCTCAGATGCTTAACTCCTAAATACACTGTCCCTTCCTGATGTTTGACATCAGTGGGAGTAATGGCTAGGCTAAACAGCAGAATACAACCCTCATCTAAAAAAAAAAGGTGATTAGAGGGGGGAAAAATCCAGAAACAATGAATGTGAGACATTAAAGAACCCCCAAAACTTCTCTACGAAGCAAAAATGTTTCTCTTCATACCCTGTCTCCCCAGAAACCATTTACATTTATTCTGCCATTTACCAGCACCTTGAGGACAACATTTTCTTCAATACTGATCCTGAAACTTCTGTTCACACTCTGTTGTCGTTATACTGGTGAAGTGCCTTTAATTCTGCTGCTAAGAGTGAACACTGATATTTTTGGCTCCTGCAGCAGTGTCATAGGTGATGTCCCTCAGGTACCAAGGAGCTTCACAACTCATCTTCTGGAGGTGTCACTGTGTGAACTGTAAGCCAAGGTCAGGCAAAGGTGACATGTAAGTCACCACACAACTATAAAATGCAGATAACCAAATGTGCCCAGTTCCAAGCACCCAAAGAGGCAGAATACTGATAGAAAAATAGCAGATAATCATAAGTGTCCTTTTTAAGAGATTTAGAAGTGCAAAATACTTTAAAGAGTGAGACCAGAGAAAGTAGCAACTCAGAAGTGGTCCTGAAGACCCCCATCAGTCAAAAGACTAAGTGATGACTTAACAAAGTGGTGTTTTGACAAAGAACTGAATCCAAACAGCAAGTCTAAATCCAGGCACTGTGGAATGCTTTGCTGATCCCCTTTTTTCTGCTAAATTGACCTTACTGCCCACAGAGGCTGAGGAGTCAACTCATCACCAGTTATTGCTGTGCTCTATTCTCCTGCTCGGTTTGCAGCCACAAACAACAGACAACACTGAGCCCAGTGAAAGGAGATGCAATTCCCAAACCCCTCCTTGGTGCCATCAGCAGTGTTCAGTAGACACAGGTTCAAAGGAATGTGAGAACAAACCTCGTTCCCTAAGGATGTAGGTCAGTCTGAAGGGCTCCTATATAACCACAGGCAGAATTTCCCCAGATAAATTATGGCTCACGGTGTCAGACATAGACTCTAATTGAGTAAAATGCACTGATCCTCTTACTCAATGGGGCTTTGTTTTCAATTAGGACATGGTTCCCCTTGGCCTTGAATTTTTCAGGGATGATTTCCAGATGAGAAGGAGAAATTCTGGGACTGAGAAGGCAAAGGGCAAAAGAAGCCCAAGGACACTCATTAATGCTGATCCCAGCTCTCACAGTGGATGAGGCCTCATCACTGTTAAGACATTATCAGATAATCCTAATTACAGCTTTTGCTACACAAGACTGTCACATTGCTTCACAAGCTGCTCAGTAAATCTGAGAATATTTAAATGTTTTATTTTAGTATCAGAAAGGACCATGATGACCACTGAAGGTGCCCAGCTACATAACATGGGCCATCTGCTATCACCCCATAATTTCTGCAAAAAGCCCTTTTCCTTAACAGCAGATTTATGTACAGAAGTAAACATTAGGAATGGAGAAACTTTGATATTTAGGCAGTCCTCAAAATCAGAATTTTTCTTATTTCTTTTTCAGTAAGGTAGAGACCATACTTTAAGTCATTCATTTAAGACCCTTGCCTGATCTTTTTTTTCTTTAAACCTGAGCTTTGTATTGCTGCTTTCTTATTAGTTTCAGCCCTCTGCTTACACTAGTAGATTTTTGTTACTTTTTACTATTCGGGGTCAGCTGTATAACGTAATATGTACAATTCTAGATATTATGGAAACTGGGAAATGAATTTGCAACTGCTTCTAGCATACAGCACATTTCATCATCAGCAGCAGCAGTCTGAGCTGATGAGACTTGGTGAATAATGTCTCTTCTCTGACTTGCCTTAATAATGATCATAAAAAGAAAAGACACACAATTTTTCATGGGCACTGAATGACACATATATGCTATACCAAATACAGAATGAAAGGGTATTTCCACTAGTTGCAAGTTAAATTTCTGTATCTTTCTCATTCTAGCCGTTTTTTGAATGTTCCATAACCAACAAATGACAGGAGAACATTTTAAAGGTATCATATTAAATTACAAATGTAATTGTGTGGCCTGATTGAAAAAGACATTTATTGTTAGAATTAAGGGTTTCATTTCTTTGTAAGCACAAAAACCTGAACCCACAGCATGGATCCAGACATTGGGCTCTCACAATCTGTGCTGCTGCTTCTGCATGTGGGATTTGTACCAGAACATCCACAAAAATCGCAATGGCAACGAGAGTGTCTGAAATAAGAGGTGGAAACATATTGATTCAACTCACTGGTGACAATGGTTGACAAAGTAACAGCTTTACTCCTGACTGAAATAACATTATACTAGATAAATAGCTGTAGAATGGGAAATAAGTTTTAGGCATAGACTCATTCACCAGTATCTAGATCCTATCAGAATTAATAGTATGGAACTTATTACTTAGTAAAACATTAAGATCTTTAGAACATAAAAAATGATGAGGAAAATTTACATTTCTTCCCTCTGAAAATTCATATTTTCCATCTTGCTCTTTTTCTGACAAGTCTATCAAGTGTCAAGGGAGCTGGATGCTGAAAACTCAGTTTGACCCTGGAAATATAAATAAAGTCTGGCATGCAACATGCAAACAATTGTCACTCTTTGTAAATACTTCAATTTTTATGCCCCATCAGAGAGGGCAAGAGAGACAGAGAAGACTTATAGTGGCAAGAAGGGATAGAGCATGGGGGAATGGCTTTAAACTGAAGGAAGGTTTAGATTAGATATTAAGAAGACAATTAAGAAGACTCTGGGGCTGGTGAGGCACTGGCACGGGTTGCCCAGAGAAGCTGTGACTTCCCCATCCCTGGAAGGGCTCAAGGCCAGGCTGGATGGGACTTGGAGCAGCCTGGGATAGTGGAAGGTGTCCCTAATCATGGCAGGGGGTTAGAATGAGATGATCTTTAAGGTCCTTTCCCAAACCATTCTATGATTTGATGTTTTCCTCACAGAGGAAACTCTTTGGAAACATCAGCAGGAGAGAGATGTTTGTGGCACTAAACTGTGGTCAAAGCCAGGCTAGAGGTGACAATATAAGCTAGGGAACTTGCAGGCTGCCTCATACTTCAGGATCTGTTTGTGTTTCTTTGGGGATAGCTGTGACCTTTGGAAGAAGAAGATTGCTGGGGGGAAACCTCTGGGTTTTGGGAGCATTTTTCTGTTTGGAGTGGGCAAACTGGAGCTTGCAGAGGAGGGGATGAATTATTCAGTGATAAGAGTTTTGCTACAGGAAGAAGTGAATTGTAAATACACTTAGATGTGTATTTTCTGTGATGTTTCCTTTATGGTGAGGCAGTTGGGAGATGATTTTAACCTTGAATTTTTATTTTAGGACATAAACATTTAATGACAGAGAAATATTATCTCTATAATTTATGCTTTTGGGAAACAGTACACAATTCTGTGAATATTAAACAAGAGCTTATATATAGCATTTAGGCAAAGATATACACAGTTGGTTGAGCCAAAATCGTGTCAAAAATATTCCAGTGAACATATGTCACACATTTATGCATTTGTAGGATATTTTATACTGACAGGTCAGCAGCTGCTGTACTTTGTTCCAGGGATCTCTGCCCAAATGCTTTGTTTCACTTCTAAATTTAGTGGCACTGAAAATTTTGTCCTGGTAATAATAAATTTTCTAATACAGATTGATTTCCTTAGAAAAGGAAGGGATAAAGTCAAAGAAATTGTCTACAGCTACATTGCATTAGTTCCTCTCGTTGGGAAAGAAGAGTCAGTGAAATCAAAAATCAGAAGTGTACGTAAGAATTTGTAACTATATGCCTGTGATAACTGTGCTTGCTGGTGAGTAAACAACTTTGATTTAAGGTATTTTCTCATAAACAAACCTTGCAAAGTTAAAATCATTTCACCTGAAATACAAAAATACTGCGTAGACCAATCCAGATGAGGATATTTTGTTATGGTGAAAAGTTTTAGCCTTAAAATCCTTTAGTTTCATATTTTGGGGGTTGCTAAGGACAGTTTTCACCTGCTGTGTGACCCTTTGTGTACCTACACTTCATAAATTAATGCTAGCATAGCTGGGTCTATTCAGCCATACTATCAAAAACTCCTGCTTGTATTTGTAGGTAAGTTATTCCATCTACACTTTTCCCACAGCAGCCTGTAGTGTCTTGTAGGCAGAATTAGGACTGAATTAAAATGATGTATGTACACAGTGATAGTGCAACTCCACCCAGGCTGGGCTCTGCAGCTGGTGTAAATCACAGGCCACAGCTCTGCGTGCTCCTGATGGGTACAGATTTGATGGCAGAGCTTTACAGAGCAGCCCTGGTTTAAGTGGGGTCAGTAGTGATAGCTCTAGTACAGCCCTTTAATTACCAATGGGAACTCATTGCTGGTGGCAGCATTTCCTGTGGATCTCTGCATCCAGCAGCCAGGGCACAGCCAGAAATGTTGGCTGTGTGATGCCCAGCAGTGCCCTGGCCAGCAAGCCTTACAATCATGGCCAAGCTGGTTTCCAGGTGGCCCAAAGGCTGACAAAGCAGAGGGGAATGAAGAGGTGGTGTCTGTGCCTCTGGTGAGGTCTGGACTGCTGCACAGAGCAGGTGCAGATGGTAGATTTGGGGTGCAGAGAGTAGTTTTTTGAGTGCAGAGAGAAGGGTTTGGGTGCAGCCAGAATGATGCAGTGCTGGGGTTTGCAATGAGGATCCAGCAGTGTGTTTTATCCTGCTCTGGAAGATGTCCCCTTGCTTTTCCTCCAGCCAGATCATTCATCTCAAAATACCCAAGTGACATTGTCAACCCTCGCTTCTCTAAAACTTGGGCAGACATGTGGCTGATACTTGTCATTTGCACAAGTTGGGCTGGGTCCTTCCCAACGAGTCATATTTATCCCTCAGTCCATTACTTCTGTTTATAATAATTTTTTCCCTACTTTTCACCTCATTCCTAGGAACAGTTTTGACATTTTAAAAGGGAAAGAAAATTGATTTTCATATTATGGAAAGCCCATCCCCTCTCACTATCTCTTGTACAAAATGCAGAGCTCTAGTCCCTGTCCATGGCAGGAATATTGGACCCAAAGAATCTTTAAGGTGCCTTCCAACCCAAACCATTCTGTGATTTTTGGATTCTTCTCTGGCATAAAGTTTTTTGATACCACTGCTTATCCTATTCTCAAACCCCCTCTCTAGTCGCCCGTGGAAGATCTCAGATTCTCTGCTGTGACCCTCACAGTGACACAAAGAACAGTTCTGGTGAGTTGTGGAGACCTTCTTGCTGAGCTCTGTCCTTCCTGATGGACCTCCTCTCCATAGAAAGCCTGGGAAAGGCAGCCAGTGGCATAGAGGGGACAAGGGATCAGCGATTTTCACTCAGGGAAGGTATTCTCTGGTGATCAGTAAACACTGGGGAAATGAGACAAGATGGGAACAGGAAGAATAACTCAAAACTCTTTAGAAATGCCCATTGACAGAGGCAAGAGGCTTTACTTTCTGTGTCCCTTCTGTGTAATTTCAAGTGGATTTACTCAAAGATAAATGCTCTGGAGCTCTGTGCTACTCCCTGCTTCCCAGCTTGGATGTTCCCACTGGAATGGAGACCACATGCCATCATCCTAAAAGCCAGGAAGGAATAAATCAGAATGATGATGGCACTGTTGGCACATACCAGGACAAGTTGATTTAATGCTATCTTGTTTCCTTCTAACTTGCATTTTATTCCAAGCTTGTTTAGTGTGAAGAGAATATGAAACTGTACCAGAATCATCCAAAATGGAAATCGTGACAGATGGCAGTAAAAAAGAAAAATACCCATAATGGGTCCCATTTTGTTTTATACTCTTAGGGCAAGGTTATTGCTACAGTTATGGTCTTAAACTCTGTTTTATTTTTTATAGCTGTGGTAGTAGTTAACGTTGCCTTTGCTTAGCCATCTGCCTTCTACTGAATAAAACGTCTCTAACAGCTTTGTGTAACCAACTGGGGGAGCAAACAGTGTGGGAACTGCTCCAAAGTGCTGGTTTAAAATCCAAAAGGGAAATAAACGGGAGCTCTCACAATACCAGGCAAAAGCACCTGCGGAAAAAGTGGCAAAGAGAAGGAAATTCAGCTTGGAAAAGCAGACTGAGCTAATGGACGGATGCCTCAGCACTGGAGGGGCAGGTGATGGGGAGAGCAGCAGTGGGGCCTGGGGGGAAACAGCACTGGAATGTCTCTGTCAAAAATCTGTGGAACAAAGGGATTTTGAATCATTATCAGAACATTTGCTCCTTGAATAAAACTATTATTTTTTGATTGAAAAGCAGCTTTGGTACATTTATCAGTAGTATCAATGGTGTTTATACATTCAGACCAAACAATTTCTCCTAGGTTTAATTAAGTGTCTTGTTTTTTTGGTTACATTGTGAGTTTTTCCATTCATTGATAAAATATTTTTAAAATGTAGATATAATATATGGGTCAGAACAAATTACACATTCTTAAATATTTTTAATTTCAGTGAAACTATCCAGTGTTGTATTTACAGATATTTTCTGCAGTTATTCCTTAGCTCAGACTTTAATTTCTTTTCAGCAACTCCTAATCATTAAATTGTGAGCAGAATTATCTTTCTGAGACAGGTAGCAACCCCATAAACTAACAATATGTTTTTAAGAACACTAATGTTCAAACATTCAATAGTTATAGTGGCAATTGCTTTGCTTTCCTGTAGCTGTGGGAAATTAAATCAAATTTCAGCACGTCGCCTCCAAAACTTTTAGCTGTTTCCATCTGCAGTTTAATAAAATGCTTAGTACCTGTCTGATACAAGCCATGTGTGATTATATGGAAAATAAAACACGAAAAGTAATGAAATAGGTAAGTTTAAGTGCAAATCTCCACATTCAAAAAATGGGAAAGCACAACTATCATTCCAGCCATATCACCTTTTATACTGTCTCAGAATAAATGAACATATGGTGAAAAAGGACGTGACTCCTCACCTGTCTCTAGCACTAAAAACACTAAAAAAATAAACATTTAATCCAAGTCAGCTATGTGGGCTCTCCGTTACCAATGTCCCAGCTTTCTCTGGGATCATAGACAGAGGTAAACACCTCAGATATATCATTTATGGGTACATTTTATACACACTGTCGGCCTTTAGAGGCTTCTGCTTCTTTCACTTGCTCACAAATAAGTCTCACAAAGGTGTCTATAGCTGCACATCTGAATTTTGGGTGGCTGAAAGTGGTTTTCAGACGTATGTGTGCACAGAACCCTGAATTGCACAGCACTTCAGTAACTGTTCTCAGAAAATAGGTCATCCATAGGTATGACTGGTTCTAATATACCCACAAATACTCATCCAACCCTGAAAAGTCTGCAGAAAATGGGGTTTCATTTCAATGTGTTACTGTGCACGGTTCGTTCACTCCCATTTCTCTCCTGCTGGGAAATGTAAGAGCCTGAAACAACTCAGATATTTTCATGGAACAGCCCATTTCTGTCACTCATTAGCACTTCAGCTGTCATATTTCGTCACAAAAACCTGTACTCATGCTACTACATGTAGCATATGTTCCACAGCTCTGAGTAACCACATTTCAATAATATATTTATCGTGAGAAATAAAGGAAATCCTCTTTCAGATCTGTGATTACTCATAAAATCCCCAATTTGAAGTGTTATACAAGCATGATGCAAGTGGGGGTATATTTGCTGGAGAATCTAAGTTAAATTTATAAGATTCAATATAATCTTTTGGTTGATTAGCTATGCAAAACGCAACCAAGATTATCCCAAGAGTGTCTGAATGGTATAATGTCTGGAATTTAAAGCATGACTAAGGAATACCTTGACTCCAAGGGATTTTTGTTAAGTACAGCTTAAGTAAGTTTATTTAAGGGTTTGGGGTTTTTTCTGATAAATACAGGCAGCTAAAATTATTTAAAGTACTGTGTGTCTGTCTCAATTTCTTGAAGTACTTTATGGCTGAACAGTGGTGATATTCTGTGGCATTAAATGAAGGAATTCAGAGATGAAGGTGATCATCCTGTATTTTGAGGTTTCCACACACACATATCACAGAATCAGAGGATTCCTCTTGCATGACCCAACATGGAGACTTCATTTTAAATTGCTATATTGAAATGTTAAACATGTGACCACTTGATCTTTGTCTTGTGGTCTAGCACTGTATTATAGTAGATTCAGCCTTTTCTTAAAAAAAAAAAATCAAAAACAACAACCAAAACTAAAGTGACTTTGGTTTCCCAGCAGTCATGAATTAGAGGTAAGACAGCCTTGAAAGCAAGCTCTGACTTTGGGAATGTGATGGGATGCAACCTCCCTGTGGCTTCCTTTCCTGCTGTTGCTACTCACTGATATTTGAAGGTGAAAGATGCACATCCTACGAAATCCCAGAGGGTCTCGTGAGTTCTGTATCTGGAGGCTCAGTGTGATCTTTCTGCAGGCTGTGGCTCTTTGCTGGCTGTTGCTAAAGCTGTGCTCTGCATTCGGCCTGGCTGCCAGTGCCATTTGTGTGTTATTTATATCAGGGTCTGCTGCACCGTGGAACACACTTTGCATACAACGGGCATTCTGAACCAAATCAATAAACCCTCATCCCTTTAAAAGCTAGCACTCCTCTTAGTCTGACTTTGTCCCTCGAAAAAGATCTTGGGTCATAGCCAGAGCTTCCAGATCCTACTGCATTATAAGAAGTAAATAAAACCAATTTCAGAGAGAACACAGGGCTGACCAAGCCCAGGCTGCTCAGTTCTCCTCGTGCTGCCGCTTCTCTGCCTCTTACCAAATAAACCACGAGAACCAAGAGGAACTGAAAGGAGGAAACATTAAAAACCACAGGCTTAATACACAGGTCTGAGCACTGCTCCTGTGGCTTTTGTCTTCCTCTGAACCCTTCCCCCTTCCCTCTGCTGCACAAGGCAAACAGCAGTGACATTCGGCAGACACTTCCACGGCACAGCAGACTGCAGCTGCAGATATTTACTAGACAATTTGTGTTCCTAGGCATCAGCTAAAAAGAAGGGTTGCTCAGCACCATTCAAACAAAATCGCGTGGCAGATTTCATGTCTCTAAAACCAATATGCCTTTATGCCTCTCCTGCAGTTATTTCCCTTACCAGTGTGCTTCCTGAAATTAAAAGAAAAAAAAATATATATATATTTTTCCATCTTTTGATATTATTTTTTTCAGGCACTTGTTTATTCTCAGTGTCATGGGTACCACATTAACAGACTGCCTCTTCCCATTGCCTTGATTGTTTAGATCCACCCCAATGGAAAGAGCATTTCATATTCAAGGCAGGGCAGTGGCAGCAAGCACAGCAGGTAGCGTTGGAGAATTCTGTGTATTTAGTCAGATTTTACTGATCACCAGAGAGGTAGTTAAAGCCAAACTACAGCTCTAGTAATTTTCAGAAGCTGAGCTTGATTTAGACTGGCTGCAAACACTAGCAACTATATTTTGTTTCGAGGGGTTTTGGACAAAAATGCATTGTTGATGAAAATATGACCAGTCCAAAGGAGCTAGACATTTTTTTTTTCAGCAAGACTGGAAGTGCAATTTCTTGTTGGCTCGGGAGCTGGCTTAAGCTCTATGTGCTTCTCCAAACATACCCTTTAAACTTCCTTGGTTCAGCCCCCCATTAGGTGAGATAAGCAGGAAATTACCCCTGGAGAGCCAGGTGAGGTGCTGGCTGCCTGCTGCACAGCACAATGTTCTCACTGACTCTCAGAGCTAGGAGTGGATTTTACACACGGGGTCTTCTTGGAAGGGGGGATTTTGACCATGCAGGTTGCAAAAGGGCACAGATACAAAACCCCACACTCACTTTTGGGATTGCTACTGAGCTCCAGCTTTAGCAAAACCACCTCACCAACATCCATGCAGGGCAGTAATGTTGAACTGGGATTCAGGATCTTTTCCTGTCAAGGACTTGGTGGCTTCTATGTGAAGGGAAAGGAGTGATTCTGTCATCCAAAGTGGTGTCTTCTACCAGCACCAGCATTAAAAAGTATCAGGAAATTCTAGGAACTGTTAGAATGACAAAATACCATGGAAATAATCCATTTTTTCTTTCTTTTACCTAAAGTCTTGTGCTAGCAGAAACCTTGGTATGCAAAACAAGATATGCCTACTCAAAAATCTTTCACTGAATGGTTAATATCTGTCTAACAAAAGAAAAAGAAAAAAACAAAAGATGTGAAACTACTATTTCTGAACATGATTTTTGTATCCAGCAAGGCAATGTTGTGAATTAGCAGCCAAAACAGCCCTGGAAGAACACACCTGCAACAAGTGGCTGTCTGCCTGCTGGCAAGCCAGTGTTCCAAACATTCCAAAGGCTGACTGCAGTCAAGGGACTCCTTATCTGGAGGATGAGCATGGGAAAGGGAAGAAACTTTATTCATTGAATGCATTATTTGCTGTGAGTTATTTTCTCAGGTCTGTCTCTGACACAGAAACCAATTGTACTGTGAAATAAACTTCCACCAGAGCATCACTACTTGACACACTCAGAGTTAGTCTAGAAAGAGAACACACTTGGTTGCAAGTAGTAATGAACCACTTTGGTAATTAGCTGGCTTGAGCTGCTTGAGTTCTGAGCTCTAAACACCAGATTGTGTTTTCAGTGCTCCTCTGGCAGGAATGGATAAAAAGGCTGATTTTGGATAGAAAAGTGTGCATACACAGGAGGACAAGTGAGAATGACTTTGATGCACTATCTCTATTTGTTGGTTCTTGCTGCCCACTAAAATGAATGTCCCATTTCTCTGTGCCTCCACATCAATTGTGAACAAATTATTTCTCCTCTACTGTCTTCCTTAAGAGATTAAATGATCTTTTTCTCCATCTACTGAGGACAAGAATACTTTATGAGCCTTTAAAAATCACTGCTGCTCCAGCAGCTATTACTCCTGGGTGGACCTTACCTATTGCAACCTCTCCATGGGCACCAAATCAACATGACCTTCCTGACTTTCTGCTCCATCTCCTCTGCAATCATTTTGTTGTGACCATTCAGTCCCAGAGAGAAATACATATTTTTTCCTCCAAACTTTGGGAAAATGTTGCTCACCTCCTTCAGGCTGCTTTCTACAAGAAATGCATCAGTGTAGGTGGGTAAGCATCCTGCTGACTCCTGCTGCTATGAAGGGTGAAGTCTCCTGCTGAATTATTGTGCTTTGTTTTTGGTACAAAAAGCAAAGAATGCACAACTACCGATGATTTCAGAGGATGTTTTGAGATTAAAACCTGTGTATTTTCCAGGCATTCAACCAGGTTGTTTTCACCCATCCTTAACCAGGGTATTTTCATGCCCTATCAACTTTTGGGATTCCTCCAGAACAGTGTAATTGGTTTGACACAGTGACCAAAGAAGACTAAAATGTGCTTTAAACTGCACAAGTTCTCCCCTCGCAGAGGTGATGGTAACAAGGGGAGAACAACACAACTCACTCCAGCAGCCATCCTGGAATTTGCAAGAGAGGAGGAAAGGCAAATTCTGCCTCTGATGGGCAATGATGCCAAGCAGGGCCAATTCCCATCACCATTTAATCAAGGCAGCTTACTCCCCTAAGCAGGTACTTTATTCAGGGAAGAGCTGTTGCTCTGATTTATATGGCAGCTGGAAGCTGATATTAATTTCCAGCAGCTTTCTCGTGTGCCTCAAAGTTTCAAAGTGATGAAATATTTGCATATATATTAGGGAGGATACAGGAATGGCTCTTTTATGAGTACATCCTTGCATTTTATTGCATATTGCAGGTGATTGTTTTGAAAGGGAAGAATGAATTTGGTGCCACTTTTCTTATGATGTCGCCCAGAATACATTACAGATCCTAATTGACAGCATTATATCAAAATGCCCACAGACTTGGGCTGTTTTATGGGCCCATAAAACTGAATCATTATTCTCTGCTGGTGAATTTAAGAAAATTTTATTTGTATCTGATAAACTGGTTTACAGCTACATCTTGGAAGGCAAACAAAGGACTGAGAGTGTTCAGAGAAAAGCAAATTTACTAGAAAATGAAGATATTACTTGGATTCTGTGTGCTATCTCATTTTTCTTTTCCTTTTATTTTCCCAAGTTTGACGAATGCCTGTAGAAGTTAAGGAATGTTAGAAACATCATTAGCATAAAGAAAAGAACAGAATTGCTCATTCTTTGGTTTTTGACTGTTCCACTATGCAATGCAGCAGCAGATTTTATATTGAAAACTTAAGGAGCTATTTTTACCAGTTAAGATTCTTTATGGACTATATACATAATTCTAAAATATGAGATTTCATGTGGTACAGTCCTTAATTTGACTCTGGGGGTTATGTGTTGTGGTGAATTCTTGTGTTTTGGTAATTCATTTTCGATTTCTTGCCAAAAAAAAACCCTCTAAAATTTGAAATAGAAAAGGCTATAGAGACTCAACTACAACTCCCCCTTCTACCTCAAGCTGGCTCCTAAAAAGGTTTTTTTCCCTGCTTTTCCCAGTATGAGCATAGTTTCCTTTTTCTCAGCGCACCACGGTAATGGAATTTTGCCTGTGCCCTGCTAGCAACAAACACATTTAAACATGACAGATCGCTGTAGTTTAGCAAAGCTCTGTCTGTGCTCCAAATCCATACATGCCAATTTTGCATAGAGAAGAGTCTGCACTTTTTCCAGCTGTTGAGAGCACTTAAACCCATTGGTCTGAGGAAATGCTTTGGTTGTTATTTGATTTATCCTTGCAATTTTGCGAGTACATTGAATTTTCAAGTTTAGCATGCGTGCCCAGAAATACCCTCAAAACTACACGTTAATATATTTAATGTAATGGTCCAAACCTCTCTCAGCCCTTTAAAATTAATACCGAGGAAGGAACATAAATCATTAACAAATGTTTTAGGAAAATCAACCTTAACAAGTCAGATTCTGTGCTGGAACTGGAACACCACTAACAAAGAAAATAGCAGAGTAGGCCCCATTTCCACCACATCATGAGGCATTGCTCTGCAGTTGCAGCTTGCATTTTCTACTATGACAGTGGCAGGCTGAAGCAAAATATGGAGAAGTCCTCTCCAGCTGGAGATAACCATGGAGCAGCCAGCATTGGGACAAGAAGGGAAAGCTTCTGGCTGACTCATAAATTAAGCTGGACATGGGAATTCTCCTTGGAGTCTTGGCTGCTGCAGAGGCAAGGGGTCAGGGCTGATGGCTCAGCACAGCAGCTGGCATTGAAAGCTCCAAGGGCTGTGCCACTCTCCTCAGAAATTCCAGGAGAAGAGAGTTGTTAATGCAGGGGTTTCATGGAGAGCAGGAGGCACTGCCCATCTCCTGGGCTTCATCCCTCAGGGCTCACGAGGAGTGTGACAGTGCACCATGCTTTGGAACAGAAGAGCTCCTCTCCTCCTGGCCATCCATGCAGCTGCATCCCATGAGCCTGAGTCATTCCCATCTTGGGAATTTCACATTATGTAAGACACTGAAGATGCATCCATGTCATGTTGGGATGAGCTGGAAAACACCACCAAAAGTTGGAAAACACCACACTTCTGTGACCTTTACAAAACACTTTTCGTCTCATGTTTCAACTATTTCCCACAAAAATAAAACTCCTTTCTTCCCTCCCCTGGAGAGGGAAAATTATTTCTGAAAAAATATTTAATTCTTATTGATTGTCATCAGATGTTTGCCTGGACTAAATATTTGTAAAAATCTGTACTCCTCGCCAAGAAGGAGCTCCTGTGTAACAGTAAATAAAAGTAAAGTCACTTTATCTGAATTAAGCTCTGGACTGGCTCCTTTGAAATCTCAAAAATCTTGCACCAAAGTGCCAGGATTTAAAAAAAACCAGAAGGCTGAAGTTTAAGCCCATTTTCACTTGGGCTGATGAATTGATTCATACTAATTATTATTACTATTTCCTGAGTGGAAATTGCTACATTTCTCTTCCAAGCCAAATGAAAGCTGGGCTTAGATTAAAAGCTGGAATTGTCCTAGTCAAAATGAGCTAATAAACTAAATATTTAATCTGTTTTAAAGATGAAGAGGAGTCTACTACTGATGCTGAACTCATTAAACCCAGTCCTTGTGCTACCAGGAAAGTCCACACAAGTTCTTTAAAAAATACTTGACTTTACACAGAAAGATAAATTAGGTTATTTTTAGTCACAGAATGTCAATCAATTTTAATAGTATCCCACAATTTTTAATGGCATTGTTAATTATTTTGAAACCCCTCATAGTTTTTCTGCTGTTACATAAAATGTTGTGTATGAATATATACTGTGGATATTTCAGTCTAATATCCTATCCCACAAGTTTTATGCTGGTTATTGTTGCTGGTATAAAAGCTCTGAAATGTTCCATAAGTCACGTCTTGTAAGAAGCTGCTGGATACAAAGCAGCTAGAAAATAATAGCTTGGGTTTGGCAGGTCTTAAATTTAACAAATAAGTCCTTAAACTAGTCAGGGACTCAGGGAATACTGTATTTCTCTCTCTGTGTTTTCAAAGGAGAACTTGGGTCAGTCAGAAGTCCTTTCTAATCCTTCCAAGGCAGAATAATTAATAGTTCAAGGGCATAAAAACATTCAGTTGTTTGCAGTTGCTCGCTGCTAGAGCAGCTTTAGTTCCTTGTCAGCATTTCTGTTAGCTATTCTTTAAGCTGGAGGCTTGTAATTTTGAATAACACTCAGTCTGGCCTGAAACTCAGGGATATATGTATATTAATCAGGGAACTTCAGATATTTGTCTGCTTCTTTGCCACAGAGCTAGAGTTATGACCCCTTAGTTCCACTAAAGAAAAAGCTGGCTATCTTAAAGGAAAAATGTATGTATAGCTCCGGAGAAAGCAGAAAGCCATTTGCAAAAAGAGAACAACGAGAGACCTCATGAAAATCTATAAAGCATCAGATTTTTTTTCTTGAGGCCAAAACAATCTGCAACCTTTTTTTGTTCTGTTCTTTCCCTTCCATAGAGGAGATACAGGAAAAAAACTGCTCTCCGTGATCAGAAACTCAGTGTCTTGTGAACGTGGGATTTATTTTCTCCCTACATTTAAGCTCAGTGGTTTGGGGAGCTCCAGGCAGTTCTGGCTTGGAGGCAGTGGGGTGATCTCAGAAGTTGCCTGACAAAGGCAGAGTGACCCATCCAAAGAAACTGAAAGAGGACAGGCACAGATCAGTCATTTGGAAGGAATTCCTCCCGGTGAGGGTGGTGAGGCCTGGCACAGGATGGATGCCCCAACCCTGGAAGTGTTCAAAGCCAGGTTGGATGGGGCTTAGAGCAATCTGGTCTAGAGGTAAATGTCCCTGCCCATAGCAGCGCCCTGGAATGAAGTGATTTTAAGGTCCCTTCCTAGGCTTTTCTATGGTTGTGTTGTACTTATTCTTTCTACATTATAGTACAGCTCCCAAGATAAAAGACATTTCAGAACAGCCCAGAAAAGAAACTCAAATTATTACTGTAATAGTTTCGTAGTCTTTCTCTGTAAAACATTTCTACCAGCTGTGTTAAATGCCATTTATCATTTCACTTTCATATCCCAGACATACAGTTAGATCAAACAACTTTCTGAACACAGGGTGACAGCAGTTAGTCTTTAATTAATAAAACAGTGAGATTAACACTCAGATATTCACCTATTTCTAACTTTCATGCAGCTCATCCACAGGACATGCATTTTATTGCTGCTACAAAGTATTCTGGATCCTCATTGATCATAACTGAGCGTGGCTACAGATTCCAATTGTTTTTAATATAACTCAGGTCTATCACTCTCAGTGTTGTTTCCTTTTGGATATATGAACCTGCCACCTTTTTTTTTTTTTTTTTCTTGTTGAAACGAGTTTTATGATAAATGAACTCTCCCAAACCAGCACATTATAACAGTGAGAAGTTATTGGACACAATTCCCATGACAGACCAGAAGTAGTTTGAGAGAAGGTCCAGATGGAGAGTGTTTTAGAAAGAGGAAAGATGAATTACTGTTAAGGCACACAGGACAGCAAAAGAGTAGGGAAAGAAAAGAAACCTGAAGAAAGAGACACATATACAGACTAAAAAGGAAAAGAAAAAGAAAAAGAAAAAGGAAAATGCTTGCCTTAATAAAACTGCCCCAAACCGATCTTGTTTGCAAAAAAACTTTGGGTAATTAAAATTCCCTTCAGATAATTAAAATTCCACTTTTCTAGCATGAGAAGAAAAGCAAAGCTGTCCCTGTTTTTGCCTGGTACCCTGTTAGCCCTACCTTTTTCCTATGTTTGCTCCTTGTAGCATGTCAAATGCCTGTCACTGAAAGCACTGCCATTTCTATGGGAGAGGCAGCAAACCATGACTAAGGTTATAAACTGCTGAGCAAAGAGAAAAGGCATAAAATGGATAAGAGGGGGGAGAAAAAAGGGATAACCTGCTGTTAAATAATCCTCTGAGCACTGTTCTGAACAATTTGACAAGATTAATAAGCTTTTCTCATAATAATCCCTTATAAAATGGGATGTGTAGGAACTGGGAACATCCGTTTGTCCTGTCTTAAGCAAAGGACAGAGGCAGGTGATCAGGAGGAACTGATTTCGGATTCCATGACTTAGGAATATGTGGGCCTATACTCCACCAGCCTTGAGGAAAGACTTTATTTCCTACCCTGGAAATGTAGGCCCTGTCACCAAAAAAAACCCATGGGGACAAACACTTAGATATACAGATTTCCATGGACCCTGTCTCTGTAGCTCTTTCTGCCATTGCTTTGTGTGTTTCTAAAAGAGTTTACCAGGACCTGAAAATACTCGATAGCAAAGTTTTATATTAAAAACTCTCAATCTCTCTCTCTCTTTTTTTTTTTTTTTTTTTTTTGTTTTAAACTTTGAAGAGATACATTTGAAGGCACAGATGCACTTCTAGGATATAAACACAGTCTACGTTTACAGCTAAATTATCTTTTCCAAGATGCCAGGTGAAAGCACTCATACTTGCAGCCACCCACTGATTAGCAAGAGCATCCCTAAAGTGGAATATTGCACCCTGCAAGAAGGTAGGGCACAGGCACCAAAATCTTGCTGAAAGCATGGAGGAACCATTTCCTCAGTGAATCGTAGGGAAATTGTTGTTTCCGTCATGGACAAAGTTTTCTGTCGGGAAATTGAAACCACTGCAGTTGCTCAAGGACAAACAGCTTATGCTGACTTTATTTTTACCCCCACTGCCCCTTAAAAGCAGGGGTCCCTCTGAGCCCTCACATCGAGAATTAAGCCCTGGAAAGATCTCAGCTTACAGACGGCTCCTGTGATCGACAGTAACAGAAAACCTGCTTTAAAACACCAGCACAGGAAGCTACTGTGCTGTTCTCCGAGTCACTTACAGAGCTGCAAAGCAAGCCATAAATCTGCTAACGGGTCCAGCACAGATCCCACTTTCTTAGCAAGACTGTGCACAGCCATATAACATGAGGGGCAAGCACACACATCTCTCCTTTCACCACCTGAAACCCTGATAGCTGTTGTGCTTATAAAGCCTCTGCTGTTGTGGTGGATTTGATGCTGCAACAAGTGCTGAGGACTCACTGTGGAAATACTTGTCTGCTCACGACCTTAAACCTTTCAACAGTATAGCAAGTAGGAATGACAGCATTTGAAAAATTTCAAACCTGCTATTGGATAGCTGAAGAATGTGTCCCGTAATTGCCTGAGGATTTGGGGGAGACTTACCCATTACCAGAGTGGGAATGAGACGCAAAACCTCTTTTCCTTACCCCACAAAAAAAGGAGAGGTAGAGGCTGAGAAGGCTGACAAGCTGTAGGCTGGTGTCTTTGGTCCATTTTCACAGAAAACCAGAGCTTGTCGTGCATTGCTGCTAACAGCAGCTTTAATTGGAAAAGCGTTTGGAAAGTTTCAAGTGACAGAAGCTGCTGGTGCTCAGCAGCTTCCAGGTCACAGAAACAGCTATTTTTAAGTATGCTTAGGATTGCTGTTAGGCATGTGATTATCTTCTGAAGTTTACAGATTTTCAGTTCTTGACACCTAATCTTGCAAGTTGCCTGCTGATGCTGTGTGAAACCAGCTCTTTAAGTGTGTCTGCTCTGCCGGGCACTTCTGGGACATGTGCAGGGCCACCTCTGATCCTTGACGGACACTCTCCATCTTCTGTGCTGAACTAGCAGAGTACTTTGTTCAGCTAAGGGAGTGCTGAACCCTGAAATAAGAACCCCGACCCTTATTTTGAGTCCTTGGAAAAACTCAAGTCTGATAAATGTGAGAAATTAATGCTGTAGAGAATCATAGAATGGTTTGGGTTGGAAGGAATCTTAAGACCACCTCATTTCAACCTCCTGTCGTGGGCAGGAACACCTTCCACAAGAGCAGATTGCTCAAAGCCCCATCCAGCCTGGCTTTGAACTGTTCCAAAGGCAGCTTGATTTGTGTAGTGCAGCCAACTAGGTCTGCATCTTATTTATTTCTCTTTATTTTCCCAGTTCTCCTATTATTATTTTTTTGTTGCCCTGTAATAGGGCTTGTAGCTTCTTTCTCTACTTGTATTTTGATACAAACAGCATGAGTGTTGCCCTTATAAAATATTTTGTCTTGCATTAAATCAAACTCAGTAAGGGAAAAAAAAATCAATTTTATCTTCACCTGGGCACACATATCAAAACCATTACAGCAAGAGCACAAGGTAATTTTCATTGGGGCAGTGAATAACTTCACTCCCTGCCGAGCAGCAGAATGATGCTATTTTCTGAAGCTCTCACATTCTAGTCCTTGTTTTGATTTTCTCTGGAAGAAACCTGCAGCAGTCAGTTCCCACTCGGGCCTTGCTTCTTCCAGAAGATGGACACCTTCTGTTCCTGCATATTGCCATCGTCTGTGCTGCACATGTTTGCTGGAGCTGAACAGGAGCTGTACGTGTGAGGGGAAGCCTTGTTCCACCAGACTGTTCTTCCTGGAGAAGATCCATCTCCCATGGACACACAGTGGTGAGATGTCCCAGTTTACTGAAGCTGGGGATTGATTCAAATGCACTTCCAAATGCTGACATGCCCTGAGGTGTGAGTTATCCTGACAGGAGTCAAGGTCAAGCACGAGCTGCCGTGTGCCAGCAAAACAGATGTTTAATCAAAGCCATGTAAAATATTTATGGGGAAGCTGCAGCTGCTGGTGAAGTGCAGCACATGACACGTCATCTGATATGAAAGGTTTAAGGAAAATCCTGAGAAGTGGCCTGGCAATGGCTTAAAATAAATAATCTGCCATGAATCTAGTTTTTCTCCTTCTTAAAGCCAGGTTGGATCCAATCTGTCCAAATTAAGGTTTACTATGCCAGGCTGCTCAATGCTTCTGCCACAAACAGGAATGATGATAGTTCTCATAAAGCCTCTTTAGGTTCACATTTCACAGCCCATCTGAAGCTGAAGACATTACATTTCTGGCAGTTTCCAGCAAAGCATGACAGAATGGTACTGGTTTCCAGTTCTGGTTTTTCATGCTGCATGTGCTTAAGTCAATAATCACTCTTATTTTCTGACATGGTGTGTAATGATAAAGATGTGGGCGGAAATGTAACTTGGACTTCATGCAAAGAAAGCAGACAGCTTGTGATTTCCCCTCTTGACTCTGAAAACTATTTATTACCTGCTTATTAAAAATTCCTCTTCCAGTGTAAACTGGAAAAACCTTCTCGGTATCCTCTTCCTTTTTCCCTTAGCGTTTCAAGCCAGAAGCTTGCTCAGAATTTCACACCAGCAGATTGCTCTCTCAGCTCTGTGCTGGCAACAGCTGGGGATCCACAGCCATGCAGAGCCTGCTCTGCTCCTTCCAAAGAACAGAATGTCTGCAAAGGATGTTCAGCATTTTGCTTGGTTGAACCCCTTTTTTAAGATGAGTGGTGTTCACATTATTGCCTGCCCAGCTGGCACAGTGATTCATGCACGGACAAATTACCAAGATAATAAAATTGACACTCGGAAATAATTACTCTTTAATTTAGGAGGGAATTAAAAACCCGGGCACAATCCTTTGCAAGTAGTTTTACTTGCAGAGTAGCTGATTAAGCACAGTCCTTCTCATTTAATCTGACTGTTCACAGGGAGAAACAGTGACCTTGTTGGAGCTGAGGGCAGAAATCCCACTGATTTTTGTTGAGTTGGGATCTTACTTTCCACATATAAGTACAGGTGCAGGTATTTGCAGACTTAGACTCTTGAGTTGGGTTTTTGATGTATTTATATTGCATTTTTCCGCTCAGAAGCCTTATAAGCAGGGCAAAACCCACTTTCACAGCCAAGTCTTTATTGTTTGTGTAGGATTAACTTCTAGTTACCAGGGAATATGTTTGAAGTTACATTCTTTTGAAAACTGGTGAATAAGGAAACTTTTTTTCCTTTAAAAGCCAAATACATTTTTTAAAGGGTTTTTTTTTAATCAATACTGGGGCTTTTGAGAAACCCTGAATGGTCTTGGATTCCCTGTCAGACTTGTCTAACTATTTTACTTTTAATTCAAGTAGAGTTTGTTCTTCCTTGCCCATGGCAGGGAGGGTGAACCTAGATGGTCTTCAAGGTCCCTTGCAACACAAACCTATGACTCTTCTACAGTTCATTTCAAAGGCTATTTGTATGAGGGAATCTGGGTGACATAATCATCATACATGAGCAGATGCATACAGTTCTCTATTTTGCTATCTACTGTTACCACAGATTACAAAAAATTTTGAAAGCTTGCCATTGTTTAGCATCATAAAACATCTTCCTGACCCTGGGCACCCTTTAAAACTGTAAGAGCAGAAAGGTGTAAGAACAGGAGGTGTAGAAACTTAATTTCTGTTGAAATATCTATTCCTCTTGAGGGTCTGGCACTGAGTTTGATCTGGTGGCAGCAGAAATCTGCAGGTTAATTTTACTGATGTATAGAACCTGAGTAGAATTAGCCTGGCTTAGTACCTGGGCAAGATCAGGTACGTGTCAAGGCGTCTCTTTGCCTCAGATTGAGGTGAAAAGCCACGTATTAATAATGTGCATCTTACCAGGATATGCTGTGCTAGCCCAGGTACCCTCCATGGAAGCATCTTTATTTCCTTCAGGGAAATGAATGTGAAATGTAAGTCTAACAAGCCATGCCATGATTAAATCTGATCATTTTTAGCTTGGGATGCCTATCAACACACACTGGTTCAGAGGGCTCCCCAGAGATATTTTTGCACCAGGGTTGCCAAGCATTGGAATGGGCAGCCCAGGGAGGTAGTGGACTCACCATGCCTGGAAGTTTTCAAGAAAAGACTAGACATGGCATTTGATGTTCTGGTTTAGTTGGCAAGGGTTGGACTTGAGGGTCTTGGAGGTCTTTTCCAGCCATAATCATTCCATGATTCTATGCTTATGGACCGTAATCCATGTTTTTATTAAAATCTCGTGATCATACAGCCTTACAGCAGTATGATACTTAGCAAACATTCATTTCACTAAATCAGTCTGTTTCTCTGTCAAGTCTGCCAGTTTTCCCAGAGCAAATTGTTTCCTCTTTAGTCTTGAAGAATTATATATGGATAGCAGAAAGAGAGTGAGCGGGACAAGGGGTACAGGAAGGAGAGCACAAATAACACCTGGTGTCTTCTTGCACTTTCCTGAGTGAAAGGAAATATTTGCACTGTGTAGCCCACACCTATTTAATTAAAGTTCAAAGCTTGAAAACTATGCCTTGCTTTTACATACCTCCGTAGGGAGAGCCAAAAGAGTGGCAACTGCTCGGGAGAGCGCGGGAATGGGATGTAGGAGACACACAAAACTCAGCAAAGTTACCACTTACAAAGCCAAACTCAACCAAAACAAAACTAAATAGGCCCTAATTTCCCAGGAAATAGGGCTCACCCACAGTTACCTCTTAGCTGAGGTTATGAATTTTAGAATTTAAGCAGAAGGATGTTGGATGACTTCTCACTTTCCCTTCAACTGAGTAAAATCTTTTGCAGGAAAATAAAATGAAACCAAACCTAGGCTGCGCTTTGTGGGCCAAAAAAAATCAACTTGATCACTAATGAAGAGCCTAGATCCTCTTCCAGGAAAGGAAGATTGGAAAAGAGAGAAAAAAATCTCAGCAGATGATAAAAGGGAGGAAAATGGTGGTGTCCATTTCAAATATGAATCCAAAAAAATGATCAATGCAGCTTTGAATAAGTTTTAGCTTGCAAGAGTAGATTGCATGGATTTCAAAGAAGATTTGCAATTTAATTAGGTTTCTCATATGTCCTGTTTCTGCATTTCCTCAGTGATAATGGACCATGCTGAGCACCAGGGACCAGAAGAACTGAAGGCTGTAAAAGCAAAGAGTCATTGCGTTAAGACAACATAATACATTTTAAAAGATTACATGAATTCAAGTCCTGGGCAAAAATCCATTGTATTTTGGAGCTCTCACCATTTCTAGGAGAAACTAAATGCAAATTGCATTAAACCTTGAACTGCTAGGTTTTCTGTTTATTTTCTCTTCTTTTCACACTGTTCTGACCTTTTTAAGGCTAATTTCCTCTTAAAAAACAATAGCACTATCCAGACGCTTAGCAGTCTTCAGAAAACACAGGTAGTGCTTGCTTTTTTTTTTTTTTTTTTTTTTTTGGCAAGTTGTCAGCTACAAGCAAGAGAATAATTTTTAGCCATGTTTGAATTAACATATTTTCAAGATGATATAAAGTGCTTTTGTAGACCCCCCAGAAATAAGAAAATGTCTTAGATGCTCTGAGATATATTATAGTATTTTTCTCTCCAAGTAAATATAATTATTTTCTTTGTCAGTGCAGAGAGGTGCATAATAAAGCATTATTAGCTCAAAGCCAGGGCTGAAGGAATAATAAATAAAATAAACCCATCAATATAGCAATCTAGAGCTCATTTAGCTGCTTTGCATGTATTTTAATGTATTCTTTGTCTGAGCTGTGATGTGAATGATGCCTTGTTTGCATGACTTGTTACAGAAAATTTATGTTCTTCTACATGCTATTGTTTGCACCTGAATGTGGCATTTGCAAGCAAGTGTGCAGTTGTTAGCGAAAAATAAAAAAAACCCTGTCTCCTAGAGGATGAGAAACTCCGAGTTAGTTAAACCTGGGCGTCATGACCTCAGCTCTCACAGTTGGGAAGACAAGGTGATGAAGCCAGAGGCTCCCTGATCGTGGAAGCATGTAAATGCAAATTCCTTTGTGTGAATGTGAAAAGGGACTTTTAATAGAAAATCTTCTACATGCATTTATTGAAGGACTAGAAAAAATTATTTTAAGTCTCCTCCCCACCTTCACACTACGAGGAGCTTAATCTCTGTGGAAAAAAAAAAGAAATGTGGAATGCACTTTTCTCCCATTAAGCACGGAAGGGAGAACAGAAATCTATCCAGCACCTACTTCTCTGCCTAGAAAAAGCCCTACTAAAACTTTAAAAATATTAAATTTGGACCAATTTTTAGCTGGCTTATACAGAAGCCTTAAAGTGAATTTTGCTTTTACATGGGTATAAATGCCTACGGAGTAGTAAGTGGGTTCAATGAGAAAGGAACTGTTGGGTAGGGGGATCCTTTCACAAGCCAGAAATCCACAGCTCTAATGGTAATGAATAAGATTTTTTAGAAAAAATATTGGGTTTTAGCCAAAGCTGTGGGCTTGATTCAGGAGCTGGATGGTGAAATTCCCAGGTGTATTTCTGCAGCACATCTGTTCTGGCCTGAAGCACCTGGTGGGCCCAAAATGGCCAGAGTCTGAGTTCCTGTCAAGGTAATTTAGCTTCTGCTGACCTCATACTTTCCATTCTTACCCACCTGCACTCTCCCACCTTCAGCTGCACTTCCACACTGGATATTTTGTGTTCCATCAGGCGGCTGTGCACTGAGCACGGTTGGCATGTCGATCCTGCTAAAATCCCCTCTTCTCCTTCTTTTGGCTGTGTTTGTGAGCTGATACCATTTGCCACATCACCGTGCACTGAGACAAGGCTGGTGATGGACAGCCAGGGTTAGAGAGGAGAGTGGGAGGGTCTCTGCCAGCAGCAGCAACCTCTGATTCCTTGAGCCATTGAGATAAATGTAATGCATAAATTCGTGTATAAAATATTGTATCAAAAGTTTGGACTATTAAAAGGCTACTTGAGAGCGTCTCTGCGATTCCAAAGCCTATTGTGCAAGCTGTGAAACCACAAAATCTGCAACTAAAACGACATGGCCCATTCATCAAAGATGGGCTTCCATTTCACGGCTGCTCAAGACCTGATATCAATCTTGGTGGAGGATCCAGAGGATGATCAAATCAACACCCCAAAGGAAGAATCTGGGAAGACTCCTGAATCATCTTTTCATACTTATGGGGAACCCCTTTCAAAACCTTACTTGGAAATAAAGAAATACATGAATATTCGGACTTTCAATAGACTTAGCGTTGGGAAAAATAAACTGTATAAAAACCATACCAGCATGTGTGGCAGGTTGGATGGCACCTTTGCTGCCATTACCCTGTCCACCCAACATTCAATCAATGTTGTCCGCTTTTATTGTGGCCTTTCAATTTGATTTTGGGAAAAATTGCTAATAATAAATTCTTTTATTTTGGATTGGCTTCTAATCATTTATAACAGCTATGAAGGTGCCTTTAGGACTCCCTCATGTGCTGTCTGAATAGCTTTTTATGAGAGCTTGGACCTAGGTAAGTGGTTTTAGAATCATGGAACCATTTGGGTTGGAAAAGACCTCCAAGATCACCAAGTCCAGCACTGCCAAGTCCACCACGAAACCAAGTCTCCAAGTGTCTTTTAAATCCCTCCAGGAACAGTGACTCCGTCACTTCTCTGGGCAGCCTGTTCCAATGCCCGACAACCATCTCTGAGAAGGAATTTTTCCTAATATCCAATCTAAATCTAAGCCATGTGTCAGAGCATCAGCCACTGGATGACTCTTGGTGGGTGCTGGCTGTGGTGTGGTCATGGGTATGCACCATTCCCAGTTGTATTTTCCTTTTTGAGTTTAAGTGTTTTGACAACCATGTAGGTTTACTGTAAAAATAATAAAGATTGTACAGACACTTTTTGCACGTGGATTAGATTTCTTGACCTGCCTTAAAATGTTTCAGGGCTGTTGTATTTTAAAGGGAAATTGTGGGAGTCCGGGGGAGCCTGGCCTGAGCTGGAAGGGTTGTTAAAGAAACAAAGGAAGGCTGGAGTGGGTAGATCATTACCAAATAGCCCAGCTCCACGGCTCCTGCTCCCCTAATGAGCCTGACAGCATGCAGTGCCACCTCTCTCTTCTTATGTAAAGCTAATCCCTTGCCCTCTCTGACAGCCAGTATTTACATTTGCAAATGAATCCATCTTCCCACACAGCCCCCTTTCCTCTCAGAAGGGAGCAGAGGGAGACAGGACCAACAGCACAGTCCCCTTGGCGAGGCGTCCCTCACCTGGCCGAAGGAATAAATAAATGACTGGGCGACAAGAATACCTCTGCGGGACGTCCGAGCCGATCTCAAATGAAAAGTTAGGCCAACACCTTCTCTGACGCTGGGTTTTTCTCTGAGTGCTTCCTGTTAGCTCTTAGAGCTGTGTGGTTTGGCTTTTCTCTTCTCACGTCTTCCAACTTTTTTTTCCTTTGTGTGTGTTGGATTTTTTTTGTTTTGTTTTGTATTTTGGTTTTTTGTTTGGGGCTTTTTTTGGTTTTTTTTGTTGTTGTTGTTGTTTTGTTTTTTGGTTGGTTGGTTCGTTGTGGGTTTTTTGGGGTTTTTTTAATTGTTTTTTTGGGGGGTTTTGTTGGTTGGTTTGTTTGTTTGTTTTGGTAGGTTTTTTGTTTGTTTGGGTTTGGTTTGGTTTTGTTTTGTTTTTGTCCACCCTCCTTGAATGTTTTCCAGCACTGGTGATACCATCCCAGATTACTTATTACAGCCTCATAACTTCGGCCATGGCTTGTCCAAATGGCCTGGGAGCTCCAGCTCCTGCCCGGTGCCACGGGGACATTCATTAACAGGGATGACAGGGAATCTCCTGGAGAAATCGCACTTCCCTCCTGGTCCTTTCGCGGTTGTCATTTCAGCTCGAGGTTCAGAATTGTTGACAGGTGCTGCAGAATTCATCCTGTTTCCATCCTGCTCAGGCCCTGCGACCCTTCAGCTCCCGTGGCCAGCTTTGAGCTCGGTCGGGGAGCCAAACCCCTATCTTTTCCAAGGAAAGACGCGGGTGACTTGTTTTGTGTGAGCTGTGGCAGAGTGCCCATGAGGCCAGGCAGGGAGGATAAGGGTTGTCATGAGGATAAGGGTCGTCGTGAGGTGCCGCCAGGCCTCATCCTCCTGAACTATTTCAACCAAGCACCTGTGCTTTCTGAGGGGAGGGCGTGAGGCAATGTGAAAAACAAAGAGATTTTGTGTTACCTTCTCATAGAATTGTTGTTATAGATGAGAAGAAGCCAATTAAAAATAACAGAATTTATTTGACAAATTAAAAAGACAATTAAAAAAAAACAATTAAAAAGCCACAATAAAATCGGACAACAGTGATCGAATGCTGGGTGGGCAGAGTGACAGTAACAACGGTACCATCCAACCTCAGCCACACACCACTGGGTCCTGATGTAAGGGTTTTTATATGGTTTATTTGTCCTGAGGCTAAGTCCATTGAAAGTCCAAATATTCATGTGTCTCTTTATTTCCAAGCGAGGTCTTGAAAGGGTTCCCATAAGTATGAAAAGACGTTGATAGTCTTCCTGGATCTCATTTTTGGGGTGCTGATTTGATCATCCTCCGGATCCCTGATCAAGATTGATATTAGATGTCGAGTGGCTGTGAAGTGGAGGCCCATCTTTGATGAGTGGGCCCTCTCCAGTCCAGCCGTGTCATTTCTGTTGTAAATGTTGTGGTTTCACGGCTTGCACCACAGGTCTTGGAATCTCAGAGATACCCTGGAGTAGCTTTTAATAAACCAAATCTTTGATACACAAATTTATACATTACATTTACCACATTGTGAAAAACGAGGTTTTTTGGTGGGTTTTTTTTGTTTTGGTTTTTTTGGGGTTTGTTTTTGTTTTTGTTTTTTTTTTTTTTTTTTATAGATTTTAAGAAATAGGTTTTAATAAAAGATAAGACGATTAGGAGATAAGGAAAAAAAAAGCAAAGTACGGCCGGCCGGGTGACTTGGCATTTAGCCAAGTCCACAAATTGTTATTTCATAGGCTTTCTTTAAATACCCTTTCTATTGTATCAATCTGTAGAATATTCATATTTTTCCATAAACTAGTTTCCATATTCCAGGGACTGTTTTGCATGGCCCCTCCTTGGGTCCGCCTTTTTAGAGCATTTGTGTTTCTTGGCTGTGTCTTCATTATCACCTCCAGACTGGGCCTTGGTCCGTGCTTTCTTCAGATGGGAGATGCTGATGGCTGGTGTATCAATAGCAGGGTCTTCTTTACACGTTCACTGGATGTTATCCCAGCCAAACAGACAGTTTAAGCATACTATATCACTACTACCACTATGCCTAATTTTCTTTACTAACAGCAGAAATAAAAACTTATATCCTTACCACAAAGTTATTAATCATATAGCACACACCTTGCGAAAAGCCAACTTTATAATAATCATTTATAACATAATGACAACTGCGTCATTGATTTGACTAATTGGCCCGGAATGATCCTGCAAACGCGTTTTTTATAGGAGAATGAAGGCTAGAAGTCATCTCCCCCCACCGCAGCGTGGGATCCCACGGTAATCTCTAAATACGCCGAGGCAGGGGAGAAAAAGGTGGGAACATATGGGCTCCCTTCCTTCCTTTGTTTCCATGACCGAGCAGTAATTCCCCTCCAAAGGCAGGGAAGGCAGGAGCGGAGCGCTGGCCCTTCCTGCAGCCCGCCGCCCGCCCATTGTGAGCCTCCAAAGAGGGGCTTGTTCTGCCCAAATGCCGGGCATTTCTGGAGCTCCGGCTGTCCTCGGAGCCGAATACATAAATACCAGATTGCTGGCGGGCCCTGCAGCCGGGCTGGGGCTGTAGGAAGTGTTTGTTTTTCTTTCTGTCACTAGGCAGCAGGGAACCCGTCGCCTTTGTTCTGCGGGTCGTGCTGCTGGGGATGGCAAATATTGACATACATGGAGGTGGTTTTCATTTTCACGTGTTTCTTGTTACCTCTTACAGCTGTGTGGTTTGGTCTTTTCTTTTCTCATGTCTTCCAACTTTTTTTTTTTTCTTTGTGTGTGTTGGATTGTTTTGTTTTGTATTTCGGGGTTTTTTTTTGTTTTTTGCTGGGTTTTTAGTTTGGTTGGTTTGTTTTGGGGTTTTTTTTGTCCACCGTCCTTGAATGTTTTCCAGCATTTCCCAGCAATACCAACCTGGATTACTTATTACAGCCTCATAACCTCAGCCATGGCTTGTCCAAATGGCCTGGGAGCTTCAGCTCCTGCCCAGTGCCACGGGGACATTCATTAACAGGGATGACAGGGGATCTCCTGGAGAGATTTCACTTCCCTTCTGGTCCTTTTGCGGTTGTCATTTCAGCTCGAGGTTCAGAATTGTTGCCAGGTGCTGCAGACTTCATCCTGTTTTCATCCTGCTCAGGCCGTACCTGGCTGGTGCTTAGAGGCAGAAACAAGTCTTTCAGGGTTGTCAGGCACAAAAAGGAAAGGGGGGACACACAGAAACAAGAATCTTGCCCAATACACCCCTTTCTTCTCTCCAGCTTTGTTGCCTCAGTTAATTTTCTGTGGAGCATTTTAGTGGAAATTATCTGTTCTATCTGTTACTGGTCATAGAAAATACTTTTTTCTGTTACTGATTAGAAACTGAGTTCAGGATATTGTCATACAACTCAATGCACTAAGGTAGAAGTATCTTCCAGAAAGAAAAATAGGCATGTTAGGCATGATTTTCCCAGAAAATTCTGTAAGTGACCACACAAAACCTGCAACTTAAAAAAAAAAAAAAAAAAAAAAAAAGGAAATGCAGGCGAACAAAAGACAACAAAAATCATCCTGGTACCATGACAACAATTTTGTAAAATTGATGTGCATTTTCGCTTAATCACTGTGGAATAACAGGAAATTATCATTTACTACTGAAATAAATATTTGCAGTACTCTCAACATACCACATACAATGGGATCCACTTAAACATTTGACATTCTACGGAGGAAACAGTCAACTTTTTGAGTCAAAAGTGCATTCACAAGGGCTGAGAGAAAAGCCACGTAATCTTTGCGTTAATTGCTCAGTCTTTTGAGGAACTTGTCTGTTTGAGAGGGTCTGCTAAGTCCTATGGCAACAGAATAGCTGCGTAGTTCATACTGATGATAGTGCCAGGGGTAACTATCACTTCCATGTGTCTCTTGTCACCTGTTTCTGCTACATAATTTAGCTTTCCTAGTGCTGGCACATCCTGTGCAGATAATCCTTCTTTTCTCAGTATTTCTGAAGCATCTCAGTAACTGTGATGCCTTTTCAGAAAAAAAAAAAAAAAAAAAAAAAAAGCCATTTTGGGAATGATTGCCTTTGCAACAGTTGGCTCAAGTTTGCTGTGAACAAAAGACAGAGCATTCTGCTGCTGTGTGGAGTGATTTAGCTGCTCAGCCTATTCCTGTATGAATATCCAATTACCCCTTTGAGCTCCTGTAGTGGCGAGGGAGGGGAAGGTGGGAGGTATTCTCATCATGTTGCAATTATGATTCTTCCACTGTCCTTTCCCCTTCTTCTGAAAATTATCCAGACTGGAAGGGAGTCATTACTGAGCTGATCATGATAGCATGTATTCTTTAATAAATATGCTCAGAACGATTTGGATGAATAACGCTCGAGCGACAAAGGATTGCCTCATAGGTGGCTCTGTGATTAGCCATTGACCTCGCGTGTGGTTTCTGTCCCACCTGGGTGATTGAAGCGTCTGAAGAAGGAACAGAGAGCTCTGATTATAAATTACAATTTCTGATCAGAACCGTTGGACTGATAATAACTCATCGTGCAATCCGTGAAACATTCAGGTTTCACAAACCCCTCGTGATTGCAGTCCTCACAGAGAAATGGCAACATGCCTGAATCACTCAAAATTTTAATTTGCAAACAAAATCATAAATCAAGGTTCTCTTCATAGGAGGGCCTTGCCCTTTTTCTGCTTGTTCGGGTGCAATTTTGTTCAGTGGGAAGTAAGGCCAAGCACTGGATTTGGGGCAGATCTGCCTGTGGAAAGCAAAGGATGTCACTCTTCATGGACTCAATATCAAAGCTCTTCATCAAAAGGTCAACATCCTCCATCTGCAAACAGCACCCCGGGTCAGGTCTCTGATGTCAAAACATGCCTGGTCCAACAGTATCCATTTCAGGCAGTCCTTTGAAGGCTGGGTATTTACAGGCCTGACCAAATCCTGGCACAGCGTCTCTGTCTGCCGCCACTCGAAATTTGCCGTGTGTAGGACAACAGGTAGATCAGGGGCAAAACAAAGAAATTATACGTCCTTAAAACTATTCTGGAACCTGCCCTGGTTTATGTAACCCCCCTTCAGAGCAGGACACTTCAATAAATAGCGATCCCCACCCTCAGAAAGGTGGTTTCCAACAAACCTCTCTGCTGAAGGAGGATTATAGCTCAATTGGTTTTAAAAACCTAGACTAATGCTGACAGTGCCCTCATCCTCTAATCTGATGATTTATTTCCACAGCAGAACGAGCTCTCCCATAAAAAAAGATGTCTGATGCAGGACACAAAGCCTGATTTGCATCATGATTTCTCCTGCCTCAAACCACTGGCAGAGGAATTCAGTTTTGCCCTTGTCGCCAGAATGGTTTGTGTTGAAAGCGGCCTTAAAAGATCATCTCATTTCAAGCCTCCTGCTCTGGGCAGGGACACCTTCTATGAGTCCAGAATGCTGAAGGTCCCGTCCAACCTGACCTTGCCTTCAGTTTTCCTTATTAAAAAAAAAGAAAATTAAAAGGTGAAAAATAGAAAAGAAAGATGTTTTGGTGTACACAGAGGGATGAAGCTTTATATAATATACAATGCACTACCAAATCCATGCTTAGTGCCCTGTTTTGTTTCAACAGCGTTATAGCACTGAATTATTTATCAAACAGATTAACAGTATGTACATGTATATTTAATGTAGAAATTATCATCCATTTACAGAAGGGTTTTAAATTAACACATGGAAGAGGCTCCTTCCTTGGGTGTTTGCCCTCCTTTATAGCAGCTGTGCTTCCTCAGCCTGTGAAACCCATCCTATTTTCAAAAACATTTCTCTGGGCTTCGACACTGTTGAGCAGGGTGCATTACCAGTTAGCCAGAAGTGTCCTGATCCCACTACCTCAAAATCTTCTGGAGGGAAAATCTACTTGCTGTATGACTTAACAACTCCAGAAACTAAGCTGTTGCTTAGCCACAGTTTAGCTCA
Organism: Sylvia atricapilla; assembly: GCF_009819655.1. Classification (NCBI taxonomy): domain Eukaryota; kingdom Metazoa; phylum Chordata; class Aves; order Passeriformes; family Sylviidae; genus Sylvia; species Sylvia atricapilla. Next base: position 67,420,199 of record NC_089143.1, read on the forward strand.
TCCAAGTTTTCCAGCACCAACATCTCTGCAGCTAAACTCAGTGCACCCCAGGGGTCTGCCACTGGCACACTCTGCAGAGTAATTTCACTGAAGTATGGGTGGTGACATTTTAAAAATATTCAGCTGGAGTTCAAACAGAGTTCTTAACATGAATGTCTTTTTGGTGTTGTTTTTTTTTTTTTTTTTTTTTGCAGTTTGAGAAAGATCGGGCCTTTGCAAGTTTAATTTACTGATTTCCCAAAGCTGAAAAGTGGAAAAGTGTGTGTTTTCTCATGCCTACAACCTACAGCTTGATTTTCAGCACCTGGCTTCCTCATCCGCTCATCATAAATGTTATGGTATTCCTCTATGGTAGTGGAACAAGGCTTTCTTTGCAAAGATTTGCCTTGAGTTATTCTGGGCAGCTGTCAGGAGAGGGGAAACAGAATAACAAAAGATTGAACTACAGTTTGCAGCGCTGTAGCCAGGCAAAGAATTGCAGTGTTACAACTAAATATTTATAGCCGAATGCTTGCTGAAAAGCTCTGTACAGTAAATAATTACCATATTGCTTCAGTCAGGACTTCTCTGATGCAAGCCAGGCAGAGCCCGTTCCTGCCACCACTTCAGGGTGGGAAGGAGCCATCCCACACATTCCAGTTGTGTGCTCCAGAGTTACTGTAGCTCCAGCATCCTGGAGACACCTTCCCCATCCCTAATATCACCACCAATGCCTGTATTAGAGATACTACCACTGGTGTTAATCAGGACATCCCCTGCTTCATTTTCTGTTCTCTTGGAGGACAAATCTCTTTTAATTCTTCAGATATCCAAAACAATCTACTTATCTCAGCCTGCAAAACTTTCATCTGAGGATCAAAAATATCCTGGTGCATTAGGAATATGAATTTACCCTGTAGGATAATAATGTATTTTAATCCTTTAGTGAGCCAGCTCTCCTCCTAGTTTTAAACCAGGGAGGCCTCTCAGCAATCTAAAAGACTTGAAAGGCTTGATTCTCTCCTGCATTAATGCACACACATATTATCGCTAATTGTTTAGTCTCTCTTTAATCTATTTAAATGCATAATACAGACTTCAAACATATTATTCTATTTCCATTTCAAATTGCACATGAGTCATTAAGCAGAGAGATTTGTTCAGTGCTAGTTTTTAAATGTTGATATGAGGGCTAGAGTCTACCATCGCGTTAGGTGGAGATAATTACCTTTTCACCTGAGTGCTGGTGGTGGATGCCTCTCACAAGGAAAATGCTCAGGTTGGGTGTTCTGTTTTCATTTCTCTCCTTCTTTTCTCCTTTATCTCCTATTAGAGAGATTGAACTTGTTAACCCTGGGTATTTATACTTGGCACGTGAATTTATTATTCCTGTAAAAATGCTTCAAGACTTACGAAACTTAGGAAGTACAGACTTGAGGCAGCTCTTAGGTAAAGGTTTAAACGACAAGGAAAGAAAAACAGGCTTTAAATGGTGTCAGAATGTTATGTAATGATAGCAAACTTACAGGGTTTTTTAATAAAGTCCCAGAGCATATAGACAAGGCAATTCAAAATGGTTGACAGCTCAGAACTGGTGGATGGAACAGGTGATAGACGGACTCCAGAGCAATTAAAAGCTTTCCTCAAACGGGAGAGCTTTCATTTTTAAGAGTCTTGAGAAGCTATAGTATGAGCTTGCCTATGATTGTGCCTATTTGTGCCTACAATTCACATCAGCACAATGAAACACAATGTCCAGAGGAGGCAGGACAAATAACACACTATATTTCAACCATCAGTTGTCTCAAGGGCATTTACCTCATTAATGAGGATGATGGCTTCAATTTTTCTCTTGAGAGTCTTTGAAAGGAGGTGATTGATACAGTCGCATAAGAATGACATATAACTTCTGTGATTCATGCAATAAACTCTGTTTCACCTCTTAAATGCCCTGGGGGCTATGGTAAAGTTGGTGAGAATTCTCTGGGTTGTCCTGTGAAACAGTGCCCTTAGATTAAGGTGGTAAAAATAGGGAAAAAATAGAAAATACTGAGTGTATCATGCAGGTACCCTTGTGCCCATGGTCTCCCACAGCAGCACAGGGTATCCCCACAAGGCATTGTCAGGAGAAAGCCCGATGACACCTCAGAGACCAGAGAGCAAAAGAAGAAAAATATAAACTCCTCTCTCATTTTTTTTTTTCCTCACAGAACTGGATTATTTAGAAATTTTATTTTATTTTGTCTCCTTCATACAGCCAACGATTTGGCATGACATCAGGGCAAGCTCTGTGCATTATCAGGAGATCTGGACAACATCTTTTATACAGATGGAGCAGTCAGACATTACTTGAGCAGTCAGAGTTGCCACGGATTGTTGTTTTTATTGGTAACTAATGGGAGATACTTCCAAGTTGCTTATAAAGATGGTTGCATGGAAAAAAGTATTATGGAGGAACAAGGCCATGGTATTTATGGGATTCATCTGTTGAGACAGTTCTTTCTGTGATAAAAACCCTTTGAGAAAACTGGCTGAATCTACAACTGCATCTCTATTGCAAGATGGAGCGTTTGGTCAATTCTGCATGCAGACACAGTAAAATATCACTGAAGATCACACATCATCAGTGCTGTGATGCAGCTTGGTCTTCAAAGTGGATCTTGTAGGTAATAGCTAATCTGTTGTTAGACTAAAGGATAAAACAGTTATTTTATATATATGCGTATGTGTATATATATATACTAAAATTTCTTCATAATGAAATTATTTGGCACAAGTAAGAGAATATGTGCAAAACAATCCTTGTGCTTTGGTGTCAGGCTCTTCAACACAGCCTACCATTCAATAAATTTCAAAGATCATCAGGAGTTACATCCACAGATTAGTTTTGGTTATAAAATCTCAGTGTTCTGCTGTCTTGCCATGTGCCAGATTTTCTGCTGCAAGTGTTTCAGCTCCTTAATGGAGTGTGAGGAAGAAAAGCTGAGCACAAACAGTGTTGATTCAATGAATTTGCAGCCTGCTTAAAGAACTCGGCTTTGCCCTAACAGGATTTTATGAGAAACAAAAGAAGAAAGGAAAATGGGTTCTCTGACAGAATAGAAATCCCCTGTTTTTGCTGATGCCAAACTTATCTCAATGCCACATGACAAGAGGTCCCAGCAACACATAAGTAAGCACTGAGATCAGATTGGTTCCACATTCATGAAAAAAATAAACAACCAAAAGTCCAAACCCATCAAGTGCCATTAAATCCCTGCAATGACCTCTAAATGAAAAGGTTTTGTGTGGGCTTGAGTGGAGAAAAATCCTGTAAACTAGTTTTATCTTGGCAATGCTAAGCTTGTTGGAAATGTCTTTTAAATAGAAACACTGGGCAAAAGCAGTTCCTGGGACATCTGGAGTGGGGAGCGTCCAGGGTTGGGCTTAGACACGTCCTTCCATCTGCAGGGGTGGGGAAGCCACTGGACCCTGAATCACGTCCCTGCCCATCTCCTAACAGCACCAGAGAGCCTCTGAGAGGGCAGGGACCTGGCAGACCCAGACTTCCCAGCTTCTTCTTCTTTTCCTTAAGTCAGAAGACGACCAGGGTGAGGTCAAGAGGTGAGGTGCATCTCCACATCCACCTCCTTAAGCGTGTCCAGCAGCCCTGAAGATGCCAAGCACTTATCCCATTATTCCCTCTTGGCAAGAGCACACCCATGATTACTAATAGACTGACATTTTAATTTTGAGACATGCCTGGTAGAAAACAGAGGGGAAAACATTCAGGATCACACATCTCCATGTTTGGTTTGAGGCAAGGCTTGTGAAATGTCAGCCTTAGAGTCAGAAATGAAACAATGAAGTTCTGGGTTACCTATACGTGGTATTTTGACTGGAAAAGCTCAGCCATTCACTTTTCCCCTGAGTAATCTCCCAGGACAGCCCACTGGATTTCCTTTTCTGTGAAGTAATACTGTTTTGAATCAGGAAGCACAACAAAACCCATAAGCATGCTGGATATGAAATATTTTATTGCATAAATATTGTGTTGTATTGTATTGCCTGATGAGTGCAAGGACGTGGCTGAACAAAACCTCTATTTTGGTATGGTTTTTTTTTGGGGGGGGGGGGAGGGGTGTTTGTATTTCTGGGGGCTTGTTGGGGTTTTGTGGGGTTTTTTGTGAGTTTTGGGAGTTAGTGAGATACACCTCAATCAACAGCAATTAGATACCTGAGCTGCAGCATCCCTGTCTCCAGAGAGGAATCTTGTCCAGCAGGAATCCAGCACTGGTGGCAGCAATGGGAAGCAACTGGTGAAAGATTTCAAAGGGGAAAGCACATCACAGCTGAGTAATGAACAACTCAGTGCAGGGTTTACAATAGTAATAAACATTGGTTTAGTCTATGTTAAATCCATGGCAACAGGGTTAGCTTTTTCTTGGGCAGCCCAGTTTTGGGCTGTAAGTGTGCATTAAATCCTTGCTGGAAGAGAAACAAGTAATCTGAGCCTCAGCATGATCTCTCCTAGCTTAGCCCTCTCTCTTATTACAGTTGTTCACCCAGACTAGTGCTTTGAATGTAGATGAACTTGGAAAAGCTACTGAAGCCAGCAGTAAAAGGCAGAGGTGTCAAATATTGTGACGGATCTCCGAGCAAGGAGCGCCAGCTCTTCCCCTTCCTGCAGGGTCTCCTTGCATCCCAACTGCTCCGAAAGTAAATTACCACAGAAAACACTTCCCATTTTCTTTTATATTAATCAACATCCCTTTGTCTTCATGGGTGATAATTGCTCCTGACTTTCACTAAGTGAAAACCAGTGAGCCAAATCCACTGCTGGCAGTTGCAGCGAGAGCATCACTGGGAATGGGGAGGGATGTGACAGGGACACTTTCTGGGCTTTCCTCCTGTGCCCAACACCTCCACAGCACTACACAAGGCTACTGGGACACAATTACTTCCCCTTTTAAATGGGAAGGCTCAGACATGGTGTTTTCTTGTCATTTTTATTAATTATGATTTGTATTTACAGGGAGTGTTTTAAGCTGTCAGCACAGGAGGATTGGTGACAGAGCTCTTCAGTCCTTTCTCCAGGGACATGATGGTATTAATAATATCATCATTTTCTATTTTTTTTCAGTCTATTATAAAATCCATGAGGCATAAGAACAAGCCTTTGAAGCACCTTCTCCTCTCCCCTGTCTCTGACAGGAGCTGGTAGCAGTTGCTGAGGGAAGGGGCTAATTACGTGCTCTCAGATAGGCAACTGCTCTATCAGGCAATTATTTGCTGAATTTTTTTTTTTTTTTTTTTTTTTTTTTTTTTTTTTTTTTTTTTTTTTTTTGTATTTTAAAAATGAATGTTTTAAATAGTGAACGCGATACATAATTACCGAGCCGAATTCTGAAACGCTGAAGGCAAAATGACACATTGCATCGCAGCGGGATAAATCTGCTAAGATTTCAGAACGTATTTATTTATCCATTCATTTATTTATTATTAATTATTTATTTGAAGCTGTTCTCATTTTCCCCGCTTGTTTTTTTTCTGTCTAAGAATTGCAGCCTTTTCTCATCTCGACTAGTGGAGGCTCACCTTTAATAGGCTGGTTCATACCTGATATATTCTTGAAATTTGCTATAAAATTTTAGACGGTTACTCTCCTTTCTCACCCCATTTTGGTTGTTTTTGTTTTGTTTTGTTTTGTTTTTTCTTTATGTCTTTTAATTTTTTAAATCATGGCATTTTAAATCTATATAAAGAGATCTATTTTGTATATTCTTCCCCCAATAAAAATACTAGAGAGCTTAGAAGAAAATAAATTTCCAAGCTTCAGCCTAGTTTTGCTGGGCATATTTTTGTTTTATGAATTCAGAAATACCTGGGCAGATCCTTTGCTGTGATAAATTAAAACTCTGCAGCTAAGACAACTAAAATAAGGTGAATATATGCCCTCCATAAACTAGAAGGTTATTTGAATAGGCCTATTGTTTGTTCTTCAAAGGATAGATATCAAAATAAATCTAATCATTTGAGTTATTTATTTATATATATATATATATATATATATATGTTTTATTCCAAAGAAAAGTTTGTTCTTCTTTGGTTCTGCTGCTTTCACAAATGAAAGTGGCAAATAACCTCCAGAAAAAGGAGAGCTTGTCCTAAACTGTGGATGTCCTGCTCATAAATAAGCAGAATTACATCACTGGAAGGATTGATTAATAGGACGTCACAAGAGTGGGACTACATTATAGTGACATTATAATCCTGCATTACTGCTGATACCCTGAAATGTTGCACATTTCCAAAGTGTACAGTGCACTAGAGGCACTGATCTTCCTGAAGAGTTCATGATCAAATAAATGTGTTCCAGCCCAATGTACAGCCCTCATAAATCAGCTCATTATTTCTTAGACATCAGTGTATGTAATTGAAATTGGTGTCATGTTTATAACCCCTGCTCACAGAGCATGTGTGCAGAAATGCACTAAAAACTGCTGAATAGATATTTTGACCTTAGGTGACCTCCATTTAATCATCTCTCATATGACACAGAAGAAAATAACAGTGATAAAGAAGAAATTAATATAATTTCAGGGAGTTATCTCCGGCAGTCTCATAAGGTCATTTAAGAACTCCAGTAATCATGGTGAATGCCCTTCTCATGTGTGCTGATTGAGAGGTCAAAACTGGGATATTTTCACTTGTTTTTAGAGCTTCACAATGATTTGCTGAGCAGTATATATATATATGTATATATATATAATTTTTTTTTTTTTAAGAAGAAAGTACTTCACCAGAATGTGGCTTAGCAGAATATGAGAAATGGAAATTTATGTCTGGAGCACAGGAAAGGACTGACAGGAAGTGTGGAGAGAATGGAAATGCAGCGCCTTGGAGCGTCACCCCGACAGGAGAATCTCCTGTTGTCTCTGGCCAGCTCCCAGTTCATCCAGGAGACAAAGGAAGGCCTGGAGATGAAAGTCCAAACCCACCGTCACCCCCTCGCAGCAGGAGGAAGTTGTCAGACAACACCTAAGTGGTGTATAGCTCCGCATTGAGCCCAAAGCCTTTTGAAATGAGCAAACAGACTTTGATGTGGCAGCGTGGGATCTGCTCTCCATCGCCTCGGGGGGGATGCTCCAGGGGCAGGTGATCCCCTGGCAGCTCCATCGAGAGGCACAGGGAAGGATGGAGGATGGAGGGGTGGAGCCCAGCTTGGTGGATGGAGCAGCTCCTACCTTGAGCTCACGCTCAATGTTTTGCCCTCTGTTGCCTTGGGCAGAGGGAATGCAGAGGCAGACATGGGGTGGGGAGGGAAGAGGTACATCAGCCTCAGGAGGGGGATGAGCCAAGCTTTAACTTAGCCACTCCTGCTAATTCCTGTGCCTCCTGAAGCTCTGGCTTAGCACTGATGGTGTTTAACTTTCTGAGTAGGGAAAAGTGCTGTGAGCCTTTCCAAGGTAAATAAACCACAGCCACCTTGCACTGTGGGCGCGTGTCTTACCCAAAGCCTGTGGCTTCCTCCCTCACGGCTTCTTTCTGATACTTGGCCTTTTCCTTCTGCTCAAACCACAGAAATCCCCTGCAACCATCCCCCTACCTCCCATCTCAGCTGCTGTAGCGTCCCTGGAAACTTTGCAAAGACGCCAAATTCCCACTGAGGTCCCTTCCACCCACACCAAACAACTCTCACTCCTCCGCACCCTTCTGGGTGCTTGGCTCCTCCAGAGTCTCAGATAACACTGTGATCCACTTCCAAGGTTCCTGTTCTTGTCATTCTTGGACTCAAGGGAGACCCTCATGCCCCCTGTCTGTGAGCTGATGGGATCACTTCAGCCCCACCAGCATCTTCTCCAGTCCATCAGCCAAAGGACCCCCACCCTTCCCACCAGCTCCATTCCTGCCCTCCTCTGCTGCCTTTGTAGTCACTTCATGTCTCCATGGTCTCACTTATAATAATAATCCCAGTTCTAGGATGAATTAAATAAAAAATTAAATCCTTGATATTCAGCAAAATAATTAAATTCTGGACTTTTTAAGCAAAAAATCATGCCTTGTCTGCGGGATGACCAGACCTTGCCCCTGCCTGCTCCAGCCTCAGTACTGGAAGCATAGGGAAAGAGGGAGGCAGACAAGGAACATGGCTTATTCTGTGTCTCACTGCAGGAAAAGGGCTTTATACCCTTCATATGCAAACAAACACCTTCCTGAACTCCTCCCAAGCTTGGACATGTTAACACAGATCTATTACTTATAAACCAGTCTACCTTTCCCAAATGAGAGAAGCTGTTGTGTGTCGCTGCCAGGATTTTCACTTAAAAATGAGAGAGACAGAAAATTTCCACTGTTGTCCCTAGGTAATTTATTCAACAAATGTTTTGCATCATTTAATAATTCCTGTGCCAAGGCTGCTGCAGAAATTTCAGTTTTAGAGGAAGAAAATTGTTGGCTCCTTTCACAAGGCTTACTCAGAGTCTCTCACTGGTTCCAAACTGTAACTGTGAGTTATGCCATAGCTACAACCATTTCTGCTGAGTGTGCAACACAGGCCACTGCCCAATATCATGTACATATCTATAATTTTTTGTCTCCAGTGGAAAAAACTGAGGAAAAATCCAGACTGACCGAAACCCATGGCTGAAATCCCAGTTGCAGCAGGTGGAGCTAAAAATTTCCTCCCAGATTTCCACAATGCGTAAGAAGGTATTTTCCATGCTGGCAAAAATATGATTTTTCACATCTTGTATTTAAACCCTTAACTAAGAACCTGCAACTATATTCATACAACCATATACACTAATCTCTAGCTACCTTATTTTATGTGAATTGCTACTCAGATATTTTATGTCAGCCTGAACTGCAGTTGCCAAACCCCTCGCAGTTCATAATATCTTACCTCTGTCAAAAAGGAGAAAACCTGTAAGTATTTAAGGGCAGATTAGATGCAGCTTTGTAGAAGCTGATAAACGGACTTGGCCAGGACAGCTGTGAGCCATGGAAAGTCGAGTGGCTGCTCCAGCAATGAGCACATGCAAAGAAAACGTGGAGCAGAGCTGGAAACAGGATCCAGGTCCATGAATTCCTGCTGGTTTCACAGCCAGACACCTCTTCTCTACCTGTTGGAGATGATCTTGGCCATCCACGGCTTTGGAAATGTGCACACATGAGTAGGAATTTCCACGGCAAGTAGCTCATTCCCCCTGTGCGTCACAACAGTCTTGCAGATGCCCTGGAAGTGTTCAAGGCCAGGTTTGATGAGGTTTTGGACAATCTTGTCTTGTGGAAAGTGTCCCTGTCCAGGGCAGAGGGGTTGTAACTAGAGGATCTATAAGGCTTCTTTTAACCCAAACCATTCTATGGTTCAGACCTTTCTTTTCCCAAGGTTTTCCTTATACATCAGTCACTGCCTCCATTTCTTTCAAAAATCAACACCACTGATATCCCAATTAACACAGAAATTTAGAAGAACTCTATGTCCCATTCTGATCTCTTTCACCTCAGCCTCAAGCCAAGGGGGACCCAAAAATGTCATAGTGGCATTCTGGTCCGGAAAAGCCACCCTAAAAATTCAGCACCACACATATGGCATAATGACAGAGCAGGAAAAAGCAAAGAATTCTTTTTTTTAACCTTTGATGCATGGCAATTGAGGGTGGGGGGCTTAAAGGCTCCCTATAAAGAGGCATCAAAGGGGAGAAGGTGATAATCTCAGGGAAATAGCAAATTACACCCAAATCTCGGGAAGGCAATGCCTGTGGTTCTCCTGAAAGAAGGTTTCCTGTCAGAGTGCTCAGTGAAGGAATCTGAGTTAATCCATGGGAGCTGGGGTTTCCAGCAGCAGCCTGGGAGGTGAGGCAGGTGAGCACTTTACTGAGGGTGAACAGCCTCTAATAAGCCACGGTGCTAATAAGGAGAAAGCTCATTTCATCCACCATTAAATATCCATTAAGGACTTTAATTCTTGCCAGCTCACTTGCACAAAGCAGAGTCAATGGAGAGTTGTGTTTATTAAGTTTCACTAGCCATTTTCCCCAAAAAGGCCTTGTACCATAAAAGGGAAGAGAAAAGCCAGGGATCCAATAGATGCTGTGAAAAATAGTCCAGCTGGTTTCTGTACTGATAATTAAAGTGTTAATGGAAGTAGGCTTCCACTTAGGTTCCTTGGTCGCCTTAAGGAACCAAAATACTTCCCAGGTTTGTTTTAAAAAGCAGGAATGGCTGAGTTTTCAGTGTTCCCCATGAAATGCAGCATTCACCAACTTCCTCAACATGCTCCTAAGGGTAGCTATTGGTAAAAAAAGAACATAAAGAATGATGGGTTTAAGCCCTCAGAAAGACATTAAATAGTGATTGTATCTTTAGTTAATTTTCTTTTAAAAAAATTAAAAAGCTAATTATTTTCTCCTTTAAAATACAATTAGGAACTAAAAATTTCCACACCCTGTGATTTTTTAAATGCCCTTTTACCTGCAATATAAAAGAGCTCTGTCAAACCTAGAGAGGAATGGCTGGCCCCTGTGCAGGGATGTGCAGGGATGCAGGGATAGGGTGGGAAGGAGACATCCTCCTTCCAGTCAAGAAGCAGTTTTCTCCATTTTGTTACACAGTTGTGTGTCTTATTTTTCAGAGGGAAGGAAGCCACTTCACACATTTGTGCATGATCTGTCCTTAGGCTGTTTATTTCTGCTCAGATTCAAGAAGAAGGAAAAGGGACACGCAGTCTTATTCCTAAGTAAGCAGGTTTAAGGGAGTTGTGATCAGATAACTCTAGGGTCTTATGGAAAATGAAACCTCTCAGACATTTCAGATTTGTCTCCTGCTGATTTTGGAAAACATTCTTTACTCAAAATTAGATCCTGTATCTTTAATTCATATTTTCTGCCTTTACATCAAACCCAACTAATAGGGTTTCTGAAAACATTTGAAAATATTGGTTCTGCTACACTTTCTTCTTCTTTTGATCAAAAAGCATGACAAACAATTCATCTACAATAGCTTTCATTTAACTGCTGGCTCTACATATCAGAATACTTCACTGCTTCCAGCAGTTACCAGTTTAGCAAACTATTTTTCCCCCTAAGGGAGAAAGTCTTGCTAACCTCAACTAAATATCTGGACTTACAGGTTGTTAGGAGTACTGTATCAGATTTATTTTTATAGCTCTAGAAGAGATCATGGCTGCTTCTCAGAACAAACTCAGCATTAGAGCCTCAGCTCTGGAGGGTCTGGAATTCAAAGCATGGAAGTTGGAAAGAAAACAGGTTTCTTTGGTGGAGGAGAAATCCTACAGACCACTACATGACTCCTGGGAGTGTGATAAGGGGTATTTGCCACATGGAATAATTTCTTTTGTGACAGAGCTGATCGAAAGTTTTCTAACTGCACTTTCTTAAAACAAACAAACAAAAACCCCAATGAAACAAGGCACTTATAATATTCTGAATCGTGATGAAAAACAACCTTGAAACATAGAAACTTCCCAAGTTCCATCGTATCAGTATTGTGGTTCCCCATGCACATCCAGTGGTTTTTTTATAGTGCAAAAAATTAGATTTCTGAATACAGACGCTAAAATGAAAATGCCACTTAGCTTTTCATGCAAGGCTAAATGCCTCCTGAATATTAAACCTTTGGACTTTTCGGAGGAAAAAAAATCTGCTTTTCTCAAAATACTTCAAAAAGAGGCAAAAAGGTGGGGGGAGCTCTTTTCCCTGCTTTTACAAAGCATTATGCAGGAACCTAAACTGACTTCAGATTTAGGAAAAAAAAAAAAAAAAAAAAAAAAAAAAAAAAAAAAAAAAAAAAAAAAAAAAAGAAAGGGTTAAGGAGACTGGTGCATTCCAGCACTAGCAAAGGTGTGTGAAAGGAAACAGGAGAACACAAGAACAGTGGCTGTTTTTTGTCTGTTTGCCTGCTTTTCACAGTTCCAAAGCCTCCTGAAGGAAGATGTCAAAGGCTTTTGAGTTGCGCTGATTCCATGGGAGTGGAGGATTCTCAGCTCCCCGAGGAAAGGCTCGGTAATTACCATCACTGCTGTGATCAGGGTATTGATCTGCAGTGAAACAGCACAGCATCAGCATATGGGAGTGCTTCTTTTATCCCCAGGATGGAGGCTTGGGGAGTTCATCTTCCTGTGAGAGTACCTCCTCTATTTTTTCCTGCAAACCATTAAGAGTATTGACAAACTAGTGAGATTTTATCAGAAAGGGTTGTCTTGGGTTTGGGGCTTTTTTAATATTAAATATTCCAGGGATGCATTGATTTTTATTTTTCAGGGAAAAAGATTCTGCTAACAAAAAACTATAATCAAACAACCAATTCCAATTACCTTATTAAAAAACCCCTAAAACTTATGAGAATGCCAAATAATCTAGTTTTGTGCAACCTTTTGGCTACTTTTTAATATTTAACACAGGCTCCTTTCAAGATAGGTCTAATGCTTGCTAGAAAATTAAACTGCAAGGGGTAAATTCTCCTTTCATTGATATGCCAACCCCCCAACAGATATAAGAATAGGCTCTGTTTGTTCCCTTCTTAGGCACATGGGTCTGAATCCTACAACTAGTGTTGCTCTTTTATATTCTGCATCCATTTGCTTTTTGCTCCTGGCAGATAAGCTGAGCGCTATTAATATGAATTTCCTTGCATAAATATGTTAATATGCTATGGCTGAATGCAGATAAGTAAGGAGCTGGAATTAAAAAAAAAAAGTCCTCTCCCCATCCAGATTTTCAGCCATGCTCTGAATTTTTTGCTGTCTCTTTCCCAAGCACTTTAACATTTCAACTTTCCAAAAAGACAAAAGAAATAAAAATGACCCTTGAAGAAAAGCCAGAAAGAGCACAAAATGAGGAAGAAAAGGCCCACCTGCAGCAGAACTGGAGCCAGTATCATCTGTGCAGTGCAGCCATCACAAACTTCCTTTCTGGAGCAGTACTGAGCCCAGGTGTTATTACTCCACTGGGTGCTGTCTGCATTTGAGTAACTCTTTCTCCTTCAAAATCACATTTTTCAGCAGTGTCACTTCTCTATTGCTCTTCTGTGAGTTTAATGCTGTGATTTTTTTTTTCATACATTAAGTTATTTTATTCATACATTCATAGTTATGTACATGATTACCTAGGAAAATTCAAGGAGAAGTAGACACAGTTCGAAATTCCTAAAGAAAACAAACAACAAGCAGATCAAAAAGTTAGGATTTATTTTCAGGGAAATATGCTCAATATCTGAATCTTAGTTACTGTTACTTGAGGAGAATACTATGGGTTTTTTGATGTAAATTCCCTTAATCTACCTCCATTTCCAAAAAATATCAGATGTACCTATATAAAGAATAAGACACCTTAACATTCTAATAGGCATTTGAAACAACCTTTGAATCAGTTAATTAGATTGCATGCAACATGGTAATGAGGTCACAGAAACTAATTTGATGACCTTTGTTATAAATAGCTATTAATTAATGTATAATTAATCTTCATATTCATAGGAGACATTGCATGCGACTTGTACATGAAAACAAAATTAGAAAACATCATATTCATGTTATATGTGATTGTTGATGAAATGCTTATCATATTTAAATCATTCCCAAATTATCATGCAGATAAGCAATGAAGGTAATCAGATAACAACGATTTGCTCAGCGTTAGAGTTTGTTCAGTGTGTGACGACAAGCTAAATCATTAAGCAGCTGTTTGAACATGAGGCAGACTCACCAACACTTCCTAAAATAGCATCCCTTGCTTACAAAACCAGGATCCTACTTCTGATAAAGCCTGGATTTCATAAAGGAGAAAAGAAGAAATAACCACAAGCAAGGACAATACCAGGATTATCAGAGATGATGCATAATGTGGTTTTTTCCCTCCACTTTTTTTGGCTAAAGCGCAGGGAAAAAAGCTTCATTTCACAGTTAATTTATCTGCGAAACCTTTCTCCAAGCTTTGGTGGCAACACTGAAAATAGATAAATTGCCCTGTACTCATCTCCATGCCCTCAATCCCTCCTCCCCTGGCACAGTGGGAAGAACAAATATTAGCAGAGCTTAATGGTCAGGTCAGTTGCAAGCTCTGAAAGTGTGGATTTAAAATGTGGGATGAATTCAGCAAAATGACTTTAAAGGTGTTACATCTTGTCCAATGTTATTAATGGAGGAATGACCTACTTTATTGCTCCATAGCTGAGGGGATAACTCATTAATGAGCAATATTACATAAGGACTTAATATGGGGAGCTACTGAGCTAAATTCTAGGGGTCTGTTGGTGCTCCTATGTAAGATTTATCTTAGACAGTAGCAAATCCTGTCCTAAGAAATCCACCCATGGAGTATGGCTGCACTGTCAAGCCCTTCATTTCCAATTTTTTGGCATAAGCTCCAGAAAAAAATCATTCCCAGATCACCATAACCCAAGTGATCATTTCTGCATGATCATAAGAAATTATTTTTAAAAATTCTAAACTCTGAGACTTGATCACTTCTAGGAAATGGCTGTAAAAATAGCGCCTTATTGTTTCCAAATGATTTCCAGATCAAAACTGTTCAATTTTCAAATTTAAAGCTTCAGTCTGCAAGCATTAATAAGTAGCAGTTTTCTTCTTGTCAATAGCTGTATTGAACTCATGTTCTGAGTTCAGAAAATGAAACCACGTCCCCTCAGTGTCACAAACTCTCAAGCTGCGGGTTGGATTGTTCCCTGTCTCACATTACACCAATTACAGAGCTGGACTTTCATTAGCACTAGGGCTAATTAAAAGACATGGGATCCAAACTGTTCTGACACAACATTGGCTACTGGACAAAATTAATATTTTTGTGAGAATGCTTTCAAGAGAGCATTCTTTCTCCAAAACAAATGCTCCCCTTTTGTCTTCCCCCCACCCCCCCCCCAATTTTTTGGGCATGCACAGGCACACACCCTCATAACTTGGAGGCAGAGATGCCACCACATATTTCTTGTCCCATTTGCATCGAAATCCCTGTGCCATTTCCATTTCCTGCATAAAAATATCTACCAAATGAGAGGGGAGATAAGGATGCTTCACAGGAAACAACACCCAGGCAGAAATCCAGAGACTAAAAATGAAATAAATTAAGAATTAGCAGACTCCTGTTCTTCATTTCCCATAAAATACTGACACAGCTTTCCGCGTCTATTTTTTGGGATAACTGAAAGCATTTGGGTTGCTGAGAAGTTAAATATTTATTTTTCAAGTGCCCCTCTGTTAGTGATTAGATATCTTGCAATATTTTACTGTAACTGGTAAATCAGATGAAAAAAGGATTTACTGAAGCATAACTATTGCCCTGGAAAGCAGAAATACAAAATTGCTTTTAAATAGTGTCGGGTTCTCTGATCTCCTAAAGAAAAAACTGAAAACAGAGTAGAAATTTAAAATGCTGAGTTTGCAGTCAAGATTAACGTTTGGTAATGTCCCTTCAGCTTATGTTGAACATTTCTTTTTTAAAAAATTCCTTAACGTTTATTGCAATATAAAATATCATTTTCCTTTGGTTTTGAATAGAAGTAACAATGAGACCAATAAAGCCAGGTCTATTGCTAGTCCACTGCCAACACAGGTAGAATGCATATATTTGAAGGGAGTACATTAAACTTGGATGTGGGCTAGGATTTTCTCTCTTTGAGCTTCCTGGATGAAAGGCACTGTATGGTTAATAAGTCTTGGGACTCTGATCTATTCTTAATACTCCTGGAAGAGCAGACATGTTTGGAAACTCCATTGCTGATTTTAATAAGAGGGAATCCAAAAGTTCCCACTAAGGCCACACTCTTGGCTGGTGAAGGCAGGATTGCCCACAGATTGTTACAGCCGGCATGTTAAATTCAGCCTATGATTTATTTCAGAGCTACCTGTAAAGCAGGTGGATAGGAAAGGACAATGATGGGAAATCCTGGTTCATTCCTGTCTTCTCAGTAACAGGCTGAGTGTGAAGATTATGGGAATGAGAGGAAAAGTGGAGGATTCTTCCAGTAATTCTCTTATTTACACAGTGAGTCTCAAGTCCAGTGTCTCATGGTGCAGTCTCAGCTCTCACTCATCCCTTACCTGCTCTTTATTTATTCAGTTCCTGAAGTTAATTTTCTTATTAATGTGAACAGTTACAATTTAGAAAGTGTAATTTAATCTGCATCTGTTCCTCTTCACAGTCCCCAGTGCTGGAGAGAGAAACAAAGACCTACCGTATGCACTGTTGATTCTGTATTAAATAACCTGCTGTATGACTCTAGTGCTAAAACTTTGCTTTTGTGCTGTAGGATTTTAATGATTAATAACCAAGTGGCACTCTGGAGGATAGCACCAACTTAGGTTGCCATAGCCAACACACAAACAGAGGGACATATGAATATAATTTATTATAATAAAGCAGTTATAATAACCTGCAGCCACCCTGAAGGATGAGAAGGATAAGAGAAGGGAGAGGAAAATTTTCCTTTGGTGGATGGATACAAGGAAGACAGCCACATGTTTTTTGTCCATAATCCCATAAGTACTGTGAAGATGCTTTCCTAAAAGCAGTGTCCTCTGGTACCCTGCTCCAGTGGCCAGGCACCCAAAGGTTGCAGGGTAAAGTGGCATTTTGGAATAGTGCTCTGAACCAGCATCAGATTGGATGGTTTGCTCCAGGCTGCAATTGCTGCAGTTAAATTATTTCACGAAAAATTACCCCCCAAAATGCAAACTGCTATTGCAAGCTTAACTGAATTTTGGAAATGGGAAAGCATGGATGCTCAGCCAGGCTTGGCATTGATCCTTCTCCAAGCAAGAAACAACAACAACAACAAAAATAAAATTAAAATAAAATAAAAAATTAAAAAAAAAATAAAAAAAAAAAAAAAAAAAAAAAAAAAAAAAAAAAAAAAAAACCAGAAACCAAACCTTCACTAAAGCGGGCATAATAAAGCAGATGCAGAACACTTAAAAAACTTTTCTGTATATTGATTTCATGGTCTAGAAACCCTTCTTTCATCATGAATCTCTTCCAGGAGGAGTCCCAAGCCTGCAATTTTTCCCCTTCCACATTGTGGTGTCTGGGATGCAGCCAGGGGATGCCAGAGCTGGACAAGCAAGGGAGCAGAGTCTTGGGATGCTGCATAGATAAAGCAGACTAGAATTCAGCTTTTATTCTGACACAGGTATCACCTTCCTTAAAAGCTTAAAAGGAAAAAAAAAATGCAAATATCACTAAATAATGCAGGTGCAAAGAGGAAAAAAGCTTATCTGCTCTTCTCCCACAATTTGTGTACTCAGCTTTCTTGAAAGTGTCTCCATAGTGTGGCATTTTTCACTGTTAGATATGTTGGTGTTACCATTTAATTCATTACCCAAGGGCCTGTAGTGTAAAATACAATTTTCCTACTTGGATTCCAACCATACCTGCCATGCATAATAAAAGCCACACATTCATTTTGCAAAAATAAATCGAATTCCTTTCGGGGGCACGCTTTTATAGATGGCTGAATCTGCAGTGCTTCTGATTAGACTAGAATAGAAATGGAAAAGGGGGAAAAGAAAGGAAAAAAAATTATCCCTGTGGATATTTGTTCACAGTGCTTCTGGGAAGGAGGATTGCCTGCTTCTTTAAATAGAGCGTTACTTGTTAGCCATGTGGAGCGCACGGCGAAGTGTGAGACAATCGTGCTGCTGTTACAGACCAGAGAGAAATGTGGGCATGCAGATACGTTCTGCCTCGTTAGCGTGCTCCAAAGCAGCTTTGTGCAGCTGCCACGAGGTTTCCCTCCTCTTTGCTGGCTGATTTCAAGAGCTGCCCCGGCTTGGTGGGTTCAGGAAGGACAAGGCTTCTGACCTGAGTACCGCAGCCCCTCTCTGAGCACCACCAATCCTGACCCTGCCACCAGTGTTGACACGGGTGACATGAACAGCTCAGTGTGACCTGCCAGCTGGGGTGCTCACCCTGGAAAAATTGCTCAGGGGATCCTGGCTGACAACCTCACTTCAAGCTCCTACAGATGGGTCTGACAGCACAAGTACTTGTGAGTTCCTCGCAAGCGCCGTCATTGCCTAGAGAGTTATTAATGTATATTAGTGATTAATGGTCAATGGTTTGACTCAATGCTCTTAGAGGTCTTTTCCAACCTTAATGACTCCATGACTGCATCATTTATTATATCACCATTTGTTTATTTTGCCCTGAAAGTGGCACTCGGCACCACTGTTGTGACAGGCACGTGGAGGAACCGTGCAGTTCTGCACTTAATTTCCACACAATTAAATGGAATCTGTGGTTGCCCAGCACCTCAGAGGAGCAGGCACTAATTGCCCAGCAGTGGATGGAGCACTGAGAAGCACTGAGAGCAGGAAAGTTAGCTATGATGCCACCCAGAAGATTAAGAAGTTGTCATGCTTGCTCACAGTAAATCATTAGCCAACGCGTTTTATAAAATAATAACATACATTGCTCCCTGCAGTCTGTGCCTGCTTCTTCATGAAATGTAACACAAGTCTGTAACAGGGAACAGAAATGAGAAGTGCAAAGTGAGGGATGGGAGCACTGCAGTCCCTCTGTACTTGGCCTGCCCAGTACAGCAGCTTGAGAGCATAGAAAATCAGCAGGCTCCATATAAAGCTGCATATGCATGACTCGAGGCCAAGAGAAACCCCATATGTATCTCTAATATCTGCTAAAGGCTGCCATTCCCTCTGCCAGCACTTAATGGGAACCTCTCTGGGGTCAAGCAGAGCATGACTTGCATTCCCTGGGTTTCAGGCATGTCCCAAAATAATCTGACTGCAGAAAGGCTTTACCACTGCACAGGTTCCAGCAAAGGGCTCACATTCCTTGCCATATCTGCTGGTTTTTCATATCGCTGCACTGGTGCATGCATAACATACCAGCAAATGTTCATTTTGAACTCACTCACTAGTCCTCCTTCATGTTCTAATACCATGTGGGCTTCACTGTGGCTGTTTAACTCCAGTCAAATTAGAACCACGGCACTTAAGGAACACCAATTTTCAGAAGTGTGTGATTCAGCAAGAGAAGTAACTCCCCAGGACTCCTACTGTCTTATCAAGTGATTTTGAGATTATAGTGGCACAGTTAATTTTGGATGCCAAGCTCCTGATAGCTGAATAAATAGCTCAGTAAATAAGGACAGAATCTCATCAGTCATTCATTCAGATCCACAGTTGGGTTCAGCATGTGAATTAAAATTTGAGTTCTCATCCATCCTGTAGGGAAGGAAAACATTTGTGCAAAACACATTCACATATTCCATTAAGACTGTCCCAAAGTGGTTCAACCACAATCCAGACTTGTGGGTGCGCTTACACCTTGTGCCCACGAATAAAACTTTAACGCCAACCTCACAAGATAATTAACTTTACTTAAAAACCCAACAATAACAAGGAAATTTGGCAATGGTCAACTTTTTCTCTTGCCTTCTGTTCCTGATTAACTTTGCTGGAACATCTACAGGATCACGTGTGCGTTTTGCAGCTGTACCACCAGTGTTAAAGGAAGTTTTGTGTGTGCAATAAAGAAAGCAGCAATAGACCTCACAAGCTTGATCCTCATTCCCAGGCACTTCTGAATGTGATCTGACACTGGTGGAATTTCACAGGAGTATGGACAGCCCCTCAGGGGGATGACCACAGCCCATCTGAAGAACCTTGGGGAGAAGGAGTTTAGGCTCAGGTGAGGCTTATCTCCATTCTGTCTCTTTTGAAGGTGCCACAAAGCAGAGGGAGCAGAGGGAACTCTTCCCATACAGTCCTGCAGTCTCCTTTCTCAGCCTTTCTCTACCTTGCCCCATCTAGCTTGTCATTAAAACACCCATGTATAATGGGAGAACATTTAGTTAAGCTTGCTGGCACTTGAATTAACAGAGTCCCTTCACAACACCAAATCAGACAACATTTCCAGGGTGATATATTGAAAATCTTGTGAGAACACAGGCAGAAGCACTAATTGTGTGTATATCATTAACTCCAAGCTGATAAAACATTAGCTGCTTAACTCCTGCCAAATGCACCAGGCACCTCTTCCAACAGTGTTTTACTGTCTGAATGTTACCTGTCAGAAAATGAGAGAAC
The DNA here is from genome assembly GCF_009819655.1 of Sylvia atricapilla. Taxonomy (NCBI): domain Eukaryota; kingdom Metazoa; phylum Chordata; class Aves; order Passeriformes; family Sylviidae; genus Sylvia; species Sylvia atricapilla. The sequence goes on from NC_089143.1 coordinate 67,440,243, forward strand.
TCTGCCTTTGCTTAAATCACTTCACAATTTGTGGAGTTGGGACTTCAGAATTTTTGTAGTCATTACATGACTTGAAATGAAGAAGGAATCCTTTCAAGCAAAATGCAACATTTCAGAAGTTGGGTTATTTTTTGTCTTCCTAAATTATTATTAGAATTTACTGCCTTTTTTTTTTTTTTTTTTTTTTTTTAATCAAACGTTTTTGGCCCTTTCAAACTCCTTAGTTTCAGAAAGGCTGAGGAAGAGGAGCAAATGCCCCAGTGCGTGGTCTGGGGTGCCTGGCAAGGAGTTTTACAACAAAAGTTGGGGTACGTCTAAGGAGATGTGTGATCCCACATGGAGTTCTTTGTTTTAAACCTCTCTCAGCTCTGTGCCACAGCAGCATTTCACCCTTGATTGTGCTACTGCTGCTGGTTTGATCACGGTATAATAGAAATTATTACATGCATATTTACATATGTATTGCAAATATACAATGCACGTATATTTGAGAGAGCTGAGACTGGATAAATGCATTCTCCCTGTGCATCTAAGCCATCCCATTCCGAATACACAAATCCCTTGAGTTTAGACTTAAGGAAATTAAATTCCACCCAGTGGGCATCACAGGCACCTAGACCCTTTTTGGTATCACACCTGATTCTTTGATTCAGGAGTTTCACTGAAAATATTTTCATTTTTAATTTCCCTAAGTGAACCTTGGTTTGGATAAGTAAGAATCTGGTGAGCAATCATACTTGCCCCACAGATGAGTAACATATACAATTCAATTCAAGCATGTAATTAATAGTCACTGCTTAAAGGCCTTATTTAATTTGATTTATAGCACATAAGCTTATTTTTCAGCCCCACTTGTTATCTAGCCCTAACAGTAACTCCTTCTTCCTCTGTCTTTCATTTGCTGCATACAAGAGTGTCCTGATTTTTGGGCCAAGTGGGGTTATTCCATGCCACCCCTGGCCTGCTCTGCTGTGGCTCCCTCTGGCATGATGGATATGCCCCAACTTCTTATGTGGCATGAAAAATACCCATTAGCTGCAAAAAAAAAAAAAAAAAAAAAAAAAAAAAAAAATCAAGTTATAGCGAAAAACCAAAAATAAGTAACTGGGAGTGGACTCCTGACTAAAAGTTTTCCCTCCCCGTCTTCAGCCAGCATCAAAGGCAGGACTTCTGCCAGCTGCTTCCTCCTCAAAACCCCCAAAAAATGAGCCTTATGCTGGGTAATGCTCTAAAAGCCTTTCTGCAGAACACACTTGCCTTGCTTGCAAGTGGCTGGGCAAGGCTTGGAGTTCCTCTAATTGTCATGGATAGATCAGCAAACCCTTTTGAAAGCCACATCAGCCCCATTTAATTACTTTGCTTCACACTTGGGTGCCTTTAACACAACAGTGCCTGCAAGGTGTTCTCCGTGCAGGCGGCTGCCTGGGAGAAGAGCAGCTGATTTAAAGGTTGGAGGGGAATAAAAAAACCCCAACAAAGATCCATTACGGTTTCCAAGGAAAGTAAAATGAAACGAAATGAGAACTAAAAACAATTGCCCTAGTAATCAGCATCATGATTAAGGAAATGGACCAAAGAGAGACCAAAAGATGCATCATAAATCTTGAGGATCAGCTCCCCACATGCTGCTCTATTACAGCTGGCTGCTCAGCACCTCATTAATACCATGCAGTTCAGATGCTGGAAAATGCCTCCTCATGATAACACTGATAAGCCATTATTCCTGTGTGGAAAGAAGAGTCTCACTCTTCATCTGGCAGCATTTTTGAAAATATTTCTCAAAGTCCAACATAAAGCCCCTCACTTTGCCAAGTGTGCCCAGGCAATTTGCATGACTCTTAGAAAGGGTAAAACCAGAACACCTGAGAGCTCTTTCCTGAGGCCACATCCACCACTGCTTTTTCAAGAGAAATGAGGCCAAGCTTTTGGCAATAAAAAGTTTCCCAAGGAAGGGTGTCAATGAATACCCACTGGCCAGGCCCACTGGGATGGTGTTGGCTGGCCAGAAATGCACTTGATGCTTGTACAGTTCAGTTTTTAGGTCCAAAATTATATTTTCTGATATGTAGGCAAATATTAGAGGCTTTTAAAAATACATATATGAGGAAATATATATAATATTATAATTATATTTATATTGTATATAACTAATTATATAAAATACAGTCCACATTAAGCAACCAATTATACTATCTTTCTCCTCTTCTTAGCCATTAACTTGTCACATGGCTTCTTCCTCCTTTTTAAGTACTTGTCTCAAAACATTATTTTAAGTGAAAACATGCTGATGTTGCTGGTCTAGATATTGGCACAAAAGAGTTGGTACTGGGTTCTATTTTCATTTTCTCCAGAGTTCTCCTGAGTTCCTGTGTATATTATTAATCCCAGAGTTTTACTGATGAAGAAGTGACTTTTGTATATATGCATACATAATATACTTGCTTTTTTTTTTTCCCCCAGCATGGTGAAGAGCCAAAACACATAAAATAATATTAGCATTGATCAGCATTAATTTTGCCAGCAGTTACATTTTCCAAATTCTGTTCTCCACCTTATAATAACATTCTCAAATTTTAAGGCACAAGACTCAAATTGCTACTTAAACTGACATCAAAATGTAGCAATTACTCGTTTTAAGGAAATAAGTGTGTGGGAAAAGAAGAAGGCTTGTGTCGTTTCTAGGGCTGTTTCCATATAAATCAGTTTTTCCACTATCAGAAATGTTTCTTCACAAGAGAAAGGAGAGAGAGCTTGGTCCCTTCATGAGAAAATGGACCCAAACACCATAACTGCCTGTCCTAGGCTTATTTATTTCTGTATGAACAGAAATATTTCTCTCTAGAAAATGGTCTTGCATGAGGCACAATTAAAAAAATAATATTAATAACTATCAGAGCAATAGGAAGATTTTAAACTATTATTTTATGCTCTCACCTTACTGCATTTTCAATTTTTCATTTTAGCACTACTGTTTTGCAGAGTTAACATCATAAAGGATTCTCTCTTCCTATATGTGATTTTTGAAAAATCCATTTCATCCTTAAAATATGCATTTTAGCAGTGCTATTGATATCAATAGCAGTAGCTATTGATTGTAATTTCATTTAATGGAATTATTATGCACTCTAATTATTACCTAGCGATTAAACTTACTTCTTTTAGTTCCTAGCTCATGGAGACCATAAACGTTACTGTGGTTATAAACAAAATATAGTGCTGCACTTTGAGGGATGACCTTCCTTGCTGGTGAGTTCATTTCTTGGTTGGTTTATTGAAACTGAAAAGAGGGCTAAAAAAGGGAAGGGATACTTCAAATCCATCCAGAAGAGCTGATGGATATGAAGTAAAGAGATCATGATTTCAAGGTGAGATCAAACCCAGATGTCAACTCACTGCGGAAATATTTTCATGGCTGCAATTTTGCTTCAGATCCCAGAAATAGCAAAGGCGTAGAAAGGCTGGAGTATGTCTAGAAAACATGCTTCCCCCTCTTCCATCTGTCATCCCAGCCACCTCCACCAGAGAATCCTTAGCCTGACTCCACAACACCTGCTTCTTTGGATCCAGCCTCATCCTGCCTGCTCAACAGCAGAGGATGGCACACGCCTGGGATTCAATAGGCACTTGGCACAGCCTCCTCATCGCTCCTGGGAAGAGATCCATGTGCTCCCAGGCATTTCTGGGTGTTCCGTGCCTCTTGAGTCAGCAACACATACGGTCAGCCCCAAGGAATTCTTGGCAGGAGGGAAGCGTGGATCACAAGCTGTGAGCTGTGCCTGTGTCCAAGAGCAGCTGGGCCTGGCTGCTCCCTGAGCTGGGGACTGGGCTCCCAGTGTGTGTGGGTGTGAGGGGGGAAGAGAGCCCAGGGGAAAACCAAACAAAACAGCATAAAAAAAGTCTTGGCTGGAACATCACTCCATAGGTAGGGTTTTGTTGATTGCATGTGATGATCACTGGATTTCTTCTTCACAGAAAATGTTTTCCTTGGTGCCAGCCCATCACATGGCTCCATCTGTGAGTTCACATTAGACCACAGGAGTGGGCATGAAGGAAAAAAAAGTGATGGGCTATTTTCACAGTGTGTCGCCCCAGCTCTTCCCCTCAGCATTTCTCTGCAGTTTCATATTCCCACTGCCTCTAGAGCCTTCTCATGAATTGTCTCTTATTTTTTGTTTATTTACCCAAAGATGCCTTTACATTCCCACAGGCCTGAGCTGCATTGACTGCAATTTCTGTTAGTTGTTGCACAGCACTAGGAAATCCATGGAACACTCTTCAGCATGGCAAGAAGCAGATGAAAAATGACTGTGTGAGAGAGGGGGGGGAAAGGTCAAAGTGCTGAACATTATCCTGAAAAAAACATTGTTTTCTTAATAAATATGTTGTTTGCCAAGGGTGGCAGACCCTGGAGTATCCACATTGTGGGAAATCTTTCTGCTGTCAAAAGCACAGTGATGCTTTGCCACGTGGACAAAAAAATACCCACCCAAGGATCATCTCAGGGCCAAATCCTTTCCCACTAAGTCAATAACAAGTGAGAGCTTTTAAGGATATTTTTTCAGGCTGAGAGCAGCTCTTGGATGGACTCACAGGAATGCTGGTCACATTTTTATCTGTGTATTCAGAGAAGAATGTCTGTCTTATGGGAAACTTGTTTAAAGCGGGAGATAAAAGGCTGCAGGAAGAGTTCCCTTGCAGGGAAAGGAGATCACAAAACAGCAGATGGACATCATCCATTCCTGCTGGGGTGGCACCAGTACCACAAATAGGTTTGCAGTATCACAGGGAGAAGGTGATGACAGCAGAGTGTTGATTACCCAGCAGACATTTCCTTTATAATAGAAACAATTGTCCCCAAAATCGTTGCACTATTGTGATTATTCAAGGTGATGCTGACTGAAAATAAAAAGGGATTTTTCATTATAAACCCAGTTTTACATCCCCAGTCATCACAGCTGAAGCACCAGAGCCTTTAATGGTTTGTAAGTACCAAGATTAAAAGAAGCTGCTCACAGTGTGTCAGCACCTCTGCAAAGTCTCTCCTTACACAGTGGGAATTTTTTTCAAACTGTGAAGGAAGTACCAAAAACCCAAAACTAATAGGGCTCCATCAATACTAACATAATAAAGAGAGCTGCAAATTGGCAACTTTATCTCCCAAGTCACAACTCTATGGCCTTTACAAAATCAGGGCTTTGGGAAATTCTGTGTTTTAAAGAAGGTCCATCTCATCACCTACGCACAGAAGGGATGCATTATCCATTTCCATTGCTCCATCAAGCAAATATTGATATCCTAAAGTCAGGGATGAGTGAAATGCAGGACAGTGAGCTATATGATGTGGCACTCACCAGGCACAACAACCTTGCACATATGAAATGGGGTCGTGGTGAGAGCAAAGCCAACATCTCAGCTTTGTAAACTTACTCTCACCTCTGCTGAGGCACCAGAAGAAAGACCAGCCCTAGCTGGTGGCTTCAAAAAACAAGCAGTAATTGCTGTGCGTGAGAATGGTTGCTCAACCCCTTTAACATATGCACCAGACAGTACAAGCAGGCTTGGAAAGAGATTGGAAAATACAGCCTTTAGACTTTTGGGAAAAGATTCATTGAGTTTTGACAGCACAGAGAGATAATACAAACAGCCCAGAGGTCTGACTTGGAGACAAAATTAAATGAACACGATGTTGTTTGTCTGGTCCGCACCTGAGAACCAGTCTGGCCTGATCCCAGGTGAGTCAGATCCAGTGAGAACAGAGGATATTCCCTCAGCTCTCAGGCTGAGACTCTCCCTTGACCATCTGTGGCCAGCTCTGCAGTGCCATGACGAGGGCTGCCTGGATGTCAGCAGGGCCATCCCAAGCCCTGGGCCACCCTGGGCCAGTCTGATCCCAGGGAATGCAAGGAGAACTTGGGTTTCCCCCTCATATCCACCCCATCCTTTTCCCACAGGATCATGTTTTGATTTTGATTTACCATAAGGCTGGAGGGCTGCAGGTGAGTGTTTAGATGGGAAATGCAGCAGCACTATTTCTGTAATAGCATGCAAGGCACAGATGACCTCTTCTCTGCTTTTCTGTCAAAAAATGATAATATTATTTCTTCCCATTAAAATTTTCATCTGAGTGGAGTGCTTTAATATTTTTTAGCAATTCTCCTGAAAAAAGTCTTTTCTGTGTGCTCTCTGCAAATCTGCATATGTGACCCCTGTTAAGAAAACAAAGAAGTAACACTGACACCTCAGCACATGTCCTTCTTCCACCGTGAACAAAGGGCCAAGCACAAGGTGTTCTTGTCTTCTCTGTATTGAGATGTCACTGAAGTAGGATATATCCAAAATCATGGTTAGGTCCAAAATTTACAAGAAAGACACAATTGAGGAAGCTTGCAATTGCAAGCAGATTTTCTGAAGAATAAAAGTGCCTCCTGGAGGTGCTGCACCTGCCACCCCCACAGCGTGAGAAACATTCCTTCACTTGTCCAGAGCTGGAAATGTCTTACCCAGGCTTCCATCAATCCTCAATCCTTACAGTACTGAGCACTTCAGAGAGAATATCAACTACGCTTACCCCATTTGCTCCTGTTACCAGGATCTCTGGACCAATCAGAAAGAGTCAGGGCAGCTTGTGTTGGTCTTACACACCTCTTCTGCCAAAGAAATGACCTTTTATGGGCCTGTAAGGGCTAGTTGGGTATGAGAATTCATATCTGATAAAGACAAATCTCAGGAAAATATGGAAATACCTTATTTTTTAAAAAAATGCAGAATTATGCACATTATAACTGGAAAATTCACCAGACCTACTGTTTCCATTTGAAAGAGCAGCACTACAGAGACCAAAATGTATCCTCTGCTCTCCAGTAGGAAGAAAAACTTGTAAAAGCCTTTTTTCCTGCTACGCCACCCACCCATCAGTTTTATCTACCTGTAAAACCCAGTAACCATATAATTCCTCACAGCCTGTTCCTATATTACAGAAACAATGGTCCAGAACTGAATAATGGAGCAGTAATTTCACCCCAGCTCTTGGGTGCTGCCCATGAAGAGCCGTGATATCTGCTGTGAGTGAGCAGGATCTGGGCTGGGGCTCTGCCCTGTCTCTGCTCACAGAGACACTGATTAGGCATTCAGGAACTCAGATGCCTTTTTTCAGCCTGCTTTTCCTTATTTCTCACTGAACACTGCACATGAAAGAATGGAAGAGTGGCCAAGCACTGGCAGAGGCTGCCCAGGGATGGGCACCATCAGGTCACTATCTCTGGAGGCATTAAAAAGATGTGCAGATGTGGCTCTTGGGGATGTGGTTTGTTGGTGGGCTTGGCAATGCTGGGTTAATGACTGGAATCAATGATCTCGGAGATCTTTTCCAGCTTAAAAGATTCCATGATTCTTAGCTTTGGTGACAAGGAGAGTCCATGGGGTTAGGAGCAAAAGCTCTTGATCCATGAAAGAAGCAAACACTGACCAGGAGCAATTCCACACCAAACACGTCAAAGTTCCAAGAGCTAAAGAGCCAGCATGTGTCATTAATACCATTTTAAAGCATTTTTAATGGCACTAAAGCACCTTGACTAAAAAATAGAGTTTATATCCACAGATAAAATCAGCAGAACACAGGTACTTGTTAAAAGTATGGGATTGCTTTTATAAGCTATGGAGGAAATATCCTAATTAGCTGTGTGAGACTTAGGGCAGCAATAATTCAGGATGAATGAGGTTACAGGTGATGTTACAGAGGATAGAGGCAGGGGTTTGTGTTCTTGGAGCATCTAGTACCAGAGTTTTACATTTGGAGCAGTTGTGGGAAAATTATGGCAAATGAGGGGAAAACTGATGAAAAATGTTGCTGTACAAGACCAGTTTGGACACCAAAAAAAAAAGGAAAATTTCACAATTAAAAAAAAAAAAAAAAGAGCAACTCTAAATGAGATACATATACCCACATGCTGTGAATAAAACCACAAAAACATATAGGCACTGTTTGTTATACACACTGCTTTCTTAGGGAAAACTCCTTGGAGAACCATCTGTTGCCTGAGTTCCAATGGTGATCGGGCTGAGATCTCATCAGTGGCAATAAATCCACCCTCATATACATCCAGTCTTGTCACTGAGCAGAGGATTATGGTGACTAATGGCTCTCGGGTTAGCATTCAGCTCCAAGCGGACAGGTAGTTTGTATTCTGCATCAGATCTGTGTCTCACTAGAAAAACAGTTTTCAGGCACACATTTTTCCATGCAACAAAGATCATTCAACATCTTTTGTCCTGAAATATTCCAGAAAATTTCACAGATTTCATAAAATGCGTGCACTGAATGTGGTTAAGTTACACTGTAGCAAATCCACAGTTACTCCATTGATTTTGGTAAAATTAAACACATCTGCAGCATGTACACATACTCTGCAGCTTTTATGCTTTTCACTGCAGCGTAATGTGAGGGTTTTGCACATAATTTCTTTAAGGGAATTCTTATGCATGCCATAAATCTTCCTCATAAACATGTTTTCAGTGGACCAAGTCCACAGTTAATTGATATACATGCCAGCATCCATGCTAACTTTTCTGAGAAATATGTACAGGGGTTTTATTAGTAAAATATTACAGGAATAACTCAGCCCAGGTACTTGAAGAATTTACTAAAATCACATAAAATGTATTTTGTTTCCTTCAGATCCACAAGACCTGATCTGTAGCTAGTTATGTCCATGGGATTTTTTTCCATGGGCTGTCCCTCAGTGCAGTGCAGTTGCAGTAGCTCAAGGCACTGACCTCAGCAGTAAAACAGTCTCAAGATCCTCTTCTCTCTCTGACTCTCTTTTTTATTTCTATTTACTCCCATCTTCAGACTTCCACTGGTGACCCCATCACTGCTGGGTAAATATCTGTGGCTCGGGAGCAATTCTCACTGAAGAGGTTTTGGCTGCTGCAGCTGGCACAGCGAGGGAGCGTGGCTGGAATTCCAGCCTTATGGGATGGTTATCCAAACCTCTGCACAACAGCTGCCCAGCAAAGTCACACCTGAGCAGCCTAGTGCCCTGCCTCTGGATGGAAGGAGCCAGCAAAACAGAGTGAGCCAGAGCAGGCAGGAGAAGAGGGGTCTGTCAGGAGGGAATTGCTGGTGGATGCTGGGTGGGGAAGGGAGCCTGCTGGTCACAGTCTCCTGGCTGAGGACACCAGATGCACGACTGCCAGGAGCCTATTAAATACTGAAGAGCCAGCATTCAGCAGGCAGGGGGAAAAGCAACAAATCGACTCATTTCGTCTCTCTGAGGAGAAAGGTTCTGTGATATGGTTCGTGAAAAACAACGCGCTGTTCCCTGCTCCCATTTCCAGCCCAGGAAAGTCACAGAAGAGGCTGTGCTGTGAGCCTGGAGCCAGGAGAGCCCGGTGAGGGTATTGATCCCCCTGTGCTGGGTGTCACTGACATCCCCAGCTCCTCACAGATTGCTTCTGGCAGCTCCACTGATGCTGAGCTCTTGCTGCATGCAAACAAAAGCATTAACATTCATTTGAGGGCTGTAAGAGACCTGTTAGTGCCACAACATCTGCATGGCAAACAAGGCCCGTGGAGAAAAGGACACTCAGAGGTGACCTTATCACTCTCTACAACTCCCTGAAAGGTGGTTTTTACTCAGGTGAGGATTGGTCTCCTTCTCCGGGCAGCAACTGACAGAGCAAGAGGACACAGTCTCAGGCTGTGCTAAGGGAAATACAAGTTGGATATTAGAAAAAGCTTTTTACAAAAAGAGTGATAAAGCACTGGAATTGTCTGCCTGGTGTGTGCCTGGTGGTGGAGTCACCACCCCTGGATGTGTCCTAGGAAAGACTGGATGTGGCACTCAGTGCCATGGTCTTGTTGAGGTGTTAGGGCTGAGTTGGACTTGATGATCTTGGAGGTCTTTTCCAAGCCAGTGATTCTGTGATATCCTTTTGGGTTTTCTTCCTCTCCAAAGCATGCTGTGGAGAACAAGAATATTTCAAACTCCACCCCACAGTCATGCTTTATCCCCTTGGATTTCTAAGGAAATCTCTGCTGTGATTAGACCTTGGGAAGGTTCACGACCCAGTGCAGGAGGAATGTTTCATTCCAAGTCGTTCGGCCAAGCTTTTCATTTTTCTAGAAGCAACGTATTTCATTGCTGGCTGGGCAGAAAGTGAATTATAAAATGTAACTATAATATGCTGATAACAAAGGTTAAAGTTGTTATCAAATTTCACCACCTAATAATAGTCAGTTTTACAAAAGTGCAATAAATAGTCAGTGCTGTTTTACTGGATATGTTTTGTTCTTAACACTAGGAGAGTAATTTCTTTTTTAACATAAACTAGAATTTAATTGAAACCATACTGCAGCTCATACTCGTCACACAGGTTAACGTGGTTTTCCTCTGCTTTCAAACTTAAAATTTACAAAATGTTTCTTCCTTTTTTGGTACCTGCAATCTCACATTCACTCACAGGGGTTTGCTACTTTCTGTGCACCTGAATGACAGACTTTTCTTTTTTTTCACCAAACCTTTGTGCACTACCTTGTACCCTTCAAGTCAAAATCAATGTTTTGTATCCTCCTGGGGTTTTTTTCTGTCCATGAGTAACAATAATCAACAACCTCTATTCCTGGGTCAGGCCCCTTTGAAACTGCACTTCAAAAGCTCCCTGTTCTCTTTAAATGCCCTTTTGTCCTTCTTAAATGACTCTCAAATTTTAAACATTTTTTTCTTTCTGCAGAAAGGAAAAACTTGATTTTCTTCACTTAGCTCTGCCAAAAGTATTTCCAATATGGCTAGATAACCTCTGTGGCAGTGAAGCTTGATTACTTCCCATAACCATTTTCATTTCTGAGAAGGTTAGAGCTAAGACCCAGCTAACCTACCAGGATCCAGGGGAGAAGGGGAGCTCATCACCAGGTACAAGGCCAGGCTGGATGAGGCTCTAAGCAACCTTCCCTAGTGGAAGGTGTTCATGGCCGTGGCAGGTTGTAGGAACAAGATGGTCTTTAAGGTCCCTTCCAACCCAAACCTTTCTATGCTTCAGGTACCCCCACCTCTGTCTCCCACTCTGTCCAGGATTGATGTGACACACACCCACCAATCTTCAAAGAAAGGAGAAATCATTTTTTGCACTGAACAGAGCAGACATCCTGCTGCAAAAAAAGACATTTGCCAGCTGACCTGGCTCCCCTCTATTCCCTTTATGATGATCCTTTTACAGTGGGTCAGAAACCAATTCTCTCCAATCCTGGCTTTAAAGAGCCAGCTTGTCTCTGTGCAGGAGACTCCCTGCAGGGACCCACCGGGGAGGAATTTCTGTGTCTTGTTCACAGCAGCCAGCAGCAGGGACATCAGCAACAAGCCCACAGCCTACGTGCTTGATTGAAAGCTGTGACCTGTTTGCTAAGGCCACAGCAATTACAATTTTAATTAACCTCTGCACTTTCTGCAACCAACAGGTAACTTATTTCACTTATTGACAGAATTAACCAGCTCTCACTCCCATCATAAACCCCCAAAACAACCCCCTTCCCACCACCTGATTTAGAGGCAGGACACATAGGGAGGGTAGGAAATGAGTAACTTAATTACTCCTCCCTCCCAAGCTTGTAGCTCCTGGTTTTACATGCTAACAACTTCCAGACTGCTCCCTTCCCTTTACTGAATGAAGACTGAGTGTTATAAATCCTTTGCCATCTCTCAAATCCATGCCACATTCACGCACTTTCAGCCATCAAAATACAAAAGGCTATCAGAGACTTTTTGTGGGCACCTAATCCAGCCCACGCTAAAATAAATTAGAATTTTCCAGTCATTTCTGATGGAGGTAGGATCAGACCTCCTGGAGTGTAAAAATTACAATTTTCATGCTCAGATAGTTCTAAAATAGAGGATTTGCTTCAGCTTTGGAAAATGATACAGCCATAGACTGAAAAAAATGAAATTGTTATGTAGATAGTCAGATATGGGACACTTGATAGTTAAATAAAAGTCCTCTTCAAATTTTTGCACATCTTTCACTGCAAACAGCTAAATAAGCCATTAAGGTAATATCTGCTGGTGCATTTCAGGGAAAATAATTTGGTTTTGGGGGGTCACAGTTAATAAACAAACCAAAACAGGTGACACTTGTAACTACATCCTATTATTGCTCTTTTCTGCCACTCTCTGGATTGCTTTTTGTCTTCCCTCTGAACGGATCTCAATATTTCTGCCCTGATGGTTGCAAATCAGAGTTGTATCCTGGAGAGAGACAGTTCCTGGCGGTCCATCCCCGTGAGGAGGGGAGATGGACAGAGATAACATGTTATCTTGTCTTCCACAGGTGGAAAAGGAACTCCAGTTCTGGGCTGGGCTACCCCACACAAACAGGGAAGAAGGAGATGCTGGGAACTCCAGAACTGGTGTCCAGCACACCAGAAGTTTTTATTGGGTCCTCCTATTCTCTCTCTTTTCCCAGGGCCACCCAGTTATTCATTCTTAGCTCTGGTTCACTTTCACAAATATTTAAGCTGTCTGAGGGGCTCTTGCACCAACAGAGAGCACATGTGACCCTTGGAAGTAGCTGGGACCTAGGAAAGGATGAGGGGGACGGTGTGAGGAAGAGAACATCAAGCCTTCCATTACAAGGCTGATGAGAGTTTCCTGACAAAAGCAAAAGTTTCTTAATCATTCTTCAAGGTTAAGAGGTTTGTGCTGTATTCCCATGTGCCCTGACCTTCTCTAGTTAGCATGCTCTTGGTATTCCACTTCTGAAATATGAATAAGCTATTCATTATCATCACAGCCATTATTCTTCTGCAAGCCACCACAAAGGAGAAAAGTTGCTTCTTTTCACAGGAGACAAGGTCAATCTACTCTATCAGTCGACTAAGCCTGAATAATGTATAAACTGTTTTTCACGGGAGGCTCTCGCAGCTGAGCAGGAGATAAGCAATGCATATCCATAAGGATGGACAGCCAGGAAAGATAATCTCCTGTTTGGAAATATTTTTACTGTGAGGTATTTGCTACATCTGCTACAGCATCATCTATATGAGTGAGCCTCTGCAGACAGAAACTCAATTCTGTTATCTTTTTACTACAATCCCCTCTCTTTAATAAGGTGGGAGTTGTGGTGCAGTTCATGCATGACATTGAAGATAGAGGAAGGGGGATTTCAGAGCAGGAAATATTTATTTTATTATTCTTATGGTTGGTATCGGCAATATCTGTATTCACTGCCCAGGTGTAGTCAGGTGAAGCTTTTAGGAAAGGCAGAAACTTTCATTAGGCCAGCTAAAACACTTTTAAGAAACCCAGAAGAACTTCTGGACACAGGAGCCTCTCTAGAGGTTAGAAAAAAAATGGCCCGATTTTGTTCATGTTTCTCCTTAGTCCTGAGGAAGGGTTTGTGTGCCAAAGAAGCTTCCCTGGTTTTTGCAGCTGTATCACTTCATTCAAAATACTCTCTCACCTCTCCTTTCAAACTGTCTCAATATATCCTTAGGGTATCATGACACAACAACATTACTGTTAATTACATTAACTCATCTCACATAATGAGAATTAATGAGAGCTCTGCCATTGTGAAAACAGTCAAGAGTGCAGCACAGCACTAAAGACATTCTTAGCATTTTTCTACTTGTTTGATGCTATTTCTATTACATTTATTAACTTAATTGTGGGACACACAGATGGAGCACACACATACAATACAAACAGAGATATCACTTTTCTCTGCCTCTGGTGATGAAGTTACAACTTCATACAATATGAATATGTGAAGTACAAGGATTGCAGTTTCAAGGGGTTCATTTTCTTCCTGTTTTCTCTGTTTATCTGCCTAAAACCGATATACAAACTTCAACTTTTTTTGATTTTCACAGACATATATTGCCATAAAGCCTCAATCCATTACCAATGGAAATCAAGGACAAACGTGAGTTGACTGAATTACTTCATTCCTCAGTGAATAGCAACGAGTGACTAAGGAAAACCTGATGCCACCAGAACTGCTGGTGTCCTGATATCTCTGCAGTTTGGGATGATGAGTTTGAGGTCAGCAGAAGGTAAAATCCTCAAAGGCCATACAACTCGTAAGCCCACTTGAAGGGTTTGTTTAGATCTTCCCCGAAATTCCACTGTTATCCAAATGCTTATCCCACAGCTTACACTCAGTCTAAGTGCTGCCCTAAAACCATCAGGAGTGATTTCACAGGAGCTGCTGTAAATGATGAAAAATTGTAATTACTGCCCGTGTGGATGATAATAATAGATCAGATTTTTTTTCTTGGAGTGTTTTAGGTCAGATTTACTAACTCCATTTAACAACTATCTCACGATAAGGCTGCTCAAGAGTCCAGGAGAGGGAGGGCTGTGGGATGTGTGTGAAAACAAGAAGAGCCCCCTGTTTCCACAGTCTTATTCATTTCAGGTTATTCCTGCACTAATAATGAAACTACTGGGAAAAATAAAAGTCTAAAAGAAGCAAAGTGGTTATGGAATACCTGTGGTGGAAAAGACAGGAGAACCAGTGGGTCAAAAATAGAGTAGAACCAGTTCTTTAAGTTTTGCCTAAAAAGTTGCTCCAAAAGGGATGCTGCTTTCTGCAGTGTTAATTATCTGAGCTTACAAGGTCCTGACTTGCCTTCAAGGAGGAAACGAAGACTCTGCTTTCCTGATAAGTCAGCTGACACTATTTAAGCAGCAAAATCAAGGCATTTAACCTTGACTTAAGTTATATGAAGTAAAATGTGATTTTATATCTACCCATACATTACATCTATCACTTTTCATACTGATACATTTCTTATTAATTGTATTAGTAGAAACTTAAGACAATAACTTAATCTCCTTTTTAGAAGTTGAGTAAAACAAATTGCTTTTTTCAGGCCCACAGGAAACCATGAAAAAAATTTCTGTTCAGCTGAACTACGTTTTAAAAAAAGATTTTTAATTTTGTCCATAGAAGAACAAGTTCTTCAGACAGTTTTTATAAGAGTGTGTGTAGGAATATTTATGGGAGATTTGGTGTATTATATTATCAGCCTTGTCTATCTGGGCTGCAATGAATAAGTCAAGAGTTATGTTGGGTATTTCCATGGTCTGAGTGGTCAAACATCCTGACCAAGAAACTTGCTAGATGTCCTGATGCTCTTGTAATCCAGAAGGTCTTTTCCACAGAAAACAGATGTCCTCAGCAGAAGGAGAATAGAGCTGGGTGGTGATTCTGAACAGAGTCAGAAGTCAGAGTCAGACACACTGGAGTTTTACTGTAGAACTTTGGAAATAGTTATTTTCTGTTTTTCACTGGGAAAAAATGCACTTTTTTTTTTTTCCTAATTAACTCTGCCCTGTTTGGATAATTATATTCTAAATTAAAAAGAGGATTAGTGCTTTGATCAGCTGTCATTTAATCCCTACCTACAGCATCTCAAGCACTGTTTTCTCCTAAATCTCACAGGAGTTTTTACTGACTTGAAGTGACTCAATAAATTCTTGAGGAGGCGTCAGGCCATCAATACTGGAGGTTTCAATACACTGATTTTTATTTAGTATATGCCCAAATGGTTCCTGAACAGAGATAAAGCCATGCTTGGTTACATAAGAACTGAAGCACATGATAAGGAGAGCAGATGTTTCTGTGACCAGGGCTCAAAGCCCTAATTGCCAGATGGCATGTTTTTTTCCTTAATCTGCTGGAGATATCAATTTGCCAGGCTGAAATGTAGAGTTCCTTTGAACCCTGGGAATATTGGGTGTGTAGTTCATCACTTCCTATGGAGTGAAATGCTAATTATAAACAGCGTTCCTCGTTATCCGTGAAACACGGCTGGTTTAAATACTTGCTAATCTGAGACCCCAAATCCAGACTCAGGAATGACAACATCCAGGTTTTCCTCCACTATGTGGAGATAGATTCCAGAGCTCAAATCACCTAGGTATTAGAGGCAGCAGCACTCTCTCTTTTCTGGTGAGGAAAGAGCTTGAAATGCTGTGGCAGGTACTCGGTTGACCTGCCACATTTATATTTGCCAGCATCCCCAGCAGTTTGCTATGGATGCAAAACTGCCGTTGTTACTTTGGGCATAAACTCTTCTGGGTTTCAACACAATAGAAACTTGAGAATGGTATCTGTACACAACTTGAGCACAGAAAACCCTGCTGAAAAAGTTTAAATGTGTATTATTAGCTTGACTAGGACAAAGAAAATATTATCCAGCAGCTGAGATAGGAACAGAAACTGTGAGAGCCACTGCTGAGGGTAAAATCCTGCACAAAATGACCAAGGCTTTTAGGGCAGGATTAGCAAGCCAGCTTCTTCCCAGCATCTATTATAAATACATGGATGGGCATTTGTTGCTACAAATTATATGCTTAGAGACACTATACAGCAGTCTATAATCTGGAACAAAACATAATGTGGGAAAGGACATGCAAAAATGCTGTAAGTAGCTGCATGCCAATTTATAGATGTTTACAAGCCTGGAAAATTGCTGTTCAATGCATCATAGTGTACACAGGTGTATTGGAATAATTTACTCTCCAAAACCCAACAGAAATTCAGTCATGTCATTCTCCCTCCCCCCATATTTATATCATTACAAAATATTAGTAAAGAATTCACTAAGGTTAATTGAAGACACCCTTTACATCTTCAGGGAAGGAATTGCCAACAGCAGTTTCAATTAATTTTGCAGAAACAGACATTTTATGACAGATTTCTCATGTCCAGCAGGGAATTTCTGTACAATGAGAGCACCAAACCAGACCAGGTATCTATCAGGACCTGCAGGCTGCCCTAAGTCAGGCAGAGAAATGCCTTGGGCACTCACTTGATTAGCAGAGAAATAACGGGATTTTATGGGGAGAGTCTCTCTTTTGCTTAGAGAATTCCAGGCAGGGCCAGAACCCAGTCAGCTGTCAAAATTTGTGTTTTTATAAAAAACCAGTGGAAAAACCACACTCACTTCCTTACTCTTCTAGCCCTGATCCTTTCCCCATCTCTCCCATGACTACCTTGCTGGCCAGGCTGTGGGCTGTCTCTTTCACACCTATTGAATATTTAACCATTTTAGCAAAGCTCCAGCAAGACTTAAAGAGGGAAAGCTAGTGACTCGCCCCGAGGGCCAGCAATTAGAGCACTGTCTGGTATGGCACAAAGGAGACAGTTGTTTCTAGCCCAGGGAATGTCTAATAATAGTTTATAAAGCAGAGCATTGATCTCAGCTTGGACTGTGAGAGTCGATGAGAGAATTCATAATCCAATAGAAGCAACATTCTTATTTCTAAGACTAAAGCAGAGCACAAGCTCAGCTTTATTTCGTATCAGTCTCTTCATCCTCTTGCATGGCTGGTTCTGCAGGAGGTAGTTGAAGAGCCAGCCATGGCATCACACAAAAATACACGGAAATCCATACACCCACCAGCACGTATGGCTTCATAAAGCCCAGCCTTTCTCTAGAGGACATTTGTCATACTTAACTGGGAGAGATAAATTTTATTATTTCTGTCAGGTTTTTCGCAGAAACCAGGACGTTATTCAAACAGTAGTCTGGGTTTATAGCCCTCAGGAAATGGTCAGTTAGGCATTTATGGATGATCATCCTGGCATGCCACATTACTTCATGAAGTAGCCTGGTTATCACTTGTACCTCATACCACTCCCTCCTTTCTTTGCTATATGTTTTAACCCAAAGAAAAATAAATTTCTATTGATTGAGAAAACTTAGCTGATGCTCTAACATGAAATTCAACATCCTGTACAAACATTTCATCGATCTGAACACTCATCTTACAGCATTTTTTATTTTAGCACTCGGTGCTATTATTCTTGTTTCACTTCATGTGTGTTTCCTTCCTGAGTGTTGTGCTCTTTATTCCTATACAGCTTATGTTATTTAAGTAATACAGGAAAGGAAATAACAATTAAAATTTTCAGAAAGAACTAATAGGAATGGATTGGTCCTAACAGACAAATCCTGACAGTCCCAATAACTCTCAGATTTCCTGCAGGGTACACTGCAGGAAAAGTAAAATGCTCAGTAAAGGGGAATAAATGAGTTTGTCTTGGCACAGCACAACTCCATGAGTCACCTTTCCAATGAAAAAGAAGCTAAACTTTTAGCGCATTTAACAAGGCAAGTGACTGATTCCTGTACTGTATATAGAAATGAATTTGGGACATCAAAATAGCATTTTCTCTTTCATTTCCTTCACCTTCTGCTCCCTGTGAAGCCTTGTCAAGACAGCCAGTGGCCTTCATCTCAAGGAACATATGATTCCAATCTCCAACTGTGTTTATGGAATACTTTCATTTTTGGAGCATCTTTCTCAGAGTAGTAGCTCTTCTGTGGACTGAATCTAAACTTTGGTCCTAGTGTGACTTTTCATTTTGGCAATAATAGAACAGAGTTATATATTCACAGAAGGATTTGGGTTGGAAAGGAACTTAAGACCATCCAGTTCCAATCCACCTGCCATGGGCAGGGATATCTTCCACTAGACCAGGTTGCTGTAAGCCCTGTCCATCCTGGCCTTGAACACTTCCAAAGATGGGACATCCTCAGCTTTTCTTGGCAACCTGTGCTAGGGCCATCCTCACAGAAAATATTGTCTTCTACCCCTTGCCCTATCTCTATGTGACCTTGTGGACAGTCCTTCCACCCTCTGTACCCTTCACACCCATTACAGAGGTGCTGAGTCTCGTCCCTGGTCTTCCCCTTTGTTGCTTTATCCTCAAAAGTAGCTTTACTCTGGGTTTTAAACAGAATTGTTGTGTTCAGTGTGGATAGACTGTAAATCTCCTTCACACTCGTCTACCAGCCTGCCTCAGTTCTTTCACCTGCAAAATCCCTGTGACTTCCCACTCCTTTGGATTCCAGTGATGAAATCACCCAGCTGGGTGAAAACACAAATGCCTGCACGTCCTGGCCTGAGTTCTCTTTTGGGACGCCCCTCCTCAGCTCTTTAGCTGGAAGACTGGATTCTCCATAAATCTGGCAGGCCTTGGCCTTTTCACAAGGAGGTGTTTCAGAAGTGGGAAGAATTGCCAGGCACAGCCAAAAGCTGAGGGTGTGATGGCACTGAGTGTGCTGCTAGAGCCACTCAAAGGAGAAGTGCAAGGACTGGTCAGACCTCCTGAGCCCTGAAACACTTTTGGGAGCGATACAGGAATCAATGGATAACAAACCTGGGCATTGCCTAGAAAAAGGTTTAAAACAAGGGAAGTTAGAAACAAGGAGAGGAAAGCAAACAACATAAGTAACCTTTAATCAGACTATGTCTAACTCTTCTGATACCATTGTTTCATTTCATTTCATTTTCTGGAAAACGCCACAAAATGAGGCTGATCAGCAAAAGTAGAACTTTGCACTTCTTCTGGAGGAGTATTTGAAATCAGAAGCAACTTCAAAAAGGAGGGTTAAAGTCCACTTTCACTTCTGTTTGTCATTGAAGATATAGTGGAGGTTCAAATCTGAGCTGGTCTCACACATCAGGTTTAAACCTGCAATTAGGGGAACCAAGCTGAATTTGGCATTCCTGGAATGACTATTGTGTCAAGCTAAATGCTTTCATGTTGTGTTTGAAGTGTCAATATTTAAAAAAAAAAAAAAAGGCAACAACCAAAAAACCCAGAAAAACAACAAACAACCCAAACCCAACAGTCAGCATGTTCCCAACCCCTTTTGCTGAAGAAACACAAGCACAAAAAGGGCACAGAAATATATGGATCAAAGAAAAAACATGTACTCATCTATTTCCCATCAGCTGCATGCTCTCATGCTTGAATATTAGGCAGGAAATATTCATTTTCTTAAATTCACATTTTATTTTATATTATTTCCAAAAGCATCCTGTGAAGAAATGAGCATGGCAGAAGGGGAGCTTGAAAGTCAGTAAGTCAGTCTCCTTTTGACTAATGCAGGGATTTGCCTTAAGATACAGAAAGCCAAATTTGAAGTCCACCTTCCAAATCAGGGAGAGCGTGGATGGGAAGCTATCTGGAGTGAGCCAACAGGTGCAATTCCATGAGATTGCCTATCAGATTTTCTTCCCAATATGTTGGTCATTTCTCTGTCTCTTCCACTGCTATCAAAACCCTTTGATTCATATTTCAGCAGAGCCCTACAGGATCAAGGGAAAAGGGACTTGACTCTTCACACCAGCAGGGAATGGGATTACAGGGCAGGCCCAGGGTCTGCTGTGAACAGATTCCATCAAGGATGTGGGCTGTGAAGAGATATGCATGAGCCATGGGAGCCTCTGCAAGCTCGGGAATAACAAAAGTATTAAGAACCTGTTTGGGTTTGCCAAGAGAGATTCTCAAATTTTGGTACATATAAGACAGCAGTGAACATCCTGACCCATCATTTCTCTGGCTACATTCACTCTGACACTAATGGCACCATGATTTCATTCCTAGACTTCACAGCAAGAGGAAAGCAAGAAAAAGGATGACTGTTCCCCATCTGCAGACACTCATCTTTTTATAATAGCTTCATTCATCTTTCTGCAGAGGTCATCTGGTTTGTGCATTTCTTAATATTCCCAGGATTTGGGGGAGGAAGGGACTGAGGGAGAAAGGATTCCATAAGAGAATTCATATTCCATAAAGAACAAGCCTTGTGAGAAAGCTGTTGGATGATTCTGACCTTTCACACTGTAATATCTTTAATTCAAACCCTGTGCTAGACTTAGATGGTGTGGTGCTTCCACAGCCGAAGCCTGTCCAATTTGTGCTGTTTTAGTTTAAATTACCATTTATTATGTCTTCCCTGAGTTATCATATAATGTGCATGTTACTGTTGGTGTTTTACAACAGTTTAGCAAAAAAAAAAATCAGTGTTTACAGTAGGTTAAGAAGCTGTTATTTCCAGTGTATAAATGGTTTAATGCGTGACTGCTCCCTGATTGTTAACTTGCTCTTGAAAATAATTGCATAATCCCCCTGTTATTTCACTGCTATTGACACACCAGGCCATAGATTTTCGTGTTGCCTTCTGTCATAGCCATGTCACTTGGGTGACCTTAATCCCATTAAGAGCACATTCTGAAGTGTGCTGTAAACACTGTTAAAATCCCTTTATGGAGCTGGGTCCCTTCACCACAGTCCAGTTTGTCACTCTGTGTCACCTGGCAGGCCTCACTCTTTTGGGACACTTCTAGGACTCCATCTGCATTTTTATGGGGATAAAGGTCCAGCGATATGTTTGGAGAAATGCCAATGCCTCCAGCCCAGGGGACGGCCACAGCCCAGCCCAGGGGTTTGGGAGCTGTGGCTGGGAGTGGTGTTGACATTGCTGGTCAAAGTGATGGACTATTCCCATTAGAGGCCACTGCAGCTGGATGCAATTTAAAGAAGCCCTGGAGGGGTGCTCTAAACTCTCAGCTCCTGCAGTTCTGGGGGATAAAGAAAAGCAAAAAATCGTGGTTTGAAGCCATATGTTTCTCAGCTGTCCCCCTGCTTCTCTCAGCACTCCCCAGCATGCCAGGCACATAGTCCCCCAAGCCACAAGCCAAGCTTTTACACAGAAAACAATTTGGCTAAGCATGGGAAAAAAAAAAAACCCCAGTGTATTTGTACTTGGTAGATGCTGAGCACAATGTCCAAATCCCCTCCAGCCATATCTCTTGACAGTAAAGCAGAGCATGCAGAAGCCACGTGGTCCCTCATGGGTCCAGGGAATCACAGTGGTACAAAACAAACTTCTATTAATATTGGGTGCCAAACACTAAGCAGAAGGAAAGTGAGTGTTAAAACAGATCGTGTTGACTCAGTTTAGCATAAATGCAGAGCAGCATTAGGCATGGCAAAAGCTACACTTTTCAAAGCACCAGAGCCTCCATGAAGGGGACAAGGCTCCTACTAAAGGCTCCAAAAGTTGAATGCATGAAAACCAAATTTTTGGCTTTTGGAGATGAAACTTGCTGCTGGCATGAACTGATAAAAAGCAACTCTTAAATCCCTTGCTTGTAGAGAGCAGGTCCATATCCCAGCATGCCTGTTCTCCTCTCTGCTGTTCTTTCAAAGGTTTCTGGCTTCTTTATGAAAACAGCTGACAAAGATGCTGCTGCCTGCTTGCACTCTGTATTATTTCGGTAATTATTTGTATTATTAAATTCTGTGGGTGAATGGTTAGCAGCAGCACCCAGTTTTTCCTCATCAACTTGGGCTGCCATTTAAAGCTTTCAAAATTAACAGCCTCATTTTCTTCAGCTGAAGCAACAAACAAAAACCCCAGGGCAGAGGAATACTTGCCCTGATAAAAACAGTCTCCACACACACATATTAAAAGCATGTTTCCACACCTTATATTCTAGATTAAAGCTTCACATTAAGTTTATAACCCCACCTGCAAAATTCTTGACCTATCTTTAATGCTAGATTTGGGAAAAAAAAACAAAGAAGGGAAGGGAAAAGGTTAGTAAGGGGTTGAATAGATTTATTTCTTTTGTAGACTTGCAACACACTGAATGACCAATACAGTGAAATCCTCCAAATATCCAGGCACATTGATGTGCTGTTGCATTTCTTTATGTTGTGCATTTCATGATGGGTGTGATATTTGATGTTGACACAAATAGTCCAAGAGGAATCAAGAATGCAAACTCCACAAGTACTTTCCAGCTGCTTCACTTCCATTTTTTTTAATGGGCACACTTTTCTTTCTTTTTGTCAAATGTTTTCCTGCTATGGAGCTCTGAAGTCTCATATACAGTTTACTGACGTTATTTCTGTGATACTCTAAATGACTGAACCCTGTTCATTTGGAAAAAAAATAAAATACAAAAGGTAAAAGCTGCTTGCTAAGCATCTGCTGACCTGTATTTGTTCAATAAACACTCCCAGGACATAGGCACAATGCTTCTGTGTCTTAAAATGCATGCAGATCAATATCACAGCCTGACAAAATGCAAATAAAAATTGACTTAATGAATTTATTTTGACTTAGACACATCACATTTGGCTTGTTATACACCTACCATTAGGAAGTAATGGAAATGATGAGAACGTGTGTCACCCAGCACTCATCATTTTGAAAATTCATAAATATATGCTAAGCTGATGTCAAGCTTTGACCAAGTTTCAACTGAACCAGTGCCAATTAATGGGTTTGAGTGGAAGCCATGTAAAACTCAGTGGTTTAGACTGAATTTGGAGGGTCTCCAAAAACATAACAATATCTAACCCAGTAATAATTTAAGCAAAGCCAGTGGAGTTCCACCCTTGTGAGGTGGAGCCTGGAAATCCAATCGAAGGGCAGTAAATGTCCGCAGGCTAAAAAGCAGAAGGAGACCCCACCCTTCTTCTTCCACAGGCCAAACCTGGGTAGCTCTGCCAGGGAGTTACTGCTCCCATCTGTCAGCAGGCTCCTTCCCTACTCCTCACTTTCATTCACCTCCATTTCCCCAACAGGAGCTCTATGGAAAAGTTTTGGGAAGTGTCAGGATGTGTTCTCCCAGGATAAGAGGTTTTCTTAGAGAAATTATGGTGTCATCTCCACGCATCCTGAGAAATATTTATAGCAGAAAAACATCTCCTGGGCCATTCCCGAGCACTTTGTGCTTTTCTGCCTGTCTCCTGGAAGACAGAGGGATGATTGCAAAGGAGCTTTTACCTCCAGCTCATAGCACCCACCTCAGCAGAGCTCAGTAGTAACTAAACATTTGGTAGTACTCTGACAGCCTGTGTCAAACAAGTTATCAGCCTGCATAAATCTTTTGCATGAAAACCAGCCACTTTGGGGAAGTCGTTGTCAAAACCTGCACCTTTGATGACAAGCACTTTCCAGAGAAATACATTGGTTTTGGGGAGTAACATTTGAGTATATCTAGAGATACAATCACTCATTATACAACACACAAATAAAAGCACATTGAGAGGATATTGGAGGAATAATTTGAACAGAAAATCTGGAAGTACAAATCATTGCTTCAGGCAATTTTTTCTGAACCTAGTAAAGCAAAGACTGCACAAAAAAAAAAAAAAAGGCTCTGAAACAACACTGAAAAGGCACACAACAAACTTTATACAGACCAACTTTTTAAAATCATAATAGAGAAGTTTCTGAATTTCAGGTTTTTAATCTAAGTAGAATGCAGATTTCTTCATTTCATTTCATTTCATTTCAGTCCAAGGTCTATCTGTTTTGTGGTATCAGGACTTAAGTCTTTGAAGAAGTGAAATACTGAAATACTCATACAGAGTTTGGAGGTTTTCCCCTCTGAATTTGAAAACACCCTGACAAAGTAAATCTGAAAGGTATAAACTATCCTACCTATTTGTCTTTTCTCTTTATTTTAAGGAGAAAACACCTTAAAGGTGACAACTTTATTACTGACTTAAACTGAAATTCTGTTGACTTTTTCTATCTTCAGCTTCAGATTTTCCTTGTCCACTTTGATTATTCAGTTGCACATTCCTTGTGAAAATAAACACACAGCTGGCACCCAGGAGTACATGGATAGCAACTGGGCTCAGGTTGCTGTGCAGTGCACAAATCTGAGCTGTAGTTAATCATCTGAGAAATACTATGGGATCAGACAATTCCAAACTGCTAGATGTGTCAAATACATATGACCATGTCTGCATTTGGCATAATGTAATTGCACTCCAGGAATTTATCTTTTACCCTGTTTTGATTGTTTAATGTTATTCTAAACTAAAACTTTTCCCACCTCTCATACCAATCCAAGTCTGCATTTTTTATTGGGTGCTATCTGAATAACTGACTAGGGAAAAAAATTGAAAGATTATGTGATTCTTTTTCAGAGCCCTGTGAGCCAGAGATCTTTTTTTTCCCCTTCATTTTTAGAAGTATTCATTTAATTTATTAGTTATAAAAGTTCTGAGCTAGATACAGAAGGAAATAAATCCTTCATTCTCTCCCTGGAACATGTGAGGCTGCCCTCTGGACCACCCTCAGCTGCAGCTTTCCAGTAGCAAGAGGGAAGCCTGCACTCCCTCTGCCTCATCAAAGTCACCTCCTCAAAAGCAAGGAGGGGTGGCAGCTCAGCTGGAGTGGTTTTCTGGCACTGGTGGGACTGAGGAGAGCTGAGAAGGCAACCAGACACTGAGTGTCCTCCCTCACTCCCAGCTGCAGTGCTGAGGGGAGAACCCTGGCACAGGGTGGGAGATGCTCTCAAAGCAAGCCCAGATGCTATTTCTGCTCACATTCCCCCTCCCAAGCCTTTCCTCCCTAGCAAAGGACAGGTGTGGCTTGGGAAAAGCATTCCCCACACCAGCTGTAAGAAAGGGAAGGTGTTGCTATGCCACAGCCTGACAACACAGGGATTTATTTGTGTTTCCTGGGCAGGACAGGAGAGGCTGGGACCAGAACAATCTGGGCACTCCTAGGCACAAGAAAATGCTCTGACAGAGCCCACAGATGCTGTTTCTCCTGTGCAAATGACTGAGGCTTTGCTCAGGTTCAAAAAAACTGTGCTGTAAGATTACATCTCTACCTGGTATTTATCCTCCAGAACTTTTCCATAACAGCCTCCAAAGCGGGCCCCTCCCATGTGGCCATCTTCCTGTGAGCCACAGAAAAGAAGGGAGGAGATGGACTAGTGACAGCAGGGAGAAAACAAGACCAGTCAGCTTTTCACAGGCTTCCAGCCTGATCTGTTTGCTGTATTAAATTTCCCTCCTCTCCTGTGAGTTGTTAATAATCCCACCTCTGTTTAAAGGGCATCTGGATCCTCATGGAAGCAGATAAGAGTTAAGGTGGTGTGTGGCTCCACACAGCCTGGGAGCTTGCAGGAGAAGAACAACGAGAGGAGAAAAAGGAACTAAACACTTTTAGATACCTATGGGAAAGAATAGTCTCTTTTCCCATTGAGTCATGTATCAATGCAGACTCCTTTCCTCAGGGAATGAAATGCTGGAGGAGGAAGAAATGAGGAATAACTTTAATCAGCTGTTTTATGCCAACAGCACTCAGTCTGAGATGAACATTAGTAAGGGCTTGGCACCCTTTGCAGAGACCCGAGGCACAGGGCTACCTGACATGCCCAAACCATGGAACAGCAGCCTGCTGCCACCCTCCTCTTTGTTATTCCTGATGAGATAATCCCAGAGAGAAGAGAGAGGCAAAGGAGAATTTCCACACCACACAGCTCATTCTCCTGGAGCTTAGAGGAAGAATCATAACCTGGCTGAGCAGGCTCCTTTGGTTTATGGAGGGAATCTGGAGATGTCCTTCCCAGCGTGTGGGGTAGGGGCTCCTCAGAACCATGCCCAGTGCTCCTCTGGCATGCACAGACTTTCCCACTGGTTGTAACCTGTCTTCCTAAGAAAAGCAGATCTTGTAAGGAGCACCAGGCTGCTAGATGTGAGCCAAGTTTCCCTGATGGCCTTTAAGTGGAGTTAAAGATGGAAAGGTGGCACTCCAACTCAGTCTAAACAATGAAACTAAACAAAACACTATTTTGATATAACCATAAAATACATCTGTAAATGCTAATACTTTATTCAAAATCCGCTGAAGCATCAGTATCTTCATATTTAAGCAGAAGAAACAGCTCAGGCTATGGGAAACAGAGAAGTGTATTGTGGGCTTGGAAGTGATGGTTTAACAACTAGAGTCATTGGCCTTAGAAGCCTTTTCCACCCTAAACAACTCTGTGATTCCAAGGGAAGATTGGATTTGCAACAAGAGGCACCAGAATCTGTCCCTGGGAATGACTTAAGGGTGGTCCCTTACACCCTCTTCTCAGTGACCTAAACACTTCCTCCTGTAACTGGGTCAAGTAAACAGCTGTAGCAAAGCACGGATCAGGGATGGACTTTGGCTGGGAAACCTTGTGTGCCATTAGCCCACGGGGAGCAGTGTTGAGAAAAACAACCTATACCTAAGCTACATTACCAGGAAACTCAAAGTCAAAAGCTGTTGGGTCTTAGCAATGAATTAATGGACCAAACACCAAGAGAAAATCTCAGTGACAAATCTATGCTACAACAGCAGTTATAGTTCCATATCTGAAGATTTAGTTTTGCTATAAAAAAATACCCTAAAAGCAATATATCTCCATGTGTTTAGGAAATAGGTAGTACAGACCAAAGTATGAATATGTCTCAAAAGGTCTAAAAGCAAGGAATAGAGGGAAAAGGATTTGCTCTTGGAGCCACACCTTCTAAATATAGTTCAGCATGCAGAAGAAAGCTTAAGCATCTGCCAAACTCTAAATTTAGGAGAGTGCCAGGGCATGTCCATGCCTGTACATCTTGCATATGTACACTGTGATGGGATAAGGAGTGCATGGCCAAATAGGAGCTTACAGTGAGCTCTGCAGAGCTGAACTGCAGCATCATCCTGAGGCAGAGCCATGCCCTGCTCCTCTGCAGTTCCTTACCAGATAGATATTTCTTCAGCCCAAAACCTTTTCTGGAGGGTCTCCAAAGTAAAACTGAGTGCAGTGTATAAATACTCTACTGACCTGGCTGGGTATTAATGGCTTTTTACATCCCTCTAAGCACATTCATCTCCCCATAGTGAATTCAAAGCTGCACTGGAGGCTCAGCAACCAGGGGCAAGGTTACAGAAATATTAGCACTCCAACTCATACACAGGGGAGAAGATGAAGGCTCAGGGAGCCTCTGACAGGAATTATCTCATTACACAAGCTTTTAAAATTTCATTCAGTGCTTTTTTATTATTATTATTATTATTATTATTATTATTATTATTTTAGTTTGCATGTTATTTGAGTCAAGGCAGAAATAAAAGCCACAAATAAATTGTTTCAAACTACATGTGCCATTCAAGATGAAAAGGCAATCCTGTTTAACCAGAATTCTTCCATCATACTCATTCTATGCAGCCAAAGCATTAAAATTATTTCCCTGCCATACCTTCACACTGCCGTGTTAGCCTTTCCTAGTCCTTTGTCTGAGATGAGGAGATGAGCCACACAAATAATGGCCCTCTTCAAAAAACAATGTGCCAGTGTGTCCATTGCTGGGTTATCCTGATCTTCAGCAGGTTTAGATGAGAAAAAGCCCCACAGAGCTCAGCACATCACATTGAAATGCAATCAATATGCAATGTACAGTTGATAAGGTGACAGCCAGGGTGTTGCAATAGCACCACAGCTATTGTAGGTCGATAGTGTATTTTAAATCCCTCTCCTCTGTGAGCAAAGCTGGTGCCCATGAAAGGAGGGTGTCCGAGGTGTGATCACACTTAATGGTTTCACAAGGCATGAGCTATTTTTAGCTTGGTTTCTCCTTCATTCCTCTTGTACACATTGCCTGTTGTTCTGCTGCTCCGCATCCTCCAGGTGACTTTGAGGCTACAAAATTGTGTTGATGACAGATTTAAAGCTTTAAATCTACCTCGTCCCACCCCATTTGAGCTACAACAGACACTGAGAGCCCGTGGTCACAGGGAGAAAATGGGAATGGTTCAAAACCATTTCTCCCATAAAGCACAAAAGAGATGCTAGGAGGGAAAAGAGCTCATTAAGAGGAAATTCAGAGACACATTCAGAGCAATGTGAGTTAAATGTGGTGTCAGTGTACTGGTTGTGGGTAAGGAGAAAGGCAGACTGCTGTTGTAGCAACATTTATGGTCCTGAAAAGAGGCAGAAAGGGGCAGCAGCAGTGTGATAGCTGCATGACAGGTGTTGGTACACTAGTTTTCTCCTCCTGGTAGGTGCAGATGTGTAGGAGTGATTCCATCTAAAACAGAAAGCTGGGAAAAGCAAGGGACCCATGGCCTCAGTGTTAATGTACCCAAATTATCAAACAGCTTCTAGCAGACCTGTCTCCTTTTTCTTCTTTTCCTCTCATCCTTTACCAGGCCTAGTCCACCACACCAGAGCAGCAGTGCCCAGTCTCCCACCGAACATTCCAGAGGGATCAGTGCCTTTTCCCTGCACTACCGAGGAGCCAGACTAGGAGTAGTCCCCTCCATCCATCCACAGGAGAGCCACACTGAAGGAGCAATGCTAACTATGGCCAAAAAAAAAAAAAAAAAAAGGCATTTAAGCATAAGCTTTGCTGTTAAAGTGCTCACTTGTCATCTGCTCTTGGAAAAGGGGCTCATCAGACACAAGTGCACTTTTTTAGAAATGCACAAAAGCGAAACCTTCAAAGGCTTTTGATATATCATCTCTTGGCTGTAAATCACCTCTTATGAAAATGAGCTACTAATTACATTTGCTTTCCTAACAGCAACTTTATTCTGCAACTTGATAAACATCTTGCCACTTCTGCACAACCTACCTTTTGGCAAAAACGCTGCTTTTTTTGAACAGAGCTTTTGGGAAAATTGGGAATGAGAACACCTCCCCCAGCCCCATTGTCTCGTCCCCCAGCATCAATATCTCAGGATGCAGAGAGAGGAGCAGGCTGTGAGCTGGCTTAGCACCTTATTGCCCTTCAAACTATAGTTGGGCTGCCTTAAATTATGTCAAAAACACCAGTTCCCAGAGACAAAAATATGGCCAAGGCTTATAGGGCTAACACAGAAGCTCCATCTATGTCCTTTGCTGCTGCCCCTTTCCACAAAGAAGGGAGGATGGATGTGGAGGCTGGCTCAGAGCCTCCTGTGGATTTATCCCCTTATCAGAGAGATTCAGCCCTGGGAGAGCTCCTGCAGCTCCTTGGTGCTGCCAAGGTGTGCAGGGCAGGCTCCATGGAGCTGCAGATGAGGTTGGCTACGAGCTCACATGAACATGAACTCTTGCTGTCAGTGGAAAAAGTATAATTTATGTGACTGTGGATGCTTGGGGTTTATTTTGTGTGCAGTAACAAGGGCCCATCTGAAGTTCAAGGCGTAAGAATTTATGGCAGTGCATTAAAACGTCGATGTTCAAGCACTCAGAGCAGAGCTGCCCTTGCTGAAGGGCTCCCAGCCCTGTAATACACAAATTGCCCAAATGGTGGTTCCTCAGCTCTCCCCTGTGCCCCCACCTCCCCAGCTATACCACGGAGATGGAGGAAACTGGGGAGAATGCAAGAAAGGTTTGGAGGGCCTTGGTGAAATGCTAGCAGCTCTATTCCTAGATCCTTTGTGGCTTTACTATATGTATTCATTGTTAACTTTCAACATCGGCTTATTATAGAGAAAGTGGATGTCTTGAGGGCTAAATTTGGAATTGCTGAAGCAAGAAAATTCTAAAATTGCAATTGCAGCCTACTGAAACATTGGATTTGCTCTCTCATTAAAATTTCTCATATAAGCTTGAGCTACTTCAGATGCAGAGCATTTTCCCTCTCTCTGCTTAATGTTTATACATTCAGCCTCTGCAGAAGATTAATAAAGTTTTCTTTTAGCAGACCACCCCATTTTAATTGCAGTATGGTCTTTTTCAGCTGTAGTCTGTGTCGCCAGAATGGTTTGGGTGTTTCCATCTCCAAATGACATAAATTTTCTGTAGTGCATGGGATTAGGAAGTTTATATATATTAAGGAGTTTAAATACATTAAGGAGTTTATAAATATTAAGGCATGTATACTATATATGTGTGTGTGTATTATATGAGTGTATATATATTTGCATTTATAGCTATATACACACATACATATGCATGCAATTATAACTAATATGAAGACCACACCTGGACAATAGAGAAACTTTTTTTTTTTCCTATCCAGAAGAGGGTTTGTACCTGCTATGAATTCACTCCCTGTGTGCAGCTGGATCTCCTTCTGAAATAAAAAAATAAAAAAGGACACGCTTCTTTGATAGTGATGCCACAAATGTGATTCACATCCATTTCCATTCCATCTTGTCTTCTGTCACCGCTGTCAGACTTTAGCATGCCCTTCCCCCTCCCCTTTCAGGTTGCTTCCGTGCTGCTTATTGCCATTACAAATGGCAGTGTGAGGCTGTGTGAGGCAGCACGAGAGCAGGCAGAATTAAAGGGCTTAATGAATTGCCCGTGCCACTGAGGGCTGCCTTCGCTGCGGCGGCGGGAAGTGAGGGCTCCAGGAGATCAATTAAAACATTCCCGCTGCAGAAAAATTACAGGAAGGGTGTTTTAAGTGAGGAAAGGAAATATCTGAGGGGAATATACGGCTCCAGGCTTTGGTCTGGAGGGGCAAAATTAAATACTCAAGTAGTTCTGCAGACATCTACAGCTGTTGATTAGGGATGCATACCAAGGCCATCCAGTATTGGCTGAAGTAGCGGAATCAAGTCAACATCGTTTCTAAATATATTATCTTCCTACAGTAATGCATAGCCACCAAAAAAATGATGAGGTTTTAGAAATAAGAGCTGCAGAAGTACTCCAAGGGCATTGTGCAATTAAGAGTAGTGAATCCTCTGGCTATTATTTGAGCCACTCTGGAGTTAAAGCAGTGGAAAGCTGATGAACTGTACTGGTCCTAACACAATACAGCTCTGCCCATAGTTGATACGTGTCCTCCTTCCCAAAAATTCCTGGATAGTGGCATTTTATACCTAGGCTTGCAACATTCATTTCAGCATTTCAATTCTGTATGCAGAAACACATAATGGAACCATGGAATTGTTTATGTTGGAAAGGACCTTAAAGACCACCTCATTCCTCCCGTGGGCAGGGACACCTTCCACTAGACCAGGTTGTTCAAAGCCCCATCCAGCCTGGTCTTGGACACTTGCAGGGACGGAGCATCCACAGCTTCTCTGGGCAGCCTGTTGCAGTGCCTCACATTGTTCATTCACATGTACCTCATACATCCTCTGAGGTGACTGCTGGTATTCTGTGAACTGTAAGGTTTGGGAGGCAAAGAGCCTTGCTTCTGTCTATCTGTCACTAACTGGCATCCTGGCAGTTATGGAAGTGTTCCTGGAGGTAAATCAGAAATGTTTGTCTCCAGCCATCTCTGCTGAAGTCTGACTGCTCAGGAGAAGCCCCTGACTGTGAAATTTTACGTTGGTTCCCAACCCATGACAACTGATTTGGATCCCAATCCCGGTCTGGACAGGAGCACAAGCACTTTTGACACACCCCATGGTCAATCTGAGATCTAGACATGCTTGTGTAAATAGTCTGGGACATCATTCTCTGGCCACTAGAAATCTCCACTGCCCAGATTTCCTAACAAAGCAAAGGAGACTTGCTCTGCTTAATCCAAGCTCAATTTACTAAAGCTTATTCTGAGCTTCTAAGCACAAAATTACCCTTTTACCAGAGAGAAGAGAGTGAAAAACACCAGCAAGATTGTTTTCATAAATAATGGAAGCAAAATCTCTGCCACAGACTCAGTAGTGAACTGTTTTTATCTGAAAGAGAGGAAGATTTGGTTGGTGAATTCATCCCTATAGGAGACCTATACAGCCTGTCAGAGACACAAATAAAAATGCATCCAGAACACACAGGAGGCAAGGCAGAGGAAACAGGGAAAACAGAACCAGTTATTTTTAACTGCCATTAATATTACAAGAGGGACTGTGACAAAGGCAGCAGCTTCAGAATTCAGAGTAATGTTCTCTTTAATGAAATAAAATAGTATATAATGAGAGATGTCATATCAAAAATAAAGTGAAGGCAAGGACAGATATCTTTTTAAGAAAACCATAGGACCAACTGTATAAAAAAAAGTATTATGAGACTATGAATAAAATTTTGATTTAATACAAATAACAGATATTTCTGTACTTCACATTTCAGTCTCCTAGTTCTACAAGAGCATAAACATTTCCAAGAAGAAGAGGTGGTTTACTAAGAAAGACAAACCACTGAGCATTTATTTCTCAGCTCAGATCCCCAAAACAGGCTCATTTACTTCATACTGCTGATTGGGATGACAACTTGAAGTATCAAAGACGCTTTACAAAATGTTTGCAAAGAATAAAAAGAGAACACGATTCCCATCATCTTCGAGCTCTGATAAAGAGGCTATTCAAAAATTCAGATGCTAATTTGAATAAGTGGCATCAAAACCACCTGCATATGTTTACTTTCTGTGTGTGTGGAGAAACGAAAAACATAACTAGGATCATATAATCTGAATGTAATTTCAAAGCCTCAGATGTCCCTGGAAAATGCTACCAACTGGAGTCTGGCAAGCTCTTCTCCAGAGAAGTGAACACGTAAATGGTGTCCCCTTCCCTGCTTTGTGTGTTTTCTATCATGCAATTTAACAACTTCTTGCTGAAAGGACTAGGATGGAGCGGAACACAAAACTTACTGGTGGTGTAAGCACTTCCTAAAAACTTCCACCAGAAGCTGTGTATTTCTCCAAGTTCAAACAAAGTTGATCAATCAACCTATTCATCCACCTTTCTATCTGTCATAAACCAGCTCTTGATAACAGAAGCATCTGCTATTCCTTTCTTTCCAGCTACCATTCCTGAGAGATTATCCTCCCAATGGGCGTTTCTTCCCAAACACTTGTGATAATAAATTTAATTAATATCACTAGACTACAGGAAAAAGGCAGTATCCTACCTGATAATCACAATTACATAACTCAAGTATTAACCAGGCTGTAAAGAAGCAAATATTCACAGCAGATTTGTTCACGAACCATCTATTGATGAAAAGATCACAATAGTCAACTGTGAATATTAATTTACAGGCTATCTGTGAACACACGGACAAGACTAATTAAAGATGGTTATCTCCTGAATTACTTGCTCATCTCTGGTAATTCTTATTCTTACTGTCAAACAAAACAGTTGTACAGACAACTTCCTAATTTCAGGCCACTCCACTGTAAAAATGATCAACCAGTGATGTGCAGCACAAAAACCACAATGCATTATAAATACAGCCCTTTTAAAACAAGTGGAAAACAAATGCTTTTGGATTAAGTAGTCCTTCCTCTAGGCTCTCATTTCTGAGGTGAATTAGCATTTATTAGCATAAACATTTGTGGTGGCCACTCAATTGGGTCAGGAAACTGATCTGGATTAAAATAAACCTTGACAAGGAAAACAAAGTTTCAGCATGGATTTGAATGATTATCCCCTTTTCTCCTGGGTGAGGCACTTCAGTCCCTTGAAGAGTACCAGCCTATCTACTTGAAAGGAAGAAAATTTCTAATTTCGATTCAGAAATCAAAGGAAACTACTTAAATCTCTTGCAGAGAAGAGTTATAAATTTTCAGCTAAAATATGCTTAGATTTCAATTGCTGACATTTTTTTTTCTTCCATAGCTTTGTAAACCTGAAATTCCATCAGATTCCAATTTCCTAAGGATATGCCCAAGAGTGAGGAGTCCCCTGGACAGATGAGCTCTTCCTACATTATCTCAGCTCTGCTGTAGTAGAGGGAACCAGCCAGAGAGAAGGGATTACAGCTCAACCTCTACCTGTCCTTTGTGGCCTCTTGCTCTGTGTGCAGTCCTCAAGGAGTCAGGCAGGTAAACCCAATTTACAACAGCCCCAAAGCAGCCCATAATTATCACAGAGGCCATCCCACACTCCAGACATTCCTGATGTGAGAAAAGCGAGTAGGTGGCCATCAGACACCTTTTCCTTTTTGCTCAGGAGGAGATTAATTATTCCTGTGGAAGCACTCAAAGTTCTGAAGTAGCGATCCCATAAACAGGAAACACTGAAGTGAAAATAAACCATAGCTATGTTTTTCTTTAAAATCCTGCTTCCTAACAAGGCTGTGAATAACGTCAAAGAAATCAGTAAGGACAGAGCACTAATTCCTAAGCAACAAACCATTTCTATGTGGTATTAGTTTCTGTCAGTTTCTTCATATAGACAGACTTAAGGGTCACTTGTCTTTTCTATTTTTTTTTCTTCTCATGTGGGATCTAGATTTAATATGCTTTCAAATATAAATAGTAATGAGGTCATAAAAGATGCAGAAATGAATGAGAGTCAGAGAAGGAAACATAAGGAGAGGATTCAGGATGATGAAAATGTTGGTAATTTCAAAATGACATGGAGTTGGGCTTCACAGTAATAGTCCCCAAAAAAAGAAAAAAACCCACAACAACCCCAGTAGTTTATAATTTAAAATTCCTGTCAGAGAAGGCAGTTGATGAAATTGGAGCTCAGCACAAGGCAAAGGCAAGGCAAAAGCCATTGCAAAGAATAATTCAGGGCAATGTGAGGCAAAAAAGAACTTTTAGCTTGTGGACTCTGTGCCCCAGCACTGGAGGTTGTGCCTGTTGTTCTCTCAGTGCCTTTTTTCTCCTGTTTGTGCCCGTTTTAAGCTTCCTCAAGGTACAATCCTTTTGGGGCACTTCTCTTGCAAGTCTTTCTATGATAACCTAAAGTTTCCCAATAGGAAATGCTCGTTTCTGCACAGTCAAATTTGAAAAAAATTCAGTTTATTAGCCATAAATATATTGTGTTGCACTCTCTGGAGTATTCCACTCTCTAAGTTTTCCATGGCCTATTATGCAGGAAGACATTCCTTGGAGATGTTGCTACAAAATATGTTCAGTTTCTGCATTTGATTCTTAAAATCAAGTGAAAGAAAGTCTTATTTTATTATTGAACATGTTATTGAACTAGTTTTCCAACAAAATGGCATGCCAGTGTGTTTTCTAACCCAACACTTAAACTGGCTAAAAAAGGAAATGCCTATCAGCACCACCCATTCACCTTCTCTGGCTGTCCCCGTGATCATGACTGGCACCTGTCAACAAGAGGCAATATATGGGGATTATTTTGCATTTTACACACAGTTCCCATCTGGATCTTACTCCTTTCCCTCATGCTCAGGTAAAACACCCATTCATATCATCCTGGTCAGAACTGGTTCCCAGGCATGCAGGTTTCACTGCAAAGTTAAGGCACTAAAATGAATACACCAATTTTTCTCTTCCACCTGGAGTATGAAGACACGTGGGATACCAACTCCTCAGTGTTATCCCAAGCCATAAAGACAGAAAAGACAAAAGGACTTTGACAGGAGGGAGTTAGGAGGGGTTTGTTGGGTTTTTTAATGTTTGCTTTAGTGCTTTTTGTGTGTGTGTGTTTGGGTTTTTTTGGTTGTTTGTGGGGTTTTTTGGCTTTTTTGGTTTTTTTGGTTGGTTGGTTGGGTTTTTTTACTTTAGAAAAAATCTTAAAAAATTTACAATCTCTGTGTGTGAAATGGTGATTGGTGACTTGAGGAATATTTTTTTTTTTACCCAGCTAATGTAAAAACAGCATTCATTCTGCATCAAATCAAAGATAATTCTTTTAACTCTGCTAGGATATTTACATACATTGGAGTGATACATTACAGTGTGAAATGCTATAAAGAAATACTTCGCATATCTCTTCTAAATTAATTTCTTAAATTTAATTGTCTTCTATTAAGCAAACTAGGAATTCATTACTCATTTTTTTGATATCATCCTTTGGTTTATATTTCTTCTCCTCTCCAAATGTAATTAATATTAATATTTTTAATTGCTTCTAACATAGAAGACCCCTGTGTCTTTAATCATGCTCATTTCTGGATCTCTTTGAATTTTTTCAGTCACGGGACATGACTGAAATTTTAATGCTGTCTGCAAAGTTGTGTGCCACTGTTTCATCACATGTAACGACATTCTGCTATGATTTGGCCTTGCTGTCTGTTGTTATGCATCCAGAAAAGGTGTCTCTATGCATCTACAATCCATTATAAATTAAAAAAAAAAAAAAAAATCCACCTAGAAATGGAAAATGTTAATAAGGAACATTTCCAGGGGAGAAAGAAAGCACAGCACCAAGCAGTTCTGTCACCCTGAATATGCCTTTCTGTTCAGGATTGAAGCTCAGAGCTGAAGGAATTGCTCAGTCTGTATGAATTTTTATAAAGCCACACAGATTAAAATTTTACCAGCTTGGCACCTTCCACCAAGACCATATACACCAGTGGATGTTCAAGATGCTGTTCCAACACACTGAAGGAGCACTGGCTCTCCTGCTGAAGCCCTCCAGGTCATTAAAAAAGCTTATTGCCAAATGTATGCCTCTCTGTGAGCAGGATGAATTGCTGGCTGCTGTGTCAGGGATCCCTGAGAGCATCAGGCTGGGTAGGATCTCACTCAACAACTGCCCTGGGCAGGTTTATCCATTGCCAGTCCATGGGAGAAAGCTGCTCTAGAGGCACCGCTCCCTCTGATTGGCTGCCAGGGACAATCCTTGTATTAAGGAGGGATTTTGAAAATGAACATGTCTTTTGGTTGCTGCTGAAATCAGTAGATGGCTTCTGTTCTGTCATTAGGGATTGTGGGAGACACAAGCTCCTGGATAGACAAATGCTCAAGAGATGATTCAATAAGTCAAAATTAATTTCTCTGTCCCAGGAGTTTGGGAATTCCCTTGCTCCCTTTCATGTCAGGAGGTGTTGCAGGGCATCTGGCAGCACAGCAGCCACTGCACATCAATGCAGGAAATGTGGGGGAACAGTGAGGGGACACTAGGAGGAGGATGCTCTTGTCTTTGCCTGATACGGACTATCAGAATCACCACGGAATCATTTAGGTTGGACAAGACCGCCAGGACTAAGTCCAGCTGATAACCCAGCACTGCCAAGTCCAGCAGAGCCATGTCCCCAAGTGCCACATCCACACATATCCAGCACATCCATGGGGACTGTCCTCATTCCAGGCTGCTGCTCAGAAATTACAGACAAGGCAATCTAAACCTTCTCTTTCAGATGATTTCCATTTCTGCTTGATTCAGTTATGAGAGCCTGCCCCATAAGCTCATAAAGTAACAACTCCTATTTGGCCTTACAATCAAGGGCATTTTTTAAGTTCTAAAATATTAAAAGGCAAAGCTCCCTTTTTTCCTAAACATTTTCTAATTTTTTTCTAAATATTTTCTCTAATATTTTTTCCTAATTTCTTACAGAGTTTGGACTGCTGGAAAATACAGTTTTCATTAGCTTTATATTTTTGAGAAACTAATTAAACTATGGAGGCTTCAAATTTCACCAGATGCCAGTAAAAAGTATGGTTTCCATGTCCAACTGAAAAAATGAAGTACTAGTGAGTGCACCTCAAGACAAGCTGTTTTAAAGCTCATTTGCATGGGAAGAAACTGCAGCAGTGACTGTACAGTTATATTTGTTCAACTAACAGCACAACAATTAATAGCACCATTGATCCATCACCAACAAAAAAAAATGATACTATTTTCTGTAATTCCAACGGAATGAGCAATTTTTATTGGTGTGGGAACTCTTGTCTTGTTTTGAGCTAATTATTTTCTGTCTTGAGATTCTCCCATCAGTCTCTTTTTGGCACTCCATTTCAGGCAATTATGATGTCTGTAGCAAGAAAAGGCTGCCAAAAATGGCAACCGGAAAAAAAAATCCCTACCCCTTTCAGAGAAAATGACTCAGGAAATTCTGCTCTTTTGAGTATTAAAAAATCCTCACTTTTCAGAAACCTCCTACCCCACAGTAACTTCAAACTACCTGACGAGAATTTTTTACAAGCTTGGTGTTTGGGAACAGCCCAAAGAATGACATTTTGTGTGACAGGTCTTAACATTTTTGCCAGTGAATATGGGAATTTTGTCTTATCTGTCATCTGAATTTTGATATGAGCACCAAAAATAACAGTCGTTGCCAAGAATAGCAGTTTCCTGTTGGACATCCATACCTTGGCATTCCATGATGAGGAGGTGGTTGCCTTTACCACATACCAAGTTTCACAGTCACTTTGCAATAGAAGACTAGGATATAGAACAGACAATCCAAAATGCATTATGTGTGTATATATATATATATATATATTTTTTTTTTGTATTTGATGGGAAACAGTGAGCAAGGCAAAGTTTCATTTTTTCAGACCAGCAAGACATTTAAGCAAAGGGGAAATACCAATGGCTACACCAAAGGGATGAGTGAGATACAGTTCACTGGCTGGCTCAGGAAATAAAAGTCAGATTGTTCTGGGAGTTTGCTCAAGTAGGAGCTCTTATATAAGAACTGGGAATAAGCTACATATTAACCTGTTCATCAGGGACATTCAGGTCTACCTTGTGCTCCCTGGGATTCAAACTGCTCAGCAAATTTTCTGCAGTGCATAAAACCCTCCAGACACAGCAGCAATGAAGGGTGCTGAGTGAAGGCTGCTGCTGTACAAAACCATTTAGTTATTTAACAATTCCCTGAAAAGAATCACAATCACCTGCATTATGCAGCCTGTCTGCCATTTGATAGATTACATGCTACAATGAAATATAGACTTGTCCATGTAATTTTATAACTTGAACAATGATTATGATATGCAGTGCATTTCCAATTATCTTCCATTATGTTTCATGTGCTGTACAGATTTCAATTGGCGTTTGCAAGGCAGCCAGAAAATTACAGCAATTATTGAAAATTATTGTGATATAAAGCAATGATTCCCCCTCCTCCTATCAATTTTCTTTGTATTGGTATATAAAACAGACTGCTGCTTCAGCACCTAGGAAGACAAACTATATTTTGCCTCCTTAACTATACAGAGAGAATGAATTCTACTCTAGTTTTAGGGGTTTCATAGCAGATATACTGTCAATATTAATTCTGAATTTTTTTCAGTGTTACACTTTTTATTATATAGTCATTTACTCGACTTAGGTTAGAATTAAATCTGTAGTTATATAGATACATGTGCACTCACATCTATTTCCATGAGCATAACAGTCAATTCTTTATTCTTCTTTAAAAATATAATCTATTTTTAATTTCATTCCCACTGCTTTCGTTCAGATTGAGGAGGTTTTAACAAGAACGTCTTTGACCAACCTTTTTTTATTACTTAATTTATCTTAATGGCAAGGACCTGTCCTATAAACTCATCTACTCATGGTTATTTTTACATTCTTGAGTAGTTTCTTCAGACCCTATGGGTATGCTCATGTACACCAAGCTAAACATTCATGAATTTATAAGAACAAGGTCTTATTTTTGCCTGGGCTGTCTTAAATACAGAGCACTAAGACTTCATTGTGTCCCTTTAAGAGGAGAAACAATTCCAAAGTGTTTGAAAAAGAGGATTACTGTTTTTCATGGCATATATAAACAACAGTAATAATTTTTGTCGTGTGTGCTTGACTATAAAGCAAAATTTGTAATGCAAATGTCTATGCTATAGCATAACAAACTTGTACTTTCTGTGTTCCTCTGAGTTTAATTGAATCTGACATTGGAAATAGCAGGAATTTTAATTACTTAAAATAATATCTGTATTATGACCTAACATGCTAGTTAAAGAGGATGTTGTTTGATTATAATTCAGTTCTACACGTCTCTTTCTTCTTCTATTTTATGTTTAGAAAAGAAAATACATCCAATGTCTTTGCTGTGACAAGGTGTCACATGCTAGTTGCTGGAAAAACAAACCAGAAAACAGTATAAGTAGGAAAACTGTGTTAAAATCAAACAAAATTTAAAAAACAAAACCACATAAAGGAAGAAATAATTCCTGTTTAAAACTTGGCTTTGGCTCTATGTTATATCCACTGCAGCAGCTACCCCAAAAAGATCCACAAAAAA
Source organism: Sylvia atricapilla (assembly GCF_009819655.1). Lineage (NCBI taxonomy): Eukaryota > Metazoa > Chordata > Aves > Passeriformes > Sylviidae > Sylvia > Sylvia atricapilla. The sequence continues at coordinate 67,480,595 of NC_089143.1, forward strand.
GCTCTCTGATGTGGAATACTGGGTGTGCTGTCAAGATAATACAAATTCAGGGTCTTAAATTAAGCAGGACTCTTATTTATTTACCTTTTCCTTCTATTGTGCTTTTCTCTCTGAACTCTCTTCCTTTTTTTTTTTTTCTTCTTGAGTTTTGACTGTAAAAAAAAAAAAAAAAAAGAAAAAAGAAACAAGAACACCAAGAACACAAACACAGCCCAACTTATCCATTAAGTTAATTTGAAAAAGCCAAGCACCTCTGTTGTTTGCTTAATATCAGTGAAGGGAATTCTGCTCAGTATCCTTACCTGGAAACAAGGATGCTGTGACAGCAGAAAGCAATGCCATGAGCTGGAGGATAACTGGAAGCTACAAGCAAGTCATATCTAACATTACTGAACCATTTCAACCTCCACTAATTCCTGCTGATTATTTTTACACCGTTTGTGGCACTAATTATACTGGTTGAATTACTGGGCTTCCTCTCACACACATTTCAGGGTTTTTGGAGATTTACTTTCCCTTTATCCTCTACTTCTTCCACAGTACAACATAATTAGACTTGTATCCTGCACAGTACAGTGTCAATTGTTGCTTGCCACAGTGACTTCTGACCAGTATCAAAGCAATTTTTTGCATTACTCCACCTTCTCACTGCTTCTGAAAAATGTTGAGCCAAGAAGTCCCAGGAAGGTAAAGCTCTCAGAGCAATGAGTTTAATCACTCTCTTTTCTTTCCTTCATCACTCCTCACCATGCAAAAAAACCCCACTCCTAAACTCATATATTGGTGCAGTTCAAAATGGTTATTTTTCCAGGAGCTCAGTGGTGTCCTAAGCATTGGATGGAGCATGTTGACATGAAAACAGCAAAGAAATGGAGCACTGGCTCTGAGACACCACTGCAAGCAGTGAATACACCCAAGGACTTGTGCTCACAGCACCTTTCCTCTCATGGAAAGAAGAAAGAGTCCCCTCTCAACTCCCCTTTTCAGTGCTTTCATTCAACATTTCGATGGACCTGGCTCAGCTCCCACTCCTGCTGTCCCTCTCATTTCTACAACCTCACAGGCAAACTTTACACCCCCTCATGGATTATTTGACTAGGGAGGAGTTAAAGGACAATTGCAATGCCTGGTTAGTTATTGCTGTGTCCAAGCAGATGAGCATATGTTGCAGAGCTGCATAGTATTATGATTTAAAAATAGACATATATTTATGCCAGCTTTAGTTGCCATGGGTAAGTCTAAACTGTGTTTTGTTTTCTTTACCTAAACAGTGCTTTGAGTTATGTGAACTCAAACCCCCTAAAAAAGCAGAATCCAGACATGCTGCACTGAAATATTTGGTTTTCAAAGTGAAGTACTGCTGACAGAAATGCACTGTGTGGCACATGCACAACCAGGCAGTGTGACAAAGGCTAAGCTACCAGCGTCCTGCATCTGTCACCCACAAAGGAAACTATCCACACTTTTTCATATCAATATAGGTTACTATAGCAACACAGAGCTTTTATTTTTTCCTCAGGTTTATTATGTAGGAGCCAAGGAGCATGTTCAGACACTGCATGCATTCATAACCCCACAGAAGTGTCTGTCGACTGCACTCTCCAAGGCACCTCTAATGGACTTGTTAAGTGCTAACAATTGCAGCCTGCACTGAACAACTCCAGGAACAAAAAGTAAGCACCCCTCACAACAATAACACACATCCAACACTCAGGCTTGTACCCCTTGCTCAGCAAAAATCAAGTATTTTCTTAAATATTAATAAATTGTATGCAAAGCAATTATTATTCTTTTATTGAGTCGATTTAATTATTTCAGTTTAATGATTTCTATTAAGTAAGCGTAATATATAAATAAAATGCCCCTTGTTTCATTTTTACAAGGGCCATTTACATAAAATAAACATTTTTATTTTTGCCCTTGAGCGTAAACTCAAGGGACAAGCTCCTCCTTGCCAGGACCTTTTCATACTTCCTTATTCCTCTCCAGTGGCAGCAAGAGAGCAATCCTGAGGAGATGTGAAATGTGGAACACCCTCACTTTACTTCACAGAGAGTTCAGATCTTGCTCCCTGCAACTTGGTTTTACAGCTCAGTGCCAGAGCTTCAGTGCAAAAGTCATAAACAGAATTTTGTCAGCTTCCTCTTGCAGAATTCCCCAGTCCAATGGATACTGGGGAACTGGACAGAAATGATTAAATACTCTGGAAAGACTCCTTTTCTACAAACACACGCATCCTTTTATGACTCATGTCTTTTCACATCACTTTAAGCACCATTTAATTTTAAAACTGAAAACTTTATAGGTAGCTCCAGGGCATCATAGAGAAGACAAACAGAAAGCAATGATGCCCTGAGATTCTGTTTGCTCTTAGCAGGAGAGTTATGGAGAACCCATCCCTAAAAATACAAGCAGAACCTATTTAAAGCATCCTCACAATTTGCTCACTCTTTGTTTTCCACTGTGCTATGGCTGAGTTGAGAACAAAGTCTTCAATCTTGTGGCTCTGTGGTGACAGAAGAAAGGCAACCGAGGGTCAAATTTCAGTTTTATGCAGCTGTATAGCAACACTTTGGGCACCCTGGAATTAAAGGGGGAAAAAATTAACTTGACTTTGATTTCCTGCTGTGAACTGTTCTGCGGCAGGCAGGAGGGATTCCATGGTTAAGGAACTGGCTGCACACTTAGAGGATGAAAGTTCAGCTCAAATGAACATTGCAAGGGAATTTGTGTTTCCACAAGCAAATTACTCAGGGCAAGGCTGTCCCAAGTAAGAAACAATTTCAGCTTTCTCAAGAGGAGCTTGTTCAATCAGAGACAATTTAATGAGTGTTGATTGTCTGGGAAACATGGGGAATCAGCATCCCCAAAAGTAAGGTCCTTTTGTCTCCAGTTACAGAAGTACAGATTTCCCCCTCACATTCCTTCATGTTTTCTGAAAATTGTGGCCTGTCTGCCTTGGGGTCAATTGCTTCTCTGAGGGAAATTGAGAGAGAAATCTCCTATTCTTTTCATCTTTCTTTCGTTTTTATTTTTTTGTCTGCTCAGCTGCAGCTCCCATTTAACAAGCCTGCATATAGCACTTGCTACCAACCTCTCAAATCCCACCCAAGGGATTTGCAATGTCACCAAAGCATCCCAGTATCAAAATCATCCATTTTGCTTGTCTTTTTTTAGCACTTTACTCTGAAAAATACTGTGCACCTGTACCCAGTGTGTGTATGGGACAGGTGGCATAAGGAACAGAACAGGAACACCTTGGATTTTTCTTGCTGTGACAGGCAGAAAGAAGCTCTGTGGTCACTCTAGAAGAAAAGTCTGGCATTTCAGGAGGTTTTGGGAGTGTGTCCTATAAACTTAGCCAGTTCAAGCTTTAGCAGAAATAAAGCCATTTGCTTAGGGGTAATTTATTGCAATCATTAACGTTAGTTCTAATTCAGAAGAGGTAATGACAGCAGATCTCCGTGCCCATTTCAGTTTGTTATCCATGATCCAGTCTCTTGGGCTCTGGTAAAATACTCTGTCTAAACACTCTACAAGCTTTACTGCAGAGCACCAAAACCCCAAAGGTCTTCATCTCCTAACTTTTGATTTCTGTTCTGAAATGCAGGGCTTTAGACTTTGTTTAAATTGAATATCTGAGTGTAGAGAGCCCTTGAATTCAGCCTTGAACTGACCTTGCTGTACAAACTGTAATATTTTATGACACCAAAGCCTAAGGCTGCAGCCTGTTCCTCATTGTGTGCTGCATTCCATCTTTCCAAATGTATCCCCTGAATGCATCCCATCAGATGTTCTCAGCCAAAGACTGAGAATTTCCAGCTCAAGTGCAGATGCTTGGCCAAAAATTCATTCTCAAGGAATCACTGCAGTGGTTACTTGGGAGTCAATCCCTTGTTTCAAAAGGAATAGCAACTATGAAATAATCTACAGGATAAATAATCTGTGGGATAATCAAGGCCAGGGTTGGATGGGGGTTTGAACAAGCTGGTCTAGTGGAAATTTTGGCCCATGGCAGGAGCATTGGAACAAGATAGTCTTTAAGGTCCTTTCCAATCCAGGCCATTTCATGATTTTATGATTCTATATTAAACTGGGAGCTCTTGGAGCTCTGTGAATGTGTGAAATTCAGCTCTGGAAACACGAGCAAAATGTGACTTTCTAATCACCACATGATCATACCATGCATGCCTGCAGACATCTGCTTGACGACATCTAGCTGCTTCCTGTGAATAAAAGGGTGAATTGAAAACTTGTTAGCCTCAGGAAATTTTAATACTTCAATGTTTCATTTGTCCTGAAGAACAAGGCAGCTGAAACCATGATCTTTCTTCTTCCATCTAGCACTGAGGGCACTCAAAATGAATATCCAATTTCTATTTGGCAGTATTTTTGAGAATAAAATGGTAGTTTGATAAAAATAATGGAAATTTCAAATGGAAACATGATTTTGCACTAGGAAAAATAAAAAAAAAGGTGGGAAATTGTAGTCCATTCATTCAGGAATTGCTTTTTAAGTTTGAACTGCCTTGCCCAGAGTGTACCTTTATCACAGAAGCACAGAATGGTTTGGGTTGGAAGAGACCTCAAAGATCATTTAGTTCCACTCCCCTGCTATGGGCAGCGACACCTTTCACTAGATGAGGTTGCTCAGAGCCCCATCCAGCCTTGAACACTCCGCACCCACAGCTTCTCTTGAGGCACACTTCTGCAGCCTGGAATGACTTTTCACCATGTTTTCCATGCACATACTATTCTTGTCTTTTTCTTCTTTGTTTTTAAACACACACTGCCAGCATCTATATTCTTCATAGGCTTGCCCTCTGAATATCTCCCTTCAGGTCTTCTGGGCTCCTGATATCATTCAGAGTTCTCTGGGGGCTTCAAAACCCACGCAGGAAAGCCTGGGCTGCACAGAGAGCCATGAAACCACAATACCTCCAGGGTAAAAGTGTTATCAAGAGCTCACTGAGAAAGTGGCACTGCTGCTCCTCGCTGCCATTCTGTCCCCAGCCACCTTCCCCACCAACGTGGGAAGCTGCTGCCCCTCTCCCAGCAGGAGTCATCCCACAGCCTGCAATGAAACAGGGGGAGAAATGAGATAAAAACAGCTTCTGCTGTTTGAAACTATGTTGCTGAATACAATAAATCTTAGGGGAAAAGTAGTCAACTACATGTCTTTAATGAATGGGGGAAAAATTCTTGCTTTGTTCCTTACGGGCAAAACAATGCACAGGACACAGTTGTGTTAGTATTGTGATCTTATAACCACGCTCTGTTTAAAAAAAAATGTGTCTCTAAACAGAAAGACTTTCTCAAACTGAGCATCTAGCACTGCTAAAATGAGGCAAGAGATGTGCAGCCTTGACAGGAGCTTTTTGTCCTTTTCTTCTTGAAGAATAAAAGCTTCCTCCCAGAAACATACAAAGCTAAAATTTTCATTTCCACTTCAGGGATAAAAAAACACACATTACTGCTCAGAAAAAGAAAAAAAAAACAACCAAACAAAACAGTGTTACAGAAATGGAGATATAAAAATGTATAAAATATGTTCCTCCCCTCATTTTCTCTTTTTTTTTTTTTTTTTTTACGTATGTGCCTGTTCATATATCTGATAACAAATATTCCTAAAAAATTAGAGTTGAATAATGTGCACATTATCAGATTATAGAATAAAGCCTAATTTAGCATCTATGACTGCCTGGCACATGCTGGGGTAAGAAAAATTCAAACTGCAAGGTTTCCAAAAGCCTTCCAAGAACTACTGACATGGTGGCACCTTGCCAGCCCGATTTATAGACAAGGCTCATTTTTATTTTCCCAAGCTGTCTCTTGCTACCACTCTGAATATCCAGATGTCATACATTTATGGGCCCTGAGGGAGTTCAGAAATAAAAATGGTGAGCTGCTTGCAAAGATATGTGATGTCTCATTAAAAACAACCCCAGGTTTGGAGGACTTGTGGACAGTTGATGTTTAAAACAATAATTCAGAGGTCAGCAAAAGCATTAGTGTGGGTAACCCTGACATCTGTACATTTGAAAATCTGGTCAAAATGTTACTTATAAGGAGAATATGAAGTTGTCTGGCATTGTAGCAGAAGTGAGTTTTACCAAAGGCCTCTGCAAGGGAAAAGCCAGCTCACTTTTTATCAGAAGATTCAAACTGTAAAAATCAAGCAATTCATCAAACAAAACCTGGTTGACACTACAGGCACAGCCTTACCAAAAAATCTTGTCCTGGAGCATTTACCACATTAATGTGAGAACATTCTGATGGCTCAGAAGCACAGTAGGAAATTGAGCAGTGGTTTAGGTTTACTTTTATAAAGTACTACAAGGCTCTGTGTTGGATTAAATGCTTAATATATTTCCTAATCATCTGAAAGGAAGGTGAGCAGCAGAGTAAGGCTGCTCACTGATGATGGAAAGTTATGACATGAGAAATGGCAAAGTTCAGTGCCAGAGGGAACTGTTTACTTGCCAAGGTCCAAAAGCCTCAGTTTAAGAAAGAGACCTGGTAATAACCCTGCAGCTGTGGTTAATGATGCAGAATTATCCCTTTCTTCCTATATACAGCCATATCCATCCCAAAGTGAATTAATTTAACAAGTAGACCAGATGACAAAGTACACAGGGAAAAAATAGTATCAGAGCTCAGAGTACGGCTTCAGCTACAAAAGTTGTGTAGAATATTCATTAAGTCATTTCAGAAAATATATTGCAGATTAAACATGAAAGATGCTGAGAGAAGGGTAATAAGAATGGTCAATGGGATGGGAAAACCTCTCATTTTAAATGACTTTAAAATATTGGGATTGTTTCCCTAAAGAAGTTTTATAACACTGGATAGAATAATAGAAATATTTGAAGCAAAGAGTCATAAGTAAAGAAGCATATGAGAAACTTCTACTTTTTTTTTTTTTTTCTGTGATTATTCAAAGTTATGACAACTTACGAAACTGGAAAGTGGAGAATTCAGATTTCATAAAAAAAATATATTGGAAAGCTAAATCTAGCAAGGTGGATTCATAGAGATATAAGTTAAACAAATACTGGAATATTTGATAGCAGAGTTATTTTGTTTTTTTTTCTTTTAAACGGCATTGTAAAAAACACAAGTACTTCAAAGTTTATGGCCATCTCCAAATAACAGAATGACTAAGACAAGAGCCTCCTAGACACTCATAATCCCTCTGAGATGTTTTCTCCACATTCTCAAGGATCTGGCTGCAGTTTGATGTGCTGATTCTGCATGGCAGCCTCTCTGTTCCTAAATTATCTACTGCCATTAGTGAATGAAAACAAACAAAAAAAGCCTCTTCCAATACACTAAGTGTCAAATTTTAGCCCAACTACTAAAATAATATGACATCAGCTTCACTCAAGGGATATGGCAAGGCATCTTCTAATGTATTCAACCAGTTCCTTAACCTTGATAAAGATGCTTTTATAAATGTGTAATATATATTTAGTTATAGGCATTTATTTTTTGGCTCTGCCAGGTGAGAATAAGATTGGAAATCAGGAGCCAACATGAAATATTTATGACAGGTATCCAGAAATGCATAAGCATAATTGATAGGGAGAGCAGGAAATACTGCTCATCTGGCTTTTTTTGTATGAATTCTGGTCCTATATTTAGCTCTGTTAGGAATTTTAGGGCTGGGATAAGTGATCTCATCAAATCACTGGTTTTCTGATTGCTGTTTGGATCCTGGTCATAAAGGATTGACATATGCAAAGGTATAGATGGAGGTACAGAGTGCTAATGTAACTTGAGGAGCAGGGTTCTTCTGGAATTCAGCCCAGGAATAGCCCAACATAATAAAAATAATATATGCAATGCAGAGGTATTACAGAACAAAGCCTATGCTTGGCAGTATTTTTGAACCTATTTTTCTGTTAACGTATTTAAATATCTGTCAGCCTGAGTTCTTATATACAGTGTCCCGAGGCATTAATCTGCTCAATAAAATGCTATACTTTCCCACAGAAGCCAGCAACATAAAAATAAAAGGGAACCTGTGCTCATATTTCACATTGAAAGTGATCCTAAAGAATTGCTGAGTGCAAGGTTTAAACTGTCTGCTGGCTAACCCCCTCTTTGGAGATAAGAGCTGTACTGCAGATATCCCATGAAAATGAGAGGTGGGAAGAGCATGTGAGCTGAAAACATGACTAGAAGAGTTAATACATGATTTTTGGAATGCTTTTGTAGACTTTTGGCTATTTCAAGTTTCCACTCAATGTCTCACTGTCATCAATTCAGCCACCATAGTAAAATCTGTCCCTGGCTGGTCACAGAAAGGGCTCTGAGGGTTCTACAAGCAATTTGGAATGTGCAAAAAATTGCATGAGCTCATGATGGTGTGGCTTTATCTACAGTGACACTGTAATAAACTCCTAGAGTGGCAGGAGAGTTCAAGAAGTAGGTGCAATGCTCAGTTGAGGGTCAATAGTTTTACCCTTTGAAGCTTTTTTCCCTAAAGAACTCTTTTTTCCCCCTCTCTTTCTGACCACCACTGGGCTGTATGACTTAGCCACTTCAGGCTCCATCAGAAATTCCTCCTGGCACATAGGGAATTATCTCAGACATGGCAGGGAGCAAAGAGAGGAGTAGTACTGTGCACAGACTTTCTGTCAGCTGGGGTCTGCTCCTGTTCAGCACCAAGAGAAATGAAGGCATCCTGACAGGTCTGCCTGGTTCCTGATCCTTTTGGATATGGTGACAAAGAGCAGAAAAGTACAAATGATCATAAATTATTGATTTCGGAGGTGGATGAATTTGTCAATACCATATATAAGATGCTATAAGGCACAGCAGATTTGTTGCCCTTAATTTTATCATACCATGCAATGACATTCTGCTAGAGACTCTCAGAGACCCAGTGAAATGTATAAAGATGGAATGGGACTATATGACCTGAACAAGACAAAAAACCACATTTGAGTCATAATTTATATTAGATGATAGATCCTATGGTTTTCCATCAAATAAGTCATTCTTACACTCCCTGAGAGAATGCTTGTTTATAGTAGCCTGTCTGTTCTTCCCATCTCTTTTATTGATGTAGCAGGAAACAGGAGGAGGTTTGCTTGTGACCAGTGTATTTACTGCATATGCAATATGTGCAGGTCATACATAGTGCACAATGTATGGCAAAGCATTTTTCTGTAGAATTCAGCAATGTGAAATTGCTTTTCAAGTTTCTTGCTTCCAACTGCCTCTGGTAGAGATTCATGTGTTATTTTCCCAAGATTATTTCTGGGCACAGATAATGATGCCATAAGCATTTGAAAGCTGTCATTTCTGGTTAAATCTCCATGCTGAAAAGGATTATTGCATATTGGTATCTAGGCAGCTTTTGTCAGTATAATTCAGCTGATCAGGGACTGGATATTCTAATTCTGCAAATTGTCACAGTCCCTGGACAAGTTACTCTGACTTTAATGCAGGGTGTTCACAGCTAGGGATGCTTGGGCTTGGCAAATTTTTTCCTCCCTCTTTTTTTTTTTTTTTTTTTTTTTCCCCTTATTTATTTTTCCATCACAGGACCCCCGCACAAGCAACCATTACCTCCAAATTTCAGGGAGTAATTTCACAGGTATTTTCACAGCCAGACCAATTGTGACCAAAGAGACAAAGTGATCTCCAAAGCCATCATGAGCAGCTGTTAGCTATGGGAAAAAAAAAAAAAAAAAAAAAAAAAAAAAAAAAAAAAAAAAAAAAGAGTGAAATATCTCTTGCCACTCTCCTTCTCTCACAAGAAACAGCAGCTCATTCCCAATCTGTGGATTTAAGTTACAAGTCTCTAAGCTGCAGATCTGTTTGACCCACAAAGTTGTGTAGTGAATCATGGTAAAATGCAACAGCAAAATCAGGATGAGTCCATAAGGATTGGTCTCCAAGATATTTTCAGACAGATACTTGGTGAGACCCTTAAGTTTGAAAAAACCCAAATATTCACTGATTAGACCTGCCTTTTTACAATGTCAGAATGACCAAAGCTACTGACATCTTTGCAGCCCACTATTTTGTCCTTTAAGCATACCAAGGCACTCGTATTTCTCCACCAAGTAGCAATGGCGTAATTCCCCAAATGAGTAAAAATTCCCCACAGTTATTGCTAAAATTTCTCATATAAAAATGAAATTATGTTTCCAAGTGCCTGGGGATTGAATACAATTTTCCAGAGTCATTCAGACAATCCCACTTTCCTCTAAAGCCATGCTTTTGGAATCAGCCACACAGCATGCTATGTGACAGTATCCTGGATCTAATTATTTTCCCATTTATCAGAAGGTGTGAAACAAACCTACAGTCTGTTTCATCACTCTTACACTTCTAACTATACCTCCAGCTTGTTATCAAAAACACAATTAGGCGAGGTGCAGCAGGTCACGGAGCTGGGTTGGGAATCGCGGCGGGCTGGCGATCCGCCCGCGCTCCACTCCCGCTCACATCAGAGCTCTTTTGGGAAATCCACCCCACCCAGGGCTGGCTGCAGCTTCCACAGCAGTCTATCTATCCTTTGTTTGCTTTACTCCACGTAATTTACCACTCCCCGTTGGAAGAGAATCCAACAGATTTCAGTAATAGTTGCCTCTGTGGTAGCCTCCATGGTTTATTAACTGAGAAAATACCACAAATCTCACTTTCTAACAAGTGGGGAGCTTTAGCAAGTTTGGTTAGCTAGTTGGATGACTGGTCTCTCTGGAAAAGAGACATGGACACGATGCCTGGATGGAAATTCAGGCACTTTTTAATTAGTTTCAACTCATTGATCACCTGTACGTGTTGTGTGTGTGTTTTCTGGCTGTGCAAGGAATACCAAAAGGGAAGATGGGGAGCCACCCTTACTCTCTGCACCCACTCTCTGTAGCAGTACTCCTGCTCAGCCCAGTGGGACTACTAGCTGAATGGTGGTGGCTTCAGACCTAGATTCCTTTCCAGAACACTTTACAGCTGGAGCTTACCAACTCATGTCAGAAATCACCTGGCCTTCCCTTGAATTTTCACTTTGAACTGAACTCAAAGATGCCTTTAACCACACATATTTTGGCCAATTCCAAACTTCTCAGTTGGGGATTCATGTTTCATGAGTAAATTCAAAGCAATATGTACCTTTGATCAGTTCATGAGAGTGAGTAGACAGAGAACTCAAATGCAAACTAATCCAAGCCAGTTTTAACCAACTTAATAGACATTTTCTTTTTTTAATACTGATACCAAGTTTACTGATGGGCAGGCCAAGGAAGGGCTACATAAATTCAGACTGTTACATGGAAAATTCTGTCTTTCTCACAGGTGACACCTGTCCTAATATGATGTCTGAACATCTCTAAACCATGGTGCAAGTCTGGATTCAGGTCTGAAGATAAACATTACAGGTAGGGAACAGTGATGCAATTACAATACACCATTTTAGAAGTCAGAGGTGTTTCTCAGGCCACCTTGTCCCTCTGAGGAAGGTTAATTAGGTTCATATTCATTGCACTGGATGTTTATGCAAGCTTGTCCTCAGGACTCTGAGTGACAAGAACTACATCCCTCCCCAGATGACCTATTTCATGCTTCCAAAACTTTACTATTGGTAAGCTTTTTCTTACTCTCTGCTCTGACTCATTCTCTTTCTAGCTCCATCCAATTATTTCTTGTCATAGTGAACCAACCTAAAATCCTGGGATTTCTGAATTGATACCATGCATTCAGAAGTCATTAAATAGTGCAGCTGATGACACTGTTGTAATTTCTGCTTAAAGATATGTGTTAAGCCTTTATAATTACCTACTGATAACTGTGTCCAATATTTTTCTAGGAACTAGCCCTACCACCATTAAATTGTTCTCTGATCTTTTCTCTGAGAATTTTGCATTCTTTAATTATTGTACGTAAACATAAATACCGCAATCATGCAAGCAAATGGAAATGTCTTAGTATTGCATTCATTATTACTATCATCATCATTACTACCATCATCATCACGGTCATTATTTTATTAAAAACACTTTTGTTTCTGCATAAAACTGTGATTCTAATATTGATCAATGAACATGCAAATGATGCTTGCTATATTTATTAAAAAATTAAAACTTTCACCATAAAACATTGTTTCTGATCCCTCACTGGATTGATCAAATTTCCTCCAGACTTCTTGTATGCAGAAATTCAAGTTATGGTAAGCTTTCAATTATTCAAATCATTTGAGTATACTCAAGAAAAATGAGATTCAGAGTGGACTTCTAATGGATAACGCCACCAGTCTGAAGACGTTTCTAAATTGTGTTTCTGATCACAATATTTTTGCATAACCTCAGCTGAAAATAACCTTGCTTACCCAAACATGAACAGACAAATGAGCCACGAGAAAACATATTTTTATGCAGAATGTCATTATCTAGGCCAAGTTGCAAATCCAGCTGAGATGTGTCAGCTTCTTCTGAGCATAGCAGGAACCTGCTGAAGATCACCGTACATTCCATAAAGATGTCATGCTGCTAGGAAATTGCTTTGAAATGTGTTCTGCGAGGCAGAGAAATTGAAAAAAAAAAAAAAAAAAGAAAGGAAAACGAGAACTTCTAAAAGGGAAGTGTAGAGGAATAGCTGAGATTCCATCAGTCCCCAGAGAGGTGACCCATCAGATGGCACTGAATTCCCAACCGATGTCTTGCTTTTCCGAGCTCACAGCAAACAAAAAACCATGCAAGGAAGTGCCTCCAAAGGATTTTTTTCCCATCCAGAAACAATTGTCTATCCTCAGTGAAATGCATGTGCACAGGACATTTCTCTTTATGTAGGGACTTCAAGCAGTTTTAGACAGGTCCTAAATTACTGGTTTGGCTGAGGGACTTGCCTTTCAAGGGGATAAAGATACAGGGGAACAAATATCATTCTCAATGACAGACATAAGAATGAAATATCTGCAAGATAGGATATCTATCTGTCTCTCTATCCAAAAATATGATTCTCTCTAAGAAAAGGCTTTTTTATTTTTATTTTTTAATGTAAAAGACCTATTGGAAGCAGAGACCAGACTCCAGTCTTTTTCTCCTCCAGATGCGTGTGTGCCTTCAGCTTTTGTTCCCCCATCTTCTGCCCCACTATTTCATCTACTTCCAAGCTGAAGAATAAAGAATGTTCTTCACCTCACACTCTAAGCTGTATCTCAGTGACCACAGCAGATACCTATAAAACATAAAGTAATATATTTAATGCAGAATGTCCAGGGAAATGAAAATAGATTTGCCTCAGAAAGCAGAAGCAATGAGCTCCTTTAACAGAAAAGGTTTTCCTGTATTATAAATACAGCAAAGCATCCTCAGAGGACCTTGATATTAAATGAATGGTCCCAGGTGTCCTCAAGACTTTTTGAGGACACTGCGAAACTTGAAGGATTTCACACTGTAGTGCCAACAAAGGGATAAAACTGTCTCTTTTTGCTCCCTTGTATCTGCCCACAAATACACCTTACCACGTTTAAGGGGATGGGAGATTGATGATGGGATTATTTGTAATATAATACTGGATTCAGTAACTCACATTGCCTTTTCCAGCTGCAGGCTATTTTATCCTATAGTCCTCTGAAGCTGGAGAGGAAACTGGGCTATGGAAATAAATTAACCTAAAAAAGAATATGCCTTCCACTAGCAAGTAAGAAAATTATAAGATGAAACTGCCAATTTTCCTCATTAAAGCATCCCTTAAGATTTGTTTGACGACATATCATGAGTTAATTCTTAAGGCCTGTATTTTTTTTTTCTGTGGGAAGTTTATCTAAAAACAAAACACTAATAAATGTGGTGGGAAGTTCCTGAACTTCCAGAGCTGCAGCAGGAAATATTTGACCTTAAGGGCCCCCTAACTGTGATGTTTTCATCAGGGAAAAATATCACTAAGCAGTGTCTACAGTAAAACTGTCTTACAACAGCAGTGTGGAATTTTAAACAAAATATGTCAGGAGTAATTAAAATCAGGAGAATGATCAAGTGTCTGTTAGCGTTGCTACATAAACAGCCACTACCAAAACAAGAAGCAAAAACCCCCAAAGATTATAGAGACAACAAGCATCTTGTTTAAGAAAATGTACAAGTTTGGAGGTTTTGTGTGAATACATCCATCATTTATTCCACTTAAGCTGTTCATATTTGCCTTTTTTTGGGTGTCTTTCATGAAGTTTAATTACAATACAGTAAACAGAAGGAGATTGAGAGCATTTCTGTTGTGCAATAAAATTCAATTACTGACAGTTTTAAGAAGGATACTTAGACCTGTGGCAAGTTTGAAAGGGAATTTCCTTACAAATTTTGCCAAAAGCAAAGGGTGCCTCCACTCAAGCCTCGGCAGCACAAAGAGGCTTTTCTAAAGACTGGTGATAAAAAAAAAAAAAAAAAAAAAAAAAAAAAAAAAAAAAAAAAAAAAAACCACAATAACTAAAGTAATCTCTTACATTTTGTAACTGCCTTACACCTTTCAAGATCACAGAACACCTTTGCTATGGGTCAAGTCATTGTCTGGAAGAAAACAGTCAGGAAAGTCCAGAATAATTTTGAAGAGGCAAAAAAAGAATGCATGGGACTGTCTTGGAGAAACTGCTTGTCTGGCACAAAAGAGGCTGGAAACACCAAATCCATGTTACAGGTGTAGTTTGTGCTTTCCTTTCTGTGGCTCCCATGCACTTGAAACTGATGAGCAACTCAGTGGAAATTTGGTTTCCTGGGATTGCCTCCTGGATAGGCCAGAGCAGACACACAGGACAGAGCAAAAAAACCGTAGCACTTGGAAAAACAAGTTGAAATTGGCTGGGGAACTGGTGGTACTTTGTGTTTGGATCCATGACCTGATATTCCATAAATCCAGGCAAACTCCAGGTCCTGATGCACTCCCACTGTGATGCTGAGAGGTCTTTCAGACTTAGAGGGGCAATGAATTTGAAGCACCCAGAATGTCTTTAATTTCTTCTATTTGCAGACAATCAGCTTGCAAGGTTTCACAGGTTAAGGATTCCAGGCAGGATGGTTTAAGATATGATAAAATTAAATTTTATGTAGATAGCAGAGTTCTACATGCTGACTGTATAAGTTGCTGTCCCTGAATGGTTTTAATATGGCTTTGCTTATGCCATACACAATTTCAGCTGAAAGAGTATCATTACAGCTTGTTTTCTGATGGTTTTATGAGGATCTCATGCCTGACTTCCTAAATTAGGGTAGCTCCTTAAAAAAGACCTTTTAAATAAGCTCCTATCAGAACAAAGTCTCCCTAATGTTGAAGGTGATAAATCCTACGGCCAAATTTTTCTACTTGGAACCTTACAGGTCTTCTAAGGGAATAGCCATTTTCCATTTGCTTCCTTGGAAAAAATTCTCTTTTTTTTACTGGCATGAGGAAGAGCTTTCTGGAATCCGTGCATTGCTTGAACTCTGAAGTTCCTTGTAGTCACTCTTTGTAATGTGGAGTGTGCTGAAGGCAAACTGAAACCACATAAAGACTAATGTTGACTAGAACATGATCAAATTATTGTTGGTATCATTTTCTCACTCCAAAGCATCAAAGGAAAAGTTATGGCTTTGTTGATTATTTTTAAAGGCAAGATTAATGAAAAAAATAATCACAGCCTAGGAAAACTTGGGGGTTTTGTGTTCTACAGGACAAAAGCCTCTTTAGATTTTTTTTTTCCTCAAGGTCAGGTTAAAGGCTTTGCTTTGTATGATAGGGCGAAATAGCAACCCAAGTTGTGCCGTCTCCAGTGCTTGAATTAAATTAAGATTCCACTGGAGATCTTCCCATCTTCTGTCTGGAAAACATGTGGCTTTAAGATCTCCTTTATTCTGTGTGTGTTTTGTTTTCCTTTGACCTGTGTTTGCTAATGGAGAACATCTTATTGCCATAAATTGTTTTATGAAGTAATGATCTAGGATGTCATGAACTGGTGAATCAAACAAAGAATTACTTAAAACCTTATATATGTATAACACTTTGCTAGGTCTCCTAGAAAAGAAGCAGGATTCAGAGGTGAATGGCATCATTTTCTCATCTAAATAAACCATAGGACATGATAAAAGAATTTGAGAGAGAAAATATCTAGATTGTGGGTGCAGATGCTTGATTAGTACAAAGAAAAAAAGCACGCAGAAAGTGTATGGCAAATACTGTTTTCTTTCAAGATGTTCCTAACACAAAACACTATCAATGGGACATCATCAGGAACACTTCCTGCAAAGGAGCCATCGAGATTTGGAAATTAAAATACTTTGTGGTTTTGAAAGCACGAGTATTAAAGCTGGAACTCATAAAATTTTGGGACGTTGTTTCTGTAAATAGAGGCTGAACTCTTTCATGCAGAGGAGCTGATTCAGTGTTGTACAGGAGTAAGAGAGGGTGTGTATGTGATCAAAAAGAGCTTTAAGAGGCCTGTTTGCTGTGCTGCACACCCACTGCTGCAGCAGTCCTGCTGCTCCATGCTCTGTACCTCTTGGGGTTTTACACTTCACTGAAAGCACCCTTATAACCCTCTTGACAATGTTTGTCCTGTCTGAAGTAGAGGAATTAAAAGCAGTTTTCAGACATTATGGATCTGTGGGAATGGGTCCAGAGCAGACCATGAAGGTAACTGGGGCCTGCAACACCTCCTGTATAGGACAGGCTGGGAGAGATGGGGTCATTCAGCCTGGAGAGGGAAAGGCTTTTGATGCCTTGGGAAGACTGACCTGGAACAGAGACTAAAAAGAGCTAGAGAATAAAGTAGGTATTTATTGAAAGGCCTTTAGGGTACACCTTGGGCAGGACAAGAGCCTGGCCAGGGCTACACCCAAGGTGGACCCAAAATGGTCATAAAATGGATGACTGGCCATGAGGTTTCACACTTTTGTAAGTTTTGGTCCATTTGCATATTGGAGTTTAATTGTTCAATTACAGCTTCAGGTTGTGAGGTCTCATCCTTCTTGCTTTCTATCTTCAGTCCACTGTTGTTTGTGCTTTTGGGCCTGAAAGTTCTACTCGTTGTCTTTGGTCTCCATCTGGAAAAGGATTTGTTTTCTCTACCCACTCTGTGAAGAGAGCTGACTATCACTTAATGTGAGCCTCAGAACTACACCCCTAGGCAGCACAGAACTTGAAAAACATGACAGCTAAAACTCAAGGCATCATTTCTCCATCAGGGCACCTTACAGTACCTGAAGAGGCTACAAGAGAGCAGGAGACGGACTTCTTACCAGGGCATGTAGTGAGAGGACAAGAGGGAAGGCCTTAAGATGAAGAGGAAGAAGTTAGTTTAGAGATTAGGGAGAAAGTCTGTCCTGTGAGGGTGGTGAGGCCCTGGCACAGGTTGCCCAGAGAAGCTGTGGCTGCCCCATCCCTGCAAGTGCTCAAGGCCAGGCTGGATGGGGTTCTAAGCAACCTGGGATAGTTGAAGGTGTGCCTGCCCATGGCAGGGGCTTGGAATGAGATGGGCTTTAGGGTCCCTTCCAACCCAACTCATTCTGTGTTTCTATAATGATGTCACATGGACTAAAAGGCATAACAGGGATGCTCAGTACTTAAAACAGGACTCTGAAAGCTGCCCTATTGCTTGCTGTAAATGGTGAAGCAGGGTGACAACTGGTTGGTTGTCACTGACCTGGACCATCTAATAAGTGGAATGTCAAAACTGTGTATCCCTGCTATAACACTTCAGTCATGGCTTGGCTTGCTCCCTGTTCTTCAGGAGGTGAACCAGTAGATACCAATTTAATTTGCTTTCTAGTTCATCCATGCCTGTGGTAAATGACTGTGTTTCAATAGATAGTAAAACTAAATGAGAAAATATGTAATTTGTGTCTCCCTCTGCATCCGTCAGGGTGAAGTATTTTGGTTATGTGACTCTAGGAAGAAAAACCTGCCAAAAGATCTTGGACTATAAAGTGTTGAGGTTTGAAACATGCTTTAATTCTTCTGTAAATGAACTTCCCACTCTTTGGAGTACCTTCCAAGAAGAGTGTAGCTTGAGATCAATGCCTTTAGCTGGCTGCAGTTCTGTTGAAATCCTGCGGGGAGTGGGAGGAATAGCCCGTATTACCTCATTCCTCACATGTTTTGGATAGAATGACTGCACTTTGCCTTTGCCACCAGTCCTTGCCCTGGAAGATCTCCCTTCCCGCCTGCTCTGCCAGCATATGGAAAGCTAAATCCAGTTTGAATCTGAGGAAAGCAAATCAAAGGGATCTGGAAGTGCAGAGAGCACACAGGCTGGTGACTCCCATGATGTAGATGCAGGTATGGAGCCAGCCGTGCCTCCTACCAGCACCCAGGCACCCAAAAGCTGCCTCTGCACCTCTCTGCATCCAAAAAAACACACCAAAAAACTCTGCAGGAAGACAGGGGAGACCAGGAGCTGGAGGAAACTAAGAGAGTGAGGAACGAGCACTGAGATGCTTATCTCTGCTATCTGAATGTGGAGGACCTACCAAACCAGCCTGTCTTCAGCTGATGGCATCACTTCTTGCCAGGAATATTCCTGTTAGGAAAAAGGTGGATGGATGTGTGGACTGGATGCTTTCAGGGAAGAGCTGACTCTTCCTTGAGCACAAGGAGCTGCAGCAGCCCAAGGGCTCCTTGTCCTTCCAGGATCTGACAGGGCACACCAGGGGTTTAAAGTAGAGCTTTGCCTCCTGCTTGTGTGCTCCCCTCACTGTGACAATTCTCCATGAGGGTTTTGGGCATATGAGCAGATCTTTTTTTAATCAAAAAGGTAGCAATTTCAGCAAGGATTATGTTCCTTGTCTCCTGAAGACAGCAACTTTTCTAAAGGGCAAATGTTTGCTTAAAAAGAGCCGAATCATTGATATTTCTGAAAATGGAAGAGCACAAAATACCTAACAGGACTCGAGAAATGCCAGGGGAAGCAGGTAAAAAAGTAAAGGAAATGTTACCAGTTGTACTTTAGATTCAGTCATATCTTTTAAATTTTATTTAATGTTTAGAAAATGTTAGGTAACACGAAAAACTCAATTCTTTTGAAATAAGTCAGTAATATACCTGCATCTGGTTTACATCATGAACAGGGTACAACTTCTCCGAGTTAACCCTTCTAACCCTTCTAGGGATTATTTGAAAATGGATTGAGAATGTGATTTGTCAGACAATTTCTCAACAGGATGCAAAAATGCAAACCATTTAGCTCTTTCTGGATTTTATTTTTTGTGTGTGTGTGTGTGTGTTTTGTTTTTGGGGGATTTTGGAAGGGGTTTTTTGGCTTCCTTGTACTGTTGTTTAAAAAGAAACATTCAAGAATCTTCACTGCTTACTCTGTGCTCCCGCAGATTACCACAACACGCCTTGAAACATTTTGTGGCTCTTAACTTTTTAATGACAGCAAAATTTCAAATTGTAAAATAAGAACTTATTTAAAATTCTGGGTTTAGAAATATGAACATTTTGACATATTAACTCACCAAACGTGAGAAGTATATTGTAATAGATGTTTAATTTGGTCCTTTCACTTCAGCCATTCAGACTGGTACATCTGATTTTCTGTTATATTAATTATTATTATATATGTGTCAGTGAAAAAGCCAAACTGATTATTTTTTTTTTCCTGTGACCCTTCAAAGTGTCATATTTAATATCCTTTTTCTCCATTTACTCTAAGTTTGAGGTAGGGATGAAGCCTAATGACTCATTCTTACAACTGACTATAAAATACTTACCCCACCTTAATGGAACCACCTGTAGAATATAATACAATTTATTGCCAGAAAGATTATTAAAAATCAAACTTTAAGTGCCTTAGTCATGTTCAAGACTTGCTTTTGTAGATAGAGAGGAAAATCCATTCTCTGGAGGTATTTTTGAATCCCAAAACACTTTCCCTGAATTACTTCTCCAGCGGGCCTTCTAGTATGCCACAGGAAGTTATAAGAGCATTCCAGTAGTAAAAATATCTAATTCTTAAAGCATACATCAATGTGCAAAATTGATTAATTTCTTACATATGCACAGGTATTCTCAGAGATACTTTTGAAAAACTTTATCTTGCTGCAGGGCCGGACAGGACAAATGGAAAAAAGGAAGGGAATTTTCCATTATTCTTTGGGAATTCCTTTCATCCTGGAAAAGGGATTTGTACCATATAATAGCACTAAATCACCTGTCCCTGCAAGATAACTCATAAAACTCAGGCCCTTAGAAATGAAGAGTGTAGACATTAAAATAAATGGAAAGAAAAGGTTTTTAAATTATTCAGTTAAATGTAACAAAATTGCTGCAAAATACTCTTTTGTCCCACGTTACTTGAGGGTAAAGGCAGAAAAGTGTAATTGTTTCTATGAATTCCTACTCACTTAGGGGTTTTCTTATGAAGAAGGGAGCTTTTCCTTGGCAGAATTTAGTCTTTACCCATCCTTTACACCTTAAAAACTGCTGGGTATGACTACACTAGTAAAGCCCGACTTATGGCAGCTGACATATTTAAAATGATTTAGCAAGCTCATTTCATCATTGCATTTTATATAATGTCATTAGATGACACACTTATTAGAATTAAAGTTTGGCAACTATTTGAAAAAAAAAATCTACCATGTCTAATGATGGGTTTAAAAATCTAATAGTTATAAGACAGGCTTAATTCACATGCTGCACCATAGCAAGGGGATTCAGTTCCTCTGGAGGAGGAAAGTAATCAAAAGATTTAAGTATGGTCTTCAAATCCTGGAAAGGTCAAGATCTAAGGAGATTTGTCTTAGGAACCCCTGAAAAGGCAGTAAGTCACATTAACATATTATTTCATAGTAGATGGATTATCTTGCATTTTCACTTTCAAATGGAGAAAACGAAGAAATTCCTGAAGTAATGTTCTTTTAAATATTTCTATTGGCCTTCTATGGATGATGGTTTGATATTACAGAATTATGTGTGTCTTTACTTTAGCTTCACTTCCTTTATTTACAGTGAAACTAGGAAGCATGTTTTGTTTTTCATTTACATTGAGACTGGAGACTATGTTTGCTACTTGTCTTGAAAAGAACTGCGTTTATTAAAGTATAATTTGATAAAGACACGTAGATCTATGCTTCTTCAGAGCAACCAAGCACATCCCAGCTACAGCTCAAAGCCAGAGGTGATGGCTTTGCATTCCAGCTCTGTTCCCTACAGTGAAAACAGGTTTGAAAGAGAATACTTCAACCAAGAGAGTGGAAAATGTTCATGGCGGAGAGCAGGTGCAGGAATATCTGTGCCATCAGATGAGTAGAAATCTGACCTGGCAGATCTATCATTGTAACTGAGCTGTGGTGTTGTCTGTGGCTGTCTCCAGTGGTGGAGGATTCCTCAGCGTGGGTTCCTCTCACTGATGGTGCAGGCCAAAGCAACTGGGACAAATTAAATGCACGAGGTTTTGATGACTGCAAGAGGGAAACTCATTCTGGGATTTCATTTTTCTGCCCTGCCTTCCATCCTGACCACACATTTTGCTTCAAAGCTGCAGGAATATTGTGAGTGATTCATTTCCAGATGTTTGATTCAAGTTCTTTTTCCCCAGTAAAAAGATTTTAGCATATCCTAGAAGTAGCTGCACGGTTTCCCAAACAGTTTTTTCCACTGTCAAATGGGTTGTAGAATGCTTTGTTGGAAAATGTGGAGTCTTCCAAACTTAGATCTATTTCCAGTCATATAATTCCTTCTTTCCAACAACTAAATATGCACATCAACACTAAGCAGCCAACCAGACATGAGCCAACAAAGAAATTGTGAGCAAATATTGCCATACCACTATCCCATGTCAGATGGTACATAGAAAACCTTAAATATAGAGGATTCCTTCTTACCTACAGATAAAAAGGTAATTTTTCTTTTTTTCCTGGACACAGCTACTTGCATGGGATGGGACTCATGTCAATGAGAAACAAAAGGTTCATTTTACTACAAACAGATTACTTTTTCAAGGATGTGTCTAAGCACTTTACATGCTTAGACGACTTCATGTTCACGAATGACCATAAATTTGTGCAGAGTTGGCAAGATTTTAAATGTGCAAATTTTTGGGACCCTTCCTGACTGAAATATGGGTGTGGATAAATAACAGTTTGATCCCTCTGATTCCTTCTGATCTGCTCAGAAAGCAGGAAGCAATGCTAGAGGGACAGAGAGAGCTGTCTGAGAGAAATGCTGCAAGTGTTCACAGGTGGAGCTGTTCTTTCACAAGACCCAGAAGGAGGTACAAAGACTGTGTTCCTGTCACAGTGGATTTGAAATCTTGCACGTTTTTGGCCTAGTTCTGTTGGATTCACTGAAGGTCAGTGTCGTTCTCATTTATCTCACAAACCCGAAATCTGAGAGCTGGATGTTTATCTCACAGGATCTGTCCAGTCTCCTGCTGTCATTGCCAGAACTATTTCGTCACGTCTCAGTCTTGTCGGCTTCCCCGCCCAAAGCCTGTTCCTGTCATGGTTGGTGTCCTCAAGTCATGGGCCAATGGCTACTTCTAATTGTGGTGTTGTCACATTATGCTAGGACAAGGTTCACGGGAAGCACTGACTGGAAATATAACTCTAAGAAACAGGGAGATGCAAAGCCTTGACGGGCAAGTGAAAAGCCTTCACGGCGCTCCCTCTCCCACCATTTAAATGACGGGCATTTACAGATGTCATGGCCGAGAACCTGTTGTCTCAGAGTTTAAAAATAAATCCTTTTTGTCAGCTTACTTGCAAAGCCCCGGTGCTGGTTGATCACCAGGAACTCTGCTCAGATATGATTTCTGCATTAGGATAGTGAGCAGACTTTCTCATCCTCTGGCAGATAGGTGTTTCAGGCCACTTACCACTAAAGGCACTGGACTAAGGTCCTTGGCTGGAGTCCAGGAGGCATGTTCCTGCTCATGTTTATGGATGCTGGCATGTTTAAACCTCATCAAGAGTTGGACCAATGTTTTAATTGTGGTCAAGCATGCAAGATGACCACAAGAATCATTCCTTTGCATGGGAAGAAGACTGTTCTTTGAATTGCTCAAAGTGATGTCTTCAATTTTACCTGAATCAGACTATCAGTCTGTTTTCTTTCCAATACCTCACTCCAAACCTGGGGCAAAAATAAACTCTAAGCCTTACACATCAAGATTTCTTTTACACTTCCCTTGGATGCCATGAAGTAATTTTAATTTTTTTGTTGTCTTTGGGTTCAGCATAAGGAGAAGTAGTCCCACTCGGCATCTGTCAAAGCATTTTCCTCTGAGAAATCTGCAGAGCTGTTACCCAAAATTCTCTTCACACGTTTGCACAGCTCTGCACTTGTCCTTGCCTCCAAGAAATAATGATTGATTTAGAGGGCCAGCTCTGTGCTCTGTGTTTAATTAAAGCCTATACTGCCCTCCTTTTTGCTATACTGTCTTCCACGTCCCAGAACTCTTTGCAGAGTGTACAGTTGGCATTGTAATTAAATTCTTCCATTCTGGGACCGTGGTTTTTACTAGTAACCACTGGGTTTTTCACCTTTAGAGCAAGGCTTTGCTATTCAACTCATGCCCTAGAGTATAGACTTCACCTTTCCCTGTCGAAGCTTCCTAACTTTTCTCCCCTGTCAATTTTCTGACTCTGAAGAGCCTTGATACATCAGCAGCCTTGGTACACTGCTTTTGCCTGGACACATGTGTGACATGCTTGTGGTTTTATGGCCATAAACCCCATCTTTCCAGATATTCCCGTGCTTGGGGTCTCTGTAACTCCTCAAAATGCTTCTCTAGACCCTCAACAGCAGCCACAGCATTTGTAGTCTCATGTTTCTTGCAGAGGTCCTTGTTTTTAACGCTGCTCTGCTGTGTCCTGCCTTGCTGCAGGGCATACCCATAGCATTTTCCACGGGTAAATGCATTTATCAGCATTGATTTAACAAAGGTGTGTTGGTGTTCACTCAGTGCTGCTTCAGAAAGGTTTCTCAATTTCACAATGCTGATGTGGGTATGTGAAGGGCCACTCATATTCACTGGTTAGTAATCTTTTTTTTCTTTACCAAGCAGTTTATTGAGTTTGCCTATTTGTGTTATAAATAGACCATGACAAAACAAATGTGATATTAAGTGATGCTTCAAAGAGCTCTACATTTCAGTGTAAACTTATAGTGGGTTCTCCATATGAATATATTTATTACGTATAAATCTGAATGGTTTCAAGTACTGAATACCTAAAGGAAAGCAATTGACCTTTAAGGATCAAATTTTTAATAGGTGTCTAAGTAATGCATGATATTCTTCCTTAAATAATTTGGGTTCTCAGAGGCAGACAGATATCTGTGGGGTAGATAACCATGTGCTAAATGTCAGTATTTACATGCCTTCCTCTGGTACAAAGGTACATTTAAAATACAGTGGAAGTTTGAGACTCAGGTGAAGGTTACCTCAGGCTAACGCTGCCATTCTTCAAAGCCACCTCCATAAAGAGGTCCAACAAAACAATTTTAATATAAGACTTGTATTAAAAAATAGCATTTACAGCACTTACATATTATCAGGCTCGCTCGCTGAGCACAATATATGTAGTTTAATCCATTTCTCACTCACTTTTATCTTTGTCCTCTGTAATCTGGCTCATTTCTTCCCTGTGGGGAAAAATACACTGAGTCAGTCTGCTTCACCTTCTCCTCTAAATAGAGAATCTGTTTAATGCAGCAAAAAGAGCAAAGCCAATAATGGATGTAAATATTGACACATTTGAAATGTCAGAAATCCTTCCTCTCAAAGTATCCCATAATTTTGAAAAACTAACTCTACAAAATTATACTATGTGGAAGACAATTTGGATTTTTCTCCCTTGACTTGCTAAATGGGACCTTTCCTAATTGCAATGAGCACAGTTCAAATAACCTGAAAAAAAAAACTTGATTAATATAAAAAATTGGTTTCATTTCACTAATTTAAATGAAATGTTTGAAGTACCAAAAGCTTAAATAGGAGAATGCAGATTTAAATTAGCATATATGCTATTAGTAATAGAATATAAACTTGCAAATCACTGACAATGAGGATCATGGTTATTATTAATTCAGCAGGATTTAGTCCAAAGTTGAACAACATTATTTGATGTGTGTGCTCAACACACTGACAACTTCAAGGTGTGATCTGAATAAACTGAATTATGCTAACATTTTTTAAAGGAAATGCTGTTTACAATTCTATGTTTAAGGCTCGCAGAAGAATCTTCAGTGACTCTTTTAGCTTTTCTATATTAATGATGACTGTTTCTCAACAGTAATGACTAAATAATTTTTTTTCTTCTTGGATAAAGTAATCCAAAAATACCTGGTAACTGTGAAGAAAGATATGACTGAGATTCCACCTTCCCTGGGATTTTGCTTCTGTAGTGACAGTAATTAATAATTATGAAGTCATTAGGATTAAATGGAAATGTCACATTGATGTTATTTTTAATGAAGAAGGTTTTCCTAGAGGTGACAATGTGCCTTGCTTTACAAACCAGCGTGATGACAGCCACTACATATTTTTGTGGCAACTGGTGTGGTCCAAATTTTCTATGCTCCCAGGAACAGCAGCAACATGTGTTGGAGTCATCTGGCTCTATAATCAGAACATGAATGTAATTATATACACACACACACTGCTCTGACTCCGTACCCACGAGGGCTGCTGCTGCTGAGCTCTCCCTGCGGCATCTGGGGCCAGCTCCCTCTTCGTGCTGCTTCCTGGACAGGGAATGAGCTCATACTGGGGTTTTGTCCCATTCTGGAGCTGGAAACCCTTCCTGTTCAGCCAGAAGCTGAGGAAAATTCTGGGTTTCTGAAACGCTTGTGTTGCATTTTCCTAACTCTGCTTGTGCTTGTCATCCCTGCTCCCTCCCAAAAGCTGTGTATAAAAGCAGGCATTGGATTCAGAGTATTTAGGAATCTGATTTCCTGAGTTGATTGTAATTCTAATAGAGTTAATAATGTTCTTCAGAAAGCCAAATTACCCAACTAATTATTATACATTTATAGGGAGATAACATTGAAGCTGTCAGTCAGCAGCCAGTGATGCTGTATTTATTAAAAATGAACGCTGTTTCTGCACTCCTCTGTTTGGCATAAAGTGGTGGCTGGTTTAGTTTTGCTTTGTTTTAACTGCACAGCTTCTACTAATCTACTTCTCATTAACAGCACCAAGGCAAATCCTTTCTTTCTGCTTTGGCTGGCAGTTGCAGCACTGTCTGTACATATAGTGCAAACAAATTTTGCCTTATTAATACCAACCGCCTACCTCCCATGCGTCTGATTAATCCACCTAATCTATGGTGTTCAAGAAATACCTATTGCCGTGGCGTAATTAAATTTCCAGATTAAATATAATTTGATTTCACTGGGAGGGAATTACTTTTCATGGCGTGGGTGGATCTCGAGGAAGGGTTTGGAAGAATCACGCAAGCTCCTTAACGAGCTACTCAGGGATTTAGTGGTGGTAACTCTCTGCTAGGAAGGCAAAACACTAAAGAACATAACCAGCCCAGGTGTACGGCTTGAAAAAGGAGAAAATGCAAGTGTGAAATTAGTGGAAAAAAGTACTGATGGGAGGATGGAGCCTTGTTGGACAGCTGCTGCAGTGCCCACCATCCTTGTGTACTGCTCACGTGTGACTTTGGTCTGTGTCAATAGGATTATAAAGCTATTGATACACATGAATGCTATTACCTCCAGAAATAAGATGCTGAATTAGTAGCAAAATACTTAATCCTCTTCCACTGAATTTAATGCTGTGAATACAGTGCAAGAGAAAACACGGACAAGTCTAAAATTCCTTGGAAACAGACATTTAGCTGTTGACTTTCCTTAAAGGCATCTACTTGACTTGGAGGAATTTCTAAGATCTGGAACACTTGTCAAAGGAGGGAAATTATTGTTTTCCTATTATAGCAATGGCATTAATGAGTGTCTTAACATGAATAGTTAATATAGTGGCTTCATATAGAGCCATAATTTATCACTCTTAATTAGAAAATCATTGAGTTTATTTTCTATTTTTCTGACAAAACCTGACAGAACTTTTGATAAACCTGGCTTGAATCAATTTGGTTTGATTTACTGTAATACTGATTAGTGGTGAAAGGGGAAGAGAATAAATAGCTGCTAAAAGCTGCAGGAAAACATAGCAGATATGATAGTGGAGTCCCAGGCACCAAATGGATTCTTACCCCTTGAGAAACACAGATTAATCTGAAAAGAGTGGCAAAAGCATTTTAAAACGAGGCTCTCGGCAATGCAATTGAAAAGCTGTTGATGTCATGGATACACACTGATTTCTAGTGCATGTCTATCTGCTGTACAGGCAGCTTCCACAGTTATTTTCAGACTACTTTCAATCCTCTCCTTTATAGTAAGATTGTCTTTGCCATGGTGACTAATGACTTTTTCCTACGTTTGTCAAGGTTGATTTTTGTGCTGCCCTTCTGTCTCTCATCACCAAGTCTCTAGTGAGACACTATAGGTTCCTTCTCAAACAGAGAATTATTCCCCAGATCTTGGATAATATATGAGACACAGCTTCACCACTTCCACCACTGACTGTGCCACCTGAAGGGAAACTTAACCTGCACCAGCAAATACAAAAATCCCTTTAGTCCCTGCACTTCCCCAGCAATTCACACCTGACTCCCACCCAGATAATTTAATCTGTGGAGGCTTCAGAACTCCATTTATCATCTCTCCCTCTTCTCATTTATGAGACAGCTAAAGTTATCTCCACCTCCTTCTGCCTGGGTCCCATTACCCCCTTAATCCATTTAAATC
Organism: Sylvia atricapilla; assembly: GCF_009819655.1. Classification (NCBI taxonomy): domain Eukaryota; kingdom Metazoa; phylum Chordata; class Aves; order Passeriformes; family Sylviidae; genus Sylvia; species Sylvia atricapilla. Next base: position 67,508,330 of record NC_089143.1, read on the forward strand.
CTTCCATTATTTTTTTTCCTCCGCTAAATCCTCAGTTTCAAGGTCCTATGTGCCACCTCTTAACGTTTCCAAGTATATTCAGCAATAAAGTACTGGAGTGGCTTTTGCCAAGACTGAGTGGAGCCTTGCTGACAGTTTATCTATGGCTTTTCTTTTTTTTTTTTTTTTTTTTTTTTTCAGGCTTAGGATCTCACCTATACGGAAGTGAATAATGACTAGACTCAAGGATCTTAAAGGCCTTTTCCAACCTAAATGAATAAATTTGTGAATGGATCTAATGGGTAAATTTGTTTAGTTGAATACAGCATTTCAACAATAGACTCATTTTTGTTTGGTCGTTTTTTTCCAAAGGAACTGTATCATCAAATTCATGCTTTTTACTCTTTTAACCTCAACTCCATCTGTATTCTTTTGACCTTTTTTTTTATGAGACTTGTTTCCAAGAGAAAGCTAAAATAAGAAGATGTGTGTTGCTCCACATCTAACTATCCTTTAATCCTTTTGGGCAGTGTACTCCATAAAACAATCTCATAAACTCTCTGCTGCCTCAGCCAGGCCTTTACCTCCTCTCCCAGGTTCCATTTCAATTGTCTGCGTCATAAGAGCGTTAACAGGATTTTATGAAGATGACACACGCATGGAAACAGCCAGTACCCAAACCCTTTGATCTTGTGTCCTAGATTTTGACTTCAGTTTGGATTTCTACAGTGTGCTAATGCCCTACAGAAAAGGCAGAGAAGGGTGTTGGGTAATGCAAGTTGAGCGGTAGGAGATCAGCTGATGGAGAGCAGGAAGACACTCAGGGATGCACCATCAATCACTACTGATGAAGAGCTCTTTCAAAGCAATCATCGTGTTTGTTTTCCAGGTTCCCTGACACTGACTGGGCCAAACCAAATGCTACCAAACTCCTTTGGAAAAATCTGCATCTGTCAATTCAGGGGAATTTTTTGTTAATTACAGAAAAATAGGAAATTTGTGGAAGCTGTCATTGGTATTACTACTACTATTTTGGGTTGTAGTGGCTTAAGACATTTCATAGGAACAGCCAGCAAATATCCAAACTTAGTATCTGCCCTGAATCAATTTTATGTACTTTTTGAATCTCTCCTTAGTTACCTTTACCTTCTGAAGCATCAGTATATCACATGGCTTATGTGTTTGGTAAGTGCAGAAATAACTGGCTTTCTTATTACGACACATCAAATTCAATTTTACTCCATAAATCCCTGATTTTTTTTTTTTTTTTTTTATGTGGGAAAACAGTAAGTGGAAAAGGTAGTTGCTCTGATGCAAGTATGTGTCTAAAGTTTTGAGTTGTTTTGCTGTGTTGCATGAGGAAAGATAATTTGATTCTTTCCTTTTCATTTGCTTTAAAGGCAATTTTTTTGGATTCCTAAAATCCATTAGAATAAACAGTCTGGATGATGAAAAACAGAGCAAGTTTCTTATTTAGGGGAAGGGAATTAAATTCTGCTTATCAAATGACACTAATGACCAAACTAAATTCACTTCCACACAAAATGCACATGCTGTTTTTCAATCAACATTAATTTGTCGTTCTCATTCTATTTTCAAAGTCTAATGGGACATTTCTAAGGATATATTTTAGCTGCCTCTTCTAGATTCAGAAGATCTGCAATTAATCTAAGCAAACTTATCCAAAATACGCTCTAAAAATTCTTCATCTCGCTATGTCTCATCTGTGTTTAGAAATGTGTTAGAAGGGGACTAATCAAGTGGTTTCATAGATGCGCTGAAACAGATTAAAAAATGTTTTATATTTACCCCTGTTGATTACAATTTGTCACGAATAATTTTATTTTCTGAGTGTCTACAAGACTTTAGTGGCCTCAGCCTGGGAAAAAATATAGTTTATATTGCAATTTTTTTTTAGGATTATGCTGATTACTTGTATTTACTAACTTTGTGGGCACAAAAATAATTCTGCAAGCAACGGGTATGACTATTCCACTAGACTTTGGTGGAGCAGTGGAAGATGCTGAAACAGTTTTGCAGGGTCAAAGGCCAGAGCAGTCCTATGAGGATTTTTTCCAGCAAGGACCACCAGGAGAGGTCTGAACTTGCTCCTTCTGCTCCTGGCTCATCCAGTGCTCCCACTGAGCTGTAGGCACTCTGTGCTCCTTGAGTCTCCTCATAAGAAAGGAGGATCTATATTTGCTATTTTGATCACGCCTTATGCTAAGAAACAAAGATGGGCATGATTGCATTCTATATTCTCTTCCAAAGTGCTGATAACTCCGGAAGCTGAGCGCATAGATAACCCCAAATTTACATTTGATCAATGTAACACCCTTACAGGTAAAGCGATGTCAGGTGGAATGCTGCCCTGGTTTCACAGGAAACAGGTTGTGTGGGTGAAGTTTGTTTAAAAGGACAGGCAAAATTAAATCCTGCCGTTTTCTCACTTCTGAAGCAACGTTTTACAGAGCCCCCACAAGCTGAGAAGAAGGGCAGCAGTCAGTGCTAACCGACCTGGGCAGCTTGCCTGCCTAAGGATTGCAGCGTCGTGTTTAAAACGCACGAATTCACAAATAACACGGAACTCTTGAGCCAGGGTAAACTAGATGGAGAGAAAATGCGTTAAAATGACTCATTATAGTATCACAGTGTGCCTTCTTGCATAAAAACTCTTGAGCTACTACCGGCTTAGGGCACAAGGTTGTAAGAGCTTATACAGCAAAAAGCATTTTGGTTATTTATTACTTCTGGTTTAGCCTGAAGAGTTTATGCTGATGCACTAACACATCAGTCAAACTTACCTGGTTGGAGCAAGTTTATGCCTATCTTGTGTTACTGGAGTGGTACAAAATATTTTGGCAAAGCTTACTTTAGCTTGCCATTTGACCAGGCATAAGAAAGGAGATAGGAAAAAATTACCATTTTTATTGTACTGATGGAGAAATAGAAACAGGTAAGGTGACATGAGTTGCTCAAGATCACAGAGCAGGTCAGGGCAAGTGTTCAGACACTGCCCATAATATAGACTGATGAAAACACTGAGATTATGTGAGAAATATACATATACAACTTTTATTATTTGTACACAATATTTCTCAAAGTTCACAACTTATTTATGCTTGGCACAAAGCAAACATTTTGTTAGGTTTCACTAGGTTTACACAGAATCTAGTGCCAGCATAAAGTCTTTTGTTATTGTAGTTATTTTGAATGTTCACATAAGAATCAGTTGCCTAAGAATGTAACAATTTCTTTCATGCCTGGTCTGAGAATGTTACTGAATATACTTCTCAACCAACTCACATACAAAGTAATTTTCATTATTTAGTTTTCTCTTTTGACTTTCTGTTATGGATTTTTTTCTTTCTACGCCACAGACATTTTCATGCCATCACTTAACAGCATCTAAATTCTTCCCTTCCCAAGGAACAGACAATTATATTTTCATCCAACAGGACAAATTATCAACTGCAGCACCTGTTTTCAAGAATATCATTACTTCAGTGTTAATTTTGGCTGGCCTTGTGCATTGTCAACTGCTATTAAATGGAATGGTGATGCTATACCACGATTCATATTGCACAAATATTGGGTAACATGTTACTTCAAGGTAGGAGGAAGCTGAAGCAGATTCATGTTCCTGTACACACAGAAATATTTGAAATTAGAATGACACAGGCTGGATAGGCCACAGCATTCCAGAGCACTACACCAACATGCATTTCTTGGATACTAAAAGCAGTTGTTTGGGATTTTTCTGGGTTTTTGTGCAGCTGGCTAAAAACTGCCACGCGTTTTGCAGACAGCCACCTAAATCCTTGCCCAGTAAGTATTAGAGATTGAACATCAATTATTAATCAGAAGATTCCTATCTTCCTAGTTCTGTGAAGATGCATATTTGTGTGTGTATAAATATTACACAGATATATATATATATATATAAAAGATGCAGCAGCAAATCTTTAAAGCCAATGCCTGGGTTTTTGCTCAAGAGGCATAAAAAGTGCCTCCAAGCCTACTGACTAAATTTAGTGTGCAATCCCAGTGCTACATTGGCAGGATGGTGCTCTCACATCAGCACAGAGCAAGGAAAAAAGCTACTCCTGGAGGAATTCAGAGGATTTAGACTGATCCCCTATTTTGAACAGTCATCTGGTGGAGTGTTTTCCTTGACAGAATAGCAGTGAGGAGCACTGTACCAACAGGATGACAGTAACACACAGGAGTAGATATACAGGTACAACTACATGTGACACAAATTATATTTTCCAGGCAGGGACAGCAGGTCTTTTGAGTATATCTTCATTCTGTTACTAACCTGCAAAATGAACATCCACCACTGCTGGGTATTCAATGCACACATGTATTTGTACAGAGAATGAAGATATGTGGATGCAAGCCTCCTGTTTTCCTTTTTTTTGTGGCTAAAGCACAAACCTTGGCCCTTGGGTAGCAAGCAACAGAGAATTTTTTAACCCAACGCACAATAGCCATTTCTCTACCAAAACGCAACTAGATTATGTTGTGATGGCAGTTCTGTAATGACCTAGAAATGAATGCTGTCAGCCTGTAAATGGGAACTATTTCCTTTTCAGGGAGAATGTGAATACAGCTCCCTCCTCTCCCGGCCAAGTGTTCCAGCCACCACATGATCCTATCCCAGATCTTTTGTTTAATTTTGCTTCAACTTAATCATTCTTGCATCCTTTGTTCACAGAGCTCCCGTTTCAATAGATGGGATAGATAGTACTCCTACCTAAATTACCTGGTAATGAGGAAGGGTGAGGAAAGAGCTGAAAGGAACTATTATGTTTCCTGGCTATATTCTAATGTAAAAGAACACTATTGCCTTCATCTATTGAAAATCTAAATTGTGAGTGCAAGTCCCTGATAAGCAGAAAAAAAAGAAAAAAACCTCAACCTGCATTATGTTCCTCCTTAAAAAAGACAAGAAGGAACATCCATGGTCAGTCTGGATTCAGTTCCTGAGGAGCTCAGGAAGCACATCCTCTTGGAGTCCATTCCCAAGCATGTGACTAAGTGACCGGCTGATTCTGAAAGATTTAACAATTATGAATAACAACAAACCAGCCCTTTCTGAGGCCTTTGACATCCATCCCCTGTAGCATCATTTAGGAGCTGAGGGATTCTGGCCTGGGACAATGGATGACCAGGTGGATCAGAGACTGGCTGTGGGTGCCAGACTGGACATGGGCCACTCACAAACAGGACTTCCAAGTGATTTTGTGGAGGCATCTTAAATGATAATGAGAATCCCAAGATTAAAGCGCATCTCAGCCTAGAGACATTTCAGGACTAAGACCTGAAACATCAGTATCAGAGGAATGCTTTTTGCCTGAATACTTCATGTGATAAGATTTCCACTATTTGCTTGGGAAATTATAATTTTTTTATGTTTATATTCCTATGTAATCCTAAGTCTGCACTATCTTTATTTACCATCAACCTCACTAATTTTACCTGTCAGAGAATGAAAGTATCTGAGTTAAAAGATAATGATGCATGAAAATCAGGAACTAAAAAGTTACAAAAGTAGTGATGAAATGACTACAAAAACGACTACGCCGTGTTTAAGCAGATAATCACGCCTCAGGCCCACCCTTGCAAAACATTTATTTCTGGACGTGAATCACTGCCTGCCCAAAGCTCTCCCCAAGACATGAGGAGCTCACAAGGCTTTGCAGCTCCCTCTGAGTGTAGCACTGGCTCCGTGCTGGCTGGGACGTGCGTGCACCCTGACCACAGACCCCAAGGGCTGAGTCATGCATGCACCAACCACCACAGAGCCAAGCTCCAAACGACACACAAAGCTAACCCAAGTTTGTGTACATACAGGACGGCTCCGATTTTGATGACTTCAAGGATCAGCCTCACGCTCGCCTTTCTCATTGTGATCTATCATGTTCTCTCGTCCATCAGGAATGCCTGCTTTCATGTCCAAACAACATCGCGCTGAAACTGCTGAAATAATTGAAAAGCACGTAGCAGTCTTTCCTAATACTCTGCAAAAGATGTGGCAAATCACTTGGAAAGCATAAAAGATTTTTGCTAAACCCACCCCCTCGGGTTTTCCCAGCGTTACTGCAGACTTCTGAATGTCACAACTTTTTGTGCAACCTTTTCATTCAAAGTTCCTTCTTTTTTTTAGCCTTAGCTGACTAAATACAAAGCCATACCTAAAATCATGCACAACACAAACATCTCATCATTTAAAATCAGGTGCCTCAGTATGGCTCAGATTAACCAGGAAGGTCCCCACAGCTTCAGACCCCTGAAATGAAAAGTATAAAGCATTTTTGAGGGGTTTTTATTCAGATAGGAAATTTTGCTCCGTTTCATCTTCTTTTAGGCCTTGTCTGCCAGCCTTGTAGCCTGCAAGGGTGCAGCCAAATAGATCATGGCTTGTTTGCTATCTGTGTCAAACGAAGTCATACAAAACCACAAAAATAACGTTTGGTTCTTATCCTGATACTGTCTCATTAACTACAACATTGCACAATTGTATCAGAAATATCTGACCCTTAGCTATAATAATTCACTAGGATGATGTCATCTGAGCTGTCACTTAGGTATAGGAGGTACTATGCAAATAATCTTGATAACAAAATGCCTCCCTTGCTTTTGAAGGTAGACTTCAGGGTCTTAGTTTCTTGTGTACAGATGAAAGATCACGGCGGCGCCTCTACATGCCAACCTTGGGTTTTTAACCCTTTGAACTTATTTTCAGGATTTTTTCTTTTTTTCCAAAAAAATAATTTATCATTGAAAGTGTTTATAGGCTGTTGCTTCCTAGTAGTAGTTTGAGGGGGGTTCAGTGCAAGGCCATTCACTTTTGGCTTGTCCACAGAAAATTTTTGAAAGGTCATGCTTTGGACTTTGCAAGATTTTGCCTAATTATACTTTAGGCCTGCCACATTTTTTTCCAATTTCTATTCCTCTCTCCCTCTACCTCTCCTTCTTCCATTTGTAAATCCAGCAGGTATTTCATACTCCTGATGTCAGCTGTAGGAGTGATATCCTGAAGGGAAACTTAGCTCAGATGCAGTGCCCAGCACTTAGTTTTAGGGGGTTAATTATTTTGTGTCCTCTGTGCCACGCTAAAATCAAATTATTGTCATCTGTTTTAGCATTTATGTATTAGCATGGAAAGGTTAAGTATTTTCAAAGATGTTATCTATAACTCCATCATGCATACACTTAAATATCTGATTTTAGTAAACCATGCTGTTATTCCACCTGCTTCACTATATTCACACCGGATGTTGTGAAATCTGACAGCACCTTTTCATCTAAATTGGGTTTTCACTTCTGTCTTGGTCATCAGAAAGGCACAAGTTGCACCTTCCCCTGTATCTCATCATTGTCCAATTTCTTTTTCTTTTTCCTCCTTGCGTCACCTACCAGTCTAATGCTCGTGCCAAGATCTGCTTCTTAACATGTTGAATCTGCAATTATTTCTTGTGGGTTTTTTACCTTTTTTTCTCTCTCTCAATTTCTGTTTTTTCTATAAGCCTGCTCAGCAGACTAGAGCCGCAATCCCATCATTCCAACCATAACCTGTCTCTATCCCTTTATTGTTAAAAGGAAAAATAAATGAAAAAAGAAAATATTTTACAGTTCAAAGTCTCTTGAACTTGCATTAGCATTAGTTTTGGAAGTCTTGAGTTCCCACAACATTTCAAAATGGAAGGGTGGTGCAGCTGAGAAGAAGAAAAAAAAAACCAAGCCTAGGGAAGATTATCTGCCAAAAGCATAGGGTTAAAAAAATCCAAACCCAACCAAGTCAGAAAGCTTAAAAAAAACCAAAACAACCACACAACGTTTTCTTACTACTTATCTTATTTCTGTTTCTCCCCCACTCCCAATTGCTCTGCGAATTTGTAATTCACTGCTTCCAAAGGTTCTTCAAACTTGTTCTACTGGTTTTCAGAAGCAGACAGACTTGTTTTCCTAAGCTCTTCAGTACACCAACTGAATTTATTTCATTTTTCATTTTGCTCCTGCAAAGAACCGCGGGACGCTCCTTGAAGGGCCCTAAATCACTCCGTTGTATCCTATGGATACATTCAGTGTGTACTCCACACAATGCTGTAATTACCTGGTGTATGAATCCATACAGAGCCGTGCTGAAACGAAGGAACTATTTAGCAGCCGTAAAGACCTCGATCCTTGAAGGAAAAGTGCCTTATCATAACTAATGCCGCCAGCTGCAAGGGGAGCAAATTTTAATAAAAATCCTTCCCTTGCCCTATCCCAGAAAAAAAAAAATAAATATATATATATATATAGGAGGAGAGCGCTTGCTTTGTTGTCATGTGTGGAAGGGACATGTGTCATGTGTTGTCATGTTTACAAGGGCCTCGGAAAGGTGTCCTGGAGCAAGATCCACCCTGTTTTCTTCAGTATCAAAGCTGTCCTGGAGACAGTTCTACCCTGGTTTCTTCCATATTAAGGCTCCTGGTTCCAAGGGTTTGTAGGGACCCACAAGCTGTAAAGCTCAAGGATCATTTTAACGTGGTCTGAGGGAAGGATGTGGGATGCCACTTGGAGTTTTCACAGTCTCGGAAACGTGATTTTTGGATCTGTGTATCGCCAGAAGCAAGCGGGGAAGGTAGTAAAGGTTCAGAATCGGCGCTACGATCTGAGGAGGCTGTCAGGGTAATTACTGGGAGTGCTGCATGAAACGGGCCACTTCGGGGCACCAGGAGAAACGGCGAGGAGAAAATCAAGCTCGGAGCTCTGTGCCTGGTTCAGAAAGAAGACTCAAACGAGGCGTTAATGTCAGGGCCGGAGTCAGCCCCGCGGTAGGAAGCGCTCCCCTCCGGCAGGGACCTTTTCGCTCCAAGTTCGGCGGCCCCGGAGCGCGGCCGTCGGGCGCCTGAGGCGGGCGGGGGAGGCGCGGCCGCCCCCTGCAGGGCCGCGGCGGGACGGAGCGCGGCCCCGGGGCCGGGACAAAGCCCGGGGCGGCGGCGAGCGGCACCGCCCGTCTCCCTCCGCCCCGCATGTCCCCGCCGCCCGAGGGGAAGGAGGGCGGGCCGAGGCGGGGCCGGGGCGGGCGGAGCGAGGGAGGCGCCGAGCGGGGAGAGCACCGGGCGGGCTGAGGCAGCCGCGGAGCGGGAGCGGGGTGGCCGCGGCCCTGGCACGGCGGCGCCCGGGGGCGGGAGCCCGGGGGCCGGGCGGAGGAAGAGGAGGGGCGCGGGCAGCGGCCGGAGGAGCCGTCTGGAGGAGCCGCCGCGGCGAGGCGGCCGCGGAGGTGAGCGAGCGAGCGGCGGGAGGAGGCCCCTGCCCGGGCGGGGCTGACACCGGCCCCGGGGCTGGGAGGTCCCCGCCGGGCGCGGAGCGGGTGCCCGGGTCGCCGTGCGGAGCCGGCCGTGGGCGCGGCGGGAGCGGAGGCTGAGGAAGGGCTGCGGCGGTCCGCGGCCGCTCGGGGGTTTCCCGGAGGGAGGTGGTGGGCTGCCGGGCGGCTCCCGGGCCGTGCGGCGCTGCCCGGGCTGGCGGGGCTGAGGCTCCGGTGCCGCGGGGGGCACGGCCGGCAGCGCGGGGTGTCACGCCGTGAGCCCGGGGCTGCCCGCCGCCGCCGCCGCGAACAAAGAAGCGAGCGGGGAGCAGCGCTGCCCTGCAACACAAACTCCCGAAAACGCCCGCAGCCGGCGGGAGGAGAATGGGGTGAGGAGAGGATTCCGTGATGAAGCCTCGCTAGGAGGAATGTTTCTAGGATGAAAGGATATAGTGGGTTCTCCTCGGGAGAAAATGCAAGACTTGCTGTGGTTTTGAGGCCGCTGTCATATCTGCTCATTGTTTATTGTTGGGGTTTTTGCATGTGGCTAATCACACCTCGTAACAACAGTTTTTCTTTTTTTTTAACGGCTGTCTTGATTAATATGACGGTATTAGCAAAAATAAGGAATACGAGCCCTTGACTTTGGTCTTTGTTGTCTGCGTTTGCAGCTGACTGAATTATGACTTGCATGTAGGGTTAAAAGTGCTGTCTCCTTTATTTCAGAGCTCTAGGGGAAGATGTTGTCTCTTCTGACATCTTGCGATAGAGATACCTGAGAACAGGTTCAGTCAGAATCCAAGTTCCTGAAGAAGACACTACGACTGTATTGAAATCAGAAGCTGTAAACATTTATTTTTTTTTTCCTCCGTCGCCTGTACCGCGTAAGAAATTGTAATGTGAAACACTTCTCGGACACTCTCCCAGATGTATGAAGTCTGCAAAGCTCTCTGTCCAGGCTGGCTGCTGTAGTCAGTGGTACTTGCCACGTTTGTGGTGTGTATATAGTACTCTGAAGAGAAAACACTTTTTTTATGAAATTCCCAGAAGGAACATTTTACTCTGGACAGCTTTTTCTGTATGTATATGCAGAGAGATTAATGCCTAGAGTTGAAAGGCATTTAGTATACACTGCAAAGTTGGCTTTCCCTCAGCTCTTCCAGATGTATTGTCTCCCCTGTACCCTGGGAACACACACAACTGCCTGAGCCACAGATGCAGCCATGGAGCTGCGTGAACTTGTGAGCCGCACCAGAAGTCTTGCTGAGGGCTGGTCCCAGCCACCGCTGCACGATGTCAGCTGAGCTGTGATCGTGCCATGCTGATCCCAGCACAGCACACAGATGGAGTGACACCCTTCCTGCAGAGGAGAGGCTGCTGAGTTTTACGAGGAAGGGCGGCTGGTTGCTGTCAGCTCTGTCAAGTTCTGCGCACGAGATTTGTCCTGTGCCGGATGAACGCGAGTCTCCCGGCTCCTGAGATGTTGAAGATGTGCCACAGCTTATGACACATCCAAGAGAAGAAGCTTGGTAAAATGGCTCAAACCAGCTTGCTGCAGGGAAAGCACTTTTACTGTAGGGAGTGGGTTTTCCACAAGCTTCAGCACTGCCTCCAGGAGAAAGCGAGCTGCGGCGGCAGTGCTGCCAACAAACCATCTCTTGTAGCGAATCCTGGGAATAACACCGGGGTTGTCTCTGGGAAAGGAGCTGCCTGGGGTGTGTTGTTGGTAGGAGGGCCCGGTAGTGGGAAGACAGCCCTCTGCACTGAGTTACTGTGGCCAAGCTCACCTGCAAACCTACAGAGAGGCTTACATCGCCAGGCCCTGGCCTTCCATTTCTGCAGGGCCCAGGACTCTGACACGCTCTGTGTCGGAGGCTTCATTAGAGGTTTAGTCACACAAATATGCCGCAGCGGACTGATCCAGGGATATGAGGACAAACTAAGAGATCCTGCCATTCAAAGTCTCTTGCAGCCCGGGGAATGTGAGAGGAACCCTGCTGAAGCGTTTAAAAGGTAAAAACAAATTAAAAACAAAACAAAGCCTAGCGAAAACAAACCCAAAATAAAACAAACAAACAAAAAAAAAATCTGCTGTTTAGGTCTTCCTTCCAGTGAGCCTAAGATGCAGATAGTTTAAAACATGTTTGTTTCGTGGCTTGTTATCTCTGTCAGAGTGTGCAGACTTAACATGGAAAAATCTAACTGTCGTTATAGCTGACATAAATAAATATTTACTTTTAAAACAAAGTTTATTATTAATAGTGAATTTATTTACATTTGTATATTAGAACCCTCAGATGTAACTGGGTGTTTTGGAAAGACTTGAAAGTAGTTGACTTCAGAGTGGAAAATACCTAGTCCATGGTCTCCCATGTGCCATAAAGGTAGGGCAGTTGTCCTTCACAGACCTGAAACAGACCTTACAGGACCCTTGGAAAAACTTCCAATAACGTGCTCTGTCTAAGAGGAAACTGGGCTAATGGATCTCTGGGTCTGATCCAGCACATCGGTTTTATGTTTGTCTAAAAATATGTGGTAGGAAAATGTCAATTAACTCCTTATGTTACTTCTCACAATCTGCACAGATTGTGTCAAATCTTTATTGCTACTTCTTCTGCAAGTACTTCAAGGTGCTGAAAGGATCAGAAATTGATCAAGAGGGCTCACCCTGCCCCTTAAGAGGTTTGTCAGCTATCTAAGCTGAATGGTAAAGAAATAATTTTTTTATTATTATTAGTGTTCCCTCACAAACCACAGTCTCCTGAGTATGTCAGTGATAATTCTGTTTCTGTGAGGATAAGGATATTGAAAAGGATATAGTACATGTTTATATCAGTGTATATCCATAGATATACTTAGAACAATGTACAGTCTCAAGAGCACAGCCTGTATCAGTGTGTGCCTATAGGTCTTTATTCCTTTGGGTCACAGTGAAGGAAAATTCATGAAGGATGAGGCTTTTCTTCATGAACAGAGCTTCAGTTGATTGTGTTGCCAGGATAAAACTTCTCCGGAATATTGGTTAAACTGAAATTTTTTTGCTGTTATGTAGTGGTGTGACTTTCTGTGGTACTTGAGGGTTTATTGCCTGGTTCCAGTGTAAAATTCCTCTCCTCTGTTTTTTCTTTCCTGATTGCTAGGATTGTGGAGACAAGTACTGAGGTTGAACTGTAGTGCTTGCTCTCATTGTCATGGTGGTGTAAAAGAGCCTTCTAGTTCTGATGGCTGTTATGTCCTTGCCTGCTGAATAAACAGGATGCATGTCTACATTGTTCTCAGTGTAGTGTCTTAAAGCAAATAGTCTAAACCGAGACTAGTTCTGTTTTTTTTTTGTTTGCTGCTGAGTGAATATGCAACTTCTAACAGCTATTAGGGTCCTACTTTCAGAGGTATTAAGCCCTCTTAAATTCTCATGAATAAAAACTGGGTGCAATTAAGTGTCTATAAATGGAATAGCAGACTAGCCATCTAGCTTCAGGCAGTCTTCTAAAATCATGAAAGTGGATTAATCTGGTGAGTAAGAGCCTGTTCATGTTTAAAAGTCTATTACAAGGAAATCTTTCTAATTTAGTATAGGCAGGTTCTCAGTAAGAGCTGGAATCCTTCCTCTGTTCTAAAAGTGATTTCCTTACTGCACAGAACAGGAGCTGGGTAAATGTCTTTAGATAAAAATGCAACCTAGAAGTGTAAAATATAAGAGATATTTGTTTGGACTGATTTTTATTGACATAGGGTTTAATAATGAGCTGTTTTGAGTAGGTCAGTATACAGGATTCTTGGTTTTGTACTGGAAAAATAAAGTAGGCACAACATCCAGGAATAGTCTTTTCCTCCTCAAATTTTGCAGCAGTGATTGTGAAACTCCCATTATTACACTAAAAGTACTTATGGGGTAACACAACAGCTTCAGTCAAGGAGATTTTTCTTTTCATCCTTCATGTATTCCCTTGCTCCTACTTATGCTGATCCCCTGCTCTCAAAAGCAGCTGTGGTGGATGGTCTTCATTCTCCTGTTTCAGGTTTAGGGGAGATGAGGTGTTGGAGACAAGGTGCTGTGCTGGGAATACCGAGTTTTCAGCACTGTGGCAGGGGACCAGGAGGTGGCTGTTGACAGCGGCACCACGAGCTTGTTCTGCTGGGTGACACAATCTCTGTCCACAAACAGGAGGAGGCACTTGGCAACCCCCATTCCCACCATCAGACACCTGGGTCATTGGTTTAATTGAATCTTTGCTTTGTATAAAACCTGCAAGGAGTGCTTTCACAAAATTGTAATTTAGAATGTTCCATGGTTTCTAAGACTTGCCACACTGAGACCTTCAGTCCTCTGCTCTGGTGTGTTTATAGTTTATGTCAAGTGAAAGTTGTTGCAATGTGAAATGAGTTCTAGGAAGACTTACCAGTCAGATAATTGCATCTCTCATTGTGTAAAGGCACTGAAGAAGCACAAAGTGCTTGTCTCAGTGCTCCATCGATTTTTGCCTTATTTTAGTTTATTCAGTAGGAGAAGAGAAAGATTTTTCTTTAAAGGCACTGTCAATTTTTCGCTCTGCTTTTCGCAGCTGCTCCAGACCCAGCCGTGTATTCATGGCCTAAAATGGAAAGATTTCTCTTCATAAGTGCTAAACAAGATGATACCACTCGATTTTTATGCTAATTGTCCTGGAAATACTGAGAAAGAAAAAGCTTCCCAATGTCTTGTAACATGCCGGTTTATAAACAATATAAAGTTTGTTAGTTAAAATAGTGACATGTTTTCCTGAAGGATGTTTCTTTAAATAGATTTTTAACAGTCCTGATGGTCACAGTGATACATGTGCAAGTGATGACCCTCAGAGGTAAGACGTTTCTCACACTATTTAAATGTCTCCATCTTAAAAAAAAAACTTCTTATGCATTTATAAGCTTTAAATGCCCTAAAAATTCTTCCAGAGGCAGATCTTGCAGCTTTGAAGAACCGGAAGGGCTGAATTATACAAATGTATTTAGCGTTTGGCATTTGTTGCTGCACTGACAGCTGAGAGAAAGAACAGCTACTTACAGTACTTGTCTTATCAGGCACTCAGTGCTGGAGCAGAAAGCAGCTTAAAATGTGAGGGAGAGTGCTGAACCCTCACACTCAGAGATTTTCAGTGAAAGTAAAGCAGAAGGGAAGGAAAAATATGTTACAGACACCAGAAGTTAAGAAATGATGTGATAAACAAAGAATTTAACTCAAAAGGTCTATTAGGCTCTTCTTCCCTATTGATACAGAAAAGTTAAATTCTGAATAACCCAAATTTTGCAATGCTATCTCTAGGGTTGTATTGGTTTTGCTGCAGCAAGTTTATGCTTCCAGTGGTTTGGTAGGAATACAGGCAGATACCATTTATCCAAGGCCATGAGGGCACAGAGGAACTCTGATATAAACTATGGATAATGCTGACACTTGTGTAAACTAGGCTGTAGAAAGGCATTTCTCTTGTTCCTGGTGATGTTGTTCAGACAGAGGAGATGACATTGAACACCTTGGGGAGGGGAAGGCTGATAATTCCCATGTGTTGTGCTGCAGTTGGGATTACTGGTGGGAGGCAGAGCTTGCTTCATTCACAGCCCAGAATGTGGCTGTCACTAGAAGTGTCAGCATAGCTTACTCTGCAGAGTTGATTTGTTTTGTAGCCGTTGCTCTTGAATTTGAAAGATACCCAAGGCCAAAGTTCCTGGGACAGATAATTTAGGGGTGGAAAGTCTTAAATAACATAATGTTTTTAAACTTCCACCAAACTCGCCTTTAGCATGTGTTGGTCTGGTACGAACTTAAACCAAACTTTGAATTTTGCTTGGGTGTGTTGCTGCAATTAATAAGTCACAAAAAAATGATGAATTTTCACATCTCCCAGCAGGCTGGTGCAGGTGGAGCTACTTTGCTGTCACTCACAGGTGAAGTGTTTTTTTCCATCATCTGTCTTTTCAGGGAACTTCAAATCTTGTGAGACTGTTCACATCCTTATTTCTCACACACTGAATTTGGGTCAATGTGTCCTAGTGTCTCCTAGCTTGTGAAGTATCCTAACATTTTATTACTGAAAGTATTTCTCATACAACTGCTTTAATGTAAGAGGGTCTAAGTGATTTTTATGAGGAAAAAGAATGAAGGTGTGGATTCAGATTTCCACTTATTGCATTGCTAAAATCGTGTTCACATGCAAGTACATGTCCCTGATCAATAGAGACCTAAAAAACCCAGAAATTTAAAAGAAATAAAGCCACAAAACTGAACCAGAAAGAGCTGCTGAACAAATCTATTAAAGAGCTTCACAGAAGTTTTCTCAAGCTGATGGTAGCATCCTCTTTACCAAAAATGAATACAGGGAATCTGTACCCCAGAGCTTAAGTATCCTTTCTTTTTCAGAAAGGAGACCAAGTTCTATGCATGCTGGTACTAAATTCAGTGCAGTGGTTCCTTTTGCAGATTCCCAGACTATCACAGCTTTTCTTCTGTTTCTATCTCCTGATCTCTGCGTGCTCAGCAGATTTGCCTTGTAATTTAGCATAACCAATAATGTTAAGTGATGTAAAAGCCAAACAGTTTTATAGTTCTCTAAAATATGCAAATACCTGGAGACGAGTGGAAGAGGTGTGAGAGGTCATGTGAGGTTCTCTGCTGACTGCAAGTTTGAAGCAGGGGTTTATGTTGATTAAATTTGAAAGCTTTGCGTGAGTCACTCCCTTGGACAGCGTGTAAGTGCTGCAGGTCTTGTGCCAATTGCTGTTATCTGTGTAAAGTTCCTTCTGCCTGCTTGGAGAACTCGAAAGGATTGAGCCTCTGGTGTTTTGTCTTTGGCAATGTAATGGAAACCTCATAAAGGGCAGAATTCAGAGGAAAAACCTCTGAGTGTCAGCCAGTGCTAACAAGCATTTCCTTCCCCCAGCCCTTCACCTGTATTGCCTTTCCACGTTACTAAGTTATTTATCTTCTTCTTCTCTCAAGAGTTGTGTATCACCAGAAAGTTGCAAATTGTAGGTGATAGTTTTTGCTCCTATCTAAATGTTACGGAGTAACAAGCTTTATTTTAAGTTCTGGATTCTTTGTCTGACAATGTAGAAAACAGTGGTTTGTTCAGCAAACCTTCTGTGACTTTTGTCCAGGGACTTTCAATCTGCACTACTGAAATGTATTTTTCCTGCTTAGATGAAGGAAAAGATGTAGACGTTGAGTTATAAATGATAACAGATGAAGTGTGAAGAAGCTGTTCATTTTTAGAACTTCTTGTACCATCTTTGAAGTCAGTAATATAATTAAAACGATAATGGATTTGTGTAGGCTTTATTTGAACAATTAACTAGTGAGCTTTTTGCTGGTTTGGAGTAGCTTATTTCTAGTTGCAAAAATTTGAGTGCATTTTGGAGTAAATTTGAGATGAATTAGGAGTATCCTGACTTTAATGGGTTTTGATATTGCGCCCTACAAACTTGAGAGTTTTCCTTGCTAGTGAATTAACCACGGTATGTGCTTCTACTGCAGTTTGCAGCACCCAAGTTCTTGGACTGCTGTGAAAAGGTGAGAGGCAGCACATTGGAAACAGTTAAAGATACCTGAGCTTGGGCTACTGGAAACCCCAGAGCTGCTGGGATTTCTATCAATTTACTCTAGAAGACATTAGTAATTCAGTATTAATCTTTTATGCATGATAACTGACTCAATTTTTCTCACTCAGGTTTCAGACTGTCTGGGAGTGATCTACCTCTTTTTCTCTCATCTACTTTCATCTAGAAAAGGGCTGCTACAGAGCCTTTCCCTCTGCTTCCAGAGCTTCAGTACAATCTTAGGAGCTGTAACTCTCAAGTGGTGGCAATAAGGGTGTGAATTTACAGATTTTATCGGACTCTTTTAATTTAGTATAGCTCTAAATGGTACAGGCAAGGACTAACTGTATCCTGTTTCATGCAAAAAAGGATCTGAATGCATAATAAATTAATTTACAAGACCCTTTAAAGAAGAAAGCTGTTAAACTTCCAGTTGGTTTGTTATACATTTACCACATGTAAAGTTCAAATGTGCAATTGTCTGATTTGAACATTGAGGAGGTTGGAAGAGGAGCTCAGAAAAATCAAGTCCAGCATCTCCTTCACCATACAGAAAAAATTGAAGATCCTAGCTTCATCTGCTCTTATGCTTCACAGTTCTTCTAGAAAAAAAATTCCATATGTTACCCTGAGCTGTTTTTTTCTTGCTATAATCCAAGTTTTTTTACTACTTAGGGTGTTCTCCAGAGACCTGGAGAATAAATTCTTTCCTTGCTTTTTGGGACAGCCTTTTACATCTTTGAATATAGCTTTATTCTCTTTCATCTCAACCTGTAATTAATTAATTCATTTGGTTATTGTCTTCGGAGGTCACACCTAAGAATGTGGCATTAAAAAATTCCTTACCTAAATAAAAGGGTTCAGTTTCTAAAGGGGATTTTTCTTACCAATGTTGCAGATGTGTAAATAGGCAACATTCTACTTCTGTACTTCCCCAGATTTTTGTCCATTCCTGTGTCTTTCACTTATGCTTGATTAGAATCCTGAAGCTAGTTGGACCCTAGCCCAGAGAAGCTTGATCTGATAGAAGATTGAATTCTCATTTTAGTAGGAGTTCCCAGTTAAAAACGATCTCATTACAGTTAAAATCAAGTTGTTTTGTTTATCTGTGATTTATTTGATACCCAAAAATGATGGAGGCAAGATACCAACTGAAAATCATAACAATTTATGGGTGAGATGAGAAACTATTTCTGTAAGAACATGCTGCAAGAGGTTAAAAAGAATCTGCCATCTCAGCCTGTCTTTCCAGTGGAGCTGCAGGAGGTAATTTGCTTTGGTGGGAGCATCTTGAATTTGCTTTGGTGAGAGTCTCTTAAATTTGCTCTTGTTGAGAGCATCTTGACTCTGCTGGAGCTTCTGAGTACGTGTATGTAACTGGGCCTTGAGACTTTTGACTGCTGCTGGGTTTCATAGGAAACTGTGTTCTGGTGTTCTCCAGACCATTAGAACAGTTGAGCACTGCCTGAAGCTTAAGTACTTAGTGGCATGTTTCTCTTTAGGCTTTTCCCTTAAATCTGTGGAGTTAACGGGTCACGTAGCAGCAGTCAGTGTTTCTGCAAGAGCAAGCTGTATGTTCCTCTTTCATTGTATGGAAGCACAGCCTACAGACTGAACATAATACCATTTAAGGTTTTAACCTTTTCAGATTAAATTACCATAAGAAAGTTTCCCCAAGGCATTTTAATAATGACAACTTACATAGACCTTTTTGTCTTCTACTTCTATAGGCATTAACATTTTGGCTTTAATCAGTGTGGCTCAGACTTAAACCTTACAGGTTTTCCTATAAGCTGTTTAGTTAGATGGACCTTCATAGCAATTCTTACTTGTTAATTATTTCCCTTCCCTTCAGTTTTCTGTGCACATGTTCATAGCTTGTGCAAGGGTTTAGGTTTCTTTTCCTTTCTTCTTTTTCAATGAAAAAATGAAAGGGATTTGGAGGATTGTGAAGTAGAAAGGATGTAGTGTGTCTTATATACTGGGAGAAGATAGTATTGAAATCTTGCCTCCTGAAAGCAGTGCCTTGAAGAGGTTTCAGTTTGAGTGTGATGATGTGTACAGTACACTGAGAGT
The DNA here is from genome assembly GCF_009819655.1 of Sylvia atricapilla. NCBI lineage: Eukaryota > Metazoa > Chordata > Aves > Passeriformes > Sylviidae > Sylvia > Sylvia atricapilla. The sequence goes on from NC_089143.1 coordinate 67,527,252, forward strand.
GGTGAAAAATCTTCTGTGTTTGTCCAGGAGCCAGGAATGTTTTCAACAACAGTTAATGCAGAGATGCTTTGTGGTTGAAGAATGACTGCTGAAAAAGAAATAATTAGGCGAAAAAAGGCAAGAAAATAATTACTTTGACCCAAGGGTTGAGTTGTACAGTGGTGTTCAAAGGTATTGCAGAGGAGGTGCCGGAAAGAGTGGAGGTGGGTAGGTTCCTGGTCTGCTTGTTGACATCAAAATGTGATAAGATAGCATTAAAAAATAACTGAAAACGAGATCATGAGAAGAAGGCAACTGAGGAAATTCACTTGCTATCAAATTCCCCTCTCTGTCATGTGTTTGCAGATAACCTTCAGGCAAAGTGAGGGCCATGCAGGTAGAAGGCCATCAGACTTTTGGGCTCAGTTGTGGATGCTGCTGTTTAAATTGATGGAGTGAGAAGAAGAATGGAATAAAGGACAATATGTGAGTGGAGTTTGAGTCCACAGACCACCAGCAGTGTCTTTTCCTTGTTTGTTTTTTTTCTTTGTCGTGTTCTTGTAAGAGCTGGTAGTGCTTATGTGAAGAAGGGGAGGTGGGCATCTGGCTGTGCTCAGATGCAAGTTGTGTGCTACAGATCTGTGATATCTTAGAACATGAGAGAGGAAAGGGGCCCTGGCAGCACCTTATTTAAGGTTATTTGCAGCATCATGGAGTTGTTCTGGAAGAAAGAGAGCACAGCTCAGAAGTTCTAGGTCTAGGTAGTTAAGGAAAATACCAGCAGTGTAGAGATGACAGTAACAGGCAGGTAGGGATGAACCTCAGGAGGGAAAACTGTTAAGAATGGGATTACAGCATTAGAGCAGTTAATTACTAAGTCTTGCTTTAACTACATCAGCTCTCCTGTAGTGATACTGAGCAGGATACACTCAGCTGTCTATCCTTTTTCTCTGCTTTCCTGGAGTAGAGTTCAGCAGGACATTAGAAAACAAGCTCAGTTTGTGGGTAAAGTGAAGCTGGTCCATGATAAGAGAAATTGTGTCCTAAAGGATTTTGGCTTACCCTAAATGATCAAAGTCTAACAGGTGGAAACTTCAGCAGCCGACAGCACAGCACTAAATCATTCTGTGTTTCTATACTTCGTTAGCACCTTATTTTATTTTAAATTGTGGTTTTCATTCACAGTAAGCAATTTGTGTACGAATAATCGGAGGGGAGGAAGAGGAAGATGTAGTTCCTGTCACTTGTTCTATTGTAGCTAAGGCTAATAAATATTAGGCTACAAAGTCACTTCCAAAGTTAAATGCATCAGTGCTGTAAGAGTATAGATTCAGATCTACACAGTGCTAACCTAACTGTTATTTGAGAGTAAATTATGGTGACAATACAGAAAGCGTCAATTGGCAAAACAGAGAAACTGTATCTGCTTGAGGCTGGGGATGAAAAAACCCAAACCACAAGGTAACTGATAAGGCCCCAAGGTGATGCATGAGGAACATATGCTCAGTGTACTTTGGGTAGTGTGGGAGAATAATTCTGAAGGGGGCACATGAAAGCTGTTCCATCTGTTGCCTCTTCAACTAAGCGCAATTAACATTAGGACAGTCCATTTTACTAAGGTGGAAAATGAGATGGATGAAGATATATGGTAACACAAACAGTAGGAAAGCTGTCTTGGGTGTGCTTGACTAAGAAGGTAAATTCTCAACAGCTTTTCATCTGGTATTTGTGCAGAGGATTTTCTCAAAATGAGGTTGGACAGTATAATCCTGCAATCAGTTCAGCAGTGGAAGTGTGGGGTGCTTTATGATGGTGTGCAGGACATGACACAGGCAGGTGTGGGACAACTTGATGAGGGAATGATGAAGATTTTAAAATGCCTGTTGTTGTTTAGCCTGGTTCTTCTAAGCTGGCAGTTCAAGAGCCCCCTGTTCTGAAGGAGCAGCTTACTACTGAAACAGCTGCTGCAGCTCCTCTTCTGCCAGCTTCTCATTTAGTGATGTTTGGGTTTTTCCCTTTGGAATGCATAGGAAAAGTCTAACTAATTTGGGGATTGTCAGACTGAACTGCAGTAATGATGGTGGCTCTTTTATTGTGCGTATTAATCTACTGTATTCTGTGTTATGATCATGGAATAATAGAACACAGTAAACTAGCATAGAGCCTGACAACAGCCACACAATTGAATTTATTCAATGCAGTCTTCTACCTGCCTCATCTGGGAGTTTTTAGGTTTCTTTTTGTGCTTTAGCATTTACAATCCTGCCAGCAAATACAATCATATACCTGGAAAGAAATACCTATTCCTTCAGATGTGTTTATGCACTGCATAAATAGAAATGGAAGAAAGAGATTTTTGTCTATCTCCAAAATGTAGAATAATGCCTGTAAAGCTACAAGTTGTAGCTCTACTACTCTGTTATGTACTAATGTGTTCAGATAACACAGCTTATAGAAGTTACATTTTTGTTTAACAAAGAAATATTAGTTTGGGTATAATTAGGGAATCAGGCAGTTAATAAGGAAAGCTGAAAAGACTGAATGTATGTGTGTATATATATTTTTTTTTCATTTGCTGTACCTTTAATTTCATAAATTATTTAAAACTAACCTTGTAATTTTAATACATTCTGTTGCAAATATAAACTTGTTCATTTTCTTATTGTGGTACCCCACTGTTACATGTTGCATTTCAACCACAGGCTTTTGAATATTTGCAAAGTAAGTTATTATCCTAACTTTACATGTATGGAAAATAAGGTGCAGTATAGGCAATTCTCTCATTTCTACTAATGATAGTTTTTAGTGAGTCTGATTTGATGCTTTCATCTCATGCATTTGATGTAAAGTCGTACATTCTTTGGCACCTCCTACTTTTTTTTTTTTTTAAAAAAGAGATCGATATGCAGGAAAAAACACCATTGAGAACTTAACTGATGCTTAATAGAAAGAAAAACATTGATTTTTGACCCTAAGTAAAGAGCTTTAAAGCAAAACCTGCTGGATGACAAATCCCAGGAATAAATCTAAATAGCAGCAACTTAGGCAACAGCTGAAAAACTGGAGCTAGAGGAGGGGAAATAGGCTTAGTCATGTAGGTCATGGGACAGACAAGAAGATAAGTCAGGGAGTAATCAAACGCCTTGGGTATCTTTATACTAATGGAAAAAAGGTAAGGGGTGAACAAGCAGAACTGGAAATTTTAGTGTACAGTGAAGATTGAGTTCGGTGCTCTAAAAGATCTGTCAGGATAACTTGTATAACAGGTATGTGTTTGAAAAAAGTAGCTTGTTTTATACATAATATGCTTGTTTGTAGATCCAGAATAAAGTAAAAAAATTAAAGCCGCTGGAAAATCTGAATAAAATACATTCATGTGTGATGATAGCCCTCCATGTAGGATTTCTATTTCAAGGTTTTTGGTATGCCTGATCCTTCATGGACTGTAAATCAAACTGCCTACCAGCTACCTATCAGACCACTTCGTGTGTCTAAGAGTTTTGCTTTGTCTTAGCAGAGTTCTTGGGAATTAAGAGAGACTCCCACACCTCAAAACCGTGTCTTTTGTAAAATTACAAGTGTTTTACCCTAAAAGCAGCAAGCTCAAGTGAGCTAAGCTGCTTTAAGGTAACAAATGGCATTATCCATGGCATAGAATTTGGATGATGATGTCTGCACAGTTAAAAATTTGAATAACAAATAGGAGATAAAGATCAGCTGGGAAGGCATGATACAAGCCAAGGAGTCTGCCAGTGACCATACTTCTGATGTCAAAGAGGAGAGAATAGCTAGTGGGGAGACATAAATCAGCTTCAGTCAGATTGGAAAAAATCAGCTGAGGAAATGAAAGAGATCTTTTGGATGTAGTGGCTACGAAATTATCTTAAATGCCTGTGTTGGGTTAATGGCTGGACTCAAAGGTCTTTTCCACCCTAAATGATTCTTTGCTTAGAAGGGGAGAAGGAAGAAAGACAAGCTAAAAGATGGAGATGTTCACCATCTCAGAGGATTTGTGAGTAAGATCTGATGAAGACAAGTCTAATGAAAGAAAGGAATTGGCTGGGAAGAGCACTGAGGTCTCAAAGCATTATGTTAAATGTCTAGTTCAGTGAAACTGAGCTCCTTGTCACTCACATGCTAAACTCTAGCAGGAAGGTGGCAGAAAGAAAGTAGAGCAGCCACTAAATGTGAAAGTGAAAGAGTAATGTAAAAATGAGAGCAAGACTACAAGTTCAAGGTGCATTAATCACGTTTCCTGTGAAGTGTGTTTACAAATAACTCCATCTATATGTTAGCAGGAAAAAGACAATATCCACCAAGTGTTGGAGTGCTATTCCTTGGGGAGGAAAAACTGATAGCAGTAGGAAAGCTAAAATTTCAATGCTCATGTATATTGCCCTTTCTTTAAAAACAGTCATTTTGCAGTCAGCTGACATAATTCAAAGTAGCAAGTAACAGGTAAGATCAAAGGAAAATGGGCCAAAAACCTCAAACAGATACCCAAGATAGAATAGATGAGATGTTCTCAAACTGTGGCTGATTGTCTTCAAAGGGCAGGTTATCAGGATCGCTGAAAATTCAGTGTTGAAAGAAAATTTTCTGTATTTAGTGCCTTGATTTAAAGGGATATAAAAGGCGTGGGGAATGAAAAGTGTGTCAGTCGAGATGAAAAATGCCAGAAGAAATAATCAGACAAACTATTTGCAAGCAGCTGAGAGATAACAAAGAGATGAAAAACAACTAACATGGCGTGACATAGTTTTGTTTTGATAAATTTAATCTAATGTCTGTTTGGAAGAGTCACGGGACTTGTGGATAAGGGCTAACCATAAATGCCATCTTGATTGCAGGAAGGCTTTGCTTGCATGAGACTGGTGCAAACAGGCCACGTGCAAGGTAAAACTATATTTGGCTACACGAAATAAGAGATTAGTAACTGTACTTAATTACCAAAACTCCACTTTCAAACTGACACAGCACATCATGTTGGTTTCTCAGAGGTCTGTCCTGTGGGTTTGTTTTTGTTTTTGTTTTTTTTCAGCCTGTTCTTTAATTCTATCAGCCGACTGGAGAGAAATGGTTAAAAATTTGGGGTACTACTGGCTTTCTTGTCACGACCCTGGTGTTATCTGTGGGGCAGAAGTTATGGGGCAGGAAGTATAAGGTTTGAACTGCAGGAAAGCAGCAAAGGTTAGAGACATGAAGGGAAGAAGAGAACTTCCCAGTTTCAAGAATATTGAAGCATTGGAATGGATTGCTTAGGGAGACCTTGCTTAGGGGAAATTGGAATCAGGCATGCCTAAGCTTGTATCTCAAGGATGACAGATAAAGAGCTGATCCTCCTGTAGGTGGGGAAGTGGACGAGGTGACCTCTCCATCACTATAAAACAGCTATGAGAGTTTGTGTGGAGTACATTGCCTTTTTTTTATATTACATGTTCGGGCAAAATCTTTCCATTGTCTCGTGTACTCTCCTCCTCTTTGCCTTTGGGGACGCAGAGATTTTTGTTTGTCAGACTTGGGAATAATACAGAATACATTTTATATGTTAGCACATGTGGCCAGTATATTCCGTTTAAAATACAGTCATTTTAAGCAGTTGTGAATGCTTTTCAGCCCTAGTCCTGTATTCTTTATAACAGCCAAGTTGTTTGCAAACTGTTCTGAGCAGTCCACTGTTAGGCCAAAATATTTGCTCTTAAGGCTTCTGTTCCCCGAGGTTTCAAGTAAATCCACAACTAGGGGTGCTTTGTAGCCAAAAATTACCTGTTTTTGTGTGAGACGGTAGGAGGGCTCTAATCAGTGCCCAGGGTCCAGCATGGGCTGTTTCTGTGGGACCAGTGGCGCTGGTTCCACCATAAACTCTGCTTTTGTCTGGCCCGATGCCCTAGAGCTGGCTTTTGTGCTCTCCTGGTGGGGCTGCAAGTCTGCCTTACAATTGCAGATAAAATCCAGGTTGCTACAAGACATTGCAAAATCAGGTATTGAGTTGCACAAGACTTGCCTGCTGTTTCTAATTCACCACTTCTGAAAAGGCCAGACCCTTGATTTACATCTGTGTGCTTCACCTAGAGCTTTCCCAATAGGTGATTCTCAGGGTGGGTTTTGTTTTGTTTTGGTTTGTTTTCTCCTCTGCCCCTTCCTTCATAAGATTATCCATGGCTGGGTAGAATTGTTAGAGCCAGTTTGTCTTCCTGTGCAGCCTGCCAATAAATAATTTACTGGAAACAATAATCTGTATTATACTGTAGCCCAGGAGTTTGCCTTAATTCCGATATTACACTTATTCAGAAAGTCATAATCAGCTGCAGTGCGCTTTATCTTGTTGAGAAAGTACAGAACAAGTGCCTCGATAACCAGATCAGATGTGTCAGTGTGTACACAGGTGTGCACACATCCAACTGGGTCACTTCACTTTTGCCTGATGGGTTATATTTTGCAGCTTTTTAAAGTCTGGAATTGTTCTGTGCTTCACAGCCTTTGTATTTCATAAATATTGCGAGTTAGTTAAGGGTCCCGTGTGTCTGTTTTTCTGGATGTTATTACCGGTATGAGCAGCTGGGCAATTAGTAAGAAGGAAAGGCCTGTATTCCACATGTATATAGTGCCAAGAATTGGGGTGGTGATATATAGAGAGCAGCTATTGATTTGATCATTAATTTCCCTTTTAATCATTAGCCAGAATGCATTATAAGGCAGGTAAAGTAAGTCATGTTTACTGTAAGTCACCCATAAGATGTAAATGCCTTGTCACAGGACAAAATAAAACACACTCCTCTACAAACAGGGCTACAAGCAATTTGTAAAGATGCTCTGGTTTTTCTTTCTGTGTGAATACAGCTGTTAAAAGTACTTGGAGAGAGGGTAATATTTCATCAGCTGAACAGCAGGAATTGTCAATTTTATTAGAAGTTAAATTCACTCTTTTTTATTGCGACCTGTGCCCCAAATGCAGTTTGGAAAACGAAAGAGAAAAATGCGGCTATTGGTGTAAGTCTGTCTTCGCTGAAGCTTCTAACAGTCTTCAACAGCTTTATCTTCCCTGGCTCCATGCTTTTAAATGCAAATTGAGAACTGGGGGTGGTGGGGACAGACAGCTTTAATGGATTATCCTCCCTGCTAACCAACCCCTGGACTATTACAATATACAAATGAACATGTGTCTGTAGGCATATGGGAAACAAGCTCTGTTGTTTGCTTGTCACTTGTGAGAATTTTTCAAGAAGAGGTGGTTAAAAAAATACCCGGAGTTTAGCATTTTGTTTTCTGTTCTTAGGCATTTAGAACCTCCTATGAGCAGTGGAAGTAGCGACAACCCTATTGTATATAGGTTTGTGCCCTTGAGTACCTCTGTCCTTGGGTATCCTGAGCTCCCCTCTGCACTGTCTGTAGAAGCTCCTTCCCCTTTCCCTGGCATGCAGCTCTTAACTGCCCTGCAGAGCCTTCTCCTGCCCTGTGTGTTCCCCAGCAGTGGGCTGGGGACAGCAGAGCTGCTGCTGCATCCCATTTAGAGCTGGAAGAGGCAGCAGCATCAGCTTTCCCCTTAGTGGTTACGATTGTCGCTAGGTCTCGCCGTGCGATTTTTAGGCAAAAAAAAAAAAATCCCTCTGCTTCTTATGTTGCTGGCAAAAATTACTACAACATTATGTAAATATATTGGCTTATTTACAGTCTCGCTGTGCACTTCATTTTCCGTATTTGCCGGTCCCACATAAATGGAAATAAGTGTCTTAGAAATTACGTTGTAAAGGGATGTGATAGGTCACGTTGTAAACCACTTACAAGAAGCAAGATGCTTGTTTGCTCTTCTGACGATTGAGATGAGCACTTGGAGAATTATTTTGTTATACACTAGGTATTGTTGAACCCTTTATATGTAAATACATGTACACAAAGACATTGATCCAATACATGTACAGGCATATTCCTGATCAATATGCAGGGTTTAGGAATATGACAAATAGCTGGTGAGTTTCCTCAAGGACTCTGGTGTAGAAACACGTGAGAAAAGGCAGGAGGACGTTTTGTGTGGAATAATGATGTTGTCCAGCTTTTTTACGAACTTTGTGTGGAAAGAACAGAGTTTGTAAATTCCTGATGCAGACCTCTGGGGTGGTGGTTCTCGGGAATACGAGTTGGAAATACTGAGATATAACCTCATGGGAGGTGTCTCAAAAAGCAATTTGTTAAAGCATTGTTACGCTGTTTAAAAAAGAAAGGTAAGAGCTCAGTAGTAAGAGTACAGTAGATTTCCAGATATGTCATTTCCATCATGAAATTTGAAATATGTCATGCTTCCCTAAAAGTAGCACTTGGAGTCTGACAAATCAGGGGTAGTGGTTGTGCTTTTCTTTGGGTTTTTTTCCCCACTGCTGCTTCTGACCTGCTTAGGAGATGATTTTTATACACTTGTTCTGTGTGTTTGTCAGTAGTGAATGCTGGCAGCTGGGTAGAGAAATGAGAGCCCTTTTAGGAAGCTACAGTCCTGATTTAAGTGGGACATAGCTGAATTTTTTATACACCAGAGACAGTCAAATATGAAGAACACATTATGATTTCTTTTGCCCCTAGAGCCACTCATTAGTTTCTATTTGGCAATGTGTTTATTCTTATTTTTTCATTTTAAAAAATGTGTGTGCACTCTACTGTGACTCTTTTCAGCCTTTGTGGACAACGCCACTGTCTTTCTACTCTGTTCTGTTGTGTTTTTGTGAATCCCATCTAAAAAATCTCAAGGACAACCATAAGCAGAACTTCAGCATAGCCTGTATGTATTCCTTTCATGTGTGGAAAGTCATGTTTGCATGGGTTCAGTCAACTCAGTAGCAACCCTGAAGAATTCTGTGGGATGGTTCATTGTTCTGAGGAATTCTTATTTGCTGCAGAGCATGTGAAACATCTTTGGTCTGCATAAGTAAGTCATTAGATTGCCATTAAAATGAATTCCATCATTTAAAATACCTAATGGTGTTGTTTTCTCTGGAGATTCTGTACTTTTACTGACTAGTTAGCTTGGTTGTTTTTAATGATGACCATTTTTATATCTGTATTAAACATAAAAGTTGTAATGATAAAGCTGTTACCCTTTCAGAAGGTAAAGAAAATCAACTTCCAATCTTTTGAGAGGCACTCTGCAATTGAGCAATCTGTTACAACAATCTGTAGATGAATCACCCTTGAGGGAAGTGCTTTAAAGACGTCGTTAATTCCGTGTTGATTTATGTTATTTTCCCGTGTAATCAAGAAATGGTAAAGGAGTGGAATTGCTAAGTCACGTTGTGGAGGCAAACACAGACTCATAGGATGGTGTAGGCTGGAAAAGACCTTTGAGATCACTGACCCAGTGCTGCCAAGTGCACCACTAAACCATGTCTTGGGAAAAGGTCTGGCTTAGTGGGGGTTCACTCAGTGCCCATGTCCAGACCAGCGATAAAGATACCAAACAGAACTGGCCCCAGGACTGAGTGCAGACAATACCACCTGTGCCCTGCCTCCAGCTGGCTTGAACTCCCCTCCCCACCTCTCCTTAGACTCCACCATCAAGCCAGTTTGTCCAGGAGGGTGATGTGGGAAATGCTGGCAGAGGCTTTACTGAAGTCTAGGTAAACAACATCTGCAGCCTTCCCCTCATCCACTGAGCAGGTCACCCTGTCATAGAAGGAGATCAGGTTGGTCAGGCAGGACCTGCCTTTCATAGCCCCATGCTGTCTGGGGCTGATCCCCTAGCTATCACATAATGTGAATTCTGGCAAATGAGCTCAGCACTTCCCAAAAAGTTTCACTGTTATGTTTCTTGGCATCGACCCTGAACTTGTGATGTAAAGTGTCTCGGAAGAACAGAATTTTATCAAACAGTTTCAAAGGGCACTTAAAGAGAAAGCCTGATCAATATCTTGTTAATACCACACTTTTATTAATATTACTCTAGGCTGGGGGAAGTCATTGTGCCTCATTTCTTATGTGCATGTACTTTTCCTAGTGGAATTTAAATTATGTTAAGATTCAGAAATACAAGTATTGTGAAGTGGAAGGAAGCAGAGCACAGGGAGGCAAGGGGCTGTGGAATAGCATTTTGTGGAGCAGCTTCAATATGCTACAACTCATCTGCCTGGGAAAAAATAGCTCAGAGAGACTGTGCTACAAATGGCATAGACAGGGGTATTATGGTATTACTGCTCATTGCCCCTTCCAGTCAGAAGCCAAAGGATATCAAATGGAACAAGGACATTTTGGTTTTTAAACTACAAAAGGGTTATTTCATGCAGCGTGTAGCTAAGCTGCAGACAGCCTTGTTGTTGTGAATGCCAGAGCCTTAAACCAGTTCATACAAGACTTGGACAAAGCTGTGGAAGTGTGGTCAGTTAAGGGATGTTAAATGCAAAGACTGAATCTCAGAAAGTCCTTGGAAGCAGTGATTGCTGAGAATACTAGTAAAATTTGGTCTGCTAGTGCTTGCCCAGTGCTTACATTATTCCTTAGACATCTGCTTCCAGCCCTGTTTGGAGGCAGAGTGATTTGGGAATCTTTCCCAGACATGACTCTTTGCTTTTCTTGGTGGTGGTGACAGGTTAAAAACTGACACAAGAATGCTTCTGAATGCTCCTAAAGTATTTCCTAGGCATTTTGTTAGGATCACACAGATTATAAGTGAGATTTTTAATTCGAGATAACCATTACCATTTCTTCATATTTCATGGTAACACTCATTTCTGTAAAAGTAATTTCATACAGAGAACTATGTGGCAAGAGAATTAGTTTTGATAGGGAAAGAAATGTTGCAGGAAAAATGCCTTGACACAAATAGCTGTGGGGGCAAGGCAGCATTGTGGTGGGAGAAGGGGTGGAAAATGTGGTCATTTCCAACTGCCTCCTTTCATTGTGGAATTGGCATCACTTGGGAGAGTAATTTTAACCTCATGGCTACTTTAATTTCCTGTTCTGTAAATTGGTAGCTGCTTAACTTCCCAACTTAGTGAGCAGTGATTTCAGTTGTAGGTCAGGCGTCCTCTGAAGGAGTACTTAGCTGGGGAACTACCAAAGAGTACAAGAAGTCTTGTGCTTCTGAAAAAAAAAAAAAAAAAAAAAAATAGATCGAAGGTCATGTTTTAAAATGCATGTAATACTAAATATTTTCAGATCACGAGTATCCTGTGCATCCTGTTTATACCTCTGAGGAAATTTCCCCCCTAGTCTGTTCTGCTAGGTTCTGCTGTTACTGTCAGACACAAAGAGTGCACCCCTGTTCCCATTTTTTCTTTTTTTCTCAGTCAGAAAAATCAGAAAATAACAAACCTCCCCCTAAAAAGGCTTATGAATAATTTCTGAAATGTGTTAAATTCTTGCATTAACAGGCAAGATTTTCCTGTATTCCCGTTTGAATGCTTGGTAGGTGATAATGTGTTGACCAAAGTCTTCTGAAGGTAAATTTGTTCAGTAAAAGAAATGAAAAGAGGTTATTATGGTCTTGAGTAAAACAAAAAATACTTAAAATAGGTATGCCTTCTGGACATGTGCAAACAGCAAATTTACAAGAGAGTAAACTGTCAGATATGTATTTTTCTCACCTCGTTTCATTTTCCAAAACCTTGTACTATGAAGTCAAAGTTTACTTGCCAAGTGTATTTAAAGATAATTTAGTCAGTGAAACTTCTAGGCCTAAATCCCTATGAAGTAGTTTCCCAAAAAACACTAGTGTAGTATGGAAATACTGAATAGATGCATGATGGTTATGCAGTGCTATTTAAAGATACATGTAAATGCAATTAGGTATATTTTTAAGAACCAACTGATAAAGAGAGCAACAGTAGATGCAAATTTGAAATTTTTAGCCACACAACCAGATGTGTTGTTAGAGCTGCATCCTGAGGATGCAGATAATCCTTTCCCAGTAACTGGAGCTTGGCAACTTCGGTATAAATAAAAGCTAATACATCAAAGTCACTACCGAATGCCTCAGTCTGCTATTAATTTGCATTTTATTTGTGAAGGTATGGCAGAAATTCTGTTCTTTGTAATAGCGTTATTCATTCAGACTTGAACTCTTTGAGCTTTGCTATTTCATGTGTCTTTCAGATTTTTGTTTCATGACCAGCTGTTGTTCTCTACTAGTTTCTGATAAGCAGTAGCAACAGCTTTGGCAGACAGCAGTAGTAAAGTTCTTAAACTTAAGGCCAAGTATCTTCTTAGTGAAACAACGTTTTTCCAAGTCTCCTAATTAGCTTTGAACACTGACATAATTTTAACATACTGTTAGAAATTAAAAGTTCTTGAGAAAGTAATGATACCTAATCAAGAATTGCATTACTACCTCTTCAAAGTATTTCTTTTAGTTTAGTCTACTTCAGTATTTTCCATAGCAACTATTTGAGAAGTAACTTTGAATTTTTAATGTTGATCGTAGCTTCATCTTGCATGCCTGTATGATAGTCAGTGTATTGTTAAATGCATCTAAAATACCGAATTTGTGTCGTGTTCCTTCCAGGTGCATTCTGCTCCCTCTCCTGGGAATGAAGCCCCCTCAGCAGAGCCTCTTCATGCTGGTGGATTCTGTGGATGAGGGCTGTAACGTCTCCGAGGGTGAACTGACCTCCACGAGTTTATCTGGGACAATAGCAGAGATTTTAGCCAGCCACTTCGAGTTCTTCCCCCCCTGGCTGCTCCTCCTGTGCTCTGCCCGCAAGCAGAGTAAAGCTGTTACAAAAATGTTTACAGGTGAGCACAGGAATTGTTTGAGACATCTACCTAGAACCTTGTATTTACGAGCCCTGGGGATGGTGGAAAGCCCTACTGCAGGTTTAGTTGTAAAAAATGACAATAGCAAAGATAGTAATCCTAAAAAACCACACATCCCTGTTTCCCAAGGTCTATGGAAAGCTTAAATCGGCCAAGGATTGTAGAGTTAAATTTTATCTTTGCAAAGCATCCATGTTTTCTTCAGTACTTTGAGTTTTCCTCTTGCTTTGCTCATTTTGCAATGCTTCAAACAGCGTAGGTGATGTGTAAGTGCAGAAGTATTTCAGCTGCATACACCCATTCCTTACAACCTCAGAACGTTTTCCTTTCATCTCCCATTAAAATCTCTCCCTGTGTTTGCAGAAAGTGAGTAATAATCTCTGAAGGTGAAATTGGAGAGAGGAACAATGTAGATGTGGGTTCTTGGACTGTGCTTTTGGCAAAGGCTGCACAGTAAAAAAAATTTTTACAGCTTCTTTATTCAGGCTTTACTGTGTCATGAGAACATTTCTTCACTGTAATGACATTGTTACTGGAAGTTCTCTGAAATTTAATAAAAGGCAATATCTGGACTGGATTCCAGGCCTATGTATAAAGCCTGTGTGTATTAAGGACACAATTAGGACAAAAATGTGATTATAGAACGTAGACACATAGGCTTGCTCGTTTCCACAGTGGCAGAAGGTCAATGGGATAATTGCGTTTTGGAATGAAGTACTGTATTAATCAGTGGCAGACACGAAGAGTGGTATTTGAGAGTATGTGACAACTAAAAGAAACTTTGGGGGAGCTTCACAGGGTTCCTTCAGGCATTCATATGGAATAGTTTTGTCGAAGTTTGGCTGATTAAATATGTTGTTATTGCCAAAAAAACAGATAAGACCGTCTCACAACAGTCCTATTTCCTTTCCATTGAATCATAATGTTTCAGACTAGCCCTAAAAAATTGCTGTTGTCTTCTAAGTATATTTCCAGATGGAATTTCTGACAGGAAAAATCAGCAGAAGTAATGGGTATGCCTTTAAAGAAAATTTAATTCCATCGAGTTAATTTTTCATTTCCACGGAGTTTGACTTGATGAATAGCATAAAGGAAATTGGTGTGTGATACTATAATCCCATGTTCACTGTGGAAAAGGTGCAGCAAAGAAAGAATTGGATACAAATTGAGAAGAAATTAGGTCTCTTTGAAGGAAGCTGTGGTTTAGCCACTAGAAAAGGAAAATGTGACATTACAGCCAATGTGATGGCTCTCCATTTAATGCAGTTGGAGGATTTCCCCGTTACCAGCCAATATTCAGGTTTGCAGAAGGTGTAGTGAGGATATGAGGAGCATGGCTGAAGCTTCTGTTAACTTCAGAAACTATGCAACTTGGGGTCATAAAACTGCAAATAACGAGGATTTCTTTTTTGGGTTCTAGTCTGAAAAGGATTGACTGACATTAACTCTTTTACTGGGGCAAGCTCTTCTCCTCCTTTGTGGTATCTGAAAGTTTGCTTTTAGATGAGCCAGTTTTTAAAGCTATTTATATTTAGTTAGTAGGCAGGCAGAATTGAATATCACTATTTGGACCAAATACAAATCAGTTGCACTGTAACTTTGTAAGAGAGATGGGGATCCTTTTAGGATTGATTAAGAAAATGTATCCCATCTGTAGTTTTTTTCTGTTAAAAAAGTTTTGGAGTATGGTATGAAATGTATATTAACCAAATTAATTTGTTTGCAGTAGGTTTATATCTGCTTTCACTTAAAATTTTCATGCAGTGAAAACTTCCTCTGGATCTGTCTGACAAGTACATTTAGCTCTCATTTCAGCAAAGTGTACCCAATGACTGGAAGCAGGCTTGCTGCAGTGGCCTTGTCCTGATGATGCTCTTTTTTGGGTGTGCAGTGCAGATGGGAGTTGTGCAAGCAGCTCCTTAGCCAAAAATAGTGATGACATGGAAGAGAGAGTCCAGTCTTTCTCACCCACTGACGCTGCCTGTGGTGAATAATCATCCCTAGCACTCTTAGGAATGAGAAAAGGAGGAGGGGTGTTTGTTTTGATCCTCTTTCACTTCTGGTGGAGACTTATTTATGAAAACTGAATAGCTGTGCCTGCATCTGCTGCAGGTTGTGCTCTGAGCCCTTCTGTATTCCCAGATCCCATAGTAGCACAATGTGCTACAGATTTTTCCCCCTTACTGAGATTCTCAGCTTTCATTAATTTAAAAAAAAAAAAAAAAAGTTTTGCCTCTTGTGGCTACAGAGACAGCCTCAAAAATATGAACCAAATGTGAGATGATGCCTGGCTGAGTCTGTGGTCACCCTCCACAGTGAGCAAATGCCAAATGACTTACAAAAGGAGAGGGACAGACAACTGCCTTCTCTTCATATGCTCTGTCACACGCTGCCTGCTTGCCCTTCCTAATGGCTTTTCCCCTAAATTTAACAATTCTGTCTTGCACCCATAGTTACCCACGTTGTCTCCCACATCATCATTTGTTATCATTTGGCACCAAATGCAGACACTCGAGCAGCTACATCAACACAGCCTTCCCAATAGGAAAATGGCACAGTACATAACTTTTTTCATTTTTAACTAATGAGCTAATTCTAATGCTTCTTCTGAAATGAGACTAAATCTTGAAAGCATAGGAGTTGTGCTTACAAAACTAACTTTCTGTCTTGAAAATCCCTCATGTTAGTTGGACAACTTGAGGTATTTTAAAATCAGGCAATTTTACATAGATAAGTTGAATGAACAGCAGATGATTTCTCATCAACAGTGTAAAAATAATAGGCAAAAGTACCTATGTAGAAATGGTTTTAAAATGTTTTTTCTTTTTAATAGGCGTTTACCTAATTTCTTCTTCTTTTGCTAGACACATTAATGAAGTATCTGTGACATCTGGCTTGATTGTACCCCTCAGTTAAACACTGACATTCTTCCAAAGAATTCCTCCTCATGCATGAGGCATGAGTGCAGCAGTGCAGGACAACCTGTGCAGATGTCACATCTCAGGGAGCTGTAGTTCTCATGAAGTTAATAGCAAATACCAGAAAGATACTGGAAAATTCGATAAAAAAAAACCAAGTGCAGGTGAAAGGGTCCAGTATAGCCTCAGAGGCAGCTTAAGTTCCATTTACCCACTTCTCCATAGGTAGGAACCGACAATGTCATCCATTTTTCACTCATCCTTTTATTTGTCATTCAGTTCCAGGCAGACAGGAATTTTTAGGAGTTGATACTTATCCAAATTTGTTCTTTATTGGAAATCTCGGGAACATGTCTTTCTCCTGTTTCTACTGTTTACTGGTCTGAATAGATGTGAAGGATTGTTTTCCTTAAAGCCTTCCCAAAAAAAATTAAAAAGAAGCAAAAATGTGAACATTTTGGAGGAGTACAGTACAAAATCATAATGCAGCTTCTCTCAGAAACCTCAGTTTGGTGATTACAGCTACTCAAGTAGTTCTATTGCTGAATCCCCAAATCAAATCAGTTGCCAGATTTGGAGCTGAACCATTCTACCATTCCAGAGAATAAATGGCGTGAGACTACATCAGGAGATATTGCTTCCAAAATAAAAAATATAAGTTGTCCTCTAGTTTTTCATTGTAGGTTGGAATTTATTTGGGTGATTTCATGTTTCTTTGAAGTCTTCATGAGAGTTGGATTCTTACTATAAAGGATAAACTATGCATTTATGTGGTTGCAAAATTTACTTTTATAATATTGAACCTTTGAAAAAGCTATTTTTATAAAAGTTTAGGTTTGGAGTTTGGAGAGAGAAAAATTATTTAGAATGCTTGGGAAATATATAAGGAGCTTTTAATTACCGTGTCCTTTCTTTTCATTACCACTTTGAAAGCATTGTACTAGGGAATTTCAAATTTCCTTGTAAAAAGTTGTGTGTGAACTTGGAATTTAATTGCCTTGTAATTAAAAAGGGAAGACTAAGTTGTTTTAAATGGGCTATTACCTGTAGATCTAATTAAATAAACTTCTGTGCAGTGACACGGAGCAGTGAGAGCAGCAGATTTCCGCCTCGGTGTCTCGTAGCACCTGCAGAAGAGACAGAAAAATTTGTAATGCATAATACACTGCAAATGCAGTAAAAGCTAAGTGTGCTGCATGAGTCTCCAGGTGCCCTTTACTCTGCTGGACAAGTTATTCTTTTTGAGCAGATGTGCATAAATGGCCACAGAAGTACCTGATTCAATACATGTTTAGATCAGCAGCATAAATTATTAATGCCAAGCTACTGCCATGTTTGTCTCTTGGATAATAATAATTTGGATTACTCTAAAACTAACAATTCAGTTAATTACATTAAAATGTATTGAAAACTTCTGTTATGTACTTGTGAAAATCCATTTAAAGATACAGAAGTGGAAGGATATTTTTAAGTATTGAAACTTGCTAGCTAATAGCTTTTTTTACTATTTAAGTAGGAAAAGGTTGACATGCTATAAAAGTATTTATAACCAAGATACTTTTTTTCCCCTCTTGAATGACCCTAGGTCTTGCCAAGGAATAAATTTGGAACAGATTTGTTTACTGAACTGCCAGAAATGTAATAGATTAGAACAATCCATATTGGAGCTCCCATTGGGTTGAAAGTGATGTGTTGTAAGAAAAATTTTAACAATGCAAGAAGCAGGGTCGTGGGACTGCAAGTTCTGTCTACTGTAACTTCTGTTTTGCTGAGCTTAAGTCGTTCGTGAGAATGCATCTGAAACAAAATGAGCTTTCTTTTAGTATTTTGGTGCTTCTTGTCCATGAAAGTGACTTATTGTATGGCAGGATTGAAAAGTAAGTTTGCAGGGGCTTTGTTTGGAAATGTAAAATTACTTCATTTAGGCAGATACTTGGGGGAATAATCGTAACTTTGTTTTCCTTCTTCAAGCTAGCAACAAAAAATTCAGACTTAAAAAAAATCAGTTCTACCTATAGGGCTTCTTTTGAATTATCTGCTTATTATAGTATGGTCTGGTGCATGGTTAAAATTAACATCCTGTTTATATCCAAAAGTCTGTTACAATGGCAGTTTGTTAATTCCAGCCTTTAAAGGGCATGTCATCCATGGGATGCATGAAGCTCTTGTGTGAGTGTAGTGTGCTTCTTGCTATCCAAGTTTATTTTCAGATCTAATGTATGGAAATACTGCAGAAAAGAAAAAAAAAAAAAAGAAAAGGAAAAAAAGCGATTTTTGGCTTCCATAAACATGCAGCCAATCAAATAGTTTAAAACTGCTCTGAAGCCTTCTGAAATTTTTGTTTGTCTGAAGTGCTTATATATTTGGTGTACCTCAGGTAAGAACAGATCAGGGTAAGATTTTTACCTCTTCTATGGAACAAAGTAATCAGATCGTCTTAGAATGTTTTGTGTTGGAAGAGACCTTAAACACCATCTCGTTCCAACCCCCTGCCTTGGGCAGGAACACCTTCCACTATCCCAGGTTATTCAAAGCCCCATCCAGCCTGGCCTTGAACATGTCCAGGAATGGAGCAGCCACTGCTTCATTGCATACTGATACCTCATTTAAAGGAAAAAAAAAAAAGCAAACCAAATGCAAACCCTTTCTTTTTTATTTGGAGGGCTTAAAGTTTCGTGGTTGTGGGTTGTTTTTTTTTGTTTGTTTTGTTTTGGTTTGGTTTTTTTGTTGTTGTTGTTTTTTGTTGTTGTTGTTGTTGTTCACTTTCCCACCCATTTCACTTCTCTAAATGAAAATTGTTTTTCAAATAATGCTTGCAAGACAAGCAAGAGTCTTTTGTTTATGAAGCAGAGATACAGAGACTGAGACAGAGGTGCTTAAACCATTATCACTGCAAGTTTTCCTGGGAAGGCTGGGAGTCAAGGGAGGTGAAGTGTAGTCATTAGTCAGGCAACACTGAACATCAACTGAAATCTCAGAACTGTTGTTGTGCCAGTCCATCAGGGGTTTTCTCATGGTAGGGGAATGAAATCCTCTACTGAAAAAACAGTTGAGTGATGTAAAAATAAAAATAGCTTACATTTGCAGGTACATATGGGAAGGAAGGATGTGGTCTTGGGATTAATGTGAGAGGTTGGGGATTTTGTGAGCAGGGTCACTTAGGTCTAAAGACAGAGAATGAGTGTGCAGAGCCCCCCTGCCTGTTTTTATTCAGCCAAGAGATAGGGACAGATCTGTGCGAGGAGAGGCAGAGCAGTTCAAAGGAAGGTGAGTGAATTTTGCTCCAAATTGAGCAAAACAGAGCTGTTCCCTCTGCACACACGAGCCAAGCAAAGGGAGACTTCTCTCTAATTACAGCTCCTTGTGTGCCTGTGACTGTGAATCCATGCACCAAGCAGTGCCCTGGCTTTGGTGTTATTTTTTCATTTCTGTACCTTCTGAAGGATCCTGACCTAGAAACAGCCTTTCACTTCAAGTGGGAGTTTGGGACTTGCAGAATCACAGGCCACTGTCTGCTCTTACTCAGCAAAGTCTTTTATTTGGGTTATGTGAAAGAATTAAGGGCTTCACAAAGTTACATACAGACTATTTTAACCAAATATGTAGTAGAGCAATGATTTATGCCATCCTACAGGTCAGGTTAGGACACTACTTGAATTTGTGACACATTATGGTGGAGAAAGCTGGTTCTTTTTCTTTTATAAAAGCTGGTGTTTTCTTTTATAACCAAAAATAAAAAAAAAGAAGCCTCTGGAATGGAGAAAGATTATTTTCTTCCTCTTAGCCTTCTCATTCAAAAATCTTAAAGTAGTCAATCTTACTTGTGTAGTCTTATCCCCTGAACTAAGTGTGCAAAACTGTCCTCCCCAGTGATTTCATTTCGTGGAGAAGCATGATTTTGGTTTAGGTATTCTGTTGGGTTTTCTGTTTGTAGTACTTCCATAATTACTAAGGGAAGCAGAAATATTTTAGTAACGCTTCCATAGTTGGCCTCTCCATTCTCATCTGTCGTGCTTGTACAGTGCTCATGTAGACTAAACAATTAACAGAGTGACCTTAATGAGACATTCAGAGCCTCTGCTGAAGCCACTTGGGAGTAAAAACCACAGCTTTGTTACCAGCCTGAATTTATTGTCAAAACAGCCTCACAGGCTGAGCAGTTTGATCCACAGAGATCTAGATCTAGAAGCAGCATCCTTCAGAGGCTCACTTAAAATTATTTTTTTCCCATGGAGATGAGGCCAGAATTGAATTGAACACATTGGTCTATGGTTGCTTTTCCTTTAGTATAGAGTTTAGTAACTTTGCTTTGGTTTGAAGAGCAGAGTTGGTTTTGTGTCTGACTAGCTGAGCTGGGTGTAAGGAAAGGATCACAACCTGTCCCTGGAGAAGTGGGGTGCAGTTCTGGCCTGAAACACAGTCCCTGAAGCTGCTGCATCTGTGACCTCTGTGGTTTTCCCATAACTTCCGCAAGAGCCGCGTTCAAACAACGCAATGTGTCATTAATCAGGGAGGGCAGGTCCTCAACAAGTGCTTACCTTGGCCCTACCAGAGCAAATATTTGAAATGGCAGAGGCAGCCATGTATCCACACGGCTCTGCCATGGTTCAGCCCCATTCCTGAGAGTCTTATGGCCTCTAAGGTGGCACAGGGAACTTCTTCACACGTGCTGCTTGGAACAGTGTCCCATGAGCAGGAAGGGGACAGATGCAGTCTTCATGTATGTCTCTTTTTCCTCTAAAAGAGTCAAGAGGCTGGAAAAACAGTGAGATCATATGACTACAAGAGAACCTGTGTCTTTGTACAATGAGTCACCTACTAGAGAATCAGGGTGTTTATCTAGAACTCAGTCCTCACTTGCAAAAAGTAGGTAATTTTCCATGCGCAGAGGTCTGAAGATGTTTAAAACTATTTTTGAGTGTCTCTCCTGTATCATAAAAGCTTTTAAAAGAAACTGTGGTGGTCAAGTTAGTGATTTATATGCTTTTAATCATGTATATGCAGCAGGTGTGAATACCCACTTCTGCAATTAAATAAACATAATAATTGTCTTAATCTGAGTAGCTGAAAATTACTTAGAATTCCATTGTTAACCACACTGGAGAAGGGATTGTTCCTTTAATAATATAATAATACTTAATAATATTATTTTGGTTGCAGTTTTGATGGTTTTGCTTAGGTGTTTAGTATTGTCCAAGGCAGATGTGCAATGCCTAATTCAGAGTGATTTTCAATATTATTTTTTTTAATAGCACACATTTTTTTTCTTACAGTAGATGATGATACCAGTGCATCTAATTATCAAAAGTTTCTGCTATTATAATTAATTTATATTCTCTGTGTTTACAGGGGAAATATTTTATTGTGGGTGTTCCCCACCCAAAAATGCCTTGGCTTTTATTTAGTCTTCTTTCAACACTGAGTTAAGCAGGACTGGATCAGAAATAATTACAACTTTCTCCCCTCTCAACAGGTTTTCGAAAAATAAGTCTGGATGACCTCCGAAAGGCTTACATTGTGAAAGATGTGCAGCAATATATTCTGCATCGTTTGGACCAGGAAGAAGCCCTTAGACAACACCTCACAAAAGAAACAGCAGAAATGCTGAATCAGCTTCACATCAAAAGCAGCGGTTGCTTTTTGTATCTGGAACGTGTCCTAGATGGAGTTGTGGAGAATTTCATCATGTTACGGGAGATCCGTGATATTCCAGGAACATTAAATGGCCTCTACCTTTGGCTGTGTCAGAGACTTTTTGTGAGAAAACAGTTTGCAAAGGTCCAGCCCATCCTTAATGTAATTCTTGCAGCCTGCAGGCCTTTGACCACCACGGAGTTGTATCACGCGGTGTGGACCAAAAACATGACGCTGACCATGGAAGACTTTCAACGCAAATTGGACGTCCTGTCCAAAGTCCTTATCGATGGCCTTGGGAATACAAAAATCTTGTTCCATTACAGTTTTGCGGAGTGGTTGCTGGATGTAAAGCACTGTACACAGAAATACTTGTGTAACGCCGCGGAGGGACACAGAATGCTGGCGATGAGTTACACCTGCCGGGCAAAGGATTTAACGCCGTTAGAAGCTCAAGAGTTTGCACTGCATCTCATCAATTCTAATTTACAGTTGGAGACTTCAGAGCTGGCTTTGTGGATGATATGGAATGGCACACCTGTCAAAGACTCGCTGTCAACCTTAATTCCTAAAGAGCAAGAGGTGTTGCAGCTGCTGGTAAAGGCTGGTGCTCACGTCAACAGCGAAGACGACCGCACGTCTTGCATCGTCCGGCAGGCCCTGGAGAGGGAGGACTCCATCCGCACCTTGTTGGACAACGGGGCTTCCGTAAACCAGTGTGATTCCAACGGGAGAACGCTCCTGGCCAACGCGGCGTACAGCGGCAACCTCGACGTGGTCAACCTGCTGGTGTCGAGGGGAGCAGATCTGGAGATCGAAGACACCCACGGGCAAACGGCGCTGACCTTGGCTTCTCGGCAGGGGCACACCAAGGTGGTGAACTGCCTCATCGGCTGCGGGGCCAACGTCAACCACACAGACCACGACGGCTGGACGGCGCTGCGGTCAGCAGCGTGGGGAGGGCACACGGAGGTGGTGTCCGCGCTCCTCTACGCCGGGGTCAAAGTGGACTGCGCGGACGCTGACAGCCGGACGGCGCTGAGAGCGGCGGCATGGGGAGGGCACGAGGATATCGTGCTGAATCTGCTCCAGCACGGGGCCGAAGTTAATAAGGCTGACAACGAGGGCAGAACGGCTCTGATCGCGGCTGCCTACATGGGGCACAAGGAGATCGTGGAGCACCTGCTGGACCACGGTGCGGAGGTGAACCACGAGGACGTGGACGGGAGGACGGCGCTGTCGGTGGCTGCGCTCTGTGTGCCGGCCAGCAAGGGACACGCCTCGGTGGTCAGCCTCCTCATCGACCGTGGTGCTGAAGTCGACCACTGTGACAAGGATGGCATGACTCCCCTGCTGGTGGCCGCCTATGAAGGACACGTGGATGTGGTTGATCTGCTTCTGGAAGGAGGAGCTGATGTTGACCACACGGACAACAATGGCAGGACACCGCTTCTGGCAGCAGCCTCCATGGGCCACGCCTCTGTCGTGAACACGCTCTTGTTTTGGGGTGCAGCTGTTGACAGCATTGACAGTGAAGGTAGAACGGTTCTGAGCATAGCGTCTGCACAGGGCAATGTTGAAGTAGTACGGACTCTGCTGGACAGGGGGCTAGATGAAAATCACAGAGACGATGCAGGCTGGACACCTTTGCACATGGCAGCTTTTGAAGGTCACAGGTTGATCTGTGAAGCTCTAATAGAACAAGGTGCTAGAACAAATGAAATCGATAATGATGGACGGATACCTTTCATACTAGCTGCGCAGGAAGGTCACTATGATTGTGTGCAGATGTTACTGGAAAATAAATCCAACATTGATCAGAGAGGCTACGATGGGAGAAATGCTCTCCGGGTTGCTGCCTTAGAAGGTCATAGAGATATAGTTGAGCTGCTGCTCAGCCACGGAGCAGATGTGAACTACAAAGATGCTGATGGCCGGCCAACGCTTTATATCCTAGCATTAGAAAACCAGCTTACAATGGCTGAGTATTTTTTAGAAAATGGTGCAAACGTCGAAGCAAGCGACGCTGAAGGAAGAACAGCGCTCCATGTTTCCTGCTGGCAGGGCCATTTGGAGATGGTGCAGGTGCTGATAACGTACCACGCTGATGTGAACGCTGCAGATAACGAGAAGAGATCCGCCTTGCAGTCTGCTGCATGGCAAGGCCACGTCAAGGTCGTGCAGCTTCTCATCGAGCATGGTGCTCTGGTTGACCACACTTGCAATCAAGGTGCTACTGGACTCTGCATTGCAGCCCAAGAGGGGCACATTGACGTTGTCCAGATATTACTGGAGCATGGTGCTGATCCCAACCACGCTGACCAATTTGGGCGCACTGCTATGCGGGTTGCAGCCAAAAACGGACACTCCCAGATTATTAAATTACTGGAAAAATATGGTGCGTCGACTCTGAATGGTTGCACTCCGTCTCCAGTCCACACAATGGAGCAGAAACCCTTACAATCAGTCTCCTCTAAAATGCAGTCCTTAACCATGAAGTCCAATAGTTCAGGGAGTACTGGAGGAGACATGCAGCCTGGAATGCGGGGATTATCCAACGGGCCTGCACACGCCTTCAGTTCTCCTTCGGAGTCTCCCGATTCCACGGTTGACCGTCAGAAGTCATCTTTATCAAATAATTCCCTGAAGAGCTCCAAAAATTCTTCTCTCCGCACCACGTCCTCGACGGCCACTGCTCAGACGGTGCCCATTGATAGTTTCCACAGCCTGTCCTTCACGGAGCAAATCCAGCAGCATTCCCTGCCACGCAGCAGAAGCAGGCAGTCCATTGTTTCCCCTTCTTCCACAACTCATTCCCTAAGTCAAAATCATAATTCACCGAGTAGCGAGTTTGAATGGAGCCAAGTAAAACCTAGTTTGAAATCAACTAAAGCGAACAAAGGGGGCAAAACAGACAACTCCAGCAAGTCTGGGTCAGCTGGGAAAAAAATAAAGCAGAGTAGTTCCTCCCAACCCAAAGTGCTTGAGTATGAAATGACTCAGTTTGATAAACGAGTACCTATTGCCAAATCTGGCACAAGCATGCCACTGAAATCAATGCCACCAGAGCCACAGTGCAAAATTTTGGTCCCTCCAGCTCAGCAAGAAGTTGGTCGCTCTCAACAGCAGTTCCTGATTCACCAACAGAGTGGGGAGCAGAAGAAGAGAAATGGCATTATGACAAATCCAAACTACCATCTTCAGAGCAATCAGGTTTTTCTCGGCAGGGTTTCTGTCCCACGAACAGTGCAGGACAGAGGGCACCAGGATGTGTTGGAAGGCTATCCCTCTGCAGAGACAGAACTCAGCCTTAAGCAAGCCTTAAAACTGCAGATTGAAGGTAACGACCCAAGCTTCAACTACAAGAAGGAAACACCATTGTAAAAGGTAACTTACCCAGTCACAAAGGAACCAAATGCCCGCATTTCATTTAAAATGTACTAAAATTACATTTTATTATCCTTCACCATCGTAATTGCTTATGTGATGGATGTTAAAATCTTAGCCTGGCAAGTATTTCCTTAGCTGTCAATTTAAAAGCACCAGCCACAGAGGAATTGGATCACTGTCGTGCTGTCTGTTGAATTCAGTTGCTCAAATTGTGCCCCACAGTCTTTGATAAGTGAGTTTCACGTAGCATTGATTTGGAATTCCATTTTCAAATGCAAGGACAGGTGAGAATTTCAGTTCATGGTATTTTCAGATACAGTCTTTATTTCATTCTTTATGAAAACGCTCCTCAGAAAGTTTCTGAAGGTTCTTATAAGTTATAGGCAACCACTTTTCTGAATGTGGATTTCAAAGGTGAAGCATAAGTATGAAATACTATTCTAAAGCTTTGATTTTATATTTCTGTTACAGTAAAGGTAATCTTCCTATAAAAGAGGTGGCTTTTCTCATTGCAGGATTATAATCTATGTTATGGTACCAATTTTCTGACCATTCTGTTGTTCTTAATCAGTGGAGGTCATTTAGATAGCTCACCTCCTCTCCAATACTGAATTTTAAGCTGAAAAAGTAATTACAAGTCTCTTTTTCAGGCATGAATTGTCAGTGAATCAGCTAAAATAGTTCTATTTTTTTTCCCTCTTCCTGTTGAGGTGTGTTTTTTAAGGTATTTGGAATGTGTTAATATGTTCTCTGTTGGAATTTCAGAGAAGCAACTTTATGAAATGTATGCCCACCTCTTACTGCTCGCTTGCTTATTTTTGAAAATTTTTTGTGTGCGTGTGAATGCAGCATTTTGGACAGCTCAGGCTGCTGCTCCCTAGAACAAGAATGTTCTTGCCAGTTCTGACTCAGTTCTGCTGCAGGTCATCAAAGACAGCGTGTTTCTAGGACAGTTGCAGGGGGTGCAGAATCCACACATGGAAGGTTTCCAGCTGTCAAAAACACATAAACAGGCATTTTCCCAAAAATGTCCTGGAAATTGATTTTAATGGGATACATCTGTAGATGGAGCTGAGGTCCCTGGAGAATTGCAGAGCGATAGAATATTGTGCAGGACCCTGTTGGGTTGGCATTTGGGTTAAATTAAAATGTTTGGAACAATAAAATGTTTCAAAAACATCTGCACTAGAGCCTGCACGTTTGTAAATGCAAATTTTACCAAAGGGTCAGATGAGCTGCGGGGCAGGACAGCAGGCACAGACAAGAATCATCAGCTGAGAAAGAAAAGTCCTTAAATCTTCATAAGAGTTACGAGGACTTCAGATTCCCACAGTAGTACATCATGCCCAAACAGGATTAGAATTTATTTGTAATTTTTTCCTGCTTCCATAAAACTTTAAAACATGTAATTAAGGATTGTATTTCCTAACTTTCATGTGCCTGCACCTGATGTTCATCACTTGCTTTCATGTTATACTTTATTGTAAATCCATTGCACGGTTCTGATGTAGAATGTGTTCATCTGACCTGACCTGTCATCAAAAGACTGGTTTTGGTGAATTTTTCCATCTTTCTTGATTTTAAAATATGAACAGCATATGAAGAAATCTGAACATTCCACATATAAGACTAAAATTTGGCTTTGCTTTATCTGGAACAAATGGTGTGTTACTGAAAATTCACAGTTTCTCTCAGTGAAGTTGTTGGTTATGCAAATGGCTAAAAGAATGAGGTGTGGATAACCAAATGGTTCCTTTTGCTTTTCTCTTAACACTTTCCAGAGCATCACTTTAAAGATGGGAGTTTAGATCAATTCCGTGTGGATTATGAATTGCTTGGCACAGGCTGTAATTTACCTCCTTTTTTGCTAAACCTCAAGCAGAAAAAATGGTAGTTTCCCTGATGGGCGGATAAATGAGTCACCTATGGGGAATCACGTCAGAAATACTCCACGGGAGCACCACAGGAATAGCTTTCCTTCCCTGGCTGCTGCTTCCCAGCTTATCCAACGGGAAGTTCTCCTGTTGTGGGGACCTTGTAGCTGCTTGGGATGGCAGAGAGCACAGGGAATCAGTCACGGGACTGGGGTTAGGCAGGAAACACTTTTTCTCATCAGGTTGTTGTGGTGTGCTTTTGGCTTTAATTAAGGATGATACAGCTCCTTTTCTGACAATACCGTTTGTGTTACAGACTATTTCAAAGCCTGATGTTTTTATTTTATACTTGCAGGCCAATTCCATGATGCTGTGAACAGAAGCGCTTCTGCTCCCGATGATTTATCAGCTGGCTGGGATGAAAGCAAACAAATGCTTGTTTAGTCCACCTAGAAATTCAAGAATGTGATTCCTACAGTACAGTTACCTTAATTACTGTAACGTGCCTACATTTTCAGGCTGCCTTCTCAGTATAACCCTCTGTGCTTCAAAATTTTATTTTGTGTACTTTGTATTTAATACACAGAACGAGCACTTTTTTTAATTGCAGAAAGATATATGCTGTATTTCCCTGACCACAGCTGAAAATGGTAAGAGCCAGGAATTGTGATTTCCTGTCCCAGATCGCTTGGTAGAGGTGCATGTGCCACAGTGAACTGTGTTATGGAAAAGGCAGTGCTTTTTTTGTATTTATTTTTCTGTGGCTAAAAGAAAAAAAAAAAAGCAACGAGTTTGTCACATTTGCATTGTTGTCATGTATTGTCAGGTCCCCGTGTACTTCAAATGGTTCCCTCCAGAATTACAAGTCTTGCAACAGTATTTTATAAATACTGTACTTGTGTGTTCTGTCTGTGTAATTGCTGTTCAGTGGTGGCAAAGTCGGACTGCAACCACCTGCAGTGTCTTTGGGATTTTTAAGAGGCAAAAATCTACTCTCTGGTACTACAGCACCAAATCTGGATGGCAGACTGGGACCACTGAAAGCAATAGGCAAGTTTTGGACACTTGGTCTTCAATAGCCCCTGTTATTGCTCCGGTGATGAGGTAACTAATATGGCTATGTCTGAGGTGCTACAAGGTCTGATCCTGCTTTCTTGTATATCTCTATACATTAGGAACAGCTCTTTCTCTTTTCCAAGGTAAAGGACTATTTTTGGGAACGTCAGTAAAGCAAACCATGGAAAATACAGACCCTTTGTGAGTGAGGCTGAGAGAATACAGAGCGAGAGTGCAGTGAAAAGCACAGCAACAGCGTTGCCTGAGGAGTACAGAGATGGCTGAGTTAGCCCTGTCCTGAGACAATAACTCCTTAAAGCACAAACTTGTATGAATGTGGTTACTGCTTCACGGGGATTAGGTAGAGCCAGCGTGTCTCTGTACCTGGAGCACGGTGAATCAGCAGTCAGGAGAGTCAATCTCTGGATTATGGAAAGGTGGTTTCCTGCCCTTACAGCAGAAATGTTGTACTCGTGTGGAAGAGAGCAAAGTCAAGGTCATTTGTTGTGAAAGTGAGCAGTGTGAGTTTTTCCTTTGAATGTGCACATCTTACTTGCACAGTTCTGCAAGTGATAAAATGAAACAAGTGGGTTCTTTTCTCCTATAAATGCAAGCTATATTCTCCTATTCACCATTACACAGCCTTGCTCTTAAGAAAATAAGCCTATTTTTGTATGCAAGTATTTCTTCTAAAGGCTTGGGTTTCATCTTTTTCATACTCTAATTCTGATCATTCCAGAAATAAGATGATAGCGTGCTGAGGTTATTTTTCATAGATGATTAAATAGATCCTTAAACTTTGATGAAGGGCCCCTGGATGTAGATGTAGTGCATATTCTGAGGCACTAAAGGGCTCCATGTCTGGTTATTGTATCAGCTGTCATCAGAATACTTTTGGTTTTTAAATCTTGCACCTCCATTCTTATTTGCTTTTTCCTAAATGTAAAAAAAAAAAAGGATCTTTTATAGTCAGGCGTTCAGCATATAGTAAAATTAGATGTTAGAAGCTGACACACAGTAATATGGATTATTCTGAATGTCTCATGTATTGAATTTCTTGTCCCTGTGGGACAATTATAAAATAAACATAACAGGAGTCTGGCAGAATGGCCTTAAGAGGGTTAGTGGTTTAGAAAAGTGAAAGTACCAAAATGTTCTCAGCAAACTTGTTCCAAACCTCAATAGTACATTTGCAATACTGTGCAAGAATACAACTTTCTTAGTTATTAGATGTATGTTTTGTTCTGTGGAAAGGGATCCCTGAATGCCAACTTTTTTTTCTACTGACCTTGACTGTCATTGGGATTATATTTATTTAATTTTATTGTATTGTTATTAATTGTACCTTGTGGACAGAGGACGTAAAAATATGGCAAATTTCACAAGGGGCCGCAACTTACAGGTAGTCTGGTGGGTTTTGTGTGAACAGTATTTACATTTGAAACAGTCAGTGGGGAAACCCTCTCTCCAAATCAGCAGAAAGTAAAACACGTCAAAAATGTCTTCAGAATGACAATTCTGCCACATTTTGAATATCCCTTTGCAACAGGGCATGAATTGCTTTAAATCATCTATTTTCTCAGAAAGTCTGTGTCATTCCACATTGCTGTTGTGTGTGGTTTTTAGCATCACCATTTGTGAGGGGTCTGTGTGCCAAACACAGCTGCTGTTCCCCCATTTTTCCCTCTGCTGTGCCCTGTGCCATCTGAAAATGGAGTGGAGGTGAGCAGAGGGGTGGGGCTGTGACTCAGCACAGCTCCTTCTGCCAGGGCAGCAGTTCTCACCACCCAAAAAACCTGAATATAGCAGGAATCCTGTCTCTCTTCATCCCATTTTGCTGGTCATTCCAAGGTAATTTCCACAAGACATCCAAAATTCTTGATGGGAGAGCTGGGGAAAAAGACTGGTTTGTGGACACAGATATCAATACTTGTGTGCATGTGGAAAAACTCACCTGGAGAGAAATGCATTAAGAGATACCAAGGCACAATTGATGCGTTTTTGTCTTCTCTGTGATCAGTATTGAAAACATTACCCTTTCTTTAAAACTAAAAATGTGTTTTCCCTCCTCAGTTATTCTGCTATGCAAATGTCTGTTATGCTTAATATTCCCCATCTGAACTCCTCAGTTAACTTGGTTTGCAGATAGACTGTTTTTTCCTGGAGTGGGTTGTAAATAGCCTTTAATGTACATTGAATGAATTTCACATTGTAAAATTTTTATTTTATTCCTTGTATTATATTAAGCGAAAAATCCCTGTGTATATTAAAGTGCATAATAAATATATTTGCTTTTCAGCAGACATCTAACTGGTTTAATTTTTCTACCTCATTTCCTGGGACATTTCAGGAAAAGGTCATTAAACTTGATTAACTTTCATGTAGTACTAAATGAAGCATGATGTGTGTGTCCAGTGAGCAGCCCAGGCTAGCAAACCTCAGACCCTGGCATTAATTCCTGTGGCTTTGAGCATTTGCAGGAGAAGATTTGCTGCATGTCCTTCTGTTCAAAATGACCATTATATACTGTAAATACCACGAGGGCAAATAAATTCATTATTTCAGTTGCTGTAAGTTCTTTAAAAGTTCAAATGGGTTTTGTTAATTATTACCTTGATGAGTGTTTCTCTGTCATATTTTCAGCTTAAGCAAAAGCTCTCTTAATGGTGGTGGCTACTCATTTTTCTTGAATGTGTTATTCAAAAAGGTAGGGGAAAGATGCTTTCTGGTCCTTGCAATAATACCTTTTGGCCCTGTGATCTTGGTTTGCTTCTTCACCCTAAAGCCACCATGATTTCTCTGCAGAGGGTTTTTGAGTGTGGAGGAGGAGTTTGGCCATGCCTTCTGCAAATGATGCTTCAGATTTACCCCCCAGGCATTCTGATTCACACAAATCCCAGCAGCTGGTACACATGGCTGATTCCTAAGATTAGGTGAATGGTAAAATTGTCATTGTCTGCTGACTTGTTTTCTGTGGATTTCTCTGGTTTCTCACAGCAATTATTGACCCTCCTTTGTTAAGTTCTCCATCTGAAATAACAAAGTATGAGATATGTTAATTCAGTGGCTATTTTTCATTGCAGCAAAGAATTTTCACTGAATTATTTTTTGAGTAAGTTCTGTTACATCCCAGAGACAGACATTTTCTTCAGATAAGCACTGTAATAATATTTAAATAAAATTATTCAACATCTGTTTTAAATCTCTTATTCTATGGAATATACACAATCACATTAAATAATGCTTCATATCTTCAGCGAGATCTCTTGCAACAATTTGGCTTGTGTATTACATGTATTTTCCAAAAGAAAGCTGAGATTGGTTGGCACAGTAAACTAAAGCCTTTCAGTTGGAGGCCTTGGAGAGGCAGCAACGAGAGTTTGGCCTTGATCTAAATCCTAATAATTTCATGCTACAGAGAGTCACAGAAACAGAGTATGGGACTGAAATCTTGTTGGCAAATAATTTTGATTAAAAAGTCTCCAAATGTGTATGTAGGTAATATAAACAGATTGACCTTTATAATTAAAATGTTATTTGTTGGTTGCAGGGACAAAATAAGGCATTGGGGTCTGGTTGTTGGTTTTGGTTTTTTATTTCCTCAATAACCTTTTTGGTGTAGCAGCTTTTAAGCCTGCATCTCCTAGGGAAAAAGGTTTTTTGAAATATTAAGTAATAAAATTCCTCTCTGAGTTAAGGCTATGAGCAGAGCTATTGTCTGCTTGTTATGTCTTGGTGAACATTAGGCAATCTCATTGAGAGACTTTAAAACTCAAAACTTTATCCATAAATGACAAAGACAGAGCGGACCCTTAATATGATTTATTCTGTCATTTTCCATTATGCTGACTATTCAGTTCACCACTGTGTTTTTCTTCCCCAAGAACAAAACATTCCAGTCTTGCTCCAGCTTTAATAATACTGTGATAGTTCTGTTGCTGTTTTTTCATACTGCTCTCACGAAGGGTGTTACTATTCCCCAGTAAATCCCAAAGCACTTCACAGAAAACACAGGAGTAATACTGAGATGAAGATACATTTGCTCTGTCAGTCACTGAACAGGCTCGAAACAACGTCAGGAAAAGCCCCTGGGCCTCTCCCAGCACTAGGCAATTCTGCTGCCTCGAATAACCTGTTATCTGGCATTAACTCATCTCCTGCTTCTTTTTTTTTTTTTTTTTTTTTTTTTTTTTTTCTTTCCCCCTTCTTTTTTTCCAGTTGCTTTTTTTTAGTTGCCTTGTGTGCATTTGCAGTGCAGCTCGCTGGAGGCTGTCCATGCAGCTGGGTGTCACCAGCTCCAGCTCCTGGCTGGCTGCTGGAGCTGTGGGAGAGGAGTTAGCTCTGCTGTGGAGGCTGCTCCACCGGCAGATTCCTGCAGGGTTGGGCCAGGGACCACCTTGCTGCATCTGGCCCGTGCTGAGCAGCGTGGCACTGGGGGAGAGCTTGCCAAGCTCTCTCTGAAGTTGGGCTCATTTTTCCTCCTGCAATCAGAGCTTTTGAAAAAAAAAAATAGGAAAAAACCAAACAAACCCAGGCTTATCCAGTAGCCTCGTTGACAGGTGAGAGCTTTGTGAGAAGCAGTACTGAGCATGCATCCAAGCCTTTGTGTCCCAGTGCCAGTGTTCTGCTAATGTAACACTCTGAATTGAATGGGAGATAAAGCAGTCTGAATGTTTTCTGTCTCTGCTAACATTTCACATCTCCCCTGTGCCTTGGTTAGCTGTCAGCCTGCTGACGAATTAATGGGGATGCCTGTTTCTGAAGGCTGTCACTTGATGGTATTCATGGTGTGGAGAGACAAGATCCTTTTACTGGCACAATGCTCAAAGCAGAGTTGGTTTTCTGAAGCTGCACAGGACCAAGTTGCATGCTTTCCCTTCCAGCTGGAGCTCTCCATACAAGTCCAGTGGTGTACCTGGACCGGAGATGTACAAGGTTTAGTTGCATGAGAAAAGCAGGGAGGAATGGTTCACGTCATCTCTGAAGTCTTCAGAATGCAGCTCACTCTTAGCCACATCTAAAGACTTTATAGCTAAAGCAAATCTTGAGATGATTAGAGGGTGCATATTTAAGAGTCCTCATTTGGCTGCTGGAGCTGTTCGCTGCAGACAGGGAGCGAGGCAGAACTGCATTCACTCTGACTTTGTTGCAGTGTTGGCCCTGGTAACACCAGGGTTAATTCAACTCTACTTGTGCTTTGCTGAGATTTACCACAAGAGCACTGAATGGAGTTGGTTTTGAAATGCTTTTGCTAATTACTTTTTTTAACATGTGAAATTAATGAACAGAATTATTCAGGGACGTTTTTATTTACATAGGGTCAAGACTTCAGCAGTTACAATCCACTTCCACAGCAGTATTTGAAGAGTGTGGTTCCCTTCACCTGAGGAAAGGTAGCAAAATCTGTACGTAAATTGATACTAAAGTGTTTTTTGGCTCACAGTGCTGGCTCATTTACATGCAGCCTATTTTCTAAAAAGGGTAAGTCTTTCCTCTTTGCCAGGATGGGATGATGGATTTAAGAACAGCCATTTCAGGACACACCAGAAATTCATCCAGCCCTGCAATCTGTCATTAGCAATTATCAATATCAGATGTAAATAGAAAAGTACAACAACAGGGTAAATTTTCAATGATTTTTCCTATAAATGTTCTCCAGCTGCTAGTGGTTCAGGGATTTCCAAACCCAGAGACAATGTCTTTATCATTAGTATTTTCTGTGTCAGTGTTAGCTAAGCAAGGAACAAGTGGCTGAGATTGAAAAAGTGCTCTGTAATTTATAAGTAATATTTGTTCTTGGAAGGTAAGACCACTGGACAATCAGCTACTGAACCCAAGTTTTAAGCTGTGGGTAGATTTATACCAGGTCTCTGTATGTCCAAAAGAATTTGGTCTGGAATAAATGTGGAATGAGCGTTACACAATGCAGAAAGTAAAGATACTATTCGAAGCATAAGGATTTCCCTGCATCTGCTGAAAACCTGTTTGGCAGGTTTGCAGAAGGAACATTTCTGTGCCCCAGATCCACGTAGGGAAGTTGGTTGATCTTTTTGCACAGAGACAAGACAATCCCACGAATGTCAGAGTTACTCTTCCCTTATTAACAACACACACAAACTTGCATATTGATCCACCACCTCTCTCTTTTAGCCAAAGCCATCAGATGCTGGTAATAGGGAATGCACACTCAAAAATGAGCATTTTCCAAATTAGTGGGCACAAAGGGGAGCACAGGTGCAGGAGCATATTTCCATGGTGCTGCTCGACAGTGCCGCTGTGCAGCACAGAAGGAACCAGGTGAAAAGGAAAATTACTCTAGCAGATGTACTCCCTCCTGTATTTCCTAAGCTCCCAGTTTGCCAAGCCGTATCCCCAGGATAAAGCACTTTCCCTGCAGAAATAATGATGGTGTTTGCCTTTTCAATCTGTTTTCGTTTAGCTCTGGGATTTTCACACATCACATGGACAGTGACTAGGAGTTGCCAAGTAGCATCAGCTGCTTTAAACTTGATATTCCCAGCACTCCTAATCTAATCCTTCAGAAACAGGTTTCCACAACTTAGGTAACACCATGGTCGAAGTATTCCTTGGCTCCTCCAGTCTTCTCACTCTGGCAGGACCGCTAGGTTGTGGGCACTGTGCCTCACACAGAAAAAAAAGTCCTAATTAATTCTGCTGTGTTCTCATTTAGGCATCCTAATTATTAGGGGGTGGGGTGGTGCTGAGCGTGGAGATGGACAGACAGAGGATGGATGTGGAAAAGAGGCTTGGTCTGTGTGTTTGTTACATCCCAGGAGGAGGCATGGAATACCTTGTCTGAACACCCAGCTCCACGGTGAGCAGCACGGGCTAACCAGAGAGCTGCCCTTCAGGAACAAATGACAGGTGACACTGGGAATCAAAGCCTTCGAAAACACACCGGGGGCTCAATTTTGAGAGGAGGGGCTGTCAGTGCAGAGCACGGGGGCATGGCAAGAGCCGTACCAGAAAAGTTCTCCTCGGGGTGGATGTGGCACGGGATGTGGGGTATGGGAACACTGTGAGAAGAGAGCATCGGTCATCTGCGCCAGAGGTTGCTGAGACTGACACCAGAGGACCTGAAAATTCAGGTGTGATCTGAAGACCAAGCTAGAGACAGAACGTCTTCATCCTCCTCCTAATGTAGTGTGGGCTGTCTCCTGCTTGGGAGCAGCTGGTGGGAGGACTTTGGCTATCAGGGCGCTGCCGTAGCCCTCGGGCAGAAAGCATCCTAGCTCAGCGTGACCTCTCCCTTCGGAGGAGGATTTAATCCACGCGTGTCATAGTTTGAAATTACATAAGGCCGTTTAAGTGTGTTTCTTCATTCTGGGGACGTGTGCCGAGGTCTGTTGTGCAGTTTAGACCCAGTCGCTGTGGCCGGGCTGGGGTCACTCCATGCGGAGGTGGAGCAGCGCGGCTTTCCCGGGATAACTCCGGCCACCGCTGACTGCCGGCGGGCTGCGCTCCCCGGGGAACGAGCTGAGGGCTATAGAGAGCTTGGATCTCTCTCTAAGCATGAAATGCAGCCAGTTCATGGCACAGTTCGTCCTCTGTTAGTTGAGATTAATCGCGGGGTCTCCAGGTACGCCCCCTCAAACACTAGCGCTGCGGGATGCGCGTGGGAATGCCGTGCGCGCACATCCACACGGAGGGCAGCGGGTTTATCGGCAAAAGGCTGCCTTATCCTGACCTGTGCTGGCTCCTGCAGGGCGCCTTCATGCGGAGGTGGTTAAAGCCAGCACAGCATCCTCGGAGACAGGGCAAAATGGAGAGGTCCCAGGGCTGCGATCAGCACAGTGCCCATCCCCACTTTCTTCCCCAGCGAGGTGGGTCCACCTTCTTGGCAGGATTTCCCCTCCAGCACCAGGTTCAGAACATCATCTCTACTCGTTTTCCATAACCATTTTAATCCCCAAATCACTGTTCAGACTGAAGTTTGCTGTATAGTGAGAATGGGTTTAGTTTAAGGTAATCCAAACGGAGCATGATGGAATAAATACTGCTTCACTCTGTTACTATTTCATCTGGCAGTGGGTGAAGGATCTTTAGGAACGGCTGACTAAAAAAGGAAAGCTTCTTCACACAGCAAGAATTTCCATATTGCTTTTAAAAATTAGTTAAATAAAATGAAAGAAAGCAACCCTGAGTCCCCTTTCCTCCCAGCAGACTGGAGCGTCTCAGAAAGAATAATGCAATATCGTGTGTGAAAATGCAGGCATAACTCCCAAATGTTTTCCCTATCTCTGTTTTTATTGCTTCAATAGCAGCTTATGAAACATTAGAGTAAAAAGACTCAAAGCTTGAGTCTGAAAAGACACAGAAAACAATAAAGTGAATCCCACAGGAACAACTGTCACTGTCCTTCAGCATTCCATTGTTCAGTGTATCGACCAGAATGTGAGACATTTATCATTTATTGATCACTTTATTGCTAGGCATTAGTATAGAAATTCTGTAGCTGAAATTCCACTGAAAGAGCAGTGTTTTACTGCCAAGTTCAAAACCCATGAAAAAATACTTCCAGAAACATTTATGATTGCATTTAATCTGTGACAAATCACAGCGGAATACGGTTTGGCCAGTCCTTGGCATTAACCAGATGCAGAGGGATTCAGGCTTCTCCACTGTACAAGAAAATGACTCACATATTCCTCTTTCATCCTAGGGGACAGATGAAAAACTGATTGCAGGCTTTCTTGCCACTATCCTTTTTTTTTTTTTTTTTTGCTCTTGGACTAGTCCTGTGCTCAAGCTGGGTTTAAGGAAAATAAAAGATGTTTATATGTAAGAGGTTAAATATGTTTTGGCTGTAGCCATGAGTTAGTCCCAGCTGTGGCACTGTGCTAAACTTGTGCTGTATCCCAATCCTGAGGCATGGTGACAGGGAAAAACCTTGAGTATTTGCCCCATTCCATTTTTATGCTGCTTTTCCTTCACTGGCTTTGCAGACTTTCATAACCTCAAGACATTGGAGACTGTGCTGGCAAATTGCAATCTAGATTTAAAACATATCTATATATATATACACTCTCTCTTTTCAAGAACCTTACATCCAATGGAATTTTGGCCCTGTGAAGTGATGTTTATAGTACAGTATTTTGAAAACTATAAGTGCTGTTGAGACTTGGAGCCCAACACAACTGCAATCATTGCAGACCCAGAGCAATTGTTTTCAGGCTCGTATCAACAAATTGTGATTAATTTCTTTGTTGTGGTGCAAGATGGTTTCTGAACATGTTCCCCATTAGCTCTGTGAGCAGTCAGTGCAGTCACTGGCACTCTTCACAGGACTCATCCACCCTCCATTCCTCTTCACTGCCTGCAAAATGCAGTGTGCAAAGCTCTGCATGGCTTCCTTCCCTCTATCTGTACCTCCAAGCTAGAAAATGCTTCTTTTTTAACTGCTCTGAGCAGGCATTTGGGTCCAGCAAAGATGAGGGTACTGCTGTCCTTTTAGCAATTACATATATCATTATATACATAATATATGCATTTTTTATTATACATTGCTTTATATATGAAGATAGCAGCAATTCATCTAAATTGAAACTCTTCTGTGGAAAGAAGACTCAGAGTCAGGTCCAATTTTAATTTTCTGCAAAGTTTGAGATCATTGGAACGTTTTCTTCTGTGATTTTGTTACTTCAATTTTTTTAAGTAAAACTTACATGAGTAAAAGGCAGGCATAAAAATGGGATAAGCAGGCAGCATTCTTTTAGCTGATTCAATGCAGTTTCCTCCCTTTTACATCTCTGGGTCAGAGTAGCTTTTGAGCCTGAAGTCTTTAATCACAAAAAAGTTTAATCCAGCTTTAATTCTCCACTCTTTTCACCATATGAGCTTATAAACCTACCATGCGCCAGGTTTTCCAAAGTGTAGGGTGTTGCCTGCTTTTAGCTTGTTTTATTCATCAAAATCACTCAGAAGTATGAGCAAGCATATTCCAGTCTCTCGTTGCTCTGCTTCCTGGCTTTCCTCTGGCTGCCATCCATCAGGGACACGGGAAGAGGCACAGACACGACTTGGCTTTGTGGGGAGCAGTGGTGAGGCTTAAAAGCAGGTGAGACAGCACCAGGGATTGTGGGGGTGGAAATTCATTTCCTCCTCTGGCCTATTTTTACCCTTGATTTAATCACTGCAAGCACCCTATGGATCTAAAACCCGAGCACGGGCGCCTTATCTGCCGAGGTGTGACG
Source organism: Sylvia atricapilla (assembly GCF_009819655.1). Classification (NCBI taxonomy): domain Eukaryota; kingdom Metazoa; phylum Chordata; class Aves; order Passeriformes; family Sylviidae; genus Sylvia; species Sylvia atricapilla. The sequence goes on from NC_089143.1 coordinate 67,565,049, forward strand.
TTTCAGAGCTTCTGCTCACAATAAACAAAACAAGGCACGTGTGCTTTCACAGAATATATTAGTGTGCACTTCTGATGCCTTGGGAAGGCTGACCTGGAACAGAGACTGGACAGAGCTAGAGAGTAAAGTAGGTATTTATTGAAAGGCCTTTAGGGTACACCTTGGGCAGGACAAGAGCCTGACCAGGGCTACACCCAAGGTGGACCCAAAACGGTCACAAAATGGACAACAGGTCACAAGGTTTCACTCTTTTATAAGTTTTGGTCCATTTGTACATTGGGGTTTAATTGTCCAATTACGGCTTCTCATTATGAGGTTTCATCCTTCTTATTTTCTCTCTTCAGTCCACCTTTGTTTGTGCTTTTGGGCCTGAAAGTTGTCCTTGATTTCCAGCAGGAAAAGGATTTGTTTTGTCCACCTACTCTGTGAAGGGATCTCACTAACACTTAATATGAGGTTCAGAACTACACCCCTAGGCAGCACAGAATCTGAAAAACAGGAAAGCTAAAACCTAATGCATCATTTTCCCCCCCAAAGATGGAGCATTTTTGGTCACACTGAGGGGAGTTGGGTTCATGGTCATAAAAACATATAGGCCTGGAACCTGGGATGGAATTCCCTGTATGGAATGTGTCCAACAGGCAGGGATTATAGAGCCTGATGCCTTGTCCAGGACCAAAGCCATGAGGAGAGGTCATATATATGCAAGGGAGAGTCTTTGAGGATAAGGATGGTGATACAGGTTGCCCAGAGAGGTGATGGAGGCTTCATCCCTGGAAGAATTCAAGACCTGGTTAGATGGGGATGGTTACTTGAGGATGTTCCTGCTCATTGAAGTGGCTTGGTCCTTTCCAGCCCCCACCATTCTGTGATTCTTTCATCTCAGATTGCCCAGAAGACCCACGAGGTTTATAATCCTCAAGTATAACCCAATTTCCTTTACACCTAGAGCAGTTGCATTGACGTTAACTTTAGATTGGTGCGGATGGAGCCATCAGTGGTGAGGAAAGAAAGGTAATCTCTATTTGTAGGAAAATGCTATGGTGAATTGTGTTGACTTGATTTATAAGGAAGGGAATAATGTCTTTGTTCCTTTATAAGAATGAATAATTATGTTTATTTTAACCACAGCGAACTGTTTGGGGCTGACTACAGGAGATGAAGTAGCTGCTGCGTGATCTCACTCTCCATGGTTCAGGAGTTACATTCTTTTGTCTTAAAACCTCCATCACTATCAGCTTCTGAACAGTTAACAAGCCTGGTGGAAGATCACACAAATTTGGCCTCTAAGGCAGCTTTAATCAGACTCAAAGTCATGTTGTACAGAGCTTGTGGTGCTGTTATTTACTGCACTTCCTTCATTTCTCTCTTCCTTAGAGCCGCAACTCTGCCTTAAAGTCATATCACCTTCTGCTGTGATCAGATTTCACAAGTTAAGCAGAGTCACACCAGATCTGTGCGTGATGGGAGCCCTTAAAAATACATCTAGTGCTGCAGGCAAAGGCATCTGAGTCTCAGCTGGATGCTTATGCTGTGTCTTGGAGGTCTCACGAGATGGATTAAAACATATTTTTGGCACACATCATGACTGCAGCATGAAGGAAGAGGGGCGCAGGACAAGCTTCTTCTCTTTTCTGTTTCTTTAATGCCTTTTTACTTTTGTCTTCCTGCTGTCCCCATGCCTTGTGAATGAAAACTGTCCCCTGAGATGCTCTGTAACCTCACCTTGGGGGCAGGGCTTTGTCGTGCTGCCTCCCCAGAACTAATGAGGTGCCTCTCTACCTCCCTGCTGGTGCTTTTTCATTCCTCACCACCAGCTTTTTGACAGACACACAAAAATGTCACCTCTAAACCAAATCTAGTTGCAAATGGTGTTATTATCATTATTGTTATTACTATTATTATTATTACTACTCTTATTGGTATGGTTATTACTATTTTAGTTAGGGGCACAAAAGTGTCTTTCTTCCTAGCAGAAGGAACCTAGCAGAGGTTCCTTAAGTACTCAAGACCTGCAGAAAATGATAATGCACATCCTCCTGTATCCTTTTATTAAAGCAAGTGCTAAATCTAATTATATAGACCCTGGAGCAATTGCTGGCTCCATTCAGCCACAATGACTGTTAATGAGAACGCTGCCTTTTTTTTTAATTCACCATAAAACAAGGCCTGTTGCCTCCAGCTCTCTGCTGCATAAACCCTGGGATGTATTTTTATATCTTTCCATTTGGTTAGCATTGTCTTGCAGAGAGTGTTTGACAATAACTTTTAATTTGAGGAGATGCTGCTGCAGACTGTAATTAAGGGAGCCAGTTGGGTGTTAGGGTTGTTCTTTTTTTTTAAAAAAAAAGGCAATCAGCCATCAGCAGAATCTTTTTAAAGATCAGGAGATCTCCTCCTTGTTAAGTTCTTCAGACAGGATGTTTCCTAGAGCTTTTTCCTTTGAGAAAATAACCTTCTTTCTAAATGTATTAAATATATCAAGGTATTCTACAGATTGTCTTCTTAAAGGTGACTTCTTAGGGTTTTGCTGATATAACACAAACAAAACTGGGAAGTGTTTTGGTTGTAGCTGGGCTCAAATTTCATTTTGAAGGAGAAAGAGCCTTTTAATTATTTCTGAAATAATTGCTTGTGATAATACAATCTCTTTTGTAATGTTTAGACAGAAGTAGTTTCTATATAAATAGAGACATTTTAATGTAAGAGTAACCTAATCTTTGTTTTGAGCACTGTGATACTTCAAGCCTTATTATAGGATCAAAAGGTTTTCGTATCAGCAGATAGCTGTTAAACAATTTTAATGATAATTGAAGGCCTAATTACTTACTTTGTAATATTTAACTAATATCTTTGCTACTTCAAGACTTGCTAAGAGAGACAAAAGCTCTGCCAATTTAAGCCAAAGAACTCATAAAATATGAATCGTAAAGGGCTGCTTAAAAACAAAGAGTAAAGGTTTTCTTATTAAAAAAATAAACTTTTTAAATTGAGCTAAATTAGAATGTACTTCCAGCTTAAAAGAGGTTCTGAGAGTGGCAGTAACTGCATCAATGGATTTCCACACAAACCACAGAGGAGGGCAGCAACTGTGACTCTTGTTTTACAGAGAGGAAAGTTAAGGAGTGGAGGAGGAGGTACTGCATAGGGCAACCCATCCAGATGCCAAGGAATGGCCAAGTTCTCACCCAGTCAGTGTGAAAAAGAGGATATCGAAGTGATATTTCTATTTCTTTTGCAACCATGGGCTTGTTCCGTCTGTGAGGATTATCAGTGATTCTGACAAGAGCAGGAGATTTCACAGCAACCAAATAAAAGGGATTACATTTGCTGTCTCTAGGATGGCTTCTGGGAGGAGAACAAGGGAAGATGTAATATTTATGGTGTGGAAACCAAAATCCAGGCAAGTTTTTCAGCTTTGTTTTATCAATGCTTCTCAACATTATGCTCTCTACTGTGCATACAGTATTCTTTGGATGGAAAAAGAAGGGATAATATCACCTGCTTTCTCCAAAACAAGCTCATCCTCATCATGGAGATACGGATTTGTGGAAAACCACACGCTTTTTTCTGAAAACATTTGTACTTGTAGGGTTCTAAAACAGAACCATGGAATGTTTTGGGTTGAAAGGGAACTTAAATGTCATCCAGTTCCACACCCCCTCCCTGCCCTGGGCAGGGAATGTGAGCTGCATAAGTACCAGATAAAAAAAAAAAAAAAAAAAAAAAAAAAAAAAAAACCACATTTATATATAAGCTTCAAGAGGGCTTTCTGGCCTGCTAGGAAACTGGTTTAAAGCCTTAAAACTTCTTCTATCCTCAGGATTATACAAGTTGAGCATCACTGATGGGACTTCTGGTCAGTGGCTTAATGGTTACAGTGTACTGTGTCAGGGATTATGAACTCCCACATGTGTGGTGCTAAATTGCTCGTGCCTTGGTTTAGCAGAGCAAAAAAGCTCTGACATTGCACCTGCTACTTTTGATAGAGTCACAGCAGCTCATTCCAGCTAGCTCACAGCCCTTGTGCAGGAAAAATGGAAAATGGGATGGTTTAGATGGGATAGCAGAGCACTGAAGAGAGCTAGGCGCAGCAATTATGATATATGTATTTTTAATTAAATTTCATAGATTTTAAATGTCGTTCCAAGCGGGGAGAATTCCCAAGGCTACCAATCATTTTACACCACTTATAATATCCATAAAGTGCTGCTGCCTTTCATCAAGTCACTGAAAAAAAAAAAGAAAAAAAAAAAAAAAAAAGAAATCCTTGAGCAAAATGTGGAAGATTTATAACTCTGGAAAAGTTTGCAAGGATGACAATGTTGATATCCAAACTTCAATTTTGGCACTGTTTGCTGTTCATTTAATCTTTCTGCTTTAATCTCAGCAAATGAAATCGACTTAAAACCTCTGATTTTTGTTGCTCTCCAAGCTAATTCTAGGGCCAAAAAAAAAAAAACAAAATCTATGATGAGTATGCCTGAAGGATAATGGAAATTGCTGTGCTTGGTGTTTGTATTAGTGTAGGGTGTGCTTTGTACTATATATGCAAAAGTGCTACTGCTTTATCATCATGTGTGATCTTCTGCTGTAATACTTTCCTAGTGCTTCTGTTTGTATTTCATTTCTCCTTGATATCTGTAGAATACAACTTTCCAGTGGCAATATCCTGGTAAAGAAAAGCCCAGGGATATATTTCTGCTGAGCAAAACCTCTGAAAAGAAAGGGAAAACAGATAAAGTCCCCCCACAAGAAACAGCTCTTCTAGAAGATTCTGCTGTTGGAGATATATAATTGCCTAATCGTTCCCATCCTGGTATGAAGCATATAATTAGCTGACATCCTCCCTCCTTTTGAAAGGGAACAAATGCTGCATGGATTCAATTAGAAAATGATGAAGTAAAGTATTGCTGGAGCTCAGCGCAAGGAGGAACCTGAAGGACTCGGATATTTCCTTCCAGTATCTCAGCATCTAAGACAATCACATCCATTGTATCTTCTAAACTGCTCAAAGCCAGGGCTCCAGCAATCCAGGGAGGCAAAACGTGAATCAGGAAAAACTGTTGTGTAAATAAGCTGGCAGACAATGCCAATGAGAATACATTTTAAATAATAAAGGTAGGAATGACTCCTGTTCACCTCTGAACTTGAGCTTTTCTTTAACATGGCCGAGAAAAACTACCTGAGTAAGTTCCATGGGCTCTTTAACAGCAGTCATTAGACAGTATTGTTTAGATCCCTTTGAATGGAATTATGAGAGCACTGTGGGAAGGCTACAATAATTATTAATAGCTAATAATACATATGGTATTTGGTGCTTTGTTAAATTAATGAATCATTATATACCTCAGATGTGCAGTAACTGTGACTCTGGCAAGTATCAATTTATAACTTAACTTGTAGCAAGATTGAACTTAATGGAAAAACTATTAAATTAAGAATGTGAAATCTTCCAGAAAATAATGCTACCATGTGCAGTGAAGACTGCAGAGCCTCTAGCTTCTAATCTCTTCCCTAGCTTCCCCATCTCTGAAGCAGATCTTTTGTTAAGTCAATTAATGAAATTGAATTATAAGTTAAAGAGAACTGCAGGAGAAAATATTCTTTATAAGACATTTATATATAGGTAATAGATAAAAAAGATGAAAAAAACTTGAGCAATTATAATTCCATGCAGTTTTCTAAACAGTTGCAACTGTGGTGAGCTCTCATTCACTTATGGAGGTACAACTAGTTAAAATGCCAGCTCCACACTTCATTTTCATAAATGAGCAATCCCAGCACTGGGGGTTCGTGCACAGCAAACCCATATCTGTAATCTAGAGTCAGCCATGGAGCCTGCAAGAGTAGTTTTTCCACAATCACAGTTATTTTTTCCAGCACACGAGCCCTGAGTCTGGTTCCAATTTTCCTGGCTTTATGCATCGAGTATTATTCCTGACAAATGCTGTCTCTCTGAACGGTTTGGGGCTTGCCATGTGTCAGCAGGAGCCCTGTGGCCAACTGCAGGCTCCATCCCTGGCCCAGTGGAGTACAACCCTTGGCACTGGACAGCCTCTGTGGAAAATGCCAATTATTTCTACTCCAACAGCACAGGCATGGAGATTAACAGAGATACATGCATATATCTACGGGTCAGGTCTGTGTGGGACCCAGTAAGAAAGGAAACTTTTGAGGAGAGGATTTGGGAACTCAGCCTTTCCTCCAAACTCAGGGATGCACTAGCCTGTGACACGTGTTTATGGTGACAACTGTGGGATTTCTGCTGGCATTATGCTGATTTACTAGGAATAAACTGCCCATAGCTTTTAAGATGGGTTTGTGTCAACCCTAAACTACAAAGGACTCGTTTCTAAATTGGCAAACAGAGTTTACCAGGTTAGATCACGGGATTTCTGTAAATACCATCCCATGCTGGCACAATGCTATCTGCTCTGCTGTGGGTTTAAAACAGATTTTGTCCTGTTGTAATTCTTACTTTTTCTTTACTAGCATCCAGATTTTTGCTTATGGCAGTACACACAGGAGAGCTAGAGGAATATTAGCAGGAATGGAGTTTTATGACAGCTGTAAAAATAGTTGATTCCATATACCTTTGTGCCTTGCAAAGCATTAGTAACTGGATCCTGGCTACAGCATGTAATTACATTGCTTGATGCATTGTTGGGCATTAGTAGGATTCCTTCCATCTGTCTAATATTTCCCATCCAAGAATACTATCACATTTTATTACAGCCATTTAAAAATTCCTGATCTTTGTCCAGGCTCACTCGGGGTGTGATGATACAGAATTTCACCCAAAATATTTTAAAGGCAAACCAAGCATTAAAAAGCAGGCATGGATAGTAATTTTTATTACCAATGTCTCAAATTTAAGCTTTTGCTGTTGTAAAATAATTTTGGGCTCATTAAATCCTCTAATTTTTATTTTCACAAAATCATCAGTTGAATACAAAAATGCTTATCAGAGACCAAGGACTTCACAAAATAAAAAATAAATGAATCCATGTTTTCTCATGTTAATTATCTATTAAATCAGCTCGCTCCACAGGCAAATAACTTAAAATCAGATCTGAAGAGGTGTCAGTTGTATCTAAATATGAATTAATTTCAGAGAGGAAGGCAAAAGCGCAGCCCCAGATCTCTCACCATTCCTCATCCTTTGTTCCTCAGGCAGCAGCTGGAGGTACCACATGTAGATGAGATTAAAAGGAAACCTCCAGCCTTTGCTGCAGGTGTTTGAGACATCCCTGTACTTTTCAGGGGAAATGCAGGTTGGATTGGCCTTTAGGGCTGAAAGGCTCCGTGCTGCTGCCCCTTTGGCACCGCTCCCCGCAGAGACGGCTGCAATTCCTCCTCTGCAGGTGCCTCTGAAGCCTTTCTGAGCACTGTCCCTGGCCATGTAGCTCTGCCAGGCGTGGCAAACATGCAGGGCACTGGGATTTGCCTGCTTCCAGGCTGGGGAAAGTGTGGGAGCTTCTGGGCAGGGGATGCCAGGTCTGGCTGTGTGCCCTCCCTCCCAGCCAGTGTCCAGTGCCATTACTGGTGTTGCCCTGATCAGAGCCTACAACAGTTAGCCTGAGCTGCAAATGATCTCAGATGTTTCTGTAAAAAAGTTGAAGGTGCGGTTCTTTCTGCCCATATTTTTGTTTGAAATGTAATTATTGAATGTAAAGAAAAGAAACCTCACAGCCTATCGGCTTTCTGTTGATCTGTAGGAGATACGGCTCCTTAAAGAAACCCGCATGTGGGCTCTTTAACTTCTCCCTTTTGGGATAACCATTTTAAAATTACACATGACATCCCAAAGCTAATTAATTTTAGGGTCAAATTCCTTTTTTTTTTTTTTCTTTTTGGTAATACCCACACACACACTTTCAAATGGCCTAGTTGAAAGAAATGGGCAAAAATACATTCCCTATGCATTTTTGCCTTACCTGGCCAAAAAAAAAAAAAAGGCAAATATTCAGAAACTGAAGGGACTAGACAGCATAGTAAATTCTCTAATTACAGTAGGCTGTAAAAAAACCCTCAGGAAATTGCAAGACAAAATCTGCTTGTGGTCTGCAGTTGGTTTTCACATAATAGGTTGAAGATTTCATTAACATATTGAAGTGGCACCCTTCTGCCCCAGATCAGGGAAGGCTGGAGTAAGAGCTATCTGTTGCTGTCTTTATGCACAGATTAGTCAGAAATTTTCCTTGTTAACTGGCAGAAGAAGATATTGCATGTATGTGGCGTTTTAGGGAGGTGCTAAATTTCCTGCACACCATCTTTTTCATGGACACACATCTAGAAGTATTATTGTGTGGCTCCATTGAAATGTGAGCAGGAATGCTATTTCCTGCCCTTCTCCTCAGTACTTTTCCTATTGTTTCAGCTGTCTCCAGCATCTTGCTTTGAATCGTTGATTATAAATGACCTAAATTCTCGAATTACCATTTTTGTATTTTCTTCAGGAACCTTCTGTCAGATTCCATGACATAATATTTTAGGATGAAGAGCTTAAAATAGACACATATGATTTTGATAAATAAAAGAAAAACACTGCAGTCTGCAAAGCCATCTGAGTATAAAAGTGGTTTGTCTTTTGCCCACTCTAATTAGGCTATCAAAAATAGAAATATTGAGCCAGGCACATCCAATTAAGTTTGCCATTCACCAAGCTTGAGGCTTTCTTACGGAGATTTCTACCATAATGATAAGGAGATGGAAAAAGAAAGCAGTCATTAGCAACGCTCAGGGAATTTGGTTTTCTTGATGTGAGCCGCAGCCGTGGTAGATCTGGGAGGCGGCAGGACTTAGTGGCTTTTTCTTAGACAGTTCTCCTGCTGGTGCAGAGGATAATGATGGTCTTCTAGTGGCATCAAAGCTTGCTGGTGCTGCTACTGAAATGGGTTTGCAGACTTGAGCAGTCACCATCCTAGCAGTTGTGTAAGATTACGGGGCTGGGAGGGCCTGCTTGATTTTGATGGCTCCCAAAGAGTAGGGGTGTGAGGTCCTGGAGCAGCTCAGAAGCCTTCCAAGGGCTTGGATTTTGTGTTTACATGGAGATGAGAGAAGGAGGGTTAAGCAAATGCACTCACAAGATCCCTTACAGCTTAAATTTTTCTATGTGTTTCTGTAATATCTCGAGTTGATAAGGATTGCTTGGAGACAATGGTGGAGGATTGCTTGGGCTCAATAATCATCCTCTCGTCCCCATAAGATCTTTTTGCCCGATGGAGCTCATTCAGCATCACTCTAAGTGAGCAAGTATCGCTTTCTGAATGGTGCTGGCTTGTGCCAGAAAGCTGTCATGCCCTGGAGGAGCCATGGCTTTCTGAACAGCATGGCTTTTGTAGTCACAATCTTCAAAGAAACAAAACCAGTGCGACCCACACGTGAGCGAATGAAATGTTGTCACCTGCAAGACAGGCTGAGAATCATTTCCTAGTGTCAAGAGGGAGGTTTTGGAGCACAACACGTCACTGAGAGATTAATTATTACACAGAGCAGAAAAAGAAAAAGGAAATTGGGAAGAAATTGGGAGGCCAGTGTACACACATTTTGGTGAAAACTCACCCGACGTAACCTTGATAAGCTCTAAGACTAAACAATTCATCAGTGCTCATTTGCTGAAGGAAATTGGTGAATTGCTAAATTATTGGGTTAATTTCTATCTACAGAAGTAGTTCACCAGTTCACAGAGAAGAATATTTCATACTAAGGGCTGGCTCGTGTTTCCAACTGTGGATTAATAACAACTGAGTGCATGCTGGCACATAATTTAGATTCCAGCCATGAAGTCTCTGAACTGTGGGCTGGAAGCTACAATAATGTATTTCATAAATACAGCTATTGTTTTTGCTGGCATCGTGTTGCACATAGCAGTTAAGAGAGCATGGTGCAACATTTAGTAAATTTAAAGGCCAGGGAACTGTCTGAAAATGAAGTTTGCAATATTTGGGGGATCAAAAAGCTGTTCCAAATTGAACTGATACGCACAGATCAAGTTGCTCAAATGGAAAGTGTGTGTCTATGGGTTTGAAGTTTTCCCTCATTTGAAATTTTCACTTATAAGGGAATATTTTATTTAAAAAGTTATTCTTAAGTTGAATATTTATATAAATATCAGGCTGTAGTTCCTCTCCACCCCCAAAAGAAACATTTGCAGATCTTAAATATTTGGTATCAAGGACAAATTCAAAAGGAAACAAAACATACCACTGAAGTGAGCAACTTCATTTCCCTCCTCCAATGACATGATCGTACACCCCCTTTCCAAATCATAGCTTTTAGAAATTAAATAAATTTACTTTAGCTTGGGTTAGGGTTTCTTTTAGGTCTGGAAACAAAATCACTGGCACTGAGCCTTAAAGCAAATTATAATCTAAACCCCATAAATTCCCTTTTAAATGTATGTTTTTAGGTGTAATTCTCCATTCAGACTAACGCAATTTCATTTTAGGTATGAGATATATCTGAATACTTAGATAAATAAGTACTCCTTTTTAGTAAGAAATTTTTGGAGCATGTTGCTCTTCGATTTTAAATCACATAAAATAATGAGGAGGTTGAAATACACTTTTTTCACAGCATGATTCCCTATGGTTAAGCTTTTGCTTATTTATGTGAATCTTAAATGGGGCTTAAAAAAATTTATGGTTTGGTCTTACTCATCCATATTCTAAAGCTGATGAAGGAGCTTAGGAGTGAATCAGTTGTGTTTATTTCAGGGAAAACAGAGGCAAGGAGGAGCAGCAGTTCTATCCCCTATAGAGTAGAGATTAAATCGAGATTAACTGAGAAGGTGTCGTCCATCGTACTCAAAAAAGTTTCTATTGATTTCTGAGGGATATCATGCTGAGTTTTTTCCAAAAGAAAACAACACATGCTACAGGAATAGTGCCCGGACATCCATGAAGGGTATTAGGAGCTCAGTGACTCAAATGAAACACAGAAGCTTTGAGCAGCATTTCTGTTACCAGTGGTTTTACCAAGAAACTTGGACATAAGGGGGTTCAACTCACACACACAAAAAAAGAAGCTTTTAAATTCACATGGTCTATAAGTCAGGCTCAGGGGTGCAATATACCCTGTGGCAGGAACATGTAGAACTCCCCACTCTTGGAGTAGGTAAGTCCCCGCATGTGACCTAGCACGGATGGGAAGAGTCAGATATGCAGGAAGGAAACGGAGAGAAGACTGAGCAGGAAAGGCCAAGATGAGACGTTTTGCTCGCAGTCCATCTTTCAAAGACACTTGGAAACCTCATTCCAGACTAAAGAGATGCATTTAACCCTGAAATGAGATGACAGCTGTGAATCGTCTGCAGTTAATCATGGCGATGGCCTTTCTCAGCATCCCCCTCGATATTCCAGGAGGGAGGAATGAACCCTGTTCGGCAGCATTTTCCCTTGGGTTTAGATGCTGACTGATGAGAATACAAAAGCAAAATTAAAACAGTTTTGTGTATCCATTTGGACATTCAACATGAGCAGATACAATCTCCCATGGCCATTCCAAAACTGTTAAAGTTCCTTAGTTTGCCAGGGGGATTCCTGGCACAAATCAGAACTGTAACTTAAAGCAAGTTAGTTATTTATGCTTGAATACTCGAGTGAACAACTGATAAACACATCTGGATATATTTATCTTTCAGTAACCACTGATCTGCTCCTCCCAAGTGTAAAACAATATTTGTTGCACTCTTGTTTATTGAGGTTCCTTACCAGATTCAGGGCACTGAGTCATGGGAGTAAAATACTCAAGTATAAACTTCTTTGCCTGTGAAAAGCCACACTTAATTCAGTGATCTTCCCAATTTCTGTGTCCAGGGCAGGATTAATGAAACAGTGCTTAAGAAGCTCCCAAAACCACTTTGAGATTGTTTTCCCTTTGTTTCAGTTAAAAATAGGAGTATTAACTTTCTCAATATGAGTATTGATTTCCAGATAATTTACAGGTGGAACTTGCATCGTTAGGAACACATCTATAATGAAACATGAGAACCATTCAGAGGAGCTGTCTGGAATTAACAGCCAACACACTGTTGGGAATCCAGCCACTTCAGCTCAAATCTGGGAAATTCAAAGTCTTTTGTAACTGATATAATCTCTCTCATGAGGCACACTCCTCACGCAGGATGTTGTGGCAGCAGGGCTCCCTACCTGCTGCTTCTCCTCTCCTATTTTCACAGGGAAAGCTACTCCTGTACACGCTCTCCCCATCTGTCCTCCAGACCATATACATGCATTTCATCCCCAAGAAATTACGCAGGAAGCAGAGTGCTTGCAGCCCTTGAAGTCAGGGGACTGAGTTGTCTGGTGTGTTCTTGTTTAGTCTTGTCATCTAAACACATCATCACACGGCTACGGCCTAAACATTTATTCTTCACGGGCCAGGGAGCACTCCCAGCCCTTCTGTGACATTTGGACAAAGCCAGAGTGGTTGAAATTTATGGTGTCAGGCTGCAGATCTGTGACTGATCAAATAGCACCAATCTATCAGAGCGCAGGGAGAGAAGGAAGGGCACATAATAAATAATAGGCATTGCCTGTATTGTAAAGCATGCTGGGAATTGAGCTGTAAATGTAAATCCCCTTCTTCCTCCGTATGGGACTCCGAAAGCAACCAGTAATTGGAATTATCTGGTACGTGTTATTAAAGTGAAGAAGTGTTACAGCTTTTAGTGCTGAAGTCTCCCAAAGCACATTCTCTATGGGCTTACTCACCCCTGGAGAGGTCAGTAACCTTTAATGCAATCCACTGGGGAAATAGAAATGTCAGAACTATAAAGTAGCCTGTATCAATTTCCAAATAACTGGTTTGACCTATGGATCTAAATACTGGAAATAAGGAGGAGTCTGAGCCACAGAGATGCCAACCACCTCCACACTGCTTGGACTGCAGCAGGAATGACCATTTTGGTAAGGATGCCAGATATCATTCAATAGTGATGAGTGACCATTTTTCATTAATATTGCTTTTTCAGCATTTCAGGACTGCTGTGCTGCTCTCAGAGTCAGTGACACATAAGTCATTTGGCTGACATTTTAACAAACATCTGTTTTTTTCAGAGCAAGACACAACGGTCATCTTTGTTAGGGTTTCCTGGCATTCTGTTGTTGTCTCCGTGGATATTTGCAGTCTGTTCCTGCAGAAACAAAACAAATATAAAACCAGCCAGCCCCTTCAGAGCTCACAGTGGGATGGAAAGTCCTTGAGAGCTTTCATCCTCCTCCATCCATGCTTCTCACCCGCAGCTCTGCTGTGGTAAGAGCTCACAAGAGGTTAGCACTTGCTTCCTCAAGTGGTGATGTCTTCCTGATGTAGAGCAAGGTTTCTGGACTCTCCAGGGTGTGAAAACTTGGGAAGAGCGACATTATTCCTCATGATCATTGATGAGCTTCCAACAGCCCGAGGAGATTAAAGGGGGTGCCTCAGAAAAAAAAGGGCTTTGTTTTAATGTAGTTACCTTGTGATGTCCATATCAGCTTATGCCAGGGTTTAAATGGGTGCAGTTCTCTTGCCCTAAAAATGCACATATTTTTCATAGTGTGGGATGGTGGGAGTAACACTGTTTGAGGTGGTACAAGAGAGAGAGAGAGAGAGAGAGACTGCTTTCTCATAAATTGCCAGCTTAAGCAAATAGTGAGAGTGCCAGACAACCAAACCTGTAAAAATAGTTTTGTTTCACTGCTTCTTAATCCCTCCTGGCCAGGAAATATTGAGAGAGTTCAGTAGTAAGAGCTGTGTTGTGCTGTGGAAATATGCTGTTATGACTTAAGAGTTCCTGTCAGAGAAACTGAAGTGTTTTCTGAGGTCACAAGGTGAGAAACTTTAGAAAGTGAGAAACTCTCTTATTTATGAAAGGATATGGGCTCACATTAAATGTTTTCATCTGATAACAAGTATCATTAAAAAAAGGGGGTTGGAAACGTCAGCATAATCTTCTTGTATTAAAGGACGAAAATGCAGTGAAAAACCTAAGCAGACTATTTAATCACTGAGCACATGTGAATTTATGTTGTCTTTGCTTTTATCAGAAGTTATAGAAGACAGGGATAACAGCAGCAAGAGTATCTGGGCTAAGTAATCTCAAAATATAATGCAGCCAAACAGTGTGACTTGAGAATTGTAAATAACCTCCTACATGCACGTACAGAACAGAAACTAACTACAATTTGTAGTATGAAAATTAGTTTTACTCCAGCGCTAACCCTGATCATCACAGAAGGTCCTGCAGTTTTTTTGCCTGAAGCAGAAAATCAGACAAGACACTGAACCCATTTTTCAAGGTTCAGCTGGATTCCTAAAGGAGGTCTAAAGTGAGGGTATTGTTTTGTTGTGCTGGGGGATTTTATTTATGTTAATTTTTAGGATACAGAACTTGGCAGCTGCCTCGTAGAGCTGGGTCTGCCTGAGTGCCTTGGAGCTGCGCTGGGTTTTATGGCAGATTCAGGAAGGAATAGAAATAGGCCAAAACATTTAAGGCCGCTGGAAGGTTACAAACTTCAAGGAGAGGGGAATCATTAAAAAAAGTCAGAAAGGAGGCAGGGCCCCAGGTTATCCTGAGAGTAATTAAAAAATAACAGTGCATAGGACTTACAGGTAACTTCTTGGCAGTGGATTGAAATGCTCCTGAGGGAGAGGTCCAAGACTTTATCCGCCTTATTTTCAGATGGAGAAGCTGGCGTCGTGAGTGGCAGGGGATTTGCACCATCCCTGGGAGGTCAGGGTGCCTGTGCAGTCTCACCGGCTCTCTGGGTGGTGTGACAAATGTTTCACTCCCCGTGTTAAAGCACCTCACTCCAGGCACAGGTAAGTGCGGCTCAGGGCAGTGAAACACAAACGCCTGCACCAGTGACACTGCCCAGCTCGGGGGAAAATTAATGGTGGTGCTTTAATTGCTGCTTTGGCAAGCGTTTAATCTGGAGCTCTCCTGCAGCTCCCACCAGTGCTCTGGGCAAGCTTTCCCTGCCTTCTCACACCATGTCTGCGCTGAGCCCTTGAGCTCCGCTTTGCACATTGCAGGGCCAAATCCAAGGCTCCCATCCATTCCCTGGGAATGCCATTGCTCATTCCTGTCTCCTCACAGGGCAAACTGTGAGGTTACTGCCGTTCTCTCTGGTCCCCTCAGGCTCCCCATCCTCTGGGCAGTTTTCCATGATGTCCACCAAGATCCAAGGAAAGGCAGATGCGTGACAGCAGTAAGGCAGCTCCAGCTAAAACCCCTCAGCCAGCCAGATGCACAGAGCCCTGCCCCTCAAGCATTTCCTTTCTCACTGGATCCTCTTCCAGAGAGGAGAAATTGAAGGCAGGGGGGGTCAGAACTAGGTGATCTTTAAGGTTATTTTTTCAACCCAAACCATTCTGTGGTGATTCTGTGATTTTGTGCATTGTCCCAGGTACTGCAGTAAAGATTATCTTTGAAAGCCAGTGTCAGCAGGCACAGACTGTGTCCCTGCTCCTGGAGGAAAGGAGAAAAGACACAAAGCAGCTCTTTCCATGTGTGCTGATCAGACAGAAAACAGAAATACTGCCCATCTAACCTCTGACTCATTGAAGAAACAAAAAAACCTCTTGCTATCAAGAGCTGGCTTAAAAACAGTTTAGGACAGAGGAAGGGTACTAATGGGGTAAAAATAACTGGATGAGTTAGCACTACCTGACACCCTTTCCTCAGCTATAATTTCTGCCTTACAGTGCAAATGCACCTAACAGCTTAGAGCTAGTGAATTACTGCAAAAGCAGGTATTCCTGATCCCTCATCTCAGCCCAAAAAGCAGTTCAGCTCCACCACAAGCCTGTAGGGAGGAGTGCCTACACCATGAGAGTTTTGGAAGAGAAATAACTGGCAGCAGTACCATTCCCCACTTGTTGAGCTATTATTCTGCATTCAGCCAGGAAGCACAAAAAATACTGCACAACCCCAGTGTCCACGTGGCACAAAGGGAGAATATCTGGAGCAAAGAGACTATGCACTAAAAAAAATATTTTCCTGTGCTGTGCAGCAAGGGTTTGTGAATAACAAACAGATTTTCCCTCATCTGAGCAGCCTGAAATTACTTTCTGATGCAGAAACAGCATACACATTTTGGATAATTTACATGGAATAAATTAACCAATAGTGCTGCTTCTCTACGTTTAAGGAGTAGCAGACCCCTTACAGATCCAGGGTAACAGCAGGCAGTGATAATTTCAGATAACCTACTTATATTGTACTTATAACCAGAATATGGTCATAATATAATAAGTTTGAAGCTGAGAGACAGAAGTTTGGGGAAATAGAGGTCTGAAGTAATTTTTCAGTGAGAAGAAACCTGCCCTTCCGCCCATCAACCATCTAAAAACCACTGAATTTCATTGTCAGAATTAAGGCTGCTTTCTCCTTCCCGGAGTGCCCCTTTGGCTAAACGTGCATTTTTGTCAAGTGGAAAACAGAGCAGCACGAACAGGACCCATTCACTGCTTAATTTCTCAGTGCACTGGTGATTCCACCCACATCTGCTCAGATGGGTCTGAACATGATCCAGGCTCCACTGAATCCCCGGTAGGAGATTTTAGATCAGGCTCCACGTATAGCTGGTTCCCAAGACAGAAAGAGCATTTTTGACCTGTGTTTTAAAGGTGTTAATGTGATGTAATTGCAGCTGCCCTGAGACAGAGTTTAAGAAGGTGAAAAAAAATTTATTCCATGGCTCAATTCCAAACTGAACTGCAACAAACCTGGTGTTATATTAAGATATGAACACTGCACAGTGAATCTTCTCTGCTGTATTAAAACCAGCTGCAGGACCTTGGCAAAATTGTTGGTTAACATAATGATAAAAATTGGAGTGTTCTCACTGCATAGTTTAAAAATAATTGACATTTTTTCAGAGATCTTGGTTTCTGTCATGCTTAGATATCCCTGTTAACATGTTTTAATGTTATCCATGGATAAGTACCTCTTATCCGTGTACTGATAGATCAGGGATGAACCTAACATCTAGTGATAAATCTGGCAAAATGACAACATTCCTGGAAGACAAATGACTTCTGGTGGGGTTTTTTTGTTCCAAAACCTCACAACAAATAGCTGCATTACTCTCTCTAAGTCTCAATATAGTCAAAATGGACATCTGAGGATTCAGAGCTAAAGTGAATTTGGCCTGGCCTGCAGCTGAGCTTTGAATTTTGCCAATTAGTCTCTCAAGCAGAATTCAAAGTTTACAGAGTAATCTGGAAATTATCAAAGCAACAAATGTGCTGCATTTTTTGGGACTGTACAAAACACACTTAGGTTTCATTTTTTATTTTTAAAAAATCCTGCATTTTCATCAAAAATAAAATTGTACCTGGATAATTAATTAACTTTTTTTTTTTTTTTTCGGTGTCACTGTTAGAATTCTATATTTCTTAACCATTCCTCAGCATTAAGAATGCTTAATACTCCTTTGGGACTGGCAGGGAGTACATTGTGTTCAACATTTTCCCTTTGCAGTGCCTGGGCTCTGGCAGGTTTCACGCTGTGGCTTTCCCTCCTTGGTGCTGTTTTTGGGGTGTGCCTTCCACAGGACAGAAATGCAGAACGAATCTTCTGAATGGAAAAACTGGGCAGGCAAGTCTGACATTTCTGTGGTTTGTATTACCTGCTAGTCAAAGCAAATAAGCAAACCCCAGCCACACGATGGAGGGAAAGAGAATAACTTTATGCACGAATTTTCAGTCTCTCAGCGTTTTTAATTACCCAGGTTTAGTTCTTCACTTCTCATTTTCCTAGACTGAGAAAGCACACACTAATGATCTCTGCTAAAAGCAACTATAAACCGCTCTAATGGTTTTGCATTTGTCGTAATGGCATCAATTATTTATGGATTGTTATTCCTGAGTAGAAGCGAGGAAACCTTTCATTATGCTTTTGTATCAATCCCCTTCTGAAACGTGTTTCAGTATATCCTTGCAGCCTGTGCAGTAGGAGGAAGGCTTTAGCACTAGTTTCTCACATCCTGGTTGTATTGATCTGAAGGCTGCACTCCTGGAATGAAGTGGATCCTTGTTTTTTGGAGGAGGGAACGTTGCCAACTGATTAATAAGGGGCTGACTGTAATACCTCAGCAATGTCAACTTTTTTTTCAGAAGCTCAAAGTCAACATTTGAAAGGCAAGCGCTGCAATATACAACCTGCAGCTCAGAAAACACGTCCACAGCAAATATCCTGCTAATCATACCAAATTATACCCAATAATTGCTCTCACTTTGTGATCTTGGCAGCTTTAAGACTTTGGAAATTATGGTTTACTATGGGAAACGCAAAATGTTTTCATGTATGAAAGCCAAATTAGACACAGTGCCATTTAATACATGGGGTCATTCAGATATGGGAGATTTTTTTATTTTTTTTTTTTTGAGATCAGTGAAGTACAAATGCATTCTGTATTTATTTATATATTTCATACTTATGTACAGTACCTTATATTTTTTTATTTGTAGCTTGTTTCTACCTGTCTAGCTCTAAAATGTCCTTCAAGTACACACATTTTGGTGTACCTTTGAAAAATAAATGAGGGCAGGACTTCAAACCTTTATTAAAAAAAAAAAAAAAAAAATTATAGCGTGTACAAGTAGAAAATAAAAAGGGCTTCTGTGATGTAGAAACCCTGGCCAAGATCCTTGCCTTGGGTGGAGGAGGCTGTCACTCCTACCAACGACAGTAGGATGTGTGGATGTCCAAGGCCACTGTCACCAGTGCAGACACAGGGAATAGAAATTAAGTGGTTTTTTTGGAGTGTCAGCAACAGAACAGCATCACCATGGCAAATAACAAATGTTTCTCCAGATGTGTCAGGTTCAATGCCTCTCCCCAGCCAAGTTTAGAGCCTTTTGCGGCTGAGGAAACGCCACGTAAATCCAGTGCCACACACAGCCCTTGGAGAGGGCTCCATCCAGGGAGGGACAGGGCAAAGAGAGCTGGCAAGTCCAGGCAGCTTTCCCCAGGGACAGCAGGGAGCTCTTCCCAGGCACCAGGAGTCATCCTCCACCCCTTCGAGGGGTATGGACACAATTAGGACATGTTTTATGCCAGGGGAGAGAGAAATGGTACCTACATAGCTAATTCCTGAGATTTTATCCCATTTTTTCCCCATTAAAATTGCCTTTTAGTTGTAGAAAATATTTGCTGTCAGTGCAATGGAAGCAGTTGCACCTTGGAGAGGGGATAATTCATTTTCCCAGACTCTGGGAGCTGGATTTGTTGTTTGTTCTGGCTTCAGGAGGAACCTGACCCGTCTGCTGCTTTGCTGAGCAGAGAAGATAATTTCTTCTGAAAACTGCCCTTATCATGAAACCCGCCTCCAATGTTGATCCAATCTGTGCCAGGCAATTCTTATAGTGCAGAGGTAAAACTGGAAAGTTATCTACAGAGCTCCATCATTTGGAGGAACTGCCATGACCTTCTTTTTGCAGAAATATTTGTTCCACTGGACAAGTATTTTACACTGGAGTCCACCATGTCCTCCAATTTCTGTATAAATCATAGAGATAATGTATTTTCACCTTGTCAGAACATTATAACTACATCTCTCCGCTTGAATTTCTGTGCTAACTTTTATTTTCAAGCCAAAGCACTTTTAATTAGATTTAGATTAATTTAGACGACACAAACAAGTCCTAAATAGGTGAGACAGCTGCTCTGTCTGCTGTGATAAGCCAACTAAAGAGATCATGTTTGCATTTGTCATAGCCCAGGATCAGCTGGCAGGGATAAATTGCAAAGGTGGGATGGTCTCTCCCCTGGCAGATGCAGACCATAAACATGAAAGAACGCCACTAAACTGGTGAGCCTTAGTGACAGCTGGGAGTTCCTTGGCACAGGAGAGCTGTCTCCCAGAGATGCTGGCAGCAGGAAATGTGAGTGCCAGCAAGGAGGTCTCTCAGCCTTGCTTGCCAGTACAGAGGTATAAAGTACCTGAGGCAACTTCTTGGTGGGTTACCTTAGGAAGAGGAGAGGTGTTTTGGGGGGAAAGGCATGGAGAAGGAAAATTACAGATGGCCTAATACCCTCTTCCCAAATAAATGACATTCTTATGGGCTTAGAAATCAGGACATAGGTCCTCATCCACAGTTTGATTCATACCCAGCCCTGGAGGAGTTTCCATCCAGGTTTTGGGTTGGTCCCATAGGCAGGTCTGCCTCCAGATTGTCAGTCTTCAGCTGGATTCACTGTGTGTGCAGCACATTTCTCCACATCACACTGGTAGCCTCAGTTTGAACTGTTCCTCACATTTGCACCTTAATTCTGATTCTGAAATCAAGACTGAGGATTTTTTCATGTTCCGTTTTCAGTGACAAAACAGACTGCAAAAGTAAAAATGCTTTGTTTGCACCATTTGGAGAAAGGAAGTGGAAGGTTCCAATGCTGCTGTTACTCCTAAAGCTGGAGTGCAGCTTTACCTTTTCTCCCCCTGTGGCCACCTTTTTTCCTGCTGCTCTACCTTTCTTCCTCTTGCATCCTGCAGATTCATTAAGCTGGCTGTGAGCTTGAGATTTCTAAAAAAACAGGTCTGGCTGACTCCTTCAGTGCCAGGAGAAGCTGTTGTATAATTGAGTCTCGCTCTGTTGGTGCATATTTGTGTCAGGAATCCGTGGCTATCATGAGTGGGCATGTGCTGGCTTGAATTTCTTGCATGGCTCCAGGTATTTGATGGCTCCTTTTTGTGGTTTCTTCTATTTAAAAAAAAAATTAAAGCCCAGAAACTTACTTCCTTCCTTGACACATATTATAAACAATAGCTCCCTCTAATTTAAAAGGGTTTTCTTTCTTAGATGCTGAAGAGAAGATATTATAATGAGTAAAAAAATAATAAAAGAAGATAATATCACATTTACTTCTGCATGCAATAAAGTCAAAAGTGTTTCCTGAGAACTGAATTTTCTCTTCTGGCGAAAAGAATGCTCAATAATGTTTGAGTATAGATGCCTTTAAATGTACTTCCTTTATTATTCTATAAAACTCTTCTAAAAATGGGGACAGTAGCTATGACTGTACAGCATCTTTTTCTCTAAGTATTTCCTATCTTAGGATTTGGGGGAAAAAAATTGCATCCCTGTCATAATGCAATCTCCTGACAGCATTGGCAGCAGCAAACTTTAGAAACGTACAAAAATTGTGTCTTCATATTGTGGATGGTGCAGGAGGTCATAAGAAGCTTAGAGGATAAAATAGCTTGGGGGAAAGGAGGATTAACCTCTCTTACTGAGAGTGGAACTGATACCAAGAAATTTTATTTTGCCTGAATTGCAGTCCTAGTTTGAATGCATTCAGATTTGTGGGAGGATGTTTCTGGGGGAGGGTGTGTGGGAAGGAACTGTAGTTCTTGGATTCTGCACTCTGGCTACATTGGAGGAGCAGACTCAGGAGCTGATACGGAGCTCTTTGGCTTAAGTCATGTGTTTTTCTTACTGGGAAGGGTAATTTATTAAAAAAAAAAAAAAAAAAAAAAAAAAAAAAAAGGGTTAAAAAGGAATCTCCTGGCATTCCTGGTAACTTTTCCTTCCAGATCTGCCCCATCTTTCTTTGAGCTGCTCCTCACAATCAGCTCTCTGATTTCAAGTCTGATCATTTCAGTGCTGCTCCAATCCAAACCAAAACCCAAATGTTTTAGAATTCTGCATGAAAGGCAGCAATGCCTTAGGGGAAGAGAGTTTTACTGGCTGTCCTGGAGCTGTGGGTCTTCAAAGTATATAAGGGAGGAGGTCAAGAGGATGGAGGCAGGCTTTTTTGGTGCTGCTGAGCCACGGGATGAGAAGCAAGGGGCAGGAACTGATGCATGGGAAGTTCCACCCAAACACAAGGATGTGTTTCTTTGCTGTGCAGTTGGCCAAGAACTGGAATGGGGTCTCCAGAAAGACTGTGGAGTCTCCTTCTCTGGACATATCCCAAAGGCAGCTGGACACAGTCCTGAGTGATAGGGGTGCTCTAGGTGTTCGAGCAGGTAGTTTGGACTAGGTGATCCCCAGTGGCTCCTCCCAGCTTTCCCCTTCCTGTGATCCTGTGATTGTGAGCTCTCCAAGACTATGTGAAGTAGGCAGATCCCTAACAGATCTCTAATTTCCATGGAATCTGCAGTGGGAGATTCATAGTGCTGAGAGCACCTCTGCCAGGGTAGGTCTGATAGAGAAAACTATTGAAACAAATCGGAGGCTCTGAACTGGCACCTGGAGTCAGGACACCAATGCAAAATGAGGGATTTCAGGTTTTTCAGCTGGAGCTCCCCAGACAACTGACCCCAGGGCTGCTCCACCTGGGCAGAGGCCAGGCTGTCCACATGGTGACTGGGAGGAGACCACAGCACCCTCCAGGCTCAGAGAGACCAGCCTTGTCCTTGCTCAAGATGGTCAGCATTCTCCTCTTGCTTCTGCTCAGGGCTTTTTATCCCACTCATGGCACAGCTCCGGTTGCCCTACTGAATGTTTTAGAAAACATCACTTCTAATAAGATCTCCAAGGCTTAACTTAGACAAGAACATTTAAACTTTTCCATAGACGTGAAGTCACCAGTTGGCATTAATCTGTGTTTATAGAAATAAAATCTGCTGGTTATTATTTGCTCTTCTGTTGGTTAAGCTGCTTTAACCTATGCTGCTTCCACACCAGCCTCTGTTCAGAGGTAGCCTGACAGGTGGTGAACTTCTAAAAGAGTTGATATTTCAGAGGCTGAACAAGTTCCACTGCTAAATAGCTTAAAATTTGTCCAAGTCAGAACTGAACGATACTTAATGTGCTTGGCTTCTAGATTAGACATCTCTGGCTATGCCTGAATCCCTCTCCTGTGGGAATCCCTTTTCTCAGCAACTCAATTTAAGGAGAGAAATGGCTGAAATTCAAAGTAAATATCATGGAATAATTTTGAGAAACAAAGATTGGGTTCATAATAATTATAATAATTAATTGTATCAAGAAAATTATTTGGGAGTAGTACTTAATCAGTCAGCAAAGAGAATTATAATTTGGGGCTTCTTTTACCCATTGGTACAAGTTATATTTCAGAGGCTTGAGCAGAGGAAATGATCTATTCATGGAAGAACTCTGGTTCAGCAGTTAAAAATTGAAAATATTGGGAAGATATTGTGAGAATTGGCAATCAATTTATGATGGAGAAGCAGAAAGCTGGAGAAAAAAATGAAGATTTAAATGCAAATGATTTTGCATTTTTCACCTACTTGTAATAGATTTCTAGATATTTGTGACGATGTAACTAGGAGAGGTAATTAAAAGAAAAATATTATAGAAAGATGATCAAAGCCAATATTCCAAACTGCTCTTCCAAAAGAAGATGATAATCATGAAAACTGACCCCTCAAAAAAAAGAAATCATTGAATACAAAGACCAATCCTAAATGGATGTCTCAAATTGCATATTATTTCTGTCACTTTCAGGAACACCAAAATGGTCTTGTTTTTTTTTTTTTAACGATGTCCAAAGGCGAGTGAAAGGACTTCATTGTTAATGTTTGTGGTGTAAATGTTTCTAGCATTAAATGGCAGCCTGTGTTGTTTATATTGGATTTAGATCCAAAGCAGCTCTTGGAGCTGTTTTGTCAGGTGTTAAACTGCACAGAAAGACACCACATTACTGACTATTGCAATCATACCATAAATTATCAGATTATAAGGAGAAGACAATACCCTCCTATTGTAGGAATCTTCTACAGTTACCAATGACAGTCACAAAATAAAAGTCTGAGTATTTTTAGGCTATTTGGCCTCAGAATGAAAGTTTACCTTAAATGTATTTTTTGCCGTGTGAGCTGTTGAGGCGTGCAATTATTTGAGGTGTGCAAGTCAAATGGATCTGAGGCAAAAACCTGCCACGATCCAAGACCTTGGAGGTCAAAGGACAAGCCATCATTTTCCTTCAGTTTACCACTAGTTGTAGTGGTGTAGGTATTCATAGATGTAAGGGAAAATAAGATTTTTCTGCTATAAACTTGTCATTTTCTAGGGGTATACAGAGTGGTGTTTACTTTCAGACCTAAAGCAGAAGGCATGAAAAAAAAAAAAAATAGGATTCTGATAGATTCACTAAGAGACCAAGCACCCAGGATGGGTACTTCAAAGCAGACAAAAACTTTTGATCCATATTTAGCTGCAGCTTATTTGGAAACTGCAGATGAATTGGTTAACAGCTGATACAAATAGTTATGGGTGAGAAAAGTTGACTTTTCATAGCTCTCCTGAAACACAGAAAAACTCATAGAAAATACTGCTTCATATTTTGAAGAAACCGTCCTGTGGCCTTCTCTTATTTTTGGTTTTAATCTGGTTTATGTTCCTAGCCCTTAAAGGCAAATAAAGTTAAGCAAATGGGAATGTTCATCTTGTTCCTCTGCGACTGTTACATGCTAATTTTGATTGTGTTGGCCTGGAAGTCTAAATCACAGCTTACATTCCTGATATCATACAAGAGACTCTTTGGAAGATTGCGTTTTTACTGGCTCCATGTGCACAGATACTTCGAAGTGGCAGCATCCAGCTGCAATCTCTTTAACCAGCCAGGAGTACACATCCCAAAGGAACAGTACCCACAATGAAAACACACTGTTAAATAATAAATAATATTACTGAACCTTCCACATGTCATTCTAATCTCCTGGGAAATGTTTAAATTTAGCTTAACACTCAACCCAGTCAGCACAACTGGCCTTACCTACCCCAGGCTTTGGTGGCAGAACTTTGGATCTGTAAATTATACTTCTTGTAGCTCTGATCTTTCATTTTCCTGCAGCAGGTATGATGCAGGTAAATACTGCAATTATATGGAGCAATTAGGAAAATTTCCTTGTGGGTTTTTTTTTTTTTTTTTTCTTGCCAGTGGTTGTAGTATCATTGTGCTTATCTCCATAGTACTGAATGCTGAAAATGGGAGGAACCTATGGTTTTATGTTCAAGGAAAGAGGAGATATCTGGTTCTTATTGCTGTTCTCTCACCACTGTTGAGGTGTTGTCTTTGTTTGCAAGATGAGGATTTTCTCACAGGATGATTTTACAAAGCCAGGGACTTCCAGTTTCAGGTACTCCACTTCTCATCCTGACCAAGACATGAAACCTGTGTTTTCCTGTTCAAATGGATATCCTGCATTTTGAGCAGACTCACTGCACTGTTACAAGGCTCCATTTGTCAGCTCCAATCCAGGAACTGCTGTCTCCAGAGAGCAGGAACATGAGTAACCAGCTGAACATTCCCAGTAAAGTCACCTTCCACTGATACCTGATGCACGTGGGAGTGATAATGGCCCGCTGCTGACCCACTTAATGAAAACTTGTGTAGGTGATGCTGCTCTGAGTGTGTTTGCAAACAAACAAGCAGATCTACCCTCGAGGCAGGCTACAGCCTGGGAATGAGGCATCATTATGTGTGCGTGGGCAGGGAAGATGTTTGCAGTGGAATCAGGGTGGCAGCCTTCCTAATGCCTTCAGTTTGCCCAAACACTTGTCCTCCTGCTGGTACTGACCCACAACCTTTGACTGGGTTCAGTAGAGACTAAACAGCATAAAATTCAGCGCTGCAGTGCTGTGGCACTGTAAAATGAGCTCTGATACTAGTTAAGATCTATATGGTTTGCAGCTCACTCAGTTTTCACTCAGCTTTGTTTCAGCCCAGATATGTGGAGATTATCTGTAAGTTCTCTGCAGGCATTCATGGTTGTCTTGCTAGTTGTTGCTAGTTGTTGCTAGTTGTCTCATGGTTGTCTGAGTAACAAGTTTAAATGATATAGTTGTGTTATCAGGCTGGATAAAGTGCAAAGACCATGGGCTTCCAGAACAAGATGAGCTACAGATGCAGGATGGACTAAAACACATTTTTAAAGCCTCTCACATCTATGTGTGTTTCCCATTGAATATGATTGATAGAAAGAGGAAAGCCTAATTTTCTGCATTAAGCATCAACATCCATGCATTTTGTGAAGGCAGAACCTGGCCCCATGTGTTTGTGTTGATCTGAATGTGCTGAGACACTGCAGGGTTTAATTTCAGGTGAGGAAACACTCTCACATGAAATCTATGAATTATTATGACTTTATAACTGTGGGGTATAAAAATCCTGGGTATTTCTGTAATTTTTAAAAATTGCAGGTTTTCCAGCAGTGTGAAGGACTGGGTGAATCTGTGTGGTGAGGGCACATAATCTCTGGAAAGAGGACTATGTAATTATCATCCTTAAAACCGTTCAGTAATGCTGTCCCTGCCATGACATATCCATCTCAGATCATAAGATATATAACCGTGCTTTATCATCAAAATCTATTTCAACTGGTATGGCTTGGATCACCCTGTTTTCTCATTTGTCTCTGGTATTTCCTGGTCTTTAAATCTCCAGACCACCTGGGGCTCTTAACCCCCTTTAATAAATAGGTCCATCACATTTTCCCCGCCTTCAAAAATGTCACAGCTGCTTCCAATATGTTATGCAGGGATCATAAAAATAAGTACAGTATAAAACATTATTATAGCCCCATTTCTAAGTTTCTCCAGCACAGCTCAGTTCAAGACATCAGCCCTTCTGCAAACTCTCTGATGTGATTACTCCTTTCTGATCACTCTCCTGAAGGGATGCTGGTACCTTCAGGACTTGGAGTAGCTGCTTAACAGCCACAAACAACTCTGCGTGTTTTAAAAAGGCATCCTGGTGACAGGACAAGGTGACAGGACAAGGGGGGATGGCTTTAAATTGAAATAGAGTAGGTTTAAATTAAATATTAAATATTATGTAGGGGCAGTGGAAGTGTCCGTGGGGATTGGAGCAACCTGGACTAGCGGAAGGTGTCCCTGCCCATGGCAGGGGGTTTGGAACTAGAGGATTTTTAAGGTTCCTTCTAACCCAACCCATTCTGTGACTCTGTCCCCAGAGTTTCCCACAGCACAAAGCAAGCTGCTGCTGTTTGTGCCTGGGAGGAGGACACAGCAGTGTCTGAGCACAGCCAGGGACTGCTGCACCTTCAGTGCCCACGGGCTCTGTCTCAGTGTCTGGGAGTCTCTGTCACTAATGGGTCTTGACAGAGGGGAGCCGTGGCTTTCCAGCAACATTCCCTTGAAATACTGCCTGAACCCATGCTGCATGTGTGACCTGAGCTAACAGAGGAGCTGTCAAACACTGATGCATGTTGTTTGGCTTTGCTATTACTAGTCCTGTCATTCTTCTCGCATCGACTGAAGGTGATATAAATGTCTCTGCGGAGCCCAGGGTTTTATTAAAACACATTTCAGGCTGTTTTCATGAATTAACAGGATCTGGGTGATGAAGCTCCATCGAGGTTCAGCAGCCACGCTTGCAGGGGTCAGGATTTTACCCAGCACAGTTGTACTGCACATTATTTACAAATTGCACACAGCTTGAACACAAGGAATAAACAGTTACAATGTTCTTAATTTGTATTTAACCTGCATTACAAGCAGACATCTGCAGATCATTACACAGAAAGTGCATCACGTATTGGGTGTACTAAATGTAATTCTTATCTATAATTTGTTACGGTCTGTTTTTTCTGGGGGTTTTTTTAATCCCTCCAAAGGTGCCAATACATGCACTCTAATCAACATAATGCCCTAGTCAACAATAGGTGTTTTAGTCTGTTGTACTGATAATTCCTCCTCCTGGGAGCAAGGTTGTATATGGGATTTAGGAATAAGAAAGTGCAACAACTGCACTGCGTCGGCTCCCTTTATGGTCCCTTCCAGCCCAAACCCTTCTGTGATTCCATGAATTTCCACCCTGACACGTGCTGTTGTGCAGGCAGTTTGGAAGTTCTAGAAATAAAACACATGTTTCCAAGAAGGAGACGGATACCTTCTGTCACTGTAAAGCACGAACTACATGCAAAAGTCCTATTAATAACAAGTTACCGACAGCGTTTTCTGACGAGGTAAACTTTGAAGTACACACTTCTGCAGATAATTCCATCTTCTTTTCACAGGTCATTTTGTGTTTCTTGCTACATTTTCAATTTTTCAGTGCCATCAGTGATTAAATAACCCTCACAGCCAACCTTGCAGGGGCATCACATGGGGTACCTAGTTATAGTTTCATCATGGCCAGCATGGAAACAAGACCTGAAAATGATATTTTATCTCCTACAGATAATTTTCTTTCCAGCTTGCTTCTCTGTATGGCAAATTGATTAAATATTTTGAAAAACTGAAAATCTGTTCTTAATCCAGGCCATTTAGGCTTAAGTATTCCTGCAAAGGAAGATCATAACAAACAGTTAAGAAAATGATCCTCCCTCCAGAAATACTTCTGAAAGTTTACCTTGGGAATGAAAGGGATTTCAACTTAACTCCCTCAACTTAAACCAAACCTTCATCATTGTTTTAATGTTTTGCTTTCCTTCATGCTGCTAGAAAGCTCTGATTGCAGATCTAATCACAGACCAGATAGTTCAGCAATATCTCCAGTGAGAAAAAAAATCAGTTCCTTGAGCTAAAATAAAAGTTACAAGTTTGGATCTCAAAGTGATGACAAATAAATTGGCCAGTGGGTGAAATATTTTGAGAACCCTTAATAACCAGGGAGCCAGATGACATGAATGGATTTATTTTAGATACAGAGAGCATCCACAGACGCAAATCTGGCCAAAAATTTTCATTAGTTTTTTCATAAGATTTCTATGAGTTGTCTGAAGTTTTTTTTCAGGATACATTCTCAGTAAAGGGTCATTTTCTGTTCTATTTTCCACTTTAGTCTTGTTTTCTAGACTTGTGCTAAGCTGTCTATAAAAATCCCACAAAAGGTGGGGCTATACTGCCAAACATCCTGAACATTCCATGGCCACTCAGAGTTAAAATGGTACCAAAGCATTTCCACCCATATCTCACTTTTCCAGAGCACATTTTCACCCTTTCAGCAGGAGGGGCACAGCTCATGAGCTCATTGCAACGACCTCATGCATCCATCCATCCAGCAAAGCTGGCCCCTTTCCAGGGGCATGAATCATTCACAGCTAGGCTTGGATCTTTGTGAATGTGTGCAAGCCACTTATTTTTAGCAAGCTGCTTGTCCAGAAAGTGTTGACTTCTCTCCCTTGGGCTCTCCTGCTCTGGAGTGCCAGCGGAGCTCCGGTGTCATCGGCCGCGGTGCTGCTGCAATTAGCATTTCCAATTAGCAAAGGTTCTGTGCTGAGGAGCTGCTCAGGGGCTTCAATGCCAAAAAAATCCTAAACCAAATCAGCTGTAAAATCTGAGACTTCTTCTTGTTGTTAAACCCAGGGAGCTCTGGAGTTTCTCTGCATCACTAGAAATGAAATTTTCTCCTGCTTCCAAACATGGTAGCGAAGCTGGAAAAGAGGATGGGTTTGCTCTGACAGGATGATAAAAGTGAGAGATTTGCTATGTTTGCACATCGTGCTTCTATTTTCAAAACGACTGGTTTATGACCAGTGGTAAGGAAATTAAACAGGATTTGGATTTGCCCTTCAGGTTATAAACAGCCCTATTATTTACAAGGCACTTTGCACTTGACTCAGTTGTAGTAGGATTGTTAACAGCAGCTAAATTAAAGTTCTCTAAAGATTTCCATTAGCACAGGCAAGAGAGATAAAGTCAAATAGTTATTTGTTGTAATTTTTTCCAAACTCAGTTTTAGATACCTTAAAAAGAAGCTCAAACTTTTCCGTGTAGGTCAGCTTTTGGCTTCAGCCTTCTACCTTTTGTCCTTTTTCAGCTTTTTTTTTTTTTTTTTTTTTTTTTTTTTTTTTTTTTTTTTTTTTTTTTTTTTTTTTTGAGATCAGGGATTTTAAGAAATCTCTGGTGTGAGGCTTAAGCTTTGAACAGCCACAATCATATGTGGGATTGCAGATGGATCACCACAGAGCACTGGGAGAAGCCCCTTAGCTCCAGCCTCCTCATTCAAGAGTCTCTGCTTGGCAAACTGAGTCTGAGGGTCCAAGACTTTCTATTGCCCTGGGTTTATTTTAATTTTTTCTAATCAAGAAAGTGAACATTTGTAGAGGCCATGACTTTTACTTTGTTTTCTTTTTCTTTTCCTTGAAAAAAACCCTCAAAATAATTTTGAAGACTGCCAAATTTTTGACAGGGGTGATGCCAGTCAGGCCAGACCCCTGACTCCTAACCACATTTTTTTTTTCTTGCAGCTGTACACCTAAACTTTCTCTAAAGTTTCTGCTTTTTTGTAATATCCCATCTGAAAATCGACTGAGCGATCACACACCATGGCAGGTACCAATCTATTGATTCAATGCTAAAATGTCCCCTGCAGTATTTTACCCTCCATTAATTACATCAATGCTTTTTGGCCCAAGATTTCTGAATGAGACATGAGTCATATCTCATGTAATGTTCTTTTCCCCGTGTACTTTAACACTACCCCAATATTTGCCATTGTAGCAGCAGAAAATCTGTGCATTCAGTTAACATGTGGCCAAAAAATGTGATATGTAGCTGCTTCCCCTCTGCAGGTCTTGCAGGTGTACAAGTACCCATCACCTCTCTGCAGCCCAAAGGTTTTACTGTAAGATTCCTTTTTCAAAAGCATGACATTATTTACAAAAGAATGGCATCTTGAAATGCATATTTCACTGGAATGTGTATTTTTGACAAAATCAGGTTTGTTCATGGGAGTTAATTAAGTGTATTAGCTGTGGTGCCTTTCCTCGGAGTAGTGACATGGAATGGGAGCAGTATACATGAAACACTGATGGACTGGGAGGAAATGCTCCATTTCCTTTGTTCTTTACATGTTCTATAAATACTTCATGTGTTTGCTAAAGCTCTGTTATTTCTGGAAGCCTACCTACTCTCTTGTTTAATTTTTCCTGAATCCTTCAAGGCTGCAGATAGTTTGGGATATACAGAGGCTTAACATTCCATAGTTATGCTCAGCTAATAGGCACCACATGAAGATTAGGAATGTAAACGGGTTGTGAGGGACAGAGAGGGAAGCTTTTAGCATGTCTAAAAAAGGACTGGACTTAGACTTCTATTACTCATACTTGTGACTTTCCTCCCTTCTCACAGAAAAAATAAAAAGAATGGGAAAGGTCATCAGAGCATCCTAAACTCGATCAGATATTGGAATGGTCCTGCTAACCATCATTTGTCAGAGCCAGTGTTTGTCTCCAGCTTGTCTTGATCATAACAAGCTTCTTCCCCTTGGGAGAAAGTATTGCCAAACACAAAAGTGTTCTCCCTTTACCTCTGAAAGTAATTACAATCTTTTTCTTGCCACAATACTCCTATCATGCCCCCACAAAAAAATGAACAACTAGAATGTTCTGTCCATGGCGGTATGTGGACAAAGGTGCTTTTCAAATATCAGAGATTTATAACATTTTGTGTCTGTAAATATACTTAGATCACTGAATGAAAAAGTTGAAGTGCTTTCAGAAACGATTCAGTACTTTTACCATCCATTTGGAAACACAGGTCAGCTAAAGAAAACTTGTTTGAAACACAAGCCTAAAAATTGTTGAAGATGGTCTTTAGTGCAGTCACAATGTATAAATAATTTTTTAAAGCAGAGTGTAGCTCCTTAGGATCTAGGTTCCTTAGGTGCTTATGAGGATTTTAACCATTATGTTTCTATTTTTCATGCTTTTCTACTCTTTGTTTGTTTAATTATACATGTTTGGAAGTCAGTGAAAAACGAATCATGGGTAACAGTTCTTTGATCAGTCTAACATAGCAATAATGCAGTTTTGAAAGGAGTCATCCCAACAAAAGCACTCCTCTTGAGCACCCCCATTTTACTCCAGGGCCTCATATCTTTGCCTGGAAATTCAGCAGTGATGCTGGTTTGGTAATGTCTATTGGGAGCCACTAGAAAAACATGGAAAACCTGGGCATGAACAGATTTTCCAGTGCAACTGGAAAAAGAATGATTTCACCTTACACTGTGTAAAGAGGTGAAGCAGCCTAAATGTGTCCTGAAGCCTCAGAATCATAAGGCTTCAGAACACATTTTCTTTTTATTACTGCCATCTTTGAGCTTCTAATGCACAGGATGTTTCAAATGGCAGTACACATAGGAAGGGTGAGATTTTATGGCACCGCACATCCTGAAAAACGCCTTTCTGCATGAGGAATTTCACTTACAGTGAAGAAATTCCTCACAGCTGAAAATGCTGAGCAGTGCTATAGGGCTGCCAGAGTGTGGTTTCTTCTGTTTTGAACTCCTCCTTCTCCTCCTACCAGGTAGTTAGAAAAGGTCAGGTGTATATTGAGAAAACAGGAGGCTGGTCAGTCAAGCAAATCCCAAGGCGCTTTATTCTGATTCCAAGAAACAGAGCCTGGATCCCATGCACACCCCAGGAAATAAAAAGTCCCTGAAAATAGAGACCAGAACCTTCTGATCTCCCTGTGGATTCAACACTTTCATTTGTAGTGATGATGTCTCTAAGAAAATAAGGCAGCTGCTGATTCACAAACTGTAATGGGAGTTTCGAGGGTATTTGCTGAAGTGAGTGAAATCCTGACATCATGACTACAAATCTTGGCAATTGCTCAATGGCTTTTATTGCAGTTCTGAAGCTCATCTCTGCTATTTCCCATGTGAAAAAAACAAAGCCCACGCAGGTTCCTTGTGCTGCATTAGCATTCTCCCACTTGAAGTTCCAACTTCATCTTGATGTCCCACATATCAAGATGGAAACCCCAAAGGAAAATCAGCATTCTCTGTTTTTCTCTAAGGCAACAAAAAGATATATATATATAGTGATTGAAACTGAAATTTAAAAAAGCTTTTGAAACAACCCAAAGCTCTGACTTCTTCAGCCACAGGAAACTATTCAGAGTAGAGACACCTTTTAGAGTCAACAAGAGGTTCTGCTGCCAACAGAGGGTGGAGGAGAATCAAGCCATAAAAGAGGGAAAACAAATTTCCTTGCACCAGGACTTGTTGGCAGTCACTGTGCTGGAGTTAGGGCCCATTTCTCTCCTGTCACAAGTAAATGAGACAGATGTTTAAGGTGTCAACAGTACCAACACAGCTGTAACCTTCCTGGTGATCCCCTTTACTGCTGCAGAACATCCCACAGGAGCAGAGACCCTTTCAGTGTCATTCCCTGGGGGATTTCCTTCAATAAACTATCTAGATACAGTAGCTCTGGGGTTTTATGTCATTTCTTCAGGTTGTCTTCATGGGGGTGAATCTTTCTTGCGTCTTAAGAATTCTTCATTCATGTTATCTTAGTGTATTTTGGTCTAAGGACACCACTTTTTATGATTTATTCAAGGGATTGAATCGAGGACTGCTTGAGTTTAATAGTCTTTTAAAATTCACATTTGGAGAGAATTTCTATCAAGTTTTAAACATTCTGATCAACGCTAAGTGTATTCACTTTTTTAAAAAGAGTGATTTAGTAACAATTTTTTATTACTCACCTTGAAAGGCTGAAAGAATTGCATCATTTCAGGCTCTGCCCACTCCTTTTAATTCCCACTGGGCTTTCAGACTGGCTTTGGAAATAGGACACAATTTTTTCCCAGCGAATCTTAGGCCTTTGCAATCATTTGTATCCTTGTTTGATCTGCAAAATCTTGATTTGGACTTCCTGGCAGATTTGTATTGAACAGCATCTCTAATCCCTTTCAGGACACGTTTCATAGGCTGAAAGAAAGGGATTTTTTAATATAGGCAAAATTTTAAAAAGGGCTTTACCCAAAAGATTTTCCCCTAACCCAATCCTCTTTAAAACACGAAACCCAACACCAAGTAGACACTAATTCCAATTTGTAACAAAACCAGGGAAAAGGGGGAGTGCCAGTGGTTATGCATAATTCTCCATATGAGCCAGACAACTTAATAACACCACTTATTAGAGAAGCCTTAAAGGTAATCCCATTAAAGCTATTCAGCAGAACACTGATATTTTTCTGAAATCTGCTTGGAAGCAGACAGGATTACTCGAATGAAATGTGAGCAGCTTTCCAGTAAACCTCATCCCCCCACCTCTCACTCCCAAAGGCTGCAGACCTTGATGCTCCACCGTTCTCTCTCCACACGGGTGAGGAAAAATTCCTGCTCGGAAACA
This sequence comes from Sylvia atricapilla, assembly GCF_009819655.1. Lineage (NCBI taxonomy): Eukaryota > Metazoa > Chordata > Aves > Passeriformes > Sylviidae > Sylvia > Sylvia atricapilla. The sequence goes on from NC_089143.1 coordinate 67,599,062, forward strand.
GGGTGTGATGGAGAGGTGGATGTACAACCTACAGCTCTTCTCGTCCTGGCAGGATGTGAGATCACCCTGCCACAGCTTTCCTTCCTGGCTCTCTGTAGGGGTAATTTGGGTAAAAATGGTCACACCACAGAGCAATTAATTCCCGGCAGATAATTGGCCAAATGTACGGCTACAGCAACAAATGTCAGGGAGACCACGAGTTACTGTCCAAATGACCTTGCATGGATATTCTTCACCTTAATTTTCTTCAACTCTATGTGCCTCCCCATGCAAGGAGAGGCTACAGCTTGAACGTGTGAGGTGTTCCTGTGATGGTTGGTGGTGAATCCTCGCTGCTGGGAACAAGCATTGGTGGTTTGACAGAGAAGTTTGGAATGACAGGAAGCCACGATCCTGTTTGAACCTGAGAAGGGTGAATTTCTGTTTTAAAGCACCTTATCTAAACAGTACTTAAGGAAGAAAACCTTGTGAACTCTTGTTAAAAACCTATAGCTGTAATTTAGAAATTCCTTTCATCTAGCATGAAGGGGGTTTTTGCCTGGAAGAAACAAGGATGCAGTGTTCTCATTTGCATGGACCGTGCCAACAAAACAGAGAAACTTGTGGATATGCTGTTTTCACTTCTTAGTTCTACTCTTTTAAATATCTGCATTTCTTTTGGATCTTCAGGAGTCTTAAAGATCAGAACAAATATTCCTTGAAAATGAGCAGGTTTTTCTGATTTTTATGTGAGCAATATCTACTTTATTTGTGTTTAACAATAGGACAAGATAACTGTACTCTGTATAAACATTCTTCAAGCAGTTTAATCCAAAGTTACAAGGATATCTGGTTTCCTTAAAGGTGTCCATAATTATATAGCAAAGTTCTGAAGAATGCAATTCATCATTTTAGAAAATGGGCTGGGATATTACACGACTGTGGTTTAGGTTTGGAAAAGGGAATGCCATGGATTCAGAGGCCTCTTTTTTAGTTCAGTTTAGCCTGCTTTGGTTTGGGGTAGTGTACTAGAAGCTGTGGCTGGGAGGAAGTTTGTACACCAGTGAAACCACCAGTCCAGGGACTCCCTCTAGACATTATTCAGCCGCCTCTGCCATTTCTGCAAGGCTCTAAAAGTGGAATTTTTACCTGGCATTTGGCTAGGTGCTGGGACTTGTTTTTTCCATAATTAAAAGCAACTCTCTGCTTCTAGCAGGATGATGGCTGTTTGGTTCTTTCCTTTCATGGCCTTGCTGCAATTGGCTGAATTGGAAGACTGGAAAATGTTGTTAAACCCTTACAGAATGGTTTGTCTGCTGGCTAAAACTGATCAGAAGCTGCTCATTTACTAGTCTGTGATTAAAAAATAAGGAAGAAATACTGCTGTATTTCTGAATGGTGCCTTTTATTCATGAGTTTAATGTGCTTTAAAAATCACTGTTACAGTGTATTTGTTTTGACTGACTGGATTTTCCACACATGGGCTTGTCCTGACACCAGCACGCCTGTGACTGGTGGCTTGCTGGGTGTAAACAGTCCTAATGCACATGGGACACTCAGAGCTGCTTTTAATGCTGTAGTAGTGGCTCAGGTTTGATAAATTAGAGACAGGGATGCGCTGATCGTTTTCCCTTTTTTTTGCATGAAAACATGAACTTTCTGTGCCCTTTAGTTGATTCTGACCTGTACTCTGGCTCTGACCTGGGTATTTGGGTAACCTAAGACCACGTTTGGTGATCTGTACCTCCTTCTCCTGCTTGCTGTCTCTTCCTCAGTTGAACTTTGATTTCCTTTGGGCCTGAGGGAATTGAAGTCAAGGCAAGGAACAAAAGGTAGCTTTGCCAATATTATGGTGAGCAGAAAGGAAGGAGGGTGCAACTTGCCTTGAAAATTAATCAGCTGTGTCTATCTCCGTGCTCTGCCTAGCTAAAGACAGCAGGGTTTCTCCATGCTGATCATCTGTGCCATACTGGAAATATTCCCATTTTGGTGGCTTTAGTATAATTTTTCAGTTCATTGCAGACTGTGTCTTTTCCTCTCAGCATAAGGATTTTACTTCTGATTTGCCCAGAAGCTGTGGATGTTTATTTGCATTCATGGAAACTTTTCCTTTACAGTGAGCATTTCATTTTGCCTCAGTTTGGCCATCGGATTTCTTACAGCTGGAAGTAAAGTGGTTCTATCCATGCAGAATTAGGCATATTTCAAGTGAAACTGATTCTTGGTACTGATTAATACTTAATTCAGGACCAGGCTGGATGGGTCCCTGAGCAGCCTGGTCTAGTGGAAGGTGTCCCTGCCCACAGCTGGGGTTGGAGCTAAATGATCATTAAGGTGTCTTCCAACCCAAACCATTCTCTGATTCTGTCACTCTGTTGTAGAAAGAGGTGAATCCTCCCCCAGACTCAGCACATAGTTTCGTTTTGCTAACTGTCAAGCAGCTGGATGACCTGGAAGTGAATGGTTTTTGTCAAATAAATTGATATCTAAATTACTGTTCTCCAAAGCAAAACAAGAACGTAGCAGAGTTTCTGGGAAAGTTCATTTCATTCATTGGTCACACATGGTTCCTTTCAAAAATATAATAGATAAAGTGCTGCTTAGGGAGGTTTTTTCTCTACTTGCCTTCATGCTATGCACTTTTGATTAGAGGTGATTGAATAATTTATTGCAAATTGCTTATTGGAACAGGTTTGGTTCATTTCCTATCATCCTGTGCTAGTTTTGCATTGATTGACATTTAGTAAGCAGGCAAGACCAATGTATTTTCACATTATTATTAAAATTATTGCACAACTCTATTCAGTAAAACTCTGAATAGTTTTAGTGAAAAATTCCTGGTTCAAATCTCACTTGGAAAGAGATTTGTCACAAAAAAGGTAGAACCACCAAAAGAGCATTTTGACATTAAAGACTGTAGGCTGGTTTGGAGTGGATGAACAGGTCTCTTATTTTCTTCCACGCCTTGACTGCCTGTTAACCAGTCTGTTATTGGTTTTCTAATGTAAACACACTTGTGTTTTACAACATTTGCTTTGTAAGTATTCTCCACAAGTCATTGAAAGTGTGCTATTTCTATAAACATCCCTGCTACTGAATTCATTTGAAGTGATAGTCACTGGTAAATAAATGTAGACTGTGCAAGAAGACATGAAAGAAAACTCCCTTGGGGAAAGAGTGGGGGTAAATTGCAGAGATAACATATCTTTTGGAAGCTTTTATATAAATAGACCTACAGATTTCCACATATTTCTCATTGGAGGAGATTAAAACTTTTGATGTGCATTTACCATTTCACATGAAAGCAAAAGGTAGTTTTTTCAATTGCATTTGGTCCCTATAATTCAAGTGCTGACAATGGCTGGAAACCTAATTTAATGAAGCTTTTATAAGATCTTCAAGTGCTCTGTGGAAATTCCCCCCCCCCACCCTTTGTCTGGCTGTGGTTTCATGTCCGTGGGCCCATTCCTAGCAAGCCCTTCACATGCCAGTGGCTCTCCTCTCCCCTGTTTACTCTCTGGAGCTGCTCCCAGCAGCACAGGCACTCGACATGCCTACAGCTGCTCCAGCAGGGTGTTTGTTTGATCAACACCACTGCCTGTGGCTTGGACAGCCCAGCAAGGTGAGCAGGCTGCCAGTCTCAGGGCTTGGCTCCTTATCATCCTGTCCCTGCGGGCATGCCCCTGGCCCAGCAGGAACATCAGTGTCTTTCCAAAGGTTTGCCAGGTCCCACTCAGTGCCCAGCCACGGATCTGTGCTGCCCACAGCTCCCACAGTCACTTCCCTGACAGATCCAGACACCTGGTGCCCTTGTCACCACCCTTTCACTGCCTTCTGTTGCACAGCAGCCTTTAGAAGGGCAGATACCCTCTGCAGCCTTATCTCTAATGTCCTGATTTGGGGTGGTTAGCAAAAAAACACCTTAGCAGGTTTTGCTTTGTCTTGGAAAGATGAGCCATAAGGTCCCAGTGAGCTGTCACTGATCAGTCTCTATCCAGCCAGAGAATCACAGAATGGTTTGGGTTGGAAAGGACTAAAAGGATTATCTTGTTTCAACTCTTCTGCCATGGACAGGGGTACCTGCTACATCAGGCTGCTCAGAGCCCCATCCAATCTGGCTTTGAACACTTCCAGGGATGGGGCAGCCACAGCTTCTCTGGGCACCCTGTGCCAGGGGCTCAGCACCCTCACAGGGAAGAATCTAATATCTAATTCCTAATATCTGATCTAGCCCCACCCTCTTTCAGTTCAAAGCATCTTCCCCTTGTCTCTTCCGTGCAGACTCATGACAGATGGGAAAAGCAGGTGGTAGAAGACCACAAAAGCCATTCATCACCTTCCCTGCTGTCGGCCAGCAAGTTTCCCTCTCACCTGCTCATCCCTCCTCTTCCCTGGACTCAGAGAGACAACCAAGGTGCCACTGTGGGTGTAGCAAAAAGGCTCCTAAGGGAACAAATTCCTGGGAGTGCTGCTATCCCATCAGGGCCAAGGAGGGGTCAGGAAGCATGCTGCATTCATGGGGAAAGCTTTAGGAAAAGTCTTAGTTTCTTAGGGATCCTCTGCAGCAGAGGCTCTTGAGCAGCTCACTTCCCCAAGGCTGGAATCAGGGCAAGGAAGAGCACAGGAATGATAGGAAGCTGGTGAGAGGGTTCAGGAGGAAAGGGAGGCTGTTGGTTTCCTGGATGACCTTAGAACAATATGATTGCTTATATTAACTTGAACATTTGCCAAAGAAACAGTTGCATCAGTCCACAAACACGGCATGATATCGCAGAGAGGACGATTTAACGAGAATAACAACCTTTCCTGTGGCAGCAGTCAGGAATTTCACCCCGCCTCTACCACAAGACAAAATCTCCTCATGGGTTTTTTCCATTTCATCAGCATGACACTGAGAAAGCAGCAGGTCTTCAGCAGAAAAAAAAAAAATTAAAACCATCACGTTATAGCATTTCTTTTAATGAAAAAGGGAAAGTTTGCTTGGGCCACCTCCTCACACCACACCTGTCAGCTGTGCTGGGGAGGACAGAGTGAGGACACAGTTCCCACCAGGCAGGGTCATCTCACCTACCCTCTCCCTCCTCCAGTTAGAGCAATGCCATAAATGCAATTAACAAGGAACTTTTTTTGTCGCTGCTTTCTTAAATCTGGAGGGAAAAAAAATGTAGGAAAATGTCCCCCTATGAGTGTTTCACAAAAGCTTCTTGGCACGAGCGCATAAATTAAAAGAACAGAAGTTTTTCGCACCTCTGCACTTTTTAATGAGCACAAGATCCAGGACCCTGAACACAGATTTAATGCGGAGATTTCAGTAATTCCTTGCAGTCATTTCAGTAGCAATTTCACAGTGTAAATTCCAGATACAGAGAGAGGAGGAAAGGACTTTAAGGACAATCACTGCTTTCCAGCATATTACAGCATCTCTCTTTTTTAGATTAGTCTTTCTTTTCTTTAGTGCATTATCCCTGTTCAGGTTTCCTTCTTTTGTTCTCTCCCTCACTCCACCCTTACCTTCAAAAAATAATGTGCTTCTGTGCCTTTGTTAAAGTGATAGGAAACACAGAGACCAGGCTCCACAGGGTGTGATAGTTGATGGTCATCTGGGGTGCGGTAGTCAGGTTGTGTACAGCCTGTTTCTAAGTTTAGATCTGTTGCTAAACTGAGTGGCATCTCTCCACTCAGTTTAAAAGGGGAAAATGGACTTAAGCCTGAGAATGTAACCCCAAATTTTCCGGCTTCTCTTTTATGAACATATTTTACTTTTCTTAATACAGATACTTGATTCATATTCTGGTTTGGTTCAGTAATTTCAGGGATACATACAACCTTCTTCACGTTTATTTTTCAATCTGGATCTTCCCAGATTGTACTCAATCCACTCAAGTTCAGGAAATTTATTTCCCCACCAATCCATTTTGTCTCAAGGCTAAGAGAGGGCACGAGACAAGAGCAGCTATTGTGACAGATCCTTTTTTTTTTTTTGGTGTCTGTGCCACCACTAGCTCTTTACTCATATGCCCTTTTTAAAGATAGATCTCATCTGAAGGTTGGATGGGCCCCTGAGAAACCTGGTCTAGTGGAAGGTGTCTCTGCCAATGGCAGGGGGTTGGAACAAGATGGTCTATAAAGTCCTTTCTAACCCAAACCAACCTGTTATTCTATGAATGCACAGGTTGCATGCCTTCCCTGGCAGATCCTTGTTTTATTTCAAGTCCAGAAAAGGCACTAGAGCTACATGAAAGCATTGCTCAAGTCAGTTGTCAAACTAAATTCCTTTTTTTTTTTTCCTTTTGGCCTTGCAAAATACATGCAACTACGTATGACTGCTTTTTTTATAAAATCATTTGTAAAGTTATTTTAAACAGCCAAAAGTACTTTGCTTCTTCTTCCAAGATTATTACTCCAGTCAGAGATCGAGCACAGACATTTTCAGCTGAAAAGATAAATATTTGGGAAAAGAGCCCTACATTTTGCAGGGAGGTCAGTGAACTTCACAGTCTCGATGCTTGGTGACACTTGGTGGCTCAAAATGGGCTGGTTTAAAAGAAAAGCAAAGATCCTGGGGAACTATTACACAGTGAGCATCTTAACCAATGTTCTGCTGCCTCCTTGGCCAGCTGGGAAGTGAAGAGAGTAGTGGAGATTTTCTTCCAGTGCTTTGATTCCAAAGATGCCAGGCTGCTCTCTCCAAGGAGTGAACGTCAGTTGGTTCTTCATGAGAATTGCTGGTGCTTGGCAGTTCTGGCAGCCAGCTCCCTTTAAAGGCTTCAATGTAGCTTTAGTTCATGCTTCTCTATGTGAAGCTGTTGATTGCTATTAAAACAAAAAAACAAAAAAAAAAAAAAAAAAAAAAAAAAAAAAACCAAAAAACAAAAAAAAAAAAACCAAAAAACACCCCAAAAACACCAAGAAAACCACCCCAAAAAACCCACAAACCATCCCCCCCCCAAAAAAAAAAAAAAAAAACCCACCCACCAAAATCCAATAAATTAATATATGAACAAACAGCCCCAAAGCAGGCAGTGCACCCAGTGTTCATGTTGGCCAAACCAGATGTTTTACCCAACTTGGTAATATTTAAGCTACGAACACTGTAAATAGTTTTTTGTAGTGATGTTGCTTCATGTGCTGGGTCCTTCTGGGAGCCCTGATTTCAGGCTGGGGGATGGCTCAGACTGGGCTAGTTCTGGCTGTACACCAACATTAAGAGCTGGTGGAGAGGATGGCATCCTCCTGACTCAGACCAGTGGTCATCACTTGGGTTAATTGCCCTGTCAACTTCATTTCTAGCCAGCCAGTCAAGCCACTGCTTCTTCCAGTGGTTGTGCTGTACCCTCTGTGAATGTAGGAGTATTTCTTGGTGGAAATTTGGTCTTTTTTGTCTCCATTGTTACATTTTGCCTAATTAAGCATCAGCAGCAAAGTAGGACCATACCTGTGGGTTTTTTCTGAGTCAAGGAATAATGACACCTGAAACAGGTGTAATTTTGTAAAGATGTTTGCTAACAAATGGCTTTCTTACGTTCCTTGTGGAAGCTCAGGGGGGCACTTCCAGCCCCTGATGGCTCTGTATAGCCCATCCCTTCTCCATATCCCCGAAGAATTCTGGCCAAAATGATGGGTGAGTGGTGCTGTGGCTGGTGTGTGGATGTTCTCTGTGCAGTCCCAGAAACCAGGCAGCTGCTCAGCTCCTGCTACAGCCTCTCCAGGTTTTGAGAAACTGGCATCTACCACACATCCCACAGGCTCCTGTCCTGCTGTCCAGTTTGGGTGGAACTGGGCAACAGTGCATTTTTATGCAGGCGGTGATAAGAAGACAGACAGACAGACACCACAGTCTCCTATGCAGGGTTTCCTTTGGAAACCAGGCTAAAAATAACACCATGATGAATGGAGATTAACTGGGAGGCATCTCACGGGAGGGAACTGGCAGAGAGGGGAACAAATGTGACTGTCCTGTTGTTATTTCACATGTCTGGATATCAGCAACAGCTTCCCAGAATATTTCTAGTGATGTGCTCACTTGAAACAGAGCCCATAGATCTACCTCCTTATCCAGAGCTCAGTGAAAATTAACATCCTGGTAATTTTAAACCCTAAAATCCCCCAAGGATTTCACTTGGGCTCGGATAGTGTCCAAGAGTACCCTCATCTTTTCTTTTTTACCTCCTTGCAACTGTACCAAAGATGATAATAATTATATGTTCCATTTAAATAAACAGAAGTGTTGTTCTCAGTGCTTCTGACTACTCTCAAAGCATTCAAATGTGAGTTTGTGATCTCTGGGCTACCTAACTGGACAGGTGTTCAAGAAAACAGAGGAGAAACTGAATATCACAAAGGAAATTGGCAGCATAAACGATCCTATTAAAAAAAAAAAAAAAAAAAAAAAAAAAAAAAAAAAAAACTGAAAAATTAAGGCAGACATCAAAAAAGAATCTTTTTTTTTTTTACTTTGATAGCTTAGCAGAAAATTTTGGAAAGAAAGTGAAGGTATATTGAAATGAAACAGCAAACAAAACTCTGCCCAAATCATTCTCTCATTGCAAGACAGCTTGAAATGTTCTGGCTTCCCTCGTGGGCTATTCCCTTATTTAAATTTGAAAGAAAAAAGGTGGCTATATACAAATATTTTTAATACTGTAGATTTCTTTGCAAGCCTTTTCTCCTTCAGTATTAGGGATGAATAAAGAGTAACCAAAACAGTTTCCCAGACTTTAAATTTGGAAATTTTATGGCACAAAAAAGAGCTTTCCATTCTTAGAGTCCCTTAGGATTTTGTCAAAGTACATAAACTTTGAGTTGTTTAATGGGCTAACATGAAATGTAATTCTGATTTAGTTTGATTTTTAATTTATGAAGTATACAGAGGCAAAAGTATTAGAGACAGATTCCCAAACAGAAGTGTGTGTTTACAGATGAAGACAAGAAGTAGTAATTGCCTCCTATCAGAAATGAATCACACTGGAATAAGACAGAGATAACAGACAGTGTGTGGTGAAAACAGAGAAAATGGGATGATGTCATAATTAGGCAAGAGTGGTTTATCCCTGAAATTTTACTTCCCCATGAAATTTTCAACCATAGAAAGAAACTGATTTTTGGATCCATGAGCTTTGGCTAATGCTGATTAAACCATGGCAAAACAAACAGAAGCAGCAATGAGTTTCACAGTAAATGTTCCTAGCACACAGTTTTCTCTTTCAGGCAGCCGACACAGGAGCCACAAAGCTGTGTTCAAATGGGAGTAGCTGAGAGATGGAAGCAACTACACCTCCAAGAAAACCTGTTCATAGGGATTTTTTTGCACTTCAATGGGTCCCATCCACAGGATGAAAAAGATTTACAGATTCTGGAGAGCTAAGCTGCAGAGTCCTTTCCCAGAGCAAATTAAAGTACACTGACTACATTTTATAGAAGGAGAACATAAGATCCTCTACAACAACAAACATTGACAGAATGGGCTGCTTATTGTTTGTGGATGATGCATTCAGAGTGCACAAAATTTGTGGCGTGAACTACAGCTAGAACTAGGAAACCTCCAGTCCCCAGAGAGCTGCTCTCCTCTCCTCTGCCCCAGCACCTCTGCCAGTCAGCCCAAGACCATCACCTGTAATGTCCTGGTAAAAAATAAGGCAACTAACTCCATGAGACTCCCTCTGTGCTGAAAGCCACAGGTCAGGCATCCTTTTTAGAGTTTGAAGGGGACCTGGCAGGGTGGTACCATCTAAACCTATTTAATTCCAAGTGGGAGGGAGGTACCTGACTTCATTTTGCTTCCCAGGAAACTCTCAGTCATGGGCTCTTAGTTTTTCATGTTTTCATGTTTCCAGGTGCTAAACTGCCCCTGCAAATTGTGCCCATTGAGATAGAAATTAGGATATGCTGGTGCTTTAACAACGCAGACAGTGGACGGCATTCTCTGGGGGAAAGAGATCACCCAGGGAATCCTGCAGAAGTTGGGTTTGAGCAGCGTGTAACACTCATTTTTGGCTCAAACACTGACATTCACACAGAACCATACGTGACTGGCTCTCACACAAACATATTTTGAAAATCCCCTCTCGCTGTCTCCCGGCTCAGGCTCATTTATCCAAGGAGAACTCCCTCTTTTCCCATGCAGGCAGCTATTCCACATAGGAGTGTTTGTGTGTTCTGCCCAGCTGTATGTGTTTGAATATGTTGCCAGACAGAGCCATTCCAATGAAATCATTGGACTGTTATTTGGAGGGCTGAAATTTCACCCACTTCATAATTTATTTTACTCTCTCCAGAGCCAGTCCATCACTTACCCACTGGAATGCGTTGCCAGCTGTCACAGCACACTAATACTCCTTGGCTAAAAAACTTCAAAGTCTTGTAAGCTGTCCCAACGGGGAGGGGGGAAAGTTGGCTGAGGAGTTTGGTGTTTCTCCACAGCAACTCAGTTGCTTACCAGGCGTGCACAAAATCCTGTTTCCCATATACTGCAACAGCCAAACAAGAGAAAACCAGCCTGCTGCCCCTCATCTCTGCCAGACAGCACCCATGGGTCTCTCACACGACTTGACATCCGTGGGAATGGGAGCCACTTCCAGCTTTTGTGTCTTTGTGCTGATGCGGGAGTTTTTTCCCCCATTAAATATAATATCCCTATTAAATAAAACAAATATAATATAATCTTCATATAATGTATGAACCAGAAGAAGTGGGGAATCACAAATGGGAAAGACAAGGAAAGAATCCATCCCTAAGTCAGCCAAAAGGATAATTTTGGTGGTGGACATTTCAGTTCTTCAATCAGTTTAGGCTCTGTTTGACCCTTTGAACTGTTTCCATGTTAGAGGTTGTCCTCACATCATTGTTTCACAGCGCTTGGTAGTTTTCAGTGATTGTTGTGATGATGGGGCAGAGAGGCTTTTGCGTCCCTGTGTGTATTTTCCTCCCAGTGTCATGGGAGCACAGTTTAGGAGCAGCCGAAGGGTTTGGAAATGAATGCCACTGATGTGAAGGAATGCAGAGTTTGCAGCAAAGTTATAACCAAAGCCAAGAGGGACATGGAGGGGTTTTGTTGTAGCCTTTCTGTCTGCAGGGAAAGGCAGGCTCTGGAATCTTTGTGGCTGGCCATTGCAGCCCTTGCATTGGACTTGGTGAGAAGGAGGATGGGAGGTTTTGGAAAAGGGGCTGTGTCCTCTCAGTAGCAGGGCCCTGGGTGTGCCAACAATTCCAGGTACACTGATAGACCTGCTTAAATCCAGTCCTGTTCTTCATCCTCAATTGTCCCACTGCTCTGGAGAGATTTGGTCAAAATCAGGCATTCCTGCTGTAACCCCAGAGCTTTGATCTTACCTCTATTGTATTTTCACGACAAGGTTGATACAAAACTGTTGGCCTTCATCTGTGATTTTCAGAAGATTAATGGTAACCGGTCACCACCTCATTTATTTGCAAGTGTAGCATAAAGGGAGCACTGGTTTCATCAAAGGAATTGGCAACAGGTTATATGTTACACATAATCTCCACCAGCTGCAATTGCAGCTATCTGATATCTTATACTTCAGTTACACGATGATATCTCTCTTCTTCCTTTACTGTTTTTCTTAGATATTAATATTTCTAAGCACTTTTCCAAAAATAAAAAAAAAAAAGAAGAAGAAAGAAAACAAACCAGTTTCCTCCCCCACTGCCATTTCCCTCTGTGGATGAGGGAAATGTTCTTTTCCCCTTTGACCACCACTTGTCTGTTTCCTTCATGCAATCCTCCCACTCAGCCCCTTCTGCAATTTGATAAAAAGAACTCATTTCCCAGCTGCAGGTTTCTAAATGCTGCTCTTTAGTGGTTAAGCATAAATCTCTGAGCTTGCTTTGCTCTTTTTCTATGAAATATGAAATACACCTACTCCTGTCTGAGCCATCAAAGGGTGTCATCAAAACATCAAAATATTACATCAGTTGGCTGAATTTCTTCATCTTTTATTAATTTTGGTGTATTTGCTTTCCTTTCTATATGTTATCAAAAGCTCAGTTTGCCTTTTTGCCTCTTTAAAGTTGTACATGTGGTGTTTTGAAGGAAGGAAGGAAGGAAGGAAGGAAGGAAGGAAGGAAGGAAGGAAGGAAGGAAGGAAGGAAGGAAGGAAGGAAGGAAGGAAGGAATGCTTCTAGTCCATTTTAAAGCACAATGATCCATACATTATTTTCTGACTCAGCTGTGCCTTGGCCAGTGAAGGACACAGGATAGAGATGTTGGATGTAGAGCTTGTTCAGAGGTTCCAGAGCTGTTCCTGCCCACCACTGCCTCCTTGCTAACAGGAGGTAGGAGAAACTGGAGGTTTTAGGCACTGATGATCATTTCATTCCCCTCTTAGTGCCACCCTATTCTTCAAACACTGGCAAATAAGCCATGCCCTCCACCCCCCAAAAAACTGTACTAATAAAAAGAGAGAAAACTTTTAGATCACCTAGGTATCTAATTTTATTAATTTCAACAACCCTTAGCAAAGGTTAGGGGATCTCAGGATGTGCAAACAGACTGTGGGTGAAGGCAGGACAACTCATTGTTTGGGCATGACAATCCAAACTGCTGTATCTGCTCTGACAGTAGGAATTTGCATTGTGCTCGCTGGAATATCACTCACCCATTGGATTGCACGTGAAATATAGGTTTTCCAATATATTTGACAAATGCAATAATTTATTCTTACCGTGCCCCAGAAGTCATAATTACATTCCAGTGCTACAGAAGAATATGCTCTATATCCTTCTGACTCTCCCAAACATAATCTGTTCTGTATCAGGCTTTTAATTCTGCACTGGGAGATAGGCATTTGGCTGATACAGCCCTGAGAATGTCTGGATAAATGTCTGGATAATTTCAGCTTGAAATTGCTCTGAAAGCCATTTCCATCCCAGTTAGAGAGATTTCAGCCTGTGCCCTGATTCTCTGGATGCTCAGAACACCAGCAGAGCAAATGGGCCCCAGTGTCTGAGAGAACATTCAGTCGTGGGGCAGCGGTCACGTGGATGATCTTTTTGTGGAAACATGTTTAATGCTACATCAGAGCCATGCCATCACTGATCTGACCCTTTCATTACCTCCTCAGGGTCTGTCAGAGAACAGCTTCCGGAAATTTTTAGTTAAGGAAAAACTGAGGGATTTAATATAAAGCATACCTTTCACTTCTGTCGTTCTCACGTCCTCCACAAAAGGCTTCCATACGATTTGAGTATTTACCTTGTATGGGATACCTCTTGGAGGATGAATGCCACAGGGATATTGAATGCTTTCTATGCTTTCCTTCTTTTCCTTTTAATTTTGGCCATAAGCCTTATGCACACACGGTATTTCAGGTCTCATTGATTAGCAGCTGGCAAACAATTAACTACGTGACAGTGAATGGCTAATCAATCAGCACCACTGGAGGAAATGCACCTCATCTTACAGCTCCAAAATGTCATTTCTCTTGACATTTACAGATCACCTTCTAAAACTCATGCACAACCACAGTCTTGAGAGGCCTTTCTCTGTGGGTTTTTTCCCTCCAGCTGTGGGGTTTAGTGGGACAATTTCCTATTTGGGGCTTTTTACCATACCCTCATGGTCATTTAGGAAGCTCACCTGCAAAAGGTGGAGTGCTTGTCCCCTTCTCCATTAGTCTGGTCTGAGGGCTGGGCTTGTATTCCCACCAGAGGGAAGATTTCCCATTTCTCAGATCCACTCCTGTCGCAGCCTTGTATCTGTGCTTCCCTCTGTTCTGCCTAGGAACGGGAGGATTGCTTGGGATGCCCCTGGACTGCTTTGGTTTTTTGGGTTTTCACAGAGCCCCAGCACAGCCCTGTGAGAACTCAACCTCCCATCCCTCCCCTCAGAAGAGGTGATAGCAATGATCAACTGATTATTTTTGGTTATTAAAATTAATTCTCAGTGCATGCAGAGGTATTCTGCTGGCTTTCTCTTCTTCCTTTCCTATTGATTGAAACGGGCACATGATTTATTTTAGTGTGAAGTTTTCATTTAGTCTTAGCTGGAAACAGTATGAAGGAAACAAAGAACAAAGTGAGAGAAGAGTGTTAATTAATGAGACAATGGGAAGAGGGACACAATAGAGAAAAGGACCTGCAAGAAATCTTACATAATTTACACTTGGTTAACGATTCCCTCGGGAGTCAGTTAGGAGACCATGAAGAACATGGGTTTAGCCATTTGCATATCTCCTGTATGGACCGTTTATATAATTTGTCACTACAGCTTTCCCTTCCAACATATTTTGCAGTTGCTAGTGAAAGCAGGTTGTGCCTGGTTGCCATGTTGCATTAAGCAATGGGAATATTCCCTCAGTTTTACCTAGTGCTGATGTATAAGTTGTTAACTGCTTGTATTTATAGCTGAAGTCATGAATCTCTGTCGATTTGGTTTTTTCAACAGCATCTCTTGGTCCAGAACTGAAGAGAGGGAGGATGTGGGAGTATTAAGCTCATCACAGAATGAAACTATTCATAATTGTTAAAACCTCACGAGTGCCACAGCTTGCTTCTCTTATCTGCACAACACAAAGTTCACTTCAGTGGCTTTCCTCAGAAAGAACATAAAAGATAATATTAAGGGAGAGGGAGAACAGTTTGCTTCAAGATGATGAGATGGAACAAAATTACAGAGAACATAAGACAACAGAAATGTTCAAAAGCGTGTTTTAAAAAGCCAGTCTATTGAAAATGAGTTTCAGCTCAGCAGAGGATATATATGTCTAAAAAAAAAAGAATAAAAGAGGATGAAAAATGTGTCCCTGCACACTTCATTTCCTTTGCCTTCTAAAGGAAGGAGATGAAGAGAGCAGAGAGTGAAGAGGAAGGAAACCTGAAGCGGAAACTTGACATTTTTTTGCTTCCATACTGAAACAACCTTTTAAGTTGTTGTTTTGGTTTTTTTCTTCTTTTCAATACTAGTGACTACTTTGTTTTGCTTTACCTCAGAATACCCATTTGAACTAAAATCTTGATACAGAGCTTTGATAGGGAAAATTTACAGACACCTTTAATACATTTGGGGCAGAGTTTTCATTTTTTAAATGCATTGTGACTTGAAAACCTCCACATTAGATATACTCAGTGCTGTGTTTGTGTTTAAAAAAATCCCTTAATTATACACAACAGTGGCAGTGAATGGAGCTTAAGCTCCAGCAGAGCCATTTCTGTGTCACCAATGCTGTGACCAAGAGGAGCCCAGACGACTTTGAGGGAAATGCCTACACTGTTATGTTTCACTATTTGGGTTGTGGTATGAGAGCTGGTAATTAACACCCCACTCTCTCAAAGATGTCTGTGAATGTTTAACTCTATGCTGTGAGTAATCCCATTAGCACCATATTGTTCTGCTGCATAGAGGAAACCTTCCCAGAAAGGCTGACTGGGTGTGAGTGCAGAAATGGAAATGGCATTTCAAAGGAAATTATGCCAGTAATAAAAAAAAATTACAGTGAAAGAATCCCAGAGAAAAATTCCCTTAGAACTTGAACCACTAGAATAATTTTTCATTCCCATTGATTAGGTGAACTTCAGATCATCCCAGAAAAGTCATGAATAATGTGTTGCTTGAAGTGCTAAGATTTTACACTTGACCTTTATAGGCAGGTGGCAATCTGCTAAAGCATTCTATTTGAGGACTAGGTACTGAACATGGATTATTCCTTCACAATTATAGAATCAGAGAACGGTTTGGGTTGGAAGGGACCTTTAAAAGTTAATTTGTTCCCACCTCCCTGCCATGGGCAGGAACACCTTCCAATAGACCAGATTTCTTCAAACCCCATAAACCTGGTCTTGAACACTTCCAGGGATGTGATGGGATTTCCACAACTTCTCTGGGCAACCTCTGCCAGAGTCTCACCACTAATTAATGTGTATGTTCCATAGGTACAACAGTGAAAAGAAGTTACAAAAGTCTTATATCTTTCAGTCTTTTCTCCCCTTTTTTTTTTTTTTTTTTCTATTATACACCTTCCAGGCTTGTTCTCTTCCTCCACTTCAGCAGCTTGGTCATCCAGAACTGTAGGAAATACCAAACTCTTCATAGCAAATGAAAGCTGGAAATGTCAGCACATCCAGTCTGTATGTGTTTTAGAGAGAGAATGAGGTGGAGAAAATGGGTGTTGAGTTAAGGAAGATGAGAACAGCTTTTGCACTTCTTTTTTCGACTTATTTTCATGGTCAATTGCTGAAGAACTTCTGTCTCTGAGAACATAAAGTTGTGACCTGGACCTCCACAAACTTGTTAACTCCCATTTGACTCTGGACAGAGCAAAGCTCCACTCTGGTTTCTGCAGCCCCAAGTGCCGCTGGATTTGCTGACCCCCCCTCAGTTTTTAGGCAGCCTTGGTGTCTTTTGTCCAGAATCTGTGACAAACAGAGGTGTAGAGACTGGACAGTCTCTTGCCTCAGCCACATCCTCGAGGACCCAGGCATTCACAGCAGCCTCTTAAAAGCAGTGAGGGCATCCTGATCTCTCCTCCTGCTATTGTGTCCTTCCTGCTTAGCAGTGACAGATTCTGAGGCTGATGATCTTTCTATAAGGTAATTTCTGCCCTGAGCCTCTTTCTGCTTGCACCTAGCCCTTTCCTGTTATTAAAATGGAATTGAACGGGAGCAAGTCTCATGTTGTTGGCAATTTGTCCTCTACCCATCCAAGTGGGCAGCCCAGCCTCTCATGCCCATTACCATCTCCCTGCTCACAGCCCAGCTGTGCAGCAGCATTCACTGCACAGTGCATTACAGAACCATTTCTTTCCCTTTCTCATCCCTCCCCTATCAGTATGACTGGCATTTTCTTTTCTTTACAGAAAAAAATATATTATCCCTCCCTCTCCCCTTTTAATTTTCCAGCCTTTCCTATGCCTTCCTTCAACAGGATGGGCATTAAACAAACTCTGGATTCTTCTTTTTTTTTTTTTTTTTTTTTGCCTCTATGCATCTTGAGTTATCAGGAACTGATTTTCTACATATTAACTGCAGTTTGACTGGGAAGGTTTTCTTCAATTCACTTGGTCCCTCTTCTTTACAGTAGATTTACTGTCATCCTCCCAATTTGTGTGAATTCAAACATCTAATTGCTTTGTGAATTAGCCTTGAATTAACAGCTGAGGATTATGGTGTGTCCAGCTTCACTGTAACATTTCACATTGCATTTTGTCTCACTGAAAAAAGCAAGACAGTTTCAAAATAATTAATGCCATCAGCAATAACACTACCTGGGATTTTAAGGTTTAGGAATGGTTCTCCATGTTGACTTCACTTACTGCATGCATTTGCTTCCTCACCTCTGCCCTTTTTGTCACAAAGAGCAAAACAATCCAGGGAGAATGTGAAGTACTGTAAATACAAATTGCCTGGATGGATATTTCCCACTTCAGATCAATGAACAATGGCTTGTTCAAAGTGGAAATGATATCACTCTTTATCAACCTAAATGAAATGGCACCGAAGGTTACTGGAGAAAAAACAGTGGCAAGAAAACAATTCTTGTAACCCGGGAAAGAAACTTAAAGCTGTGAATTAACAGCCTGCTCAGTGTTTATAGTAAAATACAAGGATGCAATGAAGATTTTTATAAAGCTACAGGTCAGGAAAATCAGGGAACCAGCAGACAAAGAAAGAAATTTGAACAAATTGCTGAGGGCAGGGTTGGCCTCAGCCTGAAAGTTTCTGTCATTGTCTCTTGATAATATCTGCAGTTTAGCAATTTGACTAATTCTCTGTGACATTTCAGCTGTCCTCCTTCTGAGAAATTCATTTGCATTGGGTTTATGGATATGGATATGAATGCAGCTGAATGAAAATATACCACAAGGCTATATCTTTAGACTTCTAAGTGAATTGATACTGAAAACAAGCAAATTAAAAGGAGTGAGACTGTTCTCTGGCTTCTGGCAAATTGATGTTCTCACTGCTTCAAGCAAAGTTGACAAGTCAGTCAAATATCACCAAAGAAAAACTAAAGTGAACCAGAGAAAGTAAGGGCTCTCCTTAGGCAGATTAATCACTGACAACAGTGAAAAGTAACTGCCTATTTACATTGCTGATCTATTTGGGAGGTGAAGCCAAGAACATTTTACCCCCTAACTTCCCGATCCTTACAAAAATAAATAATTCTATAGCTTTTAACTGCACACTCTGCAGTCTCCCTGACTCCAGTGGGGCTGTGGACACATGCAAGCCTGTGGATCAGATTTAAATGTATTACAGTCCTGTTTCCAAGGGGTCAGTACTGTCCCAGCTAGCAAAGGAGCCTGTGCCCTCCTGTACAGCACACATTTTTTCCGTGCTGTTTGCATTATCACTTGCTAAATTTATCACACTCCTTTCCCAACACTGCATGTCTTTCCTGCCTGGGGATTTCACATATAACAGAGTGCATGCTCTGGTCACATTTTCAGAGAGCCTCTACAGCCACAATCTGCCAGTGAGGGTTCTAGGAGGCAGCCCTGGGGAAATAGCTGCAAATCTGGAGAGTGTGCTTGCCTCGAGATAGCTGTATGAAGGGATCCACACAGATTAGATACAGATGTTAGAGATGGATAGAGATTTTGGATAGAAAAAGTCATAAATCAGATAAAAGCAATAAGTTCTTTACTATGACAGTGGTGAGGGCATGGCACAGGTTGCCCAGAGAATTTGAGGATGCCTCATTCCCTGGAAGTGCCCAAGGTTGGGTTGGGTTTGGAGCAACCTGGTCTGGCTGTCATTGTTTGGGGGTTGGACCAGGAGAACTTTAAAGGTCTCTTCCAACCCAAAAAATTCTGTGATTCAGTGATCCACAGCAATAAATCTCATGGTATCCTTCCTGCTGCGTGGCTCAGATCATCAGCATCTCTTTCTACTTGCTCTGTTTTAGCTGGGAATGAGGAAGGAAGGAAGGAGGATGTTTAACAGGAAAAGGACACTTTCAGGAGTAAATCATACCCTCTTGAGTTGCCATAAGCTTTTAAAAGTACAGCAAAGAGCTGCAAATGGGGCCAGGGCTGCATTCAAAACACAGGCATGAGGACAAATTTATTTGGAAACAGTAAATGACAGGAAGCCACTTGAGAGCATCTAGATATGAGCACGTACAGCTCAGCTTCAGCAGTGCTGTGCCTTTACAAAAGTATTTAATTTTTACATCTGTGTACAAAGGACCCTTGGAGTTTGGTTGAGGTGAGATTTGAACCCTAGAGAGGAAAGTGGGAGACCCTTTCTTGATCCTGAGCAGTCATTTGCATGCCTCAGTCCCAGAACCGTGGGATGAACCCTTGCAAAGGAACAATTAAAGGTGGTTTTATCTCCTGTGTATATGTTAATGTACATGTCTTGGGCCATCAAGGTTGGGATACAGCAGCTACTAATTAATATATTAATTATATTTGAGGGATGGAGGTCATTGTGTATTTTCAGGGCCTTTTACTCCTTTCATTCTTTAACAAGGAAAAGGAAACTGATACGAAAATGTCCAGAATTTAATTAACTTCGAAAATGAAGGCAGTAGCTGTATTTCTTTGTAGCTGTATTTCTTTCTATCTGATGCATCTTCCTCTTTTCATCCCCTTCTGTCTCTCTTTACCCATTAAAAGAAAATCAAAACTGCACGCTTATCAGGACTATAGATTTTCAACATAAATCTTTCCACATGTGGGGCTCACAGTACCCTAAGAGGGAAAATGGCTCATCCTAATATTTTTTTCATTTTAGAAGTGGCTTCAATGCTTACCCCAATACAGACAGAAGGCACTGGGGAAGCTGTTTTAAGCCAGCTGCAAGTATTCTCATTTCACAACAGAATAAGATAGAACCTATCCAGCTCTCATTTGCATCCTCCTTCCTTGGTTATCATTAAGGATAAAAGCAAACTCAGAATGACACTGGCAGCCAGAGATCAGAGATGTGATGTTGTGAAAGCCTCAGCCACCAGTGTGCATTACCCAGAACTGTGATGTGGAGGCAGAGGTTGGGGTGAAGTTATTAAAGCTCTCTCAGCACCTCCTGTGCTATCTGGGAAACACCACACCAGAAATTATCTTTTGTGTCAAGACAGTTCATACTAGGGATAAAAAAAGGTAAAAAAGTGCACTAAATTAAATGCTTCTTATGCTGCCTGTGACTGGTGAAGCTCCTCTTGCTGCAAAAAGAAATTATACTTATTGGCTGCAGGTAATGTGTGATGCACTGTGTGCAGAGAATTAAAGGCAATTTGGATCCTTAACATTCTCTTTCAGAAGAAAGGAGAATATAAAAATGAAAGAGATAAGTCTTCTCTGCATGCATTTTTTCTTTCTGCTATCTTATAATTAATGTTATTTTCACCTGGTCTAAGCTTTCTTTATGCTTTGTCATCTGTACAGTGCCAATATCTCTCTCCATTGCCAGCTAGCATGCAAGGTAAGAGAAAGAAAGGCAAGGAAAATGGTAAATGCATTAATAAACATTTATTACTGATTTAGCTCAACCTGGAGCTGTGATTGTTTGAAATGGCAGCATCAGAAGCACAGCTGCTCACTCATATATGCAGTTCTTTCCTCCAAAGTGTAGTCCTATTGTGGGGTTTTCTTTCCCTGGAAAATTTAACATCCACTCACATTTAATCACACAATACAAATCCAAAAATGCAATTACCTCTGTGACTTTTACAGAAGCTTCATGTATACTCAAAAGGGAGAATAAGTAGCAAACCAACACGAATCACAGAGAGATCCTTCCATCAGGGCTTTCTGGTGATATTATAAACAAAATGATCCTCAAGCCACCAGCAACCTGAGGCAAAATTATATCCCTGTGCTTCAAATAAAGCCTTGTGAAAAATTAATGGGCGGATGTAAAATTAACAGTGTTAATTCCAAAAATTCTGACACAAAGGCACAAATCCTTAAAATGTGCCTGCCTGCTTCTCCTTCCCTCAGTGCTCAGGAGGTTTTTGGTCAAAGGAATGTGCCCTGGTTTTCCTCTTGTAAAATAAAGCTGGCCAAGTGCTCTCAGATTTGGAGACACTTTTGTAAAGCCTCCAAGCAGTTTCAAATTTGGTCGGGTGTCTGGCCCTCTAATCCGTGCTCTTCACATTATTTTGGGCCAGCCTGAGTTCAAGACTGTAATCATGGGGCACCAACTGCCCTTGTGGTTATAACACAAGTGGAAAAAGGAGATTGCACATACCCATCAGATGATATGTAGGCAAATGCATCCATTAAAACCCCACAGGCAAGTGAGGTTTTCACATCTTTTCAGCTTTCCTTGGGAACAGTCAAGCAAAGAGGTAGGAGACTGGAGCAAGAGGGACATGTAGCGTTGAGAGAAGGGCTGGGGATGTGCTAAAGTTTCCATCAAGATATTTCTGACTTTCTGCTGCAGCCTGACTTTGCCTGAGCCTGCTGAATTATCCACAAAAACAGTGCAGTGTCCCTGAGAGGCCACACCATGGCTGACTCGTGTGCTTTCCCTTTGGACTGCTCACTCATGCAGCAGCCACATGTAAAGTGTTTGCTTGTCCTCAGGCAGCCTCCAAGCACTCTTAAAAAAATTAATCCAGTCCAAACTGTTGAATGGGGCTGTGCTTCTACCTCTGCGTGATAAAAAACACAATGGGGAAAGGTAGGAACAATTTGCCACTTTGAAGGCTTGAAAGAAAAAAAGCCTTTCATCCTGTAGCATGATGTATCATAAGTGACATGGGTTCCTTGCATTAGCATCTGCAGACTATAATTATCCATGTAATATAACAGCTGGGGAGTGTTACTGTGATGCTTTGGCTTGATGGATGCTCTGGGAGGTTAAACAGAGCTTGCTAATAATAGGATCTCGAAGATGCTACATGGATCTCTGTAAAATGGCCCCTTTTCTGCCCTGGAAGGGTACAGGACACTGAGAAAGCAGTGTTCTGCTCCCATCCTGCCCTCTGCTCCCTCCAGCTCCAGCGCCTGGAAATCCTGTGTCCCACACTTAATCGAGGCACTGTTTTCCGTGTCTCAGAGGGGCCTTTTCCTTTTCACACTGAGAAGGGAAGCCTGCTCTGTCCTTGTGTCATTTCCAGGCCTTTCCCTGGGACTGCAGAGGGGACTGGGCAGCAGGGAGGAGGGAAGGAAGGAAAGGTGCACCTCCAACAGCTGACAGAATGGCAGCTGCATGAAAGATAATCTGGGGTCCACAGAGTTGTTATCCCCTAAATCACCCTCTCCTGATGCATGTTTACCAACAGGACCATGCTGCCATTAACACAAGTACCACACTGAATTCAGTCTTTGCTCTCTGCGTGAAATATGAAAAAGAGGAGGAATTTAGAAGCCCCTGCTGTCCTGAGTGCTTGCCATACTGAGCAGCTATTCATCACCTCCACATTCGAAGGGCTTAACCTTTGTAAAACCTCAGCAGCACAAACTTGCCAGGATTAAACTATTTAAGGCTGAGCTTGCCAGAGCATCTGCAATTTGCACGTCTTGTCACATCCATGGGCTGCATGACAGGTTGGAGAAGGTGTAAGGAGAAGCTGCAGTGACATGGCCAGAATCAGAGCACGATTAAATCACAGGTGTCAGAAATGCCTGTCACCACTGAGGCCAGTGGAGGGACACCCTCCATGTCTGGCCACTGACCCAGAGCACAGGCATTTCCATTTCCCTGAGATTTACCCCTCACCTCTCTTTTCCTGGGAACAGCCCACGCAAAAGGACTGATTTATGCAGATGTGGGAAGAATGAGGAAGGTTGTGATTCACAACAAACACCAGACCTGGCCATTTGTGCCTGGTGTGCCCTCTGGATCAGAGGAGTGAGGGTAGAAAGGTCTGTCTGATGACAGAGCTGTTCAAGAAGTGTGATGGAGGGAGGATACCTCTGCCCTGATTAATTTGTTATGGACTCTGCTTCCATGTCATCATTCACATGAGTCGTGGCTAAATCGATTCCAGTGGAGTAACCTCAGCCTCAAAATCAGCTCCAAGGGCTGGTTTTGGTGAGTGACATGGAAAATTCCTCAGCTTTCCCTGGGACTGAACACCAGCAGCAACATCCATTTATTGTGTCTGCTGCTGGGCCACAAATGTCCTTTGTTCAGGAACAAGCAGGGCAAGTGAGGATAGGTATTCGAGGACAGTTTTGCCTCCTTGGAACATCCATAGGGTGCCTGTACTATTCTGGGACAAGGGTCACTCTGTATCCTCAACTCTGCACACCGTGGTCCAGGCAGAGAAGGAGGTTTGTCCCTCAGAGCTGAGGAGGGAGTCAAGGGCAGGCCCTGGGAGTCACACATCCCAGTTTCCTTACACAGTATCCCTGAGAATTTTGTAGTCAAGGGAAGAACTTGAAACTCTGGGAAAACCAATAAGCAGTTTCTGTAATGGCCAATTTTTACAGTACTGGAATTGCAAACTGAGACCTCAAAAGGCAAGAGGATCCCAACTGAGCAGGGTATCAGTTAAATTAACTTCTCCCCTCAGCTCTGCACTTGCCAAGTTCCTAGATATTTTACCAAGAAAACAAAAATTGGAGCTCACGAGTGTTTTCCTTTTAGATTTTGTCTAAGCTAAAGACACTAAGCAAACCTTTAGGGAAAGTTTACAGAACGGGAAAATTGGCTCACCCTTCCCACTTATTGCTTTAATAGAAGGAGTTGCAAGGAAATGAAACTTCAGGATACAGCATTTATTCCCAAAGCCCACAGCAAGCTGTCACTCTGTTTTCCCATGGAATTGAGTAAACAGAATATCACTTGGCCTTTAATAAATGAGAAAACAAGCTCACAAAGGAGCACTTGATCAGAAGTGACAAGGGCAAGAGTAGAACAATCCAGAGGAATAAATGAAACTTGAAATTTAGTAATAATATTCCCTAAAGATATTGCAAATTCTGTTCTGACTATTGGAGAAGTCCCCTGAATACATCGTTCCAGTGCTTGAATTCCCTTCCATCAAAATTCCCACCGCTCCTACTGTTTCTACTTGCTCAGGATGAGGAAACCACCTTGAAATACAACAGGAAGGTCCACAAAGTAGCTGTTCTTTCCCGTTTTCCTTCAAGGTGAGTATGAATTTGTGTTTTGGGAAGTTTAATTGAAGCCAGCCACATATGGAGAAATGATGGGCTTGCTAGTTTCAGCTCTCCCTGGGGGGATGCCCTTCCCAGCTGAATTAAGTTGCCACTGTGTTTCACTAATGTGCATCTGATGCCTAATGAATTGGGGTGTTATTCCCATTGCACAGAGGTGGATTAAAATCGAGTCCAAAGCCTTTTCATTCATTTTGCTAATTATTCTCTGCATTCATTGCACGCAGATGAAATGATGAAAGCCCCCCTGTTGTGCGGGATTTGGACATTTCACACTTGGAACATAAATTGGACTGATTATCCTTGCAGCATTATTGTCACATTTGGGAGCATGAGTGCCAGGAAGCAATAAGCTGTGCACTCCCACATTCCCAGTCTTTCAGCCCCTTGGAATGTGAGGGGAAAACCCTTTCTTTGTACATCCTGTTTCAGTTTCATATCTAGGTCATTTTGGTGGACAAGACCTAGAGACAGATCTCCTTCAGATCATGTTTTTAATAGTTGTCTTCCATTTCCATATCCCTGTACTCACAGAAGTTTCAAACAGAAGGCAAGATGCTGAAATTCTGCAAATGTCTTCTTTTGGCAGTATCTGCTGGGAAACAGATGCAGAAATTCTCATGAAATGGAGAGTTTCTCATACAAGTTACAGGCTGTTAAGTGACTTCCAGAGATTCCAGTTCATGGTTGATTTATACTCAGGGAAAAAGTTGTGAGTGTTTTGGATTTCCTGCCTTTAAAGCTCTCTGGGTTTGGTGATAGTGTAGGGAAAGTCTTTACGGTTGGGATGCTTATCCAGTCATACTGCAAGCGCATTTCCTCCTATTTATCTGGCACAGCAAAGTCCTTTCTCCACAAGGACAGGAATATCCAGCAGGGCTCCAAATGCCAGATCAGAACTCGAAAGTTACTTCTTTAGCCTTTTCCCGACTTTTTTTCTGCATCTGTGTGTATGCAAACAGGCTGGAGATTTATAATTTCTACCTGCACTTCCACCTTACAGGTAATGCAAGCAAGCTGCTGAGGGACATTGAATTCTGGCATTGCAAGAGAACAAATCAAAAAGAAATTTGCAGCTGTCATAAAGCACGAGGGTTTTGCGTGAAATATTTCCATGGTTGGGAAAAAGTTTCAGTATATTCACAATAGAAGTCATGTTGTCAAAAATCCCCCAGCTACAGCAAAAAGGAAACTAATGAGGGAGAGTAAGTCCAGCATAAAATCAAACAAACTGGAGGCATCTCAGGCATAAACTTGGAATCTGATTTTATGCATCTCCCGTGGATGTGTGAAATACACTGACAGTTTGCTTAGTCAAGTGCCTTGTCTGGCTGATGGCTGCAGCAACAGCACATGAAAGAAACTATGTAAAATAGGGGACTAAAATTATTCTTCAGCTGTGCTCTAGTAATGAAGGCAATGTTGAAAGCAACAACATCTGTGCTGTGTGGCAGAGACAGGATAAAAAAATACTGTTAACTTTACACACTGTGAAAAACTGGGGTGTGTAAAACAATTGCATTCCCACTTGGTGGTAACGTGGCTGTGACTATATTCTTGACAGGAATAGGTTATAATTCCAGCAAAAGGAAATAAGAAGCAGAAATAAGCCAAATTCCATGGCCTCCTGGAATCTCATAACCATCACCAGGATTGCACAAGACACTGGCTTCAGGGCAATTGCTCCTGGAAAATTTGGGGATGTCCTAAGCAATAAAATAAATACAACTTTTTTTTTTTAAATAGCACCTTTTAATGCTGAAGTTGAGGGGTTTGCTTGAATATCGACCCTTCAACACAATAGGGTTGAGACTTAGGGGTAGTCTAATGTTGTTTTGTCCAGCTGACAGAACTGCAGCCCGAATTTTCCCTCATACTCACCGTCATACTTTGCATTTTAAAAGAGGAAAAGACACATTTGCCTCATGAGGGGTTTAAAAAAAAGTTTGGGAGATAATTGGGGGAAAAAAACATAAGGTATCCCACATATTCTTAACACAAGCAGAAGTGTGCTCCTACCAGAACATGACTGGCCCCTGACAGCCATGGGCATGTACCAGGTATGTTCATTCTATTTTCAGAGTGAAGTGGCACCACCACCAGTGGGAACACAGGTTAACCATGGAAATGTTTTTAGAAAGTCCTTTCTCTTTTTGCTGTGAAGGCAATAAGGTTTTGTAGCCTGACTGGGTATAAACATGCTGACATCAGATGTAAGTGCTCCAATTGTTGCACTGAATATGCTGGACTGGATTTGGAGACATGGCCAAAGCCCTGGTGTTGTTTTCCCAATTAGAATATCTTGAGGGCACTCCTGACACACGGTGTGCAGATGCTGCTCATGGCATTACCTGACCAGGAAAAGGTGAATTCAGTGCTCCTGGGATGAGGCCCTGCATGTGGGATCCCACAGCTATCCCAGTACTCCTCAGAGGAACCCAGACTTCAATGAATGTGTGCTGGCTCCTTCACTCTTAATCAGTTTGTATCCTCTGAAGCCATAATCACTGTAACTCATTGACCCAACATGAAAGGAGACAAATTGGTTAATTGAGAGAGAACAGTGCAGTGCCTGCTCTGTCCTCAGGCACCAGGGCTTCTGCTTCCCCGAGCAGGATTGTACCCAAAGGGCTGCTGGATGAGCATCCAGCTGATCCTGGGCACCCTCTGGCAACAAGGGCAGGAAAGAGATGTTCTTGTGCCATCACCAATATCCTTCCTCCCCCAACACCCCCTTTTGCTCCCCATTCTTCATCCCCTCTCCGTCATACCCAGGATTTGGGAAGTGGAAAGGGAGGCTGAGCAAAGGGATTGTTTGGCAGCTTGCACGGGGCTGGAGCAGCTGCTCTTTTATCTCCCAGCCTTGAAGGATTCCTCCTGATGCCCTGCTTGGAGCTGCTGAGCTGTCATTTCTGTTCAGCTCGGCCCTCACTGCTGTGAATTTCAGTGGAAAAAGTTCTTTCCTCAATTTGCTTTTCCCTAACACACACAGCCCTCAGTTCAGGATGGTCTGGGGAGATTTCTTGTCTCCCTTTGACCCTGCATATGGCCAAGATAGAGCCTTTGCTTTGGTTTTAAAGTAAAAGCTCCTTTTTAAAATCGGCCAATATTGAAACCATATATTGCAAAAAAGAAAGATATGTCTAATAAAATAAAAAGCAAAAGACAAGATTATGAAAACCTTTCCTTCCTTTCAGCCCTTTTGGTGGTAAGAACATTGCTAGTTCTATTTCATATTAGAGATCTAAGAATTTCAATACCTGTAGTGAACTCCAGCTTGTCTTTGACTCAAAACCAACTGGAATAGCAGCAATGACACTCAGCTGCAAATTCAGTTAGTCAGAAAATAACACCACCAAACCCCAGCCAAATCTGCCCTATAGCTCTTCTCCAACAAAGTGGAGCTCAAAGAATTTGAAGAACAGAACAAACCCATGACATTTCTCTCCTGTATTGCTGCTGGAAATATCATCTGCCTTTCAAATATCTTCAAGCATTCCTGAGAACCCTGTGATGCTGAAATGCCCTGGGATTTTCCAGCAAAGCCTTGAGAAATTGAGGCTGAGGCTTAATTTACATTTGTGCCCACCTCAAAGCTTCTTCATCTTTTAATAAGGAAGAATGTTACCTTGGCCTGTTAAAATGTTCAGATTGAGAGATCCCTTGCTTTCATTTTGATTGATGTCATAGACTAAATTTCATATCATATTCTCTAGGTGACCCTTCCTTGGCAGGAGGGTTGGACCAGATGATTCCGGAGGTCCCTTCCAATCCTAACAACTCTGTGATTCTGTGATATAAATCTCTTCAGGTTGGGTAATGTAGAGAGAAAAAGACACAATTTTTCTCATAAGAAAGACAAGGCTTGAAGATTCCTTCATAGTATAATGATGACAGGGCGAAGGTTAAAACCAACCTGTACATTCTTACCAACTTACAGCACTGCACGCCATTACCCTTCATTAATGTCCTAAAAAATGGTGCATATTTCAGAATTTTTCTTGCAACATTACAGATATTAATAAAAGGCAGTGAGTGGAGCAGTGTGTTGGTCTGAGAACAGGCAGCACCTCACACGGTCACCCACGAGCACGTGCAAATTTAGGGCGCAGCTGAAAGCAGGTTTGAGTGGCACAATTCTGCTTTTGTGCGTGCAAAGTACATTTTAGCAGCTTTTGTGCTGCTTGCCACATATGCCTGGCAGCTGGATGCTGGGAGAGTGGCAAATATAAACTGCACGGCAAAGCCACGAGGGAGTGCTCAACGAGTGTTTTCTGAGTGAACAGCACAAATAAAATTACAAACAGAAACTGTCGTTGCTCTGACACAAATCCCCATCTCACCACCACACAGAGCCCTCATTAGCCATCCTCTCTCCTTCTCCTTCCACCCCCCATTTTTAATAACTGTAAGAGATGAGATGCTGCTTGCTGATCCATCTCTCCACGACAGTAATATAGAGTGGATTCCAAGGGGACTTCATAAACGCACATTATATTAAAATATTCTACCCAGTACAGCTTTGTTTGCTGTTTCTTTTCCTGTGGAAATACACCTTATGTAACGATGATGTCTATCTATTTGCATCTTGTTCCCAGACCTTAGATTAGATTATGCACCCATATTAAGCAAATATGGTCTAATGCTGTCAGAGGTAGAGCTGCAAAGGCCCATAATGCTCTCATATATGTTGTGAAAGACAGAGATGGCATTAAAAAGACTAATTTAGTGTAACTTCAGATATTAGGCTACACAGAGAATTCACAGTCCCAGACTGCATTTGCTGCGACCTCGAAGTCACTCCACCCCAAGAGTCAAAACTGTAGGACAAGTGTTCACATTAATTCCATCAAACATTTGGACAGGCAAATTCAGAAACAACGTGCAGCTGAAATATTTCATAGAAATCTTTCCTGGAAAGTTGGTGCTGTGCTTATCCTCCTGTTTGTTTCCTGTGGCAAAAGACATATGCATGCAATATATGTTAGTAATAAAGGCAAAAATTCTACTTCCATTTAATTCCTGGTGGAGTGGTCGAATGGGGCAGTAAAAAGGCTGAAATAATTTTCCATTTTCATTGCACATCATCCGCAGAATTGTTCATTAAGGTGGTGAGACTTTCAAAGAACAAGCCTCATGCAAGGCAGAGTATTTATGAAAGCTGTAATCATAGAGTGGATACCTAATCATACAAGATTATCTAGCCTGGGCTGGGAATTGAGTAAGGTCAGGGAAGAGCAACCGAGTTGTCACCATTGGAATTAACTTTAGATCAAGCCATGATATGTTGTTCAGTCTAAATTAAACTGAACTAAATCATAATAGGTTTGGGAGTTTAGATAGAAACCAAGGGCATGGGTCAGTAAAAACACCTGGACAGGAAAACTCATTTAATTATATCACTACTTGGAAAACTATCAGGATATTTGGGGATGGGGGCAGGAAACCAAAGCAGGATTTCAAAATAAATCACTCGGATTTAAAAACCAGAAAGCTGCAAAGCCTTGTAGAAATATAGACTCCAGAATTCTGTCTTGAAATGTATGGATCTATTACTAGTTTTCACACCCATTGAAGAGCAAAGAGGGTCTTTGGCTGTTGGGTGGAAGATGAAGCATATGAGGTCTTTTGTATGGATGCCCTCTTTTTTGCTTCTAGTCTTCCTCAAAGATAAGCTCTAGCAACTGAGAGTTTCTATGCTGGCCTTTCTAAGCTTGGTTAGGACATTTGGATGTTTGTGAGATGTGTAGAATAATCTGCAGGAAGACTTGAGTAGAGTAAAAATAACAGTAAAAGCAGTAGCAGTAAATTTAGGAAAAAAAACCCTTTAATCTAAACTCACAGTGAATGTGATTAGTTTTCAGGCTTTGCTCTGCCAGCTTGGATTTATGTTTGCTTGATAAATATATTCCTCCTTCTGGAGCATTCGGTAAATGCTTGTTTCCTTATAATTTTCTTTATCCAAAAACTGTAGTGGTTTGAAAATGGCTGACATGAACTGAACTGTGTAAAGTTACTTATGAGCAATAACTGAAGTCACCTTTAGACAGCTGAAAATTATTTCTTAAAGTGTAAAAGTAAAAAAAAAAAATAGAATGTTGATGCCCTGCAAGATATTTCTAAGACACTTTGAAAAGTAACTCCATGCTCCTCTGTGTAAATTTAGATTATTTTTATAGCTAACTCTGTAGTTTTTCTACAGGTAAAACTGTGGCTTTGTTTTCATCCAAGGCCTGGTTCCTGCTGCCCTTGGTACACACATCTCCACCCAAGCAGCATCCTAACCAATGTTCTCTGGGTGGAATGGGTGTGATAAGTAAGATGGACAGATATGGAATTCCTGAACTGCAGCTACAGAGAGGAATTTTATCAGTCCCCCCTGAAGCATGTCACTTGTAGCAGTGTGCACACAAGGTTATCTGGTGGAAATGCTGATATCCCTGTGAAATGCATCGCTGTGTGCTGGTGCTGTGGAGGGGGTGAATTTTATCTGCCCATCCCGTGGGCCAGCTCTGGTCAGGCTGCTCTGACCACCAGCGACCTCTGGCCCTGCTTTCTTGGGGACCGCTGGAGTTTGGGGGCAGAGAAGGGGAAATCCTGACTGATACCCCGTGTTTTGTGTGCTGCAGTGTATGCACCTCTCAAGGGAAAGCCACAGCTCAGTGAAAGGCCTTGGCTCTGCAATTAAATCCTTGAAAAAAAGGAGGGCAGAGGGGACAGGGTGATGCTGAAAATGCAGAATGTTTCTCACAGTCCGTAAATCATAAAACAAGCATAATGGTAAAAATCTAATGAGGCTCAAAAGACACAAAACTGTGACTTCAGTTAAAAAAAAAATTAGAATGGGGAGATACTGATGATAGTGATAGCTTTCCCTTAAGATACTCATAACTGTACTTTTCAGAAGGGCAAAGGCGAGGTACTAAGCTGTAGTGCCAAATTTGTGAGTTGTAAATATAAGAAGCTAGGGAGAAAAAAATCTTACTGAGAATCAAAGAGCACCTGCCCTGCTGCAGGTGTACAACACGCAGACACCTTCTGCCAAGGCAGGTGGAAAGAAAACCCCAATAGTAGACCCAAATTTGTTTCATACACTTCCCCATGAGGATCAAGGAGAAATCCAGCTCCTCAGTTTGGAGCCTTGGGTAGCCACTCATACTCTCTGCATAGCTGAAATGTACTGACAGATGGATCAAGAGAAATGGAATATATTATAGCACTGAATAAGCTCATGGGCTGAGCATTGGGTTTGATCTGATGAATGCAAGATCAGCTCTTAATGCAGATGAGAATACTGATTATGCTGTGATTACCATGCTTCAGTGTTTCAGAGCACATATATATCTGCATCCAGCTGAAGTCTGAAATAAATAATGAAACTCAAAGGGCTTTTTTGGCCTTCTGGAAGGGATGTCCGTGTTTTATTTTTCAGGGCTAGAATCCTTCTATAAAAGGAGGGAAAAATCAGGACATAAATGCTTTGATTCAATTAAAAGCCATTTACTTGCCTCCATTCTTCTTAAGTCTTCCTGGACAAATGTTTCCTTCCCTCCAACAGCGAAGCACTCCAAGTGTGTTCTGCTTTTTGTATGTTAATGGCTGGAGCTTAAGTTGGAAATTGCTCCACTATCAATTATGTGAGCTGACTTGATCGAGGAGACAAAAGGCCCAGAATACAAATTACTGCCTGGCTGGGAAGGGGGAGTAGGGCTGGGCGCAGCCTCTGGGAGGCAGGAAGCACTTATGGAAGCGCACCCTAAATCTTGTTGTTGAGCTATCGGATGAGTCAGGTTGGTTTTGGAGAGCAGGAGGGGTCCTGAGCCATCCTGGGGGCACCGTGAGGAGCTGAAACAGGGATGCTGCAGATGCAGGTGCTTTGTCCCTGCTGTGTGCGCTGGCTACCCCTGCTCACCTTCAGGGAGGAAAGGTAAGAGCAACTCTCGCCCCATTTAACACACTGGGGAAAAACGCTAGCTTGGGTAGTTTATTTGCACTCTGTGAAGAGATGGCTTTGCCCTGAGATGCTCTCAGGCAGAGGGATGAGGAGGCCTGGCACAGATTTCCTTGCCCCATGCAGAAGCAGCCTGTGCGGGTGGCATGAGTGCCGTGATTTAAACGCTCTGCGTCCCCGGGGTGACAGGACTGATGTGCTGGTGTGCTGACTGATATCCTCGAAGCTGTTACGGTGTCTAAAAGCCACAGACCATTAGCCAGGTGACACTTGGTGCCCAGATACTGCTGTGATTGATGCTCTAATAAATACCTGAGAGGGAGGGAATGGGCTCATGGAAATGACCTTATTCCAAGAGCGGCTAAATACGCACGGTGGCCATAAAAACTAAGGACAGTAAAGAAAAAAAAAAAGATTAATTTGTATTCAGCTGAGGATTCGGCACTGTAAGAAGAGGAATTAATAAAGTAGAAGCTCCCTATTTTCCATTTTAACATCAATATAGTAAGCAGCTGATAAAATCCAGTATAGAAGGAGAAACACTTTCCTCTTGCATATGGAGTGTCTTCAGTATATAAAGGGGAAAGCCTGTCTGGGGTTTAAGGGGCATGGGACTCTGGATGCAATTAACTTCTCCCTGTGGACTTTTTATGTCACCCTGGTGGAGTCATATATCCTTTCTGTTCCCCTTCCTAAAGGTAATTTACCCACTGTGGAAGGACTGAGAGTAGAAATGTCATTATTAATGCAAGAAGTGAATTTGCCACCGTAATGAATTCTAGTACTGTACCAGGAGAAGACACTTGAGTTACTCAGAAAGGAAGACAAAACAGTGTTTGTCTGTGTCATGCTGCCTCTGTGCAAGGAATTTGATGTTAATTGCCACCAGGCACCCCAAAAATGTCATTTGTTAACCAGGAATGCAAGGACAGGGTTTCTGCTGACTTTGTCTATGCTAGTGTGTCCTTGCTGTGAGAAAACAGCCTGGGACTGAGGGGATTTCCACAGCTACTCCTTAAAAAAATAATATAACTGCTTGAGTCCTCTTTTCTCCCTTAGCCTGGGAAGGGAAACTTTAGAAATGGGTTTGCAAGGAAACAGCAGGGTGTTGCTCAACACACATGGTTAGTCTCAGCTTGAGAATGGAGACTTTGGCCTGTCTCAACTCTCAATAATGGAATGGAATTGAGGGGCACACTGAGGCTGTTTGCCACAAGCCCCTAAATTGAATGCCATGGCTCCTCTTCTGCCAGACTCCAGAGAAATGTGTGACTGAGACCAGGTTTCACCAGGCCAGGTTGTCTTTAGTGATAAGTGGTCATGAATTCAGTGTTTATTCTTCACCCTGTCCTTTCCAGACCATCTGTCCAATGGGGCAAGGAATGCCTTTCCCAAAGAAAAAGTTCTGCAAAACTTTTAGTGATTGATAAAGCCAGGTATCATCGACTCATCGTGTCACAGGGACTTCATGTATCCAAGGGGAATGTGGTGCTGTTTATCAAGTAAAAAAAGGCTCACTGTTGTGGTATCCTTGCCAAAACATGCCATTTTAAGGATGGCTTGCTGCCACTGAACAGCTGGGAATACTGGGAAGCGAATCACCTGTTCCACTCTTGGCTGCTGTGTTGTATGTTGTTACCACACGTGTGCTCAGAAGTGACTCGATTTGTTTCAGGTGTCATTTGTGGGGAAGAGGAATGTGAAAAGGCTCATGTTTCCAAAACTGTGACTTTATAATAGATAAAATGGAGTAATACATAAATCAAAACACTGCTTTGGGACTTGTCTTTTAGGCATTCATGTATATCCTGAATATTGGAATTTTTTTTAATTGCTGTGTATTTCTGTAATTAATGTTCTGCATTTTGTGACAAGTGCCTTTCACCAAGCTTTGTGTTCCTGTTCTGATCAATTCTGCCCAAAATGCACAAGTGGCCTTCTTTACCATGTCCACATGACAGTCTCAATTGTAAAATAGCATCTTGGGGTTTTTTTCACCTATCCAGATTAGGTAAAAAAGACAAAATGAAGGAATGTTGTAACTGCAGTATGGATTTTTATTTTTTCCCCCAGGCAGATGTATCCATTTTATGGTTTAGTAACAGATATAGTAGTTTTCGTGTGGATTGTAATCGAGATGGTTTTATCTGGTCTTGAAAACATCTGTTTGACTTAGTCAGCTGTATGTCACAATTACTTGCTGTTTTATTTCTGTCAGCTGTTTTAAGATATAGATATTGCTCAGACACTGTCTCTGACTGAACCTTGGACTTGAGCTTTTTGCTCTTTCTATGCTGATTATTTCCTCTTCCACTGCCAAATTGTCTTAATTTAGGTAAGTTATTGTCAGCAAAAAGCTTCCCTGAGTTTATTAAGAGCCATTTGTCTAGGTAATCTGTTTTTCAGGTTAGTAGTTAGGGAAATTGTATCCCACTGTGTCCAAGCAGCTTCTGCCAGTTTTTAAAATGGAATGTTTCTATCTCAGCTTTGGCCAAGGTCAGTATTTAATGTGACATGAGTCATTTGGATACTACCACAGGTCACCTAGCATTTACTAATCTGAGACCAGCAGTACTTCAGAGGGTCTGTGAGAGGAGCTTTGAGCACTGGATTATGGTCTAAGGGGATAGAGAGCTAATCCTGCCATAAACAAGAAGACAATCTGTGTATAATATCCTGCAATTAGTTGGCATGATTAGTCATGGAAACAGTTCATAGAGGGCTCACACAGTTTCTGTGATAGACATGCATATTCTCTATAATACAGAGAGAATATATAATTTATAGAGACTCAGCTCAAGGACAACTTTGCGACAATTTCTGTGGGTTCCTAGGCCAGGCTAGAGAGGTCCAAGAGGTTTATGTGCATGGGATGCAGGTGGGATACCCACATTGGGCAAGTCCTCAGGCTCACAGATGGAGCCAAAGTTGTCTATTTTTAAGGAAGAGCATCCTGAGAACACAAGAAAATCTCTTGAATGGTCAGGCTGGGGAGTTTCCTTGATGTGTGAAGTAAGAGATTTGGAATCCCCAGTTATACAGCTTAAAAATCCAGAGGAGGCTAAATGGTGAAGCAACTCCATTTAATTTCACGTTTAATTTTAGCTGGGTATTGGCTTCTTTCCTCACCAACTTGCCAGAAAAACTGCAGGGTAATTTTCTGTTTATCTCCAAGGCACCAGCCAAACCCAGACTGAACTTTTCTCGTGCAGAGGAGAAACGCTGCTGATCAAAGGCCAAATTTGAATATGATTATTTTCCTCTTATAGTTGAGTGGTACTAATCATGTAGACTGTAGTTAAGGGGAAGGAAAAAAATGAAACAAAACAAAAAAACTAGAGAAACCTAAATTTGTTCTTTGTAGATTATTTTACAATCCAAGGGTTTCTTTTTTAGCTTTGTAATGACAGTAAGACATAGCACAGTGGAAAGAAGGAGTTGGCCACAAAAGGTCTCCCAACCCAACTTTTCTGCACTCTCTGCTTAGCCAACAGAATTTAGATTCTTACCTGGGCTGGTGGAGCTGGTGATTTAGGGAATCCAAATTCAAAATAAGATTTTTGCTGTGAAATAGCCTGCATTTCTCTCAATCTTTCAGCAGCCTGAGATTCTTCATGTGTCTAATCCATGGTCAAGACCATGGTTGCAATCAGCTTCATCAGGGCCACACAAGTCTTTTCAAATAACTTATCATGAGCTACTATAATTTAATTAACTTATTGCTTGATTTATACACATGGCTTCTAAGAAAATGCCGGGTTTTTTTTTTTATTAAGGAGATATTACTTCTGCTCTAAAACCGTGTTGCCTGACTGAATTTCATTGCTAGGAACTAAAGCAGTAGGGATGTGATTGGCAGTTCTTTTGGTGGTTTGGATAGTTTGGTTTTGGTTTCTTTTCCTGGTTTGTGCAAAGTTTTGTTTTTTGTCCAATTACTCAGTAACCTGTTGCAATTGTGCCCAATTTAGGGTAGTATAGACCATGGTTAATGGTCTTCAGCTCCAGATTTAAGTTCCTCTGAAGGCACCTTTAGTTCCTTTAGAGGTTAAAAGCCACCAGTAGCCAGTACAGAGCAAGGCAGTCCTAAAGAAAGATTAAATGCATGGAGGTTTTTTCCCTCTGGTGTTGCCAACTGAGTAAAACTGAATCACTGTATATCTTGTGCAGATGGAGAGGAAACAAATGTGTTTTCTGTTGTTTTATGTGCCCAGTGCTGTTTTATAGCTCAGAAAAGATAGCTTAATTGAGACTGTCTGTGCATGGCACTCCCTGTGTTTAGTGCTTTGCCAGCTTGCAGGAAGGAACCATGGTTTCTTGCCAGATCAAACATCACAGCAGAATATATGCTTCCCTAAATACAAACTGTATCGTGTTTGCTTGGCCTCCACCACCAAAAAAAAAGAGCGTGCACTCCCTACCACTTTGAATGTTGGCATCACTGTCACCTTGCTTGGGAGGACTGCCTTTTGTCAGGTCTAGCTGGTGAGTTGCATCTTCTGTAATGAGAAATGGTGTAAAATCTCTGCCAGCCACAAGTCCTGCTGGCACTGCCTGCAATCCACTGGCTCCCCGTGTGGTGTGTGTGTCCCTCACTCCGGGCTCACAAAATCCCTGCAGGCTTCCCGTGGCACTGGGGCAGACCAGCCGGGCTTCCCTGCTTCATGTTGGCAGCTGGGCTGTGGAAGGAGAAGCCATCAGGAGCATCCCAAGGAATCCTGCAGCAGGAACATCTGGTAGCGTGGCACTAGGAAGAAAATAACACCCATCCAAATTAACCATTTTAAACCCTTTATTTCACTGCAAGCTGCTCCTGTTCAACGGGACAGAGGAATCTGTGCTCTCTCCATTGATGCTGGTGACACAAATACCAACAAAATTACTGCAGTGTGCAAGCCAGACTTTGCTGGCATTATTTCCAGTGAAGGCATTCCACAGACTGTACACAGGCATCACACAGATCCTCTGGGGCTGTTCTGGTTTTGTCCCATCACCGCACACACCTTCTGGTGGCCCTGCCTGTGGGGCTCCTCGTGACACCACAACCTCAGTGGGTGGTTTTATGTGTCCACGGGAGGCAGAGTGCTTTGAATGGTGCTTTGAACAGCTGTGAACTCTGAATGTGATGACACAGCTATGGACCAGCACGTGAGGGAAACTTTAGGTAGAGAATTTTGGCTGGGCTTGAGTGCTGGGATGCTGGTAGGTCTGGCTTGGATCTCTCTACCTACAGAGGATATTTTGATTCTACTCACCACTGCAGAACACAGCCACTGAAACCCACAGCTCATTTGCAGAGTATAAAGCAGCATGAGATGGTACAATATATTCCATGCCAGGTCTTTTCTCACTAGTTGAACCCTCTCTATTAATGGAATTATTGGGGTTGATGGATACGTCTAACACTTGGGAGGGAGCCTTAATGTATTCCCAAACTGCATTCCAGTGCTTTCTCCTCAACAGCACTGGCTTTTTTCCCTCTTTCCTCATGGAGCCTATCTGCCCTGCAGCCTGAATATATCCCCTGCTGAGTGGGTCTCAAAGGGCTATTCCTGGAGTGGGTAAATATGACAGAATAACCCCTCTTTATTTTTGCATACTCCATCCGTCAAATCTTTAAAGTTAGGAATCTGCAATTTCCAACCCAGCTGGCCTTCATGCTTTTCTCAAAGAGAGTTTTGCCAAAATACCAACAATGGCCTCAACTGTGTGCTGGTTTGGCACAGCTGTGTTCACAGTGGTCTTCACAAAACAACTGCAATATTTAAAGAAATGCACAAGAAATTTGAGATTGTTAATTGTTAAATATTTTTGCACAAAGCATGACATTAAAAAGATTTTCCTCTGTTTTTTTTCTGTTAAGCAACTGTGGGAATTTCCAGCCTTAAGTGATTTCTCTTTTCTGATTTCTCTCAGTTTCTCTTATTACTCTGTAGAAAAAAAAATAATTTCGTAAGTCAGCAAAGCCAGTTCAAACTCCTATTTTAGTAGTTATGACAATAGAAAAATTATTTTGGTCAGCCCTGCAGTTTCATAGAAACTAAAAAGGACTTTCTTATTGCAAAACTGCGAGGTCATTTTCAAGTGGAAAGCAGCCTGATCCTGTGTAGCCAAGCTGGACTTGCAACTAAAGGAAAAAAAGAACAAATCATCCATAGTAGGGGTCCTCACACCCAGCCAAAATATGTTTGCCTGAAAACGTCCTCTTCTTGACCCTATTGTTGTCCTCCTGCAAGCCTCAGGCCTCTCATCTGGGAACTGTTTGTATTTCAGCATCATTGGGACCAAGTGTGGATTGATGCCTTCCAAACTCCACGGGCCAGGAGCTTTCCTTTCCAGAGGGTCTGGCTGCCTTGGTGCTGGACTGCCCCTGCCAAGAGAGATGCTGCACCAGCCTGGGACAGTTTCTCATCCTGAAGGCCCTTGTCACTGGACATGGTGCTTCCACTCTGCCCTGCAGGTAGTTCTCTTGGTTTTGACAGCCCCTCAGGCCTTGCCAAGCTGTGCTAAATGGGCATCCTCGCCTGTGCAAATAGGGGAAAAGTCATTAGTTTCCGAGGCATTCCTCAGCCTGGCTAATTAGACTTGTTCCACAGACTGGAGGACTGTTAATTGGTCATTTCTAATCAGTGTCTGCCAGGGGAGGACTTAGTAATGATATGACATAAAATCAGAACCTTATCCTAGGTTTGGGGGTTTGCAGCTGTAACTGCTGCAACAAGCTGGAATAGAATGGCAAGTTATTTAAAAGAAATATTTTAAATACGTGGAAAGGTCACTTGAAGGAATTTGCCTGAACTGTAAGCTACCACTCCAGGGAATAGAAGGAAAATGACCTCCTTTGCTATGGAGACTGAAA
Organism: Sylvia atricapilla; assembly: GCF_009819655.1. Taxonomy (NCBI): domain Eukaryota; kingdom Metazoa; phylum Chordata; class Aves; order Passeriformes; family Sylviidae; genus Sylvia; species Sylvia atricapilla. The sequence goes on from NC_089143.1 coordinate 67,637,877, forward strand.
TATTGCCAAGCCTTGAAATATTCAGATGATTGGTCAGCTGCCAAAAACTTGCTATTCATGAAATGCCTGGTGTATACAAGCTTGTAGGGCTATTACAGATCTTAATGAGCTACAATAGAGACTCCTGCTTTACAAAAGGCAGAGGAAGCAGCTTGTCCTACCAGATCCTCTGTTTCTGTGCTGTTCTACAAGCATGGGACCAGAGAGCCGAGTGCCTTCCTCTGGTGGGAGTGGTGGACTGGCTTTTGAAGGTGTTTGCCATGCAGGAAAGCTGTCTGCCACACAACTCATTAGATGGCTTGATTAGGTTTTTGCCTGAGCCCCCACGGCCCTGGAGTCATCCTTGTTTAAAGCCATTCTTTGGCTGCTCAGTTTTGAATTTGTGATCAATGCAGCCCCAGCATCTGTCGATGCCCAGTGCCAGCTCTGCTGCTTCTGCACGTCTGAAAGAGGCTGAAAAGCACTTGATTAGATGGAGACTCATGCCCTGCTGCTCTTTCTCTCACTCCTGGTTTATACAGCTAAGTAGCTCACTGCTTTACTAGCAGTTGCAAGGTAGGCACTACTAATAAGCCACTTGCTTTCCAGAACCCAGGCTCTGCTCCATGAATTCCCACTCACACGCTCTGCGATCACCTGAGCTAAAAACCCGCTTTTATTGTTGGCTTTTCGTACAAGTTTGATTTATTTCTCTTTAAGAATTCACATTTTAACCTTTGGGTTTTGGGCATGAAATTGAGAAATGCAGGTGACTCCCTATCAGATGTCCAAACCATTCCAGTCTCACTACTGGAATGACCTTTTCTGAATTTTTGCTGTTTGCTGGTCATTAAACTAATTCTGAAAAAGCCAGAAAGTTGTCTGATAGTTCTAGTAGGGAGCTTGATGTGTTTTGGAGGGTTTTTTTGTTTGTTAGTGGGGTTTTTTGAGAAGGAAACCAAATGGCATCTTGAGGCTTTCAGGGACTGAAGACTCTCTTTCCCAAAAAGGCTACTGATTTTTCCTTCTTCCTCTCTACTTTTCACAAGAATTAGATATTATTTTCAGCAGGCTGCCTGAATTTGTCTGCAAAGCTTCCAGAAGAATCCAATATAAAAAAACAAAAAGCTATTCTCCATACAACTCAATAGTTTCTAGCATAATCCTTGCCAAAAAGTTGGAAAACAATATCAAATTTAATCAGGATTTATTGAACTGTGTAGGAGGAATGAAGTGCCTCCAAAATTATATTATATCAGACTGTTTCACCAAAGGAACATCAATTTGTAAGCATAAAATTTATAGAAAAGATCCTTAGCTTGCTGAAAAGGCTCTGAAAATGTTTCAGTGAACTTTCCCACGAGTCCTGTGTGCTGCACATCTGCTGTGTAATGTCCATTTTAACGATATGTCAGAGGCTAAAATCTGCTTTCTTATATTGTTTTAAATACATCACTGATATATTATTGCCTACTAACAGAGCAGTGGGCTGCTGTGGATTCCTGCAAGGAAGTGAAACTGCTGTGTGGGACTGTAATTCCAGTTTTCCCAGCTGGAATGACTTTTGCAGGGCTTTGAGCAATCTGATCTGGTGGGAGGCATCCCTGCCCATGGCATGAAGCTTGGAACCAGATGATCTTTAGTGTCCCTTCCAACCCAAAGTGACTATGTTTTTATGAAATAATTGTCAGTATTTCTTTAGAGTAGATCTCGAGCCTCTAGGGCTTCAGCCCAGATTTTTATGGATGAATTTGTTCAATCTTCTGGAAGAGGTGCTGTGTGTTTGTGATTAAATTCTTCCCAAATGGCATATCCAGGTACCTGATTTGTGCTGCAAAGCTGCAGCAGAAAGTCCCTCCGAGATACCCAAGGGCTCGCTTGCTGTCTTCACCTCACTGCATTGCTTTTCCTGGTTCTGCAACACTTTTCCTTTGAAGGCAGAAACTTAAATTAAGCTGTTTTGAAGGCTGGCTTTCACAGCTGCCTGGCCTGACGCAAATTTTGGAACAGCGCAGCCCGAGAGGTCAGAACCGCCTCTCCAACGCTCCATCCCTCCATCCCTCCGTGCGCAGAAGGATGCTCCAGGCTCCGGCTGACCCCTAGTGGCAACCTGGAGGCTGCCTGGAGCTGGGAGGGGCAGCGCCTTCCTTCCCGGGCATGGAATGTGCCTTGCTGCTACAAAACCCTCCAAGGGGGAGGAAAAAAGTGCCTGAGTTCAGGTTTTATATGAACGTGATACAGGTTGTGTCGTGGGAGGCTCCACAAGCATCTCACCTGGGGCAGCGCTGGAAGTGAACTAGGATGTAATGGGATGTGGGCTGTGAGTGTGAAATGGTGTCCTTTTCTTCTGGCAAGGGAAAACTCACCATCAGTAGGTGCATGGAGGATAGGTTTTCTGTCGGCTGCTCTTCTCCCCAAAAAGCCGCTGCAGATAATTAATGAGTGCAAGGAAACACTGCTGGGGTGGTGATGAGATGAACCTGCCATGGTTTAAAGCTAAAAGAGGAGAGATTGAGGTCAGATGTCTGGAACAAGCTCTTTGCTGTCAGGGTGGTGAGCCCCTGGCACAGGGTGCCCAGAGAAGCTGTGGATGCCCCAGCCCAGGAAGTGTCCAAGGCCAAGTTGGATGGAGCAATCTGGATGAACGGAAAGATTCATCCTTGTCCATGGCAGGGGATTGGAATGAGATGATATTTAATGTTCCTTCCAACCCAAATTATTCTGTGAGCCACAGCCCTCAGTGTGCTGCTGCTTCTGTTCTTTAAGGTTTATATCCTACCCAAATGTACTCTCTTTCAGTTTAACGCCATCCCCCTTTTCCTATCACCAATTCAGGGCCTTCTCCAACCTAAATGAAAAATAAATGACTATATATATGAAAAATAAATCACTATATATAACTTGCACCTTCTCACTGGCCCAGCTCCTGGGTGTAGCAGCAGCTGGTGGCTTCCTCCCCTCAGAAGGGCATAAGGAGAAAAAGGCTGTATCTCTGGATCCACGGGCACTATGGGAAAAGCACCCCATGGAAGGCAGTGTGGAAATATGAACGTTGTCTCTGAAGCTGTGGGAACATTTTTGAGGCTGTGGTTCCTGCTGGTGGCATCTGAACAGCTCAAAGTCAACCCCAGCCCCAACTCAGCTGTGAATTTGAGCATGAACCAACCTGAGTACATGTAGTTCTTCATCATCCTAAATACAGGAAATCTGCCTCTTTGCTGTTTTCATTCACAAAGAGCCTCTGGGTTTAAGAGGAAAAAAAAATATTTGGGAGATGCACACAGAGGCCAGGAAGAAAAGAAGTGAAGAAAGAGCTGAAAATAAAAATCCCCCCTCTTTAACTTTTGTCTTTGACAGATATAGTCAGTAAACACCCTCTAGCAAATCTTTGAAATGCAACTTTTTATCATCGAGATAATTACTCTGTTCTAAAAATCTCCTCTCTTTCTGAGGATATGTCTATTTAAAGTGATGATGATGAGAGAAAATCTGTTCAAAACCTTTTAGTGTAACTGCAATTAATACGTGCATGTGAAGACTGTGCAGCCATAAAAAGAGTAGTGTAAAGCTTCTGTTTGGATACTTTGGTATAAGACGATGAATTTATGTTTCAGATTTAAGGAAAAATGAAAATTTAGACCTTCTCTCTCGGTGCCTGGTTCTACTTAATTGCACAACAAAATTATTTGTAACTGGGACATCCAAACACAGCGATAATAAATGGCTTCATTTAGGACTTTTGAAGCCAATTAAAACTTCAGCATAAGTCATAAGAGGTTCAGTGGGGGGAAAGTCAGGCCTCAGAAGCTGCCACCTTCTGCTGTGAGGGGAGAACTCACGTTCCTCATTCGGAGAGATTAGCTCATTCTGCCACACACAGGGCTCCTGAGGACTTCAGCTGCAGTTACCTGCACATAAAAGAGGGTGACTAATGTGGAGAAGGATTTAAATATCTAAGTCTCTTTAACATAATCTCCATTAATTTTTATGGATTAAGGAATTCTCTGTGTTAAAGCAGTCGCGGAGGCTTTTGAACTCCTGCTCTGCTAATTGGGGGAGAGAAAATAATTCCTTTGTGTGCCCAGATAACTGTGGACTGCTAGAAAATGAAGAAATTACAGTAAAAACCTCTGCCTGAGGTATTATTTACTGACCTCCTTTGATACATGTGTACTAAGCACTGAAGAATAAAAGGGGAAATTTTCCTGGGAATGGTTGACAGACATTAAACATACAAATTGCTGGATCATGCCAATGCGCCCATTTGATGTGCTCAAAGGCAAACGAGATGTTGTTCAGTTATATCTTGGGGTACTCCAGGGGCTGGAAGCATCCACAGACCCCTCTCCCTCTTCCCTAATTCCATTAAATTCTTAAATGGTGAACTGGGAAATGATATCTGAGTTTGCTTTGCCTTATCGTGGCTCTGCTGCTGCTGCTGCTGCCAACAGCAGCGTGGAACAAATGCTGAGGCAGCAGCTGGCAGTCTCCCACATATATGTGGGTTTTATCTGTTTAAAAATAGCCGCTCAGAATTCATGCTTTTCAGGATCAGGAAGGTCCTCTTTCTGGGATTTGTTTAAGATAGTGTACTTTTGTGGTAACTACACATTCTTTGTGCTGCTCTGCCTCTCCAATTGGAGCCTTCTGGCCCCTGCCTCTTGTTTACTGAAGCGAAGTTCAGAGACATCTTATGGAGACACGTCCTGCTTTTTTTTTAATGCCTTCACTTGGGATGAAATCCATTCCCACACAGGAATTCTGTTGTCTAATTGATGCTTAAAGATCCCCTTAGCAGGGAATTTGAACATGCCTTGGCATGGAATAAGTCCTTTGTCTCCATGGTTTTGAGGTGGACCTGGCAGTGCTGGGTTAATGATTGGGCTCAATCCTAGAGGTCTTTTCCAACTTCAATTATTCTATTAATAGCACTGATCCTACTGCTCAGTCTTGGGACTCAGCAGCTCCTTCCTTCTGAATAGTACATTTTTAATTGATATTTTTGCCTGCCTATACAGCCAGTGAAAGCTGTGCTTTCTCTGGAGGTCAGAAGTCCAAAACTTCCCATGAGTTGGTGCAATGGCTGTAGATAGGCATAGGGAAAATCCTTAATGCTTTTCCTCTGGTACCTAGGGAATTTAAGGGAACAGGGGGTAATCTGGTTCAGCACAACAAACGAGAACAAATTATTTCTGTCTGAAAATACTGATGGCAAGCTGGACCCAGGAACCGGACATTTGTCTCACAGTCATATATGGATTATCAACACTGTGTTTGAGTTTAATTAGTGGCTTTTTCTGTCAGGTCTGTAATGAAGAACCGTGATTTCTGCTTGCAGTTTTCTGGCACAGGCTGCTGCAGGGAAATAAGGAAAGTAACCATGTGCTGTGAGTTGACCTAGCATCAAATGGCACAACTGACTACCACAAATATCTGTACCAAGGCTGTTCCCTCTGTGCACTCTCAGCAGCTACACAAATTCCAACATCATTTCCCATTATTTGTGATTACAAGTTCTCAAGACTTAAGCAAAAGAAAGAAAACAAACTTATTTATAAGATCAGAAGATGCCTTTAATAGAAAGAAAACAACAAATCATGTTGTTTATGTTGACTAAATGACAGTCATCAGTTAAGCAGAATATTTTAGCTCTGTCAAATTATCTGTTAATTTTGGTTGCAGGTGCTGTAGTTGCAGGCACATCTGAATTTCCTGGGGTGGAGGAAGTTCTAATCAAAGGTTCCATAACACCTCTTCATTGCCATGTTTCCAAGCTTTTTCTTCCCTGCCCTTCTGGGAAATGGTTTTTCTCCATTCATCCTTAGAACCCTTTTCAGAAATTCCCTTGTGGTCAAGTCAATACTTAAACACTAAACAACACAATAGCTAGGCATGCAGCTGCTTTATTAAATTAGAGCAGCTTTAATTTTGTCATAATATTTTTTCAAATGCAACTGTAGCTTCGAGCTCCACTCACTGAAGTTGGTCAAAATATTTTAATATGGTTAGCGGCTTTGCTTCCATTGTCTTCAGCTAGCTTTGCATGAGCCTTGGGGTGGACAAGAGTCTGTTAATTACGCAGTGCTTTTCCTGTATTTTTCACCCATATACAGCCTAAAATATTTGGAGGTTGATATTTTTTGGTAAACTCTTTCCCCAAAGTTCAGAATGTGAAAAGCTGTTATTTGGTGTTAATCCAAGGAACAATTGAGAACTTTTCCCCAAACTGCTTTAAATGACACCTCCACCAAAGCAATTTTTTTGTACAGCAAAACCTGATAACCTGAATGGAATTTGGAAAAAAGCCACGGGGATCATCAGGGAAGGTGGAAAGGCTTCCCAAGGCAGATTGTTATGGTTTAGAGGAGCAATAACTAAGGAAAGACATGATTATTCCATAAAGAGTGGGAGGAGATAAAGGCTGAAGAAGCAGAGCTTGTTGTAGGGAGACCAAGTCAAGGAAACAACACCCTTGGGTTATACCACTGGCTATTTTTTTGGCACAAAGACTTAAAGGTGAGGTGAAAATATTTATGTGGAATTTGAACAGTTTACTGGGATCCAGAGGCTTAGGACTTTACACAGATGGTGTAAAGCTCCATACCTTGCATAGCTCCATCAGAGCTATGCAAGGTGCTGCAGCGTTTGTCATCCTCTGTGACAAAGATATTATGGGGGAAAATTTTATTCAGAATGTGGTGGCTTGGTCTGTGGAAAGTGTAATCTCTTACCTCTGTGAATCCATTGTTTCCTCGAGATGGTCTCTGGACTCCACCATTTTATGGGGAAAAATCCCACTGCTGGTCACAAGAGAAAGGTCTGGAGTCAAGACCATGGATCTGTCTGTTATAAAATAGCAGCTGAGTTCTTCTGATTATTTCTTTTTTAGGCTCAGAATAAGAAATCAGTTTTTGATTTATGTGTTTATACCAAGCCCACACTTGCTGTTCAGTGGTGTTGAACTGCTGCAAGATGCAAAAAATCTTACAGTAATTGTAAGAAAATGCTGCAAGCCTGTGCTTTCTTTAAAAGCTATTTTTCTTCAGATTATAATTTTCTGCTTGACTTACTGAGAATCTGTAGTGAACAAGCTTTTTTTCCCTTTCTAACTTCTTTAAAAGCTTAACTGAAAAATCCATGAAACTAGCTAGTGCCCCAGTTTCAATTTCCTTGTTTTACCTTGACAATTACTGTAAATCTCTTCTAGTATTGTTCTGCATAAAAGATAAGTGCACATTAATAATGCAAGCTTAGAAAGTTCCTGGATGTTGTAAAGAATAGGAATCTATTAAGGAAACAATGGCATTGTTTTCCTTTCATATTTCTTCCCCTTTCAATACCATCTATCCCAACCCATAGGAGACTCAACTAAAAATTTTCACTCTCAATATACCTACAGCAGACATGGGAAAGACTGAAAAATATAACATTAAGGTCATTTTTTTAACAGAAATGAGCCAGTTTGCAAACTGTGGTTGAAAATGCAACTAGGAGTCTGTACCTGATGCCTAACCAGATAGAGTTATACACAGAATTCATGCTTTTCAGGTGGAATTTCAGTGAACTGTGAACCCATGGCACTATCATAGGGAGTTATATCAGACTGCCTACTTTCTCGTAATTGTTGAACTCATTTAAAATGAGAATTCCTGCTCATCATTGCTGTGGGAAGCTTATCTCCTCCTGAATAAGTTGGTAATAACAGCAAGCTACTGAAAGGAAACTACACACTCCTCTTTTCCTCATGGTTCAGCACAGCAGTTGGGGGTTTCCCTAATACCTACTTTCCCCCCAAGATTAAGATCCAGTGGTCATTACTATTTTAAGCTTCTATTTCAAAACTATTTCTCTTCCCAGCATATGGAAAGCATTGCAGACAAATGTTTGTTACAGTGGAGGGTTAAACCCCACAAGCAGTTGTGGACTTGCAGTATTTCCATTAATTCTGTCTGCTTGGTTGCTCAAGTACAAGTTTGGAAACCCATCCTTTGAGAGATTAATAGTTTCAAGGATCTGACCAAGTAAACTGATTTTTGGCAGCGACAGTGATAGGAGTTGTCCCTATAAATATTCAAGTAGAAGTTGAAAAATGTGTGAAATTAGTCACCAAAGAGAAAAACCCTGTTGAGGTCACATCTGCATCTTCCCCCCAAAGGTGGCTCTGGGACCAGCAGTGGCTTAAGCAGTTTGCCAGTTCTTACTCAGAACAATTCATGCAGGGCTAAATGTTACAGCTTCACCTAGTGCAGTAACACTCGGGGGATGAAGACGAATTAGGGATGCGTGTCTGGCCTTTCCATTTATTGGCTGTTCCTTCCAGGAGCCACAACTCAACCACAAAAGCTCTGCTTGTATCTGAAACTTGGCAAACGAATCCCCAATCCCACGGAAATTAGTTAATGTAAACTACTAAGAGCAGAATTATTTGGCAGCTTCTAACCCTCTGGCCATCTATTAAATATGCATAAACAAAACCTAAAGCACAGCAGTTCCAGATGTTTGTTTGTACTCAGCTGGGGAGGAGAAGGATTTGCTGTTTGAAAAGAAATTAGAGGAAATTTTTGTTTTTGGAAGTAGGAAGCGAGTTTACTGTAACTGTTCATTTTCACTCGAACGGAACTTATTAGTGTTTGAACATTTGTTTCTGCAGGATGGAGCTGCAGCAGCCCCAGTTTAAATGCAGTTTAGCTTGTGCTGGATCCAGGATGTGACTGGAGCAGCACAGAGCTGCTCCTGAAGCAGGGCTGACCTTGCTTGGCTCTGTGTGTCATGGAATCACAGAGCAGTTTGGGTGGGAAGGGACAATAAAGATCATCCAGTTCCACCCCTCTGCCGTGGGCAGGGGCATCTTCCACCAAACCAGGCTGCTCAAAGTCACATCCAACCTGGACACTGCCAGGGATGGGGAGAAGGTGATGGAGACCACAAACAAAGCTGGAGGGGAGCTTGTGAGGGATTAAACCACTGGTGTGTGCACTGGAATATATTTCTACCCAGGGAGCTGGTGAATATGAGGTTTTATAGAAAATGAGTGCTCAGGCTGCAGTTTAAAGCTTTGCATGACCTTTGAATATCTCAAACAACCCAATCTCTCTTTCTGCTTCTGCAAACCCCGTGATGCAGTGCAGCTTTTTTATTCTGCTTTTCCATGAACTAACCATTTCCGTGGATGGCCCTCATTAATTTGCAAAACTCTCTGCATAGGAGTCAAAGCCAACTGCTTTGCAATCAAATCCTTGCAAAGCAAATAATATTAAAGCAATTTTCAGCTGGACCCTGAGAACCAGAGTTTAGTCTGAGGACAGACTAAAAGCAATCCCTCTATTCCTCTATAGCTTTAATACAGGAAAATTGCGTTATATGAAGCTTTGTAATATATATATATATATTTTTATATGACTTCTGTTGCTGCAAACTGAAAGTTTAGAACTTTTTCAGAGGAAAGAATATCGTTTTTGCTTAGATGTTCATTTAATATCCCATTAAATGTCTTTTTTGAATTAGGGCAGAGGAGGAGGAGTTAAAGGGGTTTTTTTAGCAGTGAGAGACCAGGGGTTTGACTAGTGTTGAAACAATCAAAGCTTCTTTCTGTGATGTATCTATAGATCTTCGACTGAATTCCCTCTTCTGTAGGCCTGAAGCCAACTTCTTACAGGCCATAAATTACAAAATGTTTGTGTTATGGACTCTGCCTGGGTTCAAAATATTTATTCTGTAAAGCAGTGTATTACACCAGAAGAATTTAAGCTCTTCTTAAGCATTACACCACAAAAAGAACAGCTGACTAAAAAAAAAAGCAAATCAGTCACTACATATTAAAAAAGCTAAACTATTAGGAAGGAGAGAAAAAGGAGATCAAAAAGAAGAAAGGTACTTGTATGAAGACCCTGGGCCTCTTAATTTTTAAACCAGGCAAGGAACATGACTTCCAGAGCAGCAGAGGAGCTGCAGGGACAGAACCAAGGCTGGGTTGCCATCTAGTGGGGTCTGCTCACTGGGGACAGGCACAGGAGTTTCACATTTCAGGAGCATGCCTTGATTCTTTATTATACACTGCACAGTCCCAAATCAGCTTATTTTCACTTCAGCTCTCCTTTTAGCTGCCATCTGGCTTAAAGGCTGCGGGTTTCCTTGTGCAGGAGTAAAACTACATCACGTTTTGGCGGGATGCTTTAGGGCTGCTGTAGCGCTGGAGAAGGAAACCTCAAGTCACTGCAAAGTCTGGCTGGCAGGGGTTTCACAGCAACCACTAAAGCCTGCCATATAAGGGAGAGTTCACTGCTCTCATTAAAAGCAAGTGAATGCAGGTTTCAAATGAAATACAGTATTTATTCATTTGGAGTAATTTTCCACAGCATACCTTTAAAAAGACCCAGCAGGGCATGCTTGAGAGGGCTCTTGCTGGGGTGCAAGTAGTATTTGGGCTGGTTTATCCACCCTTCCCTTGGGCAGGCTCTCCAAAGACCAGGACAGAAACTTCTGGTTGCAGAGTATTCCAGAACACTGGAGAAAAGCTTTTTCTGAGGTCCCACCTGGCTGATATTCCTGCCCTGTCCTGGGCGCTGAAACACAAACGTGTGATAAGCAAACACCTTGGACAGCATTTGAACTTGCGGGTTTGGTAATGAAATGTTAATTATGTCACTAACTGTGACTCCACTAGGTGGCACAGAAGTACTTTTTCTGGGATAAATTTAAGCGTTGCCACTGCAAGGAAATTTCCTTGAGGAGATCCAGAAGGAGCTGCCTTTTCCATTCCTTTCGAGAGTCGTCTCAAAGCATGAATATTGCAAGCCTTTTTTATCAGATTTTCATAAAAAGCCCTCAAGGTGAAAGCCACTCAGTCAATCACTGGATTTGGGATTTTTATACCAGAGAGCTCTTAAAGACTACTGTGAGGCCCCTGCCCAAAGGGAAAAAAGCAAAAAATAAGCTGCCAGGATGAAGCATCAAACAAAAACAAGGGAGCAAAGTGTGGAGTCATCTCCCTTGACAGGGCAGGACAATGTGAATTTTCCTGGATGAACTCCACCAGGTGCCTGATCCCAGCAGTGTGAACCTTCCCTCAGCTTGCTGCAGGTTAATCTTGGCACATTCCCACGGCTTTTACTCCAGTCCTGACACTGCAATGAAATGCATCAGTGGTGGCTGAGCCAAAGAACAGGAATGCTTTTATGTAGCTGTATGGGCACACTGCTAAGATTGCTCTCATTTTTCCTATGCAGCTGCACCAAAAAAAAAATAAAATAAAAAAAGTCCCTCTGCACCGAAACAAATGTTTTTCATATTTTTTGAAAGTCTGGGGTGGGGTTTTTTTTCAAAATTTTTCATTGAAAATTACTAACCTCAAAAACCAGATTCGTGGGAGTGTTTCGTCTAAAATGGAAGAGCTTTCAGATTCTCTGCTCTGTGCAGAACAGGAATTTTGAGTTGGATGACAACAAACTTCAGCCAGCTCTTAATCAAGTGACAGGCCATTCTAGACTTTGGGGTAGAGTTTCCTATGACAGAGAAAGCACTCAATTAATTTTGTCATTTCCATCTGCTCTTGGATTTCCCTGTCTCAGAGTTGCCCATACCCAGATTTTCATGGTCTCTGCATCCCTGTCACTTTCCTGGGGCTCCAGCTTTTGCTAAATAGAGGTCACGGGTTTCCAGCTGCCAAATGCCACATGAGGTTGCTAACTAGTAATTATTTGTGTTGGTTCTCACACTTAGGCAAAGCTACTTGGCAGGTCCTGGTAACCCAATCCTCCACTTGGTTTATTGCTGGGAGACAGTGGAAGCTGCCCACAGCGACCCTTGCTGCAAATATGACATAAATTAAGTCCCACTGAAAGACTTGGACTGAAACCAGTGACTTTTTCTCCATTTGCACTTCTCTGCTCAAAAGGTATTTCAGCAAAAGAGTGAAAGTTATAAACTTAGATTGGGATGTCTGTCAGTCTCAGTGGTTGCCTATGGTCATTTTCAAATAATGTTATTATTTAAATTCCTGTGTTTGTGTATTGGATATTGAATGCTCCAAAAACTGGGATGTGGCCAGCTTCTGTCCAAAGAGTTAAGATGCTTGTTTCTTATAATGCTGCCTTCTCCCTATTAAAAAAAAAATACATATACATATATATTTCAGTAAAACTTTCGTGTTCAGCTTGCATCTCCAAGGATTTTACTGCTCTGTAAAGCAGACTCTGTGATGTTGCAGAGTAATATTGCATGAGTTATCACAGTTAAAGGAACTGGGCTGTGAGATGGGAAGAGCTAAACACCATAAAGTGAAGCACAGTTAGATGCTCAGACCCAAACTCTGGCTGCAACATGGTTTCTGTTGTGATTAAGGCACTTCTTGCAATTATGAAAGGAATGATTCCTCTGAGATAGCTCTGAAGATGCAGAGAAATGCTTAATTTCCCTAGTCTGGGTTTAGGTGCTCCTTTCCCCTTGCCAAAAGGATTGGTGTTTGCCCAGGAAACCCAGGACAGCTCTGGTGCCTCACTTTCACTGGGATCTGCAGCTGCCATCCCTTCCTGCCTGCCTGGAAGTGTTTTCCAGACTCAGTGCTGTATCCGTCAGTCACGTGCACATGATGCTCATGGACCAGGCTTGCCTTCTCCTCTCTTATGTTGTTATCTGCGAGGTAAGCAGCTATATATATCCGAGCACATTAAAACCAGTTCCAAGAAACACATGATTAACATTAGTGTTTTAACTAAGCAGCCACCTTCTGAAGTTTTATGGCACTCACGTGTCCTTGTTGCATGTGTTTGGGTATTTAGCAATACCTCTCTGTTATGTAATGCATCTTCTTTTGTAGGTGACATTTAAGAAATAACAAAATCATAAATATTAAAGTGACTTCAGACGGAAAAAATTTTCAGCTCATTTCTTTGGCTCGGTCTGTCCTGTCTCATGCTCTTCAAGCTTTATTGTATTTTATTGTTATGCTTGCCTTTTGCATCATATAGTTTCAGCTGTTTCAGAGGCTGCTTTTTCCCCAAATGAAAAACAGCAGCTGTCTGATGGCAAGCACAGTGGTACATACAAACTAAGGACGTTTCATCCAAATAATAGCATGTTTTTTGGCTAAACTCTTTTTGAAGCCATTGGAAAAAACAAAACATCCCGTTACACCTTGGGATACAAGGTGTAGCTGTGCCCTTATGCAGAGCAGGAGGAGTCCTGCTGTTGGCTTGGGAGGTGGATCTGGGTCAGATTCTCCTGTCTGTTTTTCCTGCTGGAGAAAAAGCTTTTCCCAAGTTCAGTGTAGAAGCAGTGCAACAGGACAAACCCTTGACCTTATCCATAGCCATCCCATGAATTTGGGAGTGTTCAGGTACATCCCACAGGTGACAGGTGAGAGGCTTTTGCCTCCCTGAGGGCATTTCTTGGTGGCAGATTTAAGGCAGACTGGGAGGTTGTTGACGGCAGGGCATCTAATTACAGGCTTTCCACTTTCCAGCCTAACCCGGTGTCACACATAAACCTGTCAAAATTCCTCACAGACAGAAAATATGATGGAAAGCCAAGCTGACCCCTGTGTAGGGTTTGTTGATAAATTTCTGCTTCCTTTTCTCTGCTTTTGCTTGGCTTTAATCACCTTCAAATATATGTTTGGCAGAAAATCGTGCACTGCTCTAAATACCAACAGAGAAAAGGGCATGTCAAGCAGGTTCCCAACATAAGGGAAACATTTCTTCTTGTTCTGGTGGTGCCAATAACTCCCTGTGTATTATAAGGCTAGAAAGCAGTTCTCAGCTCATGCCACGCTCTGATTCAAAACTGAGCGTCTCGGCTCCGAAAGACTGAAGGCTTCCTAGATTTAACTCCTTTGAAACAGCTTCATTTCTCCCTGGAGTCAGGTTGAGAGACTAATGTAACCAAGAGTTATTTAAGGAGGCAGGAGCAGGTAAGATCCCTCAGGTTTTGGAGACCTGCAGTGCAGGGTTGAGCCAGTGAGATGCCTGCCCAAGGACAGGAAACCATAAATAGGCTCCTGGGGGGAACTAACATTAGGAATTAGGTTAAAGCAGCAACAATTAGAGATGGAAACCTGAGAAAATACTGCAGTACAACAGTCCTAGACGGGGTGGGTGGACTTTTTTCCCCATATCTATAACAAGCACAGTCCAGCTGGGCAGGTACCCCAAGATGATGCTAAATACCAGTCCCCTTGCCTAGTTGCCATGGATACACTCCCCAAAAGACAACATGTGCTCCCCAAATCCAGCTACCACACATCCAGACTAGGGTTGCAAAACTGGGAAAGCAGAGGGGGATATTATTTTTCATGGAACTCTCTCACAGGCATATCTCAGTACTGATACCGGGGTTTTTCTGATGGTCTCACAAGAGCAGCATAGAACTGACTGATGTGTTTTCTCACAGAAGAGCAAAGCTTTATGTGTAAACTAGGAATTCATCATTCATTACAAAATTTGCTTCAGGACATGGGATACCATCTCCTCTGCGTAGGTGTGAGAATAGAGAGGGATCAGGAAGGAACTAGTGAAATGCAGGGGCTAAAAATAACCATATGGCTTTTCTCTCACCAGACTTTAAAGCTTTGATCTCTTTTTTGCCTTTGTTTCAGCAGAAGAGAGTTCCAGCATAGCTGTTGATATTTAGCTGTATGCCTTCCATGAGTCTTTCTAAATTTGTGTGTGTTAGCAGTAAATAAAAAGGATACAAATTTTAGCATCATGTGCCTTCTTGTGGTTTTCAATAGAGCAAATATTCCTCAATCTGGGAAATCTAATAAGAGAGTCTAAACACTTTCTTGCATCAATTACTCTGATACAACAGCTTCCCATTTGGTATTGTGCAATTGTGACACCTGATCTTGACTTAGAGCAGAAATGGGAATAATGAAAAAGGAAATATTCACATGGTCAAAGCATTAGAACCAAAATCAACCTCTGTGGGTCAATTCCTCATTTTGAGAGGACGTTGTACTTGGACACTCACCTCAATAACACAGAGTAAAGTAATTCTGATACTGTCAAAAGGAAAATAGCCTTTATCTAATGTCTCTGTGATTTGTTTTAATCCCAAGGAAGTTGTTTAAGCTGTTTTCTCCTAGCTTCATTAATTAGTCACATAGAGAACTTTTGAAGGAGAAGCAAATGTGCTAAGTTCATTAGCAACTTGAATTTATGGTGTGTGGCTATGGTATAATTGGAGAAATTATCTTCAGTTGAAACAATGTTGCATGGTCCCATATCAAGCAAATTAATATCTTAAAACAAAGTTTGTAAAACGTTGCTGTTTTCATCATGTTATGTATGTTATATCCTGAGTAGAAGCTATCATTTATTAAACTGAAATTCCCAGGCAGGTACACAGAATGGAGAAAGTAATTACTAAAAAAAAAATTGGCCAGTTGAGTTTCTATACATTACAAATGGCTAGAGCTTGGTGGCAACCACTTAATTTGTTTTGATGCCATTCTGCAGGTGCTGAGGGGTTTTTTTCTGGCAAAACGCAAACGCTTTGATGTTAAAAATGGTGTTAAGACATTCAGCTTTTACCCTCACCCCATTTTTGGTAATTTAATCATCCATTGAAGCAGATCATTTCACTGAAGGGCTCCAGCCTGCTCACAGCGCTTTGGAGATTTTTCTTTCTTAACACTTCGTTCTAATTTATTGGTTCAGCACTGTTTTTCATGTCTCTGTGGGTTTATAATCATAGTTCCCATTAACTCCAGCCCAGCAGGTGGTATTAAATCTACCTGTGTGATGTGTTTTAGCCATTGTGTAAGAAAACTCCCAGAATGGCGCAGTTCCCTCCCTCACTTGGAGCTACAAACCAACACACACAGCACCAAAATCTGCTCTAATCAGTGGCCTTATTTTGAGCACAGTGGGATTTAGTCAAGATTTAATTCTTAAAGGTGTCAAAATCTGCTCTGAAGCACAGTAGTAAGCTGCCTTCCTTTCAGAAACTGAGCATCAGAGAGGATGGAGATTCAATCCTTACCAGTGGCGCTGCTGGGCCTCCCCAGATCTGAGCTTTCAGACCAGGGCAGGAGATGACATTAACTCCTTAAATGCTTTTATTGAAGAAGAGGAAGCTCGAGGGATGGCCTATGCCACTGCTGCTCTACTGAGGAGGAGATCCAGGTCAGTCGTGCCCCTGCCCTAGTTACTACAGAGCTGGGAGTTCGCCCTCACGGGTGTTCTCAGGAGCCCAAGTTGACTTGTTTGGTCTAAGGTGGTTATCTTTGCTCAGTCCTTTTGTGGTCATGGCGAGGAGGCAGAATCAGTCCCCAGGTAGCTGAGGGTCCTCTCGGTGTTGTAGCGTCTCCCTTTTATCTGGATTTTGTGTTGGGTCGCGGCTTTTGGACCATTTTGCCAGCAACCGCATTTCCTCTTGGAGCGGAGCATCATGGGAGTCCTTGGGTTTTCCATGAGGTTGGCACCAGCAGTTTGACGGGCAGGCCGGGCAGTGGCAGGGAACAGGAAGTGGAGCACGCAGAGGGCAAGTGGAGGACAGCAGAGACTCAACAAGGGGCATACAGCATTAGGTACAAGAGACTGGGGTCTGGGGTACAAACATTGGAGGGAAGGTGAGGAGCATACAACATAAGGTACAAGAGACTGGGGTCTGGGGTACGAACATTCGAGGGAAGGTAAGGGGCATGCAAGTTGCTATGGATACCAGTGCACCCCACAGTGACAAGTGACACTAACCAAGCTTCCAACACTGAACGACTAGGAGTCCCTTGATTTTATCCACTTCAGTTCTGGGCCGACAGCACCCCGTGTCTGGGGTGGATTGTCTCTCCAAGGCGGTCCTCAGCAGCAGCGAGGAGCGGGCTGTGACCCCAGGTTCACACGGCTCGCCCTGGCCCTGCCCGCTGCCGCACCTCCCTGGTGATTTACGGCGCCCCATTTGCCGCTGTCACTGGGCCCTGATTTGTGACCACGCTGGAATGAGCCTCGGGGAGAGGGCGGGAAGAGGACACAGGGGTGCTTGGAAGGAAGGTGTCATACCTGCTCCCCCTGTCCAGGCGTCGTCTGCCGCTGGAGCGCTGAGATTTCTGCCTCGCCCGGGCACCTCGGAGGGAGGAAAACTGCAAACTGATGACGGCCTTGAAACAAGCACTTGAAAAGGTCTGGGGTTGTTGGGGGATTTTTAACTACCTGCAGGTAGAAAGCCTAAGGAAGGGGAGGGTACGAGGAAGGAGCAGTTTGTGCCTGGCAGAGCGGAGACTGAAATGTTAGGAGAAGGGAGTTCGTCATCATAGAAACAATGCAGGACCTTTCCTTTTGGACAAAATTGAAAATAAACTTGAAAACAATTTGTTTTCTTCTTCCTGGTTAACTTATTTGAAGTTTGCAGGGTTTGCATTTTGCTGGACCATGTGAGCATTGTTCTATCTGTTTTCTGAGGGGAGGTTCTGCTCATTTCGGCATGGAAAGCTCTTGGGATGCCCCAAGGATTCCCAGGCACTTCTTAGTTCCTCTAGGTGTGAGCCTTGCCATCATCCCTTGCAGCATCCCAAAACCCTTCAGGTGTCCATGTGTGGTAAATGTAATGGATAAATTCGTGTATCAAAGATTTGGTCTATTAAAAAGCTACTCCAGGGCATCTCTGAGATTCCAAGACCTGTGGTGCAAGCCGTGAAACCACAAAATTTGCAACAGAAATGACACGGCCGGACTGGAGATGGCCCATTCATCAGGGATGAGCCTCCACTTCACAGCTGCTCGACATCTGATATCAATCTTGATCAGGGATCCGGAGGATGATCAAATCAGCACCCCAAAGACAAGATCCAGGAAGACTATCAACATCTTTTCATACTTATGGGAACCCTTTCAAGACCTCGCTTGGAAATAAAAAGACACATGAATATTTGGACTTTCAATGGACTTAGCCTCAGGACAAATAAACCATATAAAAACCCTTACACCAGGACCCAGTGGTGTGTGGCTGAGGTTGGATGGTACCGTTGTTACTGTCACTCTGCCCACCCAGCATTGAATCGATGTTGCCCAATTTTATTGTGGCTTTATAAATTTTTTTAATTTTTTTTTAATTTTTAAAATAAATTCTGTTATTTTTAATTGGCTTCTTATCATTTATAACACGTGCCACACCCCCAGGAGGGTGTGGAGAATCCAGCTGTGCCAGTGGTGCCAACGGTGGGTAGCTCCACACGAGGGAACCCTGGGCGGATTAAATCAGTAGCTGCAGCAGGGTATGAGGTTCTGGCATTTAATAAAGCCCCACTGGAGCTGGGTACGTGGCTGTGCTTCATTAGTGAGGGACCAAAGGGACATGCTGAGTGATGTGCTATCTTTTTAATCATGTTAGTCCACATGAGACTTGGACAGAGCTATTTATTACCCATCCTGTTTTCATAACTGAGGTTTCCAGCTCAAGCTGAGAAACCAAGTTGCTCTCTTGGTTTCTCCTTTTTCCTTCCAACTTTGGCTTGAAGAAGCTGCTAATAACACCCAAAAATCAGTAATACCCCTCAAAAATTTACACCACGCTGGCAGTTTCTGTAAAACAGACAAAATTATTAGTTTTTTCCTGCAATCAACACTGGGAGGTTTGGAGCGTGTTAAAATGGATATCTTTGCTGTCTATCTTGCAGACCAAACAGCTACCGACATGCCAACATGCAATTTATTTTTTAATATTTGTTTTCCACATGAGGATATGATTTTCTTTGCCTACAAAAAAAATTTTGGAGGTCTTTTCCATACTCACTTCACAGTATGATTTCTGAGCTGAAACTCTGAGGAATGTCACCACAAACTTTTGAGAAAATTTGAAAATTATGGAAGTAAATGTCAGTGCTACTCCTGCCATTTTACAAGCTTTATAGCACGTGTGGCCAAGTAATACAAATAAGAAAACACACTTTAGTTTATCTACGGTTATTTGTGACTCAGGAAAGCTCTGGCAATTCCACGTGTGCAGGATTTGATGGGAAAACTGGCACAGTTGTGGCCACAGCAAACATCTCACTGTGCTTAGGTGAACAAAATCCCGCCTTACTGTAAGGCATTATCAGAGGTATGGTGTGTAAACAAGGCATCAAAGTCCACCCAGCATTCCCAGGCTGTGCAATAGGAAACGCCTGCTCTCTTCCATTTCAAATGAACTCCTCCAGACAAAAAAAGTTGTAATTATCCGGGCAGCTCTAGGGAGATGAGTGAGCAGCTACTTTAGAAACAGTGCGGGTGTTAAGCATACACAGTTCAGGTGTTGCCTTCTGGCAGTTTTTGTGTGTTCTTTAATATTAATCTTTGTAATTTAATAGGCATAAATAGAGATCATAATTACCTTAAACAAAAATGCTTTTAAAGTTTCATCTGGCACATTATTTTGTAGCTTTTTTTTTTTTTCCTCCCTTTAGACTGCAAACCATCCAGGCAGGATGGGAAATACAATACTTGGTTTCTTATATTGGGCAGCAGTAAGTTTCCCCGCTGAAGCAAAGGCCAAAACTTGGAGAACTCCCACAGAACTTGGTTATTTTGGTTATTTTAGGGCTATCCAGACTTCAGACTGTTTGGAAACCATTTCTGCCAGTCAGTAGCATCTGTGTTTTATGGAGTTATCCACTGGAATCTGGGGGAACTTAGGAGGTGTAGTGTGCCTTAAAGCCAGCTTGCTAGTTCATAAATAACCACCTGAGCAAATGGCAATGAGGGGAAACTTTTGCCTAAACCTGGAAGCAAAACACCTCTACTCCACCTGATGCTGACATGCCCAGGCTCCCTTTGGATAGACCAGCCCATCTTGAGGGTACTTTCCAAGACAATTTAAGACCCAGCCTTTCTCTTCAGGGAGTTAGGGTTTTCATGTAATCCTTTATTTTTTTTTTCCTCTGCTCCTAAAATCCTTTATTTTTTTTTTTCCTCTGCTGCTGCTGTTTATAATAGCTGAGGACTGGGGAGTGTGGAGGAAGATCTAGGAGGCATCATAAACAGAACAAAGCACCCAAAATGGGGCCAAGTCCTTTTCTTCCTTTCCTTTTCCTTTCCTGTTGACAGAGATGGCAACTCTTCAGAAGGAAAAACTTGCATCCAAATTGTCCCTTCTTTTTTGAAATTTTTGAAATTTTGAAATTTTTGCAATTTCCTTTTCACAGCTGGCCAAGGTTTGGGGTTTATTTTTCCTCTGTTGCACTCCATTTGTGAGGAGGAAAATGCATTGCAAAGCTTGAAAGCCCAGGGCAGGGTTGGTACTTCCCCCTCTCACCTTCCTGCATCTCTGAACCTTCCCTGTTCCTTAGATGTTTGGGGAATAGCTCAGGCCAAAAGGAAGAAAGGAGAAGCGTGGGTTTAATTTGGCTTATTGTTTATGGTAGATTGCCTAATTTTGGGTGAATGGCCATTTGTTATATTACCTGATGTGTATTTTGATACTGTAATTTGAATTAGGGGAGTCCTCCAGTGCCAAGATTAGCATCATAAAATGAAATAAAATAAATAAAAAAGGGTTAAAAAAACAATCAGCCAGTCCAATTAAAATTGTGGGTGTCTGGAGCCATGGAAAAATGTAGCGTAAACAGAGCTGCAAGATTTGCAGGGTGGAGCTGGCATTGGCAGCAAAGAGTGCAGGTATATACCTGTCTCCCTGATTTGGCCCAGACAACTGCCAGTGTGCTCTTTTTTGGGGATCAGAGAACAAAAGTGAGGCAAACACCGCTGAGCTGCAGGGAGAAGCCAATTCCGAGAGGGTAAGTACCTGTTCAAACAGTCCCCCCTTTCCTGGAACATCTCTCATCTAAAGGACTCCCAGCTCCCGTGCTTATCGGTTTATTGTTCCGCTCTCTGGCAATTAGCGATCCACTTCACCCCTCGCAAGCTCACATCACTGCTGAGCCAAACTGACAAGATAAACTCGGTGCTTAAAATTCCATTTCCAGTAATAGAAATGTACCCCATCCTGTCATTTTTTTAGGTTTTGTTTTTTTTTTTTTTTCAAGTTACACAGAACACCACTATATTAGATTAAGCCTGGAGGGCACGAATTTAAAGGGTGAAACCTGTTTCTGAACAGAATGACAGCCTCTAGTTTTCACACTATAGAATTTTCTTTTGACTTTGGCAGTCAGATTTCTTCTTTCTTTACAAGTTTTCTACCTTTTTTTTTTTTTGTCTGTTATTTTGTGTAATCAAGCCTAGAATTAGTAAATCCCTTAAACATGTATTGTGCTGTAAGTTTATACTGGGGTTCTCTTGAAATCAGTGGGTATTGGGGTTTTGTTCAAGTGCTTCATGAAATCAAAATCTTTGTCCTTCTGTTCTGTTTTGGTGGCATTTTTCACCTAGTTCAGTTCCTAGATTTCATGTCAGTGTGGTTATGCCAAGTTTGCTTGCTGGCAGTGGTTCCTTCTGGGATACTTTCAGAAAACAAAAGGAGAAAGGAAATGATTCTTGGACAAGAAGAAATTCCATCTTGCATTCAGATTCCTGGATGGCCACACTGGCTCAGCTGGACACAAAGCTGATTTATAACGTGGTGAAGCACACCAGGCTCTGAACTGTGAGAAAAGCAGCTGCTGTGAGATGTCCTTCCCGTCCTGTTGGGATGGCAGCAAGACAACTCTTTGCACAAAATTTGCTGTGTGCTGGTCCTTAACCAGCTTGCAGAGTGCAGTGGTGTGTTTTGGACCAAACAGGCCAAAATCAGCAAAGATCTGGGATCCTCTGTGCCTGGAGCACTGTTGGAGGCTTGTGGAGAGGACAAACTGAGGCTCGACCACTTCTTGATAAATGCGTGATCCAGCGGAACTTTGGATGTAGCTGAACAACAGAGCATCATCGAAGCTCAGCATTTGTCACTCCCTTTCCAAAATGCCTTCCTCATGCTCCCCTTTATCACTCTCCTCTGCATTGCCCTGCAAAAAAAATGAGTGCTTATAAAAGAAAGACATAATCCTCTTTCTTCTCATTTGAATTCTCTGTACGAACCAAGTCAGCAAACACACAACCCCTCCCAGAAAAAGTCTTTCATGTAGGTAACAGTGGGCTTTTTTTTTTTTTTTTTTTAAGAGGGCAGTCTGCCAGAGGGTGTCCAATATAAGCTTTTGTAGACAGCAGTTTTTCTACACAGAGCTGAGTTGACAGATTTCCTCCTGGGATAATCACAATCTTCATTCTTCTGGGACAAAATTGCTTCTGACAGTATAAAACCCAGGACATCTTTGATGTAAAATCTGACTCGAACACATGAATGGTGAGACTACAGAGCCATCCCATTCAAGAGAAAATGTTAGTAGTGGAGGCAAGATCAGAGGTGCCAGTTGAATTAATCAAACTAGTAAAACGTGAGGAAGTATCAGTCCATAAAGCTGCCCAATAAATCCAAGTGCACGGCATTGGAAGGGAAGTGCCTTTGGACACTAAGCTGGGTGTCAGTCTGGGGCCGGGCACCCTGTGTGTGTAGTCCTGCCCTGTTGGTTTACGCCTGCTGCACTGCATTAGATGTCCTGAACGTGCAATTTTTCCAAAAGCCTGAGTCTCCAGTGCTCATTGGCACAGCCAAATGTGCAGTGCTGGGCTCTTCTCCCTCCCTCTTCCTTTCTTCCCCTCGTTTAGGATGGGGAGCTGCTGTCTCAGGTTGTGGGGGTGAACCTGGCAGGGTTGGCTCTGTTCCCTCAGCCTAACCTGGGGATAACAAAGGGCTGGGCACCATGTGCCCCTAAAAATCAGCCAGTTTGAGTTTGTAAAAGTAATTACATTTTTTTCCAGGGAAGGACAGAGTATCAAGATGAGCAGCCAATTTTCTGCAGAGGTAAAGTTAACCATCATTGCCATGCTGTTTCCTTAGATTTTAAAAACCGCAGGAGGGGAGCTGTTTTTTCAAAGCTCAGGATGTTTTGGGATAAACAAAGGTGCAGTTAAACAAAATACTGATTGTGGCATGTAGCCCAGGAATATCAGTATCCTGGGAAGCCTGGCTTTGAGCATCGTTTGCTTACAAAGACGTGGAGATCAAATGGAGTATTGAAAACCAGAAAGGCAAAAGGAGATGTTTCTGTTCCTGGAGACTTTAAGCAAGCAGAAGGATGGAGCCGGTGAGAGGGCAGGGGATGCTGCATTTGCGGGACCCATGTGTCCAGGCGGGAAGAGGTGGGTCAGCAGGTGGCACCAGCGCCCCATCCATCCATCCATCCACCCATCCACGCATCCCTCTCCCGGCAGCACCGCTCCACGGCCCGCTGGGTTTGGAAAATACCCTGTTTGCTTTCCCTTTTAGCTCGTGTGTGGTGTCACCCAAATGCCAGACATTATCTGAGAACAAAACTCAAGCAATCGCTTCCAATTTGGGCTGTGTCCTTACAGCCGAAGTGAGGAACAGTAAGGTCTCTCCTTTCTGTGCCCCTTACAGCAAGAATGCAAGATCTATCAGCCTGCAAGCTTCTAAAAATAAATTTTAGATGATTTTTCATCTTGTTTTGTTGTCATATTCGTTTTTCCTAAGCATTCCTGCAAAAGCCCTCTAGAAAGGAAGTGGAGAAGACTGAGAGAGGACCTTAGCAATGTCTAACAGAATCTGAAGGGAGGTGCCAAGGGGATGGACCAGGCTCTGCTCCCTGCTGCAGGGCAAAGGACAAGAGGCAACGGGAAGAAACTGATGGACAGAAGTTCCACCTGAACACGAGAAAGAACTTTACCCAGCAGTGACCAAGTGCTGGAACAGATTGCCCAGAGAAGGTGTGGAGTCTCCTTCCCCAAAGATATTCAAAAGCCACCTGGACACAGTCCTAAGTAACATGCTCCAGGGGCTCTGCTTGGGCAGCGAGTTGGACTAGATGACCTCCCAACCACACCAATCTGTGAGATGGAGGAAAAGCCAGATAGGGCAAAGCCTGCAGAATTAGCACAGACTGACCAGACACATACAGATTTCCTTATTCCTGCCAATATTCCTGCAGCAGGTCTCAAAGTCCTGCTGATTTCCCTGAGAATCATCCACTCCTCGAGCTCACTCAGTGCCTTGCTGACCTCTTTGCCCTCCGGTTTTCTGCAGAGGCTCCCTGTTCTCCCCACTCAGCGAGCACAAAGCAGGCCCTGTCTCTGCGGTTGAGCCCAGCATCTGAGCACACAAGTAATTCCATCCCCATCCAGCAGAGCACTTAGCCACATGCTTACCTTTAATTATGTACTTAAACCAAAGACGTGTGAACTTGTGCTCCGGTCTCATGCTGGACAGCACAGAACTTAATGAGATGCTTAAAGTGAAATAAGTACTCGGTGATTTCCTGGATCAGGACCTACCTAAACAGAAGATTACCCTACCTGATATTTCAAATTAGATTATGTTTAATTTGGAAGTCAGGCACTTCCTTGAAGTCACATGGATTTGCCATAAACAGTTCTTGGAGGCAATGCCCCTGGGGTCTAACCCAGGCCCCTTTCATCAGGCTCCTGTCGATGTCAGTGGGTTTACATCGGCTCCTGGGTCCTTGCAGAGGACAGGGAGGGAAGGATGGAGGGATGGAGGGAAGGAGGACAGAGCTGGGATCACACCCTGTGAATTTACCCCTCTGGGTGGTACTAGTGGGAGCCCTGGATGAAGGCTCAGCAGCCTCTTCCCAGAGGACAAGACTGTGGGGTGGGAGCTGGGGTGCTGCAGACCGTGCACACCCCCATCTCCCCTCTTTCAGCCCCTTAGCCCAAATAAAGTCATGGAGCTCAGAAGGTGAATTAAAAGATGTCCATTTTGCTTGTGCAGACAAAGTGTGGGTCTGCTGTGTGATGCTTTTGCTGTTGGGATGAGGCAGGGCTGACTTACTGCCCACAAACTTAAAAACAGGATGGTGACTCCATCACCACACAGCTTTTGAAGAGCTTTTAGCTCTGTTTTCTTTAAAGAGGTGAAATGGATAAATCAACAAATAAACTTAATTATAGCAGGGTAATAAATTTGTACAGATTCACATGCCTCTGGATAGTAATATATCTTCTCACTTCTCTGGGGGGAAAAAAAGGAAAAAAAATGAGTTTGTTTTGGACATAAGTATCTGAATGGGATACTGAAACCATCTTAAAACACACTTCGCTGCAGCTAAGAGAGGAATTCACACATAATCCTGTGCCCAGATGTTAGGGTTTTCTTCTTCACACAAGACATCTATCATCAGAAAGGGGAAGCTGTCTCATTTAATTTGCATTCCAGGTTACTAAGGAATTTAGTTTGTTGCAGTAAGCCTGGGCAGTGTTTTGCTTAGCTACAGAAGCCAGAGGCAGATTGTATAATTTCCATTTCCTGATTATATGACAATCATAAGTGGAAGGGCAAAGCTTGGACTGTTTACCACTGGATGAGCAGTTCAAAGGGCTGTTTACAAAATTAGGGTTGTGAAGAGAGAGGGTTCCCTAAAACCAGCCTGCTCCTACCTCCTGTCCTGATATTATCCTGAAGGACCCCTCCATTTAAATCTCAGTTTGTCATGTAACAAGTTTGAGACTTTGTAGCTTTATTTTATTAACAAGAATATGTTTGTAGTGTGTTTTTAGATACAGCCGGTGCCTGATGCAATTTGGTTCTTATTTTCACCTTGCAGCTCTGATCCATTAGACTAGAGCAGAAGCTTTTCTCTGGGCCTAATCCCTGGAATGTCTCAGGAATAAACCTCCTGGGATCTCCCTTGTGACAAATCTGGTGTGCTCTCTGACATTTGTGACAGTGCCAGCTACGCAACACCCTTTTCCTTGCCTTTCCCCTGTGATCCATTCCTTCGTTTTCCTTTTTTGAGCTTTGGCACTCCTTTCCTCTATCCATTTCCAGGGATTTTGCAAAATCCAAACGGTGGCTGGCAGCACCCCTGGCTGAGGCATGGGGAGAGAGGAGGCTGAGCTGCATGGCCACGACCAAACAACCCCCAGCTCTGAAAATGCTTAATGCAGGGGGTGGATCCAAACGCTGTGGCTCAGGCCCACGTCCATAAAGAACGGGAGAGAGGAATTAAACACCCTACTCCTTCAGCCCACCAAGACACGGTGATATTTCGTAATCATACAAAGAGGCCAAGCTGCCTCTTGGCTGTTCTTTATCCCTGTGAGTAGCACAGAAGGACCAAGCTCGGATGGGATGAGCACATCCCAGGCTGTAAGGCAAGCGCACATGTCCCCCCCTGAGAGGAGCTCCTGGCAGCTGGAGGGCTGCATGCTGTTCACCATGGAGCTGCACCAGGAGAGAGCAGAGGGTCCTCCTGCTCCTCAGCAGAGCAAGGCAGTCCTGCTCTCCTCTGTGCTCCCTTTTTTTGCAGAGAAAATTGACTTTTGGGGTGCAGCAGAGGGGGCTGCTGGAGGTGGGTGTAATGGGGCACCCTCCCTTCCCCTCCCAGGTTTTCCATTGTGGCTTCTGTGCTGTGTATAGAAGAAGGTTCTGTTTCTTGTTCTTTTGCAATACTAGTAGCACTCGGTTTAAATTTAATTTTCTTCTTTTCAACAAGCTTTTTTTTTTTTTTGGCAGTGCCTTCTTTGCCCTTCAGCTGTTTTAAATGTTTATTTCTCATTTTGCACATGTTTGACAAAGGCAGCACTTACACAATTCCTCTCTGAATAATTCCCTTTCTCCCTAGAGCCAATGAAGTGAAGAGATTATAAAACGAGACACTGCACTCCTGTGTTAGGCACTGAGGTTGCCCATCTTGTTTCTCTGCTCTGGAAGGCAGTGCTGGGATGTGAGACCTTGAACCCCATGTGCTGTTCCTGCTCCTCCCAAAAAGTCTTCCTGGACACCATCATTTTTCCAGAGGTACAAACTCAGCTTTGGGATGGGGACAGTGGGGAAGAAACTGGAGCACAAGGACTGAACTGTCATTTTAAAATCCACCCTCACCTTTCTTCCTCTTCTCTAGGGCCTTGAGGTGTGATTAAAGAGTATGTGCCCCCCAAAAAATCCCCAAAAAAACAACCTGGGGCACATCCTCAGGCAGTCACACTTCCAGCACAATCAGGAGGGTGGGCATTAATGAGAATGATTTATCAGTGAGATAAATTGTCTGAGGACATCCTTGCTTTCAGACAGCACAAACTACTTTGCACATGAGCAAACTGAGAAAAGTGCCAGCCTTCCAGTTTGTTATCTCACCCAAGCAAGTCACCAGTGACTAAATGACCAAGTATTTTCTTAAAGTCCTGCATTATTGATGATTAATCTACTGATTACACAAAGTAAGTAGTCTGGATAAAAAATTAAAAAAAAAAAAAAAAAAAAAAAAAAAAAAAAAAAAACCACAACAACAACAAACCACCAAAACCTGCTGTACAGTAAAAGGGGTTTAGCAGTGAAAATCTGTGTCAGTTTTTAGGGTAAAATAATTTCAATATTTGTTCTATTCTTAACCCAAGATTTAAACTGATCTAGAAGGAGAAAATGGTAGAGTGATGCAATGGTTTGGAATAGATTTAATTCACTCAAATTCTTTGTGAATTTGGCAAAATTGTTCTGGTTTGGAATTTTAGCCAGAGCCAATAGCTCACACTTCAATAAACAACTACTTCCTGTCTGTAATTTGAGTTGGATGCATCCACCATTTCACTACTTTAATTTCTTTGGAGGGGAAAATCTCGTCACCAGCCATGAATACTTGAAAATTGCAGCTGCCTTGTTTGCCACATTACAAATAGGGGCTGAAATCCTGCGTTGGCAAAACTCTTCTGAATTTCACTAGGCCCAGGTTTTCCCTCACGGGATACTTTGGTTCTTCCACCATCTATCTGGCTAATTGCTATAATGAGATTTGCAAAGGGCAAGCTTGAAAGTCAGCTGGAAAGTCCAAAGTGAGCTATTGCCTCAAATTCACTTTCCATGAGCATTCTCACAGAGAAAGCTGGAGTGCTGAAACGTACAGGGAAAATGAACAAAACAGACCTGCAAACATCATTAAGTCCAAACTCAGTTTAGGGATCAAATTCCCCTGCAAAGAAGGATCTTTTTCTTTTAATATTATTTCAGCTCTGTGACTTTCATACCTCAAAACTGCTCATGAAAAAAAGAAAAATTAGAAACAGAAATAGGGAAACGTATGGGTGATATGACAGAGTTTGCTCCACACACTTGAGCAAGTAAGTTGTGAGCACTTCCCTCTCTAGATTTGCTGCTGGACAGAGATGCTTGAGCTCTCCTTATGGCTGTTCTCCTCCATGCCCTGCATCCATGGACACTGCACACCCTGCTTGGCTCCTGGTTCCTTGGGGGGATTCTGGTGCAGTGTCTGTAGCTGCATGGAATCCAGTAATCATGATTATTCAGGGTATCATCTGAATATATGATATATGAACATATGATATATGAATATTCCTGCAGATATTCAGGATAACATCTGCTTCTCTTGCTTCAAAGCACTTTGGCATTGGCTCGCTTCTGTTACTCCATTTTATCCCCAATTTTTTTTTCAACATTGGGCATTGGGATTCCTCCTTCAAAATCTGTGGAAATGTTATGAAAAAATAAATGTAGGTAAAATGTGGCTGGGCTTCTGGGGACAACCTTCAGATGCTGAAAATAAAGACGCCCTGGAATAACATGGTCAGGAGAGCAAGTAAAAAGTATTGCTACTGGGCCCCTGATAAATCAGCTGGACAAACCATGTGGTAGGAAACACTCTCATCCTGGCATGGCCTCAGGCTGTGAAAACATCTGATAGTCTGTATAGGCAAAATACTTCCTGATGGTGCAGTATTCACTTTTTTTTTTATACCCAGATTTTCCACATCCTCTTCAAAATGTAGAAGAATATTAATGCCTAATGCCCACTCAATTCCAGTAATTGAATTTTGGCCTATGTACAATTTAGGTAGACTTATGTTTTACAGTGCATCACAAATATCAGCTCAGACAATATTCGCAGTGAAAGGTGGAAAGTCTCTGTTTTGAAACCCTTCAGGTTTCTTCTTCACCCAGAACAAGTGATGAGCTAGACAGGGACTTGCACAGAAATGTTGTCCAAGAAGTCTATGCCACCAAAGAGTTTAATATGAAAATATTTTTTCATCTATGCATACCAATTTCTGCATTTCTGAAAGCAAACCATGCATTTGTGTAAGAATTTGATGCTGAAAAACAAGTTCTGTGTGAATTCAGCTTCCTTGGTCTTATTTGTCAGAAAATCTTACAGTCATGGAAGTGTAGGATTTGTGATACTTGTAATTTTCTCTTGGCAACTTTCTGCAGCTGTTTGTGGTAAACTGTCCTGAAACCATTGCTTCTTTTAAGTTTGATAAAGCTGGTGAGCAGCCTTGTTTTCTTTGCATTTCCACCAGCAGACCAGCTATGTTCTTCACTATTACATGGATTTTCCATCTGGCCTCAGAAGTTTTGGTAATGTTAGGTTATGGTTTTCATATTCCTCTTTTTTTTCTTTTTTTCTTTTTTTTTTTTTTCACAAGCCATTCTTCTGTGTAGGCATGGCAGGTGCAAGATGGTTATTCAATTGAAATTCTAGAAAATATATATATATATATTTTCTTAATTTTCAAGTTCTCCATCATTCTCTTTCCACTGCCTCACTGTAGCTCTGTAATTGATTTTCCTCTCAGGTCCATCTCTGCCTTGGACTTCCAGAAGTGACATTTGCTCCTGACACTCTTATGCACAGCTATCAACTTCATTAAATACAGCACCTCATGCTGTCTTATCTGGTTGTAAGTGCTGGAACAGCCCTGTGGTGTTTATTCAGGGGTGTAAGGAATTGTTTTTGCAATCATGGCTCGGCAAAGAGCAGGAAAGGTTGCCCAGATCAGAATAAGTCTGTCAGGCTCATTTTCTCCTTGCTTCTAATGCTGGATTTATTTTGTCAGCTTCTTGAGGAAGTGGAACATACAGATGTTTGATACTTGGCTGGAAGCAAACTCATTTACATTCCTGAGGTGAAAAGAATATCAAACAAAGTCTGCTTCACTTCTTACCTTCTGTTGACCAAACTGGAGTCCAACCTGGGAAGCACAGTACGCTGTGGTCCTGATAAAGCTGCCTGAGGCTTGATTTGAAGGTTATAAGGAAAGCCTGGATATTTAATTGGAATAAAATACCATGGCTCTCTGGCCCTAAATGGCTCTGATTTGGAATAGACTGCAGAGCTGAGCAGGAGTCACTGTGTTTACAGCAGGACACTGCTGGGAAGGCAGATGGGGCTTCTGGGGGTCTGCTGGGCCTCTGCAGAGTCCTGTGGGTTGGAGGTACAGCTGAGCTGCCATTCTGTGCATCCCAAATAAAGTACTCAAATAAATTTCCTCACTTATTTATAACTTGAGTCTTGTGTCAGGATGTGAAAGAGGAGCTGGTTCCCAGGCAGAAATGGTCCTGAGGGAGGTAGGAAAGGGAAAGAGATGCTCCTACAGGAGGGAGGTCTTGCTCAAGGTCAAGCTCCTTCAAAATGGTAGTGAAATGTTCAATCCCATTAATTACTGCTCACAGTTGTAAAATAAAATATTTCATTGTTTGCTTCCTACTCCAGGGCCAAGTTGTATGTTAAAATTGATAACAGTAAATCCTAACATTAGGAAAAATATCTTGTTTCATACATACTTCTCTTTAATGGCACGTGATTAGGAACCAAATAGAAAAAAAAATTGTCAGATTTCCTATCCCTTATCTGCAAAGGTCATCACTCAGTCCAAATGGCCAACATTTCCATATGGACTGCAGCTGCTAAATGCATAACTGAAATAGAGATACAGGGCATAAATAACCAGCAAGATTATTTTCTAAAATACAGACCATTAATATCTAAAATTGGTCGTGGGAGAAGCCCTGCAAAGAGAAAAGGGGGAAAAAAAACAGCACAGGAAGTTTCAAAAACAGATAGAACAGATTTAAGTAACAGGTTCTCCTAATATCTGTCAGCTAGCGATTTTCCAGATAGGTGATGCCTCGAGGGTTTCCATGAAGCAGAGAGAACTCCCTGCTGCTGTGCCTTCTACAGGATGGTGGAGAACACACCAGAAAATGGAGAACACTGAGAGTCTGAGGCTGCACCACTCTCCCAGAGCCTTGCTGGGAGAGCTCAGCAGCTCAAAACATGCCATAAAAAGTCCAATTGAGTAGGGGTGCGGAGGTTTTGTCAGGAATGTTTGATCATATCCTTTTGTGAAACCTAAATACTTTCCAGATTCAGAGACTCCTGCCCTTGGAAGAGGACAACTAAGTAAAGTCAGCATTTTTAACCAGTAACTCTTCTTAGCATTAGCCATGCAAACACAACTCCAATTGGAATTGGAAGAATGAATGGAGATGCATTGATTTTATCAATATTTTATTCAAATCTCTTTTCAGTTAGACAGGCCACCTCTTGCACATTTTACCATTGCAAACTTACTGCTGAGTGGTGCAAAATATTTTGATTTAAAGCTCTGGCATGATTCTTCTAAGGCTATACTATCACAGATATATTATACCTTTCCAGCAGAACTTCTACATAACTTATAAAGCAATAAACGAGATTTTCTCTCTCTGAGCTGATGAATGGAAAAATTCATCCTTTCTTCTGTCCTTTTTAAAAATTAAATACCTAAGATTAACTTCATCCTTTCCCAACAGTAAGCATGGTTGGCTTTTTCAGAAAAGTTGTTATTTAATGTTTTAGCTGCCATTTTTGCCTGTCTATGAAAGGTGAAAGACTGATTCTACTCCCTATGCTGTCACTGATGCTTGAACTGTAACCCTTGCATGAAGCACTTGGGATCTGCAAAGAGCAAAAGCATTTATTTAGAAGGAAATGGAAAATGTAGTATTTCTTAGTATGACAAGATGGGTTTCAAATGACAAATGACTTCAGACAAGAGTGGCTCTGCTGTAGAAGAGAATATATTTACTGTAGTGAGATAGAGTTGCATTTCCACGGTCAGTATTTTGCCTTATGCTCTGTACAGAACTTGAAGGAATCTTTGGTGCACACATTGTAATTTAAAATTTGGAAGAAGCACAGTGAGGAAGAAGCATGTTTCTGCTGCCTAGCATGAAGGGTTTGCATGTCTGTGAAGCTCTTTTAGCAATACAAAGTGTTTGAGGTGAGTGTCAGGTTTGGTTTAGGCCCTTCAAGCTTCAGTTAAGGAACTCCCCACTCTTTGTTTTAGGTCTGCCTAGCCTTATTAATTTAATAATTTGGTGACTTGCTTGGAAACAAAATCAATACTTTTAAGAAATGAAATGACACACATGATTGACAAGTGCCAAAAAGTAGATTTCTCTCTGCTTTAAGGGCATACATCTCTGTTGGAAGAAGGGATGTGTTCATCTTGGCTTTACGATGTCTTCTCCTGAGCACATTTTGATCCATAAGGAATAAACATTACTTCCTAATTGGCAGATCCATGTCATAGCTATTTTTAAGAAATTCCCTCTCCAGTCTAGCTAAATAAGAAGGTCAGCTGGGCAGATGGAAAGCTGTGGGAGCCACAGATGAGAGGCCAAAAGATGCTTACCCTTGCTGGATGTACGAGCATCACATGGACAAACCTGAGGAACCTTCACCACTGGCAGACACAGCTCTGTTTTGCTCCCAGAGAAGAAAGACTGAAGAGGGTGTAACAAGTGGAATCCCACCACATTCTGAGCAAGGCCTTTCTTCCCTGATGAGTGATTAAGAGAACATGCAAAAAATATATTTTCCTTGCTGAGATTAAGGGATCAGACTTCCCTGCACAGGCCATCAGCCCGAGTCCATCTCGCAACATCACAAACCCAGTCATGTCTACCCAATTCTTGGTGCCATCCACCCCCCCAGCAGTGAAACCCCTCAGGTTTTAGGCTGGCTTTGGCTGCAGAATAGTGGCAGACTTTTCCCTGAGAGATCTCTCCCTGTTCCTCCCAGGCATTGTCAGTCCTGGTGCAATGATGGATCACAAAATCTCCTCCAGGGCTCCAAGAGAGATTGTCCTCAAGAGAACTTATTGTCAGCTGAATCCAGGCACTGTGCACCACCTCCAGCTCCAGCAAGGACCAGGGGGCACGTGTGACATTTACAAATGTGTATATGCACACATGCATGCATATAAACATGTTAGTTGTGGTTATTTAGCTGCTAATGGAGTGATTAGCAAAGGACAATGCATTAAATTAATCCCTTGTGGAGCACATTGTTTTACACGGAGTTCCACCAGCAATAATTAGGGCCCTTATTCCTACCTCCCTGCTTCTTCCATATCTGACTAGGGAAAGAAAAGAAGTCCCCAGCCCCATTAAGCCTCCCAGCTGGGAAAAGAGTGAATTTTTGAGGCCATCCCTTTCTTCAGCTTAGCTGTCTCCTCAATAATTATTATAAACATATTAGTTACAGTAGTTTGTTCTGGAAGGTAAACAGAAATAAAACATTATGAAAAGTGATACAGTAGCAGAGACCACAACTATGCCCAACTCTGTCTGTGGATTCCCATAAATGTCAATATTTTCATTAGATGACTGGTGCTCCTACTGAAGTGGCCAGCGCTGTTCCAGTAATTCATTATTTTCTTTCCATTCCTTTGAATATGAGCTCCCTCCTGCTGTTTAAGCATTCAGTCCTATATGGTGGAGTGCTCACAGCATCTGGAACATCCTCACAATCGAGATCAGAAAAGCAGTGAAATATTTCCCCCCCGATCACAAGAAGCTAGGAAAAGGCTAGGAAAGGATTTCCAGAGTTTGTTTGTGCCACCTGGAAAACAGCCTTTTCACTAAATCTGCTTGATAGTGACAGCTTAAGTTCATCAAGATCTCACACATCCATCCCATCTGGCAGGCAGTAGGGTTGCCCATGTTGTGGGCATCCCAAATCCAGCGAGGCTGGATGTGTCTGGCTGCAGGGAGAGCCCCAGGCACGGCTCAGTGGGGGAAGCTGCTTCTGGAGTCCCAGAAGTGCTGCCTTCAGTTCCTCCAGGAACTGTTTTGTGTATTGCCAAAACTTGTGGAACTCTGGAATTCCCATCGAACTTTTCCTGGGTGGCTCCCCAGCTTCAGCTGCTGAAGCAGGAATTGTTCATGCACTTTCTTACATGAAAGAAATCATTTCACATCCATCTATCTATGGACTTGCTATCTAAGGGTTACAAGGCAGAAGCTTTCCTAAGAATGTTAAGAGCTTAAAAATACATTCCAATGGCTAAGAAGATTTCACTTTGAAAAAATGAATTTTCTTTCCTTTTGAGCTGTAATCAGTTATAAACTCAGGACTTTATAACTACCACTTCAGTACAGTGTTAATAATTCTAGGAACTTGTAGACCCCCCCAAAAAAGCATAATAGCCCAACTAAAATGTCCTTGGGATGGGATAAAAGTTTAGGAACAATCTGTTCATTTATACAGGAACTGAAAGTCATTACTGCAATGATACAGGAGCGGAGCAAATAGCAGAGAAACGTTTTATTAATTAGGACCAGTGTCATATGTGCAAGTCATATCCTATCTTGGCTTGTCAGGATAATCTTGTCAGGCTGGGTGGATAATCAGGTGGGTCATGGAAGAGTCTGACAGATCCTGTCCAGCATTCCCAAATTTTGGCTGGAGCAAGCAGAGCTGTCACATCCATCCTCATGCTCTCTGCTGCATCCTTGGAGCATTTTTGCTGGAGTCCTTCAGCCAGCCATTCCCCTGGCTACCCTGGGCCGTCTCTGACAGGGCAGATGTGAGCCTTCGTCCTTGCCCCGTGTCCCAAATGCTCCCTTTTCTTTTGCTAGGGGTACAAAGTTACTGAGCTCCTCCACAGCTCCTGACATTCATTACAAATCCATTCCACCTCATATATTCACTCTGATTTGTTTCCAAAGCTTTAAACCTCTAGGGAGCATCCAGGTTTCGTATCCATATGTTCAGATGGAAATAACATTTGAGTTGAAGATTCATAGTTTGGTCTATGCATTGCTGATTTGGCCTTTAAGATGTAGGTTTTCAACAACTGAATCTTGTTTAAACTGGTAAGTGCAGCTGCTGCCCTGCCAATTTGTGACCTTATTTCCTTCTGGATGTCCCCACTGGCTTGCATGTTGCTGCCAAGGCATGTAAACTGACCTATAGGTATTCCCTTGCCCTCTAAAGTAATTCTTCAGCTGGGAGTTGCTGGGGCTTTCATTAGACTGACTTTAGAAAACTGATTATGAATCACATCTGCTTGTGATTAAAAACAATTTGTTGTGATTACAGGGGGGGAAATGTTATTTTTTTGTGCCGTGTAGCTGCTGCCTGGTTGCAGCTGGTTTTGAAGGTTTCTATCTGCTGGACACCTCTGTGTGCTCCCAGCTCTCCTCTGTTTCCAGCATCATGGGATAGCACCCAGAGTTTGCATATCAGGCTGAATTTGTCACTTCTGAGTGTCCAGTACAAATGTTTTTGTGTCTTTTGTCTAGAAAATAGCCTTTAACCCACATCAGTGGGAAAAATACCAGCTTCTAGGCATGACCCTACCTGTGATAGGAGAGGCACAAACAAAACCAAAAAAGACCATATTTTCCAGACACTAAATATTCTATTCACAAGCTCTTTAGTTTTTCTCAGTTGCTTTTCTGTCATTGATACAAAAGTGAGGTTTGTTGAGTTTTAAATAAATATTTCACTATAAAGGCTCTGGAAAGGGATTTACTTGGCCTGAAGTGAAGGTCCTTTCTGACCTTTCCCATATGCTCAGCTTGTGCAATAGAGTTTGTTTCCTGGGCAGACTTTTGATTCAAAAAGTGTTTCTAAAACACCATGAACTGACATAGTGCTGCAGCTGGAAGTGCAAGGGTTGCATGTAGGAGGGGATTATGCACCAAAAAGTCATGTGTGTGTTTCTTTTATTTTCAGGTCGTCTTCTTGTCTATTTGCACAAAGAGGTGAGTAAGAGCCCCAGGTTCATTATTCTTCCATTCTCACCAGCCTTGTTTCATATATTTTGTTTCCCATTACTCATTCCCTTCACTGAATACGTAAAATATTTTCCTTACTTGTCATCTTAACACAAACTTTCCCAGGAGCTTTTATCGCTTTTCTTGCTCTTTTCTAGCAATTTGCAGTTGCTGTGGAACTGAGATAAGACAATAAAAATCAGCCCATCTATTTAGAATACTTTTGCCTAGAAGCATAGATGTACGTATAGATGTATATATCGCAGAACGAGATATAAAAGTTATATATCCTATATGATTTTGTCAGCTTGCACAACTCATTTTACATAAGCTGTGCAGTGCTTTGAAAACAGCCATCATCTGATGTCCCTGAGTGCCCAAAAAGCAGTCAGTGACTACTCCAGCTTCACATCACGAGCGCCTCAGCCAGAACTAACTCATTAATAGTGATTTTAACCACGGTCTGTGCATCTGAGTTGAAGCTATGCTTTGCACACTTGCTTTATTTTGCACTAGTTCACGTTAGGCTTTTAATGCTGCGGTGGCGCTTGCTCTGAGCCAACACCGCCGTATTGAAGACGAGTAAATGGTGAGTTTTCTCAGTTCCTGGGGGATAAAAGGTGCAGTGGGAATTGCAGGTGCTGCTGGGCGCCCTGGGGTGCCCCTGGGGCTGCCCATGGAGCTGGGGGCTCTGCGGAGGGCTCCTGCCCTGCAGGGCTCCTCGGCGGCGGTGACTCACTAAAACACGAGCGTGTGTTACGCCGTTGCCACGGGAACGAGATAATTGAAGTAATTGTTTTTGCAAATGCTCCGGTTGGTATTCAGCGCGTACGGCTGCCTGTCACTGGGCGAGCAGAGCTCTGTGGGCTGCTCTTCTGGGAACCAAGAATGCCTTTTCAGGACGGGCAGAGTATATTCCTGCAAGGGGTTTTGGTTTGGAATTATTTTTTTTTTCCCCCATCTCACAGGACGCAATGCTTTTTTTCCGAGCCGGTTTTTTTGCCCCTCTGAGACTCGTTGCAGATGCAGCAGCTGCAGATCTGGTTCTCTCCTTACATTTGAATAAACATTCCTGTCCTGACTGGCAAAAGGCCTGTCTCTGGTTTCCTCGGTACCTGCATAGGCAGGGCTGCTAATGCTGCTGCCGAGCAGATGCTGATGCTATCAGCAAACCTGTTCCGAGAGAAAACGCGCTCAAAACCCCTCCTCCATCGATAAGAGCAAGTCTGCGGATGCTTCCAAAATCTCCAGATTGGCTGTCGGTAGCCGGGGTCGCTTGGGCAAACAGCTGGATCTCATCTCCGGGCACGTTTCTGCTCGTGTAGGGTTGGCAAAGTTTGCTCTTCTGCACCGGGGGGAAAAGCAGCAGCTCCAGCCAGAGCGGTGGGCTCGGCGTGGGACATCCCTGTGCACATCCCTGTGCACATCCCTGTGCACATCCCTGTGCACATCCCTGTGCATATCCCTGCCCTGCACATCCCTGTGCACATCCCCGTGCACATCCCTGCCCTGCACATCCCTGTGCACATCCTTGCCCTGCACATCCCTGTGCACATCCCTGCCCTGCACACATCCCTGTGCACATCCCTGTGCATATCCCTGCCCTGCACACATTCCTGTGCACATCCCTGTGCACATCCCTGCCCTGCACATCCCTGTGCACATCCCTGCCCTGCACATCTCTGTGCACATCCCCGTGCACATCCCTGCCCTGCACACATCCCTGTGCACATCCCTGCCCTGCACATCCCAGTCTTTCCAGAGCACCACTGTCCCTGCAGATAGCACGGGAAGGCTTCTGCTTTCAGTATAATTTCATGGATCTGTGCTTGGTATTTTGCTGGAAGTAGCAGCATTCATTTCACTTATGACCCGAGGCAAATTTAAATGTAGGCTTCCAGAAGTGTTAAAACAGTATAGACAGAGTTTAATGGGCCAGACTCCAAGCTCTATAAATTTAACTATTCCCATACACCCAGTGTAACTTACAAGTTGATTAAAACATGTGTGAATTGATTCCTGTAGACTGACACTTCACGGGTGGCTTTAGACTGAGAAATTATCTGGTTTTGCTTTATGAAGTGCCCTGTATCTCATACATATGGCTTGGAAGCTGTTTGAGAAAACCTCTGAAGCTCTTGGGCTGCTGGACCGTCTGGGCTGACAGCTTGGCTGGGAGACAACAGACAGATTATTATATTGCTTTTATCGCCTGAAGGTTGCAGAAAACACAAACAATATGGTCATGGAGAGACAGCAAGAACAACTCATCCCTGCTGCTTTGAATGGAGAGTAGCCTCAGCCTCAGACCCAGATGAGTGTAGTCATTTCAGTAGGTTAGATGCTCCAGAATGAGGCATCCATCCTCTAACTCCAGGATGGAGTATTTGGAGACACTACAATGGTTCCTCAGCAGTGGTGGTATGCACATACTGATCACCCCAAAGAGAAACAAACCCTTCTGCCCCACATCAAACCCGCTCCTTCACCTCCAGAGGGAGAACCCAGGCTTCAGGGGAGACTTGTGCCCATACAAATCCTCTAAGGATATGCCTACGCACATCTGCTGAGACAGGACTGTGACCTCCTGAGAAGCTCTTGTGTCACTGTCTTCCGCCCAAGAGGAGGATTATAGCACTCCTGGCAAGACATCACGGAGCCAATCTTGACTGGGTTTGGGCCACCATTAGCAAAGCTTCATAAACTGAACCCGTGCTAGTAAAGATGTCAGTCAGAGCTACCACCTTCTCCCAGTTACCACTTCCCTCCTTCCTGCTCTGTTTAATAGCAGTTTCTAATGTTACAAGCAAGGATAGCTGATACACTCCTAGATAAAATGCCTATAAACTTGGTTTTGATACCAGGAGAATAAGGAAGGGTGTCCACTTTAAGAAGAAGTTTGTGCCTTTGATTATCCTTGCAGGAACACTATTTCCACCCCTCTCCTTGCAAATGCCCTGCTGAGAGACAACCTGATTTAGGTGCTGTGCCTCTAGCAGTGCCCAGGGGGTTGTTTCCAAGAGAAAGCAGCCAATGCTGCCCTGACTCTGTGGGGTTATAAGGTTTAGGATTAAACCCTGCCTGAAGCTGATGATTTGGGATTTTATTAGAGAAATCCTATTTATCTGGCTTTGTCACCCTGGCTGATCCAGATATCCATCTGGCCAATGGATAAACCAACTCTGCTGGGTATTTTTTTAATCTTTGCTTGTGTTCTGCTATTTGTAAGGTAAGGAATGAGAAAGACTGATGAAATGCAAATGCTGTGATGAAAGAATGGGTTTGCAACATGGCATGATGATGTTGTCCACAAAATTAAGCCGATGCAGTAAAATCAGTTTTGGAAAGGGAGTTGTAGTGATCTTTGGGATTCTATTTCCCTAAGAAGGAATACGAGGAGTGTGCCGGGGGGTTTATGTCTGCTCTGTGAAATTTCAAACAAGTGCATTCCTGGGATTTAGCTGGGAAACGAGAGGAGTGTGTGTTTGCCATTTGTAAATCATATTACTTAAATTCCCCATTAACACGTATAACTCACTATCTCTCTGGATAATCCAGCATGCTGGACTACTTCCAGATAACCTAAACCAGAAGGGCTGGACATTGCTTCAATTAATGAGACACTTGAAGTGGAAGTTTAATTCCACATCTTTTCTGTATTGTAGGGGGTCTAGGTCTTAAAATGTGTCCTTCCAGTCTTGATTCTGGAAGATGGTGAAGTCAATGCCCAGCCCCAGTCCCAGAAGGAGTTCACAGCCTGTCAACAACTGTTGTATCAAACATCAGTTTGGGAAATATCATGGATGAAATGTGCATGCTTTGTGGGAGAAAAAGGACGTCATGTCACCCCTCATTTTGAAGGCTGAGTCTCTGGTATCTATCCACTTATATCTTCCACCTCCACCACTTTGCTGTTTGTCTTTACAGAAATTCTACTCTTTTTATTCCGTCTCAATAACCTCTGGAGATTACATGTTAATTTTATGAATTCTACACAAGAGGCACAAAGGCAGCTACAAGCCAACCTCCACCCTTAAAGTGACCCAGAAAGCAAATCTCTATTGAAGTGATTTGAAACCAAAGGTTGGGTTTGATTATTCTCCTTTTTTACCCCCCAGGACCTAATGGAAAAAATGTTCAAGCTCTCTTCAGGGCTGTACGGTTTTATGTTAGTCTATTAATCTTTGTTATCTAAATTAATGGAATTTTTGTATTACATAGATGTTTATGTATTATAATCTTTGCCAGTGCTGGAGGTAATGGGTGTTGCCACTACAATATTTTGCATTCTTTGATATTTACGTTATTTCTTAACAAATTGGCCAAAATTCCAAACAAGTGCATAGTCACACTGCAAACCCAGCTGTGGACTTTCTACCTCCTCAGCCAGGTGAAAAAGCAAAAAGGTGAGTGTGAGCAGGATCAGTTTTCCTGCACACACTGAGATCAGGGATTCTTCCTGTTCCATCCAGCTTGCTGCTCCTGCTTGCACAGTTGATAAAAACTGGAGAACACAATACTGGTGCATGTGTCCAGACCAGTGCATTAGGCTTCACTTCTGAGGTAACGTGGAGAAAATTAGAGAAAAACATCCTTTTTTCTCTAATTCTTGCCCAAATGGAAATTTTGTAGTTTCTGCAGTGCCCTGCCTCAAGGCAAGGGTTTCTTTGGGCAAAATGCAATGGAACCTCAGACAATTTTTTTCCTTTTCATGGAAAAGGATTTTGCTTCGAATGAACCCTCAAAGCATCACAGATCCTTATTTTTGCTTAGTACACTTCAGCCTGAGGAATATAACAGAGCTCTGTGTGTCTAAAGAACAAGATTTCTCCTAGACTGCCCTCCTGAAAGGATATAGGTTTCCCACTATTTAATTCATAGTGCATTTAAGCCACTTTTCTTCTTGTCCCAGCTGGAAGCAGAAACTGCCAGAGGTCCATGAAAATGAAAAACGGCGAGTGAAATATACTGTAAATCCAAACTTTCAAACCCCAATAAGGCTTAATTATGATTTCATCCAAAGTGGCTCACGTAATTACTTCTCCCAGGTTTTAATGCTGTAAACCTGTCTGCTGCAGCTCCCATTGGCCGTGCCAGGAACTGACCTCCAGATTTATCACTTGAGCAGGAAAACACACAAAGATCCTTTAAAACTTGCCAGTTGCTGGAAGCTTAATATCGCTGTCTTATATTAGGAGCACTCTCGAAAGTAAGTAGGAGGAAGTTCAAGGAGCACAGAAGAAAGTCTATCTATTTATCTAAGGCAGAACTGGCAAATTTTTAGGGTTGTCTCCTCCAGGTGCTGTCAAATAGCACCCTACATAATTTGGACCAGGAATGATATGTCATTAAAGAAAGTAAAGGGCCTGTCAGAGAGAATTTCCTCTTTTTGTCATGTTGTCACTTTGCCCCCAGCGTGATCCGTGTCATCAGCAATAATTCCTGCACCCCACAGCAGGTCTGGTTTTCCCTTTAATCCAGTGGTTAGATGGACTGGCCAAGCTACACAGGGCTGTGAGTTCCATTGGCCACGGGGCTGACACATTTCAGCGATTGATTTCAAAAGTACACATGCAACGAAATTCACGAGGTGATGGTCCAAGAGGAATGCTTTTGTCATAGTCCTCTAGCCCAGCATCGTTCATTTTCAGTTCCATTAATAAATTAACATCCTTCATTTGTAGGAACTAGAAGTCTGGTTACTTTCCAGGCCTTATATTCTCTTCATCTGGATCGTTAAGTGGTGCCAACAGCCCGTCTAGAGGTGCATTTCCTTGGTCAGTCATTTGCACAAACAAATTAATCCCTATCCCAAAGACTTATTTTTCTCAAATCTGTGTTTCTCACGACTAAGCTCTTCATCATTCATGATTCTATTTATCGTGCTGCTTGGAAAAGCACCTGTCCCTTCAAAAACTGCAGGGATCCATGTGTATGTGATAACATTTGAATGCGGCTAAAACAAGAAGGAAAAATAAAAGAAGGCAATCACTCTGGAAGTCCAAGATTCCCCCTTGCACACCACAATATAAACTTAAAACTCAGTGACTACCAAAGGGTTTTATGTTACCTCTTGCGCTGCAGAGCTCATTGATGTGCAAATATGTATCACAGAACGGTTTGGACTGGAAGTGATAATATCAGGGGTGCAAATCC
Organism: Sylvia atricapilla; assembly: GCF_009819655.1. Taxonomy (NCBI): domain Eukaryota; kingdom Metazoa; phylum Chordata; class Aves; order Passeriformes; family Sylviidae; genus Sylvia; species Sylvia atricapilla. The sequence goes on from NC_089143.1 coordinate 67,679,790, forward strand.
CTAAAGCCAGCCCCAAAGCTCCAAGCACGAAGCTCTTTTTCGCCCAGTTGCCGCGATCCCAACAAACCGCATCCTTCCCGAGACAAGGCAGCTTCCCCAAAAAAACCCCAACCATCATCATCAATGTTATGAGGGAGGCTAAGAATTAATTCATGCTTGTAATAATATTTTATATAAAGTGCTGAAAGTTGAATATAGTAAATATACTAAGCACCCACCCGCCTTTGTAAAACTCAGATTGCAAAACCTAAACTCAGGGAGAGACTTCATTCGCACTTGAAGGCACAGGGCGAAGTAACATCTTTTTGGAGCGAGACAAGGAGCGGTCATCACTCCCTGACTAGTCACTGGTGTCACCTGGACAACATCATCGGACTGGGAGGGAAGAACAAAAGGACTTCCAGTAAGCCCAGGAAGAACTATTGAATGCAAGCCGATAAGAATAGATGACACCATACCGGACGGCTGAGGAGATTTACATCGCTGGGTCTAGCCTGAGGGCACAAAAACTGTATAAAAATCCAGGCTCCAGCCGCAATTTCTCGTGAACCAGGGGAGGACTGTTTGCCAGATAGACCGCTGGTCCGACCTTGTTCACCGGTGCCGACTCCCGGGCTCGGCATCTCTCTTTTGTTTTTATTGTTATTTTGGTGGTGGACTTTTTATTTCTTTGTAACCAAATTGACTTTAATAAATTTCTCCATATAAAACAATTCGGCTATTTCGCTTATAACAATCTACACGACTTCCTGCGCTAACTCCTCTATAAACAGCCACCCTATTTATGCTTCCCAGCGATCTTTCCTGTTAGGTGCAGAATTGCTAATTGCTGGCTTACAGCTCCTTCCTCCCTGCAGCACTCAGACCAGTGGAGCCTGGCTGTGCTCCAGGTTTTTGGCTGCAGAGGAGACGAGCATTTCCAGCCCTCTGGTTTGATTTTTTTCCCCTCCAGAGACACAGGTCTGTGTTTGCACAGCCTGCTGGTTGATGCTGGTGCAAGGGTGGGAGTTCAGGATATGACCTGGCCCCTCGCCTCCTGGTTTCTGTTTATCCCAGAGCAGAAGGGAGGGTTCCTATGGAGCAGCCCTTAATTTGGGGAAATAATGTGTGGTTTCCACTTGGAAACTCTTAATTAGATAGTGTGTGTAGGCTTGGAAATGAGTCTGTGTTTATCTGAATGCAAATTTTGTTTTCCTGGGCGTGGGCAAATGGCAGGGTAAATTAGGGGACAGAAGTGTTCACTATAGAATCAAAATATCCTGTGCCAGCTCCACCAGCCCCAGAGAACAGGAAAAGCAGAAATGCAGAGATCCTGCCCAGTTTACAATTTTTGTGTTTCTGAGATGAGCATCTAGATTAATTTGTTGTTTATCTAGGTCACCTGCCTTCCTTCATCTTTGGGAGGCAAACTGAAGCTGAGAAAGAAACAATCCTGGTGTGTTCACCATGGGCAAGAGAGGAGCAGCTCTGTCTAAAGACGCAGTTCATCGAACTGGGGTTTGCTCTCACATCCCTCCGTCTTCATGTTTTTGTTGTAGCTGTCTTTTTCCCTCGGGGTTTTCCATTGACTGAATTGTCTAAACACTTCGACCACGATTGCCAAATTATACTTTCCTTCAGAGATCATGAGCCAGATAAAAGGGTTGAGTGGCTGCCTGCAGAGAGGAGGGATTCGCAGCACAGCGTGTTCCTTAGCACTTTCCTTTATCACCTGGAGTATCTTAATTATTAACCTTGTGACAAAGAGGGGCTTCTCCCGTGGCCCTGGGGGCAGATGTAGGGATTGGCAGGAGGGAGGCTGCGGGCAGCAGGCTGATCCTTCCCTTTGTCACAGCCCTGCTTTCAGTGCCAAAGAACTGTTTCCACCTACATTTCTAAAGGTGACTTTCATCAAAAGCAGAATTAAAAAAAAAAAAAAAAAAAAAAAAAAAAAAAGTGGCAGATTTACAGATATGTAAACACCTTGTTTTACAAACAGCAATATAAAAGCCTGACTTGACCTGACAGCTTTTCTTTAACGAAAATATTCCCTGCCTATAATGAATCTCCTGTCACTGGTTCCTGGTTCCAGAAACAAACCATGCTGTTCCAAGAATGTGTTGCACAAGTGAATTCATAACAAAGTAATCACGGAGAAAGCAGGTTCCTTATAGCAAAGCTGTTATAAAGCATGGCAGACACGGGTATTTTAATCTCCCAAAGTGTCTCTGTCAGTACTTCCCTTCCTCCGAGCAATTTGGAGCAGAATGACAGCAGCAATAACTGAAGGATGAGTCACTGGCTGTATTGTAGGTGAGACATCATCGTGCAGGGAAGGCCAAGAGACAAACCTTTAAAAACAGCCTTGTTTTTATCCTGCTGCTGTCTCTCAGCCCGGCAGTCCTGGAAAGGGACACATCTGTGCCACAGATGCCCCCAGACTCAAGGCCCATCAGAACTGTCACATCACTTTGAAGGTACCAGTTCACCTCCAGACTGTCACTGATCCCTGTCACACAAGATCTTAGTCTGAATATAGAAACATGCAAGAGAAAATTCAGCCCCTGAAAGCCAGATTTGCTCTGCATTTGAACCAGCAGAAGGGAGGCAGTGAGAAAACCCAAATTCTTAAATTTGCTCTTGAGATCAGGATCCAGCTCCACACAAAAATGGTCATCAGGGTTTAGAAGAAGAGGAACGTGACACCAAGTTTAGAGCTTGAATCAGGGAAGCTGTTTTCAGTTTTATTCTCTGTAATTTTAGCACTGACAGAGCACTACTGAAGTTGGAAAACTGAAATGAGATTCGAGCAAAAAATGAGGGAGGCAAAGATGCAAAAGAAGAGAGGGCATCAAGAAGGAGAGCAGAGGAAAGGCAGAAGTGTCTTTTGCAGCTGCTGCTTGGGTTTGGGTGACCACTGTGGGTTCAGAAGTCTCGGCAACATTAGTTTTGCTATCCATGACCTTTGAGCTGCTTATTTTGGCATGCTGAGGTAGGAGAAGAGGCTGGAAGGAGAAGAGGCTGGGGGTCCTGCCTTCCCTGCTGAACCATGCCTGAAGCTGGCCCTGGGGATGGAGGACAACCATGGTGTCACTCAGGCATGACACCATGTCCTCTAAACCAAGCACGTGTCACTGCTCTGATTTATTAGCCCACATTTATTAAGCAATTCACTGATTAAAGCAGCGAAGAAGACAACCTGCGTTCCCTACCACTCATCCCTAGCAAAACATCACTTACTTTTTCATCTCGGAAAAAAAACCTTGAAATTCACATTTTTCCCAGGGTGGGAATGTGCAAAGGGAATTTTATCCTTCAGAGGAGGTGCAGGGAGCTGCATGTACCTGGCACGTTTCAGGATGCACTCAGCAGCTCCGGGGGCTGGGGCCCGGGAGGCAGCAAGTGAAGGGAAACATGATCTATCTTTTGTGCGAGGTGAAGGAGCTGGGAGCCGGGCAGAGGGAAGGGAGGGCTGAACCAGCCAGGGGCATGCACCGACTGGCACCAAGGCAGAGAAAACACCTCTTGGAACCGCTTCCATAAATTTTCTTCTTCCTTGAAGCATCCCACAGAAAAAGAGAGAGAGGAAAAGAGGGAAAGGGGGAGGGAGGCAGATGGAAGTGTGAACTGTAAAACTTTGCAAAAGCAGGGCTGGACACTCATTCCACACTCTGGCATAGTGGCTGGAAAGGCTGGAGAGGCTCGGCTGCCTCTTCCGGAGCTGCCCCATGACTCGGGGTTGTTCCTGGAGAGGTCTGCATGAAGGAACAGATAACTGAGTGCAGCCCGAGGGCTGGGCCAGCAGGCAGTGGGCAGCACGGGGAGGACCCAGCAGTCCCCCAGCAGCAAAGCCAAGCACCTCTGGGCGAGGGGCACACCGAATTCCCTGCCCTGGGCACGGCTTTGGCCCCTCTCTGGGACTCTGAGCATCCCCAAGGGTCTTCTAAAGGCATCCAGCTCCCATCAGTGCCAGGCGTGTTTGGAGCAGCCCGTACGGGGGCCTGAGACATGACTCCTTTCTCATGCTCAAGTCCTGAACATTGCTGAACTGCTCTCTTGAAAAAGAGATTTTTCTTCTGTCCTCTGACACCTTCCCCTTAATGCCACGTTTCTGTGCTGAGGAAGTGTTTCTCTGTGCTAAGGAAAATGTGAATGGGAAGAAAGTCAACATAAACGCAGCCTCAATCATCAGATATTTCCTTTTTTAGTTCTCAGCGCTTTAAACAACAATGAAATATAAACAGAAGTTACTTCTTTCCAACCTCTATTAGTAATGGCTGGACCATTGACTGTTTTCCTCTCCATCACCACGACAACTTGTGGTTAGTCCCATGGCAGCGCCCAGGCCAGTTCAAACACACATTGCCTGTTTCAGAGGAGTGTGTGCTGAGCACAGGGGGTGAAGTGGCTTCCCCAGCATCACAAAAAAAAAAAAAAAGCCTGATCCCAGCTCCTTTTGAAGCAATTGAAACAGTTGCATTGACTTCATCTAGGGATTTAGAGAAGACCCTGAGCCAGAGTATGGAGCAGCAAAACCACGGCTGTCGATGCCCTCAGCATGTCTCCTGGATTAAATCATCATTTTCTTTCATTTTCGACAGGGAAAGGGACAGTGGGAATCACGAAGGCATAGAATAAGACCAGCTAAACATTGAAAAGTGTTAAAGTGCTCTTTCATGTTTCTAAGAAGTGCTCAGTGAAAATGTTTCCTATCTAATAAATGTATGACTAAAAATAATATTCAGACAGCCATAACTCCTTCCAGCAAAGGCTTTGAATGCAAAACAGATCAGAATGCTCCTGGACAAGGAAAAGCAATTGGTTCTTATTGTAGTCACCAGGGTGACTTCTCAGCTCTCTTTGCTGTCATTCCAGATGGGAAAATGAGACAGCAGGATGTGATGTTACTGCTACCACAGGAAAGACTTATCTGTGCTTGCTTTCAGAACCTTGCAAAGCAACCCATTCCTTTTTTTTTTCTACACTGACTCAGGCTGTTAGGCAATCACAAAGATCCCTGCAATGGGAATTGTCACCAAATTATCAAAGATACCTAGACAGATATCCCAAATATAGCATTTTAAGGGATGAATGACTCTAGAAACTCATGGACAGCACTGAATGAGGCATCTCCTCCGTGATGTAGTGGGGAGAGGATTTGGTAGGATCCTGGCAACTGGGACTCCAGACCATGTACTGTTGGGTGACCCAGAGAAAGTCCCTTTCTTCAAGTCTGTGCAAAACAGGAACAGTCTCCTGCTTTTCAGACTGAAAAGGCAGGATGAATTATTATGGTTGTTCTTTTGGTCCTCTCCAGTTATTTTTCTCACTCAGCTCAGCTCTTTTATCAGGGCAGCAGTCTTCTGATATCTGAGAGGCTGGACAAGCTTAATCAGGGGTCATTTTTGAAATGGGATTAAATTTTACTTGTAGTTTAACAAGAATCCAGCTGTGTTGCCCCCTGAATCATTGAAATGTCAGCCTCTTAAAAACTTACATAGCCTAAACAAACCATAAGATGTTGCTAAGGAAAATAATACAGTATTATTATAATTATTACAGCCATGTGTTGTAACAATTTTCTGATGGAGACTTTGTTTGCTTTTCAGATTTTTCTCAGGTTTGTATGGATGGTATTGGATTTGATTGCTTTTCATCACATAGCATAACACCATTCTTTCCTTAATTTTCAAAAACAGGAGAAAGGATATTTTTCCAAGGCTGCAGAAAATCTTGGAAGTGAGGAGTGCTCATAGAACAGGGGCAGCTAAGATCTTTGGGAAAAGTCTGAATGCCTTCACTTCTACAGCTCTCACACTGTCACCCTGTAAGTTACAAAATCTACAGAATAAATAGATTGGTTCTACACAGGACTGAAGGACCACTTTTAGCACAGACTTAAAGCAAAAAAAAAAAAAAAAAAGGGTATTTAGCATTATGCTGTGGCACTGTAGGAAATGCAGAGAGCTTGTTGACTTCTGTTGCTTCTCCATCTCTAGAGATGAGCAGAAGATGCAGCTTCTCATCAGGGGGAAGTTCCTATCTTTAATAACCTTTCTGTTGGGACTATTTTTTTCTAATTTTAATAACTTTTCTGTTGGGAGTATTTTTTAAAAATTTTATACTCCTTGAAAGTTTTGACATGTGAGTTAGACAGTTCTTGAGATTTTGTCAGATATTATTACCTTCTCTGAGAAGTATGTATATGGCTTTGTGTTGTGCATAACCCAGACTTGTGTAAAGATAAAATATTTAAAAACACGCAGTTGGGTTTTCTTTACCTTGGCCTTCTTAAGCATAGAAAATAACCACTCATGCTTGTGTTGAAGGAAAGTGTTTCTTTATGAGTTAGTGAAATAAGCTATTCAAAACCACTAAATCCTTCCAAAATACCCTTTCAGAGCTGTCAGAGTGAGAGACCTTGAGCCACCGTGTCAACAGCACGCTGTTAGTGCTGCCAGAGTTGGAGGGAAGCAGGAGTTTGACACTGAGCCCATTTAGAAACAACACAACGTTCTATTAGTCAATTAATGGATACCATTAATTGACGGATACCATCTTCTCAGTATGGAACCTTCCTTTTCTTTCCAAAGTCCTCGCCCTTCCAGCAGCAGGTCAGCATGCCTCGTGTGCCTTTAGCCCAAAGCAAATATTATACAAATACAAATGGAAAAATGCTTGAGTTATATTTCCTTCATTTTGCTCCTGACTGACAGAGAGCAGAGCAGGTCCTGGAGGCTTTTATCTGACACAAGGTCAAAAATATCTATTTGCAAATGTAAGAATTGCAATAATTCCCCCTATATTTCAAACATTGTTTTTAAGTTTTCAGGTGCTATTGTTCTCAAGCCAAAATCCATTTCCACACCAAAGCTGAATGTCGTTTGCCACTTAACACACTGAAACCCACCTGTTGTGCTGTCCAGCACTGCATATGCCAGTGTTAGAAATCAAACAGCAGAGTTTCCTCAGAGGTGGAAAATATCTAAGGCTGACATCTCAGAACAAAGCCCTGAGCTTTTACTGTGATGGGAATGTGATAGTTTATTTTTAAACAGATGTGACAAAATTTCCTGACCTTCTACACAGGAAGAAAATGTGACACATATACACGTGCCTTAAGAAGGTCTTTAAATTGGAAATCACTCATATTTGTGCTCTTTAAGAACTCCAGAAGAAGTTCCAGTGTATTGAAAACCCTAACTTGCTCCTGACTGGGACCAGGTCTTTTCTTCATGTGGGGCAAGGGAGTTTTTCAGGCTTTATTTCCTTGCTTATGTAACTCAGTCTTGAAAATTTAAAGTTTATGTTGCCTTCTCTTTTTTTTTTCTTTGTACACGTAGGTTTTGAAGAAAAGATTGAGAAGTGATGATTATATATTATATTATTTACCTTTTGATCACCTAAGCAATATATATAGTTCTTTTTAAACTACGCAGCTCATTGCATCTATTTTGCGTACAATAGCTCATTTCACAAAATAGTTCAGTACCTTGGGTGAGCAGCAGCTTTTCCCAATTAGTAATTTCAGAATTGCAGCACTAATTAAAGGCAAAGGCAGAAGCCTGTTTTGGTTCTGTGCAACCATGCAGATTTGCAGCTCAGATTGCTGGCTCTTGCTCCTGGAAACCCCCAGCAAAGGGAGGTTGGGATGGGGATGAGAGCAATATTTGTGCCATCTCTGGCTTTTCTCTGTGCTTTCAGAGGAAAAATGATTTTTTTCCATGTCAGTACCTATTTTCTTTCTTAATTTTCCCTATGCTTTTAGTCTCCTTGAAAATCTTTGGTATGTTATTGTGGGAAGGGATGGAATGGATGCTTTCAAAATTCTAAGGACTATGTGGTACACGTAGGGATCATATGGAACCACAGTTCACTGACTTCTACATCCAAGGCTGGGCTTGATGGTCTCTTTTCCAACCTTAATAATTCCATGATGCTATGCCTTGCTTTAATTCATGCCACAGAAAATTGGAATTGCAAAGACACGCTCAGTTCTTCTCAGTGCTGCTGATTTTTTAGTGTCACTGCTGCATGAGGCACCTTGCTGCCAAAAGAAACATTTTCCTATGGATAATTTTCATCCCCTTGACTTCAGCGTAACCCAAAGGGAATGGTGGAATAGATTTTTGTTATTTATTGATGCCACAAACATGAAATGTGCCACTACAGAAGAGACCAAACCAAACTGAACAGATGAGTGCCTGCACACGAGCAAAATGAGTTTCCCCCAAGTCTATAAAATCTATAACAGACTGTTGAGACTTAATAGTTAAGTTGGTGGAGGACAGCCAAGACTACCAGTGCCGTGATTTAGGGAAAAGGCTGCAAATACAGCTCGAGGTCTGTGAAATTCATGTACCATCTAGAGGGCAAAAGAAAGGCTGTGAAGAAAACTATGCTGCCGGCAAAACAGGCCCCTGTTTAGGGCATAGTCTTTAGAAAGCAGCCTGGTGCAGGTAGATAAAATCCCATCTCATTTCTAGCCTAGAAAGTGACACAGAAAAATGACACGGCCTTGAACTTTCTGGCCCTCTGTTAGATGGTGAAAAAAAAATAAAATCTGCCATTTTTCATCATTTCCATCCTCTTCCTAGCAAAACATCTCTTTTGTGCTTGTTCAAACTTGGCTAATCCAATAGCTCCTTTTCAAGCTGAGGAGCATGTTTTAAGATCCCCAGAGGATTTCTTCCTGGTTTGTTGTTTTTTTTTGTTTTTTTTTTTTTTGCCTCAGCCTGTAATTTTTCTTCCCATTAATATTCCTTGGATGTACCTGTTTTGCCCCTGCTTCAGATGCATCAGTGAGCACTGCTGGGCTTAAAACCACAGTGGTTTCAACACACACTGGTGATTTGACCCTCACCAAAGAGTATTCCCTTCGGTGAAAATCTTTAGGTGAAAAATTTTTCTGAAGAGAAGCATGTGCCAAATGGTGATTATGATAGACTCAGGAGATGGAATAATGACAGCGGCTTCAGCGCTCTGCACTGATTTCCTGGAGATCCTAGAAAGGGTGTGTGAAATCTCCCATCTGCCACCACTGGTGGTGAAATGAGCAGCCAGAAGAGAGGGAAAAACGTGGAAGAAATCTGAGCTCAGATGTGGGCTCGGGGCAGAGCAGCAGAGCCAGGCCAGTGTGGGCAACCTGCGCCCGTGGATCTCGCTCACGGCAGCTCCTCGCTGTGATCAACAGCGAATGTTGCAGAGGGATTTGTGAGGACTGGGGAAACAAAATAAGACAGCTTGGTTTCTGCAGAGCAGCCTGATACATTCCATATGCTGCAGGAGCACTTTTTAACTTCATCCCTCTTTATCTTTCTCCACCCAGCTTCGGGTGGAGAAACACGGCAAGTGAGGGAACAGAAGGCAGAGGGAGAAGGCAGAAACCATGGTCTGGTTTCTGCCGGGGTTGAGCTCTATTTGCTTTGGCTCGCAGACGTGGCAATTTAGCAAGAGGAAATGTCAGCTCATTAGAGCCGTGGCATGGCACGGCAGGATGATAGCAGCGGTTCCGCTGGCGCCGCTCCAGCCGTCGCGCTCCGCAGGGAAGCGGCACGGTTTGATGGGAAGGGCTCGCTTTCGCTCTCAAGGCAGGACAGTTCAGCAGGCTAGTTGACTTGGCAGGCTGTTAACAGAATTAATTTGATTGCCTTGGCAGTGGTAGGAGGATGCATGAAGGAAAACTTCGCTCCGTTGCCAGTGTTTAATACCAAATGATTATCATATACCATTGAACTGGTGCTGGATGAAGCACGTGTGAGGGCTTGCAACAACTTTACCAAAAATAGTAAGTGCCATTTGAAGTTGGCAAAGGCCTGCTCGAGAGAAAACAAGCTTTCCAGTTCAAGCCAGTCAGAACTTCACCCCTCAGGCCTGTTACTTGTCATGTTCCTGGGCTGTGTCATTTTTCATCCGCGCTCCGGCCGTGAAAGTACTGCTTTGTATTATCCGCCACTGAATTATATTAAAAGCCACAGCTGCCTGCTGTTGATGGAGACTGTTTCCACTGGAGGATGGATACCTGCATTAATGACAGCTGGATTTGCTGTTGGACAACTTGTAGTCTTGGCATCCAGCTTGTTATTTCGCCTGAAAATGCGCTGGGAAGGGTGCTGCACGTGGAGCTGTGCTTTTTACCTATGTAAACCTCTCACAGTTTTTTGGAATGAAAGAAAAAACCACTTGGCCCATGAGTAATTTGTATAAATACCTTTTCTTTAGGAGCTTAATGCAATGCAAAGGGTGATCGAGAGGAAGCTGTAGGATTTAGTTGGCCCTTCAGAGCCATGTCTCTCGCTCCCAGTGACTAATGGTTAAACAGGCATTCTTCACCCAAAGGGCTGAAAGCCTTTAAAAGCATTCAGGAGAAACCAGTTGCCTCTCCAAATTTAAAGCTGGAACTCAGGTTTCCATGACCAGGCTGATATTGGTTCCACATCCAAAAACCAACACAAAATGGAATAATAGCTATGTGGGAGCTGGCACAAGACCTGTATCTGAGGAAGGGGTTTTCTGATAGATTTGAGATGGGGTGTGATAAAAGGTTCCTGATTTTGGATACCGAAATGGAGCCCATTGCTCCTCCCTCTCTCTTTCTCTCACTGTATGACACACATACGTAGCTACTAGATTGTCTGTTGCAGGTGATGGCAGAAAAAAAAAAAAAAAAAAAAGAGGAGAGAAAGGGAAGAAAGGGAGAGGAAAACAAAATATAAAGCATCAATATTTATTTTCTGAAATTATCAACAAAAAATTAAGATTAAAGCACTGATCTCTTACAGAATCTGTTAACAACTTTGTTAGAGGAATAGCAGAGACAAAAGCCTAGGAGATAAATTTCAATAATTTTTTGTTACCTATGGAAAGCAATTTAACCGGAGTCATGGACAAGTTTACAACAGACTTTAAAACTCCCTTGCTGCTTATTGGTTGTTGGTTGGGTTTTCTTTAACAATAACTCATTCCATGATTTCCTACCTTTTATGATCTCCACTGGACCTGAACAGTTGCATTTGTGTTTTAGTGTTCACACTTTCTTCCTGCAGTGGATGCCTGTGTAGGTACATAGCTCTACACACACACAGGAGCATGGAAAGCTCAGCAATTCCTAATGGAAAATACCACCATGCTAATATTTTAATGGCAATTTCCGCAGAGCAAATAGATTTTTCATACAGATAGATCAGCTATCCTGGACAGCAGAGAAGACAGTTCTTTACCCAGGAGCAGTTTATGATGGCTGCAGCCCACAACAGGTGGCTTGTCTGCATCAGATCATACACCAGGGACATCCAAAAGTCTCCTGGTACCTCACACTCAACCCAAGTGATCTGCTGTTATAATTCATGAGGTGATCAAAGGAGCAGTAGCATGACCAGCACTTTGCAGCACTGCTCACCTTCTCTTCCTTCTGCAGAGGTCGGTGGGAGGGGGAAATAAATGGAAAATGAGAATATATGGATTTGGGGGGGGGTGTCTTGCCACCATGCAGCCTTGATGTCCACTGTGCCCTCAAAGGAACAGGGCAGAGCTCCCTGTTGGTGGAAAAGGAATGGGAAGGGAAATCTGATCTCTCCTCCACCAGTGTTTTTTTGTACTGGTTGCCAGTGACTCTGAGAGAAAGGGACCATGACCTGATCAAACAGCTGTGGCCCTGAATGCCTGAGGAGGCAGGAAGAAAAGAGGGATTTTGCTCCGGCTCTGGCAGCTGGAGCAAAAGGGGAAGGAGGGGGCATGAAAGGGCTGTGGGTTGCTGCTGGCAGCTGCTCTGGGTGGTTGGGCACAGATTCCCCTCTGAGTTCAAACAGGACACTGAAGCCTGTCCCAGATCTCAGCTCCCCAGGGAGCAGCTGGCATGGTCCTCATCCTGGCAGCTTTGGGCTGGACACCTTCAGGTGGGATGGGATGGGATGGGATGGGATGGGATGGGATGGGATGGGATGGGATGGGATGGGATGGGATGGGATGGGATGGGATGGGAGAGAAAAGGGCCCATATGAAACAGAATATATCCTGTGGGGAAGGTCAGACAGAGGAGGGGTATGGGCAGCAAGCTCTGAAGATAAAAAGCATCACAGAAAGGAAGGCTGAAAGAATCAAACCTAAAAATGGTCTAGTTTTCCTGCAGTTTAATGAGGACACAGTAAGGTGAACTGTGCACCAGTAACTACAGTGAATAATGCCATTCCACTGATTCTGTCTAAAGAACTTAAGATCTCATTTAAAATATCTATCTATCTATTCTATTTATTAATAAGCAGCACTCTGGTTCCCAGCGCAATTTCACAGCCAGATGTTTTCTTCTGAATATCTTTGGTAGGTGGAACTTGAATCTCTTAGGATGTGCCTTAAAAAAAAGTAATGCCCAGAGCTCAGAATGTAACAAGCATGGTAGCCCAACAATGACTATATTAACCACGAGTTGATCCTAAGATGGCTTGGAAACATCCTGTTTCAGAGCCTGCACCTGGCCTTGGTGATGCCTGCAGTTCCTGTGTGGTTTTGCAATCATATTTTCCCTGGTTTCTTCATGCTGCTTTCTCACACTCACACGAGAACCCCACATGAGCACGGAAGCAGGCTGAATAATTAACGGTGTAAAGGAAACACTGACTGTGAGGGAAGCTCTCTCAGCAGCATAAAGGGGGAAAAAATGAGTTGCAATCAAAGAAATTACAGTTAACGTAAAGTAGAAATGTTCAGAAAAATACAACTGGTTTAGGACTGTCTTTTACATACTTGTTTCATCTGTTGGCTATGGTGTAAGTCCATGAGTTTAAATTAAATTAGGCGTTTCAGACGCTGTATTTAGTGAGGTGGATGCAGTGCTCAAAGTATCACTGGTTGTAAAGGCTTGTCTTCTATAAATTGAAGAGGTATAGACCAGGAGTATATGTATTTTATCCTCATTGACACTTTAGGTCTGACAGGGATTACTGGGTTTGCTCATTATTGATGTTGAACATGTCGATTCAACACAATTGCATTGATATTTTCCCCAGTGTAACAGGAAGTTAAATAACCATCCATTTGGAAAATAAGGATTTTTCTTCTTCTTGAGGCTCGTATGCATTAGGTTCCTTTGAAAGGAAAAAAATATGTAGCATTCCAATAGTTGCTAGGAAGACATATAGCCTGGTTTCCACCAAAAAAAGATGTGCCCTACATGAATATATATATATATATTTCCCATCTCCAGCATCCATTGAGAGAATCTAATGGTTTTGTGGAGGGCAGAACATGATCCTGGGGAAATATCACCAGGGAATAGTACCAGGTTTGTTGGAAAGCCCACATTCGCTTGGAACTCACACACTTTCACTCTTTGGTGCTCTTAGCAGAGACTTGATGTACTTGTAACCTGAGTTCTGGCCCTTGTCAGTGTGAAAAGCAAACAGGGACACATCATTCCCTGTATTTTCAAATATATTCCAAAGGCAAGCAGTGCCACCAGGGAAATACACATCTTTCACTGTAGCCACACTTGCGCTAAGGTGGGCCCTTGGCTTCAGCCTGGTGGAATCTTCTCAGGATGTTTTTTTTTTACATGTGATGGCAAAAAATTGTTAGAGTGCTTTATCAGAGGTTATGGGACTGCTTGGATGATAGAACAGTGAGAGGTTTGAGGCAGCACGAGCATGCCCTTCCCAAGAGCATCCCTGAAACTCCTCTGACACTAAACCACAGTCTTTCATGGCCTGAGCATCATAACAACAACAGCAATAATAATAACAACAGTAATGATTCAAGGGACGTGTAATCATAACAATTTTGCAGCTGATCTGTTTGTTTCCTTTCGTGGTGCTGGCTGGAGGCAGCACACAGCTGGTGGCTGTGCACGGGGCTGGGTCTTTCTGGGCTGCACCATCATTTCCAGATCAGCAGCTTTATTCTGACTTGCCCTAAACTCTGCCCTAGTCAGAGGAATAATTCCTGCAGGGGAGATACCTCCAGTATAGCTCTTAGCCCCTTTGTGATGATTTTCACAGATCCTTTTTCATTACTTTCTGGGGATTTTTTTTTTTGGATAGCGCTTTTTCGGTGTTTTTTGTTGTTGTTTTTGTTGGGGTTTTTTTTGTATTTTTGGTTTTTTGGTCCTTAAGTGTAGCAGAGAGATTTGTGTGAGAGGTTTGATTAAAGCACAGCCACTCCATACAATCTGGGACCCAAAACATCAAGACATTTTTGGGTAAGTTCTCCCACCTTCAATAGTGATGTGGCATTATTCTCCTTCCCAGGTGTTAAAAACCCACCAGCACCGACAGCTTCTTACAGCACAGGAGTGTTTAATGGGGAAAGGATGTACTTGCCAACAGCACCTTTTGCCACGTGGAGGCCCTAAAAGTTCACTATAAAGCACAGATATTGCTGGTGTCACAAAGGCACTGCCACAGTTCAGCATTTCCCGTGGCTTTGCCGTGTTTCACCCAAAGCAGGGCTAAAGAGAACATAGAAAATTAGCTTTTCCTTTCTGAGGTTATTTGGGGTGAATTTGGAAGTCTCTCTTAGGGCTTTTACCAGGCTTGTGAGGACAAATCATCTAATTGCCTTGTGAGCTGCCCCCCAATGAAGGGCCTGGCTCCATGGAGACACCTGGAGAGAGAGGAATGGGGTTCCTTTTTTTTTTTTTTTTTTTAAGATAAACAGTATTTCCCAAAAGAGAAATTTGCATTCCAGAGGCAATACTGTGCTTTTACTAAGCTTACCTTCCCTGCCACTTTGGGCATGACAGCTATTGAATGACCCACCAGCAAAATCAAACACCACCAGCAAATCCACCACGGGGCTTGGTGGGAGCTGCCTCTGGCAGCCCTGGCTTCTGGAGCCCAAAAATACTCCTGGGGAGGAGAAAACATTCCCATTCACAGAAGGACCAATCCAGCCAGAAAATCCTGCCTGGAGCCCATGGCACCTCCTGGCTTCTCCTGAGGGAGCTGGATTACCACTGTCAGCCAATATTTTTATGTTTTGTTGTCACTTTTTCAGCCACAATATTTTAATGACAAATCTAAGCTGGTTTTACACACAAAACTTTAGGTTGATATATTTTTTTTTCCATAGAATTTGTTTAAAAAACAGGGAAAAGAATCTTTGAGCCCCATCTATTAAGGGTTTTCCCCACCAAGTGAAGTTGCAAAGCATCCAAAGGAACACGGTATATTTCAACAGATTGCATTGTGTTCACTGCCTTTAGGAGCTCTCTGGCTCCCCAGCTGTTGCAGACACATTACCAAATTCTGAGTTGTAGTGAAATCGTTGAGTTTATTCACTGCTGGAGTGAACAACCTGAGAGCCCACAAAATCAGACTCTCCTCAGGAATTATCCTGTAACCTGAGGCAAGTTATTTACCACCTCTTTGCCTCCAACTCCCCAGATAAACTGAAGAAAAATCAAAGAAAATCAATATCCTTCCCGACCCTTCCCTTTTGCCAAATATTCAGGCAAAAGGTGGTAGGCAAGTGAAAACCACTCTGCATTGGGAAATATTTCCATTTCTGGTTGGCAGAGGAAAGCAACAATTTTACCCCATCACTTTGAAGAGAGGGAGAGAAGTGATGCTGCTTGGACTAAGAAGAGATTTGTTCTATTTTGTTAATTGCAGTCCTTTTGAAAAATGATCCTCGGCCTGCCAGTGAGGTGCTAATTAATGTGAGGATGTGGTGCACCATATAATAAAGGCTGCTCTTGAGGAATGTGAATGAAGTAGGGATTGTTCCTGAGGTGCTGATGTGTAAACAAGATTGCTGCAGAGGTGGGCCACAGGTAAGCTTGACTTTGCGCTTTTTGCAAGCTGCTGCTTTGCTCTTTGTGTTCATTTGCAGACATTTTCCACAGTGGGAAAGTGAGGAAGAGAAAAATCCTTCCCTTGTAACCACCACTCTGAGTTGTCAGACACAGCAGTCTTTAGGATAGCGAGATGCTCAGAGCAACAGAGCTAAAAAAAAATAAAATGTAATGAACAATCAGCATTTTAAAAGCCTAATTAACCTTCTCTGATTTTATTTGATGATCTGATTGTATGTGGTAGAGGGTAACTTTGGCCCCACATTGACAAAAGCCTTCTTCAGTCAGTAGACATTCATTGGCATTTTAGTTCTGCATCCTAAATTTCTCCAGATTTCATCTTGATCGATTTTGATTTTCAGACAGAAACTATGCTCCATTCAGGGAGAATTGATTATCTCTCTTATCCACAAGTATTTAAGATTTTCTTAGTCTATTACAGAGGCATCCAGCTTTACATTTAAGACTTTTCCTGTGTAGACTCATGGAGGGAAACTTTGCTGCCATATACTGATAATATTGATGATAACATTGATAATAGGGGGACAACTGTGGCTTACTCCCTCAGTGACTCTCTTCTGCAGCCAGTCATGACTTACAACTGTATGGGAGAACATGCCAGTGACATTAAGAAATCCTGGAAGAAAATGCATCCCATGTTCCCAAATTGTGTAATGTTTGACATGACTGTCACTGTCTGAAGTACAATACTCACAGGTGGACTGGAGAGGGTGAATCTGACCCGTATTCTCCTGGGGAATTCAGAAAACTAAAGAACTTTTCTGCCTTTTCTTTTGTGTTATACAAGAGGACAAGCCCCAGGCATGTCCAGTCTGTGGATCCAGTGTAGGATCCTGCCTTTCACCAGGTGTGTTCTGCTCAGATACTGGAAAGGGAATACTCCAGCTGTGAGGAGGTTGCTATCCCAAGTTCCCTGAGTATTCCGTGAACCCTGCCCAGTGCCTGAGCTCGGGCTCACCAAATCCCCCCACCAGATGTGTCCACTTCTTTAGAAGACAAATCTGACTATGAGCAATGAATATCCTCACTGCTAGAAGAAAACCAAGGAAAAGATATATCAGAAGAGCTGGGATTGCTTACACTCATTACTCAGAGCCAGAGGAAGGAGCTGAGGGTCAAAGGAAGGACAGTGGGTCCAATCCAGGGTGTGTGGAGACAGTTTTGGTTGTCAGCTGGCCAAGGTTAGTGTCACTGTGCTTTCAGCAGTCCTCTTCCAGTCCATTGGGAAGTGTCCAGCAGAGCACAGCTGGGTGAGGAACATTCCAGGGCCTCAGCAAACAGCAATGCTCCTGCAGCTGGGAGCTGGGGGAGGCACAGCAGCTTCCATGCAGGTGTCTTACAGTCCCCAGCTGTTGTGGGGACACCCCCTGGCCCCCTGTGGAACATCTGGCTGGGAATAAGGAGGTGGAGCTGACCAGTCTGATGCCATTCAGGGCTTTCTGACCTAGAATATAAGGTGGTCAGAGGTTTTTCCAGCAGAGATGAGATGATTTTCCAGTGGGATATACCAGCAGATGAGGGAAAAGGAAGAGGATGGACCAAGCCTCTTGAGAGACAAATATTTCACCTGGCAAATGCAATTGTGAAAAATGTTATCATTGAATTGTGACCAAAATGTTTTCTCAGAGAAAACATTGTGGTTTCTTCTTTGGGAGGAGGAAAAGGAAGAATATAATTTTGACATATTGAGGTAATCTGAGTGGGTTGTGCCTTCTGGAGGTTGCTTTTTTCCTTTCTAGATATACTTCTGAATTCTTATGCCATTGCATTTTTAAATCCTTCATCCAAAGGGAGAATAACTGAGAATATTTATATATATGTAAAAAAGCCTCCACAAAACATGCTAGATAGCAATTCTATTTACTGATTTCTCTATATCTCTCCATATAAATTTTCTATAACCCTGCTGGCTATAAGTTTCACAAGGTAATCATTTTTCAACTGCACTGTTTATATGGCGTGGAGATATGTTTTATTGGCAGTCCCAATATTCCAGGCTTGTCATATATTTCATGTGGAAAAGCAGAACTTTCCCAGATGTGGAATAGCAGAATTTTGTGATTTTATTTTTTATATTTACCTTGATAGGGCCAAAGCAAAATCTTTTTGATTGTAAACCACTGGGAAACCATTTGATCAGCATTGAGCAGGGTACAGAACTACTCTTCCCACCCCCCCACCCCCCCCCAATTCTTCAGAGACTCATTAGCTATTTTAGAAAATTGATAAAAGTCTTCAAATGAGACCTTGGGTAAGAGCTTCTTTTATTTCCAAAGTTTTTCTCCACTTCCCACACACATTGAGCCCACTTCTGGATATATATATTTAAGGCAGAGAGAGCTCCAGGCTGTTTGTACAGTGAAATTGGTGGGAGGCAATCTTTCATTCACTCACAGAATTGTGCCCTTAGAATATAAGCTACACAACTAATGTGATAACTAAATGGTTTGAAAAGATACCCAATAAAATAAACAGTTCCACATCAGCTCATTAATGAGCATAATCTTGATTTCACAAAGTGCATTTTATCAGAGCTGCCAGCACTTTGCACAGATCAGAGCATGGTGAGAGGCGCTGCTCCTCGTGGGGAGCACAAGCCAGAGTACCATGCCCTGGAACCTGCTCAGGAAGGGGAGCTGAAAGCCAGATTTGGAGTAGGAAGTGCACGACTATGGTTACACGTGGAAAAGATGCCCAGAGATGCTGTGGATGAAAGATTTCGTGAGAAAAGTCTGTTGTGATCAGCCAACACAACATCCACACATTGCTTTCTCCAGTGGTGTTGTGGTTTGAAAACAAACCAAGTGAGAGGCTCTAAGTCAGAAATACAATTTAATGGGAAGAAAAGGAAAAAAATAAAATAAAATAAAATAAAACAAAATAAAATAAAATAAAATAAAATAAATGCAACAATACAAAAAGAAAAACCACTGACAGAGTCAGAATACAACCTGAGCAGGGTGATGGAAGCAGTCCAGGTGAGGTGGTCTTCCTGAAGCAGTGATCCTGTAGAAAAGTCTGGTAGTTCCAGTCCTCTGGAAATCCAGTGGATGAAGGCTGCTTCTACTGTCCCAAATCCCAGCTTATATCCAGGTGAGAATGCTTGGCTGCTCCCCATGGGCGGAGCATCTCACAATGGGATGATGAGTCATAGAGGAGGGCCTTGATGGCCCATTAAAGAGAGATAACTCCCGGAGGGAGTGATCTGTGAGTCATGCAAAAGGCATTGATGGGCCATTAACTGAAGATGGTGATAGAATACATCCTGAACTACAACCCAGGACAAGTGGCTTGGGTTGTGACAGACCAGGATTTCTGAGAAGGAGCACTGATAATCAGAGAACTGGGTTGGCTTGGAAAGGAACTTGGAAAGATCAGGTGAATCCACCCCCTTACCATGGGCAGGGACACCTTCCCCTAGACCAGGTTGTTCAAAGCTTCATCCAAATGTGTTTTGAACACTTCCAGGGGTGCCACACCCACACCTTCTGTGGGAAACTTGCACCAGTGCCCCACCACCCTCACAGGGAAGCATTCCAGAAACTTCCCAGAACCAGCTCTGGTAAACAACACCACACTATTCCTCCTCCCTCAGCTGGGGTTTTTCTGGGTCTCCCAGACACCAGATATGCACACAAAGCCACATTTCCACTGGTGTGGGTTTTTTTTAAAGTAGCTCTGGTGGAGAACAGATAATTTCTGCCTGTTGCAGCCACAACCGTGCGGGTGAAGATGAGCACAGCAGTGTAACTGAGAGTCTCCTCATTACCCTGCTGTAACTGTATCTCAGAGGTAGACAGTAGCCCCAGGCTTAGATTTTCTAAAAATTTATGTGTATCAAAAGGGATCTTGTACAGGCAGAAAGCAGCAAGTTGATTTTTCCAAGAGCAGCTTTGCCATTTTAAGCAGTTGTTGGCTTAATGAGTGAAATAGCTCAGGGCTGTGCGCATGCCACAATGATTGCATTCTGTAAGAAAAGACTGTGCCTGTGGGTCTCCAAGGTTCAGAGCCAAGACTAGTCATACTTGTGGTCTTTAAGTCACAACCCCAAGCTATTCTCACCACTGTAGATAAGGGATAGCTGATCATAAGAATAACACCGATTCCAAAATAACTAACCACAGCAAAATTAAAATGACCTAGTTGAGCACACAAAGAGTGTGTGATTGACAAGATAGCTGTTCTTTGAAATGTACTCCAGGCAGTAAATAGCATCTTATGCCCATAAGGTATTTTCTATCTTAAAGCCAAGAATAATGATCTGGCATCTGTCCTTCCTCAGTGAGGATTCAGTTCTCAAAGCTGCAGAAGCTCCTTCCCAAAAGCCTCTGGAAATGATAGCAAGGATGTGCTCATGGCTTCTAGTTTTACCATGGGGTGCTTCTCCTCTTTTTTCTCCAAAACGGCTTCTCTCTGATATAAACAGCTGTGCAGGGTGGAGGGACGTTTCACCTCTTACACTTGTGCACAGATGGATTTAACTCGCATTTCCGTATCCTTGGAGTAGGCAGCCGGGCAAGGAAATGCAACAACATCAGCGGGGCCAATTCCTAGTTTATCTTTGCCCCCATCAAAATCCAAGTGGCATTTCTGCTCATTTCTACCAAAGCAGCTGCAGGGCACAGTTATCACTGCCTTGTAATCACGCTAATATTTGCATTTCCCCTGTTTGTGGCAAGTTGCAAATATAACCACATAGGGCTGTGAACTCCAACATTCCCCAGACTTGATACAAGTAGGGAAGAGTCAAGTTCCCAAGGTCTGCACCAGCAAGATTTGCCCATAGCACTTTGGCAGCCCATCCCAGCACCTAAACTGCATGACCATTCTCACCTCACAGCAGCAACAGGAATCAAGAAATGCTAATAAGCCAACAGATATTTGCCTCTTTTCTTTTTGGTTTTTTTGGGTTTTTTTTTTCCTCCTAGTATAGATTGGAATGCAATCCGGTGAACAGAAAGCTCTTGGAACATGTCAGATGGCTTTGAGGAAAGCAAAATTCTCCTTCTTTCATGAATGGTATGTTTTCTGATGTTGTCATGGAGCTTTTTGTTGGTTTGGTTTGTTTTGTTTATTAAGTGAAAAGGAGAATTGTAACTTCCTTTACACCAGTACATTAGCATAATACGTTCCTGCCTTCAGGTACTGTATGTCATTGTTGTGAGCACATTTTGACATCTCTCACACTTCCAGCACTCCAAAGATCCATGACAGAGCTGAATGAAAACCCCTTTTTTTTTTTTTTTTTTGGACTTGGCAGGAGCAGTAAGAACACATAAAACCTGCCAGCTGTCAAGGATGTAAATGGTGATTTTGTTTCACTTTTTTTAATGAATTAAAGCAGGATTGAAATCTGTCCAAAGACAGCATGTTGGGCCTTGCAAGGAAACAAAAAAAAAATGAAAGGGAGGGATTTCTTTTTTCTCTCTCTTTTGGCACTTATGCTCATGGAGTGTTTATTCTTGGTAGCAGAGTATAGAAGAGAGCTACTCTCCTGGAAGAGCCTTGTCTGTGGCAGGAACTAGTTTCAAGAGAGAAAGCATTTGAGGGATTGAAAAAAAAAATCTTAATTCTGCCTTATCTCAACACAGGCAATTAAAAATTGCAGCACTCATCACTGTTTTGGAGAAGGGTGGCAGCAAATCAGTGGCAGAAGTCATTCTGTGTGCCATTTACAGGACGAAGCCAAACTAAAAACTGATGGATTTTTCTTATAAATCATGTTTTTGCTGCCATCTTGCTGATGCCACTTTTTGGGGTGGGAACTGATGTGTCTTCCATCCCTCAGGCCAGCATTTGAAGCATCATGTATTTCTGAGTGGACTGTGCTTAGTCCCTCTGGTCCCTCCTTTCTATGCACATCCATTTTCTTCTTCAGGGGTGAAAATATGGTAAAGAATTTGCCAGGTGCTTTGCTTTTTATGCCCTGATTTCTGCTTTTCGTGCGATCTCCCATTCCAGAACCAGCCAATTTCAGGTCGTATTTCCAAGCTGTGAAGGGGTTATCAGTTATGAAGGCTATCTCAGCACCCTGAGAATTGCATTGCAGATGTCTTAAACAGCACTGGCAGAGGGAAATGAAGCCTGTTCCTTAGGAACATGGAGTGCCTTACATCAAAACAAGCTCCTGTTGACTGATGTTCCTGGACCAAAGACCATCCTGGAAGCACAACTCAGTTCTGGATTTGGGTCAAGCCAGACACAAGCTCATCCCCAGTAATGTGGGCTGAGCTGGTCCTGTGTACAGCATGGAAGAGGTTCCATGTGCCTGGCAAGAGGTGCTTGGAGCACATTAGGTCTTGCAGGGATTTACAAACAGGATTCAACTTGGGCTTTGTGAACAGGCCTATTAATCCAATGTGGCTTCTCAGGCAAGCCAGGCTCAGGCTGTACTTCAGCCAGGTGATGTAGACAAAATAGAAGGGAAAAAAATTGTTCAGACAAAGCAAAAGAGAACACTAGCTTCTTCCAGAAAAACTCAAGATGAACCCAAATTTCTGGAGAAAATGTATAACTCCCTTTTCCTCCCCTTGCCTCTCCCCCAGCCTTCTAAACCTCTGGCACCTACCCACTTCAGCTGGAACAGGATGACTCTTCTCAGGTTTCCAGCCTCTCTTCAAGTAGGAAGTATAGAAAATCTTACAGGAAAGCCTTTTCTTATGAGCTTTCCAGGCAGATTTTTCTGAATAAAGGGAGTCTTACACTTTTCAACTATTTATTAAATCTTCCATCCGCAGCTTGAATATAAGTCTTGAGACACAACATGTAATTACAGGATGACAATCTGC
Organism: Sylvia atricapilla; assembly: GCF_009819655.1. Taxonomy (NCBI): domain Eukaryota; kingdom Metazoa; phylum Chordata; class Aves; order Passeriformes; family Sylviidae; genus Sylvia; species Sylvia atricapilla. The sequence goes on from NC_089143.1 coordinate 67,702,362, forward strand.
TAAACTCTACCACCACTTCAGTAAACTTTGTAGGATTGTAGGAAATACAGTGACAGTTTGGACCCTTCTGTCCTCTCTTTTCAAGAAAAATCTCTATTTACAGCAGCATGCCAGGTAATTCCAGCACTTACATATCAGAGTGGAAAAAGGTGACCTGAGGAAATGGGACAGCTCAGCAATAAACATTAAATTGCAATATTTTCCTCACTTTGGCGCAGTTATGCGTGGTCTGCAAAGACACAGAGCAGGTTCCCCCACCTCTGGGTCCTGCTGTTACTCAGCATCTTCTTTTTCTGTCTCTGGAATGGAGAAAGCCTACTCAAATAAATTTACGACTTCCTCCTCCTTGCTGGGAATGAAAGCACAGGAGACAAAAGGAAAGGATACCTTTCCTTATATATATGGATATATATATATATATGTTCACACACACATATATATGTTTATATTTGTATTACATATTATATATATTAATCTATATGTATGTTTATATAAATATTCATATATATATATGAATACCTGCTGCCTTTCCAGGTCACACTATTCTCCCCCTCATTTGGATATTCATACACACATATATGTTTTTATATATATTACATATTATATATATGAATACATATATATGTTTATATATATATTCTCATATATATATATGAATACCTGCTGCCTTTCCAGGTCCCACTATTCTCCCCCTCATTTGGGTCTGGGCTATTTTCCCCTACAGATATGAGACCTCCTATGAGACCTCCCCTAGCAGGGGTGAGACCCGTCTACCTCCACCAGTGGCCCCAAGGCCTGTGCCAATGAAGATGGGGCCACAGCAGGTAGAGCCATTTTAGGATAAAGGGATGAACACAGCAATTTAACCACTTAAATCTTGCTGTGGGTGGACACAGGGGGAAAGAGAGGAATGGCTGAGGGGGGAAGAGCCAAGTGACCACCCCTGGCCCTCCTGTCCCCCAGGTCACAGCACGCTTCATGCCACCAACACGCAACCCTGAGGTAAATCTTGTACTGGAGAGAAGTCAACAGTGATTATTTACTCACTTGGTGAAGCGGTAATTTGGGTTCTATTATGAAAAGTTTTAGGTTTCCTGATGCATGGGAGGCAAAAAGGCCCCAAATTAGGATGCTTGGGTTGGCACCTTCAATGGAGGGAAGGTGCCTGGTGTTTAGCCTCACTTCCTTTGATGGGGCCGAAGCGCTTTAACCATGCTTAATCCTCTTTAATGAACACTTTGCTGATGCAAATCAGCCCACAGATGTCTATTTAAAGGAAAACACTCTAAAATCTGTTGGGAGACTGTCTCTGTGAGGCAGACTTGGCCAAACTAAAGACTGCCACATAAAGGTGAGTGAAAAATAACTGCAAGTTAAAAACGCACTTCAGGGAAGATGGTTCAGAGGAGAATGTTTTCTGAAGTGGTGAGTTTTTCATTTCATAGTTATGAAAAGAAAAATAATTCAATTCTACTCTTGTCTCCAGAAATAGTTCAGGACAGAGAAATAGAAGCACTGTTTTCAAACAGGACTTTCCTGTCCTTTAAACCTACTTTCTTTAGAGAAGCACAAAGTAACAGCGGCTGTTTTGCCAGTTGGAAAACATTTAGAAAGTGTGAGAATGTGAAGGGGGGAAGAAAGATCACATCCTTAAGCTTTGTCACTGTTTCTCAGCTGGAAAAATATTGGAAAGCAGAAAAATGTTTCATTTTTCATACATCATTAATTCATAGAACGGTTCCATAGGGAAACCATTTTGTCCCAGGAAAGATATTCCACTGAGAAAAATCAAGAGTTTTCCAGCACTCTCTCCCACATGCCTTGTTTTCATTTCTAACCACTGACTGATAAACAGGGCATTTGTCAGGCTGGATATTCACTCCTCCAATGTGTTATTGCAAACCATGTGGCCAGGTAGATCCTTCTGAGCATTATAATTTTCTATTTTTTTCTGTAAACAGATACTCTAAAAGAGCCCTTAATATGCACTTACATACAAACAGGAGGTGAGAAATTCTTTCTTAGGACCCTGCTCATTAAGGAAACATTTCAAACATTTTCAAGAGCAGGATAATAAGGAGCACATACAAATTTACAGCTTCAGTCATTACTCAGTGACTTTTCAAGTTCAATTTGCCATCTCTAATTATTCTTATTTTACTGTTTTTAATACTTTGAACAGTTTTTGGAGGGCTTAATCAATCAAAAGTGTCACATTGCATAAAAACTTGGCTTCCTTGAAGTGGTGACCTTCCCCCTGCATCATCCAGCTTTGCTTGATCACCCCTCCCACCTTCACTGGGAGTTATTTTAATCAAACAGCATTTGGGGTAGTCAGGACGGTCGAGCGATCCAAATGCACCCTTTTGCCCAAGTCATCATTTGCAAATCACTGCACAAGGTGCATGCTTTCCCCCTTTCCCTACCAGAGGCTGTTGCTTAAAAGATCCAGTTCCTGTAAAAACAATCACAGGTCAACACTGAGAGAGTGATGGAAAGGCCCATTTCAGCCGTGTGGTTTTTGGCACAGAACCACGGCGAGTGCATAATCTGTATAAATGTTAGCTCTCTAAATAAACAGAACCTCTGCTTGCACAAAGGCACAGAATAAAGTTGAAACTTGTTTCTTTCATTAAGCAGCCTTTCAAAACCGGGGCTTGTTTTGCTCTAGACACCCATCAATCCTGACAGATCACAATAAACAAACAGCAACAATGGCAACAGAGCCAACTGAGCTGCCCCGAACACTTTACTTCGTTTCCTTTCCTCAAGTATGGAAGTAATTTGTCCACTATCCAAGTACAGAGACACTGGAATGGGAATGGGAAAGTTTTTTGGGCTTGCATCATGCCGTGGTGGGTGTCAGCAGAGCAGTGCCACCAAGCAGTCCCATGGGCAAGGCTTGAATTCCATCCACGATCCTTGGGGGATGTTGGTGATGTAAACTTGCCACTCTGGATCTCTGAGGGTTATATGGGAAAAGTCAGCTGCTGGCAGTAGTCATCCCTCAGTACCCTGTCCAGACTTGACCCATATCCAAGCTGTAATATTCCAAGCAGAAGTGTTACACTCCTTTGCACTCTTTGCTTGGTGTTAGTATTGCAATTTCACCATGATGTCACTGATGTAACAAGAATTTGGGGGTTTTTTTCAGTCTAAAAAGGGCAGCAGGAGTGACCTGTTTATGTGCTTAAAGTCGCCTGGAAAATAAAGAGGTGGAAAAAATTGATCCATCTCAAGCAATTATACATATTAAAAATAAAGGTCTCTAAATATTTAGTGCATTGAAGTATTTTTGAAAGAGATGGAAAAGTAGTGGTTTGTATACAGTGTGCTAAAAATGCTTTAAAAACCCATCATTCCCCCACTATCTGTTTAGGAAGGCAAAGCTGTGCAGATGAAAAGACACAGAGGTAGATAGAAGTTGTCCTTAAAATGCTGTTTGTGGGCTTTGTTTCACTCCTCCAACTGCCTTCTGGATGCTCATAGGTGCACTTACACCAGGCAAGCCAACATTTATAGGACAAAGCTTTTTGCATTTTACTTTGTAAAATTTAAATCAGCATTAATGATATCCTTTCACTGGACAATATGTAACAGGATACCTTTCTGGGAAAAGCAGAACATGGAAAATAAGCACATATTTTATCTGAGAACTCACACCTCACATCACAGATAACGCAGGGACTACAGAAGATGTGATTTCTGTGCACTGACAATACAGACTTGCTGTTTCTGGAGGAGGAGGAATTTTGGCTTTCATGTAGGTGGGGTTTAAGTCACTCAGCACTTTGTCTGAGTAATAAAGTACAATACATGGCTTTTATTTAAAAAAAGAGAAGGCACTAAGATGATTTACTGCTTGTCACACAACACTAAAACAACACATGGTTGCACAGGTCATTTTAAAATGAGTTTTTTCTTTGACTGATCTGCACAGTGGTGGCGGGACCATGAATCTTATCTCAAGAGTGTACATCCATTTTCTTCTCAGTGTGTAAAGGCATGAGATTAAAAGGAAGAAAGGAAGGGAGGAAGGGAGGAAGGGAGGAAGGGAGGGAGGAAGGAAGGAAGGGAGGAAGGGAGGAAGGGAGGAAGGGAGGAAGGGAGGAAGGGAGGAAGGGAGGAAGGGAGGAAGGGAGGAAGGGAGGAAGGGAGGAAGGGAGGAAGGAGGAAGGGAGGAAGAGAGGAAGGGAGGAAGGGAGGAAGGGAGGAAGGGAGGAAGGGAGGAAGGGAGGAAGGGAGGAAGGAAGGAAGGAAGGAAGGAAGGAAGGAAGGAAGGAAGGAAGGAAGGAAGGAAGGAAGGAAGGAAGGAAGGAAGGGAAGGAAGAAAGAAAGAAAGAAAGAAAGAAAGAAAGAAAGAAAGAAAGAAAGAAAGAAAGAAAGAAAGAAAGAAAGAAAGAAAGAAAGAAAGAAAGAAAGAAAGAAAGAAAGAAAGAAAGAAAGAAAGAAAGAAAGAAAGAAAGAAAGAAAAAGAAAGAAAGAAAGAAAGAAAGAAAGAAAGAAAGAAAGAAAGAAAGAAAGAAAGAAAGAAAGAAAGAAAGAAGAAAGAAAGAAAGAAAATCACTCCAACACCAAAAACTCACAGACCAAACCGAAAATAACCCACCTTGTTCACTCTAAAAGCCTTGCAAATGGCCACAGTAAATTTCCCAGCACTTCAGCATGAATGACATGTGGGAGTCATGTTCTGGCACAAATCTATCCTGATGAAGTTATCCCCTCAGTGGTCACAGAAGGTCATCCTTTATGGCTTTGCTTCTTTGTAAATAAGGTCTCAGGTAGTTCCCCTCCCACTTTCATGTCTGCACATGATTCCATAGCTTATTAACAATGTGGTGGCTTTCTTTATGTGGTGGCTTTCTTTATGTGGTGGCTTTCTTTATGTGGTGGCTTTTTTGTTGTTGTTGTTGGCTGCCACCTCAGCTTTGCCAAAGTGTGTCTTGATTTGCAGCTGTGAAAGGGGGTCTCGGGCTGGGGCAGAGTGTGACCCGTCACCTCTCCTTGTCACCTCTCCTTGTCACACCCAAGATGTGTAGAAAGGCAGGGATCAGGATTAGCAGATCCAGCCTGTTGCTCTGCTCTCATTCAGAGCTCAGAGACAGCAAATCTGTGGCGTGCACTGATCACTGACTTCAGCACCACCGAGCCCAAAATCCCCTCTCAGCACTCCCCGGCAGAAGCAGCACTCAAAGAGCTCCTCTGTCTCACCCAGCAAAGAGGACAGAAGAGTTGCACTATCCTCCCTTTCCTATGAAACAGGAGTTTTGCCTGCTTCCAGAGACAGATAAATGCAGCACAGGGTTCCCACAAAGTGCCTAAAGCCTGCTAAGGAAAGCAAAACAAAGCACAGTGAGCTACAACTTCACTAAGCAGCTCAGACAGCAGAGCTGAGCATTTTATAGCTCAAGTCTGTGTCATTCACTTGGCAAACAAAGCCTTCATATATTAAATAAAATCCCTGAAAACTGCATTGTATGCAAGATCTCACTGTTTCAGTGTCTTTTTATTGGCCACCTGATCTTGGTATAAAATAGACTGCTGAATACCCTGAATTGATAGTGTCTTGACTCTTTCTCATTTTGAAAAAGAAATCTCCTGAAATGCCAAAAATCTCTAAAGGCATTTCTGACATTTCAGAAAATATTCTGAGGCTCTTGTCAGCATGAAAAACTGCCTGAATATCATCAATAAAACATGATTAAACATCATTTTCTCTGAATTATGTCATATTTTCCATTTTTTGAAGTATGAAAGATATGTCGATGAAAACACTCGATTCTATAGATGACTTGAAAGTTCAGAATTGCCCTGGAGACCTTTGTGTCAGCCAAAGCAGATGCTGTAATAAAATGACACATACAAATACTTTAACAGGTTGTTCCTAAAACTGGAATCCTTGTTTATTGGAAACTCCCTACCTTTGGCAATTCTCATCAGTTGCTGTAATAAATACTCCGCTTTTTGCAGAGCGTAAGAGAAGCTCTGAAAGTGTTTGTGAGCTTCTTGCATTGTCTTCCAACAGCCCCCAAACCCATCAGTGCTCATAAATCCATCCTTTATCCTTGTTTAGTTATTAAATGTTTCTGTTGGATCTGCTTCAGAGACATTTGAACTTCTCAGCTGGCGCTTTAAGAATTTGTGACAAGTCCTAAGTGAGCTACATTCACTTTGTTTAGGGGTTTCAACAACCCTTAAACTCTCATGATCTGTTGGCATTGCATTTCTCTCTGAAAACCCCCAAATCCTGGCTTAAAACAGTTGAACTTTTCTCATGCAAGATATTAGCACTTTCTGGCCTTTCAGATGCCTTGACTCTGCCTTGATCTTGTTTAGAAACTGAATTGTATATAAAGAATATGTGTTATGCTTTTTATCTATGGACCTTACAGACAAACATACAGGACATACAGAATCATTGCATACAGTGTGAAATACAATCAAAATATATTCGCATACACTGGTAACAGGGAAATTGTTGAAGAAAAATGGCAAGACAGGTGGCCAAGCACACTTGTGAAACTACAATTTAAAATTGATTTGAAATACATTCTTCCATTTTCTTGGGCTTTTGTAGGTCGTTTAGATATTTGCACCAATTTGAAAGAGTAGCTGTGTTGTATTTTCAGGTTAAAATCTCCATTTGTCTATAATGTTTTCCTTCGTGCCATTATTCCTCCCTGACAGGTGAGGGGAGGTTTTGACACTGTTAATATAACACAGGGTGTTAATCTTATAATCGCCCTGTCAGCACTTCGTGTCAGGGTGTTAATGGCCACCTTTCAGCCACTCAGCCTCGCCTGCCAATAAAAACACCGCCGGCTCCTATCCAACCAGCAGCTCTGCAGCTACTCTGCCCTTTCCCCAAAGAGCAAATACAAAATTTCACTGGCCATGTGGCTGTAAAAGATGCTCCTCTCTGTTGATTTCCTTCTCTGCGCTCGTTTTTAATCTGATTCTGATTTTTTTAATGCGGAAATAATTTTGACTGCATCTTTGGCTGGGTATGACATGGAAACTGGTGATTGTTTATGCTTTTCTCCTTTTTTTTTTTTTTTTTTTTTTTTTTTTTTTTTTTTTTTTTTTTTGGTCTGCATTAAAATTCAAATTCCACATGAGAAGGAAATTTTTAAATTTATTCTTAATTTTTAATCTTCCTTCTCTGCACCCATTGGCACACAAAGCAACTTTGACACTGAGGCCTTTTTATGCACTTTGCAGGCTTCATGGTATTTTAAAATATGCCAATTCTTTTTTTTTTTCTTTTTTTTTAGTTTTTTTTTAGTTTTAAATAAACATAACACCTTGGACAGGATGAAATGAGATTATTTTTTTTTTTTTTAACAGTGGGAAGCACAATTATTTGCCGCAGCACTTTGCTATGTAAATGTAACCCAAAGACAAATGCTGTATTTCTGTAATTTCTCAGTGGTTGTGACAAGTATTTTTCTTTCTGCACAGGAGAGGGGCTTTTCCAGCTTCCTGGCAGAAGGAGTAGCACAATTCCAGATGACTTACTTTGTATGCCTAGAGGAGCTTTATTACACAAAGGGAGACAAAGAGAGGAAGAGGGAGAGAGCACACACTCGGAATAATAAACAAAGAAGAATAAACCTTCCTGCAGTTATCTGTAGGGATTCCAGATGCTGCTCCATCCCTCGGCAAGGCCTGCCTGCCTCCCCACACCTTAATGAATACTAAACACAGGGTAGCATTCAGCCAGGTGTGGGGAGGCCAGAGCTGTGATGAACCCCCACAGTGCAGCCAGCTTGCTGCTCTCACTATCTGGTGTTTGGATTTTTTATTTAACTTCTTATAGGTTTCCTTTAATCAACGTGACGTGGCTGATTGGCCTGGGTTGGTTCCAGCATCATGTGCTGTCCATCTGGATTTTATACTCCTCGCCTTTTCCCAGCTGAAAAGAAACAGACGTACTACCCAGCTCATTGGAACCCAGTCCCCAAAAAACAAATAGTTTGTTCCTAGAAAAAAAATTTGTTTCTCATGTGGGATTTGAATTGTAATGCAGACCAAAAAAAAAAAAAAAAAAAAAGAGAAAAGCATAAACAATCATCAGTTTCCATGTCATACCCAGCCAAAGATGCAGTCAAAATTATTTCTGTATTAAAAAATCAGGATTTACTTAGGATTTACTTAGTCTTTGCTTGCTGTATTTTATAGTAAGCATGAGTGCTGGAATTCTTATTATCTTGGATGCACAAAGATGTTCATTATATCACTGCATAAAAAATTGTGGCTTTTTTCCACAGTCTTTCCATAGCATTTCATGTATAGCTTTGCAATAGCAAAATTAATCTGAAAGGTCGGACACTCAGAACAGGAAAAGATACCCCATATCTTGTTGTGATCAGACATTAATATAGAAAATATATATAATTTTTACAAAGAAGGTGATATTGAATTGGATGATTGGATAATTTAAAATTGGATTCTAAATGTAAAGGAGTGTAAGAGGATCTATCATTAACTCCAAGGAAAGCTCAAACAACCAGGCAGCCTCCACCTCATCCAAGCCACCACAGACATTGCCAGTCCTTTTAACAACTTATTTAACATTTGGTTATTAATGCAACATATCCTGTCTTGGTTCTGCAAAGTTACTCATTGCTGATATTCTAAATATTTGTGGGATTGCAATTAAATCAAAGAGAAGGTTTACTTAGCACTTTATTCTGTATTTTATACGTCCAAATGCGTGCATTACAGTGGGATAGAGAAAGTATTTAAAAGAGGAGGTCTGTCTCTAATTAAACTGACTGACCAGTTTATGCCATACTGCTTCCCTTTTTGTTTTACCTGTTACCAGGGGCTCCAAAATACCAGTCCTTGGCAGAAGGGAGGAATTGTCACCATCTGCAACAAGATCACTGGGTCAGCAGTTTGGCCAGTGGACAGAGATTCAAACCTGCACGTGGATGGAATGATGTGTGAAAGCAACGTGAGTGAGGGGAAAGAAAGGGAGAGGCCAGCACTTCCACCTGCAAATCCCAGAGGATCCTAAACTGGTCACTGCCTGCCAGGCAATTTCACATCCCAGTCATGAGCTGTGCAAGGATTTCAGATTTTCATGTGCTGGTGAGGCTGAGTGGGTCACTGTAGTTCAAAACAAAGAGGCCCAAGATTCCTGTCCAAACAGCTGCACTTCATATTTGAATTTTAGCCTTGTGCGCTGTAAAAAACCTCAGGCCCACTGCTCCCCAAGGAAGTCTTGCATAAGTTTTGTTCTCACTTGGTGGAGCATGGAGAAAGTAAAAGGTCCAGACTTCAGCTGACCTTGGAACACTGAGACTAGCTGGTGAAGTCCCTCTTACATATCTGTGTACATTTAACTCCTGTGAACTGTAATGGGACAAACATCTGCAGAGTGGGGGGCAGCTACAACCCTAAAGAAAGCAAATTAGGAGGAGGCAAAAGCAAATACAACTTGGCTGCATTTTAGAATTTTGCCGATGCAAGAGCTCTTCCAGAATCACTTAATAGGTTAAGCAAACCTCTCCATCTGCAGTGAGATTTCATCTTCCAAACAGAACTTAGCTATTTACCAGCTTCTCGCAGCTTTAGCTTCAATAAGCAAAGCAAGAACTCCAAGAACTCTTACGAAAAACGGAAGCAGCTGCTTGCAGAGATGAGACAGGATGGTAGAGGAAACCTCTTGGGAATGTTGTGACAGGCAGAGGGCTTATAGACTGCAGAGATGTGAGAAGGAGGGAATGCTCTTCAGTTTTGTGATCTCTTCTGCCGGGTGGGAAAGTGGTTTTGGAAGAGTGGGAAATTCATATGAACTTGATTTGGTATTTCTGAGGACAGAAGTTCTTTATTGACAGCCTGGGTGGTGCTAACATCAATGTTCCCCCTGGCATTTCGTTGCTGGTGTACAGAGAATACTTCCTGGGAAGAGACAAGTTCACCCTTCTTGTCTTTAAAGACTTGAAGACTCTTCTTGGCTGTTCCTGAACTTCTGACTAGGAGTTATTTCAGATTAATTTTTTGGAGATACAAAGATTCTGTCAATAAAATTTGGACTGAGACCACTGAAGCAGTTTTCACAAACTATCACTGGATACAGCAGTCCCCTGGTCTTACTCTTCAGTTTCCTGCAGCCTGCCTTTGACCACATTGCTAAATGGAGGGCTGAAGCCTTCAGCGTCAGCTGAGAGATTCAGCCACAGGATGATGAATAGAGAGTGCACAGCCAATTCCCTCAAGATTCTACAAAAACTGCAGGCAGACCTTCAGGAGCCCATCAATAATATTCTGAGCCATCCAGGCTCCTCAGATTCCCCAAAGAGATCGTCAGATCAGTGTGAGAAACACAGGGGTCAGAGTGGAATCTGTGCACTTGACTGAGTGACTGCTGTGAGTCCTGTGAGCTGCAGGAGTCTATTCCATGACAGACTTTCCAAGAAAAGGAGAAAATTGTCTTCTGTTTCCCTGACAGAAAGGTGATTGTAAAGAGGAAGATATTCAACCCAATAAAGACCTACAGCAATAAAAAAAAAATGAAAGAAAAACTGACTCTTTCTTAGGCACTGCATGGCTGGTCACATATTTCCAAAATCATATGAAAGCTGCTCCATTTACATATGAGCTTAACACAGGAAAAGAACTCACCATAAAAGAGGAAACAGAGCAACTGTGTGATCTAAATAAATCCAGTCAAGTGCCTGCCTTATCTCCAGTGGTGTGGCAGAAGATATGAGCAAGGTATGTATTGTCTCTCTGGGAAAATGGAGATCCTAACTACTCTTATATTTGGAAAAGACACTGCAGGTGCTTCTTAGTCACTTAAATTTCCCTGATGCTATCAATTTATCTGCTCCAGGCCTCAGGTGGAAGAGCTGGTCACAGCTAGTTCTGTTTCTGTATCTAGGTAGCCACAGGAAGCAAATCAAAGAGCAAGCAGTAGAAGTGTGGCCTCTATATCAAGCATTGCTTGTGACACAGCCTCCCTTTGGTAGAAAACATGTATAAAAGCAAATTATTTGATTGCAAAAAAACCTTTGTGGAGACGATTTGAAACAAAGTACAGTAGCCAGCACACAGGGTGCTGAAACTCCTCAAAGAGGCAGCAGTTCAGTAAATGGGCACACATAGTCGCTGGTGCTGTTCCTAAAGGCTTCTAAAATTCATTTGCTTCTTTAAGAGAGTATTGTCTTATGAGATATACGACTTGGACACGGTGGAACTATTTCCAGCTTTGTCAAGCTTTGCAATAATGAAAAGGTCAGTCATTCTCTCTTCTTCCCACTTGTCTTCCCACTCTTCTTCCTGACAACCTGGCAGGACAACTCTTCTGTTGTACTGGTTTGGACATGCTTCTGAAACTTAAACTTAAGTCATCATTTTTGAGCCATTTGGAATGATTTCTGCTGTTTGGTTTCTCCACATAAAAGCTTTGTTTTGTGGAACTGATCATTTTGAGTAATGTTGAAGTTCAAGGCTTGTTGAATGCATGGCTGTGATGCTGTTAATTCCAAAATTAATAAATGTGTGTACACATAGGAAAGCAGAAATGTCTTTGTTTATCTGCTGTCAATGAGAACAGAACCTAACTCACCCGAATATTTGTGAATTCTCATATTTAATCCATTCAATTACATGATCACATAGCTTTTAAAAAATATTCACTCTCTTCTGGCTCTGGCAGTCACCATCTGTTATTCCTCTAAAACTGGCTTTTATATGTTGAATAAACAACCTTCTGTTTTCATTATTTAAATGCCATGCTATGAAAAAATCTATAAACACAAGGCTTCTCACTAATTATTAAATTGCCACCATTTATTATATGGAAATATTTATTTAATTTATTCCAACAACTTTTTCTCCCTCTTAATTCAAGATAGTCCAACACCTTTGAACAGTAGCTGCCTGGACACATAAGTAATAGATTAAACTTCCTTTTGGTAGAACAGGAAGAATAGCTTTAAATTGTTTAAAGGGCAGGCACTTCAGAGAAACAGATTTTCCCATTATGAGCTTGCTCAAACAACATCACAAGCAATTTTGACCAGAACAACTACATGACTTAAATAAAAAAAACAGAACTCACACAGAGTGAAATATCATAGCAGTTTCTAGAGCATCCTTTCAAAGTCATTGATTTTGAAATTGCATCCTGAATTGTATCAATGATAAGCTGGTATTTTGAAGGAGTCCAAAACTTTACCCATTACAGAGAAGCTGGTCAGTGTGGAGAAAAGAGTGACCATGGAAAAACTGAATGCCTCTGCAGAGAAATAGATTCCTGCCTGGTTTCCTTCCATCTTTGCAAACAAGACCAATTCTTGTGAATGAGCTGAACTGAGATTACAGACCTGCTTTTACTCTGTGTGACTAACAGAGGGGAAACTCTCCAAGCACTGGAAAAATAATGATAGTCCTGTTATTCTGAAGGATATAAAAACTGGCCTGGGAAAGGTAGCAGTTTCAGGCTGACCAGCAGCATGTGCAAAGTGGCATTTTCCTTTTCTGTTTACCGTATTTGCATAAATATTCACTAAGTGTTTATTGGTAAGGGTTCAGCTGGCACTTCCTGTACACCCCAAAATTTCATCAGCTTCAGTGAGTGCCTTGCAGGATGCCAGGTCAGGCTTAAGGTCCTGAATCATGCACTGCATATTTCTTGCTATCTGAATGAAAGCCTGCTAGCACACTTCCCCATCCAACACCAGGCCTCTGGTGAGTATTTATATTGGAAGACAAAATCCAAAAAGACGAGGCTGCTTTGAAAATCCTGGTCTTAGTGACACGACAATTCATCACGTCTGTGCAGTTTTGGAGCTCTCATAACAAACATCACACAATGAGGTTTGAATCAAAGCAAGTAGCCAAAGTTAGTGGTGGTGTTTTCCTTCCTACAGTTTCTGCCAGTCTCAGCGGAGGATGTTTATTACGAACTTTTACAAATTACATGTTAACATAAACCCGAGTTAAGTCCTTGTCTGGAACAAGCTCTTGTACTACTAGTATGAAGTTGACTAAAAATACAGTTTGGAAAAGGATATGACTTGAAATAAATAGAGTCATTTCAAGGGTAATTTGGGTTGCTATGTCTTCAACACACAACGGAGAAATCTGTGATTGCTGAGCAGATTGTGTTTCTGGCTATTCTTTAATGTGTTTATATATTCTGAAGCAGCCCTTGGAAATACAGTTAGGATTGCACTGAGAATTAAGTTTATTAGTGCTGCTTATTTGTTGGTAGGAGATGGATGAGGCCATTATGATTCCATCATTTTATAACATTTACAAATCACATGCCCACAAAAGTGCCTCTAGTACCAGATAAACAGACGACCAGTCCCACCCTCTGGAATAACTTCCATATTTATTGTGATGACATGAAAGTAATTTTGCAGCATCTTCTCTGACCTTTCAGTCACCCTAAGGAAAACCATAAGCATGTGAATGCAAAACGTGATATATCCCTGGCAATTTCCATGCTCTGTCTCTCTTCACGGCTAAGACATTGAAGAAATTAAAAAAAAAAAAAAAAAAAGTAATTGACATTTATTGAAGGCAATAGGTTATGGAACTATGTCAAACAGAACACTGCAGCAGAATAAAGCCTGCCAGAAAATTTAACTCTTCGTAGAGTTTTATTGCTCATTGTAATTATTAACATCTTTAGTTAGAGCACCATTTGGATATCATTAAAATAAATGCAAACGATCTTGGCCTATCCTTAAGGATCTTTTTTAGACACACTCTTTTTGTTACTCAGCTCACTAATGCACCATTTTTATCATAGAGGATCACATTACATACATTAAACAACTTAGCAATGTCCAATGTCTTGTTGAGGTGAAAATAAAATTGCATAGATTCATCTCTACTCCAAAAATTACTTGAAACAAATGCTTGTGAACTGTATCTTCACTTAGCAAAGACTTACCAGCCAGTGTGTTCTCAATATCCAGTCTCTAAGTTCATGGTGAACCTGAACCTTCTGGAACCCAAGGCATTTTCAGATGGAGCTTTGCCTTGACTTGGATACTTTGTTTGCAACATTTCTACGTTTTTATGGCTGTGGAGCAACAAGAGGGAGGAGAGAGGGACTCAAACTGAAACGAAGTCTGCCTCTGAATAATTTAAAGCAGTTATTTAAATTAATTTATTTTGTCACTGAAACAGGCTACATGCCTTCACCAGGGTGAAGACCTTCTCAAATTGCCCCTCTAGATCCATTAATGGATATGTGACTGCATGTTCATCAAGGCTCTTCCAGTACTGGCTAATTAGCCTCTTCCCAAGCCAAGAACTTTGGCTGTTGGGTTCTTTTCATATCACTTCTCTAGAAGGTCTAACTCAAATTAATTTCACCCTTAATGCAGCCAAATAACTAAATTACTTCCTTTCACAGACTTTGCCAAATGATCTTCCAAAGCACACAAATACTCTCTGAATTATAGATAAGGCCGCTTAGCAAACAATACATTTCAGCACATTACAAATACATATCCAAAGGATCATTTCTGTTATTGAACACACCAGTTGTGATTAAAAAATTGTATCTTCATGAATTAGTTTGGAAGATAATGACAAACGAGCAAAACAAAATGTTGACAAAAGACAGTATTTTTTCCCCCTGTTTTCATGGAGAAAAGAATTTGAGTAAAGAATTTTTTCCCTCTTCCTCTGTAGAATAACACCAGGAAACCTGTGTGGCAGGATCTTTGTGATCTTTTTCAGTTTGTTTCCTCCATAAGTATTTCCTCTCATAGAAGGTGAGTGGGCAAAAGAACAAGTTGGAATAACTCCCTCAAGCATCGTCTGAGCAGGAGTGCTTCTTGTTTTTAGGGGCTGGGTTTCTTGTTTTGTTTTGGCTTTTTAAGTTCAATGCAGATGTGAGAAGACCAAGCAGATTTACTGAGCAGTCTGTGCCCTCAGGGAAACACAGATCTGCACGGCCTACTCAGTGACTTCCAGGCTTTGTCAGTAGGGCTGAAAAAGTCATGGTTACATGATATTTGTCTCAAAAATTTTAAGCTGGATAAAGTGGATTTACTTATAAAAATAAGTCCTGAAACAGCAGAAGTATTTGCTGTTGTTTTGCCCCACATACTGAGACAGTTTACGCCATGATATACATGAAGAAATATATTTATAGGTCTCTGGCTGAATATTCTGTCTCCATATACATAAATAAATAGCATAAATAACTATTATCCATGCCCAACATATTTTCTTCTTTCTGTGCAGTAAATATTCTGCATTTTTACTTACGTGTGTTTGTTCTGTCCCTCTAGCAAAAGAATATTGTTGTTATTTTGATATTCTTGTGTACAATATATTATTTTACGAGAACGGAAATGACTCGCTATATAGGAGACAAAATTCAAAATTTTATTTGAAAATCACCATATTTGAAGTGGCCTAAAGTCTAGAATATGTTTTAGATATGCAAATGTTTTATGTGTGACTTTATAATTTCCAGCTGAAAGAAACACAGTTGTTGTGTGAAGGTTAAAAATAATCAGTGCCACACTTAAATTTCTCCAAATAACATAGAAAATTCTGCGTGCCAGCATCAGATCTGTACTTCTAATTTCCTTTCACATGATGCACTTGAAAATTATTTTAACTTGTGAATAACTTGAATTTTTCTGGAACCTGAGCTGATCTTAAAATTTCTAGACTCTGATAATGTAATCAGCTGTGTCCATCACAATCTTATCCATTTAAATGAAAAAAAAAATAGTTTAACAGTGTTCTTTGGAGCTTATCTTTCTTTTAATAAAGGATCTTTTGAGGGTGCAAATACATTCAGTAGGGTCCCTTGAAACAAGCAGTAAAAGCCCAAGCTCTAAATATTTTACTTCTCTTCATATAAGAAAAAAAAAATGCCAGTGTGATGCTCTGCATATGTCTGATAAGCACTCTGATGGCAGAATTAGCTTCCAGAAGCCAAATACCTTCTTGAAATATTTCTTGGCATTTTTGTCTGATCAGTAATTACATACCTCCCGATAACAGGAGGAAATGTTTTGTTGTGGTTGAAGATAGCCGAGGTCTCAAATTCTTACAGTTTCCATAATTATTTCCTTCCTGTACTTGACTCCATTCCATTCCAAACCAAGGTTTTTAGCAATGAAAGGACATGTCAGCTTCTGGACAAATGCCACCTGACCGTGTATGGCATAACCTTATGAATGGAACAGAATGATGGGTATTTGGTCAGTCAATGAGCCATTGGTTATGCAATGCAAAATAGGAGTTTTTCAGCTCTTTTTAATTCCTCAGAAACAACCCAGCTAAAAAGCAGCCCGGCATTAAAGTCTCTTCCCAGATTGTGTTTCTAGTTTTTAAAAAATGACAGTAATTCAGACTATTTGGGGGTTTTTCCGCAACATTAAAGACAGGATATAATATCCAGTCTAATATTTAGTATCGATAACTCTGAGTATTTTATGTTCTTTTTCTGGCTCTTTTCCTAGAATGTAATAAAAGTTTGGGGCCATTGCTTAGTGTGTAATTTAGACTCCTAAAGAAGTGCTTTGTTTTCCATAAATTCCAACCCTCTGAAGGTTCTTAGTGCACTCCTGAGCATCAGCTTTCTCTGTCAGCTCCTCTATGTCTCTCTTTTCCAGGAATGTAACTTTTCAAGCATTGGTGTTTCCATATCTTCACTTTAATCTCCTGTGTTTTAGTTGTAAAAGTATAACGACATTGCCAT
This sequence comes from Sylvia atricapilla, assembly GCF_009819655.1. Taxonomy (NCBI): domain Eukaryota; kingdom Metazoa; phylum Chordata; class Aves; order Passeriformes; family Sylviidae; genus Sylvia; species Sylvia atricapilla. The sequence goes on from NC_089143.1 coordinate 67,719,061, forward strand.
TTCCACCAAACACTTTGGGAATCACAGGCAAAGAAAATATGAGTGGAAAGGATGAATCCCCAACTGGTGATCTTCTCTTTCTGTTTTCTGGCAAGAAATCCTCTTACTCAAGCTGAGCAAGTGGCTGCTTACACAACAGGGTTCATGAGCAGACTTCTTAAAAACACTACTATTTGCCAAATATGTCAAAAATAATTTTATGTTCATCGAATTTCTGCTTGATTTTTTTTTTCTAGATGACCTATCAAAAAAATCCCAAACTATCAAATAAAAAAGACAAAAACTAACCTCCTTTACTCTGCTTTAGGGCTAAGGGGCAGAGATTTCAGGGGGTTTTTTCCAGCATTGGAAAGAAGGCAATCAGGTTGGCACCTAAGAAGGCTGATATTAAGGGTGGAATTCCAGAAGCAGCCAGTACTGGCCTAATGGAGGTGTGTGTGTAAAAAAATCATATATTGACTTATGGAAAAAAAAAAAAAAAAAAAAAAAAAAAAAAAAAAAAAAAAAAAAAAAAAAACAACCAAACAAGATCTTTTTTGAAATCTCTGTTTTTTTATTCATATGCCATTACTTTTTTTTCTTTCAGCCATGAAGGACATGACCTGGTACCCCAACACAATCCTCTTATATAGGCAGCAGGACCTCAGATGAGTTTAACTGAGTGGTTTTCTGGCCACGAAATACAGGTATTTAAATAGCATCATTAGATGTTATTGAAACAGTTAGGCTTAAATAACAGCATAGTAAGGTTCTTGTCTTTCTGGATATTGTTGATAAATAAGATAGACAGAGGTCCACCCCACACACGCCTGGCCTTTGGGAGAGGTGGCACAGCTTTAAACTGTCAGATTCTTTGGTCAGAGAATAACGTTGGTGTAAATATCTACCTGTTTTCTCATCTGTGCTACGTTACATGAACCAGCAGCAAAAAAAGACGTAGCCTTTCATTTCTGAGAGTCTGCCATAGTCAGCAGGTCAGGGGTAAAACTGGCTGGCTGGAGTAACACCAGAGTGTCACTACAGTAAAATATTGACTCACTCCCACTGTCTCCTTATCTCTCCTTCCTCTCCATACCTACAAATGACAAATTGGTGGGATTTCAGAGAAAAGAATAACACTTGCATTTCCAGAGCAGATAGAGAAAGTCTTTAAAGTCTAATAGACAAAATGCTTGATGAATGTTGACCTCAGTGAACAATCTAGAAATTCAACAAGGGATGTTATCTGCAGCTGCTGCCAAAATGTATCAAGAAAGGGTTTACAATTTGCTGAGGTGCATTTGTTATGCAAAATACAGAATTTATGTAAATACTGAAATGCAGTATTAAGCCAGGCACGTGTTAGAACTTAAGGACAGCATGAAAGTTTAAGAGTTTCCATTCTGAACTTTGGAAATCATTCTTATGAATATCTACCCCCACATGTCAGTTTCTCTCAAGAGTACGCATAATACTACAAAGTGTGAGCACGATTTCTGAACGAAATTCTCAATTTGCTTTGGATAGTGGCATCCTTGGAGGAAAGAAAGAATTTAATTAAATCCTATACAACATTTCTATTCATAAACTTGTCCAAGCAAAACAAGTCATAAATCAATTTAGGTTTATTTATTAACTCTTGCAATATGGGTGGTAAACACATATTAAAAAAACCCCAAAACTTGCAAACCAAAATATTACAGCTAGAGATGAATGAAATTTCTTGATGAATACAAAATCGACTGAAAAATGAACTCTTAGACTTACTAAAACCCTCTGCAAACTCTGATGAGCTTCAGCGAGTAGCTTTGTTCCCAAAATGGGTGAGCAAACTACTTTGCTTTGAAGTTGAAATAAGTAAATAAATAAAAGTTTTAATTTCTTAAACCAGAAAATTTTATTCATTACTTTGTTGAAAGAAAATTTCAATTTTTAAAACGGGAGATCTATTGAAGCCAAAATGGAAATGCAGTCCTCTTGAACACACAAGGACAAGACAAAGCATTTCACATTACCCTGAAGGAAAACATCCTTATCCATGCTGCTCCAGCTCTGCTGTACTCTCCAGAAGCACTCATAACATCAGCTATATCATGAAACAAACAGTGCAATTATTCAAGAACTTCCACACACAGATATTTTTTTCTCCTTTACTTACAATTTTTGGCTCCTAAACAGGTATGGATGTAGTCTTGACTCTCGTTGAACTTTGGAAAAGAAATCCATTCCATGTAAAAATCCATTTAGTGAAAATCATCCTAGTGAATGTCCATGGATGCAATATGGAGATGTTTTATGACCTTTTTTTATGATTCAATTCATTATCATAAGTTGGAAAAAATGAAATTTCCACACCAGCTGGGTCAGTATTTTGAACATCTGGATGACAATAAACAGAAAATTAAATCACCCAGAACTTTTATCTAGGTAGAATATAAAGGCAATCTATCTTGACCTGCAATAAATAGCACATTTTATTTCCCATTTTCCATTTTATTTCCTATTTGGCAATCACTTGAGAAATCTCAGCTGCCAATGTTCCTGCAATCATTAAGCACACCCTAATAAAAAATGTAATTCTGGGAAGAATATGTGATAATAATATTTAATAATTTCATTTGGGTTTTGTTTTAAGTGCAAACAGGTCTCCATGTTAAGCACGGACCACTTGACAAACTTCCATAATGCAGGCATCATTATATCACAGTGCACTTTGGAAAACTGCCAGGCAGTGATACATTTAGGACCTCAAAATTAAAAAGTCAATTAATTCAGCAAATGTGACTTCAGAATAAATCTTGTATACCTGACATTAGGACCCCCCCTAGAGCAAAGAGACTTTAGATTCCAGTTGCTCACATCCAAAAGTCCGTGCACCTCTCTTTTGCAGATGGATGCTTTTTAGTCCTTCCAATTTGTTAATGTATGCATCTATTAAAAAAGCAATTAAAACACGCAAAGAATGCTTTCAAATTATGAATTAGATAAGGGGAAGATGTTAATATTTAGCTAGGATTTAATTTCAATTATTTCTTAAGCAATTAAATCTCATTAGGAAACCTGTAATTGCTAACAGGTGAAGTAAATTTAGGAAACATAGAAACTGGCTTGATTTTTGTTACAGACAAAGATGGAATACTATTAATTTCTTCTGTAAGCATGATCTTCATCTGTGCAAATGACTCTTTAGAGGTCAAAGACCTTTAGTTAGTGCTTCATGCTGGAAGATGATCACACATCAACATGAGAATGGCCAAAATTTCAAGGTTCTATTTAAATAAAGTTTATAACCAAATACTTCTCAAACAACATCCACATGTTAACACTGGACTGGTAATAGGATATGGATGCTTTACCATTAAAAACAGTCCTTGAACCCAACACTCTGGAACATATTAAGCAACGTAATTTTGCTGGAGAGAACAGACTGATAAGAAAATAAGGAGTGATGAGATTTTTTGATTGAGACAGAATATAGAATGATTATTATACTGCATTTCTGAAGTACAGGACAATGAAAATTTTTAGAAAAGAAAGAAAAAGAACCTGAGTCCTGCAACAGTCAATCAAATATAAGACAAACGTTTTGGAAAGTCTTCAGCTAGAGAAAGACATCATAATTCCATGGGAATTGCATGAATGTCCTATTTCTTATATTCCTAGATTATAAGACAATTAGACAAGAAGAACTAAGACAAATTAGTTCTTAGGAGATGGAGGAAGGAAAAGCATTTAGATATTTATAACAGAGAAGGAGTATGAAAGAGAGGTCAAGAATACAAGGGCCACTGAGGCAGAGCATTTTTCAGACACCTGAAAAATGAACCACCACAAAGAGGTGTTCAGAGCACTCCAAGATTCAACATCGTCTTGAGACCAAAAAAGATAAGAAAGCAGTTTTCTGTATCACTCAATGGGAGCTCACAAGTCACTCTTCCACTGTTAAATCCAGGGCAAATTCCCAGACATCTGGAGTGTGAGGGCCACTTGTGTATAGCTGAATGCTCAAACAGAGCCCAGGGCCACCTCCTGGAAGTTCAGAGGTAAGGGGTGCCACCTCAGTCTGGGAGAAATGTGCATGAGAATTCTGTTCCTGAGGGTTAGCTGGAGGGAAATTCGGGGGCTGTGGAAGGAACAGATGAGGAATGTGGCTGGGAGGAGCACTGGACTTGAGGGTCACAGAGGTCTGTCACAAGAAGCGAGCTAAGAACCAGACATCTCACATAAGGCAATGCAAGTGGCACCGGTTTGGCCCACAAGTAAGAAATACTCAGGTGGCCAAACCAGGTATTGGTGAGATCTGTGAGACATGAGTAGTCCGTCATCATTTTCACTAAGTGTTGGTTCCCTGAACATCTCAGAAGAGGCTCCTTCCAAGAGCCCTGTGCCTGCATTTCTCTGTTGCCAGTGCCTCTGAAGACGGAAGCCTGCTGATGCTGATCCCACTCTCCCCACATGCACAGGAGCAGCCAGCTGGGTAAAGTGAGGGGTTTGCTCAGACATGTCCCAGAGAGCTGCACGTATTTTTCGAAGTGTAGAGCACGCTTTGACAACCTAGGCCTTCACACAGAGTGGTTTAGTGAGGCTCCTCACACCTTCTTTCTCCATGAAAGCAAAGGCAACATTCGGAACGAAGCTCACTAAAAGCAATTTGGTTCACTGCTACACTTCAAGAATTTTTAAAACAAGCCATGCTGCTGCCTTGTGACACAACACAGCACGTCCCAGAGATTGGTTTTAATGTATGTTCTCTTCCAGAGCACCACGACTTTTAGTAAACGGACAACACATGATGCAGTTCTGGTCTTATCACAACATGTTTAACATCTGGGAGAGCTGCCACTTGTGAAGCCAACCAGCGCTCTGCTGACAGACAAAGTGAGCATTATACTGAAATGCCATTCCTCAGCTGTTTGCAGAATTAATTTCCCTGTAGAATTTTCTAATTAGTTGGCTCTTTCCAGCCTGTTCCCCACAGAGGAAGCAGAAAGGAAGCAAAAGGCTAGCACCTGCTCCCAAAGCTCTGGCTGGGAAAAAAAAAATAAATAAATTTAAGGATGACATATACAGTAAGTATTTAGGCACTAGAAAGCCTTCTATCCATGCAGCTGTGGGGATGAAGTAACTCTTTTTGAAAGCTTAATGGAGATTCTTCTGTGGGGAAGAATTTCCAGTGGCTCACATTCCAGACAGTTAACCACATTACCAAAGGGAAGAAAAAGGGATTTGTTCAAGCATTAAAAACTGTCTTTAAAAAAAAAATACAAAAAAAACACCCCCAATCTGTAGAAAAACAGACAGATGAATCCAGACCTGAGGAAGATTCTACAGTAGCTTGCTCCATCACCTATGGGTTATTTTCAATAATCCTTTTTTTTTTCTATGATTTTGAATTAAAAGCTACTGTTATGTTGGAATGCAGTGTATGATATCATCTTAGAAGGAACAACTAACACAACAGAGTTTGTTCCTAGCTGAAGTGAGTCATTGGAACTAAAGAAATAATGTGGTTCTTGCTTTGGATTTACCTGCAGTGGGTCAATGTAAGGAAGAAAATGTGAAAAGTATTTTGTGAAAGATAAAAATAAGGAAAAAACCAGTCCAAGAATGGTAATTTGCATTTTTGACTACTCACCTACTTTGCCAAAACAATTTTTAAATACTGAATATAAAACAAGATGATGGTCAACTACAGTTAGAATGCATGAAGGAAAAAAAGCTCCCTTTCAGAAATTAGGATAAGCCATTAGCACTTAAATAAACAGTTTTCACTGTGTTTCCACAGTGACTTTACAAAATGTTAGACCTCGCAAAGAACTAAGCCTTAAAATAAGATTACGGGTAAAATCCATCTAAATTGGTTTGGTTTGTGTTTGGATCAGCACAACATGTGATGAGCAAGATGAGCAAGTTACCCATTAATAAAGCAGATGGTGTATTAAATGTACCATTTTGTCAAAGTTTTGCATAATTCCAAAGTTCCTGAAAGTTGTTTTTTAATAGATTCCAGATACATGTCTCAGTGCATGTATATATTTAGAGTAGGGGTATGTGGGATTGAAAGACTTCTTAATTAATAATTTATTAATTTCATAGAATCAAGACACATGTTACATTTTCATAAACTCATAATTTTCCAGGACAATTTTAGATAAACAAGTGCAACGAGGAGTGTGGGTAGGAGGAAAGGTTCTGCTAAAACCAAAGGAAAAGAAGACATAAAGTTGCCTGCCTGAGACAAATGCCCAGACCTTGGTCCCCACTCCGAAACAATTTTGAAAAAGTAACAAAATAAAGAGTGGAATCTTAAGGCAAGGCTATTCCTGCTTTTCACTGGCAGTGCTTGACAATATTCTCTGGTGTTCTGTTTGTCTATGGAAAATCCGTGTATGAATGAGTGGCATTTGTCCCGTCATATGAGGTGGTGCTGACATGTCAATTCCAAATGTCTGCAATTACTTCAAGTGGACTTCCCCCCAAAGTCTACATTGGAGAGGGTAATTTCAAACTGCAGAAAACCCAAGTAAACAACATTCATTTCTTTTCCTCGGAAGTGGTGCAGCTAAATTCATCCGCGGCTTTGAAAATCTCCCATGACACTTTAGTCTGGCCCATTAACTGCACCTGTTCTATTTCTCTTCTTTTTTGGGGTGGAACAGGGCCAGGGGGCAGAGAGGAATATTTTCCTTTTCAATAGTAAGTGTCTGGCTTTTAAAGGATGCATAGGATATTTTATTTCATTACTGTCTAGGCATTTCAAAGGAAATAATAATCCAAAAGCCCTCATCCCATTATTTCCCCTCTTTGAAATTGAAAGTAAATAGTGGAAGGAAGAGCATGTGCTGGGAAAGACAAATGGGTGATAACTCACAGAGGACCATAATGCAAAAGAGTACATCTATTTTCCACATAAAATGATCTAAATTAATCCATTTTATAGGTTTCTCTATATTACTCACTTGGACAAAAGTGATTTTTTTCAAAAGGAAAACATATCACTGAAAGAATTTTGACTAATTTCTGATTTGAGGGTAGACCTTCCATAAATATAAGCATATATAAGCTGCTACAGGCAGCTCCTTCCAAGACCTTAATGATAGAGCTGACGTAAATTTAATTTACCTGTGGCTCACTGAAACAAGCTTGAGTTTACGCTTAACAAGTGATAGTGAATAGCAATTTAAATGTAAACAAGACATATTGTTCTCAGATTATTACAGGTTATAATATTTGACTTCAGCTAAATCTGAAATTAAAAAAAAAAAAAAAAAAAAAAAAAACAAGCTAAGAAAACCTTGGTTTGCTGGCAGAAAAAAAACCCTGCTTATTTCCCACACTCTGAAATTAAAAAAATATTAAAACTAAATATAGTTGAGTCAGTGACCTTTAAAAAGTCTGTTGGGGGATTTTATACTGGTTGTGTTCTGTTTTGCTTTTGATTAGTTTTGACTAGTTTATCTGCAAATCTAAAACACATGAAGAACCAAAGTCTGCAGAACGGAAAAGAGCAATTTTCTCTGGGAAGCCTCTAACCTGTTGTAAAGAAGAATTCTGCATTGTGGTGCAACTGACTCAACCCTCATTTCTCTCAGCTACCAATAAAAGCAAAAAAAGACAAGTTCTGTACCTTTCCAAAAATTTAGAAAAACACTGCATAAATGGCTGAAGAGGAACGTTTGACTCAAACCCCAGAACACTTATTCAGGAACCACCTTTTACTGGCTGCCATCTGGGTGCCAGCACTGATGGTGTTACCTGGTTTTTTGGACACTGAAACCCCAGCCATGCTGAAAGGCAAAGGCAGAAGGTGTTGGTTTGTCTTCAGCTTTGACAAATATCTAACAGTGGTGAGCACGGGATGAGAAACCAAAAGAAGTTTACATGGTGTGATGGCAGCTGGGTGACATCTTTCATAAATTTGGGATCACAGCTCCCTGTCCTTTCAGCTGCCAGACACACATCAGGTCCTTCTTGCTCCCATTCTTCCTTGCTCGCTCCCTCTTTTGCCAGTCATCTGTTTCCCCACCCAGGTGGCTCACACTGCTTGCCTTGACTGCATTCATCTGGGCTGAGGTTGCCAAAGAACCGGAGTGTGGCCAGATCCCAAATCCCAGTGCAGACTCACTGACCACCCCTATTTCCAGTGGCAGGCACAGCAGCTCTGGAGAGGCTTGCAGGTTGCAACATGTGCATTAATATGGCTCTGCTTTCTCATATCCTTATCTTCAACAGCAAATCTGTGTAGCTCAGGATATGAACTGCAAATGAGAGATGAGGAACTGGTTAGTGCTTATCGGGAATGATGGAATTTGAGATTCAGAGATGAAGGGGGGTTGTTAGCTGTGTGTTTTTTTTAATGAGAGGACTGGCTGATGTTTATCAGTTGACCCCTGTTTCAGGTAACGGAGCAGTTGGCAGGGAGCTATTCATACTGAATAGATTGAGTGAGTCGGTATTCAGATTAACTTCTGATTTCCCTCATATTATTTGTACAAGCTCTTTATTGCTCTGGATAATTCTCCCTTTCCTGGTTCAGGAAGTGGAACTGACATCCTCCTGGAGCACTTCTACCAGCTCACCAGATTTTATTATGTGAGACAACATGATGGTCATAGATTAACTCAACCTCTTACTGTTTTTCTGTATTAAAATTAGACCTCTGTGACATTTGCTTTGTTCAAACCAAACAGGAGTAATGCACAGCTTTATCATCCAGGAAAGATTTATGGTACTGAGACCGATCAGGATATTACTTTTAATCAACATTTCTGTGGCTAAGGCAACTGCTGTCTTCTTTCAGGATTGAATACTTGTATAACCTGAGGGGCATTCAATCCTTGCTTGTTCTGAGAGTCCCAAAAACTCTTCTGCTCTGACTGGAAGGAATTAAGATGTTCTTCCCTTCCCTCTCCCATGCTAAGGCCATTGCAATATCTTTGGGTTTCTTTCCTCTCTCATAACCTGTTATTTGTCGCTGTTTCGTCTCACTTCTCTGCCACAACAGATCCTTGAGGTGAGCCATCAGAGAAGAAGATTCATGACCAGTTTTTCAAAAGTTCCCTTATTGGATTTACAAGCCACCTTGCAATCACAGGTGAGAGTCCAGGTAGAACAAGTAATAACTTCACACATGTACGTGAGGATTTCCACTACACTAGCAAACACATTTTTATTGACATTTCCTTTTCCAACCTGGCTATCAAACCTCATATTTCACATATCTGTAGAGAAAACCAGGCTTGTTTTCCATGAATGGGCCGCATTATGGGGTTTCTTTGTGTTATTCCATCTCCTACAGGCTTTTATCCAAACCAAGCAACTAAAATAAAACATGGCTTCCTTCCCTGAGACGGTTTCATAGCCCAGCTCTCCAACTTTCTCCCGCACCACAAACATGCAACACAATTGTGCAACAGCCGAGGAAGGAATGGTGAGATCAGAGCCGTGACTGCAGACATCCTGACATGGGGATCTGGCAGTTATTCAACACAAACACAATTAGAGGACTTACCCTTGCGTGAAGTATTTGCTTTCTTGATAGTCACCAGTCTTAACCTCTAGGAATGCTTACGAGTCAGATAGCGTTCCTTGAGGAGGGAGAGCCTTTTCAAACTCCTCTGTCCTGCTTTAGCCAATGCAGACACAAAGAAGAAAGAAATTCCTCTGCGTCCTACAACTGCTCCCGGGGAAAGCCTGTAAGAAGCAGAGAAGAGTTGTGGTCTCAAAATCCCTGCTAAAGGTTTGGGAACACAGTATCACACAGCTCTTGCTCCTCTTCCTGCTATCAGCAGGAAAAAATAGCACCACAAGAGACAAACTTTGAAATTCTCACCAAACATGATAGTATGAGGGTTTTCTGAGTCCTGCTCCTTGACTTGTCTGGCAGTGGTGACACCGCAGAAGGATGGCAGAGATTTGCATGTCTTGGACGGATCATATGTGTGTATCTGCATAGATATTTGTGAGCTGGATACAGAAAAAGGTTCATTTTTCTTTGAAAATGTAACCTAGTGTACATGGGTGTTACACAATTTACAAATTCTCAAGTTAGACAATAGAAATCTTTCAGTAGAATAATTCCAATCAGTGTAAATCCTGGGCTTTTCACAAAGTAATAGCATCATTAAAATGGCAATAGGAGCTGACCTCTAATAAAATATCTGCTTACAAATTGGTCAAATGTCAGTCTGGCACAGCACTTACAAAGGGAAAGTCTTCTTCCAAAATGCCCAATAATTTAAATTACCCTCATCTCCAACTGCATCAGTGACACATAAGAACTGGACCAAAGGAAGGCCCATTGGTGTAACCCCAGGAGTGTAACGCAGCAGTGCAGAGGGGAAAGCCAGTGAGGTTTCCAGATGATGAAATGTGACATGACACGACTACCACAGCTACTACAAGACACACAGAGGCTTAACTGGCATAACATAAAACAAAATAATAATAAAAGAAAGTGGTAAAGATAACTCCAACCCAGAAACACTGAAGTGAGCCGAGAGGTTCTGACCTGTGTGACCTGTTGGAGCAAACCCACCACCTCCCTGCAGGAGCACCTATCCAACACCAACTTTGAAACTGCATCCTGGAGCAAAACCCCAGCAGCTGTAAGGAGGAACAGTTTTGCAGTGTTGTGCCTTCCCAAGTGACCAGATTTCCATCATTAGCAGCTTCCACAAATATCAACAACCTGAAAAACAGTGGAGATTGCCAAAATATCAGTTATCTGAATGCAGTCAGGACGAGATACACCCAAAAATATTTCCAACACTATGAAATTCACTTAAACACACCTCCCCAAATACTCAGGAGAATTTTTTTTTTGCATGGGACCAGAGGAGAAATAACAATAATGCCTCAGCCAGGTCTCAGTGGTCACAGAGTTCCAAACTAAGAAGATGATTTAGGCTATTTTGGTGCACACAAAACTCAGGGACCCAGACTACCTGAGCATGGTAGGTATTAAACTACTGTTAGTAAAGCAGTTGCATCAAGAGAGAAAATAAAGCAAATAAAACACATTTCTGGAGTAACACTGTTGACATCTGCAGACCCACCCAAGCCAGGCATTCATCCCAAAATAAAAAATTGGCAACCAGCAATGAATGGTTGCTGGTCTTGACTTTTTGTAACTCCACTAAAGAAGCACAATATAAATCTGCAACCCTGTATCCGGACAATAATTGGAATACATCAAGAAAATGCTTGCAATCATTCCAGATGGGAAAAAAAAAAAAAAAAAAAAAAAAAAAAAAAAAAAAAAAGAGAGATTTCAAAATCCTGCAGTGCTTATAAACAAGGATGTTACTTTCCCCTTTCTTATCCAGAACCGCCCTAAATTGAAAGGATCAGTATCTAAAGCAACTAGTGCTGCCCTGCACATGAATCCCCTTTGCACCTCTTCCTTCTCATTTCTTCAGTGGTTTTATTAACATTAGTGACTTATCTAAGTATTAGAATGCTTGGCTGCTTGGAGGCTTATCAACAGCAAATTTTATGGGCTGTTTAGTGATGGAAACAGGAGGAGATGGAGCTCTCTCCCCCCAGCTACATCGATATGGAAGTCTTCAAGAAGCCATGGAATGTGCTCTCTGGTATTTTTGGTATCTTTAAAGTGTCAAGAGTGCAGAATTTCTCTTGTCAGTTGTCACAGTGTGACTCACAATTAGAGACATCTGCTCTGCATTCACCTCCCCAGGGGCACCGCTCGTTTTTCACCAGCTTCCTGTTGTTGACAGCACAGTTCCTCCCTGTATCACTCTCCACCAGCACCCATACTCCTCACAGACATTGCAGCAGGCTTAAGCAGATTTCCCTTGGGAAAGCCTTTCCCCTTGTTTTGCTAGTGCTTGGAAAAAATATAGAATGTTGGGAATGCTCTGAAGGCAGAGGGTGTGTTTCTAAAGGAACCAAACAAATTCCTTTTTTTTTTTTTTTTTTTTTAAGTAGGACTTTATTGTTTTTAGATCTCTTTCAAAAATCTCCACATTTTCCCTACATGCAATTTTTATTTCAAGCAGGAGAGCAGCTTGAAAAATGAAATGTTATTTGTGCTTAGTCCTTGTCAATAATTGATGTAAATGTGTGGCTAATACTACCAAAATATTATTCAATTAATTTTTCAAATACTAGAAATCATTTCAAATATTAAATTTCAGATGAGGAACATGCTGCCTTCCCTTCCTACTCCACCCAATTAAAAAAACAATTGTGCTACAGGTTTTTCACACCAAATCCTTAGGGCTGAGATAGACTAACTATCCCAAGCACAGATCCATGCTTTGTGCCTGGTTAATGGGAAATGCAGAAATAACAAATACCACCTAGGCTGCGTATGGCTGCCTGAAGCATAGATCTATAGTGTGTTCTATCCATTTTGCCCCTGTGGACCAGAAATTTTATTTCTTAGCCTCCGAGCAGTAGTAACAGATTTGAGATTCTACTTTCCTCAGGAACTCATCTTTCTTGAAAGGATCTCCAGTCCTCCGGTACAAAAGATCTTAGATATTATCAGTTACTGTAGTTCTCCCTTGGTCTTGGTCCAGTGCTTCCTTGTTATGTCCCTTGCACAAGGAGCAGCCCAACAGAAAATTCAAATATTCGACATAATATAAAAGGCATCTTCCACAAAGAATGTTAATTTTATGTACATAACACTTTTCACTGAGCCTTTAGGGCAGCTCCTGGGCCTGGTTCCTGACCTGACACTGGTGAACACTGCTAACGTCCATGGTGCTCCCACACTCCAAACAAACCAGTAAATCATCTGGTCTGTTCCACATCCTACCAATTAATGTTGCATAACTTTTTTTTTTTTTTTTTTTTTTTTTTTTTTTTTTTTTTGTGATTTGCTGGGATCTTTCCAGAACCTGTGTCTGACTTCTCTGAGGAATAGACTCTTCCTTACATATTCACAGTCCTCCAAGCACGAGCTTAGCAGACTCCAGATCATGATGCATCTGCACTCATTTAGTCACAACACGTCAATGGGATGCACAGAAGCCTTTCATTTGCCTTCTAAATCAGGACAGCATAACAGCTGAAGTATTTCTCCCTGACCCTGGTCTTCAACACAACACTAAACTTCTCTTTGCTATTTCAAAATTCACTCCACCAGGATTATATTTAAGGTCAACACAATTTGGACTCTGGACCCAGAATGCTTAAATTATTCAAAAAAATATGAAGCCATGCCAGTTAAATCAAGAAAACGTGTTCTAGAAAAGATAAAACACATCCTCTGTTTAAAAACACATTTCCAAAAAGCAACTCTAAACTCATAAAACTGTTATGAAATCCACAGTTCCTCCAAATATGAGGAGAACTCTCTGCAAGCTACAATATTAATTCATATTTGTTGGGTAATCTAGTAAACCCAGATGGGGAGAAATTGGAAAGGGAAAAATGGATCCTTTCAGTGTTGCCTCAGATTGTTCATCTATTACACAGCCCAGGCACGTATCTGCATTGAAGGCTTTCAGTGTTCCACAGCTGAATTCTCACTTAAAACCTGCATTTGCTGAAGGCATGAAAACCTGGATTCAAAATAGTCTCTATAGGATCAATTGTGGAGCTGCCACTAAAAGGCCCTCAAATGTGTTTGCCACTCAATAATTATTGTTCCAGTAGACTGTAGCAAATTATTTTTACAGATTACAAACCCACTGGCTTGGCCACCTATTAAACACAATCTTCTTGGACTGAAGAGCTCTTTCTGATAACTGTTAAATCGTTCTAAAAAGTTGATGCAAGTCAAGGTTGGGTATTTTCCATTTAGGAGGTTCGGAGAAGTGGATATAACAGTCTGCTCATCACACTTCATTCCTCTGATCTCTGTTTCTGCTTCCTACTCATTCTACCTGTAGCTTCAGTCCATTCTTTAACAGTAGTGTCCCAGCATTTTAATGATGGCACCATAACAAAGCTACACAGCCAAATAGCTTATTGTTAGCAAATAAAGTTATGTGTTGCCACCCCAGGCCACACCTGCCAGAACTTGCAAGTTCTAAAAAGGAAAATCCAGCCATAAAGACTAAGATGTACTTTGAAAGGAAATTTAATGGAAATCCACTCAGTGCTCTGCAGAAGAGCAAACTGGTAGCAAGGTGGATTGAAGAATCAAAATTATACTGAGGGAAAGTACAATTCTTTTCAAGCAAAACTGTTTAATATATAAAAATTAGTGTGACCGAGAGAATCTGGTTTTGCGCTGAAAGCCTCAAGCGTTACATCACAGGTAGACCTGAGGCCTTGCATTTTAATTATTAATTTCATAAAAGATCCCAAGAGCAATAGAAAGGTCATGAGAGCTGCTCCAATCCATGGGCAGTTAAGCAGGAGAATGCTGCAGTGCCCTTTAGCCTTTGAGTGTGCTGCAGGACAGGGGGGCTTGGTGCTAAACGACAAATTGAGTTAGAAATATTTAAGTCATAAACCATAGTAAATCTTTTAGCACTTGAAACACCATGAGACACTCCAAGCTGAGAGCAAATGAAGTGTTAGTCTATGCATGTTTAAAAATGCACAGAGGCTGTGTTTACTGAATTATCCATTTCTTAGCTATGTCTCTTCAGGAAGCTGACATACGACAGTTTCCCACCAAAAGGAACCATTTATGAAAAGTGCCTCTATCATGGTTTAAGAAGAGAAAATAATATGTATCTCCCTGAAAGCAAAATTATGTAGGTTGCAAAGTCAAGGACAGCTAAATTCAGAAGTGGCAAATTTATGTGTGCCTGCATAACCTCTACTTGGCCCTCTTGTAGGTCCTGTGCCCTGAGTGAGACAGAGGTCCTGTGGAAAAAATAGTATGTGATTATGCAGTTATAGACTATATTTTAACACAAAAAGCATGTGAATTAAGGTTCTGTTGGCAGCTGTGAATAAAACATTTCCTAACATTTAAATTCTGGGCTTTGTAACCTTAGCACAGAATTTGTTAGGTGATACCTTCACATGGCTTTTATACATAAGTGCAGATTAATTCTTGCCAAATTGCCAAGACTTTGTTGCCACAAAACAATTTTCTCTTTACTGGAGCTGAAGAAAGAAGAATATCAGCAGTCATCTATAAAGGGATGTTCTTCCTGGAATGGGAAGAAAAGCTGTGGCCTTCGAGTGGAGTCAGCTGAAACTTTATAAAAAATTGGTTCATCTTCCCTTGTTTACTGGTCAGTGTTGTGATTAATATCAAAATGAGATTATTGCTGCCCAGATCTGAATCTCACCGCATGCTTTGCTTTTGTTAGCAAAGTCCTCTAAAATGAGAGCAAGACAAACTGTTTCTTCCTCACCAGTTTTGAAAGCCTGCTCAGAATTCCTATGGAAGACTCATAGGGACAGGAGCCTCCCTACCAAAAGCCTTCTGACCAACAGGACTGCACACTCCTGGGAAAGAGAAGGTCTGAAGGAAGTGCCATCACACTAGCACCGCTTCTTCATGCCAAGTCCCTCAGGGCCTGTCCTGTTCTGACACAACCCTTTTAAAAGAGGGGAGAGCAAACTTTTTGCTTCCCCACTAAAAGCATACAGCAGAATCCAGCATAAACTTTGAGCTGAATTTGAGTCAATGTAGTTCTTGTTATTTTAATCTCTCCTTTCTTTGCTTTATGGATTTAGTCAAGGAAATCAAATATTAAAAAAGCATGTTAAGTGCAATGCAAGCTGAGACTGTAAAAGTGCCAGATTGATTAATGAAGTTACTATAAAATTTGTTGCACTGTTTAAGTAAATAATGGTATAAAGCCATCACCCTACAAAATAACAGAAAATGTCATATATTTGAGTCATCATAGTTGAGAGAGTCATCACTTTTCATTCCTGACTTTAAAACTTCTAGAACCTTAGACCTTCTTCAGTATATATGACATTTTTGATGAAAAGTTAGCACAAAACCTGTGTATTCTGAGAGTCATGTGGACAACAACAGAAGAAAAAAAAAGCCTCTTGAATCCAGATCTTAAATGTCTAGCCAAGAATAAATACTTTCTTACAGATTTTTAAATACTTGGAAAAAAAATAAAAAGAGAAAAAGAAAGGCTGTTCAGGTTTGGAAATATTTCTGTAACAAAAAGTCCAAAACATTATGTGCTCCAAAACACTGTGGCAAACAATATAGGTGCAATTAGGACGCTGTTGTCTTGACAACATCATGCAAGAAATGAAAGCATTACTGTTTCAGGAAAGAAAGCTACAGTGTTATTCTTTTAACTCAGAACATTCCACCCAAGGATCTCAAAAGCATCACTCAAACTCAGTGGGCCAATTAGCCATCAAGGGCAACCAGACTTCACTTTGAGACTACAGTGTGAAATCCAAAGTGAAGCTCCCTTCTCTGAAAAAAACAATATCAAGCAATGCTACATCAGGACAAACCACTAAAGTTCGCAGGAGCTGTGCTGGATGTTCTGGAGTTAGCTCTCCTGCAGTGTTTATTTTCATGGATGACTATCACTATGGAAAATGTGGATGCTGGGGTCTGCCCTCCCTACCCAGGGTGCCACTCAGCCCTTCTGATGGGTTTCAGCAGGCCATATCCTCTTGTGCTGCTAAAATTGAGACGGTATTTAAGAAAAGTCCAGGAGGAACAGCTGGACTTCCCAGAACAGCAGATCCCATGTCAGGGCTCTTACCAAAGGACAGGGAAATGTCCTGTCCACAACGAACAGATGGAAGAGAAGCAGTGAGGGCTGGATACCATTAGAGGTTATCACAAAGTATCCCACACTTCCCAGAGCAGGTGGGAAGCCCTGGAAGACTTTGGGCCCAGAGGTAGAGGCTACAAGGAGCCCAGGGACCCCTTCTGGGTGCAGAGTGGAAGGTGCAATGTGGCGCCAATAGTGGTCCCACCTGAGAAGCCATTTAGCTGTGTCACTGAGGTGCTGCACCACAGAGAGCAGACCTGTTGAGAAGGAAACATTGGCTCCACCCAAAGAGCAAGAGCTTTCTCTTCTAGGGAACAACTTGGGAAAAGGTAGAGCCATCAGCTCCAGAGTGCTCATCGTGCCCCACAGGCAGCTTGACAGAGAAGTCCTCAACTTGGAGAATGCCTTCACTTCAAAAGATCCCACTTGAATGTGAGGATACACACTGGCAACAGCCGGCTCCTTTGAGGTACATTTTCCCTCCCAGCAATATTTACCTAAGAAATTTCATGCACAGAAAAGAACGAGTGAAAGGGAATATTCAGATACATGACAGGAACAGTCTTTATTGCCATTACTTTTTCAGCCAGCACTTTGTTTTCTTTCAGTGGAAGCCTGACAGTCATAAAAAGCCATTGTAAGTGCAGCCCACTGAGAGGCAGACCACAGCTCTGCCTGCAATGCCGAGGGTCGGGATCGTTACGTTGTTAGGAATCCAGGCAATGCATCCTCTTGCTCCATTAAATAAAAGCATTTCCTGCAGCACTCGAGGAAGGATAAAGAAAATAGGGGCTATCATAAAAGTGTTGTTTGATTGGGTTTTTTCTCTGTAAGCCATTAGGACGTGGCAGCTTCTAGCTTGGAATTGCAGGATTTCTCATCTCCCATCCATTACCACCAGGACATAAATGTGAAGGGCTGGAGCCAGCAATATTGCTGTAGATATACAGGCTGCAAATGGGACAAGGATCTCTCTCTGGTGGTTTTCACTGTTTCAGTTTCCCCAAGTTATGTATCCCCTGCACTGCAGGTTCCTGTCTCTTTGGTTAGTCACTCTGTTTTTCAGCCACTGCTCTTCCTGTGGGATCCTCCTGGGTGCCTGCTTCTCTCTGCATTTGATAAGGAGATTACTCGAAATGGAAGTAGTCAGGCACAGGACCACCTGCTACAATCTCTTCAGTGTTTCTGGACAGTATGAGAGTTCTTGGATTTAACCTTCATATTTTCCTTTTTTTTTTTTTTTTTTTTTTTTTTTTTTTTTTTTTTTTTTTAACCTAAAGTTAGCTCTCAATTCATTTATTCAGTGGTCTGAAAAGAGGAATTATGATGAAAGACACTATTGCCTTGGTCCTGGAAAAACAATTTGCTAGAATATTGTTCCCGGGACAACAAGCTCATCCTTTGTTTTATTTCAAAACCTCTGGCAGGAACAACAAAATTGCAACCCAAAAGCTCTTTTTAAGGTATTTCTCTTTCCTTTCACTGCCTAAAAATGTGCCTGACCACTCCTGTCAGCTCCCAAATTTTATGTGGCCATGCACAGCAGTAAGAGAGTATCTCACTCCCTCATTTGGCCATGTTACAGCCTCAAAGGGTATTTACAACAATGATTTATTACAGCAGAGGGTTTCTTCTGAGTATAAAATAAAAAGCTCAGTTTGGTAGGCTCTTGTTTACACAAATAATAAAAATAAAAACAACTAGTGTTGATTCTAAAGAAGCCGCATTTTCCACGAACTTGCTACTTTGGGACTGGGACTCAGATTGTCTCAGTCTAGCCCAAGAGGGAAGAAGAAATCCATTAATTGCATGGCAGTCTAAGAAAGACAGCTGAACACCAAATTTAAATGGGGCTTCATGCAGTTGGAGTACCAATTAGAGTCAGCAAGAAAGACCTGAACCCCCAAAACTACACTGACAAGGAATATTTAACAAACAAATAGGTTTGAGGCAGATACTACAGTTTGCAGCCAGGGGAAAGAAATATTTTCTCAACTTATTTCATATTTAGCCTTTGTAATCACAGAAACACTTTTTCTATTTCTGGCAGAAACATTTATGCTAGATTTTAACAAAAAAAAAAAAAATTCTACCTAGATCACTTGCTCAAAGTAAGGCTGTGTTTTTCTTGCACATTGTAGAAAGCATGAGCAAACTGTGAGGTCAGTTTATGGCATGTATCTCTGGGGGGCACAACCAGAGGCATCAAACACAAAACAAGCCTCTCAGGTGCACTTGTCCTGAGTGCTCTTTGGGGCTCAGCACTTAACAAAAAGGAACAGATTTATAATGTCACTTGAGAATCTGGAGATGGAGACGTTTTTCCTGAGCTGATACGCAATGCTAGGCAACTTGGTTTTCACCCCAGTGTTTGTTCCTGCCTGCGAAAACTTGGGATAATTTTTATTTCCCTCTGTCAGCTTTAAAAGAAAAATGCCTAGGTCCATTATTTTTGAATTTAGGCAGAATGTACCTCTGCCTGTGGAGGTGATATTTTGTAGCATCTTTAGTCAGATGCATGCAGTGTCTCATTTGTGATGCGCATGTCGTCTTTCACTGGGATCCCATAATTTTCCCCTGGAATTTACTCAACCCTCAGCTCTTAAGCTGACAGAAAATTGGACTGAGCAAGCCAACAGTGACAGACCTAATTGAAAGCACTTACATCTTTAGAGTACACCAATGATGCAAAGATTTACCTGTGGTTATGAAGGGAATGTGTGAGGGCTCTGTTTCACAAAGAAACACTGTGTACGCTGTTCTCCTCAAGAGTGTGTCTTTTGTGCCTTCAGTACCTACAGGAGTGATCAGGAATGCACAGAGTTTGCATTCTTGCAGATACATTATCTGAAAGTGTGGCCCTTTGTTTGCTTTCCTCCTGTTTTGTTCTGTTAGCCCTTCATTGTAAGAGAGACCTGTTTATACATTCCATTTTTCTCGGTCTTCTTGGCACCTCGTGGTCAAACACTACTCCAGATTGATCCCTTGCTTCACAATGCACTGGGAGTACAGTCTGTGTAAGAACAGACAAAAGGGTGTTCTTGCCATCTGATGATTTCATTTCTAGCTCTCCAGCACCTTTGTTATTTCAGGGTATTTTTTCCTGCTGGGAATGGGCACATTCAGCTGTTGTTTTCATGCTGAAAGCCTGTGTGGAAGCGCTTCCCTTTTTGGGGGGTTTTTTTTTGGTTTGGTGGGTTTTTTGGGGGGGTTGTTTTTGGTTTGGTTTTTTTTTTTTTTTTGGTTTGGTTTTGGGGTGGGGGGGGGGGGGTTGTGTGTGTGTGTGTGGTTTTTTGGTTTTTTTTTTTTTTTTCCAGACATGTCTTTCAGCATGTTTCCAAAGGCTTGGAATCAGCACATTGTGTTGTGACATGTGCATACTTGACATTGCTTTGTTCTCTGACTTCCTTTTGCTTGCAATCTTTAGGAAGTTATCTTACAATTAGCAAGGAATTTTGAGTCAGTGTTATTGCAGACCCAGCATATTGTCCTCTGCCATCTGCAAAGAAGAAAGCCTGGAGGAGCAGGAGGGAAGAAAGTAATTTTGGTATTTTTAACTGCATGAACCACGTATAGGATTCAGTTCACTGCATAGAGAGTGACTGCAGCTCTGACTGCTGCCAGAAAAAAATTGCATTACATGCTACAAACACCTTCTTTATTGACTGAATTAAAGGGAAAGCAAGGGCATTAGAGTAACCACATGCAATTTGATACATCCTTTTTCTGTGTTTTGCTCTTGTTTAGTGATTCTCTTATCATACAGCAAAAGTGACAAGGTATCTTTTTCCTGAGAAGTTTACATAGAGTTCTTTATTTTTCTTTTCAAATGTGCACCTTTATGCAAAGGAACTCGGCTAATTTCTCTTGTAAATGAAGCTGATAAAAACAAACAGTTTTCTTATGATCTCAATGGTAGACACATTCATTTTTAGCTGACCAAAATGCACAAAATTTTCAAATTTTTATGGTGTTCTCCTTTTTCTTCTTGCATTTTACACCATCAGCCTCCCAGAGCACAGAGAAGAAGCCAACTGGTTTTGAACTGCATCCCTGTACAGGCAACACATCTCAAGAATAGGAGAAATGGCAGCACATTTTGGGCAAGAGGAGAAACCTTGAGAGCTGTCTCAGAAAAACTTCCACATGCTTTTCCACAGCTCAGTCAGGCATTGCCTGAAAAACCTATAAAATGGTGATAAACACACTGAAATGCTTACCGTTGTGCCAGAAAAAAAAAAAAAAAAAAAAAAAAAAAAAAAAAAAAAAAAAAAAAAAAAAAAAAAAAGAGTAGAAGTAGCAATAAGAGACTGTTCCAGGAAGAAAGCAGCCATACCCATGTTGATGTAACATGGACACCTTCTCCATTGGAATGATATCTGCAGTCAGCTCCATATTTCTGGACAGGAATGAGGGACATAGCACACAGTCAGACAAGACCTCTTGTGGTGCCAGGCATGTGTGCTACACCTCTCTGATGTAAACACTCAGGTTTTAACTTTTTGCATTATTTCATAAGAGATGTACGATTTATAACAGCACTGAACAGGCAAGTGTTTGTCCATTATGAGCGAGGTGAGAAAAGCATCTCCCTAAATGATATTCCGAGCTTTTTCTTTACACGCTGTAGAACACACATTGCAATGTTTGGAGCAAAGATTTTGGTGTCAGGAGGCCTCATCTTGCTGCTGAAGTGGAGAGATTTTTTCACTCAGAGTCAGTAAAAGTGTAGTAAAACATCTGCTTCAGGCTTCAAGAACAGGCCTGAGGAAACAGAGCTTTTTACAGACGCACAGAGGATCGCCAAGCATCAGCAAGGAGTCTCTTCTTTTCACTGTGCTGACTTCTCTGCACCAAATCCCCTAAAAGACACCACTTGGGCTCATCCACACAGTGGAGGGTACTACAGTGACACCCAAATAAACAACAGCTGGACTAATTTCCCAGCTGGATTCTGCAGGGACGTGTGGGTGCAGGGCTCTGCTCGAGCTGTGAGAGCAGCCCTGCAATTTCCAGACAGCAGTGCACAGACAATCCAGGATTTCCCAGAGACAGATCAGATATCTGAGCACCACAGTCCTTGGCTCTGGATAGACAGGCTGGGTCCATCACAGGAAGTGTGGAATATTGAGCAATTATTCAACCACTGAGCAAGACAGGGCTATTTAGATCTCAAATGGTAAAGCGTTGCTTATTTTTTTTCATTATGAGCTCTCCCTCTGAAATCTGTGTTTCAGATCACTGCATACCGGGGAAGGCATTTCTCAAAGTCTGTGCAAGACTGAGAGCTTACAGCATAACAGTGAATAAAGTCTAAAATATATATTTGCCAAAAATAACCGAATCATCATTCGTATAGCTATAGCAGAAGGAAAGAAAATTGTGCTGGAAATTCTAACACGAGAAAATCCACAAGAAGGAAATGGCTAATCCTTGGGGAGGGAAAAAAGGGCTTTTTTTAATGTTAGAAGTTTAGAGTTTGCCTTGTTTATGGCAAAAATCCCCCACAATTCAATTTACTAACTCCACGATCTAAGGATTAAAATGTATGGAACATAAAACCAGCAAGAGAAAAGAGAAAATTACTCTCCCCTTGCAAATTTGTTTTCACTCATTCAGTAAATGCTTTCTATTACTACAATATAAATGGCACTGTGGGTGCTCATTTATGACAACCACAAAAACTAGAAGTTTGTATAATCTCCTGTCCTGCATGGGGCACATCAGTTGATTCCTTACATATTAAATCATTCCTTCTGTAAAATATTTTCCACCTATAGACATCCAACTTGCTTTGCTAGAATAGTAAATACCTGCATGTGGATACAGATATATTCAGGATATTCTTCTAAAAACTGCTTGGTTGTTTTTTTTTTTTTTTTTAACAGAACACCTCAGAATAATCTATCATTTTTTGGCATCACTGTCATTTATTAGTGTTATCTAAGTTGTACTGCTTCCTTGTCACATCATAAGTTAACCTTCCCTAATCACCACCCTGGACATTGACCAGGCCCTCCCTGGGGAGGGGTTTAACCAGAGCCACGATTTTCCTGTTGTTATGTACTCCAGGGTTCTGAAAGCTCATGTGGATTTTACTCAGAGACTGAGAATAAATCCATGTGAGTCTAATGCTAGGAATTTAACACAATAGATGGATACATGCTTACTTTAAATGAACTCCATAGCTGGTGACATGGCAGGATCCTCAGAGGATCCCACTTTTTGCTGCACATCCTGCTTTTTTGAAAGCTTAATAGAAATGGTTTTAAATCCTCCTCCTTTCTCAAACACCCAGAAGTTTTCTTTCCCTGGACACCACGGGAAGCAACAAAATGGCAGAGATCCAGGGAAAAGGTAAAGTCCTTCTGCAAGCACTGCAAGGAAGCACTTAGGCTACAGACACATTACTCATGAAAGACTATTAGTTCAATCCAAGAGCTCAAACCAGACCTTGAAGAGCAAATGAATTGGTCAAAAAATCCAACCCAACAAAACTCACAGTAATCCCTGGTTTTCACTAGCAGGGATACAGACCAGGCAGAGGGCTGACAATTCAACATCTACTCTCTTGAGGAATATTTTTCAGCCTTAGAAGGTAAAGCTGATGCCAATACATCCAAACCCAAACATTTCTTAGGCTAGGAGAGGACTCCAACAAGAGACCAGCTGTGCTGAGTTAAAGAACTCCACTTAAAACATCCCATCAATCACAGAGCGGCAGAGTGCTGACGTTATTTGTATGAAATGTAAGAGTGCTATTACTCACCTGCAATTAAAAAGAATAGTTTGATTTGGTTTCTTGCCGAGAGAATTATGTGAATATTTTCCCTTTTGCCAGGTTACGAATTTTGCCAGCTTCCAAAATCTGAAGGTAGCATTCCAGGTTCTGACTAAATTGCAAATGACACAAGTCAGATCATTTTGGAGGGGCAATCATTCTTTTCCTGAAACCTAAATCATAAACCTTCATTTTTTTTTCATCCAGATTCTCTGCAAGGGGCTGGCTTGCAATGTCATGAACACTCAGTTTTAATTGGTACAGCTCTTGGCACAGTTTGAAAAGAGTCCAAGATCTGCATGGAGACTCGATTATTCTGCCTTCTCTGGATTTGGACCCTCAAGGCATGGATTAAGATGAGACACTAATGGGGCAGCATGCAAAAGCTTGTATTGCTGAGATAGATCTCCTTCATGGATAAAAAGAAACTTTCCAACGTGCAATTCTAAGCGAGAACAAAGCTACAGATAGGGAAAAGAGTCAGACAAGGGTCTGGGCAAAGATTGGTAAAGCCATGAAAGCATCAGAGCCATCTAGAGGGGATTTTGGCAGGGTTGCATATTCCAGTGGTAGGAACCAGCAGTGCACAAGACTCTGAGTGCAGGTTTATACCAGGTCTGGCAAAGGGAATCGTCTCACGTGCATTAAATGCATGCATGCAATTAAAAAACAAACAAAAAAAGACAGGAGACCAGCAAGGGCAAGTAAAGAGAGTTATTCTAAAGAGAGAAACTCTTTGGG
The DNA here is from genome assembly GCF_009819655.1 of Sylvia atricapilla. Classification (NCBI taxonomy): domain Eukaryota; kingdom Metazoa; phylum Chordata; class Aves; order Passeriformes; family Sylviidae; genus Sylvia; species Sylvia atricapilla. Next base: position 67,743,205 of record NC_089143.1, read on the forward strand.
TAAATGCCTCTGGTTCTTTTTTATTTTTCCCCCCAGGTTCAAATCTACCATTTTCTCCATATTCTTTTTAGCTGACGAGGAGCTTCCTCATACCAAATGGCCTCAATGTTCATCAGAGTAAGCATACATAAAAACTTTGAGGTATTAAAAAAAGTTCTTCTCGCTCCCAGAAACATTTGCTTGAGGATTTCTCTCCCAAAAAATGCAATTAATAAAAAACAAAATTGGAATACTCACATTACAGAAAACTATTAGTGAGAGGAGTATCCATGCAGCCATCTTGAAGCTGTTTTTTGATTCAGGTCTTGGACAGCATAAAGTTAGTTAAACAGGGCTGGGTATAAGCTTCAGTTATGTCTTGATGCTGTATTAGGCAGGTATCCAAGCATCCATATGTCCAGCCCTTCACTTTGGTTTCTGAAAGAAGAAAGATCAAGTTTGTGACCCTGAAGAATCCCTGTTTGAGCTCTGGTGCTTCAGGAGATGCCACACAACATTTATTTAACACAAGCAAACAGAGCCAAGAAACATAACTTTATGAGTTGCAAAAATCAGCCTTTTTAGTATTCAGGAGAGGAAAAGTAACCACTCACTCTTCCTCAAGATATTCTCACTCCTAATTACAAGAAACCATCTGAATGTTTCACCCAAAGGGTTGATACTGCAAAGCAACAACTGAACGTGGCCTCACAAAACACAAGTATTTTGTCGTGTAGTTCTTTCCCTGCCAGTTCCCTTCCATGTAGCTTTTTTCTACTTCTCAAACCTCTTGAGGATGTTTGAGGGCTTAGATAACACAGAGAAACCTGTCTTCTTGTAGTGGAGAGACAGAATGATTTCAAACTGGCTTATTTCAGGGTCATATCCTGCCATTGATTTTTTTTTCAGCACTCCCTATTGATTCCAGCAGTGAGTTCCACATACAGATCAATACCAGGATATGGCCTTTATTTATTAGTACACTTCTGCTCCTTCCACTCTACCCTAATGCCTCCAAACACATGGAATTAATTACAGCATTCAACATTACTTTGGCCTTGTTGTCTTTAGAGGAGAGCTAAGCCTTCATTTGGTCAACAGAATAATTTGAAAGAATTGTTTGGTGACTTCTGCCATTGATCCAGAAATAGATCCTGTGACACATTCTTTAGGGCAGGGCTGGAGGAGAGGAGCAGAGATATGTGGATAAGCACGTTCTTTGGCTTACTAGCACTTCCCACTTGCAGCAGCACTAAATTCCCAGCAGAAGTTTCAGGCAGTGTCTTGACAATGAAAAACTCTCTGCGTTGAGTCAGTGGTCTGATTGTCCTGACCCAGCCTGATCTTCAAGACATCATGTACTAAATATATTAAATATATAAAGAAATAGAAAGAAATATATACTAAATATATATACTAAATAATATATGTACTAATATATATATATATATATGCTAAAATATACTAAAATATATATACTAAAATATATACTAAAGAAATATATGGGCGCTTGGCTCAAAGTTCCCCTACTGTTCATTTCTGAACATCATCAACATCTTTCACTTACCAGGTCAGGCATACAGGAACTGGAATTTTCAAGGAGTTCATCAAATATGCATTTTTTTAATTCATGAGGCTTAGAAGAGGAAGAAGCTGTAGCTGACCTGGAAAAATTAGTATATATTCTCCAACTGCCAAGAACAGAACTAATAAGTACACATTCTCCAACAGCTGCCAAAAGCAAGACTAATTTCAACAGAGTTTTTCAATGGTTCTGACTCAGGGCCTTGAATCATTTCTCCCTCTTAGCACAGAATTTCTTCACCAATGCAGGCATGGGTTAAAATTAGCCACGGGACTAAACTGAATGTTTTGCTTCCTGAGAAATCAGATCTTCTACTCAGAGTTATCACATTTGATGGCCAAAATGCAACGCTATATTTAAAAGCAGGGTAAATAAAATGCTTCCTTCCTAAGTGCTGTGTCTGCATTACCTTCCTACACTCTGCAAAATAGCACCAAGGTAACCATTCCCTGTGTTCAGAAGACTTTTTCTTTAAAAACAGAAAATAAACTAATCTTGTCAGTATTTCTAGAATTATACCAGAGTCAGAGTTGAAGATTAACAACACCAAATTTCTAATCTGCTACACAATCAATGCATCCTGGTATTGGGATGCAATAAACCAACAGCTGTTTTTACAAGTACTGCCTGTACCTGGGTACATTTGATTTAACCCAAGTGGGCAAAGGAATAAATGAGCAAGGAAAAAAGTGCAGAGGGAAAACAGAGCTTCAGCATTTGTTCAACTGCCTTGGAGCCTTAGGAAAACACCAGTGCTCTATTGACTTTGCTTCTCTTGTTCTCCTTTACATCACTGTAGGGTCTGGCCTGTGCTTTAAGAAAATACTGCTCCTTTTCAATTGTTAAATAGTGACAAAGTCCAGGTGACCCTAACGAAGAGCCTGAGTGGTTTATGTCAAGCCTGGAGACAGTGACTCATGGAGTCACAGATGATCAGTTGATAAATGCCACTGGTATCAGAAACGTGGCCATTAACATGAGTGATGTGAGAACCAAGAGGTTAAGTAAAAGCTACCTCCATAATGAGTGTGTGATACAGAAAAGAAACGTTTTGACCCAGGCTTGGATTTTTGGGTTTGTTTCTCTTTTCCCCTTAAGGTGGATTTGACTTTCTAACTTTTGCCTGCTTTGTAAGTTCTCTTTTGAATGCAATGTTCCTTTATTATTGATGGGAAAAGGCTACAAGAAATATTAGAAAGACTTTCAGATGAACCACCACGATGTCCACTAGAATTGGTAATTTTTTTTCAACATTCTGCTGCAACAATGCAATGCATGCTTGCCACAAACTGCTGGGTTTGGGAATTGCCTTTGCTTCAAAGTGACTCAGGAGCTGTTTTTAACGTGTTTCTAAGAAAGAGTAAACTGTATTATTGCATGCATTACAAGCAATAAGTTCCCTTGTCTACAGCCAAACATAAGACCAAGGACTTTGCTGGAGCAGAGCCCTCACGGAATCTCCCAAAGTTTTATTGCTTAAATGTATAAGCAGGCAACACCTCAGATGACCACTCTGAGCAGACTTCTTAGCTGCTGTTCAAGAACTCAATATGTAATTCAAGTCATTGTGTCCCACTTTTTTAATCTTCAGCAATTTAATGGAAAAAACCCTACAGTTTAGAAAAACTGTGGGAAGCTTTGGGTGCCAGCATTCAAAATCTCATGAATTATCAAGGTAGAAGCTAGTATTTCATAGTGGGGATAACTAGATCTGAAGCAATTTTATGTAAAGTATGTATGCTGTATTTTAGTGCAACATGCATTTACAGTCATTTCTTTTCTTCATCATCTTATTTTAATAAGAAAGAAGAAAAAGCAGTTTAGGCCACTAAAATCGCAGATGGATTTATGAGAATGCAGTCCACTCATCAGAGGATTTAAATAAATATAGGGAGAGGGGTAAGAAGCCTTCCTGGCCTGTGGAGGCTTTAGGCATAATGCTGAGTATTTAATATATTTCACTCTAGTAAACATATTCCATTCTCTTTCAAGAGCAGAGGCTAAAGTACAGTTGCTCACATACTCATCAACAATAATATGAACCATTAACAGAAATCCATTTTGCAGGAATAAATATTTTTCTGTTATATTTCAGTTAAAATTAAGTTATTATTTACCTACCAAAAAAAGGGAAGAGAAGAAGGGTTTCCTTTTCTCTTTCCTTGTTCAAAATTATTTTCATTTAATTACTCATACAGTGGGAAACACAAAAGAAATCAGAACCAGAAATATTGCACGTGATACTTTCTCAACTTCTTCAATAAAAATTTATTCTGGGGGAATTCCTAGTCAGTTCAGGATTTTGTAATTTTGTTTCTCTCTGGTGTGTGAATAAGCATGGAAAGCTTTAAATATCTGCTTAGAGATAATTTTATTCTATGATCCCCATCTTAACACTTGAAAGCAGATTTATTAATTCATCCTTTCCCATCAGGACCCAGACTGGACCTCAGGTAGATCCCTCTTGGCAGCTACCCAGATTTGCAGTCCCACCCTTTTGCTGTCCACTCTCTGGCCACACAGCACACATCAGGGCTCTGGCAAGGTATGATTTCCCCTACATGATCCTCCCTTTCAGCTCTCCCATGCCAGCTTTGCTCTGCTATCAAAACTGCTGAAAGCTGAAAAATCATTAACCCTTCTGTTGGAAGAGATGCCCCAAACTTGACTCAACCAGTCCTGAATAAACTGGTCTAGCTGGACCAAGTTTGAGCAGGGAGATTAAAAAATAGGAATTTCTAAGAATGAAAACTACTTTTTGCTTCATATTAGGCCATAATAAGATGAAGATGCAGACATTTTTTTCTTTTTTTATGGTATTAATATTCATATCAGCCAAAGCTTCCAGACCTGAAAACAAAATCTTGGATTTCCATCTTGAATTTCTTGAACTTTCTGGGCCTGGAAAATTGAACATGCTGAACTCAGAAATGATTTGACATTATTCGTTTGAAATGAAGAAGTGATATTTGGCTGGAAGCAAGGAGAGGCCCATTCTGTGGCTTAGGAATTCAACATCTGGTTTTAGAAAACAGCCAATAAGCAAACCTTGCAACATTTGTGAGCAAGATGCAAGATTGTTGGACGATTACATGCCAAAATCTGTAGCATGTAATCCATCCATTTTAGATCATCCACCAACATAGCACTCCTGAAAAGCAGGCAGCACGTATTGCAGTGGTTTGGAAATATTTAAATGGCTTAGCAGACTCACAGGAAATCAGAATTGTCTCCTTTGTGTCACATAAGAAAAGCAGAGCAGAAAAGGAGAGGCTCCTTATGAGGACCAGAGCAAAGGAAAGAATTTGAAAAAAAAATTGAAAGGAGACGTTGGATATGTTAGAGGGGCGGATTGGAGTTTATTTTGTTATAGCTGTATGAAATCCCCCTTCTCTACAAGAAAACAAACAAAGTTAGAAGGAAGAAACCAACAAACACAAAAGGGGATATTGTCATTTGTGCTGACTCTGGCTCCTAATTAATGATCCGAGCTGTCTGCAACATCAGAGCACTCACGAGTTTGAAAGTCCTGAAGCTTTTCCAGAGGCTGTTTTTGTTTATTTCTGTTGTAGTCAAATCCACTTAACAGGGCACTGTGATAAACACCACTTTCCCTTGAGTTGTCCTGATGGCCAAGAGACTGAGTGCCAGGTGCTCTCAAAATGTACTAAATAATTGTCTGTCTCATCCATTTATCCATTTGTCACTCCATTTGTGCAAGCCTGCTATGTTTTCCTGATATACCTGCTGCTCTTACTTTGCTGTTTTCTTTTGTCAGGTATTAAATACAAGCAGTGGGTTAATAAAATTTTAAGCGTTTTGTATGATGTCCAGCCAGGCAGAAGTGACTCCAAGCCACAGAAAAGTGTCTTCAGAAGCACCACGAGGGCTTGAAGTTTTAAAGGTCAGACCTTAACAGGACCATCACTCTGGAGTTAAGGTTAGGTATGGGTTTCAAGTCAGAATATGCCAGGGTAGACCAGTCAACCTGAGTAATAGCAGGCATGACATAAACTGGTTTCTGACCTGGATACATGGCAATGTTTGTAATTTTCTTCCTTTCTTTGGAATGAGAGAGATATAGTGGAAAACATACTCAGTGTTGTGGGATTTGTGGATAATAAAAACAATCTGCTTATATGTGTTTACTGGGATTTGTCATAGAGCAAAAGGTGACAAAAACAGATCCAGAAGGAGGCTCTGAGACAGCTTAAAGGTCATGGTTGGTGTCCATATGGAACAGATGTGTGTTCTACTCTGCAAGTTCTTGGTGTTCCTGGACTAAACTGAAATGTTCAGGTTTTTGCTGAGACGTCCCAGGGAATGAGGGAGCTGCTCTGCTGAGGCATCGACGTGTCTGTGGAGAGCAGCACTGACAGGCTTCTGCTTTGGATTAGGCTTCACACAGCACCAGATTTCTGTCACCCTGGACCAGATCCACAGCCCCTGGCCTTGATTTAGGACTGGCGCTTGCCTGTGATGGCTGCCCATAGGTTTTTCTTTTCTTTTCAACACAGCAGGTATGTGAGAGCAGGTATGTTTATTACAGAGCACACATCCCTCCTTAATCAACACAAAGACTGCTGTGGGAAGGCAGAGATTATTTCATCCAAATACTCTATCTGAAGAAACAGTTGAATAAAATCAATAAAGAATTGATCTAAACCTTCCATGAGCTTCAAACACTGTCAGAAGTCTGGGTTTGAAAGTGTTCATTTGTCAGCATCCTTAGATCTTTTTTTCCTTCTCAATCTCATGAATTTAAAGAAGAGCTTCCAGCCCAAACGAGGACTCCCACGTTGCAAAGATTCAGTTTGACAGAAAATGTGTATTACAAAACCTCCTGTTTCTCAGTAAGCAGATAATGACCCGGTCAGAGAAAACACTGGCAGCAATTTTCAAAGGACTCTCAAAGACACTTAGTTATGTCTAAGTGACCTTAGTGATTCAGAGGACTCTGTGACCTCAGAGTGACTTTGAAAAACACTTTTGCAAGCTGGAATGAGAGTTTCTGTGTATCTCTTCAGAATAAGCATCAAAACTGGAATAAATGAGTGAACCCAGCACCGTGGGCCTGCCAGGCTTTTTCAGGAGCCTCATGCCATGGGGGGGACTTGATGGCTAAGGGACACAGCTGGCAGGAGCAGTCTTTACCACGAGCAGTGGTGACACCAGAGCTGGACACAAGCAGACCAGGACATCAGACAGAGGGATGGTGGCCTTTTGCTGAGACAGCCCCTGTTCCAGTCCAGCATGTTCAACCACCTGAATGGAAACTTGACTCCAAGAGATGTGGGATTTCCACATATCCAGCTCCCACACCCACCCATAGAGGTGGCTGTCTCCTGGGAGCAGGCCATCATAGCTCTCTGCTGTCTGGGGCTTCATTCAAATTGTCATGGGAGGGCTCCTGACCTGGGCTCTCCCTACACCCACCACGGCTCTTGTCCCCAGAGAAGAGGACATCATTCACTTTTATCATATGGATAATGCTAGTTCATAAGACAGAGAATGGAGTAACAGTTTTAACTTTCTTGTATTTTAAGTGGAACTACTGTAGTTGTGAGTTACTGATCAACCTCTGTAGTTAATTCCGTATTTTCCCTTGCAGCCATTTAGCACAAAGTGAGCTCTTGCTTTTTTAAAAGGCATAAGATGGCTGCCCACCAAAACCAATAGACAGCATGGGAAAAGAATGGCTGTCCCCTTTTGGTTAGAGACAAACCTAACTTCAAGTGGGGAAAAAAAAAAAAAAAAAAGACAGTCACAGTTTAATAGTTTTAGTGCCATAATAAACTAAAGTTATATTGCAGTGCTGTCTGTAGTGCCTGGCAAAAGCAAGCAACCCATCCACCAGGGTGGACCCTTGTCTCCATATAAATGCTTACTAAAAAGCTAAATCACCTTAGAGGAAGGATTTTACTGTCCTCCTGCTAAAGGAGCTTTATGAGCCATTTGTTCAGTTCAACCCTGTGTCTTGTCAAGAGCACTGGCTGTATACTGCATTGTCAGCATTTGTTCTCACGTCCTATTCACTTGTATATTTTTAAACATTGACAGCTTCTATCATCAAATTTAATGACCTCTTTTAGACAAGGAAGTAACTGACTACTGAGATATTCCTTTATTTGCAGTAAACCTAACAAACCAATTCCTCAGCAAGCCCTTAGACAATTAAAAAGCATGTTCATTTTCTGTAGAATGAATGTGATGCAGAAACCATCTACATGGCACCAGGAGAGGCGCATAAGGATAAGACAGAGGGGCGACTCACTTTTTTTTTAATCATAGTGTTTTTATCTTAGACCCATTCATGTCTCTGCCCTCAATGAAAATCTGTGTTCTGCAAAAGATTTCATACTGAACAAATTCCTCTACGAGCCTGAATCACACCTGATGCTTAATCAGTTCCTTTGAAACATTTTCTTCCATTTCATCCTCAAAGAAATCATCTGAGGCTTGGTGAGACTTGTTTCCAACTTCATAACAAGCATTTCCAAATTTTCCTGTCTTCCTGTTGTTGTTTTCCTCTTGAAATTCGCACAGGGAAATGCAGACCCTGGGAATATCAACATGTTTGCATCAGGACAAAGTCACCTTTGGATGTGCAAGTCTCAGTAGTCAACAACAGCCCACAAAATAAATGTACAGGGTGTAGACTGCATTTATTAAGATTATTGGTTCTGAAGGGGAGGATGCGGTTTCCACTAGTAGTAGGGAACCAGCGCTTGAAGGAATGGAAACTCTTATATCAGATGTAATTAAGCAAAATGTACCTCACAGAATCGACTTGGTATTTTGGAACCATCAAAAGCAGAACAATCCAGGCTCCTATGTATTCCCATGGTGGCACAAATGAGCAGCGTTGAGGCGTCACAGATTGTGACAGAACATCTCTGAGAAATCTCTTTACATACTCAGATGTATGGGCCATTTCCTCAAATGTGGATTTTTAAAGAGAATTTCCCAAGGAGAATGAATACAGGCCTATTTGTTTTCAACAGAATCTTTCCTCTGTAAGGCGGGGAGCAGATAAAACGCTTGCAGAGACTGTTTTGCAAGAAAAGCATTTCTGCTGCCTGTGCCAGTTCTCAGCCGGTGGAACACAACTTGGAGCAGGTCTCTACTAGACGCAGGGCTGGGACAAAGTTTGGCAAAACAAAGACGTGGTTCCAGAAACAAAGAGCGTCCGGTGAATAACTGAGCCACTACAAAAGAAAAGGAAATCGAAGGGGAGGGAGATTCTTCAGGCTGTGTTGTAATGCTAATTTACGAGATTAACTCACCAAAAGAGGCAAGGAGTCTGCTCCGCGGTACAGCTACTGTACAGTGGAGAATTTAGTGTACATTTAAAATAGAGCAGCTTCACAGATTGGTGTGCGATGTTCTTTGTTGCGTCACTCGTGGGGTCATGAAAAAAAAAACCACATTAAAAACCCTATAATGCCAGAAGCCAGTTTAATACCACTGTAGATCTTATCTTTTGGCTGATCACATTATGCCACCAGAGATGGACACAGATCTGGTCTGCACCAGGTTATTTTTACCATTTATACAGGCAGTGATTCAGATGTCAATTGTCTCACCCATGTCCATGGAAAGATGTCCATGGAAACAAAGCCAAGGGCTAAACCCCTCCAGGCTGCCTGCAAACCTTCTTCCTGGTTCTCAGGAAGGCAGGACGACCTGCACCTAATCTGACAATCAGCCTTCCTCCCAGTCCTTGGGCTTTAAACAACACTGAGAAGAAGGAGCCAGAATGTGATGATGATTTGTTTTCACAGCCTGATGCTGCCACGTGAAGCACACAGGCAAAATAGGCCACAATCCCTTTTATCAAAGAAGGAAACATATTTATTGTTGGTTAATAAACCAACCTGACTTTGTTCCTTTCTGCTTAACCCAAACAGACTAGCTGAGCTCCCCAAGCAGCTCCTGCAAAATTCAAGAAAATAAAATGCACTGCTTTGTCTTTTAAAATACTTGAGACCTGAATTTAGCCCAAACTGTTGCAAAGTAATACAGAAGCCTGAAGATTGGCCTGGGTAATAGGTGATCAACACATGTCTCCAAAAACTCATGACTATGAAGTACAATATAGGAAAATATTTTTAATTTTCTGTTTTGGTCTGGGGTTATATGCTTTTTTGTTGGATTGTTTCTTGGGCTTTTTTTTTTTAATTGTGCGGGGCTTGTTTTCATTGGGACTCTGCAGATACTAAAAAAAGAATTAGAAATACAGATATTAGAAAGCCTCTGGCCACACAATTGTCTCCAAGTCACCATGAAATGTCATCAGACACCTGCTCAGAGAGTGTGCAGTTATTCCATCTGTGCCTCTGCTCCTGTACACAGCTCCCTCATACCATGCCAGTGCATCACATAGGCTCCCCAGGTCCCCAAGTACTTGAGTCTATTTGACCTAAATAAACAACCAATTCTGCCACCTCTAAGCAAACCATAACATTTTTCCATGCACCTCTTCTCATGGAAGTACTCCCTTCAGTGAGGATGGCAGAACCCAGCCTGAGGAGGCTCAGCTGTGCAGAAATGGCTGGAAAATCCAAGCCCTTCCATCCTCTGAGCACCAGTTTGGTGGTCGGATTGAGGATTTCAGCAGTGGTATTTGTCCACCTCACTAATATCTTGGAGCCCTAATTTAGACTCCATAAAACAAGCCAGGCTTCATAGAGCAGCAAAGTGCTCTTTACTCGCTTGTCTGACAAAACAGACTCGTGATTAATTATATTAATTATAATCAAAATCCTACGCACTATTAATTTAAGATAGGAAATACAGCAGTAAAAGAAGATAATATCTGCTACTGTAATTTCTTTCCCTGAGGACTTTGCTACTGTAGGCCCAAGAAATAAATGACAGGCAAGGCAGTTAATGCTTTTTCATTTTGCTATCTAGCATTCACTGGTCAAATGTATAGTTTTTTCCTAAACTCTGCTAATTCTGAATTTTTTTTTTTTATTTTTTTTTGCCAGAAATGTTAACAGGATTTTCTCTCTAGTACATACAGTCTGCTGTATGTATGTTGGTATTGGTATGGTATAGAAAGCACAGAGTTAAGAAAGTTCATAGATTAATCTACTCTGATCCTACAGCTTCCATCAAAAAGCCTTCCTTTCCTCTGTGTGGTCATGTGCCTGTAAGAACATTCTGGATTTGCTCCATGACTTTTTTCCTGGCTTATTTTTGTCACAGCTTCACCAGTTAGAAGACTTGCCATTGCAACATTTTTTTTTCAATATAAAGCACTTGGGATATCTTGTGAAATAGTCTAAAGGCTTCCTTGTGCAAAGCATCATGAAAATTCTGGAGAAACCCTAATCCTATTAAGATCAATGGTCTCTTTGCCATGCACTTCATCACTGCCAGGGTTAAGACCCTTCTTGATTTATGATGATGAGATGTTGTTTGGATGATAAGTATTCCTGAGAGGAGGTTTGAGTAAGCAGCCAATCAAAATTATTAGCCAGTCCAGCCTCAGTCATGGCTTTTCCCTAATTTGCATAAAACGACTCCAGATTTGAGTTTCTGTGGAAAAAATTAATCAGGTAAGTTTAGCTTAGGTTTTGGTTTCACTGAAAAAGTCACACTGAACTTTGGTATGTCATTGTTTGCTTAAAAAACATTCTTTCTGAATTCCTCCACACTTTTTTTTATTCCTCTGAAGAGTTTTAGGTCATTCTCGCTGGAGACAAGTGGATTTCATCAAGCTGTAGAACTACTTTGATGGTGTGGAGTGTATTTTACTGGGTCATGGATTTGCTGCCTATAACATTTGCTTAAGGAGCATGTCATCACATCTCAAACAAAAACAGTTCTGTCACTTGAGTGCTTTTATCAGGCTTTGCTGTCCTGGCATGCAATGAACCACAAAATTTCTTACGCACCCCTTTAAATTATTACTTTGCTGGGACAAATGAATGAAGTTAAATTTGTATTTGGGGCTGTTCTGCTGGTGTTTTTGGCTGGTAAAACCACGAAGTTTTAGTCTGTGGTGGCTGGTGGGTAGAGCTCGCTTGTCATTTTGCTTTTGCCTTATGTGTGTTTGGGTATGCGGTTTGGTGTTTGTGTAATGGGTTTATTTTAAAGTTTGCATGTTTAGCTTTTGCACTGTGAGCTGTTGGATCTTTATTCAGTCTGGCTTCTGCCATCACAAGTAAGTGTCAGACTCACAGCACCATGGGTGGTGTAAAGGTGGCAAATAAATAAGTGTCAAATAAAAAAATGTAAGTCTTGAGTTTCCTACAGTTTCCACTCTACTGAGATTCTTTAGATTACATCCAAAACTCGTAAGAGTCTCTAAAAACCCAGATATCATCTATCCAGACACTATGCCACTCCTTTCCAAAGCTGCTCATAATTTTCAATGTATCTTCTAGTCTCTTTGCCTGAGAATAGTCTGAGAAACCAGCAGGACAAACAATCAGGGGTAATTCTGACTATAACAACACCGACTTTTATTTATCCCAAAGTTACAGGGAGGGCATCTGCCCTTTTAGTGCAGATGAATTATTTAAAAGGGAGGAGGGGAGAGATAGGATCATAACCAAAGTACGTGCCTTATCAAAATTGTCAGGGCTTTTACATTCCATTTCCTTGTGATAAGACTCTTGTGCTGAGCTGGTATTCGGAAGTGAGCCCAAAGGGCTGACTGATAAGTTTACATAAGGAAGGAAATAATCAATTTAGGGCTGTTACTGAATGAGTTCTTATCATGTTCATTTCCTCACTATTGCTTCTCAAGCTAAATATTACATGTTTAAGAGCAACTTCAAAAGATTTAACATTCTAGCCTCTGCATTTTATTAAGGAAAACTCTTTCAATAGGACAAAGTATTTGCTTGCAGCATAATAACAGCACAATTTCTGCACTGACAAACTTGCATTTTAAGACACAGATATTTATGTTGAAGGAAAAAAATACATTATTGAAGGAAGATTATACTTTTTTCCAGCTTGCTATCTAATATTTGAAGCACAGAAGAATCCTAAAAGGTAGTACACTAAATTCCCTTCTGAAGATTTTCTTCTCCTGTAACATGCTTGTTTACCTGAATTAGTCTACTTTTTTCTCCAAAAAGGATGGTTTTCTTAAGACCCTGATGACAGCAGCATGATTTGTGGGTGCACATGACTTGTCATGCTAAAATCTAAAATCTAAAAATGTGGCTCTTATTTTGAGTCTGCATTAAACTGTAAAAAGTATACTGTGTCTGGTAAGTGACTGACTGTAGCCCCTTTGTCCACAGTAGCTTTGCAGTGCTTCTGAGAGCTTCATCCAGGGCAGAATCTCTTCCACAAGATCAAAATGGAATTACTGGGAAAGACTGGGCAATGAGTCCCAACTTAAACAGAATTACGGCAGCATTTAAGTTGGTGTATCATGTATTGGTACTCCAGTGTAAAATAACTACAAGTCTAAAACACTACAGATTTCATATGATGTCAGTATTTTGGCTCTTTACTTGACCTGGTTCCTATCTTGTTCACAGTCAGCACTGAGGAGGGTTTGCTCAGGACTTAGTTGGGATGTTTGATTTTCCACAAACACAGATTACATTTGTATCCTAACATAATTTTGACTGGACTGTGTCCAATCATTAAGGAAAGGCACAGAGATCCTCTAATGGCCATAAAACGTTTTCCATTGGCATGCAACTGCTACAGAAAGTGCACCAATGGACAATTCCCTCTGCCAACAAATTTAACAACAATACTATGATCAAGCTCAACAACAATACCACGATCAGAGTAAATCTGGGAAGGAATGTACTTCCTCCTCTGATCTAGCAAAGCCTGAAGTTTCAGACCATCAGGACACTTCACAAGGTTCATCCACTCCACTGTGAGCAACCTCCTTCCAAAGCTGCCATTACAATTGCCTTGCTCATGTTTCAGCACTGTTGTATCCAGGTATTTCATTCTAGCACATCTTTAATGTACAAAACTAGATTTATTTATGGAGCAGACCACTTTTTTTCCGGAAAGGTTATATACCTTTCATCACCTGTAATGAATATATAGCTTAATGAATTCATCAGGAGACCGATCAAAAGACCTCGAAATGAAGTGGAATCTGTTCAACACTTTGCTGCCTGAAGAAAATACAGAACACTCAGCTTGGATTTTATGTAACACAAAGGATGATGCATTTGCGTTTAACAGCCAATTTTAAGCAAGAAATTCAATGCTTCTCTCCCTGGGCCCCATGATGTGTGCAGCCTGAGCTGGGCTTTGCTCCAAACCCCTTGACCTAACTCTTGAAGGTACAAATGCCGTAGTGCAGGAATTGTTTTATATGGAAGCTCTCTAAACTGCTTCCCAGAGAACGTTCAAACACAACAGGCTTTGTACTTCAGTAGGCAGCCCTGTCCTTCTGTAGGAAACTGACACTCATTTACAGAGAGGGCAGCAGAGTTGTCCAAGGATCACCAGGTGCTGAAGAGATGGGCAGGGCCTCTCTGCTGTCCAGCACATCCAGGAGGATATGAGGAGACCACTGAAACCACGGAGCAATGAGTAACCAATTGTATCACAGACTCTCTGTGATACCACGTCTGCACACTCTATAAATCATTGACAGGTTTGTTATGCAAGTGGTCACTGGTACCTTGTAAACAGGGCTTCTCCATGCTCTGTTGATCTTTCCACTGCAATTTGTTGCAGGCCTAATAGCTGTTTAAATAATTTCTGACATGGAAAAGCACCGGATCTAAAAGTGTAAACCAGAACCCTTAGGCTTAGCTAAATCCAGGCAGCCACCACTGAGCTTGGGACATCTGCACTGGAGTGCTTGGCATTGTCAGGGCAGCATGCTCAGAGCCTCCACAGCAACTCCTGACTCCCACTTCCAGCGCCTCCATTTAGGGAACAAAACTGGACACTCTGGGACACTCAAAAGGGAGGTGAGACTTCCGATTGGAATAGCTAGACAGGCTGTTTAACTGCTTGGATTCAGTCTGTCTGCACAGAGGGGACAGAAATTCTCATTTCCTTCAGGAGGTCAGCTTTGCCTTATTTTAATGATTGTTATTGATGTTGCTGCCATTGGTCATAATTACTAGACTAGATAATTGTCACATCAGTAACATTTATTTTTATGTCACCTGGTTATTATAAAGTAGATTGGTTACTTTTCCTTGCTTTCTATGATGATGAGAAAATCTAAATATACTTGGGCTGAAAACACCAAATGCTGTGTGCACTGGCAGCCCCTGGAAACAAAGTTTAGTCAGATGGTGATAGATTCCAGTAAAATACTCTGGATTTACACGGAAAGGAATGAGACCAGAGTGAATTTTTATTAAATTCACCTGTGTTTGTAATCACAGGCTTACTAGGCTACTACCAAACTTTCATCTAAAAGGCATCAGCCCGAGTGGCAGAAATGGCAGTCTGGCCAGAACAAATATTTTACCTTCAGTAAATAAATTTCCACCTTCTTGCCTAAGAATAATGTTGTTGAATTACATCTGAAAAGCTCAGAAGCCCTTTGCTTCCAATATAAGCTACTAACGAATATAAGGGACAATCACTCCTGTTCCAGATCCAACAGGATCTTCCAATGAGAGGCTAGGAACTCCATCGAAGCATGATCTAATGGAAAAAATAAGATCCAGTGCAACCCCCAGTAGAAAAGTTCCTTATATATCTCTTTTTCAAGGGACGTTTTTACTGGTATAGCATTAGCTAATTCTGGGAAATGTCAAGTCTGCCTACAAAAGGATTAAGAAAAGGGGTTTAGAAAAAATATGACACATAAATCAAGGCTCTCCATAAAATGGCAGATGATAGGGTTTTTTTTAAAAATTATTGTTCATTTTTTGGAAAAAGCGAGGCACTCCATTTTCATCCAGTGTCTGCTCTGTACACTTTAGCATAACTTAATAAGTAAAAACACAGGAAGAGAAAAGGCAGTAAAATGCCTTCACAGATGGGAAGGTTTTAGCTTTGCCATGAAACTGTTATCCCTACAGAAAAACCATCCTGAAACCTAAGCCTGAGCACATCCCAGCCCTGCCAGACCTATTTGCCTGCATTTTCATTTTTCAGTGCGCAGGAAGATGTTGCAGCCTAAATCAGGCATCTGTGATCTCAGTGCCAACAGCACAATTCCAGAGGTCACTCTAGCCACTCCAGCCTCAAGTCCTCACTCAGGCTCCCTCCATCCCAGAGCATTATTCCAGCTGCAGGAGGCTGTTGTGTGCATCACTCCTGGTGGGGCAGGAAATTGGTCCCGGCATGGTGTACATTTCACCTCGTTGTTATCGTTATTTTCATTCACAGAAACAATTTAATAACCAGCAAAGGAAGAAACTGCCATAAGCATTAGGATGTTTTGTCTAGGATCCTGGCTCCAAGCCTGGAATTTCTGTCATTAGGTGATACGATAACATTAGCAAATAATAATGATAATACCAATATGATAAACAATATCAGAAGATAAAAGTAACACAGTGTAAGCACTCCTTTGACAATTTTGTCTTTTTCTCACTTGCATTATGGCACACCACTGATTATCTGCTTTCCTGTATGAGTCACATCAAGTTATATCATTTATCCTTCCAGAGGGCTCAGAAGATATCATAAACCATAGAGAGCAAAGCTTGTTCTGCATCCTAATGCAATCTAAAGTGCCTGGTGCTAGACTTGTCTGCCTGCTGACTGCTCTGCTTATGGGGTATTTAAAGCAAAGGAAAACAATGCCTGACTGCAATTTTTTTTCTCCATCATACTCCCCTCTAGACCTGATGCTTTCTCTCAATTTCTCTTGCCTATCTTTCCATTGCTTCCCTGTCCTTCCTATTCCCAGCCTCCTTCCTTCCCCCTCAGTCTCCAGGGTGAAATAAATATTTCTTTTTCCTAAGCCTGAGACTGAACTCACATCCACGGAACCCTCTAATAATTATTTGAGCTCCTTTAGGGAGGTGGGGTATTCTACAGGTTTTAACCAACAGCCATAAAATCATCAAGTGCACCCAAGAATGCTCTGGGCAATAAAGTTCAAGCAACTGTGGAGCCATGCAGCAGATCCCACCAAACCCACAATCAAACCAAACAGAAACCACAGAAAATGTGCAAGAATGTATTGAAATATCAGCTACATCCTCCTCCATCCCTCCCATCTGGTCCCCAGATCTGTGTCACAAAAATCCTTGGTAAATGTCCTATAACCTTCATCTGAATGTGTTAATTCATCAAGTTTTTATTCTATCTACCTCCTGAATACATTTAATGAATTATATACGCTTATGTTCAGTGACTTGGAAACATTTATAATTCAAAAGCTTCCAATTTCCTCTTTCCTTTGTAAAAGTTTTGTGTTGCTAAGGCAGAAGATGGAACAGATTTTAGTGTATCATCCTCGTGTAACAGGATGAATTTGTTCACAACAGCAAGCCAGGTTAGAAAAAGATTTTTTTCACAACTACATGTACAGTGTTTGTGCATTACACGTCCAGCTTCTGCCACATGGAGTTTTTTTGTTTGCATTTGAACAAGATTTGTGTATGCAAACTGCCACTTTACACCTTATGAGCACAATTATTTCACATTTTTCTCTGAAAAAAAATTGCATTTTGCAAGTGCTGCAAAATTATCAAATATCATTCCATTGCACATCAAAGTAGGTGAAAACCTTTTCCCAAAGTGTGGGCTGAATTTACATTGCTCATTCCTGGTATAAAATAGGCCAAAAGGCATAAAATAATCTAATAGCTATTTTATTTAACAAGACTCTACTATGATCAGTTGATACCAAAAAACAGGTGTTCAAATATTTTTAAAATTAAGTCAGTGTTAATTCATCGTTGTATTGTCTGCTCCATGAAATTCAATTTGAAATTCAGCGTCTGCCCATGCTGTATTTTAGAAAAACTTTCCCACAATTTCTGAATGATGAAAAATGCAGCCACATAAAAAAAGTGCTCTTTTCTAGCACTTCATACTGCAGGTTATGACATGATCTTTACTTCCTCTATTCACTCTTTATTCTGTAAATAATAGATAATTACACATTACATTAAATGATAATTATTGTTAATGTCATCATTTTCGAAGATTTACCTGCAAAACAGAGCTACCTGGGAAATGCATTTGTCACTACAGAACTTCTTTTTAAAAACACCACCTTTACAATCAGGAATAAAGGGGAAAAAAATCATTTTCCTGTTTAAAAATGTGCAAAACCACAGAGTTTGTTCAGGGATTGTGACACACAGAAGTCTTCTGCCTATGGGTTATGTTAGAGATGGCCAAAGGACTTCACACCTAATTTAACTGTAGTGAATGGAAACAACAGGAAAAAAGTGAAACTCTTCTCATGACCAAAGGATTTTGTTGCTCTCAGCTACCAACTTGTGCCTCACAAAGTTCTATAAGAAACCAATTTTCAAGATTGCACTTGAAACAATGCTAAAAGTGAAGGGCTCCAAACTCTGCAAGACACAAAGAACCAAGCAGCCCTTGCAAATTTTAATGAGTGATGGAAAAGTTAGAAAGCAGGGCCATAATTTTTCAAGCATTTGCAGGCCTGAGTAGTGTTAACAGGAGTGCATAACATAAACGTTTTCCTTTCAATCAGATTCTGAAGCAATACCAGCACCATCTCAGCATAATGGCACAGGGTAGAGCTCAGAAAACACCAAAGTGCTGATCTGTGGTACCGCCCGGTGCCTGCTGTAAGTCACAGAGCACACATTGCACATTACAGACCCTGTACAGTCTCTCTGGAATAATGGTGGTCTTGCTTTGCTTTCCAAAAGTGAAAGCTGCAATTCCACCACTTTTCTGTGAACATTTTTGAAGCAATGACCATGGGTTCCAGTCCTATCAGGATGAACAATCTGACTCGCCTGCATTTCCACATATTTGTGGTTTACATTCGGCTCTAAAAAGCAGTTCCAAACTACCAAACCCACAACAGCTGTTTTCAGAAACAAGTATTTCTTATCATTCTGTATCAAGCATCAGAGCTCATTAGAGTATGGAAGGAATGCCACAAATGAACCAGGTTTCTAGAGTCCTAGGAGATTTGTTTCAGTTTCTAATCAAACTGGTTCCCAGACTTAATTCAATCAGCCTTTATTTTTCCTACACTTGGCAGGAGAAGGACCTTTTTTTTTCCAGAAGTAATTACTGTAAATATAAATGGCTAAGCACTCAAGCAGTATATTAACAATTCTAAATCCTTTTCTTCTGCTCTTGATCATAAAAACCCTTCCATGCAAGCAACAGTAATGTCCCTTTTTATAGCATAAAAAGTATAAAGAAAGACCATCTGGGCTGGCATGCCTGCCTTTCTCATACTTACAAAGATTCAAGGTGACCTATGTTTCAGAATCCTTTATTCCCTTTTGAAATAACTGGAGACTTCTCCCAGCTTATCTTATTCCCAGGATCTTTTAAAGTGCATCAGATGTATTAGGGATGATGGAAGAAAAGGAAGGAGGCGGAATGACATGAACTGATACAGTTGCTATGACCCCTGTGCATTTCAAGCTCATTTTGAAACAAATTTGTCCAGTCAGAGGATAGTGACTTCCCATATTAAGATCAACAAGGGGGAAAAGTATGTGAATGAGACTGACTTCCACTGCTAAAGCAGCTTTAAATGTTAATCATGTGGTGACACAACATGCTTAAGTGTTGAAAAGACAGGACCCTGCCATAATCAAAGTGACACTGCAAGAAAAACCTACTTTCAGCAGGGGAAAGCTTTAGCTTTGTACAATGGGCTTCCCAGATAAAACAGCACAGGCAAGTGCAGTTGTACAAATGTATAAATATACTCATAAAGAAGGGCATAGGAAAAATAAAGAGATAGGACTTATTTCCAAGAGTGGAGCAGGGAAGCTGGTTTATAATTCTTGAGCTGAAAAGAAGCACTGAATGAATAACTATCATCAGACCCCATCCTATCAAATATCTGTTCACTTCTGACGGCAGACTTGCAAGTGGTTTAGTATTTTTGCACTGCTTCCATCACCAGATCACTTAATCCCATTTACAACCAAGAAACACCATTGATTACCTAAAATATAGTAAAAAGTCCTTTTCTTCTGCTTCAGGTTTGCCAGGCTAAAAGGCTGGGAGTGTCAGAAGCCCCTGGCAGAAAAAAGGAAGAAGGTTATTAAAAGGTGGATGCTTTCAGGTAGCAGCACCTCTTAAGAGGTGCACCACATAACAAACTACCCAGATAAAGTATGAGGTGGCAGGAAAGTTCTTTTTACAGGAAATTCCCTAATTACCCTAGCTTAATGGTGCATGTTTTAGAATAAGGCAAGGTCCCGCCTTTATAATTCCCATTAAAAGAACATTGACATCATAACCACACAGGCAAAGAATTACAAAGGCTGTATCAGAAAGGACAGGCATCATCCCTTGCCAGCTGAGTGTTGAAGAGGTATCAGAAGCAGACCTCTGCATTTCTTCCCTTTCCTAAATTCATAGCATTGCCCTCACATCCTTCAGCACTGGTTCAACCAAGAATAGTCCTATGGAATTTTCATACCTGAATACAAGTGTACTAAACATACTAAAAGGACAGATCAGGACCCTGTCACCTGCAGTAGAAAAATGACAGAGATTGTGCTTATTCTTATGATTTTTATTTCAACCACTTGGTTTCATTACATTTTAGAAAAAGAGCCTTTTAAGAAATTTTTGCTCATCTTTTAACACCTGGCTATGTTGTTTTTCTTTTATTACATGAAAAAGGCTGTGTTTATCTTTTTTTCATTTAATAAACAGTCTCTTATGCTGTAGCACAAAGCATTAGGAAGTTACCTAGTTCCTAAAGAAAAGACCTTTAATGCTGACATTGTTGAACTTGCTCATGTTTCCTTCTTATTTATTCAAGTCAACTTCTGTAACATTTCCTTATCCCAGATTTTCATTCTGTTTTACCAGCATAAAGGCAACCCTTCACAATCTAAGATGAACATTTTGTATTTGCATGGGGGTTTTTTTTGAGGTTTAATTAGACACTTTACAATGTCAAGTTGTTAGGCAACAATTTACAGTCGGGATAGATTACAAAGGAGGCTCCCAGATCATAAAGGTCCCAGAGCTTTTGAATGGTTTCTCCACTTTTTGTCCCTGCATGCTGCTGTGTGCTTAAAGGGTGACATCACTCATCTGCATTATTGTGCTGTACATTCATCAAAGTACTGATTAGAATCTAAAAGTTCTCAAATAGCAGTAGGATTTAGTAATTTGTAATCAGATACGTAAGAGTGAACAAAAGGAAGTATCAGTGCTTTCAAAAGGAGGTTGTGACCTTCTGGTGCAGGTTCTGGAATGACTTTCTCTGCTGATTTTAAATTGTACTTGAATGGTAATATTAACAAAGCAGCTGGATGTATATTCCAGGTGAGGGAAAGTCAAGAATCTACTCCATAATTGCATTTTGATATTTTATTTATTTAGGAGTATTAGTACATGAGAAAGCAAAAAGACATGAGCAGCTTAGTACGGTGAGAGTCTCAGATTTTTAATTTGCAGTGGCTAACACTTGTAGTGGTGATGTTCTTGTTTCCCAAGGGCAGCACACTGCTGCGTTGCTGCTGCTTTTTGATCAATTTGAGGCTGTGGAAGCTTTGCCTTCATCACAAATCTATAATGTGCATGTGTTGGGTACTATGTGAAAAATTGAATGATAGCTGACATTATATATCTGTGGCGGGTATGAGCCCTCTCTCTGTCTCTCTCTCTCTGAGGCCATGGAGAAGATTTCAATCTACATCATGATATGAAACAAGCCAAGCATTTTATTTTTATTTCCATCACAAAGAAACCCATTTCAATAGCAAACGCGTCTCCCTTTAGAGCAGCTCTTCTATCTGCATCAAATGCCAATAAATCACTCTGTAGCTGACTATTCCAGTGCACAGAAGAAAGTTTAGGGTTTCAAGTCAAGACATCTTTGCTGATGACCCCAAGGCTCTCGCGGATCCCAGGTGGAACCCGGCTCAGGAGTTCCTTTCTCACTTTCAGCCTCCCAGGCAATATCTGCTGCTTCCAGAGTTTCATTAGGTTGTTGCCTTGCTTACAAAAGGCAGATATGTTTAGATGACAGGCAGGGGCCTTGCTCCCACCCAGCAAGGCCTTGTCTCTCTTTTGAAGGCACTGACGGCGTATTTCAGTGCAGATACTTGGTCATCACCTCCCACAGCAAGACAAGGATCCGCAAGAATCTCCGGACTTTCCATCCCAGGCAGGGACCCCACTCAGCAGGTTGGAGCTGCTTCAGACTGTTCAAAATTGTCTTCAGCTGCAACATCCTCCCAGGGGCTGCTGCAGCAGCTGGGGCTTGCCAGAGTTCACAGATGGTTTAAGCCTCCCTCCTGGCCGGCCTCAGCTACAGCCCAGGCGTGCTCCCCCATGGAAGGCACAGCAAGCGGGTGCTGCAGGTGCCAGGCTCCTGAGGCTCAGGGATACTGAGGAATTCCCTCGTGCAAGGCCATGGATGCAAGCCAGGGATCTGGCTCAGCACTGCTTCTGTCAGATAAGGATTCTCCCCCTGCACACACTGCTCTCATTAAAGGAACGTTGCCCATGTGTTTAGATAACCCTAAGCTATCAGCGAGAAGGAACAGTGGGAAGCGTTTCCTTCGAATGACTGGATGCTGTGAAATTTGCATAGGTTTTTAAAGTTCCATGTCAAGCAGCTTCTCTCAAAATACACAGATGTCCATTTGTGCAGCTCAGGGGGTGAAAAGTTCCTGCATATTCCGGGAATACAGCTACTTTTCTGCACATCCATGGGTTTTGGAAACACTACTGGCTTCATCTATTTCCAAAGGTTGAGTTCACACTGTACTGTAAAAGATCATTTCAGTAGGTCAGAGAGAACATGAACTCAGGTCTGGAAGGAAGGTCCCTAACGGGGGCTCTCAGAATCTGCTGTTGTTTTCAGCTACAGCCTTGTTTTTCAGAGCTCTGCCAGCACCAGCAGCTCCTGCTCACAGAAGGGTCAGCAGTTTGACTTTTGGCCATTTTTACAAAGCACACAGTTCCCATTCTGCAGCCCACGTTCTGCCTTTGTTGGCTGTCATTAAAACTTCACTAACAACAGGCAGGGGTGTAAATGAACGGAGACTCTGCTCTCCTCTTCTGTTTCCTGAACTCCAGCCAAAATCATCGCATTTCATACATCCTGAATAAAATCATAAATCCTTCCCCATGGGGAGCAGGGTGTTCCCCTTGGAAGTTGGCCTGTGGTTCCAAACCACTTCAGGAATATAGGTCAGGCTTCTAAAACTGAAACAGAGGCATGTCCCACTTTTTTGTAATACAGAACTTTTGCTTCCTTTTCTCTGAAAACAATGCTTTGCATGCTTTTAAAATAATATTCCTTTCTGAGTCTATACACTTAAAATGTGCATAGCTGAGCTGCCAGATGCTACAAATTGTTCCAGCTCGACTGGAAATGAGGAATCTATTCTGCCTTATGCAGGGGGAGGATGTGCAGAATTTCAACCCTATTTTTATATGCAGCCTTACTTCTGCTAACATGTTGTTGGAGATTAGTTGGATTTGACCTTTATGATGCATTAAAATACTTATGTTTTTTTCCTCACAATTATCATTATTAATCTTCTCCTGGATGTTATAGTCCATGGTATATTCATTTATTAGTGAAATTAAATTTCAGGAGGGAGAACACTTGGGTAAAACATCCTCAGGCTTTTGGGTATTCTGAGGGAAATCATGTATAAATGAGCTGATTTTTTTCTGTATATACATGAACTTTTCTCAGCAAATAAAGAGGCAGCTACTTCACTGAAATTCTGATAATTATCCTCATATAATGTGAAAGTAATGATCTATCATGGCCCATAAAATAAGTGAAGTCCAGTAAATAAGCAGTTCTTGCCAGAAGTCAGTGTGTTTTTCTAAAACATTTACTTGCTGGGTTTTGACTGACTCAGTACAGCAGGTTCATTAAGTCATTAAATTCCTTCTGTGCATTAAAGATCCTCTGCTGTTCCTGGCACACACTGGCACTATGTGCATACTGGGAAATTCCCATCTCTCTGTCCAGGAATATCTGTTTCCTTTTCAGCTGGCACTGCAAACTCAGCACATTGTTCTGCATTCATGCCCATCAGTGATTTGTGCCAGCCATCTCATTCAGGAACAGAATTGTTTTAAACAAGAGAAAAAAATTTCCATCGTATTTTACCTTCTTTTTTGCCCCTTAAAATGGATGTGAAGGGAAATGTGAAAGCATTGCAGAATCTCTCTTATTATAATTCAAAAATATAAACCCAGTAGTAGCTACCTTACATGATAGGACCTAGACTTTGTGTTTCACTATTGCACAAGAATAGATTCAGAACGTTTAGGATCAGGAAATTGGAAAAGCAGTTTAAAATCACTGCGCACCTAACCCTAAAGCTCCACCAAATGCAAGAGGGTCAGACTCAAATTATTTGACCTATTTCAGGATTCTTATGTGCTCTGACAGACAATGGTCCCTGCTGAGGATTTTCCAGTTTCTGCCACGGGACTCAATTAAACAAATATCAGCCAACCTCTGACCCCAGCACACCTCGTTAATGTTCAAATTATTTGCCCATCCATAAGGCAGACAACTCTCAGGCCACAGCTGTCACAGTAACTTGGATAAGGTGTCACAGAGAAAACTGCAAAACTTAGGTAATGCAAGTACCAACCAATCTTTCTACCCAGCAAAAGGCTCTTTTTGAAAGCAACACAATCTGAAGAACACTTCCATTTGGTCTCAAAAAGAAATTACAATTATTTGTTATGTCACAGTATGCCATAATCACCTGCAGTCACTAAAATCCATAGGAAAATGCATCAAAATTTTAGTGACATTGCTGGGGAACATGGGATAGACTTAGGAAAGCTATTTCCAGAGTAATGCTCAGTGGCTGTCTGCAGCAAGTTCATTCAAACAAATCTCATCTCTGATTAAGCTGTCTAACAGGGTCAGCAGCATATGAAGGGCTGAGGTGTAACTCTCATGAGATATCCCTTGTGCTCTCTGAAGGAAGGGAAAATGATTGAGGTTATCCACTATTACAGAGAAATGTGATGCCTGGTTTTAAAAGAATTTTACACTCGCTCTTTTCCTGGCTCTCTCTACTTGCAACATCTCTGCGGTGAATTTCTGAACTGAGCTGTGGGGGTGGTTTTATTGCTTCCTGGCCATAAATGAGAAAGCAAAGTAATTTTTAAAAATCAATTACCTGTAAAATGCAGTGTCAGAGATTAATATTTTTTCCCTCTTTATTTACTAAGGGGAGTTAAAATAATTTGCTCTAAACATAGTTCCTGTGGAAACACCAGTGGCTTGTCAGGGTCATTGTCAGTCACAGGAACTCTGCAGAAAGAATGCAAAGGTTACTTGGTTTTGGTGTATTTTGGCAGAACTGCCAAGAGTACAAAATCCCTTTAGCACTGGTATGCACATCTGATGATGTGCCCAAAAGGTTGTCCCCAGGGAGAAAAATCACTGCCTGCTCCTCCCTGGCTGAGGTCCAGCTGGTGGTCACTCTTTGCATATCATTTACATATCCTTACATACATCTACATAGATATCTTTGTATATCCTGATATAAGGAGACAGATTCACACTTCACATGCCCAAAAGCCCTCCTCATTTTGGAAACTCCGGTTACAATCTGCAGGGAAGAACATATTGTAGCAGAATGTGGAAACCAACCTCGAGGGGCCCAGTCAAACTGAAATCAAACTATAAAGATCTGTGTCAAATAAACATCACAGAAGTCTCCAGAGATGAAAGAACCTCTTCATTCCCATCTCAGAGAAAAGGGGTAAAAAGAAGGTGGAGGACATGAAAAGATGCAAGCCTGTGCTCTTCCAGAAGGAATGTGAGCCAGCATTGCCTCCTGTGAGGGCCTGTGGATTATTTACCACAGTCTAGCTAGCCCTTAAACAACACAAGAGCCTGGGAGTAGACACATGATGAATTTTCTCTCTTGAGCAGGCTACTTGAGCTACACTCTTGTGGTTTTTGAAACAAGGAAAAACACTCCAGGAAAGAACAGTGTAAACCATATCTCAAATTTAAATATTTATATTTCCTATACATTGCACTTGAAAATCAGGCTGCATATAAACCACGGATTTTGGAGAGAAATTAGATTGTTATAGTTGGGAAATCACAGAATTTGAACATTGAAGAGCTGTTTCATATTATTTAATCTCATCTTTAAAAGAAAAACTGCATGACACTGACTGACAGAGATTATAATGCTTAGGCTTAAGGGGATAGAAGATGATAGGGCTTTTAGAGCTACTCTTAAGTGAATCTGCAGCCAAATGCCCTAAGAAAAAACACTGTAAGTCAACTCAGCATCTGCAAGATCAATATAATTCTATAATAGGAAAAAGTTCTCTACTTAACTTATTTTTCTTCCCACAGGGGTCTGTGTCAGACTGTTGCAGGAAGCAGTAAATTGCAGAGTTTGTGGACTCTGCTCAGGCACAACAAGAAATCACTGTAATTCAAGTGATGAAGTAAAAAATACAGGAATCTG
Organism: Sylvia atricapilla; assembly: GCF_009819655.1. Classification (NCBI taxonomy): domain Eukaryota; kingdom Metazoa; phylum Chordata; class Aves; order Passeriformes; family Sylviidae; genus Sylvia; species Sylvia atricapilla. Next base: position 67,769,320 of record NC_089143.1, read on the forward strand.
GTGGAAAGAAGATTTCATGTTCTGAATTGCAGCTAAAGTTGTGGTCTCAAACTGTGTCAAATAATCCACACTGCTTGAGACTCAGACCTGCACAGCCTGAAGTACCAAACTGAATCTCTAGTCCTTATAGTCTGTAATGAATTGAAGGGTAAAAAACACTTCTCTTGTTTCCATGGAATATTTCAGGGCTCCAGGAAAGCTCCCTGACAGGAGACCCCTAATCCTGAGTCATGTCTGAATCCACATTCAATTGGTGTGGGTATGGCAAAGCTCTTAATTCACTCCCAACATATGCACAGGAAGAGGAGCTGTGGGAGAAAAGCAATATCTGGGCAGAGAAAAGAACCAAAGAAATGGTGAAACCATCCTGAAGTCACTTGCACATCATTACCTTTCCCCAGCAGAGGGAATTCTGCTGGGGAAATGTGAATTCACATTAATGAAGAGGAGTTTGAAAGACAGCACTGAAGAAGAATATGGGATTGCCATTCTCCCTGGATGGTTGGAGATGAGCTTGTTGGAGAAAACAAGAAGGGACTGATAGACTGGATGGAGACACCACAAGACTGACCTGCAGAGGGGGAAGGAAGGGCATTCAGACTGAGGACAAGGAGGACATTGAGAGAAAGGAGAGGTACTCAGAACTGTGTTCTAGGAGTGCAGTCTTGGCAACCACACTCTGGGGGAGCTGCTCAAGGGAGGACTGCAGTTGTCATGCACAAGACACGAGGAAAAGTCCAGTCAAATATTTCAACTGGATAAAAACTGCCCTATGCTATTGTGAAACAGAACCAGCAAAAGGTACAATACAGGCATAGGTCAAGCTGACAACAGAACTTGCAGAACTTGGATTATGGCTGACAGGTTAGACCATAGCAATATGTACTCTGATTAAGAAGGGAAATACTCTTCAGCATGGAATTGAGAGAATGCATCATTTGACCTTTTTTTTTTTTTTTTTTAATGTTAGCATGGAGTACTTGATAGCTGCTGTGAAAATTTCCTGGCATGAAACTTAAGTTGCGTGATGAATGTCTAAGCTTAACTAAACCATCTTCAGATAAAAATTAGAGATAATGGTCAGATTGAGGAATTAGTTGATTTGATAACTTTCTGTAGAGTGTCATGATCCCAATGTCTGATATCTCAGTGCTAGAGGAGGTCGAATGAGTGAAAGCAGCTGCTGCCTGCTCCCCCATGAACGTGGAAACCCTCCCTTTGCCATAGACTTAACTTCCCAGTTCTTGCTGTGAAGCTAACTGAGCTGGCCAAAAGACAAGAATTCCTCACGAAAAACACTGAGGTTTTGGCATTTGCCATTCAGATTGAAAAAGAAGGGATTTCAAAATATTTCACCACAGGGAGAAGAGTGTCTGTGAATTACTCCAGAGCAGCAATGAAAGCGCTTGTCCAGTGGTGATTCAAGTCTCCTCTCCTCAATTTCTGTAGCTGACTTTTTAAAGAAAGAGGGGAAAACATCCAAATCTTCCTTTTGGATTCAGCTGTTCCTCTGAATAAAATTAAAATAGGAGGCTGAATGTTTCTTTCTCTTTTAATGAGAGGTCATTATCTACACATTCCTGACATAAACTATGGGAAACATACAGCAGAGTGATTTCCAACTGAATCAATGAGGATGAAAGATGATGAGAAAAAAATTCTGTATCTAGTGTACGGAGCATAACATCAGCTAAAGGCTGCACAAACCGCCAAGTGACTTAATACCAGACATGGAATCATGTAGGTTGGAAAAGACCTCTCAGACCATCAAATCCAACTGTTACCCCAGCACTGCCAAGTCCAGCACTAAGCCATGTCCCCAGTTGCCACATATTAAGACACAAGCAGTCACTGGATACAAACAGGTCATGTACAGCTGCCAGAGAAGCTGAGGCAGGAGCAGGACACACAAATGCCATGCAGTCACCAAGTTAGCAGCTAACACTGTGCTGGCACCCTTTGTCACTTGGTATCTAGCTCATGTGCTGGGTAGGGGCTGAAACCAATCATGTTCTGATTAATCTGTCTTGAGTAACTACAGCTGGTGGTCCAGAAGAAAATGGTTCTGAAATAAATCTGCAGCATCTCATAACAAAAGTTACCGTTATCCAGCAGGGAGTGTCCCGGGGCTGGCCCTGCCCAGTGTTCTGAGACACTCTCAGGAATGTGCAGGAGGAGGAGAAACTTTCCATTGAAGCTCCTTCCGAATGTTTTCATGCTTCGCATCCTCCCCCTTTCCTTTTCCCAGCCACGCTGTTCTCACAGCAATTGAGACCCTCCAGTGAAACTTGCTTAATTGCCTGGGTATTTTTTCTGGATAAATTTGCTTCATGGTTATATGGATAGGATGTTTTCTTGTTTAATTCCATCTTTGGAGAGATCTGCAATAAAAGTCAGGTTGCTTTTTTTTCTCACTGTACACCTAACTGGCTAATTTCTGCGTGCTGTTTAAGTCCAGGACATAGAATAATAGATGTGGTTTTATTAGGTTACTTAAAAGTTATAAATGCCTTGTGTAAGTATTTGACTTGTTCATAGTCAATGAGAACTGTTTGTACACGTAAGGCAAGCAAGATTTATCCTGTAATGGGTAATCCTTTCTTCATTTAATAAATAATCCTTTATTTACTTTTCCTCAGTTCTCAAAGTCGGTCTTCAGCACCTAAAAAAAACAACCCATGACCTCATTACCTTCTCCCCTCATGGTGCTGGAAGCCTAGGGATGACTGAGCTTATGTTAACATGCTCGCTAGTAACCATTCAGCCTTTTTTTCCCTCTCCTTTGAAACAGCCTTTCGTACTAAGGCCATCCTGAAAACTGCCATGATGTTCCATAACACAGAAACCTCACGGGGCAGGACTGGAGAGGAAAAAAATTAATTTCAAAACCAAGCATGAATTCTAGGATTAATTGCCAGGACTACCACTTGGTGTTTGTGTTTTACCAGTCTTCGGTTAAAGACTAAGTGTGACTTAAAATCTTTCTGATTTCAAACTTTGAAACCTCCCTGCTGCATGTCAGCACCATTTCCTAATCAGCTCCTTCAGCTTTGAGAAGTCTGCTGTAAAGTGAAAGAAATTCTGCCTGGACTAAAAGATTTCCTATCCAGATGAAAGCCCCTAAAACAAAGCAACAGCACTTTACAATATGTCATCATAAATACTGACATGATTTATTTCAAAGTGCTTACTAAAATTAGCCTTCTAATCCCATGCTGAAGCATTTAAATCAATGTCAACCTTTTCAAAAATGGCAAGTGTTCAACCAGTATCCCTTGAAATATATGGTGGTTTTAGTGACCAGCACTTTTGGATGTCAGGCTATTAATTTATGCAGCTATCTTTCAGCATGCAATTTTGCTTGAACCATATTTCAAAAATGTCTTATGAAAGCTGGAGAAGGAAGAATTTTAAATCCTGGCAACACTACACCAGTTACTATCAATGGGGCCTTGATTTAGTAATAATGTTGTTGTGAAACAGATCATAAGATGATGTTGTTTAAAATGGAACAAAATAATTGTAAGGCCCCTTTTCTTTTTGGTAAACTATGTACAGTGCTGCCTGTATTCCAGTTCCTGTAGCATGCTTCCTACCATCTGTTTTCCATTTTTCTTTAATTTCCATTCATGCCCTTTGGCCTGTTCCCTGTGTTCAGAAGAAAACAGTAATTAAAGTTGACATTATCTCTTGTGCCTTTTCCAGACTACATAAATTGAAGACATTTAATTTTTTTTTAATGTCCCTATAAGTTGTCTTGTATCTTTTACTAGAAGATCAATCTTACGGTTGTTTTTTGAGGATCTTAAGAGCTGTCAGTGACCAGTCACTGTTAGTGACCAGTTACAGACTCTTGTTGACCACAGTAATGAAGAGGTTTGATTTTCACTGCGTCTGATTTCCATAATTTCATTAGCTCAGGTTTCAGTGAATATCCTTGTCCTTGCCAGGCTGCAAAAGTTATCTTTAAAAATACAGAGCAATAAAAGTCTTGCACTGTGTTTACAGCAAGCTCCTCATACTGTCAACTCCCACACGAGATGAAATTCAGTGTGCATATCATTTTTGTTCCACAAACTCAGAATATCTGTTTGTTTTCCCTCACACCTACAGACAAAAAGATCATCTCATTGCTCAGAATAAACGGTGGGTAAAAAAAAAAAAAAAAGCTGATGGCCTTTTAAACTGTTGTACACTGAAAAGTACAATTGTCTTGAGTAATCCTGGACCTGCTCTTACCAAAATCAAGCCATATTTCAAGACAATGGCACCAAAGGCCTAAAATACAGCCTCTCTCTGACACTGGAGTTGTGTTACGACCACAGTCTTGTGTTCTGCGGCTGCCTTTCTGGGAGTCGTATATTTGGAATTTGACATTTATATATAAATCACCTCTAGGGAGAGGGAAATTGGGCTTTTAAAATCATATATATGAACTCTTAAATGATTTCCTCAGCAAATACTGGTTTTCAATAGCTCCAGATAATGCACAGACACAATACACAGCATGCATGACATGTGCTTGCTCTACACCAAATAGTTAACTGAAAACACCTGGAAGATTATGCCCTCTTACCAGCCTTAATAAAAGATAAATAGAAATTTAGAATACAAATGTTAGTGCTGCAAATACACATGAAAGATTTTCCTCTTAAGTCAAGCATTTCTGTGTGTCACAAAATACTTCAGAACACATAAAGCACCATAGAAAAAAAATAAAATAAGAAATGGTGACATAAAAAGGAGGTACAAAAATAAGATTAAAGAGAAAATGCTGTGCTATGTAATACTCCCGTCATTAATGGAGTCCTCCTTTGGACAGAGAATTATACACATCATATATGCAGGAATATGTGTCTTCTTATTGGTTTTGTATATTTGCTTTGTATTTTACATGCATTACCACAGTATATGGTAGTGGACTCAGTGCCTTCCTCAATCTCACTTTTCTTTAGCAAAAGAAACCAGGGGGGTTTTGACACTTATGAAAAAAACCCCACAAAACAAACCCAACAAACCCCACAAAACAGGCTGAACAAATCAAGCTGCAATGCCATTTGTTTAATCTTCTGCACCGACTTCAGACAGCTGGATAGAAAAATTAGTGCATTTTAAAACACAGAGATTTGCTGTACTTCAGTTCAGCGCAGTGTAGCTGCTGCTGGCAGAAACAAGAGGCAGCTTGGTGGAAAACATAAGGATAAAAACCAGCACTGGGCTTGGGACAGGAGCCTTCACATGTTTGACAGAAATACTGACTTCAGTGAAACTGCCACAACGCTCAAAGCACCACACACCAATGAGTGCTGTGCCAAAGATATAATTACCAAAACCAGTGCAATCAAATATTCTAAAAGAAGTAAAATTTAAAAAAAAATTAAATAAAATCAATACAAACTTCTATGTCCAGTTTCCCAGTATAGAGGTAAGGATATTATTTTGCAGTCTTCTGTGTTACAGCTGGTCCTAAAGTCACTTGACACTCATGATTTGCTATTTCTGAAATGTCATGAAAACCTGTCAATATAAATCTTTACTTATGAAAAAGCTTCTCATGTATTTTGAAAGGGTTTTTTTTTCTAGTTTCTGGATAGTGAACTGTGAAACACAATTAATCTTCAATGTAGGGCATGAGAAATGTTTTAGCTTGCTAAGAAAAGGGGGACTTGCCATCAGCTTTTCTTTGTCCATCTCACAAAATCCGGTTCAGAAGCCTAAAGACAAATATTTAGCTACAGCTTATTTCCACATTCATCCTGTTGCCCAATATCATATCCTCTGCATATTTCATCTTTCCTCCCACTTATTCAAGGATCCGATGAACAACATTTACATCTCCACTCTGATTAAAGCAGAGAGTGAATTCCCTTCAAACATGAATTAGTGCTACACAGAATGAGGATGTACTTCCTATAAATGCAGCTTGTTTCTGCAATATTCATTCGCCTCCAGATCAATAAATCATTCAAATCCTGTGGGGCTTCAACTTCCCACGGTGCAGAGGTCAAGCTACAGTGGAACTAGCAAATATCAGTTTCACACAGAAGTGCAATTAGAACATCTGTTTGTGTCTTCTCTGCCTATTAAGATGTTTGTTCTGTTAATTGTAGGCAAAACATAAGTAGCCATTGTGGTTTTGGTTTTGTTCTGACATGGGGAACTTTGCATCCTATATTCAACTTAAACAAGCTGTCAGCACAGCTCTTAGTAACTGCTGTATTTTTCATAGGGTGTGCCAAGCTTGGTAAAATTTTCAGCTCTCAGGATGCTGGTTACCCTTAAAATACTTTGCTACGAAGAAAAGTGGAGACTTCTCTGTTCCCTGAATCACTTAAAAAAAAAATAACATTTAAATCCACTAAGTCCCAGTTCTGTAGCGATAAAGGGAAAGTTGGCAGGATTTTATACGAGAGTTGATTTCATACCGGTGAAGCTAAACAGCATACTCTGATCTGTCTCAGCCGCCAGCCTCACAAACACCTCTATCTGTGCTCAGCCCCGAGTTTGGGAGCAGTTTGCACATTCTCATCGGAACACTTGCACCCTGCCAGCGTTTGCATCTCACAGAGTGGAAAGCGCTGTAAAGGAAACACTGCCCACGGTGGTAGGAGCCTGGCAAACCGAGCCAAGGCCTCTGAACCTACTCATGCAGCACAAATATTTGCAGGACAGAGATACTACGAGGCAGAGGAAGCAACACAACTGGAACATCAGACAGAGAGTCCAGAGTCTTCTCCAAACTGCTGTTTACTTACGACAGGATCCTGGCATGCTCTTTAAGTTGCCTTTGTCTCCGTCCCCCTGCCCATCTCTGCAAAACCAGTTAAGATCAGAGATGAGAACCACTTTTTCTAAACACTAAGCTCATTATTATTGCTCCTTTGGGGGCAAAAACTCCCTTACTAAAGAGGATTAGGATGCCAATTGTCACTTATTAGAGCTAACAACCCCAAACTTCACAAATTCATGTGCTATTGCTACCTCTGTTGTTGACAAATAACAGCAATCTCTTAAAAGGATGCACAGTCCAGCTCTTTGAATTGAAAAACAGAACTTCCACGGGATTTCTTGCATTAATGCTGACCTCAGGTGCCCAAGGCAGCAGACATCCTCCAGCACAGATCCTCCTCCCTCTGCTATCACTGCCCACTTGGGAAGGTACCAGACTGACAGAATCTTTGTTTGCCAAGAGCAGACCTATAAATTATCTTCTCCTTCACCTGCCCTCTTAAAAGTATAAGTATTATTTTTCAACCAATTATTTCTCAAACGCATAATCATTACAAATGTCAGTAAAATAATAACTGGAGGGTACTTCCTGTTAAATTTCTTAATAACCACATCCTCTGCTAATAAACACCTAGGCCTTTGGCCCCAAGTTTATTTAGCCCAGGATATGGGTATTATTACCTCATTAAGAGGAAACACCCTCAAGATATTATTTAAGTACCTCCAGAAGGAAAAGGAGCTGAATGAAAAGGATGCATAGCCCAGCTGGTTAGAATTCACTGGGTAAGGGAATTTTTAATCTAAGTCACTAAAAATTAAGTTTACAATGGATAAAGAGATACTTATTTCTATCATGATAGCATGCAGTTACCTATGTGTTTGCAGGAAGAAGCTGAAGCTATGGGAGAGTTAAGGAAAGGCCCTGATTTAAATTTCCTGGGCACCGAGCATTTAGCAATACAATGACAATTACTGGCTTTGATATATTCCATTTCTGCAGGTATCTTGAAAAACGTTGGTGACAGTTTGCATGACTTTTCCACTTCAGAAAAGGCAACTTTTAAATGAAATGTGATGAAACTGTTCCTACAGCACCATTTCTTCAGCTTAAATCTCAGCACGTGGGCAAATTTTTGTAGACTCCACAGCTGAGATATTAAGCATTAGCATATCCTTTTGACTAGAAACCAATTGAAAATAAATCCTTAGCTATGTTTACAGGAACAATTTCTATCTTTAAATAGTGCAGGATCTCTTCATATATTATAGACAGGCATTTTTTCAAAACAGAAGTGTTTGTATATATATGTATATGTACATAATCTTTTTTTCATTTTAATGATGAAACAACAATGACATTTGGCAATTATGTGAACAGCCGATCTTAATGTTAGATATGTTCACCAAGAACAAAATATTCCAATTATTTTCAGTGCGTATCATGGCAATATTCCAGTGGAAGCAGAGACAGGACAGAGGCTCTCACTTCACTTGGTTGAGACCCCAGAAAAGGGACTGGTGACTGTGCCTGCCCAGTTTAAGGAAGGATTAGGGACCTGGAAGGCAAGTTTAAGGAGGGATTAGGCTGCCCTGGAAGACAAGAAGTTATCACCAAAGCAGCCATTAAGGAGGAGGAGCATAATGGGGATTTCCCTGAGGGGAAAGGAGCTGGCAAATCCTGGAGCTCTGAGCTTTTTCTGACCTTACCCATCAGCGTTTATGACATTAGGGCCTTAACTTTCACAGGCCACATCCCCATCTTCCTCAGTGTCCTTCTCCAGAGACACAAAGCCAGGTTTGGTAAACAGTGACCCCATTATTTGTGGATAGATATGACCTAAGACAAAGAATTATTTAGGAAAACCCACTTTAGACCACAGGTTCCTACAATAAGGCAAGTGGTGAGCAGAGTAAAAAAGTAATTTCTGAAAAGAGTATAGAAATGTGGTGTGGAGAATGTCTTTATCCAGCAAAACTAAATCTTTTTCATAGCACCTGCCTCTTCAGCATCTGCCTTCATTTCCCCCCTAACCCCTCAGAAGGAGATTCCTGTGAATAAAACTGTTCTGTTTCAATTTGTATATTTAATACTGTGGATTATGACTATTGAAGAAGTTTACAAAATCAGGCAATGCAAGGGAAGCCCAAATAATCATCTTTATTTACTGGCAACCTTCAATCAGAGGATGTTGCAGGCTACCTTTGATGCAATAACTCCACAGAAATATCACATATTTTATATATGCTCATATACAAAGAAAAAAAAACAGTAAACAGGCATCATCTGGAAGGAAAATGTTAGAAAAGCAGTGAGATATCATTAAAAGTAGAAGAAGGAAAACCCACCTGAATGCACTGAAACTCTGAACCCATAAGAAGGGATTCATAAGTGAGCCCAGAGGAAAAGCCTGACCATAGAATCTTAGAATGGCCTGGGTTGGAAGGGACTTTAAAGCTCATCTCATTCCACCCCCTGCTATGGGCAGGGACATCTTCCACTGTCCCAGTTTGCCCCACTTCCAGGGATGGGACATCCACAACTTCTCTAAGCAACCTATATCAGTGTCTCACCAACCTCAACATGGAAGGATTTTTTCCTAACATCTAACATAAATCTACTGTCATTCAGTTTGAATCCATTCCCCCTTGTCCTGTCACTACATGCTCTTGTAATCTTTGAGATGCTCAAAACTCGCTGTCAGCGACTTCGTTCTCTTTGGAGTTTTTTATTGTTTTGTGCATTTGAGTCAGACTTTCTTACTTTTTTCCTTTATTTCAATATGAAACTATAAATACAGAAAGAGCCACATCTTCGCTCTCCCTCTGTACCTTTATCATTGCTCACTGGACTCTCAGTCCTCAAACTGTGGAACAAGGCACGAGCCAGCACAAGGAGCGTTAGTGGAATCAAACCTTGAAATTAGGCTTTTAGATAATGAGCTGACGTTTTCCGTCTCAAAAACACTGCAAAACAGAAAAACAACTCTTCCCTTCAGTCTCTCTACGTGCCCATTTTGGGAATGTGTACAATAAACAATTCCAGCTTTTCTTGCAGCGTCAGACCATTGGCCTCCCAGCAGAGCAGTGATGATGACCTAAAGCACATCCAGGAGCCAGATGAAGCTGCCTTGTTTCCTACCTGAGCTTTTCCTTGCCTGAGCAGTACCCACCTCTGGCAGCCTCCCATCCAGCATACCAGAGCCCTGAAGGAATGGCATGTTTGTCAACTAAACAGGAAAGAGGAATAAGCCAGACACTTACATCACCTGACAGATGTCTTTCTCAAGCGTGCAAGTTCATTTAAGGATTTTCCACGGCATGTGTTGACTCAAATCAGTAACTCAATGAAAAAGTAAATAAAGGAAGCTGGGGGTGGCGGGAAGAAAGGACAGGAGAAAAGAATGAGAGAAAGGGAGAGAAGGGGTGTCATGCTCAACATGTTTTGCACCCTGTAAAGAGGAATTAAGTGACTCGGGCTCCCTGCCCCCCTTCTCCCTTTATGTCTGGAAGTGAGTCCTTCTGAAACACTATCGGCTACTGGCAGCACAGCAACACATAATAACATGGTAGCGACACATAAAACTGTCAGTCTTCAATGAAAATGGATGGTTAGGCTGAGGGGGTAAACAGACTAAATCAATTTGAACATGCATGTTAAGGACTGTGAAAGGGCAGAGTTTAGTGCTGCTAAGCTGGAAAACATTTGTCTCTGTCTCGTTGTATTTCCCTGCCATTCAGCGGCATCCACCCACAGGCCTCTCGCTTGGCTCCAGTCAGACTCCACGGCTGATTAATGGCAGCTGGAGGTGTCCAGTAATTTCCTCACCTAATAATAAACTACAACCCAAAACAGGGGTTCCCCTCAGGCCCACATTTAACACAGCTCCACTTACCACCAGGAGAAAGGCAATTATCCCGTATGTGCTCTCATCTTTGAGACAGTGCACATTTAAGTGGCTCTGAGAGGTTACGCGGTTGGCTTTGGGCACATCATCTTTGTCTGTGGCAAGGGAAACAAAGCTCAGAGAGAATCCACATCACTCTTGTCCAGGGATCGTTAAGGATGGAAGGAAAAAGTTGGGGGCAATGTCATTTTTGCAACGGGAAAACAGTCTCTCCTCCAACAAGTCTTAAAACCAACATGACTTTAAAAACAGAGGGACTTTTTCTTTGTCTTATCCTAATCCCAGGGTCACCAACACACACAATTATGATTTCAGTGGCTGAGGCTTAAGCAATCAGTCTCGCTTACCACTTCCTACCCAAGGGTGCCCAATAAAACATTTTATATGAAGACACATCCTCAACAAGAACTTTTCCAGATTTTGTGAGCAATTAAAGCAAAGCCTTTTTGCTGAAAGAGTTGCATGGATTTGTGTACTCAGTATTAAGGCTACAAAGACGTTATTGTCTACATGGGATATCGGATTAATTACATAGTATCACCCATACATTAGTAACTTACTGGTTTAATGATCAATCATTTATACAACATGAGGGAAAATTTTTTAATGCTATTTGCATAACCTCTCAACTTCTATACAGTTACCTGAGTGAATAAGATATAAAAATTTAGCTGTAGATAATTGATAGTAGTATTGAGAGCATGAAATACCTTATCAGTGCTCTAGCTGACAGCAATTTAATATATAAAAATGGGGGCAAAACACAGGATTATTCCTTGTGCACCTAGAATACCCCCTTAAAGCTCAGTCCTTCACATTACAATAATATGAATACAAAAAATACTGGAATAGCATTCAGTTTCTACTCTCCTGCAACAAGATGGGAAAGCTGAGTATCTCAGTTTCCTGGTGAATGGACAATTGCAAGCAATGCAGATGCCAGTATTTTTGCAGTAGTACTTCCTTCACCATAGGAACAGGATACACTGGGTGCCAGAAGGAAGTAAATTGTGTCCCATACCATTTGACAGGTTCTATTAATACCTGCAATTTGTGATGTCTGTCAAATTTTGAAAATCAAAAAAAATGCATATGCCCATGCGCATATGAATGTGCCTCTCCATTGGAACAAATCTAATTAACATGTGGACACTGAGGGAAAACTGACAGACACACACAGACCATTGCTTGCAGTGTCTGGTCACACAGGCAACTGCTGGCACTAGAGGATTAAAAGGTAATATAATGATTTCTTCAAAAGTCTTGAGACAGCTTGGGAGGAAACTGATTTTCCAGACATCTGTGCAAATGGATTTTCCATTCTCTTCAAAGGTTTTTTTTCCTATCCCCCCCTATCTTCCCTCCCTGAGGCACAGATCATCAGAGAGAAATTTAAAACAGTTCTGGACATTGTTTTTATGCTATCCCTTCTACAAAGAGATAATGTCATTTCTGCTACAGATGTCACTACCTATAACTTTGCACTATACTAGAAACCGAGTTAAGAAAAAGAGTGAACAAGAAAAACAATGTAAATATGAAAGAAAAATACAATTAGGAACTGGTGTTTTTAATCATGGTAAAGCCATTCCACTGGAGGTGCTGGTACTAACCAGTAAATTATAAGTGAGGCCAACTTCCAGAAAAGCTTTTTTACATGGGAGAGGAGAAATTATACTTACATTTGTCTTAGGAATGTGCAACCACGACTCACATCACACAGTTAAGTGGCCTCCTAATACAAATTGCAATAGCCTCATTTTAAGTTCCAGAAGGACTCACATCTAATTAGCAAATGAGCTGTATAATCAGCATCAGCCATATGATAACTCAGCCTAATGAATTGCCAACAATATACAATTGTGGTGACTCATTATGAGCACTTACAATACTATGTTTTATGTTAAAGATCAACCAATATTGTTCTCTATATATTCCTTATACATTTGACATGTTTCTGTGTCACCTTTGCAATGGTGGTTGCCTCAGTTCTGTTCTCAGGACTCTCAGACTAGTTTCCCACCCGAGTTTCCCACGGGACCTTTGCACATATATCAGATCAGATTCTTTTCATTTCATTGGAAAATTTTGTTTGGAAATGTGGAATTTCTTCCTCCTAACAATTATTAGAAGTTACTACCATAACTCACATCTCTTTTCATTATCTTAAGAAATGACAGGCTTGTGGTGTGCTTTGGGGTCAACAGTAGTTAGGCAGCTAAAAAGACAAAAAGTGATATAGAGAAAATGAGTTTTGTGAGGAGTTTCTGTCCATTTAACAGTCTGTGAGGCAATAAAGCACAAATAAGGCAGAGTTCTAGAATTGTCCTCCACAGTGTCTATGAATCTGACATATTATTACAATTTCCCGAAGGTTTTTCTTAAAAAAAGGGGAAAAAAGGGAAAAAAACCACCCAACTTTTCCCCACAAAGATTCCAGTTATTTTCTTTACTACCAGTAATATTTATATGACTAAAATACTCCCAAATGCAAAACTTGCAGTAAAAGTTCTGGCCTGTTAATCTTACAAACACTAAGACAGCTCTGTAAGAGCTGAACAACTGCACATAAAATTCAAGTCTGATTTATTTTCCTCTCCAACTTCACCATTTCCTGGACTTATAAAATATCACGTTCTTATGAAATTACTTAATTAAGTCAGATCACTGCTGCCATGTGACTGTACCACAGAAAACATGGATCCAACTACCACCACCCCCATCTATTTTGGAGAACAAGAACATGGAGTTACTACTAATCAGACAACATTACTGATCAGTGCATAAGTGAGCCCAAAATTAAGCACAATCATATCTGTAACTGATTTGATAGGCTATGTAAGTTCTCCCTATAAACAAGAAACAGTTTATGGGAAGAGTAACATCATCCATTACACCAATTGTTCTTTTGGAAAAAAAAAATCCTTCCAGACACAAAAGCCCTTAAGATCTTGGGGCTTTTTCCCCAAAAAATTCTATCCAAACTAATAAAATCTGCTTCTCCATTCTTATCTTTCCCCCCTCGGTATCCTTTAAACACCATAGCTGTAACAACACTGTGCTTTTCTATGCATCTTCTGTCTCCCTCTTCTCTATGAAACGAGATACAAGCTTCAGGTCTGCAAAAAACATGGTTGTAAAACTACTCCTGCACCCACATTCAAATCCCTTCTGAAACATCTCTTTTGCCACGAGGACTGCTAAAAACAAAGATTGCTGATGTGCTGTGACAGCTGCTCTGCCTCTCCCTGTATTTCAACTGTTGGTTACAAAAAGCCTGAAGAATTTTATTTTTTTTTTTCTGGTTTTACATCTGGCCCAACAGACCTCTGGTTCATGATCTAGGTTCCTAAGCAAAATAATCAAACAAATAAATAAAATTAAGTCTATGTGTGAGCTGTGGAGTCCCCCCATGGACTATTTCTTATATGATTTGAATCATTTTTAAGGACAAAAAAAATCTGTTTGAATTAAAGACCTTTTTAATCTGAATCCTAGATGCTTGCAAGAGGAGGAAAGAAGCTTAAAAAGGCAACGACACAATAAAAAATTGATTTTTTTTTAGGGATGTTGTATGAACCTCACTTGCAGTGCAGTCCTTTCTTTTTCAGGTCGCACATATAGACTGTTTAGGAAAATTGTCTTCACCTACAGCAGAAAAGCACATGCACTGCTCTTGAGATTTTTCCCCACAAAGGAGCATCTTACTTCAAACTTGATTGAAGGTCAACTAGAATTTTTGATCAGCTTTAACAAGCATAGGATTCCTGGACAATTTTAAGGGAATTACAGAGGAGGTGAACTTCAGTTTTTAATAGCGTCTCCTCCTCCCTCAGGAGAGCTGAGAGGCGACAAACCCTTGGCTTTGGGTTGGATCTGCCCCAAAGAGGGATGCAGGCTTCCATTTGTTGGGTTTGTGCAGTGAGGCTCCAGTTTCCAAGGCAGCCTTTGAGGCCAGGGGCCTCTCAAAGCTGGGCCGTGCTGGCAGTGGGGCTGAGCTCTTTAATGACCTCTCCAACTCCCTCAAATCCATCTCCCATCTCTGGAGGCCACCACGCCGCTCCCTCCGGGCCAAGGTGATGTGTTCCCAGAGCACGGGGACAGCCAACGAAATCCAGGAGAAAAAAGGAAAGCTGCTCTCCTGTCAGAGCCTCGGCTTATCTCAGCAGCTCCCTATTTTTAACTCAATTGCAAACGATATCTGTGATCAAAGGGCCAGAACCCCTGGAGGAGCTTAGGCGAACAGCGTGGTGGCCGCCATTCTTCCTGATGATTTGTAAGCAGGAAAGGACTTTTGACATGAAAGACAGTTTAAACAGCACAAGAATAGCAATAAACCAGCTGTAAAATGCTTAACATTGTCCTTGAACTAATGCAAATTGTCCCAAACAATTTTCTTTTTCTTTATGTTCTTTTTTTTCTTTATTTTCTTTTTTTTTCTTTCTTTTTTTTTCTTTCTTTTTTTTTCTTTCCTTTTGCAGTCTCTGGGTGCCCCGCTGGGACATTTAAACAGTCACATGCTTACCGTACAAAAAAGCCTATATAAGTGGGGAAATACAGTGTACTAATGTGTTTAGATAAAGGGAACCCAACAACGGCCACAATTCAGATCTGCTGCCTTCCTCTCTTTTGTTTGAGAAAGTGTTCATTAATGACAAGCTTGTTTTGGATACTGACTGAGTGTCCAGACAGAAATGTTGAGGGGTAATTTATTGGCTTAAAATACTCAATTAAGCCATTGAAGAGATAGTTTAAAAAGTGAGTAAAAGCCTGAATGTTCTGAAAGTAAATTAGTTGGGTCGCTGAATATTTAGACGTTTAGGAAATGGCAGGATTTTCTGTGTGAGCTTCAGCAATATTAAATGTTTACAGAAGCGATGTTTCAAGGGCCTGCTGTCTCCTACAGAAATCATACTACAAGAGACTTATAGAACCCTTTAATATCATCTTTAAAAGCATTATTTTCTTTTTCTTTTTCTACCACATGGATGTAACGTAGATTTTAAATTTCAAGCAATGACACCTATCTTTACCAGCCACAATTAATTACGATCATTTGATAAATTCCAGTATGGAATAAAATAAAACAATCCTGCAGTAATTAGAGATAGAAAAGGTCAATGAGATCCTCAGTTCCATTTCCAACATTTTTGAGTATTGGGATATCTCTGTAAGGCAGTTTATAGCAGCTTTTAGAAGAAAACACCAGTAACTAGAAATTAAGTTCTTGGTGTGCATCTATGTGTGTTTAATAAATTAAAATTCTCTGCTACATATGTTCACTTATTTCTACTTCTTCCTGACAATGCTTGCTCTCTTAAAGCAATACTTTCTTTTTCCCCCCTCAAAAACATTTCATTCCTCCCCACTGTTTTTCAGGTTGTTGTACAAAAACCTTATCAAGAAATTAAGAATATTGATAAAACATGGTATATTTCAAAGAGCTCTAAGGTATAAATTTAACTCAGGTGGAAGAAAGTGGAATATAACTAAAAGTTTAAAAGTTACATCCTAATCAACAGCCCTGACTGGGGAGGGAAAGATGGAGGGCAAAGGCTATGCTGCCATGTGAAAAAGACACATTAGAAATAAAATCATTTAAAAAATACAAACTAATATTTTACAGAGTTTTATCTGCAGTTAAAAAGGTCTTCAAATTGAAGAACTTCAGTTTAAATTCAGGAAAGTTTGCCAATCCACTACTGTATTCATAACTTTATACTGTATTTTAGATCATAGGACAACCGAGCTCAAAAAAATCCATGGTTATACACAATTCTACAACCTCTGTATTGTCAGTCTTCAATTCCCCTCATTTCCATTATTCATCAAATTAACTTCAGAACAGTGTGGTAACAAACATCATCATTTGAACTATTAAACTATTCAGGTGAGGAGCAGGAAGAGAGTGCTGTGCATCCATGGCCAGAAATACATGAGGTTTTTGAGCAGCCTCTGAAGTGCCCTCAGGAATCCATATCCCAGGACATCCAGCCGTATTTCTTCATCCTCTGGCAATTTCTCTGTCTGAGGATGACAGGATATGCACTCCTGCTAAATCTGACCAGCGTGGGAACCTCTTCAGCTCTCATTTCTGGTGATGCTGTGGCCATTCACTGACCATACCAATGCACACGGGCCTCAGAATTGTTTAAACTAACATTGTTTGAGGGCCTGTGTGCAACCACAAAGCAAAGTATCGAAAATGTTTTCAGCCCCCAAATATGATGCCAATAAAATATAGTTGGTGAATATTTTCTGTTGAGGGTCATATTAGTGTTTCTTTAATTCAGATGACCTCATACTCAGTAAAAACCTGCTATTGTTCTATTTTATGTAAATTTTCAATTATTTGAGAAAAGCTGAAAGCATTTTACTGACTTTTGTTTTCTTATTTTACTGACTTTTGTTTTCTTATTTTGTTTCCCATAATTTTTATTTCAAGGATACATGATGAAATGACTATTAAATCTGCAAAGTTTTACAGCACCTCAACCAACAATCAGGGAAAAAGGACTGCCTGGCTTTGTCTCTATTTTCCCTAAGACTAATTTCTGCAAGTGTTAGAGGTTAATAACACTTATTTCATCCATTGCTTGAATCTAATAAAAGCAGTGGGGCATAACATTCTGTAAAACCAGGCAATAGAGGAAATAACACTAATGTTAACCTCTAACATAAATGTAGTGGTAATTGCCCTGGTCTACTTTTAAAATGAATGCCTTTTGTAGTCTCCCAAGTGGCACTGAAAAAAAATTCCTGTGTTCTAGGCAGCCACTGGTTTCCCAGATGGAGAGCACTCTGTGTTGTCCATCCCTTGTTGTGCCATACTCCTCAAAAAGGATTAACATATTATTACAGACACAGGAAGAGCAATCCCTGGTAGCTGCCTCAAATGTACATCTTTAAAATGCAGATAAAGCTTTCTGCTGGAAAAAAAAAGCATTTTGCCTACTCCTCCTCTGCCCCAAATTTAAGCAGAATACATCAGAAGGCAAATGACGTGCTTTTTGTTAATTCACAATGGCATAACCATTCTGTTTTATCACAATACTATTTTGGTTTTAAATACTCTGCTTTTAACATTGTCTTTTATAGTTTTCAGGATAAAGCTGCTTGTGTACAGATACTGAATTTTTATAAATACTGTCCTTATCTCATGTTTATTTTTAAATGGTGTCACTTGAAATTGTGCACTGACCTGAAGGGGACAGCCCCAGTCTGTGTGTGCTGAGACTGCATGTCAAAACTAGAATTTCACAAAAATTCATAGAATTATTCTCAGCAGTAATTTTAATTTCAAGCAGGATAGGAAAGAACGTGACACACACAGGCTAGGGCCATTACTTAGTAGCTGCTCACCTACAAATGTCCTCAACTAATCCTGAGAATTATATTCTGTTCTGTTGTTCAAACACAACCATTTAGAGCCACTTGATATTCCCTCCTGGCTTCCGACTTACTTTCTATAACAGTAACAGCACAGAACTCCCATATCCCAATCCAATAGGAATATCTTGGAGTCAAAAAGTCTCACATAACACCACCCAGGAACTGGGTAGAGCCCAAAATATGTCACTCCAACTCTTCGTACACTTCTTTGGTTTATTGTCCTTTTTACCACCGGAGTTTCCTGAACACTCAGGAAATCAGGAGACAGTATTTGGTTGCAATGATGCTGTTGTAGCCTTCTGAGCCTCCCCTACATCTCTGAAGAGATGCTCTCTTGTCGCTGCCTTGGGCTCTGGATGATTAAATAATGCTCCAATTCAGCTAAATTCAAAAGTATCACACCATTACCACATAGTGAAGTTCTCCACAACAGTTACTGCACTGTAATTCACTTTCTTCAAAATCCATCTTACTACCTGTCAGGACCATCAGACAGTCAGGAGTTCTGAATCTCCAAGTATTTACTTGGTGGATACAACCTAATGACTGACGAGGATGATCAGAGATATCCTCACTAGGAACTGGTATCTTGTCACTATGGGTATGAATTAGTAGAAAAAGTGGAGTGCAGGATGGGAGTGCTTCTAATCACGTGAGAATGGAGTTCTGGGGATGATCTTTCAATGAATTAAAGAAAAAACATACAGTAATGAGAGAAAACAAAAATAGCAGGTAACTTCTACAGAAAGGCTAAAATTTGAAGTGAAAAATGAGAATGGAAGGGATTCTGAGTGGCATACCCAACTTCTCTGAGTGACTTAGGAGAGACAGCAAAAAGTCAAAATGGAGAAGCGTGTCTATCCATCCATTCCTCCATGGGCTACCTGATATGGAAGGAGACTCAGACTGTTTGCTGTGCTGCCACACTAATATTCTTCAGATGCATTACATTCACTGAATTCTTTTCTAATAAGGCAAGACAGCAGAGTTCTTTTCTCTTGACATTCATGAAGCCTGCAAAGTGGAAACAATCAGTACTTTGTCAACACCTGACATTTAGCCTGACCTTTTTTTCATAATTGTATTAGAAGGCTAAACTAGACCCCAGAACATTTGGAAACCAGCTGGATTTATAAACAGTAAAATATACTTCAGTCTACTATGCTCAACTGAGGCAGTTCAGAGTGGATTCCTCAAAATTTAGCTCTGATTTTCACAAAAGAGCAGCATTGTAAGGTAGCTTTTTAAGGAATTGGACCCAATGTCTGTGCATAAAATAGAAGTACAAATGTAACCTTCCCATCACCATCCACACGGACGTACTTCTCTATCAGAAACACAATTTTCTGAAACTTTTTGTAGAAAATCCCAAGACCTTTTCAGGATGGCATATCTCTCCCACATAAGACCCAGATAAACTGCACTAGAGGGAAAAATAATTTGGAATGACTGATATTTATGATATTCATCTATGTATTTTACTTATTTCGTTACTTCCTCCTATTTATAGGTCTTCTGCAAGAAGATTCAAGTGTAAATGTGACATCCAATAGCTGCATTATATACAGGGAGTGATTAAATCTGTCTGCAGAGGAACAGCTACTCTCATCTTCATTGTTCTCATGATACAGGGCATGTTTGGGCACAAGGCAGGTATCATCCCCCTCTACCTCACAGACTTTTCACTGTCTTCCAAAAGCAAAACTGTAGCCTAATTAACTCTGCCCTTGACATCATTCCCATTTACTTTGTCTGTGGAACCACGGCTTTCCAGAGCTTTCTTGTTAATCTGGGAGGATCTCCTCCACCCTTTGTAAAAGCATAGCCTGGAAGGAAGGGAGAGAAAGGTACTGGAATCGTGTGGTTCTCCACAAAGCATAGGAAGAGCTATGCCCCAGAGAAGCATTTGAACAAAATAATCATTCTGGTGCAAGAAAAACAGTGTTATTGTAGTGGAGCAGCAATGAAAGAAGGTATTCTGCTGTACCTGCTGTGAACAAGACCCCTGCTTTAATTACGTCTGAAGCTTGGTGGCAAATATCCAATCCCCAAGTGAAGGGGAAAAGAGGAAGCAGTATTTTTTTTTTCCATTCATTTAGTTGGCTGCTTATTCTGAATCTTTGACTCTTTGACCTTTTGTTCTTTATGAATGTGCCCTGCATATACCTATAGGGTCAGCTTAGACTGGCACAGAGCAGCTAAATCTGGCTTTGTACAGTACTTTAAACACTCTCCACAATGCCCAGCAGCTGCCTCCTGCCCTGACTTTACTCCAGTGCTGAGAGACCTCACTCCTAGGAACTGGTAAGAGCTGGGAACTGGTGGGCATGTTCCAAAAGCAAAGGCTTTTCTTCATCATGAAACACAATAGCCAGTATTGCTAGCTGCTGGGAGACCTCTTGCTTACAGGAGAGCAGTGCTGGCCTGTCACTGATCCAGAGATGAACATTTCCAATAAAATAACTTAGACAATAAAAACTCAGAGGACTCGGGAAGATAACAGTGTGACATTGCTAGCTAGGCACAAACAGCACTGACTTGTCCCTCTAAGGAAGCCCACTGTCCAAAAGGACCCTACAGCCAGCTTTTGGGGCTGAGATCTCGTAAATGACTTCAGGAAGCATGACAGAGACAGCAAAATAAAAGGAAATTTCAGATCAAGATGTTTCAGAATATATTATTTTAAAAGCCTGATTGCGCTGAAAGATTTTGGTCCTAAAGATCAACTGCACATTATGTTTGACATACAGTGCAAACACTCTCCTAACTGAAGCTGGAAGGAGACACTGGCAAAAAGATGGAAAGAAATGAATGTAGGAAAGCACAGGTCGTTTTTGTTAGTGATATTAGCCTCTTTCTTTCTGTTGGATAGCCAGGAAGCCTGGGAAATAAATTTTCTAAATCAGCATCTGACCTGGATGATTAAAATTAGGCCATGCAAAAAACCTGTGAACTCTTTCCTTAATGTTGTAGTATGCGTGATTATTTTGGTGGGAGTTCCAGTCATTATTATCCATGTCCATGAATGAAAATTGCACAATTCCAAATGCCTAAGCAGCAGAAGTGCCAAGCATAAGCCTTTCAGAAGGCTTGTTTTCCAGACCTCTCTGTGAACCACTGCATTTTCTGTGATCCCCAATCTAAAATCAGAAAGAGATGTGTGTTTCTACTATTATTGGAACAGAAATAATGAACACTCTGATTACTTCTTTTTCTATTTGTGCTCCTTTCATCTGTGTTTTCCTCTCTGCCTGTTACAATCTCCAGGTATTTCAGCCTTCTTTAAGTCCATAATACTCAGTGTATTCAGAGGATCTGGACACTTCCACTCACCAGTGTATTCCAAACCAAGCTGAGCAGCTGCAGCAACTCCAGTGTTGTTAATTCAGTGTCATTTTGCTTTACAGTGTAATTAAGCACCTAGCCCTTAGTCTGATAAGAACCTCACAAACAAATAAATCCATTATTACCCTGGGATATGCACCAATATGCTCCCAAAAGCAACTGTTTGGCAGGAGATACCCATTACTTACAAGTTTGTGACCCACAGATACAGTAATTGACACCAAAGTGGGAGCCACACGACCCAGTTTCTCAGACTCTCAGATAAAAGAGTTAGACTGTTCAAAGATTCCCAGGGAAGCCAAGATCAAAGCCCACAAACAATCCCATGGCTGGTTAGTGACGTGACCAGCCACTGTTGGGTAGCAGGGAAAGAAGGGAATTCTCAGTTTGATTCATAAGCATGGTGAACAACAGCTTTATAATTCACCGCGAAGGGCAGATCCCTAAGAGGCACCAAAATTTTTCTCCACAGTAAATGCAGGACCACAAACTCACTAAACAAAAAAAAAACAAAGCTGGAAAGGCCCTGAAAAAATGGTACTTGGTGTAGAGACCATGATTTAGATTAAAACAAATGGTAAGGATAAATGGGATCCTGGATAGTGCTGTGTGGAAAAACACTAAAATCACCAGGCAAGTAACAGTGACCCAGGCTCTGCAGTGCACCCTGTCCAGAGAAGGCCACAGCTATGAAAACTCTAGTCAGAAAGAGGATCTGAATCATTCTCTGCTTCAGCTTTAAATAAGGATGACATTTGGTACTCAACAATTCAGGAAAATAATCTTCATGTAAAACAGTTTATAATTTAAAAACAGGTTATTTGAGATTAAATTGTTGGCATTCAGCCTGTGGAAAACCATCTCAGTGCTGGGTTTTCATCTCTCCTGTAAATCTATCTTTGAATATCCTGCAGTAAAACCATGTAATTAAAGATGTCACTCATTCAGGAAGGTGGTACAGATCTATTACCAGATTCCCTCCTCAGAGACCACTGCATATTGCCTCTTCTTCCAAACCACTGTGGGGTTTTCTGGTGCCTGCTCGATGGGCAGATGTTCCCAGAGAATTACTGCATTTGTTTAAACAAACTGCAAGATAGATAGATAGATAGATAGATAGATAGATAGATAGATAGATAGATGGATGTATATAAAAATACCCCAAACCTGTTACAGCAAGTAGTGATGACAAAAACAACAACAACAACAAAAAAAAAGCCACAAGTTTTTCTGCATCTGTTTTTGTTACACACGGTAACCAGGGAGATGAAAATATCCACAGTCCTTGGTTCTGCTACTCATAACAAAGTGCTTCTGCTTTAAATACTGAATGGTTTCATTTGATTTTTTTAAGAGACTGAAAATAAACACAATCTCTATGCATAGTTTCCTCTGTTTTAAGGAACTCTGACCTTTGACTCCTGTAAATCTATTTAAAGCTAATGTTCTAAAGATCTGTTGTTCCAAGGATGTACAAAATATACCTAAGATTTATGTAACAATAAATCTTTCCAGGGCTTTCCTTTGTCAATTTTATTTCATTAACCAAAGCCAGTAACCAAAACGAGCTGCACATCCTCTGGAAGCTATCTAATGGGTTATTTATTTTTATTACAAACAATCGTATGTTTGTATCTCATATTAACGTTGAAAGCATGAAGACATAAGGATTTACTGTCACCCACAGACGTGCAGTAGCACTACAAACAAGAGTTGTTATTATTATTATAAACACTCATTAATGCCATGATAGGCATTCATCTCCAAAAACAACCCCACTAAAATAAGCCAGATACAAAATGTGGGCTACGGCACAAAGCACTCTTGAAAACAATATTTTCTGCCTTTTGAAAATCATGGAAAATGTTACAATAGTACCATTTTAAGACTGCTCTTGAAAACTTCTTTGTCCACTTATTTCATGCTTATACCACTATCCCCACTTCCACCAGCCCCAGATTAGCACTGACTTAAACTTTTTAAAAATAGACGTATTTTCTTCTCAACAAGTACTGTCACCACTCCAATGGTCTGAATAAGTTTAAAATTGATGAAAAAAATCTTGTTTAGAGTGACACACTTGGTTTTCCAGACATATTGTTTCAAACCATCTCCTTCCCCAGAGGAAAAAACTAAGCTAAAGTGATTGGAAAGAAAAACTACAAAGCAAAAAGTAAATTAATCCAACTACTTGGGAAGATGTTTGTCATTTGAGAAAAGACCACAAAACCGTATCTAAAGAAAGACAGTAATTTCATTAAACAGCCAGCTGGGTCAAAATTAAGATAACAAATGAAGAGAAAGATTGCAATACACAACTCCTGGAAAAAATATCAGACTGTGATCCATAAAAACCCATACTGGATGAAGTTTATGGTCATGGAAAGTACTATTTAGTATCAGCTAGCTATAAACACTTTAAAAACAACTGGCTAAGGTAAAAGGCACAAGGTAAGCTCTTCCTAGAAGAGCTGCTGGATATATATCCAGCCTGCTGAGGTGTATCCTTAATAAATCTTTTAATAATGAAGAAATTCAAGAGGATTGGAAGAATGCTGATAATTTCCCAGTGCCCACAAAGGGCAAAGGATGATGCAGGTAATTGCAGGCTGGTTAGTGACATCCATTTTTGGTAAAACACTGGAACACCAAAAGGAGATTAAGTTGATAAAGAGGTCAGAGATGGGAAGATAATTACTGCCAGTCAGCATGTTTTCATGGAGAGCAGGTCTTGTCAGATATCTCATTCAACCTTTTGAGATCATACATTTCACTAGTGGAAGCAACTGCACAGATGCAATAATCTGAGACCTTTATAAGACATGCACTTCTGATTTGTTTACCACTACCTAATATCTGAGACACATATCAATGGAGTAAGGTCGACCTTAAAATGAGGAATAATCACCGAATGGAGGTTCACTAGCAGGGGCCCTGGCAAATTTGTATTAACTCCAGTGCAATTCAGCATTTTCATGGGTGATCTATGATTATTAATTACCACTGGCAGCACTCTGGGACTTGCACAAACACATATGTAGACATCACTATAGACAAATTCAGTTAGAGATTGGGCCTTAAAAAGCAGCAATAGGAAGGGATTTATGTGTCAGAGTGTGTAGGTAATTTAAATGGAGTTTCATCTCCATCTTTCATTTCTCTTTAAGAAACTTAAAATACACAAAGAAAGGAGTATTGAGTAGAAATGTGTTTTAACCTCTAGACTGAAGCTGATTAAACCTCTGAGGAACATTTGTTCATAGATCTGGTGTTCACTTTCTAAGAAGAAGACGGGAAAACCGAAATACCTAACATGAAAGAAGCTATAAAAATGAGAGCTTGCAGAAATCCGTATCATGAGATCTCTTTTCATTCCTTTAAAGTGAGAATACTGGAGAAGGATCACGGTGTGCAAATACCTTCATGAAGAGAAGATACAGACACTAAGCAATACTTAAATTTAGCAAAGAACTGGATTTCAAAATCTAATTTTGAAATGTTTAGATTCAACTTTCCCTTAACTCACACTGGGCAGGCAACAGATGTGTAAAAGCCAAATATCAGTTGTTTTTGTTTTTTTTAAAAAATCTTTTTTTAAAAAAAACGCCTTGTGAATAGCAGTTCATTGTCTCTGGTTAAGGTCTGGTCTCGTTTCTTCTAAAAGATCCCTTTTTAAGGCAGTTCCTGTGTTCTCTTCTATAAAGGGAATTTCTTAGTTGGGCAAATGGCTGTGCTAGCTCCCACCACAGACCACACCACTTCCCAGAGGCAGGACACACTATGGAACAGGTTAGTACCACAGGAATATCCAAACACCACCTTCTCAAGAGGAGTAGCTGCACATAAGATTGTGTCTTCCATGACTAAGTAAGGATAAAAGAGCCTTGAATTCAAAAATTCTTAAGATTATTTCAGTACCATCTCACAGTTCACTCATGAGGATATTGCTAGCCTTTTCTTCTTACCACCATGAAGATATTTTCCCTATCATTTGTCAGGTGATAGATGTTTTTTAAACTTTCAGGAAGGCAGCATTCCTGCCTTACGGGCCTGTCTTTTTCAGATGAGATGGACAAAACAGAATAAAAAGAAGAAAAGGTTATTTTAAAGTACAAATGAAACAGAAGCCTCAAAAGGCTGAAGTATAAACATATAAGGCAAGAGTTTACAAACTAAGTCAAGCAGCCCGCTCTCTTCAGCAGAGACAGCATTAAAAAATGTGCTGATAATATGAGAAGCAGATGGATTTGGGAATACTGGAGGAGCAGATGGGAGGACTGGGAAGAGGAGGTCTGTTGTGGGAGGACAGCTAAGAGGGCAAGCTGTTCTTGTACTTAAGGCTGTGGAAGTGGTGGCAAGCTGCTCACACCTGATGCAGCACCAGATGAGGAGTCTGTAGAGACACAGGAAAGAAGGAGGGGCTGTGATGGAGCTGATGAGGAAGGAAAGAGTTCAGCAGATGCATTTCATATTCACTGGGAAGGGTTCTGCTCGTTTTGGGAATTCTAAAGTAGTGGATGTCCCAACAGTCAGGGTCACATAAAAGTAGACCCTGCAGTTCTGTGTGGATTTAAAAAAAAATCAGTTGGCTCACACCAGCAGTATTGCTCATTGTTAGGTTTGGGAACAGATGTTTAATTGATGAAAATCAGAAGAGCTATATGAATTTCAGTGGAGACATGGCAGCCTATGATTACTGGCAGCTTTAGTTCTGTTTGTAATTAACTAACAACTTATCGTCAACGAATAACATACTTGGTGTATTTACAGCACTAAAGATTTTTAGATTGAAAAAGTTATTTCCCTGTCAAAATGAGCTAAGTTAGCTGATGTTTACTGCCTTTCTCAGTTCTGTTGCTGCCACTGACACAAATTTTCACTGGCTTTAGCTTAGTAAATATTTGGTATTTTATCAAGTATTATGTCACTCTCAGTATATGGTTCACAATCTTGTTGCTTAAGTTACTGTGGCATGCATTAGTCAATTGGAGATTGACATATGAGTTTGATTTAGGTTAGAAAATATGAACCAGAGGAGAGGATGAAGAATTCAATTTATACCCACCAAAATTGCAAGGAAAATACAACCGAGAACAATGTTGGCATTCCTCAAAATAGCAGATATATGTGTGGTTGTGGTTAGGAATGGGAGGGCAAAGGGGAGGATTTTCCAAAGGAATGGAATAGAAATTTTACAGTGGTTTGTCTGGCCTTTCTATTCATAGAATTTGTTAACTCCCTAAATAAAGCCAGTACAGAAGATTGTTTGCATTTTAAATAGTGGGTTTTGCCTAAGACTCCTAACTTGTTTTATTAAACAAATGAGTAAATAATTATCTACAAAAGACAACTAGAGGATAAAAATTCATATTAGCATAACATCTTCAAATTGTAAGGCTACACCATATCATCCTCTGGGAGGCATTGCAAAAGCATTTCAAACTCTGCCCATTTTCTCATTTCCTTAATCTTTGGTTTCTTCTAGTCTCTGCACTAACAAAGTGAATTTTACTTCATTAAAAGTTTTTCTGAAGAGAACCCTTCCCTAAACACTACTCACTGAAATTTCTCCCCAGCTGGCCTTGCTCAAGTCTTCCTTCACACACGCAAAAGTATAGACAATACAAGAGAATAAATTGTCATCTGTATTCAGCAGTAATTTCTACAAAAAAAAAAAAAAGAGACCAGGGGTAAGGAGACAGCTGCCTAACAAATGGGCTTCATTTTGTTTCTCTCTTTACCTGTGGCACAGGCAGCCTTGTTCTTTACTTATATTGCCTCTGCTTTCCCTCACTGACAACATCTCACTCTGTATCTATACATTGCACAAACATTCTATTCAGAAAGATTGGGGGGTTGCCTTCCTTATCCTCACCCTTGCCTGTGTAACAGAGACCATGAAAATTTTACCTGCCTTTTCCTGGTATTTTTACTTCATCTCCTTCTCTAGATTTTTTATCCAGTCGGAGTTTTTTTCCTCACTGTTCAGCTATTACCCCACTGCTAAACCCACAGCGCCTTCTTAAATCTGGCAAGAACCAGTAGTTCATTTATTGATGACTTCTCCCACCAGATCACCTTGTGAGAGTTCCTGACACTGAATTTCACTCCAGAATCCTCCATTGAGCTCTCTGGAGACCAAAAACTGCTCCATGGGCCTTAAATCAGGGAGACATCAATACACCAGCATTTCCTGAGGCTCCTGGAGTGGCATAGAATTGATTAGATGTGCCCAGGTTATCCTCTCAGGCAAAGTGTTCTGGGGAGGCCATTCTTTCTCCACTTGTGCTGATAAAATTCTTCCCCAAAGCCCTTCCGCTTGTGAGGAAGAGGTGCTGAACAAATATGGAGGGACCAGACTGGCAATGAGAATCAGAGACAAGTTGTATTTTTCTCTACAGGAATTCCTCTCTGCTTCTCATCTCTCTGCTGAATCACCAGAGTTTGTCTCTGCTCCACTTTTGAACAAGCTGAGCAACAGGAGATAAGTAACTTAAAATTTTTAAATCTCATACTCTTGTCATTTTTATTTAGGTCTAAAACTAAAACAAATAAATGTATTCACTCCCAAAACCTTATTACAGGTAACTTTCCAAATACATGTGGCTACACAGTCAAACAGAAAAGCTAAGAAGGTTTTTTTAAAAATACAGTTCATTTTGAAAGAGAAACAAGCTGTTTATTACAGGGATGAGGATCACTACTCATTTTGAAAATGTGTAATAATCAAGGGGTACTAACAGGCAACAGCACCAGTGACTCTGCTCAGGAAATGTCTTAAAATATTAATAACTACATACACCTAGATGAAAAAACAACATCACATCTGCTCAAGCCATTATAAAGTCATCAAAATGCATTTGTATCAGACACTTAAAGCTTCCTGCTTGTCTTCTTCCTGTTCCACATTGATTCCATAATGCACTGGCATTGCTGAATAAGCTCGTGGGAAGTACAACCAAATACAGTTTCAGAAGCTAAAGAGATCAAATGGAGTCAAATCTAGTTTGCAATAATGGCAATAAACAAAACAAAGAAAAAAAACCTCCTGAAAGAATTGTTTTTCTATGGAAATCCTAGCCATGCTCTTTTTTTTGATTCTAGGGAAGAATGTCAATATTGAAATAGCTTAACTTAGTGGAAACATTTAATTCTCATGAGTGTAGCTTTATAAGAGGTCTAGAATGTCCTGGCTAATAAATGTCTCAGGTCAGATTAAATAAATCAGAGTGACAGCATTGTAATTGTTTAATTTTATAATCTGCATATAAACTTAGAGCACTGTAGTAGACTTACCCTGATTTATTTATGCCTGTACCAAGTTCCATTCATTTAGCATCTCACAATTTAATCAAGCCAGGAAAACAAAATCCTGCATGCTACATTAGTATTCATTATACAGCTTAGGAGTAGGTTCAGCCAGAGTTTCTAAATACTTCCCTTTCCAGGGTACCTCAACAGATATGAAGCATTCTCTAGGCCTCTATTCTTAACTCGCAGGGGAAAAAATCAAAAAATAATTGGACATAATGGAACAGGATACAAATGTGAAGAGAAATTCTTAATATTCTTAGTGTTTGGGAGCTAGGATACCACTCTAAATATGGAAGATGTGACTGGGTTATAAAATTAAGAAGTAGAACCACAAAGCAGTTTAAAAAAAGAACACTTTGGGTCATGTTTAGGCCCAACAGAAAGGGATCGATGCTAATTGCTATGCAGTCTCTTCAGTTTCCATTTCCAAGGTCTAGATGTCCCATCAGACAAGACCTGTCCTGGAATATAACCCTATCTCTCCATTTCTCACCTTTTACAAACAATCCAGCCACAAGGAATTCCCATAAATTCCATTCTTGTGAAACCCACAGAGGCTCTAGATTGTGCTGGGAAACCATAGGCACTGAGACAAAGAGCCTTCTTCAAACAAACTACGTCAGATTTGTTTCAAGCCTAGTCAGAGTTGGCAACCACCTCTTCCTGGCCTCTCTTCCAACCCCATGACCCAGGAATCAGTTCTGACTTTATGCTTACTTGCAACTTTGGCATCTTGATAGATACATCACAGAATTTTTTCTGCTGTGTCTTATATTGTTTGTTGACTCATATTGCCTAATTTTTTTTTGCTGCAACACATTCATTTCCAGAGTAGGCATAACCTAAGAATCTGTGCAGGTCACCTTTTCCCATGTCTTCCCAGAGGCTTGGGCTAGAACTGCAAATAACTCACTCCCTCCTCTTTCCCCAAAATTGTTTGATATCCTGTGATAATCTTGTTAGTAAAAGGGTTCTTCCTCAGAAGCATGCCTAGGAAACAGCATTCCTGCACAATAGAAATGCTAAATACATAGGCTGTAAATAATCTATCAGTTTTTTGTACTATCACCCACCCATTTTTCGAATATTTTCTGAGAGAAATGGGGGTACAGTTTTTCATGTCCTAAATGCCAAGATAAACTGAAAGATAATGGTAGGGTTATTAAGACAAAGCCATGTCTAGAATGCCATTATCTTGAAAAGTGTTATTTTAATTTCTTGATCACTTTCTTTACTCTCCTGCAACACAAAGTGGTCAGTTCTCCAGAGTTGACTAGATTTAGCCAGTCAGGATGTCCTCTGCATGTGTTTATTCCTGTCCTGTGGTCCATCCCATTTACAGTAAATTAATTCACCACTATCACCATCCAACACTGGCAGCTTTTGAAACACCTTCTGCAGCAGCTCATTGCAAAGACATTCAAGCATTAACTTCCTCCTGGAGCTTCTACGAGCAAAGAGCCTGTGTAATGCCTTGTCCCATAAGACTGAAAAACTAACAGCAGGTTGAGTACTGTGACAGGGCAGATCAGAGCTATTCCAGACATGCTTTCACATACAGTGGAGGTTATCAGACTCGTATTTCTGCTTTGCTTTGCCTTTATCTCTTTTAAGATGTATCTTTTTTTCAGGTAAGTAATTGCCATCAGATGTCACCCACAGAAATCTCGCAAGAACAAAATTTTTGGGACATTATAAGCCATGAACCATGAAAAGACCTAGCAGAAGGAAGAAGCTGGAATTTTCCAGCTGTGGCATAAGCTCTTTGTGTCTTGAACCTCAGTGATTGTGCAGCTAGATAGTTAATGTGCATTCACATTCGCTCTGCTCAAAAAAGAGCGTGCTTTTGGAGATGAGAACATTGACTGCTGGAAAAATGCATGCTTTGGAGGGTGAGGACATCGACTTCCTTTTTATATTTGCTATTCTAATTATACTGTCCTGATTTCAAATTAAAGACACAATGGCTTTTGCTTTTCCATTATGTAATTATAGATTTCTGTAAACATTCTTTCCTTTGTTGGTTTGCTCTGCACACAGATTTTTTTTTTTTTAAACACACAAAGCAATCAAAATAAATTCTGAAATCAAAACAAGAGAAAATAAATGGCGCCTCAGATATTCCCTTAAAAATTAGCTCTGCGCATCATCCTCGGGCACTTTTGTCATCTGTTGCTATAATAACAGCTCTGATTACACGAACACTCACCAAACTGCACTTGGCTGACTATAGGGCACTTCCCAGCAGCTAACTGAGTATCTCTGAAGTACTGCTCGCTTCCAGCTCAGTACCAGATTCTGTCCTATCACACCCACAGCCACAAAGCTGAGAAACGGAGATTCCTTGCACATGGTCTCCATGGTGTTGATGTGTTTCTTCCCCAAACAGACAGATGCAGATTAAGCAATGCATGTCAATCTCATTAGGAGACTGTGAAATGTGCAGAAAGTTTGTTACACACTCATGCAATCATACACATTGTGAACATCCTGTTTATTTGGCCTCTTCTCTGATGATTGGCTATGGTGTTTCAGCACATTACTGACAGCTGGGAATTGCTCCAATGGAACATGCTTTTCCTATGACAAAGATCCAGAGAGCAGCAGTAACATGTGTCTGCCCATTATTTCAGCCGTACAGAAGAAAAAAAAAATAAAAAATTAAAAGAGCCCCAGCACAGTCCCTCCAAATGAATAGCACACTGGTTGTCTGAGCTGGGCTGCAGCACTGCTAGGACGGGCCCTTGACGACCTTTAGAGGCCATCTGAGATAATAAATCCTCGGACCCCCAGTTCCGGAATGCTTTGGGCAAGGTCAGGATGGCAAATTTCCCACTTCCACAATATCAGATGTTACGGTAATTCCTTTTAGCTAATGTGTAAGAGCAAAGGAATGTCTTCAAACCTCATCTAGGCCCTGTGGAATCTGTTGAAAATGCATGACAGCTGCGGGCTTTGGCTGGGGTCTGCCTGTGAATATATGAGATTTGGAAGCCTTTCAGACAGGGAGAGGAGGGAATGACTGTATATTCCATGTGTACCATGGGTCTCTCCCCTCCCTTCCCAGCCCCATTTCACACCACACAGCCGTGTCACAGCTCCACGGTCACGGCTGTCACGCATTCTTTACGACTGAGTGTCGCGGCCAGCACACAGAAATACAGATGTGCAGGCGTGTGCACCTCCACACAGGCACGCAAATGAAGAGAGGGATAAAAAGATGGATTTCCATAAGGTCTGAGAACAGGAAATTGAGTAGCTCCCACGTATTTTAATAAAATTGATAGGGAACAAAGAAGTGAGAAACTAAGCAATGGATTGCTGCTTGATGTGTCTGGATGCCCAAGGAGGGAAGGAATCCCACATGAATTCTCTTGTTACCTGTTCCCCAGAATTCAGGTCGTGCAAAAGAATGTGGTGCCTCACCCCATATCCTTATTTTCAAGCAAATTATCATGGCCTTCTACACATCTGTTTTCTTAAGCAAAAAAGTTCAGCATCAGCTAGCCTATTTATCCTCTTCCCAGTCTTGTGTTTTCCAAGGACTTTACAGTCGCGACTTCTCTGGTCTGGTCCTCAGATCCAAGGTCTGCAGCATGTGTGGGAAACTCCGCTTGCCATGCACATAAATTACCAAGACACAAGGTATGGATGGATCAAAACAGTCTTGGAGAGACACCTCCTCTACACATAGCTTTGCCAATCTGGAGTTGACAACCCAGACTAACACAAGCGTGCAACTATTCTTGAATCACTTCAACAGTGTGAAAAAGCTCCCAGCACACGGGGCTTCTTCCAATAACCTCAGTACTGCACACAGTTTCATAAACTTTTATTATATCACACACACTGCCATGGAGGCACCTGCATATAGACTGTGTCCATCTTTTACCCTGAAAGTAGCTTTATGTGCAACAACAGCCGGTACAAATTGTTATTACCATCAGTATAAAATGAAATGAAAGAACAGATCAGCAATATCTGGATACAATGTACCTGATGGCGAGAGACTTGGAGCAAGTACTTCTCCCAGATTCCAAAAAAAGGTCTTTTGTTTCCAAAAGAAGTGAAGAAAGGGCTGGTGGAGAACTTGAAAACAGGACTCAAAATATGTGGGGGGCTGTCACACATGAGCTGCAGCGCTGAGGGAAGAGGAATTGGGAGATTAGAAATATATTAGTTATAAAGATTAAAGACAGCACACTCATGGCCTCTTACGGGCAGCTGAAAAGCACAGCAAGGCTAAACTTATTAGTCAGAGTCTGGCCAAGAGAGATAATGGTCTTCAGTAAAATCAAAATACATTGAAAACTTTTTTCCGTTTTTTGCCAATGGGAGAAGGGCTAGAAAGATTATAATTTGTCCCAGATTTTCATAGGACTGGGAGGAAAAACAATTTCATGGCTGGTTTCAAGTAAAGACAGTTGAAAGGGCTTATTTAAACAGAAAGATTTCTGAAAAATAGAGTTTTATCTACTTCAGAATGCAGATCCTGAATTAGCGAGCTAGACTTGCTTTGTTCTGCCATATGTCTAACAAGCATCTACTTACATACATCTACACAAAAGGCATTTTGAATGAAGGGAAGTGGAATTATCCCCCACTGATAAACAGCATTGTATTTGATTCCACAAAATATTTCAATCCCTCTATTTAGGGGCTCATAACCAACATCTACAAACTTAATCTGTTCACACTTCATGGAAGTCTGGATGTTATAATTATTCTTATTTTTGTACTGCTCACGATGTCAAATACCATCTCAAACAACTCTACCTTCTAGCTCTATACTAGGTTTGTGCTCAGTGTGGCTGGAAGGAGGCTCTTCTGGATTTCCCATTATTTATTAATCTGCCTTCCTCAGGTGGAGGGGCCTGTTCTCTACCCATGCACCTTGGCTAATCTCTGAGCCCCATACCAAACTGGCTTAACACCTTTTAGCTTTAATGCAGCATCATTACGTAAAATGCAGTGCTGGTAAACACAGACAGGTTGTTCCAGCCAAGCATGGAAAAAATTAACATAATGCAATGCTGTTTGGCCCAGTAGCATTGTTATAAACTGTGTGCTGCTTTACAGTAGATAAGCCTTCCTTCCAGATTTTTGTGATTCCTAGGTGTACACTGGAGTTTCTACTGTTAGTTTCTATTTCTTGTACAAGGAGATATTTTCATGAACAAATACTGATTTTTTTTTCAGTAAATGTTTAGTCAGACAGCCACAGACACACAGCATTTTTTAGTTTATTCACAGATATTCTTCTTTTGACTGTGCACAGAAAATGGGCTAGAGAGAATTCCACAGATGGAAAGAAAGAAGAACGAGTGGCTCTGAACTCATACAACAGATATAACAATCATAGGTCACTGAATAAAACTATTCCCTTAATTCAGTGATCAAAAGGTCTAACAGTCCTCTGCCAGGGGAATATCAGGGATAAGGACTCACTTTGCAATTGCTATAATTGGCAGGAATTGACCACACTGACCTGGTTCTCTGGAGCAGCAATGGTTCAGAGCTGATGTAATCTTAAAACCCAAAGACTAATTGTTCATTTGTTACACCTTTGTATACAGAAAGCTTCCAATCATTACCACAGGAGAAAGAAACCCAGACAGATGTGTGCAGAACTGGTACAGCACCAGTCATTTTCCCAGTTTTCCTGGAAATATGCACAAATAGACCAGTTTTTGCCTAACCAAGGCCAGGTTTTGCCCAACCAAGAGGGAGCTCTTTATATAGAATCCTTTAAAAATATATTTAAAAAGCCAAAGAAGTGAACCATTCCAGTAACACTACTGTAGTGGTCGGTGACATTGAAGTGGGCTATGGTACCACCCTGTTTTTAAAAAAAAGTGAATGACAGTACACAAAACCAAGTACAACTCTCTTTTCAGCGTGGAAAACTAAGCACACCTGATTAATAGATAAATTCCCCATAGGTAATATTAGTCTGTCTACTGCATTTGACATGGTTTGTAATCCTGTCTCTGCTTAATTGGGAGTTTTACCTGTGATTTCAGAGGGATTTTACCTACTGCCCTGCTTTTCTGCAAACTTCCTGACCCCTGGTAAAGTGCACAAAGAGCCTAAAGCAAGGGAAGAGCTCCTTTCAGAACATACTATCAAACTTCAAAACCAGCTTATTTTCAAAATTACAGCTACTGCAAAAATCTTTTTTTTTTTTCAGAAGTTTACAGTCATGCTGAGTTTTTTTCTTACTAAATTATCAGCCAATCCCTCCCACAGTCACAGCTGATTTTCTTCCACACTCAAGAATTTTCAACAGAGCTTAATCAATTCAGCAAAAAAAGAAGTTGCATTAAAAATACATGGAATTCATGAGGATAAACTTTCTTTGTGGAACCTTATCAAATAGCAGGGGATTTTCTTGTGTGATCAGTGGCTCTTTCAATTATGTCACTGGGGCAGATTCAGCACTTTAAAACAACAGTAGAAATGTAGAGGAAATCCGTGTATTTAACTTGGTCTCGGGGGATTTCACCTAGTTTTACACTGCTGTCAATAAGATGAGAATTTTGCCCATTGTTTAGATTAGGTCATTTTGCAATGTGATAATAGCACTATTTCAGAGCACTCACTCCCAAGAAATGTTAAATAATATATGCCACTACCCTCAGCTTTTTGAAATAATGAGAAGTAGAATTCAGCCTGTGAACTACTACATAATAAAGACCCCAAAAAAAAACCCACACCAGAAATCAGCTATTTATTTAAAATTCTATAAGGCCCATATGGAAATACAGTTTTAACCCTAATGCCAGAAAAGCTGTAAAGTGTTTTGACCATGGCAGCTAGTCTCCTTTCAACAAGATTATTTTCCAGGCATGGCCTAAACAGGTTTTTAAAGGCAAAAAATTATTGAATATTCAGCTGAGAAATGCTTACTGAAATTCAGGCAATACCAATATCTGAAATATTTCATCTGCCAGAATGCTTTCCAATCTGTTTTTGATATTCATCTTCTAGCTTGCATTTAGACACAAAGAAAAAATCCTCTTTAATGACTAAGTAGAAAGAATTTGTAGAAGCCTTTCCAAACTTCTGATTATACAAATAGTCATGATTCCAAACGGCACGTAATACTCAAAGTAGCATGTTCCACCTCAGGAAAATCCATTTTTCATATTGGATGTCACCCTTGGTTGCACGGAGTAGAAGAATATTTCTGTTTTGTTACATATGCTTTCCATTTGCTATCTAAAAGTGATACTGCCATATGATATATAAACAAAACAGCAAGCTGGTGGAAAAAGTGCTCAGAAGAGTGACATATAAACTTTTAAAGTCTTCTCACAGCATGACAGGTACCACTTACAATCAGTTTCTTCAAACCTAGACTCATTCCATCAGGTCATGGGATGGTCACATACCTGAGAACAGCTCTGAGAGCAACCTACCAGCTCAGGCATTCCCACTTCCCTTTATTTCCTTCTCAGAGCCCCAGAACTGCATCCTCTAATTAATTTTTTTACCCCTCTTCACCGAGCAGGCAAGGCTCAGTAAGGGATTTGAAACTGACTGATGAGTTGATCCCAAAGAGAAATCCTCCACTCAGACACATATTGGAGTAAGTGTGAGCAGTCTCCCCAAATTCCTGGAAATATCTCATCATATGCCTCTCTCCACAGTCACTTCCACAGGGCGGCCAAGAATCACACAGGATTTTTCCCATTAGGCACTTTTAACCAAAACAAAGGAGTCAAGTGTAAGAGTCTCTCTCCTCCATCACCTGGTTGAGTTAGTGCCAATGAATTAGATAAATACTTTAAAACAGGCCTTTCATTTCATTGTTCTGAACTTGCCTTGCTTGGTCAGCCTTAATATATAAGCAAAACAAGGTGTGTACTGCCATTCTACAAGCAAAATATATCAACCCTATATCTCAGGTCACCCGTGGGATGATCCAGTAAGACTGGAGCATGGTACCAGGCCAAGAGGCACATCCTGAGCAGGATCTCCTCACACAGAATCCAACTTCTCTTGGCACCAGGTTTCCAAAGGAGCAAAGTCTGAAATTTTCATCTGTGAAGTGAGTGAAGACTGAGGTAAATTCTAGTAATGGGTTTGTCTAAGGTTTGTCGCACTGAACTGAGTTTTTCTCAACACTAGGCAGGACCAAAGCATATACACTTTCTTGTCTCCTCTGACTTAGCTGTACACCTGACTTGGCAACTTTCTTCACATTATCTATTTTTCCAGTAGGAGATATATAAAATGAGTAAAATTTGGATGGCATTGCATTCATTGCATGCATTCCTATTAACAAACACAATATCCAGGGATGAAAACTATTGTAGCATCACTTAAATTGGAGAATATTTAAAAGATGTGGCCTGGAAAATACAAAAAACCCACAAGCGCCACAACAGAACATCCACTGCAATCCCAAAATAATCACAGCAGGAAGGTCTGCAAATTGCCTGCAGTTTGCAAAAGGCAAACTTTCTTAGGTAAAAGTAGTTACTATTCAGCATGGCTTGGGTTTCCATTAAGTTGCTCTCTTGAGATCTGCTTTTATAATCATTCCTTTCTCAGAAAGAAATATAGTATTTCCAACAAATCTGTATCAGCAAAATCACGTTGTCCATAAAGCTTGATTGGCTGGCTGGAATTCTCATATGCACTGTTTTCAGTTCAATCATGTCTTTTGGGCCTCCTCTGCTTGCAGGGGAGATAAACAGGACTAGTTTGATGTATATTAATTTTTGTCCTTCTGAGCACCTTGAAGCAATAAACCCCAGGAGCCACAGAAGCTTTAACGAGGCCAAGACAAGTGATAACCCAAAGTTTTCAGTGGATTAGTGCAAATCCACACCCCACCAAAACTGACTTAAAGTCTTGCCGTTGTGGTTCTATATGTACAGCAAAAATAATGTTCCCTACTAACCCTCTCTATAATGTAATCCTTTATCCCCTCCCAGGAACTTGTGCACTGAGTCCAAAATAGAAGTTTCTCTAAGGCTGGGGTGTATTTCATGACTATTTTAGTTTGCACTAGATAGGAACCTACCAAAACCTTTGGGCTTGTTTCCTTGGAATTAATGTGGAATATGAAGGAAAAATCATCCTCCCAAGATCAGGCTGGGTGAATTCTTCTTATACTCTTGATGGCATAATAGAAATTCACTAGCATACGTGATGCCCCTTTTCCTTTTCTTATCACAGTTACTGAAATCTCAACTGAAATTCAGTTTATTCATTTCCTTCTCTCCCTTGTGGCTCATTGAAAGTTCAGATCAAACATTGTGGAAACACAGACACACAAACTTGGAAACCTCAGCTAACAAAAATCTTCCTAAGGTGCCTTTTTTTTCTGTAATGTTGCCATTCTTTAATCATAAACCCCTCACAAGTTCAACAGTAAAAATATTAACTCCTGGTATTCATGCAGTCTAGCAACAGGTGAAATAAACTATTAAACTTCTCTTAACCCAGGCCGAGCAGGATCAGACCTCAGCAAACTCAGATGTGTCCAGTTTGAGACTGAGAGCCATTTCATATCTCAAAATCACATGATGAAATTCTAAAGGACTTCAGCTGGGCCCAAGTAGAAACAGGATAAAAATAATCTTTTTTTCCTCAGGATTCTCCAGTATGCTCTGCCTAAAGTCTCCCAGAAAAGCAAACCATCACACAGTGCTTGAAAAGATTCAAAATACAGCTACCTTGATATATTTAATAGAGTTTCATGTTAGAAGGGCAAGGATGCTGAAAAGAGCACATCATATGGAACTGCAAGTCTGGGCTGGAGTTCCCTCTGGAGGAAGCTCACTGTGGTCTTTTGATACCCTTTGCTTTTCAGTCTTAATTCAAAACAAACAATACCCAACCAAATACAAACAAAAATCCACCACAACCATCACCTCTAGAACAGCACTTCTGTCTGATCTTTCTGGTTTGGGGTCTTCTAAAGAGAACAGCAAGATCCTTCATTGTGACCAGATGAAATAAATTAACTCTGCCAAATTTTAACCCTGTGCATCTGGTGATGTTTCATTTTAATAACAGCAAGACTTTCACTAGATTCCCTTCTCTGAGACTCAGGAAGACCTGTTAATCTAGAAGTTTGGAGAACTGCTAAATAATGCATAATTTTAAAGGAGGGGAAGATCTGCTGGGCTGTTCACTGCTATCAGCATCCTCACTCTGGGTGTCGGGATTTTCTCTCCTTAGTGGCTTTCATAAATGGTACAAAAGTGCAAGTTTTGTCATTGCCTTGGACATTTGCTCTTTTACAAGAGACAGCCCAGTATTAATATCTGAACAATAGCCTTTTCAAATTGATTTGGGTTAAAACCGGCAGGCCACCAAAAAAAGAAAATTAAAAAAAATTAAGGGGTTTATACATAAATTAATCTATTAAAAGTAGCCAAAAAAAATTGTAAACTTTTTACCAGGTATTAAAATTCGTTTCCAAAGAAGAAATAAGAATTGCTTTTAAGGAAGTTTCAGAGACCCTACAGAAAGAGTATCAAATCTGAAAGCTTTTCTTACCTACTCTCACAATGGTACAGCAGTTATTTCACAGCATTACAAGCAAGCAATCTTCTCAGTTACCAGGGATAGAAGGAGTTTGTGGGTTTGGCAGGCAGCTGACCAGGGTATGAACTGCAACACAACAGGCAAATAACAGCAGCATTCTCCTCCCAGAGTCCTTCAGTTTCTGCAGCTGGACCTCGCAGGCACAGAGAGCCCCAACACTACCATTGAGGCATTTTGGAGTTAGGAAGATACTCAAACAAACAAAAATGTGAAAACAGTGTCTCCATGCAGGCTCAGCCCTTGTCACAGAGATGTAATCCCAGATCCCAATGCATGATCACTGCAGTCAACAGTTGGAGAAGCAGCTCATTGTTGACACCCCAGATCACAGGTAAATCTGCATTTAATTGTGTATGGAAGAAAAACCTAGAAAATCCAATGTTTTTTTCCTACATAATAATAAAAATGCTGATCAAAGAACAATTAAAATGCATTTCAATCAGCAGAAAAGAATTATGGAAAAACATAACCACATACTACAGTAGAGAACTGGAGGGAGCAGCTGCTCTTGAGCACTCATACCCTGTTACGGTCTCAAATAGAGAAATTATAAACCATCCAAATGCCCAGACAATGAACTCCACAGGCAGAGTTCAGACTTTGGGCTTTCCCCCACCATCACAGGGCCTCTAGACCCCAGATCAAGAAGCAGCAGGTTTAGATGTGAGAAGCCACAGACTGTAACCACAGAGGACCAACTGGTGCAACAATCAAATTCACAACGACTCTGATCCCAAAAGGTAGTTTTAGATAAGTGAATAAAATCAATTCTGTCCTTACATTGACTACAACAAGCACATATTAAAAAGAAACAAATCTCCTGCCAAAATAACGAGAGGTGAGGTCTAAGGGGTTTAGATTTATTTCTTACTTGTGCTGTACTACGCTTACATTTCACATCTCCACTGCACAGCAATCTTTCTAGGCAAAACTCACTGAGACTCAAAGAATTGACACTACACGTTAATCAAACCAAGGGTATAGATCAGTGCCAACAAGACACAGGAATACTTTCCTCAGTGATATATCTCTTTCCTCTTGATGTCCCAAATTTTAGCAATATCAGGTCAACACAAATTCTTGAGGTAGGACTTGAAAGAGCAACTGAATGAAAGAGCTTTCATCAGAGCAGTTTCCTTTCCCAAGTATACTGCACGAGAATCCAACCACCACATCAGCCAGATGCCAGCTTCTTTGTGAAACGTATCACTCAAAATTTAATGATTCCACAGAGCGATGGAATTAGGGAATGTAACTTTTCAAAAGTCAGATTCTCTTTTCTGTCCAGAAAATTATGTGCACATGTGATGTAATTGGAAAGGCTGACTTTATAACATTCATTTAAGATTGTGTTACATAGCTTTATGTGAACAGCCATACACAAAAATTACTATTGTAAATGCAAATCTTTATTTAAAATGAGATATTTTTTTAAATGGACATGGGAAAAGAAAAATCTGGAGTGCTTTGATTTTATGAATTGTCAATGGGCAGGATATTATTTTGAAAACATACAATCTAGAAATTCCTAAGAGCTTCCTAAGATTCTACTCCAGCTAAATTCTGTTTGCATTGTAGAATTGCATTAGAATAATTTTGTTTTGTTTTGTTTAGTGACAGACACACTTCTCTATATCTGCAGAGAAGGCACACTGCAAAAAGAAGGAAAGAAATGCATCGTCCTGCTGCATTCTACCTATATATTCAAGTATCCAGAAGAGTTTAAAATCATTTTATATCAAGAAATATAGAGGCCAAGTACTGCAGTTTAACTGCAGAAGCTGAGAAAGACAGAAGGCTTTGTTGGCTCTCCTTTACACAATATCAGTTCTACACCTACACAGATTTCTCAAGCAGACCTGTCCTGCAGGACATAGCCTGTCATTAAATTACAAAGCCACACCATTCCAGGTTTTGGGGATTACCCCAAAACCAGCACAGCTTTGAACCAAAGTCTTGGCTTTGTATGAACCACATGGCAACAGCACTACCAGAATAATGCATACAGGTCCTCAGTCCTTCCTTACTATTCTAATAGGAAGGAAATTGGAAGAACAACAGAAAAATAGCCAAGACATCATGTTTCCCTACTAACCAATTTGCATCACAGGCATCATTGCGAGTGACTCACTGGAATCAAATATCTCGTCAAAACCTGCCCATAGAGGAAAAATGAAGACAAGGAAAACAAGAAGACAGTTTTTTAGATAAGTCTCTTTTATGTTTGCTTTTTATTAGACACCATCGTTCCCATGGCCTACAAATGCTATGCTGTCCATTCTTCACTTAAATTCCCTGGTGGAAATCATCCCACCTGTTTTAACAAAAGTTTGGGGATAATAACATTGAAAGCCAGAATGGAATCACTTCAAATTGGGGCCACTTCTGGCCATTAGCTACCAGCAAACAAACAACTTTCCTGATGCTCCCCTTATTAAAAACCTATACTTTAGTCAGAGGACTTCAGGATCGTTCAGGGTTACTAAAGTTAAAAGCAGAAAAATTGTTAATAGATGTACTGACTTCTTTTTTCCATGAAACACACACAAAACCAAAGCATAAAGATCCCAGCAAAATGATAAGAGAGTGGTTCAATAAAAACAGCCTTTTTCCTTATGAAGGATTGAAGCAGAAACCTCAACGTTCAAAATAATTGAGCTGCAATATATACACTTAATTTTCAGCTTTGTTTGGGTTCCTTTGACTCTGAGCCACTCCACTGCAAGATCCTTCTGTTTTTAAAATCTTTTGGTAATAAAAGAACAATCCATCATCTGTCAGGAGAGCCAGGTTCTAATCCCAATTTATGTATTGCAGGCGTTTTCTGGAACACCTGCACTGAGAGTCTCAGGAGAAAACTCTTGGGCAAAGCCATGAAGCTCTGGGGGAGGCACAGACCAAACCATGCAAAGAGCAGCACTGGCAAAGCCACAGGAATCTGTGTGTGTGTGTGCTCACACATGTGTGCGTGTGTGCTTGAGGACTCCAGACAAATTTGTTCAGGGATCAATATGGTTTGTAGATCCAGCCTTTTCACCACACTACCCCACTGCTTTCCTGGCTTTGGGGAACAGATGATAATTGGATACACTGCCCTGGAGTAGGAAGTATATAATATGAGAAAGCTGCTGTTAATTCAACACACAGGTCTTTCCCTGAGCTGGGGGACCACTGGTTATGAGCCTCACTGCGGATAACCAGAGGTTCCAATTAGGCACCAGCTTTGAGGATTTTATCAGCTGACATTCATGGGAACACCATTAGAACCTTCTGAGAGCTTATACAAAATGCAAACTTGGAAAAATATTCATTTTTTTTCCTTTTGTTTTTCCTTTTTGTGTGAGCCTTGGCTTTTCATTAAGAAACAGAGGGAGAAATTTTACCTATGGCCAAGGATATGAGAGGCTTTGATTCTGCTCAAATCAAAGCCAAAGTTTCCCTGAGCACCACCTTTGGAAAGGGAAGACATTTGAATGCCTCAGGCCAGCTACCAACACACCTGTACATACCAGCAAATCTGCTTAAGTAGTTTCAAATTCTAGAAAATAATCAATAGGCAAATTCCTCATTAAAAAAATCTGAATGAGAAAACATTAAATAAGACCCTCCACATCATGAAACACTAGAGAAGGAGTGCAAAAATTGATCCCACTCACACATGTATCAGGAGAAAAAAAATATCACTCAACTTCAGGAAGACAGGAAAACAAGGAAACTGATCATTTTGATTCTTCAGCTATAATGTAAATGCTACAAATACATTATCTAAATCTAGGCACAGTGTTGGGTTCCAGCTCTTTTAAGAGTTAATTACAGAAATTGAGTCTTCTACAGGAAAGGGCATTTGCTCTCTCTCTGTTTCTGAGTTAACTCCAGAGTTGCTATACCCTATAATAGCATGGGTGTCACTTGAGCTGACATATTCTCTTGCTCTTATCAGCGCTTCTGGTTGCTGTTTAGCACTTCAGAAAGTGAAGAGACAGCCAAACACCAAGAGACAAAGTGAAAATAAATGAGCAAAAGTTGTGACTACTAGGGAAAATAGGAGCTAAGACTGAAGGCAAGGATTTGCTTTTTACCATTTGCAGAGTGACACCATATTCCAACACATGAAAAGTCATCACTCAACCAGCTGACCTCCCGTGTGATGTTGAGAAACACAGCTGTTCTGCATCACCAACTTTCCAAAGAGATGACTCTGCCATGACATTTTTCATATGCCAGGGTGGTGGTTTTTTTGTTGGTATTTTAAAATCAAGAGCACTTTTTCCCGGACTATTCTTTTTCGTAATTGAAAAAAACTTTTCACTGAGTACATTTTGTGTTTGTGTGAACATGTGCTGTCACTTAGGAGTCTGCACTGCAAACTACTTTGACACACCGTACCAGTCCAGGCGGGG
The DNA here is from genome assembly GCF_009819655.1 of Sylvia atricapilla. Taxonomy (NCBI): domain Eukaryota; kingdom Metazoa; phylum Chordata; class Aves; order Passeriformes; family Sylviidae; genus Sylvia; species Sylvia atricapilla. The sequence goes on from NC_089143.1 coordinate 67,812,971, forward strand.
TTTTTGGGTCCATCAGAGGGGTGCACCACGTTATCAACTCTACCACACACAGTATTCTCAGCAGAAGGATAAAAAACCCACGTGCTCCACAGCTCAGGGAGGTTAAATGTTGCAACACTAAATCAGGTAGCAGCTTGTAGCTTCCAAGGATCCAGCTTGCACACACAGAATTCTCCAAGTTATCCTCAGAGCAAAGAGAAATAGCACTTCCAATATTAAATGCAACTGGACTTTGCGAGAAGCACGTGATCCTGGTTTGCATGAAAACTGGAGTGAAGCTCTGGTTCTGCAGAAGACAACTGGACTTTCTTTACCAGGAGAATTTATCAAAGTTCCACATAAAAAATAATTCTCAGAATGAACAGTGCTACTCCAAAATTTTACTAGATTCTTTCATTTTTCAGCCACAGGAAAAAAAGGAAAAAAAAAAAAAAAAAACCAAAAAAAAGACTCAGAGCAAGAGCAAGAGAGGAAATCAGAGACATAAAACTTAACTTCTGCTTGGAGATTCAGATCTCTTTTTGAAAAGCGTTTAGGCATAAAATTCTCAAGTTCATTTTCTCACATGCTAGAGAAATAGAAAATGAGGAAAGTTTGATGTATATTTACAACTTCAGCCATTAAATAAATGTCATGATTTTTCTAGGGCCTACTTATCAATGTAAATTATGGTTCAAAATCTCCTATGTTTAGAAAGATAGTGAAAGCAGGTACAGAAATGGGTTTGGATGATTTGCTATTTCCTACATGAGAACAATAACCAGACTGTGTCATTACCCAGAAGAGACAAACTGCTTAAAAGAAGGAGTGACTGTACCATTAAAACCAGATGAATTCATCAGCTATTTTGGCACTGTACCCCCAGGGGTGCATGATCTATCTTGCACCCTTTTTGTTGTAATATATTTCCTCGGTTTCAGTATCATTATGTGGAGAGCCAAGAGATGCCATTGTAAGTTGCTTTACATCTTCTTTTATTTAGCTGGCAAGTCCTGCTCAATCTTTCAAGAAAAGCTAATATTTTTAGTCATAAGTTGTACTTGTGGGAGGTGGCACAAGTAAACAAGACAATTTGTTCTCTGCTTTAGTACCTCTAACAAGAATTAATTCTTGAAATAAAGTCATTCCATTGGCATTGCTGTGCTAGCAGTCTAGGAAAGAAAACAAGGATGAGGGAGAACATCTTGCTTGTTCTTTGACCATCCCTGTCACACAACTGGCGAGTGCAGTCTTAAGTAAACCAAGAACATACCCAGACTCCACATCACCAATTTCTCATCCAGTGGGGAGCCCAGACTGCATGACCAGGAACATCTGCTGCCACTCAGCACCAGGAGGATAGAACCTACATAGGAGTCTTTCCTACATTGTCAACAATTCTGTGTATCTCAATTCTGTATTGCTCAGGTGCTGGGTATTGCCAAATAATTATGACTGGATTTGCACAAAGGGCAGGAATGTAACCATCTTGCTGATATACATTCCAGCATATCCTCCCCTCTATGACAACTCTGATCCCTTGAATAAAAACACATTTTATCCACATTAAGATGTAAGATAGAAATCATCCCTCCCTGGCTACTGCTTCCACAGTTGCACTGAAGTTGGATTCTCAGGAGCTGGAATGTTTCTTTGGAGAGTTACAGGCTGCACAGGCACTTTCAGCATTTCAGCCCGTGTTACTTAATGCTTTCACACTGCATTAGAGACCAGCAGAAGAACACACTGTTCAGCCCTTAGCACAGCCAAGTTTAAAACACATCAAATCTGGTTTGAACTAAATACTTTCGTAAATAGGATGTAACCCTTCTTTGCAACGGCTGCAGGACAGAGTTCATCTTTTCAATGCTACAAGAAGGGGTTTTGCAATGTAGTTAATCTTACATCTAGACTCTTGCTATTATTGTTACTACTATTCTACTTTAAACGAGAAACTTCTGTGAGAGAGGAAAGGTCTGCCCCATTTTATTCTGGGCTCTCTGAGGGACAGGCACTTCATACAGCCCATGTCTTTATACACAAATGGCCCCATCACACATGATTAAACCAGACACAGAAGCATACAGATTTTGCAGCTAATGGCAAATACCATAAGCAAAATAGAGGGCACCCTCTATTGTTCCCTCAGAACCTTTCCTGGGCGTATTGTTTAAAAAAGAAAAAAAATTATTTGGCTTATGTACATGACTTTGGCTAGAAAGTCAAAGTCACAGCATCATCACCAGTGTTTCCTTCTCCCCTCTGGAAGAAAACACAACTCCTTGCTTGTATTTCTTCATCTGCCCTTTCTACACTGTTGCTCTACCTTCATCTTCTATTTAACACATCCTTTAGGAGTTCTAAGAGCTTAAAAACACTTCATTGAACCTCCCAGCACCTTTTTGCTTTGTTGAACCCCCTCCTTGTGCTGATGTGTAGATTCACAGAATCATTTCGTTTTGAAAAGACCTCGAGATCTTCGAGTCCAATCTTTGATCATCTTGTCAACTAAGCCGTGGCACTGAGTGCCACATCCAGTAATTTCCTGGGCACCTCCGGGGATGGGCACTCCACCACCTCCCTGGGAAGTTCATCCCAATGTTTAATGACCCTTTCCATGAAGAAATTCTTCCTGATGTCCAACCTGAACCTCCTTTGGCACAAGCTGAGGCCACATCCTCGTGTCCAGTCACTAGCTGCCTAGGAGAACTCTGATTGAGAATTCAGGTAGTGCACACAAACCACCCCCTGGCATCTTGCTGAAAGTCATCCTGCCATGCAAGTCCTGCTCTACAATAAAGAGAAGCTGCAACAATGGGATATTCTGCTTCAGACCTTTTCAACACAGGACAGAGGGGGGACGGTCCCTAACCAAGCAGAAAGACATTCTGGATTGGTTTCCCTTCTTTGTCTCCAGTTTTCAAGATACTTGTAGCGACTTACAAAACAAGAGATGGCTTTTCCTTCTATTCAGCTCCCAGGGAATGATGACAAGCAAGGAGCACGCTGCATCTCAGAGCACCAGAGCCTGTCCTGTCACTCAGTTCCCCTTCCCTGCTGCTCTCAGCTGTTCTCACTCCTGGGCTCCAGTCTCTGGTTTCAACTTCCATGGCACGCTTTATTTTTTAAAAAAGCAGTAATTGTACATGTTGAGCATTAGAAACACCAGGCCAGTACCAATATAAAACACATCTGAGAATGAAAATGGCTCCAAGGTGGCCAAACCAAACATAGCAGCCTAGTAAGGACACCCTAGGTTTGCTCTAGAAAGAGGTAATGGACGAGTTTCCAGTGAAGTAGTATTTCTATGAGAAATTTGCTAAAACTTTCTGGAACTTATTCCAACAAAGAACTTTAGTTGGGATGGAATAAATTAGATGCCCAGCATGGACTGACTTCTGTAGCATCGAGTGCTTTGGCAGGAAAGAGAGGCAATCTAGGAAACCTTCAGCACAGTATTCAGAGCATGCTCCTGAAATGGCACACATCATCGTCACATTCTCCAGTACAAAAGGAACCTCTTTGGAGCCAGGTTCTCCTTCAGGATAGTGGCCTAGCCAGAGGACTGACTAACCATTCAGGAAAGTCTTATTCTTCCCTCAGAATAGATAAAAAATGCTTTTTAAATAAATTTCAGTTTCACGCTGATGTGGACATCTTCATGACTGAAAAATAAAATATCTGTTTGGCTAGATCACTGCTTTTGTGCCTTCCCTCTTCTACTGACAGCTGAAGGTGTCAGTGAACACAGTAATGCGAAGGCTTCAGGCCCAATTTGACTCTTCCTGAAGTGTGAATGGCCAGGCCACATCAGCATGCAAGTGAGCTTTATCACAGTTTGCTTTATCCTTTCCTCCCCTGTGAGGTGGCACTGATCTGTGCAGTTCTCATGCAGCAGGGAGCCCGGCTGTTGTGTAGACAGTGAGACATTCCAGCTGGTACATCCTGTGGCTGGCTGTCTTCTCCACTGTCTGCTTTAAATCCTGCCACTGAACACCGAGTCTGGTGTCAGTTTAATGCATTGATCTTCAAAAACAAAACCTAATCAAGCTCCAAATCTCTCTGAAAGACTGAGTTAGGACAGACTCCTCTGGACTTCAGAGACTCTTCAGAGATTCTTAAAGCCCAAGGACTTAGAGAGCTGAGAACTTAGCTTGTGCTAACGCTCATGGAAGAGCTATCTAACCTCAGAAAAGCTGTCAAGAAAAAATTATTTAGATTAAACCAGTACTGATATCTTTAAAAAGAATAAAAAACTCGTTCAGAATCACGAAACAAAAATCCATCCCAGCATTCTGGGCTACAAAGACCTGAGATCTAAATGACAACAGTAATTATTCTGTTAAATCCTATTTCAAACAGAAATATCTCCAATAGATAGGCACTCAGATTATTTCATTAAATCAATTCCAAGTAATTGAACAGTAAGAGCCATAATTTAAATAAAAATCTTTGGAGATTTTCGCCCTGAAATTAGAGATGCTTTAGAGAGCAGTCTGCATTGATTCAGAAAGGTTTTTGTCATTGAATGTACTCAAGACTCCAATTCAACAGGATGCCTTGCAGAGTAAAATAAATGGAATATATAATATAACATGTTATACAACACAACATTGAGTGAAATTCTTCCATCTTCAGAGTTGCTTTCAACAATTTTTCTTTTTTAAGCCTTTCCTGGGATTTCTTATCTTCTAATCTACAAATTCCTTTTCTTACATCTTTATATTTTCTGTTTGATACTTCCTCTTTGTTATAGAAAACAAAAAGCACATGAATTTTACCCATCTCACCCACTGGGCAGAATCACTGCTGCAATCACTGAAAAAAAAAAATCCAAGACACCCCCCAAAAAAAGAAAAAAAAAAAAATAAAACAAACAACCACCACACAGGAAATAAAACCTCACAGTGATTCTCTATGACTCTGCTGTAATTTAATGACACTAAATAGAATTATATCATCAGTCCACAATAGTATGAAATCAAACACAAAATTGAATCTTTCTTGTTGACCTGAAGCAAAATTGTCTCCTACATAATCAGAGAGCTTTGTAGCATCACTTTGAACATGCACATGAGCTAAAATCCTACTTTATTTACCAAAAAACATGGCACACATGAAATAAAGACCTCACTGTTGCACAGTGAGAGTACACAGTGAGAGTGTCTCACTATGCTACTGCTATTAGCATATTAACATATACATGCTAGTAGCATATATATGCTACTGCTACTAGCCTATTAACCCATAGAACTATATTACAAGAACAAAACTGATTTATTTATTTTTATATATATGTATGAATATATACAGCTTTTTAAAACTCAGGAAAAATTGCAGAACTAAGCTAATCACTTAATATCTGTAAAATTACCCTTTTTTGTGTGTTTTTTTGGGGTTTTTTTTGGTTGTTGTTGTTGTTGGGTTTTTTTTGGGTTTTTTTGTTTTACTTTCAGACAAGCTAATGCAAATATTATTGTTTCAGCTTGCGACAAAAATCAGTTCTCTGCCTTTCTTCTACAAGTTTGCCTGGAATAAGGAGTGTTGTCTAAAAGAAATTCAAAGAATTGAAGGGGACAAACAGGCAAACCAACTTTTGAAAAACAAACAAAGGTAAGCAATTGATGGATCGACCGCTGACCAGTCGATACGCAGCGTGCACCACGTGACGTTTGAAAAACTATTTCCCGATTCCATTTTAACATATACTCCACTAGCAATGAAAAATGCGCTGTCACTGATAAGTGGCCTTACCAGAAGAGCTTGTGGCGAGAAGGCTTTGAAAGAAGGAAATGGAAAGGGTACGGCCTTTCATTACATTAGGTAAATCTATTTGACCACGGAGAGGCTGAGGCTCAGCTGCCGAGGTTACAAGCTAAACAGCCCATCAATTTAATTAATGCACGACTTTTCAACCCAGGGCGCGTTTTCGCTGCACCCAGCCATCGCTGCCATTCCTCACAAGGCTCGGGCCCCGCCACCGGCGCCGCGCTTTGGCAGCGCTCCCGCAAGGGAGCACCTTGGGGAGCGGGCGCTCCTCAGGCTGCCGCGGCCAGCTGTGGCCAGCTGTGGCCAGCTGTGCGCCACGGGGGAAAGGCGGCCCGAGCCCCGCTGACAGCGATGATCGCCTTCTCTCAGAAAGGCGCTGCAAGCCGCTGCCTCCTCCCCGCGCCGAGAGGAAAAGGCGGCGGCGTCTGGGAGAGCGTTTCCCGCAGTGAGCACACACAGTGAGCGTCCTGCTCCGCAGAGCTGCCTAAAATCCCGTTCTCCTGCCTGGCCTATACACAACCCCGGGATTTAGGATTCCCGATGCTGTCACGGGGCTCTTGAAGCTCGGGACTGTTACTCCTGAAAAGGTTTTTGTCCTGAAACTCGAAACCAGGTGAAACCTCCTCCTCGCCTCCTTGCCTCCCTTCCCCCAGGCAGCCTTGCAGGAGCCTTTGCCAAGTTTCGGGAGCATTTGAGCACACACCTGGGTTGAGCCTCAAAAGCTGAGGAAGGATGTGAAGACGTTGATGGAAATTATGCAAAGCAACACCAAACCCCCCCCCCCCCCCCCCCCCCAAGAGGTTTCACACTGCCTCTGATGTGTTCCTAGGCTACTGAAGCAAATAGAAGCAATATAACTTCCCAGGTTGTACAAACGTTGCTCTCAAAACTGTGTTTTGGGCCACTTTTGCTGCTGGCTAGAAGTGTATCCAAAACGCACCTGTATTCCTCTACTCGCAAATTGTGTCATTAAACTGTGATTTATGGTATTAAGCACAAGACCAGGTCATAATATCTTGTGCCTCATTTTTTCTGGAAACCTCTGCACTGGAGGCCCACAGCAGAGTCCACGTGCCCTGAGCCCTTAAATTTTCTATCTGATTCCACCCCAGAATACCGACTGCATCCTCTAACTCTTGCCTGAAATCTATAGATTCTGCTCCAACCTAGTGTATTTGTTCTTTTACTTTTTCTAATTATTCATGTTTTGTTTGTAGGCATTAAGTGATAAGAAGCACAAGCCCAGATTAAAAAGGGAATTATCTAAACAGAAATTTTACCTTTGGTGATAATCATAGCCAAGATGTGGGTGCTCAGCTCACTTCTTACTCTTTCAGAGCAAACCACATGTCCTGGGAAGGGCAAAGGAGCTACAAAAGTCTAAATAAGAGAGGAAACCCTGTGTAGCAAATAGAATTTCCTCATGTTATTAGTCATTTATTAATAATTAGTGTTACATATATGTTATTTCTATACAATTGAACATGAGCATAGGGATTAGATCCTGTCTGTCTTTATTACAGGATATTTAAACAGAAAAGGAAGAAGTGTAGGAGATTTGAAAACTTGTTTTTCAGCTCTAAAAATCCCACCTGCCTAGTTCATTGCCAGCTGAGAGTCAGACAGATTCCTTCTCAAAGAGTAAAACTGGGATTTTTCACACTCCACTTTTTCTTTTTCTTTTTAACACCAGTAATTGATTTTACAGGAGGGAAGAACTGACCATCAATCACCACTTCACACTTTGGGCAGGGAGAACGGTTCAGACCCATCACTTCCTTTACCTTTGTTTGTGCCCTTCCTTCAACTTCAGACTCTTCACTGACCCTTCTGACAGCATCAGCGCTCATCTTTCTCCCTCTTCTCCCTCAGGATCGGTGCCTACATGTTCTGTGACACCAAGGGGGGACACTTTTTTCACTACAGAGTCCCATAGTGCCAGAACACAGAGGTTCAGCCAACCAAAGAAGCCGCTATGGGGCAGATCCCCAGTGAAAGCCCCACAGATAAAATGCAGAATTTTAATCTACCTCTGACTCATGTCCATACTGCAACTCCAAGTCCCTCACCCTCCTTGCCCAGCTAAGTCCGCTTTACCTTGCTGTCTCTGAAAAAACAGATGGGACACGTTTGTGCCCAAGAAGGGATGCTCATTTAGACAACCCCAGCAACTGATAATGATTGACCCAGAGCTGCAGAGATTTGCTGTAAATTATAGTTTTTGAGGGTTTCCTGGCATAATTTCACCTCCATTACAAGCACATCTGTGTGCATCTCTTCCTGTGTCACTAAGAGTGGCTTGGGAAAGCCAGGTAGTAAATGCCACCCCACTGGGAGCCAGAGCTCACTTGCTTGCTTTTCAACACAGTAAGAGTGGGTCAGACAAAGCATTCTCATTTACTCAGGTGGAAGGACTTTTTAAGAAAGCAATGGAAAAGGAGTGGGTGCGGTGGCTTATGCTAATTATCATCTATTTATTTGGGGAGATAAGCTACTTATACATAGTATGTTTGGTTTGGATTAACTTGGGCAGACACAGAATGACTGTCCACAATTTGACCTTGACATGAGTAACCGGCCTTTGGCAGAGAGGGCCGACATTGACAGATACTGCCTGAAGAAAGGGATCAGTCACAACCCAACTCCTGCACATGTTGCTCTGGGCAACAGATCAGGGCTGGGAAACACTGGCTGGAAATGGCAAAGGGAGCAGGGAGAACAAATATGAACTGTGGTCAGAAAAATCGGAAAGCAGAGGAGCGAGGTTGACCAGGGGTACAGACACCTCCTGTTAATGTCATTTGTTTTGCAATGACAATGTTTGTACCGAGCTGAACTCGAGGACAGGAAAAGGCAGACAATAGCACAAAGCTGTTGCATTGTTTGCCCCATGTGCGCTTTTCTTTCCCCTTGGCTTACCCAGCTGATCATTATGTAACCTATCAACTGGGCTAATTTTCAACCTGTCCAGGATATTCTCAATTATGTATTCTTCATAGAATGTCATGGTTTATTTTTAAAAGGCCCAGAATATTTCCTGTGATTAATGTCTGGATTAGTCGTTGTTTTACAGGGTATATAGACTTGGGTAACAAATCTTAATCCTGACTGAAAGCGCAGTTCAACACGAGCAAGCTTTTAATTTAAGTATCTTAACAAAGGGATTAGATATTCTTCCCCTTCCTTACAAGTCTTCAGAGGAAATATACAGCAATGGCAGATGAAGTGGGGCATGAAAAACATTGTTTTCTGTTCTGGGAAGGTTTGCTTAAAAACCATGCAGATTTCAAAATGACAAAACAATTTTTCCTGGCAAGTTTGGTATCAGGCTTTGTTTTGCTAAACCTGATTATGTACTTTGGCTGCTCAACACAGGCAAATGTTCCAAACCAATTTAGTCCCTGCTCAGAATGAGTCTCCTTATTTGTCCAACAGCTTCGGAAATCATTTTTTCATGCTGACTTTGAGTGACCGTTTAGCACACACTGCAAAGGTATTCCAGGGACAACAAACCTCTTCAACAACTGAAGGTCCAATTCAAGACAGTTTTTTGTAGGGTTGTTTTTTGTTGTTTTTTTTTTTTTTTTTACTCCTCTGTTCAAGCTGCCTTAATAAAGCTGTTCTCTTTATTTTTAAACCTGCTGGCCACATTGCACATGTTCCAAGGGAAGAAGTGTCAGTCAGAGGTTGCAAAATACTACAGAGGTGGGCAAAAGAGATAAAATTTAAAAAAAAAACCAAAACTGATTTTAAATGCAACCCTCATTGCCATGCATTAGTAAAATATAAAAGTTTTCATATGTGCAAAACTCACCATTTAAAGAGGGAAAGATACCCAGACCTGCATAAACTCTTCCACATCCTCTTATAAGATTTTGGTTGCTCTGTTTAGACACTTTTAGTGCTCTGTCCAGTTTCTAATCCTGAATGGGAATATTTCTAATGTTGACTTCATACATGCTGGACCGGTGGGGAAGAATGATGCACAGGTTTCAGTAGCCAGAACCTCCCCATCGTATTTAGCAGAAGACTTTCTCAGACTCAGGATGTTCTTATGTTGGCAAAACTACCAAAATCCTGACAAATAGCATTGTATCTTTTAAAACACCCCTCCACTAGCACTAAATCCTCCTCCTCGCTGGCATTCATACAATTCCCTTACAGTAAATATTTAGTGACTATCCTCTTCCATTCCTCCTGAGAGAAATCCACAAGAATACAACACAATTGCATCTGACATGAGAGCAATGCATTGAAATATGGGGGAAACTAAAAACAAACAAGAAAAAATAATAGCCACCAAAACTATTGCCTGGTTTGGACTAGAGGCAAGGAAACGAGTTTCTCTGGGGCCAGTGAACTGGTACTAGAGGAAATGGGTCTCCCCATGATGAGGAAATCATGGGCTGCCAAACTGCTCAGCTAGCCACCTCTGTTGTCCTCCCTGGTCACAGGGAACAAATTTGTTAGCCTAGGAAAACCTAAACTGGGCACATTTCTAGACACCAAACACTCACAGCTCAGCTAACAACCCCTTCCCTGGCAATTTCATTGTCACAGCAGCGTCACCACCGGGCCTTATCAATGGGTAGGACAGGCCACCCAAGATAACCCATAATAGGCAGGCAGAAGCAGTGCATACCAATGCTTTTAGCCATGTATGGTGACAGCGAGCAAACAAACTCTATTGAACATTTTGGCCAGTGCTAATATGACTTGGCTAATGTGGGAGATTAACCTCTCTCTGCTCCGAATCACCCTTCCTGTAAATGAAAATAAGTTCACCCACTTGCATGCCTCAAGGAAAAACTTTAGCCAATAATGCCTGTTGACAGATTGGCACTAGGAGGTATCACACTCTGCTTTTCCTCACTCAGGGGGAATGACAGATATTTCAGAGGTTCTGATTGTTTTTCACCTTCATGGAGCAGAGAGGACAGGCAACCCCAGTACAAATAAAATAGCTCCCTTTGCCTCCAGACACCTTAGATCTGTTTCTAAATGGGAAGTAGGTTTCTAACTTCTTTGATTTCCATGACAAATGGACTGAAAGTTCTCTTAAAAGCGAAACTACCGCAAATCTTTCCCAGGATGCTGAGAAGTCCCCCTACAACTGAAGGGTGGGGAGTCAGACATCCGCCATGAAGAACAGTAAGAAAACTTCCCTCCAAGTTTAACTTACACCAAACTGTCTGTTGGTAAAGGATGAAGACAATGCAAAACAGGTCCTACTATCCTTAGCTCTACAAATTGGCCTATTAAAGAGCAACCTCCAGAGATTTACAGGGAGGCCATGCAGTTTTACATGGGTCTTCTGCAAGAGGAAAATCACTCTTAGCCTATTTTCATGAAAGCCGTTTACTAAGCTGGGTCACATTCACATTCCTCTCTTCTTTCCACAGCAACAGAAGGCAGAGTAAAGAGATCAGAATAAAAGGTGTCTGAAACAACAATCTTCAGCAGCAGTGCCTACACATGCCTTTGTAGGAGATTACAGGTTTGATTAATATTTGAGGTCTCCCCTCATTAAGCATGGTGCCTTCTGCCTCCAGGTACTAAGCTGAGGGGAGCAGGCCAGTCACACTGACACATAGTTTCTCAAATGTGACAGGTTTCTGCTGCTCATGGGTGAACTCACTCCAGGATCTTGTAATGCAATCAGGCTGAAATAAACTCTTTCCATCTAAAGCAATGGATTGTGTTTCTGCAGGCTTAGGAAGGAGAGACCTGGAACAGATAATCTTTTGTTGCTATCACAGCAATCCCACCCGGGGCACCCTCTGGGGACATGACAGGGCTTCATTCTCCATCAGCTCCTGGTTTACAAATGCTGGGTGGCCAGCCACAGCACCTGTTGTACAATGCTCAGCATTTCCTCTGCTCCGGGGAAGTTCATCCCAGTCTTCCTCTCCCAAAAGACAGCATTTGCCAGGCCAAGTCCAAACTGATGTCTTGAGGGCGGCTATCAAAGGACAGAGGACTGACAAGTTCATTACATCAACAGTTCCTTGACAACTTCCAGAATGAGTTGGAAATTGCAGTGAACTACAGATAACTCATGTTTTTTAGTGCTTGCTTTTGAACACATTGTGTTACATCCAAGCGCTCCACAGCAACTGTTGTCACCAAGAATACCTGCTACAGTGCAGTACATTTCTTTTAATTTACCTTGAATGCGAGGTAGGGAAGAGCATTTCACCAGCAGGTGATGAAATTTGTCAAGACTTGGTGCACAAGCCTTTCAACTACATCCCCTACAAACTTCAGAGAGAGGTTTTACTTTCTGCTTGCTTTAGTGTTTTTGCTGTGTTGCTAACAACTTCATTCTTTCTTTTTGTCCTGAATCATCCGTTTTGTCTGGAATTTGCTGCCATTAGAAGATGTAATGATATATATCATAGGTAACTGCATTATAGTTATCAGTAAATTGCTTCCTCAAAAACAGTTGAGTCCAGCCAGCTGTGAGAAGACATTCAGCAGGACTGGAAATTTTTGCTTAAGCGGGACCATACACAAGAAACTCATCAAACTCTGCAAGGACTGCTTGTGCAGATGAACAGGATGGGGTTGCACAACCTAGCAATAATTTCCCATTTTCTCCTGCTGCAGCACTTGCACACAAGGCTGCTGTGTTAATTAAACACAATTCCACTCCACACCAAACACATATTTGCTTCTAAGTATTTGTTTTTAAGCAATTCCAGGAAACAAACGCTCTTGCTTGTTCCCCCCCTCCATCCTCCCACCATCCCCTGGAAAGATGCCTTTTAATTCCGACCTTCCACGTATCTCCATGAACAACTGCACTGAGCGGGGTGGGGGAAAGCACAGCAGCTCTGCTTGGGGCCTGGGTCTCAGCCTTGCAGAGACCTTTTGTTGTTCCCCAGGTAGGATGTTTAGCTCTCCATCCATGCAGCCCGAATTCCTTTCTCACCACACCCAAGGTCATTTTAATGAAAATTCCTAAACCCATGCCAGGGGGATAGAATTGCTCCTAATCCTTCAGCAACACGTCATTTGATCCCCAGGCCCACTGGGGTTATTATTGTGTGTCTGCAGAGCACAGCAAAGCAGACAGGAGTAGAAAAATGGCAACCACTGCAGGAGATCCCCTTCCCTTTCCCAACCTTTCTTTCAGATCCCCTATTTTTTTCTTTTTTTGCTGCCAGAGCACATTCACCGCCTGCCAGTTTTCAAGGGATAATGCCATGTTTTAAGTCACCCTCTGCCATTCCCTAGAAGCTTTTCCTGCACACGTTTTTAATGAAATTAATGAGGAAGTTTAATTTTAAAGGCAGATTGTTTCCTCTGGTTTGCATTTTGAAAGGAACTGCATGTCTGTGTGGTCCGTGCCTTACAGTACTGTACTGATGGTTTACATCTGTGTTCAAGCAAAGTTTTAGCATCATGAAAAACAACACAAAACCAAAATTAAAATAAAATTGCATTTTTGGCAGGATGCAGAGGAGGGGAAAAGCACTAGTGAATCCAGTACAACTTCATCTATTTTTCTGGACTTTTTTCCATGGTGCCACAGAGGCCTGTATTTTATAGAGATAGCTTTTGGTAGGTACAGTAAGGTTTCATTTTTTTTCTCTAGTTGCCTCCGCAATGCCAATCAAGGACATTGATTCCCTTTCCCTATCATGGTGAGATCTGGAAATCACTGTGTCCTTGCCTTAGCAAACCCCAGGCCTCACAAAAATCTGCCTGCCTTTTCCTATTAGCACTCCTTGCTTTCCTGGCACAGACATTTCAGAGCTTTCCAGCCATGCCAAGTAAGATGAACACTTCAAAATTAGCAAATTTCCTCCCCAGTATTTATTTTGTAAGGCTGGGCTCACAAGCTGTTTCCTACTCTCTCATCTCTTCCCCAGACGTGATAATTTCTGCCCAGTTCTTGTCTACCACCTTTTCACGACCAGAACTCAGAGTGAGGCATAGCAGAGAGGAGCATTCTTATCTCCAAGGAAAAAACTGGCCAAGGTCTCTGGGCATACAACAGCTGAGACAGTGACAGACAGGAAAATCTTCAATCCAGGCCAGGAATATGTCCCAGCTTGTTCTAGACCTGATCTGGACAATAAAGGATCAGTGCCACACAGCATCTTCAGTCCTCCAAAGATCTGCCTAACTCACACTACTATGGGATGAGAGTACTGACAGTATTCACAGTATTTTCTAAGATACAAAAGTGTTGCCAAAAAAACACTTTAAAAATTGTTGATAAAATGACAGAGAAGCAAGACATTACAGAAAAAAAAAAATCTACTCATTTCTACCTAAATTTGTGGGGTGGGAACATGCAGAATTCAGGAACCAAATTAATGCCCAAGAACTACCAAACCCATGTAGTCTCCACATAGACCATGCTCTCTCTTCAGTTCACTCTGAACAATTATTATCCTGTAAATCATTCTTGTTTTTTGTAATACACTTCACCACTAGCTACAAAGAAACAGTAAATAGGGCCAAATGTACTGATAAATCAAGCTAGAGCCAAGGATGATGTAAACACACTTGATGTGCCAATCTACCTTCTTCCATCCTGACCTGCCATACTTGTGTTATTCTAGGCCTGGGCCCGATCAGAGATGCTTCCTTGTGCCAAAAGATTAGGTAATCACACAGAGATACATACAAAATTTCAGGGAAAAAAAAAATAACCATAATTAAAAACACTCATTAGAATTATGTTTAGGAAAAAAAAAAAGAAAAACATCAAAATAATTGTCAGAAAAGTGCTAGGGACATCACTTTGGGCAACATGTACAAAATAGATGGATTTTTTTTTGAGGCCATTTTATTTAACATTTTTCAGGGGGTGTGTTGGGTGATTTTTTAGGATGTGGCAGTCTAGCTTGTGTTATCCTGCAGCCATTGTGCAGCACAATAGGAGACTGATTGATTGATTGGTTGATCGATCACAGCTCAGCTTGTCAATGACCAGCATCATAAAGGCAGAGGTATCCCCTGTGGAGGAACTGTGCAGGCAGAATTGACTGATGGATTGAGTACAGCAGAGTCCCACACTGGTCTGAATTGTAAAAGTTAATGCCACAGCATGCAGGGGTCCTCCTGATTGACAGGATGTTTGACTGGCTGCAGCCCAGTCCCACAAGGATCACAGTTCTGGGGGTTTATGGTGCACTGAATTCCTCCACCTGACACAAAGCTGGGCTGCAGTTCACATGCCTCTCTCACACGCTAATCCCAAACATCAATTCAGGGCAGGTGAGGATTGCCCAGCTTTCTATTGGAGAAGTAAAATGAAGAAATATCTTAATGTGGCACCTGTCTGGGGGCTGGCTGCACAGCCTCGGGAACAGTGTGCTGCTAATATCACATGTGCAATGGCACTGCTTTGTTCACAAAGGTGTGTTAGAGAAGAACTCAGAACTCTGAGAAGCCAACCCTTTCCTCTCTGCTGAAGAGTGGAGCCCTTAGCCTTCAAATCACATTGCTTCAGTATAAAGACTCTTATTGCAGTACAGTTAGGGTAGCTTTGAGCCTTCCTGTCCTGCTGCATTCATACCAAAGTAAAACATGAAACTGCAGTGGGCAGGAAGTAACTGTGTGTACACACTGACCAAGTTCTTGTATGGTTTTAGTCAGAGTAAATTCTACATCATCCACTGAAAATGTGGAGGAAATTTCCAAAATTATTGAAGCATGGGTTCTATATCAAGAAAACATGTTTTGAAGCACAAGGTGCTTTGAGGTTTTATTTGGGATCCAAAAAATCTTAGGTCCATTAAATCTCACCATTTATTGCTGCTACTATGCTGTTATTGTGACTAGTGATGATTTCAATCTTATTGAGACCTTTTCAATCTCTTTCGGTTTTAATATTAACTTTCTACATATGCAGTAAAGAAACAACTAGACTTTTGCTCCTTTTCAGTAATTCCCTTATAAATTCATGTGACTTTAATTAAAAATTATGCAACCAATTTATTTACTCAAACTGGGGATAGGTAAACTTACAAGACTACAGTCTGTACATCATCTTCCTTTGGTACTTGGTTTCCTTGGAGAAAGGAAAGTTCTCAAGCGTGATATGTGGGAACCTTTAAATATTTGGAAGTGAAAGTACAGAGCCCAGAATACTTTCACTTTTCTCCTCCCACCTAATATCAACTCAGGTCTCACAGAAAGTCTCTGCACTAAATTTGTTGATGTGCCTGATGTAATTCATATTCCTATCTTCCAAAAAACCCAAAAAGCAGAAAAATTATATGTGGCAGTTCTGCTCATTTCTGGCAAAGTAGTGGTGCAGGACAAAAACAGATATTGCACATGTATAGTGCAAGTACAGCACTACTTGGAAATATACTTGGCTGGAAACCTTTCAAAATAAGAAAGAATCAAATGAAACAGGCAAATGCAGGCTGAAATTAGAGCTAAACTCTGTGAAGCCTCTGAGATTGCCTGAAGCCACAGAGATCGTGCTGCTGGTGGGGCCACTGAAGGAGGAAGATGAGGAAATCCCCAGCTGGGTTTTTTGGGCCATTCCATTACATCCTCAAAAAGCCAGACAAAATCCCAAGGAATGGCAAGTTGGAAGCCAGAAGCATTCGTTCCCCCACGGGGTAACATGCTCCACTTGGCAAAGGAACAACAGCTGCACAAGCAGCAGAGGGAATGGCTCTGCTACAAAAGAGCAAAGCACCTCAGGCAATTTTGAAGAACAGAGGTGGGTGAGATCCTCAGAGGATCTCACAAGGAAACCATGACAACACTCGCTGTCACCAGGTAAACAAAGACAAGCTGCAGTTGGAAAGGTTACAGGAGTTAGATGGAAGAGAACAGTGAAAGAACCAGACCAACAGGCAGCCTCCCTTCCTCCGGGATAAGAGGCCGTGGCCAGGACCATAGAAAGGCAGCAGCTGGTGGGAGGAGGAGGAGAGGTCCTCATGGGAGGCAGCAAGAAGGAAAATCATGCCTACAGAAAGAACTCCTGGTGGGGTAGAAACACCTATATCCAGGTAGTGCTGGGGCAGGAACAAAGTCCAGCTATGGCATCGCCCAGCCCTTGCTGCATGAGAGAACACTGTCCACTCCAGCCAGCCCATGGGATGTTCCCCATGCCAACACTTTTTCCACAGATTTCTTAAATCTGGCAGGAGCAGCTCTTTATCCTGTGTAGGGACTTTCTGGGCTGGGGGAATTCCTTCCTTGACACAGGAGAGATTTTTGCCTGACTGCTCCTTCAGAGACACATTTTAATGATGAATTAGGATTTGTGGGTTCATTACAGATGTTTTCAGTTTTACCTCAGATTTATCTAGTATTGACACTTTTTAATTTAATTTAAAAGGCAAAAGACATAGCTCTGGCATTCTCTAGGCACACACTCACTTGTAGGAAATAATTATTAGTTCCCTTTCAGAGAGAAACAACAGCACAAGCACTGCTGCTCCTTGGCATGCTGCAGTGGCACACAGGCAGCCAGGCAGGCAGAGCACGTTGCTTTCCCATCCATTCCAAACACAGGAGGATAGGAGTTTTCATCAGGAGGATTACAGTTTAAACATCTGGAAGTTAAACATTTCCTTAGTCAGTTAAATCTGTCGGTTTTGTTTAGTTACATCCCCTCCTCAGCATCCTCATCCAGTTGACTGCCACACCACGAGTTCCAGCTGTTGCCTGAGCTCATGGTTCCTGTACTGCTTATCACCCACAGGGAAAAAACACCCCCACCTCCAAAAAAACACTACAGCCTCTGAGTACTGCAAGACTGACACAAATAGGGAGACAACACATCCAGCTGAAGCCAGCAGGTCTCAGCTGGCAAAAGGACCTCCACAAAATTATTGAGGAACCACACATCTGCTGCAGGACAAGCAGCCAGTGGCAGCCTACTAATAGAGGGCACAGGTGCCATGGCAGCCTCTGAGCTGCAATATGTCTCTGAGTTCAACATACACCACCAGTTAACCCTGATGAAACTCTAGAACTCCATATCTTTCATAATTTTAGTAACTGGAGAGGGCATTTACTTTCATTTGTCTGGAGGAACACATGCTCCTGGGTTAAAAAGCTCAGTGAGGATCTCTTATTGTATAGATAATGTGTCCGTTCCATTAAAAGTTCTGACACAAATTCTAATAACACATGGTGCATGGAAAATTCCTCAGGGCAATGTTCCAATTTACCTGTTTCCACTGACCCTTGCCTATGAAACACAAAAAGACAAAGACTCTATGGAGGAGGATGAATCAGGGTGCTAACATACTTGCTATTGGCATGGAAAGATGAACATATTTCAAGCTCTGATGGTTGGAAAAAGAAGGGTTTATTTTGAAGTCATCGCCTTTCAAACCCAATAATTACTGTCGCTGACAATCATGATTTATGTAACCTCACTAAAGTGGTTTAGATGCCTGCATGTTTAGGAACTTGCATGGTTTAAAGAGAGAAAAATACATTTTTAATTATTAGAGCCTTTATGGCAAAAGCAAAATTTCGACTTTCATTTTGTCAGGCAATTATTCCAGAAACATTTTAACCTTTATGACCAAAAAGGTACCAAAACAGCCTTACTTCAAAGTCCTTGTATTGTTCCAACATAATCACTTTTTTGGACATGGAAAAAACTGTGGGCAGGTCACAGATTATTGCACAGAACACTCACAAAGGAAATGTGACAGAATCTATCCAACTGATGGGTGACTTCTTTGGCATGAGTCAGATACACTTTTACCTTCATGTTTGTATTTCATCCCTCCCACTGGCAAGAGGAAAAAAAACCTTCTCCATTTGTGTATGGACAACACACACATTGGTTCCACCCTTGACTCACACACTGCTCTCGACTCCTCCCAGCCCAGCTGTCCGAAGGTGCACACAACAAAGCCCAGCTAATTGCAAAGATTCATTTTGCCAGAGTAGCTCAGCCCAACACTTAACCAACACACCTTGCATCATTCATTCTCTTGTTACAGATACTGCTCTTCTCTGCTGCACAATAATGTTTTCCATCAAGCTTTGGTTTCGTAGCTGTTATTTTCTCAGTGGAAGATCTAAGATAGCATGACAAACTCTTGTTTCACATACCACTAGATGATCCTGAACAACCAGAGGCTTTTTGATTCCAACAAGAAGCTTGCAAACCCTCTCCTCCCCCAGTAAATCTGGTTTCTCATGCAAACCCTAGCACTTGCAGGGCTAAATGCATATATTCTCCCTCTCAGCTAACATGCAATATAGTCTAGGAAAGCTGCATTGCCCAAACTGGGAGTTAAATACAATCAATTAGTCTGGCTGCCCATGACAGTTGGAAAAGCTTGTTTCTGTACCTCTTACCCAGTTCTGAGCCAGGACTTGAACCTACATCTCTAGATGATCGTCTCGTCCTTGTTCTAAAATCTGTTTCTTCTCCTCTGACGGTTCTGCTCTGTACAAATATGCCAACATTCAATGGATGCCTGGATACCCCATGAATACCTTCATGGTGTCTCCCTTACTCCCTCCCTTTGGTCTAAGCCCATGTCTTTATCCTGGACATCTCTAACTACCTCTTTTGTCAGCAAGTTATTCTCCTTGCAGCTGCATCCACCCAGATCCCAGCCTCAAGCTGATTAGAAGCTGGATATCTGACTTAGAGCTGCACATTCCATAGGTAGCAGGACACCCAAAACCTGGGCTATTTAACCTCTTGTCTGCCTGTTCCGTAGCTCCATTTCCTTCCTGCCCTGCTCCCCCACCCTTACTGACAGAGAAAGAAAAACCTGTGATATAAGTCCAGGAAGAAAATACATTAAATTAACGGTTAAAACTTGCTTTTTTTGTTAACTGAAGTCTCATAAAAGCAAAACAGGTATTTCAGCAACTAGTATATAGTTGCAGCACCGAACACTTCTTTTCACAAATACCAGACAAAAATAAAGCATTCAAACTTGCTGAAAAGAAAATAAAAAACAATATTATTAAAGTGAAATAAAGAATGACTTACCACATCTTCTGACATTGTTTAATGAGGAGCTTTATGGTGGCTATGCTTAGTGAAGGGGGCTTCCCTAAATGGCATTCAGAAAGAATGTTGGCAACACCTGGGTGGCACATGGGTGGCCTCCTTGGAAGATATTGCCTTCTCTGTTCACATAGATTCTCTGTGTTCTTCATTCCTGTAATTTAATCATTAAACCAACATCAGAGACTTCCCACTCTACCTCACTGCATCATAAGGCTGACTCTTCCATGAGATGTTACCACCCAAATTACACTTTTCCTCATCAGGTTCATTTACAGTACAGTCATGAGGGTGGGGAGAGCAGCACTTAAAAGTAACTGGTAAAGTCAGGCCTTTGGCCAAGGTGTGTTGCCAGCAGGTGCCATTGGCAACTTCCACGCCAGTGGAACTTCCAGTTGTTTCATTTTTTCCAAAGGAAGTACTTGAGAGAAGGTAAGTAAGAGTGACGTTCCATTAACCAAATAAACACTGAAAGACAATGACAGAGGGTGAGAGATGGAAAAAGTCATCTGAGGATATTACACACCTACTTTTTTTTCCCCCCCATGCCTTTGTCTTGCATGAGACAAATGCCAAGTTAATGGAGATCATAAGTTATGATTTTGATAACTGGTACAAAATAAGGTAAGTGGTGGATTATAGTCACCTTTGGATCCTTCTACATAATCAAAATCACCACTTTAATTGGCACAAACAGCAACCTCATCAGTAGTGTTAATAGAAAGATCAAGGGCCAGCCAGTTTTCAACATTATACAGAACATGCTCAGAAGAGATGTCAGGTTAAAAAAAAATCTGAAGATCTTGAAGTTCAATTTCTTTCTGATTTAGGAAGGAAAAAACCCCCATAAAAATAGATTCTACAGACAAAAGTTTAACTCAAACATGTTATGAGTTTTCTTTTTCCTGCTGCCTAAACACCACAAGGATTCCAACTTCAAAAATATTCTGAAATTATTTTGCCTCCTAGTGATAAAAAGGCACTTCCTCTGTGTCTGCTGAACACTTCAGTGGAAATAGTTTCATAACCAGCCCCTGTTTCACCAAAACGGAATTTTCTGTGAGAATCCAGATGATCCTAAGGGAAAACAAGTGGAAAAGACCATGTAAAGTGTATTTCTAAGTTGAAATGCCATCTGACAGTAACAGCAGGATCTGAGAGAAATTGTTTGTTGAATATTCTAGCAAGCTTGCTCCTGCCCATTCTGGGAACACAGTCCTTTATAGCTGCTGTGCATGTAATGAAACTCTGTGGTCATTCTGTAGGCATCAGCTAAACAGGAGCACCACTGCGGAGAGAAAAGATGGCAAATGCTTGGGGCAAAGACCAAATGATCTCTGCACAACCACTTTCCACAATTGCTTTAGCAAATCAGTTTATTCAAAGGCATGGTGGTAGGAAAGGAAACATTTATACAAGTACTTTTTCATATGTTAGCTAAAATTGAGCTAAAACATTCACCTCAAAGTTAGGACTTTAATCATTCAGTTACACTCAGATAATCAACACAGGGATATGATACCACAGAGCTATAAATTTCATAGCCTCAAAAACTTGGAACAGCTTAGAATGGATATTTCAGCCTGAGAAGACGTGGAAGATTTCTTGAACATACATCATAAAGATGATTCTCCTAGATCATTTTCTAAATAGCTTTGAAAAAAGAAATGTGAGAACCATAATTCTTACATAGCTCATATTCTGAATCATAATTGTCCTCTCCTGATCTACTTGTTCACCAAACATTACTTTCACTCAATATCTAAGAGAACATCAATTAGAATGGCAATAAAGGAGGGGAGGAACATAAGACAAATGTTCTCAAATTAGAAGATGCCAAATTATACCCAAGGCAACTATGCAAGGTACTGAACTATCCTTGTGAGTAATTCCACCCACTCAACTCCCTCACAGACAGCTTCCCTCTTTCTGAAGGAAGTCTATTTTCTCTGTGCTTTCCTAGAAATGATAAGAAGTAAGAGCAGGATTTGCTGTAATCGCAGGGGTAAGCTGCACATGTTCCTCATCAATATTCTGTAAGACAGAAAATCTGTCTGCACTGTTAGATGTGTCTCTCAAGTGACAAGAGCTCATTTATTCCCTTTTCAGTGCAGGTTTTCTCTGAGGAGAGAAAACCCACAACAAAAGCACAGCCACTGATGCAGAGCAGTTATTGGCAGGGCTCGCCTAAGAGAAAGTCACACGCACAGTCTCATGGAGGATAATTCTGCACTCTCCCAGACCATTTCTATCTACCAAGGAGAACCACCACACCTTCTTTTTATATGACAACAATACACAAGGAACTAGACCCAAGAGTGGATAACAGCAGGGTCTGTCATTAGGCTGACATACAGCAAAACTACCACAATAATCTTTTCCCTGCATGATTGTTTCTCCCATAAACAATAGTTGAATTTTCTGTGTTCAAATCACCTTTTCAGAAGTCCCTTCTACTGAAAGCTCCCCTCCTCAGAAAATGTCCTGAACTTTCAGGCGTCATTTGACCAGCAGAAAAAGAGAATTGGGTTAAAAGCTGTAAAACAGCAAGTGCCATGTCAAGAACAAGAATTTGTAGCAGGTACTGTGACCTGACTGTTTATTTATCAGTATCAAGTGCAACTACTAGTCCTGGAGATAACATTATTGAAATTCCAGCAGTGCATGAACGACATGCTGAAACATGTCTCCTCGCACAATTTATCACTAAGTAATTCTTACAAGAAATTCAACATGCTTCTGTTCAGAATTGGAGTGTTTTTACTTTGTGGACACAGCATTTAGGGTTCCAGAAGCCAAGTGCAAGCCACTTGCAAAAAGCAGCAAAAATAAACTTGCCCAATTTCACAGGACAGAAAAAATCCCCATGAGTGGAACCTCTGTATTTCCAGTTTCACAAAAGGCTGGAGGAAAGAGTAACAGTAAGGGTTTTCAATTGATTTGACAGAAACTACTCAGAATTTAGGGTTCCAGAAGCCAAGTGCAAGCCACCTGCAAAAAGCAGCAAAAATAAACTTGCCCGATTTTGCAGGACAGAAAATCCCCATGAGTGGAACCTCTGTATTTCCAGTTTCACAAAAGGCTGGAAGAAAGAGAAACAGTAAGGATTTTCAATTGATTTGGCTGAAATATTCCTGACGATACTCATTCATTTTCACCCTCCTCAAAATGAGCCATAATTTCCCTTGAATTCAGAAATGGAACTTAAGAACTAAATATGCAGAGTTCAAACACCTTAACTTTCTCTGCCAAGAGATGGTTTAGACCATTATATATGTTCCCGAGGAGCAGCATGTCTGCAACAGCATCTCCCCTGTCAATAAGTGCATCTCTTAAAGAAAATCAACAAGAAGCAAAGGGGAATGAAAATTAAAATTGGGGAAAGCAAGTATTCCTGGGAGGGGAAGTGAGAACAAAACCATTCAGGCTTATGCAGCCAGCCATCTGCAAAGCTGAAGGTTTCACAAAGAAAAAAAAGCCTCTACTGTTCCTGAATCAATGACTTCCCATTTACAAGCGAGCTCACTCTGAAAGACATTCAAAATGGCTCTCAAGGAACTCATGCCAACTGTGAGGTCTGTTTTCTTTGCTCTGTCCCCCTCCCCTCTTTTTTTCCCAGTCACAAGGATGTAAGTATTTATCAGTCCTGTACCCCTGCCAGCATACACTGGAACCAGTCAAAGGGACCTGGCACTGAATCACAGGGATTTGTGTCGCTAATAAATACAGCAGGCCCCATCCATTGTTGATTAATTTTGACTGAAATCTAAACACCAAACAACAAACAGTCTTCTGAACTGTTTTGGTCCCCATTAGTTTGATGTGTTTATTAGACAAGACTGTATTCTTTTAAGTTTATTAACAACAGATTAGAGTATCTGCACACAAATAGAGGAGTTTTATTATTTAAAGGTGTGGGCACCGTACACTAACGTCTTTAGGATTTGACAATAAATAAAACCAAAATTCCCATATCAAACTCTACTTAGGGTGACAAAAAATATCCCAACTAGTTAAAGTGCAGCACAGTGCCAGCCCTCCACCTTTTCAAAAGGTTTCAGCTCAATAAATGCAGAATGAGACCTCTGGCGTATACAGAGACTAAAGATAAATTTTAAAAGACATAAAGAAAAGCAAAGTGTAGGGGAACTACAGAAATTTCACTATCTCATAAAGGATTTACAGTAAATAGGAGACGTTTGGTACTTCTGTAATATACTTTGCAGGTAAAGAAATCCCTTTGAATTCCTTTTGTTTGCCAAATCAACATACAAGCATTCCAGCAGGTCTTAGAAAAAGCCATCAAATCACTATTAAACCCCACAATTTCTTCCCCCCAAGATTTTATATCTTTCAAACAGGTGTTAACTGAGCTGAAGCACCCAGTAACAACCAAGCAAAGTGCTTGCAAAACATTTTTTAAACTTTCTAACCCGGGATCTGCTGGGCTGGGAGCGGCACTCTGGAAAGAGACCTGGGCATCCCGGTGTACAATGAGCTGCATCACCGGGAAGATGAAGAAGTCCTTACCCCATTCAGCACTTCTCAGGCTACACCTGGAATGCTATGCTCAGTTTTAGTCCCCAATATGCTAAAAAGTCATGGATGGGCTGGAGAGGGTCCAGGGAAGGGCCACAAAGATGATCAAAGGACTGGGAAGTTTGCCGTGTGAAGCAAGGCTGAGGGAACTGGGAAGTTCAGCCTGGAGGAAAAAAGGCTTAAGGGAGTTTTCAGTCTTTAAATGGGTGGCTACAAAGAAGATGTAGGAAGGAAGATGAAAAGGAAGATGGTGATTCCCTTTTTGTGGAGAATCACATGGAAAAGATGTGAGTAACGGAGTAATGATTACAAGTTGCTCCCAGGGAGATTCTGATTGGACACAAGAGAGAAAGTTTTCCCAGTGAGAATAATCAGCTGTCAGGATATTTTCCACAGACAAGTGGTGGATTCCCAAGGATGTGACACTTATAAGACACAGCTGCACTGGGTGCTGGGCTATCTTGTTTGGATCATGTTTTTGTGAGGAGAAGTTGGACTACATAATCCTTGAGGTCCCTCCAAACCTGGTAATCTATGATTCTATGATGATTCTCAAAATACAACAAACTGAAGAACCTAAAATCAGATACAAAAGCTTTGAGTAGGATGCAAAGGCCCACTGCAGAAGAAAAATACAAATCTTTATTAATTTTCTAGTAACACTATCTAAGACTAAACAATAATATGTTATTTCTCCTAATCTCCTGCTAAAAAGAAAAAATAACTTTGGATTACTCCTATTTTAATCCATAGACTGTTAAGATATGTCAATATGCTTTTTGTTTCTGTCCTAAATTTTATTTTAGTTATTCCTCTTCAGACATGCCTTTGAGTTTAGATGTCAGTAAATTAAAGTGTATCATTATCACTTAGATGGATGACAACACTAAATTTTAACCCAATCAAGGATCAAACTAAGGGCAGTTCAAAAGGAATAAAACAAAACCTTCCTTGTTTGATGCACTGAAGTCAAATAATTTCTGCCTCAAGGGAAGTATGATTCATAACAATCAGCTGACAATGTCATGAAAACAAATACTATTAGATTTTGCATCTTAAAGTTTTCCAACCCACTAAAATTCCAACCTACTAGTATCTATGCACTCCCAAAAGATTGGGATGCGAAAATACAACTGCAGTTACTGAGATTTTAGCATGGAAGGTCAGGGTGAGCTCCCAGGAATCAAGAGTTCAGACTCAGCCCTGACTTAGACTGTGGGAATAGAATTCTGCACCAAAACCCACCATATTTGAGCAGAAATTAATACTGAAGTGGTGCTAATCTCACCTGTGTTTTCCATAGCATAATAATATATCCTTTATCTTTTTCTTTTACCCAGGCCAACATTTTTCTTTTTTTACTATGCTTGCCACTGTACATCAGTCAGATGAGTGCACTGAGGGGGCTCTCATACCTAAGTCTTATGTTACTCCAGTTAATTCAAAACTCAATAATAAATAAGACCAAATAATTAAGAAAAACAGTCACTGTTTTTCAATAGTGGCAATCTTATCCATCCAACAGAAAATTTAGTTCCTCAATGCACTGTTCTGTCACTGGTTTTATTAGAAATTTCTGACTCCCCAATAAATAATCCTCAATAAACAGTGATGAAAAGTTTGCTCCACAGATCAAATAGTCAAGCACCCAAATAGCTTTTCTATTTAATGGGCTCTTTCAAGCATTATTTCAATGTGCTATGTTGTCATAACACTGCCTGTTACTTGACCATAAACTCATTCAAGAGGAAAAGTCATGCTGATTTTACCAAGGCTTATTAGCCTTCATTACAGATTCAAATTTTATAATTTATTAATCTAAAGAAGAAGACTAGCTAAGAGAAACTTTATGGGATTGAGAAGCTGCTTATTTTATGGTTTTCAAAATATTTGGAAATCTTTTGGCAGAAAATCTTTCTATTGTTTGGACAAACCTATCTTCACAAGCAGACGTGAATGTCATGACAGGCAAGAGCTCATAGGAGGGCTTTACATTACAGGATTATTTAGTAGGGGGTTTTGTCACCATCTTCACTCTGGCTTCTATTTTATATAAATCATTTAATGTGTTCCTATTTAAGAAGGTTGAAAACAAGCATTCGTTTAGCTTTTCTTTAGCTCTTTACTATGTTCTGCTACCAGAGCCTGTAATTGCCATAAATCTGGTTGAATTGCACTGGAAAATAATTTTTTCACATTTTCACTGCACAGAAAGACAAACTACCAGCTAATGCTCACCATACATTAGTTAGATGTATCCAAACAGCTGTAAATCTAGTTTTAAAGTTTTATATCTCTCACTGATCTCAAATGAAATATTCTTGCTACTTTTTCTTGTATTATTTTAACATATTTATGTCCTATAAGCCAGGTCACTCAGAGTCACTGGTCAATGTCAATTTTTCCATGAGTTGGTAGAACTCAAGCCCTTAGGAAAGCTCTCCAGAGGGATTTCAGAAATTCTGCAGACTACATCAGTCCCACTGATTTCAATGACCATATCTTAAAAAATACATCTTCTAAAGTTCTTTTGTTCAGCTGTGTTCCAGGACCTGCTGGAAGGTCAAGAGGAAGCAATATATTAAAAGTCAAGCACCTCATTGGGTTTTTCAAGGAATTTCCAAAGCAGATATCTTGTCTTTAACTAGTCTTCTTCCTACTACTTCCTAATACTAAAGCCAACACAGTCACAGAAGGAAGAATGATCAGTAATCAAGTCATGGGGATATTGATCTGTTCATTACAACAAAATACCTGGAAGACAACAATCATGTATCGACAGGTTAGTGGTGGAGAAGGGGGACAGGTTCACGTGAAGGATTTTGATTGCTCAAAGAACCCAACTGTCTTTAACAGCAGCAGCTTGGTTTAACATTAGCACTGGTACTGTATTTTATCTCCTTTCCTAAATCCTCACCCAGCCTCCTGACTTCTTCAAGCACTGCTTTAATTTTCTTCATAATAAATCTGTGAAGACCCCAGACTAACCTTGAACAAAACATGTCTAATAGTCCCCTCTCTAATGGATGAGAAAGATATTAACAGGTTAAGCTTAAAATAGTGCCATGAAGCAGAAGAATTCCCAGTCTGTTTTAGCTTTAAAGAGGGAATTTTATGGTTTTTTTCCTGTGCAAGTCAATTTGGCATAGGCAGCATTAATTTTGAAGGAAGCTAACACTGCTAATGAAGGATTTTCCAAATGGCACAAAGGAAGCATTTAATTACTTTTGGGCCTGTTGAGCCCAAAGCCTAGTAAAACAAGTCAAAAGTGAGTTGAGAATAATAAAACAGCGTTGGTGTTTCACTCCGATACCCTGAGTGAGATGGGGAATTTGCATAACATTTTAATGTAGAGTAAAACTGCAACTCCTGAGGTTAAGTTCTTTCAGCAACACACTAATGAAAGAAACACCTTACAGCTAACCCTACTAATGATCCTATGTAAAAATTTAAATGGGGATAGGATTAGACAGGAAATTCCTCTTTTGCAGGGTGAATTAGGAAGATCTAAGAAGATCTGCAGTGCCTGCAGAGGCATTGAAATTACAGCTCAGATACAAGAAATCCTGAGCTCATTATGTCACTGAGATAGTTACTGTGGTGCTTCATTCAATGCCTGGGTTATAAATGTCCATTTTTAGACTCTTGTTTCCAGGGATGATTCCTGTGCCACTTGTTTCATATGGCTGTATCTCCATGCATGTTCCTTTCTCAGACTAATATATTAATACCTGCAACTTTATATCCTTTTATTCCTCTGTTTACTAAACCCAGCAAATAAACCTCCAATGTGTCCCATATAATCTTATGTTTTATGCCACTTGACAGAAATTTGTAGTTATAGAAAAGGTATTTACATCATTCAGCATTCTCATGGTAACTGGGGTGAATTAATTCATTTAACCTGGTTATTTGGGGGGTCTGTTCACAAAATTATTCCAGTTTTTGTTTGCTCAGACCAACATTTGGTAGGAACCAGTTCTAAAACTGACTAACATTGAACTTTTTTACTTGATCGCAGGTCAAAAATATATACTATTAATTTTAATTTCTGCCTTTAAAAATATTTCCCTGAATCACAACCTGGGGCGCAGCTGAATAATGCCAAGGTCATTTTATTTTGCACTTCTTTGCTTAAAAGGCGATTTGAAGATCATCTTCTCAAATCTGTCTTGGTCTACCCCTAACCAAAGAATTTGAGGATTTGGTAGATTTAAAACCTGCCATGGGTACTTTTACCCTGAAAATGTGATTAAATAGGCGATAAAGAACAACCAGACATTTACAGGAAAATTGTGTGAGAACCTACTTTATACCATAATTCAGGAGCCCGCATTTTCTGTACAGTCAGTGGAGAAAAAAAAATCCTAAAAAAAATGACTGCATTTTTGTTTGTGTAAAGATACCATTCCACATTACTTCACAAACTCTCTTCCTGAGAAGAAATTTTTACCTTTTTGTGCTCCAGCTGACCACTTTTTTTTTTTTTTTTTTTAGTGCTGATTCCATTATTTCATAATGAGAATAATTAAGTGTCAGCATCCTCAGCTTCAAATGAATAAATGTCTCTTTTGCTATCTGTGCAACACTGTTCATATTCTCTTACAGTGTTGTTCCCATGAGGAATTCCTTGGGGCTAATAGCTGGATTGCCAACAACTTCTCCTGGCCGCACACATTCTACAGATTCTTGCAATATAATATTGCTGTTCACTTATCTTTTTCTCCAAATATCCGGCATCATCTTGCATAGATTATCAGAGCTGGCATGGTTCCATGGCCTGTCCTGCACACCACAGTTTTACAAGGTATCAGTCCTTTTGTATCCGTACTTTTAGGGTCAGGGATTTTTCTGTCAAACCCTGGCACATTCCTGTTTCTTTCTCTAGGTTTAAAGCCCTGAATGTTCATCAGCAACTCAAGGGAAGTTCTTAGCAGCTCTGCCCATGGAATTGCTTTTAGACAACCTCTTTCATCATCTCTGATCTTTAAGAAGAAGCACAGTTATGTTCAGTATTCACATTAATCCTGACTAGTTGCCTGTAGTGGTACAGAGAAGGAATAAAAGACAGTAACCATTAGATTTTCATACACAGGAGAGATCTATAATACCTGGGATAATTGCAATGGTACAAAAGGGGTCCCCAATTGGCTTAAAAGCAGCAGCAAAATCAGTTTCAAGACTTTAGTTGCAGGTTCTAAATATCTTATTTCTATCTTTTTGAAGATAGTTTCAGGATTTGGGAATGACCATTCCAGGTTCTGTACAAAGCACAATTAAAGATATGGCTCCCACTGCAGATTATTGAAGGCAATTTAAAAAATAAAAAGAGACACCACAGCAGACCAAAAAATCCCACACTCTCATTATAAGCTTATCTGGAAATAGGGTTAATCAAGATTTAATCAAATTGCTGAAGTTATCATGGTCTCTCACAAAAGTGCCCAGAATCTGGGAGGAAAGGGACTTGAAATTGTTCCTGGTCACCATGCACCTCCCTCTACAGAACATTTCCAGCATGGTGTCACACAACTGACTGCAGGGGGATGGACTCAATAGCCAAAAGCAAGGAACAAAACCAGAAACTCCTCACAGGGACTAAAGTACATGTTCCTATTAAATAATTTCAGCCACCACTTATATAGTGTGCTACCCAGGCAAGCCCACAAAGGGACAGTACAGCAAAGACTTGACTACGCAAGGACTGATTTCATTTTAAATCAAAAAAACTTTGCCACTGCTTCTTTCTGCCTGTAAAAACAGGCAAGGTAGTAGTGCAAAATACTACCTCAGTCTGGAAGGAAGAAAGAAAAACTTGGAATTTCGTTCAGCAGTGATCTGTCATTTATACGGTCTCCCTGTGGGTCTAATACTCTAATGACATTCAGAAAGACAGTTCAATAAAGAAATGGAAGCTGAGGCTGCATCACAAACTGTACTTCATAAGCTATCAAACTTCAGACCTCTATATTTCAATTAATCACAATCCATCATACCATATGTACATTGGAAAAGGCATTTTAGACTTCATATCAGTCACCATAATTAATTTAAAGAATTAGAGTCATGACAGGCAATATAATTAAAAGCAGCAGGCTTAAAAAGAGTTGGAGGGGAAGGTTGCTGGGTTCGAGTTTAGGGAGTTTTGTTGGGGTTTTTTTAACAATGTCATCTTCCAGTAACTTTCCTGTTTCATCCCATTCCATCTCAGCCTTGGAGGTTACAGACTTTGCTTCAAAGAATTTCTTGGCACTCTCATAGTCATAAAACAAATATTCTATAACTTCCAAGATCAAACACACTTTGGTGGGATGCAAAATAGCTACCTCTGCTCCAGTTTGGGCAGACACACTTGTAAAGGATTGAATTTTTGCCTCTGCACCTGAGCAGCACATGATGTGTCATGAAATATGCAGGTCTCCATTACGCTTGCCTTTCAGCCAGACTGTGTGTCCTTCCCTAGAACTGGAGCTAACATCTATTGGAATGTGTTTTTCCAAGAAGAATCAAACTTGTCACAGGATCCATAAGAACCTCTTGTACTGCTGGAACTCATAGAAAGCTCCATTTTAATACTGTAAACTTTGATTTTAATGAGTTCCACTCTCACAGGCAGAGACTGTCTGCTACGTATTGTATGCCAAAATGCTACATTTTTTCAAGGAAGAACAACTTATTTTGGAAGACTCTTCTAGATTTAGGAAAGAACAATGGTTGTGGATTTGTGTCCAGAGTCAAGGAGACTGAAGTGATACCAGCACAAAAAAAAGTGCAGATATGAATAAACCTGAATATCTTCAAGTAGAAATGTCTCCTCTCCTTACTCATCTTTACTGCTTCCTTAGTAAAAGTGGACAGACAGGAGTAACTGTAAGGATGAAAGGCAGATAGAAACCATAATAAAACAAAACACAATATAACACATCACACAACACCACACCCCACACAACACAACACACACCACAATGTAACATAATATATATACCTTAACAAGATGTGTGCGTATTAACACATAGACACACATCTCCTCTAGTTCTTCCAAAATATAAATTCAGAACTTTGTTCTGTAGAAAATGGGGACTTGAAACAGAAACATTTTTCAATTCTCCAAACTAAAAATTCAAACACGGGTTCCCAGCATGGTTCCTGCAGTAGTAAGTGCCACGGAAAAAAAAAAAGCAAGAAGAAAATTCACAAGTTATTATTCAAAGCAGGGCTTGAAAAACATCCAGCAAATGAGTGTCAGGCCATGCTGAGGACAAAAAAAATAGCAAACACAATATGGAATTCAGTAAGCTCTGATATTCTAAATTATGCTGGAATTAAGGAATTTCTAGAGGAAAAGTATGGACTAACAGTTTGGGCATTTTACAAATTGTTGCAAAGTAAAGCATTCAGATGTTCTTAAATACTGTTTGGGAGCAAGAATACAGATTCAGAAGGAGAAAACAGACTGATGCTATATTGACCAGCTTATTCTCTGACTTCTATCACTTTGCAACATAATTTGAAACAATGCAACTACAACATGACTTCCTCTATACATTTACCAAGGCAACAAAAGTACAATTTGATATATTTGATTATTGACCTGTCTTTACTATTTGGAAAATTGATATACAGAGGGGAAGCAAGCTGCCTAAGGTGAGAGAAACTAAGCAAGCAAGAAAAGAAAATATCCAGTTTTCCTGAAAGCAGAAATCCATAATGCGATTTAGTGCTTTGCCATTTATTAGTCACATAAATATAAAACTTAATTTCTCCCCCACGGTTACTGCTTCATTTATCCATACACCATGCTAATAAATGGGTTTAACATGTCAGGAGGAACTCAAGTGCTGCCAAAGGGAATGATAACTAGACAGCATTAGGTGAGGAGACAGGATGAGACAGGGCTGGATGAGAGGTCTCAGTGCTCTGGTGAACTTGTGCTCCTACATAATTTACAAGCTTTCTTCAGAGTTTACCAACATGAACTTCAAGGGGAAATCATAAGGTGATTTTAAAAAGAACCCAAAGCCCAACAAAACCAGACTACTCTCTATGAGCAAGTATTTTCTTCTTTCTTTATTACAGTAACAGCCAAATACTATGCTGGATCTGTTTTACTGAGTACCCAGCAAGAAAGGTGGTCTTTTCCCCTGGAATCTTTATAACTCAAATAGACCAGAGACATCAGGCAGGGCAAGTACAGAACATTTTTCATCTTACCTGAGCTCTTAGCACCTGAGAGACACAGTCTCACCTTTTCTGCTGAAATCAAGCACCTTTTTTCCTACTTATTTTACGTTCAGTACACAGTTCTGCACAGAAGGCCTCCAAAAGACCACAGGCAGAGAGCTGCTGACCTTCAGCCTGCCTCAGCCCATCCACATTGCAATTCCTCAGAGACCCCTTATCAGAATGATATCCTTCATATTTGGTGGTGTAGAACAATGAATCTCATCACTCTTTCTCTCCAGCACTCTACA
Organism: Sylvia atricapilla; assembly: GCF_009819655.1. Classification (NCBI taxonomy): domain Eukaryota; kingdom Metazoa; phylum Chordata; class Aves; order Passeriformes; family Sylviidae; genus Sylvia; species Sylvia atricapilla. The sequence continues at coordinate 67,845,704 of NC_089143.1, forward strand.
CTTCCTCACTCTTTGCAGAAGCTCTGAAGAGGTGACTGGCATTCAGATGACAGAATATTGAAAAGGTCAGGGCTGTACTACACAATGCAGCCATGCATGGGGCACAGCAGCTATTGAAACATCATTCCCATAAATCAAACGCTAGCACAGTTTGTTCTGGGTGCCTGTGGAAACTCTGTGCTTGAAGGAGTTCAAGGTCTAACTGAGCAAGGCTGAGCTGGACATCCTCCTAAAATGCCAGATTATGAATCTACACTACCTGCTACTTTTCACCTTTCAGCAGTACCCCAATCCTGAACGCTTCACAAGCAATAGCCCTGATTTTACATGATCACATCAAAGTCAATGTGGCTCCTGGCTGGTGATTTACTCATACTGAGCCAACAGAATTGAGACAGGACCTAGAAATAGTAAGAGCTTAAGTAGGGATGATTCCACCTGCATTGAATATTACTGTCTCTGGGGTTTTGAAAAGCAAGAGTAATATTTTCCAATTGAAATTTGCAATGGGAGTTTAGTAAGTCATCAGCCTTGGATTTAGGCAGGTTATACAAGACAAGATAATTTTTCCACTGTCTGCGTTTTTCTCTTCAATCTCTCCCAAAATGGACTGAAAAAACATACTTCTATAGAGAAACAAATGCTAAGGAACACAAAAGTTATTCCTCATTCATCTCTTCTCACTCTTTACCAGTCTTTTTTCTTGATTGATTAAAAGCAGTAACACACATGCATCTTCCACCACCCTGTTCCCTCACTCTTTGCCTTTTCTCATCTCTCTTGGTCTGTTTTCTGCCCAACTGTCAGAGATAAAATTATCTCTGAAATTCTCTCTGCCTTAACCATTCCCCAGTTATTTTCCAGCAATACAGTTTATTCCCTTGCCTGTCCCTTTTGAGTTCTCTTGCCATCTGTAACTCATCTTGAATGTCTTCAGATTTTTTTTCAGCATATATGGTCTCCTTTTTTCCACAATTTTGGAATTTAGACCACGTAACGCTGGCAGTAATTTAACTCTTACAAAGCATATACAGCAAATAGAGGCCTTGTAAAAGACAGTAAAGATGACAAAGCAGTATTTTACTTTTAATCACTACACCAGTACTCTGTGGGTACATTTAATACCATTTGCAGCTGTCAGATTGGCAAGCTGAGGCAGGTGAGGCAGAGGTAAAAGGTCAATGCTCCTTATTTTGATAGAAACAGAGGGAGCCTGATTTCTTTTATAGATTTGATGGGACTGTCATTCATAACTCAGTCCAACAAGACATTTATCTGTCTGTTTCCCCATTTCACATCCTCACTACGGTGGCTTTGTAAAACAGATCTGTCAAATTCTGTCCTCGCCTTCAACCTTCCTCCAGCTGTAAACTGAATGGACCTCACAAAACCCTTGTAAATAAAGCTAGAGCTTATTCAGTAGAAAGACCCATTACCAATTTGAACACTTTGCATTTCCCTTGGCTCATGTGAATAGCAAAGTGAGAAAAACAAACAGAAAAGATAACTGTGTTCTGTTAAATGATAATCCCATAGTATAATAATTGTCTAGCAAGTTGGAGTGCCACAGCAGGCAGAAATCCAGTCAGCATTTAGTAATTATGTCCCCATTTATTTATGAGAATTATGCTCTGCCATCGCTTCAGGCCCTTTAGAAACGCTCCTATTCCCCAAGGCTTCAGCCATATTTATAATGCAGCATCCCCGATGATTTTCCCAGCCTTATGGCAATAAAGAATACAGTATTTAGAGAGCTCTGAAGCTCTGAGCAGGCCAGGCAGCAGGCTCTGAGTGGCCTTGTCACACTCAGAGGGTGCAGACGGGGCGTGCAGGTGCCTCTCGCTGTGTATGGACACAAGTTGGCCAGACCAGCACAGAAAAGGCATTGCAGGGTGGAAGGAAGAAGGGGACTAACAAAACTGTGTTTGTTTCTTCTCCAAACCTCCTGGCTGGAGGCACTTAATCACAGTATAGATTAGGCTGTGCTGACTCATTTTAAAGAGAACCTGAAATTCAAGAAAGCTCACTTCCTTCCTACTTTTTTTTTTTTTAAATGATAGAGTGAGGCTTGACTCACAAAGTCATTGAAAGCTGCAGAAATATTTCTTTCCACCTCAATAACCAAGAGATTCCTATGCATGCTTCCACATATTTTAATGATTTTTCTACAAATCGGTAAACACAGCAAGGTTGGGCCCACCAGAGCAGGCTCCATGTTTCCAAAAAATATGTTTTCCTCTAAATAGACATTCAGCCCTTGCAGCAACTGCAGTTTGCCAGAACAATTCACTTTGCACCAGTCAGCAGAGCAGAGCCCTTTCTCACATTGCCACAGCCCTGGTCAGGAGACTGCAAGGTTTTGTTTTCTCACTCAAGCTAACTTCTGGAAGTAACTACTAATAGATGAAACCTAAGTCCAGCTGAGCTGTTAAGTGTTCCACTGAAAGTTTCCCAAAATTAGCAACTGTCATGAGTCCTAAGACTTGATAAGGATTCTCTGAATATTGTGCTTCCACAACAGTGCTGCTCAGTTACTGCCCTGTCAGCAGTACCACAGATGTGTTGCCACCCTGTCATTTCTAAAACCTACTAGAAGTGGGTGAGGAAGGAATTCATCTTCCTTTTGGTGTGTTGCACATCAAAAAGTCATTGGGCCATACCAGCCCTTACTATAGTCGAGGAGAGAAACAGAGTAAGAGCATCAGGGCTACCCCATGCTCACATCCCACCTCTCCTTTAAATGTTCACACTGCCTCCATCTTCAGCAAAAATAAGCTGTTCAATCTTCATAGGCAAAGGAAATTAATGTAATTTAGTCCAATTCTAATCCAAACTTCTACTCTTGCCCAGCAGTGTATGTCATTGTGTTTGCCTCTATTCATCTAATACAGTGGACATATAGAAAGGGAAAATATTACTTTGGTAGGGAGTACTGAAATATGAAATGACTGTACACTTCTTGAGTACTTGAATAATTTTTCCTGGATAATCATAAAACAAGCTTCAGAATCTATTTTTCAAACCTTTTCAAAACGCTTTGTTCACACCTTAACGCAAAGGGGAAAAAAATAAAAGGCATGGGGAGGAAGGAAGGAGGAGAAGGGGGATCCACCGATGGAATTGAGCAGCTGGGTAAGGAGTTCTCATCTGGATCTGAGTACATCCAGACAGACTCCAAGTGCTGATTGTGAAGTAAGCTTGATAATAAATATAGCACAGGAGCACAAGAGCTACATACAAGAATGAAGATTCTTTTCTTTAAGAAATGGACTATAAGCACAAACAACTTTCCCAAAACCACTAAGCAAATAAACAAGAGCATAGCTCTGTGAGCAAGTCTGCAGACCTGAGCACGGCTCTTGCAGGTTGTACCTCTCTGCTTTCACCCAACTGGGTGGTTTTTTTTAATTAGTTTCTATGATTGTCTGAGGGAATTAACTGAATTATCGGGGTGGGGGTGTTGCTACATCCCTCTTGTGTATAAGACCTCTTGCCCTCCTGTGGCTCCCCCATTTGGGGAGCAGACTGTGTCCACGAGGAAACTGAGAACAGCCCAATGCAGTCTTTTTGTACCTTTTAAGATTTGCCTCATGGAAGGAAACGTTGGCTTATGTCCAGGCCCAAGATTTACTGTAACCTTCCAAAGGAACATCCAGTTGACTGGAGTGATTTATTAGCCATGCCAAAAAACAAAGGCAGGCGATATTTCTGGCGTGTTCTGTTTCCAAAGGCCCAAGCATAATAGGAGGGATTATGCCTCTGTTTGCTATTCTACATTCAGAACTTTAGACATGTTGTTCAGTTCTCTTAAGCTTATTTGTAGTTCAACATTTTTGATGTGACTTGCTGATGTGTCAGAAATTGAAACCTCATCATTGGAAGGAAATTGCTATCCTCCCAAGTAAGAAATGCAACTACATTTGTGCAATCACAATCACAGTTTGTGATTACATTTGGTCATACAAGCCTTATTGTACACACTTTCTCAAATACAGAAATCACGTTACAGAACCAAACATGAAGCCTCCAAAGACTGAGAAAGTTACCTCTTAAAAACCAAATCAGAATACGTGGAAATACCAACTAATTCAGTATACAGGCATATGTGTCAGGGGCATGAAATGGGCAGCAACATGAGAAGCTGGAATCTTGCTTTTAAGTAACTCAGTGTAATTTGCTATTCTGTGGGTTCTGATCAGCACAAAGATTTGTGTCAACTGGCATGAAAAGTTATTTCTGTTTATCTCTTCCCTCTTATCTCATCAAGGAATTCTTGATACTTTGCTTGGCACACCTAGATTCTCTGCAGCTGTCCCTCACACAGAATCACCCACCTTGCAAAAGTGTTTTCCAAGTGACAGCCATGAAAACAGCAAGATGAAGTGGAAAACAGCAACATGAAGTGAAAGACAATCAAATCAATCAGTAGACATATATAACTAAGAACTACTCAATATTATCTCCATAGTAAAATTTCACAAAATATTGTGACACCAAACACATTTTTTTTTATCAGATTTCATGTCATCTTATTCAGTTGCAAGTTGGTCACGCTTAATCACCATGATCTTCCAGAGATCAGAACTTACTCATCTAAGTTGCTTCACAGCCATTAGCTGACCATATTAACAATATGTACAAAAGCACCATTGAAATGCCTGGATTAATCTGTGAGGCCAAGCTAAAAACATTTCAAGTCCATCCTCTCACATCAACTGAAAAGTCTGAGCTGAAAAATAAAAAAGCTTGGCATTGACAATGCGAAGAATCACCAATCAATTTTTGCTTCTTAAAAATTTCTGCTCATCACCACCCCAAAATTTTAGATGCAGAACTCTGGCAGATGGAAAAAATATTTGGTTTATACATACTGAGGTCAAGAATGTTAAAAACAAGCACAAAGTAAGAAATAACAATAATTTAAAAAAATAATAAATGAGATAGACAACTGATGAACACACAAGTCAGGTTCAATTAGCAGGGTACTTAGGATACAGGATATGCTGCTCAATCTCACAGTTTGTGATTACAAATCTCAGCATCTGCCCCTCAGAGTAGATGCAAATTTGATGGCAGATGTTTGCAAGAATCACAGAGGACTGTTTTTGTAGTTAAAAGTGATTAAGGCAAGTTGTTCATTTTGCCACGTTTTTGTCACCCTTCCATTCTGAACCATCACTCTTCTGCCTCTTATCTGTCAGCCTTGGACAGGACAAGCCATTTGGCAATGGCTTACTCAATTACACCTACTCCAAATGTGCCCTCATGATCCCAAATTCCCAATCCTTCCATCCATTCCCCACTTCCAGTTCAGAGGTCACAGATTATAGCCAAGGCCACCTCATGTATTTTGCCCATGTAGGCTCAGCCCAGATGTGACCATGGAGACTGAACCTCCATGTGGCATTTTGCCCTCCCACTTTGCCCTGGTGGCTGCCTCCAGCCCTACAGAGTGACCCCAGAAGAGTGTTGCACCTCTCCAGCACACCTTAATACCATCCAAAACCTACAAAATGGGAAACTGCTAAAGCTTAGCTGAGGAGAAGAAGGGTGTCAATAACCCCTTCTCTATTCCCATCTCAATGAATCCACACTGAGGGTATAAACCCCTCCGAGTGGCATTTCCCATCTCATTCTGACGGTGTTAATGTTATCATCCCCCTTGTTCTGGGAATACAGTCTTTGGAGAGACAGCAATCAAAAGTCAGTTGTCAACACCACAACTTTCTTCCAGCCTCAAACCCTCCTTTCGTTAATGCATATCCATCTATTTCTAGACAAGAAAAAGTTTAATTTCACACAGTATAAAACAGACCAAGGCAAGGTTGGATGGGACATTAAACAACCTGGTCTAGCAGAAGGTGTTCCTGCCCATGGCAGAGGGCTGGAACCAGATGATCCTTAAAGGTGCCTTCCAGCCCAAAATGTGCTGTGATTCATTCTATGACCAAGAGCTTGTCTCAATTTTAGGAGCCTGATTATATCCATTTCCCACATTCTGACCTTATAGAAGGGAAAGAGTACACTCTGTGCTAAAAATGTCCAGGCTCCTACATTCCACTCTTGAATTAATCTTTTGACAAAAGAAGCAAAGGATGCTAGACAGTAGTTGGAGCTGGTAAATCAGGACGACCTCTTTCCTCATCCTTTCTTCTTTTTCTTTTCTTGTATTTTCAAGAGTCCACCTTTATTCCCTAAACAAGCAAACCAGTTTGCAAAACACTCTGTACCAAAGGAGCTGCAGACCAGCATAAATTTTAGCCATCCTGAGCTGCACTTGAATTCATAACCTACAGGCAGATGACTTCATACGCTTTACCAATCCTGCACGCCATCTGGTCCCCTCTTGGCACTGCCTTGGAGGAGCTCCCTGCCCTGTGGCTCTCCCACAGCTGTTGTGTTCATAGCCCCAGAATTAAAGAGAATTTCTGCTTCTGCTGTGATTACCCCTAACTTTGTGTTGCTGCTCAATATGCCTCCTGACATTTCCAGGCACCATGACTCAGTCGGTTTCAACAATGTCCTATAGACATATGGCAACAAATAGCAAATTTTCCAGAAAGTAACAAAGAGCACCCAGATTCCTGAATGCCCTTTTCAGTTGCAACTAGAAATGAGCAGTGTTCAAAAGACTCTTAATTCTGTGGAAACATGCACTGAACTTCTCTGGATTTCAGATCTGGCCATGCTGTCTCTAAAGTGCTCACCACAGTCACCCCGAGCTTCACAGCAACATCTCCCAGGCTAAAATCACAAGACACTTCAGCAGCAGGCTGATGCAGCTCTTGTGCTCCCCATGAAATGGCCTGAGGCACATCTTGGAGCAGTACCTGTTCCATGCAGGAGAGGGCAGCGATATACACGTGTGCACACTTGGCAAAGGAATTGACGTGCATATGGACACACTTCCTTTGAGAGTCTGACTGCCCTGGAGGTTCAGATGCAGTTCATGATCACGCAGTTAAGTCAAAGAAAAATTCCATTATGGCATATGACAACCTCAAAATGAATGCAGCTAGATTGGTACTAAATCAAAGGAAGGAAAAGTGTGGGGTGGAAAAGGAATTGCAAAAGGCACAGGATACACTGGTGGGAAAAAGAGGTTGAGCTTGGGAGAAAGCAGAGATCCACAGCAATTTATCCTTTCTTGAACAGCTGACAGTACAAAATTTTTTTTAAATATAGGCACCCACAAACATTAGATGGGAGAAGGGGGTAAAAAAGGAGGTTCCTAAAGCATCCAAAGCTGAAATCTGTAAGCCACTTTGTCATTGGACTCTGTAGCAGTTTGACACCTAAACACCAGCATGTATTCAGATCTGGAGTATGTTTCAATAGGAAGTTCATGACACTTGAAAAACCTGAAAAGACTTCATTCTAAAACTCTGTTTACTAAACTTTTGCAAACATCTTTACTACATCTTTACTTTACTTTTCAAAAAAATATTCCAACTTCTTCCCATAGCAGACTTATTTCCTAGAGACGTTCATGTGGATTATGGCTTTTTTTTTCTTTTTACATGGATCTCACAGAGAAAACTTGAAGACAAAAAAATATTCTTTTATATAAAATTCCAGAAATTTAACAAGCATAATTTCAAGTAGACTACTTCACAAATAGAAAGGAGCCAAGATGAACTGAAACCAAGGAAATGCTCTCCAGACCCCTCTGGTGTGCCCAGTACAAGCACCATCAAGGTATATTTAATACACATCTTATGGCAAATTTAATTACAAATTAATTTAATAACAAATTTGTACTCAGCCAGCTTATAGGGGAACCCTCACAGGTGCACCAAGAAGCCCAGCACACCCCACAAAACCTTCTTAAGGGTGAAGTTTCACAGCTGGGGGAGGCAGGAAAACCCAGCACCCAGGAGTGCTCACCTCACTACTAAAACAAATGCAGCCCTTGAGGCAAATGTGCTCTGCACAACTCCAAAAACTGTCACTGAGAAGTAAAGGAAGGAAAATTGGAGCTGTGTTGATGTTCACCTGCCTTGTACATGGGCATGAAGCTGAATGGCATAAAGCTAAGTGAATGTTTAAGCTAATGTTAACAGCCTACTCATTTAAAACAAAAATACAGTAAAACAAAAACAAAAAAACAACTGCCAGTAAAAGGATACAATGAAAGAACAGCTCAAATATACAAAGAGTACACAAAAAGATCTCTATTTCAGCAACTAAACTGTGGTAACTAGAGCTGTATCAACAGTACCTCTTAGTGGCCACAGTAATCTGCTACAAAAAAGAGGGAGGAAGGAAGGAAAAAAAAAAAAAAAAAGAAGAAGAAAAAAAGAAAGAAAAAAATGAGCAGAAACATAAGGGAGGTAGAGAAAAAAAAGAAAAAAGTAGAAGGATTTGGTACCCTATCCTGGAATAATCTTGCAGACATTGATCCAAAGATAGTGGCTTTTCCCCTACATCTTTTAATGAGATGTATGTGAACAGATATCACCCAGTCTGTGTTCTGTGTGCCACATACCCGCACTTTCCAAAAGCTCTGCTAGCAAAACTCACCCCAGCCTCGAAAACTCGTATTTAATATGCTTAAAAGTATAAAACTCACTGGAAACATTTCAAATATGTAAAGTGAGATCCAAACCAAGGTAAATAAACTTCATATTTCTTTCCATGTGAGCTGGGGAAGGGACAAATGGGGAATGGGATACATCTATCCATTTACAGTGTCTCTAGACATTTAAAAATAACAGAGCATATTTTTGACATCCCTGTGCTTCATTTCTGCAAGCCACAAAGGACTGCCAGAGAGCTGTAGCAATGACTTGTGGCCAGAAGAAGGTGGAATCTGAAGATGGCAGGGGTAAGGGAACACTCTTCCTTGTCCTGCCCGGGGCATCAGTACACAGATCATGAAGCAGAAGGCACAGCCTCCAGAGCACACTGCTAAGGCAGATCTTGTAGGCACAAGGGATAAAGAATACAGTGGCTATTTGGGGAAGATCATGAGTGCACACTACATTACAATTAAAGTAATGAAGAGGGGAAACAGTGAGAACCCCAAGTAAAATCTTCCCAGATGTAGCCACATAATTATTGGAAGATAAGGAATAAAAATCAAGCCTGATGCCACTCTCCACCTCACCAAGGCAACCCAGGATATGCTTTCCCAAGGGCAATGTTATCATGTAACATCTTCCAAGTGTGATAAGCTTGGAATTTAAATGGGATAAATTTGGAGTTGTTCAATTTAATACAGAAATGAACAAGCTGACCACTAGTAAAGTTTAATTTAGTGTTTCTTTGGAAAATAGGAACATTCAAATGTCCTCTTCCTATCATTTATCTGCAGGCTGGAGTGCTAAATTTCCTCTGACTCTACCTCATGCCTGTAAATCTTCCAGCCAGTCACTGCCTGGTAAAGGACTGGCACCTCATATATTGTCACTTAATTATGCTATGCTACATTGGGCTTCCTAGGAGGCACTCATTTAGCACAAAAACACCTCTAAAGAAAACGATGTAGACAGACTGCCTGAGCCAGAGACAATGAAGAATGCTGCTGACAGGGAATAGAAATGACAACTAAAACAGCCTTTGGAACAGAAGGAGAAACCGTAGTGATGGGGAGAAAGAAACCAAGCATGGACATTTGAACCGTCAGATAAACAGCAGCTGACAGGACATTTAAGATTTGGAAGGAGGGGGCAGAGGAGGAGGAGGAGAAGTGCACCAAAGTGGAAATAGAAAATTACCCTCCTGAATGAACGAGATGTGTTTGGAATGAGTCACAGGGGAAGGCGAGTGCAAGCATCAGCAAGTTGAGAAGCTGACTGCGCGGTACCTTGCTCCTGAACCCGGTCTTCAGAAACGAGAGACGGCTGAACAAACACAATGAGAAAAACAGCCTGTTCTCACTTCCTACCTTTGCCACGCTGAAATGAAAACGCTCTCTGGGCACAGCCCTATGAGCACAGGGAAGGCACCGCCACTGCTGACTTCTACACAGGCAAAGGACATTCAGCACCTCAGAATTGTCCTTCCCTCTTCTCATTCCAAAGAGATGCTTGGATCTTTCCTGCTATGGAAGGAACACCAACCCTACTCAGCTACAATACACACTGACTTCAGGACCTATTGCCAAACAAATCCAGACGAGAACTGAACATAAAAGAGCCAGATTGGCAAGGGATATGAAACAATACCCAGGCTGCCATGTGGCAGTAACACACATACACGCTTCCCTCGGCCACTGGAGCCATTGTGGATGCTGCCATGGATGGAGCATTTACAAAGAAGTCAACGGGAAGGCAGAATTGGATCTTTGGCTGCTCCACAGCTGAGAAGGATTTGGAGTACATAAGATAACAAATGGCTGTAGTAGAAGCTTTCCTCCCCTCCCTTGGCTAAACTTTATTTCCCCTCCCCTTTGCAAACAGCAGCACTTCTCAGTCCCAGTGACATCTACCAAACTGGAAACCACCACCCTTGAAAGCACAGCTGCAACTGCTGTGCTTGGCAGCTTTACGCTTCTCTGGTGTCATTCAGCTACACCAAAACACTGGACAAAGTCAGGAATCATGTGGAAATTGCCAGTGATTGCTAACTTTCAAGTAAGATCTTTTTCCCCCCACAAAACCAAGTTTTCATTTGATATTACAAAATTTAGAGTGGTGCAAATCAAGGTGGAAATTTAGGTTCAGAACCTAAGGTGCATATACATCCCTAATTGGACTGAAAAAATTGTCTCAACTTTTTTCCCCCATTTGTCATTGATAAATTCATAGTTTCCACTTGGGAAGAAATCCTATTTCCTAAGAAAACACCAATAATGTGGCAGGCAGTGAGAAATCTGGTTTGCTCCATATCTTTCTTTGATTCATCTCCTGAAGACTGCTCAGGAGAAGCCTGCTTTGAATCCACTGATAGCAAGGAATTAGGGGCACAGCTTAAAACTGTATGTTTACTACCATTGCTGCAGATAAGGAGCCTCTTCAGCACTGAAGGTGTTTGCTGAATAACTTTGTGTTGGTACCTGTGCAATGAAGCAGACACTGTTAGACATGCAATTGCCGATGTGCTACTGAAATCATTACTACAAACAGCGCTTAAAGGATTTCTAAAACAAGAGGCAGCACTGGTGTGGGTTCCTCTGAACTGGAGAAAAGAAGTGACTTGAAATCTATCCTTTCCCTTTCCTTATCTCCACATCACTTTGCCAGCAAAGGTCAATTACATGCTCACAAACAACCAGCTCATAGAATTTGCACTATTAGCGAAACCTTAGTCACCAGTTCCGGCTGCCTGCGAGTATAAAAAGCAGCAGCACTGCAAGCCTGTGTTAGAGCTGGTCAGGAAATTATACCCCCACTTCCCAGCCCACACAAAAGCATTTTAGGAAAATGAACAATTTCTAATTTAATCGGAGTTTCCAGTTTACATGCAGAGTTAAATTTTGTTTGGTTTTGGCAACTAAGCCCTTTCCTCAGTTCAGTAAGTTTTAGTGTTTTTTGAAGAAAGCTTAGAAATTTAACCCAAGTGGAAAGTTTTCATTTAAGTTTTTCATTTCATCAGAAAGTGTTATTTCTCCCATCCCACAGACTTTTGACCAAATTAACCAACCAGCCTCACAGGAAAAGGCTCTTTCAACACACAAGACTTCTACCTTCTTACTTATTATTACACACTCTGTTCACATTGTACTGCTCACATCCAAGAATCAAAATTCTAAATATTTATCCTGGGCTCTTTTCATAGTATTACTTACAAACGTTGAAATCAATTTGTAAAATTTATTCTAAACTAGTGCAAATATGTTTTGAAACTTTCATTGTAAATGTCATGGAACAATGCTGATACCAACATTTTGGACAGCTTTTTACATGTACTAACAGTACACAAAATCTGTGGAGATTAGCATCTCACTGCAAAACTAAAGGCAGATGACAAGGCTTCAAATAAATTACAGCAGCATAAATCTGCTCTGTTTTCAGGTCACTGGGATCTCTGGACACACCCAAGGGTTGCCTTTGTTTCTTATTATAGGGAAAGAGAAGAAAAAATCACGCAAAGGTGCTGCATACAGGAGTTTCCAGATCTTTGAGTAGCTCCGCTTTTAAAGAAGGTGAAAATATATATTTATAGGATGCAAACACAGTAATTGCCAGTCAGACTTTGTATCTATCAGAAGACATTTGTGTTCTTTTGGGGGACAGAAATGTCCTTTAATACCTAGTAGTTTTCAAACATAGCTGTCAAAAACAGTGCAAATCAGAATCTGCAAGTTTTAACACTTTTAAATGAGATTTGTCTGATCTCCTCAGTGCAACTTTTCCCTCCATTTTGCTCATAACCCCAGCCTACAAACCTCCATCAAAACTAGCAAACTGAAGATGGTGTAAGATAATAAAAATCAGAACAAGAAACTGTTCTGTGTCTACTCCCTAACATGAATCCTAATTCTTTTTTCATAAATTAATGTCCAAGACACCCCAAACTGCAGTTGAGTGTTGGAGGTAGCCAAATGTGTTGGCCCAGCAACTACACAGCAGGATGGGATCTTCAGAGCCTGGGCTCTGGACTTACTGGGCTGGAACTTACTGTTAACGGGACAAATTCTCTGTGGTCAAATCCCACCAGCTCTAATGGAGCTGCATCACTGAGGATTTGGCCACATTCTTTTTGTTTTCTTTCCTTTGCTGCTTCCTTAAGCACAGTTTAAGTCTCACCTTTTAGCAGAAAATTTCCCCTTGGAGAAAATTCAGGTCCTGTTTCTAATGAAAGATAAGGACTGTGGCATTAAATGGTGTGAAAATAAATCATCTTCCACACTACTTCCCTCAAAGTCTCACTGTGCCTGTTAGACGACCAAATGATACCTGTGGTAAATATCTGAATTTTACTATTGCCTGTGATGGATACACATAAAGCAGTTTATATAGGTTTTATAGAAGGCAAAATATATATATATTTAAAATAGATTTAACAGCTGCATGACAAGTTATATGTTCTGTAAAATACCGTTTTATGGAATATGCCCAGGTCATCCCAATAGGGGAGAAAAATCATAACTATTTTTCCTTGCTTTGTTTTGAAACAGTAAATATTTTCACCCTGAAGGTCATTAAAGTGCTCACTATATAGAGATGACTTATTTCAGCAGCCATAGGTAAGTCACATATATACTGTACTTTATCCTTGTATTTATCAATACTCGACAGAAAGCTACATGTTCCTATGTAAGATCACATTTTATTAATCTATGCTGAAAAATATGCACCTCATGTTTGGCAAAAAATTAGCCAGGTAATCACTTAAATTGCACCATATTTCAGAATGGTCCATGGATATCAAAAATACACTTTATCTCTAAACATGGTTTAGCCCAAGTCTCCTAGTCTCAGCAATACGACATTTATTAGGTACTTCCAAATGGGTTTCTCTATCACAATTCCTAGTCAAACAGACCAGGAGGATAATACATTTAGTGTTATCACTCAGGAAACATCATGCCTAATACCATTAAAGAAGGACTCTCAGGAACAAAAGGAAGTGGGGGAATAGCCCTTAAACCTTATAAAATAAATCTCAGTATTATAAGAAACTTGACATCATAAATGAGCATTTGATAGAAGCAATATTTCACTATAGATACTTGCAAACTCCGTAATAAAAATCAATTTAGACCTTCCAAAAGACCATTATAGGGTGGATATGAATGAGAATTAAGGACAGAAGACTATTAAATCCTGTCTCTAATACATTCTAAAGAGTAGAATGTCCTAAGTTGAGTGTAAAGCAAGTTTATAATGGATTTATCATGTTCACCTATTCATAGCATCAAACTGCATGGAGAAGAGGGCGTCTTGGAACTCAGATCAACCAAGAAAACTGCACAAATAGGAGTATTTTAGTGAAATGAGAGAGTAATTAGATTGCATTCTTCCAGAAAGCAAAGTGGCACTTGGGCTACAGAGATTTTTTTACAGCACATATTCAGTGGTCTCAGGATAAACATGCTGACCAAGGTTCTTTAATTTGTTTGAGGAATCTTTGTTTTGTCATCAAAATAAAAACAATAGCAATAAATCACTGTTTTGTGGCAAGATTCCTAGTTGTTCATAGCTGAGGATGTTTTTATCTGGCAAAAAAAACTAAAATAACCTCACATTGAGTAGAATGTATAGCCTTGATCAAAAGTATCACAACACAAGAGCAGAAATGTCCCTGTGCTCAGGTTCAAACTGAATCTCTGCGGGAGTTCAAGTGCAAATTATGTAAAACTCATTGGCGAAAGTCTACATTCCCACATTACTACACAAAGCACAAGTGAAAACAAACTTACACTACCAAATCAGCATCACACCTTTCCAAGGCTGGCCTGGGGCCCTCCTGAGTCTTTGCATCAGGAACTATGGGAAACAACAAGGTACTGTGGATTATTGAACCATTCTCCTAGAATCATGTGATAGGAAAATACCGTGCTTCAGCTAGCATCTTGCCAAAGCCCAGACTGACACATGTCAAAGGGGCCAGGTTGGTTAGCACAGACTCAGCAAACCACCTGGAGACATCATCAAGACTATGAATTTTTTCTTCAGAAACCACCAAGGCCACATTTGAAAGATGCCTACCATGATTAAACTCCGTGATGCAACCTGGACCAACAGAATTTGAACATGTGCAAGCAGATACTTCTGCTCCAGTTTTCCCTTACCCATTCCTCTGGTATCAAGTATCATGCCTTGCATTGTGCCTCAAGGCTTCAAGTAGAGTTACAAATCTGGCCTGGGAATCGGTCTTTCCTTTGCTAGGAGAAATTTCAGAGCCTGTATTTGCATACAACCTGGAAGAATACAGTCCAGACCAGGGTATCTCCACTACAAGTATTCCCTACTACAAGATGTATGCTAGACCCTTCCCTGAGACCAACAGCCAGAAGATAACCTTGGAAAAGCTTTCAGAAGGAATTTGGTATACCTAAGTCCTCTCTGGGGAAGGAGCAACCCAGGGGACTTGCTGCAGATCACAGCTTCCAGCAATGATTGTTCTAAATCCAAAATATGCAACAAAGCGCAGAAAAAAGTGTTCTCATGTGAAGTTTGTGGAAATAGGGGTGCTGGAAATGTCCATGTCAAAATCAAAACCACGCTGAACTTCTCTAGTTTAAAGCTCTGCTCCACAGCCAAATAGAAATATAAGCCTATCATATGTAAGCCTATCATGTGTGAATGAATTCTGAATTATTTAAGCTGGCTTACAAATTTAAAATGAAAATCATGCGCCCCGTTCATAAACTAAGAATAGTGTCTGAAGTTTCATAAGAGAAAAAGCCTTACTTACAAAACTTGGAAACACCCTTTGGTATTTTTGGTTCTTTTTATCACCTCATGGCAAACACATCCCTTTGATTTTTAATAAATCCAGTTGCATTTTCTATAGTTTGTATGACTGACAATTCTAAAAAAAAATCAACTTCAAATACACCAAGCTCAAACCAGAATTTTGGAGAAGATAATTTTTATATGGAAGTCATCAAATCACAGAGAAGACTGTTTTTGCAGCCTGTTGTTCTCTAGGGCTTGTTCTTTGAGCAACTTTTCCAAGAGCAACATTAGTTCTGTTTGCAATTCATCTCTCCAGTGAGCATTTCTAAACTTGAAGAAGTGGCAGTGAGGGAAAAAAAAAAAAAAAAGAAAATAAAAAAGGAGAGGCCAGAAGACAAAAATGTGGACATACTTAGAGCAGGGGTCCTACAGGAATGAGAGGGTTCAGCTCTGTGTGCATGCGAATGTATTTCTGATTTAAAGGAAGCCTTGCTTACAAGGCAAAACCGCTGGCGGTGTGAATTATATGAATCCAACTTCCTCCAGTTTGGCAGGGCAGTGAGAGCCCTGCGAAAGGCAGCCACTGTGGTTTGACTCTCACTGATAATAACCGACCCTCCCTCCACCCCTTGAAAACTCAGCACTCTAAAAATAAGAAGGAAGCAAAAGGAGAGCCATTTCCTTGCCAGCGCCAGTAGCTGGGAGGCCTGGAATGATGCCATTAGATACCCTGCTATTTATTGCCCATTTCCACCCCATAGGAAGCTTGGGGAAGTAGTTGCCAAAAGAAAAAAAGAAGGGAGAAAAATAAACCTTCCTGTTTGGCTTAACATTTGACAGGACAAAGTCAGATAATTCTAGCTCTACATTTTGCACGTTCTTGCCCACAGTTGTTTTCCTCCAGAGGTTCCTTTTGAAAACAAATTACTTTTATACATCACTGCTTTCAAAGCAAACACAGGAAGTATCTTCTCCAGTCTCCTTTGCTACTTCACTCCCTCTTCACTGGGTATTTTCATTCTGGACAGCACAAACCCAGGAGCATTAAAATATATATGCTCATTAATTCAGTTTCCTTCAGAAATTACTTCTGCATCAATACCAGAGGTTTTGCAAGTTAGCTGTGGTTTTAACAAGTTGTCTCAAATCAGAGACACAACTCTGGGGAAAGGAGTGGTAAAAGAGCAATTAACTGAAGATAACATTATTTGTTATTATTACATGTCCTGATCAGAGAGGATTATATTTGGTCACCTGTCTGCCCAAGGAAGGTCACACCTGTGAGGCTAGAAAGATACGTCAGCACGTTCTCCTAAAGTTGTTCCACTTTATTTAACTTAATAAGGGATAAATTAAAGGGATCAAGACAAATTATCACCTGGTGGAGCAAAGCTAGTCACCTAGCTCAGGCTCTCCAAAGCCTGCTCCTTTGAGAAGTTATGACTTACACCAGAAATGACAATAAAATAGAAAAACTTTCAAAGCTGAGATTAGGTGAGTGTTTGGAGATTTATTCCAAGTGTCTGGTCCAGAATGAAGCTAGCTAAGAAATAATCCTGACAGAGCCCAGTTCCAGTGCCAGAGGCAGCCCAAGCAGGGATGTAGAAGGGTAACCACCCACCTTCTTCAGCCAGGCCACCAGTCTGAGCAGTCAGGACTGGGCAGACTGAATCCTGCCTGACCCACAGCCTACAAACATGCCACAGGACAATAGAAACTGCATATGGTGGGAACATGTGAAAATGCATCACCCCAGGACAGGGTGGGAAGCATGTTTCTTGTCCCGCTAACATTTTTAGGATTACAACAACAAATTCTTCTGCACCAGGACACAAAAGAGGAGACAGAGTGGGAGACTCCAAGCCCTCCTCTGAAAAAGAGGCATCCACACAGGACAGCCAAAAGCCCAGTAGTCAGAGCTTATAACAGTGAAGGAACAGGAACCTGAGAATCAAGACCTCATGTTTGGCAGGCACATCTCCTGCATTCCCAGGAAAAGCTTTACCCTCCGGGATATTGGCTATTCTGAGCTCTCTGCTCTGGCTTTCTACAGGAACCCAGTGCCAGATCACAGAAAATTTTCCACGCAAAAGTTTCATCCAAAGCGACAAGTTTCCATGAAAAGTTTTGATGAAAAAAATGTTTTCTTGGAAAATTCCTAGCAAGCTCTAATCTTCACGTTAAATCATGGCCATGGATTTACAGCATTGTGCTGCACACATGCTGACTGGAGCCTAGTAAAACTGTACTGAGCTCTGGTTCTTCCTCCACCCCTCCTTTGGGACATGTAAAATCTTGCATCCTCTGGGTCCTATATAACCTCCTGGTCAAAAATGCAGGTTTTTTTTTTTGTGTTTTTTTTTTTTTTTTTTTTTTACTATTAATCAAACTCCTGTTATTTCTCAGGAGCAAAGCATCAAGGCCTGGGCTTTTGTAACTTTCCCTTTTGTTTTCATCCAGTCACACCAAGCGATTGCCCCAGCAGGGATGATCTCAGATGTCCTCCCTGAATGGTGTGGCAGAGACCTTACAGGCACAGAAGGTTTTCTGTTACTTGCAAAGGGTTACAAGGAGCTGAAAATTCTTCCCTTGCTCCCTGCTGTTTTGGAAGAGCAGTGTCATCTTCGAAATAAGCAGGGACAGTTGAAAGCAGCCATGAATTTCCCTCCAATGCCGTGCACAATATCAAGAAAGCTGCTTCTGTAAATGCAAGTGCTTAAATTGAAATTCTCAACTTTTATAGGATTTCTGCTTGCATAGGAATAAAGTTATGTTCTCTTGGCAGCTTTCAGTTTCAAGGGGAAATGACATCTTTCTTTCATGAGCAGTAAAGATCAGGAGCTAGTCTAGCCCCTCACACTTTAGGTTTTTAGAAGGATGTTTTCCTGCTCTTTCCAAAAAGCCTGCAACCTTGCCACTCACAGTACCATTATTTCCTTCTTTCTAAGGACAGCACTGAGGACTCAGCACAAAGCTACCTCTGATTGTCTGTCATCCATACTAGAAACTCCAGATCCATGTTGAATCTGGGCTGAAGTACAACACAGTTGTCATACTGGCAACAAAAAACTTATGAAAATCATACATTTCCACGTGCAACAAAGAACAGGCACTGATGGCTAATCTGGCTTGAATTATCTCATATTTGGTGTAGGCCAAGTGCAAGCACGTGGACAGTTCCCCTGGAGCAAGTGCTGTGCAGTAATGTTGTTTCACTGCAACTCATCTGCATGCTAAACCTTTTCACTTGGAGCTATGGCTCAGTCAAGACACACTGACCTTGACAAGAAGGAGCTGAAGGAATTGTGAGTCCTCAGCCTCTGAGCAGAGATTTCTTTCTGGCCAGGTATTCAACCCAAGACTGATCATTTTTAAATATATCTCTGAACAATCAGTGTTCATGTGAAACATACCTAGGAGGGGAATATGTATGGGAGTTGTTCAAGTTTCACATATAACCAATACCACTGACTCTACACAGTGTTTTCTTACTCAAAAATAATCAAGGCTTCTGATGCCAAAGCTTTAATCCCCATTATCTCCTAGCACTAAATCCTGACAAATCAGTGTCCATAAAGAGCTACTACAATATGCATGTTGCAGATACATATGGTGATTACCAATGGATTGTGGCACCTCCCAATTTCTGTGCAGTACAATAGAATATAGAAAAGAAAATATTTTCCTCTAAGCCTCTTTTCCTTATGCTGTCAAAACATCAAGTACTCTGCCATCTCACTCTCCCTAGCTGATAGCACCCTGCACTTTTACACTGTTTGCACTTGCTCTGCTTAGAATTCAATTTCCTCTGGTGATCTGCATGCAGGCAAATATTGCCCAGGGCACTAATGTATATTTGTTCTTCTTGAATTGCACACAGAAATATTGTTGCTATGCGGCGAGCACAAAACAATCCAGAAGTCACCTGACATCCTCCATCAAACATTTAGGAGTCATCAAACTTAATTTCCCCTTTGTGCCATAAAACACCGAGAGGAAGCTTTAATAGATTGTATTATGTAACAGTTCTATAAAAATAGCAGGCCAGCACTGGAGCACTTCCTTCCTGAGGCCCAATAACCTATGCTGAAAGGATACACACTCGTTTCCCTGGCAACCATGAGAGATGACACTAGGGGAAAAACAGCAACAAAAGGACCATTTTTTGCTTAGTAAAATAAGGTCTGGCTTCAAGCTTGTGATACAGTGAATACAGAGTGCCTGACAGAGAGAGAACCGGTTAATAATTCTGCTCAGGTCCCAGTGACCTTGCAAGGCTGTTAATGCTTTTCATTTCTTCTACTGCCTATGAAAAAAAAAACCCCAAGAAACAAAACCACAGCAGCAAACTCACTTGAGCAACTATTAAAGTTTTAAATATTTTTAAATCTAAAAAAAAAAAAAAAAAAAAAAAAAAGAGGAAAAGGAAAAAAAGACATTTGATGCAGGACTGTCAGAGATTGATCTGACCTCCTAGCATTTCCACGTTTCTCCCATGCATAGACCACAGGATTTTCACATTTTGGTTCAAAAGACTCCTTTCTATTTCCAAGCCTGCCATGTTTAATACTCCTTTGTCCAGCAGACAGCTGTTTTCAAGACAGGGCCTTTGCAAGCAACCAAAAAACAAACTAAACTCCCCCCAAAAAACCTCACAGTGATACAGCACCACACTAAAGGCACAACCCAATGAGCTAGAACACTTAACAACATGATCATCACTCTCACCCTATTCAGGCCTTCCACAGCCCCACATTCCCATAGGGAGCCAGAGAGAAAAGTGACAAAAATGGTTTTTATTTCAGTCCAACCATGAGAGGCTGGAAGTTTCCTTGTGGCATAACCACATGAGTTTATTCTCGTCACCTTCAGCTTTCCCTGGGCAATTTTTAACTCTTGCTTATTGCAAGAATTCCTGCTGAGGCAGCTCCCACGCCAACAAGTTGCTTTCTTCACTTGCCCGTCAGAAACTTCTGGCACATTAAGGTGTTACACAGTGCAGTGTCAGTGTGCAAATGCATGTTTTTGAGACGATTAAAAAAAAGGAAAAAAAACCCAGTTGTTTTCTCTACAATCTGGAAAGCAGCTGTCTAAGGCTCATTTCCAGCCTTTCTGAAAAATTCCCTTCCTCCTCCTTGTCAGTCAATAACAGGAGGAAATGCATTCAAACAGGAAACCTAGTGGCACATAACTCTCCTGCTGAGCAACTTCACCATCTTGAAGCGATCCTGGGCTCCTCACGCAAGCAAGAGAAATGTAACATGTCCTGCTGAGGAGGAAACCCAGGAACAGAGAGACTACAACAGCAGGTATCCTGGCTGGAATGCTATTTCTGTCATTATAGTTCCCTTGCTAAAAGCACGTCTTCAGTCTTCAAGTGGATATTTGGATATGCTTCTTCATTTCCTCTTGGAAGTGAAAAGGTGTTTGCTGTGGCTGTATTTCAGCGGGGGATCAAGTCACCCCTATATGTTACCTACTTCACAGGATCACACACATTCCTTTAGACCTGTTCACACTGGGTGAAATTCTCCCCTACACACAAGGCCAAGGCATTACATAACTATTTAGGAGGTTAAACAAGATTTGAGGGGTGTGTAAGGCACTGTAGCTGGATAAATTTCCATCAAGCTGATTTAATTCTGACACACTAACCCTTTTAAACATATACATAAGGCCTTTATGAAGTGTCCAATTTAGGTGGAAACAGCTGAGACACAAATTCTTCTGCCACCTTCAAGGCAGTTTCATGCAGACTTTCTCATGCACCAATTCTGCACAATTCTGACTGGGAACTGCTCACCAGGGCACTGGTGCAATCCTCTGTGGCTCTCAACCCTAAAGTTAGCAATGACACAAGACTCCACAGCAAGGCAGCAACAAGGACAACTGTCACAGTGACGTTCAGCTCCATTAAATCCAATTGCCCAATGGGGTATTCCCTAATCTAACATGGAACAGAGCCTCTGAAGGTGCAGAAGCAGCAGTGAGGGAACCTGGCAGAGAGTTCCAAGAAGTCAAGAGCCCAGCACCAGCACAGTGCCTGCGTGCCCCCATGCTCATCCAGCAGCACAGCTGGTAGGTAGGGAGGTAGTCAGAGTAATTCCTCAGGTGTCCTACACCTCCTGCTCCTACCTGGGAGCTCCCAGCCCAGCAGCCACATTTACTGACTTCGTTGCAGTCTTCATCAACCTGGAGAGAAAACCCTCTCTCTATCAGAGACACCTTGCTTGCTGCCAATTAAGCAGCCACTAACAGTTCCTGCTCCTACCCCTGACAGGATGCCAGCCCAGGCACAGTTTACTAGCAGCCCAGTCACTTAGTTATTATGCTAATTAAGCACCTAAGTAAGTAGTGCATTAACATGTCAGGATTTCAAAAGTTAATGAGCTCACTGGGCATTTCCACTTCCGAGTCACAGCAAACAGCACAGGAATAATTAAACCAGCTATAAATGCCTCCAAGAAGCTCATGTAAGACTGCTCATCAGAATTTTAAGGGCAATAGCAAACAATGTATCTGCCTCAGAATATTTTAAAACATTAAAGGAGAATTCACAGTCAGAGAGAGTTAAGCTTACAAGATTACCTCCAATATATTTAAGAGAACAAAAAAAAAAACTGTGCAGCAGTCCTGAAGCAAGCTGTAACGAGGTGAAACAGACACCTGAGAGCATGCCAAGGCAGGTTAGTGTTGCCAATTAGAGCATGCTGAACTTGCAGCCACTAGTACCTGCTCACTGCCCTGCAGACACACTGCTGGCAGCAGGCTGTTAACATTTAACCAAGGCCCTAGGGCCACTGCGATGTCTTGGTGAGCCTGTGGAAACCTACCCAAGCTCCCTGGCTTTAGGCTGCACCTATGGGTTCAACACACACAACCATGGCACTCTTGGAAGATGACAGCAGCAACTTCCTACAGGATCTGTCCAGCCAGGAGCGATGCCTGGATTGCAACAATTAGGCTAGTACTGATCCTGGCAATGACAGTAAGAATTAAGAACAAATATCTTTTACTCTCAAATTAGCTATTTTCCCAGTTTACCTATGTAAATTTTATCATTTCACCACACCAGAGAGAATAGGAGCCCCAAAGGCAGGTGAAGTTTTTGATACTTTTAGGTTTGAGAGAGAGCAAGCTTCAATATAAAGTGTATGTCAGGATCAGGTGCTCCAGATTTACATCTTAATCCTTCCAGTAACAAGGTCACAGCTGTTTAAAACAGGTGCCCATGCTGTAGTATTTTCTCTTGTAGAGAAGCAGGCTGTGTATGAAAACCTAAGAGCTTGCCTCAGAACAAATCACCCAACAGCCTATCCCTCAGCAGTGGTGGAGAGCAGATCTCTCAGAGGGAGCACAAGAACTGGGTGAGCACACACGATACCTCCTGGCAGTCTCCCAGCAGCCAACCATTTGAGGATCAGAGACTTCCTGTGCCAGACTCCTTTTTATCTATTTAGTCACCCTCAATTAATTTCTCTTTCATGAACCTGTCCAGTTGACCTTTGTACCCATAAAGCACACTATCTGGTTGCTCTAAGTGGATAGACAGGTATCCGTGGTATGTGAGGCAGCAGCGTTTTACTGCTACTGAAGGGAGGAAACTACAAACCAAGGGCTTTTGCAAGGCTGCCTGCTTAGCACAGCTCATGATTTCCCCAGCAATGCCCCCCACCATGCAGGCTACGTGATGGACTCAATGAGGTGGGATAAAGCTGAACATCTCAGCTCTACCGGATTTGTAGCCGCACAACCATTAGAAGCCTGAAAACAACTCAGGATTCCAGGGGGTTTTCTGATGGCTGAACTCAGCCCCTGAAGTATATTAAAGCAACCAGGAGTATCTCTGTTTAAAGGGATACAAAGGTGCCTCTGCAAGATGCAAGAGGACAACATGGAGAAATTAATTGCCTTAGCTCCAAATCCACAAGGAAGAAACCAGTGGCTGAAATAATCAAATAGCAATCTTCAATTAGTGCCTCAGTTTTTACTTACAAGCTTTTGCTTGCTGTAATGACACATTAAATGAAGACAGGGAAAGAAAGGAAGCAGCATAGGAGCACTTCAGACACGCTACCATGATTTGAAGCCAAAGTTCCATCAATTCTCATCACAGCAAGAAAGATCTCATAAGACAAAAATAAACCCACCAGAATCATCAAAGCAAAAGTTGCTGTCTCTTGGCACTACTGAAATATTCACCCATAACTCTCCTCAGTGGTGTGCCAGAAAGAACTGCAGTACTTAAGTCCTACTTGACCACTGAAAACAGCCTTTAAGTGGCATTGAAGTGAAGCAAAGCAACCACGCAGACCCTTTGGATGGGAGGGAATTCTGCCATCTGTGCTCAGCATTTGCATCTGCTCAAGGGATCACTTTCTGTTACTGTGTGCAGAAGCTGAACAAAGCACCTTTCCCCTCTGGAGGCTTTTTCCATGAGTGAGACTGAAGCATCACCCAAGCTAGTCCTCTGATCACAAAGAATCGCTATCCCTGTTAAACAGATTCAAACTTAACCCAAGAAGAAATTGAAGACTCTTTTTAAAAATTTTGGAAGATCTCTGAAGGGAAGTCCACAGGAGGACAGATTCTTGAAGACCTCTATTTTAGTCATTCTGCAAGGAGCAACTTTGAATGCAAACCAGAAATGTACAAACCAGGTCCCAGAACAAATACATTATTAAAAAGAAAAAACACATCACAGACACTTAACAAGATTCTCCTGAGAATTAAACCATGGAAAATCACCTAGCATTTTCAGTCTCTTGCCTGGAACACAGGCAGGGAATGCTTTTGCTGTCTGCAAAAGGACAGAGAGGGAAAGGTCACGATCTCACCCTTGCTCTGCACCAGTGCACACACTTCATTCTTGGTAGGGATGCTTGTGCTGTCCCTCTGATTTACACCCTCTAGAGATTCCTGGAAGGAGTGGGGTCTCTGGAATCCTGTCTGAGCCAGCCCAAGCACTGTAATGCTTCCTACAGCATGTAATCCAGGAACACCATCCCCTACCATGCCTCCAAAAGCCTTCTACATGCAGATATTCACACCCTCTAAAAATAGAAATCCTTATGCCTGCAGGCACATCCCACCTCCACGTATTAATTTCTATCACTGGAAGTGTTGAGAAGGCTGCCAGTTCTAAGGTACACTATGAATCAAACCTGAAATAGGCAGAGAAAATAATGGATTTTTTTTTTAAGGCAAAATGAGATCTTGTGTCCAACACTGAGAACTGAGTCTACCTAAATCACAAAAAAGCTCCATGTTCCCTCTTGCTCCCAAGTATAAGCTGTACTCCAAGCAGATCCTGTGCTGTTAGTTGTTACTTCCTTCAGGCGACTCCTGCAGGGAAGTTAATTCTGTTTCCAAGTCACATCTTCAGGGCTCTTTTTGCATGTCTGCTCTCAGGCATCCAGCACATCAAGGCAAACATTTGGAATAAAGCCTTGGGTGCAAGCCGCATTTGTTGCTAAATAAACAAAGCCAATGCTACAAAAAACAATCGTGCTTCAAGGTATAAAGCAACTGGGGTTTTTGGCCAAAGAAACACCCAGCCCCTCATTGTAGCCCCCATTTGGGAAGATACCTGGGCGAGTGATCCCACTGCTGCCTGAAGCACTGATAAAGGCCAAAGGCCTTTATCCAGGAGAGGAGATAAGCCATTGGACTGACCTAGCAAATCACACCCTTTGTTCAGCGTGTTTCCTGGGGATTAGAAACAGCTCTTCCCATTCTCTCTAAACCCAGATAAATAAAGAGTGATGGCTTTAGAGCTTTTCAAGTGACAAGAGCAGGAGGAAAGACAGGCTGATAGTAACAGGCTTTAACGAGGGTGCTATCAGCTGACATAGGGACCCGTATATTGGCTTATTGAGCAGATTCCTCCCACAAACAGCAACAATAGCTTGCTCCCTCACATACAACTCCGGCAAAGGTTTAGTACTTCCTCTATCCATGTTCCTGACTAATTAAAACAAAACAAATCCTACCACAAGCAAAGAAAGCCAACACCGTCCTGAAAAGACCAACCTACAGCACAGGACTGGGGAAGGAAGAGATTAATTTTCACTGCTGTAACCCCCTCATGAGTCTTATCTGGGCTCAAGTATCTGATACCCCACGACAATATCCAAGTACTGAGATTTCAGTAAAACACTGGGAAAAGGGCAATAATCACGTTGCAGGTTGCATGGGACAAACACCGTGCAATTAGAAAAGTGCAAAGAGCTGGCACAGAGCACTACAATCCTCTCCATAGCACCTGGTGCTACACCACCAGAAAAACAGAGGCGCTACTTGAGCATTCTGAAGGAGTGGAAATGGCAAAATTGAGCTGCAACATATTCACAGAAATATTATTTGCACTTTTTCTTCCAGATGTTCCCACACTCTCCATCTAAGCTGAACAGAACATCCCAAAAAGGTTTGTGCTTACGGCAAAAGTAAACCCATCATCAAATTTCTTTGAGACTGTCCTGGAAGTTTACATTGTAAGAGGAAAATCAAATTTTATGCATCTGGTTATGAACACCACACATCTCAAAGTAAACATGGCCAGTCTGATTTGGGACTATCTGGACAGAAAATGTTCAACAACTGTAGGAATTCAGAGGAAGTATCACAAATTAACTCTAAATTCTACTGGCTTATTTTCACAGCTCTTACTCACTGGAAACTAAAGTCCTTGTCTTTAGTTTGGTTCCTTTAAGTTCAGCACTTGTCCGATTAAATGTTTTGTTCTCAAATATAGCTGACAAAAATGGGTACAATATTCTATAATTCTCTACAGATTGGTAACAAATCCTCTCTATCATGCTTCTGAAAACCCTTCCGTGGAATTCAACGGGTGTATCAAATATTTCCAGTTATCATCTCACAGTCATAAAAGCAGACAAGAAAATTAAGGGTAAAAATTTAAATACTACAGCTGGAATACAGAAAGCTGAAGTCATTAATGATTTTGGACAAAAAATATAAAATGTGTTTTGTAAAAGTGAGGAAGAAATGAAGTCAGCTCTAGACCAAAAGATGTGTGTTTTGGGATTTGACAGGGGTTTTCCTTCTAGGACTCAAAAACGTCTTCTCACTGTAAAAGAGGTTTCAAAACTTTATGGTAGGTCAGTCAAGCAGACAAATACATACATGATGGCCACTAGAATTCCTGGTAGTTTCTACCAGAATATGTATCAGCAAATGGTCTCCAAAATTTCAAGCCAAATGGATTTGAATCACAACAGTGAATGCCTGGTTTGTTCCCAACAAAACACAGAATCTACCTCCTTTCAGAATTTCACCAATAACACACTTGAATGAAGTCAGTGAAGAAAAAGTATCCCATTCAGTGTATTTGCTACTTTGAAAGGCCTGGAACCAATGAGGATCCCAACAATTATTCTAGGAAATAGGTATTTTCTGCAAGCACTTTTGTTGGTTTAAACAAAATTGTTAATTTTGCTCAATATTGAGGTTCAAGTAAATTAAAAGCCTCAGAATTATTCTCAGGTCAAACCCATGAGATCCAAAGAAAAAGGGCTAATTTCAGATAGTTTTGGTACTAAATCATGTGGTAAAGCTGGGCTCACACAGTAGTTTTTAGGACAACATGTTTACCCAAAATTGGATAAACAAAATCTGTGAGGACTTCACCCACAAGTGCATTTTTAAAGAGTCCATTCTTGGCACAGATGGGGACAACTCCCAACAGCTTGAATAGAAAACTCACCTGTTTATGCAAGGACTGACTTTGTTTTCCAGCACTTGCAAAAACAAGGCAGAGGACCAGCATCCCCACAGTGAACTGAAGGTTCACACCTTCGTGAGGTCACTCTTTTTGATGAATTGGACAGCAGTGGACAACCAGGATGTGAGCGGGTGTTTTCAGAGATACTCAGCAGACACTGTGCCATATTTAAGCAAAAAAAAAAAAAAAAAAAAGAGCACTCCTTCTTGTCCATCTTAAGGACTTGTTTGGAATTATAAAGACATATGGTATTTTTAGAGGCTGAAACAAACTGACTCACACTCACCACTGCCAATTGAGAATAAGGCACATTTACTGATGTAACCAATGTTCCACTTCAATCTGCTTTCCCATCAAACCTCAACATTTTATTTTAGCTGCAAAAAGGTTTATTAAAGTCCTGTAGCCACATGATAATTCTCTCAACCGAGAAATGCAATGCAAGGCTCAAAAAACTCAAACCTATGCAGCTACACTAATTTTAAAAATCACCCTAATTGCATAGCATTCCACAGAGTTCATATTTTATTGTGTTGTTTAAATGAAAAGAAGAACAGTTGTTCCTCTGATTTTATTTTTTTTTACACACCCAAAATCAAGGAAGTATGGGGTAATATCTCCAACTCTGTCACCAAATCCACTTTGAGGATTCCTTTTGCTGTCCTTAACTGCCAGAAAATAGCGATTTGCATTTGTCCTACAACAGCACCTTCGCCCTCTTGCCCACAAGCTCAGGTTTTCTGTTACATGAGTTAGACACAGCTGACCAGCACAGAGCTGCTTACCCACTCATTTCAGCAAGAGCTGGAAGTTTAAATCCTGGAACCTGAGCTGCATTGGGGGGTTTAAAACTTGTTAGATGGAAGGTGGTTTTAACTTGTATTTATCAGTTGGTTGCAAAGATACTTCTTACACATGAAGCAATCCTATCATTGTAAGAAGGTACCCAAGATAGGGTATTTTAATTTTCTCTACGTTCTGCTCCCAGTGAAGCAGCTGAGTGAATGACACACCACTTTTCTCCTAGATGACAGCAAACAAAAGCACAGGAAAAAATTATACTGCAGTGAATCACATGCATATTTTGACTGGTGGATGCTCTGCCAGAGAACGGAAAGAAAGATTAATTTAGCCGGTTTATCCCTTCCCTCGACTTCCACGTAGACTAACACAGTGCCTCCTCACAAAGGCTGCCCACACCTTGGCGTGGCTCCAGGCAGGCACTGGTGTGTGCCGGCTGTGGATCAGACAGCACTTTGTCCCGGCCAGGATGTGGTCTGCCTTTGTAACGAGGCCCATGCAAACGGGCACCATCAGCCCCTGCAGCCGGCTCTGGCAAACACCACTTGTCCCCTCACTAGACATAAATGAACTGTAACTACCTCAAAGGGGAAGAAACAATATAAGAAAAGAAGGGGAAACATCCAGATTTAACCAGATTAACGATAACGGCTCTCCTGAGGGAAGGCTCCCTGAAGAGGAGAATTCAGGGATTTATTAGCAGCCATTAACCACGTTTCTGGTTTGTGATGTGCCATGCAGTGAAAAGTACAAATCTGTGACTTCTCCTTTAGAAGAATTTGGGGGGATTATTAGCTTCACAGAAGACAGATTAGTCACAGCATAAACGGCTGCCCTAAACGTTTTGTATTTGTTTTGCATCCCCAGCATCCTGCTAAAAAATAACAGTGACAGGAAAAAATACCTGTGCTGGACTTAAAAGCAAATGCACAACACCACCACGACCATCACCATTCCTCTGCTGCACTAAATACTTGTTATTAATCTTGAGCCCTTATTTTTGTCATTTTGCTTAAGCCTGGAGCACATGGACTTCAGAAAAACTGTTTCTTATCAGAAATTGCTATCACAATGTTTGTATTAAGAGGAGGAGAACAATGAACAGCAAGGAACTCAGAGTTTTTCCTCAAACTTTCTTGCCTGAGTCCTGCCAGAACGCTGTTAATGCATGATCTTGGAAAGAAAGATCAACAAAATTTCCACTGTGTCTCATTTTCAGAGATGCAAGACTCCATTTCTGAAACCAGAGAGATTAGGATGACTGAAATCTAAAGTACTGATAATGTGTTGGGAGAATGGGTGCTGACAGCAAGCTCTTAACTCATCAGCCGATGCAGGTCTTGTCAACTGTATTTAAACTTGGTCACAGAAGAAAAACCCCATAAAAGCAGCAAGAAACAAGGAGCAGCCAGACTGGCCTCTCTCATGATTACCACAAGGTAACCATCTATATGCATCTACAGACTGCATCACCTTGACTAGAGAAACACAGTTTCAGGGGACTATTGGACCCAGATACATCATGTTTAGATAGTGGCACACTTGCACCAAATATAAGCAAAGACGTGCCTAAGCAGATGCAACTGACACTAAAATAAAATTCTCAGAACTCTGAGCTGTTCAGCAACTTAAATATCAGTAGCCAGGTGTGAAAGACCACAGCTTCCCCACTTTGTTCACAGGTCTCGGGCCCAGGACAAATTATGCAGGTAATAAAAAGTAGAATAGTTAAGTATGTTGGACCCACCGTATTTGCAGCATCCTCAGGAAAACAGATTCCTATTCCATCCTAATCTCTTCATAGAAGATGTTTGAGACCACTTCCACTAAGCCTCTTCACCAAACTTCAACGCAGCAAGGTGATACAGCCACCTTTTATGTGTCAAGCAATAAAAGAGAAACTAATACATTTTGGGCTATTCCAGGAAAAAAAAAACCTGCCATTTCCAACTCTATTCTTACGGAATACCTTCAGTAAGAGCTCCCAACATTAAGCAGAGATGAATTAGCAAACCCTGTGCCAATTATTTAATCAAATTTGAACCTGTGGTCAGCTATTCCTCCTTTGGGAAAACTGAAGACCCTTCATGTTCCACATTTTTTAAATGGAGATTCCCCAGCTGCCAGGCAGAGACAGACTGTAAACTGCATCCACACAGCACCGACAACATCCATCAGCAGGTGCTTGGCACAAGGCAGTTCCCTGCTCCTGGTTTGGGAAAGAGCTTCTCCAAGCAGGAAGGGTGTCTAGGCCACAGCAATGAGAGGCCCTTCCCTCTAGGTTGCTCAGTACAGAAGGGGCTCAACAGTGCTTCCCTTACTGCTCAGTCAATGATTCAGGGTCTCTTTATGTACTAAAACCTCATTGCTTGCACTACTATTGCAGCTGAGGGTCAAGTCAGGAGTGAATCCAGCAAAAGCTAACATTATTCCAGGGCAGAATTGGTGCACTAAGAACTATTGTAACAGAACATTCAGCCAAAGCTCTTTTTCCTTTTAGTCTCAGTCGTATCAACACTGGGGTCATACAATATAGTAGAACATCCTTCCAAAAAAAATTATCTTTGGGGTTTATAAATCTTACTTATGCACTTACAAACCACCTGTACACATCTACAAAGACTCCAATTTGGCAATAACATTTGTCTGTGTTATTACACAGTCTCCAGTAACTTCTTGCTTCTCATTCCCTTTCAAATGTTTTTGTCCCCGTGGAGCACCACCCCCTTCCCCAGCCAGTTCCACTCTGCTCCTAATGGAGATAAGGTTAAATTTACAAAGTGTTTTTATCCTAATTACAAGCCATTCAGCTAGTACCTTGGTCACAGCCTCAGCAGGAAATGATATGCAAAACATACTTTCATGCATCTGACAGTCCCCAAAACTACCGGTCATATAAATTCTGCCAATTTACTCTAATTAAAGTTAAGCAGTGTCGTGTGTGCTTAAATGGTCAATCTGTCTTGAAGTAATTACACCTGAAAGCAGGAATACATCAGTTTCCTTCTCCTGGAATTAAACTCAGATGGGGCAGCTGAGAAACAGTCAAGGGACATTTGCTAATGATTAAATCCAAATCACATCTCCTTGCAGTGCTCTTACCAAGTACAAGCTGCTGCATGGATGCTGATGGATTTGTGGAGGAAGGAAGCAGATGGTACAAGGCACTTGTCAACACAGCAGTGCCTACACAAGGCTCCCTCTCACACCCAGTGCTACGGAGGCTTGTGCTCTGAAGCAGTGAGGTAGGGAGGCAAAATGAGACTCCAGGAGAATGTAAAACACATATATGCTTGCAAGCAGAAGACTCAGCAGACAGAGTTCCTGGTGTGCTGGAGAACTCCCACCTTCCACACTGCTATGTCAAAGATGTCTGTCGTCTCTTGATGGTCCTTTAGAGAAGACCAAAGATGACTTTCTAGAAATAGCAACAGCATTGACTCAGTTAGGAAAAGATGAAGAGGCTGCATTGCTCCATCCAAATCCTCCTTCCTGCTCTCGTGTACAGAGCAAGGAGCACAGAAGGCAGAGAAGGAAAGACAAAAAAAGAAATCATTAACCACTAACCACACTTACACAACCGTATTTTGCCATGCCACTCAACAGCAGCACGTAACTCCAAATTCCCATAACTCCTGACACAGTGCTCAAAGACTGTTAGTCAGAAGGATGCTTACATTGGCCCCCTAGGAGCTGACAAATTCCGCTTTATCTCCCTGGGATCTGACGAGCCCATCCTGTCACACGGGAAGACGATTATGAATGACAATGCAATGAGTAACTTCTTAAACAGGCAAAAAAAAATCTGACTTGAATATTCTGCTTAGATTCTCATCCTTTTCTGGTTCACTGATATGTGCTAAGTTCCCCAAAAGGAGAAGGACATTCCACTAGAAGACAAGCAGGAACCAAGTTTACCACCATTCAGGAGATAATGCCATCAACATATAAAGGCTTATATAGACACATCACCAAAAAATTAACCTAAATCCATGTTCAGCCTCCAAAACCATACTTTGAAAAGTGCAATAGTCTATGAAAGGATGAGCCAAGGACCTGTTTAGCTCTTTAAGCTACCTGAGATTTGTCCATCCTCAAAACAAGCTTAAAAAGCAGTTTTTTGTCAATTTTATACTTGCACTCCTTTTACAAGAAGTGAAATTATGTCCCCTCCCATTATCCCATTGATCATCTTCCTTATTTAAACACAAACATGGTTTTATTCATGTTACATAAAAATATTCTGAAGGATACCCACTTAGGAGTCAGAATTCTTTATTCCTTAATTACAATACAATCCAGCCATACTCATCAGAACAGGCCAGATCTTTCTATCCCTCTGAACTGGGACCTTTCCAAAATGCCAGAAACAGATCTCTTCTAATGTACCTGAAATAACCTACTGGTAACTTATCTAGAAATATTCTGGGTTTTCAAAATGCAAACATAAACATGGCAGAAATCATTCTTTGACTGAATGTCCTAGTTTGTATTTTGTTAAAGTATTTCAGAAGATTAACCTGCTAAAACACTTCGGGGTGGAAGGGGTGCTTTTAAAAGCTGCTTGGGCATTAAAAAGCGTGCAGTATCAGGCACAGAAGAGAAGGGAAAAGACAAAAACAAAGAACACAGTTTTCCATTATCGGAACAAGGCAAAGCTGCTTTTTGAAGATAATTTCTTGTTGTGAGAGACCTCACATAGTCCCCAAGGCTGCATTTTCCATTCCAGTCTCGCCATGGAGTATTGGTTGGAGCAGGACTGTTAATCACTGCTAATTGTGAGGACAGCGCTGGGGCAGGAACAACTGTCCGCAGTGAAGCCAGCTGAGCCAGCAACTTGATTTTAGTTCCCTTAGGGGCTTTGGATGTTAGTGATTTCAGGTCACTAACAGGAGTGGGTAGAAAAGTGCCTGCCCTAGCAGTGAAGGATGTTAGGACAGTACATCTATTTTCTTATTTTAGCCCAGCTAACAGCAGAGTAAACTAACTTTAACCATTAAATGTGAACCAAATTGCCTAATCCAAGTGTAAGGCTTCTCAGCCACAGCTGTCTTGCCCTTTAAAAAAAGGAAAGGAAGAAAAGCCAAGTACATATTCTCTATGGAGACATTTAAGATTCCCTTCCTTTCCCCCAGCAGCAGTAATGTATGTATCTTCATCTTTTGGACTTTTTCCAAAGTGCTTAACTTTGGAATTTACATATTATGCTTGCCACAGCAAGTGTCTCTTTAGACTAACGCTCCTCTCCCATACAGGTCTAAATTCTGTCATTTCTTTTCCCCAGAGCTTGCAGTAATGAGTGGACAGCTTCTCCGCAGCAATTGTGGTCTGTCAGGAAAAACAAAGCAGAGGAAGTATGTATCATTTGGCTGTCTCCTTAATTTTAGTGTAACAATTCCATTTTTAGGTACAGAGAGTCCATAATAGAATGGGCATATCCGAGTTTAGCGCACAAAGCTCTAAATAAGACTGCTGCTTTACAAAACCACAGCACAGAATGGCAATTGTTTCTAGCGTGGTAACCGCAGTGATTGAGAGATGCCCAAAGTAACTTGTTTTTTAAAGGGGAAACTTCAGTGTGTGGTGGCAAGCTCTGAAACCACCGATATAAATGGATTAGGCCGTGAGCACAGCAAACAATAGTCCCATTACTTTGGCTTAGGTCTGTTTTCACAGAGCTAGAGAGTACTTAAAAAAAAATCTCCTTGGTCTTTCCAGTATCACTGGAGGGCTGGGCCGGGACAGAGACGCTTTCTTGCAGGCGCACACCAGGATGTGCTAATATTATCAAGCCTTTTGCTTTGTCGTCATGCTATTCTTACTTAGCTTCTAATGCTCCATGAATGCATGACTGCTCTTTCCAGTCCACATAACAGCTATATTACTGGAGGTTTCAGCCTGTTGTTTTTCTTCGAAGCTAGGCTTCAGCCTTGGTTAATGTTTGCCCAGAAATATGTAATTGCGGACTTCCTCCTCATAAACCGTTCCAGAGCACAGGCTGCCATCCTTCCATGTTATTATTATCTGTGTGCCTGCAGGCTAGTGCAGGGTGTGCTCTCACATTTGAGAGGAGAGATAACCCTTTCCTTGCAGGAAAGCACTCAATGCCTTGGATTGAGGCAGCTGCCACTAAAAAGAGCTGCCTTTCTCATCTGAAAGCTTTACTGGTGTCATTTTCTGCCCTCAGATTACAGAATAAAAATACTTTTCGCACAGGCCTACTAGGTCACAAATAAGTGTAAGGGAAGCTGAGTATAAAATCATAGAATAATTTGGGTTGGAAGTGGCCTTAAAGATCATTTAGTTCCAACTCCTCTGCCAGGGGCAGGGACACCTTAACTATCCCAGGTTGATCCAAACCCCATCCAACCTGGCCTTGGACACTGCCAAGGATAGAGCAGCAACACTTCCTCTGGGAAACCCATGCCAGTGTCTCATCACTCTCTCAGTAAATGGACCTTTCAAGCCATTTAATTCATAGCACCACATATACTTATTTATGCTTCTTATTCATTTTTTTCTGATTATCTGCCCATTTTAAAAAATCCAAGTTAAAAAAAAAAAAGCTTATTTTCTGTATTTTCCCATATCATTAAATACTGTCACCTACAAAAGGAAATAAGAAACCTGGAGTAATTTTTGTATAAAACTCAGATTTTCAGACAGGGGGATATTAATTCAGCATAAGAATTTTCTGGAGAAACAATCAGCAAAATGAACACACTTATCTTAATTTTGGGCAGAGGTCTTCAGTGCCAGAAATGCAGTATCAGCAATGACAGCAAAGCCCCAGGCACTAGCAGAGGGTAGGTAATGTTCAGAATTTACAGTGGTAAACATGCCCCTGTAAAGAAAGCTGCCTGATTTTGAGCCACTGAAATAGATGTAAGAATCCCTCCTAGGAATTGCCAACATCTTCCATGGATACCATGAAGAATATAGGTCACAATCTTTGCAACATTATGTTGAACGACCAGAAGGTTTGTAATGAAACAAACTCAAGAAACAGGATAAATTAAACAGATTAAATATCTTCAGATACTTTGTAGACTGCAGGTCTTCTAAGGTCTTGCCCAGATCCCTGCTGGAGATAGCCTGGCGTGCTTTCCAATCTTGACATTCCCTTTCTGCCCTCAAACCATCCAGATCTGGGACCTGTCAGTGTGCTAAAGCTCACATTCAGTCTATTCACCTGGACTGCCTCAAAGAAGAAACAAGGGTAAAGTGGAAGCCAATTTGAACCCAGAATCTCACCCTGATATATATTCAGGGTATGTCTGGCACACACACCTAGCCCAGGAATTGGGAAGATCTCCTGGGTCAAGTAATAGTCTAAGGGCTCCACTGTCCTTGAATACACAGATCACAGGAAACAGGGTGGATCAGGCAGAACCTGCACACTAAACTAAACAAACCCATGTCCAGCTCCTCTGCTCAGAAAGATTAGTGAATATCTGGAGTGCAGTGAACTAAAGCAGTACCTCAGGTGGAGGAGTACTACAGTGAAAAGCCTTCACTTCCTCCCAGATTTAAACTCTTTGACAAGAGCAACAGCTGGAAAAAGTTTAACCATCACTTAAACCAAAAGGTATCTTTATTTCTGACAACTGCTGGGTTTGAAACATGATGTTTTCAGATGCCCTCTCTTCCTGAGCTCACTACAAACTGCATGACAGTTTAGAGAAGGGCTGTGTTCCACATAAAAATGAGATACAGCAGAAAGATATTTTAAAACAGAACAGAGTAGTGACAGAATAGAGAACAGACTTACAGCTACTAGATTATTTTTGGAAGGAAGGGGCTAAGCAAGTCTCAG
Source organism: Sylvia atricapilla (assembly GCF_009819655.1). NCBI lineage: Eukaryota > Metazoa > Chordata > Aves > Passeriformes > Sylviidae > Sylvia > Sylvia atricapilla. The sequence continues at coordinate 67,881,354 of NC_089143.1, forward strand.
GATAACAAGACAGAGCTCCAAAGACATTGAGGACTGACTCTCATAGAGAAATTACTGAAGGGACAAGAATTTACTCTCAAGCCAATTCCAATTTGCCATGGAAGGGAACCTAGTCAGGCTTAAATAACATATAAAATGGAAATTATCTTCTGAATCAGCAGTAGCTTTCCATGACTGACAAACCCACTGTCAGCTCAGACTGACCCATATGACAGTCATCCACACGTTGTTACAGCGTGCCCTAAGATATCCCCCTATAAACTGGAACACTTGGTTTAGCAAAATATTCACAAAACGTCAATAAGAGTTTTCTTCAGTAGGAAAATGAGCTACAGGACTGGGCCATGGCAATCACAGTATTAAAAAGCAACCAGAATGGGATAATTTTTGAGCACAAATTCCAAAAAAGCAAACTTGTTGCTAGAAGATTGTTCAGCTACTGAAAATTTGTCCTTGGGTTCCTATTGAAATCAATCCATAAAAATCATATTAAAGGATTAGGCATCAAGCATTTGTGTGTTGATGTGCATAAGAAATGCTTCACTCACTGACTGCTGACCTTACATTCTTAAGAGGATCTTTTGCACTATAATAAAGTGTTCACTGTCAACAGTAATTCTTTGTTGACAAAGCCTGAACAGGAAGCTTTTCTGCAGGTAAAAATTTTAAATGCTGTGCTTCCACAAGGCCTTTGTCAAAAGCATGATGTAGGATTTGGATGTTTTGGCAAACAGCAAAGTAGTGATATTTATGCCACAAGTGAACTGTGAAACAAAGAGATGCCACACATTTACTTCAGAAGTTTGGTAGCTCAGAAATTAAACAGCACTCCTTGCATATCTATCCTTCTGTTGTCACTTGTGTATTCTTTTGGCACAGACACACTTTTAACACAATTACGCAGAATAACTCATGAGAACACAAGAATGCTTATATTATGTCAGCAATACTTACTTGTTGAATTAATAAATTTAGCCTGCACATGCATAAAGATGCACCATTTCAGGTGTCTGCAACACTGATTTCACAAAGAAATCATCCTTGTGCATAATCCATGCACAACACTGAAGGACCAAAATGACATGCCCAACATTAAGCCACCTGTGTTAGTAGGGACCTCCAAGCAAAAAGATTAAATAGAGGCCCAAAAAAACCCACTGGTTGAACAATTCCCAACTGCATAAATCCAGGGAAGAACTGGGCACAAAGCTGACGCACAACTGCTTTGTAGGCTGCAGCTACTTGGCCAGAGGAGGAACAAATCAAATCCTCTCTCTGCAGACAGGACTGCACTCTTCTGCCTTCTCTCTCTCTAGTCATGCAGGAGTACTGGTGGCCTGGCAGGATTGAAATCCTTGCAGAAACACATGGGGAAGGCAATGTCTGCTGTGGTCCCTTGCTCTCCCATTATCTTCCATGGGGACAAGGTATCTGATGTTTTTAACCTTCCCTGCCCCTTCTATCTGTTTAAAAAATAAATTTCTACTCTGATTTCCAATTGCTGGAATTTCCAGATGTTTCTTTGCTCAGGAAAGTTGCATCAGTTCATGCTAAAGCTCTCTGCAGATGTGCATCATTTTGCACAAATCAAATTTTGCCTGCCAAAGATTTGCTTTCTGCCTGCACTTAAACTAAATGCACTCAGCTACAGAAGTTACATCCATTGAATTGGAACCAGTGAGGCCAACTTAACATAACTTGCCAGCTAGAAATTCTACCTCTAGCCCTCTGCAGATAATTTCCTAGCCAGCCCCTTGTGAAAAAGTCCTGCTTGATGGTAATTGAATTTACTGCAACAAGATGGAAACAACAAATAGAGGAAAATAACAGTGCTTCATATCTTTGGGAAAAATGGAGTGCTTGTGGCTTCCCCAGCTCCACAGCTTGCCCTGTTATACCTCATCTATCAGTCCCAAAAGCATCTTTTACTTTTCACAGAATAGTTTACGTTGGAAAGGACTCCTGGGAGGTCATCTAATCCAACTCTCAGCTCTGAGCAGGTCCAATTCGATCAGGTTGCTCAGGGACTTGTCCAGGAAATAAGAGATTCGGTATTAAAGCACTGGGGAAACCATGAAACATTTCAAGGAAATCACATAGAAAAGTAATTAAAGTTAACATATGGAGCCTAAAGAAAGAGGCCCCAAGTTTGACTGCAGTTCCTAAGTCTCACTCCTACCTTAGACCACAGGTGCTGAAACCAAGAGCTTTCTGTTTTACACACAGACTTACAAGATCGAGGAAAGACAACAATCACAACCACCCCTGCATGGCGCAGTGTGGTTTCACCAAAAACTGCTTTGGTTTTGGACCAAAAAATGCATTTTTAGGACAGCTGTCCTAGAAGTAGAGAGATCGGGTCCCAGCCTGATGCAAACCAGTGCTTACCAGCTGACACCAACTGGGAAACTGCCTCACAATTTGATTCTGTCAAGAAAATTCTCCATAAGAAAATCTTGCATCTCCTGTTGAAATGCAAGAGACAAGCAGATTCTACCAGACACTCCCTGGTTTATACTGAATCACTGCTAGCACATACATTGGAGTCTTACTCAAAAACAAAGGACAGAATACAGGGTAACAAGCGATCAGTCACGTCTGACATGCACACAGTTTCCACAGAATTACTCATCTCTGTGAGGTCGGATACATGTTAAAGGATTTTTCCTAATTCACACAGAGATGCCTTGTAAATAAATGGCAACTACTCATATGACTAAAGAGTTACTTTGTAGGTATTTTGACAGAAGTGCTCATGGAGTTTCCAATAATGCCATCCTCAAAACATAAACTGCGCACTTCCCCTCCTTTCACTTGTTTTTCAGGAAATCATATTTTCAGACTTCCTGTGGCTGACACAGCCTGGGTAGGTCAGGCTGTGCTGTATCACACAGCATGTGGCAGAGTGTGAGCTTCCCACGGTGATGCTCCCCAATGCAGTAGGTGACAGAGTCAGACTGGGAATGCAGAGCAGCTTTGATTTGTTTCAGATTTTTCATTCCTGGCATGACCTATAGTTAAATAAAATGGCTGCCAAGGGAAATAGGAAAGGGATGCTCTGAGCTTAACTGTGTGGTTAGCACATTACATCTTTCTAGGAGTTAACCTACAAAGTTAAATCCAAATGATGGATTTGGGCATCTCTCCCTGGTAACACCATCTGCTTTCACACCCTGATCTTGCTAATCCTAATCCTACAGGGCCCTAGATTTTCATCAGCAGATAAATTCAGAATTTGATTCCAAGAACACGGCTTTCTTCAGCTCCTTTTTTTTCTGTTTTGATGGGATTTTGGGGCTAACTTTTCTTCTGCACTCGCAAGCCTTGCTCCAGGAAAATACATGAGTTGTGATCACAGGATAAGATCTAACCCAAGAAATCTCTCAAAAAAACTTCTTGGCAGCAGGTAGGGAAAGCAGGCATCCTCAGCATAGCCAACAGCTGTTTTCCTACAGTTTCCATATCCCCGAAGACTGGTGATAGGGAGAGGAAAGTGCATACAGCAGGACAAGAGAAGAAAAATGAGGTGAGAAATTAATATTCCAAATGTTCACTGGTGTCCCACTCCAGACAGCTGAGTGTCCTAGACACCAGACCACTATATTATCTCTTTAGTTTCCCTAATGCCTCGCTATGAACAGTAACAACAATCTCCAAAAGAACAAACTATACCAACACCACCCACATTTCTGACTCGGTAAGCAACCCTGCAATCTGATCTGTTCATCCTCCCTTAATACCCAAAGTCTGTGCATTACCATGTAAATGCAACTCTAAACAATCCTTTTATTGCAATAATTTTAGCAGGACCATACAGCTAATAGGTTTGTTCCATTATTAGTGACAGTTTGGGATTCTGAACTAATCAATATCCCAGGGTGCTGAGAGGGGTGACAAATCTAATCAAGACCCTACAGAACTTACACCTAGAATCCTAATTTACAATTAAAAGCTTTGAGAACAGTAATTTGCAATTAAAAGCTTTGATTCCGGACAGCCATTTTTCTACCTTTCAAGCAACAACAATATATCATACACATAATCAAATTATGGTCTTCCTGCTCTACAGATCTCTATATTTATCAGCACCAATTTCTCCCTAGAAGGGTGAACAAATGAGAGAGGCAATTCAGAATCCCTTTGCACTTATACTTTGATGTCCACACCTTTGTGTGTTAGACAATAAAGGGGGTTGTGACAAAGGGATTACAGCCAGATACCACTAAGTTAGCTTCCATTTATCTGCATATCCCATTCCTATTAATTACTCTACTGTAAAAGTCAGTGTGCCCAAGGTCAGTGCTATTCCAATACTCAGATCCAGCACTCGGAACGGATGCTCTCCACCTGGTCATTAATTGCCCTCCCAACCGGCTACTAACACTACTTATCTGGACCTTGTTCTTCCAACACACTGGGAGAGTTGTTCCATTTCTTTCTGCACCCCTCTATTTGCCAAAAAAGGCGCCCAGGCAAGTGGAATCTGTTGCTACTCCCATGAACTGTACAGTTCTGAATCAGGCTACACTCAGCATTCTGCATTTTTCACCCACACGCATGGTGAGGAGCAAATAATCTGCCCTTTCACTTAGGAATTCTTTAGTTCAGCACACCAAAAAATGGCATTCCTTGTGAAATCTAGAGCATAAAGGGCAAAAGCAATGCAAGGAAAATGGAGCTTTCCATCTGTTTATGTAGTGTTTATCTTCTGTGTAAAGCCAGAACGCCCGGCCGGAGCTGGAGACACACGACTGTGGCACACAAAGCAATCCACCTTCTGGACTAGTTCAGTCCTGCTTGCTTCTACCCAGTTGTGCTCATGGACTCCTGCAAAGAAAAAAACCCAAAGCTCCTCTGTGCAGACACACTAGCACAGCAAGAGAAGAGAGGTAAGTGATCTCCCCTTTCTCACCTTGCTCCCCCCTTCTCCACATATTTCTCCCAAGTAACTGCTGGGATATAATACAGCAGAGTTTTGTTTAAACCTTCCTAACACCATGACTATGATTTAGACAGCAAAAGGATTAAGCCTACATGCCTTAGGAGGAGGCAGGACAAATTCTTGCTCAGCCATATGATTTATTTGAATGGTAGCAGACCTCGAAAAAAAAAATTTAAAAGGTAACATGGGCAGACATTATATACAAAGGCACTTCAAAAAACTAATAGTGTCATATTAAACATGGCAAAAGGCACATTTGCCTTCTTATAAGGATTCTGTCCTGTATGTCTCTGCACCCACATCTCCTGGCCTCAAACTGATCACCACTGGCACAACCATGGGCACTACAGTTTGCCACGCAGGACATGCTTCAAAATCCCAGAATTAGCTGGAAAAACTGCAGCTCTATTTCTTCCAGCACATGAAATATTAGCAGTCAAGCTGCTCTTAGCGCTGAATAAAATGCATAAGGCACTTGGCTTTTATTAACAATGCTTATTTTGGATGTGCAACCCAAGCAATGGTTTAGATCTAAATTCACAGTAATCCTCAGTACAAAACTAGGCTTTAAAAAAGTTACTGAAGTCCAGATGCTAAAATAAACCCTTAAGGAACAGCCCTGATTAGCTGGTGGGGTGTAAGCGCTCTACCCTTGGAATAGCTTGGCAAGGAATTGTCGGAATTCCTCCCTCCTCTTTCCTGGGGGGAGCGGATGCAGTAAGAGCTCCCAAGGGGATGACACTCCCTTCCTTTCCGCCTAGGCTCCCTGCGGGGAATGGGTCTGGATTTGTTAGGCAGGACTGCGGGGAGAAGGGGGGATGTAATCCTTACTCCTCACCGGATATGGACACAATCCGAGCTCAAGTTATTGACTTGTAACCTCACCACAAAAGGAACCATTTGAATTTTTGCTGCACTGCAAGGCCTGTGCAAAGAGCTGTTACTGAATTGTCAGTGCTTTCAGTGCCCCATGAGGCCAAGATCTGAGAGGACTTTCAAGCACAGCCCCATTTTCCAGTAAAAAATCACTTTTTAAGGGCAAAAATCCATAGGATTTTTTTCACAATGGGATTGTGAAAAACCCCAAAAACTACTCATTTATGGATTGCAGGGTTTGGGGGGGGGGGGGGGGTGCAACAATTTTTTTGCTGAATTCATTAGGAGCTTCTCCCCTCGTTCCCCAGCATGACACAGACTTTCATCACCCCACTATGGCTGGTAAAATCTTTTTCTTTTGGCAACCACTGTTTCAGGTGCTGGAGCCTGAAGTGTGGTTCACCCAAAGCTTTGGCATCACAGCTGTAACTTCAGAAGGGAGATGATGAACTTAATGCAGGCAACAAGGAGCACTTGTACACCTTTATCTTGTTGTGACACCACACAGACAAAGCCTGACAGCACCGGTCTTCCCAGACTAATCAGAGTAACCTTTGGCTCAAGTCCACAGGCATTTTGCTCATCCAAGCACCCTCAGGAGGTTACTCATTAGGGCCCTTTGATTACAGCGCTGCATTCACCTCCACACCATCTCACAGAGCACGCAGAAAAACCAGGAAAGATTAGGAGGAAAGGCACCGTGGAAAGTAACAAGTAAAGGACAAATTCCAGACAAGAAGAAACTAAATAAATTAGGACATGCCAGCTGGCTAAGAGAGGACAGAATCAACATCTGAAAAATAATGAATGGAATGATGTGGTAAAAAAAGGGAATTATTTACTGTATGTAATAAAGGAAGTCGGGAAGCCTGTTTTAAACTGGCAGCAATTTAGAAACAAAAGGAAATGCTTTTTCATAAAACAATTACAGTGTGGAACTCAGTGCCCACAGGGGCTGGTCGAGGCAAAGCAGCACACAGGTTCAAATGGAGATCAGAGGAACGAACAATGAATACATCCAGGAGAAGCTAACAAGCACATGTCAGTCTCAGAAGCTGCTACACAGCTCTTTGTTAGACGCTGTAAAGATAGAGCAGGGAAAGATAATTCCAAAATTACATTTTTTTTTCTGAGGCCCTTTCCCTATCCCACTCTCACCAGCCTCTGCTGGAGGCAGGATACTTGGTCACAATAATCTTTGATCTAATCTAGTGTGACAGCTGCTGTGTTCTCATAAATTTCACTGAGCTTCTCAGATCATTGAATCATTTTCCATGTTTATTGTTACAGTGAACAACAGGACACGTTCCTTCCTTCATGACTTCTTGTTTTGCACAGATGATCTCAAAGGACAAACCCAACTCCCTTGGTACAATTCACATTTGAGCAAATATTATGGAAACCAAACACAGCCTCTTGAATATTATTCTGGTTTCACATATCAACAATGAAGACACAAGGGACTACGTAGAAAATTTCCTGTGGGATCTAGTGAGCCCTGCATATTCCTCAATGGAGTTAGACTGCAGTTTCAGTGTAGTAACCCTTTACAGTTATTCAGTGTAACATCCCTGATGCTTCTCTTCGCCAAGAAACCACTAAGCAACGAAGCTCACCGCAATCCTCGAGGTTTAGGAGGAGTCATTTTATTTGAACACTCTGTTTGTTTACCTGCTGTTTGGCCTCATGATGCAACTCAACATTCCTCAGAGTTCAGAGCACTTGTCACCCACAGGAGACTCTGGGCTTAACAAACTTATGCCGCCAGACATCAGTGAGTTACTCTTGTACAAAATTAACACAAAAAAATTAATAAAACAAAACCCCCAACACATGGACCAGGTTGCAGCCTTCTCCCTTCCACATCTTTCTGGCTGAAAATCCACAGAAAAGGAGGCCAGGGCCCTGCAGCTGGTTATGGAGGAGGGCTGAGCATCCGGCAAGGGAGCACAGCTGCCAGCCACATGATACACACCCTGGTACCAGCAACGTACAGCACTCGTGGGCAAATCAGCTCCCACCACAGAGCATCTTGTGATTATTTGCTACTCCGTGCTTTCTCCCATTGCCCCCCAAAGGATTTTGGACTAAACATTGGAAAAAAAAAATCCCAAAAACGCACTAGTCACAAATAATGCAGTTCCAGTTACTTGTAGTTCCAGCGTTCCAGTGTAGTTCCAGTACTTGAAACGTTCAACTCAAAAATATGTTCCCACTGTTTCCTTCTACTTGCTGCTAAGGCAGTCCTGTGGATGTCACAGCACTGGACACACAGTGGATGTGATCAGCACAACTATAAAGATCAGAATTAACTCCAAATTCCTCTGCTTTCAAGGAACTGTTTAGTTCAATGATTAAAACCTCATGAGTGCTTTGGATTGTGTGAACACCTGTCAGTGCTCTCTGGAAGAAAAAGTATTTGCTTGCTTAATTATTTGAAAACTTAAGCTACATACTAGTCAAAGGAATTGTATTTGATTTTTAAAACAGAATTAAGATGACAGTTTCAGATGAAAAACGAAGCTTCGGTGCAAAACCAGCACACACAGTTTCAACACCCAGCTCTTGCTCCCATGAGCACTGATTTTGCTGCAGGGAGGGGCAGTTAGAACCAAACTCTGCACCTTCAAATTTCTTATTGCTCTGTTTTGTGGGTAGCTGTACTAAGACTCCCATGCCCTTGCTGACTTAGGAAGTCTGTCTGCAAAAATAAAGTGATTTAGGATTTTAAGCATTGAAGCCTGCCCGCCCAACCTCATCTCTGCCTTTACACAGCCCATTTGCATTACCTTTTGCACAAATGTGGATTATTCAGTAATTAAAACAGCATTCCCCAAAAGCTTATCAACAGTCACATAAAGCTTTTTCTACCTAAAGCTCATTTGGACTCTGGATTTAATATTCAAAAAAGTCAAGAATTATTTTCAAATGGGCAAGAAAAGTCCATTTCCTCAGCTCTCTCCAACATTTGCATCCCTGCTTGGAAAATAAATAATTAAGCTGTGACATGGCAAAGAACAAGCCAGGAAAACATCAGCCCAAAAAGAGGCAAGTTTTGGAGAGCTGGAAACAAAGGATTACAATAGGAATGCTTATATAATCTTAATTACAGAGGATGCTTCTTCCATAACCACAATGGCATACACATGGTCTACAACTGCATATGCTGGAGAGAACAGTAAGTTATTCCACTGGCCTCTCCCTTTGCTTACCTCCCTCTTACCCCAGTTAACAGGGCAAAGGAAATTCATTTCCATGCCCTTCCCCCAAAATGGAAAGGTTAACCATAATTCTACGGGGAGATGAAAGCATTATCGCTCCTCCAGAAGGATATCAATCTAAAAAACCCTCATGCTCAGTAAATCAATAGGATTCTTCTGGTTGCATCAGACCAGCCACACAGTGTTTGCATAGGGAAACAATCAATATGAATGTCATCCAAATACGGAACTGACAACAGCAGGGAATGTGAGCTAAGGGAGGAGATGGGGGGAAGGAAAGGGGCTGTGCAAGAGGAGAAGAGGAAAGCATCGAAGGTGTTGGAGTCAGGAAAACCCTTCCCAGTTTTAGTGCCTCAGCAACCTCCATTCATATCTTGAGAAATGTCAGAAATCAGGAAATATTACTTCGGGTTGCATGCTTCTGTCCTGGCCTATCAAACACACGGACTAGTAACAGCAAATTACTGGAAACTGCACTTTGAACTTAGCCACTGGCAAGGATCCCAGTCAAACAGAAATGTAAAAGTTCCCTTCCTCCATGGGGCCTCTTGTGTGGGGGTGTCCCCATAGACGTTCAATAGCTGGTTGCAACAGGTTGGAATGAGGCCCTGAGCCAGAAAAACAAGCCCTGACCAGTATTATTTCCTACTGCCTGCGTTGTTTATTAAAAGATGCTTTGACGCATCACTCTCAGCTTTGTTGGGCTGCATTAGAGGCTCAAGGCCCATCGAGGAAAAACTGGCACCATTTCACAAAGTGCTCACGCCTCCTTTTCTTCCAGCATTCTGCCTCATGCCTCCCTGTGTGCACAGCTATAGGTGCAGCACAAAGATATATTTAAAGAAGAATTGGAAACAGGCAGACTGGTTGCTAAGCAAAGGCTCTGTATTTCCTGCAAATAGAAAAGTAATTACATTCTAAACCCTATCAATATTTCTAGCACAAACAGAAGAAACAACATTTTTTTACACACCAGACTTTTATAACACGGTTTGAAGGAAAAAAAAAAATCCAACCACAGAGCGTTCAGGAACAGTAACTTAATGTTATTAACAACCCAGGGAGTGCCCAGTGAGTGCAGAAAGGCATTGTAGCCTTCCCCCTTCCGGAGGTGAAATGATCAAAAGATTGGCCTCTTTACAGTCTGTTATATTTCTGTCTAAGAAAACCCAATTTGTACAAGCAAATAAACTAGCTCATTATAAAACTGAGGGGTCAGCCTGAGTCAGATAAACTCTGAAGTCAGACAGCTGAAGAAACAAACTTTTATTTAAGCCACAGCACAGGTGATCCTAAGAGGAAACAGTAAATCCCCATAGAGCCACAACTTCCACATTGGGCAACAGAGAGCACGAGAAATGGAGGTGCAGGGAGTGCAATTTTCTAACGCCACAAGGCTCAGCACACATTTAATCAGAAACAACAGATCCCAGCCTTGCATTCAAAGGGGGGGAAAGCAAACAGAAAAATCAAACACTGTTGTCACAATGCAGCCAGTCAAACATTATTGAAATCATAAGACCTAATCATTCTCTTGACTTTTCTTTTTTTTTTTTTTTTTAAGAGACAAAAATTTCTTCTTACTCTCTCCTCTCCAGGGAAGAAAAACCAAACAACCCCTCCAAAAAATCCCAACCAAGCCTGTTCTTCTTTTGGAGATTGCCCAGTTACCAATACACCATCAAGCACAGGTTCCATTTTTCCCTTCCCAAGGAAAGGAATCAAGCCTGACTACATCAGGACTAGTCAAGAGTAATGACTTGGAAAAAAAAAAAAAAAAAAAAAAAAAAAAAAAAAAAAAAAAAGCAGAATGCCTCATCAGGCATCTTGAATTTTTTTTTTCTTAGTAAGTTAAATATAACCTTCCTGGTTTCAAATCAATAACACTGTGTCCATTTTATAAGCTTGATAATCATTTCATTTTCAAAAAGAAACAAGCTTTTATAAGAAAATAATACACTGAACCTCACAGGTGTTTCTAAGAGATTCCAGATCAATAAATCCTGATTCCAATGAGACTTGCAAAGACACATATCCATGCCTTAGGGAAATAGTGTTCATGACAGCTTCAGCCTGTTATTGTATGTCCTAAGGACAGTTCTGTTCATGCTGTACTCTAGGCCACTTCCTTGTTGGTCCCCACCCCCACCAAGTATAGTTACAATGCAGGTTGCTAAGAGAGATTTATCCCATTGCACTTTCTTCTATGGAAACTTAATCATCATTGTTTAACTCAGAATTTGCCACAAGTTCTGTGGGAGAAAGTTCTTCACTGTGCATTACCACAAAGTGTATTTTTGGTCCAAAAATACATCTCTTTCTTCTGCCCTTGCAAACCCAACTCATGGAAATAAATGTAATATTTGAACTACCACAATTGTTTCTGTAGGAAAAAAAAATATTAGGTAGCCTGTCTATGACACTTAATATTCCATGACACCTGCTCCAAGAAACAATGTCAGGTATCAAAATAAAGGTAAATATTTTGTAATGCCTGTACAATGGAGGACAGACACATTTAGACATTTCATAAATAAACAGACAGAAAGATAAATAAACAAATACGTTGAGGCATTTGCTGGTGTTTGTGAATGCAAGAGACATGCCAGAGCTGGCAGGAACATGCCTTCTCTCAGGTGTTAGCCATGTTTTCTTTTCCCAGTTTTCTGCATCCACTTGCTTCACTGGAGCAGGATTTTGTAACTCTGTAATCCAGAATCTTTGTACAGAATGCCATTATGACAAGCAATAGGCTTTTCATTTCCCCAGATGCTTTCTCATGCGTAAAGTTTTGCCAGTAATTTTCACATTACACAGCAGTAAATTGTATTTCATGCTGTATTCTGCAAAAGGGTTCCAAGTAGTTAGTGCCAGTTTGAGGTGTGCTTGGTTTTAAACCACAATAATGGTCTGTGTTAAATGATGTGGATTTATTGACAATACACAGAAAGCAAAACCTGAACACTGAACTATTCCTACAGTGCCGAATGATGTATCCATGAATCAGACCTAGAGCTGCAGGTGAGCAGGTAAAATAGAAGGAGCAGACAGTAATTTAGTGAAGTACAGTTTTACTAAAAGAACTTTTGAAGTGTTGCCTACCTCCTGCACTGCTTGGACTTCATGAATCACTAAATTTATCCTGGAGAGCAACATTAGATGTAGCAACAAATTCCACTGCTTAGACTCATTGCAACACACAGTAGTTGCAACAGTAGTTGAAAAGTCACAGCTGACACATTGTCAAATGAGAAAACCCACTGAAATAAGGAGCAAGAATTGCTCTAGAGAATGAAAGAAGAAACAGATTACCACAAAAACACAGAGGGTTGGGGCACTATCCGAAACTGTGTTACTAAACATTTTTCATTATTAATAATACCATGGTAGTGATTTAGTACTTTCATCATGGAGATTGTGTTGCGTGCATCATGCAAGAACATACTGGTTTTGTGGGCTTTTCCTCACTTTTCCCCCTTCAAAAAAACCCAAAAACTCATGCCTGATCAAATGGACAGAGCAGAATGGGGCAAGCAATATTAAATCAAAGGCTTGATAGAAGTTGCTCTGTAATGACCTTGTTTTATTCTCCCTGCTGCCAGGCTCAGACTTAAGAGGACTCATTGGTTAATCCCACATTAGCTTTCCCCTTTTTTAAATTTATAGCACTGGTTTTTCCTAATGTTATATTTTAGAAGATTTACCAGATTAATGCTTCCTGTCCACCACAACATTTTGGTTCCTACCATCAAAATTAGGTCTGACTCCATGTAAAAACATTCCTATTGCATGGGTAATTTTTCTTTTTTTTTTTTTTTTTTTTTTTCATTCTGTTTAAGCACTAGGTATATGTCTCACTTGTTCCCTAATTTCCTGGGTATGATATATATTTCCTCACTGAAGTCACATGGTGACGCAGGCCTATACTACAGCTTTGCTCTGTCCTGACAGAGGCATCAAGTTACTAGGAATGTCAGTGGACTTCTAAGGAGAAATGGGTTAGGGGAGAAAGACAAATATATTTAGTAAGATTTTTCCAGAGAACACATGTTGTCCCAAAGCAAACATTTTAGTATACAGCTGATTATGTCTGTATAGAAAAAATAACAAGGGGGAAAAAAGGGGGGAGAATTATTTTTGTCAAAACTTCCATTCCTTGAACACAGTCTAGAGGAGTAGAGTCAAAAATCTTCAAACATGGAAGAGCTATCCTATAAATGATGGAAAACTACATGTTAACAGTATGGAACATGCCACACAAGTTTGCAATTATTTCACTTTTTCATGCAAGGGCAAGGGATTAAATTCTGCTCTTAGTGGCACACTGCTAAGCAGATAATGGGCCCCTGAGCTAGCCAGGGCTAATCTCAGACCTGAAGGGGAACAGGAGAAGCTGATTCCCTTCCAGAAGGAAACATTCTCTTCTCCAGCAGCTGAGCAGGCCCTGTATGCTATGCAACATGCCAACAGGAATGGAAGGAGAACGCAGTCAAAAGGAAAAATAACTGAGGAGGGGGGGTGGGGATGGAGAATGTATTAAAATCACAGCTGATACTATTTCTCCCATACACTAATACCTTGAGGAGTTCAAAGGTTTTCCATGCCTATGGCATTTGGCAATTATAATCGCACAGTAAAATACCTAAGGTTAATGAGTAACCTCTAAAGGAAGTTACTTCACATAATGACAGCAATTTCTCTGAACTAAATGTTAATAATCAGGCCTGTAATACGGTGAGAAGGAAATAGTGGGCAATTGGCAAATGGAACTCTGTTACCTAGTAACAAGTCCTTGAGGTATGAGCCGAAAAAATTTGACCAGGCAAAACATTTCCAGGCAGGCAGAGCGGCTTGACAAACACAAAACATTTTGCAAAGCCGGCAACTGTCCATGACATGGAAAGTGGAAGCAGATGCGGCAAATTACCTCGTTAACAGGCAGTCTGAGGGACAATTAGCTAATGGCACAGCAAAGGGAACGCTGTCACGTAACCAGCAGCAAGGGCAGGGCAGCAAAGTTCAGGTTACTCTGAACATAAATGGGAATCCTGTTCCTTACACTGGCACTGTTCATCCCCAGCTCTGGCGCTCCTGTGCCCTTTCCCTGCCCACCGGGAGATAAGGGGAGCGCTGCCGTAATTCCAGGCACGGAGCGCGAAGCAGCCCCGCTGCTGACTCAGCGGATCCACCCCCGGTACCACGTTAGAGAGCTGCCGCACGGAGGGTTTCGACACCTGTGTTATGAATGGGGCAATGCGTGCTCTGCTCCCAGGCAGGGTTACCTGCAGTTTGCCACGAGGGAGAGCATCAGGGTGATTGCCTCACTCAAACACACCAAACAGGATTTCCCAAATGTTCCCTTACAGCAACAAATGCACTGTCAAAATCATCTTAACAAATCCATCTCCTTTCAGGCACAGTACGGGAAACCACATACCCACCTCGCTCTCCATCTCGTAAAATCCTTTTGACAGGTACAGGAACTGCATAGGAAAAAAAAAAATAAATAAAGGTTTGTCAACCTCCATCATGCATTTTTTTTTCCACATGCAAATGGTGTGTTTTATCTGTAAAGTTGGACAAGCCAGCTCTTCACAGAACATTGGTAAATCCCACATAAACCACAACTGAAAAAACATTTCCTATAGCAGCCTTACCTTTCCAAAGCCAGCCCGGCTCCTACCATGCTCAAAACTGTGTCCAGAACCATGCAAAAGTTTGTGTTTGTGCACTCCATCATGACTCCTCATCAATATCACCAACTGAAGCCCCGCAAAGGACATGAGTGATGCCTCATTCTATCCTACCTCATCACACACACAACTTTTATTCCCTGGCTGAAGCTGTTCATCAGCTTACAAATAACAACTGTGGCTAGTGTATGTCCCGTTCCTGACTCTTTCCCATTATCTTAAAAACAAACAAAGAAATTTGGGGTTTAGATGTGATGCTAACGCAAAAGTAAATTTGATTTTTAAAATGCACAAAGCCCAGGAAATTCACATTTAGGCTCAGTTCTAAGCCATGAGCAAAATCAGCATTTTCATTCCATGACTGATTCTGGGCAACACAAGACACTTCAGTGCTTCCATATTTGCATAAATTCAGATCCAAACTAACCCCTGCAGGAGATGACTCCAGAAAAAGAAGCCCCAGAAAAAAAAGCAAGCACATCAGCTGGGGAACTGGGGAAAGATGGGACCACACTTTCTTGGGTGATACACCATAGACCAAAGCATCCCCTGGCTCCCCTCAATTTCATTTCTCTCCTTGCAGAATTCCTCAAAAGAAACAGATCATACGCTATAGCCTAAAGATAGCAATAAGGCAGGACTCAATATTTAAACAATCCTGATACTGAAAACCTGGAATTGATCAGAATTCCAAGCCCCTCAGTAAAGAACATTTCTCAGGAGGAAACAGCTGGTTGGCTTTGCTTGCCACACATTCCCTTAATCAATTTGGTCTAATTTTGCTAGCTTCAAGTACTTAAATCAGCTATGTGGCCTCCTCATCATATTTGGACTCAGAAGAGAGCATAGACAGAAGTGACTGAAGAAAATCATTCCAGCGAGAGTCACATGAAAGCCTTTTAAAACTATCAGATCTTGCTGTAGACGTTAAAAAAAAATCAAATTTGGCAGAACTCTGTGTTCTAACTAGTTTCCACTATCAGACAGAGAATATATGTGCTCAATTAGACAGCAGAGCATATGCCTAAATCCTGAAGGACAGGTTGCTAGGATTGCTAAAAACCATGGTAAAAACCAAGCTGATGGTAGTGCTGCAATGCTGCTTCTTGAGCAGGTTCACTTTGTGACTTTATCCTATGTCAACAAGCCCAACTTTATCCTATGTCAACACATCTGGGCAGGATGTTATTTGGTGAACAAAAGCCACCAGTGACCAACAGCACACAGGTAAAGCACTGGCTATAAAACCAGGGATTGATACAGAAATAATTAGAGATTTGGCACTTCCATTGCTCAGATATCTGACTCCAGGAACAGGGGAGCTGACTGCTTTCCAGGAACAGCCAAGCACCCACTGGGGGCCCCTTCACAGCACCCAAAAGCAGCAGCAATCAGCTCCACAAAGCACGCTCTAACTTGTCCTGATAGAAGCCAATATTCAGCACAGGACATTCTGGATATTTTATCTTCAGGGAAGGCAAGAGGATAGCCAAGAATTAGGAAGCTCCACACGGTCCATGAGCAAACAGTGTACTCCATGTGCCCAGGCTACACTGAGGTGTCTGGTGGTGGGGCTGGATTGGCACTGGGGCCACAGGGCAATCGGAGCCCATGCCTGCGAAAGCACGAAAGCACGAAAGCACCGCCAGGTCACCCTGGGACACAGCCACATCCGCGGTTTTGTTCCTTTCCATAATGGCCCAAGCCACAAAGCTCCTGTGGAGCTGCTGGCAGCACCACCTTCGAGTCATTCCTGGGACGAGTGCTCTGAGGTGCGAGGTTTGTAGCCCGAGGCATCTGGCAGCTGCAAAGTTAGGAAAGCTGGCTGCCCCTCACCCAGAGCTTCACCCAGGCAGGCTGGAGCAGCTGGGGGGCCCTGGCTGCAGACAGTGTCTCTTTGCACAGCCAAATTCACAAGATGCACAGCCATTTGGAAAATAAAAATGAGGTCACTGATTTTTATTTATTTATTTTCACAACAACCAAAGGCTGCTGCTAAAAACCTTTCCTCCCTCTAGTACGTGCTCTAAGAAGGCTTCACCCCGGAGGCTGGCAATAAAGATGTTTGAAACAAACTCGACACTGGACTCCTCATCTGCACCTCGGCCTGATCCTCCCGCCTTTGCATACACCACTTGTGCAGTTGAAGAACTCTTATCGCCAACCAATCTCAAGTGACTCATTTTACACTTGTGCTAGGGAGATCAGATGGAAACCTCGTGACTTATAATCCATAGTTAAAACTGCAAGAGCATAAAGACAAGTTATCTGGCAAAATGAAAGTTAAATAAATACAGGTGCCTTGTGGTTGCTACTTGCTGATCTGGCAGCAGTTGTTAGTCATTTCATCAGAAGCCCATCTGCGAGGATCTAAGAGTCAAAAGCTTTGATTGCCTGCCCTTTATGTTGTCTGGCTCCTCTTCACTCATTCTCGAGAGCCAGTGAAGGCTCAGAGTAGTAACAGAAACCTATCCAAGCCATGCTGTTCTGCAGATGTTAAAAAGATAAATGCACAAACTGTGAAGGAGCTCACACAATACATGGCAAACGTTTTGATTAACTGCCCTAACTGGAAGTCACAGACTCCAGGCTCTCCTAGCGTGTGTTCTGGCTTTTAAGAAAGGAAGTCTGTAATGGGGTTTTCTGTGAGTGTCTGTCATCCTGAGGTTGCTCAGAGCCAGGCTTAGCCTACTGCTCTGCAACTGGGAGAAGGGCTGCACTGAAGTGGAGTGGTTGGTGTGGCTGCACTGCAGGGAGCAGCAGGAATCAGATCCTTTTCAGGAAGGCAGCGACAGGAGCATGGGACACTGCACCCACCACTTGGCTCCAGTCAGCTACTGGGGAGCAGCTCCACAACTTCAAAGGAATTCCTCCTCCTTCCTTTAGCCTGCCCAGTGGCCTGGATATGGGGGTCAGGCACACAGCCCTGTGTTTGGCTCTTTGGGAATCACAAGCGGAAAGAACCACAGGGAACAAGCAGAGCATGAGGCGGCACATGGGACTTTCAGCCTACCAGAGCCTGGAGCTTTGCAGGAAGCCAAGTGACATTTCTCAGGCTTAAAAACCAGAACAGCACGTGCCATAAAATATTTTGTGCCAAAAGAGAGAAACCAGCATCACATTCACAAAATACCTCACATGCCCAGCAGTGAAACCGGCCCATACACCAGGGAAAACATCACATCCACATGCAACTTCGGCGCTCGCTGCTGAACTTGTGTCTCTCAAATTTCCTGTCCTGAACAATATAGGACAGCCCCAGAGACTCAGCGTGCATTGCAAGGGGTGTTGGCACAAACTGACTGAAACGAAAAGAAATTCAAATTCAAGGCTGAATTGCTTTCCTTACCTCATCCCATTGTACTTAGTTATTTCAGCACATAATTGCTAACATCCTTCATTGATCTGAAATTCCTGTGGATACAATAAGGCCAGCCACGGATGGATGCTAGCCTTCACTCTGAGTATACAGGCCTTTGTCACAGCCCCTGGGCTCAAAAAGCATAAAGCTTTCAGAGTGTCAGTGACCTAAATACATCTCTGAAAGCCCCGAGTGCATCTGTGGGTGCCCCTCATGATGCATTCAGCCCATTTCCTGCGACCACGCCAAAAGCCTGAGGCTCCCCTGCACACGGCAGCTCCTCTTCCCAGCCCTGTTGACTTGTCCTTTTTTCCACTTACAGTCATAAAATCATTTCCTCTTCCTCCTGGGCTCCGCATTAGCTATGATTAACTGCCACAGGGCATCCTACTTTTAAATTCCCTGTGCAGCCCCATCTGAGGAGTTTGGTGTTGGTGCTTGGAGAGAAAAATTCACTGGCACATAAAGGTCTTATTATTCCGAGAGTGGGGACAGATGTGCAGATGATTTTCTCTCCCGAGGTGAAAGGGAGGGATTACTGTAACACATGAGAGCATAATGTGCAAGTAAAAGGAGCAAACTGGGAGATGTGTATGAAATTTATACACTTTGATATCAACATCAATTTTACATATATATATCAATACTTTCAGTTACTAAGGGGAAACATCACATAATAGATATTACTCACACCTAAAAAATTATGAGCATAATTATTTTAAAAAACTACTGAAATTATAGAAATTATTTGAAAACCATTTGAACTCGTACAAAATACAATCCAAGAAAGCCTTTAAGATTATTTCTCATGGTTCAGTAGAAATAAATGCTCTATTGAGCCCATGTTTGAAAATATTTAGGCCCAATACATATATTAGAAATGTACCATCCTCGAGGTGAGAAATATATTTTAGGGGTTTCCTGTTATTTTCCAAAAACAGCTTAGAAGATAGCGGTGAAATCAGCACAAAAGTGACCATTGGGGGTTTGTCTGAATGAGCAGTAAGGTGTAGAAGAGAAAGAGAAAAAAATACATGGAAACAACAGGTCCTCCTTCCTGTATGTAGCAATAATACATTCTGTTGCGATGAAAGTCCTTAATGCACAAAAATAAATATGATACAATATCCAAACCTCTAGCAAATCTACAATCAAGAAAAAACAAACTTTAAACACGGCAAACCTCTGATTTTCACAGACACTGCAAGAGTCTCATTTTAAATAGCTCAGCCCCTCCTTCCAGTAGGATCAGTCTCGGGTGTTTTTAAAATATCCCTCTAAAATTAGATTTACCTAAATTGTGATGGTCCCTACAGTGAGGAAAAAATATTGGGGAAAAAAAAAATGTTCATTCCAGAACTAGACTTTGATTTTACTGTGAATTTTTGACACCCATCTCAGCCTCCCTTTAGTTCTCAAATATTACTGACCGGGACATGAGATTCCCCTGCTAAAACTCTTATTTTCTCCTCGCACATCACCGCTTTGTGCGGGGAGGGCCGCAGCTCGGAAAAGCCCCGGGGCTCCTTTTCCAGCGCACTCGGCAGCAGCTGGAAAAGTGGGTCATCGCCGGCGGCTGAGTGACCCCGTTCCAGGCAGGACTGCAGGATGCGTGCCTTCGGGGAGCGGCAGGGTTTGTTTGCCGTCGGGGAGATGCGGGTTATCAGCTCGGCGGGGAGCGGAAACAGCGCAGCGGGGCAGCTTTTGTGAGGATAAGGCAAGCTCCGGCAGCCCCGGGCCGGCCGCTCCCCCTTTCCAAAGGAGGCTGTCTCGGCGGAGGCCATAAAACCTTATTAACCTGCCGCAAAACAGTGCCCGAGCCTTCTGGCACATCTGGAAATCTCTAAGTGAAGTCTGGGGCGCCGTCATGCCCACAGGGGAGGCTCCGCACATCACCCCAGCCCTGCGCAGCCGGCTGGGCACCGTGACACCGAAATGGCACGGGAGACAGAGCGCCAACCGGGCTTTTCACGCCTCCCGGTGTGGTCCCGGGGAAGAAGGCTGCTGGAAAGCGCCCAATTCCAGCCATTTTCGCAGCGGGCTCAGCACGGCCAGGCCTTCCGCGGGTCGGCTGAGGCTGCGCGGGCCCGTGAGGGAGCTCGGTGGCGGGGGGGCCGCCGCCATTTCCCGGGCCCCTCGGGAGGGCGGCCGCCGTCAGGGGACACCTGAGGCGGCGCCCAACGAGGTGGAAATGGCGCCAGTGCCAATTCCCTCCGTCCCCCTCAGCTCCACACATCCAGCTGCGGCCGCCTCCACAGCCGTGCCCGGAGAGAGGAGGCATGACGGGGAGAACGCTGTGTCACCGCTGTGTCACCGCTGTGTCACCTCTGCGGCCCCTCAGCACCTTTGCGGTGAGGTGCGCTCAGCCCTTCAGACACAAAGAGGGCAAAGAATCCCCCCGAGTGCAGCCGCTGACTCCGATTTCTTTTATCTCGCTACCCACTTAGTTCGCTATGGCCATCGCTTGCTAAAGGCTGGGACAAAAGCGTCTCTCCAAGAGGCTGGCGGGTGCTTTTGGCACGTCTAGGCAGTGCCAGGGCTCCATTCCAGCCTCACAAGGCATCAGCCACATAGAAGTGGACTTCCTACAGATTTCAGTGCATTTAAAATCACGTCACACAAATAAACCTCACACAATTAACTTGACACAGATAAAATTTTCTCGTCACAGTGGCACTACGTGTTGCATTAGACCTTAGTGCAACGAAAGGGAACTTTAACATGAAAACAAATCCTTTTAAGTTATCCTTTAAAAAAAAAAAAAAAAAAAAAAAAAAAAAAAAAAAAAAAAAACCAAAACAAACTAAATAAAGAGCACCAATAGAATCTTTAAAGAGTCCAAAACACAATTCAAGCATCCAGAGATCACCACTTAATAGTTGCACATGTGCTGCAGCCTGTGATACTGGGTTGTGTCCTCAGTGACTCGCAGCATCATTTCAAACCCATCGGCATGCCAAGGAGCTGCTTTAGGGGAGATGCCAACGATTTTCCCCATCCTTCTTTCCTCTTTTCCCTTCCACCACCCTGCCCCGCCCCCCCAAAGAGCCAGTTTTCACACAAACCCCAGTTTTCTTCAGGTCACTCTGAAGAAGACGCTGTTTCGACAGCATCGTGCATTTTCCCCTCTTGCGAGTCCATGGAAGCCCTGCCAAAGAAAGTGATATACGGCCAGAAAGAGACCCTCAACCTCACCCTAATTAGAAGCCTTCACTATTCAGCAGGGTTTCAAGAGGACAGAAGCCTGAGGCAGCTGGATGGGAATACGAACCATACCATGCTCCAGCAGCTTTCTCATATCCATCCAGTGACCGAGATCCATCTGTTTATCATCAGCTGCAATACAGTCGGAGACAAAGTGTATTGTTAATAGGGTGTGTTTGAGAGAAAAGTCACGAGGAAGTGCCCTAAACTAAGTGATTTCTGAAAGTAATGGCTACAGAGTGCATACCACACAGTAGCACTATGCTAATGGATATTTTTCTTCAGTCATGGCCATTAACTGTGTGGTTTTGCCAGAAAAATCCAAGAATAAAATAGAAGGGGTGGCGAAGCACCTTATCTAGATAGGATATGTCACGCATTTCAGTTTCTAACTAGTTCTAGCTTTGATTCCTTTTTCTTGTAGGGAAGACATGATTTGCCACATGTTACCAGTCCAACAGCTCCTTTTGGCCACACGCTTGTCCCTGACAGTAACTCTGGACAACGTTTCAGAGCATGCTGAACATTCTCCAAGTAACATGATTGCATATACCCATTCCAAAGCATTAATTAGCTTGCTTCATCACCCTTACTCAAGTTCCTGTCTCTCAAATAACAAGTCATGCATTATCATATATGACTGTTATAATATGTGAGTAACTGTTACCACATAATGCGTGTTGTTTAGAAGCTGGGGATTTTGCTTTTAAGGCCGTAATCCTATTCTGTTCAGCACTGTATGGAAAGGAGAAGGAACCAGGAAACACCACCATATTTTCACTAAGGGACTGTGAAAATGCAGCTGACCTGATGCCACTGAGGGATTTCTCATTCAGAGCTTGGATATTGGATCAGTGAAGAGCAACAGATTCTCTGCTGCTAAACAAGCACTGAGTGGCCACCAATAGTAATTTTTTTTTTTTTTTAAATTAATAACTATGTAAGGGGATGTCAGAATTCTCCCTAGTCTAGGCCTTCATAGAGCTACTTGGACTTGAAGTGTTGAAGTGTGGTCTCCCTTGGAGATGGGATGAGAAACTGGACACTATGGAGCATACAAAATGCAATCAGATCAGCAGAAGCCTTTCAGCCCTTGAAACCTCTAAAATTCAGAAATAGACATCTTGCATGCGACACACCCAGGGTTATTTTAAAATCAAAGGTTATAGGGTGGATTTCTTTTTTTTTTTTCTTTCCTGTTGCCCTTGTTTCAGCTTTCAGAATTTTAATGATGTTCCATGCTATTAAAGCATTCATTCTTCATCTTGATTTTGCCCCTCCCATTGTAAACTCTATTCTACCACCTTTTGCTTGCTTCCATGCAGTCACTGTTCTTAGCAGGCTCACAGAGAAGATTGACTGGAGGCAGACATTCGGGTAACTCGAGCAGATCAGCTCGTCTGGTACCAGAGGTTTTATAAGGATGCTTGCTTTATAAGTTTGTGCACTTATTTCATAAAAGGTAACTATCATACAAATTAGCAGCTTTCTTTCCTATACAGATAAAGATGCTTTTGTTTGCTAATAGAAGTTTGAATGTCCGAGTTTGAAGTCAGGGTGGAAGTAAAAGCTCGAGCTGGACCCTTTCCAACAGGACCTAAACCCGGAAGAATTACAGTAGCCTCGTGATCCAGTTATATAACACTTGCCAGTGCCATGTGGAGTTATTTCTAAGGATGATGTCACACTTTGCTCTGTGGCCCTGTTCTCTGAAGTGATTTTCACAGCAGGTTCAGGCTGCCATCTACTACTGGAATGGACTGCACTCACAATCCTGTTCAAGAAGTCATTTAATCACAGCTACCTCTCTGCTCATCCCAGCAGCTCGTGTTTGGTTTAAGCACCACTTCCAAGTAGGGCTGCAGCCCTGACCTGAATAAATCAGGAGCTGGGGAATTTATCACTTTCCTTGGTGGTTTATTATAGTGGTTATTAAACATCCCTGCTAAAGATACATGCCTGTGCTCTGAGTTTTCTGGTTTCAAATTCAGTCTTGTGACTTAGCCAGCTAAGTTGCAGAGCCCTTTGGTGCATATTTCCTCTCCACAAAGGCATTTAAAGTGCTGTAATCAAGTCACTCCTCAGCCTTTCTTTGTGATAAGCTAAATACATGGAATTCTTGATCTCTTTCTCTGCATGCAAAACACAAGGTATTAAACCAGCTCCCAAGCTTTCTGCACTCTCCCATCTTTCAGCATCCTCTTAAAAGCACAGGCAGCTAGAGGGAATGCTGTACTCCAGTGCATTAAGTGTCCCCTCTGAGCTCCAAATCCTTTTGCAGATATTTTATGGGGTACAGGTCCCCTTTAGGAGGCATGAATCTGACTCCAGGCTGTCCACCCCTTAAATTTGTGTATCTTGTTTTCTAACAACCAAGGAGTCTCCTCCACACCCTTTCCAACAGTACAGGACTGCACAGATGTGGCCCAAAAAGGTACTTTGAGCTCTCTACTGTTGCAACAGTCTTGACACTCTTCCTTCAGCTTCCACTGGAATTGTCACCAAAACCACCATTAAACGGCAGTGCACTTCAGATTAAAGGAAATAATCTCCAATTTTGTTTGTGTTGCAGATGACTTTGGGAGGAAAAGCACATTCTGACAGCTGCTTCCATTTCATTGTGCTTTTTTGTTTTTGAAAGAAAGAGGACCATTTGTTTTCAATTTGTCTATAAATAATAGAGGAAAACACAGCTGAGGGGCCCAGTGTGATTTTTATAGAACGTTCATTTTTAGAAATCTGATAAGCTTAACCACATATGTTTGAAATCACAGTAATATAAAATAGAGAAATCTAAAAAAAACCCTACTTGTCATGCAATCTATTATTTATTTTATCTAGTACTTAGCAGCATTTGTCAAATAGTGTGTGTTGGGGGCAACTTTGGACCTAAATTCTGAACACATGGAGAAGTATCTTGCAGACGGAATTAACAGATTAGGACTTAAACCTTTATGAGGTCAGAACTGGGGAGTTTTTCCCTGGATTGAGAGTGACCTCACAAGCCAGCATGACAATTAATTAGCTCCTGTTTATCCAAGTGAGCCAGACTACACCTGAATTCCACTCAAGCTGTGTTGGTACAGGTCAGATCTCAGAGACTACCAGTGACACTGGTGATATCTGTTCCTCAGCCAGGGCACAACAGCAACCCCCTTATTTCTAGTCCCCTTATTTCCTCCAAAAGACCATATTTAAAAATAAATAAATACATAAATAAATAAAAGAGGTGAATTATGCCACTCATGTACCAAGAGAAATTCCCCCAACCTGGAGTATTTAGTGTTTTACCTGGCCATTCAGAGGATTGCTGATTTACAGTGCTGATCTATGGTACAGTAATCTCAGGAGAGGGGGACAGATAATGTAGATCAGATGTAATATTATGCCTCAGAATGTTAAATTCTCTCTTCCTACTCCTAGCACTATAAAAATTGTTTATGACCCTATTTGTCTTCTGCTTCCCTGAAGTACAATCGCATCATGTCACTCCCATGCCATTTAACTGATGTATCATGAAGTGTTTGACAGTAGTGTGGCATTAAAGAATATTTCTGATCTGACTTGAATTTTTAATGCAAGTGGGTGAAGCCACTGGAAACGGTGTTGTTGGAGAAGGGCTGTTTTCAGCTGGATTGTAGCGTGTGAAAGCTGCGGGAAGCCATTAATAAGCAGAAGGGTTTTATTGCAGAGCCTCTGGCCACTACCTTGTAAGGTCTCCACAGCATCAGAAACCCAGCCTGTTTGTATCAGCACAGTGCCAGGAAGAGATACAGCAGCCTGGAGAGGCTCCTAAATCTTCACAGGAGGTTGCACTTCTAAGTGCAACTTCCTATATAAGGAAGCAGGCTCTGTGCTAAAGGAAAAGCGAGACTTACGGGAAGATTTGAGGACGTGAGAACACTTCCCATGAGATCAGTTGGCTGGAGCCATCTATCCAACATGGGGAATACTCATAAGAGCTCATAGGAATGACCAGGCAGCAAAAAGACGTTTGCCAAGGGGCTCAGGTCACTACAGCAATCATCCCCGTCCTTTCATCCATGTCAGATTCCTCCTGAAGGAGCAGTGTGCGGTACCAGAGGTGGTTATGAGGGAGTCCGAGGGGAAAAAATGGGACAGCGATCATTCCCACTGCTGGCTGTGCAGGGTAAGCTCAGCTTTCAAGCCTTTAAGAATTCCTTTCTCTTTTGTTCCACAGAAAGGCCTGACAAACTAACAGTCATATAGAAAGATTCCTGCTTAAAAAATAAATGTCTCCCCTACAGTTTTAAATGAGCTGGTGTTTGCCCAGTACACGCAGCTACAGTGTGTGCTGGCCTGTCTAGCTGACAGCACAAGTTGCAGATATATCACATCCAGACTTTCAGAGAGACAGAAGGGGAATTGCCGTGTCCACGATCTTCTCAGACTTCCCTCCAGGTGCTGTGCTGGCAGCAGGCCCTGCTGCTCCCTGGGGAGGCAAGCAGCGCTCTTGACTCAGAAAATGTTAGCAGACAATAACTAGTCATTTCAAGAATATGTTCTGTTTTCAGATAAACACACAGAGAACATGATGAAACAAGATTTTTTTTTCGCAAACGAAGCTGCCCTGCTCTCACTGGACTCAGTCCTGATTGCACTTGCTTAGACATCCAGCCATTACTGAACCTAAAGGGAGTGTTTAGCCAAGTGCATTAGGGCAGGAGGTTGCTTAAAGACCTTGGCTTTAGCCCCCAGTGATTTCGGAGCACTGAGTTTAAAACCACCCACCATGATGTCTGTGTTTGTAGTATATTGATTCACATTGCCCACGTACACACCCTGGGAGGACATGACAGATTTGTTCCTGTCATCTTTTACCACTCCTTAAGGAAAATATGTAACCAGCATCCCACCTGTCACATACTGAGTCACCTCGCAGTTAAATACATTTCATATTTGTATTTTTTCTATTCAGCAGATAAACATGCCTCATTTGTCAGCACAGTCACTTCCTCAGGAAAAGCACTGAAGATTATGCTGTATCAGAATGCAGATCACCCACCAAAACACTTGCTGTAGGACAATTGCTTGGACTTTGGGAACAATAAAAGTGCTGGGACCGATTTCAATCAGGTGCTGCAGGAAGGGGATCCTCTTAGGCTGGAAAGGGAATATGTGAGTTGGCGTGGTGGCTGGTTTGGTCACCCAGAGTGAACATCCTGCTGTCAAGCAGAAATTGAAGCATGGTGGTTTTACACGCTGCAGTGCAGTGTAAGCCATGCATGGAAAGCTGTCCGTGAGCCACGGGAGCAGGGAGGCTCCCTGTGGGCCTAAGCAGCTCTCAGCATCCCCCGGGCACCAGGTCCCCACCCGGGCCAGGTGGTCCAAACCAGGAGCAGGAATGGGCCGCACAACTTCCCAACAGTGTTACACAAACTACTATTGAATTTTATTTGCTAAGTTAATTTTTCTTTCTCCCTAAGGATCTCCATTCACCAAGCCTCTTCCACACATTGCAGGGAATTATCATCAATTCATAGAGTGGTGTAAAGTTTCACGATTATAAATGCGTTGTTTGCTATAGCTCACGGGGCAGTCTGGCAGCAGAATTAGGAGCAAGTTTGGCATTCCCACTATCTTGGCTATGTGCTTTAATCAAACTTTATGTAAGATGAAGGAGGCCCAGGAACTTGCCGTACTCTCTCTAATGTCAGGAACTGATTACACAGGCACCAACGCTTCTTGTTCTTGCCAATATAGCTCCAGTCTGATAGAAAATTATTTGACTGAGGGCTGGTTCGGAAAGGAGCCATAAACAGATAATACCCACATGACTACAGGAACCAAGAACTTAATCTCTGATGGTTATTTCCCAAAGTAAATATTTAAATAAACTAACATCTAAAAAATAATAAAATGTAATTAGAGATAAGCAAGGTTATAAAAGTTATATTCTTGTAGGCTGCAGGAAATTTTACTTCCAAATCCCCTCAGCATACAATGGGATTAAAAAGTCACTGCGATAGAAATAGATTATAACCCAAGAGCAGATTTCCTCTGAATATCAAAAAGCACTTCCTGTAATGGGAAATTGTCAACAGACCCACGTAGTGGCAAAACAAGGGTTAGTTTATTACATGTGGATATCCTGCCAATATATTCGCACCTGCTTACAGCCTCCAGATTGATTTACAACCACAAGGGAAGGCTTCAGCTCTCTCATCATGAAAAGTGCATCTTTTATCCATTATGAACTCCTACACATCTTTACTCTTGCCTTTTTTTCTCTTAATGTGAAAAAAGTCTTATTTTTCTGCCTTCCAATTTCCAAATCGCCTTTCCTGCATTTCAAAAGTCACCATTAATCCATCTGCTGCATCTTTCCTTTATGTCCTTTAAACTCTCTAAAAACAACATGCCAAGATAGGAAAAAAAAAGAGAAAAAAAATTCGTAACAACGCATTTTATCCCCATAACGGGGGAGTAGAGATCGCAGTGAACCACAGCCCGACTGAGCATCAGCCGGGCTCTGCGGGCTGCCAGCTCCGTCATCTGAGCTCGGGGAGGAAGAGGAGGAGCTGGGGCTGCAGCAGGTGCTGTGCTTGAATTCACAAGCGCAGTGACCCTCCCTAGGAGCATGGCAGGAATTTCAAATGGGATTAGCCACTCGGACAAGGGAAAGGTCATACTTGACATTTCCACTGGAAATTCTAATGCAAATAGACCTCTGATACTCATGACGTTTTTTTCACACACATCTAGCAGCCATACATATGTAAAAGGAAAATTATAAAATGTGATGACTAATTTATGTAAATCTCATAAAGGCACTAAGACCGCAGGCTGAGCACATAGAAACATTAGTCAGGCGAAGGAGCACATGATTGTATTCCTCTTTTATTTGCTACCATTTTAAATTGGTTTATTTTGATAGGGTTATTATTTGTTTAGCTTTCAAAGGGTGCTCGCTGCCTGTACAAGAAGGGGTATAGGACATAGAGCTCGTAGTAAGGAGCACAGTGATCTCTTGGCTTTATTTGGAAAGGTTTTGGTTATTGCCATGAGGGTGGGAGCTGAGCAAGGCAGAGAGGCTGTCTAGGAAACCAAGGATTTTTACAGCCTACCTCAGGCTTGAGTATTTACACATTGAAAAATCTCACCTGAACACCCAAGGAAAACGTGGGTTTTTGGAATTAGATCCCAGTGCAATTCAACTAGGATACTTGCAACATGAAGATTACAGTGGAAAGTAGTTCTATAGCAAAGCTTTTCTCACCTCAAGGAGCCTTAACAAGAGCATGAGCACTGCAACATATTCTCACACTTACAGCTATTTCCACCATGTATCTTGATAAGCAAATTTCCTTATCAGTTGTGTTCTGAGGTCACCAAATTAGACAGAAATAGAGTGTTTTGGTTAATCTACCCAAAGAAGAAAATTAAAGCTATCAGGCTGAACAACAGCAGAGTGGCTGGAAATTTTGCTTGTCGAGCTTTTGTTGCTGCTTTACACGGCAGACTACAGTGCTCAGCGAACCTCTGGTCAGCAGAGCTCTGAGGTATCTGCAGATCTCCCAGTACGGGCAGGAAAATAAGTCAAAGCTAAATGTGAACTAAGTGGAGAAAACCCAGTTCTCTCAGCATCTTATTCAAAGTTCTGTTTTCAACACAACCAGGAGTAGTTCTACCCCACTTCCCATCATCGCCCATTTTATTTCAATATGTCTATTTCTGCGCTTTTTTATTCTTTCAAAGAACAGTGCCTCATTTTCCTCAGTTTGGGGGTTGAGGAAAACATTTATTAAACTCCCTAAAGCTTGTTTATTTTTCTTAAGCCTAATTACCTGCCCGCAATGACTTAATTTTGTTTATTACGAGTTTTAAAATGACAAGTTCATCTGCCACCGGAAAGCAGCGCTGCTCTAGCGACAATGAAAGGCCGCAGTCCTGCAAGCACTTATGCATATGCTTCACGTTTTGCATGTAAATAGTCCCATTGACTAAATCCCCGTTCTTTGAAAGGGAAGAAAAGGCTGAAAGGCAATCATTGTTTTCCCAGGCAAACAGTGCTGGAGAAGAAAGGAACAAGTTAGGAATATAGAAAGTTAACTCATTTCCCCTCACTGATTTCCCCTCGCCCACAACATGCATGCATATCCCGAAACTCCTGAATTTACTTCAAGTATTTAAAGTCTCTTCTGTATGCAGCCTAGTTTTTCAGTGTCTTAATGCTTTGTTAGTTTTCCAAGGCAATTTATTTAGGCAGATCTAACATGACACAAAAAAACTTTTAAAAGATAATTCAAGAGAAAACATTATGAGCAGGCAAAACCAGCTCTGATATTCAACCTCCCCTATAAGTATAAAAAGAAAAAAAAAAAAAAAAGGCGGGAGAGGAACTCAAACAATTATCTGGGAAGGAAAAATGTATTCAAACACTGTAGAAATCAAATAATTCAATACAGACTTCCCCTGGGCTTCCTAGTTAGCCCCATTCCCATTTCATCCGAGCTGGATAATAGCAGGTGTATTGCTTCAAGTTGAAGTCACCCTAGCCTAGACATGGCAGGACTGATCATAGAATCCCAGAATGGCTCGGTTGGGAAAGGATCATGTAATTCCAGCCCCCTGCCGTGGGCAGGGACACCTTCCACTAGACCAGGTTGCTCAGAGCCCCATCCAGCCTGGCCTTGAACATTTCCAGGGCTGGAGCATCCACAGCTTCTCTGGGCACCCTGTGCCCGGGGCTCAGCACCCTCACAGGGGAGAATTTCTTCCTTGTGTCCAATCTAAACCCACCCTCTTTCAGTTTACAGCCATTCCCCCTTGTCCTGTCGTGTGTTGTGAGCAAAAAGTGGTCTCGGACCTGGTAGTGTCCTAGAGGATAAGAAATCTCCTGAGTTCCCTCTCTAACCAAGGAGGAGCAGCAGCTCACAGCCTTGACCTGAAGCCCCCTCCCCTGCAAAAGAGAATGGAAAAGACCAAGTCTGGGGGGGTTTTGCCCGTCTCTGCCCTACAGCAGCCCAGCCAGAAGTGCTGATGCCCATTTAAGATCCTGATGTCTGGGCACAGCCAGAGAGCCCCGTGCTACAGCCCAGCCCTGAGTTCCCTGAGGTGCGGTCTGCGGGCAAAGAGGTGTGAAGCAAATCTGAAAACAACATTACTGAGGGCCCGTGGGCAGCTCATTAACAGCAGCACTGACATCAGCTAGTGGAAATAGTCCCCTGTTACAAACACACACACATCACACGTGAGTTCCTACGCTGAAAATCAGATCTGCTGCTTTACCTCAGACTGGCTCATGCTTTTTCCGCTTGATAAAGACTCATGAGTTACTCTGAAGTTTCTTCTATCACCGACTTCTTTCAAACCTGACTAACCATTGTACCACCATCACTGAACCCACATAAGAGATTTGGCAAGTGGAAAGAATTAAAATAAATTTGCCAGTATGAATTTTCCTATAGCTGTTCTTCATCAATTCTCATTTTTAAAAAAAGTATCCTTAACTTGCACAAATTAAAACCTATATAAGAGCAAATTAGGCTGGAACTACTGCTTTGAGGCTCCTTCCAATCTAAAATATTCAAAGATGCAAATTGCTTATCACAGCAATAACTTTAGCACAGGAGAGAAGACAGAGCAGCAGTCATTGCTGTGATTACAACCGACAGATATGGTGACAGATATGGGTTCAATTAACACAGCTTTTGTTAATTGAAGAGTTCTTATAGCCTGGAGAGCTACAGCTGAATCAACCTCTGCTTCTCAGGTGCCCTCAAGTTGCCACCTGACAAATTTTCCAAGCAGTGCAACTGAATACATACAAATATTTCAGTGTTTCTTACTGCCCGAAGATAATACTTCAATGGATAAAATAGGGGCACGAGGAAAAAAAATGCATGGAATTAATTGAGAATCATAAGCAAACTCTTCCTCAGTCCTGTGCCATCTAACAGCGGTGAAACCAACAGGCTTGTGGAACAGATTGCTCTGAGAGCCACGGGAACCCAGGTGAAGGTCCCTGCTGCGGTGGCACCTTGGCTGGACACCATTCCTCCCTGGGCCCGGGATTCCAGCAGCTGGAGCCCAGACAGGCGGGGAACAGAGCTCCCAAGCTGCCTTCGTGACACGGAACGTGTCCAATTCACACCACAGACATTCGTGTGATTTGCCAGATGAAAGGGTGGCCTTGACAGAATTAAAAGCTGCTGATGATTGAGGCCAAGAGAGCTGATGCAGATTTTTTTTAAAGGTTACTATTCAAGGAAGCAGTGTAGTGCACAGCAGTAACAAAAGGATTGTGGTAACCAACAAATTATTCCCTGGAGAAAATTCCTCCAAAATTGGGTAGTGACAGAATCCAATCAGGGTTTAAAAAAAAACAACAAAAGAAACCCCCACAGACAAAAAACCCCACCAGATCCAAACATAATGAATAAAATCCTTGTTCAGATGTAGTTACTTTTTATTCTTTTTAATGTATTTATTTTTTATTTTGCCAGACTGCCTAAGATTAAGCTGTCTTGAACACTGAAAACCTACCTCCAAAAATACCAAAAAAATAGCTTTCTTGATTTTAGCTTACAAATTACTGAATAACCCACAGACCACCTCTCCTGCTATTCCTAAGTCAGTCCAGATAAAACTGGATGAGGAGGGAAAAAGCAGGTTTGGGTTTTGTTTGATTTGGTTTTAGGCTAAAGCTCAAGGTCTGTTTATTTAGCAAGGAGATTCCCACCTCCCAAATGCAGTGTATTTTCAGTTCAATAGAAAATAATAATAGAAAAATAGTACAGGTGCATACAACCCACATGCCAAATGCGTTGTAATGTACACTCCGTTCTAGATTTTGAGATTAAAATTTCTCAAGAAAGAATTTTCTTTTCCTCTTACTACATTTTACAGAATTTCCATAATTTCCTTAAATACTGACTTTTTTTGTCTACTAGAAGATTTCCCTTTCTAAAGCTATCAAAGCTGCATTTTGGAGAAGGATCAGTTATTCCCTCCAGGGCCTGGGAGCCTCTCCCTGAAATAACTCCTCCTGCCACCCCTTGAGTAAAATGCTGAGCTCGACACCAGCTGGAGGCTTTGGGGGCAGGTTTCAGCTCACCTGCCTGAGCAGCCAGGCACAAAAACCCCGTAGGAGAGGAACAAGGAACAGTTTTGCCCCTTTGCCTTCGACAGGGATCCAAGGGCTTGGAAAGGAGCGCACAGCGGTTCGCATCAGTGCGCAAGATGAATATAAACCCCAAACCAAAACACGATTTGTTTTTCAGTTTATTAAAGGAAATGTTTTCATATAATTAATCATGGTCCGCAAGGCCGCTTTATCCAATGCCGTTCCTCCCTACCCCCGCCATCCCACATGGAGCCTTAGCCGGACTAAAATTTTGCAAAGCCTTGCATTGTTCTCCCTGACACCGGATCAGCGGACACAAAAAAGCAACTGCCAGCTCAAAAGCAATCCGGCAATAGAGCCTGGTGCTATCTAATCAAGGGCAAAAGGTCACTTCCGAACAACTGGGCAATAAAAGATTATTTCCAGCCACAGAACAGAAAGGCCCAGTGGTGGATGCTTGAAAGAGGGGGGTGGAAGGAGGGCAAAAGGGCTCCCGTCTGTGGGAGGAAGTGCATTGAATAAAGCCAGCAGACGGGAACCATCTGGCTTT
This sequence comes from Sylvia atricapilla, assembly GCF_009819655.1. Taxonomy (NCBI): domain Eukaryota; kingdom Metazoa; phylum Chordata; class Aves; order Passeriformes; family Sylviidae; genus Sylvia; species Sylvia atricapilla. The sequence continues at coordinate 67,914,290 of NC_089143.1, forward strand.
GTGCATGGTCTGTTCTTCAGAGGAGAGAGAAAGCCCCCTCAGCAGGGCCAGTGACTCTGTGCAATGATTCAAACTTTTCTTCTTCTTTTTTTTTTTTTTTTTTTCCCCTCTTTCTTTCTTTCCCCCATCAATTTTAAAGCAGCTTTCCCAGGCACCACAAAGCTGGAAACGGGAACTTTCCTAACAGGCGGATGGACGCGTCTTATCAAGTGCAAGCTGCAAGATGGAACCCATGTTTTAATTTGGTCATGAGAGATGGCTCTTATCAGGGAGCGAGGCCTGAGGATGACCAGACGGGGCTTTTTTTCTTTTTTTGTTTGTTTTGTTTTTAAGGATGGCTTCAGAAGAAGCCTCCCAGGGACCCAGCAGACTCAAATTCCCAACCCACCCAGTACACTGAGTTTTGGTGGCATTTTTAAACAGCAAATGACATTTCCAGCAGCATCACCTTTATTATGTATACTTCATGCATTTCCCCCCTTCCTCTCTCTCTCCACTTGTTATATGGCCTCACTTGAATGAAAGCAAGAAAATAAAAGGGCCAGATTACATTCAGTCCAGTTGCCATGGCCTGTGGGAGGGCAGAATTGCAAACACTTCAGTACAAATGGTACAATCCCTCCTCCCTCCCCTCAGCCCTGCAGTTGTCCTCCATGTCCTCACTTTCCCTCGCTCCGTGGTTCGCACCGGAGGCCTTTGGCACTCGGCGTCGAGGAGCTGAATCTATTCAAGCACCCAGACACCTCCTCCGTTCACCAGTGAATTAACTTTAAGCATGCAAATCACACTAATCCAGAATTCACAGGAGAGGAAGTCAGGAGGGTTCCCAGTGGTCTGGGAAATATTTTTCCTTTCGGGAAGGGAAGGGGAGGGGGGGTCATTGCACTCTTCTTTAGAGCTCGCTGCAGGTCACTCTGGCTCATCTCAAAGAAAGTTCAGTTCAGAGGCTCAGCTTGACATTCATTGGTTTCTAAATCGGAACCTCTTGAGCGATTGTCCCAGCAATCCCAGGGATTGGGGCCTGAGCAAATAGTCCCCGACTAATTCTGCTGTAGTAGGGGGGAAACGAAGCAGTTAAATGTCCAGTTTATCAACAGAAAACAACAACTGAGCCTTTGTCCTAACAGGGTGCAGGAGGAAACCGTTTTGCAGGGCTCATCTGCATGAGAAACCCGGGCAGCTGGGAAACACCGACATACGGCTTGGGGGGGAGATCCACGAAGACATTGGAGGAGAAAAACATTCCATACATCGGCTTTCTGTACTGCCACCTTCAAAAAGGAAGCAGAATTCAGGAATTCTGAGTTAGTCCGACATGGCTTGACAATTGAGGGGCTTTGTTTTAAAGGGAGGGGGGAAAAATAACCCACCACAAAAAACCCCACAAAGCAAAAGTTTAAATTGAGAACCTACACAGCAGGTCCTCTGCCACAGCCTATTTGTTAGGCAATGAAATAAAACTCCACTATCAACAGCAAGGTGACCAAATGGCCAAGCCAACAGCTCTGGTATTTGTTCTCTACAGCTCTGCCAGCTGGGGCAGTGCAAAGACACCAGAGTTTCTGCTATAGTCTCACCAAACAGACATGGAAATGCAGGATGCAGTTTGGAGATGCAAAGTCAAAAAGGAAAACCATGGAGTTGAAATGGACCTACTATAAAGTGGGTTAAAAAACCCTGATGTCACTCTTCCTGCTTCTTTTTTTTTCTTTTCCCTTACCACTCAGTACTGATCTGTTCTCAGTTTTACTTAGCTAAGGGGTTCTTGGCAGTCACAGGCATTTTTCTCTAAGGACTTCTTAGACACCCAGAAGTGGTTGGAAAAGCACAGGCAAAGGACTTACCCACCACGTTCCCCGTCTCTCCGAGAGCTGAGTAAAAAGCCTTGCCCCAGTATTGGCCAGGGTGAGGTCTGTATAACCCATATAGCAGACATGGAAACTGCATTCCACTGGCTCATCAAACGCAGTGGGAAAACAGCTTGAAGGTGGGGGTGGGAAATCCCAAATGTAAAGCAGGTGAGCTTCAGGTTAAGGCAGCTGCTGCTTTAACAGCCACTTTCAACACTTTAGAAAGTGAAACCACTTACTGGAACAACAAGGCTGTGTGCAAGGAGGAGGGGATGGCTGAGAAACTGTGTCCCTGGAACAGACCCTTTAGGGACAGGCCAAGGCGAGATGATGAGGTTATCACCAGGAAGATCACAGCCCCAAACAGCAAGGTCACAACCTGCAGGAACTTAGACAAAGCTTTTAAAGAGAAGTAAATCCAGCCTTTTCCAGAGTGCCCTAAAAGAGAAACCCACCCAAAGGGACACTTCCCTGGCCCGGCAGTGCAATATTCACATTCCAGCCACAATGGAGCCAAACTGCTTCACTGCAGTGGGGGCAGCTCCTACTCTCACATACAGTGATTAAAAACCTGGAGACTCACAGTTGTTTCAGAGCTCCACTAGCATTCTTTGAGGGCAGAGCATGCCCTATGCTGAGAAGCCACCCTGCTTTCCACTCCACTTAGCATTAATTACAAGCCTCTTTCCTGGATAGCTTGGCAGCTTTGTGGTTCAAGGGAGAAAGGGGGAAAAAAATATCTCATCCTATTAAGTGTAGCCCAGCGACCAAAAGACTGAAAGATAGGAAACCCTTCTCAGTGTGAACAAGCAGGAGAACTGCACTTTAAAATACAGGTTTTAATTGCAAGTGACATTTCCAAGCTACCCTGCTCCTGGGGCCACCTCGATGAGGGTCAGGCATGCTATCAGACAGTTAATACCCTCAAACAAACAGCGTCCCACTCCCAGCCACAAACAGGGCTTTAAACATGCCACATTTGTATCACAAAAGGCAATCAAAGCCCCTGTCCTTGCAGGAGGCTGAGCTCTAGTTAGGCACCCAACAAACACTAACTTGGTAAGAACCTCCATTTGGTCTAGCTGACTCAAACCCAGCATTTTGCTGGGAGCAGATTCTGTAATTCTCGGACCAAGTCCCTGTAGCTTGATTACAGATCACAGGCTAAGTTTAGCTGATACCCTTAGCACAGATTCACCAAATCCAGCAGAGCTCCAGAAGAGATGCAGGAGAACAGCATAGTAGTCCCATCATAAACCCTTGGGTTTAAGGCTGCAGGTCTTAGGACAAGCCTGAAGGAGATCAAGACATATTATGACCTGCCTCAAGATATAACCAATATATAACCAAAGGCTCTTGGCCTGGGTGTCCTCTCCACCGTGGGGAGTTTGGGCCTTCTCATTCTGGGGAGCATCCCAGGTGCTCTCAAGGGCCAGAAAGGAGTTTGCAACCAGCTGAGTTGCTCAGAGCTTTCGGGGCAGATTTTTTTCATTTTATCCTGAACTTGCAGACTCTGGAGCATTGGTCTGCCATGTTCTCAGCATCTTAACTGGCTTAGCCAACAACACACACTGCCATGTTTTGCTGATGTGGGATCCTCTAGGTTTGTAACCTAAGGAAAATACATGCCAGTAATCCACTGTGCAGATGAGGCAAGCAATTGCTATTCCTTACATCCAGTTGTAAATCAAATGGTTTCCTGCCTAAGTCTAGATAAGAGTATAACCCCCAGGCTATGGACCACCTGACAGCACCGAGCCCTTTTGTTAAGGAAATGATTGCAGATGACTCAGTGTTTTCACCTGTTCTCCTTTGCCAGGTAGCTTCTCCTCTGCATGGCTGGACTGAGCTGAGGCTTCAGCAGAAACTTAGAGCTGAGACTCCTTAGACAAGAAATTCCATCTGGGGTCTGGCTTTACAGGCCATCCCTGCATTTCCAGTGCAGGAGGGCAACAGAGACAGAGCCCCCTCCACACAAAACACTCCCTTTGCAAACATATCCTGGTGAGATCTGGCTCCTTCACTTGGGGAAGTGCTTAACTCCAGGTTTTGCTGAGCCTGACAGCCTTTAGCCTCCAGCCTTAGCCAGGGCCTGTGGCAGTCCTGTTGTGAGAGACTGCTTTGAAAGCAAACTGATGGCAGAAGAAGGATGTAGAGGATTTTAAAAAGCATTTTCCATTCAGACTCTGGTATATTACTGTACCACCTCGTCCGACTCCTCCATTGCATTGTGGCTGTTGTCACTCACACTTTTCCTGTCTCACTTTTCCTGCTGCCCTTTCTGCCCAGCAAGTGGGTTTGCTCCCCACCATCGCTGCAGGCACAAAAGCGAAAACTCTGATGTCATGTCTCGTAACCCATCAAAAAGCACCTTGTTTGAAACAGGGAGACGGGGTGAGGTCATCAGGAGTTGTAACCATTCTCTTTTTTTGGCACACCACCTCCTTATCTGAGAGGCATTGCAGGAAGGGCATTGTAAAGGTTACATAAAATCAAAACAGAGTTGTCAGGCCTTCCTCTCCCTGACATTTGTTTTGGCAAATTTACATCCTCTGAAAAACATGAGGGAGGCATCTGCATTTTCTGCAGCAGAACATCACGTACAAGTGGAGCTGACACAAAGAACAGTCTGCCCAAGGGTGCCTAGGAGGCCTTAGAGGCAGGAGGGGAAAACCTTTGGTGTACACTGAGTGGATGTGCAAATATCCCCACGTGTCTCTGTGCCCAGAGAACACAGGAGGAGGAAAGGATTATCCATCATACAGCTCCTGTCGGGGGAGACATTTTCATCATTGTTTTATTATATTATAGAATCGCATTGTCCATAAGCACAGAAGAGCCAGAAAAAGCCCAGAAAATCTCACAGAAGCACTGCTGCAGACTCACAGGCGGGAAAGGTGATGGGCATGTGCCTTGTTCATTCAGATCTCCTCTGTCTTCCTAAATTATCTGCAAGGAACTGGAGAAAGAGGGAAATAATGAGAATCCCCTAACAAACCTACCAGAGAGGCAGTTTTACAGCTTGGCTCCAAGCCTCTGCTCAGAATCTCTTCCTCCTCTTTTTCAGAGCTCAGTGAAGATGAGCAACAGAGGGCATGGGCATCCTTCCATCTGCTCCCACTCTGGAGCAGAGATACATCCAAAATGTTGCAACTCTGCAATACTTCTCTCCTTCTGGGATAGTTTCTGTGGTAAGATTTACAGCCTAAAACATATCACTGAAGTCATAGTAGTAAGAGGGGCAGCTGTGACAGGAAGGAGGAGAAACAGAAGTATTTTACTGAGTCCAAGCTTTGCAGATGGTGAGAACAAGAAGCAAAAGTCATGCTCACAGTTAAAGCTAATGAAATTCTGCAATCCCCATGGGAAACTCAGAAACACAGGCATGAAAAGCAGAACTGCATCTTGTTTCCATTTATTTTTTAATACTTTGGTTACGTGTTCAAATGCAACACATGGATGGAGTGCACGGACTGAATTTCCTCAGGTGCTGCTGGATACATCCCGTTTTTACTTCATAGCCCTGCATCCACGTCTGCAGTTCCAGCAGCCACCTACAGTCATGTGTCTTCAGGCAGGGAGGTAGAGAAGGAGAGCACCTCTCACACAGAGAGGCATGAGCCTCCCAGTTTAGACACTGTCCATCTGCCCCAAACCATTTTAAAGATAAATTTTAATAACATTGCAAGGGCATCTCTTTGTATCCTCTTCATAGGCATCCACAGTGCTTCACTAGCAAGATAAGATTAAACAACAGCCACTTCTATCTTTATGTGGTAAAACAAGCTTCTGTATTTTAAGATAAACTTTACAGGACAGGTGGTTTCCTAGAATGGAATATCCCCAAGAAAACGTTTAACAATTCTACATAAACGTCAACAAGGCATGAGAAGAGTGCACCTAATAAAGGAGATAGAGGCCACAATAAAAGGGGCCTTAAATCAAAGAGCAGGTTCACACCAGCAAACACTCACACACCCTGGGCTGGTTGGAACAGGGCCCTCAGCATTGCTGGCAGCCCAGCAGCTCTTCTGGTGTGGCTTTCCCTGCCTTTGCTTGGAAGGTTTGACCCACACCATCACCTTCTGGGGTTGTGGCCGGGACTCCCTCCACAAAACTGCCCATGTGAATTCTCTATTGGGAGCTCGGTGTGTACTTCTACCTTTATCAGCTCTTAAAAAAGAAAAGGAAAAAAAAAAAAAAAAGAAAAAAAGAAAAAAAGAAAAAAAAAAAAAAAAAAAAAAAAGTTGGGGGGGCGGGGGGAACGCAGAGCAAACATTATCTATTGTTAATTACCTGTAAAGTAGGGCTTTTGCCACTTCCCCAGTTTCTAAGAGCTCTGAAGTGAAACCTGAAAGAAGCCACCCATTGTTTCCAATTGTGCAAGAGCCAGGAGCAAATAGGGCTCAAATTGCAGCTCTGAAAGGCAGCAGGAAATTGGCAGCCCAGTAATCTGCTCCCCACCATTCAGGGGAACAAAGGCGACATTCCTCCTCAAGTAGTCACCATTAGAAACCCAAGGCTGATCTATTTAGTAAGGCCCACAGAATAAATCTGTGGAAATAAAGAGTTTTAATTAGAAGGCCATAGGATATGGCTCTAGTTTCCAGCCCCGCAAGTAACATGTATTATTTAGGTTCTTACCTCGTTTCCCACATATCCAAACGCTGACACCCAGACTTCAGCACCGCTGCCATGAAAACAAACAAACAGACAACAACAAAACCCCCAAAAAACCCAACCAAAAAACTAATAAATGTGAAAACTGTTCATTACAGGTGGATCATACCATACAGTGTGCAAGAACATTTCAAATAGGTCCATGTCTTGGGATTATATATTTTCCCCCTAGAGTATTAACAATCCTTCTAGCCCACCACAACCCCCATCTATGGTTCGTTTTAAATATTCTCCAGAAAAGTGTGACAGTTTCCAGGAGGGAGGTTTTTCCCCTCCCTCCTTCCAATCCATCCGTCCATCCATCCATCCATCCTTCACACAGAATGACTCAGTAATTGAACACTGCTGGTCAAAGGCTCCTGGTTGTGCCAGTGCCTCACAGTGTGACTCCACACAGCCCTCAGTTTTCCCAGCAGCCAAAGAGAAGCATTTCCTTTGGAGCTGCTTTATCAGGCATGGTTAACTTAAAAGAATTTAAGGCCAAGTGAAAAATGCTCGGAGATACTTTGCAGTTTTCGCCACCTGAGCAGGTGAAGTTGTCCCAACCCCAGTGTGTGAGAACTGTCAGGAGGGAGAGCAGAGGAGGTTGACTTTTCCAGGGGATGTTATCTGCAGCTGGCTGTAGTGATGGATGACTCTGGAATTACCATGGCAAGTGCTCTTGCTCTAGTGCAGGGCAAGGGATGGAAAGTGGAGATACAAGAATACAGACCCTAGAACTCCAGGTTGGAATGTCCCTACAAAAATCTCTGTGGAGACTCCAGAACGGCAACTTCTATCTCTACCACTTGCTCCAGAGAGACCCTTTGGCTATTTAACACAACAGAACTGATGCATTTTCAACTCTTAACAGTATTTCCTCACATACTCTTGGTAGATCAGTAAATTCAAGCCCAGGTACAGCCAAAGTTTGGCAAAGTTCATACCTGAAGTTGAATTTCAGAACAAAACAAATTCACAACATCCAACTATCCTGTATTTTCCACCCTGATTAACCAGGTTTATCCTCACCTTGAACTGGATGAGATACAGGACATGTAAAAATGTATTAAATCAAAATGTGCCTCAGTGGCAGCACAGGTGCTCCTGTAGCCGTAGCACATTTCATCCAGAAGACCTTTGCATGCCATGTAGAAAAATGAACAAGTGGAAAATTATTCCCTGAAAAGAAGGGGTCAGGTAAATGAGGCTGGATTTAGGTAAGACTTTGGTATAAAAAGAAGGTACTGTGCAATCTCCCAATATCCAGGTTAGAGGAAAGCTCCAGCACTTCCCTCTTCCTTTCAGTTTATTCATTTTCATCTGGAAGTGTGCTACCTAAAGTGCACAGATCCAAAAACAACAAATCAGATATCACACAAGAAACAAAGCTTTGGAGAGAACCTTCACCAGGTCACGTAAATTCATCTCTTCCTCGTGCTTGGAGGGTGAAAGAGGAATCCTCTTGAGGCACTGCAAGAACTCTCAGGTGGTTTGGAAATCGAAGCATGTGCCAAAACCCAGGAGGTTTCATTTCAAATAGCCATTAAATAGTTAATCAGTTATGTAATTTCAGCCTATTTAGGGAGCTCCAGCTCCTCCTCACAGTCACTTTATCCCACAAATTAAGAACATCCTAACATTTATGAGCACTGGGCATTCCTAAGGCAGTGCAAGCACTGCCGCCTGGCCAGCTCATTCACTGGTGTAAATCCATCAGCTCCATTCAGAAGAAATATTCCATGGAATAAACCCACTCATACTCCGGCAGCGACCCTGCGGGGTCAGGCAGGATGTCCCATTGTGCTCCTTCTTGCACAAACACAATGGGGTTCAGCCCCTGGGGGCAGAGCCTCTGTCAGGCTGTTTGTGCCTCCTGACATCGTGTTCTGCAGGATGTTTGTTTTCAGGTCGGGGCACCGAATGTGTAGACAAAGGTTCACAAAACAGGGCGTGCTTACAAGGCCAGAGCCACGGCTATCAGGCACACCTTTCTCCAAGGACTGACCAATTCCATGTTTCTCTGCTCTGAAATAAAGAGCTACCACACTTCCAAGCTAATTTTGGAATATGTACTTCTCCTGCAGAAACACTGTTTCTCTGACAATACTGCCCCATGCACGTATCAGGAATATTGAAAAATTCAGGCGAATTTCTTGCTCTTTTTGAATGCTAAAATAAAAAATTATTCATTAAGACTAGTGTCTCACCCGTACATACTTAAACTAAAAAGCCAAACCCTGAGTGGCTTCCAGGAAAACTTTCCCAAATTTGTATTTATTGGTAAGTAAACGAGGCAGTATCTCAATACACCTTCACCAAGAGCAGTGGGAATGGCAGCTCCTGGGAAAACCAATTTTACTGCATCCATTTGTCACAAATATAAACAGAGCTGTAAATACCACTCTGGATATCACGAGGTTTTTGAGCAGATCCTTCCAGTGAGCAGAGAGCTCCTTACCACGGGCTCCACCATGGCTGGGTTACTGATGCCAAGAGGAGAAGTCATGCCTTGGCTCCTTCCAACAGCCAGAGGAAGGTGAAACACAACCACAGGATAAATGATTAAGAGCTGCCCCAAAAGCAAACTGCCCTCCAAATGAAGAGTCATCAAAACAAGGCCCGTGCAGCCCCCTGTACTGTGGAAGGCTGGTAAATCCAGCTGTGTGACAGCAGAAGAGAATTTTATTCCAGGTTTTTTGAAGCACCACCATGACTGACACAAATGCTCCAGCTGGAAGAAAGCCAACAATTATTCAGGATTCCTTAGAATTTGGAGGTAATTTTAGCAGAACAAGAAATGCAGAAGTATCAGTGAGTCCTGAACATTCCTCCAGGACAAAAATCTATTACTTCATATAAGTCCATTAAAACACTTCATCTAGCCCCTTTAATCCCTCTTAACAGATTTGCTTTATCACAGACAGAGGAACTAATCCTCTCCCACCTGTCTTTATGATATGGAACCATAAACATGAGCAAATACTTTCCATTTGTTAGGCATTATCCCCCCTCGGGTAACGCCCTCACCCACCCCAGCATTGGTGTAATGGAGCAGTCTTTGGAGAAACACCCCAACTCTGAGGGCAAAATCTCACCCCAACCATGGGTTCCTCCAGCATGGAACATGGGAACCTTACCTACCCATTCCTTTTATTGCTAAATTACTGTTTCCTAACCTCATCTCTCATCACAAGCTTTGAGACACTAAGCAAAGCAAGAATTCCAGCTTGTTGTACTTCCCTTTTTCCTCCAACCCAGACCTTACAGATCTGAGGCCTCCGCCGTTGGAAACAGATGGCAGCCTTGGCCAAATCTATCACCCACCCATGCAATTAGGGCAGTAGGTCAGCTGAACTTACTGTCTAATTACACCATCATTTTACACAGAGTTCTCTTGGCTTCTTGAAACAAGATCTCAGAAATATCAGGAAAAATAAGTAATTTTTATGAGCTACGTTGCAACAGGCTCTGACAGTCTGGCACTCTGCAAACACGGAGGAGTAACCTCAAACAGCCCCCTGATGAATTTGGGGTTGAAGGACTGAAATGTGCACTTCAGTGCCCTAATTGCTGGAAATCCCTGCAGCAAACCGCCTTCCAACAGCAAACAGCATCCTTGGATGGTCATTCCACCGTGGGAAGTAGAACAGACACAGTGGTGACCACTTGGGGCATATTTAAATTAACCTGTGGAGGCTCCACAGCTTCACTTCATCCCGCTGTCACATTCTCTTTCATCTGGAGAGACATTCACGAGCTCTCATGCAACCCAGCGTGGCTCTACACCACAAAATCCAGCTGCCATTTCCATGGCATCGTGGCAATGACCTCGCGTTCCAGAGCTCCTGGAAGTGAGCTCAGATACATTTGTATGTTAAATACAAAGCATATAGTACCTAACCCAAGAGAAAAAAAAAAAAATTCTCATTTTTCTAACACTGCCTGCTCTACCTGGTAATTATAGAATCATGTAAGACTTGCAAAGAACTGTTTTCTTCTATTTGCTGTGTAGGTCCAAGTCAATTTTTTTCTCCAGAGGAGCTGCAACCTGAAGTTATTTCCAAAATCTGGTTAGTAAAAGGAGCATTAGTATGACTAACTAGACCGTAGCTTTTTTATCAAAAAAGAGATCTGAAACAGTGCCACCACATAGCTCCCGATGGAAGACAATCATTATAGGATGGAGAACACATGGGTCCTTTGGGATTTCTTCTCTTCTGCCAGGAACCAACCCAAACCCCCAGATAAATCACCTGGCTGGGAAAAAAAAAAAAAAAAAAAAAAAAGAGACAGAGGTACAGAGGGTAACGTTTTCCTTGAGGAGGCAGAAGCAGCACCCTTGGAGCAAAGGGCCTGAGCAGGAGCTGGCAGTGATCCAGCAGCGGGAGGCAGTTGGCTCCGTGTCCCCGGGTGGACATCTCTGGCCGGACAAGGCCCCATTGTGTCCGCGGGGCCATTTGCAGCTGTCGCTCTTAGAGGCGCGCGGCGATAGCGAAGGAGTGCAAGTCCCTCAGGAACATTCCTCTCCTGCCTTTGCCTCCTCTCGGGAAATCTTGGAAAGTAGAATCCATGTGCATCCTCTGCTGCCTCACAAACCCCCCAGCCCGTCACTGCTGTCACACAGAGGAGCGGCACCACCCGCATCCTGCAAAGCATTCCCAGATGTACTCGGATGATGATTTCACTTTGTACCTCTCAGGGGTCATCTGTGCTCTTTAATAAAAAGCAGCTTTTCAGTCAGCTCCGTTCCACGACACTGCATCAGCTGGGATGGAATTAACTAGAGAAAGGCGAGCTTATTCAAATCGTCACAGTGCTGGGAGTCAGAGCAGCTTGAATATGGCAATTCAAAGCAGCAGGACTTAAAAAAAAAAAAAAGAGCAAGATATGACACATTTGTCAAGTCATTGCTCCGTTCTGAAGTGGAGTTTCTCTAGAACCACTTACTCTGAACACCATGTGAAATTGCATCCATTTAAAACTTTTAAAGTTCAGGAGAATTGTGATGTAACCTTGACCCACATGAGGAAAAGAATGAGGTCTCCCCATTCACTCTTAATGAAAAGCTTTTTCCGTTGAATGTGTGTTAAATGGCCACAAGTAGCTGTGACACTTGGGTCACCCTTAAGAGCCTTTAATTTAAAGACAGAAGATTCAGCTGACATTGGAAAATGTATAGGAAAAGAACCAAATAAGTCATAGACATAGGTCCAAACACACACACACACATTCCCAGATTTCAAAGCTACCAAACTACAGCAATACAATCACTGTTTTTCATCCTGCCTCCAAGCTTTTTATTTAGAATCAAGCTGGGGAGATTAATTTCTTCAGCTGCTGCACAATTTAACTAGCCAGGAAGTTCTATATAGGAAAATTTTAAATGGCTTTGCATGTGGTATTCCTTAAGAAAAAGAAAACCAAAAAACCAAGTTGGAAGTTGTGGTTTCCTCCTCCACAACTGTACTTCCAAATGCTTTGGTAAATAAACAGAGCCTCAACTTCTTGGGACTGTTAAGCACAACACAGATTCAATTGTATTAAACATCCCTTATTTGATATATAGTTGGCTCAAACTTTAAATTAGGTAAACTAAACTAGAGCACAGACTAGTGGCTTTGAAGTATCAATAGGAGGTTATTTGCCACCTGACAGACCTGAAGGAGCAACAGCCCAGCAATACAACACACGTGGCTCACAACCTGTCATTGTAACAAAAGAACTCCAGAGGCATTTTCATTAATTAATATATTTTTCTGCATTATAGTTAACATACGGACTTTCTTCGTGTCATCCTTATTTCGTTAAGTATTGATATTTTGTTATATTCAGACATGAGTACATTTTCGAAGTCTTTTGCAATAAATATCATAAAATAATAGAGATTCACATAATAAATATTCTTTACAATAAAAAAAGTTTTAACAGACTTTTGTCTTAAAAATAGTTGGGATTCAATTTTGTGTTTTATACATAAAATATACAAAAAAGGACCACAATTTGTGGCTAAGGCAATAAAACAGGGACAGGATAAAATTATAAAGTACAGAGCAGAGCTAAACTCACTAAGCCAAAGGATCACAAGAGACTTGAAGGATTCAAGGACATTTAGGTGACTCAATGACACCTGAAGGCTGTTTGGATGTATGAACACCACCAAGTTTAATATCAACTGATACTGACAAGACTATAAAAATGGGATTAGGAGGGTGGAGTGAGCAATATCCTTCAAAGACTGGACAGCAAAAGAAACAAATGAATATGTTGCAGCCACAATGTCTCCAATGTGAAGATCTACATAGTGTAGCAAAAACTGAAGTTACATTGAAAATGTAAGGAAAAGGGAAAAAAAAAAAAAAAAGGAGGCAGGGCAATTCTCAAATTTTCAGGTCTGAGAATGTTCCAAAAGTTAAGACAAAAAGAGAAGGGGCGTGAAGATGCAAAAAGAAGCAGGCTGCTTATAGAAGAGTCAGGCCTTTCATTTGGTGAAGCCTTTATTTTACATCCCTCTCCAGAAAGAACACCCACAAAAAGTTATTTCACAATCCAGCTCACTCAGGAAAATTATTCTTCCTTGGTACCCAGGAGGTTAAGGAGAAAAAAAAACCCCATAACTTGCTGAGGAAAAAAAAAAAAAAAAAAAAAAAAAAGCCAACATCTTTGGGAAGATATTCACAGAGCAAGAAGCTTCAAGAGCCCAGTGAGCCCTCACTGTCTCTTTCAGGAGTGGTTAAGTTACAAACTCAAAGACCCTGCCCGTGCGAGTGGCAGGTGCAGATCCCAGGTCCACACTTACCAAAGAGCAGCAGCGACTGCGTGAAACGCTCCACACTCAGCCAAGTCAGTAGGAGGAGGAGAGTAAAGATGCGAGGGGAAGAACTTGTGTGTCTGAAGTTAGGCAGACAGAAAGGAAAAGAACAGTCCTCCCAAAATGGGAGAGGAAGGGGGGAAGAAGAAAACATGGGGGGAGGGGGAAAAAAAATAATCAGCTACAACCTGAAAAACTGAAGTTGGAGGAAGTAAACCTCCCTCCCAAAATCATGAAGGCTTGCCCTGACCCCGGGAGGGGCAGCTCTCCAGTTTACAATAGACCGTGTTGGAGTTCTTGCACCGGCACCCCGGACGATTGACGCGGTCGTAGCAGCCCCGGCAGAGTTTTAGGCATCCTTTGGCCGGAGGGTAGCAGAGCAAGCAAGGCAGGAACAAGGACATGACTCCCATGCACAGGTACCTAGAACAGCAGTGTGCCTGGGAGCAGGAGCAGGGATTATCCGCGTACGAGTCCCCTTCATCGTCGTTGGAACAGTGGTAGAAGATCCCTTTGACCAGGCACATGCAGGTGCCGTACTCCACCATGCTCTCGGCCGAGCACAGGCACTGCCGGTTGCAGGCCAGGCAGGAGGGCAGCGCCCGCGGCGCCGTGCACTCCCCGCACTTGCACTTCCCGCACTGTTCGCAGATGAACTTGTGCTGCGTCAAGTCCTCTTTCAAAGGCCCCTTCAGATCGTCCACGATCAGGGCCAACTGCTTGGGCTGCGCCCGGATTGTCCGCTCGGATCTGTGGCCGGAGCCCGGCCGGGAGGGCGGCGAGCGCCCCAGCAGCCCTTGCTCCGAGGAGGCGCTGCTGTTGCTGCCGGAGCTGGCTGCGCTGCCCGTGCTGGTGGAGCGGCTCAGGACGGGAGCCCGGGCGTTCTGCTGGTGCGCCACGTGCCCCGCGTGGCCGGGCCTGTGCTCGTAGTTGTTATTCACATTAATTGGTATAATCTCGTGAGTCCTCTCGTGCTTCTCCTGCCTCGGTGCCGTCCGCGGACCCGATTTTTTCACCGCCGACGGCCCCTCGGTGTATTCGTTGCTGCCCCTGATGGCCTTGATCTGGTCCAGTGACAAGATGGTGGTGGGCTGGCTGTCCCTGTCATAGTCCAAGCGCTGCCGGCTGTCCAGGGAGGGCTGCTGAATCACCACCAGGGAGCCGCCGCTGCCATGCTGACTTTGGGGCTCCATCTGTAGTGATCTCTGCTGCTGGCATTCAGCGGGAACCTGGCATGCATCTGAAATCCTGAAATAAGGAAGGAGACAGAAGATGTAAATAAACACTGCATGTGTACATATACACACAAGAGATCAAGGGCAGCGGAGGGATAAAGCACGGGATACTTTCTGGAAACAGAAAGGATCTGGCAAAGCCCAAACTGCCCCAGCCACCTGGTACTGATCACTTTCAGCAGGGGATTACAGCAGTGCTGAGGATCTGGCCAAAGTCCAGTAATGGGGAGAGTCTGGGTATGGCATCATAGATGAGGAATGCAAAGGAGACCCCATGCCATTAAAAAAAAAAAAAAAAAAAAAAATCCAGTATTAACTTGTATGCCTACTTTGCAAGCCATGGGAAGTGCCTCTCCTGTGCTACTGAACTCAACATCTGTCTCTACCAACAGCAGTTCCAAACGCCCCTGACACTGAGCTGCAAACAGCCAAGAGCACCACCACGTTCATGTTTCGTATGGCAGAGTGAGGAAGGAGCCCAATTCTCACTCTTCTCCCTGAATCTGCAGCATCAGAAAGCTCCACAGTTTTGCCTCCTAGTGCATTTGGAAAGTCTCCCTCTTAAAGTGACGTATGTGCATTACAGAGTCCTGAACTAAGTGCTGTCAAGTGGCCAAGACATTTTCTGTGAGAAAATAACTCAGCCTACACATCTAATATGCTCCTTTATAAAATTAAAGCAAGGGTGCAAACAACCTGTTTCCAAATATTTCCTGACCAGAGGCTGGAACGTGAAAGAAAAATGGGGTAGAAAACGCTTAGATGAGCTAGGTGTCAAACAAAAAGTACCTGAGGATTCACGAGAATATTAAGAGAAGATAAAATCCCCTCAACAACAACCTCAAAACACAAAGAACAAATCCATTTTCACAAGGCAAATTAAAAGCTTCTCAAATAAACAGAGCATCTGCTCATCTATCTTTTAAATAATGGGAGATTAGTAGAGATGTTACACATTTCCTCCCTTTCCATCTCACCTAGCTAAAGACATGAAGATTGCAACACTGACTGAGAAAACTGCAGTGACAGCTCTGCATCTACACAAAAATGTAGCTGAGTATCTTAGTGCCACATTTACGCAGGGAACCAGGACAACAAACTGCTTTTCTTTACTGTCAGCCAAAGGAGAAGCCCCTTTTCACTCCCTCCTGAGATGCCATAAGCATTTACCTGAATGCAGAGAAAGGTAAGTGCTATCCAGCATTTTGAAAAGTCATCCAACAATCCTAAGAAAGCGTCTTGCCTACAGACCACAGCCAGCATGGAGCTGTTCCCCACTCCAGAGAGAAAAAGGCACTGGGATAGGGAAGCACAGAAAAAAAAAAAAAAAAGAGGAAAGGTTTCTTCTATCCATGGGCAGAAAGTGACAGCTTCTGCCGTGACACGAAGTTTTTTCCTCCTCCAGTAGTCAAAGATTTCATTTTACATCCAGCATCACCTGTGTAGGCGTGTGGTCACCAGATTAAGCAGAAAATCAAGCACTCTCACTCCTAACTCACATAATAGAATCACAGAATGGAAGGGACCTAAAAGACTGTGCAGTCCCAAAGCCCCTGGCCATGGGCAGGGACACCTTCCACTAGACCAGGTGGCTCGGAGCTCCATCCAACCTGGCCGGGGACACTTCCAGGGATGTGGGGCATTCACAGTTTTTTCCTGTGCCAGTGCCTCACCATCCTCCAGCAAAGAATTTCCTCCGACCCCACACAACAAGCCGCCTTCTTCACGAGCGCTGAATACAAATCCACAACAGACCGAGGGTGAATGAATGCGAAAAGGGAAAGATTTACAGCTGTACCAGCCAGGAGCTGGGCTCCCTAGGGGATGGAAAAACAATATCCCAAGAAAATGTGAAAGACATCCAGTGCCATCTTTGGGGGGAAAGCGCAACATCACCGCGGCGCAGACTGACAAGCCCAGCTGCAGACCGCGGCCAGAGTAGAACCAGCCACCTCCACCCCCGCTCAGATTGCTCGTAAATTGCTTCCCCCCTCGGACAATTAAATAAAAACGAGTAAAACAAAATAATAAAATAACGTACGGCGCAGGCGGCGAGAGCCCTCGCGCTTCTGCAGCCGGGGCTGCGCTCCCTTCCCGCACCTCGGGGGTGGGATCCCGCTTCCCTCCCGTTCTCCACAGGCGCTCGGACACGCCGCCAGCCCCCCCCGGCCCGCCCCGCTCCGCCCCGCTCCCCGCAGCCCCGGGCGGGCGGCGGCGGCGCGGCGCCCTCTGCGCCCCGAGCGGAGCGGATCACGGCGCTGACGGAGAGGAAGGAAGAGGAGGGGAAAAGGGGAAGAAAAAAAAAAAAGTTATGAATGAAAACATGGGCGCTTTTTTTTTTTCCTTTCCCTCCTTCTCTCTATCTTCCACTGGAAGGGGCAGGCAGATCTTAAGCCCGGCGCTGCCTCGGGAGGGCGAATTACCTGGCGCTTAAAGCGGCAGCCGAGAGCGGCCGCTCAGCCCCGGGGGTTCCCCGCGCTGCGGCTCGGCACCCCCCGCCTCAGCGCCGCCGGCCCCCACCTGCGAGGAGCGCTCGGGGGGCGTTTTTGCTGTCGTGCTCGTTCGCAGCCGGTCGCGGTTCTCAGCAAGCCTTCCCGCAGCAGCCCGGCGCCTCCATTCCGGGAGGCGGGCGGTGGGAGGGTGGTCGGGGCCGCCCCTCGCCGGGCGGGCGCCGCAGCGCCCCGCGGCACCTGCTCGCTGCGGCAGCGCCGGCCGCGGTGCGAACGCACGGCGGGTCCCAACTTACTGATGTGCAGGGAGCCACCGGGAACGGCAAATCCAGCGGGCGGGGGGCGGCGGGGCCCCGGCTCCTCGCTCTGCCGGCCCCCGGGGCGGGGAAGGCCGGCGGGCTGCGCTCCTCGTCCCCGCACAGCCCTCGCTCGCCGATCTCCACGTCCTACTGCGCCAGCGGAGAAAAGCCCCGCTCTGCTGCCCGCCGCAGCTCCCCTCTCCCGGGGGGCAGCATGCAGCGGCCCGGGCCGCCCGGGGAAGCGGCGCTCTCCTTCGGCCGCAGCTCTCTCGGTCCGGAGGCGACAGGGAGCAAATCCAGCCCTTCCTGCAAAGCGGAGTGTCTGGATCGAGCCTCGGGCGGCTGCAGGCTGCGGCAGGCAGCGGGGCTGTTGCGATGCAGGTCTCCGGGAAGAGGCGGCGGGTGCGCGGCTCCTGCTCCGGCTGTTTATTTCCCTTTGCGATCGCAGAGTGCAGGGCTGCGGTCCCGCTCCGGCGCTCGGCTTCACCGCATGTTCCTTGCCGCAAGTCCCGTCGGGCAAACCACAACCTCTGGTGCGAAAGATTTGGTTGGTTTGGGTTTTGGTTTGGGGGTGGTTTTTTTTTTTTTTTTTCGTTTTGGTTTTTAATTTTCTTTTTAAAGCGATCACGAAACGGCTCTGGCTCTCCAGGCAGAGCTCAGCGAGCTGCGGACGAAGCCAGAGGCAGCGCAGCGCAATGGCCCTGCGAGCTCCCTGCACACAGCCATGTGCTGGCTGTCGCTGCCGGGGCCCGAGTGACAGGCTCGGGGCAGGGGCAGGACGCGGCGGGGAGAGGCGGCTCCGCACGCCGCAGTCCGGCACCGAGGTCTCCGCAGGCTCGAGAGGGCGGCGTAAAAGCTCCGACGCGCCGGAGACCCGCGTCGGGCGGGACGGGCGAGAACCGACCCTGAGCTTCTCCGTGAGCAGCGAATCGCGCCCGGCTCAGCCCCGCCGGCCCGGGCAGCCGAGCCCCAGCTCTCCCGGCCGCTGCCCCGCGGAGCAGCCCGCACCTCCCGCACGCCTCGCAGCGCGGCCGCCCCCAGCGGAGCCCCGGCCGCCCGCCCGCACCTGACCCGGCGGGAGGGGGCCGTGCGGAGCGCCGAGCGCCGCCCGGGCTTACCTAGGGCCGGGGTGAGCGCCCGCCTCCCGCGGCACATTGGCGGCGCGGATCCAGCCCGGGCAGTGCCGGCAGCCGCTCCGCGCTGCCCCGCCGCCGTTCCGGAGTGACTCGGGCCGCGCCTCGCCGCCTTTCAGCGCGCAGCCCCCGCCCGCCGCCGGCCGCGCCCCCCTGATGTCAGTGCGCCTCCGAAATCCCGGCGTGGATTCCCCGCCCTCCCGCCGGGAGCCGCTCCCGCGCGGGCACCGCCGCCAGGGAAGGCGGGAGGGCGGCGGGCAGCGAGGAGCTGCCGCTCTCCGGCCCCGCGCTGTCCCGCAGCCGCGGCTCCTCCCGCACAGCGAGCGCCCCGGGGCTCCGCGCTGCCCCGCCTGCGATCGGCCGGGCACAGCCCGTGGAGCTGCCGCCGGGCACTGGGCTCTGCTGAAGGGACGGAGTCCTGCCGCGCTCTCTGACAGCGTTACAGAGAGATTCTTGTCTGTGTCTTACCGTCAGCGCCCTTCAAGCCGGGTGGAACAGCCCTGCGTTTATATTCACAAGATATTTTCTGCTTCTTTCAGTCTATCGCAGAGGCAGCTGAGGACCCGAGAGAAACATTCCCTCCTGTCATCCTGCCATGAGATAGGAAGCGGCTCTTCCCATCGTTTTCCGGCTGGCACTGCAGCACCTGAGATGACACGGGTTAGTTACTGACCCGCCTTTCCAGCCCTGCCTCGCCAAGGTCCCATCCAAAGCTCACCACTGCATCTCTGCCATGGTCCCAAAGAGATACAGGGATGCTTCCCAAGCCAGTAGTTTTATGACCAGATATTATCTTTGATGTAAGATTTTGGGGGGGGAGGTGGGTTGGTTGTTCACTCTTAGTGGAGTTTTTAACAAGCAAGTTAAAGAACATGGGAAAGTGATGTAAAGCACACAAAAATTTTGACAATTATTTCATAACAACAGGTAGAATATTGGAATAGTTGAGACTTCCAGTACTTGGCTAAACACCTCAGCCTTAAGTTTATCCGAAATATACTAATAATCTGTTAAAAAAAAAAAAACACCACCAAACCAACCAACCAACCACCAAACCCCACACACAACAAAAAAACCCCCGAACATTCTCCCACCTTTTGCCCCAAAGAAAATAAAAGAAAATAAATATGTGCTAAGCCTATGTGGAGCTGCTTAGCAGGAACATTCATCCAAAAACAAACAATCCCTATGAACAGGATTGTACCACAAAGGTGGTACTCAGGGACAGTCTCTGCACCCAGCTCACACTGGTGGATGTTTTTCATTAAACTTCACTAAGCTTGGAAATAAATCACCTACACTGCATTTCTGAAATTTTCATCATTATGCAAAACCTTTACCTGAACCATCTATTTCTCTATGAAATAAAATTTATCTGCATTAGAGGTTCTATACTGAATAGTAGAATATAGTACTAGTGGTAGTATTACTTCTAATACTTCTGAGTTTGTAATTAACACATTGCTGATGCAGACAAATCATAAATACCATTCCCCAATGACAGAGGCTCAAAGGACAAACAATGGCACAAAAATCCTTAGCGTGGAATAAAAGTATTCCAAATCAGCATTAATGCTGCTGTGGGATTTAGAAAACGTGGTTGTTCACCAAAAGCATTCTCAGGCACACCCTGAGCACAAAGTACAAAAACATTTTCAGTGAAACCCATACGAAAACTTTGGAACTTATAAAGAGTTCAAATGAACAAAAAATCCAACTGAAGAACCAAAACTACTAAGAAATTAAAAAAAAAAAATTACTCCTGCAGAGTAGCCTTAGTGGTGGTGCAAGTTCATTTTGGAACCTTTGAAGGTAGCAGGGCTCTCTTCTCACAGAAGTCCATATGCACTTTTCCTAGGATACTACCATAAAAACACCTCTAAACCTTTCCTTTTACATGTCTAAAGCCAGTACCACCTTAAAAAAACAAGTGTAAGAGCTTGATTTTAGAAACATAATACTAGGCTTAAATGGGTCAGTCAAATAACCAAGAGTACTAGCAGGTGTTCACTATCACCTGGCACCTGAATTAATGCTTCACTGAAAGAAGGGAAAACCCTCCAGCCATATCCAAAGGCTCTCCACGTGCTCAAGCAAACATTCCTGCACCCCACAGAAGTCCATCTCACTAGATTATTCCTGAAAATTATAGCAGTGAGAAGTTCTGATTAGGAAAAGGAGAGCTACATTCTGGAGAATGAACTGGCACTTCTGGCTACATCCTGGCACAGCCTTAATTTGAGGATTGACACACAGGCAGGAATCTGATGCAACCAAGTTATTTTCTCTCTCCAAACCATCATCTAGAGGTGGCCCAGCTGACACCAAGTCAATAGAAACCAGCCCTCTATGCCTGAAGTAAATCCTTCAGAAAAACCTGCCACAATGGGGTTCAAGAGACAGAATGATGGCCAAGAGCAGTGATCCAGTCCCTGTTTCCTTTCACTTGGAGGATCAGGTACTGGAGATAATCCCCACCTCCTGCTCCCTCATGGCAGCCTGAGTGCCAAAAGGTGCATTGGACAGAAGGAAAGCACAATCCATCCTTAGCTTTTGGTTTGGTTTTCTTCCTAATCCACACCTAGAAGCAACTTTTATCTCTAGGTGACTTACCTGACCTTTGCAAACATGCACTGGATAAACAGTGGTCCTCCCACTATGAGTAACAACTATTTCCATGGTGCATCCCACCTGGGAATATTATTCTATTTCTCCCTAAGCAGCATCTCTTAGCCCTTGCTAAGGCACAGGAGGAAGGAAGGAAGGAAGACACACACTCAACCCCAGTTACAAAGCCCACCTGGCCTTTGAGGAGACTCAGCAGAGAAACTGTTACCCTTTATGCAAGTTACTTGTCACTTCATAACCAATCTTCACAGCTGCAACAACTAAGGTTACAGAGGAATTCAAAGGCAACCAAACACCTCCCTCCACTGTATTTATAACAAAATTATGAACCAAGTTGTTGTGCCAGTCTGTAGCATGTGTAAGTCAGGTAGTTCCCCCCACCAGGCATGATCCTGCAGAGGTGCCGTCGGGAGAACCAACTGGAACCTGCAGCCCCCCAAAGCTTTGTGTGTCAGCAGCTTAGGGTTTGTGTCAGATGGAACTTTGTAGTTGTCAGTGCTTGAACAGTCTCAGAAACTCTCAGTGCTTGTTGGGACAAGAAAAGCACAATGAATTTTTTAACACCCTGCTAGGCCTATATATATATTACAAGGCAAGAGGAAATGGCCTCAAGTTGCGCCAGTGGAGATTTAGTTTGGGTTCAGGAAAAAATTCTTCACTGAAGGCACTGGAACAGGCTGCCCAGGGAGCTGGCTGAGTCACCAGCCCTGGAGGGATTTAGATGTGGCACTTAGGGACTGGTCTAGTGGTCACTTGGCAATGCTGGGTTGATGGCTGGACTCAATGAACTTCAAGGGGTTTTTTTTCAACTGAAATGATTCTATGATTTAAAGACTCTCCAACAAACCAACAAAATCCAACAACAGCTACGGCACACTGTAATAACAAGCGCTGTGGACAGTTTCTCATCAGCTCTCATGAAATCTGACTGGCCCTGGCTTTTAAGCTGGTGCACGAGATGAATGAAGCTGCTCCCAAGAGCTGAACGCCATGGGTGCCGCGGCGAAGGCAGACCCTGACCCGTACAGTGAATCACTTCAGGGTAAGGAAGAGAAAGCGAAGGCTGATGTGGTAGTGTTTCCCATCACACTTTCTACCAGACAGGTTGACCTTTATCTGAGATCAAAGGCACGGGTGTCTGGGGATTTCTGCAGCTCCTGTGCAAGGGCTGTTCTCAAAGCGCTCGGAGGACGCGCAGCCCGTGTGCCGCTGCCTCTTGCCGTCACTGCACGGGCCGGGGAAAGGCACACAGGAAATCCTCAGTTACAAATAGAACCTGGAGTTTTCACTTCAAGAGATAACATCAGTTTTTCTTAGTGGCAGAGGAGACAGTAAAAGGCAGCAGCCAGGCAAACCTCCAAGAACAAAGGGATGAACCTCGACGTGAACCTGCCTCATGAGCATTTGAAAGTGGAATCAAAGCACCGGGGAAACACTGCTGAGAGGGGGGCTTGGTCTGTGCCCAAATTCAGCACAAATTAAACAGAAGGAAAATGCCACAGTCTGTAAAACAGGCCGAAAGTCTGAGAACACACTTTCCTTTCCCCATCTCCTGAATTGTATCAAATAAACCAGTATTTTCCTTGGGTAACCACAGGCAAAATTTCACTCTCCTAAGGGTAGGCCACAGCAAGTCTCTTCATATTCCACCACTCCTTTGACATACAGGCAACTGGTACCTTTACACCTCTCCTTCAGGTATGCATAGTTACTGTTTTCTGATCAAGTTTAATCTTCCTTGGAGAACTGCCTCTGTAGCCTTCATGTGTAGCTGCTACATGGGTTGCCTGCATGTGCACAAGATATTCTGCTAAGCTACTGACCATATTTTCCTTACTTTGTATTAATTGTTAACTATTTTAGCTAATATGACTCCATCTGCCTGTATAAACAGCACTGTGAAAAAGGAAAATTGTCATTATTGCTGAATACCAATAATAACTTACTCCCATCTGCCATAAATTATCTGCAGGTCCTCATCTCCTGTCCTAGCACTGAGCAAAATGCCTTTTCTAATCCACTGAGACACAATTCCTTGCACAGACACAAACCTTTCCCACTTCTGCTGGAAAGGTGTTCACTCCCCAGGAGTGGGCTGCTTTACTTGGGGAAGAGAAGCTCTCTGCTAATTTCAGTACATGGCTCTGTGCATGTTTTTATTATCTAAGCACTTGTGGCAACTCGGCTGTTAGCAGGGCTCCAGGAATGCCTCCTGTTTATCAGGTTGTGCAATCCGTCACTGTCAGCTGAAGGAGGTCTCAGGAGCAGCGTTTCTAATTTGATTTGAAAATATACATGGAAACCTGAGCCTGCTTTTAGCGAGAATGATGGGGTTGGCCTAATGAACACAATCTCTCTTGTCACTCTTGAGAACAGTGTGTCAACAACCAAAGTTTAGGTTCCCTCCGTGGCTGCAGCAGCTTCTGTGGGGAGGCAGCAGCTTCACATCTGCGTCATATTCTTGGTTCTGCTTTACCATCAAAGGGCATTTCAGTGAGATTTTAACAGGTAAATGCAAACAGGGAGGAAGATTTTTTCCACGGATCTCTTGAAGAGAAGTTTGCAACAGGTAATTTTTTTTTTCATGCCAACTTCTTCCTCTGAGCCTTCGTACAGAAGTGTGGTACCAAATGGTGCTAAGAAAGTGTGTATCTGGAGAGCCATTTCTCAGCTCAGAAGTTGTCACTGCTTTCCCACCAGAAACTGGCCACAGGAAAATGAATATGCCACAGGAGCCACATGGATTTCTGGCCGCAGCACCATCCACTTCAATATTTACAGATTTTAACTTCTCAGGGGAAAAACCAAATAAAAGCCAGACACCTTTTTTTACTCTTTTAAGGCTGAGAAGATAAATGTCTTACCACAAATCTGCCAGACTACAGTGATGTTACTTTGCCACATCTCAAACAGAGAATGATAAAGTCTAATTTGCTATTAACCTCTATTTTTCATCCCTTTCCCGTTTTCTGGGATTTACTTCTCTGACAGATTCTGCAGTTGGCAATTCAAGTATAAAGTGCCAAGACACCCCCTGCATGTGTGATGTGGTTTGTTGTACTCTAGAAGAGCTTGCTGGGCACATCTTGGAATTTTGCTCCGTAGTAGCAATGACCTGCCAAAGAATATTCAGTGTCAAGGGCTGGATTCTGTTCCTGGGACAATCAAAGTTAACCTTAGTTCCCTTTGAGGTTGAGGAAATCAGGAGACTTTGGTATTTTGGAGACAGTGCAAAAAAATATTACCCCTCAAGAACTTCTGGGTTGAAAAGGTCAGATTTCTCCCACCAAAAAGGGCTGGGAAAACCCTTGACAGTGAAGGACAGAAAGCACACATGCCCCTGCACATACTGTCACATTGCTGATAAAAACCCCCTCACTTCCATCAGGGTGGGAGACAGGCTGCTCTAGTTCCACACAGCCATGGGGAAAGCTTGCACTGCCTCTCCTGCTGGCTCCCACCCAGAAAGACATGTACAGACACACACTTAACACAGGGAGGTTGTGACACCAGAAACTGTGTTTGTGTGTGTTGGGGGGGTGGTCCCTCTTTTAGATCCCCTCCCTGACTCTCTGTTTTGAAACCACTCCTGTGATTCTTGTTTTTTTCCCTGATCAATTAAACATGCTGTCCTTGAGAAGCCAAAGAATTTCCATGTACAAAGACCACATCCATTACTGAAACATACCCTGTTTGAAGTATCTCAAAGCCTAGTCAGGATCCCATCTTTACTGCCTCCCAAGTTCAGTAGTTTTTAAATTTATGCAGAAAATGGAATTTCCTCCTAAATTAGCCTGCCCACTAACCTTCCAAAACACTGCAGTGATGCTGCTGGCAAGGTGACATTTCTTGGAGCAGCACTGTAATACCAAAGCATTCCCAAGGGAGGGATTGCACTGTTGCTTACAGCAATCTTTCCATAGATTTTCAGCAGTAGAATCCAGCCTAAAAGAAGCGTCTGAATAAAAATAAGAATGCCAAGTGTGCCCAGTTGTAAAACAGAACACATTTTATATTAGCTTAGAACTGCAGGCATCACTGCCTGGCTGAACTCAGTGTTTGCAGCAATTCTCCATCCTGTTTATTAAATAAAAGAAAAAAAAAATCCCTGGCAACAATTCCCTAGTGGGTTCTAATCTTTTCTACATGGAAGGGCAGACAGAGACCTCAGAGTATTCCAGAAAGGTCATCTTCAGCTCCAGCAGATATTGAGGTCAACTGCTCAGCTATTATTTACGTCCATACCTCTCAGAGTAGTGAAATAGCTGTCACCACCTGGCCGGATTTCAGCCCTGCAGAGGGCAATTATCGAAACCTTAACATCAATCTGTTCGAATTTATACATCACTCTGTTCTCATAGCAAACCAACATGACTTTTCTAATTCTCCTCCAAATGTCCCATTTCCAGAAAATTTAAACCTTTATGCACCTAAGATCCAGCATTTACTGTATTTTACCATATTCTGAGCCTTTGCTGCAGGTATTGTACAGGGAGAAAAAAACCCAAACCAACACCACACCTTTCTTTCACTCTTTTATGGATGAAAAGACATGGAAAAGATCTCTCACCACAAGCCTACAAGAGCACAGCAGCTCAGCAGTAGCACTACTCGTATTTCATCACACATCAACAGTGGGAAACATGGGAAGTAAATGGAAAACAACATTTTTGGAGCTGGACTGATGTCAAGAATTACCTTTTAAAACCATCTGCTGTGTTTTTTTAAACTTGCCACATGAAAAAACAACAACTTTGAGTAAATAACAAACTCTCCTGTAGACTCATTAGCTCCTACAGACTTAATTTTCCAGAGTGTCAATTGCTATAAAGTAGAAGTGCTCAGCACTTCTTAGGAAGACACAGAAAAAACAATTTGCTCAGATTTCTTTCTAAGGCAGGAGGGATAATTCCTACTGTCAGACCTCCCTGGGCAAAGAAAAGAGAGGTTGAAAGGAAGGACCACGTCGGGAAAACCAAGCTGAGATGCTGAGAACTCACAAGGCATGTATTTTCTAAATCACATCCCTCTTTGCACATGCTGTTAGGTATTAGGCTACCCATAATATGTAATAATAATAATAATAATAATAATAATAATAATAATAATAATAATAATAATAATAATAATATACCCATAATATACCCATGTATATTAGTTTGTGTTTATGAAGATGCCAAGCTAAGGTGAGAGATGTAGCAAATGTGGAATTACCCTCTGTTTGCTCCTCGAGGAACAGCTAAACCAGCTCTATTGTTCCTGTTAAAGGTAGCTTAGACAGGAGAGAGTTGGTCCATCAGCTCTGTGTTAAACTTAGGTTTCAGACTAAAATTAAAAAAAGCCTGAAAAAAATATTTTCTCTGTATTTCATGACAGGACAACTCAGCTGAAGTCCATGAATGTAACTACATTATTTGTCTGAGGAAACTTGCCATGTTCCAAATCACCTCTACATCACCAATATTCTCAGCCCTTCTCAGTGGCTGCTCTGCTGAATTGTGTAGAAGAAAACAATCCTTCCTGGCAGGGCATGGGAAGGAAGCAGCACAACAAGGCCCCTGTTAAGAGAGATGACTTCCAAAGGTGTCACAAGAAGAGATGACTAGGACAGTAGCTCCAGGGAAGGAGGAAGGCGGAAGGGCCAGAAGCTGACAAGCTCAGCGGGAGTAGATCAATACAGACTGATGTTTTGTCAGAAAAGAGTAAAAAGCTTCTTTCACATTTCACAAGAGGATTTATCACTATAATTCCTCTGTTTTCAGCAGCTTTCCCCCTGTATCCAACACTGTGCTCGAAAGCACTTTGTTCCAAGTTGTTCTCTGCTGAGAGGTAAGTGAACACCATCTATGGTGAGACAGGCAGTGACCGAGCTCCTGGAAAACAAACAGCCCTGTGGCATAGCCCGTATCTTATCGTATGCATCACTTATTAGCAGTCATTAAATTAATTGCTGTATATGTAAGCAACTAACAGAGCAGATAGCACCTGTGCTGAGGGGATGGCTTGGTGGGAAGGCCCAGGAAGGTGCAAACCTCCCTCCGTCCCTGCTCCAAATGCACTGCTGCAGAAAGGCTTTGGCCAGGCTACATTCTGTTCTAACTTTGTGTTTCTCTGTTTCCCCACCCAACTTCACACAAATTCTTACAAAGGTTATGTACAGACTTGTACAAAATGGAGACTGACACTGGCTCTTGGAGGGTTTCCCAGAGCAAGTTTAACAGAGATTATATAATACATTACATCTGCATTGGTTGGTTGGGGCTTTTTTATTTTTAATATAGATGTTATTACACCACCAGTTAGTCCTTCCTAGCTTAACCCTCCAACCACCCTTTCAAAATAGTTCACTATGTTCTGCAGAGATTAAAAACCTAAGGTTATGGTGGGAGTTTTGTTTCCAGCCCTTACTTAAGACAGGACAAGTGTGTTACAACTGGAAGTCACAACCACCATTGTTTTCCTTCCACACACACTACTATCAAAGTCATGAGGAAGGTCCTTAACTGATGGAACAGTGGAATTTCAGAGCTAACACAGAACTTTACTTCTGTATCCTATTTTTAAATTAGAAGTCTCAAAGTAGTCTATACGGCTTGGGCTCAACTTCTGTGGCTGTGACCTTTCCTCCCAAGACAATCCAGTAGGATAAATCCAGTTTAAAAATCACAGGGCACTTATTAAGGATACTGAGTATTCTCAGAAAATCGGGCTAAGTCACATCCTAATAGAAACAACTGCAAGGTATAAAGCCCACCTTCGTGCAAACCCTTCTCCAAGATGCTCTTCCTGTTATTATTGCTGTGGGTTTTCCTTCTTCTCCATCTCATTGTTTTTCTTGTGGAGTTCAGAAACAAACAATGAGCAGACAAAGGAAAGGAGGAAATTTTCCACACGTGCTTTCTACTAATTTCTTTTCCTCCTCACTTCTCCTCAGATTTTTATTCCCCCAGCTTTTCCTCTTCTCACTGAGAAAAGGGGCAGACTTCCCCTCTTCTCTCTTGATACCCCTACTAGACCCTAAATTTCTGAAAAAAATCAGAATAGGAAGATCTAAGTCTTACCTTTTTTTTATACTGAAGTAATCTCTGCCACTTTCTATGCACCTCAAGTGTCTGAAAGAGTCAAGCTCCAGAAACACACCTGCTACTTCAGTGCTGATGGGGTTAATGAGATCAAAGCCAGACTCCACTTTGTGCTTAGCAGTGAGACACTTCCTACAGGGCCAGGGTGACTGCAGCCCTCCTTCAGCTCACCTAAATCAGCATCAAAATAACACAAATCAGCCCCTACTCTGATTAGAATCAGTATTCCCACTTTCTGTCTCCTTTCAACTCCATTGGCCCCCACACCTTTCCACAAAAATGAGTCAGTGATGAATTCCAGGGTAATTTTTCTAATTCACATGCTTATTTTCTCCATCTACCCCTTCTCCCACCCTCCCCTCGCTGCCCTTAATCAGTAAGGGCTTCATGTCCTCCAAAGCCAGCTCTTACCTCCTCACCCAGCGGACAGTGTGATCCCAAAATTCAGCTCCCCAACAGCCAAGAAGGTAAAGAACAGCTCTCCCAACATCTTCTCTTAAAGTCTCCCCAGCCAGCCAGTGCAGGAAGGGGCCTAACAAAGCTGTATGCAGCCAATTGTGTTATCAGGGCACTTGGCACTACCAGCTGATCCTTGATTACTATTCATCCCTCGGGAAAATAAAACACCCCTTTGTCGTAAAAGTGTAACCGGTTACTATGAGGCATTACACATTAACAAAAGCAGCTTTTTACCAAAATCGCAGATGATGAAAGCCTGGAAGTGGAATCAGACCAAGGTAACTGGTTGTTTCTGCATGTTTTAGATAGAAAGCTGACAGTTTAACCAAGATTTTCACAGTGCTAAGAAGAAAGTGACGGGTGAGTTCTGTCACGTATTTGTACATAAAGTCATAGTGAGTTCCGTAAAACAAATTTTAAGGATAAAATTGTAGCAACCTTTGTGGTGTAGCATCCTACACATGCTACTGCCTGCACTGCAGCAACCTCAGTTTTCACAGGGTCTTGAATATTTTTTAACAGCTCTTTTTACTATTTTCATGCTTTTCCTGAAATCCACACACTTCTAATATGCTTTCAGGTTTTCCTTTTCCTTTTTAACCTAAGAGTACAAATCATTAAAGAGCACAGCAATCTGAAAGGCAGACTTTTCACCAGGCAGAAGGGTAGAATTTGCTGGCTTGGTGGAATAATCCCTACTTAGGTGATGAGGAAGCATTCCAGAATATTAAAGGATTTGTTTGTTTGCTAATCTACTTAAGCACCCATAGGCTTTAACACCCACAACTTGTGTGCTTTAGGGATCTTTCATGTCCATGGCCACTCTCACTGCCACAGCTCTGCATTAAAGCTGCAGATTCAGACTGCAAGCTGCTGATGGGACACCTGGAAAGAGCTGCATGGCTTTGGTCCACCCACCCACAAATCCTGCTCCACATTCCTGTATTTCAGCTGCAGTAGCAACGCACAGGTCACTGCTTCTCACATCCGGTGATCCCACATTCCAGCCACCCAACTCTGGGACAGGACGGCAATCCAAGCCCCAGGAACCCCCTCACAGGCACTGCCAAGGAGGCTGTGTGAGCACGTTTCAGCCTGGGGAGAACTTGCTGACAGGGAAGCAGGGTAGCTTTAAAGGCATTAAGTAGAGCAGGCTTGGTGTAAGCAGCTGCCCCTGTGTGAAATCCGAAGCTCTTGCCAGCGGTGTGGAGGAAAGACATGACCTCATTATTCCACAGCCCAGATAATCCGTTCTTGGATAAAGTGAGAGCTGACAAGCGTTTCACCTTGAACGTTATCAAAGCCCTTTCCACACTTGGCTGATGGCAGAGCCATTTTACCAAACAGGGATGTGAAAACTCCTCAGTGTTAGCAAAAGAGATAAAAAAAAATCCCGGGGGTGCGTGGTTAAGGCCACACACACACAGGTATGAAGTGAAGAGACCAGCAGCATTTCCAGAACCATTTTGGCAAACAGAATATATTTGCACAAGTTGATAAAATATTTTTCTCAATATACCGAGGGTTGCTGCTCACAATTCTTTCTATCTACCTCAAAGCACTTCCTCTAGGTAAGTGTTGAGGGCCTCTCCTGACATCAACTGCCCCATCAGCACCTCCAGAAAGGTAGTTCACCTCTCAGCTGGGATAAATCACTGTCTGGACTATTTTCTAGTATCTTCCCAGTGGTCGCCAAGAGTGATTCCACCCCTCTAATCTTTTAGTTAGAGGAACCCAAGCTTTGATGTCATGGGTTTTACACAGGCACACGCAGACAACATGCTTAACCTCCAATTTTGTTGGAAGAGTATCACAGAACCATTTAGGTTGGAAATGAACCGTTAAGATCATCCAGTCCAACTGCTGGACCCACAATCAGTTTGAGCTCCACGCTAGTCCAAGGGGAAGGAATGTCATCTGGTTGCCATCGCCTCCTCTCGCAACACCTGCGTTCTCGCTGGAGTCCTGCCACGCAAACACAGAGAGGGGCTCTCTCCCCCCTCATCCCTCCTGTCCTTGGCAAGCCAGTTAACAGAGAAAACACACATCTCCTTCTCTGTCAGGGCTCTGGGGCTGTTGGATTGAAGTCTGCATGGAAGAATGACACCATTTAAAATGTTTAACACAGAGCACATAAAGCCCTGGTGAAAACGCGCAGTTAAGTTTCCAGCAGAGGAGGTTAATAAATGAACAGGTAGCACTTGCAGAAGGAGCAGACACAAACCCCAAGATCAGGAGGGGTTTTCAGCTGAAATATTTGTCTTCCAGATGTTGACCTGCCAAATGACCTGCCAAAACATGCCCAGCCACGACAGCAATTCTGCCTCTTGCACCTAGTACCTTGGAGAAGCTCCTTATCGAACTGCACACATTAATATCACCTGTGGCACTGTCTTCCATGCCAAGGAAAAAAAACCCATCAGCAAAAGGTTTTGGGCTTCCTAGGAGCTAAAAATTACTGCAATTCACTACAACCATAGCAACAATATTAAATACAAATACAAAGGTCCCAAAGTAAAACCAATTTTCCAAAGGTAACTCTGCTCCCACTGCAAACCATTTCCTATGCCCCAGACTGCATCAGCACAGAAGTAATCCCAAGGCTCAGGAGTGTGAATGGAAGCACAGTCGGTTTTATCTCAACTTTAGGATCACAGGAAGCAAGGCAAGTTCTTTGTGCCTGCTTTTTACTAATTCTTTCAGGGCATTTTTCCAAGGCTACGACACCTTCCAGTGGGTGACTCTACATCTCTGAAGTCCAATTCCTCCCAAATTCAGGCACTACATACTAGGAAACCACAACCCCTGGCCACCAGCATTTCTAGTGCTGGCGATTCTGTTTCATCCATGCCTCAGCTGCTTTCTCTGGCAGAGCCAGAAACAACCAGGACCCTTCAGGGTCGGGCTCCTCACAGCCCTGACTGCAAATAAGCAGACAGTTCTCATGCCCACCAATCTGTGTCCATCACTGAACTTCATCTTCTGGGCACCACAGGGCAAAACCCCAGATTTCATTTGCACTTTCCCCCTTTCAACACGCCATCAGAAGAATTCGACTCCTACTTCACCAGGAAACATCACTCCCAGCCTTTCATGAATGCTCAGTTCCTGGAGCATTGTTTGGTATGTGTCCAGCTTCCAGAGGGGAATCACCACACTTTGACATGCAAAATGAGTAAAGAAGCTGAAAGAGCAGTGATACAGAATCCACAAAAAACAGCTTTAAGGACATTATATATAAAAGGGCTGACAAGTCTAAATTCAATGATTTTGAATAACCAGCTTTGAAATAAATTGTCTTTATTCTGTCTCTGATGCTTGCTCTTACACCTGAGCTTGGTAAAACTTAAGTTTTGCTCTCATTTAGAGGCTGCAGGAAAATTATCCACAATAAACCTCATTCTTTCTTCAAGGATTAAGAATTGTATATCATACTTGCAGTGAAAATCTGTTTTATGCATTACATAGAACACATAGAATGGGACTGAACTTCCTTCAAGTTAAGTGAAGACAATTTTGCTTTTTGATCATAAATATTCTCCTCGTCATTTCTGGCCAAACTGTCAAAAGACATTTTATACCATTTTGTGAGAGGCTATTACTGGAGAAAAAAGGTAGATTTTGTATTTTTAAAAAATGTGCCTGAAACATTGAGAAGTTGATTTAATGTTAAAAATTCTGCGATGTAAGCAGTATTTGGGCCAAAAAACAGCTCCAAAAGATAACAGCAGGCTGTGTTTCTAAAAAACTTAAAGTGAGCCTAAGAAGTCTAAGCAGTTAAAGAATGGATGGGACAGAGATGTTCTCAGATGCCTTCTCTGTTGAGATTCACTGAGCCTCAATTCTTTTATTAAAATTAAATCTAATGGAAACACAACAAAACGCAGCAGAGGAGAGAGTGCCTCTATCTTTGAGTTGCTCTGCAACAGAGAGGTGTTTAGGCTTTTATGGGCTCACACTGCAAGAGATCTGAGTGGCTGCCAAGGCACGAGGTGTTCAGCAAAACATGTTGTGAGGAGTCAGCTGTGAATCAAAACTAGCTCCTGTGAATGACAGGAGATGCTCCTGGAGTGCTCTGTCCTACAGTGCCCTCATCAGTAAGTTCCAACGAGAGGCTCAGGGTGCAACAGCTCTCACCAAGCTGGATTATGAAAGGGCTACACTGCCCCTGAGTTTTGATCAAAATCAAGTTTTTGGTCATTTTCCAGAATTCTGATACCCGCGTTTCAATTTGCTCATTCACAGTAGCAGCGATCTGTCTTTAGGAAGGAGACAGGGAATCATCATACCTTTCCTTTAAATCTCAATTTAAGAGTGGCTTGGGATGGAGTAAGATCCTGGCTGGCATCAGACTGGCAAAGTTTTCCAAACAGAAACTTTTGGGAGCAACAGACAACTCCTGGGCACTTCACAAATTTGTCATTGCTTATTTTTTAAGAATATCTTACTTTTTTAAAAAAATCAAATTCCACAAACTCAAAGATAAAAAGGGGATCTTCCTACATTTATAATCACTTCAGGCAATATGGGCAGGTATCAAGAGATTTGATGCCCTATGAATACGTGTGGCACCATACAGCTACAAGGAGGAATGTTTGCAGGGACAGGATTTTTCCCAAGGCACAAACAGCAGACATGCACCAGCATTCTCTCCTAGTGTCCTAAAATTCGATGTGCAAAATTTCCCTCTGATGGCAGCAGGATTCCACAAAGGGGCAGAGCAGCCAGCTCCCACCTGCCTCTCTTGTAGTTTCTCAGCTCGCATTCACTCCTTGGTGCATGTTCCTTGCATGCAATAAACCTGAGGACTTCCCAAGGAATGGCCATCTAGTTTTAACACTCATCTGGAGCACCACGTAGTGTTATTTTTAGGCTACAAAATCACAAACAGAATTCATTATTGGCAGTGAAAACTGCAGTCTCTCCTCCCTTCAGGAGCAGACACTGGAGTGAAGTGCCAAGGGATAAAGGTATGGCATTTAATTTCTGGAAACCTCAAAAGTTTAATGGTTATGATGAATGGTTCACATTCTGAGCTCAAGCTGGAATACACAGAATTTAGAAAACAAGGATAAAATGGCTTCAGATGCAGTCTTGATCCCCAAGGCAACTTTTCCAGTTTATAATTTTCTTAATTCCCTCTGTTGGACTATTAAAGAGTCAAACAATGAAAAAAAAAGAAAAAAACCTCATAGACATCAGCTGAACTAAGGACCCTCTTTTCCTCATCCTCTAATCCTTTACAGCAATAATCAAATTAAATGCTAATTACAGCAACAATAGGTTAGAATGACAGTAATAAAAAAGCTGCCATTTAAACATAGTAGATCTCTGTTTAAAAGCTATGAAATGTGTACAGTGTAGAACTAAGTAAACAGAGAAAAACCATAATCAAGGTGAAGAAATTACCTTTCTGTTGAAGTTTATGTTGGTTTTGGTTTACCCTCAGCTTTTTATGTCTGGTCTAGAAAAGCTCAGCCTTTCTGTTGTGGGGAAAAAAGCTGAATATTAGTTGGCTTAACTGCATTTCATCCTGAGTGCAAGAGCAGAGAGCCCACAAGGACCTGTCATGGTTTCAACAGATGATATAACAAAGAAACAACTTGAGCAGATAGTGTTTTGTGGTCATTTACAAGAATTTTTGCAAGGAGGTTTTCTCATCCATTAATTAGGGCTATGGGTTTTAACAGCCGGCTTTAAATTCCCTATTTTATCAACATTCCTACTTATTTTGATGTAAACAAACATCAACAAGAATTTTTTCCTGACACCTGGCAGTGGGTTCAGGTTAGTGAAGGGGTGGGCAGTTTTTGAAGGTGCCTACTTGCCAGCGTATCTGAAAAGGAGCTGGTGAAGACTAAAGGTAAATGGCTGCAATCAATCAGGATGCCTCAGCTTTATCTCAGAAAGCCTGTTTGGCAGCTTTGCTGGAGATCATAAATCAAAAAATTCACAAAAATTTTAATTTAAAGCATTTTTTGTAATGAGGCCACTCACTGGCACGGTCCCTAGGATCAAACTGTGGTTGAGGCAGGAACAAAAGAAGGCAATAACAGCATTTGTTGCTTCTTTCTTTAGGGCCAAGAATCCACCAAAAATCAGAATTTGATCCTTTTTTTCTTTTTTTTGATACGTGGATGTACAACTGAGATAAACTGACTTAAACCAGAAATCTAACTGCCTCTAAAAGGGCAGGTTATACCACTGAAATGGTAAAATCTAAAGTTTAGGACAATGTCTGTGACGCTCCAAACTTCCACAGGGACTTTTATTACAGCAATTCTGCATTCAGTTAACTCCAGACGCTCACGGTACAAAACTCTTTGGCTTCTGACAGCTTCACAAGGGAAATCTGCTATTCACACAGTGAATGGGGTATGTATTAATTTGCCTTTCAGAGCGCGTGCAGTCCACTTTGCTGCTGGTAATCTGCATAAAACTGGATTAAGGAGTCGGGAATCCTCGGGCTCACGACCGTCAGCGCGCTCCGGAAGTGCCGGCCTGTGATGGATTTGGCATGGATGTCCTCCTGAAGAGCTAGGAGGGCTGCCTCCCTGCAGACTGCTGTTATCTGCAAAGAAACACCAAAAAAACCAACCACACATCATCATCATCATCATCATTATTATTATTATTGTTACTTACATTACTTGAAGGAAGAGAACACAAGAAACATCAAATCACTCCAAATGCCAAATAATCACATGTAGAGTTTTTCCAACTTTTTTTTTTTTTTTTTAAATAAACGAGGTTGTGGGTGATTAGGACATGTCGAAATTCAAACCACAGTTACATTACATTTCACATTACATTACAGCATGCTGCCAATTAACTCGCTAATCATATTACCTTGTGTTAAACTCCCCACAACACCTGATAAATTCAAATCCCAACCACCGGCAATGCATTTTTCCATCCCAAAAGTGCAAGAGCAGATATTCCCAGGCTCTGCAGGCACTTTTCTTTCCCAGCCTTGCACTGGGAAAGAAATAAAAACAATTAATTCCGAAAGGAGGCTCAGAGGAGAGGGGTGTGTGGAAGGGGAGGAGGGTTAAGGTCTCATACCCTGCAATGTGTTTTTAAGCTCTCTGGACTTCAGACAGCGGAAACAGACTGATGCCAGTGTCACTCTAAAGACACATTACTGTGGTGAAAGGAGCTTGTGGAATGAAAAGAGATATTGTGATTTCCAGTGCAACAGGGAAAACAGTGATTGATATTGACTGCTCCCTTATATCTGTAAATGAAAGAGCCAACTGAAACACATTTGTCCGGCTATTCAGCATATTTTCTCTGTTTGTTCACTTACTGAAAGGAGTTCCCCTGCTTATGCTCTGCTAATGGTTGCCAAAGCCGTTTAGTAGCTTTTTAGGGGATTTAGCAGCATGTTTAGGAAGCTTTCACAAGAAAACATGCATGGATTTAGATGGCTTTGTCAAGTTACAACAATATTACTATTAGTTCTGTGCTGCTCTAATGAGCACCAAAGCTAAACACTGCTGTTACGCATTTTAATGCTTTTCAGGACTTCAGAGACAACTGAACGTGGAAGCGCAGCTGAGATTTAGTGCACCAGCTCCTCGTGGAGATCAGTAATACATCACCCAGAAAGTTAACAGAGAGGCCCTGCTCTTTCTGTGCAGGTTTTTCTCTAAGCAGACATTGTGACTGTGTCCCCATCTCAAACAGGAATATTAAGCTACTTAAAGAAAAAAAACCCTGTACCAGATCAAACATCCCTTGCACTCCCTGCCTACCACTAAACCCAGAATTCTTTCCCAAGGGAGAAGACTGGTGATGGAAAAACAGATCCCAAGCATCCTGGACCCTGAACCCATGTCGGCCTTTGAAGGAAGAGTTCATTTCCACTTGATAAATACTGCAGTAAGGCCACAAAATGAAGAGACTCTCTGGAAGTTTTCACAGGCAATATTAAAAAATCCCCAAATGCAGTCCAGCAGGTTTTGACTGCCCCCTTCTTCTCACAGAGACCATCACCTATCCACAGCATGAAATGCTGAAGCAGGGTGTCGCTGACAAGGTGTTCACTTGTCAGCAGCTGTTTTAGTGAAGGAGAAGCTGAAAGAGACACTGTCAAGTTGTCACATCCAAAACCAAAGGAACACCACTGCCAATCCTACTTCTTCACATTTCATTTGTTCACCAATACGCTCAGGAGGAATTCACTATCAGGCTGATAGTTCTGATGATGCTTTCACCTGTTCTCTATGCTCTGCCAACACTATCAGTAACAGTGCTGATAACTAACCTCCAAAGGAGTTGTTTTGTTTGTTATAATTTTAAACACTGAACCATAAGTTCTGTGATAACTGAAAATCACTAGACATGAGGAAGCACCAGAAAACTGATTATTTTTGGCTTCTTAAAAGCACTTCAGCTGCTTTTAAGGGACAAGGAAAGACTTTTAAGGCATAAATTATCATTCTCCCTTCTCCTGGCTGCACTCAGAATTTTTGTGGACTAAATATTTTCTATATTATTGAGTAATGAACAGCTGGCACTACAGCACAGTGTTGAAAATTCAGACCCTTGTGTCTGGTGACAGAGTCACATGGAGTTGTTTCCATTCCTTGGCTAACCCAGGGGATCAGGTTTCTGAGGTAAGAGATTAAACAAGGCAAGTTTGATTATTTTTCTTTGTTCAAGTATGCAAACTTTAAAAAACAAAGTCCTCACAAGCATTCTTACTAGCTGGTAAAGCTAAATCACTCGTGGAAAGCAAACACAAGTGTTAGTGTAGCCACAGTGACAGAAGGGTGAATTCATCTGGTGAATTAGGCCTTATTGGCCTAAGGTCACCGGTCTGTCATGGAGACTCCTTGTCACAGCCACATTAGGACATTTCTTACCAGATGGAGCAACAGAAGGAGTTTTAAACGTCATTTCTGTGGATTGAGGGAAAAAGGGAAGGCCACAGAAGAGGCTATAACTGACAGCAGAAGAAGACCCTTTGCAGCAAGACGTGGATCTTTCCCAGGGTTAGCAGCACTCCAAATCCAGCAGCTGCATCCACGTCATCAGCTTCAAAACCCTGCAACAGGTCTATCCCCAATTAACTTCTCCTGTGACCTTCTACAATCACTTCTTTCAGCCTCTACAAGATCACCATGTATCAAGTGCCACAGTCCAATCACACCTTATATAATAAAATCACTTTTGCTTGTGTTAAACCTGGCAATTTCATCAAGTCCTTCCTCCTGTTCCCTGTGTTATGAGAGCGGTGATTCATCTGCTCTTCCCTGTTCACCTACCATCGATGATTCTACAAAGTTTTATCTCATCCCCTCTCAATCAAGTCTTTGCAAGTTGAAGAGTCCTCAGTGACTCAGACCTTGCTCCTGCCCAACTTGTCCATTCTTCCTCCCGTCTGCCATTGCTGCCTTGGCCAGTTCTGCCCTGGTTTAGAACTGTGATAAATTTTGACCAATGTTTGAGAGAGCAAGAATCACCCTGTACATGCATCTCTTCATGTACACTGCTGAGTGCCTGAAGTGCAGGGCACAGAGGGGGCTGTACCAGACCACAGCTCAGGTTGCTCGCAGTTCCTTTGTTATCATTGTATTTGTGCTGAGAGGATTTTTCTCAGAAAAATTATCCACACTGCCTCTAGCATCTTTTCCCAAGTGACTATCTAATTTAGGCCAAATTACTTGCGAATTTGATGCTTGGGCGATATTCTTTTTTCTCCATTGTATTTAGTAGGATGAACAGCCTCTGCCTACCTCTACAAATGAATGCTAAGAACCAATATCACCTATTACCTGCAAGGCAATTCTTAATGAGTTTCAAATACAAATGCAAGGGATCCTAATTTTTACCTTTCTGGTATACAAAAATAAAGACAAATGAAAGTGCAGCCTTTTGGATCTCTGTATGCTGTGAGGAATAGGAATAATATCCTAGTGCTGTTCCAAAGGCAAAAATACATCTCACTGTATGGAGGGACAAAATAGATATTTTGTGACTGCATCTGAATCCAGAGTGGCTTTCAGCACCCACTCTAAGGCAGTAATGAAGACATGAAGTGATTGTCAGAGACAGCAGTGATTAAACAGCAACACACCAGGCACCAGGTAATTAAGCTCTACCTACTGTAACTACATGGGTGCGACTGCAGCACTAAAGAGCCAGCCAAGTGGGGCAAAAAGCTGCTGAATCTAAGAGCACCAGAAGATCCTCTAGTTTGGTTATTATTTATATCATTACGAAAGGAAGTTTACCAAACAGAATTCTCATTCTCAATGGAGTCAGAGCAATTTACCGACCAATGCATTCATCTATTGTCTGCAGTCATCTCGTAGCATTGGGAATAGTTTTGAACTCATGTATAAAAACCAGCATATTGCTTTCTTAAGGACTGATTTATCATCTCAGGAAATGTTTTAGGACCAGAAAATAACAATTAATTTAAAATTCTGCTTCAAAGTCAAAAAGGCACCAGAATCAAGCCTTCTTGGGAGGAAAGGAGAATTTGCTGTCTGAGCCACACACACAGAGGTCAGTAAGAAGCAAAACCACAGACCAGCTCAGAGCTACGCTGCAAACAACGAGGAGCCCCCCTGCAGAAAAGGATTTACACCTAGTCATTTCTTCTTGCCCCATTCCACTCCCAGCAACAATAAAATGCCTGATGCCAGTTCCTGCTCCCTGAACAAACAGCATTGAGCACAAGCCATCCTTCCCCCAAACCAATGGCTCCACTGGCCGCTTCAGCTGCGCCGATTCTCCCCCATTCCGGCATTAAGCGTCAACTCTTTCCAGCGGACTCAAAGTCCTTTTCAGCTTCTTTGTATTTAAAGTGCTCTAAATAGCTTTAAAGAACTTAAAAAAAAAAAAAAAAAAAAAAAAAAAAAAAAAAAAAAAAGAGCTTCTGTGTTAAAGCCTTAGGTATTTTCAAGAAAGTGGTTTTGTTAGGGCCGAGTGTGCTGGGAACACCTGTGAATGTCGGGTTTAATTGGGCTGCAGCTGGTGTCGATTGTGCGCGCCAGTAACTGGCAGCCACTGCCTGGCCCTACATTGTGTTTCATTTTCCTTTTTCCTTCCTTTTTAACTCGCTCCTCCACCCCGCCAGTTAAAGTTGTAAGGGATTGTGTGTGAGAGAGGGATTAGGAGCCTGGAAACAAGAACAGTGCCCTGCGGGTTGTGAATAGCGCAAATTGGGGCGCTTCCTGGCCGAGGGTACCTGCGAGGCTGAGCGCCCGCCGGGCACCTCAAAGGCAGCCGGGCCCGGGTCCGGGGCTGGCCTTTCCCGCTCAGCCAGGGGGGATAAAAGCTTCGCCACCCGAGAGAGACATGAATAACCCCCGACATCTGTGTCTCACCCGGGCGAATTCCTGCCCTACCTCTGCGCCAGGAGCTGCTCCGTGAGAGCAAAAGACTTCTCCCCCCAAAACGGGGATGGCTGGAAAGCTGTCAGGACCCACCTGAGACTCAGGGAAAAGGGGGCATGGATGCCTTTCCAAAGCGAGAAAGCTGCTCCGTGGGCAAAGAGTAGCTGGGAGAGCTTACTGACCGTACTCTTTAAACCCACAGAAATAATTCAATGCGGCTCCAGCAGCGCACAACTTCCCACAAGGGATTTGTAGGGGGCTCAAAGCAGTGCTGGGCAGAGATGTAAAAATACCTCGAGGTTTGTGCCACCCCCAGCAGGTCACTCCTGCTCAGCGTGGGACGCCACGGCCCCGCTTTCCCCCTTTCTCCTTTGTGCAGGCACCACCCGCTGCCGGCCGCGGGCTCCCGCCGGCTCTTGTGCTGCCTCCGGCGCTAAGCTGGCCCTTTCATTCACCGATTCAATGCACCAGGCCATCAGAAAACTAATCCAGAAATAAAATAAAAAGAGCCTTAGCTTGCTGCTGGGGTATTGAGATGGGCTCAGAAGAGATTCGACAAGTCGGCATGGGAGGAGTGCGGAGCACAGCAAGTGGGATGCGTTATGCTCCAGGAGCTGCTGGGGAGACCTATCTAAGAATGCTGTTTTCAGATGTCACAAATATATTTTTATCTTTAAAACGGGCTAAACTGAGAGAGTGATAGCTGCTGAGAAGTGAAGTTTTTGATGTGTTTCAAGAAGGCTTAAATGTAGTACTTCTCTTGTGTTTCAACTTCCCTGTTTCATGCACAAACAAAGGAAAGACAAGAAAACAGCTTTTTTCCTCTGGTCTGCACAGAGAAATTGTTACAGATTG
Source organism: Sylvia atricapilla (assembly GCF_009819655.1). NCBI lineage: Eukaryota > Metazoa > Chordata > Aves > Passeriformes > Sylviidae > Sylvia > Sylvia atricapilla. Next base: position 67,955,102 of record NC_089143.1, read on the forward strand.
CTACAAATATTGTTCTGTAGAGAGGAAAAAGTTTCCAATACTATGGAATTATTGATCACCTTGTGATAAATTTTGACCAATGTTTGAGAGACCAAGAATCCCCCTGTACATGCATCTCTTCATTCTGCTCAGTTCTATGACCTGTGTAGATTTAAATGCGATGGATCGTGGAATCAAAGAATGGTTTGAGTTGAAAGGGACCTCAAAGATTAGTAGTTCTAACCCCTCTGCCATGGGCAGGGAATCTTCCACTAAACCAGGTTGCTCAGAACTTGGTTTTGAACACTTCCACAGATGGGGCATACTCAAAATCATACAATTACACATTTGGATATTTTGCAAAGGGAGAATATTCTGTTCTAACCAGAAAATGATGAAGTGTATTAGCATCACGCTTTTCAGACAGTACCCATTCACTCCTCAGATTCATGTACTGAACCATGGGAGCTATGGAGTGGATTTGCTTAGGATATGATTATTGCTCCATAAGTTTTCCCAGCAGAAGTGTGCAAGGCCCTCACAGGCCACACAAGTGCCTCAGTGAGACAGAGGCTTCTTTCATCTTTAAGCAGCTATGTTGCTTAAATGTTATTAGCTTTCCTCAAGTTAAAGCACTTACATCTCTACGGTTCTGTATTTTGGAGCATTGCCTTGGAGCAGATGAGTTCCTACCCTCAGCAATGATAGTCTATAATTAGATATTATTTTTCAAACAAAATATAGACTTCTTTCTCCCTTGTTTAGTAAAGAGACATTCAGCATCAGCAGACATTGGACTGTCTACTTTAAAGCAGGTCTGTACTGATGAGGCAGCATCTTTGCAATTCTTAAATGAAAAGGACATTGCTTTTTGAGCAACCCAGCCTAGTGGAAGGTGTCCCTGGCCATGGCAGGGGGATGGAATGAGATTATCTCTAAGGTCCCTTCCATCCCAAACCATAAACCCAGGATTATGGGTATCCTGTCTTTCTGAGAGCAAACAATCTCTGCTATTCCTGATTCCTTTCATGAGAAATTGTTAAACACATATAATTGAATAAAACCAGCTCCTTTAATGATGTCTGTAAGTGACCTTAGTTCAGAGCAGTCTGCCCCAAATCTACACAACTTAATGTGCCATTTGCTTATTTTTGTAATTTTGTGGCTTGATGTAGAGGTGATGACACGTGTGGGTGCCCACGGCTTTGCTGCACAGAGACACAAATCTGTCCTGCTGCTGGAATACATCTGATTTGACCAGGATGGGGGCTCCCACTCACCCTTTCCACAGTGGCCACAGCAAAGACCAAGTCTTCCTTCTGCCCTCTCCTCCTGGTCTCAGCCAGGCTTCAGAATCAGCTGAGGGTGAGCCAAGAGCTGATCAAGGCAACTAGCCAGCTGCACATGTGGGACAATCATGGCATCAATTAATGAGGCAGAGTGACCCCCAAATGCTGCCTTTAATTGCTCTTCCAGTACCAGAAACTGAGCAGGGGCTGTGCCCAGGCAGCAGACAGCATCACATATATCAGTAGCTCCTGCTGTTCTGTAAAGCTCACACACGCCCAGGGAAGGGAAAGATGAGGTATGTAGCCAAAATTAGGTGTATGTCTCATAACTCCAGCACATGATGACAGCTAAGGGGAATAAAGTAGAGCTCTCAGTGGTACATGCTAAGTGTCATCACACATACCTCTGCTCATCCCAACATGTTCTAACAGAGTGAAGCTTCGGCTCCATCTGCAAGCTTTCCTTTTTTCTTCCTTCCACTCTCTTAAAAAATATTCCTAGATGTGGTATCCTTCCAAGCAATGTATAAAACATGTAAATTCCGATTTCAATTTTGTAACTACAAGCCCAAAAGGCAGCTATTTTCCAAGAGGCGCTTTGCCGATATGGCTCCCATCACTTTGGCAGAGACATGGCATAACTACACCTCTCTCACAAAGGAATTCCGTAACAAAACGAGTTTTTACATGCTGGGACTAAATATTTTTAAACAGCGCTCTCTGCCAACTTCAAGTTTCAGCTATATTTGTGCAACTAAAAAAAAAAGAAACAACCTAAAAAACTCCACCCCCCCCAATCACATGTGTGTTTCTATCCAGGATTAAGCAGCATTTCTGGTTAACCTCAGAATTATTTCATTTTTATATAAACATTTAATGGGAAAGTTTAACTTCTTCCCTTCAGTGAGGAAAAGGAAGCCAAGCCACTAGAAAAACAGAGTCTTTCTATGTGTGTGTGTGTGTGTGTGTGTGCGCACGCACTCATTTTAATTAAAAGTAATTATGAGTTCTCACTCACAGTCTGCTGGTACTGCAGAAGGCCTGGACACAGAGCCAAGGGTATTCTGCCGAACGCCGCCAGCAAGAGAGATTGGATTATGCAACTAAAAATTTAAAACTAGAAGACTTCATCATTGGCTGTGGCTGTCATGAGCTTCTCCCTAAGAAAAAACCTGTATAAAACAGATTTGGCAGCTCCTACCTTATGAAACCTATCAGGGTGGAGGTGTTAAGTGGTTGCTGCGTTTGCTTACTTGCTTTTCAGATTTCGAGGCACTTCTGAGGTTGGGTGGTATGTTCAGCATATTCCCTCTTTCTTGCACTGGAAGATAATTCTTGCCTTTCTCAAGTTTAACTTGAGCAAAGGCCTCTGACTCCTATCAAAACAAAGCAAATAAAAGCGATTCTGCAAAAAGAACTGGGAGAAGTGCTCTCCCTTCCCTATTTTTTTTTTTTTTTCATCAATAGAGCACAGCCAATCTAGAACTGTCTTTCATCTCCTTTCAGCTCCAGCCACATATCTATTACATTATATCACCATTTAAAGGTAGCTACAACCCTAAACTTTTGAATCCAACTTGCAAAGAAAGAGAGCAAAAAAATTCTTTTTTCATGGCTTCATTTAAACTCTGCCTTTTGTCCTGTCTTTGGAGCCATGGCAAATATTGTCCTGATTTGGATCTTACACAGTAGGTTAAAAACAGCAACTGTAGTTACCTACAAATGAGCTATCCTAATACAATACAGTAAAAGCAAACTCAGTTAAAAATAATCTTCTAGAAACTTACGTTTTTCTGTCAATTTGGAGAGAAAACACACAAATCCTACATTAATAAGAGTTATACTTTCTGGGTGACAAGTGCATACACATCCTGGGTTGAGGCAGGAGGTGAGAAAAGACATTTGGGGAGAACACACATAAGGCCTTTGGATTGCAAAATGAGTAATATCCTTAATGGAAGCTCTCTAGTTTTTATTTATTGGGTTCTCAGTTCCTGGAAAGTGTGAGATGTCTCCTGTGGAGTATCTATTTCCTCAGCAGAAAGCTAGAGGAATTTCAGGCTCTTTCTAAGTTTACCTCTTGGAGCTTCCCATGGCACCAGCTGCTCATGTTTCCCAGGAAACTCAGGGAGGAAGACTACTGCATGCCTGTATTCCAGGGAGGCAGAGTGTGGCTGGGAGGACAGGCAGACCTAGAAAGCAATGCTGTTAAGCCCCAGCAATTGTGTATGGTCATTACTCCTAAAGGAGGAAGGAAAAATTGCTGGAAAAAAACTTATTTGAGTTTTAATGCAGGTTTTGCTTGTGCAAGAAAAGAAATTAAGTAATTACAGCAACAAAAGAAAACATGAATGATGCAAATATATGGAACAAGAAAAGTGGGGTACCAACAATTACCTTGAGTTAAGGATTGATGGAAGGGTTATATTTTAATGGAACAGAAAGTCAATGACGGTGTTTGCTTCTGCAGTGTTAACATTACAGCTTGAAATTTGGGTGCTCTCTTCCAGCTGAGGAAACTGAATCCACATAATGTCTGAAAGCCATCCAGATCTGCTTACTCCATGGATAACAGATCTAATTCAACAAATTCTTCTCTTTCACATTTGTAAACTCCTTATACATTTGTGCCATGTTATTGCAAAAACCTCCTTGGTCTCTTGGGTTTTCTCCCCCTCCTTCCTTGCTCACCATCTGCTCCCACTACCTGCAGTGCTGTGGATGCACTCCTGCTAGAGCCTGCAGCACACACATGCCTTCTCCTGAATTTTCATAAATATTTTACCGTGCTGAATTGTGTGGCCAAGTTACATGATGACACAATAAAGCACAACTGCTCTCCCTGGAGCCATTCCAGCCTATCTAACACCCAGCAGCCCACTTTGCACAGAGGAGGATTCTAAGGATGACAGCATCCAACAGAATGTGCCAAATGGCTATGAGTCGATGAGGTGGGGAAAAAAAAGGACACCTTAATTGTAACACTGACTTTGTCCTTAGCAGCTGCTGCTCTGTTCTTGCGTGGGCATCTACAACAGGTATTGTTTCCAGCCCCTTGTCAAGAGCTGAGTTCAGGAGATTTGCTTAGGACTTGTGTGCACGAGAAGGTGTGAACTTTCCATTTCCCTGTGTATTGCATTTACTGGTTTCATATCAGATGTACAAATAGTAGGACTCAGACAGAAAGTCTTACCCCCTCTGCAAAAACAATAAAAGGTGACCAAAAGAATGAAGACACCACATCCAGGATGCTGCCACAGAAGCGCAGTTTTCCACACTGAACCAAAAAACCAAATGCTGTTTTCCTCTCACCTTTGTAATTCTTCAGTACTGCAAAGAGGAGATGTTCTTAACATTTCCCACTTTGTATCATATTTAATACTTTTCATGCTGTCTGGAAGATTCTTTTATATCAATCAGTTGTTTTTTACGGGCTGAGCAAGTTTCAAATGCATGAAATGTCATGCAGAAGCTGGACTTTATTCCTTCCTTTTGTTTTGCGTGACACCACACAATTTCCCTCAGCAGCCCAGGTGAAGGTGCTTGTTTTAGCCCAAAGGGCTGTGACTGAGAAAGCCTCTCTGGTGCTGCACTGTGCACCTCCTATCCATCAAGTGACTTCCAGATCAGTGGACAGCTCTGAGACTTGGAATGGGCACAGCACCACAGTGACACTCCAGCCCTTTTTCCTCCCACATAACCATGTTGGGAACAGCAGCTGTAGCACCAGGGAGCCTGAAACAATGTGGGACTCTCACTCTGCGTCATTAAATGCTATTTTGCTAAAGTAAAGGCCACAAGTCATATTGTATCCATAAGCACAGGCATGCCACGGGCCTTTCCCCTTCCCATATTTCCCTCAGCTGTGGATCATGCAAAATCCCATGGAAGACATTTTTCAATTTTTGGGTTGGGTTGTTTTGGGGTTTTTTTTTTGTGAGAGCAGGGCTTTCTACCCCTCAGTGGACACAGCACTCAAACCACACTGCCAAATATTATATGATGTCCTTTCCAGCGTTAATTTTTAATTTCCTGACTCCACTGCATGAGAAATTTTCACATTGTCTTGGTGGTCACTTCGAGGTATGTGCAGACCTAATTTCTGGAGCGAATGCAGTGTCAGCCCAAAGGCAAACCTCCAGACTAAGTGAGGAATTTCTGTAGAATGAGTTCCTTGGTTTAACTAAGTTCCAGAGAGACCCACAGTCCAAGGATGAACTGAAAATGTAATGCAAAGGGTGTGAGCCTTTCTTGCCCCAGCCTGCAGCCAGGGGAGGCAGGTGTTTTCAGTGTGTCACTCAAAAACCTGGTGATTTTCTATTTTCATTTTTTAATGCCACAATTAATAACCCACAGATGTTGTGCACAGCTATAAATCTTGGCACCCTCTCCTCTGCGAAAAAGTTTCTCCTGGTATTCAATTTTCTTTGCTTTACCTTAAGTCACCCTAATCATGCTGACATCTACTATCGATGATTATATTAGCCCTAAAAGATCCTTAAACAAATGAAAAGGACTGACTTCCACTCCTAAAGTTCTGCTTCCAATTTTCTAAAGGAAATTAAATAATGTATAAATCAAATGCTGGGCACAGGCCCAGGCAGCTGAACATCGCTTTGTCCTTTCAAAGTGAAGACGAAGTGTCTGCTACGGAAGGGACAAGCCAAGAGAAATAAAGCTTAACCTCAGCTCCATGTGAAAGTGATTTGGGATAATCAGGGGGAATCTGCAAAGAGGTTAAAGCGGGGACCACATACTGACAGGGGAACTTCACACAACGATCAAAAATATACCAAGAGCTGACCTTCATCTGGAGGAGCTGCACAGCCCTGACAGCTTTGTTACACTGGAGCTGAGTGCGCAGGGCAGGGGAAAGAAGAGATGAGCAGGAAGTCAAAAATCTATTTAGGGCTACCATTTGTCATGTCTTGGTAATCTTATCAGGGTGAGGTTTTTTCAGTTTTGCAAGATTTATAACTAAGTACTGCCTGACAACCTTGCAGTAAGTGTGCACATTACTTCCCAGTTCTGCTTTAGCCAGTACACACTACTTAGATTATTAAATCAACCACCAAGGGACTTCCTAATTTATGTACTATTGATGGACTGCTGATCCTTCTCTGCTGATACACAGTATATGTATCTAGAAGGGGGGAAAATCAGTAAAATGTGCTAGATTTCTTCCTGGTATTATATTTTGAGCAAGTGATTTCTTTAATTGCCACAAGGCATTTCTTAAAACTATTGGGAGCAGATGTACTTTGTAATATCGTTTCTCGATTAAAAGAAGATCCTAATCAAGTCTATACTGCTTCAACACGAGTTCACACGGACATTTTTGCACACAGAAGGGTGGGTTTGAAATCTCTGATCAGCACTAGCCCTGATGGTTAGGGTCAGCTTAACCCTACTCACATAAACCAAACTTTGGTGGAAAGAAAAAGGTGTGACACAGGCAGCTGCCAGTGCCCCAACTTTGTACACTTGTATTTCCAAAATATTCCTCTCCTCATCTTTACAAAGTACCGAATATTTCAGATGCAATGCAAATGGCCCATAAGCTCATCTTTACACTTTCCTGAGAAACCTGCAAAATTTTTTTCAGCACTGTCACTTAGCAGGTGTTTGGTCTGTCACCACACAAACTGAGCAGCTGGCAAAGCAGGGACAGCCATGTACCATTTACATGTGAATGTGAATTCAACACACATCTTGCTTAGCTGTTGCAAACCTATCAGAGAATGCTTCACTGTTTAAAAAAATCCAAAACATAAAACCACAGACAAAAGTCCTATCAACTTATTTCCCTTTGAAAAAGAAGAGTCTGTATACACACTCTTTTTATTGTAGAGTTGAAGTACACAATGAATACAACTGCCATTTAATGGGATAGAAATTCATCTGAACATCAAGCACCCTTGATTCAGAAGAACCAACAGGTTAACTGGGCTCACGGACTTGTAATTTACTGACAAGTATCCATGTCTTTCACAAAAGCTATAAAATATTAGAACACGTTTCCGGAATGTTATTGCCATGAAAGAGGGAGTTCAAGAAACCTGTGAGCTGAGAGATTCTTCCATCCATTTCCCTGTCTTCTGACAGACCCCCTGCAAATGAAGCACCAGCCCAGGCTATGGTTGTGTTTGAAAAAGCAAAGCAAGCAGTGGAACTGAGGGGGATTTCACTGCACCACAGGGCTTCACACAAACACTGCCAGAATAAACTCCTCTGTCAGACCTCCAAGTTTCACATCACTTTGTCCCTGCAGGTTCCCAAACATCAATAGAAGAAGAAAAAAATAAAAAACAAACCATGAAGAAGGATGGGAAGAAGTAGGAAGTTTTCACAGAGTGTGGTTGGTTGCCATCCTTGGATTTAAACAAAACCAGGCGCTCAGTGTGTTATTCACACATGAAAAGAGAGGAGCCAAGAAGGGAAGGAGAGGCTTCTCTCTTTTCCTCTCCCTCTGTTTCAAGAAAGCATCCCTGAAAACACACAGGCATCTGTTTCGGGTTCCTCTGACGTCAGCAAACACCACTGAAGTAAAGCACATGCTTAAGTATGTTCCAAACCCCTTATCTGATTTTAATAATTGAAAGCTAAATGGAAGCTATAAGTCATTGAGCAGGACAAGTACCATGGACAAACAAGACCTTTTTTGCCTTTAAGGTGATGGTACTTAGTGGCTCTGCAAAACTTTGGACTCAGTAATAACCACTGTCAGAAGCAGAGATGGATTTTAATGCAAGATTCAATCAAATTTTGAACGCTAAAATTCATACTCTGGTCACAGAAAGAAGTTGTGATTTATCACCGTGTGTCACACTTCTTTGGTGCTTTATATTTCTACTACTTTTTATATATTGATGGCTCCAGTAAAAGCAAAATAGGAAGAAACTCTGGTACAAGGCTACTCATCCCTCCAGGTAATTTTGCTGTGGTCAGCAGCTCAGGCAGTGTGTGGCTGGTGCTCTTGGAGAGTTGGGGAGAGAGATAAGAAATGTGGGAGAGGAGTATGAAATATGGTCTTTTCCATCAGACTATGTGAAACATTACCTGCCAAGGATCCCGGCAGAGTTAGGCAAAAGTCACTCCTAACAGGAGTCAGCCATTTGACAATCCAGGAGAGGGACTGAATGTGGGATTACAGTCTTGGCTCTGTCACAAATGTCATTTGTCACCACCCAACAAGCTCTGCTGATACCTGGGATGAGCTGCCTTCCTCAGGTCAGTGCTCATTCACGTCCCAAACCTCATGGACCATCAGCAGTTGGAGAGGTTACTGCAGCCACCCTGGTGCCTGGCATGGCAGGGAATGGTTCCAGGGACTGCCATGGGAGTTACTGCAGTGGGATCTAATTCCATAGTAACAGGCAGGATCAAGTCCTAAATTAGCCATTCCGAGCTTTCATTAGGTTTATTAATCCTTAGGCCAATTAACCTGCTGGCTTAACTCCCCTGGGGATTGTGCCAGCAAAGACTTTGCCCTAATAATTTCAGATTAATTTCTGTATCATCATCTTTTTGTGGCTTTGGGAAGACTATTTGTATATCCTGCTACAGACCTTGTGGAAGCAAACACGAATTCTGAAGGAAAAGATTTGACTCCACAACTAGTCTTCCAAAATTAAAAGAGAAGTCTAGACCATGGTCAGGAATTCCAGATGGAAATACGTTTACAAATATGGAAAGCGAATACTTTCCTGGATACTGCTTTGTGAGTTATTAGCACCTAAATAGTCTCCATGGTCAAAAGTGTATTAATGAGCTGGAAGACAAAGTGATGCAATCAGGAAGGATCAGCAAAAATTTCTCCTGCAGAAGATTTACATGCAGCAGCCATGTGTGTTTGTTTATGATCTCTACATCTGGTAATGAGCTCTCGACGTGATGGAAAGCTGCGGTGGAATAATGCACCCTGTTCCTCATACGCACTAATTAATGCTCTATTTAATCTGGGAAAAGGCACGTTAAAAATAAACACTCATTTCCAGCAGACCATAAAGGATAGGTAACAACTGAATCACACCACACAGGCCTAAAAAGCTGGTGTGTAGCAACCTCTCAAGCATTAAAAAAGTTGAGTTTTAACTCCCAGAGTACCACAGAAAGGGTGTGTGCACACACAAATCTCTCCAGCACTTCAAACATACACTAATAGACCCTAGATACCCACAGAGACAATCAAAGCCAGAGTGGTAATCTGTAGGAATGACAAAAAAACCCAGTAAGAGATGGGAGAGCTAAAATATTCCCCATGGCACTGGGTGTTAAACTATCTTTTGTGCTCACAACACACCTACAGTAGCGCTGTTGGCCATCACCTCATCCACCTCATTCTGACATTTTATAACACGAGCAATAAATCATCATTTCCACAATGACAGGAAAAGCAGCCTGTGTGTAGATCTTGTATTCCACCTGAAAAAAAAGGCTTGGGAGATGGTGTCCAGCCTGTCCTCTGCCAGCAGGGTTGGCTGCTGCGGGGGGAATGCAGTGGGGGCTCAGCATCCTCAGCTTCCACTGGAGTCATTCCACTGCTTTTAGTCACTTCAGCAAGGCCTTGTCTCCACAGGATGTTATGCTGGAACAGCTACTGCATTTACATTCACACCCTATCTCATTCCAGGATAACTTCCTCACATTGACATGCCCTCAGAAGTACAAGAGCATTTGTCTGTGGCTGCATTTAGCCCTAGGCTGGAGTCTCACAAGGTAACAGAGAATAGAGATTTGGCTTTATCTTATAAACTGTGCTAATATAGCTCACCGCCCTTTGGATTGGAGCCAACTTCTCTCAAATCTCCCAATCATTTCCCACAGAAAACTTGTACTTTTTTAGCCCATGAAAGAAGACAAAAATCAGGAAAATCAGAGGGATGGCAGGATATGGAAAGCCTGTGTGAACTGATTCCAAGAGCAAATTTCCCAGCCTGAGATACCAGAGCTATGAAATGGCCCCTTTTAGTGACAGAGAAATTGCCATGGTGGCTAAAAGAAAACCTGCTTAGGCTACAAGTATGGAGGAATAACACTTCAGAGACCTGGGATGGCTCTAAAGGTAAATCAGGTAAAACAGATAAACACAGAGGAAATATATCAGCAGAGATTGAAACTTTTAATGCATTTTGAAGTAGCAGTGTGAAAACAGTTGTTTCTCCTGCCAGGCACAACTCCTACCCTCCCACTCACACATGCAGTGTTCAGAGTTTGCAACTCAGGACTTCTTGTGTGCTCTTCAGCTGCAATAAAAGAAAGGCATTTTTGCAGTGCTTACAGCTCAGACCCCCATCCACACCCACTGAGACCATCTGACACATCCCTGCCTCCCAGTTTGGATTTCCCAAAGCCACCCTTCTGACAGGGATATTATGACATGAATGGTGAGTTGCCAAAACGGAACCAGTTTTCCCTAAAATTAGTTTGGTTTCAATTAGCAATTCCCTAGAACTAGTTTGGTTTCAGGAAAAGAATGTCCAGGCTGCAGTCTGCAGGGCTCTGCCACAGCACTAAGTGTAGCTGGGCAAATGGCAAGTCATTTCCAGAAGTGGCCAGTCCACCTTGCACTTCCACCAAGGCTTTTCTGATTAAAAAAATTATGGTGTTTTGTCAGTGCCTGAGTCTCCATGTGTTCCTAGGTCTGCAGAGCATCTTTGTTCTGCTTAGACTTGCTCTCTTTTTCCATTCAGAGACAAAACAAGCCAGGGCTTCAAACTATGCAGGGTTTTAATGCTGCAGAATCCCCACGTACCCACTTCCTCTCTTTCCTCAGCTCTTCTCTATCTGATTTACTGTTTACTTACAGACCATATGGGAAACATGTCGGGAAAGCACGCATCCGGGTTCACATCCACAATAAATACTTTTTATGACTATTCCCATGACCTGCAGCAACAGACTAGATTAGTTGCCCACAACTATGTATAATCACACAATCATTTAAATACATTTTCAAAACAGAATATGTTCTGAGATACAGATCAACTAAATATTCTTTTCTGAAACCTATTTCCTACAACTTTACCATTTCTACCTGAGACAGAAAGTCTTATCTTTCAACTGTGGAGTCAATATAAACAGAAGAACACGAACACCTGGGTCCATGTAAAAGTGCAGCCAGCAAATCATCAGTCTGAGGCTGCTCAAAGAATTTTTTTTTTTACTCTTAGCAAAAGAATTATAAAGTGAAACAGCAAAAGAGCTGAAAATAGATGTTTTTGCTGAAGTGTATCTATCAAAATGTGAAAAAACCCCTCTTTTTTATTCTCTGTTTCATAAACCCAAACTCTCTCCAATTTTAAGTTCATCCAAAAACAGAATTGCAAAAGCATTCTATTCTGCTGAATAGAGTGTAGAATATTGCCCAAGCAGAATATATTATTTAATCCAAAGCCAAATAAACAAAGGGTCAAATTTACCCTCACCCATTCCACTGAGGAACAAAATTGAAAGAAAATCTTGAAGAAGTAATTTTGAATTGAAATACTTAAAATCTTTTCAAGGTGAAACATTCTGAATTGTTTCAGAATGTAAAAAGTTAAGTCAATGATACAGAACTGAAGAAATTATTGAATTTAGTGTTCCTGAATAATTTTTTATGAGAAGGAACTCTAAAGCAAAATTTATAAAAGTAAAATTAGTATCTACTTTTTTTCCCATGTAAGTAACCATCTATGTTAACCATCATATTTTTTTCACATATAAGTAACCATCTATGTCCCGTACCACTTCATCTTATTCAGGATTAAAATTTTTTTTTTAATTTCCCATCAACCTATGGGTTGAAGAAAAATTTGCTGTGTCCCTTTTGCTTTGGGAAATGGTTCTGATAGGCTTCTAACTTGCAACTGGCAGGAGCAAAGAATGCTTGTAGCTCTCCCCCACCTCATCTCTCTGCGGAAGCTGGCGAGCTCATCTGCTGCAGGATACTTGAACATCTCGGCCAAACTGACTGATTGCATCATGTTCCAAATACTTAACCAGAACACATGGAAATATTCCTTTTGTTAAATGCATAAAGATTAAAAAAAGTGAAGATTTCACAAGGTGACTTGGCTTTTTAGAGCTCTGTAGTTTTATGAAATGGAGGTTGGGTGTTGTTTCTACAGGCAGGTGTTGGGATACTGTAGTAACCCTCTAAAAACGAAAAGGGGGTTTGTTTTCCTTCTTTTTAAGGAATGCTTTACCCACAGGTTTTTGAAATGAAGTGCAGAGCACCGTAAAATGTTTCCTTCTCACTGCAACGTTGGCGTTCAGCAAAACACTGAGCCAGGGCTCAGCTGGAAGCACACCCCGTGCTGTCAGAGAAGGATCCCGCAGGAGGAAGGCCCTGGTGAAGCACCTGGGGAGCAGCTTTCCCGGGAAAGCCGAGCACTCACTGTCAGGACACGCCAGCCCCAGTACTGACCCTGCTCTGCAGAGTCAGCCTGTTCCTGGAACAGCCGGCGATCCATCTCCACCGGCCTCCTCTGCCAGCTCCACTCCAGCACGGAAAACATCGGATCTGGGAAAGGCTTTAAAACTGCACCTTTCCGTTCAACGGGCCTTCTTGTTGTTCTGCTTGTTTGGGGGCAGGAGCAGGAAGGGTCATTACACGGTGGAAAAGCAAAAAGCCACATTTTTGTGGGAAATTGCTGTATTAATATGTATCATTTTACATACATACTACATCTACATATGGAACCTATTATTACTGAGGAAATGTTTTTTTAATGAGGAAGACTGAACAATACTTAAGAGAGAAAATGTTCAAACTAATGTTAATTTGCAGCAGAAGTAACAAAATATTTTAATAAAAAACAGTAACGAGAGCTGGCCTTCCTATCCAGGATCAGCCTGCCCCTATGTTCACACCTTGAGAATAGAATTCGACTTCCATGGCTTTTCCAACTTTTGCAAACCTCCTAAAATTGAAATCTAAACTCTGACTCAAGGACTTTTAAGAGTAAGACCCGCTCCAGCTCTGTACAGAAACAGAGATAGCTCATTATATTTCTGTTTTGCAAATCCATGGAAGCATTTTTCCTCCCTCTACTTCTTTTTACCAAGCCTGTGTGTCTGCCTTTCCTTCCTGGCCCCCAAACTCACCCAAAAATAAAGAAAAAGGGATTTAGGTAATACAATCGCTTCTGCATAAATGTAGCTAAATATATTTTCAATTGCTGAACACTGTTTCCTTTCCTTCTCCATGTATGCTGGGAATAATTAAGCTTTCCTTAAATGCTGCATATGAATTAAGAAGAAACAAATAGCAAAAAAACAAAAAAAACAAAAAAAAACAAAAAAACAAAAAAACAAACAACAAAAAAAAACCCCTCACTATTTTCAAAGGAAAAAAATCTGGTGCTAAAAAGTCCTGGAAGGCTAAATATTAGCACAATAAAACTGCTGGATTTCAAATGGTAATAATAAAGTGACTAAAAGTTCTCTATTTGAAAAATGAGAGACATTCAAGAAAGACTGTTCCTGTAGGAAACAGACACTTTCAGGAATCATCTCAGACCCAAGGATGAATTATTAGTACCAAATATAAACCTCAAAATATTAACCTCAAAACAGACTCTGCCTGTTATCATAATGCAAATATTAATGCGTATTTGCTATTCCTGTTAAATGTTATCAGCGTTGCTCCGACTCACAGGGAACAACCTGTTCTGTGTGGATCCTGACTGGGCTAGGACTGGACTTGGTTTATCATTTTAACACCAGGATCACTGTTTTGTTCACCTTGGGAAACCACAGCAGGAGCAATGATCACAAGGGAATCCTGCACTGGCTTCACTGGCTCCTGGGAAGGCCTGGAGAGCTCCAGGGCTGCCAGATGAGTAGAGCAGCTCCTGTGGTCCAGGGAGTCATCACTGGTCATGGCTCCCACCACCGCATTAACTGACCCCTTATTTTACTTTATTTAATTAGCTTTAAGCCTGTTTTTGATAGGTTGTATGACTTCTGCTGTACAGTACAGGTTCAGAATGGCACCCAAGCCAGCACCAGCCATTCTAAAGTGGCTTGATGCAACCTCCTGAGAACACTCCTCAGGAAACGGGTCCCAGAACAAATGGGCAGCCACAAAACACACCATCTGTAATAAAGCCCTACAGGTATTTTGAGTGTAGCTCTCCATTTTGAATCTGCACACAGCAAAACAAGTCCTACTTTGTGAATGGCAAGCAGTAAGGTGAATTGTAATTTGTTCTGCCCCTGAGGTTGCACACAAGACACCACCGAACACAACACTGAATGTCAAGTCTTATGTAACAACAGATTTCAAATTATAAATGTCACCCAGGCATCATTTCAGGCTTTGAAATACAGTTTACTTGTTACCAAACACGATGTGTCAAGTGATTTATCAAATCTGTAAGAAAGAAGAAACCAATGCAATGAGACAATCCAACAATCCATCCCATCTCCCAGCAAGTCCAGGACTGTCTCCAATCAGATGTATACGAGAAGAAGAGAGATTTATTACCACAGTTTCTTAATGCCACGTTCTGTATTTAGCAAGTGTTCCTATCATGCTCCACATGGTACTTTCACCAAGCACAACAAGCCCACCTGGATTTCCACCACCTGCCCAGCTCAGTGGGTCACTCCTTGCCTGCACATCTTTGATGCTGTGTCTCTGTGACAAACTTGTAGAGATGAAGCTGCTATTGAAAAAATTTTGACAATAATCTCTTTTCCTGCTCCAAAAATGCATAAGAGTGGCAGAGCTGTTCTTAAAGGTGAGGCTGTTCTTTCACATGCCGACATTAGCATTGAGGACACACTGAGTTTTTCAAAGTGCTGATTAAAAGGAGAGGGATTCTTCTGGCCAGTGCTCCTCCCAAACACATGCCTTTCATCAGAAATCTGTAAAAAGCAATACTGAAAATACCTAGAAATATAGAAAATGCTTTAGCTTGGGTCTAAGTGACACTGAAAACACGCCTTCACTTTGACACCATTAAAATGCAAGGGGTTTTCTTGGATATGGAAAAATCATTTTACTAAGAAAAAAAAAAAATGGAATGGTTTGAGTTGGAAGGGATCTTAAAGACTGCCTTGTCCTAATGCCCCTGTCATGGGCAGAGACACCTTTTACCCTTTTTACCAGACAAGGTTGCTCAGAGCCCAGTCCAATCTTGTCTCGAACACTTCCAGGGATGGGGCATCCACAACATCTCTGGGCAACCTGTGCCAGGGCCCCACCACCCTCTTCTTCCATATCTCTAATCCGAACCTCAGAAGTTATTTATGAAATCCTTTGCACATGCAGAACTGAAGGAAGCTGGCTGCTTTAATTCACATCTAGTACCCAGGTAATGAAAATATTTTTGGCTTTAAATGCCTACAAGAAGTAGTACCACCTCCAGGATGAATGTCTGAAAATACTTAATATTCAAGAAATAATTAAATATATGATAAAAGCTCCTCCATGGCTGCATAAGTAAGAAAGGAGGCACAAATAGATATATTTGTAAAGAAAGGGTAAAACAAGTAGGACACAAATCTCAGATGAGCAGCACCTGAGTGATAATACTATCAATTAATTTCTATGAAGTCTCTAACAAAAGTGGAAATCTTGTTTCATCACAACAGAGAGATGTTTTGGCTGTATTTATACATCATCCTGAGTAAACCAGCTGAATTGCAAAACCAGAACACTATGTGAGAATCATGTAAGGAATGAAAAATACTTCTCCCCGGGCCTGACATTTATCAATATAAAATAGACACTTTTGCCATGGTCTGAAGTAAGGGAAGCAATTAAAGTGCACAAAACCATTTTGATACCAGCACCCTATTTCCTGCACATGTTGGTAAATAACCCAGGGGCTCCTCCTCCCTCCTTTGGTGCTGTTCATTAACTCTCCACAATAAACACCATCCTCCCATATCACACGTTTGAGAGCACTTCGAAACTGGGAGATTGGGCAACAGCACTGCTCTATGCAAAACCAGCCAAGTCCAGTCAGGAAACAGATTAATTTGAAAGCCTTAATTAATGACTGAACGTTTATACAGCCAAGATTTATGAGTTACAAGGAAGTAAGTCCAAAACATAACACTCCCTCCCGCATGCAAGCTCTCTCTTTAATGGTAAACAACTAGCCTAGGGTAAGATACTGTCTCAGTGCTCCAGTTCCCTTTCTTATTCCAACTTCCAAGCACTGACAGAAGACAAATTCATTTCAAACTTCCTTTTCTTTTTCTTTTTGTCCTGCTCCTCCATAAATATTGTTACTAATAAACACGGTTTAATGAAGACAAACTATAGATTTTTTTAAATAAATAAACCAAATATTTTTATTTTTTTTTTAGCTCATGGGTGCAAACACAGTATATAACAAAGAAGAGGAAAGAACAGAATCCTTTTTGTATGGGTAAGTTCATGAAGCTTATTTTCTCGTGAAGAAAATCATGAACAAGAAGAAAAAGGTCTTTATACATATAATCATATATATGGTTATATGTATAAAAATTGGCAAAAAAATCTCCTAAAATCCCTCCAAATCCTAAGTTTGTCAGTTTGCTTCACAAATACTTTTGCAAATTTAGTAGTGACAGATGTTAGAAATAAAGAGCAAGTTTTCAGCTTTGAACATTTTGACTATATTCCATATTCAACTTCTGAGAGCTGACGTCTCATTATGATGAGCTCTTGCTATTTGAATATTAAAACAAGACTGCCAACTCAGGCCTTAAACTAGAAAAGTCAAAATGAAGGAAAGTTTTGTTCTCTTTTGTTAACACTAAACTACCACACTCATTTTCCTGCCCTGCAAATTCTGTTTCGCTAACAAAGGAGTGCAGCTTGGTTCCCTGCCCCTTGATTTATGTAATACTCAGAAATGAAAACAGAAATGACAAGCTTCCATGAAATGAGGAGCCCTCCAGCTTTACTATGCCCTCCCTGGCAAGGGGACTCCCCAAAATCCCTCTCTCCAGGTACACAGCCATAAACACATCTTGCACAGGTAACCAGAAATACAAGTGGCACACGGCTTTTGGGTTTGGGGTCGGTGTTTTCTGCTTGCCTGTGGCAGTGCTGAACACTCAAGCCCCTGTCACGGGAAAAACCCCCAACAACCCATTCTGCTGGCTCCTGCTCTTTGGTCCCTCATCCCCAGCTGAACAACAAAACCCACGCCGTGCAAGGGAATTCAGCGCCTGAAGAGCCCGAGTAGAAAAAGTTCTCCTTACACAGACTCACAAATCCTTGCAAAACCAGAGTCTGAGCTATGAGCTACGTGCAATTTTTTTTTAACTCCTCTTCATTGGTTTATTATCAAAGGAGTACTCATTGGGACAGCCCTGGAAACAGACAAAGTTGGTTTATCCCGGTAAAAAGCAGACAAGAGGACAAAACAGAGGACAGATTTCTGCTCTCCCCCTCATTTCCCTCCAACAGCGTGTTTCACTGTGCAATATTAATATAACAGTGATTTTCTAGTTTTATCACAAATTCACTTGGTTTGCTAGGAAATGAAGTAACAAACACCAAGTCTGTAAGACGCCAATTACTTCGAGAAAGTAACTCCCATCCCAAAGTTCCCTAAATAAGAAAATAAACCATCAAACAAAACCCAAAGCAGCTCTTTTAAACTGGACAAAACGCTCTTGGTTCTCCTCCCCTGACAATGGGGATGTCAAGACCAATTAGCACTTGCAGTCATCTTGGGGTTTGCTCTGTTTTCTCCCACTGCAAGTGGTCAGGCCAGATCCGATGGCTCCCTTCTATACATGCAATGCCATGGACAAATTACAGAAGACTAAGACCTGAAAGGCTTTTTTCCTACTCAGCTATCCTTGACATTTTCATTACTCAAAGACAGGAAACAAAAAGCCTAAGCTGAGAACTAGGTGATAGTTCGAAAAAAGTTTAATTAAAAAGTAAAACAGACCATGGAATTGCTTCTAACATAGCTAATAATTTGCTGCAGAGTTATTATTGTGCTGCTTCCATCTGCTAGTAACCTTTTAATCCTTTTGCCAAAGGCAATCCAAAGCTTTGCCATATGTAAGGGTAACAGTAAAAGATAACTTGGAAATAACAACTTCCAACTTCTGCTATACAAAAATCTGAGCTACAGCAGTGCTTGTGCCCATCAGCTTTCCAGCAGGGCTCTGGAAAACAAAAGTTACATGGCAAGAATGAAAACTGCCCTGTTTGACCATGTAGGTTTGGCTGCAATACTTGAAAGATGCCCTGTTCCCACATTCATCATCAGTGACTATCTTAATTACCGACAACTTCTCAAATGGTTTCAGAATTAACACAGAGAAGCTTTACCTCACCAAAAAGCCATCAGCTCCAACAATGCCATTGCTAAAGTTTGTGAAGAAAAAAAAAAAAAAAGTGGAACAAAAGCAGACATATCAACTATTCTATCCCCCAAAAAATCTCACTTAGAAAAAGAACCCCACATATAATCAAAACCTCTTTGAAAGGAATATACCAGAGTGCATTTTCAAACTCAAATAACTTTATGAGATGACAAGTGCATAAGCCTGTGCCTTATACACATTTTTTAGGGACAGGAAGTATCAAAGCAAATCACAATCAAAATGTTAAGGAAGAAACAAAATAACTCCCCCACTCGAAATATTTTATGGATAATAATCACCTCTCAGAAAATAAATTCCAAATTCACTTCACACAAGTGAAATATCATTTCTATCATGGGAGAAAGCAACGGAAGCTGAATAGTTGGTGCATGTACTACACAATGGTAGTTTTACAAGCAAGAGCATTTAAGCTTGAAATTAGGTACGTTTATTGTTCAAGAAATCCACAGCCTATTGTGATTTGATTTTATTAGATATTATTATTCATTATTAAGTTCCAAATTTTTGCAAGAGAAACAATGACTTTTTGCAGATGACTGCCAAAAGCAAACGTCCTATTTTCCCTGCACACAAAGATATCAATATATGTTCAAACATTTTAATTCACACACACTATGCCAGCTCTCCAATCTTTGCAGTTCAGTGAAGTGTAAACTGTCAGTGTTGCCATTAAAATAACATGTTCTTCATTCACAGCAACAATAGCCAGGTAGATTAACAGGCTTTTACACCTGGGCCTATTATTCCTCTGCCATTCATTAACATTTCTTCTACCATGACAGCAATTGAACTGGCACAGTCCCAGAAACACAAGTAGGTCAGCACAAGGTGTTCCTCTGGGTGCTTTCATCTGGCATAAACATCCTGAATTAGCCTTCAGGTACTACTGCTAAATATTCCTAGTGCCAATTAAGATCACAATCAGAACGATTTCAGATCTCATTGATCAAGCACAGCCCGTGGTTTTGGAGGGCTGATTCTATTAAGGATGGAAGGTAATTTCACTGCAGAAGTGGGGCGCCTTGGCTCTCCTGGCCAAGCTGATGTAGGACACTCTGCCTTGGTGCTACCTCCTTGAAATCACAGAACCATGAAATGGCTTGGGTTGGAAGAGATCCTAAAGAACCCCTCTACCATGGGCAGGGACACCTTCTCCTGGAACAAGTTGCTCAGAGCTCTATCCAGCCTGGCCTTGGACACTTCCAGGAATGGCGCAGCCACAACTTCCCTGGGCAAGCTATGCCAGGACCTCACTGCTCTCAGAGAGAACAATTTCTCCACAATAACCTGATCTAAACTAATTTTCTTTCAGTTGGGAGCCATTCCCCCTTGTCCTGTCACTACATGCCCTTGCAAACAGTCCTTCTCCTTTCTTGCATGGTCCCTTCAAGTACTGCAAGGCCACAGTTAGGTAACCCCAAAGCCTTCTCTTCTCCAGGCTGAACCATCCCAATTCCTTCAGCTTTTCTTCATGGGAAAGGTGCTCCACTCCTCTACTCAACTTGGTGACCCTCCTCTTAACACAGCCTATCCAAGGGGAAAATGAATATACGTGTAAAGAAAGAGAAATTGAATGCTGAGGATGGACAGTCAGACATTACATACTATTAAAATTAATCATAACAGGCACTTAAGCAAGTTAGACACTTGCTAATTTTAAGGCCATGAGAAATAGCAATGAATATGTAAAAATATTTACTTTCTCCACCCACCCCAGTTTATGAAAAAAGTGGATACAAATCAATGAAAAAAGAAAACTTCAGACATACCTTTTACTAACATACTAAGACATACTCAGTATTTACAGCAGCTTGTGTATATTGAGAGCATCTGGCCCTGAAGTTGTCATGTAAGAGTGGAGGGCCAGGAATCAGTTTTCTCTGAAGCATAATAACTTTTTGGTGACTTTCTCCAATTTGTACACCTTGTCTTATACTTTAGGACTAGAGCTGAGACAAACTCCAACAGCAAGTTCACTCCTAACCACTTACCCCATGACACATCATAGCTTACGAGATGAAGTGCCAGCACTACAGGTTTAAATCAGAAAAACAGGTCCCTGTGAGGAAAGAAACACTTTTTTTTTTTTTTTTTTTTAACATAAAAGCCAATTCTTCAACTCTGAATTGATATAAGCATTTGTATTGCACCAATGAAAGTACTTCACAAGGCAAAAATAAAAGCCAACACTTTCAATTCCTTCCAGATCACTGCAAATGCAATTTTCACTCTAAACTTTACATACCCTCACTTGTGATCATTGCTATACTAAGAGTGTGTGCTTTAAGACACTGAAGAATAATCCCCACTGTCTGATTAAAAAAAATTAAATTAAAAGTTGCTAGAAATAACTCACAGGCAAAAAATAAAACTCAAAGAAAACAATAGCGGTAGCCTAAAGAGACATATTTTTTCCTTCAGGAATGAATTCCCATCTGCTTTTAAAGAGCAACATGTTTTTCCATTGCTGGGAATTACAGCCAAGCCCAGGACAATAAAGCAGCAAAGCCAGAGGCAAGAGCAGAGGGCAAGTGAAGCTGGCTGACAGAGGCTGGGCCTAAGGTCCCTCTTTTATAACTGTGTGACAGTGGCAGTTCAGCAGTGCCCTGCTGTGCTGGCACCCTCAGCAACCAGGAACTACGGCTTACTCTGTCATGGGTGAGGCTGTGGGAAAATGGGAAGGAAAAGACAGGGAAAGCAGGCAAATGGCACAGAGGGTGCTGCTGGCAAAGCCAGGCATCTCCCCTGGCCTCAGCTGGTTTGGTGAAACTACAGCTGGTCTGTGCAAGCTCAAGGGAAGGGAAGCTTGCTCCTGACACAAGCGATGCTCTTACTGATATTCTTTCTCCAAACACTGGACACAACGCAAAATAATCCTGCAAAAGCAAACATGAGAGTGCTCACTTACAGAACCGGGGTGGACAATACCTTTAGATTGAAGTTAATGAAGAAACACATGTTGAAATCAGCTGTGAAATTCCTGCATCTGAACTGTTTCGGCATTTAAAGAATCAAAATATCAGCTCTTTGGGCTTTATGGGGGAAAAAAAGTCGTGTTTGAGAAGCAAGCAAAATTTCATACTTCAGCACTGGCTGGTGCTCATTCAAATTCCCTTTGGCTTTTTTCCCCCAAGTTCCTCTGAGGATCACTGTTCTTTGAGTTACTTAGGAAGCAGTTCCGACTGTGTCCTCCTGGGCTGTTAATGGGTCTGACCTTTCCAGAAACACTAATGTCCCTTCAGCCAGATGCATTAAATCTCCTCTGCTTGATTAAACTATTAGCAAATCATTATCTCACTGAAGGAGAAAATGTTCTTTCCCAGATGAGCTTGCCACGCATAAATTTCAGGGCCAATACTCCCCTCTACACCAAACCCTACATTTGGCATAAATGTGCTGATTGCCAGCCTCACTAGGTCAGAGCACACAGTACTTTATCAGGCCTCAGCTGAGACACAACATGCTGAAAATGCACCCACTCTGGACAGCATCTCTGGAAAACGAGCAACGGGAACCAGATCTTTCTAAAGCGGCTGAAAAGAGCAGGGAGAGGCAGAGGAATGCCCCAAAGTCCTGCTTTCAGCACTGCCACGCCAGTGCCATTCTCAGACATCTCCAGGTGCTCACACTGTCCTCATTCCCAGTCTGCCCAAGCACATTCCGCACGTAGGAGCCTCCTGCGCCACCAGCAGCAGGCAAAATCCCATGGGAAGTCCTGTGTAGTTATTTCCTTTCCGGTGATTCATCTCGTTTATCCCAAACACTAACATTTGGAAAACATTCCCAATGCCAGGTATTTCCTCACCTTCCAGACACCTGTGCCAAACACATCTTTAGCACTGATAAATGTGTGTAGGAAGGAGGTGATCCCATGCTAACCATACTGGATGAAGGCTGAGACTTTTCCTCACCCACCCACACAAAAATGTTCACTTTTCAATGAACGATATAAATTAACAGATCCTCTGCGCCATTCCAAGAGAAACCTTAGAGGTTCATCTAA
The DNA here is from genome assembly GCF_009819655.1 of Sylvia atricapilla. NCBI lineage: Eukaryota > Metazoa > Chordata > Aves > Passeriformes > Sylviidae > Sylvia > Sylvia atricapilla. The sequence continues at coordinate 67,977,710 of NC_089143.1, forward strand.
GGCTCTAATCTTGCTACATTTCAACTTGATGGCGTTCCTCACCTTGAAAATCACATTTCACTGTAATACTTCAGGATTGAATCCACTGTCCTTTATAATGTTAAGCAGAAAGCCTTTTCCTTAAGTCTGGAAGATGTTTTCCTTCATGGAGAGCTAGATATAAAGAAGACAACACATCCTTATTTTCTGAATGTCCTTTTTTCCCCCTGTATCTAAACCCTCTCTCTCTTTTACTGTAGGTGTTCTTTAGTAAAAAGACAAATTTATCTCCAATCTCTTAAAAGGGTCTTTACCCTCCTGTGCACCTATGGCAGAACACATCCTCATTCCTTTGGTACTTAGTATCCTCCTCTGTATGAAACAGATGATTTTGGAGAGATCTGGTTGTTTGGGGATGTTTTTAATTAAAGTTACTAGCTTAAGTATGTCAATATCTGGTAAACAAGAACTCTGCATGTTTTGGAATACATATTTTTAGAGTCAAAGATATATTGAGTTGATTTCAGCTAGTTTGCTGCTGCACAGATCTTTTTGGCATCACATCTGCTCTTATTTGAGCCAGAGCAAACGTTCATCAGCTTGCTTTTCTTCCCTTTCATTTTCTGTGCTCCTGTTGAGAGTTATTGCAAAGTGAGAAAGATATTTTTTACATTAACTGTTCCACTTCGATTCAGAACCAGTGAAAGATTTACAAGTTCCAAGATTCCCGCTCTACTATTGTGTCCTGTAAGCATGGAAACTGATAATACTATAGAAACCATGCCAGCTTTGGCTTCCACCATGACCTGCTTTCCACCAATTTAAAAGCAGCCAGTCCCATTATCTTAGTTTTATAAGCACACTCGTCTGAGGAATATTGTCATCATACCCAGATTATTTAATTTTTTATTACTTCCAACCAACTTTAAACTCAAAATAACTCAACACTTGATTTCAGTTTCTGCCTAAAACCTCCCTCTCTGCCTTTTAAATTGTAACAAAAACATCATCCGACTGCAGCTCAGACAATAAAAGAACATCCCTCATTCTGCTGGGTTTATTTTCCTTTTTATCACATACTTTCTGGAACAAAATATTTCTCCAGTGGGGAAACACTCTCTTCATCCCTTGCTTGTCTAACCCCCAACTGAAAAATGGAGCACCTGAGTTTGTGGAAAGCTCATCTTTCCTAAGGTGAGCTGGCTGTAGCAGCATCACAAAAACAAGCGAGACCCGAAGAACTCACAGTGCTTGTACTTTAAAACATTGCTTTTAAGTACTTCTGTGGTCAGATCTCTAATTATTCCTACTTCAGTGGGAAATGAAACGGATAAAACTTCTCAGCATGAAATACAACAGTGAAAATCCTCTAAGAAAAGCTGTGATCAAACTGTGAACAACCTCAGAGTGCAGCCATTCTAACGATATAAAACCATTAAAAAATGATCAGTTTTATAAAAGTTGGACCTCCTACAATTTTGCCCAAAAATAAAATGCAGCATCCCTGAAGAAGAGCTGAAGCACTGCTGCAGAGCACTACTTCAGAAGGGTCTGGAAATGAAGATTGCACTCAAATTCAAGTATTTCCAGACAGCTGAGGATTTCTTTGACCTAAAAGTTAACTGTACAGACATTGCTCATCTGCTCATCCAATGCCTTGTTTTTTATTAAACTTCACTGACACATGAGAGAAGGAAACTGTAATTTACCCTCATAAATTATCTTCCATCTTCCCTCACATGAAACAGTGGGAAGTAATCGCCCTATTTTGCTATCTTGATGTATCTTTAAAGGTAGTCATTAAAAGAAACGTACATCCAGCAGGTGAACAGAGATAACTGGTCATAAGCGATGACAGGCAAAAATACTCAAGTATCTGATCTGAAAAGGGGCCAAGTTGGAAGCCAGATGCACACTGAACTATCCACTTTCCTGGCTGTTTATTCAGCTCATGTCAGGATGATTCAACGCATCTTTACAAGCAGCTCACTATTCATACACCATCTTCTAGTCACAAAACCAGGCATTTTCCATTTCTTTCTCTGAACAAAGGCTAGAACAGTGGAATGGGAACTTGCCATTCAGCAGCGGAAACTATTTGTAAAGCTGGGAAGCTGGAGACACTGGGAAGAAAAGGCTTTAATGAAACTGGCCACTGTGTGTGCCAACTGTCAAGACTTTATATATTCTTCCAAGGAACCCTGACTGAGGCTTTTTCTGTATTTACTCTTTACATCCCAGTTATTATAATACTTTGCATGATGTAAAAGAACAGAATTCGTGAGAAATGCCATATTAGAAACAGGCAGCTTTTTTTTTTCCCCCCTGCAACCAGTCTGTAGCTATACACTCAATGACCCATTAACTTATTTTTGGATCTGTACAAAGCCAGCACCAAGACATTTGTGACTCATTATCAACCAGGCACTGGAATTCACCACTGATTACACTGAATTCAGCTGATCCAGATCCAAAGGAAATCCCCATATGCTCGGAATTTCTAAAATACAAGCACTGCAGTTGTTGCCTGGTAAGGTGACAGTTGCCATATGCGACAGAGGATATGTTTATATTTATGTTTTGGAGGCTTGTAACTCAGCCACAGGCAGATAAATTCTCCCAAGTTGGGTCACTGTCCCCCAAATATGAGCATAACACTGCTCCAGGTCACTGCTCCAAAACATGGAGGCAGTAGAGCTGTGACAGTTTTCCAGATCAACACTTAAGCCTGAAATCCTTTTTATTGTTGCCTTTTTTTTTTTTTTCTTCATTGTGAGAGCCCACATTCCAGGCAGAAACACGGGCTACACAAACCAGCTCTGCTCACCACACAGCTTCCATTCATTCATTCCTTTTTCCCAGAGTGCAGTCTGCCCTGTGCTGTGCAGGAGGAAAGCTCTTGTGGGTTTGGCTTTGGTGCCTGCAGTCACACAGCTTCACAAAATGACCCCACAGCACACACAGCAGTGCCCTTGCCAGCCAGAGATTATCAGTAGGCAGCACAGCATTTTACAGCCTACCAGTACCTAAGTGACAGCTAAATGAGGAGAAACCTTGCCTGGGAGCACCACTAGTCCTCTGAGAAGGGCCTTCAGTAATCACACAAATCCTCCACAATCACCCAAGACAAAAGTTTAGCTTCTTTGCCTGCCCTTGTTAACAGCACAAAGAGAGATGGGGAGCAAAGGCAAGTACATCACATTTTCCACTCTACTACGGAAAAAAAACAGAAGGTGACTGTAATTAGATGGTGTGATAGTGCAGACACTAGGGCTGGCTACAGCAAGGTGGAAATTCTGGTATTTCATACCTTTCAAGAGCTCAACTTGGCAACCTTATTAACATTCTTCGAATTTTTGAATTAATATAATTACTCTCAATTAATTACAATGAGGAGAGAATGAAATATCCTTTCACGACACACTGACATGAATAATATTCAGGGAGCAGAATGGTGACCACTAATGTACTGATACTTATTATAACTGCCAGGCAGCAGCATCTGAGAAAGTTTCTCCTTCTACCCAGGACAGGAAATAATTGTCTGACATCCACTGTCAGAAGCTCAGTAATAGCAATGAGCTATAAAAATAAGTGCTGCTGTGAGGTCTTGATTACATGGAATAGGAAAATACAAGCTTCAAAATTACTCCCTTGCAATTCCCCTGCAGTGTTTCCTAATTCTGTCTCTCCTCTCTCCTCCTGAGGCTCTCAGTCACAATCCTACATTCAAAAGATTCCCAGAGATGTGGGGAAACTGTGTGGGAAGTCTGGGAGAACTTGCCTCCACCTCCCTCCACTGCTGGCAGCACATCCTTGATGAGGCTGCCTGCAATTGTGTGAAGGCTCACTCTGAAAGAGACCCTTCCCCTGGCACCACTCCTCTGATGGGGACCTTGAAGTAAAAAAGCCCCAGATTCCCAGATTACAAAAGCATGGGAATGTCTGAAATATTCCCTTTCATAATACCCACCAGTACCCTGAGAAAGCTCAAGGGGTATTTGAGTTCAACTTTAAACACCATTTGTGCACTGACTCCAGGAAGTTTTACCTCTGCTCCCGAGTACTTCTGTGTGCACTCCACGAGCTCAGCCAAGCAGACTTCATCAGTGACTGGCATGGACTGGAAATGAAGCTTGAAGATTTCCTTGCGAGTGGCTGCATCTGGCAGCGGCACGTAGATAATTCTGTCTATTCGCCCCGGCCTCAGCAAGGCCTGCAATGAAAGCACCACAGCAAAATTTACAGCACATCAGGGAAGTAAAAAAAAACACAACTCAAAACCAACACCGCCGCCAAATAACCAACAATTTCAGCAAAAGCAAGAACCTGCATGAGAAAAGACAGAAAAGCTACTCAGCTTGTGAAACAGCAGTTTGTGGAAGAAAGGAATCATAAAGGAACCATAGTAATTTCCCTAAAATAATACTTCCAGACTTGTTGCAAGGTGTGCTGGAATGTTAGGGCTTGGCAGAAGGATAGGTGGCAATGGACACATCCCAAGTTCAGATCTTCCACCGAGACAACGAGCAGAGAAAAGAAGGGTTCTGTTGAAGTGAATCTTACATTGTGGATCCATGTTGCTTTATCCTACAATATTAGAGCTGCATATGCTTACAGGTGAACAGGTTACTCTCACAGACTTTTTTATGCAAAATAAGGTAACAACAGAGAGAGGCCAGAGATGGTCAGCTTCATACACGTGTCTGGCTTTGCACTTTGTGTGTTCAGGTTACTCAGATTATACTGGACGTGGGAGGGTGGCAGAACAGAGACAGACAGTGTAAGATGGGACAAGGCCCACAAAGGGCAGCATGGAAGGTTCAGACTGGATGGGAGGAAAAATTTCTAGAAGGAAAGCACAGGCTTGGGGCAGGTTATTGGAGAGGCTGTGGAAACTCTGCCCTTGGGGGTTTTATGGCTCAGCAGAGGAAGCCAAGCTCTCCCTGATGTGGTCTGGTGAAAGCCCTTGTTGTGCAGGAGGGGGACCACTGGGCCTCTGGAAGCTCTCTTCAAGCAGCTTTCTGGACAGGGTCAAAAAGTAAACTTTATCTATATATAAAACAATTATATCCGATATAGAGGAGAAGCCAAGATCTTAAATTTATGAGAAGGGAGGAAGCTCATTTCCCTGTGTTTATAAAAAAATTTCCAAGATTTCTGAAAACCATCTACAGTAAAAAAAAAAAGTAAAAACCCTCCCAGCCTTTCTTACTTGACATTTGGGAAAAAAAAGAAAAGCAAAATACAATAATCTCATGCACAGCGAATGCACATAAATAGCATTAAAACTATTTTTTTAAAAATTGAACAATGTTTATAAGATTCAGCATGCAACCTAAATTGTTTTTATATTATGGTTCTCCCTTGGGTAGACTAGTTTGAGTTCCAGATGACTAGAGATATTGCATGGCTGTCCTGGGCTGTCAGCCAGTAAGACTTTTCCCAGCCTGATCATGTCAGTGAAAGTCATGCTGGAAAAAATAGTAGGAAAGAGCTTTCCTTCCTGCACAGCATTGATCAAGTTAACACCCTTCCTAGAGTTTCTTTAAAAAGACTGTTGTGGTGCTTCAAAGTGGAAAAATGTATCCTGAATGTTAAGAGCTGTCTTGTTATTTTTAAAACAGAACATGCAAATGCTCAGCAGAAAGCACGCTGAGGTGGAAGGCCCTGTGGTGCTACATGGAGCTGTGCAAGGATAGAGCAAGGCTGGCAGCACCACAGGTCCATACCCAGCCCAGCACCCTGTCCCTGAAGCAGCCAGTGCTGGATCTCTACAAAAGACAGCAAAGAAACAAGCTGTCCACTGATATTTGCTCAGCAGACTGTGTTGTTTTCCACAGCACTCCTGAGGAACCCACCCAAGAGCTCAGTTCACTGACAAGATCTCAACCAGCGTATATTTCAGTGTCTAAATCATGTGTGTGTGTCAGGATGTTGCCATTTTTTGCCAACAAACTTGAAAGAGAAATTTGCATATTTCAAGACTAGGCTTGGAGGGAGAGGAATTAGACTGCAATTGTGTTCTGCGTGCTCTTAAGGAAATGCCCATAGCTAATTCTATTATTTAGGAGAAACAAGAAGTGTTCACACTCTTTCAAACCAAGGCAGGTTTTATCAGGACACTCAGATAATTAGAACATTTTCTAGAGCCAGCTTAGCTTCCCACTGATGAATGACCAGGGCCGTGGTGCAGGTGGGACAGGGAAAAGGCTCAGTGCAAATCAGCTGGGAGCAAGCACTCCATTGCCTGGCTCTCAGTTCCAAGACACATAAAGCACAACTGTAGATACAACACAGTGAACATACTTTTTTCTAGTCAGTAACTAAAATCTGCGTTTCCTCCAGTTTGTCTCCAGTGTTTTGTGTTTTACAGATGGTGGTAGTTGAAGGCCCAAGTTTTAAGCAATGCTATCATTCCTTTTTTGCTACAATCAGGCCCAGGGACCTTATCCAAGGTGACCAGATGTGCTGGGAACTGTACAGAAAAAGCACAAGTCAGTCGCAGCAGTGCACGCTAGCTATATCAACACAGACAAAAAGGAGAGAAAATATTCTATAACCTCAGCTTGAGACGAGAGTCAGACTCCCTCCAGCCCCTAGAGACAAAAGCAGATTGAACTGAGAGCTGGTCTCCACCAGCCCTCCCAATGTGGTGACCCTGGAAGACTCTGGGCACAGCCTGACTGCTCCTGGCTCTGCTGCCATCACCTTGGCCCTTGGTAAGCCACCAATCTCCCCCTCTCCATGCTCCTGAGGAGCTAAAATCAGGAGGACAGGGTGAGGAAGGGGCCTGCCTTGACCCATCCAGTGTTCCTGGAGGAGAAAGGCCTGGTGGGGAGCGGTGGGTGGGCTGCAGAGCTGCTGTGCTGCTGGCTGCTCAGAATGCGACAGCAAGTCGAGGCCTTTCTTGTTTGCAGGACATCACACTGCCTTCCCAGGCTTTTGATCTCTGCACACTTCTCACAGAGATGCTTTTCCTTTCTGCCCAAAATAATTCAGAATTCAGAACCAAGCTGCACGCAGAGGATGGCAGTAAGGGAACGAGACATCCCTCGTGATGCTTTTGCTCACTGGAGAGAAATGAACTCTTCTGGGTTGCTTAGGGAACCTGCTAAGGCACGTGATGTGGGCACCTGCAGCACTTCACACCGAAGGCCCAGGTCATGCTAACCAGCAGGGCTGAGGTGGATGGGTGCTGGCACCACCTTTCTCCTCAACACCATTTTTTGTACAGACCCAGAAGCTACTGCTTTTCTCAGTGGGATGATGAGTGATCCCGCCTTCACCACGGGTAGGGCTTTGGAGGGGGCTGCTCCAAGCACACCATGAATTCACGGGCCATTCCAGACGACGGAGCTTCAATCTCGCAACGTGCACTTTGAAAAACGGGGAGGAGAGCAACAAGGACAACCAGGGCACCTCTGGGCTGGGCGCACTGCCATTAGGGGGTGACCCATTGGGAAGGCATGAGAGCAGCTCCACGTCGTGGAGAGGGAGGAGGAGGAGGAGGGATTGAGCAGGAGCAGAGGCAGCAGGGGGAGGGTGAAGAGCTGAAGCAGGGCTGCAGGTCCGGGCAGATGCAGCCGCCGGGAGCGCGAGATGAACCGCTCGCGGCCTGGAGATGCAAACCCGATTTGGAGAGAGGAGCACATAGGAGGTGGGAAGTTGATGGGGCCAAAATTAATTGATGTGCACACAGAGCTACATAATAACTCACTGATGTCAAGATGCGAGGGCTGCATAATTTATGTCGGCCAGGAAGGGCACAAAATTAAGTAACTGGGGTTTTGGTAGAACTCAGAACACTTTGTACTGCTAAGCAATTCTTCTGCAGGTTTATGTGATTTTGTTGTTGTTGTTGTTACCACAACAGTTATGAAAGGGGTCTAACTGCTCATGCATTGAAAGGTTATAGATACAATGCTCCTCCAGGGAACACTAGGCAAGTAGGATAATTGTCATTTAACACAGAGTATCATCAACAGCAGAACCAGAGTTTTTTTAAGGAGAAACTGCTGCCCTTTCAAAAAGAAAAGTCTCTGGTTTTTTTTTTTGTGTGTGATTAAAATAGAGTGTTTCTTTAAAATATATAATTGAAAAAGATAGCTAGGCCAAAAATGTGTGTTTTTTGTGCAATTATGACGACAATTATTTCAGGAAAGAAAACATTAATAGGTAAAGCCTGGAAAATATTTGTGGTTCCTGTTAAGAATGGACCAGATTTAACCTCAGGGCTTTGCTAATTTTCCTCCTCCCATTTCCTTTTTTTTTTTTCCTTAAGCATCTACCTTTAGTTAGCTTTGTCAGAGGATACTTGGCCATTTCAAAAATCACATTGTCAAAGAATGCAGAACTACAACAGTGGCAGAAGCATAACCAGCTGGCGAGCTCTCTATGGGACAGGAAAAAAAAAATTTTCCTGCTGTTATATCTCCACAGCCAGATTTAATTAATCAAAAGCATTCTTAATCACACCTTATAACAAAAACTCACACATTACCTGTGCAAGAGGGTAACCTAACTTTAGCAAGAAGAAATACAACTTAAAAACTCCCAAACAGTAAGTGGCATATTGAGGTGAGTAAGAAAAAGCCAACCAGTTCAGGAGGTAGAGAAACTCTTCTGGAGAATCAATGTTACTGCTTGTTCTCTGCTGCAATCAACCTCCACAAGTAGGAACAGATTTTTAGAGCGAATTTGTTTCCTTTCAAGCAAATTGCTTTTAATGCAAAACCTAAAAAATGCAAGTAAAAGTTTAATTTTGCCTTTGGAGTCCCTTGGGATTAGACCACTGGTGAAAATGAGAGGACTGGGAATAGTCCCTTTGTAACTAAATCCTTCCAATTTAGATTAACAGTTGCTATTTATGAACTGTGGTCATGGCTCCTTCTTACACGGACTCCTCAATATAAGAGATGCTCTGTATCTTGTAACCTCATTGGGTAATGCAGGGGTTTTTTTTGCAGGTGGTTTTGTTTTTACTTTCACCATCACAGTATTTGAACATTTCTAAGCCATTTTGAAGAAACAGAATCATAGAATCAGAGAATGGCCTAGGTTGGAAAGGGCCTTAAAGATCATCCAGTATTAACACCCCTGCCAACTTCCATGAGACCAGGTTGCCCCAAGCCCCATGCAGCCTGGCTTGGAACACTTCCAGGGATGGGGAATCCACAGCTTCTCTGGGAAGCCAGTGCTAGGGCCTCACCACCCTGTCACAGCCCTCCTGCAGCCTGTGCACACAGTAGCTGTTTGTGAGATGCTTTCCATGCTTTTGCCCACATGTCAGGACAGATGTGTTGCAAGTGTGGGAAGTGCTAAGGCCTTCTTGTGCCATCATTTATCTCTGGCAAGAGTGAAGGCAGCTCCAGTCAAGGTGCTTCTCCTACGCTTTTGAGGCTTACCTCAGTGCCTGATGTTTTCATTCTTGCTCTGTGTCAGAGCAGGTCATGCTCCCAGCCCAACAGATCAGGAAGCACCTGGCATTTTTAGGATCTTTGAAAGTTTCAAGTACAGGAAGCTCATCCATCCTGTTTGCTAGAGAGATTAGTGGAGGCTTTTTTGCAACCATAAGTAAATTACCAGAATTAACTGAAGGTGCTGAAGGGAAAAGACACACTGGAGTATTACTATTAAGGACTTAAAAACCATAGTCCAGTCTAGTGGAGAGCTAAATTTTATTCTCCCACAAGGTTTTTACTCCCACTCCATCTGGCACGAGCTGCTTCAGGAGGCAACCTCGAATTCCTCTGTTCCAGGTGACACGCTTATTCACTGTGTCACAAGGCTGGAGTCTTGTAATTACAGGCTCCTGAGTCAAGCGATACTGCTTTGTTCCTGCCAAGAGCCCCTTTCCTCACACTCTTCCACCTCCCCACCTTCCGCCTTCTGTGCCAACGTCTGTCACCACTGTCAGCACATGCCAACATCTCTAACCAGTTCCCCTCTTTGATGACTTTTTTTGCTGGTCACCACCCTTGTATGTCTCCCAAGATCTGTGCAGATTATCCTCTGCTGTCATTACACAACATCTATGATTCCTCTCAGGGTGGAGCAATTTGGTTCCATAACCTATGGTGCATCCACTACTTCACAAAGTGCATTTGCTAACAGAATTTTATCAAATATCATTAGCAACCAGCTCCTAGAAAATGCTGCCGTCTCCTGTGCGAAGGCTTCGCTTTCCACACAGACTTGTAAAAGCCAGACTGCACAGCCCTTCCATGGTGTCAGTCTTGCTCAAGACCCGGAGTGTTGTGCAAGTTGACAAGAAAAGACATGATAGTTTGACAGCAGGTGTTCAGCAGGAACATGCTACTGAGTGGCAGGAGCCCTCTGCTCAGGCATTCAGCAGGAGCACGGATCAAAGGCAGGGAGCAAACACGTGCTTTGATACACTGGCAAACAGCAAACCAACTCCAACTAGGAGACAGCTGAGACGATCCCAGTCCAAAGCAAGATGAAGCGATATGGAGAGTGAACCATCTCCAAAGTAAGAACATGATCTGTCCCTCAGATGCCCCTGCCTGTGTAGCAGCTACTCCCTCTGCTTATCCTCCAGGTATTCATCTTCAGTTAATCTTTTCCCTTCAACCACTAATTCATACCTGTTTCCAGTTTGTCACATCAACAGTGGGAAACCCCTCCATGTAACTCATGTGCCCTCTGGAACTGCTGTCTCTTCTGCTACCCACAGGAGCTAACACCTTCAGGCAGCACTACAGATCAGTCTCTTAGCAATTACAGCAGAACAGTTTACTTTACAGTGTGCAGGAAAATAGTGAATTCATCTTTCCTTACGAAATGAAACCTGGGGAAAGAACTGCCTTGAATCAACTGAAACCACTGTCATCGCCTGCTGGAATGACATGGCCTGCTTCTGCGTGTTTCACAGCAAACCAGTCATTTCCACTAAGGGTGGTGATTTAAAACAGATATGAGCATAACTTCAATAACTACAAATAGGCAATGCTTGAAGTGCTTCAAGAAAGCAAAAATTTCCAGAGTTGATGTGGAAGCATATCGAGCCTCAAATGCCTCTGAGGAAGGCCAAGCTTGGCTTTCCAAACCTGCACAAAGCTGGATGCACAAAATATTCTCACCTTTTTAATCAGACTAACAGCAGTGCCCTGACCACTGCACATCACCATCCTGCCACTGGCAGAATGCAATTGATAGAGCCAGTTCATGGGGAATCATGGAGAAAGGAGACTTGAGGAGACTTGTTCCACTGCAAAGAGACCGTGCAAACACAACTGTGAGGAACAATGTGCTCCTTGGCCCATGCAGACAATACTAGGGCACGTTTTTATCTAGTTTTGTTTCAGATAGGATTAAAATATCTCAAGAAACCAAGTTTGAACCACTTCTCTTGGCAGAAACATCTGCAGGCAGATACTCCACAGCTGCAGAACCAGTATCTCCCTGCTTTTTTTTCCCCATCTGATATTTCAAACAGCTAAATTGGCCAGCTGGCACAAATCACTGCAGTGCTCATTGGGAGCCAAGCTTTGCCCGGGCCCCCATCTACAAAAGTCTAAACCTGTCAGAAACACGGCCCATGTTCAATGCAGTAAAACCAGTCCAAACCCAAGCAACCATGCTGACAGAATTCCAGCTTGGCACCACAGAAATTCAGCTCCAAATTACCTGTGTTCAAGCACACCGAGGCACCACCAGGGAATCAGGCTCTCAATCCTTCCTGCTTTGTCAATATGGCCTCAGAAAAGCAATTTATTCTTCACAATCTGCTCTACCTTCAGGACACTCAACCACACATTTTAAAGCCACAAACCTCCTTTGCAAAGGGGGTGTCAGACACAAGGTTTTGTCCTCTCCTTAAGTCCAGTCTGAGCAGTCTTACCACAATGGCACAGAGGATGTCCCAAGTTTCAGCTGTTTTCCTGCAATTTCGGCAAGAAGCAGGAGCAATCTAGTCCTTTGCCACTTGCTGGGTTCTCACAGTAAGGTTTTAATGTGGAGAAGACACTGGAAGATGCCCACTCCATGCAGCCTCTTCTCTCTCATTTCTAACAAAATCATTTTTAGTAAAGTTAAAATTAAGTGAAGGGAAAAAAACCCCAACCTATCATCAGCTAATAAACAACATAACACACCCTCTTCAGTGTATGTTTACATAAGTGAGTCCTCCATGCTTCCTGTCTAAGAGGTGCAAAACCTCAGGAATGTCAGCTCTTTTTTTCCTTTCCTTTTCGATTTTTCTTTTCTTTTTTTGGTGGAGGGGGTGGGGGTTTAATGAAAGAACCCCTTCAGAAAAAGATAACAATTACATGTAATGGAACCTGGAACCAGACTCTTTTGGCAATTAATCACCCAGGAGCCGTTGCAATCCTGCAGGCTGTTTCTGACAGATTTTGAGAGCTTTACAGGAATCACTAGGATAAGATGTGCCTGGGCTGGCTTCTGACAGGGACCAATCATGTACAAAGTGTATTGCTGGTTTTGAGTTTTGAACTTTTTTTTCGTCGGTATATTCATACACACACACACACATCCACACAGATGTTGCACCCATATATACATTTCCACAGGAGTCTTTCTTTACACACAGGGAACAACTGCAGAACTCATTTGTTGGCCCAGAGGCAAAAAAAGAAAGAAAGAAAAAAAAAAAAGAAAGAAAAAAAGCCTTTTCTTCCTCTCAGCAAAGTAGAGCTATCCATCACTTAACAGAGATACTTCCTGTTTTCAAGCAGTTGGGAAGGCATGACTTCCAACCCAAATACTTGGCTTGGCAAACCATTCTTGTGTTGACAGATGCTTTTATAACCACTTCATTCCACCTGAAGTTTCAATATAAAAAGAGGTGGTTTTCATTGTTGGGGTTTTTTACCTTCCTTTTTTTGTTGTTTTGGTTTGGTTTTGTTTGCTTGTTTGGGTTTTATTGATTTGAGGTTTTTTGGGGTTTTTTTTGTTTGTTTTCTGAGGGGGAGGAAGGGAAAGCAGAAAGGAGAGGAAAGAGAAGGAAAAGGAAGGAAAATACTGCAATTATAACAGCAGGATGACAGAGGTTAGCATAGCTCTGACAGATGTTACCATGTAACCTCAAAATGACATGTTAGAGAAAAAACAAACCACCGAACCTGTTCCTTGTAGGAAAAAGAATTTTGAACTTCTGCCAAAATAGCACAATTCTCCTCAGAAGCTTTTGAACACTGCAACAATGATCTACCACATAATACATTATTTTCCATACATAAGCTTTACCTTTATATTACCAGCGCTCTGACTGATTAAATTACCAGCATAGGATGAGATGTTTTTTTTGAGAGACAGCTTAGCCTCAATTGACAAAAACTGACAGCAGGTCAGCTCCATCAGGACCTGCCTTGTAACAGCTTTTCATCTCCTACTTTCTGTTTTCCTAGGATTCATTCACAGGACATGCTCTGAACACTTCTCAAGGCTGCATACTTCAGTGTGTGACAAGGAGAAGTTAAACTCTGCTGCAGACAAGAAGATGTATTTCTAAAGCTGCATGATCCATTTTATATAACCTTGTGTCATACCAGTTTCTGTACTCCTTACACCTGGTTACTTCAGCGATTACCCTACCACAAAATTCTTCATTACTTTTCCTGGCTTGTGACCAAACTTTACAGACCTGTCTGACAAACTACAGATAAACCAAGTGCAAAAGAAATATTCCTGGAACAAACCAGATATGTGAAAGCAGCTGCTTCTAAAGAAAGAAATCAGCAGAGAGGTAGGCAAAATCAAGAAAACAATTCAGAAACAGCTTCAAAAGGAAATCAATGACTTTCCAACATCACTGCCAGCACTGCGGCTGAAAAAAAAATTTCTGGTTTTCATTATCTGAAAGATCTTATTTTACTACTGTGGTTCTGGAAGACCATTTTGAGCAATAAAGTAGATACTGGTCACAATAACTGTAAGCTAAAGGAAAAGTCATTCAACTCAGAGAGAGAATAAAGCCACGATACAATAAATATCACTCATTTGTACTTGAAATTGGAAACCAAGGTGATTTTGCCTTTTATAGACCCATCTTGAGGCTTATGTTCCAAACAAAGAGGGAGTGAAAAAACCAAATCCTGGTTTAAACCCGTCTCTTTGGAAGACACAGCCCTCCTGCCCTTTCACGGCTAACACATACTGGGTACAACGCAGGTGCCTAGCCCATTTGAGACCAACTAAGGCAAACTTGAGAACACCTGGCAGCCTTGGGGAGAGAGCCAAGAGGCCTTTCTCCCTGCCAAGGGCATAGCTGGTGGCCAGGCAGGAGCCTCCTGGGCAGAACAAACAGCACAGGATGCCAACCATACTTTTCATAAAGGAACAACCAGAAGACACACTATGGGTTTTAACTCACTACTTGATAATGGGAAGAATAGCAGAATGATTGGGTCAGAAAGGACCTTAAAGATCATCTCATTCCAACTCCTCTGCCATGGGTACATGCCTGGACACCAATGAAGCCCTTTTGTCCTTTCAAAAGGTGCATTTTTAGCCCATGTTTAAGTTATAAATTGAGGAGGAAAAGAGAAACAGGTGGGTCAGAAGCCTCTAACCAGCACCTGCAAAGTGATGCTCACACAGCAAAGCGCTATTTGACATAGAACATCTAGCAGCAGATATGCAGCACGAGTCTTTAAGCAGTTAAAGAACTTCCTTGGTCCAAACGAGCAAAAAGACTTTGGAAACAGCCAGATGTGGTCACTGAGGCTGCTGCTGGTGCCGCAGAGCAGGTGACACGGTTCCAGTGACCAAGAAAGAGTGGCTAACACCGAAGAACTGCACGCCCGACTCCAGAATCCCAGATAGCTGCATGCCAGGATATTAATGCAGTCAAGATGCGGCTAATTAAGAACAGCGGTGCACTGGCTGGGTCAGAAGCCAAGACACTCTGCCTGGAGAAAAGGCCCCACAGACATGCCTCCTCTTATTAGTGCAAGCAGACAATCACTGACTTCCTCCACCCGGATGCAGGAAGACAACCTGGTGGTTTTCTCCCTCATACCGGCAGAAACCACTTTGCGTGTTGATCTTAGAGTCTTGTGGGTGGTGCAGAGTTTACATAAATTACAGAGCTCACTGCAGCTGCCAGTTGCAAGCGACAGAGAGAGCTGGAACTCTGGGGTTAAAATACGTCCGTCCTTTCTGCTCATCAAGACTGCAGCGGTGCTGATAGAAGTCCTGGAATCATTCTGCAGGTCTGCCAAGCGTTTATAGCCCCTAGGAGATGTGAAATATCAGAGGAAAACAGTTGGTGCCACTGAACTCACTTTTTTTCCCTACACTGCCAAGAATTCCCTCAAACAAATGCGGGACCCTGCTGATCGTTGTCCATCTGGCTTTCTCCTTGACTGCCCCCCACTTTGTGAAGCCACCTGTGATGTTTCTGGCTCTAAGTATTTCCAGTGGAGGAATTTTGGTCAGCCCCTGTTTCAGGTTCTACAGTCAGCCTGAAGGCATTCCTGCCATGGCAGACAGTCTGGCATCAGATCTGGCTTCATTCTTACCACATATCCTAGATATTTCCATCTTCATTTCTGGATAATTTAGGAGATTAAGTCTTGTTCAACTCCCCGACGAATCTCAGTATTTGTTATAAATTCATTCCATTTAATACCTACTATTTCCCCAAGGCATTTAATTTCAAAAGCTTTCAGACGTCTGTCTGTACCTTTGGTGGATTTCCAGCTTTTACATCCAACTGTTAAGGTGGAAACAGAATTTCAGTGGAAGACTCTTATACTGGAGTTTTAAATTGTGGATTATCAACACCTATATCTTCTTCATGCTGGCCAAATGCAGCTGCTGCTTCATTGATATACTGCACAGCTTCCTTCTGGACATCCTGTTCATACCCATCTTATTGCCATGCAAAGTGAAGATGCCTGGTTTGCATCTTGCTTGTTTTTGCATCACACTATCAGGGCTGAAAATTACTGTGGTTCTCATTAAGTCTATTTCATTTTTAACTCACCTTCTCTTTTTTCTTTTCTTTCCCCCCCTGTCTTTTGCCCATGAGTGTCTGCTGGAAAAAAACCTAGCTGTGGTTTTTGTAAAGTAACATAATGTATGTTCTACCTGAATTCCCTTTTTATCTCCCACTTTTTCCCACTTAAATGAACAGTGGCTCCAAACAGCAGGGGTAAAAGATTGCACCTCTACTTGTCTGCAGGAATGAGTATTCATCCAGTCAAACTGTACCTCCATCAACAAAGCTGCACCTTGACCTAAAGCCTGAATGAACTTCTCTTAACATACTCTCTCATTTCAAGATGCTACAGTACCAGTTCTGAAGAACAGATTCAAATATCTCTAAATCTGTAAGTACAACCTAGACTATAAAACACTGGGGGAGTTGTTGCAAATAAGGGTTTAGTTGAGTTATGGTCAGGATTAAATTTGGTCAAGATATGACCTTCTCTTCTACTGAACTTCAACTCATTCCTTTATCCTGTCTGAAACACCACAGGAAAAGACTTTTCCAGCAACAAAAAAAGCACAGAATCACATTAATTACTATAGTAATTCAGGCCATCTTTAATTTCTGCTCCTCTTTTTTTTTCTCCTTAATTACACTTTTCTAACAACTCCATACTAAAAATTCAGTTACCTTTACCAATTTTTCTCTTTTTTTTGTCATTTTCTGGATCCATATGCATTTACAGCTCTCCCTTTGTGTTGCTTTTCCCTCTCTGCTATAAGCTTTATGATGATCTACTTACAGATTATTTATCTGCCAAGATTGAGAGATCATTGCTCGACTAAGCTATTTAATATTATCATTTCCTTCTCTTCTTGTTAAAAACATTTAGTTCATTTCCTTAGGAAGCCTCCTGAGGTGTAAGCTGCGCTGTTTTCCTATCACCTTTTTAACACTTGTTCATGCTCCTTTGATACAGTAAGCAACGCATCTCATTTCAGACTGCATTTACTTCTAGTATAATTCACAGAAATTGGGTTTTCCCCCTGAAAGGGTCTGTTTGAACAGTTAATTTGCATAATTTCAACAACTTTTACATATATAAACCGACTACAATTTATTAATACTCGGCTGTCTGGAAAGCTGCATTCATGTGCCAGCTATGAAGCTGTTGGGTAGTGAAGCCCACAAGAAGTCATGTTGAGCTCCCGAGGTGAATTTTTTCTTTCAGCTAAGCTTTCTTGTGAAGTGTGTGTTTACTCCCCTTCAGTTTACAGGTGTCCAAATAGCTGTGAGCTCCCCAAGTGAACAAGTCTCTTCTCCTTACGGCATGGAGAGTTTGGAAACCTTAAGCAACTTTAAAGCAAAAAGAAGCTGTTGCCATACATTTTGTCAGCTAACGGAGTAAACAGCTTCTTTCATTTCCATGCTGCTGCCAGTGGCACAGAATCCCTTTCTTCAGCACCTGGGAACTGCAATGTAAAATAGGTAAAATACTCGACTGCCCCATTATTAAAAGAAACTTCGTGCTTTACCGACCAAACTGCAGTGGTGAGTTATTGCTCACTTGCAAGGTGGAAACAGGAAATACCTTCAGTGCTCGTGCTAAGGTCTTCCCGGAATTGAGCAGCGTTTGATCCTGAAAGCTTAAGTGACTTGCTAGGGAGTCGCTTTGAACCACCAGCTTTATCTCGGGCTCTAATCACTGTTCAGGAAGATTCAAACCGTAGTCAATTTAACATAACTATCCGATTACTCCTCCTGACGTACCACTGAAGACAGACAATAGCCCAGTTCAGGATGGGCTCAGGAATGGTGTGCCCAGAGCCTGATGCTGCCCAAGGGCGATGCGGCTTGTAAGGAGACACCCACCTCGGTTTTCCTATTGATCTGGAACTTCCCGAAGCATTTGCAAATTGCAGGAACCGCACTGAGACATTTAAAATTTAAATTACTCTTACTTCACAGGGCCGTCAGTACCCAAAGCTGCCCTCTAACCCAGAGTAAATACGAATTGTCCTTTGAATAGAGACAACTCTTGGGCTCTAGGGTTAGGATTTATCAAAGGAATTTAAGGGAAAAAAATCCTACTTCACGTAGGTACATTTCTAACACAAGAGCTTCACAACTACTGACATTTCCTCCCACGTATTATTTAGCTTTCAAAATTTTATTCATTCTTCAAGTTTCTGAATTCGTAAAGCCATGCTTTGGCTGAAGGCCAGAATATGCACGAGGAAACAGACAATCTCATTTTACTCACGATGCTCTGACGGAAAAATCAGTTTTAATTCTTTCTGGGGATGCAAGGATATATAATCTTCTTGTACCAATAGCACATGCATGCAAAAATTATTCTATGGGAAATCTGTGCCAGGAAATTCAGCTCCGCTCACGATGAGCACCATCAAAATGGTCACAAACGGTACTGACAATGAACTAAACCCCATCTTAAACACAAAAATTAAGATAATTAAAATGTAAGTGGAAATAACTTGCTCCCTGGACAGAGTTGGGGATTATGACTGTCAGATTTTGACTAAACTACGACTTTTCATCTACTTAAGGCAAGTTAATGTTCAGTTAATGCACAAATCAAACCCCTCCTTGCAAACACACTTAACATCTCTCTTTCACAGGCTGATATTTCAAAACCAACAATTGTATAACAGAGAACACAGTTAAAAGCTCAGAAACCTTCCATTCTTAAACTGTAACTCCAGAACTGCCAGCATGCAGAGGTAAGTGAATCAAAAAAATGCCAGACCACAATAATCTACTCAGATGGGTGACGGGGTCTGTGCTGGAGGCTCCCTCAGCAGCACAGTGTCTCCCACAGCAGCACTCAGAATCTCTGCAGGTTTTACACTCACTTCTGGTATACCTGCATACAGCCCAACACGAGTGCTCCATAACTCACAGGGTTTCCAAATTCCTGGAAGATTTATTAGCCAATGTGACAGCTTTTGGCCCCTCTGAGAGTGCAAACATCCACAGACAAGAACTTCAGGGGGACTGAGAGGGTGGATGGAAATTAATCTCTCAGTTAACATTGCTTTTTCATCCCACTCTGCTCATACAAAAAATCATCCCAATCCTTGCACATAATGCAGAGTTGCACAGTCCTTGATATTTCATTTCCTTACACCAATGCAGTCCTAAGATGGACAAAAGCCTGTTTGGCCACAGCTGTGCATAACTGCAGGGCTCTGCTGGCTGAGCATCCCTGGTCCTCTGCCTGCCAAAAATGCCGACCATTGACAAGGAAACACTCTATCTGCAGAAATTCAGGGAGCTCCAAGAGTTCTCTCAAGCACCAGGCTACATTTGTCTACAAATTACTGGGATTTCATAATGAAGTGTCCATTTCCCTTCTCTCAGTTCTGTATCCACAAACCAGCTCAGCCAGGCTGACAGAAACAAGCCACATCCTTGCCTTCCCTGTCTGTGCCAATGAGACAGAAAAGTGACTGGAGAAGAGCAAAGATAAAAGAAAAAAAAAGATCCCATCACCTTCACAATAATCACTGCAAAACTGTATTGAATTTATCAAAATGGAGGATGATTTCTTACTCATTTTTTTAATTACAAGTTGGCAAGCCCGGAATAAAACAAAAATGCCTTCTAAATTTCTGTTCATTACTGTATACAAATGGATATTAAATTATCATAATGCAGCTGATGTTATTATTCATATTGCTGAAATAAAACATGACACATCCAAGTTGTATCAGAGATCATTTCTTTAACTTCCTATATATATTTTCTTTCACATTAAGTCAGACTTTTTTCAATTACGTACTTCCTGCTGTTTTTTTCTCCAGGTTTTCTTTCTTATTAATTTCAGTGAAGCAGCTGTAAGAGGTAACAATTACAGCAAAAATGTTTAATTACCAAACTTTTAAACAGTACCTGTGGGCACATACACTCCTCACGAGAAGTTACATAAAAGCAAACCCACAGGAATTATTGTTAAATAACGGTATGATTACCAAAGAAAATTATTCTCTGTGAGTCATTTTACATTAATTACAATGTATTATTTGCAGGCAATGTACATGCAGTTCATTCTGCAGGGTTCCTAGGGGAGTTTAATGAGGAGTTGGTCCCACTAGGAACCAGAGGCAGGAACTGGACTGACAAGGCCCTCGCACAGAATCTCTGCCTGCAAACCACCTCACCAACACCAGAGTCTGCAGCAAACTTGGCAGGAATAGACTAGAGCAATAAAACTAATGAAAATCAGTTAGAAGAGGCTACAAACAGATGTAAACTATTTAGAGAGAACCATAGAATTGAAGACCTGATCAGATTTCCAAACTCTGTTTTCTAACACTCTTAAAATACCCACTCTGCTTTTGAAAAATCCCTCCAAATCAGTCTGAATTAACAATGTGCTCTAAAAATCTGACAATTAATTCAGAAATAAGCTATTCAAATACCATTTATAACTGACGAGAGAATATAATTCAGGTGGCATTTATAAATGTATGAAGTAGAAAAGTAGCTGTTAATCTCTAGAATTTTTATTCTTCTAATAGGAAACTGCATCATGCATGGGGTTTTTCTTTTGGAAGACAAAATCTCTTCTACAGCAGCAACCATATAATTGATTGTATCATTTAGTATCATTTACATATCACACATACTGTGTTTTTATGCATCAAGCTCAGCTGGAGTGCTCACAGTCAGTTCTATGAAATAGACTAGAAATATCTTTTTTGAGAGCTCGGATTATTACTCATAGTACCCTTTCATTACCTTTCAAAATTCTTCACTGATGAGTCCAGCAAAGGGAGAATTACTGTAACTATGCACATCTACATTTCTGAAGACATTAGAGCCCCAGCCTGCTGCTGTAAACCACTGCAGCTCCTCTCTGCTGGCACTCTGTTAACATTCACAGCAGTGGAGGCTGATCCCAGAAATTAAACAGTGGCCAGTGGCTTTCTCATCATATGAATCAGCAAGTTTATATAACCTCAAAATCCTAAAACTTGGGTGATTGAATCTTATTCATTATCCCGTCACTGAGTCCTCCTGGCCAACAGGGAATCCCAGACTCTGGAAATTGTCTCTAACTCACTGTGATCAACACTCAAGGATTACAGATGGCTCCACCCTGCTCTAGGGAATTAAAGCCCAAGTTAAAGAGCTTCCTTACCGAGGAACTACAGCTAAAAACTAAACCAGCACTAATTGTTTCTAGCACAGAGGAAAAGCACCTGGAGCTGGAGCCAGACCACAGAAGAAGGAATGAGGAAAGTGGGAGAAACAGAGGAGGAAGAAGATATTAGAAACAGTCAGAAAGAAGAGAGTATTTTCCATTAAGATAAGTCAAGAGAGTCACAGACAAAAGA
The DNA here is from genome assembly GCF_009819655.1 of Sylvia atricapilla. Taxonomy (NCBI): domain Eukaryota; kingdom Metazoa; phylum Chordata; class Aves; order Passeriformes; family Sylviidae; genus Sylvia; species Sylvia atricapilla. Next base: position 67,998,968 of record NC_089143.1, read on the forward strand.
GATTCTAGGAAAGATTTGCCCCAATTAGCACTGCAGCTTGACAGTGAATTGGAATGAACACCAGCAGCTAGGGCTGCACAGGTTTTGTAACCCTTCATTTTCTGGGAAAACTTTAGGCTGAAAACTTCTGGATCAGAAAAGCAAGTTAAAGACTCAGAAATGGCCATATAGTGTCTCCCTGGGACTCTGCCTGGATGCCATAAACTTAGGTGGAAACATGTTCTGCAAGTACAAGAGCATTTCCAAACCTAAGTATGTCCTCCCATGACCAGGTGTCTCTTGTAAAAACCCCAACTGGTTACCAAAGAAACACTAATTTCTTTTATAAGAAATCAGTCAGAAACACTGATAGAAAAAGCTGGTTTTTTTTTTTTTTTTTTTTTTTTTTTTTTTTTACTACAACAGCATCTTCAAAAAGCTATCTTCTTCTATCCAGGCTAGCCAAGGTCAAGCAATTTTAGGCATTATTCTTGATCAATTTTTTGAGCATGAAAACTATTTGCTAGTATTTTTCTGAAAATAATCTGAAAGACTAAACACAGTAATGGTGCCTATTCTTTAAATTCCACTGATAAGCACATCCTAGAGCTCCTCCAGGGAATATGCCCAATTTTCCCTAATGCCTGAACATGTCACCCTGCAGTCTCTGCTATCATCCACAAACAGCACACAGGGACAGGTTATCCTTGTATGGTTTGACAGAGCAGTAGAAGCAGGACTGTGGGAGGGCAGCCAAATACCTGAGGCTAAATTCCTGGCACATTAAAAGGCTATTTACTATTGCCCATAATGCTATTTCGTATATAAAAATACAAAAGGAGATCCATGTGGAATTAACTGTATTGTTCATTTCTGTGGTTTTCCCTTTGCATTTTTTTTTTTTTTTAACATGAAAGTACTAGGTCAATATTTTCCAGAATTACCCAACTTGTTTTACACGATGAGAAAGGAAAACCATTCCTACTATGAACATTGTTTGGGTGAAAACAACATTATTTATGGGAATTTTTCCCATGTGACATTTTAGAAAAGGAAGCATAGTAGAAACCCCCTTTCACCATATGGAATAATACAGGTTTTTATGTGAAATATCAATACAGACATCTACCACTGGAACTAATAAAGCAGTAGCAGTCTGTTAGGTGGGCCACTCAGCAGAGGAAAATGAAGATTATAACATGCCTTTGGGTTTCACAGCTCTGTTTTGATTTCATAAGTGTGCAGAGTCATCTAGATTCTCTGTGACATTTAAAGTGCCCCTTACAAGATCCATCTGCCTGATTTCCCAGTTTTGACTTCTACATCGGTTGTCTCTAATTTGTTCAGGCACCTGATACCCAGCTACAGGGATGCTGTCATTCTCCAAGCTTCCCCTACACCAACAGATGCCCCACTCTCAACTTTCAGCCCTCTGAGTGATGGGGTGAGAAAACTAAAGTGTCAGCCACACCAAAATGGATCACACCCAATGACAACTGTTTAATTTAGCTGCCAGACTCTGTCATGTATAGAAAAGAAAGTTTATTAGAAGTAAAATCTGCCCAAATCTGGACAGAACTTTCAAAAAGGTAAGAAAAGGTACAGACTAACAAAAGTTTGAAGTCTCTCCTCTCTCACCCCTACTGTGCAAGGGGTGAGAGAGTTTCTAGACCAAACCACAGTAAAAAACCTCAAGAATATCAGTGTGGGCAAAAAATAACTATGGTAAGAGATAATCTCCTGTTAGTTTTTCTTGAGAAAAACAAAAGTGGTTTTTGTTGACATGAAGAAAGGCTGAAGCAGACAATGGTCCCAATGGTCAAAGAATCATCATTATAAAGATTCCTATAACTGATAAATATTCCATTTGACAAAGAGTTGGATAACTTTAAGTACAGACAGCACTATCTAGGTCACCTATAATAATTCTAAAAAGCATGTAGGACTTCAGTTTCACTAAGGCAGGCTGCATGTGTGTGCCATTCTACCTTGTCAGCAAAGACAATAATTTCAGAATCAGCTGTGGCTTCTTTTTTTTTCCCCAGCAAATTGACGTTCTGGCTGATAGCTCCAGAAGTGTGTTCACAATCCACTATCTTTACTTAAAATATTTAAGAGGAGAAAGGTAGCAGATACAGATAAGTGTGGTGAGTCACATACTCACCCCAAGGAGAAGTATTGCTTACCTTTGATGAGGATAGTAAATAATTAGCTATACTTTGGGCACTTCTCTTCCAGTCTCAGAACAACATTAGACAGGCAAAAGCTTCTGAAGGCTTTCAAAAGGGCAACTTTCAAAATCCATCATCTCCTAGTGAAGGCAAAATGCTGTCCCTACCAAAAGGAGCATCTAGACACTTGATATTGAAATATTAAGCTGATTAATTATGTTAATGATTTACCTTCATAGACTGACTCAGAAATAAAATCTATACTTTAGCTACATCCAAAAAATACTCCTCGGGAATTTACTCACTGATTAAAGACTTCTACAAAATATTTAGGGTCTTTGTCTGTCTGTAGGTGAGAAGCAGTGGCATAGCCATGTGAGACAAGGGCCTAAAGAAACTTCTCTTTAGAATATTCCAGTGTTTTCTTCTTTCTTGTTTAAGAGGAGGGGAAATCAGACTAGTGTCATGACCATGAATATTTTAAGTGTCTGACAATGAACCTCAGTGAATTTGGGTTCTACATAGATACTTGTCTGGAAGTTAGTCACTGCAGATACCACTGACAGGGAAGTTCAACCTCCAATTGTTTTTTTTTTCATTAAAAGATATACCTAAGTTTTTTTTCCCTTAAACTTCCAATTGACTATAAAGGAAATAACAGAATTACAGTCTGAGTTGGAAGGGACCTAAAGAACCATTTAATTCCAACCGCCCTGCCACAGCCAGGGACACCTTCCACAGACCAGGTTGCTCCAAGGCCCATCCAACCTGCCCTTGAGTACTTCCAGGGATGGAGCATTCAGCAGTTCCCTGGCCAACTTGTTCCAACCTCACAGTAAATAAAAAACCAGTTTGGTTAGCTTAGATGAATCCTTTATTGCTCTTCACTGTTGGAACATTAATTTCATCAACACCATTAGAAACCCAAAGTAAAGATGTAAGAAAACCCAGAACCATTTAGCACGATATGATTTTACACCAATAAAATTATCATCTTATTTGTGTGTCCCTACTAGATTACTGTGGCCTCTGGATATTAAATTATATATAATCAACAGCATAACTAAGAACAAACACTATTTAAAAGATCTGACTAGCTGCAAAATGCTAATATAACAACAGATATTAAATAGGTGCAACATTTAAAATTATTTGGTATGTTCTGTATGAAAATACAGATGGTGATAATCCAGAAGTACAATGAATACAATTTCCTTTTGTGTAGTCATAAAATAAATGTATATAATTAAGCTATCATCAGGGGTTTTTTTCTCATTATATTCAAGCTATTACTGTCCAATCCCCTGGAATGACCATTCTTCTTTGCTTAAAGGTCATTCTTTATAATGGCTTATTTAGAGAACTTCTACTGAACACGAATCCTCCTTTTAAGGCTACAGAAAGTCTAAAACTCTGTGAAAACAAAGAGCGCTCCGAGGATGGGGAAAAATTTGCATCAAGAAAGAAATACAGAAAGATTCAGAACAAACCTGGCTTACTGAACAGAGATACTTGCAGGTAGGGCTTTACAAACCTTGTGCCACCTTTTAACCTTTTGCCTTGAGTGTCTCCTGGCTCTGCAGGAGCTACTGAAAGAACTTTTCAGCTCCTATCAAGATTTGGTTGCAACTGCAGACCCTAAAAAGGTGCTAAAAATTTTGTACTGATACTTGTTCTGTCTGTGACTGACTGAGTTTCTGTGTAAAACCTTGGCTTTCACACAGCCTCTTGAAACCTCAAGTAGCATCTCACCAGTCTGCAATATTTTGGTGTAGGCAAAGAAAATTATTTTATATATACTTGAATCATTAAATTATTAAAAAAACCCAACCCCAGCCTACCAAACTAATTAAGATCAGAGGCTGATTTAAGACCAAGAGAGAAACATCAAAAGACATTACAGCACTGTTTGATGCTCCTCTCTTGGCAATAATTTCACAAACAGCAGGAAAACAAATGTTTCCAGTTACACATAGGCTCTCACACTCGTGCCTAAATGAGGCCACAGCTCTCTCTCTCTGCTAACTGTGTTGGGGTGCCTTAGTCACCAACTGGCTCCAAATATTTCTCAGAAATACGAGGTTCCTCCTGCAGCAGGGCCTGGATAATGAGGGACAATTATGAGATGAAAATACACTGACTTCCAAAGGAGAATAAATGGATATGAATACAGTGCAACAGAGCACGAAACGATTTTATTGCCACGGAGGTAATCACATAGCATAAAATCAAGGTACTACATAAAATTAAGGGATAGTTGAAAATCTGGGCTTCATTCTGAGGAAGGATTGCCTACTCTCATTATTCATATAAGAGAAAACTATCAATGAAATGAGAGTAGAGCATCCCACCCCTGTTACCACCCACTCCCAGCATAGTCACCTCCAGAAGGAAGGCAAGGAGCTGTCAGAATGCAGGAGCAGGGTCCTTCTTGAAGAAGTGCTGTTGCCTCTGAGATAATGAGAAAGATTTGATACCATGTGAAGGAGAAGCAGCAGGACTGCGCTGACAAAATTGTTCCAACAAACAGGTAGAGATCTCAGTATTTTATGCTTTTATGCTTCACCGCATCAAATCAAAGTCTCACACACATCAAATGTTTTGAAACTGTTTCTTAAAGAACCACCTTTTAAAATGATTTCTGGCTATAGAAGTGCGCATTAATGAAGTGAAAAAACAAATAAGGCAATATAGATATTTGCAAAGAAACCAGACGTAAATACATCTCCATGACAAAAGAAACGCATGCAGAAAAAAAATCTGCAACATTTTCTTCTCTGAAATGGGAAAAAAAAAAAAGAGAAATAAAGTACTTTTGGCTGATTACCAATGATGTCCCCTCACACCACCTGACACAGTACAGCAGTTCCTTCTCCTGGTTTTGTACCTATGATGAACTTCAGTAATCACCTGTCTCTGTGTACATCTCAAGGGAACATCTTAAGGTGCCTGGAAGCCACAAAAGTTTGGCAAAAAAGAGTTGGCTCTGTTTTAAATACTATGTAGATTATAGAGGACAGAACAAGTTCTACTTTGTAAATACAATTAACAACTGTTACCTTTGCTCTCAGATTTTTCATTTTAGCAGTTTCATCTCTGAGCCCTAAAAGTGTGTCCTCATTTTATTCGTCAGACACAAAAACATGCACTCCCCAAAATGTCTGGATTCCCAGCAGCGGGCAAGACACTCACTTGCCATTCTGCTTTCCAAAATAAATGAGCAGGTAGAGCTCAGGGAAGCTACTGCTTGCTCTTAACTATGGAAACCGAACTGTTATTCTATTCAGTCCACGTTTAAAAGCCAGTGAATAACCACCTTTAAAATAAACGACTAAAAACACTTTACTTCGGATAACCAAGGCCTAAGACTTTTGACTGAAACTTTGAAAACCTTTTGTTGGGGTTTAGGCTTTTCCCTTTTGTTTTTTTTCTGTCACAGAATCTTGTCCCATGCGTTGGTGAGACAATAATGACTGGTCCTTAAGAGAGAAAAGAAATGGCCAAGGTGGGGAAGGGTGCAGCTGGCTACTCTCTTACCTCAGGGGTTTTCACTTTGGAAGGTTTCCTATGGTTCCTTTATGATCCTTGCATCCCCAATCATCTGTTCTGTTTATGTTGGATATTATGTCCTATACTTTTAAGACTGGTTCTGAGAGAGATGGGGGAATAGAAGTGAGCAGTTTGTTTGCAGAAACCACACTCACTCCTGCTCCTGGACCATGTCATCTTCAACATAGACAGACAGCAGGACAAAGATTTCCTTTGCTTCTAGTTAGTTTAGCTAGCTGAGGCAGAGAAGTTCCCTGGACTAGTTTTTTGGGTTTTTTTCCCTTTTTCTTGGGATTGTTCAAACCTGCTCTGGACTGAAAACCCAGGGGAACACCGTGAGCTCACACCTGTGGCCCACTGGGGCCCAGGACAGCATTTTCCAGCGCTGGAGGGACTGATAGGAGACTGAGCAAGCCAAGCTACACCCACAGCAGGGACTTTGTCAATTTGCCATCTCTCTTCAGAGCAGCGAGAGGTTTTATTGTTTCGTATTATTCATTTTTTTATGCTTGTGGTCACTTTGTTTGTTAAATAAACAGTTGTTTCCACTTTTCTCTAAGGAGATTTTTTTCCCGGACCAATTGAGGGAGGAGCTGTTTGTGTTTGCTTTTCTGGAGGGACCCCATTCGGCGGTCTCCTCCCAAAATTGCCCTACACTAGGAGAGAAGGGCAAAGATACCACGAGATTTTGGCCAGGTGGTGAGGACTTGGCTCCTCTCCCTCTCTTGCTGCTGGCGTCAGACGGGAGACAGGCTGCAGTCACTGTGGGGAGAATCCGCCACCACAGCGGGGTTCTGTCCCCTGCTGTCCTCTCCCACCGTGAGTTAGAGCAGCTGCTGAACTGGGACCTTATTATTAACACTGGATCTGACTGGAAAGGCTCCTCACCATCTACTGGGGTGCCTCAGTGGAAAACCCGGGATGCTAACCCCTTCCCAGGGGGCATGGCTCCTGGCTGTGTGCAGCAGCTGCTATGAAGGAGCTGGCTGCCCCTGCCTTGGCCTGTGTGTCCACCAACCAAACCCCATGGCTCTTGCTAGAGTTGTGAACTTTTCTGCTCCATTTTGTTTGTCACTGTGGTAATTGTAATGGATAAATTTGTGTATCAAAGATTTGGTCTATTAAAAAGCTACTCCAGGGCATCTCTGAGATTCCAAGATCTGTGGTGCAAGCTGTGAAACCACAACATTTGCAACAGAAATGACATGGCCGGACTGGAGATGGCCCACTCATCAAGGATGGGCTTCCACTTAACAGCTGCTCGACATCTGATATCAATCTTGATCAGGGATCTGGAGGATGATCAAATCAACACCCCAAAAATGAGATCCAGGAAGACTATCAACGTCTTTTCATACTTACAGGAACCTCTGACAAGACCTCGCTTGGAAATAAGGAGATACATGAATATTTGGACTTTCAATGGACATAGCCTCAGGATAAATGAACTGTATAAAAACCTTACATCAGGACCCAGTGGTGTGTGGCTGAGGTTGGATGGTACCGTTGTTACTGTCACTCTGCCCACCCAGCATTTGATCAATGTTGTCTGATTTTATTGTGGCTTTTTTTGAAATTTGCTAAGTAAATTCTGTTCTTTTGAATTGGCTTCTTATCATTTATAACAGTCACCACGGGGAGGTGCCTCCCTGTGCCATCCCAGCCGCTGTGCCGGGGTTTCTGCTGCAGCCCACTTCAGCCCGCCTGGGGGAAAGGCAGCTGAGCCACAGGGCCCCCGCAGGCTTGGAGGAATCATTGCACCCACCCTGCCTGGCCAGGAGCCACCAGCGCCCCTGCCGGCTGTGCCTGGAACTGCACCACAACTACACCTCCTCACAAAACAAAACATGAAAAAAGGACATTTCGGACAAGGGGGAGACTGCAACAGGCTACAAAAGGCTCTCAAATGCATCTGAACAGAGGTGGAGCCATTTGTTTTAAATTAAGGAATGGGCTTGTTTTGCCACCAATCAAAGCGACAATTAATTATTGATAACTTCAGAGCATTAATCAGTTGCTTGAAAAAAATGTTCTCTAATCAAAACCAGAGTACAATTGCTTCTAGATCTTTCCATCCCCTTGCGCATCTTTCTGGAGAAAGGAGGAAAAGTATAAGCTGTTTTTTAAGAACCTTGTGGATGTTGGTGCCTTTATTTGCTTTCTGATTAAAAAAAAAATCTGTTGACATATTAAAATAACAACTTGTTAATCATTTAAATTCAAGTGAATATTGGATGTGACATGCAGGAAATGTTCTACATAGCCTTGTCAAAGAAAATGAACTTCTCACCTGGAAAGAGGCAAAGACAGGGGGGAAAAATATGACAACTGATAGTATTTTCTGCTATTTTATACCTGTTTTCTCTAAAGCATTCCACCAAAAAAGCCAGCAAGGATCTTTGGAATCATGACCATAGTTTGCTAAACTAGAATAAATCATAAAACATGAATAGTTAAGTCAGTTAGGGAAGGTGTCTTTGAATTTCCTATTGCATTGCAAGATTTTTCAAGGTGCTTTAGAAGTGTGAGTCCCAAATACGTGATTCTTTCATATTTCCAGTGACAAGTCAGGCCCTCCACTCCAAAAAAGACTGAGCCAAGTACTTTTGAGAGTTTCGCCTACAGTGAGGTCACATCATACTGAATTAATGATATAATATTATATAAAACATCTTTATTACCTAGAGAAATAAGTACAGCCCAGGCAATTTTCCAATACACCTCCAGCACAGTTGCTAATAAAGTTTCATCAGCTGGAGGGTAAGGGGGAAGAAAGAAAAAGAAGATCCTCTCAGGAAAAGCAATTTTCAAAAACTTGTTTCGGGAATAACTCACTCTTGAGTGCCTGCAATCCAGTATGTGCCACACATGATCTTGTGCTTAAAGTGCAATTGAACCCCAAAGAGGAGATGGACACAGGCTGGAGAGATTTACATGGCTACAGACTTGTTGATTTTACTGTTGAGTGGTGTGCAGCTCTGATTTAAGATGTGCTGACCAGGTCTTCATATAAAGTAATAATAATAAATTAGTGATACACATGTAGCTTTATGTGTCACGAGTCCAGAGTGCAAAATGCACTCTTAATGAGTTTTAGAAATCTGTTTAAATAAATATAATGGAAATCACACCGTGGATGTCCCTGTCTTGTGTCTCTCAATAGGATCTAAATTAGACACAGTCTGTTTTCAACATGTATATAAATATGCTCACAGAAACACACTAATTATCAGCCTGCAAAATCAGCTTGGGTTTTGAGAGCCAATTAAGATCCCTGTGGGTTCATTTTTTGTCAGGAAAGTCAGCAGAGACAACTCAAAACATACACAGGAAGTCTATCTGCTGCCTAAGATGAGATTTGTACAATTGCTTTTCTGACCGTAACTACGCTTACTTCATTTCTTTTTGCTAACTTTACATTTCCCATATATGATTCATGGTGTTATGCCAAGGTCATCCAGGTCCCTGGTATTAAAAGGTTATACAAACACATCCCTGGAGGGACTAAAATGAATCAGATACGCAGCGGACAGACTGCAGGCCTGGACTTGGAGAGGGAGGGAGTGTGAAAGCCAGACCTCTGACAAAAAAAAAACCCCAACAAAAAAACCAACAAACTTCACTTTCATTTGCAACTTCACACAAAACACACAGAAATGCATCATTACTGGGAAGGAAAATCAGCAGAATGTGTTTCCTCTGGGGGAGGAACAGGAAGGCAAAAAGGTAAAACCCCCAACATTTGCACTTGTAGAAACCATCTGAGCAGCTCTGGGTGCTCTGCTTTCTCACGCTGCCCCCAAACTCAGCACTCAAACAGATCCCTGCCCTCAACTGAGCACTGACAAGGACTCAAAGCTGCAGCCTTTCTTAACCTGCTGATATGCAGCTGATATTTATAGAAACAGAGAAAGCCTCAAGTTAAAGATCACCTAGTTCCAACCTCTGCCACGGGAAGGGATGACATTCAACTAGACCACATTGCTCAGAGCTCCATCCAGCCTGGCCTTGGACACTTCGAGGGATGGGACATCTACAGCTTCTCTGATTTCCTGTCAGGCAAGCAGTATCATATGTTAAGACTAATAATTTATCATTCTACTCTATATATCTTCAAAATATTGAAATAATGACAGCAACAGCTTATATTTGTTACATTTCTGTGAAACAAGGAACATCAGCGTTTTACAGGTGTGGAAATTGGGGAGAACAGACTTGGAGTGGTTTGTCAGAAGTATCACAGCAATTTTGTGTTCAAATTGGAATTAGTATACAGTTTTGCACATCCAGTCTTACGTTTGTGCAGATTTTTAACCCTCACAGGTCTCAAGCAATTCCTGAGTTCTCACAAACTTGTATGTTACTGCCACAGAGCAACCATAAGCAACTCCAGCTCTATGATAAAGACAGGTAGTTTGGACTTCAGCAGTAGACTAGACCAGAGAAATCCCAACAATAATTTTCCTGATTTTGTTGCTTTATGCAATGGCAAGGTTCTGAGCACAACTCCTTGAACTCTATTAACCTGCACATTTCTTCTTGCCCCACTACAGTCCTGCTGAAAATTCTAAAAATCTCTCTCCCTCAATCCTGCTTCACTTCGAATGCCTGTTCTTTCTATTACTCATCAAGTAAGATTTAAAACACAAATGGAACAAGGTGGCAGAAACTTGCTTCCAGCTCTAAATTCCTGACAGTACAACCCAAAGTCTGTAATTTATAGTTGAAAAAAGAAACAATAAGGCAATGACTTCTTGTTATTGTTACCTTTACTTGAGAGGTTACAGCCAAAAACTGTCCAAATTCCAGACAGTGCAGGAACAGTCACACCTTCTCTTGCCAACTTACAGCATGTTAGGACAGGAATAAGTTTTGTAAGAGGACAACATGGTTGAGGCTTTTTCAGAGCAACAATTTTCTAAACAGTGACTTAAGAAACATTATCTGTATTCACTGACACACTGATAACCAAACACCTGGCATGTTCCCAATAAACCAACACTCATTTCCTCTGCTCCTGTTCTTGTCCTTTGGATCATCTGGGCTGGAAGTCTCAAGATCTGGCTGATGCCCTCCACTGCAAGCCCATCTTCCCTGTGAGTGTTGCCACAATCCTAGCTAAGCCAGCTCTCTTTCTCCCACTTAAGTAAAAAGAACTTCCAAAATCCTAAGTCTGTTTTATGAACTTTTCATTCATTGTTGCTCCTTGCCTCTACTTCCTTCCCACCTACAACCTGGAAATTTTCTTCCCATAGAAAAGATGAATATATAATACTTTCAGCTTTTCATTTTCCATCAACATTTATATCTCCAAGTCTTTCCTCTCTTGTATTTCTCTCCCAGCTGCAGTTTTTCCCTTTGCTCACCCAGCCTCTTCCTTCTCCTTTCAGTTTCTTCTTGTCCTTCTGAACTCATCCAACTCATCTGCTCATGTCCTTCAAATCTGTGTTTCCTCTTATTCTATTCTCTGACCTCGTATTTCATGAAACACACCCCTGGTTTCTACCGTCCTAAAAATCTCACTCTTCACTCCCTCTGGTCCAATCCTAACCCTCTTCCCATATCTGCGTGACATCCTGATCTTCACTAGAATTTTTCACCACAGTCTCTTTCACATATATTATCAGAAATTATGTTCCTCAGCAAAATTCAAACTGTTTTTTCCCATTTTACAATGATATTATCAGACATACATACAAGTATGCATATTTGTCTCTCCAAAGCATAGATGGAGATTCTTTACCAACTAATACTGGTAAAACAAATTTTATTCTAAAACTGAGTTATTGAAAATGCAGTCCATAGTACTGAGAATATTCTCAGTGAAGTTAGAGGGAAATGAAAAACTGGGTTTTAAGGGCAGGCTTATCACTAAGAATTCAACATTACAAGTCATGGTTGTGCTTTTCCATCTACCAGGAAAAAAAATGGACCTTGTGGAAATAACTTCACAGGACCCAAGAAAAGTATAATGAGGCCTCATTTCATACCAAGGACTCCTAAAGCACAAGGGACTACATCACTGCATGAAGTCACCTCCAGGGTGGAACCTATGTCAACACAATCTTTTGCACAGATAATATATATTAATGTTTTCCAGTGAAAGGAGTCACCTTCCAAGACCAGTCCAGGTGAGACTGTCTGGGGTCCACATCACTGGACTTCACACACCTTTAGGCACAGACCTGCCTCTCAAATCAGCTCAGGAGAGGAGCTCAGCTTCTGCCAGGGACCCAGTGGGTCCAGTTCCAATGCCCTCTGCTGATCTGTGCTGTGCTTTAAAGAAAAGCCTTGAAGTCCATCCCTTCCAGAGGCACAGGGAGCATCGCTGCACCGAGCTGAGCCAGAGCCAGCCTGGCACCACTGTGGAAAAGCCTCCGGCTGCCTCTGTGACAGTGCCATCAGGTGAAGGCAGATCTCGGCACCCTGAATAAACACAGCGGGATGAGGGAGGGAATTCCTGACATTTCCGGGTCTGAGGGGAGATCTCCGGAGCCTCGGCTCCTTTCCAGGTCAGACTGGCTGCCGCCACCAACACTGATGGCGAGAGCGAGAGCAGTGCTGCTGTCCTTAGGATGAGTGAAGGCTGAGGAGACAGACAGGAACAAGGGAAAAACCTTTCCAACACCTCACAGACTTCTGGGTTAGAGAAAACTGACAGCCCAGCCTCCCCTTTCCTTTTCTTTTTTTTTTTTTTTTTTCCCTGTTGTTATTTTATTGACAGGGTTCAGATTCTTACCTCAGTAAGCTATTTTCTTACAGCTGAAAAATCAAGAAATGGATGGCAAAGCTCACAGTTGTTTGCACGCCCAGGATACCAGCACAGGGATGCTCTGGTGAGGTGGAGGAATCTCCTCTGCAGGCACTTATCAGTTTGGGTCAAGTCATTCAGAAAAAACTAATGAATGAACAGAGGATCTTATTCTACCCCAACCCAATTTCTGTCCCCAAAAAATCGGGGTTTTACTTTAAAGAAAAAGGGCAGACAGACTGAAATGGAGAAAGATGAAACAATTCAGGGCTGTCAGAAAACCCCCTCCAATCTATAACATAATTTATTTTAATAGCACTTTCAGATTAAGACCATGGTATCCAAAGGCTTTTCAGTGTTCCTGGGAATCTTCAAACTGTACTGCCCCCATTTCTCTGCCTCTAAGCCTTAGCACAAAGTTGGAGAAGAATAATCCCAGGAAAATATTAGCTGTTCTCATATGCAGGGATACATACCCCTAGTCCTGGAGTCCTAGACTTCCAGCACGAGTTACTCAGGAGATGCAAAGTTTCATCAAGCTATAGAGGTTTAAATGAAGATAATTTCACATTTCCCAAGTGCCCTTTTCTCCCTATTTTATCTGTGATGTCTCTCCTCCTTACCCTGGGGACCTGAGCACAAACTGTGCTTGAGATGCTGGGCACATCATGCCCTGGGCTCTCTGCCTGCTCATAAAAATTGTTTAGCAACAATTTTTGGCCAAATTAAGGTCCTTAAAGAACAATTATAACCCCTCATTTTCCAGCAACAGGTTGCCAAATTCAAAATGCACAAAGCACCAAAAAATACTTCCAACGTACTGAACTACTGAAGTGTTCAGATGTCATTAAAAACAGCCCATTTAATAACAAACAAGTAAGCAAGAGGCAGCTGTCAGACCATGCAGAGCTTGTCACAGGCAACAAGGCTGTCCCTGTGCGTAATTAACTCCTTGAACTGCAGTTTCAGCTGTGTCCTTCCCTTAAATTCAGATTCTGTTTACATCACCCTGGTTGTTACAGCTTTAACTAATGGTCAGGATAGAAACTGTAGAAACTGTGCGCACATCTTTTTTTTTTTTTTTTTGGTCATATTACAGGCGTGGAACCAATTCTTTTGTTTGGTTTTGTGCTGTTTTTAACATACCATCACTCATCTTTGGTTTTCCCCTCAGAGCTGTCTTGACTTGACAGCAAAAGTAACACTGAAATTTTTTTCATCGAAAAAAAATCCAATCTCCCATACTCTTTCTCTGACCCAGTGAACCTCTTCTGTAACTTTACACCAGAGAACAGCCCTGCTCTGTGTTTCAATCTTATTAAATGCTTTTAAGATTTTAATCATTCATTCATTGGCTGCTAAGTGAATATTATGTCCCTTTCCTGTAGGCAATCAGATACCATAATGCTTTAATGTTAAAAATTGTTGCTGCTGCAAACAAAAAGGAAACAAATAGTTTCTTATTCAGTGCTGAATCAGTACCCAGAACACCACCTCACTAGCTGCAAATACCCTGAGGGCACCTTTATTAATAGAGCTGATCCAACGATATTTGAAAACAAAATAGCAGAAGACAATGTTCATAATGAAAAAACAGGCAGAGTTGTAAAACAATAACTTAGGGTTGTGACTTAGCATTTTTATGGGCAAATGCTAAAACTCTATCACTGCTGTCCAATGATATTTTTAAGTCTTAGTGAAAAGCTTCCTTTGGGTCTCTTTTTTTGTTTGTTTTGCAGTTCTCTCGGTCAAGAAACCATTTGGTTGTGTGTATTTTGTCAATTATTCAAATACACAGTAGAGAAAAAGCAGTGATATTCCTGATAAACGTTCTGGTGCTCTGTACCTTCAAGGAGGAGAAAATTGGGAATTTAAGTCATTCTCTGTTCTTTCTTAGGCATCTATTTTTTGGCAACTACTACAGACTGGAAATTGGACTAGGTGAATCCTAGTCTGGTTACTCTGCTGTTCCTGAGATTATTTTAAAACAATCTGATAAATTGATAGAGCATCTGTGCATAACACAAAGTTTTTCACATCATGGTTATCCAGCAAAGCTTTCTTTTTATGAAAAGTGTCAAAATTATTTCTTTTTACTCAGGGCTAAAATGCTTGCTCTGAACTAACCTATAGTTTCACACAGCAATCAAATGACAGAAATTCTTTTTCAAGTCTCTTTTTTTTTTTTTTTTTTTCCCTCCTTTCCTGTATTTTTATTTCAGACTCAAAGGACCTGACCTCAAACATAATGAAGTCAACAAAAATCTTTCAAATATCTTCATCAGATTCTGGGTCATGACCAAAGCTGACTTCCTCCCTTTCCCCTCTCCTTCCATAACAGTTACAGGCCAAACAGACAGAATAACAACCTGTTGACAGGTAACACTAATTTACAGTCATGTGAGAGGCAGAAGCATCACACACAGCTCTGCTGTAAACTGAGCTCAGTGCTGTTTGCAACTTATATAACTTCATGGCTCAGGTTTCTCTGCAATCATAACAACAACTTTTTTCTTCAAAGGCCAAGTATTCCTCCCAATTGATATGTCCTTTACATCACTGGGTCTGTCATCAAACAATAAAAACCACAATAGATGTATAAAAAGTCAGAAATGAATCCTTTAATGGGCTTTTACCAAGAAGCTTCTGTCAGTTTCGCAGCTCAGATGGCACAGTAAAAGTTAAGAGGCAGTGACAGTTTTTGAATTACAGTATCTTTTAAA
Organism: Sylvia atricapilla; assembly: GCF_009819655.1. Classification (NCBI taxonomy): domain Eukaryota; kingdom Metazoa; phylum Chordata; class Aves; order Passeriformes; family Sylviidae; genus Sylvia; species Sylvia atricapilla. Next base: position 68,014,141 of record NC_089143.1, read on the forward strand.
AATCTGTTTGAAAAACTTTCTCACTACAAAGCCACCTGAGTTTAGAAAACATGGAGGTTGAGGAACAGGGAACAATTCTTGCCCTACCAGTAATTCTGTTGAAGGTTTTTCTTTAAACACTTCCCCAAGCTTGTTGATTCCCACACCATTCAATATTCCATGAAAACAAACAAAATAATGCATTAGCTGACTGCAAAGTCTCACCTATTTCTTGGCCATACTGCATGTCCCAAACCACCATTCTGAAATTTCAGTATGCACTACCACATTAAAAAGCAGGTACTGCTATTTATCATTGGATACTCAAAGATAATGCCTATCATATTAGATGTACCTTTTTTTCTGGTAGCGGAGCTCCATTATCCTTCAAAATAAGCTGCTAAATGATCACAACTAGAAAGGCGGCCATAATTTCTGGGAAGGTCATAGTTCCACTTACAAATACAGACACCATCAGGCTTCTTCCTTACACCAGTATATTATTTGATTTTTGTGTGTATATGACATAGTTTTGCTCCCTGGAGAGTTGCATATAAATGGAAATCAGGCTTTATGGCCACCAAGATCAGTCTGCTTAACAGGAAAAATTGGCAGGGAGGGTAAGGAAGAAAGCTGAAATACCTGTAAACTCAAATGTAAACAACTTCATATCACTAAGAGTCACAAGGCTTTTCTTTTGTACCTGGATGTTGCATCAATGTATTCATTTGCATTAATGAGCAGAGAACCCTGAATAGGTTCATGAGCTATATAATGAAACAAGCTATTGGAACTACATGCTGGAAAACCCAAAGTCAAAAAGCCAGCAACATGGAACTAAATCTCACCTCTCAAGAAAAACAGGAAAAGAAGAAACTATCAAGAAAAACAGGAAAAAAATAAGAAAGAAAAGAAACTTTCAAGTCCACTTGCCATAAAAAAAATTCTCATTTGCTTTCACTGAGAAAGTCTGAATAATTCTCAGCACAGTGTTTGCCTTTCTGACATCACTGACTGTAATATTTTGAACTTAAGCATCCAAATATACAAGCATATTTCAGTGAATCAGGAATCATATAAAATCAAAATGAGAATAAATTTGGCGAGATAATAAGATGGGAGCTCTCACCAACAACTACACCCAGCCCGCAAGATACACCAGTGCAGAATTCCAGAGAGATCTATTATTTATAACTGAAACTCACCTTGAAACAATGCAAGGGAAAGATGCAAACCTAACCTGAAAAACAGATTTTTTACTGAAGCACACGCTCCACCTCTTCTCTCAGCAAGCTGCTTTTGCAGTACATCCTTCTGTAACTACACCAAACAACTGCAGCCAAAGAGGGCTCAGGAGAATTTGGTGGCTTAATTTTTCTACCTGTAATTGTAATACTGCCAAAGCAAGGGGAAAGGTATGAGCAATTCCTGAAACACTTGTGTTTTAACTTTAGTGCCAAGTCTTTTTGTTACGAAGAATTTTTTCTGACTGAGTTGAAAGTCTATCACAAGCACACAAAGTCCTAGGGCAAGAACAAAGGTGCAGGGCAGAAGCTAGTTTATTCAGGCTTGTCAAGTTAAATCTTGTAAAATATGTACGCATTTAATTGTTTTCATCATTTATGTACATTTCAAGCAAGGAAGGGGCCTCCTGAATCTTTTAAGTAGAAGGCAAGTGTTATAAGTTTAAGAGAATTAATTCATGTTTTATAGAAATATATGGTATAAAATCATTTTAGATCCAACAAATAAAAAGTGATTGACAAACTGCAGCCTCTGCTGGGAACAGGGGAAGCAGCACATTTTCAATAGAAAGAAGGGTGTCTCCACCAGGAGATGAGTCTCCTCTAAAGATGGGATTGCCAACGACCCAGTGACCAACACCTGATGGAAGTCTTATCCACATGGCCTAGGTGTGCATCCCAGTGCAGAGTTCCCATAAATGCAGTCAGATGTCCAGCCCTGTCTGGAAAGCTATTCATTGGACCAGCAGATGGAGAGAAAAGAAATATGGATATGGAACAGCAACTGAGTGGATAAAAGGATGAGGAACTTTCTTTCTGGCCAAAAACTGTACATAAGGCAGCCCTGCAGAAGTGGACTTTGTGAACAGGGGCGGATACGGCGCGATAGAAGCTGGATCTGAGGGTCACCAGCACCGACCCCGGGCTCAGTGCTGACCCTTGTTTGTGGCTTTTCGAATTTCTATTTCACAACATTTCTTAATAAAATGGCGTATTGATAAAATTGGCTGATCATTTATTACAGCAAGCGCCAATTCTGGAAGTCCTGTTGATCAGGGAAAAAGTCACTCATTTCTGAAGCTTTAAAAGGTTGGTGTGGAGTTTTCTTGTCACACTAAACACAGACAGTTTGGAACCATCTCATTTATTTCAAGCAAAAACATCTCAAGAGCAGCCTGACCTTTGCAAGCAACCCTAAAAGCGGGTTAGACACATTATAAAGGATTAAACAAAGCAATAAAGTAATGAGGAAGAAAATGAGGGGCAATGAGCATGTGGGAGACCCTGTAATTGAGAAAGCGTTATAAACTGAGGTACCACTTGCAGTAAAACACTTAATGAAAGCACAGCACAAGCCTGGCTTCTCTCTCTTCTTGTCACTTAGTTCTTGAATGACTGGATGTGCTGCCTCTTCTAAAAAAACGAGTGAACTGTTTTAAAAGAGACACCTGGAAAAACACGGATGTGGTCATTTCAGCTCCAGCCTACCTTCCTGACCTCCACACGCACACTCATCACTGGCCAGGCTCCTCCCCACCTCCCTTCTTTCCTCAAAAGCAGCTCCCCTCAGCTGCAGGAATGCCAAGCCATTCTTTCAGGTAGCTTCAGCCCCACTACCTCTCCTTTCACATGTCAGGATGTGCCATTCAACAGAGCTTTGTAAGTACATGCTGGGAGGGGTTTGTTCAGGATCAGTAGCAGGAGTGCACACAAATGCTTTGAGAACAAAACAGGGAGATCTCTGTACCAGTTTACCAGGTCCCCTCAGATCATCCTATCACTTCTACAAGTGTTGACTAACTTTAATACTGTAAAAAGTAGGTGGAAAAAAAGGCACGACACATCAAATATGTCCCTTCTACCTGTCCTTCTCCTAATTTTTTTCCAAGGTTGACTGTCTTTTTACATATGCCAAAATTCTGCAGCACGCTCACTGACAATAGAATGCATTCTAGGAGTGACTTCTCCTGTTAGGGATGAAAACAGTGGCCTGACTGAGAATTATTCTGGGACAAGAGAAGCTTCTGTACAACCTTCTGCTCTAACAAAAAAAAACAAAACTATAGATGTTTTGGGGAAGTCTGTTTTCGTGATGATTGTGAAGCAGCAATTAAGAAAGCATCAAAACTTCGCAGGATATTCTCAAGGGTACACTGGAAATCATAACAGCTCACTAAAGATGGTCCTGGGACAGGTGTTTGAAACAGACCATTTGAAACAATTCTGGCTTTTTTTAAGAATTCCAAAGAGAACTGAAGGCCTCTGAGTCTTTTCCCAAAAACACAACTCATAGGATTATTAGCATGCCATGTTACCCAATAATAAATATCACATGGCAAGCACCAACAGCAGCAGTACTCTCCTGTTAATTGCTCACTTTGTAAAGAAAAAGATGGGTCTGTTTTCTTTTCCAACTTTAACAAAAGAATACTAAAAGAGGATCCTTGTATCATGTGCCTCTTCTAAAATTCAAAACATTGCCAAAAACAAAATCTGCATATCATTAGTGGGAAAAACACTTTCTGGGGGAGAAAGGTAGTGGGCATGGAGTTTCCGCTGTCTACCACATGGAATATTTAGGAAACAAACATTCTTTTCCCTGTAATGGCAAAACAAGTTAGGTGAGCAAAAGATGAAATGATCCGCAAGCTTGGGCTTCATTCCAAACTCCCCATACATGAAACCCAACCATCAGTTGGATCATCCTGCCTGTTTTCTGAAGAATATAATAGATGGAAATCTGCTCCTTAACTGTTTTCATACAACAGGAAACCGACAGAACAGCATCGCAACAGCAGTGCTCACAGGGGCTACAGAAAGTCCTGATCATGGGATCAGAGCTCTTTCTTGCTGAATCTTTTTCCCTTTAACAAACATTGGAAGTTATCTATAAAGAGACAAACTTTTCATCACAACCTGCTACACAAGGCTTTTAAACTGGTCTAAACACACACAGATAATGCACAGGCACCTATGTGCAGGAGCACAGGCACACACACAAGGCTTAAAGTTTTAGGATGTTCTAAAATATGCTTTTAAGAAAAGCAGCTGCTGACATTTATGATGGAGAAATATAAATCATTTCTGTATGTTCCCCCGTTTTCTCCACGATTTAAAACTAATTTAAGAAAAGTTAGCATATCGATATGTAACATTAAAAATAAAAATTGTTTTCTCAGAAATTTTATTATGGTAGAATCAGGTGATCAAAATACGCCTATCACTGAAAAACACTGATCCACTTGCCCCAAAATAAAAACTGTGTAGTGGACAAAGAGCAATGAACTTATCAAACACAATCTGGTAACTTCTTAGCCTCAATATTTAAGCTACCAACACTATTACCCTCTTGAACAAACACAGCTTTTGGAAAGGTTAAACCTGTGAGGTCCTCATCGGAAAGTCCCTGAGTAAATTATAACATGTGATGATGACATTCCTGTGTCTTTTGGAAGCAGCAAGGGGAAGTAAGGGTAGGTCATTATAAGCCACTTGCCTTTACAACCGGCTGTAAAAGACAATGAGGACAGGAAGCTTCCCACCGAGATCAAGGTGCACAATCCCCAGCTAAAAATAAACAAGCCCCGAGAGTCACATCTGCTGGAAAATATCATTGGAGCCTGAATTCCCAGGTGCCGAAGCAACGGGAAGAGAATGCCTTGGTACAGCAGGCTCCCAAAGGATCACAAAATAATAATTACAGGGATTGGCAACGATTACTGTTTGTGCTAAAGCTGTAGGTAAAAATATCAGGGCGTGCTAACTTATTAAACCATGGGAAAAAAAGGAAAATAAAATAAAAATTGGATTAAAATAATTTACTTTAAATTTATCCTTGCCATCCTCTAGCTCCCAGACAGAAGGCCTGGAGTTATTCTGTCACAAAACCTCCCTATCAGAAACAATTGGAGCAGCAGAAAAAACCCACAAATTTCTACCCTTTGTCACCAAGCCTCACCCATTAGACATCACCACCTCCTGCACATGTTCCCCACTCCCAAAGACTCCCAGGCCAATCCCAACTGCTCTGGGGATCAACAGCCATGCCTGTGCCAAGGGATATATGCACTCTTTGCAGAGGGAACTGGGTTGCTCGAGCTGCTGAGATCTCTTCCCATTAAACCAGCCACAGGCAAGTACCCAGGATGGGTAGGCAGTTCTAGCACAGCTGATCAGCAGGGGGGGGAAAATTTAAAACCTCATTCCTTAGGGACAGGGAAGATCTCTGTGCTGGCACAGCCATGCTTTGGTGGAGGAATGGAGGAGAGTATTCTGCCTTCAATATTTATTTTTTTTCTCCCACGGGCAGGCTCCCGTGAGCAATGTGATGACAACTTGAGTCACGTAATTCTTTCCTATTCTGATTTTTTGGCAGCTCCGTGTGCACAGAAAGGCCTGGTGAGAGACCACAGTCTGGAGACTGCAGTGGGAATAACTGAAACCCAGAAAGCTCCAAAACCTAATGCTGATACAATTAATGACTAAATTTACTGGACCTGAGGCAGTTTCATTTAATCCACAGACAGCCTTGAAAACTTTTAAAAACTGTGGATTTGAAACCATTTCTGGCTGTAAGTACTAGGGAAAACTATGTGCAGGAACATACACTGCAACCTGAACTAAAGATTACCTAAACAAAAACAAGACCTGGGACTAAAGCACAAAACAAAAAATACTCCAGTTGTGGGAGGGCAGGAGGAGCAGCTTGTTTCAGGCTTTTATAAAGCTTCAATTCCTTACATTTCTTACTGCATGAAGCCTCCTGCTCTAAAGAAGAGCTTTTCACACTTCCAGCGCTTCTTCCCTGCATGCTTGGTGGCTTCACCATTTCTTTTATTTCTTGAAACAGCTTTAAAAACCACTCTGTTTTTCAGTGCCACCCAAGGACAGCTACACCTGGTGTGGAAGAACTAGAATTGCATCATTATACAGATAAGCTTTTCTTTAAAACAGAGTACCCATATTCTAAGAATCAGCAGGAATGGGTGAAAAATAGAACTGGTGAAGAAAACTAATTAGCCTTCTTTTTTCACTCTTTCCAGTCAGTAACTATTTTTGCAGGACTCATTTTGGCAAAGTGCTAACGGCTGATACATGTTCCTCTCCTGCAGACTCCGGTGCACTCTGTAACCCGAGAGCTACCACACACTCATTCTCTTGGACACACTTTCCACATTATTTGAATATATCCTTCCCTTAAAACTACTTTGGCATCCCATTAAGGAAGTTGTGGCTCAGGTGGTAAATAGAGGACCATCTTGAAAGGAGAGCTGGTGAATTAAGCTATATTCAAATTAAATGGGAAACCACGGGTTGTTAAGATTTTACAAGAATACCTCTAAGAACAAAAGGCATTTAAGCTTCTGTTGACTGCCTAATAGAAGGAGTTATATTCTGGTTCCAAAGCATTCCTATTACAATAGACGCAGCCCTCACATATTCCCATCTGCGATGCAGTTCAAGCTGGAGCAGCTCAAAAGCCCAAACCATCTCAATCCAATCCACTAAAAATGAAGTATTCCAGGTATTGACCCAAAATGAAGTTCACTAGCTGAATCCTTCCATGGATTTGCTTTTCCCCCAGTAACTTTTCTTTCGCAGAATTCAAATCTGCTGCATATGAAATGCACAGAGCATCACTTCATTGCTTCCAGCACAGCACAGGAATACTCAGATCATCACAGCCTGAACCACAGATGAGGGAAAACAGAGGGACAGTTTCATGACCTCCACAAACCAAGATTATTGCCTAAAGAAGAAGTAGTCTGTTGTGTGAAAATGCAAATACTGAAAAATAGATGAAGTTCTTTTTCTAACACTTTAGATTTTTGCAGCAAAAATCTCTGTTGAGTAACTTTATGCATGAGAACTCCCATCCCCAGAGGTTTTACAGAATTTATTAAAAGAGTAATTTATTCCAGTATTTTCATGCAAATCAGCTTTGTTGCCTTCACAGCCCAGTTATCTTCTCAGCTGCTTTCCCTTCCTTCCTTTTTAGCACAATTTAAAAACAGATTAATATTAATACATATGTATTAATATTAATACTGATTAACACAAAGCATGGGCCAGATGCAGGAAGAAACTTCCCTAAACCAGAATGATTTGGAAGACAGGCCCTTGAGTCAGATTGCTGCAGTGATGGAGATCAGACATACAGCTTTGGGGGAAACATCTAATTTCACATTTTAAACACCTGCAAAAAAAAAAAATCTCACTGTGATCAGAGGAATCAGGGGACTGGGATTTATGAGTAAGACTGTCAAGATTGTAAGAAACAGAATACTGTGTTTCCTGCTCCCTTGCCAAATATGTATTATGAGTTCAGTTCATTTTACATAGATTCAAGCAAACAACAAAAAAGGAAAAAAAGAGAGAAATAAATAAATAAATAAAAAGTTCTTTCAGTCTACAGAAACATCAGGGATTAAATGTCAATAGCAAATCTCTCAGTACTTCCTGCCACCATGCCAAATAAAGCCTGCTTCCAAGCCAAACATCTGCTTTGTCTGTCCCAAACAGGAACTCATGAGAAGGAAATGTAGCACCCTGTACACTGTGGTCAAAAGACAACATTTTAAAAAATCTACTCTATTTAAAGATTTACCTGTTAAATCTCTGAAAGAGTAAGTATTAAAAAAAAAAAATCTGCTATTTGCACTCTGTTCCTCAAGGGCTTCCTGACCAAGGCATCATTCATCAATCACACAAATGTGGCACTGGCAAGAATATTCACTGTGCTAATGCTTTCACAGAAGTTCCACTCCCACATACATTAATTTTGAAGGAATAAACCAGACTGACATTTATTATGTGCACATGTATAGAGCACCCTCTCTCTCTTCTACTCCCAAAATAGGAGATTATACAAAAATCAGGTGTTGCAATGATATAAACATTACTTTGGGAGTACAGTTTTTTCTGTGTCCAGTGCTATCAAACCTCCACAAAAGCTAGAGATGTTTTACACAACAGTGATATCTTCCTGGTGTTGGCTCCAGCTAACAAATAATATTATTGTAAACTGGAGCACCTACTGAAAATTGAGGTGGAAAATTAAAATATACTAACATTTTTCTAGGCTAGGATTTCCAGCTGATGGCATCAGAGCCTTTGGATGTCTCAGGCAGTGGAGGTCTGTCAGGAACTGCATTCAAAACTCCCTGCTGAAGGCTGATGACACATTTTGCTGGTACAGAAAAAGGCACCGATCTCTATTTTTACAATTCCAGGTAACACACTGCATTCTTACCTTTAGAAAAAAAGTTCTAGTTGGATTGGATGCCAAAACAGGTGCAGGCCGATTTTAAAATCTGGTGTGCATTTTGAACAGTGAGACACAAGTGAAATTGTTCCTCTGCATTTTACAGGGCTAAAAACATTTCAGATCTATTTCCATCAGACAATTACATATTTCTTGTAACAAAATGCAAGTTTCTGTTTAGTTCATCTGAACTGCACCAGCTGAAAATCTTGGTGAAACATTCCCCAGCACCCATGCAACAATTCATGTCTGCAGCTAATTAATCCTCACCCCACCTCTCTGAGAAACTCAGGTCAGCTCTCTCCTTTCACAGGCAGCCTCAACTACAGAGCCAGGAAGAGGTAAAACCCAGATTAGCACTCCTTGTTCCTTAATCCTGTGATGGGTCTTACAGATCACAGTGCACTTAAGAGCCTCAGACAGGAAGGACACAGGAACTCTACCACTGTTCAGAAGAGAATTAACATTCAGAACAGTGTTCTTTGGCTAGGAAACTCTAAACAGAATTCCAAATGGCAGTGAAAACACTGCTATGGCATGAACATTGATATAAGGGAGGGAAACAACACAAAATTGAGATAATACACATGTGCACACAAACCCCTCTACAATAAATAAATCTAGAGAATTATCAGCAAGTGAACAAAAAAGTTCAGTAAATTTGGCATCTGTTAGGACTGCGAGATCTCTTTTAAAAGCAGATAGTGAGTTCTCAACCATGGAGGCAAGGGACCAGAAGTTTAGCCCTAATTATCAGATATGGATATGTCTGTAATTCAGTTTCTTTCAGCTTGGATAAATCTGCAAAGAAAAAAGAAACTCTGAATTTTTAAAAGAGATACAAAACTCTGTTTGTTTGTTTGGCCTTTTTTTTTTTTGTCTCCTAGAAAACAGTACTGGCATTATTATTATTCAGATCTTAGAGAAGTAACCAGCAAAATACACTCTAATAGGGAAAGGGTTTCCAATAAACAATAATATTTACTTAGTGTGCATTACTTAAAGAGAGTATTTTGTTAGGACTTGCTGGAGTTTTCAGTTTTTTTATCTTGTAAATCTCTGGTATCAGTTTCAAGCCAAAGTCATGTTTCCACATGAAATCCTGATACTCTCATTTTACACTAGTGGGCATAGTGCATTTCAACAAGCTACAACTTGCTGTCACACAGAGCTCAGATTGTGTGGAAATGTTACATTTTTAGGTCAACATTTGAAATAAAAACAGCCACTGAGCATCTCTGTGCAAAATAGGATCAACAGATGGTCACCTTCCCTTAAAATACAGCCCCATACTTGTTAATATTTACACAAATTGAGAATTCAAGCATTACTGGGAGATATTCCTTCTTAATAAGGAACTACTCCCTGTGAATCTATAGGCTGTTGGTGGAAGTTCTTTGCTCTTTGTCTAGATAATAAAGAAACAGGTAAGAAATAGAAGCTGAGATTTGTACAAGAGCTGTTAAATGATGAAACACAGAGAAAACAATTTAAATCCTTCAGGCTGTCAGTCCTGTTTCCTCAAATTTGCTGCTACCATGGACATCGGAACATGGGGGCTTAGCTCCAAGTCAGACCACCTGGAAGGCTGCTGAAAAGCCAGGAAAGCCTGGGAACTTTTGATTCTCAGTGAAATGAAAGCCCTTTTCCCATCCAACCACCCTTAATTGCTCAGTGTATTTCCTGGTGATCGCAAAGGAAATGAGTTGCTGCTCAATTCACTAGAGCCCTGTTCTGTAGCTGACTTAAAAAAAAAAAAATCAACAGGGAGGGGGAAAAAACCATAAAAGAGTAGTTAAGCAAAATTGGTTACTGGACTTGAAGAAACTTGGACGTAATTCTTAGCTCACTCTGAGTTTCCTGTACAGTTTAACCTGTGCTACCACAGCTGCTCACTGCTTCACCTGTTTCTTGGAAATACAAACACCATCCATGAATGTATGAATATGAGTTCCTGAGCTATTTTAGTGAAGAGAACCAACTATATTTTTAGGTATCACTCACAGGCTTTTCCACTAACGGTTTGTACCTTTTCAAATTTTTTACACAAAGGTGTATTCCAGAATACAGCCCCACAGTTAAGACTGCAAGTATAACAAAAACCACCTGCAGTCTCTTTAAAACCTGCAGGAGAAGTGCACAACACCAACTTGGCATGTGGTGGAATTAAAACGGGGTGTATTTTGTTTTAGAACCCCAATAAAGTTTCCAAGGCCCAAGGGAATAGTAGACCTTAAGAAAAATCAAGCAGTTAATAACTTACTTTCTGATGTGAGACCAATTTTTATCAACTTACCTTGCCATCAGTAAGTTCCCATCTTTTATGGGACCATTTTTATCACAGCTCATTTTTAATCTGGTCTTTGGAATATTTCCCAACAGTGGTCCCTTGTAATTAAAAGAAATATAAATAAAAACCCACCACAAACAAACTTTGGCCAAACTGGAAAAGAATGAGACACCATCTATCAGTTCACTGCAAGTAAGAACTACATTTGCAAACATGAATAATCAGGAAATTTGTACATCCAAAATGAAATTAATTTCTGTGCACCTTTTCACATGGCATATATTGAAAGACTTCTTTTTATATATGCTAAACCCATAGAGAATCCCACTACTACAAATCAAATAAAGAATTTTAATTGGTACATGGCTACTCCTCTGTAGTATCTTCACATGATGGCAGATAAGAGTCTATTATTTTCTAATTAATGTAATTATAGGTTAATTTATTGAATCTGTTTGTAGGAAACAAAAAAATTTCCAAGGAGCAAATCTTTCAATAGGCCCTTGGCACCATTCACATCTCAAGCGTTTGAGTAAAGTATCAACCACAAAACTGTTAAACCAAAATCTGGGCTGTTGGTGAGGGAAGTCATGAGAGGAAGAGAAAGAGGGAGACAATGGAAGAACAGTAGGGAATAAGGAGACAGTGGTAATTTTGAAAGTGTATTATACAAAGCATGAAAACATTCATAAACTGAAAAAAAAAATTAGAAAATGTGAATGTGTTTAGTTAAAGCTAACAAGTAACTTAAACCATGTCCCCAGACACATCCCATCCTTTTCAGGAAGAACAGTAGATTCTGATGTTTATTTCTGAAGGAAGAGTTTTCTCAAACTGCTATAAAAAACCTGCAACAAATTTAATTTGAGGAACACATGATCCTTTTGCAGCTGGAGTATCAAGAATGCCATCCACTGACTCCATACACAAGGAAGCTGCTACGGCAGAGCATGGGTGACACTGAAATGCAATAAATAGTTAAATTAGGGTTAGATTCCTCCCTCCCCTGGTGAGGGGACTATTTCACTCTCTCAGTTAACCACCCAGGGCTGAGGAAAAGGGCAGCTTCACATCCTGCACTGTTTAATGACAAGTAATATACATACAAACCAGGATCCTACAGTGAAGAACAGACACCCTTGCATGGTTGTCTAGAAGCTCTGGATCTGTGTCATTGTCTAAAGGAGAAAGGAAATAGTTTTCTTCTATTTGCATCTGTTATTTTTCAGTTAACTGATTGATGAAATCAGAATTAGACATTTTAACAATGCCTTTCAATTGTCTGGAAATATTTCCAGCAGAAAACTCCTATTTCTCTTGGGCTGCCTCTGTGGTCTGTATACTGCTGTCAGGAGCAAAAAAGGAGATTTTTAAGCCTCTATACAGCTAAGAACAGACCTGTCCTGATCCTCTAGTTATAGTAATTTCTGTAATACAAAGAGAACTAATCCAGCAAAACATTAACAGCTGCTTCTATGCATCCTTCTCTCACACAAAGTTAGGATTATGTCAATTACTTCAAATATTTTTAGTACCCATGGAATATTTCATATTTACTTTAGTCATCTAATACTGACTATGATCTAAAGATACCACTACTGGTATCAAATGCTGAGCCAGTTTGCCTACATAATAAATTAGAAGTCCCCAACAGAAGGGATGGGCACATGAAGTTATCCACTCTCTCCAACTCCCCTACTTGTACACAGGCTCAAAGAATTCACAGGAAAACCACAAAAAAAGTCAACAAAACTGTGTTGGGGGTTAGGTTTGTCCTTTTTTCACTGTAAAGAATATTTTCCCCATAAGTTACCAAGGAGATCAAGTGTTGGATACTTAAGAGTACTTAACTGAAACAAAAAGGTGGCCAAAACCCAGTTGGGGAGATTTTTTTCTTTATCTGTTAGGGAGGGGGTAACTGCCTTCCCTGATAAGAAGCCAGCTGTTAAAAACGGGGTGGAGCAGTGTTGCTTATCTCTGTTCATTCTTCCACTACCCCGATGAGGATATCTTCTGTTAATGGACCATCAAAGCTCACCAATGACATGACACATTACATCACACTATTGTAAGATGCTCCACCCAGGGAGGAGGAGCCAAACCATCTTCAGCAAGATAAAAAGGAGCCACGAGTGTCACCAGACATCCAGTGTTCCCACGGGACTCCCAAAGGAAGACTGGACCCATCTCTGGACCCTTTGACTCCACAGGATCATCGCTGCTTCCAACAGGACCACATCTGCCACCCCAGGAGGGCTGACTGGACTGTTCCCAGCACCCTGACCAACTTCAGGTTGTATTTCTGACTCCTTCAGAGTTTTCTAGGATTTCTTATTTGTTGCTTTGCTTGTTTAGTCTTCTGTACTACAACATTTGTATTTTTAATATGCCTAGTAAAGAATTGCTATACCTATTCCCAAAATCTTTGCCTGACAGCCTTTTAACGGCAAATTTATAATAATTTGGAAAAGGGGAGGAGGGGGGCTTACATTCCAAGGGAAATTCCAGTCTTCCCTGGCAGATACCTGTCTATCTAAACCAAGACAAACTCCAACTAAGGCATGTGGAGCAGGGATGAAGGAACACTTATTTGGACTTCAACATCCTTCTAGTCTCCAGTTTCTTACAGATACGCCCATTGTGGCTGGACAAGCATCTCTTCCATAGAACCGCCAAGTGTATGCTTCTACACTTGGCTACCTGCAATATTACCATAAGGGTAGTCCAAGCTTATCCCACCCATTTATCAGTATTAATTTTGTCATGCCAAAACGAGGATAGCTGTTTTCTTGGGGCAAGAAGCTTGCCTGTGCTTGTACTGATAAGAATCTAGCTTAGTTTTAGGCTTTAACAAAACAAGGGAAAAATACAGCAACACAAAAATACACATTGAAAACCTAAATTCCATTAGTTTACAAGGACTGAAGTGTGTGTCATAATTTTTTTCCCTACAGTACCAGACAGACAATAACAAGAAAAAGATGTATTTGTAAAGATTTAGTTCGTATTTCAGAATAATTAAGATTAATGGAAAACTTCCAAAGTAGCTCACTAATGTATCATGCACAGCCTATTAAGCTTGACACAGCAAGCTTTTTCTCATGGCCTCAACTGCAGTGAGCATTTAATGTATCTGCTGTGTGCTGTCCCCTAGGACCACAAAATGGACTTTATAAACTGTTAGGACAAACACTGACGTGCATCTAAACTTTGTTTATCGCTGAAGCCAGGCCAAAGAGCGCTAATTGGAGTTCTTCTGCTAAACAATGTTTGTGTGCTAATTAGTCCACTTCCTAAACTGAATGTTCCAAGAAAAACGAAGAAAATATTGGCAAGCTGCCACTGGGTTGCAGTCTCATCAAGAAGTTACTTCACAGACAAACAAGGACAGGTAAACGTCCTTGGTAAACTGGTAAATTGGAAAGGTACATTCAAAGGGATGAACCAACAGAAGTGGCTAAACATCATAAAAAGGGACTCCACTGTCTGAGAGGGAAAGCTGTTCTATGGTTTTTTAATTCAGACGGAAGCAAAACATTCAAATGTGGAGGAAAATACAGCATTGTACACAAGACAGAATGGCAGTGGTGAGAGTGGCTCCAAGAAAATAACATGCTGTACTTTGCAAATGCATCTTACAACTATTATTTATAATTTGGACTGCTAGCAAAAATCTGAAGAGGATATTGTCAGCCACATGATTCAGAAAGCTGGGTCATTCAGACCTTTGAAGCCAGTAAACCGAACCATTCAAGAGACAACCAAAATCTGGTAGGGTTTTACAGACCAACAGCAAGTCCATTTTGCAGGAGAGTGGGGAAAAGAGCCTAAAAAAAAGGATTGAAACTCCAATAAGGGCAGATGCTATTGTCTCTGAGGTAGCTCCTGGACAAGGACAGGACAGGAGGTGAAGAACAGAAGCCATTGAGAGGGAAACAAGTCTAGAAGAGCACAGTAAAGAAGAATAATGGTCTCAAGGGGAAGGAACATCCCCCCTTCCCTTCCAGGATAGCTTTGGTTATGAGACAGGGGGCCCTGCATATGATCGAGGAATTTTTATTAGGTATAATATAGTCATTTTAAAAGAGAGTAAAAAACATGGCGATATCATGGTTTTCAGTACCTTTTTTTGCTTTATATATATGCCAGTTCTCTTGCACAAAACCCCAGGGAATACTGTTTTCATGCACAAGTCTCAATCACAAGAACGCTCTTCAGAGCACACGCAGCAGTGCAAGGCTGGAGTACAAAAGGATCTGGATCACTAGAATACTGCATTATCAGTATCCCTGGTAATCAGAAATGCCTTTTGCTGTGTTTAATGAAAGGAGGAAAAACTTTTGACCTGGAATTTCAAGCTAACTTAGCAATTTTTGTCTTCTGACCCCATAGTCTCTGACCCATGTTTCATTTCACTCTGATGCCGAAGGACTTCCTCGCACGGCTGAAGCCCAGTGCCAGACATCCAGTCTGATTTGGGCCGGATCTTTGGAAGCCTTATCTCCAGTCAGCAACTTCCTCTGCAGCTACAAAGAGGACTTGGGGCATAGCTGACTCCCTGCTGTACCTCCACAGGGAACTACAAGGAACAAAACCCATGAGCATGCCTAACCTGTGCCAGATGGCTCAGGAGTGCCACAGCTTCCTCCACCTGCGCGGTGGCCTCTTGCCCACACACCTGGGGCTAAAAGGAGCTCCCTCCTGCCACCCGTGACTTCAGAGCTTGTGGCCATGCCTAGGAAACACACACCAGAGTCCCAAGAGGGTCCTTTCTCCTTCCTACTCACAACTTCAAAGGCTTTCCCCTTCTACTGCCAGGTACTGTGCAAATTTCTGGTAAGAGCTGCTGGCTCTGAATTGCCCCTCTCCTAAAGAGGGAGGTGAGAAGAGGAAAGGGAAAATACACATGTCCCATCAGGAACCACGAGGGAGAAGCACCCATCTAACAGGAGATAAAGCACCATGCAGTGAGATAAAACTTCCTTCAGGATATGACAAAGTGCAGGGTGGCAAAGGATAAGCACATTACATAGGAGTGAGACAGACATAAGGTCCATTAGCCAAGACCTGACTGTTTCTAGGATGCATCTCGGAGCTGTGCTTGGTTTCCCTAATTAAATTTTCATGTGGCTATATGCCTAACTGGCTAAGGAGGCTCACAGACGTGGCTGCAAAACATCCCTCCTGTGGTGAATCTTTTTATGCCACTCTAGAAAAATGGGTGGTCTCTCCTCCTCACAGCTTGATCTCTTCTAAACCACAGGATCTTCACATGATCTTTCCTAAATCACACACTCCCACTTCTGGAGTTGCTTACTTTTTTAGTTCAGTGGCTTCTCAGTTATGAAAAACTAAGGGCACAGTATTCTTTAGAGGTTATAACTGTAAAAAAACAATCATTCATAACAACTCTGCACAGTCAAAAGAAAGCAAACACCTCTACAGCTATTAAAACTGAAAAGACCAGTAATTTAACTTATTTATTAACTAGTTTTTGTATCAACCCACACTTTCCCTTTAATTCAATCCTTAATCTCCTGTCTCATTAAAGGCATAAACTGCCTTTCCAACAGTGGGGAAACCCAAGTAGAACCCAAGGGTATTTGGTTAATTCACAAACACATCATGCTGCTGGGAGAGGAAAACAGTATCTGCAGCTTTGTTTATGCTCCTGGATGCCAGAGGATAGACTCAAAAGGTACATGCAATCAACAACCTGCAGAGTATAATAAATGACAGTGCCCTGCACATGGCATCTGGATAACAAATGGAATCAGCTTCAGAAGACTCCTTAAAACATGAAAACCTGGAAAAAAATTCACACCCTCAATATAACTGAATTTGTCACACAGGCTTTCAGAATCCTCCCATGATTGACAATTGAGGTCTATTCTGTCAATTCTTTATAAAGCAGGGATATTGTTTTGCCTGTATGGGAGTTTGGAAAAATAATTTAAATTCAAGCTGTTACTGTTAAATACCCAGTATTCCTAAAAAACTAGTACTTGTGCAAAAATTAGAATGTCAACTGTGAAGCAGAGTGGGGACTACTTCAGAATAAAAAATGCTCAACAAGTGAACAGTAACTTCTCCATTAGGATAATTTTGGGAAGGACAAAAATAAGTAAGAAAGAGTTACCAATAAAATACAGCACCTTTTTAACACTCAGGGTATGATTTTCAGAATTCCACTGAATTCCACAGAACTACTTCTGGAAAAGCCACACTGCTTGCAGAGAATAACAGCAATTAAAAATGAGCAGTAAAGCTGTCAGCAGCTTCCTTCTTATTCAGGCCACTGAGATTTTTGTCCTTAAGAACACGCCTGCACTGATGAGCAAAAGAAAAAAAGCAAGTTGAGAATGACTGTACACGCTACATAACCCCAAGCTCTGGAAGTGAGGCAGCACAGATCTCATCTTACCCCAGCTGAGAGCAAACACTCCCTTCTAGCAGGGCCTGACTGGGACAGGTGAACAGCCTGCTGCAGATTCTGGGTGTGACACCTCTTTGTGATACCAAAGGGACAACGGCAGGTATGGAAAAACACTGACAATGAAGCGTCCCTCAACACTGAACTTAGCCTCGGGCACGGCAGGAAGTCTTTTGAGCTTTAAAAAGAAAATTAAGAGAATACAGACTGCTTTAACTCTCTGTCTCCTCTCAGGCTTGTCTAGAGAGACATTAATGGCTACACTAGCCCTGTTGGCCTAGTGTATTCCAGGATTAATGCTCCCTACCCTCTTCTGCTTGTATTTTGTACACAGAAAAAAGGGGAATTTTCATCCTGGAATACAAGTGTCCCCATAAGGAGTTACACTGGGATAGTAACCACAGGATCAATAAACTTCCTAGGAGGATAAAGCCTTTATCTCCACACAATTGGTTTTTTCCTGTTAACTTGAAATTAAAAGGAAAGCTAAGACCAGCAGCTCTCCTGTCTGCTACTTTGGGAACTGCTGGACAGCTCAGGGATATTCCGTCTATCATGAAAATTTTCTTTCTCATAAGATAACACAACTTTTTATGTTCAAGTCATGTAGTTTCTGGGCCAAATTCACCCACAGTTTTCAGTGTAGACCCAGTAAATCCAAAACATCTGAGTGCATAAAACAAAGACTTGGAATTAACCTCCTGAGTCGGAGAAATACGATGTTTATCTCCTCATGCTTATGGATCCAAACACTTTATATAAAATTCTGTAACAACCACAACTTATTTGACAAATTCAGATTGTGGGAAAGAGTTGGTCTTTTTCCTATTAATTAAAAAAAAATCACAAAAAAACTCCCACCCAATAAAACCAAGCAATAATGTATCTCTTACTTGCAGTGGAAAACAGCTACTGTTTCATTCCACTAAAAGAGAGGTTTGATTCTACCATTAAAAAAGATACAGATTATTTCTCACCATTGCTGCTTTAATGCCATAAATGTCAAATCCATCAGATTCCTGCTGCAGCATTTGTCAGGAAGTAAGATATTTACTAACACAGAACAGGATTTGCTTAGCTGGGCCTTAAGCTAACAGAAGTACTGAATTGTAAACAGACAGTGCTTTAGGACAAAATATGTCAAAAGAGCAGAATTTTAACAATGACATGTAAGGAAAAATGAAAAACCAATCACTTGCAATTAGACTCAAAACGTGTTCAGTCCCCACTGCCCCCCACCATCAGCTACAATAAACATGAGGCATAAAACCAATTGTAAAAGGTCACATTTAAGAAAAGGGGAAGGCTCATTTGATGCAATCAGTATAAGCAAAGTAAGGGACAAAAATGTTCCATGACCTAAATAACAAGTTCTCAACTGCCAATGGAATTTAAAAGGGTGTAAACATCAGTTATTTCCATAGGAAACTTGCTCATGGTTTCAAGCTGCCTGTGATTTCAAAGGAGCTGAGAGACTCGTTTATGTAGCTGTGGTTGCAGGTTTACATGAAAACTCTTACACTGGTGTTCCCTGATACTGGTGCAGGCTAAATAACAATTCATTAGCTTTGTCTGAACTTGCACTTTCTTCAACCATTTAGCTCAAGTTTTAACTTTTTTATTTCTATGAGCAACAGTAGCAGTCAGCTGGGATCCAATTTTCTTTTTGTTCAAATTAAGTATGGCAAATGCTGCACAATTAAGCAGAAAAATAACAGGCCCTTAAATAAAAAAATTTAAAATATTTAATACTTAAGTAAATATTTAATGCTCCAACTTGTAAGCACACAGAAGTAAAAACAAAAACGTATTCACAAACTGAAAATGCTCTGTCCATTCACATTACTTTCTGAGTAGATTAGATTAGAAAAATCAGTGCTTACTTTAATATTATAATGTCGTGACAATATCCAGAAATGCTTCCTCTGCTAGCAAAAATAATGAGTGTAAATAAAAGCAATATAGCTCCATATCTATAGAAGGAATATTGCCAGGAAGAAAAGAAAAATCACATTCTGAGAGGATGCACCTTCAGGTACATCTCCAAACAGCACCAAAAGTCCCCATCACAAAAAACAGTATTTCAGAAGTCACCCTAATAAATTAATAGCCACTATCTCTGCCATGGAATACTTCCATAATATTCCTATCAGGTTTTTAAACAGCTGAATATCTCAATTATGAGAAATTCTGCAAAAACAACAGAAGCAGGAAATAAGAAGTAATGCAGTAATTAAGAAATGAGATGCTTTACAAAGTGATTTTCATTCTGTGATTTATTTTTGAAGCAAGGATTTAGCTGTCATCTAAAATTGATAAAATTAAAACTGTCATTTATTCTTCTTCAAGTATACATATCCTACAGCCCAGGAGGGAATCAATGTAACTAATAATATCATTTTCCTGATATTTACTTTTTCTAATATCTTTTTTTTCTCCTTTCAGTAAGTATCTGTGCTTACTCTCTCTGCACAGGGGTAGCCGTATTTTCCTCTCCTGACAAATACATTAGTTCCATTAACACTTGCAGAGCAAGCACAACAGTCTTCTGTGTACCTTTATCATATGCATTGTCCATAAGCACTCGTGGAATTAAACAGTGAACTTTACCCTTGGGGCTGTCTCCGATTGGAAGGCAGCCACTGGATACAGAACGTTTTTGCAAACAGGTCAATCAGGAAGGTTAAGAGAGCAGACAAAAAAAGCCCAGACAGCTGAGAATAATCCTGCAGCCCTGCTGCCAACTTGCAGGAAACCCACACTATATTTTAATGGATGTCATTACTTAAATCTCTTGATGCTTGCATGCCAAAATGGGTAACTTCATTGCTACAGCAACCAAAGCAATGCTGCTGCCCATTTGTGCCATCACAAGTCCTTTTCCTTGTCTCCCTTTGTTATAACTTTAATTCACTAGGTATTGCAAGGAGGGGGAAGGAGACTTGGGGTGGCATCACTGCTTTTGTTACTGAAGAAACCACTTGTCCATTTCAGAAAAGGATCTGAACGGTCAAAAGACAGTGATAATGTGAATTCAAACAACGATGACCGTTGTTTTAGTCAGCACTAGGGAGAAGTAAGAAAGAAGAGTAGAAACTGTAATATAGGAAAAAAAAAATAAACCTCACAGAAGAGTTTCAGAAAGAAACAGAAAGGTTTGTTATATATAACACAGGAACCATCAGTTCAAAGCAAGAAATACCAGGAAAGGGAAATCTGGTAAAGAAGTGCAGAGGTGAGGAATGGACAAGAGTCAGTAAAGAAAGAAAGAAAGAAATAAATGCAACTGAAGAAAATGTTGCAGCTGGGTAAAAGGAATCAGGAAAATAAAGCTTAGAAAAACACCTAAAAGCTTTTATACTTGGAACAAGAAACAAAAAAAAAAAAAAAAAAAAAACAAACAACTGCAACAGCAAACAAATACACACCCAACATATATTCAGCTTTCTGATTTATTTTTTTTTTTTTTTTTTTTCCAGATCTGAGACCACTGACACATTTTGGTCTGTTTACACCAGGAAATCAGGTCTGTGCCAGCACACCATGTTCAAGTTTAAGAGAGCCAATACCATCCCCATGTGAATTATCCAGCACTGGCAATAACTCCAGTTAAGGTTTTAGCCCTTGCTCATTTGGTATAATATTTCTTTACTGTAGTAGGTTCTATGTTGTTTAATACACCAGAAGTTCAGCTACAGCCCTCCTAAAATTCAGAAGTCAGTCAACAAGCAGACATACAAATTTATCAGAACCTTCATTAGTTTTGCAGCTTTGTGGAAGCTCCTGTTTCAGCTCTGGGAGGAAAGGATGTTGATGTGAAAAAGCCGATTCTTTTGCCATGGATAATTTTCAAGACATATTTTTTCAGTTTATGATACACTTTCACATTTTGAGAATAAAAACTCTTTTGACTCAGTACATGTCTTCTCACTAATCAGTTTGTAAAACCTGAGATAGTAAATGACTACTGGAAAAGGGACAGAATCAGAGAAACTATTTACAAAGCAAATAATTGAAAAGGAAAATACAATATAATTGGGAACTTCCTTACCAAGGTGATTGATATCACCAGAAGTGACAAAATGAGAGGTAGCTGACATGAACAGGAAGGGTGGGACACACTAAGATGGAGAAATACAGTGCCAGGGAAAAAAACAAAAGAAGAACAAAAAGAGAGGGAGGAAAAGCAGGCAAAATTTGAAAGCATGAAGTCAACAAAATGAAGAAAGGTCAAGCTGGGAGCAATGAGAAATTCAGCCTTGAATAGGCCAGTGTTCACAAAAGGAGCAAGTCAGGAAAAAAAGCATCATTAGTGGTGGAAAAGGGCAAGTTGTGGTTCAGAGAAAAACAATTGAGAAAGATTTGGAGGCAGAGGGGGGGAAACCCACACAGAGTTTGGTAAAGACTGACTCAAGTGAATGAACTGAATGAGTGAACAGGAGACGCCGTCCAGGGAACAGCAAGATGGCTCCAAAAGGGAAAAATGACAGTTTCCAGAGTCACTGGAATCTAGCTGGTTTTGACCTTGGAAATGGAGAATTTGTTGGGCATATTTGAGAAGACTCTCAAAAAACTTTCGGCGTTAGAATACATCTTGACCTCTCTTTAATAGGACACAATTCCATAGTCCAATTTTTCTTTTTCAAACTTACAAGAAGACAAAGTGTAAAGAAAGACTGAAGGAAACTAGTTTTGAAATAAATAAAAATATTTATGAACTTTGTATCCTCACCATTATTATTGGCACCTCTAATGCTTCTAAAATAATTCTGCAACTTCACTGCTTTTAGCTTTGCAAGCAAATGTAATGATACAGATCATAAACAGAAAAACAAACACATTTTGAGTATGTGGGGAAAAGGTGAGAGCACAATGAAAATTATACAATGTAATTACATTCATGCATACATAAAAATGTAGTCTCTGAATTTCAGCATTCTGAGAAATGGAAGAAAATATCCTTCCACCAGTGTACTGATCATCTGATAGGATGGTTCTGAAAGGACCACGCAATACCAACACAAATTCTTCACTACCTCAGACTGCTACAGTCATCCAAAATGAGCTTGATAACTCTCTCTCCAAGAAGATGCAGGAAAAGCACGATCTTTTATGAATCAGCTAACAAAGGGGAAAAAGAAGGTTCCTGCCAAACACACTCCTATCCAGATCATGATAACCCATGCCTGAAACTCCTTCCATTTCTTCGTGTATTTCTTTACAACCCTGGCCTCTCTTACAGACCCAGACCACGATGACCATAACAACGTGATTACAACACAGGACAAACAGTAATTAATCTGCTCCCATCAATTATCCCAGTCTTTTATTCTGCATTTGATATGATAACAATTCTTTGGCTTATCACTGGAAACTGGTATCTTCTGAAAGAGAACAAAGTAATAAGACTAGCTCACAGCAGTCCTTAAACCATGAGCAATATTTTAGGATGTGAAACTGCTCATAAGCACTACTGAGTCTTTTGAGTGTGTCATCTTACCCCTCTTTCACAGAAATCTGATGAACTACATAAACAGGCTCTGGAGACAGACAACAAGACCGAGAAAATGTGTTATCCCCTGGAACAAAATGTTTAGTTGGCTGTAAAAGAAGCACCTGCAAAATTCTAACCCAACTGCTTCAAATGTATCTTTTACTTTACTTCAGAAGCATTTATTGATGTGCATTGAATACACATAGTTAAGATAATCAAAAAGAAAAAAAATTAGATAGCAAAATAAAAAATGAGTAAAAGGTGGAATAGTTGAAGAGATTTTTAAGAAAGAGCTGCAGCAAGAAGTCTGCTGCAAAGATCTAATTAACATTTCTACCTTTTTTTTTTTCTTGTGAATTCAACATGGCACCAAAATATGTTTGAATTACAACCTGCTGCCATTCAGGTGGGCTTTCAACCTGGTGAGCTGCACGGCACACACAAAACCCTTGTGAGGATTTCACTTCATTATGAATTAGTGTCTAACACCGAGAACACCTTTCATCATCGGCTTGTATTGCCTTCAGGTGCCTATAAATTCCTCTCAGTCTTTATGTAGCACTTGTCTATCAGACCATGTCATCAATTTTACTGCAGGCAAGAGGCAGACACACCTCTTCCTGAGACACAGACAACACAACAATTACCACAGCCACTCTTGCATTATCATTTCATATCAGCTCATTGCCAACTGCTAATCACCCACAACTCACTGTGGAAAACACGTCGCACTTTCCAGGCTCTCTTCACCTCACTGGTGCTGAGAGCTTCAAGGTTAAAATGGTCTCATCATTGACTATGCCAAGCCTCCATGAAAAAAACCCCAGGCATCACATGCTATCTGAATAGAAATTAATAGGTAACAAATGCTTATAAAAAACAATAAGGACTTTCAACTTTTTTAACCAAGTCTGTGATGCACTTGTAACTTATTTCATTAAAGAAGGGTTGAGGTAAAATTATGTCTTCTCTTCTGAATTTAAAAAAACCCAAAACATTAGCATATCTATCCCTCCCAGAACCAGGCAATTCAAGAGGTGGGGTAAGGAGAGCCTTATGATGAGGGTCAGCAACTTATTCCTACCTGTAGTTAAGAGAAATCTAAAGTTGCAACCTTCCCTCACAGCTGTTTGGTTAAACATGATGGTGGTGAGCTACATGGTAGTCCCTTCACACCACCCCTGCCCTCAACCCACTGTGAGATTCCTCACTGAGACACAACAGCCAAAGGAGAGCACCCAGCCAAAGTGCTGTCTACCTGAACGTTAAAATCCTTCACCTAAATTCACATTTCGGGCCTTAGCTCTGACCCCAGTTAAAGTCTGCACATTGACACAATGAGTAAAATGAGTTCAGGCAAATCACCTTCGCGGCTCAAGTTATGTTGTTTGGCACAGGAGAATCACCCACTCGTAATTCAGTCACTCCTCAGCAGCAACTCCTGTGTCAGGGGTAGGAAAGTCACACAACCTGGGAAGTCTGCTGCTTGTGATTGCTGACCCACACTTTCACCACACTGCTGTAGCCACGAGATGCAGCTAATTTGTGCTGCCAAGCACTAGTTTTGTAATGGTATCACAAAGTATTTCAAGAAATTGAGTTCAATGCAATCTTTCACATCTTCACAGTGACTGTGACCCCTGCAGAGATGGAGCATCCTGCTGCTTTCCCATTTCCTGAAGAGCACACCCCAGCAGACATTCCCCTCTGGGTTTCCACTGCACAAGGGAACAAATGCACGCCATCAAATTACTCTTACACAACACTTCAGTCTTCAAACTGCAAAATCTCACCCAAATGTGTATTTTGCTTGTTGCTCCTTTTATTCTGTTTTCATAGGAAGGAAATAATAATAAAGAAATTACTGCACAAAAGCATGCAAACCCTGGCAGGCAGTTTCAAAGCTATTGACAAAAAACAGTTTATTCACTGTGAACGTCCTATTTTTACAATCTCTCTGATCAGGATGCAGAGGACTAATTCAATGGTTCCCGATGGAAAAAATACCTAGTGGGTGTGTTCCATTTCCAGAGACAATGGTTCGTCATGCAGAGCTTTTTTCTTCCTCCATCCCTCTAGTCCCCTCCCTTTGGTTTTCTGGTTTTATTTCTAAAGATCTGAGGATTCTGTTCTGAAATGTCACAGTAATACTTCACTTCCACAGAACTTACTTAAAAAAAAAAAAAAAAAAAAAAGGTGTGGGAAGAGGAGAAGCTTTTCAGGAAGGGTGGGACCTTATTATTTAATCAGGGACTATATATGGTAGTGAATGTCAGAAAGAATCACGTTAATTAGTTCAAAGAGAATCGGGTCTAACAAGGGACTCTAAGAATTTCAGATTTCATTCTGGAGTAACAGGCTAAACACAGCAGATTGAGCAATAAACGCTGCTGAGTTCACAGCCATTCACATGCCGACTGAGGGAAGACTCCCTGGCATTACCAAGTCCATTTGCTCCCTGCTCTACCAGCTATGACAGGGCTTTTATACATGAGCCATCAGGAACGTAAAATGAACATGTGAAAACTCATAGCAGAGATCACATCTTCCAGTGTTTGCAGGACACAATAGCACTGACCACAATTACAGTTCCAGTACCATTCACAGGGCTCTGACAGAGCAAAATTTCCATGTTTTACGCAAAGCTATTCCAGTCACGGATTAGAATCTCATTAAAACAACACCCTCATTGTCCTCTTTAACAGCATTGTTCATAAGGAATGGAAGAACTATCCATTGCAGTTTATTTATCAGTATTACTCTTTGGCTCCCAAAGGCATGTGCCTGCTCTCCCTTTGCAACTGAACCTAATTGATGAAGTAGTCTGAGATTTAAGATATATTCCAGGTCTGAGCCCAAATTAGGAGACCTCTCTCATATTTCTGAAAACTGGTAAGTTAATTCATTTGATTTGAGGTTTTTTTTGTTTGCGTTTTTTTGTCTCTTCTTCCTCTTCTATGGCACTTTAATGCTCTTCCAGTTCAAGTATGCTTCTAGGCACAGTCTGTCCTTTCCTTGGCTCTCCAGGACACATTGCCTGAAATATGAAATTCCTGAGCCCCTTTGCAGTGACAGGTGTTCTGCACCTGGTGAACATCACCTCTCTGGAGAAATGTTTGCAACCACAGCATCTACATGCTCACCATGGGGATGGGCAGGCAGAAAAGGCTGAAAAGTTAAATGCAACAACAGAAAAGAAAGAATTCTACCAGTACAAAGGCCATGGCAGTCCCATCATGCAGGTAATCTTCCTAGCATGTCAGAGTTAGAAACACTGAAGACATAAAAAGGCATTTTCTAAACTGTTGTGCATAATTTTGAGATTGTCTTCTTTCCCATTATCCTCATAGATCACTAGTGAGAATCTAACACAGTGGAGTGGTGGTCATGAAAGTATTTCCATAGCATTACATGTGGGATTTTAGACAATTTTAGGTGGGTGGAAACCTGTTTTGGCTGATCAGCCATTTCAGGAAATGGGCCTCAAAAACAGTCCTTATTCAACCACATATGTAGTGAATCTAAAGAGGGAAAAGCCTGTCTTTCTATTTAAGATTACAGTATTTGAAGCTGGAAAATTTATGTTTCTAACAACACAGAAGGAAAAATATGTCATGTGACAAAATTATATTATCTGTCAGTGGAGATATCAGCATTAGGTGTGATACAGAATAAGCTACCTGCCATTTTGAACTTTATCTTTCCCCCAGTTCTGAAACCTGTGAGGACACTCCAACATACTGCACCACCACCAACTCTTCACATTAGCTAAACCATACTTGTGACTTCATTACAAAAAAAAAACCAAACCACCACCTAATTTATGCCATGCCACACTATTTTCAGATTGATTTTTACATCCACTTGGCTGGGAATTCCAAAGTTCAGAGCTCTCACAATCCCATCTCTGCCCTCAAAACATGCACATGTATACATACCATCAGAGGACTTTTTCCACTTTTGCAGCTTTTCTTTGATTCAACAATCTGGATGGAGAAATAACAAAGCTCACTCCTCCCTCCCAAAATGATCTGCTTTTAATCACAAGTAACATTTAAAACAGACATTAGAAGGGAGAGGCTGCCCCTTTATAATTACGGAGCTTGATAATTACCTGGTGACTTGTAACAGACCCATTCTCAATGCATCTTCCTTCCTCTCTCCCTTGATAATGTAATCTAATCTCTTGGCTATGCTTTCATCTGGCATCCAATGCTGCACATTGTTTATCAAACAACAATCTTTTCTTAGGTAATGACAGAACAAAGGCAAGGAAGAGCAACTATGGTAATACTATAGCACTTACCACTTCAAAAGTAACTGAATCAGTATAATTTACACTTCCTCTGTGCTTTTTCTTTTCTTCTCCATCCAGTATTATCTCCTCTGTGCAATACCACAGCCTGCCTTCACCCTTTGCTGGACACTCTCTATATTTACACCTTACAAAAGCTATTGTGCAAAATGCCAACACTGGAAGTCAAAACTAAACGCACATATAGAAAGCTGAGAGATTCCATATGTGTCTTCATACTCAAAAGCACAGACATTTTCTATGACAAGAAAATCATGTGCCTCAAGTTCCTTTCCTGTCGCTAAGTCTTAGCAGCAACATGCAGTGACTATTTAAACACAGATTTTAGTCTCTCAATAGCACATTCAGAAATCTCGATTTCTCAAAATTCTCAAATTTCTTTTATACCTCAACGTTGATGAGAGGTCAGGCAGCAGAAGCCTTTGCTTTGGATTTTCTGGGGCCAATGATCCTGTTTTCTAAAGATGCCTGTACTTCATATTCCCTGTGTGCCATAACTTCAGTAACTCCTCACATCGATAAATCCAGACTAAATGTCCCACCTTTGCAAGGTTCAAGACAACAATTGTGATGTAGTGAAGAACAAGGGCCCTAAATCTCCAATATTTTGTCAGTTCACAACTAAAAACGACAACCAAGGGCAGCACAATAGTGAAAAAACCCTGCCAACAGCAATTAGCAGCTTGGTATCAAAATCAGGCAGAAATAGCTGAGTCCATCAATATAAATGGTATCTGCAGATCTAAAATAGTACCAATCACTGAATCCCAAGCCTGATAACTCTCATCAGGTGTCTTTTACCACAGAAAAATGTAAAACAATTATAAAATAGATCCACGTTAAGGAAGAGGTAGATGACTATAAGGCATGCAGATATTTAGTAAAATATTAAATTAAGCTTTAAGATTTTTACACCAAAACAAACTGACTACATGTGTTATCATAAAAGAAAGCCCACAAGTACCACTCTCAAGAGTCACACCCTTGTATTTATACCTCATTATCAAAGCATAATAGCCTCATGGTGTGTGACACTGACCCAAACTAATACTAAGGTAATGATAATGCACTTCCCCTGCAATTTGAACAAGGCTCAGGGAGAAACTCCATCTCCCCTAAGCATATTTTGAAGCACACAGCTCTGGTGATGCTTTCTGAAGACACAGCACAACCACCTATTTAAATAGGTATGAACCAATGAAGGACTGAGGTTAGCAAGTCAAAAACCACAGAAAAATGTGGTTATGTGGGTGTGAGGATGCTGCCAAGCTGTGATGCTGTTACAGTCTCTGACTGAAAGCACTGATCTGTAACAGATTAGTCAAGGCCAGAGCTAAAGGAAGGGTAAATGGGGTAACAGCATGACAAATCAAGTGTGAGGTTGATATATTCTTCCATAATACATTAGAAAATTCTCACTTTTTTTTCATGTTTACTTTGTGAAGTGACAAAATCAATTAAAAAGTTGTGAAAAACGTAATTATTATGCTTCAAAGTATGATGTCAGAGGCCTTTGCAATAATTTTCTTTGCAGACATGCACAGGGTTACATGGAAGTTTAGAAGGACAAGACAAAAAGATTTAGGTGAAAGCTTTGCTGATAGAACAGAAATTAATACCTAAATAAATAACTCACAGAACTCTCCCTGTGTTCAGGGGAAGTTGCTGTGACACAGAACAGGTGTGAAGCTTCAGCTCAACAGCCATGCACCACTTCCCACCCCAAACCTGTCACTTCTGGGACCACTTACAGTGTCTTTTGCCACCAGGGTCAGGCTGGAGGTAAGGGGAGCTGGTGCCACATCCCATCAGTCCAGCACACAAAACCTGTCTCTTTGCATTTGCTACGGGAGAGACCCTACACATGCTGTCCTTCCCATGCTTTCCTGCTCTGGCCTCTTTGGCTCAAGGCAGGGAGGAAAAAAGAGGTAAAATGGGTCACTCTGAGAAGCTTCTAAATACACAAGATAGATCCTAACACAAGGATGCTAAGCATTTAATTTCTTTCCAATCACTTGCATAACAGCAGTGAATAATTAGATGGATTAGGCTGTTCCTAAAGGTATTTATTTTTAAGCAGCTACACCACCCAGTCAGGATGGCAACAACAGGGCTGTAATTTGGCCTTACCACCCTTGCACCTGAACCTTGCAGTACCATCTTCTTGTAGCAATTCCACATAGATCTCTCCTGGCAAAAAAGTGGGTCATGACAAGGAACCCAGGATGATTCAAACCAAATTAATTCCTGTATCAGTTTGATTAATGCAGCCCTCGGACTAAATACATTTCTCCACACCCCATGGGGAGCAGCTCTGCTGTTTTTACCACTGTACTGTTTATCAAAGAGAAAAATAAAAATTGCTCATAGCAATCACTGCCATACAGTGTCACTGCCTGGTATGCCTCACTCAGATCCAGTTTATCTCTCAGCAGCCCCATGCTAGGACAGACAAACACATGGATTGTCCTGCTTTGAAGTCAGCTGGCCCTCGGGTTGAACTCTAGCTTCTCACACTACTGCAGATTAAATAGTTTATACAAGAAGCACTGCCAAGCCATCTGTCAATCAAAAATGCCACAATTCTTACTAAGTACACACCCCTTGTCCAGTGCACTGGTTGCAATCAATAATAAGCTCAATTTTGGAGCAGGTGCAAGTGTTAAAGTAACTTGGCATCTGTTTTTGCATCTAAATCCATGGCATTTTAGCAGCTCCAGCTTCATGTCAGTCTTGGGCAGAGCTGACAGGGTGGGAGGGCAGCAGACACTCTGCAAGAGTTCTACAGCTGCAGAGGCAAAGGGGTGGTAAGAGAGGTACCCAGAGCACATCTTCAACTCCCTTCCATAATTGCATAATTTAAGAAGTCTCTTAGTGATGAAACAATTGCCACAAACATCACCCATCTAGCAAATCACCACTATTCCTTGCAGCCTGTATAGCTGCCAATAATTCCTGGTAAGTGCAAAGGTTAACAAATCTGCAATATTATTGGATAGCTCTTGTAACAAAGACAAATCAGGAGTGAATCACAGCTTTATCAGCCACTGATTACCCGAGTCTATAAGAAAACTGCATTAATTAACATCCTCATTGCTGTTTCGCATTTTCTTACCTTCTGTAATGAAATCTTAGTACAACCACTACCTCTATTTTATTATAAAAGCCATACTATGATTTTGCAACAAGAGAACGTTTATCAGTTAATGTGTGTGGTTTAAAAAAATTTAAATTGTAGTTATTTTCTCAGTTTTCTAAGAAAGTACTGTAACGGCTGAATAAGGAAAGGTTATTTTAACCTCCAACGGCTATTGTTCCCTTTTTTCTCCCAAAAATTGTCTGGAGCCAGACTACACAAGGCTGCTGTGCCCTGGGCTAGAATAGAAGGGGGAGGAATGATAGGAGGGGGGTGCCTGTTTACAATTACTCTATTCCTGTTTTTAATGAATCTTTCTGAATGACCACTAAGTGCTGGTTTTGTTCTTTGGAACAAGGGAGCTATTACTGGAGGACTGAAAAAAGGAAGGAAAAGGGAAAGCAAACGGAAAGCTGCCAAACTCCAGGGAGTTTCAAACACTTCAGCTGCACGTCCCAGAGGAAATCTGCTCCACAGGCCCAAGGCTGTCCCCACACATTTGCAGCCTCTTTTCTTCTTCTCCCTTGAGTTAAAATGACAGAGTTGAGATAAGGGGGGCAGGAGATAGAGGTAAAGTAAGAATCAACAGATAGCTACTAAAATATGAAGAATTACATTATTCAAGTCTGAGTAACCAGAACGTAATCACTGTCTACATTTGGCTACTACTGACACTTGCAAGCCAGAATTCCAGAAGCATGTAAGGGGATGGGTCACTCCTGGCACCATCATCTGCCTGCCCTGCACACCATCTGATAGTTACACTCCTCAAGAATCTGCCAGTCCAGACAGCTATCACTAAGCCAAAAAAAAAAAAAAGAAATTCACCATGAAACCTGGATTTTTTGTTTGTGGTTTTTTTTTGTTTGTTTGTGGTTTTTTTGTTTGGTTTGGTTTTGTTTGTTTGGTTGGTTTTTTTTGTTTGTTTGTTTTTTCCAGGCTGGTAAGGCTGCAATGCATCAGATCTTCTTCAAGATCAGGCTGGATGGGACTGTGAGCAACCTGGTCCAGTGGATGGTGTCCCTACCTTGGAACTAGATGATCTTTAAGATTCCTTCCAACCTAAACCAGGCTGCGATTCTATGATTATTTTAGATATTATTAATTACATATTTCAGACTGACTTCTTACAATATCTTAATTAAATACTGTCATTTTTTACAAGCACAAGGAAGAGTCAATCTCATGATTAGCTAAAAAGTATCATAAGGACAGTCAACATATTTTCAGTCAACAAAGCTTTTTCAAAAAATTATATGGCATGGACATATAAAAATGGCACTCCATAGATGGTTTTTGTGTGATGTGGTTTAAATACTGTATTGACACAGCTTTAAAGAAAGCTCCTTACAGCCACAGTTCAAGTTGTAGAACTACACCAAACTTAAGCCAGCAAAACCATCATATACCTCAGTAAATTACCAAGTTCCTCTGCATGCATTACTGAACCTGACATCAATCCACTTCATTGAAAATGTTGCTTAGAAGAAAATAGTTTTCATTTAATTATCAGAAAAGAAAGTGCAGCACTGCTAAATGGCAGTCCATTTATAAAGCTGGCTGGGAGTGGGCAGTTCAATTAGCTAACTGTTCATCATCTATGACATTTGTTTATTTACAAAAGGTACTGGTCTGCTACTGTGTGTGAACCTATCCCAGTTGCACAGGGATGTTTGCAATCATGGCTGGGATCTTACCTGTCTCTGGTACTGTTCCTTACTGCACCGTTTTTGTACCTTCAAAAGCTGCCAAGTAGATCTGGGCATGTAAAAATGTAACTTGTACATGCCTATACCCTGTAGAGGTATTTGCACCTACAAGTATGTGTTAATATTCACCTGCTGCATACAGGGCAGAGAGGGCAACAGTTCTGCATTGCTTTTCTGCTTGCCTATTCATGCTGTACAGAAAGAGCTCTTATTTTGGTCCAGTTAATTGACATCATGGTGAAAAAATCAACCAAAAGAAATCCAGTTTACCTTCAAAGTATTGGATATTTAAAAATGCATTATTTTTAAAAATGTATTATTTCTACTTCTGTGAAAAGTAGTAGTGCAAGAGAAAATTTTCCTTGAACAAAATTAACTGGCATGCACACATGGGATTCCGAGCCCATAAAAGTGAAATAATATATATTATTTTGCATTTTGATTAATCCCATGTGTTTTTGCTACCACTCACCACGAAGGATTCGGCAATATTTCCACAGCCAACACGATAAAAAACAATAATAAAAATAAAATAATAATAAAAAAGCTTGCAACAACGTATTCCCTCATAAAGAACTGTATAAAGCAGAAAACTGCTCCAAACTAGAAAATGAGCAACCATTATTCCACAAAAATCACCTATTTTAACATGTCATTTCACACACACCTTTGTCTGAGAGGAAATATTACTTACCATCCTTCAAGCTGAGCATGTATTCACAGACTTGCAACCATCATGACTCATCTGATGATAAGAAGTTGCATTACTGACACTTTTATTTATGGCAACCACATTTCATCTTTCAGGTTCCCAGCGTGGTGGCTGGAACACACATTTTTCTTGAGAGGCAGCGTATGACTCAAATCCAGATGGGCAAATTACCACACATTTGTTGCAGCAAATAAAGAATGTGCTGTGCAAAGGAAGAGTTACCACAACTTTGCTGTTGTTTTTGTCAAAACCTTCAGCCTCCACTTGGTGAGGACCCTCCAAACTCCAGGAAGCAGAGTGTGTGAGTAGCATAATCAACTTTAAGGACTTAGATTCATTTTAAAACACAGACATGACAAAACACATTTATATAATATTCCTTCTAAAAATCTGGATAATTTTATCACCTGAACAAACAGAAAATCCCTTGTGTAATCTGGCTAAGATGCTTACCTCAGTGACACTGCATGGCAGTGATTGCTATGAGCTCTTTTTCTCTTTGATGGCTTTTTGAAGTTGGCTCTTTCATTAGCTGCTTATCCCCGTTAGTCACCAGGTAGCCGCTTATCCACTCAACATAATTATCTCCTTCAACTTATAGGGGATACAAACAGATATTTTTATTCCATCTTTGTTCCCCATTCACTTTTGCCTTCTTTATAACTAGCCAAATTCAAAATTGTAACAATAAAAGCCATGTTCCCTTATCTGAGAGTGGTTAAACTCCCTGAAGGAATGATGCTGATCTCTGAGCCTCCTTCACAGCACCGTGTGGGCACTGGCCATTGTTTCATCCCAGAGCAAAACACCAAACTATTTTTATATCATCCCCATACTGTTCAGCATACATCTCAAAGTGCTTTGTTTGGGTTTTGATTGTTGCTGTATCAGAGCAGATATTTTCACTGGCACTGGCCCATCCATAAGTAAATCCCTCAAACAAATACTCTGCACTTGGGAAATCTCTGGCAGGACCCTGCAACACACACACACACACAAAGGAGAACAAAATCAAGCTGCAGCTGCCCATGCAGGTCTGGGTAACTCCCAGCATTTGCCTTTACAACCTTGAAGTGTCTTTATCAGATTCTGTGTAGGTTTTATTTCTGAAGCTTAAAGGAAGAGCTACCTGCAAGGAAAAGCAGAGAGTCTAGCCCATGGCACACTGCTGACAGAAGGGCAGCTTGGGGTCCTCACCAGGATTTTTCCTGTAAAATGCCCAATGAGATGCTGATCCATCACAGCTCTCATTAGCCTTCCTGAATTTACTAACATAAATACCAATCCACAGCCCAGACACTTTCCATCTGGATGATGAGAACAATTTGTGGTAGCAGGAGGATGTTATTCTGTGTACGGACCAGCCACCCGAAAACCCTACCACAGACACGTAGCCTGTGGATTGCACTACTATTGGCAAGGCAGAAGACAAATTATTTCTTTTAAGACTTGGCTTCTTTTTCTGCCCCTAAGGAGGAATGTGGTGCAGTGGTTACCAGCATCACAACCAAACACAGACTTCTCTCAAAGTCTGGGTGACTAAATGGATGCTATTTAAGGGCTCTGGTGCAGCTACAGTTAGACCTCTGCTTCTCCACAGGCATTTAATATGACCACAAGCAACATCTCAATCATGTCATTTGCAAACAGGGTGAGCGCTCCCTGCTTGCCTTCTGTCTGCAGTACTGTGCCATGATGACCATAAAATCCAGAGAACTGACGTTCAGTCAAGAAACTAAGATTCTTCTGGATCCCTTTGCCCTTTTCTTTGCCACAGAGGACAGTAGGGGGGACCTCAGAATTCTCAGCTCTTTTCTTTCCCCCAGCCCAAAGTCCAACTTCCTGCTTTGCAGACAAGACATCATGGAGCATGGGGCTGCAGTTACTCAGAAAGCAGTATGTTGTCCAGACTACCCAAAACACAGAGAAAACTCTTACAGAACTTTGTGATAAGCTGATTAAATTTGCTGAGCAGATATATTTTCCATGGCTGAATCTATGTGAATCCTTCCAGGGAAAGCAATCCTCCCGTTTGGATCATCACCACTGCTCCAAAGATAAAGGGCCTGAAGTTTTTCAGAGACTTGATTAAATCTAGGCAAATTATGCCCTTATTTTTTCTTTTTTTTTAATTCTCAGATCAGATCTTAATCATCTGCAACATTGTTGTGAAAACTTTATTAAAGACACAAGTCAGCCCAGAACTAAGATCAAGCCCAGAACGTTTCAGTCAGTGGTTAATGTTGGACATTATTTTTTTAGGGGCAAATAGGTATATAGGTTTGGTACCACAGTGGTCAAAGAATTGGAAAGAATTCTTTGAAAAATAAATGAGGCCCTTTTTTTTAGCCTTGTTTGGCTCACATCATTCAGGGAAAAGCTACAGCTATATCAGCAGAAAGTCTCTACCAGAGCCTTCTGCCAACTTAGCCAGAGAAGTGCAGCTCTTGGACATTCAGCTACGCCAGCAGTGTCACAATTGTGCAAACCTTGTCAGCAGACCAGACACTCACAGAGCTTCAGGCAGGAAAATCAAAACTCATGCACAGGGGAGATGTACTGCCAAGTTACTTAAATTTCTGTGAATTCAGGTTTATGCCATTTGATTGAATTTCTTTTCAGTTGAGGGCCTTCACATGCAGCATTGCTACTGCTAGCAATTGCCAGCTGACACTCCTCTGGGGAACATATCCTGCGTGGAGATTCAAGAGAAGGCAGGAAACGAGTGCATCTTAAAAGGAAATTCCCCACATTTTTTCCCTCTCTCAGACTATAAAACAGGATGAAGATGATTTCAGGATTAAACACATGATATCTTTGCAGTGTCACTTACAGACCAGGTGAAAACTGAAGTGAAACTGAGAGCACAAAAACACAAGACTGGGTATTTTCCTGCAGTATTTTCATCAGAGATTTCAACTGGAAAATATGTAAAGATGCACCTAACAGCTTGAAGGAGAAAAAAATATCTTGCCATTTCTTTTTCTACACATTTTGGAATGTAAAAAACCACTTCACACATTCTGGAGAGAAGTGGTGTGCCTATATAACATGGTAAAAACTAATTAAGAGAGAAAGAAAACAGAACCAGTGATTCAGCTCAGTGTCAATTATGTGCACCTTAAACAAATACATAATAAATCTAAACATTATCAGAAGGCTCACAACCCATTAACAGAGGCTAAATATCTTCTATTAATTTCAACATTTTAAAAAGTCCCAATTTCTGCTACCTCTAATCTTTTTCTCCTTCTCTAGAGATTCAAAATAAATTTCAGAACTAACCAGATGATCGGTAAGCATTAGCAAATGACTTTTGATAATAAAACCTAATTAATTCAGACCTGATCTCCATCATGCATTATCAGCTTTGGCCATCGTAAGAACTTTGCAGTCCCACAACCACTACAGACAAAACTTGGACACAAAGTCTGGTGGAAACCTGCTCCCCCTGGGCTCCCCACAGCCCCCTGATTTTTTGCAAGTGACTATCAATGGGACTAAGAGACATATAGGGAAATTAGTACTTGCATTAATAGCTCGTTTGTTATTAAGTTTCCACTTCCTTTTAACATTAACACATTCTGCAGATTTGCTATTCCAAGTGACAGTATTTCAGGCTTCCTGGCAGAGCACTCCAGGTGCAGAGAAGATTCCTTGCTGAAGCCACAATTTTCCCTTTATGCTTTACTAGAGACAATTCAAGCCAGAATAACATAAAGCAAAGAAACAAAACCATTGCAGAGCTGTCATTTAAAAAACACAGATTTTTTAAAAGGCTTTAGGGGTATCATTTATGAAACACAAAGAGATTTCCTTCTTTAGCAGTGTTCCAATACATTACTCTTTCGTGCTTACTCCAGGACATGAATACACTTGCCTAAAATGTCAGTGAGGTATTTATACAAAGGCAACTCTTCAGAAACCTATTATTGTGAATACAAAACAGGAAGTACAGTAATTCCACCAGTATATGTTAAATAATGCTCAGTATAAACTGTGCTCTTCAATTAATAGGCAGTGTTAATCCCTCCAGGGGAAAGGGAGATGTGAAGTGTGAACTGAAAATATTGACTCATGATAAAACCTGTGAGTATTTTTCCCATAAAGTTTTTTGTTTTGTTGGCTTGTTTTCCATTAGGGGGATTTTCTCCTGCTCCCATCCTAATAGCAGAAGATAGAATTTTCAATATAAATGAAAATTACAAAAAAGCAAAGGTTGAAGTTCAATGCCACTGTAAAGTGAAATACATGAAAATATAATGAAATAATAGTACAATAGATGCATAATGATACTTCAAACCCTACAACTCCTTTCAGTCCTCATGCTTTCAGTAACTAAGCTGTGGAATAACTGTGTTACATGGAAGGTGCAGCTCCAGGAAACTACTCCATCAACAACTTAAATAGAGCTGTACTGGTTTGCAAGTGTCACAACTATTTCGAACACGATGTAAATAAAAAGACCATATAATACTGAACAATCTTCAGCCACTTAGCTGATATCCCAACAAAAAATTAAATTACAAGTAGAAAGTGTAAAAAAAAATCTTTTCTTTTAAGTATTAACCACCACAAATTAAAGAAACGTATGGTTTTTATTTAAAGAAACTCCAAACTGATTAGTAAAAAAACACATATTCTGTAGTGAGATAAACACTCCAGGTATAAAATCAAAGCTCTTTCCTTACACATGTTGAGTAAGATAACATTTTTAAATAGACAGACCTTTAGAACACTAGTGAGACAACCTAATCAGAAGTTTTCTTTTTTCAAAACAGCCACGGATACTTAAAAAAAAACAAAACAAAAAATTCAAGAGCTTCCCAAGTCCAAAGACCTGAAACAAACATCCTCTGCAAATCCCAGACAGTCAGAAATCAAAGCTCACTTTTGTAAGGTCTGACAAACCTGTATCTATTTAGACATGTGTAAGAACATCTCTTCTGACACAACTCTGCCACAGCATCTCTCT
This sequence comes from Sylvia atricapilla, assembly GCF_009819655.1. Lineage (NCBI taxonomy): Eukaryota > Metazoa > Chordata > Aves > Passeriformes > Sylviidae > Sylvia > Sylvia atricapilla. Next base: position 68,051,692 of record NC_089143.1, read on the forward strand.
TCCCACTTTCTCCTACAGGTTTGGAAATCTCCGTGCAAGCTAAGAGATGGAACTTTGGTTTGACTGCCATCTGCTGATCCCAAGTTTTGGGAACCTGAAGAGCAATTTAAAAATGTGTGCACAAACCTTTCAAAATGTTCAGCATTTCTTCTTTCAGTTCTTGGTAGCAAAGAAATTAGATAACTAGAGACAGCAGTTGTCTTTGTTTAAAGAAATAAAATTAGACCAAGTGTCCAGATGTTCAGCATCCTTTAGCTAATTTTCAGATAAGCAGACACAGAAAATTTAATAATTTCATGTGTATGAATAAGATGACTGTTGAAACAAAATCCTGTAAATGCCCAGGACCATTGTGATAGTAAGAAACAGAGAATCAAGTGCAACAGCTGCTCCTTAGAGAAAAGGGAACCACAGTCAAAGCATCTATTAAAAAATCAAGGAAAATACAGAGTAATAATAGACTGCCTTTATATTCTTCCACAAGGGAGAACACCACAACAACCCCTATTACCACAAAAATATTTGATATTACAAAAGGTCTATAAAAAGTCTTTGTTTCATTCTTCTTCTTCTTACCATATCTTAATTAAATATCGTCATTTCTTACAAGCACAAGGAAGAGTCAATCTCATGATTAAGGAAAAAGTATCATAAGGACAGTCAACACATTTTCACCCCAATGAAACACACACATACAGGAAGGAAAACAAATTCACATTCAGGACCCTGACATTTGTTATTTTTTTTCAAGACAGCACATACTTGGTAAAGGGCTGAATGATGTGAATACAGCTACACCAACTACCCCCTTGGAAGAGAAGACACTGTGGGTGAGGACAGGACTTGAAATGAGTTTTTTTCCTAACCCAGAATGTTTTTTATCAGTACAAGCCAACATTTAGACACATTGCTACTGCTCAGAGCTGCAATTGAAGCAGTAAGATTTACTCTCATGTTCCATACAAGAACATTTCTTCTGGCAAAACCAGCTTTACCTGGTGCACCTACAAAAGATGTTATCGACCATCAGGACCATCTGGCTGAGAAAGCACCAGGTTCATTTTCACTTTCTCCCTCATTTCTGGTGAGGTGGGAGAACTCTTATATCACACAAACCTTTTCTCAATTTCTTCATTCAGCAAAGCTTTGTTCTTTCACTCCATTATTATATGAGAAAAGTAGAAAAAACAAGTGATTATATTAATAGTTTTTTAGGTGTATTATATAAATGTTATGTTTATATAAGCAGACAAAGTTATAAGTCAAAGGGTTCACAAATGCCAAAATAAGTATTGTTTCAGCTCCATTTGTATGCATGGTGTATTTCTGCCTAATCAGATACTGATTTTTGTCATCCTTTTCTAGTTCCTAAAATTCCAGTTCTGCAAACATTCTAATCCACATTGAGCTTTACAGTAAAGCATATACATAAATGATTCTAGTGTTGGAAAGAAATGCAATCCTCAGCCTATGGGAAAAGAAAATAGTTTGAGCACAGACTGAAGCAGTTCCAGGTTAAGATCTTTTGTATCAGTATTTTTAAGAGAATAAGATCCACATTGAATAAAATGTAAACCCATGGAAATCCTACCACAGAAGAAAACCAAAAAACCAAAACAAACCAGGCTGCCATTTGAATAATGAGCTTTCATTTCTCTGTGAGCCCAAAACTTCAGGTGGCATGCCAGGTACGCAAATTCTGGCCATTCTGAAACAAACCACAACTTTTCTTATCTTAGAACAGTACTAATTAAAATCATTTCTTTCTAAATGTCTTCACTGTCTCAGATGGTTAATGGTTCCAATTAATATTTTTCCCTTTCCAAGAGCCTACATTATTTATGTTCTGTCACAGCATTGCTGGCAGATGACATCAAAATATGTCTTTGTTGTGGAAATGTGTCTGCTTAAACAGTTTCTTTATTTGTGATGTGGCATCTCCTGAATAACATACTTTGTTTTCACATGAAAAACAAAGGCAGGACAGAGTCCTATTATCCACAAAGCCAGTAAATGGTCTTGTACAAGTCTTACACATGATCTAGAGCCTTCAGTGGTGGCTTCTTTCTTTTCCCTGCTCTGTTCACTGGAAAGTAACTCAAAATAACCCAAAAAAGAGGAAACACAAGACTTCTCCTTCAGCCATAATTCTGAAATCCTTTCATATGCAGTGGTGCTGCACAGAGGGAAGAATTTTGAGCTCTGTTAATGTTAATCAGCAATTGCTGGAGAAACAGTGACGGAAACTGCACCTAATGCCTCAATTACAGTGCCTACAGCAATTACAGCTCTTTCACTTTGTTTCCATCACTCTTGCTCACGATGCACAGAGGAGGCCTTCAATAAGGTGGTGTCAGTCTTCCACAGGCAGTACACTGCTGTAACTGCAGTAAGGAGCACAATCTATTTCCACGTGACTGATTCTTTGCACTCTTCCATCCCTTGACAACACTTTTCCTGGAGAGCAGGCAGATGGTTGAAGCAACATCATAAAACCCCTCCCTGCTGGTACACAGAATCAAACCATCATTTAAGAGTGGTATCCTCTTAAATGGCACCGCAGCTCCCCTGGGAAATGTATTTTTTCTAAGTACAGGTGGGAAAGCTCAGAGGAGCACAAGAAATAGGAATCAGTAGGGAAATCTAGGATGAAGTCAAGTTAAATTTCCTCACACCCACTCAAATGGAATTGTTAGTGCATGAAGACAAGAGAAAAGCTCAGATATCAGATCAAAGTAGTACTTAAGCACTAAAACAGGTATTTAAAGACTTTAACACACTCCAGCATTAAATGCATGAAAGAACAGTGCTTCAATTTTATATATATAAAAAAGAATTTTGTAAGCTAGCAGAGGGTATTTACATTCCTCAATAAAACTAAAATAAATGGCCATTTTATAGGTGCAGGAACATGTTCCAAGGTGTGTGTTTGCCAATTACACACACCCCACATGCTGACTGATGAACACACACACCCTGGCATGTGTTCTTGCTTACATAGCTCACGTGCCTCCCTGTTAAGTAATGGAATAAGACTTGCCTTGCAAACTGGCTAACACTGCTGCTCCTCACTCAGTGACTTCTGCAGAAAGCATTCAATGCTAAGAAAAACAACTTGGGAAGCACAGCTAAGCTCTGTGCAGTCTGAAGAAGACTCACTCTTGTCTGCATGACCCAAAGCTGTGATCCCTCCATTTTCTGTGCCACTCTCAGGAGAGTTTTCCCCCAGACTCAATGCGCTTTCCCCGTGCATTGCTGCCTATTGTAAAGACACAGCCCTCCTTTCATATTGCTTTTTTTCCTACCACCTTCTGAATATCAGTATCTGCCTGTTCCATTGTTTTCCTCTTTATAAACAGACACACAGGCTTAGGCTCTCCACACAACAAGGTACGCTGTTATACAGGGACAAACTTCTTTTAGAATGATCATTCTCTTTAAGATGTTTTTTAATTTTTGCTTTGCTTCTACTTGTTTATTTTGCATCCCAAGTTGCACCAAAAACAGTGCCAGGCTTCTCATTCTTCTCCCTTTCCTTTTCAGAACCGGTAAACAACAGTGCAAAGGATTACCAATTCCCTCAAGCTCATTATATTGTGTGATGCTTTATCTCTCATTCTTCTGTTTCTCTGTTTTCAGTAAGAGTCTAACAGTGCTTGTCAGGATCTGTCTGTAGACAACAGCATGTACTGGCAGGGGAGAGGCCTTTCCTGTTACCTCTCTATTGCGACACAATACAGACCCCTTCATCTCCATCTATTTTTCCTGTACAAAATTTACACCTCCTTTATGAGGTTTAATACCAGAGAAATTATTTCATATAGGAGCCATAATTTCTAATGATAGAGTTACTCAAAGCAACAGGGATGGTAAAGAACTGTCCAAGACTCTCAGGAGACAGCAATTAGATAACATTCAATATAAGTAAAGGCAAAGCACCGAACACAGGAAATTCAATATTCTCTTCATAAATAAAAGGATGTGCCATGAGATGAATCACTACCATTTCTCGTCTTAATAGACAGTGATGAAAACTCTAGTTTGGTTCTTGGCAGCAGTCAAACAAGCAATTCTAGTATTAAAAACTGAGAACTGCTAATAAAAGGGTAAAGATCAAACTAGAAAACATCATTGCGCACCCACGCAAACCCATGAACCCATGGTGCAGCTTGGTCCCCTTCTCTCCAAAACGATGTAATAGATGTGGAAGAGGTTCAGAGGAGGGCAGTAAGGACAATCAATGGCATTAACCAGATTCTGTTTAGGAATAGCTGACTCTCCTTTCATTCTGCACAGAGCAACGTCACACCATCAACACCCCCCCCAAAAAAGGGCAGTTCCCAAAATTATCTTTTCCAGCACCTGAAAGGGAACAGTACTTCAAGAAGATGCTTTAGGCAGCAATCAAAGTATTATTGTAAAGTGCATTCAAAGCACATATACCTGGTTTATGCTTCTCTGTAGCACAAAACCTCCTTTGCCATGGAGGGAATACACTTACATTTAAAACAAAGGAAGAAGTGACCACACCCTCTTTAATTGAATTCCTCAACTATGTAAGAATATGTAATATATAACCCCCAAAAGTAGCAGTCACTTCAGATTTCCAGAACTGCTGAGTCCTGCCTAGCACCACTCAAACAAAATACACGTTTAACTTTCAGACCCTTTGCTCTCAATCACCTTGTCATTTACATGTTTTTCTAGGTTATCCAAAAAATATCATGAACTTTCCTGAACCAACTCTTACATCTGCCTACACATCAGATCACACACACCCTAAAACACACCCAAAATTTTGTTACGATGCATATCCAATCCAGCCCTGAGGTATCTGGCGATCAGTCATCCACCAAGTTTGCACTGTTCACAGCAGATGTAAACATTTCACATGGACGTGGAGAGCCCTAGCTTTGCACTCCAGTGCACATCAATCCTTCCACACACCTTATGAAATGATACATTATTAATCAGTCACCTCCAGATTGCTCCCTTTCCTCCTGTGCTACATTATTACACTACCACATTCAGTTTTATGTTAAGAATTTAACTAAGATCTTCTAGAAAGAACCTGTCTTTCTGAATGAACATATTATCTTTCAGTGTTATATACACTGCACAGGAACAGTATTTCCATTTATCCCTGAAAGTATGTGCATCACATGTGCAAGACATCCAGCTTTCATCACTGATGGAGCAAATAGCAGCTAAAGTCGAATCCCCTTTAACACAATAAAAATTTTCTAAAAATCAGCTATTGGAAATTCTGCCTGTGATCTCCTATTTTTCCTTCTCCCCACAAAAATTTCACAAAGAAATGGTTCTAACCAACTGAGAGGACTAATGATGGCATCTAATATCCATAAAGACCATTAAATAAAAGATAAAATCCTTACTGAGAAACAAGTGCATAGCACCTAATCCCTAAATTCAGCTGCTCTTTAGAGTCCTGATGTAAAGAGCTTGACTGCATTTCAGTTTGCTCATTATAAAGCTCTGAGGGTCAAAGGTTTCCTAAAGCTAAAATAAGAAGTGAAAAGGTCACAATCTTTAAGTGTGCAACCAACTAGTGGCACTGTGTACTGGCCACCTCATCCTGCCCTTGGTTCTGACTGACACCAAACCAGTGACCTGTACAAAGCTGTGCCTTCCATTTCACCATGACTTCCCTTTTTACTGGAACAGCTCCCTACCCTATTAGGGGAGAGATAACTATCAACAGTTAATATAGAAGTCACTCAACATTTTATATTATAAAATAATCCATTTAGTAGCTCATGCTATTCCGAGCTTTGACCTTCTTGTTCTTTCCAAGCTGGCTGGCTGCCTTAGACTGATTTGTTTTGTAATGCTCCAGTCAAAACATTTCAGCTGTTGCATGAGAAGGAGACTAGGAAAAATGTCGCTTTATTTACAGTTCTTACAAATTAATAGAAATAAAACTCTTTCACCCTAACCTTTGAAAAGAGGTCTTGAGACCTGACCACATTACAGAGGACTTGAAACATCTCAATTTGAAAAGACATTGTGAGGCTTCTTGATATTTTGTAGATATATTTTCCAAATTTTGCCCACTCAAAGACTGATGCTACCAAGGCTCAAGTAGTCTGCAGCTCATGCTGGATTTAGGCTCCCAAAATGACAGCAGGGAACCAACCTCTCCCCTTACTGGAGTTCTTTGAATACAGTCAAGCAGAAGGAGAAAGAAGACACCAGAATGAAAAGCCTGATATGAAGAGAGAACACAATGAAAACCAAGAGTCTTTTGTTGTCAGAAAGTATCCTGGGTAACAGGCAAAAGTCCCATTCTTGCACAGCAGACCCCACAAAAAAAGAGCAAAACTTAATGTTGTCAATTTATTTCAAGTAAACTTTTTGTGGCAGACCCATAGGGTCCTGTACTGCTGAGAACCACGAAGATCTGAGTATGACACAAAATGATCTAACCTGGTAATTCCCCCCCCAGAAACTAGTGATGGTTCATCTGTTTTTAAACAGCGTTAATCAGAGCCCTCAAAAGCAAGGAAATGTGAGTATTGAGGTAATTAAAGTAGAGGCAGTCATAATGACTGGCAAAAATAATTTTCTAAATGAATGCAATTTAATTAATTGTGCACAATGCACACATCTTTAATTAACGTAAATAAAGACTGCATTATGATGCACACACAGAGGATGAATGAATGAAGATTGTAGACAGTTCTTAACTCATGAGTGCTCAACAAACACAACATCCTCTACAATGCCATTTTAATATAGCATAGACAAAAAGCTGGACAAACACTGTGCATTTTGCATCCACAAAGAGGAGAGCTGGGCGGCAGACCAAGTGCAAAGCAAGCTCTAAATGTGTCCGTGGCTACAGCCCAAGTACCATAACTGCGGCCCTTCCTCGAGCTTCTGCAGCTCTCAGTATTACACTTACATCCCTTCCAGCGTCACTCCCATAAATATTTAAAACCCAAGGCTGTGTGGAATGTCTCTCCTTTAACTGTTATCACCACCCTAATGAAGCTAATTAAATATAACCAAGACTTATGCCATCCAGCACACTGACAACAGCATTTGCCTAGCTGCACTTCGTTTCTCTGCCTTCTCTGTACTTCACTGTGTAGGTACATTATACTTAGCTATAAAATTAGTGTTACTTCTCTAGATAAAGTTTTTTGCTTTATCACTAAACCTACACTGAAGAATTTACATCCAGTCTATGTGTACTGCTTACATGCCCCTCATTTTTAGAGGCATTACTCATTTTAACCCCAGATATTCCCATGTTATCTTAGAAATACAGCGTAATTTCTATGTCACTGTTAAAAAAAAAAAAAAACCCACACACAAAAGCAACAAAACAAATAACAACTACAAACCTCCAAAACCACACTTGGTATCACAGTTAGAGAGTCATTGAACCAGGATGGCATTTACACAACAGAGCCTTTCCAAGTTCCCACTGTGTCCAGAGGCTTGCTAGCAGCCTGTGTACCTTAGATGGACTCTGGTGACCTCCAGGCAGGAGGTCTGAATAAGAACAAACTTGAGCTCATGGCCTTCACCTTTCCATCTCTGGAACGAAATAAATACCCATCGATACCTTGAAGTAAATTTTCTGGCATGTGCTGCAGGGAAGTTTATAAAAGTGTAAGTGATGCTACAACACATGACTGAGCAGATGCAAGGAATGCTTTCCACTATAAACAAGAGAAGGGTGTATTGACTTTTCTGTTCTATTTGAAGTAAAACTATTATATTTTTACATACGTTGTTTAAATGTATGTTTTCACAGACAAAATAAGGCCAACTTGTCCTGGCTGTACAGTAGATCTGCTAAGGGAGAAAATATGCAGCCCAGCGAGTTTTCCCTCCAACCTTTCTTTTCAGGCAAGTAATAAATCTTAAGTGAAAAAGTCACTGTGCTCTTCAGCTGTCACCACTAAGATTTTGTTTTTTAAAACCATAGCAGCCTTAAGGCTGATTTACTACTCAGCCCTCTACACTCTGACAATCGAATAGTTGGAAACAAAAATCACTTTTGCACACCTGGAAATATTTTATTTGCTGTGCTCGTGAGAAAACAAAGTTTTCATCTGTGAGGAAGGAGGCAGGGGGGAAGGGAGACAGGGAGATTCAGGTGAATCTTAAAACCTAGTTCTTGACGTAAAGAGACACAAATATATATATGAACCTCAAAACTACCTCTGCATAGTGAGAGTGGTCAGGATCTTTAGAAACCATGGATTTGCTATGTAATCCAGCCTCAAAGTCTGGAGGTCTCAGCCCCTTGAAAGTCTCAACCAGTAAACAGCACTGCTCATCAACTCTGTCAATTCAGCCATTTCAGTTTGGCAGGTGAAAAGAACATGTGAAAACTTTTAAACAATTTGATTTTACTCTTCTGCTTCTTCTTTTTTTTTTTTTTTTTTTTTTTTTAAATAAAGCTAATAAGCTCCCAATCACCCTAAAGTGTAATGTTCTGATATTAATAAAGGCAAAGCTGAACCTCTGAAAATCTTTCCAGAGCACCTCCTTGCCCCAGTCAGAGTCAAAGGTTTAAAAAAATTAAGAGGAAAAACTCAAACACATACCAGAGAAAGCCAATTGATGGAAAACGTGGTGGTGCCAAAATTGTGAAAGTATTTTAGAATATCAGATCCTCTTTTCAATGTCATGTAGTTTGATATCATTTTTCCCTAAAGCTTCATTTTCTGAAAATTTATTATATGCTCCAGAACAATCTTGTCTTCAAAAGAAATCCCACATCTTCAAAGGTATTTCAAAGAGCCCTACTTGCACCTGGGCAAGATGATGTAAGTGCTCTAGGTGGTGGCCGACTGGGAAGGAGACCCACAAAATCTTGCCCTCTGTTTTTAATCCCAGGGCTTTACAAGAATATGAGGAGTGTCCTTTGACAAGCAGAGAAGCATTTTAGCATTTAAAGTAAAAAAATAATAACTAATGGCTCAGCAGAGTGGAGAGATGTGCTGATTGCAGTCCCATACTTCGATTCCTACTCTGAAATAATGCATCACAAGACTACAACAGCTGGGAAAGTTAAATGTTCCTGCACCATTTCCTTCTAAAAAGCACCCAGTCTTGGGTCCCCTGTCCTCCAAATCTGAATGGAATCTGCACTGTTGAGAAATGGCAGCAAGACTTCCCTTACTCTGCTCATTCCCTACCACTGCGAGACACGTGACGGATCATGCAGCTTCTAACACTACAGTCCCATACGACATTGGGGAAAACTGAAATCCTACTAAGTCAGAGCTGTAACACAGGAACAACCTTTAGTAAGATGTATCTGGCCAAAACAGAAATCACAAATAGGCAAATATGTAAATAGGTGAATACATGACATGGTACTGAGGTCAGATCTGACTGCATCATCTGTTTTGTAACAACACATACACATTTCCAGACAATAACAAATAAATGTGCAGGATTCTTTCCTATTCCTTTTAACTTGTAAAACTGCAAACTTAAATATCTGAATTTCTTCCACGAGCCTTCAGAAAGACTGGACTTTGATGTTTTTAAAGAGGAAAGATTATTCACTTTTGTTGCAGGCAAGAAATTATAATTTCCTTACTGATTCTGCCAAATGGTTCTATTGCACATTTTTTTTTTATTTTCATCAAAACAAGCCACTTTAAATTAAGATTGTCCCATAACTACATAATAATCAACATTTTGAGGGGCAGATCAATTTGATAAACCTCTTCTTGATTTCTCTGCCCAGAAGACTCCTTCAAATCCAACTGAAGCATGGAGGAAGGAAGTTTTATTCCTTTTCCCAATGCTTGGCAGATGCTAGGAAGAATATCAGCTGCAGCTCTGTTTTATTTGGTTCATGCAACCAGAACAGAAAACTCAGTGTTATCCACGTGACTCTTAAACTAAATAAGCTGAATTCAAAGCCAGTGGTTAACAGAACGAACTCAAAGTCTATATAAGGGAGCAGCAAAACTTGCAGGTGGTGGAATAGGAAAAAGTAAGGAGGAAGACTAGGGAGCGGGAAGATTTTTAAAAACAAAATAAACATGCAAAAGGAAGCAGGAAAAATCCCCTGCACCAGCACAATATGTAAAAGACATGTTTTTACAGCAACAAGCAGGATGGTTGGAAATGGGGAGCTGAGCACCACCCTCCTGTGCTAACAAAGCCTTTGTAAAGATTCAGCTCTTCAGTATTCTGGTACCAGGACAGCTTCCAGTTTAAACTGCACTGAAGCCCATGAATGCAGACAAAATCCAGACCATCATCAATCTGGAGACAATGGGCAATGCTGACAGCACAGCTGCCCATTAATCTTCATTTGTCCTATCACATCCTGTCATTCTTATGCAAATAGCATACCCCAAGATAAGGAGAAGTGAAGCTGTCAGGAGCACCAGGATGTCACCCTGTACCACGGGCTATCCCTTCACTCGGGCGCCTCGTGTTTTACATCACAGCTGAAGTGTTTGACATTCAAATTTGACCCAGCAGGAGGGAAAACCATCGATGCAGCAACCGTGTGTATTGCTTCCTGTGCTAAAACATCCACCGAGGTCCCGGGGGATCTGACAGTCTCCCTCTTTTTCCCTACTCCTTGCTAATGGAGTTTGAAACGCTGCTTAAGAGGGGAAAAAAAGATATCTACATGGGTAGGTAATGATACCAATTCACCCTTTTCACACTAGAAGTAAGCCCAGCACTAAAAGACCAGGAAAACAGGTTCCACTGAGAAAAGGGAAAACAGGGCACACAAATCCTCATGAGTTGGTCTAGGTTTTCTTCCATGGAAATCTGTCACAACACACCTGAAAACTTGCTCACATGTATGTCTGGACAGAACATTTCATTTCAAGCTGAGCAATTTATACATAAGGTTTAAAAAAATTTGTGTGGGGATGAGTGATCTCTCATTAGAACAACTGATGCATAGGAAAATAAAAACAAGGCTTTGAATCATAAGCAGCTCCATAAAGTCACTGCTACATATTTCAGGCATGAAAAATCACTCCTGAATGGATAAGTCACCAAAACCAAAAGGCAGTTTTTCCAGTTGTTGTTCATCAATTCTGCTTATAGAATGAAGAAGAAAAGGAAAGATTTTACTATTATACTGACTCAGAGTGTTTTGTTTCTGTATCACTTTCAAAGAATGTTCAGAACATCTTGTTCCAGAATATTTCCCTTCCAAGAGAAATCACTTTCTGTACCATACATGGCTGAAAACAGTACGTGCTGGGTTTGTATTCTTACAGAAAACAGAAACTATTCCAAAGTCTCTCCAGCATCACATGAATGAGATGCAAAGCAGCTGAGACCCAAACACGAGACACAACTTTAAGATACAATAATACTTCAGTACAATTATGGCATCTTAGAGAAATACGTTATAAATAGTCATCTGTGACAAGTCCAAACAAGTTTCCCATCACACATGACTTTGTACAAAGTCTGACTCAAATCTATTCACTCTCTGAAAGCAACGTTCTGTAATGCTTGCAAGGATAATGAAGTCTGCACTAGGCTCTGGGGAATACCCTTACATTTGATATCCCCACGTGCTGTTTGCAAATTACAAGAGATTAATCATCACATCATTGTCAGTTAAGCAGGAGCCACATAAATTAAACTGCTGGATGGATTGTTACCGATTTTGCAGGCATAGAAACCTTTAGAAAACACACATTCCTCAAGCATTTTTTGCTTTGAAAACTGAAGAATAGTCACAAAAAAGTATTCCAGATGTTTTCCCAGTCCTTGGAAGTAGAGAATACAAATTGCATTGCACTTTTATATCATATGTAAAAGTCATACCTTAAAAAATTACTGTACGGTCACCATACTCACCTACAAAAACAGGACACTTGCTTATTATCACACATAACCATTTCCACATAAAATATTAATTTAACAAATTCTTACATCTCAAAGGGATAATCAATTCCAGAGTAAATTAAAAGCCTCAACTGAAAGATTTCCCAATAGTGAAGTAGAATGCTTTCTGGTGCCATCTCCTTTCTTCCAGGGAAGGGAAAAAGGTACAACTCATGCACTGCAAATATTGCATGGACCCAGGAGAAGACCATGGCCTGGTACAGCCTGTCTGGTCTGGATAACAACACTGTGTTGTCCATTCTTAAAAGTTCACCACTCCCAGAAAGTTCATACGTACAGAAGACATTACATTTCTATGCATCATATCAAAATGAAAACTTTCATTCCCAGGCTAAGAGGTCTGGATTTGCACCTGGAGTGATGTAGGCACAGTACATAGTAAATCAGGTTCTATCCTAAAGCCCTCTGTATTGCAGGGTGGCACCCTTGACTCATGGTAGCTCTGTTCCAATATTTCCAGTATTTCAAATAAAACCTAAAATATGAGAAAGCAGCACTCACTGCGTGCCCAGGAGAAATCCAGCAAAAGGGAGACTGACAGAGAACTCAGTTCCCAGGTGGTGATGAAGACAGCACAGAAGAATGTTGAACTGACTCCAAAGGAAATTTCCCTGCTGTTCAACTATCAGAATGTTTTCAAATTCAGCTTAGTCTTACCCCAAAGAACAGTCACCAAAATAACCCAAAATCAATTTGACAAAAGTGAAATCTTGAAAGTCTCAATCTTGCACAAGCACACTTTTCACTGATGAGTTTTATTATCTTTTACTGAAAACTCTTTGCTATCCTCTGCTTTGCTGTGGCAGGCTCACAGATAAATGTGCAAGTAAGCTCTGAGGAAGCCTTTGTCAGGTCTCCATCAGCTGTGTGGCTTCCTTCAGTTTAAAAGGGAAGAGGTTGTGTTCTGGAGCCAAAATGCAATTATTTTTCTCAAGACTACTTGTGCATACAAACCATACCTTAAACACACACATTTCATATGTATTTTACGGCTGAATGCTCCAAGACAAACAGAAAAGACTATTCCAAAACCAGCTTAGATGGTGAGAATTATTTAAGAAACTTATAAGAAACTCTAAAAAAATCATGAAACCCTAATTCATTAACGTGTCATCAAATTCATTAATGTTGTGAAGGCTGTGGAATAAAGAACCTTTCCAACACTACAAATCACATCTTAAAGGAAATCACTTCAGACTGATGCATCTACTACACTTAGCTGTGAGTAGACACAGCAGTGGTAAACGCTTTTAAAGTGGATTTTCTAGAGGGCTGCTGGGTTGAGTTTGTGCTTGGAGGTTTTCTAATGTAAGTGTTACAACCCTCTAGATTTTACAAACCTGAAATGTTCTTGTCACACCAGCAGAGCTGCCCTGGGATTTGAGGAGAAATTTCCCTGTTTACAGTTGGAAACTGAATTGCTGAGACATTTAATCCTTGAAAGGAAGTAACTAGTGAAACCAACAAACTCCAGCAAACTCCTGCATAAACAAACACAACGGAAGCAAAAACCACAGCAGCAGTTTGACAGAAATGTTGCTGCACAAGTCCAACGAGCTGGACTTAAGGAAAGCTTCTTCTAGGAAACAGATATTTCAGGCTACCATAAAACTTTTTTTTTTCCTGTTAAAAATCCTGTAGAGGGGGGGAAAAAGTTAAGGGACATGAACCACTCCTTTGCCTTGTTTTCATTTCCAAACTTCCACTCTTCATCATTAAATTGATCAGACCACAGTTTGGAAAAGAAAGGAGGATGGAATTATACCAAAATCTGGTCTTTTCAAGAGGAACAGGATATAGACAGTGCATCTATTTGTACCTTGTCTATCATGTCCGGTCTGTTTGTAGCTGCCAAAATTGTCACGTCCTTCAGCTGTTCTATCCCATCCATTTCCGTCAGCAACTGAGCCAAGACACGGTCTGCTACATTCCCAGCACCCGAAGAGCTGATTTACAGGAAAAAAGAAAAGTCACAGCATTATCTTTCCCTTCCTAGAAATAGGAGAAAGGAAAAGATACACTATTCTTTCCAATTTACAGGGATGCACCTTTTTGCCTTATTTCTTCATAACATTTTGTTTTCACCTTCAACCTCTGAAACAGCATCAGTGATACGAGGTGAGTAAAAGCAAAGCAGAGAATTTGAGTTCCACAGGTTTTCTTGGTATTCAGCAAGGCAACTGAGATTCAGATTTTTTTACTTACTGCCCTGCTATGCAGGTCGTAAAGAACCTAGCCCAATGTGGGTATTTGGAATAAATATTTTTAAGAAAATTGAATTCATGCAGCTTCTTTAGTAGTCAGACAAACTTTCATTTTTAGCACCATCCAAGTGAGAGCTTACACAACCCTATGCATTATAAAATATTAGGCAGTTATGTGTTTTGCAGAGTTGCTCTACATTTTTATATTCTCTCCATCACATGAGAATAAATTGAATGTTGACCAACTGTCTCATAATTGCATTGTCAATCCTTCAACTCAGTTTTCCAGATACCAGAAAAAAAACGCAGCACTGAAAAAAATAAAAACTCCAGTTTTGAAATCACCAATGTGTGAAAAACCTAAGCAGACAAGCATAAAGTATTCCCTCTGCCAAGAAGGGGCAGGGAAACTGAAGAAGCCTAGGGACAGCAGCTGGAGATTGTACCAAAATGTGAGTTTTAACCTCCTTTGCCAGAAACTGCGAGCCCTACTCTTGGCACAGACCAAAACTTTGCTGTTTTCCACACAACCTTCCCCTGTGGATGGCAGGCACACACCTCCATCACCTTTCACCAATGGGACTGCCCTTCCAGGGCTATTCCCTCCTCTGCTGTGAAGGCGAAGGTTTCACTTCCCTACCCTTAAATAGGCTTTTAAAATACAATTTGAAAAAATTAATCCCTCCAGTTCTTCTGGATCCCTATAAACTAAGAAGCAAAAAGAAGTCTGGTACTTTAAACAAGATATAAATATGTAGAGGATTAAGATAATTTTTTAATCCCACATTTTTTGAAAGTCCTTTTCCAAAAGTTCTCAATGTTTATACAGATAAACAGCCACCTAGAGATGCGAAAGTGCAGTATGATCATTCCGATGTTTTCATTTTCCAAAAATAAAAATATTAAATATACTAAAATGTAAGCGCTTCAATTATTTCCATCAGAAAGAGAGTGCATAAATACAACAAATAGTTGTACAGTTATTATATTGCTGCAGCACTGCCACCCACCACCAGCCTGCCTGCGACCACAGTGATGTCTCTGAGCCAAAGCAACAGTCAGGGCTCCATCACTGTTGTGCAGCTCCAAATAAATCCCCTAACTTTCCTATTCTACAACTGGTTCTGCAATTTTCCAGAGCAAAACAATGAACTTATCACACCCAGTCTGGAAAACATCTTCAAAGAGCTATAATAAATGTTGGCTAAGAGAGTAAAATATTTAGGTTGCTAAAAATATTAGACAAGGGACTCAGGTTACTTGGTTGTCAGCTTTTGGGTTTTCTGCAGCCACACTGGAAATTCCCAAGCTATACTTGAGCATTTCTAACATACCCCTGGGTCAGAGTCCTACTGACTTATAGAGAGCTGAGTGTGATAAAACAATTCAGGTGTTGGACACGGATAGCAAATGCTTTTGGAAAGACACACAGCTTAAAGGAAATTAAAATCAACTTTGTAACATTAGGTAGTCTCAATAGGGATCCAGGCCTCCCATCTTGCATGAGTTTCAATTTTACTCCACTTCATATCCAATAGACTGAGCAAAAGAAAATGCTAAGCAAAGGGAAAAAAATTGTACAACTGGGACAGAAATGTTAACATTATATGACATGATTTGAAGCTAGAAGACTGGAGGAGATGTTAAACTTTTGTTTCCTTAAAAAAAAAAAAAAAGAAACATTTAGTTTTAGAGAGAGGTGGCTAGAACGGATATTACATCTTTCCCCAATATAAACACTTCTCTTACACGTTTCAGACTGGAAAAAAAAAACCAAAACAAAACACACAAAAAGCCAAAAAAACCCCACAACACATTAAAGAAGTGTTTATTCTAAGGAAAATCCCCACAGGGGAATGCTCATTGCAAAGACTTCCATGCAATTAGGGCATCATCAGAAAACTGCAGTTGGGCAATCACTGATGGTATAATACAGTTCAAACAATAGCAGGGCTTCTAGGACATTATTAGGGGCTTTATTATTATCTCTTAAAAGTGAAGTAAACAATTTTAAGTCCATGCATGCAAAAAATTTCAATAACAAAGCCAGTAGCATGTGAAGAAGTGCCTGGGTCCTATGACACCACAGATCTCAAACGCCAGTGTTTTTATTTACATAGTTCACTAAGCTATCACACGCTGCACCATTTCAGCACAGCTAAAAAATAAGCTGTTGGCTGAACAGGACACCCTATAAAAATCCCAGACAGGCACAGGGAGACATCTCTTCCTCAGCTGCCAGGAGTTGCCTCAGAGCAGTGTGCTCTGAGAGATCCAGTGCTGCCCGAGTTGTTAACTCCAGGGGTGACAACGCAAGGATGCGATTTCCCACTTTCCCATGGTTTCCCAGCAAGGTTTCCAAATTAACACAGGCAACGTTCATTAAGGCTGCCCAGAGTTTTGACGCAAACAGCAGCCAGAGAAACAAACTGTGATTAACCCTCCAGTCCCATGGAGGCACTGCCAAAACCACCTTTGAGCCAAGGGGCTGCCTTGGCTTCCCCCTCCCACCTCCACCTGACCTCCACACGTTGATGTCATCCTCCAACTGCCTGGAAATGGTCCTCCAAAGGCACGTCCTGGTACAAACTCATTTCCTGTCAACACGCTGCCTGCAAATCCAGGCAGCCAGAGCTAAGCCCCTCACATAATCCATGCAGGGCCATGTGTGTGCAGGGCTGTGTGCACGCAGGAGCCCTGCCCCAGCCAGAAATACCTTTGAAATAAAACACGTGTGAGCAAAGAGGAGCCTGCCTGAGAATTTCAGGCAACCGCTGGTGCTGCCCTAATGAAATACATTAGGCTGTGTCTTGTTTTAATTTTTCGCCAACCCCACTTTATTTACAATCCTCAATGAAGTTTTTAAAGGTAGAGAAGGTGGTTACAGCAGGTCGAGACAAAAATCCTCCTCTATGTGATATTCCAGCTATTTCTTCCTGCAAGTGTCCCACTAGTCTCAGACAAAGCACATGTGTACTCCTGCACAGACTCTCAGCTTGACCACCAGAGAAGATTCCTGAAGCCTGTCAGGTAAGACTATCTACAGTGAATATGAAAGACAAACTTGTTCTTGGTATTTTACTTGGGCTAAAGGCATTCCCAATACACATTTTGGCAGAATAAACCATGTATTCTACAGTTTACAAAGATTCACAGTTTATCTGAATTAATTCTGCCTTTGTCTGAGATCAGGAGCACCAGCTCCAAAATCAATATAGCAGGAGAGGGCTCTCCACAGCTTTTATTTCTATCTCCTCTGGCCTTATCCAATGACTGTTCAAGCCAGCTGGATTGATGTATCAGTGGGCACTGAAATTTCCCTCTGGACACCTTAAACCACTCTCATACTTCTTCCAAAGGATATAAAAGCAACCACAGCCTTATCCTATCACTGGACCAAGGAGTACATACAGTTCACTAGCTTATACAGATCTTCAAGCCAAGAAGATTTTGTTTCCAGACATAACCAGATGCATGAAATCACATTTAAATCTGTTACCCTTCCTGCTATAGGCATTTTTTTGACAGCAACTTCTTGGTTTGTACATTTTTACTTATTTAATTTCCTTTCCTTTCCCCCCACCCTTTTTCTAACAGATTTTTTAGTATTTTAAAACTAAAAACAGTCTGAGAATGCAGTCACTGCGGTTTCACCCCACAATGAAATTTGGTAAGCATCACCACTGCGAGCTAAAGCAAACATACATTTGCATCATCTCACCATCTAGAGCACTTCTGAAAAAACACTCATTTCACTGGCTTTCCAACACCAGATGTCATTTTCACTGAAAAATGTATTTAAGTCTCCACCACCACTTAAATCTCATAAAGGAGAACAAGTGACTCTCCATTCCACCACTGACTTCAATGGCACTGAAGTCTGTCAGAACACCTTGGCTTCAGAATCAGGACCTTAATTTAATTACATTACTAAACTGTAGATGTGGAAATGCAGGAAATCTTCACATAATAACATTTCGAGAGCTGTTAACACCACAGCAACTGTGAGGCTGCAAAAGCAAGAGGAAGTCTGGGAGGACCCCTCTCCTGCACAGCTGACCCTACCTCAGGCAGAGCTGTGAGGTCAGAGGCAGACCTCAGGAGAAGTATCCAGCATAAATTACTGCAGACAGATTAATCCTCACATAGCTGAAATCTATAATGCAGTTTTTTTGACAAGGGAGTACAGCCCACCTTCTCTTCCAAAACATCTCATCAGGCAAGATTTACATATGGAAAAACACTGGCTTTATTATTTTTCCCCCCTCAAACAAAAGAATTGCAATCACAATCAAAATTTATAGGTTTTAAAAATACTTGTGGATGTGGTATCATTTCAAATAACCCTTTCACTGCAACCTCTGGAAATAACTTCATATCAAAACAAATGTAAAACTCACTGACATGACAAAATGCTCAGTATCAAAAAGATTTGAACAGTTGAAATAGACCCTCCTGGCAGGACTCTCCACCTCTCTGTGAACTACAGAGGTAAAAGGTTCCTGAAATACAGAGCTCCCAGCCAGCAGACTCCCCCACGAGAGCCTGAAGGATTTTTACTGAGTCTGACATTTGTGCTGGGGCTTTGCAGGGGGAACCTGTCAGCAAGGAGCACCTGCCAAGCCCCACTTTTCCATCCGGCTGCCGCGATCCTAATTAACTGTCACACTTTTTTATTGCTCTCCCTCAAGAAATCGGGAGAAATACGGCTTTGGCAGGTCAAAGTTTTCCACAGCATTTGAAAAATAAAAAATTATCTATTCCAATAGCATTACCAGAAAGACAGTAACTGCAGGATGGTCCCAGATATCAAATTTTGTGCAAAAATTCCATCACTGGGACATTTTGTCCAGCAGAATGGACACTGCCATGCCATCAGGAAAAGCAGCCTTGTCCAATATTAAAACACTGGGCCAAATTTACTTTTGTGAAAGTTATATCATGTGAATGGTACAACTTCAGTGACCATTATTCAGACCACTACAGATACTTGGATATTGTTAAAAAGCTTAAGAACAACATACAGCATGCAAGTCCTTAGTATTATCACCTAAAGTTTTGCTATTCATTGAAAAATAGCCAAACCCCAAAACACACAAGTACACAAGCACCTTCAGTGCCCAGACAAGAAACATTCCCCCATGGCAGGGAATCTTCCTGTGTGATCATAAAAACCCTGCAAGAAGATGATCCTAAACCCTTCCCTCCATCAGCACCCTACAACAAGATGCTGTTGGATTATTTATGCACCTGTATCAACTATTACCCACTACAGTGCTTCATATCTTCCCTGTTTTCTCAAGCACAAAATTTAAGTACCACAGAATAAAGATATCCAGAGGAAACCTGGGCAAAGTCTGGGAAATTCAGTCTGGGTAGAATATTTATCTTCATGGTCACCTCCACACCAAAATGATGTTTTGCCAACTGTCGATTCGCTGATTAAATGCCGTTCATGTAATTTGGTTTTCAAGGCATTAGAAGAGCACAGAAAAATAAAAGAACTCCAAATACACCTTGAGTGGTGTCCAGCTTGCAAGCAATCTTTTTAAGATTATGAGCTTTGTGAAAACAGGAAACAGTGCTCAGCTGTCAGCAGGTGACTTTGAAACAAATGGCCTGCAGACACATCCTAATTATCCTTCACAGTTGTGTAACCAGCCTCTTCCACTCACCTAAATTTCTCATTATTGCAGCTTCCAAAAGTTAATGAAGTAGGCCCAGAAAAATGAAAGACAGTGAAAGAAGAGAAGAGGAGGAAAGGAGCCAGTTTGACACAGGTTTGAATCAACAGGCTTTTTTCCAGATGGCTTTCCCCAAGCACAGCTCCAAACGCTTGAATGCCTAGGTGGTGATCCACCAGCCATTTCCATCTGCTTGTAGCTAAATCCAGGTGCACATCCATGAAAGACTGGCATTAGCCCACACTTTCAGCTGGCCCTGGAACTGTCAGGCTGACACAGGAAGGATGCTAATATCATGAATTCTCCGACTTTGCTAACACTGATGCTGCCTTAAAAAAAAGCAATGAAACAAAACAAGACAAAAAAAAACCCAACCCCAAACCAAGCACACACCTGATGCCCAGTAAATTTCCCACTTTCTTTCATTCTGTTTTTCTCAGCATTTCTCCTCTGTGCATTCCTGGAAATTAATCAAGTTTAAACCGGTAATCAATCATGTCTACCAGGCAAGCAAGCACAGTTTAAGTTGTAAGTATTTTAGATCTAGAAGTAACTAATTGGACCAGATTTAATTTCGTTACAACAATATTTATGTATAATACGTTCACTGTTTATAAATTTTAGTTACAATTATGTTCCTCCTGGTTATCATTAAAATGATGGCTTCAAGAAAAGGGTTTATGGATCCAGTCCTTTTTTCACTATAAGTCCCTATTGACTTCAAATATCCAAATTATAAAGCAGGCTGAGAAGTTATAAATTATTGGAGTTTGTAAGCAAAAAGGAAGAAAAACACAGATTCAAAACCACGTTGTGATAAAGGATTCTTGATAGTCAAAAGCACTAACAAGTTTAGTTTAAATTTAAAGGGACTGCAGACATTTACTGTATACACACATGAACTATGGGTAATGCTATTTGTTAAAATTGCTCTTCCAAAACCAATTACAACTACAATAAATTGTTTCAAAACTTTCTTCTTTCACCACTCCTTGCTTGTCCTAAAATAAAAAGCTAAATAAAAGGCCTAAAATAAAAAGCTGGCACCAGGCATGCAGCTTTTTTCCCCAGACAGTATTTGCTTGGATACCAAATTCCAAAACTTTAAAGAATTCATACAGCAGTCACAGAAGTTTTGAATGCCTCAATTCTCCATCATGTGCAAAGACAACTCAGATATTGCAGGGAATCAGGTGATGTCCCCCAATTCAGGGACACCAGTGCCAACAGAGGCCAGAAACACAAAGTTCTTTGAGCTGAACAAGAATTTGGCCCCTCACAACAATTGGCAGGGGGAAACTCCATTTCTTCCAGGTATACTTTGTTCAAGTTCTTCTGTCTTTGCATGAGAAATACTTCCTCCAGCTTCAGTACTGCTAATTTACCCTGTGCAAAGTGGATTTCTGCCAAAAACCTCTCTTCTGCTGTATCCCCATGGAATCCAGCCTGTGAGTTTCATCACTGGATGCAACACGCTGACCTCCTTCAATGAGACACTGCCCATTGCACCAGGCAATTTGCACAGGCACTAAAATACAATGACAAGTTAAAGTGTAGAAAATAAGTAAATATGAGCTAAAATATCCCAGAAAGATTTTCTCTTCAAGGCAGAGGTGGCACATTTCAGAAGAGAAGCTGCTGTTCCTCACAGGTTCTTCTAAAAGCCTGAGAGCCCCAAAACTTCGGACTGCAAAGATTTTAATACCTAAAGTAAAAACAATTTTTCTTTAGGTATTAAAATAGTCAAACAGTAGTTCTGACTATTTTAAATTGTGGCTTAGGAATCGACCTATCCTCCCTCCAACAGATAGGATAACATATTTTCCCAAAAAAAAAAGCATCATCGTGCTGTGATTTCAAGGGATTGGTACCTAAGTCCCTTCACTTTGTCACTTCTACCCTCACTCTGAAAAGATTAGCAACATTCATCTACCAACTTTTGGCCTCCACAAGTCAAATGCAAGGTACTGATTTTGTCCTTTGTCTTTTTTTTTTCCTGGAAAATAGAATTTTTGAGTGTTTGTTACAGCAGTCTACAGCATTTCCTACCCTACATTATAGAGACTTGCAGTTAAAGGGGAAATGCTTTGCTTCTGAAAAACAAGAAAAGGATGTCTCTTGCTGAAAAATCCAAAAAATCCTCCTTATATAAACAATGTCCCATTTCCAAAGCACGGAGATTTCTGAAGTTCAGCAAACAGACTGTCTGCGCTGCATTTACACAGACCCACGTTCATTCATCACTTTCAAGTCTAATTACCAAGCCATTTCCCTCTTGGCAACCTCTAATGGCCAGAAGAATTAGGTTTTACATGGTCAGGATACTGAGGGTAACAAATACCCATAACTCTCAGCAGCTGTGCAATTTGTAAAGCCCTCCAAGCTTTCTGCAGGCACAGGATTACTTTAAGACAAAGCTTCCTGCTCACACTCTGCTGTATCTGGACCAATCCTGCTTCAGTGCAATCTGTCCTACAAAAGAAAATAATAAAAGCATCTTTCAAAAGTATGGGGAAAGAAAAGGTCATAATCTGCTTGTGCAAGCAATTGCTAATTAGAACCACAAAGGAGAGGAAAAGGCTCCGTGCATCTCATCGTTCGCCTCTCCTGGTGCATGACTACAGAAGCTTTTCCTTTCTCAATCATTTCTCCTCTCCAAATCTCACTGTGACACCTTTGACTTTCTACCATCTTTTCTGCTGCAGGTTTATCGTTTGTTCTTTAGAAACAGTCATGGTGAATGTCTCCCTTTTTCTCTACAATCAGGCCACTGAGCCACTAATTTTTCCTTTTCAGTTCTCTCTAAATTTACCCTAACATTTTAACATAAATCAGAAAAAGATGGAAAAATCCTCCATGAGCATTAGAAGCTCAGAGTAACAGAACAAAATGCAGAAGTGAACACAGCTCAAAGTATCTTTACATCTTCACTACTATTCTGGAAACTCAAGTCCATTCAGAATCACCCTCTCCACTCCTTCCATCAAGGATAATCAGATTTTTCTCTCAGGCAATTTCTCCTTACATTGAACTATTTTTCTTCAGAGCTGCAGGATTATATTTTCATAAATTGTCTTTAACACTGGTATGTATCCAGCCCACATTCTTAATTCCTTGATTAGTATGTATAAGTGTGTTGCCTACATGCAAAATAGGGAGGGTGTGGATAGACAAGAAAAAAATACAGGAGTTTAGTTCATATCCATAAAACATATGGAACTTCCAAGGAGGCTGGAAAAGAATATTTCTTTTCCAAATAAAACATTTTGACAATCATCAATGTCAATTACTATAACTTTTGCTGACTTGTATTATTAGTTCTGACTAATACACACAAATAGATTTTATAAAACAAAACTGCTACACAAGACAGTTACATTGGGTAGTGAGTTAGATGTATTACAATTATGGAATGAATTATGGCTTGGGAATGTGTAATGAATAAAACACTGTGGCATAACTAAGTGCAACCACAGTGTTTGCCATGGAGTAATGGCTTGTGCAGTGACAGAATTCACTACCTGATGTGAAGGAGACATTATAATGAATGGTCCATACAAGAAAATTCCTTAGCTTTCTTTGTCTACCTCTACACTCATTTAATTACAAAATCTGTTAGTTCATATGTGCCTGCTGCTGAGAAGGGATTGTTTAGTGATCTCTACAGAAGGTTGGGAGCAAAACATTTGTGTTTTAAACCCACAAGCTTTAGTCAAATCTAAATAATAGGTTAATGAATACTTGGCAGGGTGCTTTGAAGAACAAGTGCATTAAGTGATTTACTCAAGGTTATTTCACACCTGTATTTCTGATCAGAATTACATGTAGAATTACTCCCACAACTTAACAGTTCCAGCTTCTCTGGATTTCTGGACATGCCCTGGTAGGATCAGGAGAGGCTGCCTACCCAGGAGATATGGAATGCGGCACATTCTGCACAAAGCCCACAGCATCCTATCAAGGATTTAAACCAAGAGGATTTCAATTCTCACAAAGCTGTATTAGAGAGTGTTTTCACTGCCAAGGCAAAGAAAACTAATTCAGCCAACAGAGGGAATGGGGAGACAATATAAACAGGTGTTTCCTTGAAAACTTCAGCATGGTCAGTAATAGCACAGGAAATGGATCTCCAGAGGCCACAAATCGTTAGCATCTCTAGTGCATTTGCAAATTCCTACTGTGCAAAGTCAGCCTGTAAAAAAGGGCCATTTCTAATGAGTGCCTTGTCTGGTTTCCTACACCATTTAATTTCAGATGAATTTTATGAGTACTCTGCTACATATTTTACCTCCCATCTGGTTCAGATTTGACAATGAAATATTTGTGTGTCCCACCCTGTTCTTTTCAAAGCTCCAAAAACCAGATGTCTCCACCACAACACGACTGCAGCAGGTCACACCACATTCTTCAGCAAGCTGTGCCAGGCCTACTACCCCTCAAAGACAGTCCCAGGTAAGGTAAATTCAGGTCGTTTACTCCCTTAAAAAGCAAACAAACAAACTCAACACCTCCACAGCACTGTGTGAAAAGACTGTTTAAAAGGTATTATGGCTTAACATTCCAAGAGGTTTGATCTTGATGAAGTGCTGGTTCTGAAAGCCAAACACATTAACAATTGCAGCAGGGGATGGTATCTTTTCTGCCTCCACTGGCTCGATTCAAGGAAACAATTTTGTAATTTCTCTGTTACTTCAGTGCATAGCACTTCTGGGAAGCTCACAAATTTCACAGCTGCATACATTGAACATAAGGAGGATTCTGAGGAAAACATCCTCAATCAGATTTAGCATTTTCAACAAGAATGTTCACTTCTTAGCAGCTTCACAGGGCGGCTCTATGCTACATGTGATGCCACCTCCTGTGACACAAATAATTTATTTGCGTCATTGAAACATCAAAATGACACCTGTTATCCTTTCCTGAAGATACAAATGCCCCAAAGAATCTGTAGGGATACTGAGGGAGCTTCTTTCTCAGCAAAATGTTGACGTTTTCATGTGCCTTTAAACAGGACAAATACTTTCTAAATGCACCAATTTGGTAGTTTTTCATGCAAAATAAAACAGGATAAAAGTATTTACTGCAACATCAAGTAGTAGTTACATTTATAGAGAGGTATCTCCTAAGAAAGTCCACTTATGGAGCCTGTCAAATCTTAAATGCTGTAGCAGCAACTTAAACCTGCAATAATCTTACTTCAGACATGAGCTAAACATCTCTTGGAATTATCACAAAGCAGGATATTAAAAAAAATACTATTAACTGTTTGCACAATAATCCCTTCTTAATGTCACACATGAAAGGACACAAGTGTTCCCAAATCTTTTTATGAAGTTCTTCCCAGTCTGGCAAAATGTTTAAACATAGATGTAAATTTAGATATATGAGTATTCTCCTTTTGTGTTATGTAACTTATGATCATATTGTTTGCTTGATGGAGACACCAAATTAGGCCAGGGCAACAACCCTGGGAAAAGAAAGGCCTTAAGTTAACTGGAAATAAAAGGTAAAACCACAGACAAGAGCCAAAGAGCATGAGAACCAGTAGATTCATTCCTGCAAATGAGATGAGAAAGGAGCAACTCCATCAGCAGCTTACCTGTTTATGCCAAGGTAAATAGGCTTGAGTAAAAGTCACATGTTACCCTTCTGCATAAACAATGAAGATATTTAATAAAATAATTCTAGAAAAATAAATTTGCGATTGTACAGTGTAAGAATAATTTATCAGGAAATAATGTCTGTTATTTTTGCAACAGGATTACTTACTTTCCTCTTTCAACTGCCAAGGCATCTATTTCATCAAAAAAAAGAATTGAAGGAGACACTGCTCTGGCTTTCCTGAAGATCTATAAAACACAACAATGAAATACCCAGTTTTAAGGGATGGAAGCTGTTGCACACCTCAAGAGCTACAGAGCTTCACCTAACAGACATGAGCCTGTCTTGTCTTGTTTTTATTTCAAAACAGATTTTTTTAATAATACAGGCTTGTAGTAAAAGCTGCCACAGAACCCCAAAATCAATATGTATCACTAGGCTGATGCAAGAGAGAGCTAAATATCCCTGCTGTTTCATTTTCTTCTTTAAGCTTACACCAGAAGAAGTTTTTCAGAAAGTTGAACAGTAACCTCATAAGCAGAGAAGAATTATAAAGCCAAGGAAGCCCCAGCTTGCCCTTCCTCACCTCTCTCACTGCTCGTTCAGACTCACCAACATATTTATTCATCAACTCTGGCCCCTGCAAAATAAAAAATTAAAAAGCATGATACATTTGTATACAAAATGACTGAGACAATCTGCCAATGCTACACTGGTCATGATGTTAAAAAAATTCTGACATTTTCTCATTTGTAACTCTTATGGGTGCACTTTTACTTACCCTCTACCTGTACCAAGCTTTTTCCATTTATTTAGCACCTATGCACGTTGGTTAGTCCTCTCATCCTAATACTTTGCCAGTACCTTCATGACAAATGGAATTAACAAAAAAAAAATGCTGTGAGGTTCTTAAAAGTGCTCAATAACAGCACCAGGGAGCTGCAAATCAGCCAGAAGGACAAATTACAGTAAAGCACTAACTTGCACTCTCAACCTGCATCCTGTCCAACCAAGCACCACAAGAGTGACTTAAACCAATGTTTAAGAGCACTTCTTTGAGCTTGACACTCTGCAGGTGAAGCAAGAAGCTCCACAGCAGCACACCTGAAACCCATCCCTAGTGAGGAAGCTGTTCAGTGTCTGAGCTCGTGCACATTCCTGGTCTTCTGCTGAGGCTGCCAAGCAGGGTTATGAGTGCCAGCTGCTGTGGTGCCTGTTTATTCTCACAGCCCTGTCCACCAGGAACAGACTGGAGACCATAAAGTCAGCATTCCAGTCTTGAACAAGTACTTACAATTATAAAAAGTAAAACAATGGCAAATTCTCAGAGTATTTTCTGTTCTGCTGTATCCTGTAGGATAGGCTGCTTAAATAATGCTTCCTAATGGGCCCCAGCTTCTCCTGGGACTGGTAATGACTCATTGACTTCAGACTGGTTTGCATCAACATTGACCTGCAGCCACAAACAAGGATCACTATCTGCTGCCCTGAACGAAAAGAGCCAGTGCCTCCAATCTATTTTCCAGGCAACAACAGGTGTCCTTGTAATTTCCCGAGAAGAAACAACATCCTTCAGAGTCGGAAAGCTGAACCACCTCCTCCCAGCTGTGGGTGCCTTCAGGTAACACTCAGCCCAGAGCATAGTGCAGCTTTAACAGCAGGTATGTCACAATTAAGAATGTGTGGCAGACACATATTTATGCACTGGCAGTGACAGAGCCTCTGGTACAAGCCCTCTTTGAATGGGACCATCTGGACTTTGTTCCCAGGTCAGTGGAACACAGATTCATCACTTTAAAAATGCAGCACACTGGCTTTTGCAGCCTCCCCTCTCCATGCTCATTTTCATTCCTGCAGTAATAGTTAAGGCACTGAGTTTTCCCTTGACACTGAAAAACACCTGTGCTTATGTAGAGGTAAAAAAATATCTCCTCTGAAAAGCAAAGCACAAGTTATCTGATAACAGCAAAGCATCCAGGCATAGACACCATTTTTATTTATTTCTTTTCAAAGAGTTGTCCTTTATCCAAAGGACCAGGGGAGACAGTGCAGCAGCCAGACCTAGAGCACCACAAAGGCCAAAGCCACACTATAAAGGGCGGATAGGGCCAGCACTGTGTGCCTTGCCTGTAGGAAAGGTAAATTATACAATTAGCATTGTTTTCTTTCAGCAACATCCACCCTTAATGCTACTGCTGTGGTAGATAAAGTGTCACCTGGAAGCCTCCAAGGAATGCAGAACTGGAGCCTGGTGGGTACTTGTGTGGAAACAGAACTACTGAGACACAAAACCGAGGAACGCAGGAAAGAGAGAAGGGAAAAGCAAGGTGAGAGAGAGACACACAAAAAGAAAGGTGAGAGAGAAGCACAAAGCCTTTTGCTGCTATTAACACTGCCCAAGAGGGCAGTGCAGCAGTTAGTGAGGAGGCTGCAGCCCAGAGACAGCCCAGCTGCTCCAGGCCTTCATCTCAAGGCAGATGAAAAATCCGACAGCACGGCCCTGACAAATCCTTAAGGAATGAGAGCACAGTCCTCTCTTTCCATCCAGCTATTACAATGAGAATGCAGACTCTACCCACAATTATAGATTTCTCTCACTAACTTTTCCTTGGAGCCTATGGACCTTCTCTTTCATGCCTTTATTCCCATAAGTAATCTTCACATCAGTATTCCCAAGGAAGCCAACATCACACACATCAGTGCCAACGGTGTGCTCCTCTCCTATGACCCAACATCAAACAGCCTGTCATTTTCTTTTGTCTCAGAAGAAAAAAAAAACAACTTAAATCCAAAACTACTCTTTTTGGGCTTTAAGGTACAATATAATTTCAGATGCTTGTAATTTTATTTTTAATTAAGCATTAAAATATGATGAGGGCAACATCAAAGCAACAAATACCATTTTAAATGTTTCAAAGAGAATTATTTTGAATGCAACTTTTTTTGCTGTAAGCTCCTACATGAAGCTTTTCTCCATTTTTCTCTTCATTAAGCAGCAACTCCAGGTGAAATACCACTAAATGTTAATGACCTGTGCCTCTCTGTGGAGAATTTTCATGAAAATTGGTTTGAAAAGTCTCCTAGTTCACTCTTCATGAGGGATACTACATTTGAGTGTCACAGTTTTTATTGCAGGCAGCTCAGAATCCTTATTGCCCATGGCAAGAAAAGAAAAGGCTCCAAAGTAAGACAAAGGACACACAGAAGAGGAGGAATTGCTGTACAATTCAATCATGCAAACACTGAAAACCACAACACAAAAACTAGAAATGTTAAAAGCAGAGGTAGCAAATGAACTGGGTGAGCTCTGGTCCCACCTGAGCTAAGCCTCTGCCTTACCCTGTCCATACCTGTGCTGTCCTTCAGCTCAGATTGATGGCAGCTCTTATTTGAAAAATTAATCAGGACAGGCAGTCTACAGGTCACCACAAAGTCACCTGCTGGCAGCTGATACAGCTTCTCATTTTCACAAAGTTCATTTTTAGCAGACTTTCTTTGGAGGCCATGGAAGAAATACCAGGAGAGGTTTTTTGTTTTACTCTTCAGTGCTTTTCTAAATGCTTTAAAAATCAAATGACATGAGCTTGACTTAGCAAGCTGACATTTGTTGAAAGATCATTTCTGGCCAAGGGGTGAGCATAAGGATTCTTTTAAAAGCTTTTTATTGCTGTTGATAGACTGACCAAGAGGTGCTAGGAAATAATGGGCCAGTTTAATGCTGCACAGCTTTGTTCTCTCACGTGCAACAAGCATCTTCCATACAAACAGACAAGAAGAAATAAAACCTGTTTCTTGTGGTCATTTGCACAGGGACTCCAAAACCAGCAAAGGATCTGGAGCAGAAAATTGGCAGATGTAGTTGTAGCTTAACCATGCATATAAGCATTTGTGAGCTAGAGTCCACACTGACAGTAAAAAATCTGCCAATTCAGGCCCACTGGATACTGCTGAGATTTCTTTATGCAGCCTCAAAGTAGAGAGAGTTGCCAGGCACGCTCTGCTTAAAGACTATTCCATCCCCATTTACAAGATACATCCCTGTGTATCATGAAACCTTCTACTTGTTCATGGTCTGGATTGGATTAATTTCAATTTATTTTTTATTTTAATAAAAGAAGAAAATTTCTGACATTTAAAATATTATCAGAATCAACTCTTGAAAGATTAGCTGCACAGAAGATAAAAGCTTTGTATAAAGGCAGCAACACGAGAAAAGCTTGTGCACACATGATTTTGACAGAAGTTCTCAAAGCATTTTTAAACTGCAAGAGGGACGTCTGCTATCCCCGAAGTTAAAGAGTATTAGTCATTTTTCTGAGCAGGGTTTAAGACCACTTGCAGATTTTTTTCCACCACTTGCCTAGGAAATTTAGTCAGTGCCTTCTCTTCCATAATTTTTTTTTTTTTCCTCTTTTGACAATCAGGCAAGTTATGCATTTAGGCTTTCTGAGTCACATGGGCACAGCTCCAGATGTCTCCAGCACACAGCTCAGTCTAGACTCTTCAGAAATACGATGATAACCTCACATACAGGTTCTGGGGTCTGACACAGACACATTAAACTGTCTTAGCCACAGAGTACAATTCCTAGGTTCTAAAAGTCCAACTAGACAGTTTTTATCACATCCAATAGATTATTACTACAAGATAATGCACAATTCCTTCCTTGCCATACTTAAAGCAGAAATGATCAAACAGACATTAAAGTAGCAGTCATCATTAATATTTAATTTCAAATTATGTTTCTAGAAACTGAGCTCTGTATTGTGAATCTCAAAAAGAACAACAAAAGACAGAGGCGCCAAAATTATTTTTCAACCATTTACAATGTGTTGTTCCTAGGGCAATGCACAGTGCCCACACTCACACATGGGTATCTGAGTTAGACATTCACCTTAACTGATTCGGGCAGACAGACATTCACCTCTCAGGTGCCATGGGCCAATTTCTCTTTAGACTGCTGGAGAACCTTAGACATCCAGCTCAGGGGAGGAAAGTTTGATCCCACCCCACCAATACACCCTTCACAGAGTTAAAACCAGCATTTTTTTTTAAATTCTTTCCAGTTTCAACACTGAAGGTGAGACAGAGTCATGGAATCGCAGAATAGCCTGGGTTGGAAGGGTCCTTAAAGACCATTTATTCCAACCTCCATGCCATGGGCAGAGACACCTTCCACCAGGCCAGGCAGCTCAGAACCTCATCTGATACAGCCTTGAAGAACTTCAGGGATGGGTAATCCACAACTTCTCCAGGCAACCTGTGCCACTGCCTCACCACCCTCACAGTAAAAAATTGCTCCTAATCTATCTAAATCTGTTCCATTTTAAACCCCACCATCCTGCCCAGTATCCTGTCATTACATGCCCTTGGAAAAAGCCTCTCTCCATCTTTCTTGTAGGCTCTGTTTAGGTTCTGGAAGGCCACAACTAGGTCACTCCAAAACTTCCCTTCTCCACATTGAACAATCCCAATTCTCTAAGCCTTATGGTCTACTCCAACAACACTGAAGAGACTCACGAATTAGTTGGTGAGTCTTTTGGCACCATAACCTCCAAGGCAAAATGCTATTCCATCCCTCCCACAGTCCAACCAAAGCAGCACACGACTCAGGGCAGCTGCAGGGAAGCGAGTTCACAAGACAAACACGGTGACTTCCTTTATTTCAACAGTAAGGCTCTTTCTAAGGCAGAGGCTGTACATGTGTGATTTCGTAATCGGTTAGGCTGCATAGAAAAATATTTGCTCAGAAAACCCATTCTATTTGCTTGTTAAGAGTAAAACTCACCTCTTCTCTTTCAGGTCTGCTTAAAGATTTAATCCCCATCCCTCCCAGCTTCTCAGCACAAGGAAACCCCAGGCTGAGCACCATGCACCATTTTAATCACTTCCTCTCCCTCTGCCCAGCATTCCAGAAGACCTGAAAAACTTGTTGACACCTGTCTGGGGTTTGGAAAACTTCAATTGCAGCAGGTGATTTGGGCTACAAAGTATTTAAGGGAGCAAACTGGCAAAACCCTGTCATTCCCAATCCCTGCAGTGAAGTTGCTACAAGCAGCAAGGTCAGACTGCAAAGGCAACTATAATATCCACCCTTCTTTATTGCCATGCCTCAGAGTCCACTTGTTTGCCATCTGCCTTGACCAGCAAATTCCAATGACTTTTCCAATAATCTTTTGAGGCTTCTTTACACATGACAGAAGCCAGGATTTGGGCTGCAGAATGAACTGACTGGAAACATTGAATTACGCTCACTGCATGCACCAGTGCCTTCAGAGTGCCTTTGGCATCATCAGAGCAGGATCAAAAATCACACAGCAAAAGCACACAAAATGAGCCAACCCTGCTGCAAAGCCTATTTGCTGAGACTTCACACCTCCAGCAACGCTCCATTCCTCCACTGGTAACTTGAGGAGAGAGAAACTAAGTGCTAATAAAAACTAAATTTGCCAGGTAATCGAGAAGGGACAAAGAAAGAGAGATGCGGATTATATTTAACCATTTTCTGCCTGCATATTCACTTTTGGTAAGCGTATGGTAAGAATGGATGAATGATTTCTTTTTAGTTGAGTAAAATATGCAGAGAGCTTCAGGATTAAAAGAGTTCATCAAAGTATCTCAACTTGTTATCCCTTGTAAAAATGTCAAATTTTTCAAATAGAGTTATTTTTACTACCTGCTAATTAACTAACATGTTACTGTAAATGTGCTACTGTGGATCTTTTTAGAAATTTCCTCAAATGTTTGCCAAAATTTCTCATAAAACCACAATGCTTCTGCATTTTTCGACTTATATGCCTTGCTTATAACTACTTAGAGTCGCCAAGCTTTCTTATTTTGGGCTTCTGCTCACTGAAATCCCCATCAAAAGGCTAAGCTATCTCCCCAAAACTCACTGACAGTTCTTCACAAAGCAAAGCAGTCGACCTTTCCAAGCCTCATTAATCTGTTGGAGCTGCCACAGCCAAGAGCTGAAGGGAAAAGTAGAGGAAACTTGAACTGGAAAATATTTTGACATAATTGACCCAGATGACAAACTAAGCTTAAGCACATGTCAAGCACGGGGAGTGGTACAAAAGCATCAGCTGGGTGATACAGGAAGCCAAACCAAGCCAAGGTGAAGTCAGAGGCCTGGGAACAGTGTATATTTTTGTAATTACTGCTAATTGAAAAAGAAAATATTTCCTCAGCCCAAGCTCTTAAGTAACAGCATATAAAAGGTCAAGAATATTTTCTCTTTTTTAAAAAAAAAAAAAAAATTAACCTTCCTGTCCCATCTTTCCCAACATTAAATCACACTGTAGTTGGATCTCCTAACCATTGTTTCAAATTAAAGAAAAGTATAGTTCTCATCATCTGTACTAGTGGTTTGCTCACTGCTGCCATCCTTAAACACTCCTTACTGTCACAGGTGTGTTTAGTTTTCTTTGTTTTGTGTGGTGGTTTTTGGTTTTTTTTTTCAAGTATTGCTTCATCCTGTTTACAACAATTACTGTGTCTCACTTAGCTGAACTGCAAGGCATTTAACTTTTTTAAATTTAAGCTGGTTTTTGTCACTACCCCTAAGTAGGTCTTGCCTTACTTTTGATTTTAAACAGGCAAATGTTAAAAAGCACAAAGCAGCAAGAGGAAAAATGATGTTTCTGAAACCTTCACAAGCATATAGAAGTTACATAATTTTTCTTGCTGTATATCTTATAAACTCAGGTAATCTGCTTGCTAGAGAGAAAACAGAACTCCAAGTCCCCATAGATCAGACCATCACAGCTGGGTGATGGAGTTTATCTGGATGGGTACCCTGATGTGCCTCCCAGCCTGACATCTTAAGAGCAGACTCCAGTGTTCATTCTGAAATAGGTTAAAACCAAAAAAAGCTCAATGGTTTTATTACTTGATAGTAAAGTTAAGGACCTAAATAGCACAATATTAGGAGGGGGAAAAAGTTCTGCACAGAGTCTGCAAATTGCTTCCCAGAAAAGCAACAGAAAATCTGTAAGGAAAAGCAATACTCATTTGAGTCTTAGCACAACACAATGACACAGGATTTCTTAAAAATAAAATAAACTAAGAAATTTAAAATCCAAGAGGGCAGTTGTAACACATTTAAATAAACTAAGTCGCAAAACAAATGCAGAGATAATTATCTATGCTATACAGCAAGGTGGGTTTCTTCCAAAAATATAATAATACCACAAAAATCCTATCAGTCTCACAGAAATATAGTGCAAAAAAACAGCTAGTCAAAGCTGACCCAAAGTGCAGGAACTGTCAAATCAGTGCACAAAAATACCTACCACATAAATAGTCAAAAGAGGGAATACAGTGACAAAGGGTTTCATTTCCTTCATGTCCAGTTTCAGAAAGCTAGATGACAGCTAACGCAAAAATGTCAGAGAGACAGGTTGTATATAACAGCAAGGTGTCATAAGCCTGGCAGAAGCTGAAAATTTTATCCCCATCATATTCATATGGATACATCCAATATCTGTATATAAGGGTTTTTCCTTACTAGCACAAAAAAATGCATAAAACACATTTCAGAAGAAAATTACAAACTTTGGGACAAGAGGATTGTGAAGGACAAAAAGTGCAGAGAAGGCTGACTGAAACAGGCAGTCAGATCAAAAGCTATTGATAAGTCAAGACTGATGTTCAACCCTGCAGAATGAAAAAATTATCCTAATCCATTCCTTACACTCGCTTGCATCCATGACTGCAAAACACTGAAAAATCTCCAAGTAGCTGAGAACAATTCAGTTGCCTCCTCTGTAACAGAGATTTGGAGGGAGGGAAATAATCCAGATGACCACTAAAACCCTGAAAAGTCTCAATGCTACAAGAGATTTAGAGAAAGGGGTTGGCAGGAAGGAGCAGGAAGAGCCATCCCCTGGAAAGCAGTTGACAACCTCCTCCCCAGTAAATTTAGCAGATACATTGTATTAGAGACAAAGAAAGTCAAAAGAAGTAACAAAAATAAACTGTTCCCCCTAGGAATTATATGCAAGATTGCTTTGTAAAACAAACCAACCAACAAGCTGCTTTGCTCTGGAAAAGCAAAAGGTCACCAATCTTGGTGAAAATACAGCTATAAAAAGTTTTTGGCCAAGTATCAAAGACTATGTTTACAAAAGGGCCACATTCATTGTAACACTAACCATTCAAACCTCACAATAGATTTCAGGAGAGAACAGGATGCAACGTCAAACATCTGTTATCACATTATTTTCTTCAGCTCCTCTGCCCAGAAATGACATGGAGACTCAGCCCATCTCCCAAACCTCATGAGAGGCCAGTCAGACATGGGCCAGAGGCTGCCTTGTGACAGCTTCCCATGCCCAAGACGGCTGGAAAGGTCACATTTGAACAGTTTGCTCATAACCCAGGTGAAACGTCTCACTGAACAGAGTCAGCTGTCCAAACTGCACAGACACATCTGGCAAACAAAGCCTTCTTGGAGGCAGGCTGGGGCAGGGGCAATACCTGCTGCACTGAAGCTGGACAGCAGGCTCAGACAAGGACAGCACATCCAGCACTGGCGGGAGCTGGGACTTACTGTGCCTGTGGCTCTTAAATGCAGTGTGCAGAGGCAACAAGGTCCAGCCTTCCAAAAATCACTGGACAGAAACAGAACCGATTTCCTCTCAGGCTTCACAGACAAAGGGAGAGGCAGCATCCAGCAGAAGGCTCCCAGAGCTAGAGCTGTGCCTCCTCCTGCAGGCCCCACTCCAGAAAGGCCCAAGAACCTCTGCCCTCTGCACTATCCCACAAGAGTATCCTACAAGCTGTACAGCAGACACTTTTCATCAGAATTACTTACTCCAGAGAGACTGGAAGGAAAACGCAAGTCTGAAAAGTAAATCATCAAGAATTGCACTTTCATTTCAAAATGCCTGATGTCAGTTCCAGAGATGGATATTCAAGACATTAACGTAGAGAACGGGAAAGTTAATAGGGCTATGTGCAAGAAAAGAAAAATCCCCTCTCCAAAAAAACCCAACAAAACAAACCAAAACCCCACATATTCATCTACTTTGTATTTATTGCAGGAACACTTGCAGTGGAAATTAATTCATGCCTGTTGTGCTTGAAAAAGTGCTACAGACGATGTTTAACACATTTAGTACATGATGGATGTTGTCTTTTTCTGTCCAGGAAACAAATGTGAAGTTGGAGAAACTAGGCTATGTTCCCTTCCTGGAGTCAACATGTCCAAGGTTGGACACACTCCAAAGATGTGCTTCTTGAAACATCTGTATGTTGAATATTTGACCAGTTCCAGGCCAGGGGATTTAAACCAACAGGGAATCATGGGCAGTTTCCTAGAGCCAGACACTTCTGCTGCAGTTTGTCAATGATGGGGGATGTTGCACGTGCAGAACTCCACCACAGAAAAATGCTGCATTATGGTACACCAGCATTTCCAATCATCGCACCTTCAGTTACCTCCTGGGCAGCATGAGCCACCCTTCACTTTCAGACAACTGCATCAGTAAAAAGGTCTGACAGTGCTATGATTGAGGGATACAAGATACCAACAACATCCATTTTAACTGGGTTTTTTTTCCAGACTACTACCTTTTTTCCCCATCCTCTCGGGCAGCAGTGCTTAGGGTGAGACAAAGAGGAATGTTTTCTTTTAAGCAGAAGCAGAGGAAAAGGTTACCTTGTTTAACAGTAACTCTGGAGCCCAAATAACTACTTTGTCTTTATGGAAGAGGCAGTAAAGGTCGTGTTTCTTAAGGGATGAGGTTTCCAAGGCTGCCCTTGTTGATGTGACTGTGACCCAGAGGGCTGCCTGCAATCCCAGGGAGCCCAGGCAGTGAAGAGCTGCTGGCTTCAGGGTCAACACAACTGCCTCTGCTCCCAGAGAGGATCCACAGCTACAGTGTGCCTGAAAGGATGGGAGGAGGAGGAAACTGTGCAGAAACTAACACAGGAGGCTCTGTGACTAAAGAGATGGTCAACAGAGAAGGGGACGTGATATTACTGCTGAGGAGGAGATACTTTCAAAATACTTAAACAAATGTTTTTTCTTGCACTTCATTAACATTCTGACACAGCTGCAAGACTACCCCATGTGGAATCACTCTGCTATCTTTTTTTTTTCTTTCCTATGCAGTGAAGCTCAGCATTATTATTAAATAACTTCCATTCATGTGTTTTCCATACAATCCACAGTGATCAATTACACTGATTCATAAGCAACAAAATCCAAATTTTTTCTATGCTAAGTGTTTCTTAACGCTGAGAGAATATCCCATTTATCCAAGAGTATTCAAGATATAACTGATTTTGCAAGCTTTCTGAAAACTGATGAAGTAGAACTATTTCTCCAGAAAAAAGGGCAAACAGGACAAGAAAAATCTGTAATGAAACACGAACAGTGAGATAAAGAAAGTGACCTTCCTGAGGAATGAAAAGGAATGTAAGAGATTAGATGATAGTATTTCCATGCACGCAAGTAATTATTACAGTAAGAGCAGCTATCCACTATCCAGCGTCACTCTTCATTTACATTGCTTTAACTGCAGTATTAATATTGTTGCCACTTTTAGGAAGACTTTAAACAATACCAATATTTAAGATGTCACTCCACAGCTTACCTGTCTATCCAATGTATGTGCTGTGATAAAATAAACAACAGTTCTTTTAACAGCATACAAGAAAACACAAATTTACATTATATGTACAGGGTGTTTACTGGAGCATATATAGCGATTTGAAACATTTTAAAGACACTGGATTTTAACACTGGAAATTGGTAAACCATCAGCTGTTAGGCAGGAGTTAAGAAAACGTGAGTCTGAATGGCCTACCTTCACTGCCAAGAAGTTGAGGCCACTTTCATGAGCCAAAGCTTTTGCTATCATGGTCTTTGAGCACCCAGGAGGTCCATAAAGCAGGACACCTTTGGGAGGCTGGATTCCCATTCGGATGAATGACTCTGGATGTTTGAGAGGCCATTCAACCGCCTGCTTCAACTTCAGCTTGACATCTTCCAGTCCTCCTATGTCTGACCAAGACACCTGAGGAACAGAGCATTTTTGCTGAATTCAGACCACGCAGCAGAACTACTAAAAATGTAAACAGATCAAGAACGCTCTGTAGAATGTGTACTTGTTCTTTAATGAAGTTGTTTTTAATGAGTCACACCTTCAAAAAGTCTTTATTAAGCAAGAAGCACAAGACAGGCTTGTCAAGAATACAAAAAAGCATGTGATATGTCCTACCCAAAAAAGCAGACAGATCTAAAACCTGCCACACCTCTTCCTACACAGCTATCAACTAGCCTGAGACTTTTCTCCACATCCTCCTAGCCTGCTCTTCCTCTGGTCACCATCCACTCCCATTCACTTCAAGTATTAAACATGTCAAGGCACACCTAAATCAAATCATTTTCTGCCTTAAAACATTCTTCCAGAGGTTTGCTCAACATAAATCATCCTTCAGCTCTGGAAAGTGAGTTCCATGTGAAAAGCAAGCAGAGTGTTGCTGAGAAGTAAGGTATTGCCTTTCCCCTGAGCTGAAATCTGGTGTCACCCTTGGTTTGTACTGATTTTCTCCTGGTGCCAGGACAAGGAGTGAAAATCAGAAGTAGACAGTCTCTGAAAAAGGCAATTCAGCCTTCTATTGAAGTGGATGAAAAAGAGCATTTGGATGTGGTGCAAGCACTTTCGTTAAAGACAAGGAAACTTCAAATCAAATAAAATTTCTCTTAGATTATCAGACTTCGACGTCGAAGAAAATTACAAAGAGAGCAGAGAGCAAACAGCAAACACAACAGAAGTTTGTGTTTGAGTCAGATACCCAAGTCTGGTTTAAATATCATTTAAAAAGATGTATTACCTATCCCTTCAACCCTTGATTCTATGTAGGAGCTTTGTAAACCACACAGAACTAGATCTTGATACTCTTTGACAACCTTTTCTGAGGGAAAGAGAACATAAACTTGTTCTCCTTTTCTCAGTGTCAATCCTTACTCATATCTGACAAAGCATGGACTACTCATTCCTATCATCACGTCTTTCTATCTAGACAAAGACTTTGACAAACATGAACAGGACCATCTTGAAATTAAAAAGGCCATCATGAACTCCTTTTAAGTTTCAGCAACAGAAGGCAAGATCTATTAGTAGTACTTTACGTGCACATAAAAAGCCAGGGAGAAAACACTTATATGCTATTTTTACCCTCTTAAATATTCAGTCATTTACCCTCTGCAAATATTCAGTGACCTGAATATCATTCAGGCATCATTCAAGTAAGTTTTCAGATCCAGTACATGTCATTTAACACCAGCAAAAGTGACAGAATTCTACAGAAAAGGTGAAGAAAGGCCACCTTACATGAAGCAATCTGGAGACTTCTTCTGACTTTGCTTACATTTTAAATTCCAACAGTACAAGGCGTGGAATCGGTGGGGCAATTAGAAACAAAAGTATTAGAAGCAAAACTAGCTAACAAACCATTACCTTCACATTCTGGTGAATTCTAAACAGAACAAATTTGTCCTCATTTCGAAAGGAGAGAGGTAAGTGTGTGTGATGGGAGGGAGGTTGGAGAACAGTCGGCCAGCAATAGTTACACTCCTCTCACCTGCACAAGAACTCAAAGGAGAGGTCTTGCAACACCAGCAATGAGGTGTGATGTTCCATCACTGTGGAAATGGCTTTAAAGATTAGCCTTGGGGCTGGGCTCACACATACAAAACCAGCTCTCTGCTACAGTGTGTAGGACACCAACATTTCATTACTGCTGCAATCTTTAGCTCTCCACAGGTCAACAGAGCTCAGAGTGCGATGCAGAGCAGCAGTTCCCCAGAGGTTATTAAGCACCAGTAATAAAGAAATAAAGCAGACAGGCAAAGGATGTCTTATCCAGAACTTTTTGGCTGCAAAGACACAAATCTGAGTGTTGAATTACAGTAAAGGGAGTGAAAGAGGCAAGCAAAACCCACAGCACTCCCTGAAAAAAAATTCAGAAAGACCCATAGGAGAGGGAGGAACAGCAACTGCAGTGCAATTCTTTAAAGAACTGCAGTATTAACTTCCTGATTTATAATGTGCATCCCCTCTCTCCTAAATCCCTGCTACAGAAAAAGCAGCCTTCTAAAAAAGTTGTAACACACAGCAAAGTTCAAGAAAGGCTCTGTAAAAATGGAAGGGAAGATACCACACAGAACGAGGCGGCAAGGATTTTGCATCTGCCTTAGTCACAGCCAACAAAATTCAGACACAAGAGGAAGGAATTGTGGCTTTATTCAGAAGTTACTTTTTGAACTCTTGTCACTTGATTGGCACACGGCTACTGCACAGCAATGAAATACGAAAGAGCCCCACCATCTGAAAAATGAAGTTAAAAATCAAAAAAAAATCTCATGTATGTCAATGGTTTCACTTGTAAGTAACTACATAGGCCAGAAGTCTCAACCACACATCAAGGGGGATGCCAAGTGAGTACTGTATCTGCAATAAACACCTAAAAAGCTGATATTATTTATGTACCTCAAATTCCTGTCCTCTCTTTGGGAAAAAATATCTCACAGCTTATAATTTATTTAGAAGTTATTTTTAGCAAGGATTTTTTAGATGACAGCATTTGCAGAGTATCTTGAGATGGAATGGAACCTAAAGATCATCTACTTCCAAACTTCTTTCCTTTGGTAGGTAACATGGAAGGGCATTCAATCTGTTCCACCCAGTACTTAAGATTCTGCTTGAAACTCACCTCAGGCAGCAAGCACATGGCTTGAAATTTACCCTAAATCTTCAGAGAATATGCATTACTTCGCAGGTCCTGTCAGCACAAAAACAATCTCCACTACACTGTTAACAAAGGAATGAATTCCAGCAGGACCCCAATAACTCAGTGGGTGTTTAACAAATAAAATCAAGTGACAATTAAGGAAGCCACTAGCAGGATGGCTCAGTGAACAAGAGAAGTACGTTGACCAGGACTGAGAACAGATTTCCTGTAGTACCTCAAGACCTTGCTTCTACCTGCCTGTGGTGTGCCGCTGGGCAGCATTCCACCTGGCTCCAAAGGGGCTGGAGTGCCTGAGAGGCACAGCACAGGGATAACAACATGAGCCCACAAGCCAGCAGCACAACGAGCAAAGCAAGCATCAGTCACTCTGGCTCTCAGCAGAACCACGTCGCCTTGAGGATATTGGTGCCATGACACCATTTCCAGGAAAAGCTGTTTGGGGCCAGCCCAGGCAATTCCACCCTGCACAGCATGGACTCTTAGCAAGCCAAGTGTGACATCCGAGCTGGCTGTGTGCAGCATCCGGTTCACAGATTTTATTTCCCATTCCTATAAGTTTGGGCATAAGGGTCTACAGTTGTGCAATCTAATTCCCAAATGACTCATTTTCATTCAATGAAACATAAATGTTTTCTTCTAGGGCTTGGGGAGCTGCTGAGAAACACCAGCACAACTGCTCGCAGAATCAGGATTTAGTCAGATTAATACAAAGTTCTTTTGCTCAATCTTCTTAACATAGCTCAGAGCTGCCTTAAACCAGGTCAGTTCCCAGCCCAATTTATGTTGGGTCTGCTACTGAACTATTACTATATGTAATTGAGAGGGCAGTGAGCAGGGTAAAGATGAACCTGGCACTGCCAAATGGACTGCTCTTATAAAGACAGTCACCTGATAGGTGACT
Organism: Sylvia atricapilla; assembly: GCF_009819655.1. Classification (NCBI taxonomy): domain Eukaryota; kingdom Metazoa; phylum Chordata; class Aves; order Passeriformes; family Sylviidae; genus Sylvia; species Sylvia atricapilla. The sequence continues at coordinate 68,092,737 of NC_089143.1, forward strand.
CTTTGGCAGTGATAATCAGCCTACAGCATAGAATTCTGCCTTCACTTAAAACCATATGATGCCACTGAAGACATTCAGGCCACATCTACATTAAAATCACAGCAATCAAACTCTTCACAGCTTTGTTTCAACACACTCTGGTTACAAATGCTAACAGTTGGTTTCTGCTTTATTTTATCTCTGTTTTCCAAAGGCTCAAACTTTCACGGCTGTTCCGGACTTTCTTTGAACATGCATCTGAAGACTTTTACCCCATAAACCCACTCAGCATAAAAAACTACAGATCAGGAGATAGGATCCTGCACTCCAAACTCTTCCTGAAGCATCAGGAGCCGTTCTGCAAACGGTTCTTCAAAATTATAAACAAACACTCAAACAGGAAGATGACACACAACACGAACCAGTAAATTAAGGCTTCCATTCCATAAAATCCCACTCTTCCCTCTCTTTACATGGCCCTGACAATGTTGCCACAGCATTGCACAGAACGACTTACTTTTGGCACATCAATTGCCACCTCCCTCATGGCGCTGGGCCTGACATCGTTCATCCCCTGCAGGAAGTCATTGAAAGCAATCATCACTGACCCAGCCACCGCCGTGTCCCACAGGCTGGGCCGCCTCCCCAGCGCTCTCCGCAGCGCGTACAATCCTAGTGAAACAAAAGAACATGGAAAAACAGGTGGGCTTCCTCCTGGTTCTCACAAGCAGAGCGTACCACACACAAACATAACACAGCACTGGAAAGGAAATGATGCTCAAAAGAGTGTCTCGGTGCTGGGCCTGAACTACGTCAAAGGACACGCAAGACACTTCTGATGAGAGAGCACAAAAAAGAGGATTTAACAACCACAGACAGAATATAAGTTGTATCTGTTCGAAAAGACAGAACAATACAGCCTTGCTCCTGTTTTCCCAGAGATTAAGCTCGCAGGGCAAACACTCCAAATGTCCATACATTGATCTGAACACATTTCTAAACCACAGAAGAGGTGCAATGAACATTCAAGGACATGTAAAAATCAGCTCACAAGAAATCCACAACCCTGCCCACTTCCCTATTATCAGGACAGTATCTTCAAAACTTTTTTTAAAAACCTCATGAGACTGCTTTAACTTCCATTGGAACCATATTTTTCCGTGTAGTAAGATGCCAGACACCTGCATTTTTCTTGATATGGAACAAACATTCCCTGTGACACTCAACGGCTCTTTGTTCCCTTCAGCAATTACATTTTTCAAACGCAGGCAGAGCTTTTACCCACTCTTTTGTTTGGGCAAATCACTCACATACAGTATCTATAAATCTTGATACTAATTTTTAGTTTCCTCCTATAAATCAACCCTTCAAAAGCCACACAATTCCCACCTACTCACACATCAATACATCAATACCCCCCGGGCAGGACCGAGCAGTACCTGTTGGCTGCTCCCAGGCATTCCCAAGAGAGCAACTGCAGCCCCCATTGCGTAAGATGCCCAAAAGCAGGATGGTTTCCCCTGTATAATTATCCCTTTTAAGGCCTAATATAATTCAGAGTTTTATTGCTTCTGCTTCCAACCCTGTCCTGTGACTGAAAATGTTAATTTTTTTTGTGTGTGTATACTATTACATGATGAGTATAATTTTATACACAGGTATACGCATATCCAGATACGCAGCATCTGCTGACAAGTGTTCCAAAACAAATGAGGCACTTCATACCACACCAGCTCACCTTGCATGACCATAAAAAGACAAACATTTGTTAAGTCTCTTCTATATTTAACCAAACCAAACATCAATTAGTGCTACATGAAAGGACAAAAAAAGGGATAAGCCATTTCTGAAAATAGACGTGGTTTTAACTTTCAGCAGATTGTTGTCTTTTTTTTCTCTGCAGAGGCACTGGTAGACACAGACATGCAAAGTTTCTGACAATGACAGGAATTTTGCATTTCCTGCAATATATACAACGTGTGAAGAGACATAATATGTCCCCTGTGAAGCAGTACAGCTGGTGTCTCTCCATAAAGTGCCAATTACGGCAGTCGGAACACCTGCATCCAATACCCAAGCTCTTAATACAATAACAGAAAGAAAAAAAGTTTGTAATCCAGGTTTCCCCTTGCACAGAACACCCAAAACTAACAAGATACATAAATAAAAACATTCCATGAGGCCAAGGAGAAAAATGAAAATCTGGTCACCAGAGGACAAATATAAAATGTAACTGACTCATTTTAACAACTCAGGCAAATTTCATGCTTTTCCTTGCCCATTTCCTCCCCTGAAGAAGTCATTTTAAGAGAAAAAAAAAAACCAACAAAACAACTTAAATAGATTCACCGCCCCAGATTTAAAATTTATATCCAAACAAATAACAAACTTGACATATTATTCCAGTATCATTGCAGCTAGGACTTTGTGGGGTGAGAGTGGGCATTGGGGTCCAGTCTTGTATTTTCTTTCAGGGCAGTCAATTCACAGGAATCTCAGTTTAAAAAAATGCAAGTAAATAACATCACACGAAATTAAGGTACAGAGAAAACAAATAAATGATAAAGATATCTGCTTATTTCTATACCAATCTACTTCACCAAGTGTCAGTGTAGCCCAGCACTCATTTGATGCATTTTAAATGTCACAGTTATTTTTTTTCCATAACATGAGTAAGTCTTAAAATCAAGCACATTTATTTTAAAATTGAGAAAGAATAGCAAATAAAAATACCCAAGGAGACCACTGCTCTTAAGGTTTGTTACTGCCAGTGCTACGAGGAGTATGAGTGAAATTTCAGTCCTCAGCAGCGGGTTTTGAAGGCAACGGCCTTGATCCAGAACAGGAATAAAGAGGTCACAGCTTTCCAAACAAAGCCGGAATTCATTTCAGCATGTGCATGCACATGCCACTGCACAGGTCATCATTTAATTGAAACAATGTTTTACATTAAAACAATAATAAAAAACAGATTGAAAAAGAAAGCATGATTCTTCCTGTTTCCTCCTGTTATCATAATCATTCTTTCCTGCACTTCAGATTGACCTCTAACAAGAGGGGCGGGACGGGGGACTCTCAGTAAGAGGAGAAGGATACGGCCAGTGGCTTGCCAGAGGCAGGAAAACACATCCTTGTCTCCAGACGCTGAAAGATGGATTGAATGTAAGGACATGCAGGCTAGGATGCAAACCCTGCTGCCAGAAGCAGTGCAGAGGCAAAGGAGGTGGAACCCTACAGCAAAGCCATGTTCACCACTACACAAGTTATAATGCAGATACAAACAGCAATGCCTCAGAAAACATCAGGCACCTCCTGAGTGTCTTCCACAGGGGAATGTTTTGGGTTGAGCATAATGTCATTGCCGTGAACTGACTCTGAGCACAGCATTCCTTTAAGCTGGCTTGCTGCTTTTCAGATGTTACTTCAGGGTTAATGAGGATCAATAACCCTTTTGGCAGTGCCTGGGTGGGGCTCAGAAGTGGGCCAGTGGGTTTTCCCCGTTTTATTCCAGTCCTGCATGAGGGGAGGAAGGACTGAAGTGCAGTTTTCCTGCTGAAGGGTCAGTGGGACTTCACACAGGCACAGGATACCTATTTTGAACAGAGATTGTGAACAACACTGATCCTCAGTGAAGCAGCAGTGGAAAATCCTGGTTTGGAAAAAAAAAAAAAAAAAAAAAAAAAAGGAAAAAAACCCCAGCATAATAAGGCATGCATGATTACAAACAATGGAAAATAAACAGTTTGTTCCAGCCCAGCAACTGTGTGTTCTACCTCACCGACTCATCCTGTCTGTCTAGAACAGAGGAAACCAAGTGGACAGAGGGGAAAAACCCAGCAGAAAGCCCTGTCCTGGTACAGATGATCCTTCTTTGGTACCAGGCTACATACAAGGTCAATAGCATTGTTTGCCTGTAAGATTTTAGCCTAGCTTGGCTAGGTTTTGGCACATTAGGTCATAATAACAAATATCCCAGCCTAAAAATAGACCCTACAGCACTGCTGTATTTGTCAGAGTCTGTGTATAATTACACATCATTGTAAATAATGGGAAGCAGCCACTCAGAATGACCAACGTATATACTTTAGGTCTCCAAAACAGAATATATACACAACACTTGTGGAAATAAACTGAGCCCAACAAAATGGTTAATCATGCATCTTTTACTGCCCATCAGCTGTTCCTTTTGCAAATCCACCCTGTCTGGACTTACTCTACCAGAATTCCAGTACCAGAATTTGTACGTAGCTTCAAAGAAATTGTTATCTTCTTGTAAGATTGTTTACAAAGGAAATAGTTCTTCTTTCTCTGCTAATCTGGCATTTCCCTTCCAAATTCTTCTGGCCAAACCCAGAAGACACACACTGTTTCTCCCTGTGACAGCTGTCAGATCCAACGTGATCCTCTACCTGGCTGGCAGTGGAATGCTCAACAGAAGGGCATGGATGGGTAAGATCCCAGCTTTCTTAGGGAGGGGACATCTTCCTCTGCTGCCAGATCTTTACATACTACACTTCAAAGTTTAACAGATTTAGGCATAGAAAAAGCATTTCATAAAACTTAAAATCAGTTTATAAATCTATTTTAAACTTTTTTTTTTTTAATTTAACCTGTATGTAAAACTGTATTTAGGAAAAAAAATCAGGACACAGAAACCTTGACTTTTTGCTCTCAGAACCATATTCTGCAATCTGTCTTTAGCTGCCACAGCTATATGGGAAAAATCCCTGAAGAGCTTTCGTGCACTGTTTGCACAGGAAAGATAATGCCCTTAAATCCCTTGTAACCATAACATTGCAAATTCACTGGGCTAACCTGAGCACTAACCTACTGCAGGGATTACATCCATGATTTATAGTCCTTCCTGAGGAGCCCTGGCATTTGCTGGAACATGTCTGTGGAGCTGCCTGAAAGCTGCTGAGAGGTGTGACAGGGGAGGGCAAGGAAGGAAGGAAGGAAGGAAGGAAGGAGGAACTGCCTTTTCAGAACTTCTTTCGTAGAGGAAATGGTTTATTCAAAGATCAGGTACACACACACACGTCATTTATCCCGACACTGTGACAACAGAGGGAAATAAGGAATACCAGACTGCCTGTTCCTAGCCTGCTCACAGACAAAAATGTACCTTAGGGTGGTCACACGTGTGAGGAGAAAAACAAGGACTTGCCAGGCTACCAAAACAGTAAGGGCAGAAAGACAAGAAGCAACAGCTAATGGCTAACTGCCCAGTCTAATTGTAATTAGGAATGTTGGCAAGGGATACAGCTAAAAATTAAAGCCAGGAGACTTATGAAAACTTTGCCTCAAAATGTTTAAGCTCTGTCCCCCAATAGTAGCTAATGATTCTACATACAAATGCCTGCTGCTGACTGCATTGCCACACATGAATAATACCATTTCTTCCATACCACTCAAGCTGCAGAAGCAAGAACATGGTGACTTATCTGCCAAGACAGTTAATTTAAAATATTAGCTACAATTATTGATCAACTCTTCTGAGAAAATAATCCCTATTTCCTGCTTATATAAATATCAGCAGGCAGAATGGGATGTGCTTTAAGCAAATTATGAAGTATTCAACCCATAACTGTGTGCATGAAGTCAGCAATCCAATTAGCTGCAAGTTTTGGATAAACACACACTTAAAATTAGTTATGACGAAAACCAAAAGTTCACATGCCCTAACTGCAGTGAGTGCAATGTTCCTTCTGCAAAAAACAAAAATCAAGTATCATTAGAAAACAAACTAAAGAACTGGGCAAAGATGTTCTTTAAGGAAAAAGTAACTCGGAAAACCAGCACAGCACGCACTGGCATTGCTTCAGAGAGGCAGCAGCCACATGTAGGCACATCTGCAGAAAAGCCATCATTCTGAGCTGCTGCTGGAAGAAACAATCCCAAAACACATGCTACAGAGGACAAAAAGCCACATTGCTTTGCCGTGTGTGTGTGCAAGCCAGGGCCCCTTTGCTCCTAACCTGCTCAGCCAACTGTGTAGGTTTAGAAATACCCTCTGCTTCAGGGACCCAACTTAAACACCACAAAACACAGCACTAACTTAACACTCATGAACAATGAAGATGGGCATTGGATTTTCTTGCTCTCCTTACAACATAAAATAGAGTGATGGAACACAGTGCCAGAAAACTCAGTTGTCCCAGTCCAAAGATTCATTTGTAGCTTTACTTTTGCATCACATCTGTGCTTCTCAGTGCATTTCAGAATCCAATATTCTGCCCTTTCTGCAAAAATTTCATAACACTTATTTTGTATTGACCATCTGACTAGATATGTTATTAATACTCCCCAAACTCCCACATTTTCTACATGACCTTTTCACAAAAAGGCAAGCAGCCTTTCCCACCTCATTTTGAATGTCACATGGGAACCACCACTCAGACGACGCAACAGCAGATTGTTGGCAACAGCATAGCTTCAATATTTGTGCCTGCTACTAAGAAATAAATAACAACACAAACATGGTATTTTCAGTCACTTTCCAATAAGGGAATCAAATAATTATAGCACGTCAAGCAGTGCTTCCCCTTTCCAATCTGTAACTGCAGTCAGTTAATTTGAAAGCAAACCAAAAACCATCCTGGCAAAACAAACAATCCCATTGCCTTGGTCATCCACTGCCTCTGTCAAAATCTGCATTTTCAACAGCGTCTCAAGCCCACATTCCTACATTTAGCAGTATAACCCAAGAAAAATATCTACATTTGTTGCACACCCCCTCAGCAGAACCCAGACCCAGACAGTGCTGGGAAAGGTTCAGAATCTTAATGGCTTAAAAGAAAGGAAGGATATTCTTGATGCCCCAACACTGGGCTGTTTCATCGGGGCTGTGCCTGAGCTGAAAGGAAGAGCTCGATTGGAGATAGGAGGCTGGGAAGGCACGGACTGAAGGCAGTGTTTGTCTGGCTGAAAGAGCAGTCAGGGGCTGCTCCTCGGGGTGCACAGAGCCTCACTGTTAATCACATTAGCCCACACGGTTCATGTTTCCTGCAGGTGGCCAGGCTGCCACAACTGCAGGAGCTGGGGGGGAAAAACTACACAGGTCTAACAAAGAGGCATTCCTGGGCTTCAGGGGAAGTCGCTTCCCCACCAATTACAGAGAAAACCAGAAAAATCCTAAGAGACGGTCCTTCAGTTGATTATTGCTTTTTAATTCTTACTTTTAATTGAAGTGGATTGCAGAAACTCTTTTTTGGGGTGTAGAAGATACAGCAGGGAGTTTCTCAGCTCCAACAAAAAGCCAAGCACACTATGCTCCTAAACAAATTACACCTTTACAGATCTAATATCCACATAAAATCAATATATAGAGCTATGGATTAAACAGCATAAAGCCTCTCCATCTTGTATTATTCATCAGACTGCAGAGATAATTAAAGGGGCAAATGAACAGCACAGACAAGATCTCCAAACAACAGGGCTCAAAATTATGAGCACAAGACAACAGACCATTATCAGATGCCTACAAAAGTGGCTTCACAGATTCAGCTGATTTATACTGCTCAAAGATGCACCTCAATCTCTTATTTCTCTAGGATTTTTTTGTAACAGACAGTTCAAGCCAGTAAGCCATTCTAATCCTACAGGCTAAGCAGGGTGATACCTTTTTCAGCCAATTTAGAAACTTCTGATGCAAAACAAAGCCACCAGTGCCTCTTTCACAGAAGTCTCAAAGTCTCAGCATCCTTACTCGAAGCAAATCAATGTTCTTGCCAGAGTGACCACTATTTAAACAAAGCCATTTGTTCTTCTTCTCCTCATGATGCTATCTTATCACGGCCCAAGTGTTTTATATCAGCACACTGAAATGATGTGTAATGAACAAGGATGTTCAAGATAAATTCTGAGAGTCACAAAGCAAATACTTCCTTTCTCTGTAAACAATATGACTGAACCCACTCCTTGAAGAAATCAAGCTATATTTATATTCACCCTCTTGAAATGCTACAGGCAGCCATAGAAGGATAAGTTTATAATAAATTGCTATATTTGGAAACCTTTGTTGCTAAGCATCTTCTAACATTCAGTACAGTTTATACCATTCATGTCCCTGCTACATAATTAACATTTCATATGTTTTGGGTTTTTTTTTTAAAAAAAGAAGTACAGTGCTTATCTTTGCCAATAAATTAAAACCATTATAACTTTTAGGGAATTATAAAAGAACACGTGGCAAATTAAATAACAGAAGCAACAAGATCTCAAGGGCATACAAACACTGACATTATATGCAAGGATATGCCAGTCTATCTTCTACACACTCCTCTGCTTGAGATAAAACAATTCAGAAGACAGCTGTTCACACTAAAAGCCAGTCTACTAAATAATTTAGGATACAGTAAACCTCTTCCACTCTGAAGAATATGACTTTCTCAGCTACACACATAAATAGGCCCTTTTCTTGTCAAGAATCCCCCGTGTGTAAATCCCTCAGACGGTACTCAAGTCCTCAGAAGTGTACCAAGAGGAGCCTACTGCAAGCTGATGTCCATGGGATGTGGCCCAGTGCTCAGCATGGAATCTGCAGGTTTATCACATATGGCTGGTAACTTCTGTGGAAATCACAAGTATCTTCCTAGGCAGTAGAGAATTACAGCAAATCGTAATTTTTCCAGTGTAGCCCCTTCAGATATTTTAACCTTGCACATGTAGATATATCCTATGAAAAAACAGTTTTGTGGTTTCATTTTTGTGAGAGACTAGAACTGTATCTTCAGTAGAGAAAAGGGAGAAAAACCCACTAACTTTTAAAAATTCAGCAGATAAAATAAGAACACTCTTAGCTGTTTAAGTATCTCCATATAAAGGTTTCATGTGTTTTAGTCACAATACCCTGTTTGGGAAAGTCCAGATCACACTGCACAGGTTCTCCAAGTTTCTTGTCCTCTTTTCCTCTCCCTGCCCATCCCAGCATATACCACACCACAATTCTGTACACACCATAGTCACGGGGGCCCAGAAATATCAACACAAAATGGGTATTACAGGCCCCCAAAACTTCTTCAAAATTCCCATGAAAATGCAGAGTTGCTGAACAGAATATGAAACTTGCCTGTCTGACCCCAGCAGTACCACTAAGTAAACCGTGCACTGGAGAACAAACAACTTCTGCCTAAAAAACAGTTGGAATATGTTTAATTCTACAATGGTTATTTACTTTCCATTAACAAATGGTCTTCAGAATTATAGAGAAGGCAAACATCAAAGCTTTTATAATGAAGTATCTTAGGAAACCTGACTAGAGATGCAAAAGCATTACAAATGCTACATTTACCATGTTACTAATTACTACACCCTTGGTTTATATAAGCAGTATATACACAATACATGTGTTAAAAAAACAGAGTTGAAGTAGAAAGATAAGGAAAGATGAGTCCTCTGGAAAATGATCTAAACTTTGTATTAAGTATATAAACATATTTAGCTTGCAATCTTGCAGTCTTTCCAGCCACAAACCCAAGGATATAAATGGGATATGCAGGACTCGAGAGTCTCCCACAGACCACAACAGAAATACAATCAGCAAGCAACAGTAAATCTTGTGCCAAAAACTGAACACATATTCCTGAGTTCTGAAATCCTTTTTCTAAGCTAGTTTCCACATTTCACCTGTACTTACACACACAACAAATCTGAATGTGCCTTAACATTTGTGAAAGAATTCTTAACTCAGATGTTGTTGCAATACCAAGTATTTTGGACATTTAGAAACGTGCATTAGTCACCTCAACTATAAGTTTATACCATGTTTTATGGTGTAATATATATATACGAAATGTTATGTTCAGTTCTAAGGCCTACATCACCAGAAAGGTTATTGACAAACTGGAGGCAGTTCAGAGAAAATCAACGCAATTTCTCGGAAGACAGGAAGAACTTATTTATGAGGAAAGATTAAAAGAGCTAAATATTTATAGTTTGGCGCAGTAATGAATGAGGAGGTAGAGGACATGAGAACAGCCTGGAGATATCTGAAGGGTGTAAACACTAAGGAGGGAGAGCAAACGTGTTATACAAGGATGTAAATAGAAATAATGGGATAAAACTAAACAAGGAAAGCTTAGACTGAATATCAGAGAGCATTCCTGGACAGTAAGCTAGCTTGGCCCACAGGAGAGTTTCTGAAGCAACAGGAGCCCATGCATCTTGGAACAACACAAAAAGCTAGACAAAACACTGGAAATTTTGCCATATGAAGGAAATCTTGCCCTGCTGAGGAGAAACGGTAGATCATAAAAGTCTTTGCTAAGTTTAACTCCAGTAAAAGCATTAATATTTTACAAGGTGTTGAAAATGTACTATAAAAAAACAGATAAAGAGCTTAATTGGAAAAAAAAAAAAAAAAAAAAAAAGACTCCAACTAAGAACGTTCCTTAATGATGAACAACTTAAGTTCAGTTTATGCAACAGCTCGACTGACTCATGCTTCTGCAACTTCTTGAAGAGGAGAGCTGAGCTGCAAGGAGTTAACGGCGCTGGACTGCACTTTCCCCAGCAGAGGTCACCCCACGGTAACAAACGACAGGGAAGTCTGACAGCACGGACTGAACTTGAAGAAAGAAGAGCAATAGGAAGGAGACATCCTCCTCCTGTCATTCACTTTGGATGCAAAGTTCCTGGATAACACCATGTCCTGCAATCAGTCACAGGTAGACGCCCGAAGTTTTTTTATCTATGTAGTGTTCAACCTGCACAACATTCCAGATTTATTTTCTAAGAGGTCCTCATGAAGTGGGTAAATATCATCTATAATATCATCACGTGCATTAAGTAAAAGCCTCATCTGGGTCATGTTTGGAATTGAGACCACACCACTTTTCACTGAGAACTTGAGACTACATTAGTTAAGTGTTTACTATTTGAGTACTGAGAAACAGGCAAGACTGACAGGCTTTCAAACAACCCAGGGGATGGAAAATAAAAAGGGAGTTTATATATTTTAATATTTTAATAAATATAGACAAGCAGGAAAAATAATGATGTTTTCTAACTTAAAACAGAGCTTAAAAACCAACTGAAACCAAGAGGAAAGTGCTAGAGAACAAATAATCTCATTATTTTTTCTTCTTGATCCATAAAAACTCCACAAATTCATATTTGAGAACTATCCCTTAAAAATTCTGGAAGCTGGGAAGCAAAGACCTTGCTGTTCCAGGTGCCAGCACCCCTAATAAAACATCTGTCATCTTCACAGTCAGTTCCGATGCAAGAATTATCTGTGCTCTGTGCCACTGCCAGAGGAAGCTGTCCCATTGCCAAAGGAAATAAAAGTAACCAGCACATGCAGCAAACTTATTTGTGAACTACAAGAGAGCAAATACATGTAAGCAGAGCTGGACAATTGTATTTTGACTCAGCTGTTTTGAAGGGCTGCTCAGGGGCAGATTTAAGCTCCAACACTCAAACTGTGCAGACGCACTCTAGCAAAACCTAGGAACTGATAGAGCGTACTTGCAATATTTCATCCAACGAAAACAGAAGTGAACTCATGCTGAAGCATTCCCTGGAACATACTGAACCCTGGCTGCATGATGCATGGATAATTATCCAGGGCTATGCCTGTTTCCAAGGCCAAGGGCCACGTTCCAGCCCCTGGCTCGGGGCATGCTCTGCTCGCTGTGCAGCTCGCTCACCTCCACTGCACAACCTGAGCCAGGTGCACACAGTGCCCTCACCCCTGCCAGGAGCTCCTCATCTGCAAGAAAATGGAATACAGGACAAAATATGGAAGGGAGACATAGGAAACACCACTGAGGCCCACAGCCTTCACAGCCTGGGAACAAGGACCTGCAGGACCTGCAAGCTGTGCAGCCAGAGCAACTTAGGATTTTTGTGTGCAAGGGGCTGTCTAGAGAGTAGAAGAACTCTTAGGGGTGCTAGTTTACTCCCAAAACCATTGGTTTACTGAGAGAGAGCAAGCTAAGATCCTAGAAATGGCATGGGGGATTTCCCAGGGTAACTGATCTTAACACTGCATTTTTCAAAGTCATTAATATTCAAAGAATTTTTTCCACTTGCCTGGGAAGAGACACACTTGGCTGTGTTTTCTTTGACACAAAAATTAAGAAAACCTCAGTGTTTCAAAAGACATTAGTATAGACTGCAGATGTTTTTTTTTCTTTAATAAAGAGACTAACAGTAAAGTAATACTCTAAATAAGATAACAAAAAAGCCTTACCTGCTTCCTTGCACAAGGCTGCCAAGTCTGCACCCACATAACCATGTGCACTATCAGCCAGATGTGACAACTGCTCTGCTGTGAGTGAATGGGGAACCTTCTTGAGAAGCTTCTGGAGAATGTCCAGGCGGTCCTGGGCGTTGGGAATTCCGATTTCTATCTCCTTATCGAAACGCCCCGGCCTGCGCAGCGCTGCATCCAGCGCATGAGGGCGATTGGTGGCCCCAAGGACCAACAGCTGCCCTTCACTGCCTTCCTGGAGGCATCAAACAACACAAATTGTCATTTTAAAAGTACAATTAAATATCAAACAGATAACACAAGAGGCACTCCTCCCACTTTGATTCCCACAAATCTGCTTTCCTAAATCAGGAAAGCTAGAACCAAGGAGAGAAAAAGAAGGGCTTAGGCTAAAATGCAGCACTGGCACAAGAACAAAATGGTATCAGCAGACCTTGAATAAACAAGGTTGGGAAACAAATCAGTTCAGGTATCAATCCCAGAAGAGACAGGAGGTTATAAAGTTTCTCTAGGTCCAGCAGGAAAAGCAAGGTCAAAAATGTTAACCAATTTCCTCAAGCTCTGCTTCTTCACTTTCACAGTGAGGCAAGATCAGTTAGCAGGTCTCTTGTAATGTCATTCTCTTTTTGTGAATGAAGCACTCTTTCCAGGAAGAATATCCATCAGCCTTTGCCACCAGAAAATATGTTCTGCCTGTGAACAATTCCAGACTGGGCAACTCAAACTGCCATGCAGGAAAACAATGAGAAACTTGCAGATTACATAAACAGAAGAAATTTATTTTCATACTCTAGACAGAATTCTTTCATCTTTCCCACGAATAATCATAAAATAATAGATGAAAGATTGTCAAACTTTATGGGCTCAATCCATAATGTACTCAAGTCAATTAAATTTACTGTTTCTTTATTAGGCTTTTGTTTATGCTCTACATACTGCTCTGGCAATCCTGAAATAGCTGCTGTTGCCTTTAATCATGCAGCCAACATATCGCCAGAAGTATTCAGATGACTTTGATTTCAGAGCAATTAAAATTACCAGGTTTTGTTTAATGGGCTAGCACTGAAATTCAGTTTGATCACCAAAACTACAAGAGGGGGAGAAGGCAAAGGAAAGGCAGTGAATGGAAGAAACCTACTTTCTTTCAAACTAACAGTTTTCAGGATACATTCCTCTCCTATGTCCTCTGCTTAGCATCCAAAAAAGCATTAGATTATTCCATAAAGTCTCACCTAAGTCTGCTTTCTTTCCCCACAAGTGATACATCTCAGATTAGCTCCACTGTGGAAGCAATATTATTTTGTCCAGCAAGTCCCCATGTACATTAATTGCCCCATTAATTTCAACTTACTGAGCCAATGCCATCCATTAATACCAACAGCGAAGCAACAACTCTCTTTTCCACTTCATTCTGAGCCCCTTCTCTCTTTGGACAGAGTGCATCCAACTCATCTATAAATATAATTGAGGGGTGACTGACAGGGGGAAAAAAAAAAGGGAAAAAAAAAAATGTTAAGGTGCTCGGGAAGATTTAAAACACTAAGGCAGAGGAAGGCTGTTCACGGAAAACATCCAGTTCCTACACAAACTAACAAGCATCCCAATCCTTTAGGTAACTGGAAGTTTCAACCTTGTATACAGTGTTACTCAAGAGAGAAAACTAAAATAATAATATATTAGACAACTAATAACTTCAGTATGCAATAGTCTTTTGCTAATGTACTATAAGCACCAGTCACATGGAAGTCTGAAGTACACCTTAGCTGGGCCTAACAAATTTGGGCAAGATGCCACCCTACACCAGAGGAATGCTACAGCCAACAGCAAGTCATTTAGAGCTGGCCTCCAAAGATAAACTAGAGGAAAATCTGGATCCTGGTGAAACTCTGGCTCATGCTTCCATCTGTTGAAACAAGCACACAAGGCACTAAAGATACAGGTCAAGCGATGTGGCACCATCCCTAACAGGCCCTTAAAAAGGGCAGTGTCCAAAAGGATCTAAGAGGCATCCTAAAATTTCACGGCTTTCTCCTAGCTAAGCTCTACATAAACAATTTTATTTCCTTTTAAAAAGCACTAGGCTTTTTAAAAAAAAAAAAAAAGTTACAATTCAAAGCTTCTTGCAAATATTTTTCTTTTAAGAACGCTAAGACTGGAACTGATACTGCAAACAAAATTCTCCAAAGGAACATACCAGAGAGAAGCCTCGGCGAATATCTGACGTAACCTCGACTCAGACTCCCCATAAAACCTGTGAGAATAAAAAATATTTTAATAAAAAACTTAGGGGTTTTGTCTTTTCCAGGCAACCTGGAAAATTACTGCTTGTAAGTTACAAAAAGCTGCAGCTTTCAAAGTCCTGAAGTCTAAGCCATTATCTACAATAGTCTTTATTTCCACAAGGACCAGAAATTAAGGTGAAATGGAGCACAGTCGAAGCTAGAATAATGAGAGATAAAGAAAACCGCTTCTCTTCTGTGTTAGAAACAATTTTATCTACATTGTTGAAGAACAACAAAAAAATTACTTCTCTGCAGACATCAGTGTGTGTGCAGTGTCACCTTAACTGCAAATACCCTTTAACAAGCTCCTCTTCTTGTTGCAGAACTAACTTACAGGCAACTGCAGATGCAGTTTTAATCGCCTCTTTAATTCAGTCCATGCCTTACACAAATTTCCTGGCCAAGTCAAATAAACCTCTTTTAATACAAGAAACATAAGCCCAACTTGAGAGATCCCTTGGCCATTTGTTTTTGACTCTTTTGGGAAGGTAACCCACAGCAAATGGACAAATGCCAGGGTGTATTTTGGGCTACTATATTTACAGAATTAATGAAAATAAAGTAGGTGGACTTACTTGCTTATGATTTCAGGGCCATTAATGACAGTAACGCGAGCGCCAACCTCGTTTGCAATGGCCTTGGCAATCATGGTCTTCCCAGTTCCTGGAGGGCCATAGAGCAGCACTCCTCGAGGAGGAGGGATCCCTTGGGACA
Organism: Sylvia atricapilla; assembly: GCF_009819655.1. Lineage (NCBI taxonomy): Eukaryota > Metazoa > Chordata > Aves > Passeriformes > Sylviidae > Sylvia > Sylvia atricapilla. The sequence goes on from NC_089143.1 coordinate 68,107,929, forward strand.
AGCACATGCAGGCAAACAGAGAAAAGAAGTTACTGGTGATAAATTCCAGGCCCAGCCTGCACTTGCACATTTCACTGTCCCTGTTACTACCAATACTAACTCGACCTCAGCAATAACTCCTGTAACAGACGTGTCATTATGATGGATTAGGCTTTCATGGAAAAAGATCACTCTTAAATGGGACATTCATCTACATTTTTAATGTCCAAAAAACTCTCTTTAAAATCACCTATTTAAATCATTCTATTTTTCAGTAGTTCATTATAATCTTCACTGTGTTTTCTCAAAAAAATACTAGACTGAAGACTTAATATCCATGAATACTTTAAGTGATTAATGATTCTTACAGTGGCATTGTAACAAACTTCACACATCAGAAAACCACTTCTCTTCAACACTCCAAAAAGTTCTAGAAATACTGTGAGAATTTTGTAAGAAAGTATGCTTACAAGATGATGAAAAACACATATTAAAAGGATGAATCTGCCTATTTAATGGCACATGTTAAGGGCCAAAGAGACAGAAACACTCAGGCACAGAACACAAGAGACTTTGGAAGAACAAGGTACTGCTGTGAACAGTTGAAGCTGGACAGAAAATACATGAAAACTGCAAGAAACACTACTGTGACCCTAGGTAAAGAGCCCACCAAAGAAAGTTTCAGACCAGCAAAGCCAAATTAAATGGGCATAAAAGCCAAAACCAGAAGTTGAAAAAACTAGAAAGCAAAAAGCAGAGACAAATATTTGACAAAGGCCTGACCCCAGCACAAAAGCCACTGCTGAAACACAACCAAAGAAACATCGGGTGGAACTGGGAATCAGACAGGGAATGATGCCTCAAGGGCAGGCCACAAGCCCAAATCTTAGAAACTAATACACTGGAAAAGAAAAAATTATCTGCCCTCTGACAAAGGAAAAAAATAAAAGCATCTCTACAGGCAGGTTCCTTCACACCAGTCCATGAAAGCAGCATATGCTGCTCCCTCCTGTGGCGTTTCTGGCACTGGCAATACAAGGGGCTGTGGAAGCACAGGCTCACCTCAGCTCCAGCCTCGCTGCCCAGGAGCAGACAATGACTCCCAACACTTGGATGGGGGCTAAAGGTTTGTAAAACTGAGAAAGCATCATCATCCAACATGTGATTAGTAGAGAATCTGCTCAAGCTTTATGGATTAGGTATGAAGAACACTCGTGCTGAAGCAAACTCTGCTGCCACAAAACCACGTGGTGGCGCTGGGGTTGGACCAAATGGAGCTGGACCACTCGGGAATGAAGATGCCTCGCATCACCCCACTGACACCTGTGGATCATGGCCAGGAAACAGACACCTGTGTTCTACAGAAACTGTCCCCACTGAAATCACCTCCTCTCTGAAGCACATGTGCAGGAAGAGGTCAGAGAGAGAAATAAAGGGCCTCCAAGACAAGATTTTAAAGAAATATTTATAGGTAAAAGAAAGTGCCCTGTCTCACAGTGATGCATGTGTCAACAAGGTACATAGCCATTTGTGATAAATACACAGCACAGAGTCACAAAAATCCTCCAAGTTTTTTTATATATTAGCTGTAACTTTATGTATGGCAACAGTAATTTTATTTGGGTTTCCACCCTGTAATTCCACACTGAACACACTGAGCAGTTTGAGCAAACAGCCTCAAAAGACCTCCTTAAAATTTTGCAGGAACACGTAGAGATAAAAACAGCAGAAGAATTAATCTGAGTTTTTCTCCATTTAAAAGATACGATTAACTGAGTCCACCAATACAAAATCTTATGACAACACAAACAACTGCACCTTTCAAGTGTCCAAGTCTTCTGTACTTGTACTTCTGATCTTGTACTTCCTATTTGCTATAAATTCTGCTCACTCATGCCTGAATTTTAGTACAGACACACATCTTTTCCCTGCTCAACTGTTTTTCACACAGGCTAACCAGAGCATCTTCACAGTATCCATACAGTGTAATTAGAAAGGAGTTTGACATTGTTTGGACACACAAATTTACCAGTTACATCCAATTCAGTGCATAATCCTGGAATAGTTAGTGTTTAAAAAAAAATCACGTTAAAGAGGAAAGTTAATGAAGAAAGCCAACTCTCAGGCATCATACCGTAACTCTTGAACAGTTCAGGTTGCTTCAAGGGCAGTTCAATAGTTTCTCTAATAGTTCTGAGCTGGCTGCTTAAGCCTCCTATCATGTCATAGGTGACCCGGGACTCACACTCGCCATCCTCCGCTACACTGGCCCTTGCTTCAATAAAATTGATTTTAGTTCTCGAAGAAATGAAGTAAAAACAATCTGTACTGCTCATTGCTCCGATTTTGCCCGTTAGTGGGAGTCCTGCAGTGTTGCCTTCCCCAGCCAACTCCAGATCTTGTGTGAGGTGTGCACCATCTCCCCTGCTGAAGGTTTTGTCTCCGTGCCCGGAGTCAGGAGCGCTGGGTGTGACTGGTGAGCCTGGATCCATGGCTGTGCCCGGGGTGCTCATGGAGGCAACCCCTGGACTGTCACCAATGTCCATCCTGCCCAGCTGTAAGGACAGGTCTAAGGCACTGCTCTCCAAATCAGATCTCTCAAGGTCCGGCTCATTGGAATCACCGGGAATGGCACTGTCCTGGGCAATCAGCTCTGCACCGTCAGTCCCCTTCACTTTCATCACCACGATGTTGCAAAGTTTGCCATAGTAAGTGAAAGCCAAGAGGTTTCCTGGCAGGACTATTTTCCCATCTGTGATAAGATTAAAGAAAAAAAAAAAGACAAAGATGATGCTATTTCTATCTACTTTGGCAGCAATTAACACTCAGACTTTCTTGCATCAGAATAATTCTTTATCAGGAAGCTTAGAAAGTGCTATAAATCAACATAACAAGAGGTAATTTCAGGTTCTTTGAATGATCCTTTTATGCAAAGACAGGTAGACTCTACTGAATAAATCTTCTATACATAAACTTAACGTTAACTTCAGCTTTTTAAATTCCATACAAAGGGAGGAGTTTGGAATTAGTATGGTGAGAAGTAAAAAATTTGTATTCACTACCTTGAATAACTCACCTTGCTTTTTTGCCTTACTTATGTACACCTACCACCCAATGAAGAGTAACTTTACTTATTTACCATCAACATATAAAAAGGAATTCAAAGACTGGATTTCAAGTTAATGTTGATCCTTCAACTTGTTATTAATGTGCAGCAGTGCACTGTTTTCCTCACAGGGCAAAGCAAACTCTGAAGTGCCCCACAGTATCAAGCCTGAAGGCTGATGAACACTCCCAGCTTGAGCCAGCAATACAAGTAATGGACAGGAGAAATGGAACCACAACTAATGCAAATTAGGTATTTGCAGGATGACATAGATAGTTAGCCCAAGACAGATCCCTGAACGAAGTGTGAACAAAGTAACAGCCCCTATTTTGCCATAAGCCCTTGGTTAAGAACTGTTTGCTCTTGTATTCAGAAGTATAAAAACTGAATAGTCAAAAGAGAAGCAGCAAAATTCATACCAAGGTTTCTCAGCAGACAGACACACATTTCCTCAGCATTAACAGTGGCATCTCTGTCCCTGTGGTAGGAACGGGAAAAAAAGTGTTTTTTCAAGCACTTAAAAACAAAGCCACAGTCCACAGCACTTCACAGTCTTCCTATCACATGGACTTTATCCTGATGATATTAGATACAGTAACAAAAGAAGTGTACCTATTTAATCTGGGGCTAGTTTTGCTAAACAACATTCTCAAGTGTATTTATCATTTCTAAGGATCACATACAGGCAATGCAGGTATGTCACCTGTCCAGGCACAATAATCATTGCTACAGGTACTGAATTAAGAAGAATTTAGATCAGGCAGGTCTCTCTCAGCCTTGCAAATACACACACACAACTTTCATTGCTAAAACAGTGCCTTGAACATTTGCACATCCACTATCAAAACACTCCAAGTTTTGCCACAAAGCATTTTCTAGTCACTTGTTTACTGACTCACAGCTGAAACTCACTTCACCCATTCTGCAGATGGAAGTCCACAACTCCTATAAGCATTCACCCCTGTCCACCAAAAAGCAGATGCAGCTGCTGCAAGTGTGAACAAAGGGGGGAGCCCTAAGACTACAAATGAAAGCCATTCCTCAATTTTAAGGCTCAAGAAAGCAACTTGATGGAAAACAGGTGTAGTAAGTTAATTTAGAGGACGCTTCTTAATATATCACAGCCTTTCCTGATGAGTAAACACAATAGTTATGTTGTTGGGGTCTGGAGTTGAGGATTGATTCTTTTAAGTGAAGGAAAAGCTGTATTATGCATACAAGCACTGCTCAGAGGTGTTTAATTTGCAGAGAAGGAACTACACCTGTAAAGTATCTAGAAACCTAGGAAGCACTTGAACAATGGGATTTCAATTTACTCTTTTAGTAATTTTTGTTCTTGCTTCTTACACGAAACTATGGCTCTCTGGACATCAGGAGGAATTTCATCATGGAAAAAATTCTGCAACCAACTGCCTGGGAACTGTGATGTTAATTTAAGTGCCAGGACACTTTCAAAAGCAACTGTAAAGTAACCTTATTTAGGGAATAACTACAATCAGACTCTGCAACAATCCAAATGCCAACTCAGTAAAATGATAAAGAGAATGACAAACCTTGAAGGGAAGTGGTTGAATAAAAACCTCAAGCAGGTTACAACAAGTTCCATACCTCAACTTTACATCGACTTCCTCTGCCTGGATGACTGCACCAGTCACAGGCTGCACGGTGATGGCATCACCTGGATTTACTTTCAGGCTCTTCTGTGTGGTTTCACCCAGCCCAATTTTGCCCCCTGGGAAGCCTGTGGTGGGCCAAGCAGTACAGACCTAGGAAGAGTTTTCAAAGCACACACCTGTCAATGGTCTTGCACTTCTCATTTCCAGTCAAGGTAAGCAATGCTTTAAAATTAAGGATCAGGTTGAAATCTGGTTCCACTGAGCGAGACATAAGTGGCACTGAGCTCTTATGATTTGATCTTAGATGCTTTCAAAATTGAAGGGGTTATATTTTGCCTACAAATCTGATAAAAAATTCCACCATGACTCCACACATTCTGCAGATGACTCAAAAGCATATGCAGTGCTGTTTAGAAAATGAAACACATCAGTGAAAAAGATGAGCAAATAACTATACGCTTTATTTGTAAGTAAAACAGATGTGTGTGCTTACGCAAGATGTAATACAGAACCCATTTAGTCACACATGATTTATAAATTTATAGGGGAAAAACCCCAAAACAGCTGCATGGATTTTTTTTTTTTCTATCACGGAGAATACAGATGAAACTACAGCGTAGAAAACACGGAAGAGCACATTCACCATCTTTCTCAATGCACGATCCATGCCGGTTCCATTGAGTTCAACAGGAGCACGCTAACAGCACGACAAAAGCACTTAAAGGGTCAAGAGAGGGTCTCACCTCCTGCCGCCCATCAGCGGAGGTGAGCAGCGCCGGCCTCCCTATGCAGAGATCCGCAGATTTCATGCTGCTCAGCGACAGCTGCGCCAGCGCTCTGCGCAGCATCTTCGGCACTTTGTCATCCGCTAAAGTTTTCGGGAGAAAAAAAACCAATTCATTTTTCCTCCCCTTCTCCTCAGTAAACCCGGCGTTCCCCGGGAAGCAGAACCTCTCCCGCCCTCCCGGCGCCGGGCGGGCTGAGACCACGGGCGGCCCCACGTTGCTGCTGGGTGCTGCCGCTTCCCCCGCGATTTCCCCACCGCCCGCACCCTTCCCCGGGGAGAAGAGTAGGTTTCACGGGGGCCTGGACTGCCAGACCCCTCCGGTCCGCCTTCCTGAGGCGCCGGGAGCGCGGCTGGGGAGGGACTCCGATTCAAAGCAGGCGCCCTCGGCGCGCCGGGCTCGGCAGCGGGGCTGGGGCAGCCGCGGCCGCCCGTCCCCGGTTCCCGCCTCCGCTAACCCGTACCCGGCTCCACGGCGTCGGCGACACGCAGCGCCAGCGGCCCGCCCGCGGCAGCTCCCAGGGGAGCATCCCGCGGAGAGCCGCCGCCCGCGGCCGGGCGCCCCTTGCTCTTCCTTCTGGCGGAGGAGGCGGACATGCTGCCGGCGGCCGGCGCCGAGCGGTTCCGGAGCAGAGGCCGGCACCGCCCCGGGGGCGGCCGCTCCCCGCCTCGCTCGGCGCCATGGCGGGCGCTTGGCGGGCGCTGCGGAGGGCGCGGGGCTGGGCGGCCCTGGCGGGGCTGCGGGCCAGGCCGGACAAGTTCGGAGGGTTGAGCGTGGACCTGGGCGAGCTGCGCGGCTCCCCGCGGCTGGAGCGGGCCGCCTTCGGGCGGTGGCTGCGGGGCAAGTGACGGGCGGGGGCCCGAGCCCGGGGGCGGGCGGGGGCCGCCAGGGGGCGCTCTCAGCCGCCGCCGTCCCCTCACGGGGAGCTGAGGGGCGCCGGCGGCGGGGGGCTGAGCTCCTTCACGGAACCGTAGAGTAATCAGGGTTGGAGGGGACCTCTGGAGATCATCCAGTGCGATCGCCCGGAGCAGGTGACACAGGAGTGACAAAGCTCAGCAGGTGGGTTTGGCATGTCTCCGGAGAAGGAGACTCCACGCCCCCACTGGGCAGCCCGTTCTGGTGCTCTGTCTGCCGCTCTCAGTGTGAGGTGGTTCCTCGTGTTGAGGTGAAACTTCAGGTGTTTCAGTTTATGGCCACTGCTCCTTGTCCCATCACTGGGCACCACTGAAAAGAGTCTGGCATCAGTCTCTTGGCACCCACCTTTGAGATATTTGGATGGATTGATGTGGTCTCATCTTCGGACTGAACTCAACCTTTTTGTGGCCTCTGCTGGACCCACTCCAGCAGTTCCTTATCTTCCTTGTACTGAGGAGCCCAGAACTGGACACAGCACTCCAGAAGAGTAGTTTCCCTGGTTTTCCTTCCACGGCAGACCCTGGATGTGAAAGCCATCATTTTGCACGTGAACACTAAATTGTACCACTTCAAATGTCGAGCTGGCAGCCTCTGAGACTGCTAGTGAGTTGCTCACACTAACCACAGTTTTACCCTGTGGTAAATGACGTGAAAATAGAGATTTTTGCACATTACCGACGGCTATGGTGTGTGGTAAAGTTCAAGACAGCACAGATCAAGGGCAGAGGGGTCCCTGACCCTCCTTTCTTCTCTCTCTTGCAGAATCCGTGTCTCAGTGGCGGGATGAAGGCCGTGTTGCTGTCTGGCTCCACGTCCCCATCCTCCAGAGCAGCCTCGTGGCAGTGGCTGCTTCCCAAGGCTTTGCTTTCCACCACGCCGAGCAGGGCTCATCCACCCTGGCGCTGTGGCTGGGAGAGGGGCCCAGCAGGCTGCCCGGGTTTGCCACACACCAGCTGGGGGTTGCAGGTGAGTTATGGCAGTGGTTGCACCCACAGAAGGTGTGGAGGAGCCTGTTCAGTAGGAATTGTTCCTCTGTACATCCAACATGGGAAAACCATGTTTGGAATGAACAAGTAACCACCAACGTAGCGAAAAAAGCACTTCTCTACTCTGCGTGCTTAATAGGTACATCTGTCTAAACTGTGTGCAAGTTCATGTCTGTAAATGGGGTGAACTCGACTCAACAGGGATTGTTCAGAAGCTAAAGGAACTATGAGCCTAAATTGCAATAGTCCAAAAGGTGATCTAAGCTGTGCCTAGAAGTCTTTAATCCAAACATATTTTACAAAGAAAACCAAACAAACGCCATACTCTTACCCATCTGGATCTCCACAACCACAGATAGAAAGTTGTTCCATAACTGAGAAAATTTCCAAGGAACAAGACGGTTTCCCCTTTTTTCTTTTTTATTTTTTTCATGTAGTACAGCACAAGGGACTGATGATGAGCCAAAAATACTGTCAGCTTGAAGTTAGCCTCACCAAATCCCAGTGGTTTTGTTCTCTCACTCAGCAGATAAGCCACTGTTCCACAGCAGATAAGCCAGAGTTCCACAGATAAGCCACTACCTATCACATCACTCAGTTATCTGTAACTGGAGATTGGTTTGGTCCCCTCCTGTACTGATTAAGGGTTACATTAACACACAGAAATTAAGAGACTGGGGAGAGCAGATCTCTCCCCTTGCAACCCTGACTTGTTTGTCCTTGGCTTGCAGGGACTCTGTGGGGTGTTATTTCTGCACCAAGTGGTGTTAAGGCCCATAAACAGCAATTTGAAAAATCTAGTTAGGAAGAACTCACAAAGGTGGTTTGTTCTGTGCAGCAGCAGGTCAGGTGGAAGGAAGTTCGGGGGGGAAGAAACCCTTGAATTACAAAACAGTGCCACGGGTAGTGGGAGTGTTCAGTTCCCAGGCCAGCAGAGGGCAGGGTGGATGCTGAAGGCGGCCTTGGAGTTTGACAATGGACATGTTGGAGCATGTTTTCCTGAGGTATGGAAACCTCATCATTAAAATATGTGGCATTAAACTGGAGCAGGACAGTGCATTCTCGCAGAGGCACCGGGTTACTCCTCGTGAGGAAACCTAAGTGAAAGTGAGGTTTTCTGAAGTGGAACTTGGCACAGCTGAAAGTGCTGCTTTAAAGGAAATCACATAAGAGATGGGTTGTGACCCTGGTGGGCATCAGAAAGAACTATAAGGAAAGTCATAACTCTAAAAGACTTGCAAATATTTAAAAATATTTTTTCAGAGCATAGTTTGCAGCTGTGCTTCAAAACACTTTGCACTCTGCAAGTAGGAAAAAAAAAACTTTAAAGAAAACTTTGGTAAGTGCAGGTATATGGATTTCATAATTTATTGCATGGATTTTAAAATTACACAACATATAATGTATGTGTTCTTTGCTGCCATTTTTCAAACCTGTGTGCTTTTAGTCATTATTGAGGTTTTCTTTAAAGGATGTAAACACTTCAGGAAAGCATTCTAGGCAGGTAAACAAGTGTGAAATAATGACTGCTGTCTGGGGTTTTTTTGTCCTTTGTTCTGCTCACTGTCAGTGGATCTGGAACACATCCCAAAAATACACTAAGCAGCGTGGATTGCACCTGGTAGGTTTATTCCATTATCTTTCTACTTTAGGAGGGAGAGCCTGGGTAGTGGAAAGGCACCATTTTATTTTTAATTCATTTTACTGAAATATAAAAGTATTTAAATATGGATATTGAGGAGGGGGTCAAACACCAGGCTTTCTTTATTCCCTAACCCAAAAGTAGCTTAGAACATGTCTGCAGTGAATAAAATAAATTTACTGGTGAGAGTCTCTGTCTTAAAGCTGTGGCCAGTCACTGAAATGCAGGAGTCAGTCCCGTGAGCATCCTGAAAGTGGGAAGCAGAGATGTGGAGAGTGGTTGGCTGGCCAGCAAGGAGCCAGCACAGGAACAGGGAACAGGTAGCAAGTCTCATTGCCAAGCAGACCAGCAGCCGGTTTTCCTTCTGTCTGGAGTTTTCCTCCTGTCTGGAGTTTCTCATGCAGCAAACACAGCAAAGCCAGGGCTTGTGCCTCAGGAGCACAGAGCCAAGTGATGACACAGGTGTGAATAAGCAGGGTCAGGTCATGTTTTACCAGACTGGGTGAGAGTGGCCAAGCAGAGAGTAGCAAATGTTACTCATTGGGCTTGGCCAGTATTGTTTGGAAATAGTGGAATATGTGATGTGTCTTCCAGCTAAGTTACTACATCCGTTTGTAGGCGGCAGGATTTTCCACATGTGTAAAGATACAGAGGAGTCTCTGGTGTATGAAGTGATTAACATGTTTTTAAAAAGCATTTCCAAAATTCTCCACCTCAGAGGAGGATGTGACCTGCCATCCAGAAAGTGACACGTTTGTAAATATGCCACGCAACAATGGCATGAGAGGACAAGCTGAGGAAGGAAAGTAAAAGGAGAGGAAGAAAAGTGAAAGGCATTTTCTTCCCCCTCACATGGTCTACAAGCCTTACAACACAGCTGTCATTTGCATTTGTACCACCTTAATCCACTTGTTGAAACAAAGTCCTTGGAGTTGAAGGGCTCCAGGAAAGAGAGCCTACACACACATAGGATCATTAGCCTTGGCCAGTCCTGGTACTTGGGGAAATCTGAAATGTGTGACTGTGAAACTGCACAGGAAGATGGAGGTGGAGAGGTTTGACAAGCCACTTATGAAAAGCGACTTAAAAATAGTTCCCAAGTTGTTTTACAAGTACTTGCTCCTGTCTGCTGATGATTACAGTGGTGTCTGCACTCATTCTGTGGTTGACAAGTGCTTCTCAACACTGAACATCTTTGCATGCATTTTTATATCAGTCATAAATTAAACAGGTAGGATAAAGATATTTTTCTCCTCCATTACTCATTATCTGGAGTTACCTAAGGGGTTCTTTTTTATTTTTTCAATGCTTTTCTTGCCTGTTCCTCAAAAGAGAACATTCAAAATCAAGTGGTGCTGTACTAGTGATGACTTGGTTCAGTTTAAAAAGTATAAATCTTTCCAGAAAGTCATCCTGGCATTGGATGATTTAAAGCTCCAGGTGCCACATTTGTAGCAGGAGGGAGAGTTTTAAAAACCACCGTTCAGGGCACTCAAACTCTAATCTCACTGTTGCCAACCAAGTGTGGCCCACTGAGGGAACATGAGACCAGGCAGCAAATCCTGTTAGTGTTTTCTTTCTTCTTGTCTGGATTTAGGTATTGTTGGGGAAGATGAATCAGGGAAACCTTATAAATATGATTGCTTAGCAAGAGATTCTGAAAGTATGAAACCTATAATCAAAATAGAAATGAAAGCTTACTTTGAGTTGTAGGATACCGAGTCTTAGTTACTATATAACCTGAAAACAATGGTCTAGCTAGCTGAAGGAGAATCCCTTTTGATTGAACAATACCTTTCTGCTGGCTAGGGGATCCAAAGGTCAATGTATCAAAACAGAAGTCTAAAGAGTAGTTTTTAGAGTTTAAAATATAACACAGTATGGTAATATAGTAGTTCTTATAGGCTGTACGTAGATTCTATAGGATTTTGTGTCTTGTGTTGGTTGGTCACTGTAAATTAGAATATTCATCACAAAAGATATAATGTATTGTAACAAAGACCTCGCTCTCTTAACTCTCTTACCTGTTAACTCTTACTCTTACCTCTGCTCTTAACTCTCTTACTCTTCCTCTTCTCCCTATTCTCGCTCTCCCCTGCTGTCTTCCCCCTGCCACTTTGCTCTCTCGCTCCCTTCTCTCTTAGCCCACACCCTGCTGTTTTTTCTCCCTCTCTCTTTGGGACTTCCCTTCAGCCCAGGCTGGTGGCTGAAGGCCAGGCCCTTTTACCCACGACCCTTGCAATAAAACCACATGTTCTAGAATATACAGATTGGCAAAATTCCTTGTCCCAGGCGTCCGTGGATTCGCCTACAAGGTATCCCCCAGCAGAGATTCTGATCACCTCACTAGGAAATTCACTGCCAAAAATTGCATTGAGAGGCTTCAATTTCAGGACAACAGAGGGAGAACAAACACATTTTCTGTTTGATTCAAATGGCAGTTTCCTGCCTTCACCAGCCCTCCCTGGTCTCAGCAAACTCTTTGGCTGAGAAATGGCTTTTCTAGAAAACAAGTCCTCTAATCACAAAGTTCCTCCTGCTTTCCTTTTGTTGTCTCCTTTAATCATTACAGTAGTTGAGCTTGGACACTGCTAAATATTTACAGGAGGAATGAAATCATAAAGTCACAAGCCACATGGAAGCAGATATGTGACTACGCTCTGAAAGCATGTCCTTTGACATATCTTGAAGGGAGAGTGGTACTTCATCCTTGAAATATCCTCCTACACATAACTCTGCCATGTATTATTAAAAAACAGGATGTTTTTAGCTGGACACTCACTCCTTAATAATTCCCTCCTGTGGCTGTACTTCCCCATAGCATTTTAAATGCACATGTCATCACAGATGTGCTTCTCTCCTCCTCCTCCTGCTGTAAAATGACATAAGCATTTTGTTACCATTAACCTCTAATTTGAAAGCCATGCATGACTGATGTGGAAAAGATCCTGGTAAATTGCACCACAGCACTCATCCTGCTCACCACAGTGCTCTTCAAAATCTGAGAAAAATACCTGGTTTAAGGGAAGGACATTTTTAAAGTATGACCAGTGAGTATGACATAATTAAACATGAAAGCACTTGGGTTCCAGAAAGTAGGAAAACTTGTAATCTGTGGGAGAAAGTCATGGGCTGAGCATGAGGACATAAGGAAAAGCTGCACTTCTCCGTCAGACAGGTTTTTTCATCAAGTGAAAATGTCCGTTTTCCACTTGGAAGCAACACTTTTTGCTTGAGAAGCTGACTCAGATTATGGTGCAGTTCTGTCATGAGTTGTTACCTGGTCAGTGCGAGTTCAGAGACAGTCACACAGCTGAACATTATCTGTACATTCAGCCTGGAGTATTAAACCTGGCGTGCTGTTAACACAAAAACACTCAAATCTTCACTACAGCAGGTGAGGGCTTGGTCATGAGTTTCACTGGAGAAAAATTTGTCCCCCTTAAGGGTGGCTTCTCAGCCAGAGTCACTGGAAAATCCTCTGTTATTTGAGGAAATTCTCTGCTGAAGGAATGGCTTTGCCTGATTGTTTGGGTAACCTCTTGATCTTGCATTCTTTAGTTCTGATATTAACACAAGCAAGTTTTTCTTTTCATTTCTTGTCTAATCTGGAACTTAAATGTTGCCATTATTTATCTTGGTACTGCCAACTTTGAATTTTTATACAGGATACTTAACCTTTTTCTGATACTGTGTATCCGTTTTCCACTGACAAACCACTTCGTGATTCATCCATGCAAACCTTGCTAACTGTACATTAGGGGTTTGCTATGCTTTATCAAAACATGTTAAATTTTGGTTGTTAGGATTGAACAACATTGTCCAACACTTCCTCTTTTTCAATATTCTTTCTATACTAGGTGCTGTTCTAGATGAAAGCACTGGAAAGGTGTTGGTTGTACAAGACAGAAATAAGGTATGTTTGTTACAGGATTATAAAACAAATAAGTTCATTTAGATGAGCCTATTCTCTAGTATAAAACAAAAATACATGTTTATTTTTATTCCAGTCCAAAATTGTGACAGTTAAAAGTTACTTCCTTTTACAAGTGTCTTAAACACATATATCTTCAGATTGCTGAATTCCATATTAAGGGGAAAAAAAACCCAACTTTGAAAATTAACAGCCTTGTTATAAATTGTAACTGCAGATTGATTCAGCAGAACTAAGTATCCTTCCTGCTTTGAGTTTTCTGTTTTCTCCTGTAACTGACCCAAGAGTCCCTGATCTTGTGTTTGGATCTATGCAGACCGCTGGAAAATCCCCATGGCTCAAAACAGATTTTGAGAGGATTCTGATTTGGTTTGGATTCCAAAATTCCAGGCATATCTGTGGCTTTAAAAGAGCAGTAGCATGGTTGGCCATGACCTGGAGACCACCTTGGTCCAGCAGGTGTAAAGATCTTTAATTCCTCAGACACGGAAGGACCTGCCCCCACTGCAGCGAGTGCCAGAGCAGAGCAGAGCTGTGGTGAGCATGCCTCGTGTGATGTGGCTTGAGGTCACCGAGCATCCATCACTGAAATGTCTTGCAGCCCGTCAGGCTATCCCAGGTTTTTACTCAGCTGCTGCAGAAAGCTCTCAGGCTCACTGGCAGCTGCCTGTGCTACTCAACATTTAGCCTCCCATTATGCTTTCATTTGCAAGTTAAAGTGTTTCATGTTAAAACTGCATTAATTAAATCTCATAAGAGAGTGAGTTTAATGCACTTTTAGCATGAAACAATCAAAACTAAGCTAAGTAGACCAAAATACACTTGGATGCATAATTTTCATTTTATACAGTTAAAACTGTGCCAGAATCTCAGTGGCTGCATTCTCCTGTCTTTCCTGGAATAGCTACTAAGATGTTCTCCTCAAGACCCAAAGCATCACTTCATTAGGACCTACAACACAGTTAATGAACTGCAGTGAAAGAGTGCTTTCGTAGGCAGGTTCAGTTTCCAACACAAAAGACAAGGGTCTCTTGAAGGTTTCTCTTCCCCTGAACTGGTTTCCTGTAATTGAGGATCTTTATTTTTCATTTTTGTAGTTTATATTTTTACTTATAATAAAGCAAAATGTCAAGGTCTTGGCTGTAAGAGGACCTCTAGGCTTTCATTCAGCAATTACCAGTTAAAGCACAAACAGTCTCAAGCTGTATCTCCAAAAGTGGTTGCAGATCTAGAGAGTCTCCAGGGACAGAATAGCATGTTGTAAGTGTTAGAAACACGTCATCTATTTACCCTTTTATACACAAAACCATAAATGTGCATGCTTACCTTTTAGTAAATATCTTAAACAGATATCAGAGTAAAAATATATATAAATAACAGCTGCTGGAATTTTAAGAGCTCTTTGGGTTTAATTGTGACAGGACAATTCCACAGCACACAAAGATTTCCAGGAACTAAAAGTAAATCTGAAAGCCAATAGAAAAATATATGTATTTTCCATCTGCACTATTTTTAATCTATTACTTTAAATTCCTATCCAAGCCCTTTAAGAATGTCCAGGAAAAATAATAATTTTCCAGTGTAGTCATTAAGGTTTCAAATCACTGGAAAGCACAGCTTCCCTGCTATGCTGCACAGACAAAAAAAAGCTTTTTTGGGGCCAGTGTACCTTTTTACTGCATTTATTTCTAGTAGAAGGGTAACTTCTTCCTACATAAACTTTTAACAGGAAAAGAAATAGAAAGAACATAGAAGTAAAGGTAAAGCCTACAAGTCTTTGTGCACTTGCAAGAGGTGCAGGGACTGGGATTCCTGTAGCAGTGTGAGTAACAACACCAAAGTTGCACTTCATGTTTTAATACTGAACTTTATTGCAATTCAATAAATGTTTCCATACATAAATCACACACAAGCCCTCATTTCTTGTATTCCATGAAAATGACAAGTTACACTAAATGATCATTACAGACACACAGAGACATCTTTAAGCCAGTGCAGTATAGAACAGTACAATCATAATACCTTTGTAAGATTAAATATATATACATTTTTAAAAAGCCAAAACAATGGAAGTGGACTACATTCGTGATTAAATATAAGATTATATAGTCTATAGCAGCTTTTTTTTTTAATAATAAACTACTCTATCTAGCAGCAACGTTGTCTAATGACTGTTAGACAGTTTGTATTTTCAGTCAGTAGGCGTTTTGTTCCAATAGTTCATACAGACTGTAGTTGTCTCTGATCATCCTGTCAGCAGGAACAAACAAGTTCCTACTTACCAATATTTGTAAAATAACAATACTGCAACTTCAACAACAACACAAAAGTTATGTATTAATTGTGTCCTTCATATTAAAGAGTGCAACACAGGCTGATGACTTAATTAATGGATTTTTCCTCCAATACAGACTATAAATGCATGGAAATTTCCAGGAGGTCTGTCTAATCCAGGAGAAGACATTGGTAAGTTCTACGAGAACAGGTCAGCCATCAACAGAACGATAAAGACACAAATACCACTGAAATACAGCATGACCCACATTGCTCCTGTGATGATGGATTGTTTCCTTGAATTAATGCTTAATAGATGGAGTGACACAATCCTGGGACCCTAATGGTAACAGGGTAGCATGTTCAGGACAAAGAAGTTCTGTGTTTGTAACGTTTACTCTTTTCCACACTTTCTTTTAAGTACTTGAGACCAGCTAAGTTTTTGTAGGCTGGTCAGATATGCTGCAATATGAGCCAGAACTGCAGAGGATTAAGGTAATCCATATATAGCCCAAATACAACTGAAACAGGGAGCTCTCAGCTCACACTGGAATCCAGGGCAGTGACCTCAGGGATGGACTGAGCAAAAATTTCCATCTCTCCCTTTTTATGCACCGAACAAATAAATGCACTTGCTTCCTTCCACCCCCTGCACTTGATTACTTTGGACCAAGAGTTCCTTGGAACAGGGCCAGGGTGAAGTGCAGGGCCTCAGTCTTGTGGGCACCTACTCCCAACAGAGACATGAGGCACTCCTGTGGCAGGAAACAAGGCTGGTTTGAGGAAACTTCTCATTTCTCTCCAACACAGCACAGCTGGTGAACACTGCTGCAGTTTATCTTCACAGGTGAATGAACACAGGTGTTTATGAAGAGAGAGAAAATCTGGCTTTTGTCTCCTTGCTTCTTACCCCTTAAAATCACGATCCATAGGCTGGTTAAACTGGGTGTCGAGCCCAGGTTTCATGACTGTTCCATACCGTAGAAATACCGACTGTTTTAGCAGTCTCCCTACGCATGGTAGGGTTGTATTCCAGTTACTGTTTCAGTATGTGGAGAAAGTTGCTGGTTGTCAGATTAGGGCTGAGTTTAGTTTTTGTAACTCATGAGTCATGTTTTAAGTGGTTCTGTCAAACCTGTTGATGGAAATCAAGAATATTTGCTAGACACTGCAGTGTGACATGGTGAAGTGGATCCATGTTTTCAAAAGAATCCCAAATGCCATGGCTGTTGTCTAGCCAGGCTCCTTCTCATTTGTACTGCCAGCAGCAGCAGGATTTCTGTACTCAAGGAAACAACAAATGACCAGCACTGACATTCCAATGGGATTCCCCAGAGTGATACTGCTACTGAGTATGACAGCAGCCATCCCTCACTTAGCAGGTGAGATTATGGCTGGAGCCAGGACTGAAAACCACTCAGGAGAAAAGTCTTTTACAGCTTCCCTCCTGCCACTTCTGAACTACAGAGTAATAAAAGTTGTTATTCTCTCCATCACATCTTATATTACATGAAGATATAAATTAGTGAAGCATAAAATATAATAGAGCCTAATTTTCCTTTTTCATTCTTACATCAAACCTTAAAAACACAAGTCACTCAAAGGACTAAATTTTAAATTACAATTAAAAATTGCAATTACAATGCTTAAAATCCTTTGGTTACATGAAGTGACAACATGCACGGCTGCCTACTTAAATGAGTGCCAGCTGACTCATGCAAGTGACACCAATAGTTTCATAATGCAGATTAAGCAAAGTGCACAAATTTTGGTATCTGAGTATTTCTGAAACTCCAGCCCTACTGTTTTTTCTAGTTTAACTGTCATTAGATATTTATACACACACACATATTTAAATAAAAGGGAAACAGAAAATGGCACTTCATCTAAAAGCAAAGCTGAAAGGTTAAAAGAAGTCCCTCATTACTGCAATTTTCTTAACCACAGCCTGCCTCAGCATTCTTCATAATTTCAGTTCACTTCTGTGTAACACAGCCTTGTCCCCTAATAAAACCACCTGCCACAGGGAGTTACTATTTCAAATATCTGACACTACCCCTGAAATGCCTGTGTTGTCTCTGACTTGGCAAGATGCAAGCTTCCACAGGATAGTGAATCTCTAAATCTTTTAAAATGCATTTGCTTTTGGAAGCAAGCCAGCACACATTCCATATGGAAAATTAACTAACAGGAGCAGGTAACATTGCACAACAGTTCTGCACATTGACCACTCATACCAGATATGACCAAGAGGTTCCATTAATTTGGGAAAAGCCAGTATTTAACCCACTAGTAGTTTCCCCAGGCAAGTAGGATTTGACTTGACTACGATGAAACTGCAGACTTTGGGGAAATCAGTGGAATGTTAAAAATCATCTTTGAGACCCTTCAATTTGTTTTTGAAGGGAAAAATCCTCTCTGGAGGAATTCTGGATGGATGGGTGGTTCTCTGGCTGTAAATGCAGCATGCAGACCCTGCAGACCCTTCAAGTTCCTGGTGTGTTTGTGGTGAGGAATGTTAGTACTGACCTCACTCTGGCTGGGGCACACAGAATGCACATGTGCAACACAGATGCAGCACATTTGCAGCATGTTTCCAGCAAGAACAGGCTCTGTGCTGCACTGCTGCTGTAGCATATTTGAAATGTCACCAGACTCTTAAGGTACATCTTGAAAGGGACCTGGCACCAACTTTCACTTTCTGAGAAGAGTTTTACCCATTTTGTTAGCCCTTGGGGTGAAGTGCAGTGAAACTGATGAAGAGATCTGACATCAATACAGGTGCAGCTGCACAGGGTCTGAACCTGAGGCTGGGCAGGGGCAAGGAGAGGGATGGGGATCCAAAGGACTGCAAAGAATGCGGTGCTGTCTTGGATTAACAAGATCAGTGGAGCCAGCAGCCATCAGTGTCCATTACAAGCCACACCCTGTACAGCATTACCAAAGTAATTCTGTAGGATATACACAGGAAAGGCACACAGCAATTACTTTTGTCTGGGAACCAAAAAATTCACTTATCCTTGTGTTGGGAAAACACAGACTTATGTTCTGAAAACCTTATGAAGCAGAACAGGAAACAGCCTATGCTGAGTAAGAGGCTTTCCACCTTTCCAAAAGGTTTAAGGAGTGCTAAGTTACTCTCAGATGTATTATTGTAAGGATTGCTCTTTCCATCCAGGAGACACAGCAGTTCGAGAGGTTTTTGAAGAGACTGGCATCAAGTCAGAGTTCAAGTCCATCCTAAGCATCAGGCAGCAACACAAACACCCTGGAGCCTTCGGGAAATCGGACATGTACATCATCTGCCGCATGGAGCCCTCCTCCTTCCACATCAGCTTCTGCCAGCACGAGTGCCTCCGGTGCGAGTGGATGGACCTGGAGGAGCTGGCCAGGACGGAAAACGCCACACCCATCACTAGCAACGTGGCCAAGCTCTTACTGTTTGGGTACCGGGAAGGGTTTGATAGGATTGACATAACCATGAGGGAGTTCCCAGCTGTCTACACAGGCCTGTTCTACAAACTCTACCACAGGGAGCTGCCCGAGTCCTACAGAAACATGACGTGATAGCACTACATTTCACATTTCCTTACAGTAATAATTTAGAATTATTATTGCAGTGTTGCATATTACAGTTATCCATGGACTAATTTTTTGTAATTATCAGAATGTAATTATTCTCTAATAAGCTAAGATATAAATTATTTTTAAAGGTAATTATTGCTATGAGTGTGCATCAGGTTTGTTCTCCTCTACTCCATAAAAGTAAGCATATGGTAAATAAAATACATAGGTACCTAGAAGAAAACAGAAGTGTTACTGATCCTGAAAATATATTCTGCAAGTCATTTTACCTCCACACACACTGGCACAATAGGTTTAAAGAGCAATATAAGGACAGTATTAAAAATTCATGGTTTAATCTGGTATCTGCAAAAGTAGTTATAATATCAGCAAATAATTGCTTCTATTTGGCTACTTCAGAGAGGAGCCAGAAAGGGGACATCTTTAGTGCTGTGTGGCATTGGTGCTCAGAATCTGCCATGGAAGTCAGCTTTTAGCAGACATGGGAAGGAAAAGGATAGCTTTCTGTCCAGGTCCAGTTTTTGGTCCAGGTTTGTACTGTCCAGTTCTTTTCAGTGCCACGTACCAATCCGAGTATTTCCGTGACCGGTAAGTGTTGTAGTTATTGGATTCCAAACGCTCAAAAAAGAAACATTCTTCTGTTGCGTATTTCTAAAAGGGAAAAGAGAAAGCATTATTAGCGTAGCACCACAAATCAATTCTTCACATTCAGGGGACTAACTTAGGAAGAATGTGAGGAGTACCTTTGGTTTTAAGACACAGGGATTAACTGTTTCACGACTGAAGAAAGATACTTATTGTGAAAATATTGTTAAAAACACCTGCAAGAAGAGGTTTTTTGCCTATGATGCATTTATTGTCTTTAACACAGATCAAGCAGCTTTTAATTTGCTTTTACTGTGCAATTCTTTGTTCTGATCAGAAAATGTGTAAAGAAGCCTTTAAGAACAAAAACTTTAAGCAGAGTATAGACAATTCAGTATAATTGCCCAAGCTGGAAATTCAGGCAGAGGCACATCAAAAAAGGGTGAAAAAAGAAAAGTCCTTATTTCTCCCCAAAGCATACGTGACTCCAATGCTTTCCTACAGTACATTGTCAAAGTAAACGTTTCTACATAAACCCCATTTAGGTGACAAATGACAGCTCAGGCTTCATGAACTGTGTATTCCTTAACATCTGCCAGAGGCAACATTTCAGGAGCTGGACTGCTGTCCAGCAAGAGTGACTGATGCCAGCCACTGCACTGTCAATCTGAGCACCTGGAAAAACCCTGGATATCTGTGGATTTTCTTTTCAAATGCACTTCAGTCCACGCTGCATCCAGAGTGTGGATCTGGAAGTAAAAGCTTTCACAGCACCTCATGAAACACCTGAACTCTGCTCAAACAAAATGCAAGTTATTCTTACAAACTTTCTTTGAGGACAATTTGAATCCATAACCTCAAAAGACAAGAATTTCCCTTCGAGTCAAGTCCTTGAAGTCTGGCAAAGCCTGGCTGATCACAGTGAATCCATTTAAGCACGACAGAATGAACAGGTCATATCCTTAAAAAATAAATCATATATCATAAGATACAAGTTAGTCAAAATTCTTCCTTTTGTGGGAAGTTTGGGAGATTTCTTCATTAAATGAGATAATCACATTTTATTCCATAAAGTGAAAGTATTTAATTCTTATAATTAAACTGGAAAGTCAAAATAAGCCATATCAGATGGGAAACGTTTCCGTTTTTCCATCAAAAATCTGATGGAACAGATGCATTTCTGCACAAATATTTTCATTTAAAAGAGCATTTTCCAAGGGGAGGTTTTGACTTATCTGCATTCACCACCAGCCATTTCCTCCAGTGGTACAGATAACGTCTGCCCCACGACTGAGCCTGTTAGTAAAGAGCATGAAAATGCTCAATTAAAAGCTGCATCATCCAGATTTCCAGACAAGAATGCAACCCACTGCACCCTCACGCAGATCACCAGGGTGAGTAGCGGTCTATGGGCTGTGGAATAAATCATCCTGCAAAGCCCAGCTCACAACAAACCCTGCAGCATGTCTCAACAAGTAATTACAAAAACATTCAACCAGATGAAAAACAGGCCTGAACGAGAATTTGCAGACATATTGCTGAGAAAGTTAATTTATTTGTAAAACAAGGACACTATGCAAATTGATCCTGGACACTGAAAAGTAATTAAAAAACCCCAGACATTAAAAAGGACAGAGTAGTACTTGAGTGGCTGATAGATTAGAGGACTAAATCATGTGTTTAGAAATTAAAGTTCCATAATGTTTTAAAAGAAATGCCGGCCGTGTTTCACCATGTGCAGTTCACCACAGACATTTCCACTGTACGCTCTTTGCAGCTCTCGTGAAACACAGCCCTGCTCTAACTGAACAAGAGACGCTGGCAATCAGAAACAGTTTCTTGAATGTGTTTAGAGACAGAAAATGGTAAAGGCACAGCCAGCCACAGATTGTTGGAAGTCACAGCGCAGAAATCCTCATGGAAAAACATTGCCGGTGCTACAGAAAACAGCCATGAAATTGCAGCAGCATTTGTTAGGCTGCTTGGAGAAAAAAAGTCTTTAAAGAGTAGAGAGTTTCCACCTATGAATAACAACAAAGTTGTGTGCAGAAAACACAGTACAAGTAATACCCATTTCCAGAAACAACACCAAAGCAAAAAAAGAGTTTTACAAGCTCAAGTGAGAAGCACAAAGTGACCCAACTTTACATATTCTGAGAGAGTAGTTCTGAGTGAGTGGATGATACTTTCGGAGCACTTTGCCTTACAGGAACTAAGCAACTCAAACTGCCGCAAGGGAAGCGTATTCTACAACCAAATTCACCCTGCAGCAGCAGGTCAGAAGTCCCAAATAGAAACACGCCCCTGTGTTTGTGTTTATCATTTTACAAATGGTCTAAACACCCTATTCTGACCATTCCCCATCACTCAGGGTACGGAGTGCAATTAGAATGGGAAGCCGAATGCCACCGCACCAGCACCACAGGAAATTCCCAATTATACTGAACTCAAGAATAGCACAGTGGACAACTCCTCACATTTTCTTCAACTGAGCTGTCACACAATATCCGAGTAACTTGAAGCAGGTTCTTTAAGTGCATTCCCAAACCCACACAAAACTCCCTGGGGCCAGAAGCCTGGGGAGCCCTGCTCCTGTAAAACTACTTTCAGTCTCATTTCACGGAGGCAGAGGAGGGGAATCAGAAAATTTCTGCAGCCCCTGGCATGGGTCTTTCATTGGCTGCAGTTCAGCCAGGGTTAGGAATGCACATTGTTAGCCCCAGCCACGGAGGGGACTTGCACAGAGGCTCAATGGGACTGTGTGAATGCACAAAGCGCCAGGGACTATTTATTGCAAACCAAAATTCTGGTAGGGTGGACGTCCTGCAGTGGGGCTTCATCAGGTACTGAAGGATATAAATGTGGATAAGGGATTGACAGTGTCTAGGTCTCATAACCAAAATTAATATAACTGCAGCTCTTAAAGCAAAATTTGTTATCTGGCTCTGAGAGACGTTAACTCTTAGAATGGGCTGCACACTGGCTTTAAAACACAGTTAAAAATTCAGCTGATACCAATAAAACACACAAGAGTTTAAACTAAAACTAGTCTCGCTAGAGAACAGCTTAATCTACCCACATTTATATAACTTTAAAAATTTTATCGTAACATTTGCAAAAATATTTTTCTTGCCAGTTTTCTAGTTAGGAAGTAGAAGTGCCAAAAAACCCCTTGATTCTCTACAAAGAGGAAAATGAGAAAATAATTTATACAGATTAGTACCATGAAAGTAATTTTTTAAAGACACTGGCTTCACTTTTCACTTGAAAGAGGTCTTTTAAAATTGCTTTATGTGAAAGTAAGTTGAAAGAGGAAAAAATTACTCCTGAGGGTAAAAAGGCAGACACTTTATTGTTCCTTTGTTTTTATAATTTCCTGATCACTGTTATTTTTTCTCTCTCAGACAAGCCATTCCTGTTAAATTTTTCACCTCCTATATAGTGCTATATATACCCAACTCCTCCTAATTCCAATTTCAGGGAATTGACAGAAGCTGTGCAGAGCTCATTTCTCCTGATAAATCCCACACCAAGCAGCTGAGTAAGTCCTGCAGGAAGAAAGGCTGCTCCACACAGAGCAAGGGCAGGACACAGCAAAACAGAGACATCAGGAAAGTGCTGCTTACCAAGGCCAGCAATCTGCCATCCTCCTTCATGGCCAGGAAACGATTGGCACTGACACCTTTGATGGACACCACTCCTCGTTCCTCCGCCTGAAGCTGCAGCTTGACTGAGAACAAAAAAAAAGAAAAAGGTTTCACAGCCATCATGGGACTGCAGGATTTGACAGCCACTGCTTCAAACCCTTCATGACAGAAAGCTTCAGCTTGTAATGAAAATAGTAAATTTTCAACCTTTGGCTTTCTGATCCCATTTTCACGAAGAAAGTAGATACTCTCAAATTGGCAATGGCAAGATTGAGTTACTCCATCTTCGTTTTGCATAAAGGCAGCCTAAAACCCGATAAACTCCTTGAAGGGCCACTTAGGGCATGGTCAACTGCTCCCAGAAAATGGAAAGTTTCCGTGGCAATTTTTCCAGAGGAATCTCTCAATGTTTGCAGAACAGCATCGTACACTGAACGCACACAGCTCTGTACAGACAGACTGTCAGTGAGTCTAACTGAGACTAGTCAGGTTCATATCACTCCCTAAGGGTTCTGGCAGTTCCCAACAGAAAAATACCCATTAGTTTACCTCATCCATCCAACACGTGGGTGGAACAAACAAATAGAACTGCAGCAGTAGGTACAGAAGGCAGCAAAGGCACAAGAAACTGCATTATACAAAGCAGGAACATGTTTTGCATCAATTAAAAGAAAAGTAAAGATTTCATAGAAAGGAAAACCTGTAAGGTCCTATCACACAGCTTTTAGCTACTACCTGTGAGTTATTAACACAAAGCTGTAACTGATTTCTGTAGCCACAAATCAAACCCAGTAATTTGGATGAACACATGAAAGCTTCCCCCTTTGGCTGCCTTTGCCTGTTGTACACAACATCTGAACAAGAGCTTCCTTCACCCACGTGCTTTTGTTCAGCAGATACTTTACTCCGTTTGGAGACGCAGTTTTAAATAGTTTGAGCTTTTCAGCCATCAGAATAAATGCCTGAAGTTACTGTAGATTTTGGAGAAGGAGCATCTCTCAAGATTCAGAGAGAGAGTGTTGCTTATTTGTCTTTTTGTTAAAGGGAAAAAAAAAACACTGAAGAAACCAACCAAAGCTCCAGCAGCACCAGGAATACAAGGAATGCGAAACTGTTGGGATAATTGCTTCAAACCCTTTTTCAGGGTAAAAGTAAAAAGTCAGGCCCAATTTAATCTCAGAATCAAGTATCCAAAATACAGCACTCCCAAGTTACGAGGCCAAAATCAGACTTGTGAACAGCTCCAAACACGTCGGTGTAACTCCTTACTCTCTGGGGAAGCAAAAATGTAGAAAAGTTCTCTGGGCAGGGACTGTGGGAAATGGACTTTTGAGATGTGCCCAAGCACACAGCTTTCACCACACACTTAACAAGAAACAGCTGTGGAACAGCTAAAAATTAATATTCATTACTGCAGTATCAACTTATTAAGTTCCGTGACTTTCTCTGGACAAAAACGCACATGAAATCGTACAGCATCACACCAGGCCAGAAGTTCAAATTCTGTAAAAATAAACTTCTGGTAAAGGCTTGTAGGTCCTGTAAAAATTTGTATAGTTTGGAGAAGCTTGTGAAAAGAAAAAAAAAAGCCCCAAGATATTCTTGTTTGAGTTTGAAAAGAGCTGCAATACTGAAAGCCCCAAAATGAAAATCAGCTTCACTGAATTTTCCTCTCCAACTCCAAAACACGTGAACAAACAGCCAGAACAGTATAGTGAGTTTTTCAGGTTTCAGTGTTATTTTACAGCTTTATTAATGCAGTGAGTATTTGCCACAGGGTTACACTGAACTGGAGATGCCAAGATATAACATAGCCTTACTGATCAAACACACTTTGACCACATAATCATCACCAGAAGCAACAATTTTAGGTTTAGCTCATTGCAACTAAAGTGGTTGTAAGAGAAATATATCAGTCAACACCGATGATCTGCATCTTTTGCAGCCTTTAGTCACCAACAGCAACAGTGCAGACTTGGTTCATCATTTCCCATCTACTCCCAATACTTGTTTTCAGCATAACTGAACCTCAAAACCCCATCCATCAAAGTCAAATAATTAAAGACATTTGTAGCCCAAATAAGTAGCAGATTGTTGTAAAAGAGCTCATTAACCAAGGGTAAAAAGGTCCATTTTCCCAGATATCCTGGCACTCCTTTGAGGGCCCCTCTAGCACAGCAGTGAGTTATTTCCCTGTTCCCATTCACGCCCTACAATCCACGAGGAACACCAAGCACAAGGCTCTGCTCGATGCCTGCTGGTGTTGTGAGAACAGAGCTCGCCTGCTGAGGAAACGTCCGCAGGACTGGAGCTAAGTCATCACCAAGTTATTAAATAAAACAATGCAACCAACTCAAAGCACCCAGGAAATTTACAGCTCCTATGAAAGACTTTCTGTTCTATCATAATAAGCTTAATAGACTCATTCTCCTGAGGAAGAAGAAATGAATTGCAGGACGTACATCTGCACTTTCACACCAGCAGAGAAACTGAGTGATGTAGCTACTGAGTGAACCTACACTGCCTTGCAGTCGTATGAAAATGGATAGAGAGGGAATGTTTTTTCCCAACAATACACAGGGGTTCTATTAGAGATTCGTATTCACTGATGTTCTGGCTGAAAAAACCCCACAAGCTAGACAGTCCAACCCGAATTTCCACTGAAACCAGCACAGTCTGTGGCACTAAAGGAAGCCGGACCACACTGCAACAGGCACGGATACGTTCTTTCACAGGGTTTGTGGCCATGACAGACGTACAAGTTGCAGGTTAAACTAAACAGTGCATTTAAGACAGTTACGAATGGGCATTTATTTCACAACTGGAGAGACTTTTCTAAGAATATGGATATTGAAAAGTGGTATTTAATACCATTGTGGTTGGCAGTTTCAGATTTCTGTTTAAAAATGGATCGTCCTCGTTTTCTTAAAAATTACCTCCAAAAAATTATTTCCAAGGCAGTTTTGCACAGTGGAGAAAATAATTTTAAGGACAAGTATCGAGACAGGAAAGCTGTTAGTAAATGCAGAGAATAGAGAAGACATGAACATTTTCCAGAAGTACTTCTATTGTCCTGAGCACTAGAACTGGAAAATCACAAATACAATGCAAACTCTCAGGTCCTTTTACAGTTCTAATAAACCAAATCTTTAGAGTGGCTCAGACCCAGGAACTGCACAACTCAAACAGTCCCAAATAGTTTCATTGCTCTGCACCATAAAGGGTTCAGCCAAAAATCTCCTTCAAAATCAGTTCATTTCAAAGACCTGGGCAAAATCTACCAACTTAATACTTCAGAAAAACAGAGCTGCAAATTCTGGAAGATGCTCACTGCTGAGCTGGTACTAACTTTTGACTCCCAGTGGGAATCTGTCCCTTCGCCCAGGACAATCCCTGTGAGCAAAGCCACGTGCTGGTATTTCACTCCCAGCAGCTGCATTGGCTAAGATATTCTGAGGCAGGAAAATGCCACAGGATCAGTAAGGAAAAGGGAAAATAAAGGTCACAAGGAGGAGAAAAAGGAACAGAAGCACATTAGGGATAAAATAAAAGGCAAACAAAAAGAGCAAAAAGCAGTGAAGATAGGGCAGGGTAAGGGCAGTGCAGGAGGGCGCTGTTCTGGAGCATGAGGCAAACTCACACATCCCAAGACAGTGGAATTTGAAGATGTATTAGCCAAAGGGATTAATAAAACCCTAATTTTCCTACTCGTCCACAAGAAAGTGCAAACCTTAACCACTGTATCAGAGAAACCCTGAAGTAAAAACTAACTATGAACTTACAGCTTTGGATGCATTCACACAGCAAATAAAGGTCTGATTATAGCCTCAGCTGAATTTTCACTGTAACCCTTCTAGCAAACACCCTACGCACAGACCAGTGCAGACTAAAGCTACCAGCCCCAGTGTCAGGATCACACAAAACCCGGGTCAGAAGGACTGTCTCTAGTCCAGCCTCCTGCTCAAGAGCCTCCTTCACTTCACAGTGAGAACCAGCCTGCCACACTGCAGCTAAGGGAGCAGCTCCCTGCCTGGGGAGAGAGAACAAATTTGGTACTACTTCAACCCCTGTTTTCACCAACATGCAGCTGCTTTATTGGGAAAAAAAAAGCAAAACATCTCTCACTCAGTTTACGAGAAGGGAGAGTTTCTGTACCCCCCAAAGATCCCAGGCTGCACGTCTCTGGATCAATGACTAGTGTTACTACAGTCTGCTGTGGAAAAGCTCAGCCCCAGCCAAAGGCTCAGGGCCCATCTCCAACATATTTGCAGAGGCCCTGTAAGGAAAATCCTTCCACGAGGCCCCCGAGTGACAGTGTGGTGAAGCTGCTGCGCCAGCTCCCTTTGCCCATCCTCCCCCACGCTCTGTGCCCACAGGAACACACAAAGCAGCTATTCTGCAGTCTCACTGCAGAGGTGAGCCAGAGCTCCAAAGGGAGAAATGCAAGGAAGTTCACAAAAAAAAGAGAGGAAAAGTAAGACTCAACAACATTTCGCTAAATGCAACACCCTACAACCAAATTCCCACTCCGCCATCCTCTGTGGCTGAAGTTGGCCATTCCTTCATGCTCAGGGGCAACATCTATTCCCAGCCAGGTGTCCAAGCAAAACAAGGAGTTGGACGTACTTGCTCCACACCTACCATGACAAACCCTCCCAAAGCAGCAGGGGCTGGTTCAAAGCTACACATGCATTTACAAACACACATATATTAACACCCCCCTTCTGGCATTTCCTGCCTGCTGGATCAGATCCAAACCCCGGTGTGGTGATGCCTACTGTAACTTTCTCTAGGAATTACAAGTATCTTTGTGTCCATCTGCCCCATATCAGTTTCTGATATCTCTTTCTCAAAGACACAATTAGCAATCTAACTCTGCTATTTGATAAGTGCTGACATTCAAGGCATCCCCAAGTCTTCAGGCCATGAAGAAGAGAATAACTTGCTCGCTTTCATATGCTCATGGTAAAACTGAGCCACTGCCAGAGTCACTGATGCACACACTGCCTAAAACCTGGAACACATCTGAGGCCGGGAGAGGAGAAACAACTAGCGAACCTTAGCAGGAGAGGTGGGCTGCTAATAAACCAAACCATTGCAACAAAAACAATCAAGCCAATGGAGTGTCACAGCGAGAAACAGTGAGTCAAGCTCCCATACAAAGGCACATTTCTTTGCTTTTGCATGACAACATTCTAAGTGTATCTTTTTCCTTTTTGCCAGCCAGAGGCATAAAACCACTCACAGACAGACCCAAGGTCTCCAAAATGTAAACATCTACAACAAAAATATACACTCCTGAAACACAAACACTTCAGGAAGTTCCGGTTACACTTAAGAGTAAACCAAGGCTTAAAGTAAAACTTGTGTAACTGTTTAAGCATCCACCCACTATCTTAATCAACCACATTAACATGGACATTCGAAGATTTTAAAAGTTTTCACCTTTTTAAGTAGTACAGATACTGAGTACAATGGAAATTATTTCCCTATTCAGATTCTCCACCTATTCTGATTTATATCTTGACCTCAATTCCTACAAATACCCAGCTCTACCTAACAGGCACCTGTGGCACTGGGAATCCTCTCCATGAAAACACTGATTACCAAATACACAGCATTCTCTGGTGCTCCGTATAAATTTCATATGAAAGACAGAAAAGTCATCCTGCAGAACAGTAATTTCAGAATTGTGCAGCACTTCTGGCACCAGTGTGACACTGTGCTCCTTGCCTGTGTGCCCACATGTAAAACACACATGGCCACACTTCTCCACTTCTCACAGCTTGCATAATCTGGTTGATCAAACCAAATCAAGCCCTTTAAAAGTAAAAATGTCATGCAAAAGCAAATCTAAAGTTTGGATTCTGCTTACAAAGCACAACTTGGGCATTTTGTGCTGCCGAGTAAAGTAAACGGCAATTGCTTCACATTACGAAAGGATATCTATTGTACACCAGAAACTCCAAGTCACTATCATGTAAAACCCCTCTAAATGCCTTCTGTCGCACTGTTTGCTGACTCCTTGGCATTGCAAATGAACTGATGCATCTTTGGAAATCAAGAGGGCATAAGCGAACAGAAAAACTTCCTTACTTTACCAGAGAAGAACTTCATTCGTTACTAGGTATTAGTAATAAAGCTTAGTCTCCAAATTACCATTATTTTCACCCCATATTCTTGACTTAGGAAAATGTTTCAGGGTTTCCTTATCAAAAGAATAATACATGCCTGTTCACATGTAGTTCTTTTAGGACTGCTCCAAAAGGGCTTTTCTTAGCAAGGGTAAGGTATCCCTCATGTTGCTTCATCTGCTTTCACTTTTATTATTGACTGAAGTAAATCACAGAATAACCACTTTTGGGTGTTCACCGTCAGAACAAAGCTGGTGCAACGGTTCAGCCAACATAGCCATGTCAAAAGACATGTATGGAACTTGCAGAAATTCAGCTTTATGTTTACTGTGCATTCACTCGTCTCCTTGTAACTGTGACCTGTTTGTCACTTGCAGCAAAACAAACACATAAAACCAGGGATAACCCAAGGCAAACTCAGGAACAGCATTTCAGAAAACAGAAAAGGTAAAATGTGTAATTTTTAGAAGGTATTTTGTTGTGTTCCTCCTCCACGTAGACACAACTCCTCAGTAATACACAGTTTTTCAGGGCTGTGACTTATGTCGGAGCAGTAACACATGAGATGAAAGGCAAAGGCTACCAGAGCAGTGGTGAGACACTGGCGACCCATAGGCTCAATAAGCCTCAGTGTCACAGTTGGAAAGGAAAAGCTGGATTTTAGGAATGCCAAGAAGAATCAGTAAGCTGGACTTCAGAGAGTCTGGAGCACAGTGGTGAAAGAGGAACTCTGTCAGGCACCCAGGGTCCAGAGAGATGGCACAGCAGACAGGGGGAGGAAAAAGGAACAATCCCATACAGAGGAGTTCCTGTGAATTGAGCTGCCTTTTAGAGCCAATTGCTCTTAACCTGCCTAAAAGGTTGAGACAGCGATTGTGCTGGGTTTCTACTTCCCCCATCTCCAGTACCAATGAAACTGAACTGATCATTAAGACTTTGGTAAATATTTTTTGCAAAAGGTATAAAAAAAAAAATTAAAAGCCATACACATGCACATAAAGTACAGCACTGGTGCCTTTGTCCTTTATTGCAAGGACAGTGCAAATGCCACAATAAGCTCGGACTCTTACTTCATTGTCCTATTTCATCCCCTTCCATCAAGCTGTAACCACCCCGTGCTGACCTTTAAATAAAGCATCCACAGGGGAACAGCATGAGCTGCAGTGAAGGACAAGAGCTGTCGCTCACTGCTCACCCAGCACAGGAATGAATCCCAGTCTTCACAAAAAGGCTCTCATTTGCTTCTGAATGCAGCCCCGCTTGAGTAAAGAGTTTTCTTTGCAAGAAACCAAATTCCTTAACTGAAAATAAAACACGCGGTGCATATTTGGGTAGCACTCCTCACTTTTATTCTGAGTACACTTGAACCATACTAAGAAGGGACGTGACACTTTCCTGACAACAAAAGAGGGACCTTGGAATCTGCAGCTTGGAAGAACCTACCTGGAAGAACTCCCTGCTGCTTCATCCTGACCACTGCTAGTGCCCATATCCTGGTTTAGATGTAGGTTTCAATGTCCACACTGCTCCTGACGTCTCCTGCAGTACACCAGCTACAAGCACTGGCCATCACACTGTCTCACCTGACAGCACAGAAAAGCAGCAGCCAAGCACCCCACTCCTAACAGCATTTGCTCCTAATAAAATATCACACTGACAGTACTGATCCATGGGACTAGAGCCTGATCACTGGAAAACACCTTACTACTGCTGGCACTTGCTCTAGCACAGGAAAGTGCTCTGGAAAAGGCTATTGCTTGAAGCTGCAAAGCAAGTGGAAGGTTGGGACTGAAATAAATAACATCTGGCAACATGAGGCAGTTCTGTGCACCTCTTCAGCTTTGAGGAATTCCTTCATTTCTAAGGACGTAAGCATTGTCCATTTTCTTCCTCTGTTTTCCTGAATGAACAACATTGCTGTCAGCCAAACATCCACAGTGAGTCTGTAAACATCTGCAAAACCACAAAATGAATCCTTCCTATTTACGTACTCTGACAAATGGCCAGGAGCACGTTCAGCTGTTCATCCCAACTGCTCCATTACAGGTGGAGAAACCCAAGGGACTGAATCCACACAGTATTTCCCAGGAACTGCTCAGCCCAACAAGTCTGTGCAGCAGGATTCCCTAAAAGACTTCTACACAGAGGTGACAGCCCCTACATTGTGGCTGCTTCTCCACACTAGCACGTGCTCCTGGTTTTGTATCCACCTTTGTTCCCGCAGGTCCCACAGAGCAGCTGCACACAACCTCTCCACACGTGTGCTTCCCTACACCCAGGAATGTCAGTCTCTCCATTGGTCTTCTAAGAGTTGTGGGACTGTCTGAACATTCTTTGTAGTACAGTCCCAAAATTCCTATTCTAACCTGAAATGTAACATAGGTTACAACTGCCTAGACTCTGTCCATGTTCTTCAAGACATCCATCTGGGAAGACACTGTATCCTGTCCTGTGTTTTAACAGCCGAGATGGTTCAGGACATGGCATCAGAGGACAGGCAGTGACAATCAGCTGCCACCAGAGAGGGGCACTCTGTGTTCCTCCATTCCCCACTCCCAGCCTCTCACTTCTACCACCTCCCTTGCACCAGCTCTGGCACTTTTCTTGGCATCTCGTTTATGGATATGTGGTCAAAAATAAAGACGTCAAGATTTTTACCCCAGTACCCAGAAGTACCAAGAAAAGATACCAAAAAATTGATGCCAGTCCCGAGGTGCTACAGACCTTCCCCCAAGCGCAGATCGAGACGCTGT
The DNA here is from genome assembly GCF_009819655.1 of Sylvia atricapilla. Taxonomy (NCBI): domain Eukaryota; kingdom Metazoa; phylum Chordata; class Aves; order Passeriformes; family Sylviidae; genus Sylvia; species Sylvia atricapilla. The sequence continues at coordinate 68,139,870 of NC_089143.1, forward strand.
GGTAACTGCACGCTTGAGTATGTTAAGGACATCCTTTAACACCAAAAATAACCTCAAAGCTACATCCCCACAGAATGGCACAGTGTCTGGGGATATGGGGTAGGTGTGCATCAGGCATTGTGGGCAGCCAGAGCGCAGAAAGGAAACAATCAAGGAACACACTACACATATTTTCAAGCCGTATCACAGCTCACATCTCTCCTTGCTCTTACAAAACACCACCACGCAGGATTCTACAGCCACGGCTACCAGGATTTTGTGATTTGCATGTTCCAGGAATCGTAATGATTGTGGTTGTATGAGATCTGCTGAAATCCTGTCAGAAGGTAACAAACCACCGAGCTCTGCAGCACAAGAGCAGAATTTCACCACACTGGCACTGCACATGGCCATGGAGTCTGGGCCCTACTCTGCCCTTTCCCAGTACCCTGAGTCTCCTTCTCCTTTGAATCACTCAGTCAATGTGGTTTCAAGCTCTGAAAGTCAAAGATGAGTGACAGGCTCACCCAGGGTCACTCCAGCAGCACTGCACCATGACAGCTCCTGCAGGACGACCTCCACCCAACTGTGCAGACATCATCTCATTTGTATTCTCGGCCGATCCTATCGAGCTCCAATCAAAATCTGGCCCTACCCTGAACAAACAAAAAACTACGTAAGATAATAACCCTAAAATGCCACCAGCACTCCAGAGAGTTGCCCTTTTAATATTTTTACTGACAAGTCTGGAGGCAGCAGAAGAGGCAGACAGGCAAAATAGTTGGCCTGCATATTGCCACCAAACACAACTGAAAACGATGAAGGGTGAGAGAGCTGCTGTATTTCGAAATACATAGTCTTAAACAGGTGCTAACAAAAGCAAAGGCTATTAATTCTCCATCAGGATGGAAACAGTATCCCATTACTAACTTTGAGGCTTCAAAAATCATGCCGTAAACATTTCAGATATCACCTGGTATAGATATTCATATACAGATGTAATACACTTACGCATGGTCTTCAGCAACAGTAACTTGAGCATTCTCTGGGCTCCATTGGATCTGGTTTGGTTTTATTAGATAATCACACTAAACACACTGTCACGAACAGTCAAAAGCACCATTAATTCCAGGGTTGTGAACCAGTTCAGCACAATCCATCACCTTGCAAGTATCCTGGAACAGATGGCCAATGATCCCAGGGCAATGGTCCCAAGAGTGCTAAAAACCATAATGATCAAATAATTGCTAGAACTGCCTGCCTTACCTGTAACCCAGGGGGGCTGGGGAAAGCTTACAGAAAAAAAGGTCACTGAAAAGACTATGATTTAAAAATCAGGTTGAATTACTAACATAATTTACTTTCTGTAAAATGCTTTTAAATATGACCTCACAACAGATAAACTTTTTCTTAGATTCAGCTGCACAAATTTCAAGCATTTATGAACCAAATGAAAACCAGCAGCTGCCACCTGATCTCACAAAATGTTACCTGTATTTGTCTTTTACAGCTCTGGGAGTACAGCGGCTAACAGGAGTTGGATTATCATTTTCCCAAACTAGACTATGTAAGTACCTAAAAGTGCTCCTGATTTCCTGAGAGGGACAATTTAAGGGCTAAATCCTGCCCTCTAGTGTACCTGTGGGTGTTTCTGTCCAAACTGGGCAGAAAACAGCTGGGAGGGACAGGACAGAGACATCTCATGTTGCCTTGGTACGCCTTTGGAGCGTACCTGCTACTGGATCACACAGCTCCAGGGTGGGCAAGACTCATTAGGAACTGGGATTGAGGAGTAGCAAACACAGTGAGAGATGAGAAGGTATCCTCCCCTGAGCAGGAGCATGATGGTATTTCTATGACAGAAGAAGCAAAGGAAGCATATTCCTAACTTTTTCACACAGGGGATCTTCTGCTACCTCATCCCCTAAAGCCAGCTACATCCAGGAACCAGGAGGAATTTCTGTGCTATGCCACAGAGTACTTGGCAAGGCAGTCAAGGTCTGTTCAGCAGATCAAAAGAAATGCAAAAAGAGTCTGTTTCCAGAAGGACTTGGGTAGAAACAATGCATTTGAACATTTAGGGGCAGGGTTTTTTTAAAAGAGTCACCTCTCACTTAGTGCTAAGATTTGGAACAGATTTGTTGCCCTGTCAACAGCTCCTGCTACATCTGTGGAACATCAAAATGGGAAAGGAGATATTCCAACTCCCAAACAACTTATGCACCTATAAAAGCTAAACACTAGGTCCTGAACCTTCATAGGAGAACACTTCCTGACATTTGCTCAACTTGAGGATTGCCATGAGTTTTCTCCCATGGCATGATCGGTGATCAGATTTCCATTACCTTCACTGAGCTGCTCTAGAAGTCAGTTTATACTTCAGCAGAGCCCTTCCAAAACATTTAGAGAATAACCGTTTAAATGTTGTGAAAGACACAAGTCAAAATCCTAATATTAACAACTATTTATGAAAGGAACCTTCTTAAGAAATTTTCCTGGACCAGTATTACCCTATTTTACATTTTCTTCAGATATTTATGGCAGAGGAAAGAGGTACTGAGCAGGAAGAAGGTATTTCATCCATCTGCAGGGTTGACTGAGCTCACACAGCTGAAGCCTTTCCAAGTGAGAGGCTGGAGCCTTGTCACCTCATTAAGGAGTGGACAAGAATGGCTCGGGATGACTTGGATACTGTCTTGGGTTATGCTCATCATGAAACAAAGCTGCTTAAGAAATTATGGAAATACATAAATGCCAACCATTCCTCATTTAGGGAAACTCTGAAAGGAACCAGCTGTGCTACTAGACATGTTCTAAATGTATGGATAAGTGTTCCCTTTCCATTCTCCAGGCTTTTCCCCCTCACGGGCACTGTAGCCTCTTTGAGGGAAACACCTCTGGAAAGTTTCTAAAAGCCTTTCCAAAAACACTGCGTCCTTTGTATGTTTTCCAGGGCATAAATAAACAGTTGTTGATCAACAACAACAACAACCCAGCCACGTTTTTTGTTTTGCGTTAGACAACAAAACTCTCAGAAAGCGCCTCCTGTTTCTTGTTTGTCTGAAAGTACCTCTTCAAGGGAAAACCCTCTGGACAGAGTCTCCAGAGTGTGCCCAAAGGGGCACTTCACTGGAGCCACGGCAGCACACACGTCAGATGTGGCAATAACAGCCATGGAAGACGCCCTGTCCCGGGTTTCAGCTGTGGGGATCATATGATCCCAATCCTCCAGCACGCAGGACATCAACTTCCATTCTTCATTTTATTAACGACACAATTATGAATAAATGAAGGTGAGTGGGGTGAGTCTAAAACAGGGCCATGACATAAAGCAGATGTATATTTCGAATAGAGACAGGAGGAGGGAAGCTAAAAGGAATATGGATCATGGAAATTGGTTTATACTATTAAAATCTTCGTCTGAAATGTAAGGAGACAGTAACTTGCCTTCTAAAATAAGAACTTCCTTTATAAGTAAGAAGGATGATGTGCTACTGAAATGTTATTTTGTATAATTAATTCCTAAGAATAGCAGCAACTACAAGTATCTCTACTAACTGGCCTTTAATTATTTTTAAACCCAATTGTGTAGACACTGCATTTCTTTTCTCAAAAACACCTTACAAAACCTTTTGCTAAACTAAGAAAATCACCCTGAATTACTCGAGGTGTGTATTTTCATTGCTAATTTCTTTTTTAAAGTCCTCTCACGTTGTTCAAGATTTATTGCCCTCTGCCATGCCAGGAATACCACGAGATTTCACAGGGACTTCCACAGAGCAGCAATCACCAGGTCAGAGTTGAGCAGAGTCGTGTGGAATGACGTATTTACAGCAAGGATGCTGAGGATGTGAACCACGCAATGCCCCAGCAATGAACCTCGCTGATGCTTCAAGCACTGATTATTCTCTGCTTCTTAGAACTATGCTCTTCCAGGGAAAAAAAAAAAAAAGAGGAAGAAAAAGCAACAAGCCAAGAGCTGTCTGATAATGAGAAAAGGAGAGAATTCACTACTAGAAAAGCAGGAAAGCACAAGATGTCAGTTGAAAATTCTAGTATTGATAAGGCTCAACAGGAAGAGAAAACACACAATTGATGGACTCAGGAATGAAAAACTAGTAATAGTTTTCCTGAGAGAATAATAAAAAAGGCAGAGGGGAAGAAATTAATATGGGGGGTCTCTATGATGAAAAAGACAGCAGTGGTAAATACCACCTCCCCTCACAGCAGCCTGGCCCAGCCAAGTGGGCACACAACAACACATACCACTACCTGCACTTTTCAAAAGCAAAGATAGGGAATGAGGCAAGAGCCCAACAGCCATGGCAATGTCTTGGACTCGGCTTCAGCCTTGTACATACTCCATTCAACATCACCTCCCTTTCCAGATTTCCAGCACATTTCCATACCTACTTCTAGGGTGAGGTGACATGTCTGATGAACTGTTACAAGATTCCTGTTTCAAGACTGCTTTGGAATTGTTGGGTAAACTGATTGTTTTGCAAAAGGCTAATGTCCAAAGTGGAAACTAATATTAAGAATCTTTGGTCTGTCTCCTCACTTCCTTTTCCTCCTAGTCCCTGAGTTTAGCCCAGTCCCTGCATCCATCACTCAGCACAGGTGCAAAGCAGATGAAGAATCCCAGTTAAGGCATTTCACCTGCTCCTCATGCCAAATTCCCTCCAACCACTGGGACCATCTGACAGCTACGCAGCAATTCCCTGTACCTGCACTGAAGGAAATGCCTCACAGGCACATCAAAAACTCACCACTACATCCACAAAACGTCCATGATGAATACTTCCAAAATGTCCTGAGCTCTGCAGAAGGCATTTTGTTTGTGGGACAAAAAGCAGCCTATGTTGGTAGCAGCAACCTGTCACACACTCCCTGCAAGCCTGTGATCACTCAGTCTATGGGCTATGTTCCCAGCCCAGGAGCCTTTCCCTCCCTTCAAAAGATCAGGTATTGGAGGGACAACCTCCTGCTGCTGCTGGAATCCATAAATTTTATATGTATCTAAACCATCATTATTTTTTTTTTAAATGCAACATGTAACATTTTAAGCCAAAAAAGGTGTTCTGACCGCAGTTTGTTATAAACCCCGCTTCCTTGGCCAGATTCAGCCTTCTGTTTTAAAGAGCACCTGTGTGCCAAAAAGTGCTTCTAACTCATGAGCAGCTACTCGCACTGGGAAAAAGAACAACCTCCACTCTACCTTGATGCCTCCGACGCATTCACCGCCGCCGTGTAGAGCCGTCATTAGACCCCTGTAAGGGCCACGCAAACAAACTCGAGACCCCTAAAAGCCCGTAACCAAACCCCTGTGCACCTGACGAGCTGTTCCCAGCAGGTTGAGCGCGGAGCCGCCAGCGAGGCTTTGCCCCGGGACATGCCGCGGGTGCCGGTGCGAGACCAGCAGCTACGGGACGTGAATTCCCTCGGTATGAATTAACGCCGCGGGCTTACTCGCGGTTGTTCGCACAGGAACATTCGGCGCATTGACGGGCGCTTTCCGAGCACGGCTCGCTGCCGAAGCTTTGGCAAGGCGAGACGGCCGAGGAGCGGCCCCGCTGCAGCCCCGCTGCCGGGCGAGGAGCCGCCCGCCCACCCCGGTGGTCCCGGCACACTCACTGTGCGGGTCGCTCTTCTCGCGGACGCCGTCCACCTTCCCGTCGGGGTTGATGCGCAGGAAAAAGCCGCCGTTCTTGCAGTACAGGCGCTTGGGGTCCTTGAAGTGGCCCGGGGGAAAGGCGCCGCTGCCGCCGTCGTCGGGCAGCGTGGCGATGCCCCCGGCCGCCGCCATGCGCCGGGCCCCGGCGGCACCGCGCCGCGCCGGGCCCCCGCCGCCCCCCGCCGCCAGCGCCGGGCGGCCTCGGCCCCTGCCCCGGCCGTCCAGCCTCGCCTCGCCTCGCCTCGCAAGCCCCGAGCGCCGCCGAGCTCCCGACACGTCCCGTCCCGGCCGCTCGGCGGGAGCTGCGCAGCGGCGCTGGCTGCTCGGGCGAGCGGGGAGCAGCGCAGGCGGCGGAGCCCAGCGCAGGCGGCGGAGCCCAGCGCAGGCGGCCGAGCCCAGCGCAGGCGGCCGAGCCCAGCACGCCGGGGACGGGCTCCCCGCCGGCACCGGGCTGCCCCCGCCGCGCCCCGCCCCCGCCCGCCCCCGCGCCGCGCCGGGGGCCGCTCCCTGCGCCGGGACCGCCATCTCGGGGGAGCGGCAGCGGCCGCCGCGGGTCCCCGCGCCCGGAACGCGGCACGGACCGCGGGCTCTGTCCGCCTGAGCATCGCTGCCGGCACCGCTGGAAACGGGATGCGGCGAACACGGATCGGACATCTTTTCCTCTGGCCTTATATAAAAAGTAACTGGAGAGTTGTTTTAGACAAGTTGTGTGGCCTCTGCACCATACTAAATTGTTTAAATCACAATGTGATGAAACATGTGTTTAAAATAAATCCGTGGCAACCGTTTTGTTCTACTGCGTTCGCCAGAAACCAGTTCTCCCATCCAACAGGACCAAACTAATAGCAAAAGGCAACAGGTGAAAATTCTGGCTCAAGCCTTGCCCCTCTAATAAAAGAAACGTACACAGAGTTTATAAAGTGTAGTGACCCATCAAATGAACTTTGTGCCAAACGGGAATTGCAGCCCTCTTCCTCCAGAAGCATCCCCCCCTTCCCTAGGTTCCTCAGCCACCCTCCCACTTCAAACATTCTGCTATTTCTCATGGAAATCCCACGTTATCACTGTACCTGAGGGTTCTGGACAGTCATAGCCAACAGTGAAAATTCTCCTCGTTTTCTCTGGCTTCTCCTCTGCAACAGAAGGTCCATTCAGGGCATTTTGTGTCCTTGCACTATGGAGTCTTCCAAAGTCCTTGTGTCTTTCTTGGAACACAGATGAAGAGAAGATGAAGTTGAATTCAAGTAGATGAAGGGAAGGGCTGAAGATGTCATGTTTAAAACTCGAATTATTCTTTAAAAACAAACAAACAAACAAATCTCAAAATACTTAAAACCAAAAAAACTTTTCAAAAGACTAAACATCCATGGTTCCACTCAGCTGTTCCTGGAACTTTACGTTCCCTGCACACATGGCAGCTCTCACAGCTCTCAGCTGGATTCCCTGACACAGAGCTGCAGCGTTCACACCACACTTTACAGGACAGGGTCTTGGGATTTCTCAGTCTTTGGAGCCCTGATCTGCATGAGGGGGCTGAACCCAGTGGTGGCAGGGCAGGGATGGCAACCAGCTTAAATTCCTTATCAAATGATCCTTTTGAAAAGCAGTAAAATCCAGTTCACCAATAAAAGTGTGAGACTTGAGAAGTCTCTAGAAACTTGTCACTGGGAATTGTGTGCTTGGGGCCTACAACTGAAAGATAACAGAGTTAAAATGGAAGTCCTATTCCCTAAGCAATCTACACTCACCTCAAGATCTGCCAACTTGCTATATTTTTTAATGTATTTTCCTTTCTCTTCTTCAAATGGAAAACATGCCTGGTTTTATTTTCTCCATTCTACTTTCTTTTGCAGTCTAGCCTCTTTACATGGTCATTAATACTGCTCTTAAACATTGACTAAGGCGATTCTGGCAGTAGCATTTTCCTTTCTTGTGGCCTCTTCCACCACCCTTCCTCAACTCAGACCTTCCACACAATTACACCCAGATGGCTTCCCTCCACCCAGACCATCAATTATCCAACCCCTTCACAAGTCTTCTCTTGGCCCGTGTAAGACATGTTACAGTGCCTTAAACCCGACCTTCCTGCTACTTCAAAAGTACCTCTTAGAAACCTTTTCTCTAACCAGTTCCATTTATCAGAACTGCTGCCATTTTCTGTTTGTCCTGCACTGCTTTGTAACCAGCTACAATTTTTAATAGAATCAGAGAACATCTCAAGCTGGAAGAGACCCATAGGGATCATCTGAGTCCGATTCCCTGCTCCTCACAGAAATGCTTTATCTCTCACAGAGAAAAAGATGTTTTATTCAGTGCTGCTCTCACACACAGAGGTCATGCTAAACACAAGGCACTCATCTGCACATTCAATCATCTCATTTATTCAATATATAATTCTTAAATTTCTAGAGACTCTCAGTAAGAACATTGGGAAAAAACTCCAAAGTAAACACAATTCAAACCTAGATTTTATTATTAGTGTGGCTACAGGAAAACCCTGAAAAATCCAAAAGTAATTTTTGAAATATTTTAAATTAAGAATAAAAAACTCCATCAGGTCCCTTCATCAGTTTTTGGTTTTTAATCCAAGGGACAACAACTCTCCCAGCTTTCCAGCAGTCACTACTACAAATCCTGCCATGTGAAAAGCCCAAGAAATGTCAATCTCCTTTCACAGAAGCTGCTTTTAAAGGGGTTTCAGCCATATGTCCTTGACAGATTACCAGGATGACATCTCCAGATTGCTCACACAGGAACAATGAAAACAATGCTTGAAAAGCATCCTAAATTAACCTGCAGAAGACCTGATTTACTCGAGAATTAAAATCAAACAAACAAACAGCTCCTCGCTTTTGAAAAGCACTTAGAACTCCAGGAAAGCAAAGATACCCAGGAACACTCAGGCTCATCCATCTTCCCACCATGAGGACGCCTCAGCAGGTGGTTTGTGTCACTGTGGTGGCAGGGAACGCTTCCAGCTGCTGGAAATGGAACATCAGCTCAGGCCTCCACTCCACCACAAAGCTTCTCCCCTCCACCACAAAGCTTCTCCTCTCCAAAGCCCTCTTGGCTTCCCAATCCCTCTCTTTGGTGCACATCCAAGAAGCAATTAGCCAAAAAGGGATGGATAAGCTGTGTCCCTTCTGAAGATGTTCCTGCGTTGTCTAGTGCTCACAGTGGAAAAAATCATCCATCTCCTTTCTCCAGCACATAGTGACACCAAAGGTCTCCCACAAATTCTCACACACTCACTTGTCAGCGTGTCAGGAAATGTCAAAAACTTGAAGTACATAAACTCCTTGAGTTTAAATTTAGGATGATGATTTCCTTCCTTCAAAGCCTAAGCATGAGTTTAAAAATTCAGTAGCAATTTTCTCCTCAGAATTTTTATTCCTTTCACCATCAAGAGCTGATATTTATATTCTGGATCAATATTTATATGTTTGCTCAGGAGCTTAAGCACATGCTGCACCTGCCTTGTATGATGGAAGGAAACAGCCACAAATCTGGCTATTAACTGAATTTTCCTTCTAAATATTAGAGACTATAAAAAGCAGCTTCATTTTTTGCCCACCTACTTTTTGTAGGTGCAATTTATGAGGGAAAGTTTCTTTGCTTGAAATATATACATGTATTAAGTGCCTGGGAAAGTCTACTTGCACGGTCACTCTTTTAAAAACACCTGTAACAGAAGTTCAGCTGTTCACTTACCTTTCTGAAGGCTTTAAGACCCTTCATCAATATTTCTTTTAAACAAAAGCTTATTTCTTCCCTCCTCATTATTTTTCTTTTTCTGGTGCAAATAGGAGAAAGACATTACATCAACAATAGAAAAAAAAAAAATCTCCTCCCTGTTACAAACCTCTTACAGTCTCCATTCCAGTTCAAAGGAGTACTTTATTCTCTAAAACACCAGTGGACACTTGTTTATGTCTTTCTAAATAAAAAATTCTCAATATATGCTTAATCTGAGAATGCCACAGATGGCCAAAACTTGGATTGTCTTTTCAAATGTTGGAAACACAACAGCCCAGCACAGCTGAAGATAAGAGCATGAACAATCCAGTGAGGCCTAAATTGGAAGTAAATCAAATTTTCTGTGGTCCAGAATGATTGTACTTGGAAAAAGATCTGAACTGTCTAGAAGCACTGGCAGCTGTTGCAGGTCTAAGAGATGGAGTAGTGACCTCAGCTTATGAGAAATGAGAAATAATGTCCTAAGTACAAATATTTATAGGGGTTAGAGTTCAGAATTAGCAAAATCACCCCTCTTCTTCTCTCTAATGTACATACCAACACATATACACACCCTCTCTCTCTGCATCCACATCACATAGAGTAATACATCTAAATTAGCAAAATTACTCCAGGCTAAGAAAAGAAACAATGTCAGTATAAAGATTGATGATATCCATTAAACAAAAATAAATTTAAAAAATACTCTGCAATCAAACATCATTAACTTAATTTCAGTAAACACTGAATTTCAAAGAAATCCAGACTCATTGAGAGATTCCTTAATGGGAACAATCATAAAATCACATCTCCTTCTCACAGCATTGCATTATAACCATAAGATCATGATGTAGGTATTTCTCTCTCCTGATCCCACATCACTGGAAGGGTGGCAAAAAGTGTCCTAAAGTAACTTGGCCCCTGCTCAGGACTCAAGACACATTTTGTTGTATTGCTACAGGGTAAAGCAACTGCTTTTGCACTGGAAGTGCTTGGACACATTTTCAGAGATTAGAGTGAGATTTTTTCCCTGTGTTTGAGAGGAAAATCAGTGCTTGTGGGGCAGATACAGCCAGTGCCTGCCTGTGTTGTTGTGGTCATTTCAGAAACCCATTTATCCCATCTGATCAGAGCACATACAAACTGCTAGGAAGCAGATCTTCACATAAACACAGAATAGTTAAGGTTGGAAAGGACCTCTGCACATCTGGTCCAACCCCTGCTCAAGCAGGGCTGCTTCCAACAAGTCTGCCTGCAATAATTTTAATTCTAAATGTTTCCACATCAACTACAAACCCCTCAGAAGTCAAAAATCTCTCTTTCCCTGTCTCTCTCCTCGCAAGTGATCATGAAATAATGAAAGTTTTGTTATAAATTTGTCTTCATCCTCTTTTAAACTAGATTCTTATACAGGTCATAGAATTCATAACTTCCACATGGGCTATGTCTGGAAAATGTCACATTATTCACAGGACTGCAGCTGGAAATATAAATATAGGTGGAAGTGAGGAAAATACTCTTTCCATTCACTGGTATGTTATAGTACAAGGCCAAAGTAACCTCATGGAGGAATACAGCAAAGACAGACAATTCCCAAGGAACAGCAGTTACCACATCATGCAGCTTTCATCATGTCACACTGAAGGGCAAGGAGAGATGAGATCAGCAGGACATTACAAAGAAAAAAAAATATTTTACTACATCATGAATTTAATTTCTACCACTTGCACAACCAAAATCTTGCTCTGCGTCATTTCTGTAGGATGTATTAGCTGGCAGGTAGAAAACAGCAAGAATAAAGAAACAACCCCAAGCCCCTCTCTCCTGGTAACAGTTTGTGCTGATAGTATTCCAGAAGGAATGTCACAACTCTCCCATTTGTTTTCTCTTTGTTTCAGGACAGTTTCCATGGATCCCCAAACCTAGGCCTCGCTGAAGAGTTCCCCAGAGCATAACACCCTGCAGCAGCAGGTCACAGACCAAGCATCACATGCAGAAAACTGAGTTCCAGTGGCACAGTGAACACGTTCAGCCTTTGCAAAGACAGTTCCCTGTTCGGGGTATCGGCACAGAAGCGTTTGAGAAAGGAGAGACAAGCCCTGGAATGCCTTTGGAAGTGCAAAGAAATGATGTGGTCCCTTGTGCTGTGTTAGCTTTTAGTTCTAGGGAGGGAGAACTCTCCCAAATGAGCCTGAGGCAGCGTTCAGTGCTGGGGTGGATGCAGTTATTGCTCCACCACACCCCAGTGCATCCATCCATGCAGTGACCAGCTTGAGACAAACACATTCTGCAAAGCCCCTCTTTCTCAGCTAGGAAACCATCCCTATATGTCTTTAAGTTCACCATGACTGAATCTCCCACGATATCTGAAGTTACAAGTACTGTAAGTGCAACTGAAGCCAGCTGGCTCTTGTGAAATTTTGTTTGTTTCTTGGAGAGACCAGAGCTTAGCACAGCTCTTCGTGGTGGTTAAAGAACTGTAATCCACTGTCCACGTGCCAAAATGAAATCTTTTATCTGCCAGAAAATTACTTTCCCAACTCTGCCCAGGCTATTATCTCAAAGCTGACCTGCAATCATTAACTTCCAAGCATCTGGGAGGTTAAATTGCTCAGTGTTTTGTCTCCTTTTATGCAAAAGCAATACTCATTATATAAGAATCATTATTTAATTTATAGCCTTTTCCTCCTCAGGAAAAAACAGAGAATGAATGCCTGCATAAGCCACATTGTTACACCCTCATTACTTTTATCAAGTGCAGTCTTGATTGATTTTCTCTGTAAAAGCTGCATTACCTGCCCCAAGAGCCCCCACCAAATGCTAAAGAGGAAGCTCACTCTGACATTAATGTGGCTAGCTACTGACCTCTGCCTTGACCAACTGCTGAACTCACACTGCCATAAATTCCAGCCATGGCATACTTCACATGCATTTGGGAAGATTTTTCTAGGGAAAAACTGGCTGTACCTTAAAAAGAATGTTGAAGGTGCAAACCCCAAGCAATAGGGACTTAAGAGTGAAAAGCAAGAGTTATGGGTGTCACTACAAGTGTGACTGTTTGCTCTGAAACTTTTGTGAGCTGTTCATGTTGTTGATCTAAAACTCACAAATTCCCTGCCCAGCCCCTGTGGGGCTGTCAGCTGACACTGGAGGTAAAGCTGGGCCCACTGGCTTTGCCACAGGCCACAGTGACTCTGTGTCCCAAACAGTGAAAGGCTGTCCCCTGTGGCAGGTTGTCTCCTGTGTAGGAGTCCATGTGGGCACATTATCATGAGATGACAGTGTCTTCGGACAGCAGATGAAGGGAAAGGCTGTGTAATGCCAGACCCAGGAGTGAAAACCAGGAGGACACTGAAATAGGCACAGACTCATCTTCCTTTCTCTTGGCTGCCCCACCCTTCACTCCCAGCCTGTCTCGTCTCCTCATCCTTTGTCCCCACCCTGTTCTTTTCCCTTCCCTTCCCCTGCTGTCAGGCACAGGTTCCTGGCCTGTTTCTAAATCTTTCCCCGGCTCATCAGGCCAAGCTCAGTCCCATGGACTACTTTTCCTTTGTATCTTACTATGGCTCCTAGCCATGTGCTCCAAAGCTGTGCTTCCTTTCCCCAATGCTTCTTAATCCCTGCCTCCTTTCTTGAAGTTCAAAGCCCACGTCCTCCTTCCTCAGCCAACTCTCATAACCCTAATAGCTTATTTTTTCCGTGGGCTCCTTCATTTTCCTTTCCCATAGAACTTCCCTATCTCATGGCAGTTCCCAGCTCCCCATTTCACTCTCTGGCAGGGTGGCAGTCTCCCTGAGTCCCATCACACTGCCCATCACCTGCCTACCAGAAAACTCAAGTTACAAAACTCTTCAGTCTTCTTCAAAGAAGGTACCATGGCATCAATCACCTAAGCAAGTGCAATAACCCCACACCCATACATCGTCTAGGAGTACTCCACTGCAGGCAAAAATAACAAAAATACATGTGCCAAACTTCATCGCCATAAGTACTGAGGGCTCTCATTCTGACTAACCGCACGCCTTGAGTCATTGCAACACAGCCAACAAGTACCTTGGAAAAACAACAAAAAACTCAGCAAGCAAAGAATGATAGCAGCCTTCCCCTCAAAGACCAGCAAGTCAAAGTCATTGCAAATAATGACATTTATGAATTAGTTGAAACCCAGGTGGCCAGACAGCATTTTTAGTGCATTTTTAGTGCATTTTTAGTACATGTTTGCATACACACATTATACATACAAGGATGGATAGAACTCAGAAGGGTGCTTTGAACTTCATTTTGTAAAATTCACCCTGGCCAAGATAAATGCTGGACTTTAGCTGTTATTTCCATTCACAATTGAATTGCAATTTTTCAGACAGATTAATCTCAGAGTTTTCATATAAAAACGACAGCTGTTTATGAATCAATTTATGGGCTTTGTCATCTAATGATTCATGTGTTTTAAAACAACCGAGCTAATATCGGTGATTGCTGTCACTGGAAATGGGAGTTACACATCCCATTTTACATCAGTTGCTCCTAGTCTGAAGTTGGGTTTTCCTTTGATTGCTTTCCTTGCCCATTGTTGGGTTTGCCACTGTTGTGGCTGACGTGCACACAGAGACAAGGAGAGTCACTCTGAGCTATTGGCTGCTCTCCTGACATCAGTGTGTGGGTGCACAGCCAGGGTTAGTCACTCAGCCCAGCTGTGTGGGCCTGCAGGGAGCACCATGTCATCTGTCACATCTGGGATCCCGGGGCAGCTGCAGCCTTGCCAGAGCCTGGCTCCCGGGGCTCAGCTCCTGCAGCAGCTCCCTTGGTGTCCACACACGGCCAGGAGGGTGCTGGCAAGGCAAGCCATGCAGCAGACACTGCTGGCCAAGCTGTGCATGAATTAAGTAGTGTTTGAACTGTTCAGAGCCAACATCCTTCCTTGTTTTTACTGATGTAAAAAAAAAATTGCTCTGGGATGATTTGAGGACAGGCAAGAAGAGAGTGATGAAGCATTCCTTTAAGGTTTTTACTTCCCATTGTCTTCCCTGGCTTCCCTAAAGCTACCATGATGCTGTCCCTCAAAGCAGGGGAGGTGGGGACACCATGCAAGGGAAAGGCTGGATGCAGTTAGCAGGGATATCAATCCCCGTGCAGAGTATGAAAGGAAGAACAGGATGTGCACAGGATATACCCCCAGGCTACCTCACCTACTTGGACAGAATTTATGGTAACATCAGTTTTTACTCATACCCTTCAAATTGCACCTCTCACTGACTACTTTGGCAGCCATCTCCAGACGGTATTTTTAGTGCACACAGGTACCAGATGAAGGTATTGAAACACTCTTACCTACAGCACTTGTGTGTTCCTAAAAAAAGTGTACAAGAGCCTTAATGGCCCTGCACCAAATGACTTTACCTCGTGCTGAACAATTCCTGTAATTGTCACTAACAGGTCTCTTGTCACAACCCCACCACCAGACACTGTAAGGTCACACCAGTGCCATGCCAATTACTTCGTTTGGATTAAGGATATTTGTAGAGGTGACTTTCAAGGACAATTATTTGTTCTAACCTTCTTCTTACAGTGGTACCAAGTAGCCCATAAGGCATCATTAGTTACTGAAGTATGGTTGTCCTTTCTTCCTCATAAACTGCTTGCTTCTTTTTTGGACCTTTTTTAACTATTTAGCTATTTATTTTCAGGTTAAGAATATGACCTCATGCACAAATTTATTATTGAGCAGAATTATTTTTATGCAACACTGGGGTTTTTCCTAGTGGCCAGTTTCACCACAGAGACATGGATGAGAATAAACACCTTTCCCAGCTGTGGCTGAGGAATGGAGAACAGAATGGAGCAGCAGAGAACTGTGATCTTTAGCAAACCAACGTTTCAGAAATTCTGAAGGGGAAGAAAGCGAGTACAATCTGAGTACAGCCCAAAGAATTTGCTCAGGAAAGTAAAAAAAAAAAAGCCTTTCCTTATGTATTTTTCCCTGTAAGCACTAGAGACAATCCCATTCCTGCTTTTCTCCATCTATATTGTGTGCTCTTCTCTGGTTTTTAGATGATCCATGTTCCATAAAGGCAAATAAATGAGACAGTTAAAAATATAATAGCAAAAAACCCTCAAGAGCTCAAGGCAGGAGAGCAGGAAGAAGTGGCAAGTACAATATAAGGAATGAGTTACTGCCAATGCATATTTTTTCCAGAGCCTATAACAAATGAAAAGTTAGGTTAATAACCTAATAAAGCTGTGATTTTGATAAACAATTAGTTCAGCTCTTATTCTGAACCAACCTGATTCCTTGTTTAGGGCAGCCTGGCCACTGGCACTTGCCTGCCAGACACACACGGTGTTTCAGGAGTCAACTGGACCTATTGGGAGCTCTGTTTCAAATTTTTTCAAGCTTAGGGGATGACTACAAATAAATTCCTGTCACTGGAGTTGTTAGGCTTGATGACAGATCTTTCCTGTCATTCTTCATCACACTCTCACCTTCAATACCCTGAGCATAAGCTTCTAGAGAAATCAATGTTTTAGGCTATCGCTATGTTGCCTGCCATTTTCAACAGTTGATTCCCGGACATCTCCCATGCTCTCCAAATTAAGCACCAATAAAACATCTCAGCACTCTGGAGTCAGTTCAGGCCTCAGTCCAAATCCCTTAAAAATCTATTGGACTCTTTGAAGTGATGATGGCAGCCATTGTTTTTAAGACATTTGAGTTCCCAGCCAGCTCTCACTAGAAGTCCTGGCTCCATGCATCACATGTGTGAAACTGCCTGGGTCTAGGACGTGCAGTAAGGACAACAGAGTGAAAATATGACAGAAATAATGATGAAGTGATTTGTGTAAAAAAAAAAAAAAAAAGGAAAAAGCATAATTTGTAACTTTATCCAACTTTTTTTTTTTTTTTTTACCGCAACTGTACTTAGCAGATGGAAGTAATTTTTCTGAAAAGGGGAAGGAAAAGAGGCCCCTGAAAATTATGAAAGGGTAAACAAATGCTTTTTGGCTGCCGCATGCCCAAGACACAACACCAAATTCCTAGTGGCCTAAGAAAAAAGCTGCAGTTTGTGTGTTGCTATATCCTATGTTAAGAGACGACAGAGGTGAATAGGTTTGGTTGTTAGGAGGAGTGAAGCAGGGTACCTTTGTTCTTCCACTCACACACAAAATACATCAGCACTGAATAGTCTTCATTCTTATTTCAGTTTCTTTACATGAGCTTTGTGTATCATCTTCAAAAAAAGAGCCTAGCTTATATTATGATGTTTGGATTATCTCACAGGGGGTAATTGAAAACACAATTATATTACCTCTCAGACACAAGTCTTTTTTCCAGGATGGTTGCATGCAAGAAAGGCAAATCATAAGCATTGTAAGCAATGGGATGAAAAGACTGGAACAAACTGTATGCAATTATCATAGGAGACTGGATGGAACTGGCCAGAATCCAGATGTGGTACAAATGAGCCTAAACAAAGCAGTTGCATTTGCTTACCTCCTGCCTGAATCCCATCTATTGATTTTAGCATATGAAAAGCAGTGGTACTGGGAGGGATTCAGCTGTAATTCCTGCTCTGTTGTATGGAGCCAAACCCTCATTCATTTCAACCTGCAAAAGATCAAGAGCAAAATGTTTAAGGAATTTAAAGCAGAACATTACAAAGCAGAGGCAGGGCCTAGAGGTCTAACCCCCAACCACTTTTAAAAGAAAACACAAATATTACTAAGATCTTTGCTATGAAACTTGAGTGGAATCAGGATTAAGGTTCTAAGCCACAAGAGAAAAATCACATATAATAAAGTAAGACTGCACTGTTCCAAAGTAGTATAAGAAAAATATACTGGCATGTGCTTCTGGTGTTTTAAGACAGGCCAACCAAAACTTGATGGATAAAACTTTTACAAATTTGCAGGAATATGAAGCTGCCTTCAGAATAAGCACAGCTCAGAGGGGGGTTAAACATAACATAACATAACATAACATAACATAACATAACATAACATAACATAACATAACATAACATAACATAGATATTTCTGATGAAATGCACTTTCACTGGAATGTGTTTTATGACTTTCACATCAATGTATTCAAACTAGGAATGAACCCATCTTCACTGGCCATAACGCACATAGTCACAACATTACTTTTTGTTTCTTTTCGAGGGAAATAAGTGGTCAGAAATGTTCACAGACACAGCATCTGCTGCTAGCCCTTCTCTAGGAAGCAGCTGTCAGTAGGGTAAAGATGCAGTCCTAATAGCTCATTTTTATCTCCTTTTGCTGCACGATTGCCCCTGTTGATCTTCAACTCCCAGCTGTTAGAGAAAGGTGAGATTTTTGACTCCAGGGACTGCAGCCACAGCCCATGGAGAGCAGAAGCTAGCAAAAGTCAATTTTGGTACACCCAACTCCCTGCCCATGACAGACAGACCTCATTTTTTCAGATGAGACACATCCCTGTCACGCCACTAAACAAAACCCATTTTTTTTTAAAGTGCATGACACAATGGAGGAAAGAGGTTAGTGCCGAGGGTAAATTCCAAATGGTTGGGATGTTTTCCTAGACTGTGTCTTACGTAACCCCCAAAATTCAGCCTGCTGGGAGCACAGAGGAGTGGGCAGGGAGCTCATTGACAATACCAGGCACATGTGCACATACACACACAGCCACCACACACGAGGCAATGAGAACTAGCTAGTCCACTCCAAATGTCAGCCAATTTATGTAGTATCCTTTTACTCAGCATTTCTTATTCACTGGAGGGGGAAGAATCTCAGTAATTTTGTCAGCAGTCTCTGGAGTCTCATTGAAAATGAGGAAAGTCAGTTGGATTTATAGTGTCTCTCCAGTCAGTGCTGTT
This sequence comes from Sylvia atricapilla, assembly GCF_009819655.1. NCBI lineage: Eukaryota > Metazoa > Chordata > Aves > Passeriformes > Sylviidae > Sylvia > Sylvia atricapilla. The sequence goes on from NC_089143.1 coordinate 68,158,116, forward strand.
GTTGTCTACTTGACAGTCTGTACATTAATTGAATAGTGATGTGCAAGCAGGTATTCACTTCATAAGAACCACCAATGGTCTTGGTTTTAATGAGTTCTAATTGTTATTAACAGCAGCTGTCATTTAAAGTTGACTAAACACAACAGCTCTGGGCTGCTGCTGCTCATCTTTATCCCATGAGGCACACAAGGCTTATTCCAGAAAGCACTTTGTCCAGGGAATGGTTTCTCAGATGGTAGAAAGCCAGGAAGCACAGATCAGATGACAGCAGTGCTGAGACTTCCTGATTTAACATACCTAGGACATGGGACAAGCTGAGAAGTGAAGTATGGAAATTAACAGACTGGATATAAACAATGGCAATTATTTTCCCAGACAAACTCTCTGTTAAAGAAATACACTGGTGGTAATTGCAATCAGAACAGGAGCTTTTGTCACCAGAGTAAAACTTACAATGCACATCAAACCAAATTCTGAAACTAAACCATCTCTCTTCAGAGGCATTGCAAAATCCAAGAAAAGTTTAAGGTTGAAGTTCCAAAACCAAGTAAAGAAATTCACAATGAAATACGTGGTTTCTATTTCTACAACAGTGTCATAAGGGAAAAACAAAACATTGGATCAGCAAGCAAAAAAGCTTGAATTTTTACATTTATTGCAGTACTTGTTTTTACCAAGGACATCTTCACTGGTTTCAAATGTCTAAAGGAAACTTTGATGAGCCTTCTCTTAAAAGCCATGGGTTTATGCTCTTCTTCAAGGCAGAAAATTCAGTTTTTCCTATTCCAAACATCTTAATAACTGATTATTTCTTTAGAATTATATATATGAGGTAGAGGATTTTTCTTGTGGTGTAAATTAGGAAGGTTCCAAAAACTGTGCTGTGTTTGGTGTACTATTTTGTGCTGGACAGGTCAATACTTCTGGTTTTGATGGAGAGGACAAATCTAACATACAGATAACATACAGATCTAATCTCTCGAGGGGTAAGACTTCTCTGTGAAAGGCAGGCCATGCCTAGAAAAAAAGAGTCTGGTTTAAATGACAACATTGTTCAGCAACGATTTTTAATATTGTGTCATCATCCATTTCATTTATTTACAGAATTCTTCTACTAGATTTTCTTTTTCAAGGACTAAAGTTTCCATGTGTTCCTCTTGTAAATACAGCAGTAAACGATAACATAAGTTGGCATTACAAATACTTAGATGATTTTGCTGAAAGCACTTTTACCTCAAGCATGTCCCAAGAGCCATCAGATCCAGTCTGGCTTAAGCCAGCAAAATGTCCCTTTAGATAAAGGCAAGAAATGAGAACATACTGGAGACTGTGTTGTAGTTAAGTGCAAAACAATTATATCTCAACATATCATTGTCAATGGCCCTTTATTTAAATTAATCCCGTTGATATGAGCTGAATAAGCCATCTCCTAGAACAAGAGGCACGTTTCTATATGCCATGAATACAGAATGTCATTACCTGCCTTTATGTCAGAGCTCTAAAAAGCACAGCAAGCTCCACACTTACTCTAAATCCTCCTGAACTCAGTCTCTTGACTGAAACATGGATTTGAGCAATGGCCCATGAGGTGCCCTCTCCGAAAGAAACCCACCTGTGCAGACCCCACAGACCTTGCAGTTTGCAGGACAATAGGTGGTAATTTCTAGAACTGAGATTAATATGATCCTCTACCACAAAGAAAGAAGCAGAATAGATTTTTATTTTCAATTTGGAATTTGTTTTAGAGATGTTTCATTTGTAATTATTTCATGCTGGCTGAATGCTCAGTTGTGTTGTGGCACTCTTCCCAGAGATCCTCGTGGATACAGCTTTTAACAATTTCTTTCTGTTTCACACATGGTCTGTATTTGCCTTTTGCTTTATTTATTCTTTTTTAAGACCACTAATTTCAAGATTTAAAAATGAAAACAAAGAGCAGTAATGACAATGGAACAGTTTTAGGCTTCAAGTGGTTACTTGTCTCCAAAATTTCTTGTGGAACTGAGCTGCTTCAGATTACTGCAAAGGCTGCAACATAACACTGATCTCCAGTTATGGTTTGAAATTTCAGCAATACGTAATTAATGTCTTTAGAATTATGTCTGAGCAGGTCACACGGTTCTCACAGGTATCCTTACTATTAACTGTAGCCAACTTCTGCTAATCAACTCACTAAAAAACCCAAAGAAAACAACAGCAGCAAAAACTGGATTGATGATACTCTCCAGCCTGGCTTTCCCAGATAACTCAGATAACAGCAGGAAGGGGTCCCAGCCATGGCTGGTGCTGTTCCCCAAACAAGTCCAGGGTGACTCTCCCTTCCATGCACTTCATTCCCAGTGACATTTCTTTGATGGGACTGCAAAGTCCTGATTGATTGCAGCAAATCACAAGCAGCCCTAGTTCTCCTCAGAAGCAAACACTGGGCTCTTGATCCCAAATATTCCGTATTTGAGGATGTTGTGGAGCTTGGCTTTAAGCCCCTCACTTTCCTGCCAATTTCAAATCTGATTCAAATCTCAGTTAATTTTCTCATCTGTTGCAGTCATTCTCACAGGACTTTGTTAGAAGCAGAATACAGAGGGGATTGTAAGAAAATTAATTGAGGGAATTTCTGGACCTGGCACTTCCCAGAAGGATTTAAGAGGCCAAATCAGATGATGAGGCCATCATCTTAATATTAATCCCTTCCTTCCATGCACATTTTTTATGCCTAAGAAGAATTCTCTCTTGCCTAGACTTTAACTAGAAAAAGCTACTCATGTAGGGACAACCTCCACTGCAGAGGATATGCTGTTTGACTGCTTTGTCATTGATGAACAGGAAATTGCCAGCTAGTAAAAGATGGTGACAGAGTAAAACAGTCCAAGAATAAATCCTAGACCACTTATGGCTCCTTCCCAGTAAGTTAAATTTCCGTGGAATTTTCACTGTTGTTCTCATCTGACCACAAACAGAAACTCAGGGCGTAATCAGCAGGGATTTTAAGGCAAATAAAAAGAAGTAAATAGATGCCACAAAGAATCCTTCTCAGGCTGCTGGCAACACTACAGCTACAAAATTAGCCTCGGCTTGGGACACTCAAACAGATGAGTGTCACCCAGGTGGAACAGATGATACACTAAACAACAGACAGTCTCTCACTCCATCATATTTGACCCCAAAATAATGACAAAGCTCATATTTATGGAACAAATTCCTGATCTGCTAGGCATATTATTTTAAGTCATCCCATGTGCACAGGTACACAACAGATTGTGTGATGTAAAGGCTTTATCATCACTGATTTAACCTACAGGCATTATGGAAAGGTAAGTCTGTAGCTGACCTTCCTACACAAAATAAAACCTTTTTGTCCTGTCTGCAAAGCAGGAATTTTGTTGTAAAACACCAAGAGGAGGGAAGATCATAGTTCCGTTCAAAACTAAAGCACAATGAAGAAGTGAAGTGCAGTGTACAGATTAGTAGATGTGCTGTATAGCACAGACAGGCCCCAGAGGATAAGGGACATTTTAAACAGAGATGGATCAGGACAGGTAGAACTGGATTTGAGCTCCATGGAATTCCTGAGATGTCGAGCCAGATAACCCTCAATAGGTAGAGATCATTGGTGGTTTTAAAGCTAGAGTATTTCGAAGAGACTGTTTTCCATCAATATCACAAGAGGGAAACAACCAGGGCCAAAATAATGTCTCACAGCTTTTATTTTATGTATTAATCAACTGGTCTAAAGGAAATACTACCTTCTTTGACTGGGAGCGTGGAAGAGTTCAGGGATACAGTATTCCTGTATTTTTAAAGGAAAACCTAATACCCATGTTTGGAAAGGAAAAGGACAAGACTTAAGCTGCTGGCAGTATTTGCAGACATCCCCAGACATTTTGAATAGAGGTATTCTTCTGGGGGCTTTCACCTTGTCTGAAGGTTTTGTACTTGTTCCAGGTCTTGCACTGTTTATTACATTTTAGAAAGTCAAGTTATTCTTTCCTACTGCACTGCAAACTAGAACATTATTCTTGCTAATTTTGGGGACTCAAGAGCAAACAGAGCAGAGGAAGAGGCAGACACAGATGAAAGTACAATTCTAAAAAAGCATTTAAAGTTTCCACTTAAAAAAATAAACCTCAACCAAAACAACCCAAACTAAACCAAAGAGGAGAAGGAAGGATTTTCCTCAAACCTGCAGCAATAAAGTCTGTTCATTTTTTGCTTGCAATATTAAAACCACTGCCACAAATCTGCCTGACCCAGCACTGCATTAGCAATACAGGAAACATGGCAAGGGGCAACTTCCAACACTTCTGTCAGACCAAGACAAACAGAGACTCAACCCTGGAGACTAATATTAAAATAAAGAGATGGCATGCAAAGGAAACGACTGCAGATTATGGGAAATTCTTTCAATGAGATGTTAAAAAGAATTAATGAAACTTGAACCCCTCACACATATATACTGTGGTCTCACTTCATTTCCCAGGCATTTGAAAAGACAACATTCCTTCCATCCTGCCAGCTCAGATGTAGAGGAATGGTTCTGCTCCACCGAGTTTGCACTGTGTTGTAGGACCACTCAGAGCTCTGCTTGGCACATTGTAACTGCTGTGGTTTAATCTTCACCCTACATTCCAAAAGAGAGCTACTGTGTTCATTGTCAAAGTATTACTCTCCAAGAGCTACTCTGATATTATTCTTAGGGAGTTCAGACTTGTGGGAATTGTGTATAGCCAAGTGAGAAGGCTTTTAGAGAAAATTACATCAGCTTCATCAGCTTTGCACATCAAGGAAATTTCTTGCAAGGTGAAGAAACCATATCTTTGATGACATCAAATACTCATTGATTCCTACAACAATTCTGCCTCCTGATCATTATCCCAGGCCTCATTTTGTTACATACCATATGAACAAAGTAAAGAGTTTCTTTTCTACAGAGTTTGCAGTTTTAAGGTAAGAAATGGATCCACAGACCTGGAAACGCCTGTTTCCAAAGCTGACTGTTCTTTCCCAAGTGACATTCCCTGCAGGAGGCATCCCTTAACCTAGGGATGCTGGGTTTCTAAACCTCATCAAATTCTTTTCTGGATAGCATGGCTCAACCTATTGCACCTCTGAAGGAAATGTTTTCCATGTCACCCTTAACCAATGGATATTGCTACCAGAGTTTATGAGAGGTTTATCTGAGTTTGTGAGAGTGGCTTTTAATGAAGGTAGCACTCCTCATCATTTGCAGTCTTCAATTTTACTCTTCTTGCCATTAAGAAATACCCGAAAGTCACCCTCTGCCAGTATTTAGAAGGGGGAAGAAGGACAATCATGGTTTTGCAAAATTCAGTTTCTCAGGGACCAACTCCCCAAAGCCATGGTAACTTCACTGATGTTTTTAATGAGAAAGGGATTGGTCCCTATATTAATTCAGGATCAAAGTGTGATCTCCCCTTCCCCTCTAGTCTCCTAAGAATAATGTTTCAGGGAAATTATATCTTGTCACACACACACATCAGCAAAAACATCTGGGAATTCCCATTCAAGGTGAGGAAACACAGTTACTTCAAACACAGTTAATTCAAGCAGGACCTTTTGGCACAGACAAAAGTCCTTTAAATTAGCTCCTGTATTTTTGGAAGGCCTTTCTTCAGCACTTTAATAGTAAGAAGTCTGTTTATTAATGAGATGTGAACAAATAAGAGACACTGGATTTCCTCCAGCTTCTCCTGGCCTTGAAACTTCTCTCTTCTCCCACAGTTTCACTGGCCTTATGAATGGCTGTGAAAGGAATCTGGGAGGCTGGAGGTCTCCTCAAGCTCTGCTGGGAAACAGTCCCTAGTATCCAGCACTGGAGCTGAGCTGTGAGAGCAGTTCTCAAATTAGCCACAGTAACTCCGTGTATAGCAATTACTGCTCTGAAATTTGGCAATTCTCTGTGCTTTTTTACAGCGCTGCTCTTGTGTTTGAGATGTCAGTTACAAGCCTAAATAATTGCACAGCCAGGGTCACAATAAATTACCATTTTTCAAGTTAACTGCCTGGTACTTCAGATAAACAAAGAGAGATTCAGGCTTCAGTTCCAGTAAAGCTCTCTTAGTGCCAATGACATCCAAGATTCCTGGCTTCTGGCAGCCATTGGCAACACTGTCCCAGCTCAACAGCTCCAGAAACAAGTGCCCGTGCACTGGAATTTGGGAGGGATGGTTGTGGGGGTTATTTAAACAGTGCTCACATAAACCAAGAGATGAAGGGCAGTGAGAGGTACTAAGCAATGACTGCCTCTTACCTTGAGCAAGGAATACTCAGGGAGCTGCAATAATGTTGTATTAGCAGGGCTTTGCCAGTTAATTAACCGGATCTAATCAACATATCTGTACTGCTGCAGGCATACCAGTTGATTTTCATCACTGTAGGGAATCAAAGACATTATACCAACTACATGGAATTACACATGTGGAATCGTGCTCACTTCTCCTAAAACTGGTACAGGCTTATCCTGGAGCTGTGACTCACAGGCAAATGTGACTATAAATGCAAGGAGCAGCAGAGGGAATACAGGAATCAATACCTCAAACAAGACACAGTTCCTTTAAGTTTACTGGAGGGATCCTTTTTCTACAAGGCTCTTTTGAGAAAAAAAATTACTGATAATAGATAGCTATTCTAAAAAAGGAGGTATTTTGATGGTTTTCTTTGACATTAACAGGACACGAATCAGTTCAGTCGTATGACTACAGTGTAGATTAATGTTGCTGATTGAGAAACTGTTCTTCTCCAGAATGTGTGAATATATGCATAAAATTTATTTTATACAACTCCTCTGGGGTTATTCTGGCTCTCCAGTGCTAATAAATAGGAAGTTCTTGTCATTTGGTTTTGTTTTGAAGTGTAGTCAGTGAAAGCAGTGATCCACATTACACCTTGGAAATAAGTAAGTTCACCAACTGTGGTGTCTTTAGTCTCTCCAAATCTGCAATGCTGGTTAAATATTTGGTCTCACAACATAGTGGACAAAAGTTGTGAATAGCACTAAACCCCAGTCTACCAATTTCAGCTGGAATAGAACAGTCAGGGCAAATCTTCCCATTACTTCTAAAAAAACCTGCATGCTATCTTTACTACTCCTGCAATAATGAAAAAAGAATCCTATTGTTTGGAGTAGCACTTGGTCCCCAAGGGAAGAATTCCTTTTGAACTAAATAGCTATTTGTTTTGAATCTCTGCTAGGCAGGGAAACCAAATACAGCCCTTGGTTTCTCCCCCTTCTCTTGAGCTCTTTCACCATCTGTGCATGATCATGGCCCAGGCTTTCTTTCCACCCTCTGAGCAAGACTCCTCCCAGACACATCTCACCATGCGAACACATGGCTGCTGCGGAACTCAGGCTTGGATTAAATATGACATGAAGCCACTCCCCAGGGGTCATCCAGGGCTTGATGTGGAAGGAGAAACTGGGGAACTACTCTGTCCTTCCATTCTGCAGCTCTGCCCCAAACTACCCTTGTCCCTACTGAGCTTTTGGGGACACAGTGCAACAAGCTGAATCCCAAAACCCACAGTAAACCAGCACTGAAATCAGCAGAAGCACCACTGTGGGTGCTTTTTGAAAATCGACAGAAATGAGCAGAATAAACAGGTAGGAAGCCAAAACAGACAGAGAGGTGTGTTCTTTTCTTCCTCCAGCTATTCAGTATCAAATCCAGTCTCTAGTTTGTGCATGCACCTGAGTTGTTCTCCCTCTTCTGTCACCTGGACTGGAATCATCTCTGTGGACATCAGCTCTTGAAGCAACATTATCTGTAAAGAAAAAGCTCTTTAAGGCAGCAGATCCATTCATGTTTGGTTAGAAAGGAAAGGTCTTGGTCCTGGAGCTTTGCAATAAATGGTTAATGCAATGATGCTGGTGGCAAGTGGCAGAATTAAGTTTGCAATGTTCAGATTTTTCCAAGTTATGTCATACAAACTGTTCTGTGCTGGTGTGGAATTATCTCAAAAGAATTCCTGACCTACAGAGAGAGAGGGATAGAACAGGGTACAACAAATTGTCAGGCTTGTAATGGGTCTCTGTTAGTCCCAGAAGTGCCTGTTGTTCAAAGCAGTTCTGGCAGCTCAGCTGGTTCCAGAACAGAAAGTCCTTCCTTGAAGCAGCAGCTCAGCCCCATTTGAGTTTGGCACTTTCATGTAACAGGGAGTTTACACAGGAGTTTTATAGAGTTTACGCACAAGAAGATTAAAATTTTAAAAAAATTAGTTATAGGAGATTTAATTCACTTGATACCTGGTGATGTTAGTTCAGCTCGTGTAGATGTCCTGCCTGACTTGGTTATGGGAAGCCAACCTGCTCTGCATGGAAGAAGGTCAGTTCTTCCCATTCTTCAGAACGATTTTTTGCTGGCAGTGTGACCAATGGGATGACTCAGGCCTGCCAGTCGCCTCATCCTTGTGAGCAGTGCTGAAAATCTCTTGTCACTCCATAACTTTTCTCCTAGATTCGACTGCCCTCTCCTCTTAAAATAAAAATGTTCTCCCAGCTTCTCCATCAGCCTTGGTCTGGGATATCTAAAGGAGTTCAGTGCAAACGAACAGCCTTAAGAGTTTTGTCCTCACCCTCCCAGGGTATTTGCTACCTGAGGGCTGCTGTAGGCACACACAGACTCCTACATTTCCCAGCTCATATATTCAGCACACCTGCTTGCAGGCCAACTCTCAGGTGCCTCCTGACAGCGACTGACCACTGGCCATGTCCCTTACAGGGACAGATTTTGCAGGTGGCTGTGCCCTCCAGGATGGCTCAGCTAGGGACAAGGGTCTGATTGCTAAGATTAAGACCTTTATGATGTTTCAGGAAATCCTCAAGGAGCAGAGGCCTAAAAATTTGTTTTATAAAGAGAAATATGAAATACAATGCCATCAGCCCCAAACAGAAGCTGGAGTGAACTGGGCATGATGATACTGGGATGCAAGGAAGAAAGGCACCTGACTGGGACTTGATTCCAGCGGGGAGCAAGATGTGCCAACTCCCTGAAATCTCAGCCATTTCCCAATTTCCCAAGCACATGACATGTAAAAGCTTAGCTCTGCCATCACACCATGCTCTACACAAACAGCCTTTGTGTCCAGAGGAGGAGTCTCTGCCTGGCAGGAACTGAAATCGCCCATGGCAGATGTTGAAATCGTTTCTGTGCCGAGCACCATGGCAGACAGGGACAGGATCTCCATTCCATGGTGCAGAGAGCTTCAGCAGATCTGAGGCTGAGGGAGCCACACCAGTCTGTTGTGTTCCAAATTCCAGGAGAGGATGCCTTGAGGCGAGCTTGCATGGGAATCTTCTGTGCATACCGAAGAGAGAATTATAAGTAACCCAGGATACAAGATCTACCTAGTTTATAAACTGTTCCATTTCATTGGCCTATAGAAAACAGGCCTTAATTAATCAAAATGTAATGTCTGACAGCTTTTTTGAAAACCTCTTGTCCTGGTTTCAGCATCACAACATTTAAATATATCATTATGTGCTTTTAAAAAGCCTGATTGGAAAAATTACATCATTTTGGACTTTCTCAACATTTGGTGCGTCAGCTCCCAGTGTCTAAGAGTGCCATAAATAGATGTTGGACCACCTCAATACAATTCCTGTCTGCAGATTTTCCATAACACACTTCACTCTATTATTCAAATAAAGTCCAAGTGGATCTTTTCCTGTGAACAGGGGTTATGCAATGCTCAGCACAGGAGGCTCGAGAAAAACACTGTAAAGCCAAACACGAGCTGCAAACACTTGCAGAGCAGCAGAGTCTGTTTATATTTACTTATATGTTGTGCTTCCATTTAATCCTTACTTAACAGCCCCCAGCTCCTTTTGCCTTTTTTGATCTACCAGACTCTGTCTCATGCCTTGGTCCATCAAGAGTGTGGCCAAGCAGCTACACATCAATTTGCCAAAGGATTAATAATGAAAATATAATTGCAGGATGATCAAAACCGTAATCTAATGAGATCCTTATGCTGCTAGGAACTACAGTTCTAAATTAAAATTATAAACCTCTATAGTATTTTGCCAAAATCCACGAAATTCTGGGATCTGATAGAAAACCAGAATATTTAGTTTCAGGTCAGACACGTAAGATGACTTTAGTACACAGATACCCCCAATAAGTATTTAAACTTTATTTGTGGATGAATTTCATTATCTGTGCTGCCAGCCATGAGCATTTTAATGAGAAAGTTCTTGAATGCAAGGATCTTCTTTAGCATCACCATTTCCATTCGTTTTCCATTCTATTTTCACCAGACTGGTGAGACATTTCACTTTCAGTGTGACTCAGAATGCCAAGTTCAGAAAAAATATCTCCATAGTTACACCCCTCTCTCTTGAAATGGAGTGCCAGCTCTCCAGTGCCCAGCTTTCAAACTGTCAGTGCTGTAACACAGCAAAAATGCTGTGCCTCAGTCACTGGGATAGATTCGTTCCCAGTTGTTAGCCAACACCTAAAACTTACAGCAACATTTTCCTCTCTGCAAGGATAGCTGAAAGACCCCATGGAAATGATCTAAAAATCCAGTTGGCAATGTAAAAGAGAATTTTGTGTAGAGATGCATCCAGTCTGTAATACCAAAAGGAAAGATTCAGACTGAATTGGTCAAAACCAGAGAAATTCCAGAGGGTATACACTGGTAAATCGGAGATGTATGGACCACATAAATATGCAAAAACAGAATCTATTCATACAATCTCTCAGTATAAAATGTAACACTCACATTATCTCAAGTTTAACTCTTATGTTTGCAATGTACAAAAATTAAGAACAAGGTGTTAAGAAATAATTACAGTATATTCTTTCATTTAACACAAGTACAGCAATGCTATATAAGACATCTCTACCTTTCTTCAGAAAACATTAGTAGACATCCATACAGGCAATACCATTAGCCAGAAATGCATGGCCTGGGTTAGAGATAAGCCCACAAATGTTTTTTGTTTGTTATTTAGTTCCTATTTCTAGAAATAAGATATTGCCTGGTGACTGTCTCTCATTCTGACTTCTGCTGTTACATTCGAAACTGTTCATTCTCACTGTTTGCTTTATAAAGACATGCACGTTTCACCCTGGCTTCTCCCATTGACTCATGGACTTACAAATCCTGAAAATCCTATAAAAACATAAATTCGCTTGACACAGGCGAGTTCAGGATTTGACTCCTTCTGGGGCCTGTGATAATTTCAGCATCAGTTTGAAGCACCAGCAGCACCAGGTCCAGAGCTCTCCTCCACGCCTCTGTCTTGGCTGCAACATTATCACAAACCTTTAAATCTGCGACCTGGTCAGGGAAGGGATCAGAGCCACTCCTGAGCACTCCACCTCTCCTAAACTCTTCCAAAATATAAGCTGAGGGAGAGCCACAGGCCGCTGCTTTCTGGAGGTGATGATACACCAAGGCGTCTGCTTCCAGCTCTGAGCTGGCCTTCGCAGTGTTACACAGGACCACGGAGAGGTACTGCTTCCAGCCACTTGCCAGTGCCTGCAGCACGATGGATTTATACTCTGCCAGCCAAGGACCGGGAAGCTCTCTCCCAGCTCTGTCGTTTCCCGGTCGCCCGGGCTGCTCCGTGAGCGCCTGGATGTGACTGAGGCACAGGAGCTCCACTGCACCGCCCCCAGGGAAAACCTTCCCGTCCTTCAGAGCGTGATGGAGTCGATGCAGCGAAGTCCAGAACTGGTCTTGGAGGAGCCGCGCCTTGGCAGGCAGGGCAGTGGTGAGCACGGCCGTGAGCAGGGGGATGCCTCCCGCGCTGATCCGCGCCGGCACCAGCTCGCCCAGATCCACGGCGCGCCCATCGCTGGCCTTCCACAGCTCCGCCCAGGCCCCATTCCCGATACAGGAGGCGTCCAGCTGGCTCAGGTACGTCACTGCCTGGGCACGAGTGGCCGCCCCGAAGGCACGCAGCACATCCCGGGCCACACAGCCGATTACCAATATCCTGCTGGCGATGCACCTTTCCATGAAGTTTTCGCACACGTTTCCTTTGACCAAAACCAGATTTACTTCAAAGCTCATCAGAATATCTGACATTCTGCTTAGCCACGTCTCTCCCGCCCTGCCTCCCGGTGGATTGGGATGCTCCAATACGGTCCTTACATTACGTGGTCTGTTAAACCCCAAGTGTCGATACTGCTCCGTGAGGTCACCATCCATCAGCAGAATCCGGAGGGTTTTGTCTGCAAAGTGTTTGATGACTGCGGCTTGCTCTGGTGACACCAATGTGACAAAGCCCGGGGAGACACAGGAATAGCTCTCAGGCAGGCCCAGCACACAGCATGTCACAATCTCTGTGATATTTATCTGGGAAGAGCCACGGCACTCTGCTCTCTCTTGCTGATGAGCAGCAATGCTTTGTAGCAGTTTCACGCTGCTCTGGTTTCCATGGCTCAGAGCCATTGCCAGGTGTCCTAAACCACAACATCCACACAGATCTGCTGAAGGGTATCCCTGAAAATGACCTTGCTGACTTGAGAAACGGCTGTTCCCTGGAGTGCTGAAGTGCCTGCTGTGGGTTAACCTCCGTGTGATACAGCTGGATGCAGTAACACCACTCCCAGACAGCACAGATGAGCTTTCCTCACCCACTGCTTTGACAACACAGGTCACTGAACCAAAGCCAGCCAAGGGTGAAACTAGGCACTCCTTAAAATTACAATCATCTCCTTGATGGGAACAAGAATTTATTGGAATTACTTCCTCTGTTGCAGAAATATCTCTCTGAAAACACAGCAAATTCCAAGGATTTGTAAGACCGTCACGTCCAACTTGGGCAGTTTTGCTTTCAAAAGCCTTTGGCCTAACTCTGCTAGAACACAGCTCTCTCTTTACATCAGGTATTGGTATTTGAAGACACTGGATTCTCTCACAGCAAGAGTTCAACCCCTCAGACATCACGGACACTATTGCTGGAACAGGAATGTTCTGCTGGAGGCACTCCACCACAGCATTGCTCCATGCTCCAACCAGGAACAACAGGGTACTCATCCCAGTCTTAAACTCCTTGTTCTGAGCCTGAATGGTTTCATTAAGAAGCTGTCCAACAGCACTTGTCAAATCCAAACTTTCAATCAGTCTAACAGCAGAACAAATCAATGAGCTCTGGTTAGTGATTTCATCCACAATGAATTTATGTGATTTCATTGGCCCTAGGAATGTTCTCCCAGTGGATGCTAAGGATGAGAGTTGCTGGAGTCCAATGTGTCTCCTGGCATTCACATCCCTGAAAGCCATGGCCAGTGGGCAGCATCTGTGAACAGATCACAAATTACTGCCCCGTCCTCACAGCACACCAGAGCACAAATCACCAAAAAATTGATTTAATAGTCTAGCCCTGAACACAGCTTTCCTATGTATAAAGCAGGTCTTCTTCCTGTGCACTTATTAGGAGAAATCAATGGGCAGAGTTGCTGAAATGGGGCACTGTTAGAATACCATGGAATTGTTTCTGGCTGGCTGATAGTAAAGAACTGTTAATTCCCTTTCTTACACTTCCAGCAGTGCAGGCTGTGTGGAACTACCACCTCCCTCTTGCCCTGATGTCTGGAATTTCAGTTATTTGTCTTACTTAGGGCAAATGTTCATTAGAGAAGAATGGACAAATTACTTGGAAAACTCAAGAGCTCTGTGCAGATCCTTCTTGGTAACAACAGTCATGCCACTGACTTTAACCTTCAAGTCTGGAAAGAACATCTTTTATTCCAAACTCTGTTTAGTCCAATTAGTATGCATGAATACGTCATTAAATGAAATAAAAGCAATGCCACTTCTTCATAACTTACAAACTGCCAAGACTTTAAAGTTTTGACCAACTATTCATTGTTAACACCCCAAAAAGAAATCTCCTTTCCCTCAAAATCTCTTCCACACCACGGTCCTGAGGCAGACCACGTAGATATAGATAAAGCTACCTTTTTGAGTAACTATACACACCAAGAAGTGAGAACCCTGAGGCCTGTACCTCTTATGCTCATATTCAAATCACAGAATGGTCTGGGTGAGACCTTAAAGCTCATCCAGTATCAACCGTGGGCAGGGACACCTTCCACGAGAGCAGGCTGCTCAGAGCCACATCCGACCTGCCCCTGGCCACTTCCAGGGATGGAGCATCCACAGCTTCTCTGGGCAACCTGTTCCAGTCCACCACCATCCTCACAATACAGAATTTCTTCCTAATACCCAATCTAAATCAACAGTCTGCCCTTTTGAACCCATCCTCCCTTGTCCCTTCACTATATGCCCTTGTAAATATTCCTGCCCCATCATTCCTGTAAGTTCCCTTCGGGTACTGGAATTTATTCACATAATCACAACTCCCTAAATGCCCCTTTGCGTAGCTAGTCCAAATCCAAAAAGTTTTTTTTTCTCCCCCTATCCCACACAGCAGAAGTCCGCTTGAATATAATGTCATAGTATTGCTAGGGATTGCTCGGGATCGGAAGCGCGTCCCGGCCCGCCTGCCCACACGGCCGGGGGAAGCCGCCCGGAGAGAACACACACCGGAACTGCCCTGGCGGCGGGCTGGCCGCTTCCTGCGGGCCGGAGGGCGGCCGGCGGGCGGTGCGGGTGTCTCACCGGAGCGCTCCCGCCGCTTCCCGGGACGCGGAGTTGCCTGGACACGACCGCCGCTCCCTCAGGCGCCCCGCGGGCGGGCCCGCCCCCGCGCTGCCTCGGCCGTCACTCACGGGCACGGCGCGCCGCCATTGGCCGGCGCCGCGAGGGGGGCGGGCTCCCGCGGCCGTTCGGCCCGCTCATTGGCCGGCCGCGCGGCGCGTGTCAGTGGCGCGCGGCGGTGCGGAGCTCCCGTCCCGTCCCATCCCGGAGCGGCATTCCCGGCCGGATGGTGAGCGCGCCCTCCCCGCCGCGGGCTCCCTTCCCACCGCCGCCTCCCCCGAGCCCCTCCCGCCCACACCGTGGGTTGTGCAAACCCCCTTCAGGTTCCGCCCTGCCCAGGCCCGCGCTGCTGCCCGGCGACCTCGCACGGCGCCCCCCGGAGAGGCCCGCCCGCTCCCACGGGAAAAACACGCCCGGAAAAACCCCGGGATTCACCTGCTCTCGGCATGCCGGGTTCTTTTGGGCACAGCTCACAGACCGCCGCATCGTTCGGGCCCCACAGTGTGGTTGGAATGGCACCGGCCAGGCCCGGAGGTGGAACCTGAAAGGGATTCGCACAACTCAAATGTGAAATAAATGGAACAGTAAGTCTCCGTAGCCAGGAAAAGGTCTGGTGTGTCTTCTTCCCTGAGCGGCATATACAGAGTCAAAGTCTGATACGCGTGTTAATCGCAGAAGGAAGTCAGGAGTGAGCCGTACAAATGGCTTTGCAATCCAGCCTGGGAGGGACAAATCACGTTGAAAAAGGAAATCTCATTAACAAATACAAGAAAATGGAATCTCCTGAGTTAAAAGAGAGATCCCAACACTAAAAAAAATGCTAACAATTCAGCAGAGGCAAGAGACGGGTCAGCAGTAGCTAGGTAACAAATTCCTTGCTTTGTGCTTGTTTTATTTACTTTTATAAAGCCTAACCAGATGAAGCTAGGGGTGGGAGGGACTGCCTTTCCTTCCACGATTCTGTGCAGATTCAAGACTGCAGGACGAAAACCTGTCTGCTGCTGATTTCAAAACAAATCTATACCTGAGGAAGGCGTTTGTCCCACTTCATAGGTGGAGAGAACACTCTACTGCACTGGCTTAAACCAAAGGCAGGAAAGTGTCCTGGATAATGATGCACCAGCTCAGCACAAGCAGATTAGTTCTCCTTATGGGACAGATTGTGTGTTGATCTCACTGCTCCCACAGGATGTTGCTGCCTGCCTCCACATCTACTCGATGGACAGGCACCTGGAGCTACAGATTTCCCTTTAAACTTTCCCCCCACAGGAGTGGCTGATCTTCAGTCTCATTTACAGCCAAGAGCCTAAGCAATCACCCTCTTTAGCTGTGAGGATGTTGTATTCATGTTTTTCAGGTAAACCTGCAGGGAAGGCAGCTGGCAGGAGGTGTAGAGGGTCGTGGTCACCTCAATGGAGTGTTCATTTTTAGGCTGCCCACCTGTTTTTCTGGCATTATTCCTTTAATTGATAACCTTTCAGTTGAAAACAGGAAGCCCAAATCTCCATTCCCCAGGAACAAAATTTCCTTTCTTTCTACAATAACCTAAATTGAAATTGACATAGAGACTCAGTGTCTACCACTTGCAGCAAGGACTGTCCCTCACCTCTGCTACAGCGTTAATGTTGCTATTTATAATTTAGTGTGTTTGCCCTGGAATGCGCTGTTTCTTATCTCTCCCTCCACTTTCTGAAGGCATCCAACTATAGAAAACCTGGTGTAGGTACAGCCCAGCGGAAGAAAAGTGGCTTGAAACCTGAACTTACAGAAGAGCAAAAGCAGGAGATCAGAGAAGCTTTTGATTTGTTCGACACTGATGGATCTGGAAGCATCGACATAAAAGAACTGAAGGTTTTCAAACTTTTTTTTTTTTCTTTTTCCTCTGAGATGAAAATATCTTTGATCTCAAAATTGTAGCTGCTTTTTCTGCTTGTCCAACCCTATTTTAAAACAGTTTTAGAGCGCAGAGAACAGTAATGGCTTGCTGTCATGACTGAATTTGGGCTTCTCTACTATGTGGCTACTTAAATCTGACAGCTTTGAATAGCTGAGCATTAGAGAAACTAAACAGTTTCAGATTCAGATTTCATGACTAAGGTGCTTGTTCCTGCGAAGTGGATTTTTGTTGTTCTGGGATGAGTATCCAAATACCAGAATATTTTCTTCTCCTGAGAAGTAAACACAGATTTTGCTTGCATTCAGGAAAGTTACAACCATAATTGCATTTATTTAATCCAAAATTTACCTGGTTTTTAATTTAAAGAAGAGCAAAACAGAGATCTGAGTTGTGTGTCAGTAACAATTCAGGCAGTGTGTGAGCACTTGGATACTTACAAGCGGGAAGATGATTCTCAGTTGTCCCCCTGTGATTTTATGCATTTGATTTTTTTGTAAGTATGAACACTTTAAATTTAATTATCTCCTTTACACTGGTTTCTCACATACACTTTGCTCAATTTGTGCATCTGTAACCTGGCAACGTGAGTTACCTCTGCCTGATATAAACCACGGATATTCACTACTATGTAGGAAAAACAATATCTTAAGAGTATCAAACCTACACTATTATTGTTCAGCCAGGTGACAGAAGATGGTGGAGGACACCAAGGTGTTTTCATGGCAGTGAGTTGTGCCACTGCAGTTCTGGACAAGGAGATGAAACAGGCTTTAGCTCAGCTCTTACACCAAAATTCTGGTGGCCTCCTAACAGAATTGGTTTTGCTCTTTTGGCACAGGTTGCAATGCGTGCCTTGGGCTTTGAGCCAAAGAAGGAAGAGATTAAGAAGATGATAGCAGACATTGACAAGGAAGGAAGTGGCACCATTAATTTTGAAGACTTTTTGGCTATGATGACACAAAAAATGGTAGGAATTTTCAGCAGAAATTCTTGTGGTAGCATAAGAAAAAGGAACATCTCAGTGGTTTTCTGATTAACATGTGTTTTACTCTTGGTTTAGAGCGAAAAGGATTCAAAAGAAGAAATCCTGAAAGCTTTCAGATTATTTGATGATGATGGCACAGGAAAAATTTCATTCAAAAACTTGAAAAGGGTTGCCAAGGAGCTGGGAGAAAATTTAACAGATGAAGAACTTCAGGTAAATTCTGATTTGCCAGAGCTTTTCCAACAGGCCCAGACCATTCCTGTAGCTCCTAGGGACTGGGTGGGAATTCAGTCCTATACCAAAAGGGCTGAGAGGTCAGAAATATGAAAAGCAGTCAAATACATAGTTGTTTTCACATGAAGTGCCTCTGATTTATTGTTGTTGCAATGAGTGGACTATCTACTGTTTAGAGTCCAGTGCCTGATCAAATGTACACTGTGTTTTGTAGGAAATGATTGATGAAGCTGATCGAGATGGAGATGGGGAAGTAAGCGAGCAAGAATTTTTGAGAATCATGAAGAAAACTAGCTTATACTAATATTTGTTGCCTTGCTATACAGCTGGTCCAAAAGATAACCTGGAAAAGGCTTAAAAACTGGGCTTGTGCCTTCTGCATATTTTTTCCATGTGGACAGATTTTTTGGTTTATTTCTCTTTTTTAAGAAAGATAACTGGGGAAGGAGGGCTGCAGTACCCAAAACTGCCAAATTGAGATACTAAAGAAGTCAAAAGGAAGGATGAACTGAGCCTGCAGAGCAGGGTCCCTTCCCCTCCACCATAACAACTTCCCTGATTGCCATTCTGGATAAAAACCACTGTGTTTTACTCTTTAACTAAAATATACTTCACGTGAGATGTGAAGATTCCCACAGCTGCTGGGAAAGGCTACTTTGCCTTTCCTAAGACTACTGAATGAAAGGACAAGCACAGTATTTTTTATTCCTTTGAAGGTTTTTTAGGTTATCTTTTGGTATCTGTCTCCTGTTGTTTATTTCCATGAAAGACTCTAAAACGAATTGCGTATTTGTCTGTATTTCTGTATGAAACACTGTTTTCCTATGGCAAGTTGTTTTTTTATTTAATAGAAAGCAAATGTAGATTTGGTTCTTCCTTTGGAGTTGTGTGCCATCCATAGATGTGCTTGTGTTTATCTGACCTGAAACCAGAATGAAACTTGAATGTAACCTGCTTGGGTGACCAAAGTTTATTGTTTATAACCAGGCAACACCTTGTGCCATTATTCTTACTCCCCAGACATTGCAGAGCTGCTGTTACTCCAGGATTTCAGGTACCTAAAAAGTTCAGTTCCATAGTGCACTAGAGTAAATTTTGTCTTGTTGATAGTTACATTGCAGAGAGGATTTGCATCTGAACTGAAGAAGTAGCTCACCATGGACATCTGTGGAACACTGATTATATTTAGATCTGTGCAGTCCAAATCCATTTCGCACATCACAGGTTTTGGGGTAGTTTTTTTAAGAGTAACTTCGTTTTCTTTAGTGTTTCTTGCATCTGCTGTCAATCCAGGACTTACTGGAGAGCCACATTTTCTTCCGAATTTTAGAGCAGTGACACACAGCCTGCTGTCTGATTACGTGGCTCTGCAGGAGGGTTTATCCTTTATAGACAATCGGCTTCAAAACTTTCAAATCCTGTAAAGCTCCAGAGGCCCGAGAAGTCCCCTGTTAACATGATGGCTGTAGATGTAATCTGTAGTACTGTGTTTTAAAATGTCTTAACTTTGTATAAGTGTGAAATAAAACTGGTTTGCAAGTCAAGAAGTTTTTGTGCTTATTCTCTATTTTTCTTAATTATTTTAAAGTCTTCAATGGTTCACCAGGCACATTTTCACTTTCATTTATCTCTTCTTTCTAAGAGAGGAATTCTTAGGTACAGTAGTCTGTCTGTCACATAATTCCTCTTCCACTCTGCTGATTAAAAGTTTCTAGTACTAACCACATACATTCAGAAAGGGAAATATGAAGTTCTAGTTGATTATGGGGAATCCCAGAGCCTATTAGAGTGACTGTACTTTTTTTATGCTGCCACAGGAAGAGATTGATGACTCTGGTTTACCTATGATGCATGTCACTTCTCTCTTCCTGTTCTAGTGCCATTACCTCCCCTAAGGTAGGAAAAAGCCACACAATCGTCCCTGTCATGTGTACTACAATGGTGAGATGTCATTTCTGTCTTGCCCATTAATCTCTGAAGTCTGGAACATCAAGCAATGTCTGAATGAGCATAAAACTTTCAGGTGTTAATGAGTGCGTGGTGATGCTTCATTTTTCAGGATAGTGAGGGAAATCATCCCCTCTTCAGCTTGGCAGCTAGCTATCAACCCCATCCTTTGCATCCCCCTTCTCCTTATCCATACCTGGCATCTGGAGATTCCCCTCAGGTGGCTGCAATTCGGACATTCATTGTGTGCACCCAGCTGAGATCCTTCCTCTGCACCATCAGCAAAGCTTGGTTTTCACTCTTAGTGTTTGTTCTAGCCAGATACTGTACAGAAAGGAAAGTGGAACTGCAGTTTGTGTCTGGCAAACACCTATATCAAAGCATTGGTAAGAGCAATAAATTGGGAGATAATATTGCAAATGTCTTCTAATGAGATATGCTTTGAAATGAAAAAGTACCAGGCTTTTAATAAAATACAAAATAGCTCAAGATAAAAAAAAAAATTGCTTACAGGTTATATTCCAAAATATGACAATTGCATGGCAATTTTAATCTGCCACAGGCAGCTTCTAAGTTCTGCATCTCTCAGGCCCACAGTACAGTTCCACCATTGTGCCAGTCCCACGCTAAGGCAAATTTTCAGCTGGCTTTAGGGAAAAAAGACCCAAGGAACTGCCGAGGAGTGCTGTGCTCTCACTCCATTAGGTGTGAGTTTGTTCTCAGAGCAATGAGCACAGGATGAGCTTCTAACATTGCAGAAAAAAAAAAGGCTTCTTTTCAGGTACACCTAATCTTGGCATTTAAAAGAGGATGGGGGAAGAAGCAACATAGGAAACATTTGTGTACGTTAACATGCCAGAAGTCTTACTAACAGAGCCCAAATAGTTCCATAAACTGATGAGACATTTAATATTAAAATATTTAAATTGGTCATTTACAGTTTTGAAGACTAACACTCACATCCTGCAAACTGCCTGGTGAATTCACACCGAGCATTTGAAACGTTAAATATTAATTAATTCCGTGGCAACCTCCTCACTGAGTTAAATCAAATATTACCACTCTACGGCTGCTTTTAAATGCCCCTGGATAGCAAAGCGGACTTTGAGCAGGGCACAGGGCAGCAAACTGCTCCGTCTAGAGGCTGAGATGAGCCTCGGCCACTTGAGGAAAGGCAGCCTCAGGGGATAACGCTGCAAAGCCAGCTTCCTTTGTGTCACACCTCTTAATACAGCGAGGGCCGGTAGATCTGAGAGCCTGGCAGCCTCGCTAGAGGGCATCCAGTTACTGACGTGTGAGGTGAGTGAGGCTTTGGTGCTTCTTTGCCTCCGCTGTGGCTTTCAGTGACGAGGGAAAGTAGGCACACAAACATCATCCAGACTGGGCTTGAAATACGTGGTTGGACACAGAATTATTTTCTCTGAAAGGAAGAACTCAAGGCTTCTCTCACAACCCATGTGCAAAATGCTGTAATTATTAGTCAGTTGTTCAAAGCTAAACCCCCAAACCACACTTTCTGAAACTCCCACTCTCTATCAATAATTGCAGGCGCTCTCTCAGGAGAGCAGAGAGCTCCGCTCGCCTTTCACACAGTCCCCCCGAGTGCTCTGACCACTCTGTAGAGTTATTTTCTCCCTTTGGGAATACTGCTATCAGATGGAACCACTTCCAGCAGAGAGACAGAGCCAGGCTCGCTGCAGGATGCTTGTGGCCCTCCCTTGGGGTGCAGGAAAACTGGAATTGTGGCCTTGCTTCGAGTCAAGAGGAACAAGGATTTGAGAATTAGACTCTTGTCCCCAAGGTGAGTGTGTTGACCTTTAGGGATGTGGCATAACACCAATGGCCTTGTGGGGACCTAAACCTATAGCTCTTGAACTCTTTGCAGTCCTGGCTGCCACTAATTACTGAACTTGAAATTGCTCAAGGCTTCAAGGCTTTTTTTTTTTTTTTTTTTCTTCTTGTTTGAATTAGATTCAACACAGAGAATATTAACAAAGCAAAACTGTCATGCCTGAGCTGCAAAGGTGTAAAATTAAAATTCCCTTGCTCTCAAGGCCACTTTATTTCCTCTGAAAGCTTCTAACTGATTCTAGCAATGACATTTCACTATGAAATGAACCCCCTCACATTAAAAGAAGCAATAATGCCAGCTTTCCATAGGAAGCAAATGGAACAGCTAACCTAGCACAATTCCAACATTATTCTGGAATAACACTCTACCCAAAAACACAGCTTAGTGCAAAGAAGCAAAACCAACATAATTGACATGTCCATGCTATTGTCTGAAATTGCTTCAAAGTATGGTTCCTTCTCCACCTCAATATAGAGAAAACAGATACATACTTCCCTCTAAATTTTTTCAGACATCCGAAGGAGAACTATGAAAGCTCTAAACATCAAGGAAAAGGTGACCACAAACATTGTAGATTGAGTTAGAAACACTAGAAGGTGTTTCACTTTAAAAAAGCAAGATTTAAGCAACTTCTAAAAATATGGTATCGGATCACCTCAGTGTAAGTTTTAAGTTTTGTGTTCCCCATGTTTCCTCTAGAGACCTGAAGACCTGATTGGCCAAGAAATCCACAGAAGCACAATTCTTTTGAATGTGTTGTTTAAATTAGTCCATAATACACTCATGAGGTTGAAGAGAATTGCTGCAGAATAGCTCCTTTTGAAAAGGACATAATTTTAACAAAGTTTTTAAGGTTTGTTTGGTTTTTTTCCTATTGGGTTAACTAAATTATTGATGAAGTTCTTGATGTTAGTCGTGGAAAGACAGGTACCTTTTGCAGAAATAAAAGGAGATTTTTGCCTAGATAAAAAAAAACCATGTCAGTGAAGGTACAGTCCATCTAGAGCAGATATCAGGCAAAACAGGTGCTAAAACTACAATTATTTTTCTAGGTAGAAAATTACCATAGTTGGAGACTAGTACATAAGGTATTTATGTTCGGTAAGCATGTCCCTTTACATGGCTCTTTTTCATCCTCCTCCTTAACATTAGGAACCAAAAAAGAACTCATCAAAATGGCTGAGAGGTTTGAATATTATTTCTGCTTGTGCTGTGAAATATATAAATATTTTTTGTCGAACCCTCACCAGCTGGGTCACTGTCTGGGTGGGCTAAATGCTTAGGCTCATTCTGCAGGAAAAAACTTTGTTATTGCTGACGGCATTAAAAATAGCAATACTACAAATCCAAGAGAGAATGTGAGTTGAAAATGCTTATGCATCACAATTATAGGAGTTTTTCCAGGAAATGAAATAGCTTTTAGAAGGTGGGAGGAAAGAAACAGGTACTTTTATTCTCCCTCCTATCAAGTCAAGATGCAATAGATGAATTACCAGGATATTATTTATTGCATGGGGATTTTCACGCCGAGATTCAGAATTCTCCCGACTCTCAAACGCCGCAGTGCCGTGACTCACGGAGTCAAGGTCTAGGATGGTGCCGTCCTGACTCCCTCCTGCCAAGGGCTCAGCATCATCTATTCCCATTGCCTGCAGCAGGAATAAGCGGTGTTTTAGCACTTCTGCAAAACTGGGCCTTAAACAATGGAGGCTTTGGGTATGGGCTTCCTATTTCCTGCAGTGGATTTGTGTAGGTGGCCTTGTTACCAGAAATCCATACTCCTACACAGCAACTTCTGACTGTGTTTCTGCAGAAATGACTATGATGAAAGGAATTAAATATTTTGAAAATAAAAATCATCTGTTTGTTTCTCCAAACCAGTTGGGGTATCTCCTGCTGGCAAGATCAATTTCTTCTCTTGCCTGGCAAAATTAGGAGTAGGATGGAAAACAAAAGGATTAAGGTTTGCAAGGGTACCGTGGCTTGGGCTGATGCACACAGGGAGAGCCCATCTGAACTGTCCCCATCGCTGGCAGCTGAGTCACTGGCCCAGCCTGCAGAGCTTCTTGCTGCTGCGTTTCACAGCCAGGAAAATCCCACATCCTCCCAGTGGGTGTAGGAAACGCAGCTACAGCCTCTGGATGCGTCGGCACCAAGAACAAAGGGGAGATTGTGGTGCGGGCGGTGGCTGCGGGCTCGGGGCCAGCGTGCCAGGGCCTCGCCGACAGCTTCCCGGGGAGCTGCGAGCGGAGCCCCGCAAACCCGACCCCAGCACTGCAAGGTGTGCGGCCAACGCCACCTCCTCGCTTGGGGACATGCCAGGGCCACCAGCAAATGGCCTCTGCTGTCCCACCTCGTCCCGCCCGCCTTTTTGGCGAGGAGCACGTCACACCTTGCCCTTCCTGGCCTTCTCCAGCCCAGGCTGTTTGCCTTCACGCACAGGGGCTTATGGAAGTCTCGGCTCTTGCTGTGCTGTTGTGGCCAGCACAGCCTTCATGGCTCCAGTGAGGGTCGCCAGAGATGCTGCTCTCACCTCCCACCCATCTCAGTCCCAGCCTTACTCCATGACTGCAGGGCTTCAAACCCTGAATTTTCCAGTATTGGTTGAATATTGCCAATGCTGCTTCAGATGATAGTTCTGCAAGCATCCCGCTGGGAGAGCAACCCAAAACATTGCTCACAGATCCATCTTGTTTCCTTCCATGTGGTCCCTGTGGCACTTGCCAAGCTCATGTTGAGGGTGGTGTTATTCTGAGAAGACCACAAGCATCCTGGGTCAGGCAGCCAATGCCTGGCTCTCCAACCTAGGGTTGGGTATTGCTCTTGGGAAAGGAAACACAGAACAGACTGGCATGGGTCTGCCTAGCTGTCTGGGCAGCCGCTCCAGACAAAAGCTCTTTTGAGAAGCTGCTCCTGTAAAGGGGACAAGAGGAGACCTGACATCCCTAAATGTGTGCTTCCGTGCTGAGGTGGCAACCAGAGAGAACTCTGCTGGCACTTGGAAAGGTTGCCTTAGGAAAACAATCAAACCGCCTCAGTCAGCCCTGGGCAGTACAAACCCTCCCACCCCAAGTCTGCAATGGCTTATAGGCTATTTGGATCACAACTGACATAAGCGCCCAAGCCAATCCCACAACTCTAACACAGTCCTTCACCAGTGCCATGCTTCCTTGGAGGCTTCTCATCCTCCTCCTTGTGCCTCCTTAGCAACACTGCTGCCACTGTTCCTTCTGTTTAGCCACCTGAAACTTCTCCTAGGAAGGTTAAGCAGCAAGACATGCAAAAAATAAAGAAGGGGAAGCTTCCTCTGACATCCATTCCCTGTTCCATTTGTTCCATGCCCATATTGCCAAAACACAGGAAAGGACAGACAGGAGAAAATAGCTATGTGTCAAGTGAAAAACAAACCAGTCCCTCCTAGCTGTGTCTAGGCATGCATCCATTTACCAGACCAAATGCTTTTGGCCCAGCCTGGCGGGAACACCAGAGCCTCTCTAATCTATGCCAACAAGGGAGGGACAAGGCCCCACAATTCCTTTACCATAACTGGGTCGCCACTTGGATGTTTTAACTCTGGTGCTCAACACCAACATTTTCTTCTGAGAGGTGTCACAGGTTGGCTCCACCATAGGCCTGGTTACACCACTGGTGCTCCAATTATCGGGTTCAGCATTTCCACTTTCACCCAAACTACTTTATAATGAGAGTTTACAGATCTACTGTGGTCATCTGGGACATTTCTAAATATCTACAGCTGCATTCTTAGACTGAATTTCCTTCTACATGTTGGAGCCAGAATGAATTTACATCAACAGATCGCATGTGAGCTGCTGGCTCATTGTCCTGAAGTTCAAAAGTTTAGGTGGTTTTTGAACAGCGCCTGCAAATGTCAAGGTAGTAGATTAATTTCTTTTAAGATACAAAATGATCTGTTTTTAAGAGTGAAGCACCGATTCAAACTGAATCTTGGTATTTAATGGAAAATGGAGTCTAGAACAGTAATTTTTTGTGGCACTGTTGCTATCCTGAAACTTTCGCAGTTCAAAAGGTGGCATAAGCCTTAGACAAAAAGAAATAATTTCACACTTATTTCAGCAGTTTCCATTGAGGGACTGGCTTGTTCAAGTCCCTATCTCTTTAAAAACATTACATCAAGTTCAGTAGATATTACTTGATAACGTTCACTGAGTTCTTAGCAGTTACCAGTCTCTTTTATTTGCATATGAGTTGTTTTAGGGACTATCCAGGCAGAACTGTAATAGCCCCATGCCCTAGAAAGCTTTCAGCCTCAGCAGAAAACAGATAACACCTAAGACAGTATTGGCCGGAGATCCAGGGAATGTTAGCATCTTTTCAATAATAATTTCTTAGAAAAGCTGTCTGAAGATGGGATGCTTTGGAAACACAAAAGAAGTGCACTCTTAAATATGTAACAGGAGGGCGGCAGAGCCTTGGAGCACAGGTCAGTGGGAGGTGGAAGGGAATGTACCAAGAGCAAGTGAGAGATGGTCACAAGGCTGAGAGTACATCGCAGCTGGCCTTGGAAGAACAGGCATTTCACTTGCATCTAATCTGGCAGAGACATCATAAAAATTATTTAAGCAGAGAGGTAGGCTTGGAAAATTAGCTTTGCCATAGCAGGCAAGGATTGCATGAAAGCCAAGGAGAATCCTGCAGTAACAGAGATACAAGAGGAATGTTTAACCTTGTGAATAAAATCTTCACGTTACTGAGTACACACATCCAGATTTAAGCATCATCTGGATACAGAAATGTCCTAGACAAAGATGATGCTTTGTCCTCAGTCTAACTCCTAATAGAAAACATCAGTGCCAATTTTACAGATTTCCTTTTTAAATATTAAAAACTGAATTCTAAAGGAGATTTGGATGCATTTTCACCTTTTACTGAGGAATAACACAACAGAGGACCATTTCGAGACACCAACGAGAGGTACACACCAGAAAGTAACGGAGGAAGTTCTCCAAGGCTTAGAGTGAAAGTGTAAATTCTGTATCCCAATCCCTCCCAATGGGCAGATTGGCACAAAAGTATGAACGTCTGTAAAAACAGGATGTGTTGCACAGCGTGATCACAGGTGGCTGCTATGCTACATGACTATGGGAATAACTATGTGAGAGGTTTTTGGCAGATACAATGTACTGTAACCAGCTGAGTATCATCTTTCCTCCTCCCTGCTTTGTATAAAGATGACCTCCTCCGGCAGGGACCCTCCAACTTAACTGCCAATCCATCCCCTGCCCACCTGTACCTAGGGAGCTGTGATTCATCCAGGTATGCACAACCTAGAGCCCAGGGAAACATGGTGCTGTTCTGAAACTAACAGCAGCCGTACAACTTCGGGGACTGGCAGCAAGCAGAGGGATGGTACGGATCAGCTCATGCCTTGAACATCTCCAATGACACGTACTCTTCCTTCGTTATTCATTTATAACAAGCTTACAGCTTCTTCCATGTGCAGTAAAGGGTTTGCCTTCAATTATTAAAGGAGAGGGACAGCGAGCAGGCTTTAACAGCAGTGTTAAAGACTAAGCACAAAAATGCACACTTGTGTGATAAGTTTATCAGTTGTCAAGCTTTCCATTTGACTTTTCAAGCACCAGCACACCGCCTCGGTCCAGAGCCTCTGCAGAGACTTTAGCCCAGAGTCTGATGTTAATAACTCAGAGGCTCATTGGATACCCAGTAAAGTCTTCAGGCACACAGGACAATGTGGCTTTCAGAGGTAATTATCAATCAATGCTCTTTGTTTCCTTTCTAATTTAAGTCAGTCTCTCATCATTATTGATAAAAAGATAGAAACACTTAATAATTTCTTCTTCAGCAAACTAGACAAGATTTGATTTATTTACATCACATCATCGCACTTGATATCAAATACAACTTCCATGCCTTAACTGAGGATGCAAATGATGAGGAAAACAAGGATCCTGTTGGTACTATGCAACTTACACAACTCAGTCACAGGTGGCTGCTTGTTTCATGTGGCTGTGGAAATGCACCTCCAGGCTTATTTTTGGCAGATACCGATCTACTTTAACCAAAGGATTTTACGTGGTTCAGAAATGCTTTTGTACATAGAAAGCCTGTGAAACAGTCCCAAGCACCTCGTCTTAATCCCTAGCTCTCAACAGCAAGATTTGCTCTGTTACAAAAGCATGGGCAGGTGAAGGAAAACACAAGTCAATAGTGAGAGACAAACGCAGAAAATAAATTTGTAAGAGCAGATTTGTGCAGGCACACACCACACCTCTAAATGAGGTTAGACAGCTTGGAGAGAAAAGCCAAAGACAGAACAGCTTCAAGGTCAGCAGAATCTGGTTCATTACAGAGGCATTTCTACAGCAATGCTGGGTGATGTATCTGAGGTTTTGGAAGTTCTGTGTTTGCAGTGGATGGAAGTTGTGAGCACAAGGCTTTTTCTACCTTCAAAGAGGACAAATCTCATTTCAGAGGTCACAGACCTAAGAGGGCTCTGATACCAGCCCAACATCTCAAGTTTTATTTTGGGCAGCTTAAAGGACCCCAAAATGAAGGTTCTGACAGGAATGGCAAAAATTGAACAATATAACTCAAAATGAGTGAGAGCTGGGAGAAGTTTTTGAGATTTTGGAACTGACCTTAATAAGAGCAAGAGTGAAAACCCGCAGTATTTCAAAATTATACTTGCCACTTTGTTAGATCTCATCATGCCATGATTTAATGCCACAAGCTTTATGTAAGAGAACACCATTTTACTTTTGGAAGTAAAACTGGAATCTCAAACAAATCTCTCTGTGAATCCAGGAGAGGCATGATTAATTCATCTCCTGTCCTCAAACAATGTTCGTAGGTCTCTGGAGGAACAGAAAATTGCTAGGGAAAGGCAGTGCTCTTGCAAAGCCCAGCTCTCATAATTAAAGGAGCAGCAGCTATACTCACTTGTTAAACCTTCAGCAGCCTGTTGCTGAGTTCCATTATTAGCATTTAATTGCACGACCTTGCAGATTTTCCCAGTGGAAGCACTCAATTTATTAATCTTTCTCATTGTTTGTGTTATTTTGATAAATAATGCAAACAAGATGGTAACACAAATAACACACCAGATAAATCCAGCATGAGGCATTGTAAAAAAATCCACAGTCCTTTATGTGCTGTACTCATCCACATGCCCTCATTCCTTACAAACACATTTACTTTCAGACAGCTGCCAGGCAATACTGTGCTGTTTCCCCATTTTATTCATAAAGTACAGTGAATTGTAAGTGAAGATTAACAGTAGTTAATCACTCTGCTGCCTGACATAAAAGCTTTGGCCAGTGTGATCTGCAAAGTGCTTGCATCTCAGCTTGTGCTAGCTGCAATCCACACCCTGTAAAAACCTCTTCTACACTTTTGCACCAAAAGCAAACTTTAATGTTTTGTTGAGAATACATCATCCCAAAAAAGGCTTAAGGATTTTAGGAAGAAATATTCCCTGAGGATGATGCCAGGCTTTCTCAGAAGGGTCTTTGACAATGAACTCCTTTTTGTTTGATGCGATAGATGCACATCTTCCATTTCACGCAAACTTGGGAAATTTTGAATTCCAACATTCCAAATTTGAACCCTGAGGAATCAAGTACAGTCTGTTTAAGCAGTAAAGTCTTTGACCTCTAGCTGAAGACTTCAGATTTATATCTTGTTGCACTGATATTCTCTATTTTATATATCTAGTATTTTTCAGTGTCATATCATGCCTTTTAGCAATCTTTGCCCTGAAAAAGTGGGTGTCTTCTGGTTCCTGCGAAATTTCATTCCCGTAACATGCTTATGACCTCTGTATGTTTTTCATCTTGAACAGACCTTAAAAACTACATTGCAAATGCCAGCCTAATGCATCGTTCTTTTCTGTCTAATTAGTTGCCATGGTAAAGGTTGTACCTGGTTGATCAGATACATAGTAAACAAATGTTCCTGCGAATCTCACTTCAATTCTGAGTAAGAGAAGCCCCCACAAGCTAACAGACGTATTTAATACACAGATGAATTTTATTTTAAGAAGCCTTTTTGTAGACCTATTTCTTCTTATATCAAAGAAATGCAGAACTGCAGATACAGGCTTTTATCTTGAAGCCATTGACAGAGGCAAATTGTTTAATCATCTTTTTTTTTCCCCTTGCACAGCTCTCATGTCAGTACCAGCATTTGCAGTTTTATGGATCAGTAATTTGGAAGGAGAATACACACTTTAAAAAGGTAAGACTATGGAATAGTGTCTCTAGTTTTGGGAAGACTTTAGCTCTTGTCTAAGGGGAGGTTCCTGCTCCTCCTTTCTAAGGGTGGAATCTGAATCTGCTGAAGAGCAGATCTTTCTGAGTAACTCCATGTGCAGACAGGTATATTCTGGATTGAGGCTGATGGATGCCCATGTAGTTTATCCATTTTTATTATTTCTTGTGGAGGTTACCAAAAGAGAGAAAAAGATGTTGCACTGGTGAATACTTCTACTAAATATTGAATTTCTAGGATGTGTAGACAGACTTTGCCTAGCATAGCAATTCTTTTTGCATGTAACTGACAGAAAAAGTGGTTAACGGTCTCCTGCAAGTATTTTTCCCCCTAATTTAACTTTGTCTAGATAAAATACTAGACAGTGCTCTACGTTTCACAAGCCCTTTCAGGAAACCATTGTCTCCTTCATTATTTAATCAGAAAAAGATGATATTGAGAAACTGCAAGGTTGTACTTAGAGATGAAAATCCAAATTAAGGACCCCTTCCTTGGTCCACTTACACCAACAGTTCAGCATATGTATTGAGTCCTATAATGTCCATCTAAATCCAGTGATTTAAAGGAAACTATTCTTTCTCGCAAGAGCTTACCTCTGAAAAAATAAATATTCTTAACTGGAGGTAGCTTGAAGTGAAATCCTTGTGGAGATTAGGCAGGCTTTAGTTATTCCTATAAGCTAGAATTAGGGTCTTTGGGTTGTTGTCTTCATAATAACAATGACACAATCAAATGTGGTATGGTATATTCATGTTTCCTGACTCCCAGTTGATGTAGGTCTGCAGCCAGACCCTGTGCAACATGAAACAGTAGAAATACACAGCTCAAACTCCTCTGATAGCCTTAGCTGCCCACACAAGTTCCCTTACTGTGTTTAGCACCCAGGACCTGTGTGCTACCCCCTGACATCCAGAAGAGACCCTGTCCCAAGCCTTTGCACCCTGCTGTAGCCAACAGCAGGAAATATGTTTTGGCTCTGCTTAAGTGGAGCTAATAGAAAGCCGATCTGATTTTTTTGGCTGCAGATACACTGAAAAGAAATCAGTGAAAAATCCGAGGGCAACCTCAATCCACACTCTGGCTGTGGCCTGCAGCAGTCACTACAGTTGCTGTGGTGTGGCATGAATTCCCCCTGCTCTGCTTTCCTGCTGCTCACTCGCACTGTGGTGGCTTTTCTGCCCCAACCCTGCTCATCCTGGGAAAGCAGCACGGCCAACAAAACCATCCTGGATCATTTCCAGCTGCATCTGTTCGTTGATTGCCACTGGGTAATTCCACACTGATGAAAGAACATCCCATGCAATCATAGTCAAAGCAAAGGCCAGTAGACAGCCTGATTATTTCTGCGTCATGAAGGACTTCCTAAAGGGCAAATTCTTCCATTTCTAAAAACAAGAATTCTTCTCTTCTTATTCTAGGTCACTTGTGGAAGCACACAGATAACAGATCTCAACAATATGTCACTAATGATAAGGTCCGGGGCTTTCAGAACCTGTTTCTGAAGGCAGGCATTTTATTTAGGTGTCTAAATGGAGGAGGAAATTTTCACCCACTATTTCCAAGACTCAATTCTGAAAGCACTGGCCCTGCTATCACTGATATACTTGGCTCTTAAAAAATCAAGTAGGCTGCTCCGGGTGTTGCACCAGGAAAAGGAAAAGTGCAGTGGTCGTTGCAAACACTGATTTGCTCAATAGGCTGGGACCAGCCACAGCACCCTGTGTGCCACAAATTTGCTATTTTCTGACAGACTGTGACCACACAGGACTGAGTCACCTAATTTGTAGCTGCCAGTGCAATGTAGGCAGCTGGCAGGCTGGAAACAGCAGCCTGGATTTTATCCCAAAACCCGCTTCCCTGCTCCCTACTCCATGGAAATTTTTGTTGCAGCTGAACAGCTTGCATTTGCAAAGTCTAAGCACAGACAGGCAAAGGATGATTTTGCAAAATGTAGAATTGATCCTAGGCTGAACTGTGGATTCTGGA
Organism: Sylvia atricapilla; assembly: GCF_009819655.1. Classification (NCBI taxonomy): domain Eukaryota; kingdom Metazoa; phylum Chordata; class Aves; order Passeriformes; family Sylviidae; genus Sylvia; species Sylvia atricapilla. The sequence continues at coordinate 68,189,922 of NC_089143.1, forward strand.
GCTTGGCACCTGGATGGTGCCTTCCCACAATCTCCTCTGTGGTTCAGCCATCCCTAGAGGAAATTCAACAGTCACTATTCCAGATGCTAAAATAATTACTAGTGGCTGCAGAAATTAAATATCACTGAGCCATAATCAAAATACTGTTTTGTTTTCAAAGAACACTTCAGCTCGAAAGCCACTGAATCCACCTCTGACTGTGCTGTGTCTCGACACACGGGAGGAAAAATACATAGCCTTGTTTCCACTTTCCTCTGTTCTCACCTGAATGACTGGATCAAGGTTAAATAACCGCAGACAGAAGGAAAAAGATCACTGAGCAGGAGTGGAAATGTGAAATACGTCAAGTGGCATTCATTTTTTTTCTTCTTGTCAGAACTGCTCAGGGGTTGTGGCCAACCAAGCAAGTACAAGCAGGCTGTCTGCAGACCAGGACATTCGTGACGGTGAAGTCCTATTGGGGTTTTTTGGGACTGTTACATACAAGACACCAAAAGGAATGGCTCAGAACTACGATCCCCACCTACAATGTTTCTTTTCCTTTACACTTACCGTAATGATGTTTGGGCAAGAGTTTGCTTTTTTCAGTTCCCACCTACGATTCATTGTGAAACTTGGTAAGATTGGCCATGCTATAATGTACTCCATGAGTATGTGGATAAAGACATTTTTCTTCAACATCTTTTTGCTGTATTCATGAACCTGTGCATTGTTTGGGTCATTCCTTAGGGGGGGTAGAACATAGGTGGCATTGCTCTGGCAGAAACCTTCTGCTATCCCTCTCCTGTTTATTACTGTGTGTATGAACAGATGGTTTCTGAAATCATTAGTTTGAAATCAAAGTTTCTACCTTAACCCTGAGCATGGGTGCAAAGGAAAGAAGTTAATTTGGCTATATACTACAGGACAACTTTCCAAACCGTACAGTGAGTGCTGCTGCTTTTTTTTTTTTTTTTTTTTTTTACTTCATAGCATAAAATTCTTTTTTTAGGTTGCCTAGGCCTCTGATTCATATAAATCTAAATTTAAATTAACTTCACATTCACTGATGTTAAGTCACTTTATTTTACTCAATTCAGAACTTTATGGAATATCTGAGTCCTAGTCTGCTTAGTGAAACTTGACTTTCAAGTTGCTTACAGCAGCAACCAAGTAAAAACCTCTCATGCCATTGCCAGCTGCAGAAATAATACCTAAGGAAACACCCTCTGACAAAGTCTTCAGGAATAAAACATTTCCAGTAGACAGACAATATTACTTTAAAGGCAACCTTGAATGAGAATCTTTGACATCTGATAACCTTTTCAGTACCTGTGGATTACCTGCTGCTGGAAAACTCTCACGTGGCTGAACAGTGCTTTGGCAGATGAGTTTGTCTTTTCCTGTAATTAAGACCAAATCAACAAAACACCTGTCTATTATTACCCTCAGAAGTACAAACCTGTGAGCAAACTGGTGTTAGAATAAAAATTTACTGCTACTCATGTATGGGATTGCAAAATGTAAGACAAAACAGTAGAAGTGACAAAAGGTCAGCCTACATTTTATATTTCACTTCATTAAAACCAAGGTATCTTTAAATCCCTTATTATGCTGCCTTGTTCTTTTTAGAACATTGCCTTATTGTCATTCACTTATGTTCTTGTTCATTCTTATGCTTTATGCTCTTGTGGGTAGTTACACCTTTGGTCATCTCTTACTCATCATCTGGGTAGCGATGTACATTACCAGGGTACATTTCTAGGCTAGGCATGGCCTGGGCATCCATAGAAAGCACTAGTGAATGTCCCCAGGGTCCCTTCAGCCACAAAGCAGCACAAATTTTCACACTGATGTGTGCTGGCAGGGAACAGAGACACCCACGTGTGCCCGGGTGCAAGCACAGTGACCACAGAGCCCAGAGGGATTTCTGAAGGTGCAGGTTTTGACACTTGGAGACAGAGAGTTCCTGGCTGGTCTCAGGTTTCCTGTCTCCAAGGAAAGGGGGCACCGATGTGCATGTGAAATAAATTGTTGGCACCTTGGTAGGAACTGCAGTGCTCATGTTGCTGAAGTGTTTGTGACCTATGGGTGTGAGCGAATCCAGGCTTGTAAAGGGAAACTTTCATTTCTGCCCCTAAGAGGTGGTTCCTTACTAGTGTGACAGCTCACAGACCTAAAATACACCAAAGTCATGAAAAGTATGTACATATCCTTTTCTCTCTGTGATATATTCAGCTTGAAATTCAGTTATGGACAGTTATTTAATTTTTCCCCACATGAATATGGCTACCCTTAGAATGCTAGGAAGAATATCTGTAATATACTAGAAGAAGAGTAAATTCCCCCAAAGAAAGCACATTAGTTGAATAATGGAAAATTATTTCTAAATAAATCATAAATCATGTCTACCACCTTTGCAGTAGATATGGTTGGTAAGTATATTAAATGTACCTCTAGTAAAGTGTACTAGAGGTGAATTTTTGGTTAATCTTAGAATAATGGTTTTGGTTGGTAAGGATCTTAAAGCTCATCTAGTTCCAACATCTCTGCCATGGGCAGGAAACCTTCCACTAGACCAGGTTTCTCAGAGCCACATTCAGCCTGGTCTTGGAACACCTCCTTGGATGGGGAGTGCACAACTTTTCTGGGAAACCTGTTTCATGCTTCACCACTTTCACAGTAAAGAATTTCTTCCTAAATCTAATCTAAACCTACTCTCCTTCAGCTTAAAGGCATTCTCCATCATCCTATGCACTTGTGACAAGTCCCTCTCCAGCTCTCTTGTACCGTTATATACTAGAAGGTGCTGTAAGGTTTCCCTGGAGCCTTCCTTCTCCAAGCTGAACAACCAAAGTCTCTCTGCCTATCTTCACAGGAGAGTGTTCCAAGCCTGTGATCAACTCAGTGGCTCTCCTCTGGACTCGTTCCAGAGGCTGTTTGGTTGGCAGTGCTAGCAGAGCCTGGGGAAACTGTCAAACTGTCAGCACGTGGAGTTTATGGGCAGCTGCAGATCTCAGAACAGCACTGCTGCCGCTGTGCCTGTGCCAGCATGGGAAGTCTGCCCTGTCAGCAGCACTGCTTCTGGCCACAGTCAGCCCTGATCCCTCTTCCATACTGCCCCCTCGCCCCACCTTCACGAGTATTAATTCAAAGTGATTCATAAAAAGCTTTCACCAGGCAGCAGCTGATTTCTACTCCAGACAGCCCTCAGCAAGAGAGCCAAGGAGCTCGGCCATCTGACTTCGTGTGCCCTTCCTGCCATTCACAGCAAGTATGTCAGCACTGCCATAAATGTCACACCTCCTGTGACAGGGCTTCAGGGCAGCCTCCACTAACTAACTTTTGCCACCCTCTTAGTCACCCTTCCTCCTGGAGTCACCAGGTGCTGCACTGACCTGCAGGAGCCGGGGCTCAGGAGGAGGCTTGTGCCACTTCCCTGCTCCATTGCTCTCACCTGGGTAGCAAAGCTTGGTTACTTCACAGTCTTCTTTGAAAAACTTTGAAAAAAGCCTGCTAGGTAAATGGAAAGTTTTAAAGAGTATTTCAGTATCCTTTATTCACCACTGCACTTACTTTTTAAATTTAAATCCAGTGCAATTTGTTGTGAGCTCAGGAACTTCCCTTACCCTCATGGACCAATCCCCCAAATCCACCAAACACTGCTGGGGTGCTCCTGCAGAGTGCTCCTGCAGCTGATGCACAGCTCAGCTTCCACCAAAGCTGTTGTGTGGACTCCCTCTTTGGGGATCATTTGATAATAGAAAAGTAGGCATATGAACAAGGTACGTTTTCAGCGAGATTACAAAATACTCATTCTGCTCAGCATATAGAACTGGAAACAGACTTCACACCAGACCAGATTTTGGTCTGATTTGATCAAGAGGGACAGGACTTTTGGTGTAGGTAGGGGAATCACTGTCCTTTAAAGCCCCAAGGAAGCCAATACACCACCAGATCCAGACAACAATCCTGCTTGCCAAGCCTTACAGAGGCTGCAGAAACAGTCACAGCCACTGCCCAGGTGAAGGGAACTTCAAGGTCAGATCCAGCTTGAGGAGACTGAAAACTAGCCTCAGCACCCAGCTGGGGTAGCTCTGGCAGCCTGTGGCATCAGGCACTACTCCTGCATTGAAGGAATGCATGATGGGCATCACTGTCCCCCAGGTTTGATGCTTTCTTTTCATCCTTTTGCTGTAATTTAACTAGAGATGATATTACCAGCGTGCCTAATTGTACTCAACTTCACAAGGTCTTGCCCTGATGACATTGAGGTTCCAGAGCTTGTGTGTCCCATAAAAAAAGCACTGCCTCACACTGGCTTTAAGTATGTTGCATTTTGACTGTATATATTGTTAAGTTTTATTATAGATTTACTTTTGCTTACTTAAATTTTCTGTAGTCTGAAATATGCTTCAAATACTTCATGAAAGAAGTAAAAATAATCTTCTAACAATTTACTAACAAAGTAATCTCCCAGAATGAATCAGTAAAACCTCCATGCCATTTTCAAGTAAAATGATACCACATTGTCAGAATGACAAGCACAGAATTGCCTCACAGATGATAAACCAGAAATGAATTTGAAAAACCTCATGTAGACTTTCTACTGTGAATCATCCTTTTTTAAAATTAATTTTAGCTGGAGTTTGAAGATAGGGTGATTCATCCCATTCTGAAATTTTCTGTTTCAATACAATAAACTTTGTTTTCTGCAACATTTTTTGAGCAATATTGGGAGAGCAGAATAAGAACCAATCCCAGCAGTAGAGAAAAGCAAGTCTGGGGACAGAAGGAGGCATTTTCCTCTGAGATTTAGAAAGAAGTGGAGCAGCCATGAGGCAGAGTTTTACTAAAAAGCTTCTCTCAAGGCAAACACAATCTGTTTAAAACAAACCCAAGGTTTGAGAAGGCAGACACAGAAATGGTCAGTATTAGGTGAAAAAGAGGAAATTAGGAGATACGGGCTTTACAAACAGTGAGTCCCTGGGAGTTGTTCCTTCACCCTTAGGGAAGCACAGGGCTTGTGACGTGGACAGGCTATTGCAAGAAATAAGCAGGATAAGGCAGGTTTGGGAGTGCATCTCTCGGCCAAAATGAGGATGTCTGCCTTTGAGACTTCTAGCAAGGAAGCTACAACAAACCCACAAGTTTTCTTGCTCAGACAGCCTGAGTGACTGTGGGTAGCCACTAGCTGTGACTAATTCCACAGAGGTTCTTACTGGTGCCAACGCCACGCAGGTCCCGCATCTTGCAGCAGGACGTATGTGGTCGACACTGAAGGCACTCACTCAGGGACCTCTTACCTGTACATTTAGAAGGAAAATATTGCCTGTACATTCCATTCTCAGAGCCTTGGGTAAACTAATGTATTTGGTGAAGTCATCCCAGGAAAACTGTTTGCCAGCCTTTGCTGTAAAGAACTGTCTTTAGCTCCTGACTGCTCTCACAGACAGTTCTGCAGCATATAAACAACAGCATTGGTGAGGAATAAGGCAGTAATCAGGCCAAGGTTTCAGGTTATTTACTTCCCTCCTAGGTAATGGTCTATCAAAATATAAACCACCCCACCCTAGTTTCAAAACACCAACATGCAGAGCTAAGGTGGGGTAACCCAAGGGCATTCCCTCCCTACTGTTTTCTAAACAAAACATTATTCTTTATCTTTGTTCAAGGAAGAGCAGTTGGGCACAAAAACAGTATCTACTAGACCCACCTCAAAGACAATCTTGATTGCTGCCCACATAAAGCATCAAATATTTTTGCATGAGACACAAAAAAAAGGGCGTTTCAGAACCAGTGAGATGCGCGATGGTGAACGCAGCTCCTGGAATGGTCCTGCTGCTGCCTCTCCTGTGCATGGATACTCAAGCCTCTCTCCTGGCTTACCTGGAGGGGAGCAGACTGGACTGTATGAGGGTTTGGGTGACACCTGGCCTGGTATTGATCCCCGTGAGGGAAGCTCTACCAAGCACCTTGAAGCTCTCAAGGGTCAGGGATTAGGGGCAGCTTCCCTGTGTGCCAGGTCTTTTCATTTCTAAGAGGCAACTGAGCTGTATCCTGCATTGCTGTACACTCTATAAAGCAGCAAAGAAACAAAAAGGAAGACATATTTTTTAAAAAAATGAAGTAAAATATTTTAAATTTAGATTTCTAAAGCGAATAAAGTGCTTTGACATACACGAGGCTGTTTGTCATGGAAGCATGTTCATTCTCTTGTGCAAGCGAAGTTAGAGAATGCAACCTCCTGGTGATTTCTCTTAGCTCTGAAGTAATCCACCAAACCCTTCCCCTGAGCCTCATATCTCCCTAAATATCAGCCTTGGCAAGGAAGGACTATGCAAGTATTTTGTAAAATCCTTTGTAAAAAAAGACAGCATGGGTTTTGAATTGAAAGCCCTCAAGGCATTTAATAATTTAGAAATAATATGACAATAATTTAGAAATAGTACGACAATTTGTCTTTTGAGTTACTTCCTACCGTATCCTCTTGATGAGATGAGGGCTGTACGCCTTCACAATTTTCCATTCAGACAGAATTCCACCAGTTTAATCAAAGTGAAACATTAGGTACTGTTATGGTCCTTATACCTTCAGATTTCCTTACTGATAACCCACATACTATCCGTTAACCCATTGCATCATTCACAAGAATAAACAACCTGGGCTATGCATACAGGAAGCTGAACAAAAAGGAAATAGACAATATTAGTTCATATTTTCACCTCTGCAGAGATCAGACTGACATATTTTCACAGATCAAGGTGGTCCTCCAGATGTTCCCTACGGATACAAAAAAGCATTTCCTGTTTTTAAAGTTTGAGAGCCTTTTTCATTTAAACCACCGTTACCTCACTCCCACTAAAGGACAGAAGTGATGGTCCATAAGGGTAGCAAAAGTCAGATTAACCTCTTTCGAAGTCTAGATGGGAGAAGGACTCAGTGAACTGCTTCCCAATGGAAGATGCAAGCAATTATTCATGAGCAACAAATTAACAATGAGAAATTGTTGACTTTGTCCCTGCCAGAAAAGAACGAATGTGATTCAGTGTAACCAGAGGATCCATAATCCAACCAGTTTTATCACTGTAGGTGTCCCAGTTCCAGCAAGGATGGACTTCCCTTTCTTCACAGCAGTGCCACTGGGGCTGTTTGGATTCGTGATTAAAACAGACTCACAAACACACCAGTGCTTTGTTTCTGGCTGAACAATTCTTGCACAGCACCAAGGCTCTCGCCAGAAAGCAATTTGTTGCACACTTCATTTTGGTCATAGTATTAAAGACTAATTTTTCAGTCTCTCCAATAAACCATTAGTGGGTTTGAATCATGTTATTTGGTTCCTAAGGTATTTCAGGGGTTGCTTATGAAATGTGTCACTAAATTCTGCTGAAATTATTGCAACAAAATATTGTATCTGATAGGTTTGTTCTGAAATTCTTTTAAGGATTATGTTTCAGTGAATCAATACAAGCAGAAGATTGTTGCTTGGGGCATTTTGGTGGATGTAGGAGAATTCCTTGAAATGTAGTGGACAGCACATTAAACAGTGAGCCAGTGCAGCTCCTGGGAAGGTCAGGAAGAGAAGTGCTGTCCCTGGGCGTGTTTGTAGGCTGAACACTGCTCCATACCACATCCAGCCCCAGACTGTGCTGGGCAGGACCTGCCTTTTCAATGCCTCCTGTGTGCATTAACTTATTTGACCTCAACCCCATAGAAATCATTACCTTTTTTCCTGAGAAAGCACAAGCATGTTCCCAAAAACGAAGATCCTCTGTGCAGCAGATATTTTTTCCTCTGCTTTCCATGCCACCTTCAGGAAATAAGCACTGGTACTTTGAACACCTCCCCCTTTTCTGACAAAACAGTTTTCCTTAGCTCTAAGATACTTGTCACTAAGTGGAAACACTGTCCTCTGCAAACCAACCCACAACACAGAGACAATGAAATATTGTCTTTCCACAGCACTGGACAGGAGATATTTTTTAAAGCTGCTTCTGCATTGTTTTTTTACTATAGCTCGGGTGTAAATCAGCAACACAGAGAGAAGAGGTGGCAAGAAAGTGAAGCAGCTGAACTCACAAGTGTAGGGAGTTTTCACCTTCTCTCTCAGCAGAATATCTATTATTATTTGCTGAGATAAGCATACTTAGAGCTGCTGACACTATTCACAAGTCCACTAGAGAGCAGCTATGCCTCACACTCAGCGAGGTTCTGTTTTAATTCATTTCTCTGACATTTATTGCACTTCACTTAAATGACTAATCAGCCCTGGAAAGCTTTCTCAGTACTAGACTGAGAGGCAATGGAGGTGTGGACTCATCTGCTCTGATTCATACACAGGTATGTGAATGCTCACCCCCTGCTCTGAGCTGCTCTTGTTTGGGCACAGTGTCATTCTTGAAGAAATATTAGCTCATAAGATAAGAAAAGTAAATCAGCACCCTGGAGTTGCAAGTTCCGTTGAATCCCTTCAGTAAGGAACATACAGATTTCTTGGAAGAAGTCCAGGGCAAGAGGCAGCCAAAGGGACTGTCATTCCAGGCAGTGGATAAAACAGGAACAGAAAAATAGCTAAATAAGGCACTTTTACCCTGTTTTCCCTAGGTGCAATAAAGTGTCGTGTAGGTCTAAAGAACTAATAAGACACAGCAGTCCACAGCAACTCATATTAGGCCATCTTCTACTAACTTATGGAAGATTTTAAGTAACACTTAAGAATGATTTACACTAATGAGAAGACAATATATATGAAATACAGTTTTATACAGAAAAGACAATTTAATGTACAAAATACAGGCTTCTCCTGACCATCCTCTCAGCCTTAAAAAAAAACACTGAAGTTTTCTTCCTTTAAACATCAAGGAGCAGCATAAATATAAAAATAGTTTGAATTCCAGAAGTTTCACTATTTAGCTTTTCGTCAGTGAAGAAGTAAACTACTACCTGTCCAAACAGCTGGCAAACCCACATTCCCTAGCCTGGTAAGTTAATTAAATTGTCCTGGTCCTGTTAGAGGCAGACATAAATTATTAAGGCAGAAGTTCTTTTACCTTCAATCTACATTATCCCTGCCCCTTATGAACTGCCTTGAAGTGCTTGGGTATTTCTACTTTGACACACTGGCTTCCTGGCTTCCTTTTTTATATCAGGAAAATATATATCACCCTCTTGCATCAAGTAGGAAGGACAAGAACCAGCTTCAGGATTTTTATGCCAAAGGTCTGGTTTTACTTGTGTCCTTTTTATTTGTCTGCCATTTTCTGGAATACTGGTTACTCACTATATATAACCCTGGCACTGCTTGTCACCTGTGAAAAAACAAAAACTTTTTGGAGCAGGTAAACTGAATCATAAAGATCTAAGGAAGCACAGAAAATTACTGTAAATGTTAGACTGATCACCTGACAAGGGAGAGCATCTGATTTTTTTAATTTGACAGAAACCATATGTAGTGGCATAAAACACACTGCAACTACTGAGATGATCAAGAAAAGAAAAGCTCACTGCAGGTTAGATATTCTGCTTTAAACAATGAAGAAAGGTTTCTTTCCCAGCTTTTAAAACTATTTCAAATAAAACTTTATAATTAATGGAAAATTGAAATGATCATATGAAAGTGCCAGCACAGAACATTTTAATATTTCTAGTTATTTATTACCTTTGTCATAAATTGGCCATACTTAATAAAATCAATCAAGATATGATGAACAGAGCTGAGAGGGAAAGTTTGTGCACTGAACTAGGTCTAGCAATAAAGGAGAAAACAATGCAGCCCAGACAATGAATAGAGGAACTTCCATGGCACATGATTATATCAGAGGGTAGAAGTGTTCCATCTCTGCTCAATTTAAAGGCAATTTAACGTGAACGGTGACATTTCTCTCAGTGGCCAAACCAGTCGTGGAGAGGGCAATGCCAAGGAAAAGAGACAAGAAAAATTCTGCAGGGTCTGATGCTTCTCTACCATACTCTGCATTTTTCACAGCACCTTTGAAAACAACGCTCTTTAACCTTTCCCTGCAGATCCGCCACAGTGTTTGAAAGGAGCATCAGCCTCCTTTGATCTCCGGGTATTGTTTTGGAAATTATCTCTTTGTCTCCTTTTTTCCTCAGGCCGTTTCTGAGATTCTCGTGAGTTTTCCTGTTCTCAGGTTTAATGTTTCCACTTCCCTTCAGGTTTTTGCCCTTTGTGCAGCAATATCAAGTGCAAGTATTTTACAGCCTTTGGAGTGCCATCAGCATCTTTGACTTTTCAGCTGTGCCCTCAACACAGGGGCTCAAGCCTGCGGAAGGGGAGAGTTAAGAGATGCAGCTGTCCTGGGAGGCTTAGCTACCAAGCAGAAGAGGCCTTGACAGGGTTTTTCCATGAATAACAAAGTAATTATGTAATCCTTATGATAAATCAGAAGAGGAGGATCCAGGAGTGGAAACTGAGCTATATGAGAAGGAATGATGAACCCTATGATATCGCTTCTGGGTAAAATCTGGATGCTTCAAAAGAAAGCTAATCCTTGGTTGTCTGCCTGTTTGCATATCTTGCAGTGATAACGGGAGAAATGTGATTTTCAAAAGCTACCATTGTTCTGGGCTAGGATCTTTAGTGCCTCCTTGTTTGCCTTTTGGTTTCCCATGAGTTAGTTCAGAGAAACAGCACCGTTCTGCTCAAGGAATGGGTATCAATTGTGAAGTCTGCAAGAAGCTCGTAAGTAACAGGCAAGAAAAATGTCCTTGTTCAGAAGAGTATTTTTAGAGACCAGTTTTACTATTTTCTCATAAATTTATCTACAGATGCAGTCATCATATTTACTGTCTCAGGTTTCTGAAAAAAAAAAAAAAAAAAAAAACCACGAGCAGGACAAGACACCTTAATTTTCCAGTCAAAGGTACAATGTTAAAGTAACACTTTTCATTTAATTTTTTTATCCTCAAAAATTTTTTTTATCCTCTCCTGAATGGACCAATGAGATAGTAACGAAGAATTAAAATCTATGGTCTTCTATTGATGGTTTGATATGGAAATTACTGAAAAATTTTAAGATGAATCTTCCAGTCATCCCTCTGAAATAGATAAGTGGGTGATCACACTTTCAATCTTTATTCACACAGAAGTCTTTGACTAATGTTGTCAGACAGATTTTGGTACTCCCACAAACACACTAAGTAGTTCTTTTCACACAAACAGTAATTTCATTTACATTTCAGCAAGAAACTTTGGTTTATTAACTCAAATGTTCTTTTTCTTCTCCTTTGTTTTCTATCCAGAGGTCTTTGCTCATTTTTAATTCATTCCCATAGGTTCACTTAGAGGGAATGGTGTACATGCTTCTGGGAATTTTCCTGGCAGAGGCATAACTGTTGTTGGTGAAAACTCAAAGTTTGGGCAGTCACTACAGTCACTGCTGCCAACAGCAAAGGGAATAGGATTTTCCAATATTAGAGGTTCAAGTGTCCTGTACTGCTACAACTCAGCTTTCTGGGGAGTTACAGGATGGGTGGCACTCATCAGAGCACAAGGGAGGAGAGTGAGGGGAGGAATGAAGCCTCATACAGGTGGGTCCATGGCTCTCCTGGCTCCAGTTAAGTGATGATTCTGTGATCCTGAGAATCAAGTCACTGAATGCAGCATGGAACTCAACTACAGAAGGAAAACCACACAACTGATCAACTGTTCAATTATGTTTTGCTGCGACTGCTATTGGTAGTGCTTCTGCTGCAGCTCCCTCTCTGTCCTACTTTTAGATTCTTTCATCTTGGATTTTATAAATTTATTTATTTAGACCACCTTTTCAGACTACAAATACTGCTGGTTACCTCAAATGGTACTGGTATAATTCATGGTATATAAATAGTTTTTTCTAAATTATCTTAGCTGTTTGGGGTTTTTAAAATCAAATTCTCAGGTGGAAGATTTTTATTTTATAATGCCTCTGTTATTTACCACAGTTACTTACTCTATTTGTCTCCATACTTTAGAAAATGCTTTCCTCTTACATCTGGCTCTCTGTATTTAATTTAAAATTTCCTTCCTAAACTTTAATCATAACGAAGAATATCTTGATTTGTCTCGCTTTTTGAGGTCAAAACATGCTCACAGTGCATCTTAAAACATTTCCATTACCATTTCCACTGAATGCAAGGAAAATATGTTGACTTCATTAAAAAAAAGAATACAATTGAACTAGAGATAATTTTCATAAATTAGATGTACAGATTTCACAGCTCAGAAACAAGGATGTCAAATGTGTCCAGCCTATACAGCCTCCTACACAGAAACCACAAGGTTTCAACGACATGTCAGTGAAACCATAGCATTCAGCTTTTTATCCAAGACAAGCTCTACCCAACGGGTGCTGCTGCCTTGGTGTGCTGACTCTTCATACAATAGTTTTTCCAAGGTTCGCTTAAGGTGCTGACCTGTGAAAAGAAATGAAACTCATTATGCAAACAACTCTGCTATATAGCTTCTCAAATCTGTATGTGTGTGCACATAACAGATAAATGTGCAGGCACAGGACACACGCATCCCTGCTAAAGATGCGTCTACTTACAGACGAAGACAGAGACATCTGGAAAAAAAGGTCAAAGAAAAAACGTTTTTACAAAGTTACTAGCTTATCTGTTAAGGATAGCACGAGCTAGTCACCTCAGCATTCTTCAACCTCCTGTAAACAATTAAGCAGTAGATCTATTTATGAAGTTAAAAGTCATAACTAAGTGCATTTCATTACCAGAGCAGTTAGTGTATGAGAAACAGAATAGCATTTTCATTTAAGAGAATTCTAGACTAGTATGGCTACTTCTGAATCACGGCTTTTATTGATAAAACTGCCTGAAAATTTAACAACAAATCCTGTCTGAACAGTACCATCATACCTTCGAGAGTCTTAAGTGTAGACAGGGATGCAGAGTTAATATTCTCCTAAACACCTTTCCATAAAACGATTGTTTAAATGCAGAATCATGAAATGCGGTCTGCACTGGCACCAAATTCCTGTTCCTGGAACAATGCTGCTGAGTGGCAGCCACTGGCCTCCTCAGCCTCACATGCTAAGGAGGCACTTACTGCACAGAAGATCACAGTTGTGTTCCATAGTAAAGCCAGCAGAAGGAGAGTTTTGGACTTCTGGCAACTCATTTCTATTTGCAACTTTGTCAGGTGTGCTAAGGAGAAAATGGGGTTGACAGTGAAATTACTGCAATCAAAACAAAGCTAAACAAACAAACAAACTCTCAAGGCCTTTGCGAGAGGGATTTCACTGTAATGACCCAAGGCCCTTTAGCAGAGGCTCCTCAGATTGTGACCAACTGTGACACAGAGTAGCAGTGACCTGACGCAGAAATTTCTTTACATGGCTTTGCTGCTGAAGAAAGCACCTACATTCCTACACCCCAAGAACTGCAGAGGTGGCTTCTGCCTCAGCTTTCCCTTCAGCTATGCAGTGTGACACCAAAGCGTCTCCTCTGCTGCAGGAGCTGAAGTACAGCACATCTGGTCGCTGATCCAGTGGTCTGCAGCACACACAGTGGTGGTGCTTAGGGCAAGCTGAGGACTTGGTGTGCAAGCAAGGACTTGGAGCCACTCCAACAGGAGGCAGGCGGCATCCTCCAGTGCAATGTCACACTGCTCCTCCATCCTCCCTTTTCTTGCTGTGCCAGAGGTGCCCCAGCACCATGAGATGTGACACTGTCCCTGGGAAGACACAAAAGAAAGGGCAGAACAATGTGACTGAGTTCATAGGATTTGGAATCAACAATGTCATTAAAAGTAATTCTATTAGAAACTGAAGTATGAACAGTAAACACATATACATAGACGAAGGAGGCTACAACCTGTTTGTATAAAATACAAAGTATTTTGGTAGTACCTGAAAACCAGAAAGCAGAACTAGTCAGAATTAAGTGGTATTCAGTCATCTGCTTCTACCAATAATAACCATAATAAAAAGGAGAAGATTGAATTTTATGTTGAAGATAACTTTATGTAGAAAGTATTAATAAGGCCAAATCAGAGCAGATCTGCTGGAGGAGGGAAAAGGGGCCACAACCCCGCAGTGGCTCTGCCCTGTGTTTAGCTTTAGACTGTGTAAGAGAGGAACAACTGCAGTGCTGTGGAGATCCCACACCAGCTCAGCAGCCTCACTAAATCCGGGGAGTGACTTCCCAAAGAATCTGTAACATCATACCTTTAATTCTGTTATCAAAACTCAAACTGTAGTGTCATGCTGATCACCATGCAAAGCATGTCAGGGTATAGGGAGTCCCAGTTGCCAGTGGAATAGTTACCTGTGTACCAGACTGTGCACCAGACACATCCATCTTGAGCCTGTAATGGTTTGGAGGTTATTTGTTTTATGCTACTGATATTGCAACACAGAAGTGACTCTATTCTGACTTGTGTTCATTAACAATAGTAAATGGAGAAAGGAAGCATTTTGCACTGTGCCATTCTGCATCCTCCATTCACTGTCCAACACCTGTGTGTATCTCTTCTGACTTTTCTTTCTCAACACTTGGGATGAACATGACACACACTGTTGGGTTTCAGCACTACCACATCCCAACTTTTCACACTGTAGGCCTGTCTCTTAGTGGAATCACTGGGAAATGTGTTGGGAATGTTGGGAAACAGACAACACCCTTGTGGTAGAAAGGTTGCACTCTGTGGGCCATCCTTCTCAAGGAGACCTGCAGGCCTGCCATGCATCAATCCCTGAGCAGCAGAAGTCCTGGCTGCCACACAGAGCAGGAGCAATGACTTGGCCCACCCTCTCCCCACCGGTGGCTTTCAGCTGAACAACTCCTTTCTGCCCTCAAATTTTTAAGAGAGCTGTGGTAGCCAAACATCCTGTCAGCTGCTGCCTTGTCTTCTGAAGGTGGCTGTCCTCTGGTAGTGGGGAAAGATTTTGAGCACTACTGTAAAGAAGAATGAAGCTCTCTGTGAAAGCTGGAACACAGCTCAGGCACAGCTCTAAACTCTTAGAGAGATCAAACTGTTCATGCCTTACGCAGGAGTTTTTAGCTGAGATGTTAAAGGAACTGCATGATATGGCTGACTGCAGTGGCAGAAGATGCCACTCAGTCACCCTGTGAGGCTTCTTCCATCCTACATGCAGCTAAAGTTGTGACCCAGGGGGTGGGAGGATGCTCCCAGCACTAAAGGAGACTTAAAAGGATGTGCCCACAAGAGGACAGTTCTGAATATCTGGCTCTGTGCAGGGTGGGTCTAAGCTTATCTCAGCTCTAGGTGTTGACAGGATGTTTCCTCAGTACAGTTTGTCATTAGTAGTTGGTAAGGACACAAATACACCAAACTATGTGCCTACAAAGCATTACTGGCTTGACCTAGGAGCAGGATGGGAAAGAAATTGGCTACAAGTTAGCCCTAAAGGAACAGTATGGAGAATGTAAATGGTTTTATATTGTTGCCTGTTAATATTTTAGTGTCTGTGTCTCCACATTCAGAGTTATATTTACTCTGACTTTTTTTGCAAATACAAGTAAAAGTAAAAGAATAGATTTTTTTTTTCCCTAGGTTAGGTTTTCTCTTTACAAAGCAAAGTTAAAAGACCAAAGAATAATACCAAAGCTTATAATAGGAAAATAAGATTGCAAGGTGGTAGAACTGACTTGCAAGGCAGTCAAAACCATTTTGAAGACTAGTTTTTCTAAATCTGTTTTACAGGAATCTTCTTCCTAATCTCCCATTCTCCAGCATAACTCGCTCCCCTTGTCTCCTACAATCCCCCCAAGTCACATATAGTACATACATGAAATGTCACAAACCTAAGTTATACAAATTCTTTGAAAGCAACCCTGTATATTAAGAGACTTTTTTGGGCGAACCATAGAAATGACTAAGCCATGGGAAAAGCCTCCTGTAAAGGAAAATGTGGGTGGGGGAACTGGGCTTTCGGGGTCGAAGCCATGCAGCTCTTGGGAGGCACCGTGGTAAAGAGGAAAGGACTCGGCCCGGCGGGGCAGGGCCGGGAGGTTTCTCACATTTCCACTTTCCAGCCATCCCTGTGGGGCCAGGCCGGCGACAGTGTGAGAGAGGCTGTCATTGTTTGACTCAGCATGTTCCTAAGCCACAAGAGAACAGTGACGTATATAAAAAACTTGCTGCTTGCTCTTATCAGATAAGGGGGATATCAAGGAGTTTTCTCCACTGCCTAGACAATAGAGGAAGTCCTCCTTTGTCCCAGCATTTCACTTTCTCTGTCAGCATGGCTTCCTTGATGCAATTCTTGTGGCCTTACAGCCTCTAACACAAAAAGGAAGACTATACAGCAGCTTTAGAGACCTGATATGCAAACACAAGCTACCGCAGTCAGATGCCCATTGTTTAAGTTCCCTTTTACTCCACCAGCTTTAAAACTGATCTCAGATAATAAGTGGTTTCATTTGGAGTAGCTCAGACAGAGCCATCTCACCTCCCATGATTTTGGTGGAGATCTGCTTCTGCCCCTTCTGCCCGGTGCTTCTTAAAACTTACCCTGCGCATTAACTGAAGTTTTTAAGTAGTTCTGAAGTTGTCTGGACCAGCAAAAACTTTCAGTGATCTCTTTGCATGAAATGCTGTCAGCCACTACATGATGCCACAGCTAATACAGTCCTGTTACACATCCAAGTGGAAAGTTCCAAATCAATCAGCCAAATAAAGATGTATAAATGGCTGACAGTGCTGCTACAATCACCTACTGTAGCTGGGCTCAAAGAAACTTCCAAAAAGAATTCACAATTGAAATACTGACAATAAGAAGTAAAAGCAAACATCATTGCCAGCCTGTTTCTTTACTGTGAACACTTCCAATAGTAAATCAAAAAGTGGATTGAGGATAAATGAATGTTCATTCACATTACCAGCCAACAACCTACAGAAAAGTTATGGTAAAAAGGAGCAAGTCCCCTCTTTGTGTAAAAAATAATACTATTGGAAATAATCTCTCCATGCTCTCAGTAGCCTCAGGGAGGTGTTGGACAACAGACAAAACAAGAAAAAAAATAAAAACAACAACAACAAAAAATTCGCAATGCTTCACAGAGATGGGATGGAGGGAGAGAGGATAAAAAGTAGTATTGGTCACCATGTGGCTTCTCAAACCAAAGATGCTGTTCATTTCCTTTTATGAACCCTAGCCATAAATTAACAGACATTTCAAATAAAACCTACTGAGATCCTCTACACTTCAGTGCAGCTGTGCTGCTTATCTTAAATTATTTTAAGATGCATCCATAGGAGGGGAATCATCACACTGTCTCTTCTTCAAGAAAAGAAGAAAATCAAATTTCAGATTATGTGGTAGAAGAAAGGAGTTTTTTTTTCTTACTTGTTTCAGTTCTCATTTTTCAGAATTTCTGTTCTATTGGGTGTTAGTAGCTACCCCTTTCACCAGGAGAGATTCTTCTGTGTGTGCATGCATGAGGCTGATGGCAGTTATGTGTATTTACATACACACCTATAAAATTTATTCCTTTAGGCTATCCATTTTCTGAATGGGGAAAAATTACTTAAGCACACAAACAGCATAAATTAATCATTTGTACCCAGCAAAAGAAACATGCTCGAGTATGTCAGATAGAGCTCTCACCAGCTTAAACACTCATTTTCAAATGAACAGTGAACAAGTGAGCAAGCCTGACAGCCCAGATTCACCCACCAGGCAGATTTATACAGCTGCATTTTATACAATGCCAGCATTTTACACAGGTTAGCAGACATCCAACTGCAGTCCAGACTCTGTGTAGATTTTGTAAAGCATCCCCAAAGCCATCTGGAATTTTCAGAGGAAAAGATTTAATTTACAGACACACGACCATCTTTTTATTCATCTCAACTGAAGACGCCCAAGTGAACTTTACCTGCTCTCTACTAATTCCACATAGGAACCTTTCAATGGTATTGATAGTAATTAAATAATGATAATACATAAAAGTATTTTAAAGCTGTTTTCCCCCTCTTTGTGATGAAGTATCAAGATCAGTGATTTTAAAATCAACTGATTCCTAGAGCTGGAAAACCAGTAAGTCCCTAGGGCCTTCACACACTTCTGTTAGGACTTCACAATTTCTTCTACCATTACCAAGGAAATTCTCAGCTGCTGAAGCATGTAACTGAATGTGTTTAGGTTTCACAAGCATTGGATCACTGCCACAGGCAAGAGTGTCCCTTGGGCCTGACTCACCAAGATTTAGTCCCTGCCCTTCCAGTACTGTTCCCCTCTTGGTAATGGGCATGCTCCAGGGATTCATCTCTCCCAGGACAATGTATGCGTCTGCAACCTTCACTCCCAGTGGACATGTCCTCCACAATGTTGTTGATGTATCTGCTACTGGTTCCAAGCAAATATAAAGCAAACTTCAGCTGCTTTAAATGCGAAGATAAGCTTTTACTCATAGCTCTAACTGAATCCAAGCTGAGAATGAAAAAGCCACAGTTCATAGATGTCATGAGGAAACAGCTAACAAACACTCCTTGGAGCCATAAAGTAAGATAAATACATTTAAATTTTGAAAGAGGTCCTGTCATAACTCTCCAGAAGAATACAGAAGAGCTGCAGATGGACTGAAGAGATTCACTGCTGTATGACACAGAAACGAAATGCAGAATCTTTGTTTACCTAGGCCTGTGGTCTCTAAGTACCGACTTTTTAGTACGTTCATTTCTTGACTCAAAGTGAAAATGGGAATTCACCCTTTTCTCTTTTTTTCCTGCCCAATGTGCAGATGGGGCACATTTTCTTTCACTCCATCAATCCCTGCCCCCCCCACGCACAAGCTCGCGTACATGCACCTAGCCAGTGGAAAAGAAAAAAGGGTTACTCATTAATCCATTCTACAAAGCTTTCCAAACTGAAATGGGTGGGTTCTCCATCTCCAGCAGGGAGCAATATATAGGTAGGTGCAGAGCTTACCTGAGCACAGCTCAAACTGGAGTGTTACACTTGAACAGCACAACTTTGCTCCTGGCACATTTTAAAACATTACTCATCAGGATGAAGAGGATGGTTATTTTCTGCATGTTTTTCTTCTGCTCCACTATGGTGCTGACTGCAGCTTCACCCAGAACAGTAAAATACAGACAGATTCAGCAGAAAATTGCACAGTTAGAAACTATGGTGAAAGATAAGGTAAGTGATGGTATTTGTTATAATATTGAAATTGCTTTCAAGCCTTATGTATTGCTAGTATGTATCTTGTGAGGGACATCACTTTCAAATGTTAAAACTTTTCTAACTTAGATTTGTTTTATTTCAGGATGCTGAATTGCTGCATACACCAGAAAACCCTGTGGTGAGACTGCTTTAACTTTTTTTTCATAATTACATAATTTTGGTTTTGTACTGGTTTATTCCATTGACAAGTGGAAGATGACTTCTTCACATCTCTGTCCTAGTACTCTTAATGCAAGCTAGACTGAATAAGAAAATATTTTTTAAAAGTTCCTTTTTCTGGATATTTAATGGCAGAAGTGTTTGTATTTTGGCATCACAATTACTATTTTGCTATTGTATGCGTATCATAACCCACCAACAGATCCAGAGTTGCACACAGTCCATCCTTTAATTAAGAAATAGTGCTGGGAGTAAGGATTCATACAAGAGCCAGACAAGCAGCAGTGCTTTTGACAATGCAGGTATTTGGAGTGGAAGTGCCTCCAGCTGCCACGAGCTCCAGCATGGCTGAGCTGCCCCTCTTGTCTTCCACTGCAGCCAAATGGCAATAGTGGCACTGCAGGGCAATGTCACTGTGTGCCTCCTCTCATGTGCAGTCACACTGCTCTCTCTGAGACTAGTTGTGCAGGGGTTGTGCTACCAGCAGGAAGACAAAACTGCACCTGCAAATATTCTCTTCAGTTTATAACTAGTTAAAAATACAAGAGGAGCTCTCTATGAATCCCTTTTAAATACAGATACTTATTTATACATTATTTAGTGCTGATACTTTGCATCTTCCAGAGTTAAGATCATCTTATATACAGTGAGTCACCAAGTCTGTGCACTCTCAAAAGTGGTAGGAGGCAGGACATACTGTGAATTTAAATGCTAATCATAGTAAAATTATGTCTTAAAAACTTAGAGGGTAAATGCATCCATTTAACAATCCCTCAGCGTGCAACTGAGGTCTAGAGCAACCAGTGGCTATCTAATATTATATTCGTGTTATCAGCTGTCTTAAATTTTTGAGCCCTACTTTGTAGCACAAACAATTTTGATTGACATATGCTTTACTATGCTCCAAAAGCTGTAGGCATTCTTCAAACTTTATCTATTAGATTCTAAGCTCCCTTCAAAGCAGCTACAAGAAGAAAGGAAAAAAAACCAACTCACCTCATTTCACACAGGTTTTGGTTAGCCTCCTCCTAGGCTTTACTTCTGGGCACATGTTTAACTTGCCAAAAAATATACAGAAGTATGACCAAACCAGATATATTCCTTTGAATTGCTAGAAACAACTGCAGTGCACAAATTCATTGCTGGGCTTTTCCCACTAAAACTCTTTCTAACTTGTGGTGTCAAAGTGAAAAGGAGGAGATTATTAGTTGTCATTTTACTCCAGTGTTTGCCACTGCCTCTGAAACGAAGCAAATACAACTCGTGACTAATTGCTTAATGAGGTTGTTGGGGTTTTTTTCTTAAAAAAAGTCACGCTCACCTCAGGAAGGAAAACGACAGTTCACTTGCAGCTTAGGGCTTTACTGTCTGATTCTGGGAGGTCCTAAATGCCTCCTCTGAATACTAGAGAAGACAGAAAATCTACATATTTAAAAGGTATTAAGTTGATACAAGTTCAGCTTCTGATGAAAAACATGTAAAAAACATCAGTAAGCTAACAGTAATTGTCACCAGGAACCAAATCAACGAACTTTTCATCCTACAGGGTGACTAAAATATTTATCAGTGTGCCAAAATAACACTCAGGGTGATCAGGTGTCATCACAGCCTGGTGAAACTCAATTTAATAAAAAGTCACTCACATAGCTGCATTTCAAATACCAAAATATTTGAAATTGTTTTTATTATAACCTGCTCATGCCAGATTTGCATTTGGTCTCAAATATTCAGTCAAAAAACTAGTTATTATAACATTTAGAATTAGGTAGTTTATCCCTATCTGTTTTGGCTTCCTGGAGGTTCCTTTGTGTGGACTGTTAGCCCCAATTCACTCCCACACAATTTCCTTCTACCCTCAACAATCAAGTATCGCTTCCTTTGAATAAAGAGAGGGTAGAGGACATGGATTCAAGGGAGAACAGGCTGAGGCTGAAAAAGCAGTGTTAAGGCTGAGGTGATTCCAGCCTGGAGAGCAAACGAGCTCCCTTGCTGGTGGCTGGCACTGCAGCTGAACTGGCACAAGGCTGATGGGCCCCGGATCTGTATCTCACCCCGCTGATCGCTAATTCCGGAAGCGAGGGCTCTATGGGCTCATCTGTAAAGCTGGTTTGACTCAGATGCAGAGTACTGCTGCCAACTTCCTCTGATACGAGTATTTTACACGTTTCTAGCCCCCCCCAGACATTTCCACGGTCTGTGCTCCTTCATGCCTCATCCCCAAAATGCCCAGCCCATGACAACCTGCCAGGCCCCACAATCCTTGCCGTGCCCTGATCGCTGGCTGCCTCGCCTCTAAGTGACAGCTCAGCAAAACAGAAAAGGCAACACAGATGAGAAATGCTGGTTTCTCAGCTCAGCACGGATGAGACCGAAAACGTTTTCAGTTTCAGCTGGAAAATCGATCTCTTTAAAAGACGAGTAGTGTTTTTTTCCAGTAAGCAAAGCTGGTTTTACGGTAAGGATGCTTGAAACAAACATAAACGTGTGCCTTCTAAGGAAAATAGAATGTTTTATCTGACCAACAAAGAATGTTGCTAGTAAAATTTGCTATAAGCAACATCCATGAAGGTTGCCTTGTCTTTGCCCAAGGAGCAAACTGCAGTGACATATCATTGGGTAGCAGTTGGTATGCAAAACAAGGATGATGGTTTTGAAGCCTTTCTGCTATGTGTGATCCGCAGCTTCCTTCTTCAGAAAGCAACTTATATTGGCTTCAGTAAACACTGCTTTTCTTTCTCTGTTGACTGCTAGCTTAGTTTTGAGGATAGTTTCTGTGTCATTTCTGATGCTATCATGTAAGAACATTGCAACTGTATTTGAAAACAAGCAGTTCTATGTAAATTCTAATTATTAACTAGGCATTATTAGAAAGGGCACAAAAATTAGGAAGAAAAAAGTATATTCCCACATGTGGCACTGAGAGACATTTGCAATTTTTTAAAAAATAAAATGGTTGTGCTTTCGTTGGTGAAAACCTACTACACAGGTAGGATCTACTCTTCAGGACTGTTTTCTTTCAAATGCTCTCATGATTAATAGCCAAGTGGAATTCATTTTGTTAGGAAATACTTAAATAATTAGGCAAGAACAGCCAAAGTAAAGCCTCAATATCACCTGCATATCTAAAACTAACTTTTAAAAAAAACTCCAAAGGTACAGTCGAATATTCTCAGTCAATATCCTGGATACTTTCTTCTGCATATAGACCACAACCAAAAACGTGCAGGAAAAAGCGTTGCAACACTGGCTTTAAACAGTTCCTTCTTCTCTTGCCCTAGGAGGGATGCCTGTACATGGCTGTGACATGCTTCAAGAAGGGCATCCAGAAATTACAACCAGCGAGCAGCCAAGAAAATGCAAAGTTCACCAAAGCCATTAGAATCGTGAGCAAATTCACCTACAGAGACTCTGGAAAGGTAGGATTTCCTCACAGGGCCCAGAATTGTGGTCATTGCTCCTTATTCTCTGTAGCAGATGCCCCCTGCAATGATGGAATTGTAGAAAGCAAATCTGTTAGAATCTGCCTTTCATTACTTTGGAAATTCCAATGTTCCGTTTTTGCACTTTTGGGAGAAGCATTCCCTGTGACCCTAAAAAGTCACATACACGTAGTTGGCACCACACAACGTGCTGGCAGAAGGACATGGATTGCTGTAAAAAACGTGAATGAAAGGTGTAACTACTTAATTCTTTCCCATTTGAAAGGGCTTGTCTCAAAGCTTTTCCAGCTAGAAAAGGCACTGATCACAACCCCATTGATCTTTCAGTGAGAAAGCTTGAGGTTTGATTTAGGATTGTGATATGCTGTTTAGAAGTGCCATGATTCTCTTTATCTTCCAGCAGTGTGAGTCTACATGTGATTCTTATGAGAAGAAAACCCCCAAAGAATTCTTGAAGAGCTTTGCAAATCTAATGCAAATGGTAAGTACAGAGTTCATTCCTCCTGGGTGCTTTCTGACATTTTGCAAACCATTGCAGGCATCCTTATTTTACATCCTTACTAACAATGTGTTGTTTTTACAGCTATTCCAGAACTAATCTAGGACACACCAGAGCTGAAGGCTACTGAAAATCTACTTTTTAAAGCAGACACTATGTTATATTTAAGATGTGAAAAATGTAAATACTTCCCAGTGCTATTATTATGTGTTCTCTGTGTGTGGTAAGTGAAAAGCTTCTCCCAAAATATTAAGGAGTCTTATTTGGACGGGTATTTGTAAGATAGACGTTATTTTTTAATTGATTCTAGCCCCGCCTTACAGGGAAAATTAAATTCTAATTTCACAAAAATAGGCTCTTGTAAGGGACTTAACTGACTCCCTTATGCTGAACTAGAAATATGTGAGATGGTTATTTCTGTATTTTTGCTTTGATCTTAACTGAATCCCATGCAGAGATTTCTGCAACTTTTTAAAGAAAAATTAACAGAAAAATGATCAGGGGCTTTGAAACCTCAAAGGAATCTGCTTGGACTGATCCTTATTTACAACAATACCACACACAGAGCTTTATTTATAAGTTCTTAGACTGCATCTGAGTTAACGATGGAAAAATATCCTGCATTTAACTGCCTTCTCAATACTGGAAAAACATTTACAAATCATACTGTATGGCTGTGATTAACATCTTGAAACTAACGGCACATTTGCCATGGGATTCAGTAGGGAGGATTCTGGGGGAAATCCTGCTTTGGAAAATGGAATTTCATCTACACTGCTCCAGCTTAACATGATAGATACAGCAAAGGCATGACAGGCTGGTACAACCAGCCACTGCAAAACATGCAATAAATACAGTAATTGATGATTAGTCAGAGTGAAACAGCTCTAATACATATTGCTTTTTCTCAGAGGACAGCATTTACTCTCATATTCATGTACAATTAACACTATTCATTCTCTCTCCTCCTGATTAAGTTTTCTATTTATTATTTTTTTCTTTAAAAATCTGTCAAGTTTTTTGCTATGTGGAAACCTTCCTGTACAGCTCCTGAATCCTGAATGTTTCTGTGGATCTATGGCCAGAGATACCATTGAAAATTTTTAAAATGAAAGTGAGTATCACTGCACTTAAAACTAGTTTTGGCAGCTTAATTATATACCACCATATTCTGCTTGCAAGGATTCTGAACCTCTGGGTTCTTCCATCTGAGCAGTAACCACAAACAGATATTAGCCCCACATGAGGAAACCAATCTTGAAAAAGAGCATAAAGCCTTCCAGTAAAAATTAACCTTTCATCTAATTTTCTCTTTACTTAGTAGAAATGTGGCAGAGAGAGGAAACTGGAAAACTGCATCTAGTGTTAGGATGGAAAATAACAAGCTTAGTTACCTCCAAAAATAATGAGGTAGTATTAAAAATATTTCCATTCCTACCAATGTCGTTGGCCTAAAGGAAAACTAATACAAAAAGCTTTGCTGCCTTAACATTTTCACTGTCCTGAAATGTGAACTTCCTCAAAAATGTACATCAGAAAGAGGAAGGAAGATCCTCAAGGCAGAATAAACCAAGTGACCTCTCCTTGTTTCTGGTGATGGTCATTTTGATTTAGAACACCTTTTTTTTTTCCTTTTTTTTTTTTCTGTTTCAAAACCTGCTTTTCCTCTGTGTAATGTTCTCGTACCTCAATGTTTCCACATTACTGCATCAGAATTAACATTCTAAAAAAGAACCACAACGCACATGTAAGTAATCAAAGTACTGAGTTTAAATGATGTTCTTTCTGCACCTTCTATCCCCGTTTCTCTGACTCGCCTACCCACGAAGTCACCAATCGGTGAGCACTATGCAAAGCTGCTGCTGCAACTGTAACAGTTTTTAAAGTCCCTAAAATTCCATTCCAGAATTGGATAAAAGCAACTGGGAAAACATTGAAGCATGTCCTGCAGTGGCAGCATACCTGCTGATGTTTCTACATTTGTATTTTTATGGAGGGGTTTTAGTTGAATGTCTTTATCATGAATTAATCAAGTTTTTTACATGAGTCCTAGAAGGACAACCAATAAACTAGCACTTGTCATGCAGCTCCATGGCATATTTGCATGTGCAGGGTTTTGGAGAAAGAGCTTTATTTTTGTACAAAAAATACAGTATGTATTTCTTTATCTGTAAATGTCTTTTCCAGTAACTTGCTAAGTGCATTGAAATCAGTGTTCTAAAAGAGCCTGTTAAAACCCTTGTTATGCAGACAAAATACATATTGATTAGCAATCCTTACAAAGCATTGAGAAGCAACTTTTGTATCTGGGATGGACAATGTATGAATGAAAAGTAATTTCCTACAGGAATGTCATAAGCTAACTAGGTACTCCTGCCTACACTGCAGCAATGCCTGGATTTTGTCCAAGAGGCAGCGTGTAATGTAGTAAGTAACGCACCTATTATTGTTTGGTGAGTTGCTTCACTGTTTTTAACTATGGATTTTATCACACCAAACTTAGTGCTAAGGCTTATTTTTTCTCATTTTAAACACAATATCCTTGTTTATTAATGGAGGTTATTTCTGGTACCTGCAGAACAACTTAACTTAAAACGTTCACTTGTAGTATTCAAAAAACTAGTGGGGAAACTGCAACAAATGTAACTTTGGAGGGTTAATCACTCTGAGATCTTGCTGAAAACTGAAATTATTGGACAAGCCAATCCAGCTTCCTGTGGAGAGTCTTAATCACAAAATTAGCACAGCTGATTTTGGCCAAGACCTCACCTCTGGGCAGTGTCAGCACAACCACTGTGGGCAACTCTGTGCAATTCAAATACGCTTTATGATATATGATTTTTAAGATGTGTGGCCTTGCACTCACTCTCTCACTTGTCAGAGTGATCAAAGACTGAGTGTATTATTCAGGGTGTGCTATTTGAAGAACAAGATGATGAAGAAGAGGAAATCTGTACAGGACAAACCAGTGTTCAAGACTACATCACCTTGTTCTGCAACAGTGTTGTCAGAAGGAAAAATGAAGATGCTGCAGGAGGAACTTGTGACCTTAGGAAGGACCAGATATCACAAATCTAAATGTGTACACCCTCTTGCCTTATTTCCTTTCACGAGATGAACTCTCTTTGTACTAAGTGCACTCTGCAGAAACAATGTGTGTTTCATTAACAGAGTACATCATGCAAGCCATAAAAGCTCAATACCTCCCAGGGAGGCTTTGCAATATATTTATGATTTTAATCATAAGTGCCCTTTGTAGGCACTTCGAGATGTGTTTTAGCATGGTATATATACAATTTCATATATTATTTACTTTTCCTGAGAGGATTCTTTATTTTTATACCAATTGATTAATCTAATTTAATTATTTATTGCATTTCTGTAAAGGGAATGTTTATACTAAGGACTATGTGGTCTGATTAATTTATATGCCTGAGATATTAAACAATTTTAGTTAATACCATTTTCTCTTGTTCTTTTCTTCAAAACGGTATTTTTTTAGTTATCTGTGTGAGAACTATTCCCTGTGCGTTTCCCAGCCACCTGTATCACAGACCTGGTTTGGAGTAAATTGTCCTTGAGTATTTTTGTAGCTCACCAAGTGAGATGAGTCAGACTTGACTAACAGTTAATTCTGGATGAATCCCAGTATATCCACACGTATCTCGTGTGCAAAGATAGGAGGGATCCCTCCACCCAGTGGGAAAACCCACGGGGAATAGTTCTCACTACAAATAGGTAACTACAAAACTTCCCTACAGTGTTCTGTGCTTTGCACTTGTGCTGATGATCCATGTCATAACAAGAGCAAAGGTGATAGAGAACATCTCCTACTCAAAACATCTTTGCCCAAGCTGCTGCTCTCCGTTGCTGTACTGCCACCTTTTGATGGCAGTTCGGAAATGCAGAGCAGTTCCAGACACAGAACAACCAGGCTGAGTATCACTGTCATGTCAGTGAGCTTTGAGATACACCACAGACTATAACAACTAAGTTCTCCACTTCCCATTTAGCTTTCCTCTTTGCACAGCCGAAGGTTCAATTGCGTTGCTGCAGTAACATCACGAATACCGTGTTTAAAAACATCCCTTATCACACCAGTTAGGCTCTTCAGCAGCTCCTTTCCCTTTTCAAGAGGATGTACAAACGGATGCTGTGTCCACGTGTCCCTTCATTAAGTGTCTAACAACCTATCAGGAGTTCTGCTCTTTTTAGACCCTTTGTAAACAATCCTCTTACTTTTAACTCTTTCCATTTTTTGAAGATGACCTGATTATTAAACTTCTCTACTGTCTCCTGTCCTCTCTCCATGCCCGCCCCCTGGTTCTCCATCTTCCTCCCATTCTAATTCCCCACACTTGTTCTCCCATCCCCAGTTCACTTTCTTCCTCCTGTTACACTTCCTCCAGCTTCCTTTCTGTTATCAGGGAATTTTCAAACACTCAGATGGGGCAAGATCGTCACCTGCATGATTCCATTAAAATGGAAAAAGAGTTGAACATAATGCTAGTGGTCCGTATAAAGTTTAGTTCCTTATGATCCACAGGAGAACATCCTGACAACAAAGAGGTCAAATATTTTCACTTCTAAGCCAAAGTAGTGAGGCAAGCACTCACAAACCAGCTGCAACAGGAGATACCGTGGGTTTCATATCAAGGTTATCACAACAGATCAGACAAAGGCTATGATAGAGCAGCTCTCTCCATCCTCCCTTAAATCCTTAAAAAAATGTAGAGACAGTGAGCGACAAAGGGGTCAAGGGCAATGCCAGCTGATATGAGGACAGGATCTGCAGGGGGTGAAACACAGAAAAGTGATGGAGATTGGCACCCCAAATTCAGCACTTCATCAAACCGAGAAGGAACTCCAAGTTTATCACTGCCTTTATGAATGGCTAAGAAAAGCACCAGTGTAGAAAGCAGATCATTGCACAAGAGGGCAGCAGGCAGCTGAGAAAGGAAAGATCTTCACTCTCCTCCTTTTCCTCCTGACCCTGCCCAGCTCATAAGAAATTAATCTACAAACCCGCCCATCTGGGGAAACACAGTTCAAAAAGGGGACTCAACTAAAAATGCTCCCATTTCTGTGTTCTCTTTTACAGGCACATTTCAAATGCCACCTACTTAATAATTTCTACTTCTTTCTGTATTCTGTTCTTTGCCAAACAATTTACTCCTCATTCATTTTACTCCTCCCTTCTACCTTTCATCTCTCCTTTAGGGAAACCACTTTAGTTATGCCTAGTATTTACAACTCTTGCATTAACACCAGACAGGACAAAGCACTGGCAAATCTTGTCACCTTATCTCAGAGGTGCCATTAGGAGAGGCATCACCTGAAAACAAAGAACATGCAAAAAAAATTGGAACAGGATCTGTGCCATTCCTGGAAGATTTACACTTCCCTTCAGCATGGAGAACTTGGCTCACTTCTAAATTGCTAACCTAGTACCTGCAGATGAACAACAGTTCCAAGCATTCCTTATGGACTTACTGCCTTTCCCCTTAGATGTTCCACATCCTGTAAGACAGCTGTGACACTCTGCTGCCCCCCTAATTTACTTTTATCAATTCTTCCCATTTCCTGTTTTACACCCTGCAAAGAGCTGGACAAACACCAGGTAACATATGGAATGCAGCAGGTGCAGCTGGAGGTGGTGGGAAAGGTGTAGTACAAATTCCCAAACACATAAGTTGGCATTAAGAATTTTTTTATGGCACTGAAGAACAAAATACTAGGAACCTACTGCCTAAAGCTCCTTTTCTACCTGCTGCACTGGGCAGGGTTGGCTCAAACAATTCCCACTTCTTCCCCCTACCAGTCCCTGACAGGTGCATTTTTTGAAGGGAGAGGGTGAGGAGGAAAATTGTACCTGCTCTGGGTAAGTCCTCTGACCCAGACTCTCCCTTTTAAAACATGCCTTTGTGAAGGGTAACTGTTCTTCATCAGAAGACTTCCCTTAAAAAGATGTTGTACAAGGCAAACTCAGAAGCAGACTGGATTGGGAGTTTTTCAATGAAAGCTTTTCAAGGGAAGAATAACAATTTGTTGAAACTAAAACTTTACAACTTTCACTGCAACAGTCTACAAGACTTCAAGCAAAATCCATTTCTCAGGTCCAGGATGGAATTTCTGTTCGAAACAAAAGCATGTAAACAAGAGCAGAGTGCAGGTTTTTGGAATAGGAAGTGATTGTTGGAGTTGGGCTCCAAACCCTGCTCTGCTTGGTTTGGCTTCTCTATTGGGACACACTCCACCAAGGTGCCAGAGGAGATGCCTAATCCACAGGCTATTGATGGCTATGGATCAGTCTCACTCTCTCTTGAGTGACTTTTCACTAAAACAGCTGAAAGTTTTCAACACAATTTCAGAGTGACACGAAGGGAAATAAAGGTCATAATTGAAAAAGTGACACTTCTGTGAGACAGGGAAATATCTTCTAGCTAGTTCTATGTGGGTCTCATATGATTTGTTTCAGTGTTTGAAATAAATTCTCCAGCAAATTTCCCCGTCTGACACATATGCCTTTTTTAGGCTTTAAGAACAACTTAGTGGGCAGCAGAGCAATAAAGGTCAGATGCAGAGCAGCAGAGGTACACAAATACAGTAAATCCCTCTGTGGAATAAAAGAAACCGTAGGTTGAAAAGTCACTGGGAGAACAAAGATGGATAGTAATCTCATTTAAAACGTCTCCCTCCGTGAAAGTTTCTGTATGAGTACTGATCCATCAATAACCCATTTCACAACCAAAAGCAGCCAGGGTGCTTTCCCAGGCCCCACAGATCTCCTTATTTTCCATCAAGACAAAGCACCAACACTACAAGTTCACTCCAGCGAAACTGCTCTGTACCAACAGTCAGATATCAGCAGTCACATGGCTTTGGATAATTCATGCTCAGTTTTTCAGGTAAAGAACAATGATTCATGTCTTAAAATATATAACAAACATATTTTAAACTCTCTAAGACAGATACATAGCCTCATATATTTGTAAAATGCTATTTTCTAATTTGTCATCATAAATTCCATTAAAATTCCAGTTCTTTCTGTTGCTCTGTTTGAATGTTGCTTATATATAAAAAGTTATTGATTATATTTCATAGTCAATTGAAACTTGACTGTATTTTTATTTATATATTTATATATATAAAATATTGTATTTTTATATATATAAAATAATATTCAGACTTTTAATATATATAAAAAACAATTCTGACAGCAACAGCTTTCAGCTGTTAACGGTGACCAACCAAAAACTGGCCATGTTGATGGGCTCTAGCACATAACCTTAACAGGAGTCTGAGAGTGATGGGATCTCAGACTTTTGATACCCAAAATCATACCAGAAGTGGCCCATCTTTTTATTATTATTCACACAGGTTTGATTTGGTTTTGCTGCTTTGCAATGTAACAAACATGGAAACAGCTTCCCTGTTACTCTATACTTCTCCCTTATTTTGCACTGCATGGGTTTCAATTCCCGGCTCATCCTGCAAGATTTAAATGGTGTGAGGAGGTCCTCTTCAGCGACAGCAGAGGGATGTGGCCTCAGGGAGAACACAGCCCACACCTTGTACCTGACACCCGGCCTCAGGCAGCGGCCAGGGGAGGAGGCACCAGCAGATGGGGCCTCACAACAGGTCCTGTGTCACCTCCTGGGGTTTCCTCAGAGCCACACACTGGCCCAGCCCCAGCAGAAATGGCTTCCTCTGCACAGCTCTCTGCACACTGCTCACAGCACTCAGTGTCCCTGAAAGCCAGCAGCAGGTAATTTCAGTTTTCATCATTATCAATTTCCAAAGTACCAATTCACCTAATTTTAAAAATATTTTTATTTAAAAAACCCCAAAACACAACATTAATCACAGGGAAAGCTTACAAACAGCAAAGCTCTTTTACAAGAAATCCTTCAGCGAATATGACTAATGCACCTGTACTTTTTAAATATAATAAAACTTTGAGTCAAGGCCAACTCATACTCTTGCTCTGATTTTTTTTCTTTTGTTCTTTTGTCCTTACAACCTTTCAACCATTTTCTGTATGGAAAAAAACATCAACTTAGTTTCTAAACACAAGTAAAAGTCCTTTCACTTCTACTTAGAATTCAGGATTCTCACAAGTGCTGCAGTGCACGAGGCCCCACACAATCCTTTTATCTACAGCAGCAAAGGAAATGCTTTTCACTTTCAGGGCACTACATAGTAGGTCTGGAGTTTTCCCAAATACAATGATCTTGAACTTGCTGTTTGTCGGTTTGGTTTGGTTTTTTCCCATCTCTGCTCCTACTGATTTGCAGAGAATGTCCAGGCACACAGAGATTTAAAACAAACACTTGGATCTTTGTGTCCAAATTCTACAGGTGGAAAACAGGAAAACTACTACTAACTGTCCAATTAACACTGACATGCAGGAGTTGGGTATTATTACAGAACACCAAGAATTACAAACTCCATATACAGCACAAACTTCAGATAATATTAGTATTGGAGTTGTCAAAGAGTAAACACAACTCCTTTTTTAACACTGGCTAGCTACATGGCTACAGGCCTGCTTGGTATTTCTATCAGCTGTTTGGCAAATACAAAAAAAAAAAAAATTTCGTTTCACTTACATAACTTCCAGTTTAAATATTAAATTAGGTGGCTTAAATAATTTTAAGTTTCCCATAAATAAAATAATAATCCTTACAGATAAAATGAGTGAGAAAATGAACATGTGTACATCTGTAGAGTTATTAACTATGCTTCTGCCAATATTTCTGCTTCATGCTTTACATCAGAAATTTCTCTCCCACAGATCTTGGTTTCGCTCTCTGTTTTTTCCTTGGGCATTTAAGTGGAACCTTTTGACATTTTTGTTTAGCCACATATAGGTAAGGGTTCTGGAGGCAGTAATGATACTGCTGTATAGGATACATCACAAAATACACATCACAAAATACAAACGCCTCAGAAAATAGTCCCCCAGTTTTTTCTGAATGTAGAATCTAAATGTACAGACTTTCATAGATACTGGAGAAAAGAACCAACTGTAAAATTTTACATGGATATAGAAACCAGCATTAGGGAAAAATCAATTAGCCGCATGGCAATGCAGGAGCCAATAGGAATAAAGAAAATTACTTTTTGGAATGGAGAGATGCTCTGGAGATGAGTATGTTTTTTCAGAACTACATGTCATCCTTCCTACTATTATTAAACCAAAGTGAATTATTTTATCACCAATTCCATTGGGGGGAAAAAAATGAGCCAAAATCAGGAGACAGATGTATAAGGTAAGTGTTCTAAAGCTGTACATCAAAATGAAGAAATTCATCAATGCAAATCAGTTCTTGGTTTCTCTGAGATCAGGACTGGCACTGGATTATTCAGAAGGAGGCACCAAGTTCTGCAAAACTCAGCAGTGAAATTTCACTCTCATTTACTCATGAAGATTAAAGCAGAGTCAGCAACATCCCCAGGCACGGGGGAGGCAGTGTCATAGCCAGAATGACAACATGGGAGCCTCTGAACCACAGCCCTGCTGAAGGTCACCACTTTAGCACCCTAGGAATTCCTACAAAACCCCATCAGGATTGGGCAGAAAGGAATAAATTAATGTACAGTCGTCTAGGAGAACAAGAAAAATTTAGACTCTATAACCCAGCTAAAAAACCAGGACAGGGAAAATCCTGAATTACCACAAGCAAAGATCTACTACACAGTGTAGGGGGAACCCCTATGTTCTACCTATGAATCACATTTGTTAATAATGAAATTATAACCCAAACCACAAGAGGTATTCTGTATACTAACTTTTTTTTGTTTGTTTGTTTGTTAAAAAGATAGCAAATGGGGTCAGAATTGCTATTGTTTCTCATGCTGTAAGAGCAATCTGTCTCAATCACACAGGCTTTGCACATTAAAATTTTAAGATACCAGGAGATCAGTGTTGGAAGATAAGATTTGCAACAATAAGTATTTGAAATCAAGCAAAATTTTAGACAGATGTTTAAGTCAACGAACATAGAATCACAGAATATTTTGGGTTGGAAGGCACCTAAAAGATGCCTTTCAAGTTTCAACCCCCTTGCCAAGAGCAGAGACACCTTCCACCACATCACATTGCTCAAAGGATAATAAATGTGGAAAAAAACTAACAAAAAAACCCTAAAAAAACCCAAAAAACCAAACCAACAACAACAACAAAAAACAACCCACAACCACCACAACAACAACAAAACTCCCCTTGTACTACTTCCCTTGTACCTTCATGGCACATCCTTCATATGTATATCCACTTCCTAAAGAGCCTCCTGAAATGACAGCCATTGAATAGTGTGACACAAACCATGATCTCTCATTTCACAGAAAAATGCACTCAATTTTAAGTGCTGAAAGATTCAAGCTGAGAAAACTCCAGCTGAAATCTGATTAAAATTTCCACTATGTGCCATTTCTACATTTCCTTTACCCTGTGCTTTATCAGCTAAGATTTCTCAGCATAACTGGGTTCTTCCATGAATCTGGCAACATTGCCCAAGGCTAGGTTTAAAGAGGGGAAAAGCAGGGAACTCTTCTGAAATTTTTAAGCCTCAATCAGTGTTTTCTAAGGAGAGACATTTTTTAGTTTGGGAGAAAATGCAAACAAACAATCTACCACAAGCTGAAAGTTTCCTGATGTCACAATATGCCTCAGGGAAGTCTGCACATCTCTTACTACACCATTTTTTCCCCACATAAATCCAAATCACAATTGTTCCAACGTGACCTTTGGTCACTTCTAGTCACTTCTGCGGTTTTTGGCAGAAAGCGCAGTAATTTTGCTATTACACCTTCAAAAATGGAAGAGGTGTAGTAGGACTCAATAAAACTCAGTGGTTCATTTTCATACTTCCTAAATAAATAGGATTTTAATAGTCAGAGATTAGTCATCATGCTTAGATGTTGGCATCCTAAGAAGTGGTATCTTCCCAAAAACTCCTTCCTTCTATCCATTAGATACTCTTCTTGCCTCTACTTCTTTGCATTAGGAAAGTTGGTCAGTTAATTCAGCAGTAAATGTTCTCTTTTCCTTAAATTATCAGTATTTTTAAAAGATTTTAATGTCTAATATTGTCAGTTGATATAAACTCCCCTTTACAAAGGGTATAATGACTTGCCTCTGCCATCAGGGGAAGTAATTTTAAGCCATGAAGTGTTTTACCAACTAAAAATTCCAAAACAAAAAAACATCTCACCAGAAAGAGAAAAAAGACCACCAAAACCACACAGAATTCTATTAATAAGTTTCAATTTTCACAGGCTTATGCTAACAATGGCTAATTCTTATTACTCCATAACCAATAACTCCATCTTGACAGGATCATCAGCATTAAATCTTCTTAAAACAGCAAGATTCAAAATCGGAAAAAAAAAAAAAGTAAAAAGCATATTATATCAAAACAATCAGAAAATCCTTTGAATAGGAGATGTTTCACAGCAATAATGCTTAATTTCCTTCTGGAAATATTAAGAGCTTTGCCTGGGGCATTCAAAAGCTGCTCAAAGCCTCCTACTTTGAATGGAAAGCTGATTGCCAGAAAAGGCTTCTTGAAATCAGGGATTAGGAACCAGTGACAAACGTTTGGTACTTTATTTCAGTATCTGGCTCAAATCTTTACACCTCAACTTAGAAACAAATGGCTTGTGTCAGGTTGGTCATTAAAGGCTGAAAAAAGAACATTTTGCAATAAGAAGTAATTATATAAATTCAGCATAAATATAGAAGCAGTTTTCTAGAATCAAAAGAGTAACCAAATCGCACATTCACTTCTCTTTCTGTAGCCTAAATCTGACAAAAAATACACTGAAAAGTCATTTTATCATTATTGTGATAATGCATAGTAGCAGTTTCATGTATTGAGCATCTAAGGTGTAGGAAATCCTCTACAGGAAATCCTCAAGTGTCCAAGATGTTTGTTTGTATTTGAGGAGACACCTCACTGGGGTCTCCATCTTCACAGGGCAGTGGAGAGGCTGGTGCTGGACCCCTTCACTCTCATGACCAGGGACAGGACTCAAGGAAATGGCATGAAGCGAACCAGGGAGGTTTAGCTTGGATATCAGGACAAGTTTCTTCCCCAGAGGGTGGCTGGGCACTGGAACAGACTCCCCAGGGAAGTGGTCACAGCACCAAGTCTCACAGAGCTTGGGAAGTGTTTGCACAATGCTCTCAGGTACATGGCATGACTCTTGGGAATGCCCTATGCAGGGCCAGGAGGTAGAATTGATCCTAGTAGCTCCCTTGCAACTGAGGATATTCCATGACTCTGTGATATTCATGGGCTACCTCCTGAATCAGATTGAAATCCTTCACTTTTCCCTTCTCCACAGATGGAAGGTGCAATTATGCTACCTGTTTTCATATGGGTTTCTGTTGGTCCATCCCATTCTCTTCTCCCACCTTTGTCTCTCCCCTTCCAGAAAGCAACACCTTAGCATTTGGATGCAAATGTCACTCCATGGCCAGCAGCAGAATTAAGTGATTACAGGAGAATAAACCATGGTCATTTTCGTACTTGGGTCCACAACTGGTGTTTTCTGTGGTTAAAAACAAACTTCTCACCAATCACACATTTGCTGGTCCCCACTCTACCCCCTGGAAGCCTCTCATGTGCTTTATCTCTGACATGCCAAATCCAAAACCTGCTTTTCTTAAAAAGTTTGAAATTGAATAGGCACAAAATGACATTTTCAGGGATTTCTTGGCTCCTGTTCACTGATATCAAACCCTTTATAACACTAAAAATTTTGAAATGTGATCTTCTAAGCGCAGGGGGACCAAATGCTTACTCTCTCATGCATTTCATTATGGAATATATGACTGAAGTTGCTGTGATGCTCTTGCCACCAATAAATCACTGTCAATCTTTCCTTCAGCGAGACATGGAAAATGAAAAGTACAGTAATCTGAAGAATGGTGGGAAGACCAATACCCCAGCAAATTTCTCCGTCGCTTTTGCTTCCACTGCCAAATTTGTCATGAAGAAAGTCCAGAGATCAAGTGAGAACCCAGCACTAAAATTTCAACCTCGCTTTCCATAGTAGGTTCTACTGACCTTCATATCTGGCTATTGAAGCAGCAAATCATCCAATACACCTTGTAATTGTGTAATTTAAACTTGTACTCTGTGGTTTAATGGACTTCTCCTATTCTATTAAGACTGCAGAAACCAAAGAGGAGTATAAACTCTAATCAGATCACTGTGGTCCCTTATGAAACCTCTAACTACATGATCAAAGTTTCTATTTCCTGCACTTTTTAATACTAGTGAGCCAAAGTAAATGGTAATAGATATGATGAGGTCACAGACCAAATGGTTTTATGGTATTTGGGTACATTACCTCACTCTTCTCAAGGTACATTCCATTACTTCAGAAGAGCAAGACTGAAAAATCAGTCATATTCTTTCTGCTACTGTGCTGTTCAGTCTTGCCTTGCTGCAAACTGCCTCCAGAGCTGCAGAAAAGTAAAAGCATCTTTCCCAAACTCCAAGTCTTGATGTGCAAGACTTCACACCTTAATCCTGCTGAACACAAGTCTTCTAGGAATTATTATTACCTATAATTGCTCAGTGGTGTGTTCAATGTCATGTGACAGCAGCTTGTGTCCTTCTGTATTTATACAGTGAACAGACAGGATGTGGATTTCACTGGTCACGGCTGGGCATTGTTATAACGTGGCTAACAATAACAGTGCATGCATTTAGACAGGAAACATGTTCTAGGTATTAAGTGTTTCACACCTCTTGTAATTTTGCCACCCAAGAAGTATCCACTGGTTTGGAATTTAATACCCCGTTTCCTAACTGGCTGAGTACTGCAGAAACTTACCCTCCCCATTCCAACACAACCCAGGAAAAACCTGCTTCTACCAAGATCAATGGACTTTCCCAGAGCCTTTCATGATGCTCTTTAGGCACCAAAGGGAAGCACCACACCACTGTGATGTCTGGTTTCTCCACTGAGGCTGACACGGGTGCTACCCCAATCGTCCAGATCAGAGGTGAGGTAGAACACCCATCTCCTCTGCAGCCCACACCAAGTGCATTTCCTTTCTGAGAAAAGCAAGCTGCAGGGGTGAGGGTGACGCACGCACAGGACTCGCTGGGCTACGGGGTCATGACGTGGCTGGGGCAGACATGCAGTGCTAGGGGCAGGCACTTCTAAAGTCACCACAGGGTTTGAATTATGAAATGCTCTTACCATGTTGCATAAATTTCATTATGTCTCACACATATTACTGTGTGAGACCTCGGGCAGGGTGTAAATTTAGCTCTGGTCCCTATATAGATGTTCTTGTGCCAAACCAACCCAACATAATTTTTCTACACATGAAACACTTGTGTTGACTGGTTTTGAAGACTAGACTTTGAACTAGAGATACTGAACTGCTCTGCCTAATAGGAACAGATGTAAACTCCTTAAAACCGTCATTTTTAGTAGTAAACAAACGCATTACAGACACCTAAGAAATTCAGCTTGTCTACCACAGCATTTGCATTAAGACCAAAGAGGACGCTCCTCCACTTATGTTAATAAAATTATTTTCAACATGAATAGAAGGGAAAGAACCAGGAACACTCCTTAGTTCTGAATCCCACTGGCACAGAGTTTTCCTAGAAAAAGATTTTTTTCTCCAGCTTTACATTCAAATTCACATCATGCCAGGTCACTGGTACGGAAATTTGCCCTTGTAATCACTAATAAATTTGCATTTGCATTCATTATTTCTGTGGGATATCCCTTAAAACTCTCACTCAAAAATAAAGCAAATAGCAACTTCTAATTGTTTTTGGTGAAGAAAGGAAAGGGATGCAGTCTCCTCATTTCCAAACAACAGCAGAGCTTCCCAAGGCTCAGGCAAGGGCAACAAACACAATCAAATTTCTGTTGTTTTGTTCAGCAAACAAAAAAGAGGCAATTCTTGTGGACAAAGTTCCATCTAATTTTGAGTGTTGCAGCACAGGCAGACAGGAAGATTCACCACCTCTTCCAGTACCAGGACCAAAAGGTAAAACCATCAAATAAACCCAGTAGGGCCCAGGATCAAAACATGCAGAGCCACAGTAGGCTGATGTGTAGAACCTGTCAAACATTTGTGCTGTGAGTCCTAAGAGTGGTTCAGGGAGGTACAGGAGTATTATACTGGCCTTGGGCAGTGGGAAAAACAAATCAGTGTGGGCAAGCCCCTGGTGTTCCTCAGGGAATTCCACACAACCAGCCTGAGGCAGGAAAAGTGAGTAAAGGACAAATGGCATTAAGGGGACTTGGAGAGAATAGGAAGAAGGTCATGACAATGCCTGCACAAAACTGAGAGCCAGCCAGCACTAAGGGTGCACCTCAACACCTTTAGTCCCTATCTAGTGACAAATCTAGGCCATCTGCTGAGCATGTGTACTATCACAGCTTTCAGCAAGGCAAGACAGGTTCTTTCCTTGTGGGCTCTTCACATCCTGAGCGGTCATAGCCTGACACTGGCTTTTTGACCCAGGAGGGCAGTTTTAACTTGGAATTTATCATACCTTTCTTAAATCCAGATCCTGAGAACAGCTTGGCAACAACCTGGCTTGTCAGTGTATGTACCAGCCCCTTTTCCATTGCAAAACAATAATATTAAAAATCAGAAATCTTTTGCCTTTGGGCTTTCTCTTCACTTCTCATCCCAAAATGAAAACAAGCATTCTTCTAATTTGAGCTACCCAGAGTAACTGGCAGACATCACTTTCTTTCCAGCCACAACAAAGCATTTTTTCCTATTAAATTGATCAGGATGCTCTGATTTGATTTCCTCTTTTCAGGACATCTCCATTTTGCTTTCCCTCACGGATTTGTGCCTCATCAGCAGTGCACTTGTATTGGTCCCTCCAGTTCTGCACCTAAAGAGAAGTGTGAACCAAAACTAGCAGAGGTTAACACTTGTATTATTTTGTGGGTACACCAAGAATGCTTTTAGCAGGTTTGGTGCACATTGTACTAAGAAGAAGCTTGTAACTAAAGTTTTGGCAACACTTCACTGCAGAGAGAGCCTTAAAGAATCCATTTGGATGTAAAAGGAAAACATAAGTAAACAGGACTAATCATCCTTGTAAATATATACTGGACCTCCTGAAGATAGACTATTCCTAGACAAAAAGAAGCCAATCAGAAAGAAGCCAATCTGTCAGCCAGAAATCTTGCAACATTAAACTACTTCCTCGGTAAAGTCAGCACACCAGCTTAACGTACATTACATCCAGCCCTAATTCTCACCCTTTACTGACAATCAACCTTCCCAACTTTGCATTCAGCCATAACTCTCACAGTAATTCATCATATCATTCAGATTTGCAATCACACCAAATTGAACCAGAAAACAAAACCACCAACTCCAAAGTTCATAATCTTGTAAAATTACTTCCTGAAAAGTAGACTATAGTGACATTGAACACCAGGGCTCCCCATACCTTAACTAAATCCACACCTATTCAACAATTACAGACTAGATTTTTAGAAAGATGAAACTCGTGTGTCACACAGCTTCTAAGGACAGATTAAAGCTACTTTCCACAAGGACAGGCTCATTTATAACTAAAATATTTTTTTATTTTTAAAGTAATTCCTCTTGATGTTGGTCCTTTTAATGGAAGATTACATCAGACACTGGCTTTGTGAAGAGATTCCCAATTGTCAACTATTTCCATGTCCAATTTAGTCAAGCCTCCAAAACCGAAAGTCTTTAAAAAATCTCCACTGACATCCTTGCAGGAAAAAAAATCACTCTAACAATTACTCACTTTGAGGTTGGGGTTTTTTGGCACTTGCTCCTGAAATAGGAGCAGGGACAATATTCAACTAGCTACATCCATTATTCACTCCTACATTTAAATACTAGTACGTTAGGGAATCCACTGTGCTTATCTGGAAACTATTCTACTTGTAGCAACTATCAAAGAGATGATAAAGACTGAGAAAAGGCTGAAGATGAAAAGTGGTAAATGTCTCCTGTTGATGGCTTAAAATCAAATGAAAAACAACTGTCACTCTGTTTGCTGTCACTTTATTCAACTCTTCAACATTTTTCCAAGAGTCTCCCTACTGAGCAGAATAAGAATATTAGTTTCTCTTCTACAGGTTATTGCTTAAAATGCTGAGATCAGCAAGCAGAAGCCAACCTCTGTTCCCCCCAAGTTCTCTGAAACACACCTAGAAAGTGTTAAATCAACAGACCATGACCAAAAATTGGTTATCACTCTACTGACAGTAACCCTATATTGCAATAG
The DNA here is from genome assembly GCF_009819655.1 of Sylvia atricapilla. Classification (NCBI taxonomy): domain Eukaryota; kingdom Metazoa; phylum Chordata; class Aves; order Passeriformes; family Sylviidae; genus Sylvia; species Sylvia atricapilla. Next base: position 68,230,456 of record NC_089143.1, read on the forward strand.
GAGTCTGAAAAAAACCTGCACATGAACTAAAGTACAAACCAAGACATTCACTTCAACTGAAGTGAACTACTTTGTTCTGGAGATTGAGAAAGGAGGCAAACACCTTGATCAACAAGATGCCAAGTGCTTCAATGAAACCACAACCTGTCCCCAAAATCCACCAGTCAGCAGGTTTGCAAGGGCAGAAAACTAAACAAGAGACAAAACAAAAAAAGAAAGAGGCAAGGTTTCAGATTAGAAAGACCAGTCTTAACTGAGAGGAGTCAGATCCTATGTAAAAAGTTTTCCAGACTTTGAAGTTGTACAGGTTAGGGGTTTAGTCAGTGTGTGTCATTTACTTTGAGTCACTTTCTAAAAGAGAAAACCAGTCTTTATTCTTTAAATTAGGCATAAGTACTATCAAATGTATAAACAATCCACAAAACAAGAATCTTCTCCCTTTCCAAATCCCTGGCCCATAAACACCATTTCCCTTTAAAATATGTGGTTTACTGCTAATTAATCTTTCTTAAAGGCCTTGCCTAAAATTTCAAAGTGTGTCTTAGAAGCTGTTCAGGCAGGGTGCATTTCCTTACATTGTTGTTTTAGCATAACAACATGAACTTTGGAGATAAAATGAGAGATAAAGCAACCAACCATTCCTGATAGCACATTAAAACCAAATTAAAAAACCCACCATGTGACATGATCACTGGTACCTGGTCCCAACACTTTCTAAAGGCAGTATTTTTCCAGTTGGGCATTTGTAGCACTGCTTTATCCTCTGCAATTCCAGGGCAATTTAAAAGAGCAACTTCATTTCCTGTTAAAATGCAATCAACTCTGGCGAAGTGAAGTTGGAAGGATTAAATCAATGAATAAAACCCCCAAGTAATTCCTTGCCCAGTAATAAATATGAGCACAGACTGAGCATAATTGAAAACTGACCAGCACATCAAGCTGTGTGTGAACATTTACTGAGGGTTTGCTGTTTCTCAGCTCATCAATACATTCCAAACCATCTCTCCCACAACTGGTACATCCAATACAAATGGTCAAAACAAAATCTGTTTTTTTCTCCAGCTGGACCACAAATCCTGCAGCACAATATGAAGCAGAAATGAATCACTCAAACTCCTGGGCACAATTTATTAAATGCTGCATATTAAGATTCTACCCTCCTGCCTGGATGTGGAAGCCTCTTTGGTCTTTGAAAAGAATGAACAGATAAAGAGCTGATTCCAATTACATCTAGACTACAACTGAAGTTACAATTTTGTACACAATTTTGTACAGACCTGGCTGCAAACTTGCTGAGAAGTTCCAACAGAATGCTCAGGCTTTTTTTCTAAGTTCTCCAAGACCTGAAAAAGAAAACAGTAGGAAGCTGCAGAAAAGGTGACAACCCAGTGGCTCAGCAGCTTACCTCATTACGAAATGGCTACCATCAAGAATAAATACAAGATACAAATACAAGGTGCCAGAAAAAGTTGCACAAATATTACAGTATTGCACGCTCCAATAGCTACTAGGACTTGTTTATGACCAGAGACACGAAATGTTTGTACTTCTTTCAAAACCAGAAATTAAGATGTTCTCTAGGGCTGGGATTGCACTGCTAATTAGCATTGAGTTAATGATTAAGGGACTGGCACACACTAATAAAAACAATGATAGTAATGGCTGCATTTAATCCAAGCCAAAGCATATTCTAACCAACTTCCAGCAGATCCACATCCCCTCTGATTGAAGGATCAGAACAGGTAAATGTGAGTTTCCATAATGCAATGGTGGGTGAAATACCTACCCTCCCAATCCTGCACATCCTAAATGCCACAAAACTTCAAGCAACAGCAGGGTGCAAACCAGAATTTATTCCACACAGCTTCAGCAGCTGAATTCACTGAGCAAAAGAACCGTGCTTCACATGTCAGAACCTGTTGGTTCTGTTCACATAATGTCAGAATGTTGGGCAGCAGGGGGAGTATTTGGATCAGAACTACACTCAAAATTAAGGAAACCATGACTTTTAAACACTTTGCATCCCAAAGCAATCAGACAACAGACACATGAAGCAGAAAAGAAAAAACAATTTAGCACTACTATCCATGCCAGAGTTCAGTGTCAAATGACTGCCTACTGTCAACTTCAGTACTCTGATACATACCACAAGATGCAGTGGGTTAGGTATCAGCAATAAAATCTGTAAACATTTTACAGTGGTGCATTTTCATTGTAAGCAGCAGAAAAGTGAAAGTTGCACACAACAAAAAATGAGTAGCATTAAGATGAACAGCAATAGAAGGAATAGTTTATCATCCCCAAACAAGGAATTCTGCTGGATTTTTTTTCATAAATGTTTCAAATGTGATGCTATAAAGACTGATCTAGGCACCTAAGCTTACAATGCCTTTGTGAAAGATGACAGGTAAAAAAAACACCTTCAGACAGGAAGCCAACTTTCTTCCTGTTGTTTTATCAACAATTACTAAGATTAGAAGGCTTCTTTCTTCTTCAATAAAGTAATGAGTAAATGATACACCTTTAGGATAACATTTTGTATGGCAGCAGTTTATTCTGTGGCCTATTCTATGGGGGAGGAGGACAGCATAGGGAAAAAGTGTTTCATGCAGGAAGCACAGAAAGAAGCTGCCAGAATTAAATGTGGGCCCTTCTTACAGCAGTGAATATAGGTAAAATCCCTCTTGATAAAAGTTCCAAAGTGTCATCATGGGAAGAAAATCAAAAGTAATGGTTCTTGCCATACAGGTAGAACATGTGAAAAAATGTGTAATATAACCTCTTCTTCAGGACGCCCCCATCATTTTCCCCCCCTAGAAAGAAGAGTATAAATACACTAAACAGCTTAATGACAACTTATCAGCTCTCACCATCCATCCCAACTCTAATATTGGCACCCAGATAACACTGACATGATGTGCAAAGTCATCATCTTTGGCTGTATTGCAGCAATTCTCCTGACTGCAGCTTATGGAGCACCTTATGAGAAGACTAAACTATCTCCTGCTACAAAAGCGGGACGTCTTAAAGATGCACTTAAGGATTTAGAACTTTTGGAAGGCATCGACAACGTAAGTGATGATTTTCTTCTGTCTGAAGATTCATTTGTATTTGGTTTTTTCCGTGTAATTTTTTACAGAAAAATTAATTTTTCCCCCCTTCTTCTCTACAGAATTTCCTTGACTTTTACACACCAAATGACAAATGGGTGAGTCTGAATTCTCTGTTCAATTTTAATTCAATTTAGGGAGAGCAATTTTTTAAAGAAACTTCTGCTTTTGCTTTTTGTCTCAAGCATTAAAAGGTTAACATAGAGTATTGTCTCATTGCCTCTATGCAATAAGTAACACAAAATGAATAATTTGTATTCTTCCTGCTTAAAACATGCTTTAATTCACAGGAAAAGAAAAGTGGTTCATGAACAATTTCAAGATGGTATAAAATTTGCAGGAGGCAATACTGTTATGTTAACTCTAACAAAGGAACAATTCTAAGAATGAAAGAAAGAGATAGATGTTTGTAGAACATCCAGACTTAGAAAAAGATTATAGCAGTATCTACATGGAATCTCCCACATTTTACCTAAACTAGAGGCAGAGCCACTGGTTGGTTCTGTTTAAGATGTAAGTTTTCTGTATTCCATCAGTGATGAAACTCAGTTATGCTCCACTTAATTCTCCTCACGAATAAAACTTAACCAAACCCTTCTGGATACTTAAGCTGTAAATCATGTTGTATGGCATGGAGTCAATATCTGAGACTTATTCCCACAAGAATACCATCACTGTGGTCACCTCTCTCTGAAACACAAGCGCATCAGCGCGCAGAGTGTTCCAAATACAGCTCTACTGCAGACAGGCTGCTGATTTTTACTACCATTCATTCAGTGTGCAAACAGGCCAATAAACAAGAGCATGAATTATTTAGTACTGGGAAGTAGTTAAAAGCTTTACACAAGTTATGTATTAGCTGCTTTGAACCCTTGCTAAGTTTCTAATTCAGAAGAATTCTCACTTAACAGCACTTTTGCTTCTGTACAGATTTAAAGTCAGATTCTGCAACCACTTCCTTATCTGTGTCCCTTTTCTCATGTGCTGGCAGCATTAAGACCTGGCTGTCTCAGAGCTCCAGGGCTTAAATGCAAATGTTTGGGGCTGATCAGTAACATACTGCGAGTGCCTAAAATAGCTTGCAAAAGTGTTGCATAAAGTTATTTACCCGGTTCAAAAGCCAGCTCTGATGCAGACATTAGATAGAGAAACCAAAGTGCATCAACTGAAGATGCTTCTAGGAGAGGTCAACTGTTTGCAAACCCATGATTTTCAGATGGCAACCAGGAGTAGGGCTCGGTTCAGGAATAAATATTGCAGCTTTGTGTTGCCAAGAGAGATCGCAACACTTCAAGTGTCTTGTCACTTTTCAAAAGTTTCAGAATTAAGGCCACACTTAACATCCCCCAATGCAACTTTGAGGGCAACAAATGAACTGTAATGCATTGCAGAAAACAAACAGCTCAGTTCTTGAGATGAGAGTAAAAACAAGGAATTGAGATTTTGAAATCTAGAACAAGGAAAACAAGTCACACATCAACAATTTCGCTGACTGTTCTAGGAGTGCAACCACACAACTCTAGCATGCTTCCTGAAAGAACTGAAGGTCCTGGAACAAGATGTGGACGAGAAGTACAAGCGACATGTTATAAATATTGAGAAGAATCTCGAGGATTTTAAGGTACTCAATCTTTTACAAGTGCTATCAAAAAAAAAAAAAAGGAAATAAAAAGAAAAAAGTGTTTCACCATCAGTGAAAAACCATGCCAGAGTCAGTGTGCTTATGCATGAATATCTGTGTTATCAGCTCATAAAAATACAGGAGTTTGTACAAAAATATGCTAAGATTAACCATGTGAAAACATATTTTGCATGGTCATCTAATACAGTAAAATAGATTTGAGCTCTACTGGTTATACAAGCCAACATTTAACAAAACATTTTCTTTACTGAATCATGCAAAGCATCTCACGCTGAGAAAATCTTGCTTTTAGGAGCATAACTAACACTTCCATAGCAATGACTTTGAAAACTGTGCTGTAAGTTTACGACCCAGGGATGGGTCCAGGGATGAATGCAGTACACCCTGACATACTACTCAAATAAAATCCATGGCACAGAGACCCTTGTAGCATTTTAGGAGTACTCTTCAGGCTACAAATACTAAGGGCTGTTTTTCATTAAAGGAAAATCTTTACAGAAGCTGGTGTATCATTGTTAAAATCAGCTACCAAGAAAGTTATCACCAATCAGTAAAACTTTCTGTATTGCAGGGCCATGCTTTCTCAAACTCAACATGCAAGAAATGTGAAGCCAACGAGAAGAAGAAGTTTCCTGAATTTCGCCAAGAAATTATCAGTTTCCTACAATTTATGCAGAGAGAAATTGTATAATCATTTTTATTTTTACTGCTAGATTATTTATTGAAGTATTTAATCCTGAATAACTTATATATTTTGCCATATTTTGGCATACTACTAGCTTGTTGTCCATTTTAGGACCACTGAATGTTCTTAATGTGGGTGGTCTGTTCTAAGATCACACTTGATCCTTTCAGTAAGCCCTAAGGGCTCAACGTTCTTTGGAAAAGTCATTCATTGTTACTTTGTCAACAACCTGAGACAGCTATTTATTGAAAAAGCTATTAAAAGTTACTTGATTATATTTAATAAATGTTGCAGACATATAAAAACCATGTCTAGAGTCTTCTTTGTTAGGATACTGTCTTTTTAATGGGTGACTTAAAACTGTTTTGTTAAAAACACACAAAAAACCTCAATGAAGCATTCAGCAGCATGCAAGTGTGCGAGTTCAAGATTCAAAGCAAGACTCCCTGCAGATAACTCTAAGCAATATAAAATGCCAGTATATGCTGGCATACAGCACAAGCTATAGAGTACCAAATTGCTTCCTCTCAAAAAAGAAATCTTTTTTTCTGAGCTGTATTATTAAGCTGCACAAGCTTCCTGCAGGATACATTTTTCTCATTGGTGTAAGCAAAATACAAATTTCTCAAAATTCTTCAGATATAGGGAAGCATTATGAAAACAGTAACACACCTGAAATAACAACTGTGCAGGTAACTGGGGCCCCAGAACAACAAAACTGAAATGAAGCTGAGGATGAATGTATAAATCCACACGAACACACTGCTCTGTCAGAAATCCTTCTGTGGAACCTCAGAAATGTCCTTACTCCCAAGGCAGATGGACTCAGTTATGTGACAAATGAATAATGTAAGAGCATTTTTTACAGCACAAAAGCCCCAAGTGACTACTAACAAGACTATAACTGATGAAAGTGAGCCTGCAACAGCTATCAGCTATCGTGAAGACTTTGATGTGCTTTCCTGATAGGTGTGGTATGGACTACTACACCTTACACTTAAAACCAGACTATCAATGAAAAACCCAGCAGGTTCCTTGCATGCTGCAGAGAGAAAATAAGCGTTAATGACAGCTTTCTGCTGGGAAACTGGGAAAATACTCACAGTACTGCCGTCTTTTTCACTACTCATCTTCTTTTCCACCGGTGAAGGAGTGCTCTGACCCCACCCACAAAGACTCAGGAAAGTAAATACTGTCAGTCACCTCAGCCACAAACAGATAAACTCCACCCTCTCTATTTAAAGCAGAAGACAGTAGTAACAAAAAATACCAGAATACAGTAGGATACAGAAGATGAGAAAACAGGCAAGAAACTTCTGCAGAAGAATTCCTGGTCAATCTTTGTAGAAAAATCCTTCTCTTTACCTAGATTTCTTCTTACTCCAAAAATTCTTTCTGCAGCATGCAGAAAGAAACAGCATCACACACAATACCTGGCTTTGCAACAAGCCTCTTCCAGTATCAGCTCAGACATTCGTCTGCAGTGCTGCTGCAGCTCTCAGCAACCAGAGGGTGAAAGAGCAGTTTTCATTAAAACACAATTATCTCAATAAATGAGGCTTCCTTCATTACTTTCTTAAGCACAAGAGCCCTCAACTTTGGCAGTTGCCTAAAACCTACCCTGGAGTCAGTCTGTGCAGCTGGACATCCCACACGGAATAACCAACACATTTCCCAAGTCCCTAAACAGTAAGTATTAGTTTAGGCAGGAAGAGTCATATAGTTCAGAAAGCAGGAAAGGATGGTAAAGAGATACTCACCCATGCATCCATTAGGAAAGGCAGCAGCTGGGGCTCACTAAAAATTTCACAGGCACAAGCAGTGCGAAATTACATACACTTTTTTTACCATTTAGTTGGCACAAACTGCTTTGGAGCTGGGCTATTCTGAGACACGTGCAGGTTTACAGCCATGGGAAGAGGAGGCTGTGCCTGTCCTGGCTCTAGTTTTGGGATCACCACATCACTTCTGCACAGTAGCCACGATCTGCTGTGAATTTTCAAAACATGCCCTGCTCCCCATGTAGCACTTCCAGCAAGAAGTTCAAGACATTTTTTCAAGGAAATACTTGTATCAAGACTGCTGGCACAAAGAGCTAGCTGAGGTGTGAAGAAGGTGCTTGTGCTGCACATGGTTATGTCTGTCAAATCTACACCTAATTATAGGTAGGCCTGCAATTCTTCAACAGCATCTGCAGGATCAGCTTCTGTATTTGCCCAAGCTTTAAAAGGTGTCTTTAAAGGATGTTAAGAGCATCTGAAAATGCATAACAAGGTGAACTTTACTAGACATACTTCCCCCTGTAAGTTGTAAAAAACCCCACAGAACCCCTTCAAATAGTTATAAAAACTGATTTCCTGAGCTGCCTTCTCCTGCTTGATTGCACAGCTCTAGTATGAAAGTAAGATATATGACACGTACTATTAACATGCATTTGACATGACAGGGGTATATGCATGTGGCACATGACATTTATGTGACATGCACCTGAGAGGTGAACAAACGTATGAAGTCTGAAACGTGGTGTGACATGATACAATGCATGACAACACTACACAGTGCATCAGTCCTGCAGAGGCAAAACCAGCTGTGGGATTGTTTTTGCCCCAAAATCCAGGGACATGGGGCAGGTAATCCAGAGATGGGGAAACACAATTTGTACCTGAAGGGGATTTGATTTCTGGGTGGTAGCAGTCTGTAATGCTGAATTGTGTGATACTGTATGCATTGTATGTACATCTAGGATGGACAGAACCTACAGTGATGGACTAAATTAACTCAACCCACAGCTTGGAGGGAGAGCCATTGACTATGGCAATGAGGAGATCTGTATTTGTATGCAAGAGGGATGAATAATGTTCTGGTCCCAGGCAGGACAGGGTTAAGTTTCTGCAGTATCCAGGAGATATCCTGCACAGCCAAGACACAGAGGTCATTCAAGATCACCTCCCATCATTACCAGGGACAGAGGAACGGGATTCACTTCCAGAGAGGAGCTCCTTCTGGTTCAGAAAATGGTGGAGGGAACTATTGTCTATTATTGGGGGTTTTTTCCCCCACGGGAACCACTGCTGTTTCCAGTAAATTGTTCTTATCTCAAATGCATGGCCTTTGCCTCCAAATCCTCCTCTCCATCTCACTGCAGGAGGGAGGTGAAGCAAGAGACAGGAAACAGAGAGAGCAGCGGTTTGGAGAGTCTCAGTGAGGGTACGGAATTCAGAGTACCATTCCTAAAGGTCACTGTGTGTGACTCCACCTGTGTGAGTCAGGCAGAGCTCCAGCAAAGTGGAAAGAACACTCCCACACATCACCTCACCCCATATCCACGTGCACATCCACTCTTCCCCTTGGAGCTCGGCTCTTCTCAGGCAGGGAGGGGAGAGGCTGAGCTCAGCCACAAGGGGCTGCTGATGGTGCTCACAGGCCTCTGTCTCCTCTGTGTGCACGTTGGGAATACAGCACTGGAACTGCAGCGCTCTTGCCTCTCTCAAGCTTGTAGCATGACACATTTTGGAATTACTGAAGTAGCTGAGGAAAACCCTGGAAGCAACATTTCTATGCTTCCATTTACTAGCTTAGAGCATGCTGCATATGCTGGTACTTAATCCAAGGACAATCCAGATAAAAGAACTGGACCTACACTGGCACCATCAAATTACTGCTCAAGGACACAGCGAGCATGTCCAGCCAAACACATCCTTTTCACCAACAAACATCTCTCTTCCTAAGGCAGCACCCAAAAAGCTCAGTACTTGTATGTATTTAAGGCTTCTGGGTCACTACAGGAAACACCTTGGTGCCAGTATCTCAGCAGAAGACTAAGTCCACACAAAAAATAATCCAGAAATGTATAGAATGCAAACACACGTATAGAATACTATGTTTATGTCAGATTTGACACGTAAATCACTTCCCGCAGCTGTATATATGTATATAGGAATAGCTAACACATTGTCAAGGACATTTATTGAACTTTTAACACTCCTGCAAAAATGAAACACTGTGCAGTAGCCTGGAATACAGCAGCCATTCCCAAGCATTCTTAGGAAACATTACAGAACAACATTACAGAACAAGCAGTGCCACAATAAACCAAACACCACTGCACAACCCCCCAAAGTTAAGGGACAGTAATGGGAAACAAGAAAGCACATTAGCCAAGGAGCAAGTAGTAACAAGTCAGCAAGTTCCAACAACTTGTAGATCAGTGAAAGGTCATCCTCACAGAAGACTCTACGTATTAGTCAGAAGATTAAGGAAAAAAACACCAGGAGGAGGAACATCTTTGAGAATCCTCTAACACTAAGAAGGTGAAGCATGACTACAGCACTACCCTCCCTATTCCTGATGTATGAGAACACTGTGGAACTCCCCACTCTTGCATGATTTACAGAAATCATGGAACATAATCCAAGTGTACTGTCTAACTTGAACACACCACTGTTCACAACATCATGCCAACACCAAACATGGCATTTAACAACACCCTCCCAACTGCTATGTTCTTAATAGGACTTAGAAGGAAGTAAATTCCCTTGTGACAGGCACCAGGTTACTGTGTAGGCAGACAATTTCACTTTGGGACTTGTCAAAGCAGTGATGAAGTCATCTGAGGGTGCGAAGCCCAGCTCGTCCATAAGCACTAACATTGATGGGGTCTGAGGCAAATCACAAAAGCAGAAAAATCCCATGTTTCTGGTAACTTCTGTACTGAAAATTGCACTGTTTTCTTATTTACAGCTTTGACACCTGCATTATGCCTTAAACCCACTACCAGAACCAGTAATTGTCACAAAACAGGTGACTAACAGCTGGTCATTCCAGGTTTCACATTTGGAAGTGCAAAAATCACTTTTTTTACTCTTCTAGCACAAACAACAAACTATAAGCCACTTGGCAAATTCACACTAAACAAAACTCAGGTTGCTCATTCCTTTTTTTCCTGAAAGACTCTTACAGTGATATGCTTTTTCTAAAAAAGAAATCCAGCTTTTACTTTTTCTTTTTTTCTTTTTTAAAGTATTGAGAAAGACAGGAAAAAGAAGAAATCAGTATCTAGAAATCCTGAAACTATCAGGAAAAAAAAACATGTTAACTCCATGGGGTGGAGATTTGTACGAACAGGGGTGAGGGAGCTGAAATGAGGTGGCACTGGGCTGGCAAGGCAGAACAGATTTACAAAGCTGTTGGATACTCCTACCTATGAGAAAACATCCATTTTGGGAAGAGACTGAACTGTAACAGGTGGTTTAATGACTGCATTTAAACTGACAAGAAGCAGTTCTTCCTGTAACTACAAACTTAAAGTTGAACATTTTACTACTCAGGAACTGTGTTTACTGAAACAGATCATTCAAACTGACTTAACATTCAATCCACCTCCATCAATCACTGAACTGTTCAATGTGTGGAGACTTCACAATCCACAATCCATAACCGTGTTGCTCCAAGTAGTTCTGCAGCAAGCTTTTAGCTTCTTGGTACAGCTGAGACTTAATCTGTAAAAAAGAAAAAAGAAAAAGTCTGGAAAAAGTCTCAGGAATTACAGTTACAGAGATCTGCGCTCTTTGCCACCAACACGCAATATAAGCACAAGCACTGTAAGAAGTGACACCCGTCCCAAAGGTGTCAGCTCACCTTTGCCTCATGGTATGTGGTGAACTGGAGCAGATCCCCCTGCCCTGCCTCCCTGGCGAGCATCCTGAAGCGGCTGAACATGGCGGCCTTGCACAGCCGGCTGGCCAGGCAGGTGCCGCTGCGGAACGGGGAGCTGCGGGGAAACGGATGGAGCTCAAGGACAAACTCCCTTCAGGGACACTGCCCTGCGTTACAGGGGCTTTTCCTCCCTCCTAACACTCTGTGAATGCCATCACGCTGGCACTCATCTCCATGAGAATCCATCCCAGTCACAATCCTAATTAGTTTTATGCATGGTGAAAGCTCAAATGTTTTCGCTGCTACTGGCAGTGGACTACAGATATCTCCACTCAGAGAACGGTTTTCTTCGGTATCTTGGTCTCTCACTGTGAACTTACAAGATCTCTAAAACTTCACCTCATCACGGGACGCTTTCAGCTAACACAGGAGAGAATTTCTCTCATAGCTTAAAAACTGAATACTCCAATGAACAGCACAAATCCATTATTTCCAACAAAATGAAGATAAATGCTCACCTTTCAGTGGTTTTCCCACTTAATCCATCCACAACCTCCAGGGATGCATCTGACAAAGTCCAGTTCAAACTAAGCGACCACTGGTTCAAATCTGTTTGGATTGGCAGTGCAGCTTTCACCAAGTAAATATGAGATCTGTTGACCAGGTAAGGCACGGGAAGCTTTGAAGTAAGCTCATCATCAAGACGCTGCTTTATGGTTATGTTCAGTCCTTTTGTATCCTTACAACTTCCACCTCCTAGTAAACATGACACGCTAAGTCACATCAAATTTAAAAGTTAAAAGTGCAGATATTTCTGCGTTCCTTATCTATTATAGTCATTTTTTCACATAAAATTCATGTTTGTAAAAATCAGTTCCAATATTCAATTCAAAAAACAAAAATGATTTCCCACTTTCTTCTCCAGAGGCACCTTTATTTTCACTGGATGCTTTCTTTTCCTGAACCACTGTTTTTCACCAACTCTTTATGCTCCCTGCAGAAGACACCACTAAAACATAACTTCAACCTTTCAGACTAGAAAATATGCTATGAAGTTTGCCCACGTCACTTCACTTTATCCAACAGCATTTCTGACTGCCTACTAAATAAATACACTTTGTTCCACTGCATCTCAAGGAACAATTCTGTAATTCTCCAAAGAACTCGTGGTTCAGTTCACGCTTTGTAAACTGCAATCAAACTGGAATAGGAATACACACAAACCCCCCACCTGGAATTTGCACTGAACATACCCACAAGAATGTTGCTGATGTACACGGGCTCGATGAAGTGGCTCAGCAAGGCTCCCTGCAGACCAACCACTTCCCACTTGGTCAGCTTGTCACCAGCTGACATGCTGCTCACTCTGACAGTCTTGGGGGGACAGCAAACAGCCAGGTAAATCCTGCCTTCTAGAGCAACATGCAGACTCAGCTCTTCATTGGCTTCATAAGCAGATATAGACTGGGGACCGAGATGCCTACGGCAGGACAAGAGAATGGATTTCAGCGGGAAAGCACTCTGATCAGAGATTACAGTAAGTGGAATCTAATGTTGCTTCTCAGAAAAAAATAATCAGTAGATCTAGGCCTTGTATTATCTTCAGCGTCTGTAATTCTAAGAAACACCAGACTGAGCTGCTCGAGTGCCTAGAATACTTAAATCAGTATTTAAACAGGAAAGAGCCACTCAGTCTAATCTTAGCCACCAGTTGTGCCCACATTAAAAAGACTAGTTGCAAACAAGCTGTTACTTTTTTGTCTACTCACACTCTAACAGAAGTTACTCATGAAAAAACTGCTGTAAGGTTCTTGAAATTGCCTTTAAAATTAACTCACACGGTGCTTCAAAATATTTAAACACATAAGGGAGACAAACCAATGGTTGCTCTGAAGCAAAACAGTTTTTCCTCTTAGTTACAAAGGGGAAAAGCAGAGTCTTTGTTTAATTTCAAGGCTTTTTGTACTCCAACCCTGCAGTGCATACAATGGCATTAAGTGATTACATCCACTTGCTCAGTGGTAAAATTCAAGACTTAATACTATTTTAATAGTATCTTGGGAAGGGGGTTAACAGGTTATTATCTGTAATAAACAAAAGCTCATCCTATAACCCATGCAGAAGTTTCTTGTATCATATTGAGCTGTATCTCATAGTTATCACTACTACCCTGTACATTAGTGTTCTCAAAACGAGATAAAGATTCACCTTCCACTATATCTCAGGAAATGCCATGGTACTTACACCTCTGATTTTATCTGTGCGGTTCCTTTTGGAAGCTGGTTCATGTAGAGAGAGAAAGTTATATTTTGCTTTAAGGTAAGCAGCTTCGAGCCTGGTGCTGTGCAAAATATGGATCTCTCTGCGTTGGCTGGATTTTTGTTATAGAACAGCAAAAGATGCCTGTACAAATACCTAAAAGAACAACAAATTGTACGTTTTACGCAATATATAATCTAGATGTACGTTTATGTTGTTATAGATTATTTATTTGTCCACATAACTATAAAATCCAAGTGCAGGAGTAAAACTGAGCCAAACTGGCTGTAAGGAAAGGATTTGCAGAGACATTCTCACCTGAGCAGGGAACGCCTGGCAGTGACAATGGCATGGCTGTCGTGCAGGAGCCTCCCGCAGGACTCGAAGCGGCGGCTGTAGTTGCATTCTCCTGTCCCCAGAGCTACCACCTCATGCTGCCCACCTAAAACCACAGATGGTGGCAGGTTCACCAGGCCTGGCTGCCCACCAAGCTCCTCCCACGCCCTCAGTGCTCTGAGGGAACAGGTTTCCCACCCCCAAAGCTCACAATCAAACCAGACTTGCCCTTTTCAATGATGAAGGCGGCCAGGGAACTGCCGCAGCTTTGGTACTCGGGGTGTTGGGAGGTCAGGCGGTTAAACACTTCCTCGAGCGTCTGGGAAAGTTTTTGATAGATATGCTCTCCTCCTAAATGGAATAATCCATCAAGATTTCAAACTTGCAGGTAGGGGCAAGGAACAGACATGAGCAGCTTGCCAAATTATAACCCTGAACACATGGTATAAGCACAACTACACGTAATTTCAGTACTCTGAAGATCCTCAGGGTTAAAAAAAGCTCAAAACCACCTAAACACCTGGTGTTTTTATCATCCACTATAACAACAACAGATATAGCCCAAGTCTGAACACTTACTGCACACTAGCACAAGAAAGGACAGAGAATACTGTTTCTATTTCTATCAGATGGACTGGTGATGGAAATTTGAGCAATTTACTCAATTCAAACAATTTTCTGAAGAATTTTTCAAATTTTCTTTTGTAGAACCAACCTAGTATTACTAGTTCTTACAGCTTTCAAATATGTTTAAAACAACAGTAACAACACAGAGATCACTAAATGTATTAAAAGATTAGTACTTTTAAAAATAAACTATTTGCTGGGCAATTTGAATCAACAGAGAAAACAAGACTATTCCTTACCAGTCCTTGAAACACAAGCAGAATTTGCTAGAGGTCGGAGCTCACCAGGAACACAGGAAAAATCTAAGAATTTAACAACATTGTGAAGTGGGATGGACATTCCTAATTTCTAAACACGAATCTCACCCTATTTCCAGGAAATCAAACTTTCCAATTCCATATGAATTTTCTTTTCTGATTCTTAAGTCCTTGTAAGCTTAGAATGATTCAGGCTCAAAACACAAAAGACGAAATATTACGGCAACTGAACTCTCTTGAGAGCAGTATCTCAGTGGGGAAACCTTTTAATCCTAACAATTCAAACCCACTCAAGATGTACTTTATATTGCTGTACCTAGTGATTAGTAAATCAAGTGCAACAGCAACAAATTAATTCCTTCAGTATTCCTGGCATCAGTTGATGCAATTCTTAATCCACAAATTACAAAAATAAAAACCAGTTTCAGAACCAAACTACAGACTTGCCCCAAGGATTCAAAAAACCTGACAGAGGTTGGTACTGCAGCATTTAATTAAAACCACAGATATTTTGCATAGGACACTGTTAAGCCAAGCATTTCAAGTTCTAATGAAGTGTTGCTACAATATTTACCTGAATCTTCGAAAGACTTTGCCCCTGTGTTCTCCAAGTTAAGTAGCTCAGCAAGAGCCAGTTTAGCTGCATTTGATTTAGACTCCTTCTTGTTCTTTCCCAGCCCAGTCTTGTAGCAAACACCATTTATCACAGCACAAAAGGCAAAATAAGGCCTTATGACATCACCTTTAAAGGGGAAGAAAAAAGCAGATGCAATCAGTGAAATTATTTTAAAGGTACTTCATCCATAGCTTTACATCCTTATAATTCCTAAAATAAATACAAGACAAAACCACAATTTTGGCAAAGTACAATTGTCATCCCTCACCTCCCCAAAATTTTTGGCAGCTTTTGCTTCATGCACTCTTTTCACAAAGTTCTGGTAACAGCCATAATTAAACATAATTCACCCTATTTCTGTAGCACCTCATCCTGAGAAACAGCTGTGGAGGCAACAAAAGGGCAGCCCAAAGCCAACATACGTGGGGGCAGTGCAGTCAAGAGTAAAAAGGTTCAGCTGTATCAGCATCATCAACTCAGATAATCTCAGGCATAAGCGAATACTACTTAATTTGGCAGCAGAAGTATTTACCCGGCACGCTGGTTTCTTTCAGCTCAAGCTGCAGATCGTGTATTTTGGCAAACATATGCAAGGCAGATACCGAGTTTAATGCTCCCATTTTGTATCTTTCAATCAAATCCAGGTCTTGCTCTGAAGGAAGGGCTGATAATGTGGCGGTGTCTGCTCCTTTAAAAAGAAATGGTCCTTAAAATTAAGAAGAGAACTGAACATGCTCTCTGAAAATCTGCTTACAATAAATGCTTTTTAGATGCTTCTTAAAAAAAAAAAAAAAAAAAAAAAACAAACACCAAAAACACCAAAATTTACTGTAGAGCATTACTGCTTTTTACTGAACCCCATATCAGCAACAAGAGCAATTCCAAAATGGTGTGTACATCTTCTTTCAAAAGCATCAAAGCT
This sequence comes from Sylvia atricapilla, assembly GCF_009819655.1. Classification (NCBI taxonomy): domain Eukaryota; kingdom Metazoa; phylum Chordata; class Aves; order Passeriformes; family Sylviidae; genus Sylvia; species Sylvia atricapilla. Next base: position 68,246,565 of record NC_089143.1, read on the forward strand.
TTTAGTTGTGGTAAGTCCAGTAATCTCTGAATACAGACAGGTATCACAAAAATATACAACATATATCCCCCCTCCTCTCTCTTGTAAATCAACAATCAAATCGAAGTTGCTGATGGCAGATACCAAACAGTGGAACCTGTGTTTTTCCCACACAAAGCTGTGCAGCAGTAGGGCTTGCTGTTGTAAGACACTCTAAGAGTTTCAGCAACCATTGGATGGATCAAATCATCAGCTTTAGGGGTGTGATATACCCAAGCACAACCACTTCCCAGCCAAGAACGAATAGAATTCCACTTTTAAGAGTCTTAATAGGTGCATTTACCTCAACACATCAAAGTGAGGCAATTCAAAATACATCCTCAGACATCTCAAATTGCAGTTAAAACCCTTCGCAATGTTATTTATGAAAACTCATGCAGCAGAACATATTCTATATTTTGTCAAACTACAATACTTTTAATGTTTAACTTGAACTTTATAATTAGGTAATGCTGCAGACTACACAGGCCACCCTACAACAACTGGCTAAAAAACTTCCAGCACAAAAAAACTTTAGAAGAAGAGAGACAAGTTTAAGAAGATGCTAAAGTAAGAAAATACAGCAAAGTTAGATAATAAAAAGCAAAGCTACTTTTAATAGCATGAACAGCCAATCCTGGCATATAAACTACATACTATACCTGGATTTTTCATCACCCCTGGTTCACTGCACCTCATAGAAGGTGGGGGATTCAGCCGTGCAGTCCCAGGCTCGGAGAGATCCTTTGAAATTGGCTGGCTGAGAACCTCGGGCGGCGAAATCCTCCCGGGCGCGTCGTCGAAGGCGAGCATTGCTGGACCCTCAAGGCGGCCACTGCTGCTCGCCATTTCACAGCGACCTAAGGAAACTTAACGCTGACAGTAATAAAGACACGCTGCAAAACCTCTGCAGTTCCCCTGGTCGAGAGAGAGAAGGTTTTCTTCTTCTATTTCACAAGAACACCAGACACTACTGGCCCCGGCCTGGGGCAGAGCCCAGACCCGGCGTCCTCCCCCGCAGGGTGCCCACTTCTCCCTCCTGTTAAACCACCCGCCCTCACACGGAACGCGGCTCTGCCCTCCAAGGACACACCAACTCCTGAGGGAATGAGGCGAACTAAAGCAGCAAAGCTGATCGCTCTCAAATTACCACAGGACGAGCTTGGAGGGTTTGGCAGCTGTACCTGCTGCCCTCGTCCTGCTGTGGAGGGCTCCCCAGCGCTCAGCCCGCGGGCAGGCGGCGCGCCCGAGGCCACACGAAGCTGCAGGAGCCGGGGAGGTGCGAGCCGCCCTCAGGCGCCGACCGCCGAGAGCCGAGCCGCCCTCCCGCCTCTTCCCGCCCCTTGCCGGCCCTTCCGAGGCGGGAATACTCCAACAATACAACAATACTCCAACAGCACAACGAACAGCAATGAGCAGCCCTCCCGCCCCTTCCGAGGCGGGGCAGCCCCACACTGAAGAGCCCTTCCCGCCAGATCCTGAGGGGCGAGGCGCGAAGCCGCAGCTGTGGCTGAGGGACGGGCTGAGGGAGCAGCTGGGGGAGTGAGGCCGCCGCCCGGTTTTGCCCCTGTGCTGCCGGGCTCGGCTTCAACAACGCTTCCCAGGCACCTGCACGCCTTCCCGGCCCCCTGCTCGCCTTCCCGGGCCGCTCCCCCCGGGCAAGGGCAGCGCCTGGAGCCGCCACGGCCCGGGAGCAGCCGCGTCCCCGCTCCTTGGTCCGGGCGCTTCTGCTCCCCGAGCTGCGGCCTCTGGGCTTTGCCTCACTTCAGTCACACTCCGCAAAGTTACACTTCCGACACTCTCTTCGTCTTGTTCAGCTTCCTTGATTAACACAAAGAATGGTTCTGTACAGTAGTTAAATTTTATTACAAGTGTAATAAAACTTCATGATTTTTAGCACTAAGGCAATCACAGTTTCATAAGTTATATATATATATATAATTTACACCAGTCTACATTGACAAATCAATTACTGGTCACATCAACAAGGGGTTTGTGTTATGGCAAGTAAAATTTTAAGAAAATTCACAGTTAATCTGCAAATATTGTAAAGATGCAGGATCATATTGCACATCATAGAATGGACGCTGAGGAGCAGATTTACAGTGTTCCGGCTATTCCTTCACAGAATATACATTGGTCATCATCATCATCATCATCATCATGCAATAACTTCAAATACAGAATGGTATCAAGTACCACAGTAAACAGTTACTCACAATGTAAGTTTTAAATAGAGTAGCAAAAAGCTGTTAGGTTTCTCTTTAAACCATATTTAAGTTCTTAAAATATAATAGAACACTTTGATAAAATCAAATGGAGTTAGGGTTGTCACATTGTACTTTTAATATTCTTCTTTGTCTTTTCCTTTCTTTTCCTTTTCATCCTGTAGTGCAGTACCAAGTTTCTTTATGAGAACTGACAAAACTTTGTCCAAAGGATCCATGACACCACGCTGCAGCCACTTAGGGATAGTAGTCCTTGCATGGTGAAAGCCCAGCTTTTGGAGGATGTAGTCAACACCAACAGGATCAATTTTTCTCCCAGTCCAGGATATTAATCTACAAAAGCAATAAACAGAAGACTGAGTCTCAAATATATAAATACAGCAAACAGGCATTTGTATACACAAAAAAATTCCATTTTCCCCAGTGTTAGTTGTGATCAACTTAAACCTAACAGGCGTTGTTTCAACCTTGATTTAGACAGATAAAACTCAAGATGATTAATGGAACATCCTCTCAAAGGAAGAGGATGTTTAAGGAGGTGGAAAACCTGACTGAAATGAATGAGTTCAAGTTTAGTATATTCGAAATTCAGAAGAGCCTCCAACAATGCCTTTAATCTGCATAAATTCTAATCCAGAAGTTAACGCACAGCCAAAAAGAGACTGCAGCTAAAGGTGCTTCTTACCTGAGTGTGGGTTCCAAATGCCAAGTATTGCACATAAACTCCCTCCAGTCGACTGTAGTGTAGGTAATGCTTTCCTCTGCCTCTTTATCAGTGGAGCTGTCCTCAAGGACACCAACAGAGTTCTTCTGCCCTGGACGAGCAGCCAAAATGCGAGGAGGAAAAATTGCTGCAAAGGAGAGAGAGGAAGAACACCAGTCAGTCACGAGCAGCTCACTTGGATTCTTTTTAGACACAGTTTAAATAAAACAAAAGCACAAGTCTCAACAAGAAGAGAACCACCTCGTGTTTCCAGAATTTCTGCAAAATACCACATACCGCTTCAGGATGAACATGTCAAATTTGAATGCTGCAACTGAACATACTGAGGTAGAATAGTAAACCATTCTAAAATCAGAAAAACGTGTGTTTTGAAAAAACTCCACTGATGAAAGTATTGCAGTAACAATGATAAAGCTTTATGAAAGTTTTCATCTGCCTATACTGTCATATGAAGAGAAAGTTAAACACCAGGCATCAAAACAGGAGCATGAGTTAAGAGTATTTACTGTCAAATAATCTGACAACTGCAGTCAAGACTGACATGTGTTACTTCACAAACAACAACTCACCTTTTTCTTTCTCTTTTAGATAAGCAGACACCAAGTCATGCAGAAACATGATCAGTTCAGCATCCATAGTCACACAGATGTGGTCTGTAAATTCAGTTACTACGCTGCATTCCACCTTTGGTTTAACATTTGTATCTACAGTCAAATAAAAATAGTATTAATACACAAGTACATACAGTAGATCTAAAAGTTCACAGAATCTGAATGCAGATAATTTGAAAATAGTATTTCTTTCATTGAACCAGCTGACATTTTAATAAATACAAGGAAACCAACCTTATGAAAAGAGCCAATGTAGCTGAAATGTTCATACTGGTTTCTCTTAGCAAGTTTTTTTTCTATAGTGACCAGTCTCTGCACTAGATCTTCACTCCCTCAAAATAATTCCCTCTACGTTTGACTACAAAATGTTATCTTTTCTTGCAGATCTGCAGCAATTCTCATAGTAAATCCTCTTATCAGCACACTACCTTTGCCTTTAACTCCTAATTTGCAAGAAATATTTTTTGACCAAGAAAAATCAAATTATGTTTTTACTGTACCTTGTAACGAAGGCTCTTGGGGCGCTTGAACATGGATAGATTTAAAATCCAGCTGCATCCTTGGCAATGCAAAGATGGTTTCAGTTTCATGGTTGTAACTGGAGCCACCCCTGAAGCCACTTAACAAGCTTGAGCTTTTCACTGTTGTGCTGCTCTCTGGGTTGTTGGCATCAACATTCCGAAGCAGGTTCAACTCTACAGGAACAATGGGAGATGTTAAATCATGACAGGGCAAAAAAATTATGAAGAGTCACTTGTAAAACTGCTGCTATGTGACTATTGAGAAAATTTTATCTTTTATTCTGCTCCCAAAAGCGTGGCTCGAAAAGGTGAATCAAATTTGCTGCTTAATACACTTGAGATTTAGCAGCTTTTCAACAGCTCCATCTGCAAGCAGATCAATCCCCACACTGAATGAACCTGACTCTAACCTTCATTCCTCGTGGCTGTCACATAATTGAACCACTCCTTCACGCTGGCAACTCCATGGGGGGGATTTTCGTGGCGGCGCCGCGTTATCTTTGTGATCGTAGCCATGGGGCTTTCCAGGGCCCCACAGGGCTTGGTGACCATGGTGTTATGGCCCAAATGAAAGTCTAGGGTTTGAACGATGTACGTGGAGTGTTCACTGGTACCTGCATTGAAGGTGTGGGCAACGTGGGGTGGGACAGGAAAAAAAGTAAAAGCAGCTTAGTGAGGGTACTGGAATTTTTTCTCATTCTCCTACAGGTATTTAATATGAATAATTAGCGTGCTGGTGCAATAAAAACTGATATAAAACTTGAAAACAACAGAGAAATTAAATCCTCACTAGCTACAGACAATAAAACTTCACAATACTAAGGACAAATATAAGCAGCAAGATCATCAAAATTCATCGTACAGCTAAGAAAGGATGACACAAATACACACACACAATTAAAAAGCCAGGCAATCCACTTGGTGGGCTCATTATCGGGGATATATTCAGTACATTTGAAAATGTACTCTGCATTTTTTCACAGATAAAGCAAATTGTGGTAAAGATGGGGAAGGAACAGATTATTTTTAGATAAGTGGTATATTTTTGGGAAATATTCTTGATTCAGACAAAGAAAATATTTTTTTTATTTCTTCTTATGTAATAATACTTTATTAAAAACCTATTTAAAGGAATTTAGAGAAATGAGTAAACAGTTTAAATTACCATCTTCCAAAACTTTCTGGGCTTCTGTCCAAAATGCAATATTGGGTTCTTCCAGGTGAAATAAGGCCCACGATTTTGAGCGGAAATTAGGTCCATGAAAACAAGCCAGGGTCATATGGTTCCCGTGCAGGCTCATGGATCCTCCAAACTGCATCCCATCTTCTGGCAGTGGCATCTGGAACAGGGATATGTGGCACCCAGATACCACCTTCAGAACTCCTGGCCAGTGGCGATGATGGGCTGCATCCAACACTGCAGAGCAAACACAAACAACAAATATTTTGGTAAAACATGGAATTATGAGTGATATTTTCTTATCTATTTCACTGACACTCTCTCTTAGGCAATTTTTGCAATTACGACATCCTAGTTGGGAATTAAGTTACTTTTTGGTAGCACTTACATTGCTCATGTGAGCTTCTCTCTAGGTTGTTTGCCATTGTCTTGGGAGGGAGATAAGGAACAGGCCCCCAGGTGGACAGAGCTCGCTTGCTTGTATCAAACTGCTGAGTGAAGAATTCCTGGAGTTTCATTCCTATTTTTATCAGGTCTGGCGTAGTTGACCTTGAAATCATCACTTGGAAGATATCCCATTTCAAGTCCCCATGGACAAATATTTCACTAGATATTAAAAACAGCAAGAGAATGAGCAGTTAATATATCTCCTACCATATAATTTAAATATTTAATAATTAACTAATAATTTTTTTTTAAAAAACCCACCAAAACCAAACAATGAACCCTGTGCATTGTAGCAGACATTTACGTTTCTGGTTAGCAGTATTGCACAGAAGACATTTCACATTATCAAACATCATACATTTTAAACACAGGAAATTACTACCTTTTATCAGTCATGCTCGAATCCAGATTATTATACAGATTGATTTTCCACTCATCCTGCAGTTTAAGATCAGCATTACTGAAGATTCCCATTAGAATACTGGATCCCATATAGTCAACTCGTGCTTCGGTAGAACCCATGGTAATTTCAATTTTATGATTGGGCTGTTGGTTTGGGTGTTCAGAAATATGAGCTGAAATAGAACCAAAGCAATACAGAAATACAGAATTAAAGAGATGAAAATCAGTTTTTCCAGTGATATCACCTTTATTGACTGCAGCAGGAGGCTTTCCAACTTACCCACCATCTCCAGGGTGTTAACATCTATGGTACCTCCAACAACTCCCCCTCTGGAGTCCAGCTGGGATCTTCCCAAGCCCACAGACATGCTGATTTCCCGATCTCTGCTGCTTCCCACAGACAGACGGCCCTGACTTTTCAAACCACTGGTGGTCCACCTAGAACAGAGGTGAAAATAGACAACAACTTTTCAGGTTGTCAAAAGAGAAACGGAATACTATCTACTGGAAAGCAGTAAATAACATGGTTAAGGCATATGTGACTTCAGGATTAAGCAACTACAGTATTCATGAGGGGATTCTCAGTTCAAAACTGAAAAGGGTAGGATTTTAAAGCTAAAAGCAACAGACTGCTAACAGTGTGTGGAGAAAAAAACATGGTTTTTTGCTCCCCAAAACACTGCCTCTATTAAAACACATGTGATTGTATTTTATACTTACGTAGTATTACCCATTACATTGCTCATGTTCATTTGAACATTTAATTGTTTTAGGTTCATAGCAAACACAACCAGTGTTTCCCACGGTGTCCCTTGCTGGCTCCCAGCTTTATTTGATTTATTAAATGGAGTTGAGGTTTTTGAGAGACTATCTAAACAGAAAAAAAAAGTAGACAAAAATTTAAATTATTCCACATTCTAGGAAAAACTGGCAGAATATATCCATTCTGAATATTACAAAAGGACCAACAAGCACAATATTTATAAGGAGCACAAAACCACGAGATAAGTGAGAACTAGAGGATTTGCAATATGCATTGCTTTAGCTGTCACAGAAATTGACTCACACATAGGGGAATTTTATGGAAAATATGCTAATAGCTTTCTTTCATCCATTTTAGGCATTTCCCCTTCTCTAAGCCATTGACTCTCCAGTGCCAGGCACTGCGGAAAAAATATTTTCCAAGTGGTAATGACATAGTTCTTTCAAACAGCTGACGGAAATACTTAAAGAAAAAAGTCATTATCTACTCACCTCTCTGAGGCACTGAGGAGTCAGACACGCTCCTGGATCTTGTGACAGCTGGAGACTTGAGACTGTGAGATGCTGTCCCAGGTGACATACTGCTGTTGGCACTGTGCTCACTGAAAACATTGGGTGACTGTGCCATGTGAGTGAAGGAAGCAGACTGGCAGGGCTGCTCCCATGTCCTGCAGTATGCTTTCCTTGAGGATTCAGGAGAAAGGTGCTGGCTCACTCCTTCAATTGAATCGGGTGTGCCAGGGCCTGATGCTACTGGAGAAAAAGCAGCACAGGAAATACAGAAAAACTATTTCATTTGTGTCTGACCATATCCTAAAGTATACTAAGTACTGGGAGAGGGTCCAAATGTATTTCATTTAACATAACTAAAAGTTTTCTACTTTTTTTGTTTATATATCATAGAAGTATAGAATGGTTTGGGAAGCGACCTTAAATATCATCTGGCTCCAACCCTGCCATGGGCAGGGGTGCCATTTATTAGATTGGGTTGCTCAGGGCCCCATCCAACCTGGCCTTGGAATATGCTCTTTAAATTATTCAGCAACCTACATTAGCAATTTTTCACTTCCTCCATCTAGGATTTCCTATCAAACATCTCTGAGTGACTGCATATGGAGTAAATCATAACACTTTTACATCTATTCAATGATATAATATGACACGGGTAATAAATGCTTATAAAATTCTTACTGTAACCCTTCATGTAACAAGTTTTTTTGTGATAAGCAGCAGTCTCCTACCTGGCAGATTTATTGTCTGATCACCCAGGAAAAGCCTTCTAGCAATGCTTCTCCTGTACCAAGCCCTGGGAAAGGCCAGGATCTCACTGAGGCGGCGCATGTCATATTTGAAAGAAGCAGATCCTATGTCACAGACAGCTGAAAAAGCACATGCACACAGTTGTAAACTGCCAGTAATAAACCAAGCCAAATTCTCTTTCACCTAGTAGTGTTGTCTCTGCTGTCATGAAAAAAACAGTTTTCCTGAGTTATTGCCATTTCTCCAAGTCCAAACATCAGATACAAATGCATTTCATAAAGACATGATGGACATAAAGACAGACTGAGTCCTGCTTGTGTTGGATGTGCCTCAGACACCTCATGGAGGATTTTAACGGCAAATCAATCACAACCATACTGCTGTTTGCCCAGTAAACAGGATCCCATGTGCAGGGCAGAAGATAAGAGCATAGCTCTTAGCAGAAAAAAGCTGCCAAGAGTGAAGTGCACCAATGGAACAGCAGTTCTCTAATTAGCTGGGATTAAAATGAAAGGAGCATTTACCAGATATGTTGATCAATGTGGTGTCTATCTTGCTGGTAGCTTTGCTCACAGACTGACTCTCAAAGAAGGAGGAGCCTCCTGAACGCCTGATCCTTGACAGGCTGACTTTCACAAACTCCAGGTTGATGCTCAAGGAGTCCTTACGGCCAGTGACTGAGGTTGGCTCCTCATCCACGTTCCCTAGAAGCAGGAAGTAAACATTTTCATCTTCTGTGGTCCTTTCAAATCTGCACTTCAGAATACTGCCATACTTGAATAATGTTCATAAAAGCAAGCAAAATCTTGTTCCATACCCAAGGCTCCCGATCCAGGGGTTAGCACAGTAACAGCGGATTTCTGTTTTCCAGCTCCATAGGGATGGAACACATAGAGGGAGAAGTCGGACATGCAGGCAGTAAAGCTCAGGCCTGAAGAGCTGCTGCTGGAAGTTGTCAGATCTGACTGACTGCTGCTGTGCCTCGTCCTGCCCAAAGGGCTGCCAAGGCCAGGCGATGAACCTGGAGTCATTTTTTTGGGGCAAAAATCAGATTTTTGAAAGCATTTTCAAACATGAAATAATACTTAATCTTAACAGCAGTATTAAACAGACCAAATGCACTTCAAATTATGCCCTCTAGCAGCAATATAGCTTAAATATTCTGCGTAGAGAATCAACATTCACACATGTATTACCTGGTGCTCCAGATTTACTAGCTGAATTCTTTGAGCCACTCTGTGAAGTACTGCCACCAATGGACACATTTTCTGATGGGTATGTCGTGCCTAAAGTTTCCAGTTCTCCTCGGTTGGAAGAGAAAACAAGATCCAGGGAAGGCAACTTCAGCATACATTCAACTCTGGACACCGGCAAGCAGCTGAACTTGATTTGAGAAGGCTGACAGGCAGAAAGAAAATAAAGCATTCAGAAGGGACACTTGAGTTTTTATTCTTTAAGAATTTTTTTAAGAGTTATTCTTTAAAAATCGAACTTAGAAGCATGGATTGTTTAGAAGACAATGACTAAAGCCAGTTACTACTACCCTGAATGTTGAGTCAAAACCTCACCTGGACTCGTACATAAACTACCACGTCTACAGGGAAGGAGGAATATGCTGATGTTGAGGATGACACCAAGGATGTTGTGGACTCTTCTAAGGGATCTTGTATATCAAACTGTCCCATGTCTTCATCCTGGGAACTAACAGCTTTTAACAAGTACAAGAACTCATTAGAAAGTGGAATTTGAAGGGAAAAGCAGCTCAATACTAAAAAAGCACAGAGTGCCAGAATACAATTACGCAACTGACCTGTGTAATTCCTTTCAATGGGTGTGATGGGAATGGTTTCAAGGGCTTTCTCCAGGAAATCCAGGAGGCAGGGACTGATCACCATCTCCTCTGGCAGTGACTGGAGTGCAACCCAGGCATAGAGTTTAGCAGTTTTCACTCCACCACTTCCTTTCCCTTTGGCTGCAACATTGAGAAGAGTCATTTGTCTAAAGTAATAACACTAAGCAGTAACTGATAAATATTAGAAGACAATTCATAATTTATCAAGCTGTGCCTACTAATTTTCTCTATCATCTGAAGAGATCTAGATCAAGTCTGCTAGAAGAAATTAAGTCATTAAGTTTTCACTTTGCAAAAATAACCATTAGTCTGTAAGGCTTAATTGTAGTAATTCCATTGCTCATGTTCTCGACCAGGCACTCTGTTGTCATTGTCAACACCTCACTTTTTAGAAGACAGCACTGAAAGCAAACACAGACAGTCTCCTCCAAACACCCAGTGCAAAACAGCAGGAGCTGACTGGAAATGAAAGTAGTATTAGAAAAAATAAATGCACAAGTCTGGAAAGAATGTCAGTTTAAATAGAGAAAAAACATCCAAAAATTTAAACTGCAAATGGTAAGTCCTACTATATTTATGCAAAGGATTACTAATGATTCTAAACCATAATTTTGAAAGCTTGGAACTAGCCAGAGTATAAACTAATAAAAAGGTTACTGTCTTGTAAATTTGTGGAAGAGGAATCTTGAATCCATGCTCATCAAAATATTAATATGCAAAGAAGATATTAGTACCAGCTCACTTACTGTCTCTATGACATATAGCTATTAGAATGAATATACATCAGTGGAGACATAGATTTAAAATTCTCCAAGAAAAAAATATGACAATTAACCACTAAAACAGGGATTTAAAATCCTTTCATTTGCTAAAAAAAAAAAAAGAAGGTACTGACTTTTCATTCTGTGCAAACTATTCTGCCCCATGTCTCTGACTACACTGTCCTATCTTACTTTTACTGGAAACAAATACAATAGAACAAGTTGGTCTCCAGAGGAATGGTTTCCAGAGGAAAAGTACTATTATAAAAAGCAGTATAAATTGAAACACAATAAATGTGTTTCAAAACCATTCAGGACTAATAAATACTTATAGAAATATAATGCATAAAGAAATAAAGCAATTAAAAGCCAATCTCTAGTCTGGAGAGGCATTTATATTATCATACAAGTGCAATTTCCACACCAAATGCAGAGCTTACAGACATTTAACCAGCAAGAGTCAGTACCTGGTCATGATGTGATAAGAATTGAAAGGCAAAGATTAGAAGGAAGATAGAGAACAAAAGTGAAGTAGCACTTCTAAACCACTACACAACATCTGGTCGTCATAAAGAAGATGGCCACCTAAAGGAGTAAGAGCTAATGGTTCAACAGCATGGAGAATTGAGGAAGGTATCCCCATTTCACTGTTCTCTCCCAGTATCTCTGGTGATTTTATAAGGCAAAACCCACAAGCCCAACTTCCAATTACTCATTTTGCTTGACCAAGTTCTGACAAAATTTCGGCTTTGTGTTTAAAGCAATATTTAAACACCAAAGGAGAAAAGAGTGAAAGTCTCAGAAATCTGAGATGCAATCTACATGCCTCTGGATCTGACATGAGGTAACAACAGCCTCCTGCTAGAAAACAGGAATCCCTGGAGACAAAACAAGGCTTGTATTAGAGCTCATCTTACTTCAAATAATGGCTATTTAAAGGCCTTCAATGGGCGAGATATTTGCAGATATTTACACTTTGCTTTCCAATATTCTTTTGTTAAATGAAAACTAGGAGAAGGCAGTGACAGTCCAACACTGGGATGTGGTGACTATGACAAAAATATTACTGATACTGGTTTGGCAAACGATGTCTAAAAATGCAGCTTTATGAACTGCATTCTTGCTTCTGGGGTCAGGTTTCTGCAGCCAAAGTCAAGCCTGGATAAATACAGTGCTCCAGGTAAGGTGCAGCCAGATCTAACGGCAGTAGATTACACCAAGGAAAAATATATCCATGAAAGGTTCAGAAAGTTTGTCTGTAAGTACCTGATGGGATGGGTGGGGGTTGGGGAGGAAGTAAGGTGTTAGTCTTGCTGTGGATAGTGCTAGAGAGAGGAGGAGATGTGGCAGTATCTTTCATACCATACAGCTTGGACTCTTTGGAAAGGGTACGTGGCAAGGAGGATCCTCGAGAAGTGTTTGGCGATTCCGTCTTTAGAGTCTTGGAGTTGTAATGCAACTGGAAAGCAAAGCAAGATCAAGTTACTTCATGTGAAAAACTCGATTTCTGTACAGCCATTCGGTGTCACGCTTTCCCTCCAAAATTTATTTCTTCTCATTATTTACAGAAATATCATTGTAAGATACATTATATTCCAATTCACATCCTATACACAAAAAGATCTGAAAAATTAGCACAAAAAAAAAATAGAAATTATTAAACAATTAAAAAAAAAAATCAAGAAAACACAGAGAAACAGGAAATTTATTAGTTAGGAACACTGTCTAAACCTTGTTTCTCTCTCTGTTACCTCACAGGCATCCTATGCCACCTGTGCACACAGACTCCTTTCTGTCTTAATGTGTGGTGGAATTGTTCAACTGCTGAACACAGGCATACAGAAACTGGCCTAAAAATCAAAGTAAGGTATTCCAAGAGTTCACACCTCCTCTGTGTGCACAGCAGACTATTACTGAAAACACAGAACATAACCAACGTTGTAAAGAATATTTAGTTATTTCTGAATTTGACTAAAAGCAGCAGGCAGGACCTGAGGTATAATTGTTATCCCAGAATACAGCCTGGAATACTGGACATGGATACACATAGCCCTTCCACACTGAAAGACTAGAAAAAGCCAAGCTGTATCAAGTGAGGAGCACTTGATTTATGGCATTGCCTCAACTGAATTGCATGAAGTTTTCCTTCAGCAATGAGAGATTTTTCCCTGTTCTTAGTCCATTAGGATTTCAAATTACAAAATACAAGGACATTTCTGCTGAGACCCTTTCATATAGAAACAATGATTAAAAAACCAAGGGAGTGTACAGTTTGACTGTTGGAGAAAAAACATTGTCACTGCCTCTCTGCTGAGTTATCCCTTCATTTTACCTTTACATCCACCCCAGGAATATAAAACACTGTTGTTTCCACATCACTGGATTTTGTCTGTAGAGATGATGGCACTTTCTTGCCAGCAAGTAAGTGAGTAGTAGATGCATAATTAGTTTGAAATTTCTTCTTTTTTGAAGGAGACTCTTGATCCAAACTCCTGGAACTCCGATCATAGCTCCTGAAATAAATATTCTCATGTTATTAATGTCCTGTGTCACACTGGGCCAGAACAATTGCAACTTATGGCGCTGTTTTAAAGCAGTGATAACTACTAAAAATGAATTTGTGTTAACGAACTAACCGACGCATTTCTTACCTTCGCAAACTGATGTCGTCGTGCTCTTGCTGGAGCATTGTGGGGTGCAGCACACACTTCCCACAATCAATCTCAACCCTGATATCAAGCTCAAAGTCAATGTTCCTCTCTGTGGTGGTGCCAGTGACACTCCTGTTGGTGGGTGTCGTTGGCCAGCGCTCGGTGAACAGCTGGTGCACAGCAGCAAAGCCCGTGGCTTTCTTGCGAGAGGTGCTCCTGCACAGGCACAGGTGGGGGGCAGGTGTCAGCAGGACATTTACCTCAGCAGGGGCTACAAGGCATTCCCAAACTCAGTACAATCTTATAAAAACCTTTTTGGAAAAGGTCTTATCTGATATGCAGCAATATAGTGACCCATCTTGTGTGAACACATTACGATTCTTAATATAGGGTAGTACAAAACCCCAAGCTTTTCTTAAATTCTCGATCAAAAAAGGAACAAAAATACATATACACAATAAATTTCATGTTTTTAAGTATCCACATCCAGTTTCTGGAACTACACCCTATTCTGTGGCTCAAAAACTTCACTTTCTAAGTTTTTTTATTCTGTTCCAAGCCTTGAAATCTGCAACAGTTACCTCCTTTTCAAATCAGGATCTGTCCTCCCCACACAGTCACCTCTAGCGAACGCAACCTCACCTGCCTTCCACACACACACGCACTTGAGTGCATTCAGTACTTCATCAGCAACAAAATTTGCAGCTTTAAATTCACTATTGCAAGTTTGAGAGAGTACTGAAAGTATATTCAGGTGTCTTCTCAATTTCTGTGTTGTTCCCCAGGGCCGCTACTTACGGTGGTTTCCTATAAAAATACGTCTTCTCCCTTTCGTGGTCATCATCCTTCTCCGAGTCCTCGCTGCTGGAGGATAAGCTGTCATCCCGGCGTCCCTCTTCAGGCTGGAAGGGAATGCCGGGTGAGAAGACTACTGGAGTTTTGGGTGAACCAAATACCGAGCATGAGCCTTCACTAGCAGATGAGTAATGGGAGGGACCATCAATAGTTACGGACAAAAGGTCCATTTCTGTCTCCTCTGGAAACTGATTGTGAAAAGACAAAAAGATAGTAAATTTCCACAGATATGATTTCCACCGTGAATACAGTAGGTAGATCTGGAAATAAAGAAGCAGGAGTGCTATGAGAAACTCTCACTTCTGAGCTCCTCATAGCACAGAGACAGCAGGTAAAGGAATTGCAAGAGGGTTTATGAGAAAGAAGGGAATGAAAGCTTGGTGGAGAGACCTTTGCCATTGCCTAGTGATTGAGCTCAGCCTGGTAGACCACGATTCATCATGCTCCTACCAATTTAGATGGAAAGGAAATACTTGATTTAAGTTTAAGAACTATTTTGAAAGAAAAGGACAGAAGGCAGCCCAAGTGCCCAGGACTTGCAGGAAGCGTTAGTGAGGGCATGCAGGGCACTACACAGAATGTACAGCACTGCCCCCGGGCATCCCGGCCCGAGCACGGAACCAAATGTCCTAAAGGAGCCTCCTGCTTCTCACAGAAATCATGCCACAAGCCATTTCCCAACACTACATTCTTAAAATGCCTGGGAAAAGCAAGTGTTAAACACCAGCACCTCCTATGCAGTGTCACTGTGGAGCTACACAGTTGTTGTCTGCAAATCCAAATTACAGCTCTGCTGAACAACTGGCATGATGTCAGGAAAATACATTTTTTTAAAAAATATTCAACATCTGATACCTCTAAGTGATTGACAGTATTTTGCTATACCAACAAAACCTAAGGTAACTGGGCTTCCACAAAACAACAACAATAGCTAGGGTGGCTTTTAAATGTGAACATACTTAAAATGTGAAAAGCACACTCCCAGGTATCATTTCCACCTTTTTCTCAGAAATAGGAATTTATTTCCTGGGAGCATGAGGAGAGTTAAAAGGGAGAAAAAGTGCATTATCATCTCTTCAGGGTTTGTGGGCTTTTTTTGGTTTTTTTGGTGTTTTTTGTTGTTGTTGTTTAGTTTTGTTTGTTTTTTTGTTTGTTTAGTTTTGCCTTTCCTAATTTGTCTTGAGTTTTGGGGTTGCTTGATTAAATTTTTTTTTAAGGAAAAATAATCTACTATTTTCTCTAAACATGGTTTTGGAAAGCAGTTAAAAAACTCCACTTATTCTCAGGATATTAAGTTTTCAAACATTCTCTACCTGCTATTATTTAAAAATGTCTCAAATATAACAGTTTTAACAGAAATAAGAGTGTGAGAAAATGTCCTCCCACCTGGTAATTATTTTGTACCAGTGCTGATTGCCCTTACATTGGAACACAGTGTAACAGGTGAAGGCACACACTAAAATCATCCTCTAAAGCACATTTCAAGGCTAGACTTGGGTCATTTAACATCAAAAAGCAAAAAGCCAATAATCCATTTTACGTGAAGTTTTATGTCTACATAAGGGTGTAGAAGCACTTTGATTTTTGTTCATCAACAATAAATCATGCTCCTCTGCTTAGTTTACGTATTTAAATATTTTCAAGCTCGATATACATTCTGTTTAGCTGAGTGCAAAAGAGGCGAAATATTGAAAAGCAGCTCCCTATGAGATAAATTAGTTCTCTGGCAAAGAAGATACTTGTTTCTGCTCAGAAATACCTGAAAATACCCTTCCCCTGGACAGCTGGATTGTTGTGCAATCCCCAAAGCTGTTTGATTCAACTTAACAGAAATGAAAAAATACAGAAATTAAAACAATTACAATAATCTCAGCCATGCAAAATGAACATTTTAAAAATGATAAAATAAATTAAAAAAAACCCAAGAAAATAACCTCAAACCAATTCAACAATCCATTTCAAACACTGTGGATACACCTGTAGACCTACAGCAAACTAATATCCATTTCCAAAACTCTAAATATATTCAAACACCAAGAAAACCTAGGTGATTTTTTGCACACCCCTGACAAAAATTCCAAGAAAATTACCACTGTGTGAGCCTGAAACACAAATCAAGCAATTTCAAAATATTTCTCTCTCCTGAGTCAATTAATTTCTGCGCCAAGAAACCAAAATACATCTGTCTTCTAATGAAATAAGTCTATCTTCCAAGAACACATCTGTAATTTGAGGTGAATGCTAACAGAAGCAGACACAATTCAGGTTTGTCTGGGTATAATTATCTCATGAACTGGCAACCAAATGGCACAGGAAATACAATTATATGTCATATAAAGTAATCCTTACAGAATCTTGTATGTTGAAGGTTACTCTTGGCCCAGGGGATGCAGCATCCACACGGATATCTGGGAGGTCTTCACTGTCTCCCAGTCGAGAGCTGCAAGCAAAACAAAACCAGAACAGCTTCTTGAGTTGTACTGCAGGATTTTAAGGTCAGGCAAACATTTATCTACACAAATATAAGGTCTCAATCATTTTTTCAGGAAAGAATATGTAAAATTATCATTGAAGCACTTGGGTACATGAAAAGGAAGGAGGGGGAGAAGAAAAGAGAAGGAAGCTGCACACGACTTGCCCAGTATTCCATCTCTGCTAATTTTTCTATGGAAGCTTTTCAATCCTGAACCAACATGCAGAAATTACAGAAAAACAAGCTATTTGTAACCTGCCACATGGGACAATTATTCACACACAAAAAAAAATCTCTCTTTCTTCTTCTCGTTACAAGAGCCCTTTTAGAAGGCAGATGATTGTAAATCAGGTGTAGGAAACAACATTATTACAACCACGCCATTTTTCCTTCTATACATTTTTTCAGTATGTTTTGAAAACATGATTCTGTAGAAAACCCCATGTTGTTGTAGAAGTGAAATCTTCTCAGAGGTTTCAGAAAATTTGAGAAAAAATGCTGTTTAGAACATGCCTGCCTTGCAAAATGACCTCCTCCTATCCAGTTCCCCTACAAACAGCTGCAGGTTGTGGTAAAAGGACTCTTCAGGCCAAAGTCCAACATTTTCCATGTGCTGTTGTGGCTACCACAGATCCCAAATTCCCAGAGGCTCACCTTGTTCTGTCCATTCTCTTCAGAGGTGGCCTCCCAGATGCCGAAATGCTCTTAGATCGGCTGTAGCTGGGTTTGTAGCTCAGACCCCACTTGTCTTTCAAGGAGGCAGCCTAAAACCAGAAATAATATCGAAATGCAACAACTGAGAACACAGAGAAAAAACCCTGGCTGGCTAAAATGCCACTATACCTGGGAGTGCTAGCAAAGTAAAAGGGCTTCTGGGACATTAACTGCTACAATATTCTCAAAGCAGTTTAATCCAGCTCACCCTCATGCTGGATCTCCGGAGCTTTTTGCGGACATCCCTGCGGATGTCGTTCACAGCCACCGACTCCAGCTGCTGATAGCGTTGAATTTCTTGGTTTATGGTCCCTTCACTTGCACCTAATTTCCTGGAGATAAAGGATGGTTGAGTTACCTTACAGATATTATTTCCACTATTTCAAAAATCTGTCTTGTAAGAATGCTTTCCCTGGGAATTACCCCATTTTCTCTTTTGTCCCAGTACTTATGACCAGTGCCAAATATAGCTACAGGAGGATGAAAAACATTTAACCTAAAATCCTAATTTCAGATAACATTTCCCTCTGGATGGTGACAGCAATTTCATTTTAAGTACAAACAGTAAAACATTAATTCCTTTTCATTATTTAACACATAACTTCCAACCTCCGTATTCCCATCACAAACAGATCCATTTATAGTAAGTCCGTCTTGGGGAAAAGGGAGAAAAAAACCCAAGCAAGCCCAACAAATCATGTTTGCAAATACTGCTAATAAAATACACAGAAGGTCAGATGAAATTCATGAAAGTTGAAATAATTTTTTCTTAAGGGTTTTCTCAAGTACAGCGTAAGGAAGTTTTCAAGTTTTACCTTGAAAACATAAAAGATGCAAAAGTACAAGATGCAAAAAAAAGTTAACTTAAACATGTGCAAGATGCAAAAAAAAGTCAACTTAAATATTCTTATCCTTCTTCTTCCTAAGCTTATTACAGTTTCAAAGTAATATATTTTGCTAAAGTAATCAACCTGACAATAAATCAACATGGAACTATGACTCTGAATCAATAGGAAAAGGATTATAGATCAGTCATTAAAATGCAGTCAGAAAAACACAGACTAATCTGATACTTACAGAACAACAAGACATATTTGAGAGAGTACTTGCATATATAGTCTTTGTTTTTGGAATCCAAAGGAACAACATTTTATTTTTAAATAAAGGCAATGATTTGCACTTAACCATAACAGGGCCACATGATGTATGATAAGAACATAAACCAAACCCCACTTACTTTAAGTCATCAATGACTTTTGCTTGCTCATTGAGCTCTCTAATATCAACTAAACGCTTCATAAATTTCCTTCCTCGCTGTTCTCCAGTTTGGATTCCGGAAGCTCCCTGTCGCCGGTGATCAACGGCCTCCTGTTTAAAATAAACATTTCATTAATGCTCTGATCAAAAACTGGACCTCAGTACTTTTTAAGGAACAGGCAAAGTGAATTTCACACCTTCAAATTTGGACTAGCGCATGCAAAAGAATCAATTCGTGTGAATAGGCAGCTGATTGGATTTTTTTCCAGTGATCCAAAGCCCATCATTCAGTTAGACACGCTATAACTACTACATACATGTCCCCATGAGCAGGATCTGCCTGCTTTCATATGTGCTCTGCTAGGCTGGAACAAATCCTGCTTCGCTGAGCCCAAGAGATATTCTACAGGAACAGAGTATCGGTGGGTTGGGGGGCTCAAACCCAGCAGGTGATTTACAATCCGCTGCCCAAATGTGAGCTTGCGTGCCTCTCCACCCATGAAGCCTCCACCTGATTTCTGAACAACAAACAGGAGCATTAGTATGCTGGGAGAACGTTTCCACTGTCAGCAGGAGACATTAAGGAAAAGCTGTTAAAATGGTTCTGTAAGAAAACCAAAAAGCAAGGTCAGCAGCATATTGAGTAGAAGTAGGTTTTTTTTAAAGTTTTTTTCATGTTAGTAACTTACTCTCCTGTGAAGAAAACCTAGAAGAAAGCCACAGCTTTTACACTTCAGGTATCTGAGGTTAGGTGCTGTATCCCCTCCATGTTTTCAAATCCAGATCAATATTTCCACATAATACCAGTAGAGATATGATCTGCAACTTGTTGCCTTTGAAATATGGAGTTAGAAAACACACACACAAACATTTCTGATTTGCAACAACACTTGTATGAGCAACAAAGACTTGCATACTGGACTCAAGACTAAGACCTTTCTATTTGACAGAAGACTTTTTCCAATTAGTAGCACTTATTTTGGTGGATTCACTTACTGCATGTATAGTGGGAGACATGGTGTCAACTTCATCCTCATCTGAAAGGTCAGCTATGTTCACAGAGTTGAGGTCAGCAATGTCATCAATGTCTTCCTCTCCTGTCAGTGTGGTGAGGGTGTTGCCCAAAGCATTCAGTCTTTTCCCAATGTTTGGATCCATGTGGACATCAATACCACACATCTTCCACAACACATTCAGTGTCCAGGTTCCAGCACTACTACTTTCTGTGTTAAAAAAACCCCAGTCAGTTTAAAAAGCTTTTCCTCTTTTAAAACATCCTCCATAGTGAATTATGTACTCATTAGCTAAGACAGTGTTTGTCAGGTACAAAGAACTGTCTTCCCTGCCCATTCTGCAAAAGAACACATTCCACAAGTGAAATGCTTGATGAAGATACGTCACAGTATTTCTTTAACAAGTGATGTAACACAGGCAGACCTAATGAAAATAAATTCCTTGCAGAGCAAGTAAACAGCACCTCAAGCTTCAGCTCATTCAAATGCAAGCAAGTACACCATTACAAAACAGAATTTGTAACAGCAAGCAACAGAAAACATATACAAATGCTGACCTATTTATTCAAGTCTTGAACAATGATGCTGGAAGATGTTATATTATGTGTGTTGTGTGCCTAGTGAATATCTTGTCTGCCCAGGATTTTTCTGAGTGCCACTTTTCAGTGTCCAAATACAGACCGTGCTCTAAGCATGACTACACAAGATACTGGTTTTCTTTCTAGATGGAATTATGACCAATACAGAGACTGACAGCTATTTCTGAACGTTCTGTAGAAGGTCCAGACTACTTAGACTGGGCAGAGAAGGAACTTGGGAAAAACAGAAGCCTTTTCTGGGAGAGGAGAAGGAAGGATGGCAGCTCAGGGTGCAAAGCCTCAGCATGAGGAAGATTTAACAACTCCTAGGAGAGGAGGCAGTGGGACAAGATTACTGTTATGGCAACTATTGCTGACTCTTCTCCAACCAATTAAATTAAAACACAGTTAAAGGATTTACATGTCACATTTTATGAATGCTCTTTTATGTAGGAGATTGATTTATTTAAACAAGCACATCACCTGCTGCAGCTTGTCCAGTTGTCCTAGAACACACTTCATAGGTACCATCTGGCACAACACCTACACGAAGCATTCAAAGAAAATACACTGATTAGGCAGCCAGTAAAAATTGCTTTAGACCAGCCCTTCCCAATCCCACCCTCAGTCTCCTGCCTGCTGTAATTAAAGAATGACAGGAGTTCTAGTTTTATTTCCTAATGAAGGACTTGTCTTATTTAGTAAAGTGAACCTACTTCCTAACTTACAAAATTCTAAATATATATTATGTATAAAAATATATATGTATTGAATCACCTTTAAATTCCATAAAAACTTCAGAATTTTCACCATTCTACATATAAATATTCTATATTAGACTATTAAAACTTACTGGGATCTTATGAAATTATATAAAAGCAATGCATCCAACTCTTCCAACATCTCTCAGACAGAGCTTAAATTATTACAATGATACATTAAGCAGCATAGTTTATTAATAAAGTAAAACAACAAAGGAATATAACCTTTTAGATCTGTACTATTTTGCTTTCCAGAGGCAAAAGTCTTTTTTTTTTTTCAGTTTTTTTGGGAAAGCTCAGCTGTTTTACAAGTCAATGGAAAGGGTGAAAATGGATTTACATCTGAAATACTCTTGTCCACTATGAAACCCCCCCCACTTACATGCATTCATGACTAGATCTCCTCTTATTTCTGGTTTCCAGTCATCCCAACTTGTCTCAAAGCCATCAGCAAAGCGGATGCAGAAGTTTTTAAAATGACCTTTGCTAACTAAAGACTCTGAGGAGCAGGCAGTGATGAGTGTGCTTTCAATGGTCAGGACTAAAGCAGAGCCAGTGTCGAGATCTGCAGAGTGGTTACACTGGAAGATAAAACCACAGGGAGAATTTACTAGTCAGTGCAAGGTCACAGTGATATTATAAATTTACTAATGCCATTTATCTTTCCCTATTAACTGATCTCCTGCTCATATCTTCTTGTATTTTTCCTTCTCTGCAGAGAATTTCAGAAGCATCACCTCTGCCCCATACAATGCCTTGCACTGCTGTTTCCTGAATGCAGCACCTACATTATAAATTTATTAGGGCAGTGGGAGTCGAGCGCCTCTGGAAAAGGAACAAAAATCCATGTTTGAGCAAGGACTATAATCCATATGGCCCCATGACCACAGAACACGATCCCAGGATCAACTCTTTTTCTCCAAGAAAGATGACATATGACTTCATTTAACAATGAGGAAAAAGTAGCTTTAATTTTTCTGTGGGTTTTTTGGTGTTTCTTTTAATGTGTACAGTTATGTACAATCTTAAGCTTACAGACTGGCCGATTAATTTCTAGCTCTGCATATGAACATCCATACTTATGTTTCCCTGTAAAAAAAGTCCACACATTTCCTTTTATAAAGCTAGACCTCTTTTGAAACATACATCACCTGGTTCTTGTATATGTACCACACACAAATTGGTATTTTAACAGACTTCCAATAGTCACACTTTTGCATACCTGGGGTGTGTTTGTGATGGGCAGGCAAATTCCTAAGTCATTGACAGTCAGCTGAAGGAACAGGGTCCCAAAGGCCTGTGCAGAGGTTTGCTGGATTCCAGGCAGCATATCCACCACTTCTTTTGTGGCCATATGAATATCTTTATGTAAAGCCATTCTCTGTTCATTCCAATTGTCATATGCTGCCTTGTAGTTCAGCCAGAATAGCACAGCTTGATTAGGAAATCAAAAATGCGTAATTAAAATCAACATGTTAACAAAATCAATGCATGTTCACCAAATAAATTTCTTTTTCCTTTTTAACAGCTCCTCCATTACTTTAAGTCAGAGTGTGTATAACAATGGTTACACACACATTCAGGGTGCAGTGATCAGGGTCATGCTTCAATGGACAAGGTGGACAAACCTGATCATTTACCATCAGAGTTAATACATTAAAATAGAGAAAAGTCCTGCTGTTTTCAGCTTTATTCATCTGTGAGGATTTACAACAGCAATCTCCTCCAAACCATCTGAAAACTAATCACCTCAACATGTGGAATTTCAATGTTTGATGACAGAATTAACAAATCTGTTAACATGGAGGAGATCTCCCAAATTTCTCAGCTACTTAACATGAAATATATCGAGTCTTGCATAAACATGCCTTTTGAGAAAAAAAAAAAAATCTCTTCCTCAGCATGAACACAAATTTCTAGCAATTGTCTCTACAATACCTCTGTCAAAGGCCACAGGCTGGGCAAAAACAATGGGTCTGTTCAGAGTGATAAGCACAGCTTCCCTGTCTGATGAGCCACTGATTTCTTCCCGGAGAGCATTCCTTAATCCAATTCTTGTCTTGAAATAGGCAACTTGATGGAAGTCTGAGCCGGCTTCTTCATAAACCTTAAAACATTCCAAAAAATGGGAAGAGTTCAGGGATGGGGAGTGGGAGGAAAAAACCCCCGAACTACTGCAACTGACAAAATATAGAACTAAACCAGTGAGTTGTGTCCTTTCCTCTTCTTGTCCCTTTAGCCAAAGTCCCTTTGAGGACCTTCACTATTATTGCATTAAGGTCTGATCACAGCATTATTGTCTTTATTTATCAGAAGTTGTTAACTAATGTAGCTATTTTTACATCCAGATCCACTATTGTGACAGTTGATTTACAGGTCCTAAGGTTTCTATTTGTGTGTTGTTTCTAGGCATCACAAAACACTTTCATATCCTAGAACGAGTGATTCCAGACAACAGCTGGTTTAAGAATACAAGAGGTACAACTGCCAAACCAAGACAGACAAATTAGGTCAAAATGTAGGTCTAGCAAAGTCTGGATCTCCTCTGATCTTATTCTTTCATTCAAATGTTCTAAAAATTGTGTCAATATCAACAAAAGTTTTGAGTTGGACTCAGTAGAAAGGCTATTACCCTTCTAAGTTCCAAGATATTAATAGTATGGGGAAAAAAAGCCCCCCCCAAACCAATAAAAACAAAACAAAACAACAACAACAAACCCAAACAAACAAAAAACCCAGCACTGTACAACAACCTCTTGGCTTGATTATGTCGTTTTTTAATCACACATTATTAAGAACATTACAGTATTACATGCAAAGATTTTGAGCACTAACCTGATGTTTAACAATCTGTCCCAGTGCCAGATTCAAATCCACCTGGCATTTTCCAAACAGTTTGAGGTAGCTGCTGCTTCCAGGCATTGCTTTGGTTTGCAGTCTGTTGGAGAGCTCAAGTTCTATCAACCCCGTTTCAAACCTCACAGCACGCATTGAGGGAGTTGTAGCTGTCACCTGAATTCCCTAATGGATAAGGAAGTTATAAAGTTATGAGCATCTGGTTCAGAGACAGGATGAGAAAGAAAAAAAAACAAACACACCACTGTTTTGTCATACTGAGATTACCTTAAATTGCAGGCTTAATGAGTAAAGAAGAATTTTTGGTTTATCTCCATCTGTTGTGCCATCATGTTCATTCCAAAGAGGTATTGGCTGCTCCCCTCCTGTACACATTAAATATGTACAGTCAGTTATACCAAAGAAAACATTTTAAAACCAATACACATAAAAAGGTGACCATGAATTAAGCCTCATTTTAAACAATGAGTAGTTGAAGGTTTTATAGAAACAAACAAGTATTGAAGACATCAATGCAGATTCATCTTCTGACATTAATTAATATCTCTCCACTAAGAATGGAGGAACAGAGGCATGTTCCTTCCTCCTGGGAAACTTTCCACAGGAAGTCTCAAAGTCTGTAAGGAGTGAAACCTTCTTTTCAAAAAAGGTGTTATTTGTCCCCTGCACCAATGT
Source organism: Sylvia atricapilla (assembly GCF_009819655.1). Lineage (NCBI taxonomy): Eukaryota > Metazoa > Chordata > Aves > Passeriformes > Sylviidae > Sylvia > Sylvia atricapilla. The sequence goes on from NC_089143.1 coordinate 68,271,164, forward strand.
ATCTCCTACTTATCTGACAATACAAGTTTAACACCTGACCAAACACTATGCAAATTCCATGAAATGAGGAATTGAAATTATATCAGGATTTTTCAACGAAAAGAGTATTCTGCAATTATTTTATTTTTGGGTTTACTTCCTCATCCTGGCATATTTCATCCCAAGTTATATACCCTTGAAGAAGCAATCTGGTTTTAATTCTCCTTGAGATTTATCTACATCCCAACTTAGGAAGAGCTTGCTGCCGGAAAAGCAGCAATTTAATTCTGAGAGCATTTAATTCTCTCCAAATATGCCAATTGACCTAATTACAGTTATTTAATGGTAAGGACAAGCAGTTAAATCATGGATTCAAAAAAACCCTAAACAACAATAAATTTTTATCACTCCATTTTATATCTGGATAATTTTCTTTTAATCAACACTGCCTTCAACTTCCAGATGCAATTATTCATTAACTAGCTCTCAATCTCTGCAACTTCACCTTCAGTAATTGGTACTTGCACAGTTTTTATACCAGGATAATACGCAAACAATATTTGAGTGCAACACAAACCGTAATTAGGAAAAATAGTATAGCACATCACACTAATTGGTATTTTCAAGCCATTTAAAAAAATACTTTGCTCCAAGCCAATTTCTGCCCCCATTGCTCTGCACTGAGCACCCAGACCCACGGACTGCTGACCTGACCACTCTCCTGCTCCTTCCCCAGTATGGAGGACAACAGTCACATTTCAAAAGCCATCAGGCTGCTACCTGCAATACCAATTTACAGCCTCGAAAAGCAGAGAACCAGCACTGGTAATAAACTCCTCACATAAAAATGCAGGGGAGATTGAAATGCAGAGTCTAAGAAATGCTGTAAAAGCTAAAACAGGTTTCCTGGTCCAGCTCTGTATGCTCCTCTACAAATAAAAATATTCTAATAGAATAATGACAGCTGTCAGAAGATTTATTCTTTCCCTAAGCACTTTCTTACTACCCAATACAAATATATTTTGGCTGGAACAAATATGAAGGCGTTTGTTAGCCTTCAGGGAATTTGGCATTTTCCATTTTCTCCACTGCATTTTCTAACTGCCTCAAGGCCACATCATGTGGACCTGCACCATTCTTTTATTGCATTTGTATACCTGAATATACACACCCACACACAGAGGGACATGAAAGGAGGCAGATGTACACACAGACAGTCTTCACTAAGTTACCACTTTTTATTCTTTCTTTCCTCATGATGTTTCTAGCTATTGATGAATCTTTCCAGTAAAGATTAACTACATTTCTGTAACAGCCTTTTAGGATCACTCAAAAAATGTTCAAATCGAAGGGAAGTGAATACAGCAAGTAACCCAGCCAAGGTCATACCATGGAAAAACATAGAGGCTGATGTCCAGAATGCCAAAAAAATCCTGCTTCCCAAAAAAAGTCTTGCGTATTATAAACCTAGAATAATTTCCAGAGACTCTGTTACTATTTCAAAGTCCAGTTTTGCTTCTTGCTGCTGCTTGTAGTGCTAGAGGTGAAATGAGGGTGTCTTTGAAATTAAAGAGCCAGTCCTGGGAGCTACATAGTATTGCCATCAAACAAGGTCTGAGGATTTTACTTAGAACAGCTTTTAAGCATTCTTCTTACCTGAAACCTTCTGTATGACCTCATTTACTTCCTTCATGAACACTTTTTGCACAAACACTAAATGGTTTAATAGGTCAGTTGTGAGATTATGTTCGAAGGAGCCAACCTGCAGAAGCAGAACATTTGAGAACAAATGTTAAATAAACATAAATCTTAGTTTTAAAATCAGTGGATTTTAAAGTGTTTTTAAAGTTTTAAAAACAGTGGATTTTTAGGGTTTTTCTTTTAGCTGCAAACATCAGAATTCTCAATTACAAACATGCCAGACTATTTTTCTGACAAAAGAATTTGTTAGTAGGCATGCCTTGCTTTTCCCCAGCAGGTAGGTTTCTTTTAAGCAGCATCACTTTTTCTCTCCGGGAAAATTAACTATGGAAATTGGCACACAAATAAAACTTGTGAATAGAACACTCTGTGTCGAGTAGATAATTTTATATCACTAACTATGTCATGTCATCATTGCCCTTGGAGCTGTCTAATCATAAAAAAACCCCGAAAACAACCAACCCAGCTATAAACCAATAAAACAGTCTTCCAGTTTTTAAGTATTTAGATTCAACCTGTAAACCTGTGAGTTCTAGAGGCGGCAGATTGTTAAAAAAAATACGAAGATGTACAGACAGAATTGTAAAGGGAAATAAAGATGACTGCAGCCCTCAAGACCTACCTCAGCCACACAGCGCAGATAGTTCCCCTGCAGGTAGTATCCTTGCTTGGCAGGGAGCTCATCGATGCTCCAGATCTGGTCAGAGTAAGTGTCATGCTCTTCCATAATGTATTTCCCTGACATGGTGACAGGAGGCAGGTTGAGACTGGCCGAAGGAGGAATGGTTGACATGTCAGTGGCAGAAACTTTGGAAGTGAAGCGCAGTCTGTGGTTTGGAAGCTCAAAATTAAATCTGGTTTGGGCACCTGTAAGAGGAAGGCAGGAAAAGAAAAGGTATGAATTGGGAAAAGAATCTCTTGTTTATCCTTACATTTAAGAACAGTTTTTGAACAATAAAAAAATCTGGAAATGTTTATAATGTTACTGAAATGCACAGAAGAACTAAAAAACTATAAATATCCACCCACAGGATTCTGGGTTGCCCTAATTTCTAAAGAAAACAAAGACTCCACAGTAATAAGATAGAGAAGGGAGTCATACAAACCACCCCAAGTGTACTGAGGCCTTCCAAGACTATTCTCAAGCAGCATTACAAATTAAAATTTAATTAATCAAGGATCATAAACTGATTTTACCAGTGAGAGGAAAGCTTCCTAGGAGAATGCTATATATGAATGTACGCACGTCTTCATGTGCTCTTCCATTCTGCCTCTGGGAAATGTCTCTGACAACCACAGTGTAACTTCTTTATATGGGCCCATCTGATTGAAGCCCATGTTAAAAAAAAACCCGAAACCTGATGGCAACAGATTCAAAGCTCCAGCTATAACTCAACAGAAACACTGAGTGCTTTTGGATGCTTACAGGAAAGCCAAACTAAAAGCAGTGATGTTTTTAAAGTTCCAGAGAACTGTTACCTGTCATTCCATGACTCCTCATTCTTCCCATCTTGTATTCTGCCTTCAGGGAGGGCAGGAGTGCTGCTCCAATAGCAATCCCATCTATCATGGCACTGAACTTCAGCACGATGGGCTTCTTTTCCAAGCCTTCTGGCAGCTGTGGGAATTCATTTGTCTCAACCGGCGTTTGATTGATGCTTGTTGGAGTCTTCTCAGAGGGCAGAGGAGTCGCCACATCTTCTTTGGCTGGCTGGGGCCTGTGAACCAAGACAAAGAGCAAGAAACCCTTCCTGTTAATCCATCTGCCTGTCCCACTGTCTTGGGCTATGTAACCAAAAAAAAAAGTTTATTCTATTCCATCTGTTGAAACCCGGTTGGGAAGGTGTTTTTTCTTTATCCGTTTTAACTCCGGGAGGGAGGGAGGGAGAGCCTTTCTGATAACAAGCCAGCTGTTAAAACTGGGTGGGGCATTGTTTCTTATCTCTGTTCACCCTCCCATTACCTCCACGGGGATATCTTCTGTTAATAGGCCATTAAACCTCACCAATGACATGACACATTACATCATCCCATTGTGAGATGCTCTACCCACGGAGGGGGAGCCAAACTATTTCCACCGAGATAAAAAGGAGCCACAAGTGTCACCAGACATCCAGTGTTCCCACGGGACTCCGGAAGGAAGACTGGACATATCTCTGGACCCTTTTCTCTACAGGACCATCTCTGCGTCCAACAGGACCACATCTGCCACTCCAGGAGGGCTGACTTTTTGTTTCCAACACCCCGAGCAACAGGGCGTCAGGTTGTATTCTGACTCTGTCAGTGGTCTTTTGTATTACTGCACTTATTTTATTTTACTTCTTTTTTTTCTTCCTATTAAATTGAATTTCTGACTTAGAGTCTCTCACTGGTTTTGCTTTCAAACCACTACACCCACAGATGCCCGAGGTGGCAAACCCCTGGGATTTGGAGCACTCACGCGGTGGAGGGCTGCCGGATGAGGTCGGAGATCTGCTTGGAGAGCTGGTGGGAGCTGCGCACCATCATACTGTGCAGCGTGGCCGGGTGCTGCGGGATGTTGATGCTGATGGCCCCCACCTTCACCACGGCCGCGTTGTTGGTTTTCAGCCCCCTCTGGGCGCTGTACAGGGCCTGGGATTTGGCAATGCTGCACTTCACCACAGTTCTGACAGCAAAAAGGAACAGCAGTCATTTTGCACGCCCTGCCAGTGGCAAGTCAAAGTGAGTTTTTAAGTGTTAGCTGAATTTTGGAGTAATATTGTTTGTCAACTACACCCACATTCCTTTTTCTCTCACTTTACACACAGATGCACTACATGCCACAAACAACTACGCTACACTTTAAGGGGACTACACATCATGCATGGCAGAAATACCTTTTCAAAACTGCTATTCTTGCCTAAAGTAAGGTAAGTTCAGTGCATACACACCGGGCTGCAGACAGACAAATTTGCACACACACAAACTAAAAAAGAGCCCTCCATTTCAATTCCTGTTCAGGAATAATCTTGAATCATCCTTTTGGTAAAAAGTCAAATCTGAGTTTTGCATCCAAATAGATCATTGGAGGAAATATTTAACAGTAAATACACAGGAAGTGACAGATGAATTTGTGAATTATTTCTGATGTTTAATTCAAACATATTATTCCAATATACATAATTAAACTTTATTTAAATGTTGAAGAGGATATGGTTCACAGTGGTTACCCAAGATAAAAATTTAACGGCGCTAAGCTGACAGGTTTCGATGTCATAATAGAATTTTGGCATTGCAGAATTCACTAAACTCCTTTTAAAAAATGTATTAAAGTAACACATTAATCTTTCTATGGTCAATTCCTGGAGGGTTACCCAATGGAAGTACATTATGCAGCCAATACAGAATTACAGCCTCAAAGAGAAGGACATGTAGTTGTCAAGATGCAATACATCAGCTAAAATGGCTGAAAAATAGACTATAAAATTGCAACATTCAATCTAAGCTTCTCAAATACTATATTTCAAGGGGTATAGCTAAAACACTTTTTGTGTCCTATTTAAAATTTTGTGTCCTATTTATAGACAGTTTGATCTCATGGTGAAAGATACAATATTCTATGAACTCCACTCTCTAAGTAATGTTTCTTCTTATTCTTATGTTAAAATATCAACAAGCCCCAGGCAACCCAGATATGGAAATACAAACAAACAAACAAAAAGACATCACTCTTCTGCTTATAATCAAGAAATACACAGCACTGTAAGGCAACTACTGGCCTATCAATAGCAAATTAATTGAGGGAAGTTCAAGGAACATTCTCAGATTTTCATAGCTATGTAAAAGATGTAAGTGACCTGAAGCAGTTCATAATTGATATTTTAGGGCAGACTGTCAAGTAGAAATGATTTCAAAATATGTGATGAAGGAAGAAACAATTCACAACGATTTTCAGGAAAACATTATACATATAAACATTACTTAGGGCCAGAATTGTTTTAATCCGCCTCTTTAAAAAAAAACCATAATTATTTCTCTTGATGTTTGCTCATTTCCTAATCTCTTCCTGCTACCATTCTGACTCAACTGTTGTGAAGCCAACCAAGAATATATTTCCATCTCCATCTATAACACAAAATACTACTGCCATTCAAACAATTTTAAACATTTCCTTAATTAAAAATGTATTACGCCAGTCTAGCTGTTGCAGGAAAAACAAACCTCAGCAAAAATTAACTGTGCTTTTCTCTGTATTTCATGAAAAAAATTAACTTCACCACTGCTTGCCTACAAAAAACCTACTTCCATGACAGAATGAAATGTGGAATAACTGTCAGGCTAGCCACTTATTATTAAAGATCTGCAGTTTGTTTACCTACACTGATATGCCTGTAAAACATCTCGCTGTATCTCATCAAAATCATTAATCATTATTTAAGTTATGTAACTTAATGCTTCCAGAAAGAATTCTATAGTCTGACATCAATACCATAAATGATCACTCTCCAGACAAATTTGTGACAAAAAGTCTTTGTCCCACTACAGAACTGACTAAAAGGCCAGTACTCAACAGAGTTCTGGGAATGTTGTAAAAAGTGTTGGGAGGAGAAAAAAGTCAGCAGGTGGCACAAAACATACAGGAACTACTTCACCGAGTCAGCTGAAAACTCAGGCAGCAGCAGATACCCGAGGAGTAAGTAAAGGGATCCTTCCCTTAATTCCAGCCATAAGGAATTTACTGTCCAAGCCAGAGACTGTATTGTGCTCATGACTCACCACCAGACCTATCCTACACTGATTTATCCAATCTTTTTAATCATTTATACTTTTGTTGACCACACCATCATGTGGCAGTGAATTCAACAGCTCAGTGATGCACTGGTTTAATGCTGCTACCAGAAAAGGAACACAAATCCCAATATTTTCCCTACATCACCTGCAGTTTTACAGTCCATCACCTCTCCTTCCAGAGCTATAAGGACATTTTAAAGTTAACCCTGTATTACAGCACTGTATAAACAGACACTGTGAGAGAGGAGGCCTGCACCCATACACACAGATCTTCAGCATGCCTGGGAGTTAAACCAGCACACAGGGAAATAAAGACAAAAAGGAATGGCCCTGCTCACAATGACACTACAACTATCACTCCAAGCACAGCAGTTACAAAGCAAATCTCACCTCTGTGTTCCCTTACATTTATCAACAGTATTTCAGCTCATTAAAAGAAGTATAGAAACAGATCTAAAGAACTTCAGGGCCAGTGAAACCATTCTAACATTACAGTAGTGAGTGCAGTGCAATAGCAGCCCCTAAAACTATATTGCTAACATTGACAAGGGCTTTTTTTAGGCAGATGTTTAGCAGACTTCATTAAAAAAAGCTTATCTAGGTAATACCAGATGTTAAACCAAAATGTATTCAAGCAACATCTGCTTCCACAATCACACACAGAAGGAATGCAGCCACTAGCTACACAACACAGAGTTAATTGCAAGACTATTAAACATAATAATATGACATACAGAAACTCTTGTTTGGCTGTGCTTGTAGGAGATGTAGGAAAATCCTCCAGTCTACAGATGAAGATTGAAGAGAAAGCAAGAAAAACAAACAAAAAAAAGCAAATAAAGAATAAACAGTCATGCAAAATTAGTCAGTTAATTACTTGTAACCCACAATATGACATTTATTTTCAAAATTACCAAGTTGAAGGTTTTGGGTTTGCTCATGTTTGTTGTTTGCTCTTCTTGTTTGTAAGACTTATCATTATTTCCCCCCTTTACTTCTGTACCTTCTCTATATGTAAACAGACATGAAGAGCTTTGGCCACATCCAGAAACCCTTCATGACTGTCAGATTGGAACTTTTATTTATTCCTCTGAAACAAACTTATTGGAAGCAATTTAGCTGAGGAAATTATGAAATTCTGTATGTTTTAACTTCCATGTAGCATCCTCGAAACTACCCAGGAATTCAAAGGAGAGAGAAACTCAAGTGACATTGTTTAGCCCCTTTCTACATGAGTAGTCATGCTCTAAGAGCAGTCCACATACTGAGCGTTACCCAGCTAACACCCCAACTGTGTGAGGAAGACCTGTGCTACAAAGAATTGTGGTTCATTCTGCAACTCAAACAGAAAGAGATGCAGCTGGGAACAAATTAAAATAATGCACGGCCTTTCAGACTCTGTGAACCTGGCAGAAATGAAAAAGCCAGAACAATATGGATGCTGAGCAAGTGATTCATGATGTTCATGCACAAGAAGAGGTTCTCTTCCCCTCTCCTGCCAGGTTGTGTCAGTTATGTAAGGGCTGGAGAAGGGATATTAGAACTGTAAAAATAACATGAGAGAACACAGAATGATGCATCATGAGAGCTGAAAAATATATCGATTAAAGAGACACTATAGCTCTTAAACAGGAATAATTAGCATCAGTAGATCAATTACTCTCTAAAAATCTCATATGGTTTTAACCCACAAGTTTCAAAAATTAATTAGAAGCATAAGTGAAAGAATACAACTCATACCATTTCTATGACCTCCAACAATTTTAAATTGTGAACTTCCTACTTACTGGATATTTGGGGTAATTCCCTCCAGCAGGACGATATTCACACCTCCAATGTGAGCAGTGGCACATGTCTCAGTCATCTTTTGGTGTAGAACATCTTTAGGAAAATAAAAATATTCAACAGCATTTCAGTACAATCCTTTAGGTATGCTTACTGCTTTTAAAAATATTTCATCAGGAAAAATAACTGAAAAATTACAGCTTTAGCAGTCACATTAAATGATGTCAACTATAAATTGTGACTAGAAGAAAGCCTTTGAAAATGAGTGTCTTATAAGAGAATTTCCTCCATAGCATTTTCTGAAAATCTTCCATTCTTTTATAATCCTTCAGCATCCTAGTCATTTTTTTTAAAAAGAACTCGTTGAATATTATTATATTACACACACATATTACACGTGCACATGAACACATATAGCTGCCAGGGAAATTAATCGCAGAGAACGCTTTTAGCTCATCCCACCTTTCATCTTCTCTTTCAGGGTGAAGCTGCCGTGGATTCTCTTCAGCTCAGATTCCATGGTGAGGCCTCCAATGTCAGCCTCCAGGTGGGTTCTGTTCACCATCCCTATCCCAAAGACGATGAGGGTGACGTGCTGCGGCTCGGAGGTCACCAGGCTGCGCTTCCGCCCGTTCTCCTGCTCGTTCTCAAACACCACCCTGCAGGCAGGCTCAGTGGGGCTTCGAACACCTGCAGCAACACCAGCAGTTATTTCAGGCTTTATTTATAATCAAGCCTTGGCACATACCATTTATATCTGTATTTCAAACCAAGGGTCACGTATCTTTCATGTCAAGGAGACTCTTCAGGAAAATTATCTGTGCCTCGCTCACTCCACCCCAATACCACTGCAAACTGAATCAAATCCAAGATACAACGAAGACAAACATGAGTGACGAGGTTTCATTATTTTTCATATGCTCTTATGTACCTTCTATAAATATTTGTAATGATCCAATTTTTTTGTAAAACCAGAAAAATGCCCTGACAGTTACCAATTGTCCCGTTTATTTTTTTAATCATCCCACAGGCAAATATTCTTGTAATTCTATTTTGGATGACCATGTTTTCCTTTTCAATGCTCAGAAGGCTAAAAGCAACTATAAGAAAATTCACATTTTGCGCAGATATTGTAACTGTGGATATGATATTCTGTGCATGAAAGACTGGCATCTGTTTAACAAAAGCTCTCATTTGACACCTCCTTAGATTTTATTCTTTAGTTAAAAGAAATCCAAAGAAAGTATAGCTACGGAGCAACTGTACCATCTCCTGAATATTTACAGCAACCTATGCTCAGCAACAAAAAGAATGATACTAAGTCAGCTCTCAGATTTACTTTGCTGTGCTTAAATACATTGGCGATAGCAATAATCGCACCAGATCTCAAGATTTTAGGTGAAAATATGGCCCAAACACCTGTAACTTTTATGGGACTTCACCAAAATCATACTTTATCCTTGCTGCCCTCACAACAAGGGTCACAGATTTTTTTTTTTCTTGTCAGTCATTCTCAAGGCAGAAATTGTCTCCCTTTAAAAGGTTTATGTACATGCCAGCATATTTTCGCAGAATGATAATAAACAGCATTTCCAGTACCCCCTGAACACAAAACAGCACTTCAGGAGAACAAACTCAATCCACACTATGCAATTAGTGAGAAAAGTAAAGCTTTTCTTTTGTACATCCTCTTGGTGAAGTAATTACAAGCTCCCCTCCACTGTCACCACTTGCCCCACTGATCCAAGTTAGATGTGGTGGGCAACTTGCAAAAACCATCACACGACCAAGCTTTAGAATGCCCCACTTAAACAAAAGCGTGCACACTCAATTATTTGGGCTCGTGAACCACTTTACCTGTCGGCCCAAAAGTTTCAGAGGACTTTTCTAAGATGCCAGTCGGATCGGAAATGAGCGAATAGAAGTTCAGTAGCTTATACATGTTCTGCCAGCACTCCGCAGAGGGCTCACTCTGCTCCGACACGGTTATGGAGTCGGAGTCATCCATATGGATCGTCACGTGGTCAACCACATCTTTGGAGCCTTTCCTGGACACTTTGGAAGTCCTTCGTTCCGACCTCCCCAGGGAATTCTTGTTGCGAGACTCCTTCTTGTTGTTGTCGTTGTTTGTCCGCTTGCTCTTGGTGTTGTTCACCCTGGTGCCTCCGTTGAGGCTGCCCCGGGAGCTGCGGCTGAAATCCGAGGAGCGGAAGTCCCTGTGCTTGCGGGTTTTGAAGGTGGGGGTCGGGGAGGCCGAGCCAGCCGTGTACCTGCTCAGTTTGATGTCTGTCTGCGTGGCCTTGATGTCATCTATCATGGTGCTGAACTGGTGAATGAGCCGCACCAGGGCCATGTCCACGTGCTGGCTGATGGACTGGCAGGAAATGGTGAAATTGCAGTGGAAGGTGTTGTAATAGCGCTTGTTCAGGTCGTGGAAGGAAAGGGCGTTGGTGGAATTGTGAGGGGTGCACATGGATTTCTCCATCACCACAGCACTAATGCTGAAAGTCTCTAACATCAAAGCTGGTTTGAATTCCAGAGGGGGAAGATTGACAGCTCCTTGCCTAAGGAAAGGAAAGGTACAAGTTACTGCTGTGTTGCTTTTTATGAGACTGAGGTTCGAATACATTTTTTACACAGCTTACATCTAATTTAGTGAACCTAGCCTTTTATTTCCCTTAGGATAGCACCTTTTTACCACAGTCCTAAATACAATAAAATGAACTTTAACAGTTTCATATTGTGTGCTATTATAACATAGAAATCATCTAGTTCTATGAAACCTGGCTTGGCATGCAACCATTCCATTATATCCTAAAGCTTTGCCCAAAACTGGTCTGGGGGAAGATTCAGCATTTTCACAAAAAGTCACATCATTATTTACAGGATTAATTATTAAACACTATTTCAGAGCCACTCAAATTCCCCCCCACTATTATTTCTACCAGCTCGCCCCCTTCCACAATCTCCAGTTTTCAAAAGGAGCTGAGATTCAAACCATTACAATTCCCAAACTATTCCATAGGAAGATTAAAAAAAAAAATTACCAAGAAGACAAAGTGAAAGATTAGAAGAATAAAGGGCTGCTCCTTATCCCGTGAAAGTGCTTTGGAAATCTATCACCACGTGAAAAGCCTAATTTCTGTTTTCACCAATACATGTATTTTTAAATCTCTCATCATACCTTCGGGCTCGCTTGCTTTTCCTTTCCTTAGCTGTGTCTGAATCAACAATATCTGCTCTGAGGCAGTCCAGAGTTCCTGAGAAGGAGAGGTACTCCCCAAAGTACATCCTGTAGCACAGGGGCATCGCATCCTGCGACTGAATGCCTGTGTAACTTAGCAGAGGTTTGAAAACAACCTATAAAACAAAACCCACCCATTTAGTTATGAAGGCCTTGAATATTTCCACACTCTTGCTCATCATTTGGTGATGCGCAACCCCAATTACCTGTGCATCTGCCAGCTGGACAGCAGGAAAGCCCTGGTTGCCTTCTTCTACTCCTGCAATGTCATCCTGGCTGGTGCTGTGCTGAGAGTGGGTGCCATCCAGGGTGTTCTGGTCGCTGGACAGAACTGTGTTGAAGTCTGAAGCAGAGGGGATTGTAGGAAGATTGGGTGCCGCACCTGGAAAATAAATACCCATGGAACACTAACACCACAGCAAATCTTACCACCACTGACTGGATTAATTCACCAAGATTATTTATACAGATAAACAAGCCACAGTGAGGTCTGTAACCTCACAAAGGTAGCATTCAGGATAAACAAACGGCCTGATATTGCTGGAACAGGTAGAGATTGCCCAATTCAAATTTGGAAAGAGTCTTCCTGCAGAGAAACATGTTCCAGTTTACAATGGAGCCGCAATAGTTCAGCACTATGTACAGCACGATAATGTTTGTAGGATTGGACTGTTGGTTCAATACTAAAAACCAATTAGAACAACTTCTTATTGCCTAAGATTAATATAGCACAGTTGAAGGAGTGTTAACAGAAAAACGATTCAAGTATAGTGTTAGTGAAAAAGAAAATTAAGACACATTGAAAAGTCTGAATGATGACAGGCCAACAAGAAAAACAGATGAGCTGCAATAAATTGTTACACATCTGGTTCTTTAATACACCTAAGACTTCCAAAAATATTGTTTTCTTCATTCCCTTACACCAGTTAACCCATTCCGAAGTTACTCTCAAAACACATTTATGTTTAGTCGCAAAGTTGAATTGAGAAAGAGCAAGGATTCCAATGCACAAATCATAAAATAAGCATATGTAAATTAGAGCAAAAGTAGCCAACAAAACCAAGGAACTCAGCAGCAGAAGATGATTTTATGGCTTGACTTCCGGCAGCTGCACATGGTTTTGGCAGTTACACTGACAATTCCAAATGTAACAAAAAGCTAAATTTTTGGAGGCAGGGTGAGGCAAAAAAAACCCAACAGTTTTGCTGAAATCCCACCTTTTCATTTTCCAGGTTGCTGGGAAGTCTGTCATAAGGAATACCTTGAACCAATTAAGCTTGTTGAATGTAAATCACTCCCTCAATTACTTCCAGCCAGAATGTGGCAAACACAGGCCCAGCCAACCCAGAACCATCTGGAACTCAGCTGCAAATTAGCAATACCTGTTGGAAAGCTGTTGTGCCCAGATTTGGTGGCTGGACTTTCCTGTACGACACTTCCCCTGTTGCCCACAGCATTGGACATCCAGTTATAGAAACTCACAGAGGAGGGCTCAGATAGCAAAGGGTGCTCAGACAACATGTCTGTGGCCACGGTATTTCCTGTGCAGATAAAGCAGAAATGTCAGCATTTCTTGCAGCCAAGTCAGCAAAAACAAGGAACATGGCACAATTTCACTGACAACACCTATTTACTATAAAAATAAGCCTAATTCTCAAGGTTTATTCCACTAAATTATGTGTCACACAGCACTACAGGTGCTACCACAATAGGTTTACATGGCACTAATGGATGTTGCACTACACATGGCTTTGCATTTGTTTATCTCTACCATTAATTAGAGGAAAGGAGTCATTAGGAAACCCGAATACCTTTTTTTCTGAACAATATTTCAGTCCCTGACAGCAAAGGAGAGAGGTTTAGAGAAAATACAGTATAATATACAGTACGTAATTTACATATAAAGAAAAACTGGTAACAATACACTCTGAAAAATAATACAGAGCATAAACACTTCAGTGTTTCAAGCTTCTAAAATATTTGTTGAAAAGACCGTTACTAAAAATCTGCAATTTACCATATGCAAGCTAAGTTACTGAAATATCAGTTTCAGCCCTCTTTTTGAGCTACTTACAAGGTTAAGAAAAAAACAAACACAAAATTATTAACTCCTTATTTATTCAAAAAGACTCAAAAATTATGCTACACCTCTTTATGCTATATCATACTTTTTTATGCTACATCATACCTGTTCTTGTTAAAGAACTACTTTTAACAGCAGTTGAACTTCTTTGAGGTGTCCCTTCCAAAAGATTGTGCAGGCTAGGAAAGCTCCCAGTGAGATAGCTGAGCAGACTTTCTTTCCTTGGACTTTCCCTGACTCCCATTCCAGAGCGGCCAATGTGCACTGGTGAATCTGTAGCTGTATCTCCACTGGTGTAACTCAAGGAATGATATGGATGGATGCCCTGTGAGCAGAAAACAAAGACATTAATAAAGTACTGTGGAAACTGCAAAAACAAAGCAACACTTGGTCTGAATATAAGGCTGGAATACAATAATTTTACTACTGGAGAGCTTTGCCAGTCTTCAATTTTGTATCATGACAGTTAAATCCTTGTTTCTGCTGCCATAAATAAAAGATCAGAGGCCATAAAGGTTAGGATACATCCTTAAATGATGCACATGAAGTTAATTGGCAAGAAAAACAACAAAGAACAGATGTAGAATATAGACCAACTGCTGAAGCATCCCTTTTGTAAGGTCAGGAGCAGACCTTCCATGTGCTACAGTTACTTTTTGCATGCATTTATTCATCTGCAGCTGCAGAACTGCTCCTGAACAGCCCAGCCACAACCCCCTTTACCCTGGTGCCCAGCCCTGTGCACTCACCTTTATTTTCAGCACAGAATCACTGTGAGTGTGAGTCTTGGACAACTTCCTCATGATCTCAGCACCAGTGACAGGCCCCGAGGAGGCACTGGCAGGGGGAGGGCGATTGGCTGTTCCTTCCAGGAGCATCGTGTGCTCACTCACAGTAGCTGCACCCAAGCAAACAGTTTTCCTCATATAGATATATTTGGAGAGCCAAGATTATCTATTATCAGGCACATTTATCTACAAGCAGCCCTGAACTTCCAAGTGGTGACAGACACCTGCACAGTGCTGTCTGATTTCTAGACAAATAAGAACACCTCAGACAGAGGTCTGCTGAGTTTTGTTTAATAATCCAAATGTCTCTGCTTAATTGAAGCACATATGTGAGAGGAGGAGGCAAAAATTTCCATTATACTGTATGATTATGTACAAGTTTCTCACACAAACACCTTTGGGTATGCTCTCTTAAAGCTGCTAACTGCTGCCTGGCTTTCAATTGAAAGTTTGCAAATAATTAAGTTGATTTCTTTTATGCAGGAAAAAACAAGACAAGAGATGTGAAGAAAGAGGTCTCCCATTTTGCTTATCCCTGAACAAGCACTGATTATTGTAGTACTACAATTATTGTTAGCAGCAGCTTCAGAACAAAGGTGATATAAAAAAAGAGCCTTGATAATTGTAAAAAAGGAGACTATAATGTGTCAAGCATTAGAACTAAAGAAGATTCAAATGTCTGAGAGGAGCTGCTTGTCCCTATGAATGTTTATGTAGATGATAACACAAAAATACCTGCATCAAATTCAAACTCTGCTCCATCAGCACTGGTGTCACTCTGAAGGGCCCCTCCATTGTCCAGCCCAAGGCCATCCTCATGCTCGTGGCAGGCATTTGGCTGCAGTTTCATTGGCTGGGTTGGTCTGTGCAAGCTGACTCCTTTAAAGGCTGGGGTGACCACAATGAACTTCATCCACTGCCTTGCTAAGGCAACCAGACCTTTCTTTAAGGTCACCAAGGCAGGAAGGCCATCACTCTTTAAATAAATTTAAAAAAAAATTAAAAATTCATATCACAGCATTTTGAAGTAAACTGAAGAGGAGAAAAAGTCAAAGCACTATTAAATCTCTGTGCTTAAGAGGCTTATGACAAATATACTGGCAGCACAACACATGAAGCAAGAAGCCAAGGAGCTGAGAGAAAAATTACAGCTTCATTGAACACAGTAAATACATTTATCTACATGACCTGAGGATCTAGCCCAAGGGGCCAAAAATAAACAACAGGAAGCAGGTTTGTTCAATATGAAGTTAAAAGTACTTGAGTAATTATTAGACTTTGAACTACGGGCTAAGATTCATAGCAACTCTGTACAAACAGAACAGAAATTAAAAAGATTGTTTTTTCCATTGTTCATAAGCAGTATTATAGTAACATAAATTTGAGGCCAAATATAGGGATTGTTTTGATTACATCACTGAATTGTCCTAAAGAAAACAAAAGCTTGCCATTTTGACCACAAATCAAACTGTGTTATTTGTGCCACAAGCTGTGCTATTCCTGATCACTGGCTCTCAGCTGAATATGCTGAAGTGTTTAAATCTGACAGCTGTGGAATTGGATTATGAAAATGACACAAAATCAGGAATAAACAGTCCTCCCTTATGCCTGATGTTTGTTCAAATAACTATTCCCACAACAATCTAGACATTTACATTCTAAAGCCATCAAGGAAAGTATTCGATTCTTAAACCCCAAAGTCTGTGCAATTTCAGTTCCTTCCTCAAACTGTCTGCATTAGCCCAGTGTTTCTAGAAGACATGAAAACTCGTACCAAGGAGAGAATTTGGAATAAACTAACGAATTCAGGCACTTGCTTCAATAATTGAGACTTACTCAATTTTAAAACCATGAAAAATGAAATCTTATAGAAAGGCCATTGAAAGATGATAGAGAAGGAATGAAATCTGATTTAAATAGTCACATACAGTTTTAAAGGCATTCCTTTTTGGTACATGATCTCATGTATTTACTAATAAAATAGTTTGATAAACATTATGCATATATGCAGGTCACAATAAAAAGAGCAGATGTCAAAAAAAATTAAATGAGAGAAACAACACCTTCTTATCACTTTAAAGATGCATATGAGTTTGGGTTATATTTTCTTGTTTGCTAACCTTCCTCAAACTGTTGCCAAATTTAAGACATTAAATTGGCATATTTGAAACTAAAGGACTGAGATACTTCCAGTTTTTCTGGGTAACTCACCATAGTGGCATCCTCAATGATGGAGTAATTTGCTTGATGAAGGTAATGGTGCAATATATTACACAGTAAACAAGAAGGATTTTCTTGCAAGAAACGAGCCACTTTGGTAAGCCTGTTGTACTTGCTTCTCAGAGGGAAGTGCACACTTTTATTCTAGATTAAAATAAAAACATTTTCAACATATGAACATACCTGCAAACAGAGCATCAATGACAAGATTTCATCTCCAAGATAAACTTCTAACCCTATTTCGAACTTCTGCAACAAAGACTTGCTTCATAGGTACCCACTTTATTTTAAATACTGCACATGAAAAATCATTCTGGATGCATATTTATTTATATGAAGTAATAAAAGAAAAGCCTGGATTCAAATTGCAGACCTTATAAAGTTACCTCTGGACTGACAGACATATGCAAAGCCAGCTGCAATTTTCAAAGAAAGTTTATTGCTAGTTAAAGGTGGAACAGGCACTTTTTCCAATTTGGTTTAATGCTAGAAAGAGGGCAGGAAGAAGAAACATGAAAAGAGGTAGGAATAAGAGACTGCTGCAAAGGATAATTTTTGAGCAGAGCAGAAAACCTGCATCATTCTTAGGTTATCCATCTCACTATGCAGGACAGAATCTCAGCACGGGTATCACGTCAAAATCTTCCCACTGGATAGTGCCAATCAAACCAACAGCAAACAAAAATACTTCATAAAATATAGCAGGCACTACTGCCATACTTCTTACTCTTACTTTACCTGGAGATGCACTCCTGTAAAAAGCATGAGACTTCCTCACCAGTAACAGCTCTGAAATTCAGACTGTGTCCAAAAAGCACAGCCTTTTGTGAATTCTTGTGACCAATTCCAAAGGCTCACAAGAGATGCTCTACGTTTGCCAGCAAAAACATCCCCAATTCCAAAAACTAAATATTACCTACCACACTGTCCTGTTCTGATATGCTCACTGATTTTATAAAGGTCATTTACCTCCAGAGCTTCTGTCATAATGCACCCCATAACAGCACAGATTCGCAGGGTTCCTTCTGTTTCCAGTTTATTTAATGATGACTTCACTTGATCAATGGGAACAAGCCAAGCACCAACTGCAGGTGTGGCAGTGCTCAGGAGGTTCAGCTGCCTGTGGAGACAAATAAAGAGAAAGGGGTGTTCACATGGCAGCAGCAGCAGCAAGCAGGATCTTCTGATGCTGTTATGAATGACAATATGGGGCATTGATGCAAAGTAATAAACACAGACTTGCTGCCCAGAAAACGAGAACTGGCAAAAAGTACCTGAGGCAATTTTTGTTTTACTCACTCACACACTCATGATTCTTCCCACTTTTGCTATTGCTATTCCTTCCTTTTCCCATCAGTATTTCCTACTGAAATCATACAGTTTGAAATTCTCATCACTGACTGAATTCCACATTAAGTGTTACATGTCATGAAGGACTTTTGCTAAAGGGCTGAGGATAAAGTATCAGTAGAGTATTTTCTGACTTACAGCTCTATACTGATAGACTGAAATATTTGGCTTTTTCTACATACACAATGTGAAAAACTATCTTAGAGAGACACATCTTGAACTTCATAGTGCAATGACAGTCAGATCATGGATGATATACCAGATCAGGTTGAATACCAAAAGCACTGAGCTGTTCTCTTCCACATCATCTCACCTACTCAAAACAAACACCTTCCCCTGCCTTTCTCCATCTCACCAGAAGTTGTTAGTGACGGCTTTTTGTTTTATTTGGGTTTTTACTCTTCCTTTTTTCTTCTTTTAATCACATCTAACTAAGAATTTTCTAGCAGCACTTCCATCAAAATTACAACAGTAAAAAACTGAAGTAAGTCTTATGGCGATATATACAAACTCAAAATTATCATTTCCAAAGAAGTTTCAAAAATTATTGGAATTTCATTCAGAACCTACAAAAAACAAATGCAATTTAACAAAGCAGAACTGCCATTTTCTCTCTTATGTCAGGTAAAATTATACCTTGAATATATATGGGCCGGGGAGCGCACGTTAGTGGGAGCTGCAAAACTAAACCAAATTTCTTTGATTGTCAGCTTCATGCTGCAGGAGTCAGGGGGAGGAGGCATCAAGGGGATATCTTTCTTCAAATCATCAGATTCAACACCTTCATCCTTCAAAAACAAGGAATCATGAAGTTAGAAGGGAAACTGCCTTCCAAAATTATTACACTGAAAGGTAAGAACATACCATACATGCCCATAAATTTTTTTTCTCATAGGTATTCAGGCAAAGAAAAATAAACTCATGCTGCCCACTAATCCTCCCAAGAGAACCTGCAGAGAGCTGGAAGTTTAGTGTCTAAGCAAACAGGATGAATGACCAATCATTTCTACCCCGTTTGAACACACCTGCTCATCTGAAACTGAATTTCCATTAATATCTGAAGAGGGACTTATTCTGTCACAAGGGAGGTTATCTTCAGACACATCAGTGTTGTAGCCACTACCAGTGGGGGAATCTGAAGAGTTGTTTGATGCAAGCAATCCACCTCTCTCTGTGTCTCTTGATTTACCCATAACTCCAAATGTGTTATACAGCACTGCCCCAGACTGTCTTCCCCCTGTAAAAATAGCCAGACTGTAAAGGTTGGCAGCACATAAACAGCTGTAACTTATGCTCCACAGAAAAGATCTGTATATAAGCAGAGAAATATACAGGATTTCGGTTAAAAAAGATGCAGTACATTTTTTTCAACAATTTATCACTACAACTTCGAGCTTCTGATGGTCTACCACAAGTAGGTGAAGAGTACTCACATGAAGGCTTTTTAAATATTATTGTCTGAAAAAAAAGTAACTTGGATGATAGAAAACACTGTGGTTTGGGTTTTTTTTTACTTTTTGTAGCTAGCTTTCCCCTCCCAGAGCGAAACTCTGGCTCTATAATGGACTTCCTGTGGATAAGGTGAGGATTTGAGTGATTAGTGAAAGCATCTATTTCAGAAACTGATGAAACCAGTTTATATGAAATTATTTCACACTATTATTAGTGGTACTTACAACTAAAAAGTCTTTATTGTATAACCTATAAAATTTATTTACCACAGACATGTACTATTCAGTATCACCTAGATTCGACAATTTCTGATCAAATAATTGTTAAGCCAGACAACCTAAAAACAGAATTGTCAGTAATCTCATAAAAAATAATATAAAGAGTTTAGAAGATTTACCTTTTATAGTTAAATTTTCAATTCCACACTCAAACATTATCCAGCCCCACTTCTCTTGACTAGGACCAATTCGAGCTACATCTGGAACAGCCTGTTGATCTGTTTCATCCACAAAACTGAACTCATCCAACTCTTCCAAAGTAAAAAGAACTTTTGATTTCCCAAAAGGAATGGCTGTTATTGCACAAGTTCCAATATCTGTGAAAATAAACATATTTATTACTTTGTTCCAGAATGGAAAAAACTTTACATCTTCCAAAAGTTCTCTGAATGAGAGAGTGTTTTGGGGGAGTTATCCCTTTAGTATTCCTCAAACAGAGGGGAAAGGTGGGGGAGGAAGAAAAAGTTCAAACTTGAAGCACAAGCAAGAAAAAAGAAGCCCAAATAGAGGGGTAAATGGCCTTGCTCCTGGTGTGTTAGTATGAGCAGGATAATTTTTAAATTTGAGAAATAACAAGGACTGAGTAATATTTTAAATAACTTTATACCTAAATGTCACATACCTCAGGAGAAGAACTACACTGAGTCACTTTATATCCCTTCTAATCCTTACTCTCTGCCTCCAGTTTGTAACTGCATCCACTTTTGAAGTAAACATGAAATGCTAAGATCCTAAGAAAGGTTCTTCTCAAACCTTTTAAACAGAAGATGATGACTTTTCTTGGTTAGAACTCCAAAACTGGCACTCTTGAATGTCTGTAGCATATACCTGACACAGGGCACTATTGCTAAGATTCTACCCATAGCTAAGTAAAAAGGGAGGCAACTATTTCAGTGTTCTCTGGTTTTGTTTTCCTCCAATTTAATTTGCTCACTCATCTTTGCACAGCAGTAGGATTTTCTGTTGTTTATTTATTTATTGGTATTTTTTAATCATCCTGGCTTTACAGACTACTTCCTCATGTCTAAAGACTCCTGTTCCTTATGGAACAGAGCAAAAACTGGTACAGATTCCATCAAAATTGAAGAAATTCAACAAAAACTGCCTCTACTTTTGGCCATCTTCTCCTGGTTAGTTTTTCCAGGATCAGGAGTTATAACAAAATTTAACTCATAGCTTCTTGAAGGCATTTCCATAACACGAACAAGAAGGAAGTCAATTGGGTAAAACTAATTTTCAGCTTTAGAGTCATTCTGGTTAAAAATCTACAGGCTGTCATGTTGAAATTGCTGGTACAACAGGCACATTATTGAAAGTGTTAGAAAGTAGTAAGAAAGCAAATAAGTGTAATTCATTCCCTACAAAAGGTGACATAAATGGTAGCTGAAAAGAAACCAGCTGGGAGATGGGGAGCTCAGGCCTCAAATTCCAGCAGTGCCAGCCAACATTTACAGGGTGACACATCTGCCACACAAACTGCTTACAAGTTTGTCTTGACAGCTTTTAGTTCACCTAAGCTTAAATCTAGCACTTAGTGGAATAAAAATTCATCCCAAACTTCCTTTTCAAGTATCTGCAAAAGCTCTGTGTTCAAGCAGCTTTTTATCCATGTTGATAAAAAACCTACAACCAAGCTACAAGACCAACTGTAACTACTTGCTTCTATTAAAACTGACATTTCCACATTTTGTTTAATACCTGTTGTATCAAGACCTCTAAGCTGTCCATGAACACGATGGATGTTCAGTTTAGCAGCAATTTCTTTTCCTTTTTCTGCTCCAGAATTAGATCTCAGTGAGCCAGAAGACTGGGGCTGCATTTTGCTGGTTTGGATATAACGACCAAACGTGACAGAATTCCTCCCAGTTTCTGCGCTGTTGGAAGCCTCCTCAACTATGCCCCTTTTCAATAACAGGGAGGAAAAAACAATTAAGCAAATCTCAAGATAAACAAAACCAATCAAATGAAATATGTCTGAGGTTTATGACAAACAGTGACATGCACTATCCTTACCTGTTCATACGAACTTGAGTGGCAATTCTATCAAAACACAAAGCTACTAAGGAAACGTGAGTCACAGTTTTGCTGGAAGAAACTCCTGGGGATTCATCCACAGATGCTTGTAGCAAACACAGGTTCACCTGTACATAAAATTCCATCAAAGAGTAAAGACACTTAGAAAAGCATGTTACAATAATCACTAGCTGCTGATACAACCTTGTCTTATACTTTCAGTGAAAATAAAAATAAAATCTAGAACATAATTTAAAAGCCAGTTACTCCTATGGTGGTTGATATTTAACTACTGCATGTCTACCATCATAAAATTAGGCAGCTCCAAAATTCAAAACTTTAGTTCTCTAGCACAAATGCACATCTTCACTTCAGCTTTTGGGGAAGAAACAAATGCAAATTAAGAGTGACTTTGTGAGGCACTTTGCTACTGATAAGCTAAAAAAAAAAGCTGTTACCTTTGGAACTGTAACATTGGCCTGAAGACCTTTAATTGTCACATTATCTTGCCTAAGTGAGAGATTGGTCTGTGCTGGTCCCTGGTTTGTTGTTCCTGTGGTGGTGGTGTCTATTTTTGTTCCCCTGATGTCTTGCTTTGAAGACAACTTGAAGAGGAGAGAAAAACAGTTTATTAGCACAAAATCAAGAGTTGCTGAGCTCAGGAGTAACAGGATATTTTACTAGCACTGAAGTAGAAAGATTCTGACTTTATTTTGGGCAATTTAGTACAACTTCCAGAACAAGGGCTGCAGCACGCAGAGGTGCAGTAGGTCTAAAACCATAAGGGCAGCAGGGCCATTCTGCAGTAACCTTACCAGACTTCAGCTCTGTTTGAATTCTACACATGTAAGTTATATAAAAAAAACTTACTATGAAGCAAATTATTAGTGGTCACTACACTGTGAAGTCTAAGAAATCATAAAATATAAGCGTGGTCATTACCTTGGAAGAAAGAACATCTAATTCTGTAGAATTACTGTATCTTTTTTTTAAGTTAATTTTTTAAGGTCTCAGATGAAATGCAAAAAGAACCCCACAGGCATTTTCACAGCTCTCTCTAACTACTATAAAATAATAAATAACATCTCACTGACATGAATGTATTACTTAAGAATACCAGCTATAGTAAATCCAAAGAACAGAATGTGTGATTTGATCTCATGTAAATTACTCCAGACCATCCAAAACAGAAAAATTTCAATCTTGTAAAAGTTTTGTGGACAGTGAAAGACAATATGTAAGAGCTGATTATGCAAATGTATGTAACTATGCATTCCAAATTAATACAGATTTCTCTTGTTCCTTCCTCACATTTTCTGAGAAGCTGGTCTTGCTGTTCTGCACAGCATCCCTCAGGACTTTGCAGTGCAGGTCATCCACGATTGCTGCCGGGTGCCGGGAGCTGGCACAGTGCACCATGGCCTCGATGTACCTGCAAGGGGAAAACAGCCACAAGAGACCACTGAAACGCCCAGCTGCACATGGCACACCATCAGCCACGTGTAATTTAACACTACAGAGGAAAAAAACAAGCACTGACAGACACAAAGGGCAGTCCCCATTCTTCCAGCCACCTCATAGGGAATGCAGAATTACATCTGATGTGCACCAGGCCCTGCTGTTCCACTAGCCACGTTATTCAATCCTTTTACCTAAGCCTTTGCTGAACAGAACAGCTGTGATTTTAGACAGTTTTTAGTGCCATCAAAATGAAATTACCTATCCAGTGCCTCTGCTACAAGAGGAGTCAGAACTACATCTACAGTTCCTTTTACTTCCACGATTGCCGTTGTCCGTGTCTGGAAGACCGGGTGATCCAATGTCCATTCCTCTGTTATTGTTTCATCATCTGTATTCTCTGCAGACTTCTTATCCAAAGGAGTGTAAGGTGTGCTAAATAAGTCAAACACACATCAGTGACCAGGCTTTGTAAACACAAACACAGAAGAGTTCTGGTATAATTTAAATTCTTAATAAAATCCACATAATGGCAGGTTTCTTCTGCTGTGTATCTTAGAAAGGACAAAAACACAATCCCAGGTAAGGCCCTCCCTAGATTCAAGTTCAGCTTCTGGCAATGAAATGGACACTTGCCATTAGCACCTCCAAATTTATCTAAATGAAATCAAAATTCGTAATCTTAAAAACATACAAGTGAAATAATTTAATGCTTTCACCACGTACTCTCTGTTTGACCAAACCCAAATATTTCATAATAGAATGACCTGTTCTGAAATAGATCTGGTACTGAAAATTACTACTGTAAATCAAACTTTGAAAGGGCTAGCAGAAGCCAAAATATTTCAGAAGAGTATCAGGAAAATCCTACTCTTAAAAAATATGCTAATAATGTCAGGCTGTGTTCAACTTACTTAGACGTTGATCCTGTAAGCTGCATGCCTCTGTCCAGTAATGAATTAGCTGTGAGACCCTGTTTAACAATCTAAGACAAAAATGCAAAGAAGTTTATTACATTCCTTCCATATATGATAAAAACCCCAACAAGGGATCTTTAAAAATTCCCCTTAAAGCTGTTTTTCTTAAAAGAACCCTTAGAAGCAGATTCTCCAAAATAGGATCCAGAAATTCCAAGGTTTGCTTTTTGAATACCTTGAAAAAAATCAGATGACACTGCTTTTACATAAACACTGATTCACTGCGTTTGAAAAACCCCTTCAAATAGGAATCTACATAAGGCTTGCAAAGATACAAACCTTTTCTGCAAAATGATCAATTCAGTTCCAGAGCCCAAAATACCTGTCTCCTATCAAGCAATTTCCATTATTTTTCACGTATTTCATTTCAGCTCCTTCCTTAAGCATGTATGCTCGGGTCACTTCAAAAATACCAATTCCTAAATCTGAGTTGCAATTTTATTTTGAAATAAAGCACTGAGAGCCTAAATTATACTTTATCAGTATTAAATGTACTGCTATTGCAGTTCTGTATAATGTATTTTAAACAAAATTCACATAAATGTCCTCCAGCTGCATATCATTTAACAGGCAGCATATTTAAGTGCAACAACGATAACTCAGAACACATATCCACAGAATTCTAACTCCATCTTTTTTTGCCCACAACCTTTCAGCTACCCAGCCCCATGATATGGATTCAGAAATTCAAGGTATTCTTTAACTAAAAGCAAAGAAATTTCAAGTTTCTTTTCATTTATTCACCCAATTGGTACTAAGCCATTTTAAGTTATTTTGAATTGTTACTCCTTTCTCTACTACTCCATCTTCCATACCTTAAAAGTTGGGACAGAGAGTTGCTCAAAAGATGAGGAACTTTCTTCGCTCGTTGGTGTGTCAAGGTCTAAAGGGCGATGCAAAGAGGATTTGGATGTTCTTTTGTTAGTTGGATGCTTTACTGACCAGTTGATCACCTGGAACTGTGTCAGGTAATTTTGGTAACATGCCATTACAGGCTGCTGGGAAGTGATTTGCTCCCGTTCCACAGTCTTCTCAGAGTCCAGGACATACATGCTGTCAACGTGCTCATCATCTCCTCCCAGAGCTGAAACAAATGAAGCCTGGGAAGGATGAGTCTTAATTGGCAAGGTTTTCATGTCTTGACTGATTTCTCTATGGATTGTGCTTGTTAAGGGTCCTTCCACACTGTGATAAATAGACCCCCTACTGTATTCAGTTTTCTGAGCTTGCTTTTTTCTCTTCTTCCTCCCTGGATAGGTTCCTGGACCTTCATCACTGCTTATTGGCTCAAACTCTTCTGCAGCTGAAAAATAAGCCTCGCTATCCGCCACGGACATACTGGAATCCATGGAGCGGTACTGGTGGAACGAGTTGGAATCTGCTGACGGCGTGTAGGGGAAAGAGCCAAAGCTCCTCCTCTGCTTTGGGGAGTCCAGGACGTTCTCGTCGCTGCGGGACACGTCGCTGCTGAACTGCACTCCCACGGGGACGGGCTGCTTGTCCCCGTAGAAGGCGGCCGTCAGGCTCTTGGTGCTGCCCAGGCGCGTGGAGCACACGGACGCTTGTCTCTTCAGCGGGGACCTCATGGGAGACTGGCCCACCGGCCTCTCCTGGGGGCCAGGGGATGCAGGCCGGACCTCTGCCCCCTCCACAGTGACACTGGGGACAGAAACAAACACTTCACTTGCTTGCTTCATTACTAATGCTTCTCTTCCTATGCTGTAAGCAGCTGTCAAATGCATCAGTGATTCTGCGACTCTCTGTTAGCACAGCCATTATTTTCATAATGCCAGTTACACACTGAGCTCTGCCACTTGTCTACATACAGAGGATGTAAAACCAAACATTTAACAGCAACTGCTGGTGTATTTACATACTGGGTTTTCTACCTTGCTCAGGTAACCATCCTCTATTAGGGATCCAAATCACCATTCAAACAAGGTAACACATTTCAGGAGCACCATTAAGAATCTAAAAATTGCTAAATCAAAAGCTTTTCTTACATCTTAAAGCATTCAAGAGTTGAATTTTATGCCTACCTGGACAAGAGTACTCACCTCCCATGAGCATCCTCCCTTTTTGCACTGGGCAGGAACTCCTTCTGTCCCAGGTGATCCTCAGCAGTGGATGAGGGGCTGTCCTTCTCCCCTGCAAGCAAGGGCAGGGCAGCACTGGAGCTGCTTGTTTCTTCTGAAGAGGAGGAGGAGCTGTGGGAGCGCAGTGGCACTTGGAGGCTCAGGTGTTGTGCTTTCCTTTCCATTTCTATCCCCACAGATCTGCAGTCCCAATCTTTTCTTTTGACACCATTCGCTTTACCTAGGACCAGGGAAGGGAAAGTAAAACTGAATATCTGATAACACAGCTGCAGTGGACTATTCCCTGCTTACTGAAATAAAAATAATTATTAAATAAAAGCCCTAGTTTTGAAATGTATGCTCATACTAGCATGTTGTCCTGACAAAAATTAATAAAATCATGTCAGCAAAACATCAGATTGTCTCAGTTGGCTGCTTTCTATATGAGTAGAACAAGTCAAAAATCCTTTTTACTCAGAAAGGAGGTGCATGTTAATATAAAAATCCACTATATGAAAGTTTTCTCAAGTGCTGTTTGCTCTTAGAAGGGGTCAGGCCACAAGAGCACAAGCAGTTGTACTTACTGAACAGATTCATAAACACTACAAAGACCAACACGTTAAGAAATTATACTTTTGGGCAAAATAAAGTAAAAGTAGAGTGCAGTGCATTCTCACCATCTAAAATTTTAGGAATTTCCTTAGTAATTATCCATTCTCCTGGCTGCAGTAAAGACTGCCCATAAAACATATCAGATTCTGCACTTGTGCTTGAGAAAGCAGAACTGCTTGAAGGTGTCAGTTCCTCAAGTTTGAAAAAATCCAGTCCCGTTAAGGTGCCACCGAAAAAGCGACAACCACCGAGACAGCCGCACTTGTTCTTGCTTCTCTTATTTCTCAAATTATCATCAGGCCACAAAAACCACAACCTACAAAAGGCAGAAGAGCAGAAAACAAACCAAAAACATGACCACACTGAAGCTCAGTGAAAGCAAAATTAACAAATATCCTCTCAAATGCACCTCCCTCAACCACACGGCTCACCTCTTGGTTCGGTTATCGTGTGTTTCCAAGAAATGCCTCTGCACCTCGTGTTTAGAGGGGTGATCTGCAGCTAAAGCAATGTCAGCAGTGATGAGGCCCAGGTTGACAGAGCCAGCTTCCAGCCAGTAAGCCCTCCTCAGTATTGGCTGGAGGCCAGTTCTGCAGTTGTTCACTTGCTCGACGTACTGCCTGAGCTGCAGGTCCTGGATGGCAGCGCTGACACCTTCCCCGACAGACTGGTTGTGGAGGTTGCAGTTTGCAATACGTATGGCACCCATCTGAAAACAGGATTTAAACAGGAACTCTGGCTATTTGTCAGCGAAACAAAGGAAGGGTGGCCTTAAACCAGTTAACATATCCCATACTACAGCCCAAAAATATCTCAGTAAAATTCTCTCTCCTGGGGTAGCAGTTTTATTTGCAGGTCAGCACACACACAAAAGAAGGCGGCAAGCTTAGAAATTCATCTCAGCCACTTTTTACATAACAAAAAACAAAGTTACTTAGAAGCATCTTTTTGTCAATAGATAAAAACAGAAAACAACTGTCAATACACACTGTCATTAAACTTTAAAAAACATAAATCATTAACTTTTCACTGTCATCTAAACCCCAAAAATCTGAGACTTTCAAACTTGTTTAGTCTTCAAACTCCATCTAATCTCTAGACATCAGACAAAGTTTCCTGCACAGCTTGAGTCGTCTCCAAAATGTCACCATGAAGCACCTGAAATTTCAGATGGAGTTTTCCAACTCTAAACCAAGAAAAGCTGAAAGATAACCCAGCCATGGAAGAGCTACCCACAGGGTTAATATTAAATAATTGTTTCTCATCTCTGTCACAGATTATAAAGGACCACTGGAAACTTTTTTTTTTTTTTTTTTGGATGAAACCCATTCAGGATATAATTTCCTAGAGTGGTTCAGGTTATTAAGCTGCCTTTGAAAATACTGCCATTCATATTTATGCCTGCAGACACTGTTAATATTTATGATGGAACTTTTTAATATTGGATTCAAAAGAATTTGAAGGCTCACACATTTTTTTTTAGTGCCACAGGGCAGTAAGCCATTCAAATGATGAGATACCACGTCATTAAAAAAAATGTTTAAAATAATTACCAGTGCCCTTTAGTTAGATTCTTGCTCATAATGTGAAGCTATGCCCAAAATTTTTAAGTCTACCATTTAAAACTGTATTTATTAACTAACAGCACAATTACTACTCAGTTATGTCGGCACGGCAGTTTTCTTTTCTGTTGTTACCGTAACTCAACTGTATCTCAATTTATATTTTGCTACACTGACTAAATTATTCCTTTTTTCCTGTGCAGTAGGATAATGGGACAGAGTATCAGCTCTTCTCTGCATAGCATTTTTGAACAGAGGATTCAGTCAGGCAGTGGCACAAAAACTTCTCCTTTCTCTACCAAAGATGCATCTAAATTCACACAAGAGGATTGTGAGTTATCCAGCATGGACTTGTACATGATCCATATCAATCATTTCCATTTGCTGAATTATTAATTCAGAGCACAAGCTCTTATCAACAGAAGATTTATGAAAACAGAGATTTATATTTCCCAAGATGTTCTAAATTATTTTACACCAACTCTGCAGCTTCCACTTGTATTTTGGGAGACATATACTCCTCCTTACCGTTTGCCAACATAATTAATGGAATTATTAAGTAGAAGCCAAACTGATCTACTCCTGGCCCAGTCCATGATGACCTTTTATCACTTAAAGTTTTAGAAACTCTGCTTAATCCATTGCATGCAAGCAAGCCATCAATTCAGGCAGATACTCGATCAAGAAATACAATATCTGTACTGACAAAGAATTTTTATTGGTGTTAAGAGGAATATTTTTACCTTGATATTGGTGGCACAGCCATGTTCTACCACATACAGATCTGCTCCATCCATGGCTAAGCGTGTCATCGTGTACTTTAAGTCATCCGACGTTGGGCATGGCCCAGGCACAGAGTTCGTCTGAAAAGGGAAAAGAAAGGAACAAAGGAAAAAAAAAAATCTATTAGGAGCTTAATTTGTGCCAATCCTTTTATTTATGTTCTGGTAACATTTAGGGTGGACTTGTGAAGTGCTCCAGAGAAGCTGTGCGTGTGCAGTGAGCAGTAAGGATGGACGAAAAGGTACCTTTGGGTCACAGAAGCGGCGATCGATGCCGTGCTGGCACAGGACAACGGATTTGGGCCTCTCCAGCTCAAACTCCCGGCACACCACATGGAACACAAAGGTCTGCCCCCATTCCAGAAGACAGGCAAGCTGTAAGCAAACAGCAGCACATTGTTCATCACCACCCACACAAAATGGACTTGTGGTGTTCCATGGAGAACTGGAGAACAACCCCAAAGGCTGGGATGTGAGCAAGAGGCTTCAGCACATTCCCCTGCCTGCAACATCTTCCTGCAACTCAAGGCTGATTTTCATTCTTGTGTGCACCACAACAAGTAAGTCTGTACTTTTTCATGGAAAAAGTACAGTGACATTAAAAAATTTGCTTTCACATGCAGCTGAGAATTTCATTGTAAATACTGAGCCCCCCCCCCCCCAACTCTACACGAAGAATAGCTCAAGGTACTTCACTACCATTCATAATTTAAATATCAAATTTGCTTCTATAAAAGCAACAAAGTTACATTTAGAAAGCACAGGAGGAAACTGGCTCAACAAAACACTGGTTCTTCGTAGACCTAGTAATTAGCCCATTGTTGATTTAAGTCTTTATATAGTTAGTTCACTCATAAAGGAAATGATTCATGACTGTCTGTCTCTGTTATGAGAGGGAAATGGGTTTTCTTTGGTTTGCCAAAGGAAAGAGCACTTAAAATCAGCAGTAATTTGAACGCAATTTAATGTAGCTATGACTGTCCTGCACAAAATCTCTCCTCCTCCGTTCACTGCAGTCTCTTCACAAATTCTTGCAATACATCTCACTATGGAATGAAAAAAACCTGAAACAGCTAATTCAAGTGTTGGCAACTGAAAAAAAAAATCCTATACAATGCATACAATTGAGAATGGCTTTATAAGGGAAGAAAACCCTTTGGCTGCATTAAGCCTAAGAAATGTTCTTTCACCTTGGAGTACTTTGGATCAACTAAGTTTTATTCTGAACCACAGAGCAGTGAAGCAAATCCTAGAGACCATCTAAATCAATGGCAGCATTTTGGGAAGTACCACCACAAATATCTCTATATGTAGCAAGAATACATCTATTCTTTAGATTTACTCAACTTGCTTGCATGCCTTGTTTTATTTGCTGCAGAGGTCTCCCAATAAAATATGTGCTTATTTCTAGAAAAGAGGAACAAGAAGATGTAGAAGTGTCTTAAATTTTTTTTTTAAAAATTATGCAAATAGTAATTACTAAACAGAATGTATGTACTTTTCTTGTGCCTCAGAATACACTGGCAAAGCAACTCTTCTCTAAAGATCTGGCAGACCACAGCAGAAATAAATCAAAATTATCTGCCTGTTGTATACTTGGAACCATTCACCTAGGTAGAAAGACAAATGGAACATAAATGGCAAAATCAAAAGGGGTTAGTGCTAATACTGACCTGACAAGTGCAATAGTGGGAAAGCAAACCAGGTTCCAGTGGGATCAAGGAGCAGAATTTATGCAGTGAGCAGCTACTCCTGAGGCCTGTCTATACTACACCCCCACAAATGATCTCATCTGCCTCCTACTTTAAAATATGACTACGACAAAGGCTCATTTGGCATCTCCTGTCCCTTTACAGAAATTATTAGATTTTAAAGCTATAAAGTAAAGGTTACTTGAGGCACAGATCACGCGCTTCCCAGAAATCCACGCTACACCAGATTTAGAAGGAAGAAGAGTACTTCAGGTTGGTTTCTAGATGGTACCTGTGGTGCTGTCACTTTGGCTGTGAGGCTTCCAGCCTGCACATCTATCAGCCAGGCGTATTCCAAAGTGTCACTTCCCAGGGGCAGCCCTTCTGCAGAAAACATGGCATGGGCACGGAGCTGCAGGCCCGACAGGCTGATGTGACCCTCCCGGAGCACCTCATCCACTGCAGGGCGCTGCCAAGGACAAGGAAGTGGGAGGCAATTCTTGGAAAAGATGCAACACTGGCCTAATTCAATCCCATTTATTTTACTGACAAAATGATAAAAAAAATCATCTGGACAAAAATAAAAGATTTTTACAACATACGCATTGGATTTTTCTTACTGCTCCCAAGCCTTAATAAAACCTTTGCACAACAGGAAAACTCCTACCAAAACAGGATTCAATTTTACAACCAACACAACTTCCACAATACAGCCACACAAACACTGACTGAGTACCTGGTAATTGTCATTCAGAAACAGGTTCACTGGAGACAGTACAAGCTGAAGCATTGTTTCTCTAAATCCTTTCTTCATCTCAAAACACAGCCTCTCCAAGAAAGCTGTAGGGCACTCTGGACCATCTGGACTGCAATGCTGAAACAAAAAATAAAACACATCTGTTTCAGAACCTGAAAGTACATAATATGGTTGAAACTTTACTATTAGTTGCAATCCCATGAGCAGGAAGTATGCTGGTTTTCCTTTACGTGAATACTCAAAAAGAAGCCTGTGCAACTTCAAAAACCTTTTGACAGCTGCATAAACGGCAATTTAAAAAGATCTGGGTGAACCCAATGTTTTATCTGGATTTTTTATTCCTGGGGTTCCCTCAGAACTCAGGAGCAGAGAGCAGACTGTACCATTATAAGACAAATCTGCTAATAAGCAGAGAAATTGTAATAGTCAATCAAAAATATCACACAAGTCAGGTTCTGGGAATAACATTAAAAACTTTAAACATTAAAAAATTATCCAGTTCTGCCTCCCAGATGAGCAAAATAAATTCTGCCTCAAAGTTGTTTAGATAGCTACAGTTTCAGCAGATAGTATCTACACATTTTGTTAAGCACCGCAGCAACTGAATATTCCAGGCAGTTAAACGTGGATCCAGATTATGAAACAAACAAACAAAACAAAACAAAACAAAACAAAACAAAAAGTTACATGAAGCAAATTCTTTTATGATTATAAAGTACTCACCACTGGCAATCTCCCATGCACTTTGTACAAATTCACAAGCACAGTGATATCCCACGGGCGTAAAGTAAGAGGGTGAACGGGCTTGACTGAAATTTCATTTTCTTTTTTGTCATTTTCCACTCCTACAGCTGTCCAGCCAGAGCTTGAGGATGTTGACAGGGACAAAACAGGGCTTGAAATAATCTCTTCAAAATCAGTGTACATGTCATCTTCCCCAAAATAATTTTCCTAGGAAAAAGAATTGTTATGATCATATAGAAAACAAATTAAAAACATGCAGGCAATGACTTGAAATACAAATCAAATCTTCTGGTTTTAATCCTCCCTAAAATAAGTGGTAGAGGTATAACCTATAGCTAAAGGAACATAAGATACTTTCATTTTATGAAAACTGGATAGCTTAAATGTGCAAATTTAGGCATTGTGCTTTGCAGGAAATGAAGGCAGCTCAGCAGTTCTCACATTTGAGATGCATGCAACACAAGTAACTGCTCTGAAATATTATAACTGACACTTTAAAACAGATTTTGTGCTTTTAAAGATACATAATAAAGTAAGAACAAAAATCCTGCAGGAAGTCACCCTCATCCAACTTTCTGAACCTTTTTTTCAGGAAGCTTAAAAGTCTTACACATGCTTCTAAAATATTAGGTCATAAACATTTCTTGCTTGGGTCTAAAGGCCACCTTGTGTCTAAGCAAATCCTCTTCAATTATCTAAGGCCAAAGTAACACTGCCAAATTCTACTGGGAAACAGAAAATCCTGGCAATTTATTACATCTTCTCCTTTAAAAGAAAAGCCAAACTCTGAAGAAGAATTTTCTTCCAGTGATTTTTAATAAGGCAGACCCAGCAGAGGGTGCTGGGAGCTCCAGTAACTCACTCCTGACAACTCCTGCTGAGAATGCCAGGACCTATAAATCATTCATTTCCAGACAGTAAACCCTTATCAGGGTGTGCTACACTAAAAAACTACCTCCTAAGATTAGAAGGGTTAACAGAGCATTCCTGGACAATGTGTGTCCAGGAATCTCTACACCAAGTATTCAAAGAAGAGCAATGAAAACAAACTGAAAACGACCACAGGTCAGGAAAACAAACATTAAAAAACCCTCCCAGAAATCTTTCAAGAGATAGTCCCAGCACAGCTGGACAAAAAGTTTTAAACAGAGTCATAAAAATGCTAAAAAGAGCAATAAATGCACATTTTCACAAACAAGCTATTAATCTAAAATTTCTCTTGAGAATTAGAACAGAAAAGCTAAATTTCACTGAGAAATCTGCACCTAAAAATGAAGTCATTACAGAATCTAATGTAGCACTGTTTGCATTTACCTCCAGAGACAAAAAGCACTGAAAAGGTGCTGCTTTGCTTGAAAGACCAGAACTCCCTCATGAACTTATGGGCCTCAAAAAGAGGGTTCAATCAACAATTCAAACACGGGTTCATTTGCTCTGTACCAGGAGAAATCTAGTCTTCAAGATGCAGTACTGGCCTAATTTTAATCCTATTTATTTTATCGACAACATGAAAAAATAATGAGCCTATTTGCAAGTCTTATACTCTACAAAACAGTATTTTCTGCTATTCCTTGCTTACATGCTATACCTTATAGAAATTCATGAAAATGACTGTTTCAGTGAGTCCTGATATTGATCACCTGTCTCAGAAAACTCCTCAACCTCTGCTCCAAAATGCCAGCCTCCAGAAGCATTACCTTAGTCTAGATCTGCACAGGTTGAAACAGATGTTCAGAGAAAAACAAGCAAGGAAAAAACCCACCAAAAAAGCCCCAAAACCACACACACATGAAAAAAAAAAGTACAAAAAGCAACCAAACCCAAAGCATTTTGCTGTTCATGAAACAGAACTCACACATTCAACTGCCTTGGCTTTTGTCACCACAAGGGAGGGTGAGGGAGATGGGAATGAATTAAACACCCTAAAAAAAATCAGTCATGGAAGAGAAGATACCAAAAAAAACCCCAAACCAAACACAGATAAAAAGCATAACTGATTATTGTCAAGAAAAGGATGCATAATCTTTCTCCAATATTTACTGAAGAAGCTTTTTTAATTAACCTTATTCTCATGTCCTTCCCCAGTCCCCTCCATGATCTTAAACCCCAGAAATGGCATGGAATCTAATTAAGAGAAACAACACACTGCAGAACTTAAAATGCACCAAAAGCACGAGTTCTGGTATAACTTTGCATAAAAATTGGAGTTTAGATAAGCTCTATTCATGATCATGGAATATTTTTTTTTATTTTGCTACTGGAAAACTGAAAGAAGAAATTTACTGCACGTGTCCAGAACATGCAGTATTTCTTGAGAGAAAAATTATGCTGATATGGGGGGGGGGGGGTTGTGTGTGTGTATGTATATATATGCACGTATGTATGGAGTCTTCTCACAAGCCTGTGACAACAAAATTTATCCCAGCTATACCAAATCACCAAAGCAATTCTGAACTAGAACTGGTGCCTACCAAAAATTTTCATCCAAATTCACGTTCTTCAGAATTCAAATTGTCCATTTCAAAACTAATCATTTTCCTTTCCTACAAGTGGCCACCCATAAATTTTACAAGTCGTGCCCCTCTGCCTACCTTTATGGAGAGAAAGGCTTTGAGCAGAGGTCCATAGAGGGTTATCTGGGAATCTGGGGAGAGTTCCAGCTCCACGTGCAGCTTATCTGGGGGCAGCTCCGAGGGGTCCAGGGGAAGGCGGGTGGAAGCTGTGGGAGATGAAATCACACTGTCCGTGGTTTTCTGTGATGGCCTTAGCACAGACAACATTGTTTCTTCCATTTCTGACACTTGGGAGCAAAATAAGAGTAGAAAACAGATTCTGGTTACAACTTAAGCTTCTGTTGGACAAAGTTCAGCAAACTTTTGGCACTGAATTTATATAATTACGTTAGTGTGTCTATGCTACAGAACTGGTTTTTCATCTCCAGTAACTATGGGAAGACAAGAAAATATTGAGTATTTTAGTCAGTGTTACTTATGCAAGAGAAAAAACAATCCCTCAAGTTCTAAAAAAAAAGTAATCAGTGTATTTATCTTGCTTTTGAAGTTAAACAGAGATATGCTTTCATTTCAGGGGAACAGATTTCCCACAACCACACAGCTACAGCAGGATAAACAAGAGAGAATAAGCATGCAAAGTGAGAAGTTGTACTAAAAATCTATTCTGAACTGGTAGCTCTGTAGGCCAAAATTTTGTCTCCAACAACTCAATTACTCTAGTCACAGAACAGTTTGAAACTCAAATCTTATTTCCTTATCCTGTCTATCTAGTTGGAGTTAGGAACAAGAGAGCACAAAAACTGCCCTTCTTAAGCGAGGAAAGGCAATGAGAATGTAGTGAGTAACTGAAAGTATTTTGGGGATGTGAATTGATTGCTGAGGAGTAGAGAACTCTGTGGGAAAAGCCATCAAAAATTGATGCTCCAGCTGGAGGTGCCAGTTTAGCAGGAAAAACTGGCATGTACAGAACTACAGATACCTGCAGCGAGAAACCTCCAAGGCTTGAACTCCCCATTATGGTCTACAGTTCTTGCTCAGTGCCTGCACCATCTTTTGAGTTATATATCAGCCAAATTCTGCAGTGAGACAACCTTTTTTCAATGGAAACTACGTTTTTTTGTAATGCAACTGACTGACTCATGACTTTATGGACTGACTCAAAATAAAACACAAACGTGGCAACAAACAGATTCCATCAGCACCACAGAGTAGGAGTGAGGAGGACTGCAGAATTAATCACTGGAGGAAGCTGCAGATGAATTACCTGCGTATGTACAAACTTGCAAATGCAGGTTTCAATTGCTATGATTACAAGGAAATGTTCTCAGAATGTGAGGAATGCACATTTGACACAAGCTGACAGTCTCACAAGAGCATCTAATGAGCATCTGCAAAATCAATCTCACCTTTTCTGCTTCATCCTCCCAAATTAGAGCTCTTTTAGATGGGAATTGTTGGAACTCAAACCCTAAAAATGCCATCCAGGTGTCTTCCAACACCTGCTAATTGTGGCCCTTTCAAATTAGCCCTCATTATTCTTCTAACATCTCTCCTCCATCAGTTCTGCTCCTAGAATCTCAACCTGAAAGAGTTTTATGTAACCTCATAACTTCCCGCATACCTCCCTCTGCATTTAAATTAACTTACTTTATTCTCTATGTTTATAACTTTTTTTTTTTTTGCAAACACATACTTACAGGATATTTGTTATCTAGAAATATTTAGACAGTTAAATTAAAATAAATTCTTAGATATTAGAATGTGACTGACCAGTCCAACACTCATTTCTGATGGTCCACTTTCACACTGAACAATGAAATCTCAGTTTGCTATCCATAAAAGGAAGACAATATTATTATCTCTCATATATAATGTATTTAAACATTTAAACCATAAGATGAGATCACAACATCCAAAGGGAAAAAAAAAACTTAGAAATGAAAGGAACATGATATTGCCAAAAATATTGTACTTCCTATTTAATATACTGATGTTTAATATACCAAGTAATATTTTATTTTGTGCAACAACCCATTTAAGAGATCCACTTCGTTAAGGACAAGGAGAAGTCAACTGCAGACAGTATCCTCTTTTTACACAAGGAACTGGGACACATCCTGAAATGTAGCAGCATGGAATGCTGTCAGGTTTTAAATCAATCCCAGTGCATTCTAATGCTCAACACATTCCCTTGAGACATAAAATGGCAATTCAATTCCAAGTTCATCTCTGCAGATGGAAGCAGCGTGATCCAAACTCCCAGCAGCTTCCCAAATGAACCACGCTAACAAGGAGAAGGTAGTGACACTTACAGGATTGCTTTAACTGCTCATCTGCCTTCTGAGGATAGATTGGGTGCCAGGAGTAGTCAATTGTAAACACAACACTTGGGACCGTCCAGCATTCAACCCATCCAGCCCTTTCAAAAGGAAACAGCACCTTTTATTTCAAGCACAATACTTCCTTTAAATACCTTTAAAGCAACCTCAAAGTTCAAGAATAACAAACAAAATAAATAAATAAGAAGAGGCAACATAAAAATATAAGTATATATGTAAATATCTCAATAAAACTCACTCTTCTTGAGTAATGTTCCTCCATTTGGGCTTGCCCGTTTTCTGTCCACTTTGACATTCCGCAGAAATACAAGACTCAGGATTTATTTTATTGGGCTGACAATCTTTCACCAGCATGAAAAGGGAGTATTTACTAGGATGGCAATCAGGCAGATACAAATGAAGATCAACATCTTCTCCCTAAAAATCAAACATCAGCAACAGGAAAGTTAATTTACATTCACTTTACTCATAATGCTCATCCTGTTTTCATTTTGGGATGTGCCATCATCTTTATTTTACAGGCAAAATTAGACAAGAAATCTGCTTCCCACCAAGTTTTAGTGATTCCTGATCTTCTGTTGTTCAAACCATGCTGCTGAAATTAAATAACTAAACCAAGCTTGATCCACAACTCAATCACACTTTAAAAAGAAAGAAACCTATAAAAGATTGATTGCTTTGCTATCAAATTATACCAAATTAGCAACATCACCATCAACTAGTTTTTTATTTTTAGCAGCAGTAGATAGCTTCTATTTTAAGGAAGACAAAAAGTATAGTAATCCAAAGAATTAGCTGCATCTGTTAAAAATACTTTGTGATCATTACTGCTACAAAATTGATCATATTGCTACATTATTGCTTTGTGATCATATGCTACAGAATCTCTTAAAAATCTAGAAGATGGCTTTCCTAAATGGTTTGGGGGTAGCCAATACAGTATTCAATTTGATCTTTGAACATACATTAGATTTTCACATTTCATAAATAAAGAGGAACAGAATTCCAAGTGTCAAAACACATACACACAATTTAAGTATATATAATAAATATACATACTAAAAATGTATCTATATATGTGTGTAAAGCATATGCATGTTTGTATTTTTCATAAGTATTTTCATTTCTATGTATATATGCATATACAAATAAAAACAGCCTACGATTAAATGGTTCACACAAGCAAACTGAAATCATTTACCTCTGGGTTACTTAAAGAAAAATTCTATGAACTGGAAGGGAAAAAGACTATTTTTCTTTCAGGAAAGAGTTAATTCAAAATTTCCTGATTCAAGAAGGTAAGGGAAGCTGTCTCACATTTACAAGATGAAAGATCTTACCCTTAAGGAGAATCTAGTATTGCATGTGGTTGGAACAAAGTCAGTGAAAGGCAGAGAAAAAACAATGTTCAGGGTTTCTCCACAGGCTGCTAGATAAACTGGGAGGGAAAAACGAAAAACAAACAAACAAATTTGTCAAAATTACTCCCTATTTTGTTCTTAGATGAAGTATCAATCATACAGGTAGAAATAATTAAAAGATATTAAAGAACTCATTACACAGAATATTACCACTTAACTACACAGTACTTAGAGTAATAAATTACTGTAATCAATAACTCTGAAAGTATTTACTACCTACAGCTTGTAATTACTAGAAAGACACTGTACTTAGCACAAGGAAATTGCAGGCAAACAACAAAAATAATTTTAGTATCTTGGTGCTTTTCTTTACTCACTAGGGTTTGGTTTGTAATTCTAGCACTTTCTCTCTATATACATTTATATACACTGTTGATGACTTTTGTTGTATATGATACTTCTTCCAAATAAAAAAAAAGTTCTCACCATTCTCCTGTTGTTTGGTGGAACAGTCAATCCAGTTGTGTTGATTTGCTGCCCAGATCATTTCAAACTGATGGAACATGACTTTGAAGTTCCACATATATGGAACAAACGAAAAAATATCAGGTGCGCTGTCACTGGACCAGTCTTGGATCAAATCTAGACCCACACCAAGTAAAAAAAGGTGAGTTAGTAGCTATCAGGAGAGTGATTTTTTATGATTTTCATGTTGGAGAAGTTAATGTTTGCCCTGACCATAGCAGCAGGTTACACTGAGCACTGTGGCACTACCCAGACAATAGCTCTGGCCTCACTCAGGGGATAACTTTATTAGCATGGCACCATGCCCACACTAATTAAACCTTCCTCCCAGCAGGGCTAATTAGCCCAGGCAGCACTGCAGTGATGGGGCTGTATTCTTTCCATTACTGCAGCTGGAGCTTCCAGCAACAGTTGGGTGGTATTGGACCACCTTGCATTGCCTTCTTCCTCACAGTCAGAATCCTGAGGGAGCAAATTACTTTTCCTCATCATCTGTCAACCACAGGGACACAGTCCAAAGCCCATGTAGTTGAAAATGAGCCAAGCAAAGAGAGATATCAAGAAAAATCAGCATCACAGGTGACAAATATTAAGCAAATCAGTAGCTGTGATAAGAGTTCCAGTAAGAAATTAATTTAGGATCACTTAACTGCAAATCAAGTTTATTTAGGTATTAGAAAATTAAATTATTTGTATTTCTACTCAAATGCAAGAATATCATGTAGTTGGACATTTTATAGGCATCAGGAATTTGTCCTCAGAAAAAAAAATTGTTGCCTTAAGTACGTGAAATCAGAGAACCTGACCTTGCACAACTCAGCAAAGCTTGAAAAGAAATCCCAAAGAAATAATACTTAATTTGACATGTAACTTATCTAGCAAAGAGGTTACCTGTAAAGAAGCTCTTCTGAGCAAAGATGAAATGATAGGTTGCTTTATAAACCTCCAGCTCGCACTGCCATGTCTGTGGCATGTTCCATATCCGGGGATAGCTGGCATTAATATGGAACTGCAGACAAGAAATTCAAGCATCAGGATTACCTGAAAAGATGACAATGCCCAACCCTGTCTCTCAGCAGTTTCCACATATGTACCCTGCTGAATAATTAAAACTGTTTTCCTGCTGGGATGAACAGAAGGTTCTTCCAGTTCCTTAATAATTTAATCCCTGTCTTTCCTTCTATGTTTGAAGGTCAAGTGTTCGTGTGTTCATTTATTTGGAAAGGTATACTATGAGTTTCAGATACATCTGCTGCTGCAGATGTACAAAGCAATTCAAAAGCAAAGTTTTCATCAAAAGCATCACTGTTCAGAACACACCAAGAGAAAATCCCGCGGAACAGAGTATTTTTCAACCATCGATATATTGTTCAAATTCAAACATAAAAAAAAAAATCACTCGAATAAGATAATTTAAAAACCAGTAAGAAGAGTAATCTACACGATTACAGCACTGCAGAAGTGGAATATTAGGCAAACAAAAGAATAATGCAGTATTAAATCTGTCTCAAGTAGTTCATGCACACTTGAGCGCTGTTAAGTACTTGTGCACACACATCCTTTAGCAGAGCTAGTGAGTGCAAACATTTTTTAAGGCAAAGCCTATATGAACACATGGCTACATAATAAATGAGGCAACATTTGTAAATACATAATTTATACACCAAGCTAGTGCTTTTAAAGTCACTAAAGGTTACAGACATGCACAATTATGTCAGGTGTATATATAAACTCCTTGTATGTTAAGGTCTTGCAAAACACACTAAAAAGGCATTTTCCTGCATTAAGAAACTAAAAACTGCTCCACAGAAAAATAAATATGTTCTTTTTTAAAAATCCTCTAGAGACTGAAGCTTTGTGCTTATTAATGCACACTTACAGCCAGCATTTCTGCTTCCAATAGAGTCCTGTACTGCATGCTGCTGGTGGCATCCACGTGGAGGAGCTGCCCTTTAATTGTAGGTGAATAGCCTGGCGAACAAAAGTTAACAAATGATCATTCAGACACAAGAATTACACTAATATTTAAGCAATTTTTACCAGTGATTTCACCAGTCCACTACCAATAAGAATCCTGATGGACATTTGCCTTAATATCTTACAGTGAATTGTACAAGAAAGTATTTTTGTTACTTTCTTTAGGAATATACCTCTCAAGATTACAGAGAGACACTAAAAGACATTCACATACACAGGAATTAAGGTAACTGTTGAGGGGAAAAACAGCAGGGAA
This sequence comes from Sylvia atricapilla, assembly GCF_009819655.1. Classification (NCBI taxonomy): domain Eukaryota; kingdom Metazoa; phylum Chordata; class Aves; order Passeriformes; family Sylviidae; genus Sylvia; species Sylvia atricapilla. Next base: position 68,312,438 of record NC_089143.1, read on the forward strand.
ACAAATCAGCCTTAACTCACCATTTTCACCCACTGTCATGGGAATATTTATTTCCAAATAGGATCCTGCACCAACGTTTACATGTACAGCGTTTGTTTCCTGCATTGCAAGAAAGCAAAACAGTCCAAATGTGATTTCTAGGTTTATTTATGCCTCTGGCTGTCATTATCCACACCTGGTCTAAAGCACCTGATGATTAAAATCTTTCTTGCCTTCAGAAAAATCACTAATGAACTATCAATATGCATTGATACAAAATGACACCGTTTTTAGGTTTAACAAATACTGACTTCAGTCCAGTTAGAGAAACAGCATAAAATACTCTGATCCAAGGCCTGGGAGGGCAAACTAATGCACATTTCTAACACTACAATTCTAACCCTTCCATTCCCCCACAAAAGAACAAAACACGTGTACAGTGAAGTGCTGCATTTAGAAGAGTAGCAACAAAGAGAAGAAAAATCCAAATTTCTACACATACAAATTTTGCTCCTCTCAGTGTCATCTCTTCATTCAATATCAGAAGAAATTGTTTTCTCAACTTAAAATAATGCCTCTCAGAACATATTTCTCTTTGAAAGGTTTGCTCATAATTGTAAAGGACTAAGACAAAAATCACCCATCTTTTAAAAGCATAGTTCTGTAATAAAGACCTAACAAGTGAAACTCTGCACAACCAAAGAGCACAGTGCAACCACTGTAGACAAAGTTAATTTCTTGATAAGGTTTCATTATTTACCCTGTTCTTGGTAAAAAGCAAATCAATGGTGGCATCTGCAATGATATTCATTCGTAGTTCAAAAGCAAGGATCTGTCTTGGTTTCCCAGGCTGAGCAATTTCTGACACTTTCATAACTTGGTAGTCTGGTGGGAAGAAAAACTTCCACAAGCAATCCCTAGTGGGAAAGAAGAAGAAAAGAAAGAGCTGGTTTTTGTTCACAGCACAACAAAATATATGTGTATTTGTGCATCTACTTGGTTCATTTAACTATCTTGCTCTTAGCTGAGTCTTTAGACAACCAGTGGATGTGATAAGGAAGACTGCTGGTTGAAAATCTTAATCATGGGAGCCTTCCAACTCATTGGAATCTCCAGAAATGTCCATGGCAAGAAGTTAACTTTCAAACAAAAGCCATAAACCTTAATTCAGAAGGCAAAAAAAATGTTTTTCCTTCTTATTTCTTAACCTTTGTTTACAAAATCTGCTACAAAAGCAAAGTAGGAAGTCATCTCTTTGTTCTTCAGTTTGCGCACAAATCACTGATGTAAGCCCAGAAATAAAGAAAATACAGAACTTTAGAACCTCAGAATGGAAACCACATTTCTACAAATTTATAGCTGAACATGCCATGAAATACATGACAGGAAAGGCAGAGTGATGAAGCACAGACAGCAGAGCTTCCATAGGTCTCAGTTCAGGGTGGAATTCCTTCCTGCACGCAGCACCTGGCTGCTGTAGCAGCTTTAAAGTTTCCAAACTTCCATGATCTATCCACAGCAAGATGCAAAAGTGTTCCTGGTATGTATCTAGGAACTCTATGCACTCTGCACTGAACTGCTTTCTACTGAGCGAGTTAAGATTATAAAAAGCATTCCATTATAGGGCAAGCTTTCTTCGGAGTATTAGAAGTATCATTAATGATTCAACTGACCTCGTATTTCTAGCAAAGGGTTCTAGAAAGCAACATTTTCTCTTAAATGCACTATCATATCTAATGACTACTCTTTGGGCTGCCATCCTCACACTCCTGAGAGACAACAAATCATAACAGTTTCACAGGAGAATTAGTGAAAGCCAAGTACCAGCCTGTAATTAACGGGGAAAAGAGGGGAAGCACTGATTATGTCACTTCTGCTTAATAATCCTTTACTCTCTAAACAATCCTATTGTCCTCACCAGAAATGCTCATGTGCAAAACATTCAGGGCCAAGTGAAGGACAGTAGAACTCTAGCCTAATATCTTGTATTAAAATAACTAGATAATAAATACTTTGGAGATAATATCAAGCAGCTGATTATGCTAAGCAGGGATAAATTATTCCTCCCTCATGATTTTCATACCTAGATTTCTGCTTCCCTAAAATTTCTTCATCAACATGCAATTTATTCCCATATTAGCTAACAGGAGCTTGATAAATCTAAGGATCACCAATTAACAAGTTAAACCTTTGGGTACATAACACTTGATAAACATTAAAAGTACTTTGCTTACAAAAAGGGAACATAATCTATTCATTTAATAATGAGAGTAATCCTAACTTTGGAAGGCAACAAGATAAACACCAGTGAATTCACTAATCTTAAACCATTGTGGCAGGATCTTCTTTCAGACTTGGTCTACCCTAAAACACACAACTTAGAAGTTTGAGCAGTTGAGCACACACAGACTTGAGAAAGCTTTCTCAGTAGTAATGGATATTAACATAAAAGCTGTAAATCATGGTCATACCTCTGCCTATCAGCCCAAGGGCCATAGTTGAAGTCTGTCCCTTTTCCACACACAATGTCCAAACCCCAGCATGGTGGCAGGTCTTGTAATTTGCTGTCTTCATTGCTGGCTTCTCCATCATTACTTTCCTCTGTCTCCTCTGGTACAAGACCTGTATTACATAAAATAATAAACATGTTATTAAAGGAAGCTGCTTCAAATCAGCATTAGAAATGTTTGCTTAAGCACAAGACAAAGTGTCCTGATGTCAGTTTTATTTGAAAGCACTACAGTATGTAAATATCAAGACAGAACTCAATGCAGACTTCCAGTGGAAGGCCAAGAAATATGACCAAAAATGATCCAAAATTGCCACCTATCCTACACCTCTACATACCACTACCAAATGTGCTTTGTTCAAGATTCAGGCAATACTTTGAGGGCAGTCAGAGCAAAAGTGTATCTACGATACTTCTATTGGCTCCAAAACATTGCATTAACTCTCTTAGCATAAAGATTTTTCACCATAAAAAAAAGGAAACTATCTTTGTATTTAACAGACTGTACCTGGTTCATCCATATAGTAATAGATATCAACGTCATTGGACTGCATTACAACAAAACCTTCACCCATCAGCCTTGGTGGTCTGCAAGGAAAGAGAGCAAAGATAAAAGAGTAAAAATCCACATGTGAAGACTGATCTTTATGAATTCAAGTAATTTTAAATGCAATGTATTAAGCATAATGGATTTGCATAATGATTTGAGGGAAAAAACCCAAACCCTTGATAATAACGTTTCTATTATTTTAACTATTAAATTAAATAACTTAAAGGTTTAGCTAACTTAAGCATGAAGATACCAGGCTCTTTGCCACAAAGGTATTTATCAGATATTCTAAACCACAAGTAACTACTGAAGTTCTACTTTCAGTGTTTCTTTCAGTCAAGAGTCCCTTTCTCCTTGTCCTATATTGTTCTTCTACCTGCTAATTGTTTTCTTACTGAAATAGCCCTCTACACCAAAGGGACAAGACTTTCAGTAATTAGAACATTAGTTAATTTAAAAAAGGAAAAAAACCCTGTTCTGTCTCAATAACACTTCCCTCATTACAAAAGGATCTAAGTGATAAAACTAAGAGATGAAACATTTCTCCTAACACTGTTACAATGGTACATTACAATCTCTTTAACATGTTAATTTACATATTAATAATTCTGGCTTTACTTCAAGAGACACTATTGCAGCTTCCCAGCCACTTTCATAAACTGTCATTTCTTGACAAAAAACAACAATTTCTACATCAGTTGAAGAGTGTGACCTGTCAGAGCACATTGCCCACTTTACCACAGCTCATTTCCAAAAGCAGGAAACCTTAGGAAACATGGAAGACAGCAGATGTAGAGATCATGCACTGCCAGAAACTCTTCAAGAGCAAGAGAGTAGGAAACTTGAAACTGAGTTTACTTTGAGAGTAACAACAGCAGACAGAGATTAAATACTTTAACACAAACTAGATAATGGCAATAAATTAAAATGAGATTATCATTACCATTTTCAAGTATTCCCTTGCAAAGAGTGATAGAAGCATTGAGATGCATGTTTGTAATACAAAATGTCAATTTTCAAGGTGAAATTTTGATGTTCCTATTGAATACTCAGTCTGTTAGAAATTTCATCAAGTCACTTGGCTGCTTTTTATATATTCACTACCTGCAGGAATTTCTGGAAGTTAAAACACCCAGCTCAAATTTTAAGCCAAAGCAGTACATGAGGGCAGGCTCTAAAGAGCCAAACATTCTCCATTTCCAGTGAATTGGGCAATTTTTTGAATTTGCCCAGTAAATTAGAGCACATTTTGTGCACAGATGCCATCCTTCAGCCATCAGGAGCAACCAAGATCGTAAGAACATAAAAAACAAATACTTAGAGGAAGCAGGACGAAAAGCTAATAGTTTGAGTATCTTAATCCTATTTTGTTTTAATCTTGTTTGTTTTCAATATTAGTTGCAGAAATTTCCTTTGTCGTCATGTTGGAAGAGTAAGATTCTGTACACAACCACAGAATGTCCTTTGACAAGCATAAAGGCATGTTACAAACAGCAGTATTTGGCTGATAAAAAGCCAATTAAGGTACAAATGATGTACAGTTTATTCTATTACTTCATGCAAGCACTATGGGTTGTGTTTGACTTCCTCCAGTTTGTTCAGGCAGCCTAACCCCGCTTATGCAGAATACACAGAGGTGAAAGGATCAGCAATCTGTCTTCAAAAGATAACACAGTCTCCCCTCTACCAAGTCTGACACAACTTTTGCCCAGTTTGGTTGGGGTTTTTTTTTACTATTTCCTAAACTATGAATCAGCTTTACAGAAGTCAACACCTTAAACTTTGCATTTCAAATAGAAATTTAGTGCTGGCAAACCTTGGGTACAGCTCTAGTACCTGAGAGAAGGAAAATAAATCTTGGACACAGGATGCCACATCCCTGGAAACATTCAAGGCCAGGCTGGATGGGGCTCTGAGCAATCTGATCTGGCTGAAGATGTCCCTGCTCATTGTAGAGGGGTTGAACTAAATGGCCTTCGAAGAAACCCTTCTAACCCAGACTATTCTATTATTCTGTGTTTAATAATAGAGAACACACACACAAAAATGCAAACCTAGAATAACACAGAAAACCAGTGCTTTTCTCCATAAATAAAATTAGTTCAAAGATCCAGAATTAAAAACCTTTAGAGTGGCAAAAATGGCAACAGTCTAAACACACTGAGTAAAATAAAGGCGTTGGAGCACAACAATCATTCTTATTTAGTGTTCTTAAAATACATAATGAAATAATATGGATACAAAAAGACCCCAAACTTACTCATCATTTTGAAGACCAACGTATCTTGGACTTGGAACCAGCATGACTCGAACATTTTCCAATTTTCCCTTCACGATGTGCATGAACTGATCAAGGTGGCTTGAAGGTGGTTTTGTGGTGTATGTCAAAAAGGCATCATCAAAGTTAATGCAAAGTGTTTGTGGCTGATAATGATTCCCAAATGCCAAACGACCCTAAATCAAAAAGCAAACCCAGTAACTCACTGGTAATCAAAGATCTCTTATATTTACATATCTATCTACACTGTTCTCTCACATTTAAGTATTTATTTACCTACAAAAATGCAGTTGAACTAGCTCTGTGCAAATAAAGAATATGGACCAAAGTCCTAACCTGTGCAGATCTAAAAATACTACCTTATATGTTAAATTCTGAATTATTTTTTTTATTGCCTCAATAATAGTTTTTCTTTTTTACTGTTGATTATTTGGGTTTTTTGAGGGGGGCGTGGTTTTGGGATGCAACATCAACTTTTAAAGAAGGTGTCCAAATATCGCTATTAAAACATGCAGAGGGGAAAAAAAAAAGAGAACTACCCCAAACACCCACCAAAAACACAACACCAGACTGTACAACACCCACAATGGAATTGTTTGGTCATACTCTGGAAATCATTACTAAGTCTAAGGCAGGAGAATTTCCCAAAAGTTAGAACTGTGCTTCCACCAGCACCAGCATGATCTGTGACTATGTCCTGGTGTAACTTTAACAAGATCATGGTGAACTTTAACTTTTTTAAAGCATGAAGGCAAATAAAAGCTTTAAATAGAGTGTGTGAGAAAAATGAATGGCAAGTGTAATTTTTAAGCAAATACTGATAAATATTTTCCTTCTTAGGGTCTTTTCACTCACCGTGCTCACATTGACTTTAATGACTGGAATAAGTGATCTCCATGAAGAAGAGGGGTCTTGAGATTCAGTTTTCACTTTAACACTAAAGTGAAAAAAAGAAAGGGGGGGGGTGGGTGGAGAGGGGATTATTATTTTTTCTTTTCTGCAGAAGAACCAACAAATTTTTTTCTTCCAGAGGTCTTCAGGGCACAGATCTTGGGGAGCACTCCTTCCCAAGAGGGGTGCCTCCTGCAAAGGACCTGCTAGCAGACAACTTGCCAAGCCTGGGAGAACAACAGGAAGCACATGGAGCTACACCTTGGTGCTGACACAGGTAGGAAACAAGCATGCCTTGTTTAACTCAGAGCAATAGTTAAATAAATCTTCCTCAGGGGATCTTGGCCTGCTCTAAATACTACTGATGAGGCATGGGATTTTTCAGATCCCAAGACACATCCTCCTCAAAGGCAGAAATCGTTTCTGTGCCTGTCAATAAGGGCTTGAGATAAAACCACAATGAGACTGGCTGGGAGGCAGAGCCCTTAGTCAGACTCAGGACTGCCACAGCATCCTGCAGCTGCCCTCTCTGTAATTCTGTAACTGGCGAGCAGCAGCGGCAGCACTCGAGTCTCATTAGATCTCCTCTGCTCCTGACAGTAAATCAGTCTGGTGCTGTCCTGCCCAGAGAGGCTGATTACTGAACATCTGACTGCACTGCACATAAGCCATGTAAAACCCCTTACATTTCCACACCATGTTTTCTGGGATGCCCCAAAAAGAGGAACTAACAGGAGACAGTTTGTGTAGCTGTACACAAGACCATACAGACCCTCACATTTTGCCTATTCAATGTCTTGAGCAGATGTTACTTCTACCAAGCAAAGCAGAAAAAAAAAATCCATTATTATTCTGCCAGCATAATCTTCTTCAAAACACGCTTCCTCTCCACACTGTATTCCAAATAGATTTTTCAGCCTGTCTCTGATCATTAAACGAGAGTGCTTGGTTTGTTTGGCTGTGTTTTTTAATTATTACTGGTAGGAGGTCTGAGGAAAGGGAAAAGATTCAGACTGTCAGGCTTGTCAGTGCAATTTCTCTCAGCTGTCCTTCCCTCATTTGGCCCCCAGAGCACATGTTAACAAAACATTCTCCAGTTAGTTCAGCACTTTGCAGAACAAAGCATCGACAAAATAGCAAAATGAATAATTATTTACCTTTCAAGATTGGCATGTGTTCTCTGCCTCCCATTCACTTGTGCTCTCTCATCATCTTTCTTTGCTGGAATTATTGTGGGATCCAAGCCAAACAGTTCTTGAAGTTGTCCATAAAGTTCAGAGCGGTTGTACACGTGAAATTCAAAGTCATTCACCATAATATACAGTCGAGTTTCTGCCTTTGGATCTAACCAAATAGTAGGAAAAGAGGTTCCATTTCTATTTCAGCATTCCCTTGGAATATTTACAGTTTCTCAAACATGCACATTTTGCAAAACCAATCCACACAGTACTGAACAGCTGCTGAAGTACATATTAAAAATGCTCTAAAAAACTCCACAAAATAATTACAGCATTCTAAGCAAATCAGTAAAACTTGGCAAATAAGACAGCTGCATACAAAATATTAAATCTGAAAGGCATTTCACCCCTAGGTCACAGTCCAAAAAAAAAAAAAAAAAAATCCAGACAGAAACTGCACAAAATGCTAAATGAAGTTTTTCAGTCTCATGTATGAAAACAAACAAACAAATATCCCTCTCAATGCATAGAACAGAAGCCTCAGTGAAAATTTCTGCTTTTTAGTACAGATATCACGGAGATCAATTCTATCTCAAAATCCAAATGGTTTTCTATCCAAGCTCCCTGGTACAGCATGCCTGAAGTGGGGAAAAGCTTTCCTTTATAGAGAAACAGAAAACATTAACATGCAGAACTAACAAGATCATACACATTTTGCACAATCAATCAACAGTCTCATGAATTTAAAATTTCAACTGATATATCAGCTTGGCTCTCTTATCCTTAAAACCTATTTTAACATCTGCTGATCATATAGAGAGCTGATTGTGACATACTTTGACATACTTTTGCCTCAGAAAGTGTGACCTAATTATGCAGTTAATGCGAGGGAAAAGCTCGCACCACTTCCCCCTAATTACCCAGTTGAAAGAGTGCCCATTACACATTGACTCAAGAGACCTGAGCTGCTCTAAAAACCTCATCTGGTCTTTCTAAGTCAAACAGACTTCAGGCAGCTGAAGAATCAATGGTTATTACAACAGTCCCCAGTCTGTAACTCAGAGGGGACAAACTGAAGGCAGCATTTCCCAAAGACACGAGAAATTAAAACTCAGAGCAAACATTTGTGGTCAGGGTCAAAAGAAGAAATGCAGATGCCCAAGATCCAAGGTTTAGAGACTTGTGCTTGATTAAATGCACCCAATTTGATGAACAACTCACCTGTCCCCCAAAATCACACATCTCTGCAATACTGACCCAACAACAACCCACTTTTTCCCCATCACACCTTAAGTACCAGAAATTGCCATATAATTATAAAAATATATACATATAGAAAGTAAGTTCCCAGAACACATTGACATCACAGTTTTCTTGAACAGGAGACAGAGAAAAGTTAATAAACCAACTTCAGTTCCTTCCTGTTTTCATAAAAGCACCATCAAATCCATTTGTTGCCAACCTTAACTTGCATCAGTAAGAGTCAGGCAAAGAATGACATGGAAAAGGACTGGGACACAATTACTCACCCAGGAGATCTCAGTAGCATCAAGTACACAAATAAATGTAATTTTTCAATTCCTGGATGCAAGCATTATTAGACTTCATTTTCTAAATGAAATAATATGTACTAATTCATTTCTTTAAAGGGCATTTAAAGAGACAAGTATCTCTTTTTCCTAACAACAAAAACAAGGTTTGACCTCCACACATCAATTTGGTTGCCTAAAACACTTTTGGAAAAGGAAAAAAAAAAGGGGGCAAGGAAAAAGAGACAAGCAAATCTGAATGTTATGATTCAAAGAAACATTTATGTAGGTTATGTACAAGTAGCTACCAGATTGTTTCACAATGTGAAAACTGATAACAGGCTGTGGCACCTAAGCCAAGTCATTGAAGTGTGCTGTATCCACAACATGATTCTCCAGCTTTTGCTCCTAAACCACTTCCTATTTCTCAAGTATATACAAAACCTCGAGCCTCAGCATGATTTAACACTTAAAGAGCATTTTAGTCATGTTATTTGTTGTCAGATTTGGACACCTCCAGCTTCCGTGGTTACTCAGATTATTTGTCCCGTAATCACATGGCCTTAAATGCCAGCAGAAAACCTTAAAGCTTTGCAGAATTGCCAAGCAAAAAGGCCATCACAGAGGACAAGCAAACACCTTCACTGCATTAAATTAAAATAATTTTTTCATCCTCTGAGCCAGTAGAGAAGTATGTTTTAACTAGCAGATGAAGATAATCCTACGGAAACCTGTTGGACAGCAACCCTTGATTGGCAAAACCTAATTAACTCCATGAACCAGGTTCCACTTTTTGAATTCTTTTTTATGGTAAAAAGAATTTGAATTGTGCCCTACCACCTCAGAGGGTGAGCAGTGCCTCAGTAAACAGAAATGAGCAGCTCTTCCAAACTCATATCGCTGCCCAGAGTGGTGCCTCACATTCACCTGCCCGATTTTGGATGCAGCACTGCTGCCACTGCTGAGTTGGGGCTGACACAGCAACAACTCCATGAGCTTGTTGACAAGTCTAAGAGGCTTCACACCAGCAGAAGCCACTCTCAAAGACAAGGACAAGGGAAAAAAAAAAAGCCCTCCAGAGTTCAATGACCCTCTCAATTACTGTACTCAGCTGTAGACAGCTGACATTTCTGGACCTCCTTGAATGAGCAATGGAGCTGTGATGGCTCCAAAAGTCAAGAGAGGCAGGACTTGAGTCCCATTCAACAAGATTCTAATCCCATAAATTATTAAGTACACAGCCCTAGGCTACTTAAGCTTTCTCACTGTGTTTTCTGCAGATACAATTCATCTCTTGCATCTGTGTTAATAACCTATCTTCAGCCAGAGATAAAGAAGAAAAGTAAATGCATTTTTCACACTTCCTCATTTCTCTAACCACAGATGTCATCAACCCACACACTTGTCAAATACTAAGAATATCCCTTGCCGTAACACTTTAGCTAAAATACTGAAAGCACAACACTCACTGAAACTCAGAACCTTGTATCACTTGCTGAACATAAGACATCTCTATTCATCATAGTTATCAAATTCAATAAAGAGACAATTATGCTTGGACTCCAGATAATGAAAACTACTATTAAGATTAATGGTTTGTGTCAAGAAGAGTTCAAGTCCCCGATAATTAATCCTGTATTTATTTCTTCATTTCATCTACTCTGCAACCAGTGAACAAATCCATCCCTTCTGAGGATCCAGAATACTTCAGGTATGTATTAACAAAGCAATTGCACGCCTGTGATTGTGCAAAGGAAGCGTGTTTCTGTAGGATATCTACAAATTTAAAATTTGAAACCTTTCCAGGAAACCTACCATGCTGCTTCTGCTTAGGGTTGTACATCTTCCACCAGCGAAAAATGATAAATCCATCTTGAATTCTAAATCAAATAGATTGGTATAAAAACATTAGTTGAGAGAGTGACAATCCAACATCCTACATGCAGTTTGTGTAGAGATCTGCACTGAGGCAGTGCACAAGCAACATGAAAGCACAAAGCATTACAGCACACGGTGTATTACACAACTCCTGCTTTAGCTGCAATTCGTATAAAATCCCATACCCACTGCCTCCTCAAGGCTTTCCAAATCTGACAGCAAGAATCAAAACTACAAACTATTTGCTAGAGTGCAGTTCACAAAACAAATTACTCTGAATCCCAGTAAATAAATGCCAACTACTTGGCCAACGTGAATCTTCCAGACTTAAGAGAGGAGCATGAAGGAGTCAAAGACATAAATGAAAAAACAGTTTTCCTTCACACTCCACAGTGGTTTATTTGACAAATATTAGGGACAACTGCAATCTTATCCATCACTCATACCCAAATGATAAGGGTAAAGCAGCAAATGAGCTCACAAGTATGTAGGAGTGCTAAATACTAGGACCAAAGGAGACAGTCTAACACTTATAAAGACACTGCTCATTTGGAAGCCTGCATCTTGATTTGTGCTGTTTAGATCCGTATTTAATACACTTATTTAGGAGGAGGACTCCCTTGGAAATCCGTACCTGATGGACATGTCCTCTGTGATGAAATAGATTTCACGCACCATGATCTTTCCAGACAGCACAGAGAATGAAAAGGAACCTAATTATTAAAAAAAAAAAAAAAAAAAAAGCCTTTATTAGCCTAAAGCTGTTGATTTTGTGAACAGAGAGAATACAGCATTAAATTATCTGAAATGGGTTAACTGAGTATCTTGAGTTTTCCCTTAGAAGGGAAGCCAGAGATTCAGAACAGAGACTAAGGGATGCTGGGTTAGGCACCACCCAACAATACAACCAAGCCCCTGAGGCACATGAGTCACTCAGAAACATCCAGGTGCTTTGCAAAGCTCAAAAGAGGCAGAACAGCTGTTTTGAACATTGAGAGTCTCAAGCCATTGTGTGCAAGACATATCAGAGAAATATAGATTCCTGATGGACTCTTTTTAAAAATTTTAAATGGCTATAGGGATTTCAGTCCAATTATTATGACAAATTATGTTTACAGCAAGAAGGATTAATAACTATGAAAAGACCAGCAGGTAATGCAATAGCCCAGATTTTTCCTAAGGCTCTTCACCTCACTCACAGAAAGTTAAGTACACCATAATTTTAAAAAAAATCCACATTAAACAACTGAAATCAACTGTAAATCATGGGATTTAATTAACGTTATGTTCTACTTGCTGATAAGGTTTATAAAGAATATCAAATATTTGGCCAGTCGTATCAGCTGTCCTTTTTTAATGGCAATTTCAAAGAGAAATATTAATAAAAGCCTATAGATCAAGTGTAGCAGCCAGTTAAGTACTTAATCTATTTTGCTCTTCAAAAAAGCTGGATTTGAACATGGTTTGGAACACAGTTCTTAGATTCTTAAGGGCATAAGCAAATGAATTCCAAGGGTGTCTCTGGCAGGCCAAGCATGAGTGGGATTTTTTGGTTTAAAGTTTTCACTGCACTTATGATGTATAGTTGCAGACAAAGTCCAGAATTGAAGCCATTGTTATTCTGTGAAGCAGTGGAAGGCAGAGGAGTAAGTGAAAGAAAATTAAAAGTGTGACCAATGAGGCTGTGGGCTACAGCCCTCTGTGACTCAGCACCAGATATTTTTGTAAATGGGTGAGTGCCCAAGTGATTTGCACTGACCTGTTTTATTGAAAAAAAATTTAAAATATTTTTATAAAAAGTTAATGAATTTTGATGCAAAATGTTCTAGCCAGTATCAATTCTACATATCACAGTCCCAGTATGGATCAACCTGTGATTAGTTGTTCTGACAGCTTATTTAGAAAGCAAGGACAGTGCTGGAACATGGACTCAAGATTTGAGTCTGCTTTGAATCCACTAAATGTTTTCAAATCACTCTTAACAAAGGAACACTGGGTTCACTTCAAGTTTTTAGCAAACTGAGGTAGGATAAAAAGCAGCAGACAAAGAGTGGCATTTCATTAATCATAACTTACCAATATGTATGTAGCCATGTTTATATAATCTGTTAAGAACCAACGTTAAAATGAGTCCAATGTTCCGGGAATTATAGTAAGTTAGGTAGATAATCCATCCACAGGACAATATTGTTGCTGTTGAAAGATTACAATGAATTAAAACATTTTTTAAAGTACACTGACCCAGATAAAAACCTTACCTATTAGGACTAGGAGGCATAGCAGTGTTCTTCCTGCTCTCCAAAAAGTTTGAAACTGAGAGGACACTTTAACGGGTGTTTTCAGAGAGATGGTGTGAGAAAAGTGTGAAGAGATGGGGGGAAAATGGGGAAGTGGGAAGTCCAGAAAAATATAGATTCTTAACTGCTCTTCAATTCCCCAATATAAAAAAACCCCTGTCCTCCCAGAGGACCTGCAGAAGGCACTGCATTATTTCGTTACAACACTCACCATCTAAGAAGTTAGGTTTTATAAATTGAATTGTAACATGCATTGTCCCACAAGGACATTTATTTCAGGGATTGAAATAAATGAAGTTTTAAAAACCCCAACACCACCGAAGTCATGCTACATCCCTTCCCTACTCTTCTCCAAATTGTGAACTGTAACTTAAATTTCTAGTCTTTTATATATTACCACAGGAAACATTATCATATATGAAACCATTTCCTATGATGCCGTATCCAGAGAGAAATGTATCAGCCCTTGGGTTAGCAGAAACACCTTAACAGTTCAAGCACAGAATCTAAGAGGGAAAAAAGGAAATAGCAATCCAATGAGAAACGTGTTTTTTCAAAAAAAATTAGGTCTGCTAATCCCCAAAGTAATTTTTACTTTAGTTGATTAAGAGCTAGTAACCTATTTCTAATTACAAGGGTTCTCTAAGCTTCCAGAAGGACAAACCCAAAAGGAATGGTACTGCCAAGGAATGGACTAGTTCCAATTCACCTTACTGATAATTACCATTCTGTTTCACCCAAAACGGAGTAGGGAAAAAACCTGAACTTTGTAACAGAAGTTTTACATTTATGCTAAAAATGGAAAAAATTTATGGAAAATGTAAAGTGTAGAAAGGCATAGGAGCAAGACACCTTCACTTTTGAAGAGAGTTTGGATGATTACTCAAAAAAAATTACAAAAAATTTACAAGAACAATCTGTTCTTCCACTGTTCCTTTATTTTTTTCCAGTGGGATACTCCACTCCTTCACAACAATACTTCGTTGAAAGATAAAGGGAAGGTGAAAACGACTCCCACGGCTTTTATTGTTTCCTTACTGGAAAACGGATCCAGTGTGATCAAAATTCAAGTAGCTCATGCCCTCGAGCAGTAAGCTGCTTGACACGTTAAACCAGCCAAATCTGTGTGGTTGATCACACAGGAAAGAGCAGGGAGGGTGGAAGCTAGTTTCATCCCAGGAAAGAAACTCAGGCTGGCATCGAGAGCAGGCACACTCCAAGGACAGTGTTCACCTATCCCACTTTCAGGTGAGCAAGCTCCTCACTGCTGGTCCTCTGTGGGGAGGGAGAAAGGTGGGATGACTCACACCCTGAGGGTCCACACAGCTCAGCTTGAGGCTAAAGTTCAACGAGACACTGCTAGATGGCTGAAGTCAAAAAGGTGCCCTCTCAAGGTGGAACATACTGAGAAAAACTGGGAAACCAGTGCAGTTTCCAGTCCTGATCCACGGCCTTCAGCACTAGACTCATCTCTGCCACAAACTGTTGCCTTTTCCTTCTCCAAATCCCATAAACTTCATTAATTTCTTCATCATATTCTTGATTTTTAAAGCCTCTTCACTGAAACCAAGTTTTGGAAATTTCCTAAATTCTACTGCATGTGATTTTTAGAAATTATTCCAGAAGTGAGCAACAGCTCTTCGAGGAGCCTGTTCATTTCTGGAATTCATCACCTTTTACAGAGACCAGTAGTTAGGTGTTTCAGCATTCAGGAGAGGAAGCTACTGATATATTTTTATGTTCCCTTGTAACAGAATGCCATAGGTCAGCAGATAAAAGCAAAGGAGGAAAGGCTGGTTGAAACTGGTTTCTATCCAAACGTTGTAACAGGAAGCAAGTCAAAGCTTTTGAAGACAATTTTCAGATCTCTCAAAATCTTCAGATTCAAATTTGCATCTGTTTCACATTTTACCATGAGCTACTACCAGTGACTTCTTGTATTTTCCTCTTGACTACACTGAGAACTCTGTTGAGTACAAACTTTCCATTTCAACACGTTAAACATGAAATAAATAACACACAGTAAGCACCCTCAAAAAATTTACCTATGTCCCTCCTATTCAATTTGGACTACTGAAAAATAATTCCAGTATGTCAACAGCCAACAGACTGCTTGCTTTAACTTGTCAGAAGAGAAAGTGAAAAAATAAAGCTGTTTCTGTGTTGCCCCTTACTCCAAGTCCAAGAGTCAAGGCTGGAAAGCAGGCAATAGCTACCTTTGGAAAAGTCTGAGTTCACTGCACACTTTCAGTAATCTTACATGAACCTGAGTCCAACTTCATATTTATTTTGCTGCCCTTGATCCACTTGCTTATAGATTAAGAAAATAAAAATACCTACACCAATATAAGCAACAGCACTAGTGCTATTAAAAAAAATAAATCAGCATACCTGAATCAGGCACATTTACAAATCCAGCTCATTACTGATTAAATGACAGCTTGGCTTAAAGGCTCATTGTGGCACACGATTTAGTCTGGAAGCTGTGTCATCAAACACAATAGTCCTTAGATCACTTTCCTAACTACACCAGATTAAATGGCAGGTAGGCACATATTGGCATAAGTAAGTAATTGCAGCTGAGTGTCATGCTAATCCTTTGTTATCATAAATCCTTTGGTATCATAAAAGAAATTTAACCAAAACAGAAGAGTTAACCTTACCTACTAGCAGCCAAACCACATTGGAGTCATGCTCTGTCAGGAAGTCTTCCAGCTGCGTGATACTTGGGACAAAACTATCATTTTTTCTTTGATCCATTGCTACACTGCTTTTGCACCAGCACCTATAGAACTGAAGGAAAAAGAAAACCATTTCAATACCAAAATGAGTAATAAGCACAGTACAGTTTGGTAAAAATGGACTATGTACCACCTTAAATCATCTCCACAGTCTTTTTCACATAAATACAAATGTACTTGTTTTATTCCCTCAGTAATAACTTCATGATTCTCAGCTACCTCTTCTTCTGCTCCAGAGCTCCAGAAACACTTCCCCTCATCTTTGCCAGAACAGTTTCCTAGCACGTGACTGTCCCAAACAACTACATATCAACAAAATCCCAAAATATGCTCTCTAAATTTAGTACCCTGAATGCCCTGTACAGCATACAAAAGCAAATAAATGTCTGAAACTGTTGTGCCACAGCAGTAAGTCAAAAGGCAACTGAACATACAAGGAAAAATGAGGTTGCATTAAGCTTACTAACAAGCAAAAATGTAACATGAGACTAAAACCCTGCCCTAGCAGAAGGAAAGGCCACAGGAGACACTTCTAGGAGTTATGGAAAATTCCCAAAACCTCCTGATCCACTGTGTCCATTAATTCTGCTTAAGGATGGATTTGCATCATTTTGTAAAAACTGAGTTCCTGGTTGACCTGCTATAGAGAACAGAAAACCAGTCTTTTTGCTCTTACACACTTCTTCAAATCACCCATAAATCACCTTGCAACTGGATTATTTTAATTATATGTGATTAGCAGGGTGTTGCTCAATTCAGCAACATCTGTAATTACACAGCAGTATTTCTGTTGCATTGGTTTCATCTGAAGTCTTCTCCCTTGGACGTTATCTGTCAAATCTTACAAAAAATTCTGCTTTTTTTTTATTTATTTTCGAACATCTTCCAGCTCCTGGCATCCTGTCTTCCTGACAGTATTCAATCCTCAAAAAATATGAGTAGACTTTTATTCCCCTTTGTTATGAAGTCTCTACTGGCTTCTCAGTCAAGGATTCTAGAACATAAAACTAATATTGATAAGTCCTTAGTTTTTCAGAAGAATATCAGCTTTCGAATAGTCAGTTTTTGCAAATGTTAGCAATAAATGTAGCAACTCATCTTTTTTTTTTTTTTTTTCCTTTAATACTCATACTACTCTCATTATTTTAACTGGAAGAAGTTGGAAAAAAACCCTGCCTTTAATGCACTTACTTCTCCTGTTGTACCCCCAACCAACAGCCTGTGTTTAAACCACAATAGGAGTACAGTCCCAAGAATTAATAATAATTTAATAATAATTTGTTCATTACCCCTTCTGCAAGCAGGAATAGAATGGGGAGGAAAGAACACAACAGCAGCAAACAGAAAAAAAGAAACAACAAAGAAACACAATGAACCAACACCAGTTTCCAGCAGGGATGATAAAAAAGCTACCAGCTTACTCCCCTACAAGGGGGAGGAATAAAAGGAATAAACATGACACACACGCACACAGACTAAGAAAGGAGCAGTTGTTTCAGAAGGGACTTTAGAACAGCAAATTAAATCACATAATGGCACTGTAATTTGCTTTAAGACATCTACACCTTAATAAAAAAGCCTTAATAAAAAAGCCACAGATCAGTTTGTATGATGAAGCAGATGATGCCTCTGCAGGCAGCCTCCAGGAGCCTTTTAACCCCTGACTAACAGGGTAAAGAGAGAAAGCCAGATCAACACTTCCAGCACAACAGGATGGAAGAACTTGCTCTCTCCCTTCTCACCATGAGACAACAGGGTCACTCTGTTGTGACCAACATCACCATGGAAATGTTGTCAAGAGATGACAACTGTCCATCCATTGCCTCAATCACCAATATTTATCTCATCAAGGAAGCAAACCATGGCTTTTTCCTAAGAAATTATCATCCAAAATTACATGATACTGAGCCATGATTAAAAATCATTAAATAGGACTGTGGTAAGACAATCTGGAGACCGAAAGTATTGAATCTTAATACTTAGCTGCTTAAATAAAGACAGTGTTCATCTTTTTTTCTTGTCATCACTGTCTATAACCATAAACTGGACATACTTTCAATTTTTTTCTGGGATACATTTGTTACCTGTATGCAAATAAATTCAGGAATCCCCCACAACTCATCATGTGTCAATATAAGATATTTGAGCTTCAAAGACGATTCTTTAACACCCTGGCCCACTGATTTTTTTTTTTCTTCCCCCTCTTATTAGGGTAGCCTTTGCCCTTGATCGAGTTCCTTGAGGGAGGATTATGGCAATAAAAGTGGTTACACTGCCAAACCAGGCAGCAGCAACACTCACACTGGATGTGAGTTCTCAACACACCTCTCAGAGGACTCAGGCGCTTAATCCACCCAGATTATGAATTACTGTAATAGAAAGGGGATACAGGCACAGACTTAAGGAGTACACGTTGCTCATAATATCCCAGTGCATTTATAAGGCCCAGAGGACGAAGGGGCAGGACCTGGACCATCAGGATTGCTGAGGAAGAGATGCAGTCTTTTCAGAGCAGGTATTTGCTACTTTCAGTAACCAGCATTTCTTTCTGTCCATAGTCCTGCACCTTCCACCCCCTACACACTGTAACCACTGGTTTCAATCCCAGACCTTGCAGCCTTTCCTCTGGCATGCCCTGTATACTACAACCACAGGTCTGAATCCTGCGGGCCTCTCACTGCATTTACTCCTGTGTGCAAACCTAACTTTGCCATCACAGCAAACTGCTGCGCTCTCCAGGAACAGTGGTCCATAGGCTGCCGAGCCTGGAATGTTCTTTCATACTGCCTACTGTATTCTCTGAAGTAAACGCTGCAAGGAATACTCTTGGAATGAGGAGACCCTAAGGTGTGAAATTGACTCTTGCCAATCATGCAGTTACACAAAAGAAAATGTAACAAAGAGGAACCCAGAACTTCACATTTGTATCTCTGCATTTATTTATAAACTTGTCTCAAAGTCTCTGCTCTTCTGTGATGAACAGCAAGCACAGTCAGCATGCTGAAATATAGTCCAAAACCATGGTAAGTGTTTGGATTTATTTGCCTTCCCCCCGCCTTATTTTTGAAACGTATCTTTACTATTCATTATGTCACTTGCAGCTCTCATTTACCACATACCATGCTAATAAATACAAAATGTATTAGCTTTCTCCTGGGAAGAAGATAGGAGGAAAGGAATATTCTGTGGCACTGAGGTGACAGAACACTGATACTCATATTTTATCTTCACAGCAGTCCTTTAGGGCATCATGCAGTCATCTTTCTCCAAATGAGTATCTGAAGCAGGGAGATATAAAGGTCAAATCCCTTATTTATGATCTCCAAACTGAAATACTAGGGGCCTGCTTTCCAGGCTGTGCATGTTTGGAGCACTTAGGAGGCTCAAGGCAGACGCCCGACAGCCTTCAAGATATGAGGGCTCAACTTCACTGTCAAGTTACACTACATGGTCAGTCAGGCTGTCTTAATAGCAAAAAAACATAGTTAACAGACTTTAAAAAGTGAATTTTAATTACTTGTGTCACACATAATCTGTTCTTAACAGCAGTATAAAGAAGCAAGATAAATTATAATCCTGGGAGGATGCACTTCATTTTCAGCCTGCTTTCAGCATTACAAACCAAATCCAGTTTTCACTGCAAATATTCCATCCCTAAAAAGTCAAACACTCAAAAGCAGCTTCTCCTGATCTTTACAAACTCATTTCAATCACATTAGATTGGTAAACTCGTTCTAACCTCAGCCTGGCAAATTAACTCAACACCAAGAACAAACCTCTGCTTGAGCTAGGTCATTAAAAATTTACAGGAGGCATGCATATATGCAAGAGCTGGCAGGAGAGAAACCAGAAACTCGGTGACCAGAGTGCAGCCACTTGGCAGGGACAGCTGCACCTACCTGTAAAAAGGTCTGTCCTGCACTTACACCTGACCACAAAGGCAACAAATGTTTTACTCAGTGCCTGGGAGCATCAGGGTGATGTGGGTCTTGAGCTGGGCAAGAAGAGGAGGAAGAAAATGAAATGTCTCTTTATTCTTTGTAAAGTCGTTTTCCTGGCACGCCCTTGTAGAAACAGTTGAATAAAAGGGCTGTCCAAGGGTGAGGGAAAAACAGGCATTTCATATTGAGAAGAAATACTTTTATATGGTCATGAAGTAGGTAGGGAAATAATGGACATGGCCAATTCCCTTCTTACTGCTGGAATTCATGGGGGGAATAAACCAGGAGTTTAAATTTGCCAGACATATCCCTCAGATCTTCACAGAAATCAACTGCTTATCAAATACATGTTAATTGGTGTTATTAGAGGTTAACTACCATTCCAAGGATACTCCCAACTTCTACAGCAATTACTAATCAGCGGAGTTACAATTACACCCAAAGTGTCACACTAAATGACAGGAGGCAAATCCCCCTGGTCTCAATAAATTCATGTAGACAATATGTCTGGATGCCTCATCTCAAAAATAAGCCATACCTAAGGCAGCTCCCTAAAGGAAAGAAAAGGCATTTTTGCATTTGCATTGCATTCCTCCACTGCCTTTCAAAGGGTCTCTAGCACTTGTGCTACAAAATCAGAGGTTTAGATAAGTAAATGATATTATAAAGGAGGCTCATAAACATAGACACAATTTTCCTCTCAGGACGTTCCTTACACTGTCAGCACCCAGAGGCACATTAAACACATCTCACAAAACAAAAAGCTGCCAACCTTGGCGCCTGTCCCAAAACTCTCCAGTTAGGTCAAACACTTCAGACCCATCACAGAGCAGCTTAGGAAACTCAGCTGCTCTTCAGCCAACAAGCAAAGGAAAGAGGAAGGAAGAGAAGGAAGGTTGTTCTCAAAAAAAACCCACACGAAAAAGCCAAGGGAAGTGACAGTAGTCACAGAGCAATTCTGCCACAGGACAGATCACATCGCCTTCACACCTGGTACCCAATTAAAATTAGCAGCTTTTTTAAGAAACCAGCGAAGATTCAGGTCTATTTTCCTCCCTGTCTGCCAGTGCTTGAAGTCCCACTAGCGGTAAACTGTAAACAAAATAAACCAGAGCTTTAATTATACTAATGAAATCCTGCTACGACTCCCAGCAGAAACAGCTGCACTGAAAGTAGAGCCCAGCAGAGCCACACCTGGTTGAGCCGGTGTGTAGAAGGCCTCAGTCAAACAAAATTTGCACTACAGTAGCTCAGTCAGTAACAGGTCTACTTCAAAATTAATAAAAATTAAAGCATACTCAAAGGAACGGTAAGATACAAGATAGAAATCATTCTCACAACAGCCCACCCAATGAGGCTGAGTTACACAGCCCAAGTGGTAGCTTTTATTTATCTATTTTTAATGGTACGTGACATGAGTTTTCCTACAGAAGAGATCAAAGACAAACTCCTGCTATGGCAACCAGCTAACAGTACTTCCACCACTAACCTAGGAATCCCTGATTGAATTGGGATGATTTTTCATTTACCTTTTTAAATTTAACTTAACCTTGTCTGCCAGATTTATTCAGGGGAGCTGGTTCTTTTCCTGCTTACATTGCCAGGCTTTGATGCTGCAGAGGAAAAAGAAGGACAAAACAAAAAAAAACCAACCCCAAACCACACAAACAACAGAACCTAAAGGCTCACAAGAGTAGAACCAAGTAAGAATTTCCCTCATGCACAGTCCTCAACTTAGAGAGAAAAATACTGCCTTCGAGGACTTTGTTGTTGTAAGCAATAACTTTTTTTTCCCCTCCCCTTTTTTAATTTGAGTACAGCACCATACCTTTGAAATACTTCAGTAAACTAAGTCATCTACCCCATACCTACGAATTTTTCCAGAAGTATACTTCCTTTAAATTTCTCCTCTGACACATCACCACAATTTGGGGAAAGGGGAAGTCTTTGCCATAAATCAAACCAAGAGCCAGTCTTGTAGCTACATATACCATCATCCTTAAGGGAACTACCTGTAGGTTCATCTCAATCTGGAGTCACCACAAAGATTTTGGTGCAGCAGCAAATGTTAGAATAAGTTATGTGAGGAGATAAGAAGTTACTAGAAGGCATTACATGTCACTGTAAACACAGGATAACTCTGGATGCTGCTAACCAAAAGCATTAACCTCTTGCCTATTTCCCGTGGAATAAAATGGTGCAAAAGTGCAATCACCAAACAGCAGCTGATGCACATTTCACATGCCAAAGTTCTCTGACAGCATTCCCAAAAGGGTGTGTGACTTCAGCACGCAACACACAAGTATAAGAGCTCTCTCTAAATGTGTCCATACCCTCACACGATGAGCCCAAACAATCCACCACGAGCAAAACCTGCTCATGAACACGGCTAGAATGTGCAAATTCAGACCATGATCCTAAACAAACATCCCTGAACATCCATTCTGAGCCACCTGCCTAACTGGACGCTCAATACAGTTTTTATCAATGGCTGTTTGAATAGCCTATTAACACACTTTTACAAACAAGAGGAATACTCCCTCCTCCACTCCAGGTTTTTTTTCTCGGTTGCCAAAATTTCTGGTCCCATTGTTTAGCTGGTCACTACACATAAAAAGGGGGGGGGCAGGGGAACTCCTGCACGGCCACAATAAAAAGAACAAGCCAGAAAAGCAGAATTAGTGGATTAAGTGACACAACAGAACTCACACTGCAACAACTGTGGCCTTTTCAGTATTAAACCTCATAAAGCTACACGTGGGAGCGAACTACCAGCTTGGGAAGTTTTCACGAAGTTGAGTGAAGGCTGATGTGAAGATGCGTCTCAGGATGGGAAACCAGTCCAGAGATTGGGATATCTGCTATATGGCCACCTATGTACACGTTACATTGGTAACTACATCGAGTTTTTTATTGGTAACGCGAAGTGCAAGCACGTTATCATAACATCACTACGTCTCATTACCACTACAGCTCCAGACACACCAAAAAGCAGGTGCACATCTCGTTAAATCGCTGTACGTGTGTTGAACTCTCTCAGGACAGAGGCACTGGCAGAGATCGCCTCTCACCGCTCAGGGACCAGCACAGGGAAACTCCCTCGCAGGCCAAACACAGCTGGAGGCGCCTGAGCTGCCGGCCCCTGGCCTCACACCCTTTCTGCACGGCGTTAACTCACGCCACAGGGAAAACACCGAACCCCGACACCGGGGGGGCTTCTCCTGGCACCGCTCCCCCGCGGAGCGGCCGGGACCACGGGGAGCACGGCGGGATCGGCCCCCGGGGGTCACCGCACCGCCCTCCGGGGCGGAAGGATAGGCACCAGGCCCCCTCCTCCCCGGCCCGGCCCGGCAGAGCCCCGCGCCGAACCGCGGCTCCTCCCGGCGCGGGGGCGGCTGCGTGCTCCCGGCAGGCCCAGGGCGAGCGGCGGGGCCGAGCCCTGCGCGCCGGGCCCATCCCGGTGGGAAGCGGAGCGCAGTCCGGTCCCGGCTCCCCCACACGCGCACACACACTTACGCCATCGCCCTCCGCGGCTTCTCCCCCGCGGACCCGGAACCGGCGGCGGCAGCGACCGGGGCCCTCCCGCACCTCACGGTGAAGGCGCGGCCCCGCCCGCGGCGCCGCCGCAGCCAACCGAGAGGCACGGCCGGGCCGCGCGGCCAATGGCGGCGCCGTCCGCCCCCCGCGGGGGCGGGCCCGAGGCGCCGCTCCGCCAATGGCGAGGGGCGGTGCCTGCCCCATGTGTGTGTGCGGGGAGCTGAGCCCGCCCCTCCCGGGCGCGCGCAGGCGCGGGCACAGCTGGAGCCGCCAGATGTGCGCTGCGCTCGGGGCCGCGGGCGGGGCGCAGCCGGTACCTTGCGGGGCTGGCGGGCCCACGGCCCCCAGATTGGAGTCCCGCTGATGGATCCCGCCCCCGGCGCGGCTGGCTGACCGTTACGACGGAGGAAGGAGTGCTGCCCGCCCGCCAGCGGCTGACGGAGCGAGCGCCTGTGCGCCGGCCGCACCTGCCGCTCGCCCGTGTCCGCTGGACTGCGAGGCACCGGAGGGGTTTGTTGGCCGAGCCGGCCGGTTAACGGGCTGTTCGTTTTCCCGCCCGTTCTTTGTACTCTCCGAAGGAGGTGAAGAAAGCTGGCCCCCCGAAACCTGATAAAAAGTGAATTTTCAGGCATTTTTGAACACGTGTGGCCGTGACTTGACTGCCGGGTGTAGCCAGATATAACTGCACCCATTTCTTTAAAATCACCCAGGCATGATAAAAAGCATAGATTTCTTTAAAATCACCGAGGTGTGCATCCTCCAGCCTTCGGTAGCGCATTAGAGGAAACTGAAACAGTGACTCTGTGTGTGTACATGAACCTTCTTCCATCAGCTCCTTGCACACTGTCAACGCTGGTGCTGAGCTCCACATTCCCTCAATGCCGAGGTTTCCAGAAGCTGTCCCATGCCGTGGATCTCGAGGGCTACCCCATCCTTGGGCACCTCGATCAGAAGGCTTGGTACCTGCAAAATAAATCCTGTGGGTGAGAAACAGAGATTCCTTAAGCCATGGTGCTGGTCTCACTGGCTTGACAGTGAGACTTGTCTACGGGCTGCCTGGATTTGCTCGGCCAAAGTGAAACCGAGCCCAGCTGAGCAGAGGGCTTGTGGCTCCTCTCTGTGAGCCACATGTTCCTGCCTCCTTGGCACATGTCTGCTCAAGCATTCTGCATGGTTTTCCCTGCAGAGCCAACTTTCAGCTGGATCAGCAAACAGCGAGCATAATCTCACTCGTTGCACAAGGGTATGGATGCCCCTGGGGGCCAGGCAAGAGCTCTTAACCTAGCACAGAAAGGCATTGGCAAGATTATCCCTTGAGCTGTGCCTCAAACCACAGGTGAAGCCTGCCCCCAGCTGCCCCCAGCACCCTGCTGGACAGAGCCGTGCTCAGAGTAGCTCCAGGCATCCTCCACCCAGCAGATGAGCCACCATCAAAGCCAGCCTTACCTAACGAGGTTTATCCTTGCTGTTTCATATTACATTCCCATCATACTAAGCATAGTAACAAAAATATTGTTTAAGTATTCCTGGTTTTCATACTGAAGCCCCCCCCTTCCACCTCCTTCCCCGCTGTTGCTAGAGCTATGCACTCCAGCACACTTCTCTGACCTGCTCTGCTGAAGGGATGGAGTCTTGAGAGGCTCTTCCAAATGTTTTATCCACATGGTGCCTGAAGGCTTTAATGAGGTCCATGCAGATAAGTCACACCAAGAAATTTTAGCTCAAAGCTATCATTAGAACTTGGGGAATGTGGCCCTGTGCCTGCTGTAAGAGACTGAGGTGAAAGCTTTAATGCTGATATGGGCCTGGCTGGGAAATGAAATACGGAATTAACACAAGGAAAAATATTTACTCCTCTGCACCTTTGAACTTACTTGTTTTCTAAAGGACACTAATATTTACATTCTCTCTAAAAGAAACATGCACTTTCTTCTCACAAAAACATTTTTATGTTTGACTAGACTTATTTTGAAACTCTTACCAATACAGGGCAGAATATGTCCCAGAACAACCAAAAATAAGGCAAAGGGAGAAATTATTTCTATTCTTAGTGTAATATCACAACTTTAAGTTACCAGGTTTGAAATAGAAAAGCCAGGATAGCCAAAACTCTGGATCTTTTTCCAGTTACATTGGTGGGCAGAAAATGGAGAGGCTTTAAGTCTACTTGTGCAACAGATAAAATCAAACCCATAAGGTGTTCCACTCAGTATTTTTAAGCAAGAGGTCAGCTTAAGTCCAAAATGTTCATCTAAAAAATGAAGCCCTGTGAGTATTTGTAACATCCCTACTATTTAATAGCTTCACTTTGCCTTAGGACAACCAGCAGCACTGTGGTTTGCTATGTCTTTGCTCCTTTCTTTGTTAATGCAGCAAGAATAAGAACTATTTCCAAAACGGGTAACAAAGAGTAATTTTAGCAATTAGTGCCAACAATTCATATAATTTTTAGATTAAACTTGTTCTGTTTTCAGATCTCTCTATTTTTTACACCTGAGAATTATTTTTTCAGCATTGTTTTACTCAGTTCAAGGAAATTGGTTCTTCTTGTCTTGCACGTGGACAATGTAGAGAGTCACTGCATCCCAGCCTGGGGCCGTGGAAAATGGGTGCCAGGATTTTCTCTTTTTAGGTGGGCTCTTGGTGTTATGTGCAGGTTTGTGACCCCTGGGTGCAGCTCCCTGGAAGCAGGGGTGTTGCCTGGGTGTGACAGGGACCGGAGCTGGTGGCTGCTGTAGGTTAGTGCTGACGTGAGCTTTGTGGATTCTCACAGCACCCCTGCCTGATTGCCTGCTGCTTTTTTGAAGATTGCATTTTTGGGATGTTTGCCTCTGATGCTGATTTCCATCACCAGTTTCATTCCTTCCATTGCCTCCCGTGACCTTTTGGGGGAGTGTCTACAAATCAGCTCCTGATATTTCCCCCTGCTTTCTTTTCATTCTCTCTCTTCTTAAAGGAGTTTTTCCTTCATTTTCTTTCCAATAAGGACTGATGCCAAATCACTTTTCTCAGCCCTTCCTTCTGTACACTGATTCCAGACAAAATATATTTGACGTTTGAAATTTATTTGTAGAAATTACTTTTAAAAGGGTGAACTAATAATCAAAGCTTCAAGGTATCTTAGCCGCACAAATCTAAAAGCTCATGTCATAAGAGAAATGAATTGATAATTACCTTTGTCTTCTGTAACCCGGTTGATGACTCAGATCTGAAGCACCAGGAAATCCTCTCCTGACACATTGAGCCATTCTCGAGGCATTTTTGAGATTAACAGATGAAATCTAATGCACTGCAACACAATTCCATACCTTTAAAGCAGAGTAACAAAATGACTGTAATATCTAGATTCACATCTTGCAGAGTGGGGCTAAATCAGGGGGTTCTTCCACTCCTGTCTGCTCTGTAACATACCAGAGGCTCATTTCCTTTTTTGGGGGAAAACTGGCAGCTTCTGGTGGTGTTATGTATATGCACACAGGACAAATGGCCCAGGTTTGAATGTTGGCTCTGGGGTATAACTTTCAATCTTTCCCAATTTTTTTTTTCATGGTCTAGAAAACAGAGAATATTTCATCCTTAATTCTTCCCAGCATATGATGTTGCATCTCTAGTTATCAGCATGGCAACTGAAAAGAGATTTTATAAATGTTGTCTCATCATCTAACTTTCAAGATAAAGAAAATTACATCCTCTATGCTTTAACTTGTTTTACATTGGGTGGCATTCCCATTTACCTCAGTATGTTTATTTTTATGCCTGAAATTCCAAGACTTTCTTTGTAAGCAAAGAGGAGTAGTTGAGTAAAAGCACTGTCTTTAAATTATTTATGCCTCTTCTGCTTTGCAGTGGAAGATGCTCCTCTGAACATTGTTTTAAAAGCTCCCAAGTCATTTAGCCCATTGCTTTATCTTTGGGTGATGCCATCCAAGGGTCACAGACAAGCTGATGTCGAGGCTGCCAGAATTTATTCAGACAGAACCAGAAGCTGCACTTGGCACACTATTTAACAAAAGCAAAAATACGACTGTGAATATTCGTAGTCTTTTCTGGGAGTTAAACCATTTACCTTGATAGGGCAGACCTGGAATTTTCCAGGGGGATGGAGCAGTCACTGCTCAACTGACATTAAATGACACTCACAGGTATGAACCTTCTAAAAATCCTGCATCAGCCCAGTAAGCAGAACCAGGCATCCACCATCCTGGAGCTGGAAGCTGATTCACTGGCATCAGTTACTTGAGGAGACAATTCATTTAATCAGGAGGCTGTTGAGAGCTCTTCCTTAACTGTTGGGAAAGAGAGGACAGGAAGGGCTTATGGATATGATTGTCTGGTAAGAAATACTGGAGATATAAAATCTGTGAGTGAAATAGAAATGAAGGCCAGCTTCGAGATGTAGGCATGGCAGGCAGGAATACTGTGATTAACTGGATATTGGTTGAAGGACAGAAAACAAAAGGACACAAGAATGCAGCCCCTCTCCACCCTGCCAAGGCATCAAGGAAAAAGTAGATAAGAAGAGTAGTCTTTAGAGTTTAGAATACAGGATGATATGGTAATTTAGTAGTTCTCATAGGTTGCATGCACAGTTTGTAGGTTTTGTATCTTGCGTCGGTTGGTCACTGTAAATTAGAATATTCAACACAAAAGGAGATAGAATGTGTTGGAACAAGGTCCTCTCTCTCTTACCTCTTTGCCCCTTCTCTTGCCCACTCTCTCCCTCTGCTTCTTCTATCTCCCTTTCTCCTATCACCCTGACCCTGGTACTCTTCTTCCCTCTCTTACCCCTCTTAGCTTTTTTACTTCCCTCACCTCATACCCCCTCTATCTTTGGGGCTTCCCTTCAGCTGAGGCTGGTGGCTGAAAGCAGCCCTCTTTACCCATGACCCTTGCAATAAAACCACTGTTTCTAGAATATCTCAGGTCTGCAGAGTTCCTTGTCCCTGCTGTCCACGGATGCCCCTACACTTAACCTTATCAGATGGAAAAGCCCTTGTCAGGCAATCCTCTTGCAGAGAGCTCTCTAAGAATACCAGGGAATTGTTTTCCTGATGCTGCATTTGGTATGAGGCTGCAGAGTACAGACATGGGCATCTCACACTTTTGATGGACCAAGAGCAGCATGGTAATCAACTTGGAATTCCAAATATTTCCCTCTTGCTCCCAGCTCTGAGACAACAATTGCAAATAAATAGGAAAGAAAATAGCACATTAATACCATTCTGTGTATTATGAAACTTAATTCTGCCTTCAGCTCTGCTTTGGTGAGGGGTTTGAAGTTGCTGGAGCTGTGGGGATATCAATGGTTGATTTATGCTTCCTCTAAATAACATCAGTATTTACTATAAAAGTTCATTCTAGATTACATTAAAAACAAACACTGATCTCAGAGATAAAGAAATATAAATGTTCCTTATGCAAAGTATTCACAACACTGCGAAAAGTCACTTCAACAAGCCAGAAGCTGCTGGGTCAAAACTCCCACTTCCTTTAACTTCAGGGCAAAATCTTAAATTCCTTGGTTCTTTTCATCTGAGGATAAAATCACAGACACTTAGTTCAGAAAACAAACAAATATTAATAATTTGTTTTAAATACATTATTTGCCAGAGCTGGAAGTCGCTTGTTATCAATTACAGAATTAATTTATTCCATACTTGGCCTTTCAGTACTCAGTGCCTTTTTAACTTCCAAAGCATATTTATTCAAGGAGTTTCACTGAACATTGCCTGTCTTTCAAAGGAATTCCCCATTTCATGGTGTGCCCAAAAACTGATTCTCAAACAGGTTCCTTAACTGAGAAATCGTGGGTGGATCTGTGCACCAAGATCTTATGTGAATATAAGAAAAACGTAGGAAGACCAAGGTATTCTTCATTCAATCCCTAAACAAAATGCAAAGGAAAATATAACTTACCTTACATAAGGGTTATGCTGCCATATTCCTCCAAACTAAGCAATATAATTTTTACTTTGATCAGCAATCAGAGTAGAATACGAGAATACTAACAAAACATGTTCATTTTTATTAGTTTCTTCAAATTATCACTTTCATAAACTCTTTCCTTCTGGTGTAATTAATGAGGGTGACTGTAAACCAACACTGACAATAAAATTTGCATTTTAGATTCAAGTGTTGTTTAGCCAGGTTCTCAGGGCTGTTGTTGTACCTGTCATTCAGACCTACTGGACACAGATTATCCTGTGAGGAAACAGGCATCAAAACACACAAAATTAACAGTGATTTCAGCAAGCCCAGAGTATATCTTCTAGAAACCAAAATCTTGCTAAAACTCACCTATCGGAACTGTTTTCAGACAGCACAGAACACCCTATTTCTGTGAAAAGTTGATGTTTTTAATTTCAGAAAATGACAGGTGAAAACAAGCAAACAGGTAGGGATCCCATGAGATCCCGTTGCTGGGTCTTGGCAATCCCTAAAACACACTTGAGTGTCCTTGTGTTGCACCTGCACATGTTTTTTCACAAAATCCTTCATTTATTATTTTAAAATCCCACCTTTCTACCCCACATCACTTGCTGGATGTGCATACATGAAGCTTAATTGTGCTACTGCTTCCTTTTTTCAGTACAGATTTTTTTTTTTTGGCACAGACTATAACTTCCTCACTCTTAAGAAAATGGTTGCTGTTGTGTTTTCCTATGATCTGTTCACTGAACCCACTAAAAACCTGTGCCTGGCTTCAGGGCAGTATTTGGAAGCCCCTAAAGATCCTGGACATGCTTCCAGCTCCCTGCCCTGCATGCACCACAGGTGATACCAGTATCCAGCAGTGTAGAGCTCTTTCTCACCATCTCGTTTCTGGCCAGTTGCATTCTTGATTTATACTGGATTTTATTGTGTGTCTCCAGCCCTATAAATAGTTATCTGCAGGGTAACTAGAAGCAGCTGTGGCCATTCCTCCAGTGTTCATATCTTACATTTCACACGCTGTGTTTTATGCTGTTCTGCTGGTAATAAATGGCGTCAGATGGTAGGTTAGCTTTAGGCTTTAAAATTTCTCTTATTTTTAGTTATTCCGGATCTCAAAAGAAGTGCATTATACTGAAACACACTATTATTAGACTTTTTGTGCTAGATGTATAGGCACATAGTATAAGCCTTTTGTTTAGGCAATCTAATCCCCATTTTAAACATATAATGAGAAGTATTTACCAAGTAAAGTTTCTTTTTTAAACTGGAGACCCCATTCCTGGCACTACTAATTATCTAGAAGAATGAACTGCCACACAGCAAGTGGGTGTTACACTCTGTTGCCAGAGAAAGAGGTGCAAGCACATTCTTTTTGGTGGTTCATGACTATTTTTAACTTTAATTTCCTTTGTAATTATTTCCTTTCCTGGATTCATAAATCTGCAGTAGCCTGTTATATAAATCTCAGCTATCCCGTGTTTACAAATAATTCTGGCTTATACTCCATGTTCTTTGCACTTTGGAAATTCCCACAGCCTTGAAGTTTGGGTGTACAAAGACAGACACAGGGGTATCACCCCATGTTTAATACCAGCTCTGTACAATAAGCCTTTTTTAATGGCAAATATCCACCTACATTTCTTTTAAGCCTCCTCTAGCGTTTTTGTTGGAGAAGCTACTTTTCACTTGGTGTCTCAATGACTGCTGTGTGGCAAGACCATACTGAGACTTTGTGGGAGTTTATTCCTTTCATTACTTGTTCATTTTTTTGGTTTAAAAGTGAAAGGCATGGAGGAATCCAACAGTGAATTCTTCATGCACAAATATAACATGGATTTTAAGGGGTGATATAATTGTGCCACTGAGGGAATAATGATGCTTAAGTGCAGATTTTAGGAAAACGATTTAGAGGTGAAAGAAGAGATGTAAAGGTAGTAATTGTGGCACAAAAACCAGACCAAAGGCTGTCAAAATTGTGCTTGTGGAGTGCCATTAAACACAGGAAGCAGTGATGGTTTATTATTGTAAATTACTGTGTAATGCAACTTACCTGTGTTCAATGCTTTGAAATGCTGGTGTCCTAAGTGACCAAGGGCCTTGGAAGTTGCCTAGGAGATCCTCTGGTGCATTATACACCTCGAATGTCATCTTTTCCCAATCTTTTGTGGATAGCTGCTTGGCAGGATTACTTTGAGGCCACAGAGGTGACCACACTCAGCTAGAGCAGTGCCTGGGTAAAGTGACTTCTTTACAGGCGTTTTTCAGATGTCCTGTGTTTTCCAGGGTAAATGGGAAAAATACAGCATTGACAAAACTGTGAGGACAGTGTCTTAATTCACTGTGGATACCTCCACTTCCAAAGGCTACAGTGTCGAATTGCAAAGATCCTGCATCTTGCCTTCCAGGCTCACACCACTTCAACATGAGCAAGGTGACTTTAAAAACGTCACTAAAATAACAAGCAGCAGTAGAAATAGAGGAGGAAAGGCTTCAAGACATACTTCATCCAGGGAATGAATTAATGAGGTGTCAGCTGGCTCACAGGGAGCCTCCAAGCCCTCAGCTGGAAGTGGGATCACGCCAGGAGAGAGCAGAGCAGCACATGTGAGGCTTGCTCCTGTTCTCAGTGAAATTACTGGAAGTAATGACCATGACATCCACAGAGGCAGGGTGCATGCCATTAATATTCCTCAGAGACCCAGAGAAAGTGTTGCTGACACTTTCAGAGTGTAATCACTGCAGATCCCACTTGAGTACTGCACAAAACAGTACAAATAAATATATTGTTATTGATAATAAAATATGATGGTGAAAACTGGTGGTAACACTTAGCATTGCTAATACACAGCTCACAAAATTGGAGACATATGATTTTGGCGATTTTAACTAATAAATACCTCAGTAATTATATTTACAAGGAGTAAGTAATTTGCAAACAAGCAATTTATCACATTTGCATTCATTAAACTAAGCAGCTTCCCTGATTATATTTGGACTATTCTGCCGTTTGCCACCCTGCAAGAGTGAGGTGGTTTTTGCCTTCAAACAAAATCAGCCCTTCATTTTTTCCATCTTGCAGGTAGCTGGCAAATGACAGCTCAACATTTTCTGTTTGCACAGTGTGTCCTCTCTGTCTACCTGAGCCATCCTTGAAAACAGTCAACACCAGCAGGTGCCCTTGAGCTACGGGTTGGAGTTACTGAAACTGTTGTTGTGGAAAAGAGAACACTGGTCACCATTTCTGTGCTGCCTCAAAAGCTGTTATCTGAAATCCTGGATGCTTCCTATGGCAGTGGCCAGAATGGTGAGATAGGGAACCACTATCTTCTGGCAGAAGGAGCTGCACAGTTTCCCTTTCAGCCTGCAGTTATCTCACTTCCCTGGCTCAACACATGCACAGGAAAGGGTTTGTTGATAGACTTTGAAATGTGTTTATGGAGTTTGCACTTTTATTTTTATTCAATTTACATTTGCAAGAGGCAGGGAAGGAAACCAAAAATCAAACTTACTATGGAAAGTGTTTTCAGTATTAACTGCGACATAAGAAACTCTGCTCCTGCCAGATTTTACAAGTGAGACTTGAAAATAGTCAGAAACAGAGCTTCGGCTAAACTGACAGTATTCCTTTGACTTTGACCATATTAGTCATTGCTTTTGCAGACTTAGCAAAAAGGAAAACTGCTGGCTTTAGCACCAGCACTCCCACAAAAAAAGCAAGCCTACTCTCTTTTGGCCTAGCGCAGATGCCAGCTTAGTATTTCAATCTAAGGACAAGCATCTTTGTCAGTCCAGAGTCAGCCCTTCCTGGCAGGGACCATCCCTGGATCAAATGGTGTCCCCTAGGTGTATTTCTCTTTGTCACTGTCACCCACAGACACATCCTCTGAAAGCAAGGGGCCCAAGAGTGATGCAGCTGACTGCTGAGCAGGGAGCATCATTCAAGCACTAAAATGGCTTTTGACCAGCCAAACTCCTGGAGCTGTTGCTTAATCAGCCCTTTTAATACTTTGTATTGATTACAGATCTAATCTGAAGCCCACTAAAACCAGTGAGGACAGGCTGTGTCACAGGGCTCTGACAATGATGACAAAAGTGATGGATTTAGTGTAACTATCTGCAAACACAAAATCCTCCTGAATACTGATTAATTTTTTTACTATTTGCTCTCAATTTTCTACATGTTTCCCTCTTTGACACTTGCTGCTGCATCTCCCACTTGCCCTTCCCCAGCTCCAGAGCCCTGGGTGTATCCTGTGCAGAGGGATGGAAGAGGTTGGTCCTGACAAATTGGAAAGAAGGCAGGGAGAGCAGGGAAAAGGAGAAATTACACACCAGCAGAGCAGGTAGCTTCTGACAGAGTGACTTGGCAGCTCCTGCTCCCCTCTCTAAGGTGGGTACAACTTCTGCAGAAGCAAGAGGAGAGTAGAGGAGAAGTGTTATGATGAGGGCAGGGAGCTCAGAAAGGGCTTAGAAACTGTACCTGTATGCTTTCCAGCTGTGTTATTGATGTCTTCTGAACAAACAACCCCAGACTGGGACCTTGACACAGCCTTTTGGTGGCATTAGCAGTTTTTTCCAGCTGCCAGGACACACAGGCCTCAGTAGGGGTCTGACAGGGACTTAGAGGTGATGCCTGCTCTGCCTAGCAGGGGCATGAGCTGAAAACTTGCAGCTCTGATCTACCAGTCCCAGCTGAGAGCATCACCAGGAGTGCTGGGCTGAAAATACCCCAGTCGCCCTCCCAGAAAGGCTGTGTCTGGTACACAACTGAGATGAGGTGTTAGCACACACAGCACAGCCCTTGATCTCATAGCTGAGACCTAATCACCTTGAGAAAATGAGCATCAAGCTTCTTTCCTACCTCCCCAGTCACCTCTGATGGTCACCTCTGCCTCAGCCCAGCCCCAGCAACCACAAAGATGGAAAATCACTTTAAAACAGAGCTCTTGTGATTTACAGCAATAATGAGTTCTTTGGGTGTTTCTCTCTGGAGAAGGTGCATTCTTTCAGCCTGGAGATGACAGTGATCAGAGAGTTAAAATTGAGCATGATTTTACTTTTAGTGAGAGAAGGGGATAATAAAAGCTGATAACAGCCGTAGGTAACAGAAGAATTCAGTATACTCAGAGGGGCTGCTGTTTGGGGTTAGGGGCTATATGGTGGGTATTTGTTTGAGGGTGTGTGCTCTGTTTACATTTTAGACTCAGGCAACAGAGTCCACTCTAGTGTGTGCTGTTTTGTTTTTCTTGCCTGAACTGCAGTGCTGTGTATTTTAAATTCAAAAAGTGGAAACTCCAGCATGTACTTCAAAAGATTATAACGTATTGTTTTACGTTCTGTGCTGGACCTACAAGAAAGTATCAGCCATGTCTGAGCTGTGGGAGTCCTTCCTCAGCCCCCCTGGCCCAGCTCCAATAACAAAGTGCCTAGCAGAACCTTCTGTTCAGCTAAGAACTTCCTAGAGTTCCTGATTGAACTTTATCCATGCCTTACTGTTACCCAGGTCCTGTAAAAGACAAAGACATGCAGTATTGAATTAAACATGTTTCTTTTTCTTTTGCATGTGCAATGCTAAGGGACAATTGCTCAGACAATCTCATTTACTATTTCAGTAAGAGCTTTCATAATAAACTCCAGTATTGGTGGACCTCCATTGCCTCAAACATCAGCTTTATGCTTTTATGCTTTTCAAGCTTTTAAGATGCTGCTTCTGTAGAGTCTCTGGCTTTACCCAGACTGATAAGGAGCCTCTAAAGCAACTGGTATTGATTCCAGCCTGCCAGAGGTAGCAGCATTTAGGTGTCCTTCAGATGATCTATGCAGAAAGTCTCTCCTATTTGTCAGCAGCAGCTGCTTGAGGGCAGTTCCATCCCCACAGTTCAGCCAGGGAACAGATGACATGAGCTTTCCTCAGCCACTCCAGTGGTAAATCAGCCATGTTACTTCAGGAGCCGCAGCAGCAGCACAGATTAGATGGGCTGACTTCTGCAGCAGTGTTGATGAGGAGCACTCCAGTGATCCATTCCCCCGGCTGAACTGCCAGGGTGAGTTCTGGCACAGCAGTAACAAGCAGCTCTGTGCGTCTAAAGCTGCCACCACCTTCCCAGCAATGATGGTCAGAACACAGCCTTAGTATAAGGAATGCTAAATGCTGTTGGGATTTAAACACAGGTATCACCTTCTCAGGAGTACATGATGTCAGCGAAGTGCACCAGAGCCTTTTCATGTGCCTAATAGTGAGTTCTTTAAAGGGCAAAAGGCTTCTGCAAATCCACTGAGTAGTAGAGGACTCATTGCCACTAGCATCACTGACAGGACTCACTTTAGACTCAGATGCAAAATCATAATTAAACTGAAGAACAACCCTGCAGTCCTCTCTTCATAATAATCCCTAGCTCCATAATTTCTTCTGCAAAGCGGACTCTTTTCTCGTTAGATACAAACAGAACTGGCCCAAGTTCATTTTCTTGTAGAGTAACTGAAAACTTGTGATAAACTCCCAATATATTTGGCAGTATCAGTAGGTAAGCAGGTCTGCTGGCACTTTTGTGCTCCCAAGCAGCATGTGGCCCGTAGATAGGACTATCTGGAAATGAGCTTTCCTGCCACAGTACCTATGAACCACACTCCAAGCTGTCAGAATTTGCTTTCCCTTCCAGTTTCCTGGTTTGTGAATTCTTCTCACAGCTCCTGACTCTCACAGGATCGTACACACCACCAGGTAGTTTTTCTTCCATCTGTAGCTATACTTTTATCCTTCTCACCTGGTCTGACTGCATCTTGTAGGTTCATCTCGTTCTCTTGGCAGCCTATAAAAGAGAAAAGCAAATGCAGAGTCCCTCATTCACTGTACCCCAGAACTCCTGAATGTGCACCTGAGTCTTTCATTAAACTGATCTGTTTGCGAGTTCAGAAGAAATAAAAGCTACACTGACAAAAGAAGAAAAACAGGGTTTTTTTCACCTTTTTAAACTTCTCATAAGTTAATTACCAGTGTCAATCTATAGTCAGAAAGAAGGAGGGCAAATTGTCTTTTGTTCTTACTGAACCACATACAAAGACTGAATTTTATTATGATACAAAAGGAAAAAATCTGTCATCATTAACTGTAATGTTTTCGGGAAGGAGGTTAGATAGGAGACTTAGCCTCATTAAAGGTTTTTATCTAACGATTTCCTGCCTCAAGTAATTGTTCTGAAGAAGTAAACACACAGAGAGATTATGTCATTATTTCTCTTTAATGAAGTTCTGTGGTAAGTGTTGTTTTGTAGGCTCATTTGAAGAGTTTTCGAAAAAATCTCTGGGGTTTTGTTTATTTACTTATTTTTGCAGATGCTTTGCAAAACTGTGACTAAATACATTTTGTGTTCACTGTATTGCTACTAGATTAGTTCTTTGAAATTAAAAGGGGTGGCTAGTTATGGGGGTCCTTTCCATAATTACCGGTGGAGCCTCAGGAAGCTAACATGGATACAGTAAATTTGGTTAAAAATATGATTTTTTAGTTATCTTTTATAATAATCATTTCTAAACATAAGCATCTGGTTAAACTGCTGCACGTGTCTGAACAGTGCTATAATACTGCGTCGTTTATACAAAATACCTGTGAAGGATCAAGCATTATCAGTATTCCTTGTTTAATTATTCTGAATATTTCTCCAGTTCACTGGGCAGTTCCTATCTTTGTGGTATCTGCATTTCTTTTTCTGAGAGTAAATTCACACCTTACGCATAGCCCTGATTTGGGCAATTTATACTTTGCCTGGGTTCCCATTACTTGAAATACTGAAGCAGATAAACAGAGACCAGTTCATCAACATTTAAATATGTATATTTTCAACTTTTATGGGAGACTACAAAGAAATTTCAGTAGGTACTCTCCCTATCAGCAAATCTGCAGCACTTTTAACTTTCTCTTTTTATCTGGTAGTACAACATTCTAGTTTTAAAAGCAACTTTAAAGAGTTTTCCCAGAGAGATTTATCCTCAGGTGCCTCAGTAAGATGTTTCTCTGAAGGAATTTCATGAGAACTTGTTGCCTGTACTTGTGTAGCAGGCATTGTCTATTAAAAATTAATTTAAATCATTTTCCAGAATAGAGCTGCATTCTAGCACCTATTGGTGGTGTGTGTAATGCTCCATTGTGTCACCAATTGTCTGATGATACAATTAATTTTTCCTTTAGTGTAGGACCTGACCCTTTAACAAAGTTTTGACCCTTCTTAATTTGTGGGGCAGCATAAGGCTTGTCTTTACTGAATTCATTATGATATTACTTCTCACCTGTAACTCTTTTGGAAGCATGAAAAGTGAGGGGAAATAGTCTGCCATTTGCTTTCTCATTGCACTCTTTAGTGGAATTGCTGGTAGGAAATCTGTAATGCCAATGATTTTTCAAGTGCTCCCATCTTTTTCAAGATTTCCATGGAATATGGGGTTTTTTTCCATCACATACATATGCAGAAAACTGGGTAAAATCTGGTGAAGGAAATAAAATTGTGATGAAAAGAATTTTATCACTTTGAAAGAAAAAGAATTTTATCACTATCAAAATACCTGTTTGGCAGATTCACATGAAAATAACACCTTTCTAAACATGATGACAAATCCCAAAGAATGCATTCTCTTTCCATACACCAGTGTAAAGAATATTATTCCCCCCCAAACTTACACATCCCTGAAGGGAATGAATAAAAGCAAAGAATTGTTTTATTAACACCTTCTGCTCCCAAGTACCTCTGCGGGACCTGCACCATTACTGGGGACATCATGGAAGAGGCTTGAGTGAAGGAGGTCAGAGGAACTGTATAGCAAAGGCTACATCATTCCTCCCTTACAGAGGCTCTGAGACTCTCTGCTCCAATTTCAATTTTCCAATTTTCCTGCTTCTTTGTTCCCAAAGGCACATTAAAGAAGAGGGAGCATTTGTTCTGCATCTGTTGCTTTCTGAATAATGAGCGATCATTTCTGTTATCTGATTAGGGCTTGCTACATTCCAAATTAATTAAAAATAAAAGAAAAAAAAAAGGAAGAAAATAATTATTTTAGCATTCTACAGTGTTGAATACCTTGGACAACACAGCTGCTTGGCTGTGTGGTTTGGAACAACTACTCTTGGGGCAACTACTCTTGGCTCCTGCTGCTATGGGCATGTGAAGGATGCCTCAGCCATGGTGGTTTGGAGTAAGCAAATCCTCAGGATAAAGCCCGAGAATTTTGTCCTCCTCAGGATGAAGTTCAGGCAGTTTCTTGGGAATCTGAGCCAAGGTACTGCAGGTCCCTGTTCTCTGAGGTAAGGCTCCTTTGGAACAGTACAATATGCTCTTTGAGGTGTTTTGTTAATAGCATCCAAGCACGCAGGTAGGACGTAGCTCTCCTCCCACAAAGCAAAATTACAGGAACAATTAATAAAAGGTCTCCAATTCAGGGGATTATTCTGCCTGTGACTTAAGCCTGAGGAGGATCATTATCACCAGCCAGCAGAGGATCTATAAATAACCCACGGAGCTGAGTTTAAAGCATTAGTTTAGCCTCTCAGGGGGAATTCAGAGCGTTGTCTAAGTGTGGTTTGAGGCAAATATTATCATAAAGCAACTTATTGTTTTACTTCACAGCGGCAAGGAAATCAGCATTTCTTATTATCAGGACAACTGACATTATTCCAGCACATCACCAAGACTTGTGGCAGAACAGGGAGAAAGAATGAGGCAAAGCTGCAATTCCCCAGCCAGCACCTTTTCTCAGAGAAGGGAAGGAGAGGACACCCTAATTCTTAAAATGCTGGCTGATAGTTGTGGAAATAGGCCCAGTCCACCTCTTCATGGGCAGGTAAGAGCAGGAGCAGCAGGCAGGCTTCTCTTCCACACCAGGTTCTGCAGAAATGCTGTTTCCATAAAAATTTCTCCCAGGTGTTCCTATAAAGGCTGTGCACACATTCTGTCTGGTCAAGTATTTTGCATTTCTCTCAGCTGGCTGGTCAGGAGATTGAGGGCTTGAAGGCTTTATCAGATGGTGAAGTTATCATGTTAATTTAGTTTGTACATTCAAACCCATGCCTGGTGATGTGGTCCTTGCCTTAGTGAAAAAATGTTGCATGCCTGCCAGTGAAAACAGGCAGTATTTTTCTTGCTAAAACAGTGATATTACCTCCAGAAATGTTGATAAATCCATATACAAAAGCAAAGCAGCCCAATGCCATGCTGCTAGAACTATGATCCCTTAAAAATAATGCTTGTGTAGGCTAGATCTTCTATTTTTATCAACTCAACATTACTTACTTATTATTAATGGCTACAAAAATTGTTTTATTATTCTTAAGAACATGTACAAGCGCTCTGTTTTATCTGTCGAAAGATACTGAAGTAGCCTGATACTTCCTTTGCTTATGAGTTGCAGCCAAGGGGTAACTGGGGAGAGAAAAAGGAGCCTTATAAATGGATGTGCCATCTCTGGAAGTGTTCAAGGCCAGGTTGGACACAGCTTGGAGCAAACTGGTCTAGTGGAAGCTGTTCCTGCCCATGGCAGGGGGTTGGAAAAAGGTGACTTTAAGATCCCTTGCAAACCAAACCATTCCATGATTCTCTGCAAAATTCCTTTTTTCTACATGTCGAAGCTGTACCACTCTACCTGGAAAATAGAAATATAATAGTCCATCCAGTGTGAAAATGATTCTTTATATACCAGTCCATGGAAATAAGTGAATAAAGCACTCCCAGTGTGAGGTCCTTGTAGGGAAACTGTCCTTGAAGCCTATGATTTCAAAAGATTGTGACATTAAGGTGCCATGGCTACACTCAGAATAGGTCAAATTAGGTTAGATTGGTTTCAGTCAAAACCCTCATTTTTTGATCTACAAATTGCATAATGAAATTTAAAATTAAAATAATAAGGGGAAGAGTAGGGAAATAAGTTAGCAAGAGCCAACCATTGTCAGGGCCCTGAGTGCACTAAGAGAACAAATTACAGAGTGCTCATTTTGTAAATTAAATCTACTTTTTCATGGCAAGAGAAAAAATAATTTTTTAAAAATTAACTTTTTAACTAGATTTTAGCAATAAGGAGATAACTTCCAGAATTTGTGGAATCTGCATTGCAGGGCATGCCTAAGAACAGGCCATACAAATATCTGTGTGAGTTAGTACACTTGATCCCAGAGAACAGGATTTATGGCTGGGATTATACACAGTCCTACATATCTGTGGTTTCACAGACCTCTATTGTAGCAAAACAGATCTTCATTTAAATGTGATATCCCCTAATTAACCTCTGCCATACTATATTATTAACTTAATGGTTTTGTAGTTAAGAAAGCTTGATGCAGAATTTGTAAGTTGTTCTGTACACTAGTAAAGGACATATATGAATACACATTTTCCACAACCTGAGTAAGAAACTCTCATCACATTTGGCTCACCTATTGACCTTGCTGTCTCAAAAGGCAGGAGAGGAAATGCACTTAAAAAGTAGCCAGACTAAATGGAGTGACCTGTACTTAATCAGTATTTCATAATCTGAAAGACCAGTTGTATTTACTGTTACTGCAATCACAACACAAAAATGTATTCCCAGAAGCATTCTTTGGAATAGAGCACAGTGCCTGCTAATACATCAGCAAGATGGCCAATCCAAATTCAGAGCAAAGAGCCTGGGCAATGTCCCAAATATATCTGCCTGAGCTGTGACTTAGTGAATGAGGAAGGAACATTTTGGGTGGTTGAGGACAGCTCTAGCACAGAATGGTTTATTTGCCTTATCCCCAGCCTGGCCTGATTTTAGATGTATGTCAAAATCCTTTCTTAACCCTGAAAATTAATGAAAATTATCTAATTTCTCATGCACAGATAAAGAGGTATGCATCTTTTATATCAGCTACTATTTTTTGCTTTTTGCCAATGCTTTACTTAAAAGCTCATAAAACTAATGGGTTTGTTCTAATAAAAAGGAAAGCCCTTGAGACCTCATATTCCCTGGCTGCACAGAGCTGAACAGATGAGGGCAAGCTTCTCATAAATCCCTTCAAGCTGAAAGATGTAGTAAAACTTAGGTTTTACTGTGTTTTGGAAGCCAGAAGGCATTTGCAGGCATCTGCAGCATCAAGGGACATAGCTGTTTATCTCCATGCTCCAAAAAGACACGTTCAGAAATCAGCAGGAATCATCAACCCTGGAAACATGAGAAGAAACCTCTTCATGTAACTGTCTTTTCTTATTACCCACTATCTTCTTTGCTACCTCCACTTTCAGGGCTCTCAGAGATGACTTCAGTTTGTGCCCAAGCTGTGATCAGTGTGAAAAACCACTACTTGGCTCATCACTTTCCAGCTCTCACAAAATCCTGCCTGTCGTGTGACAGGGAAGTTGTTATTTGTGACAGCTTGTGCCTTTTCAGTGTCTTCTCTGAAGACACTGGCTGCTGTAAAGGGAAGAAATTATCATCATCTCTTTACAGCTGCCAGCTACGACTGCTTTTGAAAGCACTTCCAAACCTTTTCTAAGGTGCAGGCAGATCATCTGGCCGTAAGCCTGTTACGAACTTAACAATTTGAGTGGTGGGTACACCACAGCAATTATTTATGTTCTTTAAGCTCTTTGAAAAAAAAATGAAGCACTCTGTAAGCATTAAACATCTGCTCATATGGCAACACGAGCGTTCCCAGGCGAGTGCTTGCACAACGCTGAAAGGTCTAAAATGAAAACATTTTTAAGAAGCACGAAATTCAGGTGTACTCAGGTCCCCTTTCTGCACTTTGCCCACAGGCCCTGCTAAGCAGTGCCCACTTGTCGTGTTCACATCACTCTGACAAGTGAAGCTCCTGATGAGTTGGGATTACCAGGAAGAAGGAAGCTGAACACTGCAAGCTTTGAATAGAAATCCAAGGTGGCTTTTGTACTTGGGACCTTTTCACCTTCTTCCTTACGTCCTCTACCTGTGTTTTCCCTGCATCCTTCCCCAAGGAAGTGTCCAAGTGTGATAGGAATCAGAAGAAATCTTGCAGCAACCCTTTTGGCATTTTAAAGCCCCGCTTCCAGCAGTGGATTCTGGTAGAGTTGTTGTCTCAAAGTTCTTACCATGCCTCTAATGTGCCTGTCATAATACAGAAAAGTCAGATAAAGCTGGTAAAGCAATCCCTTTCTGACCATAATGTACCACCTGACCTCAGGGAGCTAATGTAGGTGGCTAAACTGGAGAGCCAGTTAGATTCCCTTGTTACATTCCCTGATGCAGGCATTTAGAGCAACTCTGTGGAAGAGCTGCTGCTTTTCTCCACTGACACATAAGGGAGGTAGTAGGAGGGCTCTTAATTCGTTATTTAATTTCGAAGTTACAGAGTGTGTTAGTCTTCTCTGCATCTGCTATGGCTCACTGCAGGATGTTCACCTGAGCTCTGAGGCAATTTAGTCATTATGATGTGAATTGGAGGGAGATGGATTTTAAAGGCTCTTTGCCTTTAATACTGCAATAGTTTTCTAGCTTGAAAAAAATGACATGCACAAACCCACTGTGTTGCTGCATGTAGTCCCTAGACAACAACAGTGGTGTTCTGCCATGGAAAATTATTTACTTGGACAAAGATGAAATCTAGAGTAGCTTTCTAACAAAGGACAAGACAGAAGCAGGTAAAACACCTAATTACTTTCAAGACAAGTCCCTTTAGATTTAGGGAGAGCATTTTGTAGCACTAATGGGCAGCTGGCACCAGATGCCCTGCCTTGCCCTTTTTCTAAGGGTGTGGACCTGCCACAAAGAGGACAGAGTGGAAGATGATGTCATTCTGAGATACTTATCCGTTCCAGCCCTGCCTTTGCCTGCAAAAAGGTTTAAATGGGTTTTTTAAAAAATTCTTAATTCTGGCTTAATTCTGATAAGTGGTTTTATGGCTGTGGGCTAGGTAGGTTTGTTGCATTACACTGGTTGAAAGGTTATA
The DNA here is from genome assembly GCF_009819655.1 of Sylvia atricapilla. Lineage (NCBI taxonomy): Eukaryota > Metazoa > Chordata > Aves > Passeriformes > Sylviidae > Sylvia > Sylvia atricapilla. The sequence continues at coordinate 68,355,604 of NC_089143.1, forward strand.
AAGACAGCCATCACTGAATTTTATCTCTGGTTTCCCAAGACCATTCCCCTCATTTTACCTAGAAGTACTTCTGTCACAAGCCCACCACACTTCTCAGCCACACAAATTTTAACAGTTTACATGATTATAATATACTACTATAATCAATAATATTAAATCATGTGTCTCATAAATAAATCTGTAAATCAGAGTGATGCACAAAAAATATCAAGCTACATAAAATTAATGAGTTTTGACAGAAATCATGCAGCTTGTAAATTTTTTTTTATATAAGGAAGGCTCAGAAGAATATATACATTTACTTTAATCCCAAATTGGTGTCTGGAACAATGCCCTCTGCCAGTCAGTTTTAATAGAAACATAGGACCTGCCATGCTCCATTAAGCCCATGATCCATCAACTCAAATATTGTCCCTTCTGCTTGGCAAATGCAAGATGCTTCAAAGGAAGGCAAATTGTTCATCATGCACTTGGCCAATTTTTCAATTTGAATAGTCCATTGTGCAAAAGCCACTCCATCCTTCATGTCAAGTCCTTGTCCCATGTGGTTGCAAATGTTAAAGTAATCAAATGGCACGAATGACCCAATGTACTGGTTTAATATTTTAATAACATTTAAGGCTGTGTTTATGCTCTGGTTGGGTCTGTTTCTCTTGAACTGTCAATTGTTTTTGTGCACAATGCTGCTCACATTCATTCTCATTACCTCTCTCATTTCTATTTCAATTCAGCAGTTGAATAAATCAATAGAATTCACAAATCTCCACGATTTTGTGCCAGCATTAAAAAAATCACTTCTGATTTTAAATAGACATTAGTGGCTATTTCTATTAAACAGCTACAAACAGGATGCACTGATCAGAGCCTTGCAGGAGGGCTCCACTGAATTTCCTTCATTTGATTCATATTCTGTTGCTGCTGAACTAGGTCCAGATGCCGCAGTAAGAACTACTGGTAATTATTGCTGCATTGTGTGGGGATCACAGCAGAGGGAAAAGAGGAAAGATGGGCAAAGTAAAGGAATATAAGCAGGAAACCTGCATGGGAACACAAAATTTCCTGCTTAGTTTTCTTGATGGGATGTACAGTCAGGTCAAACATCTCAGTATGTGACAGGGATCTTTCAGTTCCTGCAAGTCAAGGGCATCCTTGTGCCTTGTATCTGGATTTTATTTGTGGTTTCCAGAAAACTGGATGCTAATTATTTAATTGCATATCAGCATATCAGCGTATCTAATCTAATAGGGCTGCAGGGAGACACTGCTGAGGACAGTGTCTAGCAGTCCTTTCAGGAGCTAATGAGCTGTGTTGATTGTGGGAATGTCACAGGGAGAAAAGAGAAAAAATGCACTCATGCTTCCTCCCCTCTCAATATCTACCTCCTTTCTGTGGTGATGTCACCTCTGAAGATGGCTGAAAAAAGCTCTTGTCTCCTTTTCAAAATATTTCAATGATTTCCTACTGATCTCACTGGTTTGGGGATAAGTCAGTATATCATTCTTGGCCTTTTTTAGAACTTTGCTTGTGTTCACAATAATTTTCACACTCTCCTTTTTGCAATGCAAATGTTAGAAATGTATGAGGATCTTGAAGATTTCTTTTTTAATCTAATACTGCAGGTTAATTTGTTGTTGTTGATTACATGTGTAAAAGGGATTTTATTAATTTGAGAACCCAATTTTGGCCACAATGCAAATTTTTAAAATGCTTCTGTAAGTCTTCCAACATACTGGTTTTACACATAGGATGTATACTTAATGTATATCTATTCATCTGATTTTAACATGCCCTTGAATAACCTTTGGATCTCTTCAAATGAATTCTATGCCCACATCAAAGTCCACAATGTACAGATTCCTAGTTTTCCAAAATCTCTGACTTACCAGGCACATACTTCTGTCACCAGCTGTTCCATCTGATAAGGAAACCGTTTGTATCACTTTTCCCTTATGGACTGATTTTGATGCTTAGGATTTCAATTTTTCAGGGCTTACTCTACCTCTGATTATTTAGATGAATTTCCTTTGAGCTTTCTATTGGTAAGAAAAATCTGTTAGCTGAACCTGGAAGCTGAGGGGGTGGGATTCCTAGACAAAGCCCTCATTGTTGCACACAGTTTCCACACAGCAGCTCTGGTAATGTAATGAAAAATACTGAGAGAGATAGAAATACCTCTATTATGAGCATATAAATGCTTTCTGCATAAAAGACACTTCTTGTGTCTGTCTGTCATGTTGTCACAAAATACTTGGCCTTCTACTCAAGCTCTTCTGCTGAATAAGCACCTCAGGTCTCATCATCTGAGTTTTAATGGGAGCTGCAGTTGCAGTTTACTGCTAAAAACCAGGACATGGATGCTTTAAAAATTAATGCAACATGTGAGGGTTTCTTGAGTTTTACCTTTTCTCCTTAATTTGTCTGAGGTACCAGTCCAGGTGGACTTGGCTCTGCTCTGAAACCTCAGGAAAATTTCTCCCAGCTTTTCAGGGGTTACTGTTTCTACTGAAAGCCAAATATGAATCTCAAACTTCATTGAAAGTGATTGCAATGGGATTGATGAAATTGACCTGAACCAAAAAAAAAAAAAAAATTTAAAAAAAAATTTAAAAAGACAAGTTTGGTGTTTTTTTTTTTTTTTTTTTTTTTTTTTTTTTTTTTTTTTTTTAACTTTCCTTAATTTGGAAAGTGAAGTGGGAAATGTGATGCTCATACCTCTGTGTCAGCACCTGGTCACACATGCTGGGATACCACAGGGATCAGTGAAAGACAGGAGTGCTGAGGTTCTTTTTCCTTATTTTTACCTCTACAAACCTCTTCCTTCCCAAAAAACACATATTAATTCAATGGGACATTACCTGTTATTGACAACAGAAGAGTTATTCTCATTTTCACGGCAAAAGACTTTTTATCTTCAATATATTTTAAATTGCCTGCAGGGAATAATTTATAATAATGTCATTTCTCCCTTTTCCCACACTTTCTCATCTTCTCTGTCAGTTGCTTCCAAGATTGTTACCAGCAAGTGTAAAGGAATAGTCTTTTTCTAAACATCCTGTTTGCTTTTCTTCTTTTTGTTATTGAGCACCTCTCAGTTGCTAGAAATGTTGGCATTTCCTCGTTCCTTTTTATGAAAAATGGCTTTTCTTACATAGAAGGAAAACTGACGAAAGTAAAATACATGATTTTTGTTTTCATTTCATAACACAGAATATGAGATTCCCAACCTTACAGAACACCTGAGCTTGCCATGAATTAAACACCTTCTGTGCTATGGAAAAACAGGGTGTTGGCACCTGTGGCTGCTTTAATCAGACTTCAGGCTTCACCATGCCTCTGATATAAATTCTGATTAATTCCTAATGAATGTCTCTGCATCTTAGCTCAGAGGTGAGATGTGGCCTCTTTATAAAAAGTTTATTACAGGAGGCTTAAGACTTACCCACCAGTTGCCGATATCATCTCGTGCTCCCCTGGGAATGATGATACTCAGAGTGCTCAGCCCTTCACTCAGCACTGAACAGCATTTCAAGGGTAAGGAAGGATTTGATAGAGCTGAAACATGATTTTTGCTGTAGCAGATAATGAGGGTTTTTCTTCCTCTTGGCCCCAAATGACTCTGGAGCTGCACAGGAGGATGTGTTCCCATTCACAGCATAGCTTCAGTGCTTAGCAGGATCTTCCTTTGATCTTCTCCCCCTTGTAGCTGTCCATCCCTCTGATGCAGGATGGAAAGCAGGGGTTTGGGATGACCCCCTGAGTTGCTGTCACTCAAACAGAGAGCACCTCTGTTGGAGTGTTATCACCTATTCCAGAGCAGTCAGTGGAAGGAGAGATTTTATTTTTAATGCCACTGTGTACTGAGGTATTTACTCCTCTTCCAACCAGAGTTCAATGCTCTGAGGTATGGCAAGTAGTTTGGACCAGATGGTATTTATCCAATGATGAGATTTAAGGAAAGCAGGCTCTGAACTATGACAGAATCAGGCAATCTTTCAGTCAAAAGTGCCAGACACCCTGGATGAGGGAGCTCAGAATGGTACAAACCTGGATGAAGGATTTTTTCCTCCTCAGGGAGCCATGCTTGTCACTCAGATTTGTCTTGCATACCAGTGAGCTGCTGCTTAAAGTTCTTTCTGCTAAGGAATCACAAGTAAGAATATGTCTACAAATTAAAATATATTGCAACACAAAAGAGCATGGAAAAAGCCACTTATTTCTGGGTTTAAAAATCACTGTGAACTGTTTTTATTCACCACTGGACCTTTTTGCCTCTTGCTATTATTTTTATTATGTCCTGCTTCCCCTGTTCTGATCCCCACAGTGACTCAAATCCCCCAATTAGAGAAAGATCAAACTGTGTCCAAAAATACTCAGAATTAATTACTTGCACAGGATGGAAATCATTGATAACTTGCTAAAATAAGAGCTACTCTGCACTCCACACATCCATTGCAACCCTTACCCTCATTAGTTGAGACACTGGAAATATCCATGCAGTAACTTGCTATCAACCAGCAAGAGGACAGGAGGGCACATTGCACTCACCTACCCATATTTGAATCACTGTCAAAAAGAAAAATGATTTCTTAAAGATGTTGGCTTGTGACAATATACTTATCACATGGTTCCCAGCACTCAGCTGTAGGCTAAGGTTCATGTTGACATTTTCAAGGAGTATTGGCTGACACAGGGACAGGAAAACCCATCTAAGGCAAAAAATCCAGCTTTTATATATAAATGATAAGCAAATCTTAGGAAAGTAAGCTTTATAGAGGTTATAAGCTCCATACAGTCCCTGGGGCAATGCAGAATTGATTCTGCAATCCCTTTCCAAGTGGCACTTTTACTAACTTTTACTAACTTCTAATTTCTACTAGTAGGACTGAAAAGAGAGGAATGAAACTTAATTGGCACAGGCTCAGGAGCCTGGGGATTTGTTCAAAAGTGGATTGGATTTGTCTAAAGACATACCTGGCTTGCCTTATGAAAAAAGGAACTAACAGGTGCAGATATGTAAATGTACATATAGTTGACACTTAATGCCAAAAAAAAAAAGAAAGAGCATTTGTCAATTTTCTCTTTGAAAATGTAACCAGTGTCTATCTAATGGTACCACTGGCACTTCAGTAGCCTTCTATTATTATAAAGTAGACCACATAATACCACTGCAACACACAGCTGTGAGGGCCTGGTTTCCAGTAGGTGATTTGACAGCATTTTATATCCACTCACTTCACATGGGCCTGAATGGCTGCACAGGGTGCCTGAAATTACAGGCTCAAGTCTCAGGAATGTGACTTTTCATCTCATGTAAAAAGCCTTAAACCATAATATTAGTTCTGAGGTTGAGATCTGCTTACAGATCAGTGACATCACATCACTCCTTCTTTTTCCTTCATGCTGATTTAACCTGTTTAGACTTTCAAAGAAGTCCTTGATGTAGGAGCTAAATGTCCTTGAAAACACTGGGCTCTTGGCAAGTAGGCAAATTCCCAGTATGAGGCAAAGAAGGCCAATTTTGCTTTCATTACACTGTTGCTATTCCCACCAACTTCCCAATTTTTGTGGAAGTAGTACACACACGTTAGAGAAGGGCTCAATGTACTGCACGACCTGGATTCTATTTCTAGCATTACCATGAGTGTCTTTTTGCTTCTCTTCACCCATCACTTCAAGCAAATAAAAACCAGTTTTGTCTCTTGAGGGAAGGTACTTTTTTTTTTTTTTTTTTTTTTTTTTTTTTTTTTTTTTTAATAAAGCAGGAAAATAATAGTTTGGCATGTAACATACAGAGTTGTTCCACAAGGAAAATTGTTACTAGAAGTTTTTTGCACGTTGCTGGTTCTTGAATCCAAATCACTTGGTTTCAACAAGGAAGTCTTGGTGTCTACAACACAATTTTCAACAAACAGGTTAGATTTATTTTCAAATTAACAGTGTTAATGTATCTGTAAGAGAAGTTCTGGTAAAGGGTAACCCCAGGGCATAATTCCCTAAATGATCTTTTCCCCCATCGCTTTTCTCAATCTTACTTAAGTGCAGATCTACTCATTTAGGTGCTTCATACACCTGCAAGGTCCTATTGCTATGGTAGTTTAGTCTAAGAACCTGAATATGTTTCCTGATATTTTGTTATAATAAATGCCAGCTGTGCTATCTGTTTTCATTTTTCAGATTGTCATTCACTCAGCTTAAAGAAGCTGAAAAAGAACGGGAGAGAGAAATAGAGAACCATGTTTCTGGCAATATTTCAAGGAAATGTATTGCTGTGGGTTCTTAGGAGACGCTTTGTTTCACTTTAGAAAAGCTATTTCTTGATCATTCCTTTCCAGTTGAAGAACACTGCCACGGGAAATTTTGAAATCTGAGTTGTATATATCTCATAATTTTGAGGAGGACACAGAAATTCTGTCAGAGTAATCGATCCATATAAACAAAGCCCCATCCCACTCCAGTCCCACCCTGTCTTGATCAAATCAGTCTGGCAGAAAGAATGAGGGACTGTATTTTGACTGCAATTCCAAATCAAACATGAAATAGTTATGGCATTAAATCCATGTTCTAAAAGAAAAGGATGAATAATCTACCACCTTTACAAATAAAATACCACACTTGTTATATTTCCCTGTTAGCTGTAACTCTTTGGGTCTTTTCTGCTCCTGCTCTGTCCTCATGGTAGTGTTGCTTTCATTATTTCACTCCTGTCTAAGCAACTTCCAGGAAGCATTTTTCTAGATTAAAATGACATCACTTCCAAACCCTGTAAATTCAAGTCAGCATTCACAAAAATATACTGGATTGGCAGCCTTTGACTGTAAAGTCTTTACCCAGCTGAATCTACAGCCAGCACAAGCTTGTCTGCCTTGCTCTGCCTGGTACTTCAAATTTATTCAGCTTTTCTCCCTCACTTTCTTCAACTTGGCTATGTTGACATCTATTTGATACTGTGATAACATGAAATATTTTTAAGAATAACTATTTAGAACATTGGCATTAATGAAATTATAAATGTTCTCAAAAACATGAGCCATGAAGAGAAATCAGGTTTTTTCTGGGACATTTAGCCCCGACTAGGATTTTGTAGGTACAATTTCAGTACTTGTAGATTTTTCACTTTTTCTGCTGTTTCAAAAGTGCAGGTTCATGCATTTTATTTGTCTGAATCTGGCACTTCAGAGCCTCAACCATACCACCAGGGCACAACAATGATTATGAAATTCTACTGTCAGGTGAGGCAGTGATGGCTGAAGTTTAATCATACAAGGATTCTCACATCCCTGTTCCAATGGCAGCAGCCTGACACTCCAAACTCTGGTAAATTTTCTATAAACCATTTAACTGTGACCAAGATAATTACCCTACATATTCCAATTAGAAATATGCATTATTTCTAACACTATAACCATACAAAGTACATTTGAGATTTGCAATGGATTATGTTTGTTGTTTTGTTTTTTGGTTTTTTTTTGTCATGCTGGCTGGTTTTAGGTTGGATCTCATGGAAAGAAACAGAGAGAAATATTGCACTTAATCTAAACACATATTAGGAACCATGTATTTCAGCCTGGTGGCTCTGTAATAGTATGGGGAGAAAGAAAAAAGGATTTGGTAAATTCTTTTTACATTACCCTTGTCCTTCAGTACTAAGATTACTCAGGGAGTTATCACCTTACCCCTCAAAATGGAGAGACATATCATGAAGGCTTCTGCAAGGATGAATTCCAGGGTATTATCAGTGATCTGGATAACAAAATAGTGGACATGACCTTTCATTATAGGAACAGCAAACCAACCTCTATTATACAATACTCAAATTATGAAAAAACCCAGCATGTGGAACACAATTCAAATTAGTGATGGGAGGTGCAATGGATAAAGCAAGAATAAGACTTCCTTAAAACTAAGAACTAATAGTAAAGCAATTTTCTACCTGAAACAAAACTCAATATGTGAAAGCCTTGCTCTGAGCATGCATTTGTGAGGCAAAAGCATTTCTCATTGACTTTCAGCTGTACTTTTACGTTTTGTTCTCAAGGGAAATACTCAAGGCAATTGAAAGTCCATTCCTGTAGCCCCCTGTAATAACAGAGGACTTCTTTTTATAAAAGGAACACAATTTTCTGAGTTGAAGGACCCCTCCAGGAGTACAAGGTTTGATGCAGACAGATTGTGCTCTAAAATGTATAACACTGATAGGGATGTATAATTAGGTTGGACACCTAGACTGCCTTGAATTAATAACCACAAGCACTTCAGAGTTACAGTAGCTACACAATATATTAGTTTCTTGGAGAGCAAAATTTGCTCTGTTGTGCACGTAATGCCACTGAAGCTCAAAGGGCTTTTGCGTATGATGAAAGACATAAAAAACCACTTCCCTAAACAGTTCAAGATGCAAGTTAACTAAACTGACAAAACCATAACCAAATTCTTCCTTCAAAGCTGCAACTGAGTAAATTATCTCTGTGAAACCCTTGGTTGGCTTTTCCTGTGCTTCATAAGGACAAATTTTGTACATACGGAAAACAAAAAAAAAAAGCAAAACCAGGGATGGCACTGAAAACAGTGTGAGCTAATAAGTGTTTTACACTAAGACTGCTTGATGATGCTTACGAATGAGAATTTTATCTTAGTGGCGATATGTGGATTGAAAGTCTACTTTCTCTAAAGTAGTTGGAAAGCTTACATAAATTTCAGTTTCAGCAGCACCTGAATGCAGATTTAGAAAGCAGCTTCATGGAAATTTATACCGATATTGCCCCAAAAAAGTTTAAAGCAAGAGAAAAATGGCATCTCAGCAGCATGTAGACAAAGTAACGGCTTTATTATATATAAATTAACACACGTTCTCTAAATGTACCTACCGTTTTGTACATTCTGCACACAAAATCACACAGGCCCTGCCTTGATTTCAAAGAGGTTGCCCTCCTATCAGAAAATAATTTTCCCTGGGAAATAACGCACCAAAAAAGAAATCTCATAACAATGGAAGAGGTGATGCATCTACGTACGGCAGGAATTTTTGTGACTGGGGTCTGTGGAGCATAATTACTTCTGATTACATGCCATGGACGTCTCAGCATCCTCCCACTGCTTTTCAGCTTGGCACCGCACGGAACTAAAGTGGTAAAGCCCAAGGCAGAGACATCTGGAACACTTTGGGGAAACCTCGGCTCGCTCGGTAAGTCAGTCCAAAGCGCCTCTTTTTCACCTGAAAATTTCAACTTCAACTGTTCCCAGTGTGGGGCTGGGTGTTACTCTAAGCACCGAGCTCTGTGCAGGTTTGGCCGAGCCGCTGGCTGCTTTGGGGCAATTTGGGCGAGAATTCCCTTGCCGCCGGCGGACCCCCGCCTCATGTTGTGACCGGGGCCAGGGAACCCGGGCTCCCTGGGGCCTCGGCTGCCTGGGTGCCGGCTTTGCGGGCAGCCCCGAGGGCTCCGCTCGGCGGGGACGGGATTTACCCGCGGCCGGCGGCTGAGGGACATTTGTAGCGCTGCCTCCCCCTCTCCCGGGCCGTGAGGGGCGGAGGGAGGACGGCGGCGTCCCCTCCTCTCCGGAGCGCTCTCCACGGCCCCGCTGCCTCCGTGACGATGCCGTCCTAGCGAGGGATGATGACAGGCAGAGCAGGAGGAGGAGGAGAAGGAGGAGGAGGGGGGCAGAGCCGCCGCCGGCAGCCCTGTCTCTTGTTCGCCTCCCCGGCACTTCCCGGCTCCCGCTGCCGGGCTGCGCATCGCGCCGCCTTCCCGACGGGCGCGGTTTTGTGGTGAGGGGTTCGTCCTCTTCAGGTGCTCTGTCCCCCGCCGGGAAGGGCTGGTGTCTCCCTGCTCCCGCTCCCGCCTTCCTGCCCGCCGCACACGCCGCCGGACGAGGCCGGCCGGGAGCCGGAGCCGCGGCCGCCGCCTGAGGGGACCCCGACCATGTCCAGCAAGAGCAGGAAGAGCAAGGAGCAGGGGAGAGTGACCTTCCCCCCGCAGCAGCAGGAGGAGGAGGAGGAGGGGGCAGAGGAAGAGGAGCAGCAGCGCCGGCGCCGCGGCTGGAGAGGCGTCAATGGGGGGCCGGAGCCCCCGCCGCCGCCAAGAGCCGTCAAAACCCTCCGGGAGCCCTACGGATACTACCCGCCCCCCACTTTTGCCAGCACCATGTAAGCGGGGCCCGGGGCGGGGGGCGTTCGGAGGGGGCCTCCAGGAAACTTCCCCGGGGCAGGGATGCGGCTCCCGGCGAGTTTTGGGCCCGGGCGGGAGCGCCCCGAAGGCATCGCCCGGCCCCCGCCTGCCCTCGGCGCCCTCCGCAGCCTCTGCCTCTCCGGCGGCAGCCGGGGACAGGTGTGTCCGGGCACAGAAAATTCCATCCCTGCCTTTCCCTCTCACCCCCCCTCTTTTATCCCCCCGATGGATACAAGCGTAGCTGGGCAGAAATTGCCCAATTATTGGCTCAGCTGAGGTTTAGAAAACCCATTCCCAATGTGTGCGCTTTATCCTTAGGTATTTTTTTTTAAAGCTGTGCTGAAATAAAACCAAATTCCCCACAGAAATCTAGGACACCTGTGCAGAAAAGCCTTAGTTCTGGAGATGCACCTTGTCCTGCTTGGATGTGCTCTTCCAAAATTTCCTTTTATTTTCAAAGATACAATCGTGGACATCTGTCTGTCTGGATATATAAAGAGATGCTGCCCGTGCAACTGGACTTACTGCAAGATAAATGCATTCAATTTTACTAGTAGGGATGTTAACTTTCTTTTCCCTGACTTGCAAAATGTAGGTTGTCTATGAATTATTCAGTAATTTTTATAACACACTGCAGTTTAGGTAGACTTAACCTCAGAGGATTCCTTGACTATTTTATATTTTCAGGAGGACATTTGCTTCTTAATTCAATCCTTTAATTACCAGATAGCAGACACGGAGTTTTAAGATAAGATATTCAGCATTTGTAGAAGCCTTAATTAAAATCACCCCAGAGACAACTGTAAAATACAGAAATAATTAGAGTAGTGCTTAGAATGGGATAACCACAAATAAAAGTGGTGTTTACCATGCCTGTGCAGAACTTCTTCACAAATGCCCCGTGCCCAGCAATTTGCACTCCGAGGGAATTGGTCTTTCACATGTCTTCAGCTGTCAGAAAGTTAGTTGTGCTTGAGTTACTTGTCTAGACTCCCATGTAGATGATGGAATGGGAGAGGAAATAGCAGTGGGAAAGGCAGCATAGTCATTTATCTTCTTTTCCGAGGTGCCTGTCTTTATCTGCCATAAAAAGAGACTTGGACACATTATTTTTAGACAGTTGAAGCTGGTTCAGATGAATTGTAAGCTATGAATCCTTAACTTCTGAGTCCCAAGTGTCCTTCTGGAAAGGTTGACGTATTCCTGTGTTTAAGAATTGGGTGTTTAAGAACATATTCCTGTGTTTAAGAATCCCAGGGAGGGATCAACCTGGAGTTCAGTTGACACAGCTTATAGGTGTTTGAGCCTGGAGTGAGCTCTGTCTCATGGAATTGCTCCCTGGTAGATAATTCTTGCTATCCTGGGAATCTGTGAGCGCAATGGACTGACAGAAGGGGTGACATGGATTAATGTAGGAGGGGTGTATTGAACTCTTGGGGCACAGAGGCAAAAGACACACAACTATTTTTTTCCCTGTTATGTGCCTGTTGTCATCCTTGGCGTAGCGGTTGGATTTTTCTCCTGGAGTAATATTCTGTGTTTGGTGCTAATGCCTAAAATCATTGTGCATGTTAATGAGATAAAGATGAGCATCAGCTTGCTCTTGATGTGCTCGGATTGACACATGTCAGGCTTTAGCAGGCACAGGGTGAGAATCCTTGGCTGGAAGGATTTGTAGTCTAAATATTCAGCACAAGGTGTAGGGGGAAAGAGGCAGGAAGATATGAAGTAGTTTGCCCAAGAAGGCAGACCTCGTTGGGCTTTGAAATCTCTGAAAGCAGTAGCCTGTGCAAGGTGCCTGTCAGTGTACAGCTGGCTCCCTCCTGTGCCAAATATTGCTGGGAAAAAAAAAGTAATTAACCTTGGATTCCCACTAAGACTGCAGACTGGATGTAATACTTGTTTCACAGAGTACTGTGTGCCCCAGTGGGGAAAAAGGTGGGCAAAACCTGTAAATTAAATGTAGTAGGCATCAGATCCCTGACTTCCTGAGTCTCTCTAAAAATCACAGCGTAGTTTTGTGGCTGGAAAGACAGAACACAAAGAAAGAACTAAGTTTTGAAGGGGCTTTAGAGTTCTTTGTTCGTCTGTTAACTTGGCTCTTTCCTGGTGAGATATTTGCTTTGTTCTGTGTGTGCATAGATGCCCTCCTGCCATCAATATTTAGACCATTTTTCCCACAGGAATTCAGATGGTTGGTATTTTCCTTTGAGGAGGTAGCGAAGGGTAATGGTCAGAAAAAGCTCTGCATAGTTTTATGAGGCAGGAGGTTGTTCCATCCCCTAAGTGCATGTACACCTCCTCCTGATATCTCACTGTAATTTTTTTTTCCATTTTTTTGGACTAAATCTTTCCAGTATGGAGCCAGAACTTCTGTGAGATGACACGAGGGCATTTTGAATGATGGATTATGTCGTTTCAGACCAGTGGGAGAGTATAGACCTCAGTCTGATCTTGCAGCTGGCCTGATTTATGTTCTGCTGTTCAGCTGAATTAGCCTCACTCTTCTGGAAAGCCCAGGCAGTAGCTCCACAGAAGGGAAAAGGAAGCTCTCATTTAATGCATTTGGGATTTGGTGCAGGGTCTCCCAAGTTTTTTTGGAACATGAGCCAACATGCATGAAGGAGACACTGGTTTTAGTGGTGAAGAAACGAATTTACCAGTGGCCCACTGTGACACGTGCCTGTAGCAGAGCTTGGAGAGGTAGGAAAGCCTTCCTTTTGGAGAGGCAGTGAGGCTGGGGGATTGCCCCTCCGGCACTGCTTGTGGCCCTGCTCGGAGCCGGGAGCCTCTTCCTCACATGGAAGAGCTGTTTTTTTCTCTGACAGTAACAAATGAAACACTTGAGAGCGCATAGTTTGAGAGATTGCAGGAGTCATTAGCTACGATGCTGCTCTTATATATGTGCATGTCTGAACACTTTTGTAAGGCAATTACCAGTCTTTGATTTTAAAACTGGGACCTCAGAGATGACTTTTGGCAGAACAAAAGGCACAATCTGCATCTCCTGCTCAGCTGACTCCAGTGTTGTTGCTTTTAAAAGCTGTTGGCATTATGTAGTTATCAGATCTGTCTGTTACCACTGGACTGCCTTTCCTTTTCAGGGCTAGAACGGAATCAGGATCACTAATGTACTGTAGTTTAGCAGGGGGGTAAACTGCCTGTAAATTGTTGATGCCATCTTTTATTGCATGTGATAGTTCAGGGAGAGTAGCAGCCTGTTCTTCAGCTCAGATTGCTCTACGGATCTGGAAAGGCCCAGGATGAATCTCCATTTCTCCTGTTACTCTCCTTTCCTTTAAAATTGCTTATGCTGCATGCAATGTTAAAAAGTAGACTTAGAAACAAAACTGTAAATCTTTTGGATTGCTGTAGATAATGAGCAGGATAAGGGAAAAGGAAGTCTCAGGTCAGCTCTTCATCCCACATTTCTTTTCTGCTGCAGTTCTAGATTGAAGATGAAAAGGCTTAGGTAAAGTAACAGAGTAGAAATCTGTAGCTGAAACAGCCCATGGTAGAAGCAGAGGAATTGTCGTGCCTTTTCCAGCCCTTTACAGTTGCTGTGCTTGTTAAAAATGTCTTGCCTTGTACATTCCTTGTAGGAATGACTCTGACTAGGTAAGGAGATGATGCAATGTAAGGTCATAGTAAATGTGATGTATGCAGAAAACAGGAGACAAGTGGGCATTGATTGTTCAGTGGAAAATCTTTTTTTTAATGATTTTTTTTTATTTCCCATATGAAGGTCATACATTTTAAATGAAAATATTTGAGGTATTTGAAGTACACATGTTATAATACAGGATAGGTTTTTGTGTCTTATTTACCAGGCCTATAATGAACTAATTAATTACTGAGAGTGTACATAACATGGCTCTATCTGAGAGCTTGTGATAGTTATCGTTAGGTAAAGGTCTTGGAAGGTGATACTGCTTCAGGAGCCTTGGCCTCACTCCTGTGGAAGTTCTGCTGCAAAGCAAAACTGATGAATGAGAGATTCTGAAGGTTGCTGTACAGTTCCTGAAGTTCTTGCTTCTTTCCAGAAGATTTTCAGTTCCTCAAAACAGCTGCTTAACTGCTGCAGGCTCAAGGCCAAGTGAAACGTGTCCAGATGTGGTGGGACAGGTGTGCTTCACTTAACGTGCCTGATCTCCAATTCATCCCTCTTTATCTCTACTGACTAATTAATACAGAATAATTAGGCATTTTTCTTACTTGCTTCTTTTGTGGGTTTTTTTGCCATGCATTCTATGGATATTTTTGTATTTTTGTGTGTGTATTCTTTCAACTATTTGGAACTATTGGGACTCAGAGGAGCAGCATGATTCCCATCTCTTCTTCCCTCTTTTTTCAATTTAGATTGTCAGCACCTTACAGTGACAAGGCTGCGTATCTGAACTTTAAAGGCTTTGGAAATAGAACACAAGTAATTAATGCACACTTAGTTCTATTTAAATCGTATTTTAAAGCCAGACTAATGATGTTGAGAGATGCAACTTGAGATTTTGCTGGTTTGATTATTTCAGATGGCAAATAATACATATAAAATACGCTGGAAATGGTCAAACACTTAAAACTAAAATTCGAACTATTTTATTCATACTTTGGGATAGCTAAAATATTAGATGTAAGGAAAGAAAAGCAGAAAATGGAATAGGAGACTTAGTACCTGATTCTTGCATGCATTACCCTGACCAGAGCTATGCCTGTTTCTTTGAATTTGCTGAGGGAAATGAGGAAGAGAAGAGAGGAGAAGTGTGGATGAACACAACAGCCTCATGGCCCTGTGGTCCTGCACAAGACTTTTTACTTTTCATTTTTTGGGGGGATGTCTTGACAGTATTTTAGTTATTAAAATACCAAGCATTGTGCATCTTCATTTTGAGAAGGTATTGCAGTCACTTCAGATATATAATTTCTGTCACAAGGTCTACAGTTAAGGATATGTTCCTTATTAGGAAGCCACTCTTGAAAGGACACTTTTGGAAGGGTATGTGTCTTTCTACAGAAGTCAGATGAATCACCTCAGTGATCACCCAGATAGTGGGGTTTGAAAGGAAGGTAGATAAAATGAAAATAAATGTCATCTTTCAAAATGTGCTGAAAAATTATACAGAATATATAAGGACAAATGTATTGTGTATTTCATAAAAGATAAATGAGGTTCAAAGTGGCAGTTTAGAGTCTTCTTAAACCAAGAAGTCAGCACGAGTCAATTTGTTTTGTCTTTGTTACATTTTTAATAGCTATAATTTTTTTTCTTCGTAACATTACAGTAAACACTACATTTCTGCACCTGTGTGATTTTGGATGTGCAGAAAGAGTGGAAGTGTAACAGCATAAAAGACAACAAGATCTTGTTTAAAAAGAAATGATAAGAAGACAATGTATCTGGTTTTACTTCTGATTTTGTTGGGGAATAAGATAGCAGCACACTGTGGCAGTTCACAATGAGCACTCTGGGC
The DNA here is from genome assembly GCF_009819655.1 of Sylvia atricapilla. NCBI lineage: Eukaryota > Metazoa > Chordata > Aves > Passeriformes > Sylviidae > Sylvia > Sylvia atricapilla. Next base: position 68,371,232 of record NC_089143.1, read on the forward strand.
TCAAGTCTTTATTTCTGAGTACTCCTAAGTAAGAAATATGCCTGAGGTTTAAGACATTAAATCAATTCTGTGTTCAACAGAGTTACAAATCCCCTCTGTTATGCAGCTTTTTATATAGATCTAAAGAAAGTGGTACAGAAGTGAAAAAAAAAAAAAAAAATGGAAGAATGGATCATGTCATGTTTGCCAGGGCAGTTTTGCCACATCTTCCAAAAAGTAAACAGTAGTTAGTATTGCTCATACTGCAGTGCCACTCAGGCTGTTTCAGGTAGTCCAGAAATGCCAGCCACAGATAAAAAGGCAACAAGATAAAATGCTTCATCCCAGGAGAGAACTGCCCTTGCTAATGAGTTTAATAGTCTCTTTGCTTGATGTGCAACTGAGCTGCTCATTTGTGCTCACTGAAATGCTCAGGGCTTGGGCTGGGTTTTAGGATGTTTGTAGCTGTGATAAAGTGATTAAGATTTTACATTTTGATGTAGATAGCTGGAAGGGCAGGCCCATCCTTACAACCTGAATGGAATTAGCTGTGCCCAGTGAGACCTGGGTGCTGCATCCAGTGATGGCAGCGGGTGCATTTTGTGCAGTCTCAATTGAGCAAAGCTTTTGTCATTGAAAGATCACACCCACCAAAAAACAACCCCCACCAGCACTTAGGAGGCGGTTTCTCTGGCTGTGGATTTGAACCTGCATCAGTTTGGACGTTTACCTTTCAAAGCTGCCCTTGCAGGTGCTACTGTGTCAATTTTAATGCAGAGTCCCTGTGTGCCCAAAGGGCCCTTTGTGGCATTTTTCTCTTGGTTCTGTCCTTTTTGCAGACTGACAGGGTTTGCTTAAAAAGGGCCGTTTAATATTTTGGTTTGCCCTTGGCATTCATTACATGGACTCACATCTCTTCTAATGCACTGAGGGTAGAAGGATTAATTTCCTTTTCAGTTTTTCTGTCTGGGCTTTTATTCCTGTGCCTGAGTTTTTCAGCAAAGTGAAAAAAATTAATTTTCACAATGCTCCTGCAAAATGGGAGCCAACTGTTCTTTTTCTAAAGATGAGGAACAGAGGCACATAGGACCTAAAAAACAAATCTGGAACTTAAAAGATTTCTTTATCTCTGCGCAGTGTGTGTATATAAATATATATATCTAATGTGTTATATGTATTCAAAGCACACCCTCCATTAAGTCATACTGTTTATCAGCAGCACTTGGTGTCTCCATGCCCATCAAATCATCTCCAGTGATCTCGATCCCTTGAGCTACTGGATTAACTGATAGCAACTGGAAGCTGCCTTCCTCACTGTTGAGCTGGACTACAAAAGGCAAAGGAGGTTGCTGACTGGTTTCACACTTATGTGCAGATGGTGGTGAAGGAAGGTTAGGGCATCCTGAGTACATTTTCAGGCCTTTGGCCTCTGCTCTGGCAGGCACAAAGGCTTCTGCTCTTCCCCCAGCTGTGACCACTTTAGCCTGATCCCATCCATTCTGTTGTTTCAGACCTTGTCAGGCAGTTGTCTCCTGCTGCTTTTTTCTTCAGCTAGGCAGCGTCTGCTCCTCAGCCTCTCATCCTACGTCCCTTTTCTTTGCAATTTCTATGCAGTTTCACTGCTCTGCACCTCCCTGCCCCTCTCTTTTTTCCTTGCCTTGCTAGACCCAGCTCAGCATCCAATCTGTCTGTTCCCACAGCCAGTACCTCCACTGGTTCATAGTTCCAGTTTCTGTTTGCCAAATTAGCTTCCTCATCCATTCTTTTGGCCTGTCACCCTTCTCTTTCCTCCCTCTTTCTTCTTTTGCAGCTGGTTTCTGTGGAGAGTTCATGGATTCCCTGGTTCTCATTTTCCTTTAAAACATGTCACTTTCCTACACCCAGCTTTCCTCTCTCTAGTGCAGCAGTTATCCCAATTTTCATTCATTCAGTCATCGACTTTCCCATTGTTTTTTATTATGGTACAAGAATGTATACACAGACTCTCTCAGCTCCTAAAATGGGTGATGTAGAAAGAGGCCCAACACAATCCATGGCATTGGAGGATGAGCTGATCTCAGTCTGTACTGGATGACTCCTGGTGTCTGGAACCTGTAAGCAGTTTAGTTGCAGAAAGTCTGCTGAATGTGTATGTACTATTGTTTTCCAAAAATTTGTAATTTGACCAAAGTGACTTCTGAGTAGAAGCTTCCAGGTTTACTGTTTCTAGTAGTAACACGAGAAGCTGTGATCAGGCTTCATCATGTGTTGCTTGGCAAGACGTTCTGAAGAAAATGTGTTTTCACCTCACTTTTATGTGATCTACAACATGGTAAGCATTAAGTATTGCCTTACTTATACCATCAGCTTGAATAGCTGTGATGGATAATATGAATTACTGCTGAAAGCAGTACAGTAGATGTGTTTTCATTTTATATACGTGGTAAGTGAGCTGGTGAGCGAGCTCCTCTGAAGAGGAGTGACGTCTTAAAAGAAATGGAAAATGTTAATAAATCTGGACCATGCTAAGAGAACAGCGATGGCCCGAGGCACTGAGCCTGTGAGTACCTTTAGATTGCAGACAAGAGCAATCCCAATCCAGGATACTGCTCGTCAATAAACGGGCGAAGGACGAGGGACAAAACAACTTGTTTTAGCCACAGGATTGGAAGTTACAAATGAGCGCTACAGTGAAAATTGGTTACCTTTTCCTTGTTTTCCCCTTAGGTACATGGAAGAAAGCCCGTCGCTGAGGCGTATGACCGTGATGAGGGAGAAGGGAAGGCGACAGGCCATTAGGGGCCCGGCCTTCATGTTCAACAACAGGGGCACGAGCCTGACGGCCGAGGAGGAGCGATTCCTGGATGCCGCCGAGTACGGGAACATCCCCGTGGTGCGCAAAATGCTGGAGGAGTCAAAGACGCTGAATGTCAACTGCGTTGACTACATGGGCCAGAACGCCTTGCAGCTTGCCGTGGGGAATGAACATTTGGAAGTGACAGAACTTCTGTTAAAAAAAGAGAACTTGGCACGGATTGGAGATGCCCTGCTGCTCGCAATCAGCAAGGGTTACATTAGGATAGTGGAAGCAATTTTGAATCATCCTGGGTTTTCAGTAAATAAGCGACTGACTCTGAGCCCTTGTGAGCAGGAGCTCCAGGATGATGATTTTTATTCCTATGACGAAGACGGTACCCGCTTTTCTCCAGACATCACTCCCATAATTTTAGCTGCCCACTGCCAAAAATACGAAGTCGTGCACATGCTGTTGATGAAAGGAGCGAGGATAGAAAGACCTCATGATTATTTCTGCAAATGTAATGACTGCACGGAGAAGCAAAAACATGATTCTTTCAGTCACTCTAGGTCAAGAATAAACGCGTACAAAGGACTGGCCAGTCCAGCTTATCTGTCCCTGTCCAGTGAAGATCCAGTGCTCACTGCTCTAGAACTCAGCAATGAACTTGCCAAGTTGGCCAACATTGAAAAAGAATTCAAGGTAATGGTGTTTTTTGCATTTCTCTGTCTTTGCTATTGTTTTAAAGTTGTTGCTACTTCATGTTGTCCTTAGATGCTGAAATGATTCCCTGTGCTTTTACTTTTTCAGTTACAAATACTCTCATCTTGTCTCTTTTATTCTTGAGACATAAGACTTTAAAAAGAATTTTTAATTAAATGAAATTGCTTTTGCACCTGCTGTGTTTGGAGAAAATTGGTAAAATTGGAAACTGGAAAAAGTGGGCGTTTTGATAACCTTGCAGCAGATGGAAAACAATTCTGGTTGCTGCAGCACACAAGGATTGTTCCTATTTACCAATGCTGAGTAATACAAGTGCAGAAAGCAGAAACATTTTGCTTTCCTTGAGGGTATTGCAGCTCTGACCTTATTCTGTCTTAATTTGTACTGATTTTGGCTCATGTCTCCAAATGGTTAAGAATACCCAAAGTGGATTTTTTTTTGATGCACTTTTTAGGAATGTTACATGTTCAAAACCAGCTGTTAGAATGCTTACAGATGTTGGTCCTCTTACCTGGTTTGCAGCTGTATCTGGTTTTGTATGCCAGTGCCCTGACTTCTTTATATATTTCAGCTTCTCCCTCAGACAATTAATGGCTTTGTTAACTGTTGCTCGGTGCTTCTTTTTAGTGATTTTTCAGTTCAGTTGGATACCTGGAAAAGGACCACAACAGCCACCTTTCCTCTTGTCCCCCGTTCTCCCCCTGCAGCCAAACCCCACCAAAAAAAATCAAATCCCAGTAGACTGCTTGTAATGAGAAAAGCTTGGCTTGGGGAATGACAGATTGCTCTCAGTGAGTAAAGATATTCACAGCATTGTCTCTGAATGTAACAGCAAATTTATTGGGGTTCTGCAAGGCCAGTGTTGGGTACCACTTGCTAGTTTAATATCTTCAAAAATGATCTGAGAGAGACAAAAGAGGTGCATTAACCTCTCCAAACAGCAGCAAGCACTGCTTACTCTGTGGAGTACTCAGAAGGAATATACAACAACCTGGAAAAAGACGGGCAGAAATTAGTAAAGTGAAATTTAACGGAAGAGGAAGAAAACTCCTGAGAAAGAATAGGTCCATATTCAGCTGAGTGAGTTAAAATAGAATTTAATAATAAATTTTCAGTGGTGAGAAGTATTAATGTATTATAACACACACTGATGAAGTGTAAAATTCATCTTAAACCCTTCCTCCCCTTTCTTTGCTGAAGGAACTCACTTATACCACGCTGTGTATTGTGGAACCTGGCAAATTAGCTGAATACTTCCTCAATGTATTTATTCAGGGAAAAATGTCAGATTTTTCTTTTTCCTCAGATGAAAAGGTACCCTGCCACCAAAAGCTAAATTAGGGCAAGCTGCACTGTGTTTTTGTTAGGCAAGGATGTAGATGATTGGAACTGCATAGAAAAATTACAGTGGAAATAGAAATTCATGGGAGACTCCCATCTCACAGGTACTAATACCATGTATACAAATTTCATCAGAAAAAAACCAAAACCGTGGCTTGAAATTTTGGAGGAGAAAAGGTGAAGTTTTTTGATTAAGCTTCTCATTTCAAACCAGAACTTGAAAAAATTATTTCAGTTTTTTAAATGGTAATTTCCTGCTATTTTGGGATGCTAAAACTCCAAGAAATTCACTGTTTTCACAGATTTCAATATTTTTGGATAGTGCTTACATGGCTACTAACCTTGCCAGGTGTATCAGATGACTCAGTCTTGGCACCTTCAGTGAAAATGGTTCCTGACTTCTTGCTGGCATGGAAATTCCGGCTTCTCATCAACGTCAAAACATTCCAGTGAAATAATTACTCTCTTCATTGACGTCACATCTCTCTTTTTTCCCTTCTGTTTCTGACAAGCCTGATAGGAGAGCTGAGTGTTTTCTTGGAGTCCCTCCCATCTGCAATTGCCTTTTCAGTGCTTTTTTCCCTATAGATGTGTCATCTGAATATGTTTGGCTGATAACTTGTGTGCTTTGTCACATCGCAGAGGAGAGGGCTTCTAATCCAGGATTTGCATTCCTGCAGACTTCTGCTGCATTCTTCTCTAGGATCATCACTGGAAATGCTTGAGCATTCCACTCAAATTCAGTCTGTAGCACAGCACTGATCAGAATTGTTTCAGGGTGGAGAAAAATGGGCAAAATAATTCATCTCTCTCACAACAAAAAAAGAATCAAACCAGTTTAAATCATGATTTATTCTCAGTATCTATGGAATATTAAGGCCCACAATGTTTCCTGTGCATGCTCCACTTCCAGGATGCAGAGTGCTCCTACAGGAAACACAGTTCTGGATGGTTTCCCACAGAGAAAGAGCTTGGGTTGAACCTGTTTAAAAACACCTGAGGGCCAAGTTTCCTAGTAAACGCTTGTTAAATTGAACCTAACATCCATTGCATATGCAAAGTCCAGTCTGCCTCTCTTGCTTAGCATTTACACTGAGATATTTGTATGCACAAACCAGGGTTTACACAAGTGAATTAGAAATGTGGGAAGGTGACTTAGGCCATTCATTCGTGACAGTTCCTCAAGAGAACATGATTAATTACACTGATTTTTAGGGTTTTGTTTTATTTTCCTTTTAGAAGTAAGGAGAAAGGATTCAAGATGGAAGATGCAAGACACATAGCCCCCCAAAAAAGCATGGAAAATTAATAAAAATAGATGAGGAAACTGGAGCCCTAAAGACCATTACATTCTACTCCTTTCATCTCCAAGCTTCCTTAGTCCATTTGTGAAATCCTTTGTTCAACCTGTTTGTCATTTTGCTCTTCTTCATCTATTATATTTATTTCTTCTTTTACTCCTTTTTGATCTTTGCATCCACTTGTCTTCTTCTCATGTATACTTTTATTCAATTCTCTCATGACTAGGACAGGGAATACTGTATTTCTCTGACTTTACTTGGTATTCCTAGTCCCTCTAGTCTCCTAATTTCAGGAATTGCCTGCAGGATTTCAGATGACATCAGGAAATTTCAGTTTGATCGCAGTCAAGAATGCTGCCAAACTGTATCTTGTCTTAATGTAAATAAGTGACCATTACCATAGTTGGAGAATTATCTTTTCCTGTCCAGTAGCACCACAAAATACTTTGCAATACACACATATTCCCTTTTTTTGTTTGTTTTCCTGTTCCCCTATTTTTAGCAGACCATGACCACTGCAGCTTGGCTTGGGAAATGACAGGTTTGGGTTACTAAAGTTAATTGATATTCACCCTCCTCCCTGAGGACTTCAAAGCTGTTACTGTCCAGGGAAGGGAGGATTTCTGTCAGTCGGGACAGCCGATGGAACTTTCCTTTGGAGTCACCATAGGAAGAGAGAGGACAAAGTAGCTAGAAAGCCCCGTGGTTCTCTTTATACCAGCTTTCAACTAAATACTGTCCTGTGTAAGCAAGCTCAGTTCTCACAGCTGAAATTGCTCTGGCAAGGATCAAAAAGGTTGTAGTCCTGCTTTCTATAGGATAAATCCCTGTTCCCAGTTTTGCTGAAAGCTCCCACTGAACCAACGGAAGATGTGGACGTGCATCTAAAAGCAGAATCTGTCAGTGTTCCAAGTAAATTTACATAGTGTTATCTCAGCTGAACTAACAAAGAGTGTTCAAGCTTGATCTAGGTTTAGGCCCAGCTTTTGAAAGGATAGATCCATAACCATTAGGGCAATTATGTGCTTGATTTGCATGTACAGTTACATGTGCAAACTCACCAAATACAGGTAGTTTCAAAGTGGCCGTTTACCAGATAATCACATAAATTTATGATTCAGTATAGTGACTGTGAATTAGTTGTGCATTACTTGTGAACTTTGGTGCTTGGCAGGAGTGTGGGTCCTGCAGCAGAACACTGATCCCTACTTTGTTTGACTGCACATGATTGCTCAGTATAGATTTCACAGAAATCTTGTGTGAAATCAGCCGAAGGTTTTCTGTTTGTGCGCTTCGTTCTTTGCACACAGACTGATACATTCTTAGCCAAGACTCCAGATTAATTCACAGGGCAGTGCTTGATGTTATGAGTGAGAACAGAGCATACAAATTTGGGCAGGCTGAGATCCAGCTTTTGATGTGTGTTAGAGTCCTCTGAAACTGCTTGTGAGACACAGCTTTGCAATTCCAGTCATCGTCGGTTGTCCTGTATGTGCTGGAGTCAGCTGTGGAACCTGGGAAATGCAGAGTGTAGGCTGATATTTTTTGATGTTACAAAGATGTTTGTGCAACTGTTAGTGTTGATTTAGTGGCTTCATTTGTATGTTCCCAGGAGTGAGCAGAGGTGATTTGGATGACTGGGACCATAGATTAAAATATCCACACAACACCCTAGAGGTAGAAGGTTGTTTGAGAATCAGGTACTGTTTGTCTGTTTAATTCTGTAAAGCAATCAGATAGACTGGGATAAATTTGATTTGCTAACATTTAGGTAAATAAAGACCTGGAGAGGGAAATCTGACAAGTTTTCCTGCCATAAGATTCAAAGCCAGAGTGGGATATTAAGAATGCACATAACTGGTTTTCAGTTCTTATAACAGCATTTGTGAGTAATGTAGGTTGTATTTAATCCTTAAATTTGACAGAATAAAACCTCATCCATTGTATTATTAATCTTATCTGGCAGTAAGCATAACTTGTATAAGCAAGTGGTGTATATACCAATAAAGAAACATGTCATTCATGTTTCTACTGTTATTCTACTGCTGTTAGAAGAAATCTGGGTAACTCTTGTGGTAGGCAAACGTGCAAAGCATGGAAGTTATTTCCTAGCTGTTAGAAATCCAATATTTCTTCTTCTATTTCTTCACAATTAGCAAAAGAATGAGAAAACACTTTGTAATTGAAGCCTCTCCCTGCAACTGGACAGCCCATGTTCATTCATACGAGGGCAAAATTTGGGTTGTGTTATGTCATAAAGCACTTGAATAATACAAAACCATCTGAACTAAACTTCATTAAACCTTAATAAGATACCAGTTTAGACTGTAGGTTAGTTACAAATAATAGTAAAACAAATACTCTTTTTTTTTTTCCTTGGGAAAGTTTAAAGTGCCTGCAAATTCAGGTGAGTAAGAATGTACTTTCTCTTTTAGTTATGTTGTATTATTACTGAAGTCACTGCACGAAGCGTATCCTCCTGTGCACTTTGAATAGCAGATTTACAGCTACTTTAAAGTATTAGAGAAAAGTTGATTATCAGTCTTATTCTTGTTGAATTAATGTTAAGCTGTGTGTGATGATTTTCATGGGTTTTGCTCAGCCATTTCCTTTAGTAAATACTTCCTTTAGCTGCAGTGAAATTTGTAAGCAACTCCTGCTTTAAATTAGATGTTTAAGGAAGAGTGTTCGAGTTCTCATCAATATTTAGGAATTCTTTTGTGAAAACAATATGAACAACATACGACTTGAATAAACTGAAGGCATGGTATTGTTTTTAGCTTTATTAGATTGTCTTCGGTCACTCCTTTTTCTTTTTCTTCATTGAATAAAATCCCCATCTTCTTTTTATATTGTGTCATGTCCTGGTGATTTGCTTAATATTCTCCATAACCTGAATTCTAGCAGTTTATACTTAGAGTTTTGGCTTCTGTGATGAAGCTCTCTTTTGACTAGGCTGTCATGAAAGACTGTTCTTTTTTTTTTTTTTTAACTGCTGCTGTTTTCTAGCCACCATCCTGGAGTCTTCTTTTGCAAGGTTTTTATCTTTATAATGTCTGAGATCTAATCACATTTCGTGTAAAATCTCTATCTGCATTCAGACTTCCATGCGAGTAAGTATATTTCACTGCCTTGATTAACTTTTTTATGAGACTTTACCTTTTTCAAAGTCCTAAGTCTTGGTCATATATAAGCTTGCTTATACCTTCACTGAATTTAATCACACATTCCGGTATTATTTTTATTATTAGCTCTTCTGTCCTGTTCTCCCTGGTTGCCAAAAACAAATCTAAAATAACCTTATATCCTGTTGCTTCACTGACAACTAGATTAATTTGTCCTCTATGACCAAAGGAAATAACGGGATCCTGTTTAAGGTCCAGGATTAGGACTGGTTGTTTCCAAGTCTGGATCAGGGATGTCAGTCTTGTGTAAGAACACAACTTCTCTGGGAGTACTTGTTTGTCTCCAGTAATGTTTCATTTTGATTCATATCTGAATCTGACCTGTGCCACTGATGTCTGATTCTGGCATTTACCCTATGCAGCCTCTTTTCCCATCATTTCCCAAAATAATTTGAAACTACTGAGAGCACATTAGTTTCTCTGTCCCGTTATATAGATGCTAAGCTGAAAATTTAGCATAACTACCAGTACAAGGAGGAAAAATTACGTAGGAAAGGAGGAAAAAGTGAGGGTTTCAGAAAAAATGAAAGAAATAAAAAGAGAAAATTATGAGGGCAGAAGCAGTAAGGAAACATTTTTGAGAAGACGGGCACCTCTAAGGGACATTCTGCACCCTCAAAAAGTGATTTTGATATGGCAGTGTCTGGAAATGAACAGTAAAACACAAAAAATGTGGAGGGCTCAAATTAGTGTTTTGGTGGCCTGATGAAGGGGAAAAGACCTGAAGAAAGTCCTGAAGAAAGGGAGTAATTGAAAAAGGTGGTTGTGCTGTTTCTAGTTGGGCACTGAAGGTAAAATTGGCAGATCCAGTCAAGTTTCCTCCTCCATCTGTAGCCTCATGTGAGGAAATCAGGGGCCACATCTCAGATATGGAATTTCTAGAAATCTGAGAGGACATGAACACAAAAATAGAGACCGAGGTTTCTTCTGAAGCAGAGATCGAGATAAGAGTTACAGAAGACGGTAGGAGACATTTACAAGTATAAACAAAAGTACAGGCAAAATTTCACATGTGCATGCTTTACAGAGTTAGCTAAAAATTCTGAAATGCAGCCACAAATGTTTTGTCAGAGGAGGAAGGAGATTAGAGAGAGGCAAATATTTCAAATTGACTTCCATGGTAGTCCTTGGAAACGCTGAACAGGATGAATTCTCCTGTTATTTCCAGGGCACTCTTACAGGAAATTTGGAGTGTTTTGCCCACAACGTTGGTGTCCGATTTGTCCTGTTATTCTGTGCAGTTACTTTGTAACCCGCTGTACCAGTTGCTGGGTGTGAGGCATTCCAAGGAAGGTGGGAAGCAGAGGGTGGAAAAGAAAAAAGGGGGAAATGTACCTGGCGTACATCAGAGTAATGAGTAATCAGCCACTTCAGCAGTGGAGAAAGGGCTAAAAGATATTTGTAGCCTCAGAGGCAATTATTTCATTAGTTGTCAGCAAAGTTTTTGTGACAGTGATGTTACTTTTTTGATAGTCCTGGCCTTGCTTGGTTTGTGAAATTGTTAAATTTCAGCTGCCCCTTTTTGCCCATCCAGGTTATTTCCATCACACTCTTATGTCGTGTTCCCATGCTGTGTTAAACAGACGCTGTTAGAACGTTCACCTTGTGTCACAGAACCAATGATTCCACCGTACAAAAACCCTCTAATATCTGATGTAAAAATCAAACCCTTCGTTTTTAGCAAATTGTGTGGGCCCTTTCTTCCTCGCCGTCGGCTCTTCAGCGTGTGTGTCACGGTTCTGTCCCCCGTCCTGTTCCAGAACGACTACCGCAAGCTGTCCATGCAGTGCAAGGACTTCGTGGTGGGCGTCCTGGATCTGTGCCGGGACTCGGAGGAGGTGGAGGCCATCCTGAACGGGGATCTGAACGCGGAGCCGCTGGAAGCGCAGAGGCACCGGGCGTCCCTGAGCCGTGTGAAGCTGGCCATTAAGTACGAAGTCAAAAAGGTAACTCCTCACAGCTCTCGGACACCGTGGCACAGGGCAGTGCCACCTCCTTCCGCAGGTGTCCTGAAGCCGTGGTCAGATGCGCAGCTGAGGCGTGGTGTGAGTAATCAAGACTCTCAGAAGGCAGAAAGGGCCTGTCATGAAGGAGTTTGGTTTAATCTACTTGCCACTGCTGAGAAGTGGCAGGACATTGCAGTGACATAAATGAGGTGCGTTAGCAAGGCTTTGCACAGTTGGTCAGATCCTTCTCCTGATTAACCCAAAGGATATTTCAGTAGAGCCAGGTTTTCACTCCATGACACTCAGGCTGTGTCTTCCTGTCAGTCAATGCAATAATACCTAATCCAAAGAGAAGGCTGTGCTGGTGAAAATGTTGGTTTCAACCCATAAACAACTCATCTGCAGCTATGTGTGGTAGTGAGAAATTCCGTGTGATTTACATGTTTTTTCCTTTAAAAAATATTTTAAAACTCAGCCCTGGAAAGGCATGGAATATGTCTGTGGCTTCTTGACCGATTCATTTCAGTTCTTCACCTTTGTACCTATGTTTATTGGTGCTTTGGCAAGTGTTTTCAGTACATGCCTCTCTCAAAGTAGTTTGCATTTTGTGAATGAACGTTGTGTGTTGAAAAATGGAGCTGTGCATCACATGTTTGACATAAATACATATCCTTTCATGGTAGTTTTCATTGTATGTTGTTCTCCTCAAGATCCCACATTAGGCCAGCACAGAAAATAGTTAATACTGTGTGCTGTTGTGAGAGGAGCCAGGAAATACAGCAGTGCCTATGCATTATTTACAGCTACCTATTTACATGATTAGCATCACTTCCATTCCTTACAGCCATTATAGTTTCATCATCCCCACATGAAGCCTTGTGTCTCTCAGAATAAATATCCCTGTGCTCTGTGGCCACCTCTTGAGCCAATCTGCCATATAAAAGGAATTGTTTCTGGCAGGACCCTGCCAGAACTGGGGATTGCTGGTGTTTATGACAGCTCCAAAAGATTGAGAACAAAAATTGTAAACAGAGGTCCCAAGCAGCAAATCACCATTTCCAGTATAGAATTGGTCTACAGTAGATAAATGCATATTAATTACCAAAAATCAAGGTAAATATATATAAGCATTAAATGAATTTAAAAGACTGGAATGGGGGAAAAAAATTCCAAGTGCATAAGCATGTTGTAGTGTCTAAATATATACATTCTTTATGCTATTCTAGTTTAATGTGTATGAAAACTTTGTTGAGGCTCGTGTCTCAGCTTTCATGCTGAAGGCTATGGTTTTCTTTTATGAGTTTGTTGTCACTGATGAAATTCACTGCTGAGCAAAGGGCCACACAGATCTGTTAAGAATAACAGAAATCTAAATAGTGACCAAAAAAAAAAAAAAAAAAAAAAAAAAAAAGAAGAAAGAATTCCTCATAGCAAACTTGTTCCCTTCTCTTGCAAGAAACTCAGAGTGCTGGCTGCAGTTCACAACAAATACAGTTCAGAACGTCCAAGAGGAAGGATCCTGGTGGGAGGAAATAGCTGGTGCAGAGCTGTTACCATATTCATACATGTGCAGTTCCCTGGAAGTGGCCATTACACAGGGCATGGCAAGGGTGGAAATGTCTCTGCTGTCGTGGTTCTTTGATGCTGGGATTTGGAGCAGCAGGTCCATGAAATAGTTAATGAGCCTATGCCCTGGCCGGAGGGAGGAGAGGCAGGAAAAAACATATGACAAGTAGCAAATATGGTCAGAACTTCACTGCTTGGGAAAGGGAGTTTCTTTTAAACATGATGTGATTTTGAAGCTAAGGTTCAGACTGAAACTGCAGCTCCAAAAGAGAAGGACTAAGGGAATTAGTGGAGGGGAAAAAAAAAAAAAAAAGTGAGTCTTGCTCTGTATGCTGAATTACTGCTGTATTACTGCTTTTGTACCTCAACTCTGTCTTTAGATTGCCAATAAAATTCCAGAGAAGAGCTGACACTGGCCCAACTAATCTGCAGTTCTTGCCGAGACAAAAATCAGGATGGAATTTCCAAGTGAAATCAATAAGAGCTGGAATAAAACCACAGGAGTTAATTTTCAAACCCTGAAGTGTTAAATTGATAGATAGGAAAGAAGATGCAAAATTCTCTTTGTATTTTGTGCATTAGTGTATCAGAGTGTGCCAGGATTTGTTCTTGCTCCATCTAAACCCAGCCATTATGATGGTAGAAATAAATAACATAATCACTCTGAGTCATACAGAAAAATATTTACATACTGATGACTTGGTTCACCCTCATGAAACTGAAAACATCAGAAGTGTTACTGTCAATTATGCTTGAAAAAGCAGCTACATTAAAACTGGGACATTTTTTCTTGTAGTGACCAGATACTGTTCTCATGCATCATTTTTGTTCCCTGGGGTTCTGCTTGGAGCTGAAGGTATTAGACACATGTGATAAAAAGTTCAACATATGTAAGGAGAATTGAGAAACTGCATGGAAAATAGAGTGAGAGGAGAAATGCAGGAAGAACAAAGTTGTAGGATGATGTGAGTTGAAGCTGCAGGCAAATACAGGTAATACAGACACACACAACAGGGGTGGGCATAGTTTAAAATTGCTGAAAATAAAGCCAGCCTAATCATCAGTTGAAGTATTTCAGTGAAGACTGAGAAAGGAGGGATGAATTTCAGAGCTTTTATGGATAAGAAGTGACACAACTCGCTCCAAGGGCTTGGAAGTGGTGCACATTGTGCAGTTGCCAGCAGTTGAATAAGTTGCTAAGATGCTCTCAAGAGCCTTTAGACTCACTGCCAGAGAAGAACTTGCCCATAACCCTTGGCATCTTATTCACTAAATCTTTTTTTTTTTTTTTTTTTTTTTTTTTTTTTTTAATTATAATACATCTCCTCTTAGTGTCAGATCAAAAAGTTGATAGATCAGGAGAATAAACCAGCACAGAGCTCTGGATCAGGTGCCACGGGGCCCATGGGCTGATTCCCAGCCCTGGCAAACTTCCTTAAAGCTCCTTTATTGTTTCTTCCCATCCCCTGTGGTAACAGAAGGAATGATGTGGGTGTTTCTTCCCTCCTCTTCCCTACAGTTTTAAGCCTGATTTTGAAAATGTCTTTGTAATTTGAAATAATTATTTACTTTCCTGCCTTTGTCCACAGTTAATCTGCTGTGGGATTTGTCCCTTTGATGTCCTGAGTTGACAATGAAATTTATCTTAGCAAAAGAAGAGGCTGGGGGCATATGTCAGAATGCACAAACACAAAAACCCAATCTCTTCTTCTCAAATGGGCCAGGCTGGCAGTTTTTATGGTGCAAAAGCTTCAAAGGTGGCAGCCTAATAAAAAGAACAGAAGCAGTTTGAGTCAACATTAATTTCTTAAAGGACTTTTTTACAATCTCTTTATTTATTTCTCTTGGCCACTCTACTTTATGTACAAACTGCATTAATATGTGAAGTAACTGCTTAATGCATCACACACCAAAATGCTTAGGGACTTTATTTTAGAGCAAAGTAGATTAAAATAGGAAGATCGCCTCCCTTTTTAAAGTTCATGCAGCAGTTTCAGATTGCTCTTCTTGAGAGGTTTCAGGTTCCCTGTTTTTACTGCCAATGATTTAATTTGATTTTCTTTAAAACGTCTGTCCTGTTGTACTCCTCTATGCACTTTTTAATGAGATTTGGAATATTGATAGAGTTTTGCAAGCAAGACCTGGCAAACAACAGTATATGTAGTACATAATGATCTCTGCAGAGTACAAGGGATAATAAAATGGGTATCCAAGGTTTACAGTATTTTAATTCTTTTTTCCAGAATATAACCAACGGATATCAAATATCACTCTTAACCCAACAGAAATTATCAGTTATCAGATTTATTTTCAAACCCTTTTTTGTGGAACACTTAGCTTTCTTTATTCTGATTCCCTAGTTATCGATAAGTATATCACCAGATTTCTTCAAACTGCTGTGAAAACCAGGCTGCTCACCCTTGTGCTTAACTGTTGTCCCACATGCTCTTGTGATGTGGTGATGCCTTGGGAAGGCTGACTTGGAACAGAGAATAGACAAAACTAAAAGAATAAAGTAGGTATTTATTAAAAGGCCTTAAAGGATACACCTTGGGCAGTGCCAGAGCCCGGCCAGGGCTACACCCAAGGTGGACCCAAAATAGTCACAAAATGGCCAACCGGTCACAAGGTTTCACTCTTTTATGAGTTTTTGGTCTATTTGCATATTGGGGTTAATTCTCCAATTACAGCTTCAGATTAGGAAGTCCCATCCTTCTTGTTTTCTCTCTTCAGTCCACTGTTGTTTGTGCTTTTGGGCCTGAAAACTTGTAATGGTCGTCCTTGGTCTGCATCTGGAAAAGGATTTATTTTGTCTACCTGCTCTGTGAAGAGGGCTTACTAATGCTTAATGTGAGGCTCAGAACTACACACCTAGGCAATACAGAATCTGAAAAACACGAAAGCTAACACTTAAGGCATCAGTGGCAGGTTCTTCTTATTTGTTAACGTTTGCTTTAAAGGAAATGAGGAAAAATAAAGCCATGGTTCTTAAATATCTGGTGTTAATTTATACCTGAAGGTGATCGCAATTGTGCACGTAGCAGTTACATAACTCTTCTTATTAATGACAGCATGTCTTGGTTTTTCTTTCTTTTTCTTTACAGTTTGTGGCTCATCCAAACTGTCAGCAACAGCTACTGACAATCTGGTATGAAAATCTCTCAGGATTACGGGAGCAGACCATAGCTATCAAGTGTCTGGTGGTGCTGGTTGTGGCATTGGGCCTTCCCTTTCTAGCCATTGGTTATTGGATTGCACCTTGTAGCAGGGTACTGAATTTTATAAATTATATGTCTTGTGCTGTTCTCAGAGCTGCTTTTCCTTTTCTGGCAGTCAACATGCAATTTCTGCTGCTTCCAAATTTTAACTAATTAATGATATTTTTAGCCACCTCTAACCTTGAGCCAAAAGATGCTAAGGGGTTTCTTGTTATTTGCAATGTAAAGAGGGGACCACAACGATGAAGTATGAATATAAATTAGCACTAAGCTGAAGGAAAGAAAAATAACCTTCTCCAAGAGCTCTTTTTCTTTTTTAATTTTCCCTAGGTGTGCTCACCTCACAGTCTCTGCTGTGCAATTTATTTGTATTAGTAACATGGATTTTTTGAAAGTCACCACTCAATTCTTTATTAAGTCTCCTCTGGTGGCATCCTAAGGTCTCATGCTGTTCCCATATAAACCATTAGAAGAACATCTGTTGACTTTACTGATGCAGAACTTAATCTTAAGTAAAGTATTTGTTATCTGGGCCCTAGGAGGTCTGTTTGCCAGCTGAACCATAGAGCAGAAATTAAATTAAATGCATCATTCTGACCATATAGTGGGGTATATTTGTAAAAGAGCATAGCTGTAAACTCTTACGTTTTAAAAATATGTTGAAGTTTAAGGGTGCTCCCATCTTTCCTGCTGATCTCACAAGGAAAGGAACAGCAGTTTCTTTGAAATCCTGGTGGTCTGTAGCACATGAATTGTTTGCAAATCGGGTATGTTGATAAATCTTTGGTAAATCAGATGAAAGATTTCTCTGTTGCATTACCATTTTAAAAAAAATTAAGTACATTTACTCCTGTGCTGAATGTGGTCTTTCAATTTTATTTCCTTAGCAAGTGTAAAGCAAAGAAATGCGAGTTTCTTTTATATTTCATTCTTTTAGTTCATTCCAAAGAGGATAAGGTTTTTCTCATCTACATATTTGAAGGGAACCTGATCATTTTTCTGGGTTAAATATTTATTTACTTTAATGATAAATCTTTATGAAAATAGTGTAATTGTTACTCTCATTATCCTCTGAAATGTCGCTTTCCATTAATATCTTTAGTAAATAGATTCCTCACAGCTCCACATAATGGGAACATATTAATATATTTTTAGCTGGTGTCTAATATGGAAAAGTGACATTTGTCCTTGAGCTCTAATTCCCAGTAGCAGAAACATCTGACGTTTTTTTGTCGGTGCTCATGTCAAATAAAAGCGCTATACATTCCGGTCAGTTGTTGGATCTTGCAATTACAAAATGCTTTCTAAAGGTCAGGAGCAGGAAGGGAAGCTGAGATTGTTTGCCCAGGTAGTAAATGCAGTTTAATGTGTGCTGGTTTGCTCAGTTCACAGTAGCTGACCCAAATTTCAAGGAAAACAATTCCTTGAAATAAGAAAGCTCATGTGGTCTTCTGGAAGCAGCTGGTCTCCTCTTCTGCTGCAGACAGAGTGGCCCTAGTGCTGCTTTTTGTTCTTTTACCAGGTGCAGATGTGAATTAAACCTGCTGAATTTGTTTTAAAAATCACTAATATTTTTTATCTTATTTTTCTTAGTCTGTTTTGTGGAACAGTCGTTAGTTTTAATAGACACAGGTACTTACTTGGCACTTAGAGCTCTGAACATGTGTTCTTTGGCTGGAATACAGTAACCAGAGAAAAGAAAACAACTAATTTTTCCTAGAGCTGTAGTTATAGAGAAGTTAATAGAACACTCCTGTTGTTAGGGAAAATGTTTTGCTGGAGTTGGTGATCTTAATAATTTATCTTTCCCTGGGCTTACTTTACAAACTCTTCCTGGTCACTGGCATTGTACATTTGCAATTCCTTGGAGTGATTCCCCTCAAAGATTGCCATCTAGAGTTTATGGGATAACATGAGCACTCACTAACAAGACAATGTACTCTGTGTGGCTCCCTGTGGGAGCCTTTTGTCTGAAATGGCAAAGCATCACAGTTGAGTGCTCTTGGAAGAGTATCCTTTAAGAATGAGGTTTCTGGCTCTCCTGAGCTCTGAGTGCCCATTTATGCTTCTGGAATGCCTGGAGTTTCTTTGAGAAAACTGAGTGACTGCTTTCATTCTGCCTTTGCAGCTTGGAAGAATTCTTCGAAGCCCATTTATGAAATTTGTGGCACATGCAGCATCCTTCATTATTTTCCTAGGCCTGCTGGTGTTCAATGCTTCAGACAGATTTGAGGGCATAACGACGCTGCCGAATGTCACTGTCACTGATTACCCCAAGCAGATCTTTAGGGTGAAGACCACCCAGTTCACCTGGACAGAGATGCTGATCATGGTGTGGGTTCTCGGTAGGTATATTGCCCCTTCATCCTCCTGTTTTCCTGCAAATAGAAATCCTGAAAGGGAGGAGAGAAGCCCAGGTGCCAAACCTTTGATCCAGCTGCTGTGTGCAGCAACTAATAAATCCTTAGGGCGGGTAACAGGGCATTAGGACAGATTTTGAATCATTTGTATCTCCTGGTTTAAGCACTGCTTTATCCTAAACTGTGTCAGGGTAGGGAGATGAGTATCAGTTGCACGCTGGGAGTTCCAGCTTATGCTCTTTATCTGACAAAAAGCAAGGGCTGGGATTTTCCAGTCCAGTGTATGGCTGCTCTGAGTGTGGTTGGGATGGCAGCAGCACCCCCTTTGAATCACACAGCCAGGGAAACAAGAAAAAGTTTGTGGGGTTGAGATTTTGTTATTTGTGGGGCTTTTATTTTCACTAAGAAACGTCTTTGAATCAAGCAAAAAGTCTTGATTCACAGAAACTGCATCTCATGGTTGTGGTGAGGCTGTGATCTGGATTAAATCCACATAAATTAATTTCTGGGAAGTTTAAGTAAGAAAACTGAATTACACATAGCCATATTCCACTTTGTATGCTGAAAAGCATCTTATTCTGTAAAGTGGAGAAAATGTAATATAATTGTGCTCTTTATATTTGGTCGTTTGTGTTGTTGGGTAGTTGTGTTCTTGTGGAAAAATTAAACCCTCTGATTCAGAAGTGATTTAGGAATGTAAATGGTAAGAAAGTAAGAGGACATTTTTTTCCCCACACTTTATTTTTCTTCCTTTGGAATTACAGAGGTTTTGTTGTTAGGCCACAATATTTTCATTGCAAAATCAAGGCTCTTCTCTACCCTCTGTGGGGTGATGTCTGAACTGTATTTCCATTAATTAATCTCAATTAATACCTTGCTATTTGATCAACCCTGCTGAAACCAAGAGAGAATTACCTTAGTGAAGGGGATGATGATGCTGTGATACTGCAAATAAGTGAATCTCTGCTGCACTGGTATCATCCACTTCCATGAAATGGGAGAATACAGGGAATTGAAATGATAACAGTTTGGCAAACATTGCTGTGCTGTTTCATTCCTTGTTGCAGGTATGATGTGGTCAGAATGCAAAGAGCTGTGGCTGGAAGGACCCAGGGAATACATCTTGCAGTTATGGAATGTTCTGGATTTCGGGATGCTGTCCATTTTCATTGCTGCTTTCACAGCCAGGCTCCTGGCATTCCTTCAGGCCACAAAAGCACAACAGTATGTGGACAACTACATTGAGGAGAACGACCTCTCCGAGGTCACACTTCCTCCAGAAATTGAATATTTTACTTATGGTGAGCTTAGTTTTTCTGCCAAACAGATCTGAACATAGGAAAGCTTGAAGGATGCATTTAGAAGCCTCTCTGTATCCTAGAGCTAAATTTGATCCCCTTGATTTTAAACATTTGGAATTATATTTTATTCTTGGCTAATTGCACAACAGATAAAATGTTGATGTGATCCCTTTCTCGTTTTCTTGGTTCAGTTGTTTGATAGTTATTCATGTTCATAAACATCTATCAGCATTTCCTTCTGAAGGAAGGATGCTGGCCCTGTGAAGGTCTGCTTAAGTAGAATAAAACTACTAAATACTTATTGCAGTGCAGAAATTGTCAAGAAAGTTGTGATTAATCTGTATTTGCAACACAAGAAAATGCTGCTGAGAGTGTATTTTAGGATGGGCTTCAATATATTGTAACAGCAGACTTTGTTACTTACCTTAATTGCAATATGACCAGTCTGAACTTGTGCATATGTAAATACCCATTTAGAAACACACGGTATTTTGATATGAAATACATTTTCATTCAGTGTTGTTCTTCCTAAGAAGGTGCATGTATTCACATAGTAATTTATGAATTTCTGTATAACTCAATTGTTTCTGTGCCCACTGTGTGTGAAACCCACAATCCTATTTCTTTTGAGGTAATTGGCAAAAATCTTTATGGTCACTATGGGAACTAGGTTATATCCTGCAAAAAGCAAAAGCTTGGTGTGACTAATAAATGAAATTGTTCATCAGGCAACACTTAACTTCCCATCAATAAAACACCAAATAGGAATAAATTTCCCAGCCTCAGCGTAGTGCTTGTTAAGATAGCTAATAGAGACATGTTAAAAAAAATGCAGTAAGGAATTAGTTATTGTCTAGGTCAGAAAAAAAAAAAAAAAAAAAAAAAAGAAAAAAGGCAAAAGAAAATGTCACATTTCTTCAAGTCACTTTTCTTCTAACAGAAGGTAATGTAACTCATATTCATAATTTGTAATTTAAATGAAATAGGAATAGAGCAGCAACTATTAGACTCTTCAAATATTTGTCTCAACTAAATTCAGACATGCTAATGGAAAAATCCTATCAAGGTTTATTCCTCAAGATTGTGATAAATGAGTAACCCCTGTATTTTGTATCTTCCAGCTAGAGATAAATGGCTCCCATCTGATCCCCAGATAATATCTGAAGGCCTTTATGCAATTGCAGTTGTTCTCAGCTTTTCTCGGATTGCATATATCCTGCCTGCAAATGAGAGTTTTGGGCCCTTGCAGATCTCCCTTGGAAGGACTGTTAAGGACATCTTCAAGTTTATGGTCCTTTTTATTATGGTATTTCTTGCATTTATGATTGGAATGTTCATACTGTACTCCTACTACCTTGGAGCTAAACTAAACCCGGCCTTTACAACGTAAGTATGAGGTTTCATTGTAAGTAAAAAGCCAATCAAAACTTTCAGGTTTTTCACTGAAATTAAAAAGTCTGTGAGATATTGTGTGCTCTCCCTTAGCATTAAAATAAAACTGAAGACCTCAGAAAGCAGAACACAAAAGATCAATTGTTCCCTGTTTGTATAGTGGAAGCTTTCATTTCAGCCTGAAAAAATTTCACCTGTATATATTTCAATCACACAGACTTGTGGGCAACCAATTGGAAGAGAATATTACTTGATATAAAATACCTTTCTAGTTCCTGTTGTTCTGCATGTATTGTTACAGCTCTATTAGATATGATGGATAGGTGGAGCACAGAGGAGAAAGGGAAAGTGCTGTGAAAAATGCTTCCTTGCATGTTTGTTGCTTTGATCAGTGCTCTGATTCACAAACAAATTAATTGAGGTTGTTTATCACTGTATACACAACTTACATATTTCTTTGTGCAGTTACTAATAATGCCTTCCTCTCTTTTTCCCTACAGAGTGGAAGAAAGTTTCAAGACTTTATTTTGGTCGATATTTGGCTTGTCTGAAGTAACCTCCGTTGTCCTCAAATACGATCACAAGTTCATTGAGAACATTGGTTATGTTCTTTATGGCATATACAATGTCACAATGGTGGTGGTTCTGCTTAACATGCTGATTGCTATGATCAACAGTTCGTATCAGGAAATTGAGGTGGGCTCTGTTCTCAAGCTGTTCTCTTCTGTTATGCTGAAAAAAGGGTAGCATTAATAGGAGTTATTTCAGTGATATGCAAAAAGTACAAAGAAGAGATTACCACAGGAAAGGATATCACAAAAAGTATAAAATAAGGCTGACTTTATGTAGCAACTCAGCCAAGCTGCAGAACCTCACAGGATGTAAACATGTTTATCTCGTGCCATGTATACATTATAGTTGGCATCCAACTCCAGTTAAAAAACAAATCAGAAAATGTAGAGTATTGAAGATACTTAGGTTTCAAAAATAAATCTCAGGTTGCTGAAATGAAAAGTAGAAGTATATTTACAGTGCCAGCTTTCCAGACTGTAAGTTCAGAGAGTACTACATTCACACAGATGTAGGCATACGCCCACACAAACAGGAAGAAGGATTATCTAAGACATAGTGTACAAATGGATATGTCATTCCCAGTTTTTTCAATGAGTTCTGGGAAATGTTAGAGAATTCAGCAGGAGAAAACTAGTTATAATCCAGCCTTGGAATACTTCAGTAAGAATGCATTAGGACGAAGTAAGTTTGTCAGTATTTAACACAATTTCTTCACAACCACAAAGTTTGTATTTTCTATACTCCATTATAAATCAGAGTTGCTTGTCCTGGTTATGTAAAAGGCTGTGAGCACTACCATTTTAAGCCATTTTTTGCCTTGAGTCTAATACTTCAACACTTGTGCAAGTACCAAACTCATGTGACCACTTCAATAAGAAAAACAAGACTTGAAAAAAACCCTGAAAGCTCCACTTTAAATAGCAGGGAGTTTATATGCTGGCTTTCACTTGATGCAAAAATTATGCTTGTTTAAATGCTTCATGTGCTTGAACTAAGCATTCTCAATGAAATATTGCCATAAAGAGACAACTGAAATTTGGTTAAAATAGACTTAAGTAAAGGGGTTGCATTTCTGCAGAACTGCTGGAAGTCTTACTAGCAAGAAAATAACTTTTTATCTAAAACCAGAAAGATGTTTCGAAGCAGTTTCATTGGAAAGAAGCTTTGCATTTCATAAAAAACAAAAGTATCATTTGTTTTGTTTCCTAACACAGGATGACAGTGATGTAGAGTGGAAGTTTGCTCGTTCTAAACTTTGGCTGTCATATTTTGATGATGGGAAAACATTACCTCCACCCTTCAGTCTTGTACCAAGCCCCAAATCTTTTTTCTATTTCATCATGAGGATCATTAACTTTTCTAAGTGCAGGAGGAGACGGCTACAGAAGGACATTGAAATGGGAATGGGCAACTCCAAATCAAGGGTAGGCTCTGAGATCTTTTCATTGCAGTGAAGAATTGTGTGTCCATTCCAACAGTCTTCATTTCTTTTTAGTTTTAGCTTATCATCCATGTTTCTGATGAGAGTAATTAATAACTTATATCAATAAATCTCTATTTCAAACTGCCTAAATAAACATAGTGCATGAAACAAGAAATAGACCTAAATTTTGTTGGAACAACCAAATCTGGGGAAATGCAATTAAAACAAAAATTGGTAAGTGTTCAAAAATGCAAATAATTCCCACAAGGAGTTACTTGAATATTGATTAAAGATACTTTAAGCCTATGTCCTCAGAACAGGATGGCTAAAATTATCAGCATTTAAAAAACCCCAAGAAACCAACATATAATTCAAGGCAATTTCATTTTTTAAAAAAACAACACTCTAATATAGGAAAAATGGAAAGATCCCAAATATGTCTAAAGAAAAAGAAAAATGGAGCTGAATACTAACTGTGAAATCCATAATTTATTTTAATTTTGTCTTGTTTCTTCCTAGTTAAACCTTTTCACTCAGTCGAACACCAGAGTTTTTGAATCCCACAGTTTTAACAGCATTCTCAATCAGCCAACACGCTATCAGGTAAGTACACACAGTGATCACTGTCCTGAGTAATAGAACTGTGAGAAGGTTCTAGCAGAATTTTGTGTTTCAGGTAACATTTTGCCTTCACTAGATAAAGAAAACTTCCTGTAGAAGTCAAAGTCTAGGATGCTCCTTAAAAAAAAGTTATTGTCCAAGACTATTACTTGAAGCATTTCAAAACTAGCTTATGCAGTACTTAAAATTGGTCTCTGATGTCCCAGTTTGGAAAGTGTGAGGAGCAAACATCTAGAACTGGGGAAGGACTATCTGAAATGGGTTTCTGACTAAGGGATGTGAAAGCTGACTAGGTTGGCTGTTCCCTTTCTTTCTCAGCATGCCCTAGAAAAGTCCATTTGAGGCAAGTGCTTCATCTGGGGCTGTTCATTCTTTCTCTTAGGCAGATGTGACAGAGAGAGCTAAGAAAGAAGAATGAACAGTGTTTAATTATATAATTTCATGTGATTATATAACTGTTTTAATCTGGCAGCAAATAATGAAGAGACTGATAAAACGTTATGTTCTGAAAGCACAAGTGGACAAAGAAAATGATGAAGTCAATGAAGGTAAGAAAGAGACTGCAATATTCAGAGGCAATTTTCTTCATGTTGTATTAGGAACTAGTATTACAGTGATGCATGGGGGTTTTGAGTGAAAAGAGGGATTATTTCTATTTCACATGCACTGAGGCTCAGATAGTAATGGAAGTATGCCCATGTCATAAAAAAAAAAAAAAAAAAAAAAAAAAAAAAAAAAAAAAAAGGAAAAGTAGGACTAAAGAAGTAGAACTGAGAAATATTATGGGCTCCATTTTACAGATAGAAAATGAGAGCACAGACATAATGCACAGAGGAAATCTGTGAAGGAACCACTAACCGTATTCACACTTGCAGAGTCCTAATCAAAGCTGCAGGGCCTTCCTCTCTGTTTTGTTCAACTGAACACACAGTTACACACAATTTACCACTTTACACCATGAACTACTTGTCCTGCCTTCCTTCATAAAGCTGTGAGAAATAATCACGTGTGAAGCTGCCGATCATTAAACAAAGCTCCTCAGTCAGCTGCATGGTGATAAAAAACGACAAATATAACCTCTATTTTAGTGGGAGACCTTTTGAGAAACAGTGAATCTGAGCTCCCTGGCAGATGTGAGAGATGCTTGCTGCAGGTGCATGCCCTAACTCACCAGTGACTGGGATGAGATTATGGCAAAGGTTGTCCTCCTTCCTCCCACCTTCCATGGAGGAAACGCAGGCCTGCAGTCCAACAAAGAAACTCCTGTGCTCTGGGCAGATCCCCAAACACAAATTCTAGCTAGAATGTTATCAAGCAGTTAGCGGGATGCAGTGATGGACAGCCTGGCGTCAGAAGATATTTTACTGGCATGGCAGCATCAGGCAGCTGTGTGCACGTGTGATGTGAGGGGCCTGAAAGGGCTGCTCAGCGTTCAGCTAAGGCAGCAGAGCCTCTGTTTTGCTCCTTAGTTGCCCTCTGCTTACCTGTAACTCTCTGCAGCAAGAAGCAGGGAGCAAAAAGATTAAATTAAATCCCCCTCAGTGCCTTCAGAAGGCAGCATTGTGCACTGACTGTTATCCTGACGCTTCCCCATCCTGTGTGGCTGTACAGAGCTGTGATTGTCAGTGACAAAAGCAGAAAGGCTCCTGAATCTGAATCCTCCCAGTGTGCTGCTCTCCTGAATTCCCACTGCTTTCCTCCTGTTCCTGCTCTGTGATGTAGGAAATCATCTACCTAGTGACTGATGAAAAGATTCTTCTGTCACCAGCAGCGCCAGCCCTTTCCAGGTCCCTGATGCCACTTTGGTGTTGGCAGGGATGTGTTTAAATTAGGAAAACAGTGCAGAAGAGTCACGGTTTCCTGACATCGTGATTCTGGCTTTGGCACCAGGTTTTGTAGAGGAAAGTCCACTTTGAGCAGGGCAAGGAACCTTTGAGTTTCACTCTTCAGCTGCACAGCCAAGTGCTCCGTCTGTCCTGAGCATCTCATTGGTACCCAGATTAGAGACCCAGCCTCTGAAGACACATCAAGTCTGCTATTCCCTAAACAGAAAACGCTGGCATTTCTATGTACTGCAACTACTTTAACAAAAGCCTAGAGATTTTCCCTGTTCTGCATCACTAGAGAATTTAGGTGTCTCTTCATACTCTTTTATTTTCTACATGACAAATCATTTCCAGAGGCAGATACTGTGTAAGAATTCACATCCCTCACACTTGCTGGAATAACAGTATTTGAACATTTTAAAAAGCTTTTGCTCTTGAACTGAATATCCTACAAGGGAAAACATGCTGCTGCTTATTACAAGCCTGGCCTTGACAGCTGTCTCTGTTTTAATGTGTTTTTTATATTTGTGTCAAATTATAATGTCATGTTGAATTGGTTGACTTTTTTTAATTCCAAGGATGTTGGTAAGGAAGAGGAGAGAGACTCAGAAGCTGTGAGTTTTACTGCCAACTCTGCCACACTTTTCCTTTGTGATTTTGGCACATCCCTTCAGAAAAAAACCCTCTTTTTCTTTTCTCTCTAAAAAGGGGATACTAATATTTACCAGCTGTTCAGCAGTGTTGGTGTGATTAATTCTTTAACCTTTGTATGGCCCTTTGGGAATCTTTGGTGTTGTGTATACACATGGAGCATAATGCGAGATCCTAACGGACTGTCAAAATTCTTTTGGTACTATTTAGGGGTGGAGACAAATCTCACTGAGAATGAAGAAGAGGTAAATCCTCCTGATCCATCCTGTACTTGCTCTCGTGAACATTTTGGGATGATAATCTGAAATAGACGCTGATGTGACTTAACAGAAAAGTGTTGACTGAATGTTAAACTTCGCTAATGAGGGTGTCTTTCCATTATTACTGCAGGTGAATTAAAGGAAATCAAACAGGACATCTCCAGTCTTCGCTATGAACTGTTGGAGGATAAGTCCCAAGCAACAGAAGAGTTGGCAATTTTAATACATAAACTCAGTGAGAAACTAAATCCTAATATGCTGAGATGTGAATGATTCTACAAAGGAACCATGGCTTTGACTACAGCACAACTATTTATTGGCAATAATATTTCAGTATCTTATACTTGAAAAAAATGTATTGTAGATTTTTAGCACTAAATAACTTTATGTACAGCTTCTCTGGAATTTAGTCTTAGGAACTTTTATTAACTCACCACAGAAAGATTGCTCTCTTCATTTTAATTGTCTAAAAGCAAGAACTATCATAACATTTTTTTTTGCATTTATGCATTAAAAAGGTATAATGGTATCGACTGCTGATGTTTTAACAGGTTTATGATTACATATGGAAAATTCTTTGCACTAAATTTGCAAGACAAAAAATTAACAGCGTAATACTCTGTTCCTTGCAGTGTCCAGGTACAAAATAGGATTTTTCATACTACAATAAACCAACTAGAGATCAGTGGAGGATTACTTGAAATCTTTGTTCTTTATTAGTGGTGTTAGTAACGCGTGTAAGGCCACAACTCATGGTTATGACCACAAGGAGTTGCTGAGAACCAGGTAAGTGGGAATATAATGGCAGCAGCGCCGTTTAACATGTCTGTGTATACACGTGGCGCACCGACCCTTTCTTAATTCAGTGTGTTTTCTCTGGGAAGAGTAAGGATTTCTTTTTTAAACTCAAACTCCGTCCCGGGCTGGTATTTTTGGCTCCGTTGTTAAATAAACCATTCCTCCGGCACCGAGCCCGGCGCTCCCGCTCAGCGCCGCTCCCGCCGGAGCCGCCCCGGGGCGTTCCCGGCTGTGCCCGCCCCTGGCCCCGCCCCCGGGCCGTCCCAGCCAATGGCAGCGCTGCTCTGTGCGGCCCCGCCCCCGGCGGGAGGCGGGCTCCTGGCCGAGGTTGCCGCGGTGACGGGCGGCGGGCGCGCCGCGGGAGCGATGGAGCCCAGCCTGGCACGCGTGGATTACCTGCAGGTGGGCCCGGCAGCGCTGCCAGCCCCCCGGCGGCATCCCGGCACCGGGGGCAGGCGGCACGGCCCGCCCGGGCCAGAGGGGCGGCCGTGCGGGGGAGCCTGCGAGCGGCCCGAGGCGCGTCCCGGCGCTCCGGGCCCCGCTCAGGAGCGACTCTTCCATCCGCAGGTGGGAGTCACGGCGCAGAAGACGATGAAGCTGCTGCCCGCCTCCGGGAAGAAGGCCACGCAGAAGGTACCGACCGCCTGGTGCTTCGCTGCCTCTCCTGTCCTCTGCCTCATCCTGTCGTTCTCCAGAGTTTCCTTAGATATAGGACGTCATAGGGAAAGACACTGCCAACCCCATTTGGCGGGTTTGGGAAAAAATAGAAAGAAAATCTGAATTTGTGAATGGAAAACTTCAGAACCGGGAAGGAGTTTTTGTAGTTGACGGCATTGCTGAAACCACAAGGGAGTTCTTCCGTATTTCTTTATTTTGGTTTTACAAACAATAAAGACTAGAGGAAATAGCCTGAAACTGAAATAAAGGAGATTCAGATTAGATATTTAAAAAAGGACTTTTACTGTTAGGATGTCAAGCATTGGAATAGGTTGCCCAGGGAACTGGTGGAGTCACCATTCCTGGAGGCGTTTAAGAGGTGTCTGGATCTGGCACTGGGTGCCATGGTTTAGGGGTTGCAATAATAATGACAACTTGATGGTTGGACCATGATCTTAGTCTTCTTCAGCCATGATGATTCTATGAAATAGTTTTTTTCAAGTTTTTTTACATTTTTCATAATATAAGTTCAAATTAAGGAAACCTTATTAGAGAAACACAATAAAAAATAACTTTTTTTTCCTTTAATAATAAAGTCTTAGTGTGAAAACACAACTCTTCCCAAATACATCTTCATCTCATGGTTGCCAACCTGTGCAAGTAGAAGCAGGAAAAGGATTGTAAATGCCAGTACTTGAATTGCTGTTCAGTGTCCTATATAGCATTTTATATAGATCTTTAAAGAATACTCCCATATGTAATTAAGATCTCTAGAATTTTGCGTCCTTAAATATATGAAAATATCATTAGTTTTATAACTGAGGTACTATTTATGATATCATGCAGTGGTAGGACAAGGGGGAGTGGCTTCAGACAGACAAGAGAGTAGGTTCAGATTAAATATTAGGAAAAAATTCTTCACTGTGATTGTGGCAAGGCATTGGCACAGGTTACCCAGAGAAGGTGTAGCTGCTTCATCCCTGGAAGAGTTCAAGGTCAGATTGGTTGGAACTTGAGCAGCTTGGGATAGTGGAAGGCGTCTCTGCCCGTGGCAAGGGGTTGGAGCTGAGTGATAACTTTAAGGTCCCTTCCAACCCAAACCATTCTGTGATTCTGTGAATGCAGGAAGTGCGTTATTTAAAAGCACAGCTGTGTGTGTAATAAGAAATAACAATGTATTGTACCTTTGAAGGTGGTTGTTGGTGATCAGGATGGGGTCGTTACGTGTTTTGGCATAAAAAAGGGGGAAGCTGTGGTAAGTGGAATTGTTCCGTTTAAAAATTTATTTTTGAAATGTTCTTCCCAGTGAACTTTGAAAGTCTGTTTTTTACTGATGTCACAAATAAGATGCCTGTGGAAGGTGTCTGGGTAGAGCTGTGGACTGATGCTAACTGTGGTGAGGGCGTGCTGATCTCATGCACAGATTCCTCCTCAGTCACAGAGTCAAAAACTAATGTGGGTCATCACCAAGAAAAGTAATTTCCACACATTTTACACTTCAGTTAAATTTGGCTTAATCTGGTTTGGATTAAGCACGTACACTGTTATTGTAACGGGACAAAATCCTGCAGAGATTCATTAAATCACCTTAGAGATTTGGACACACTGATAGCTTTTTATGCCCGGCTCAATGAAAAATTATTTTCTTTCTTGGGTTTTCTTCTCCAGGAAGTTCATGGTTAGCTCATAAATATTCCATAGCAATACAAATAAATCAATGTAGACTTCTGGAATAAGAATGTAACATATAAGAGAGAAGGGAGTGTGTGTGTGTGTGTGTGTTGTTCTTTAAAATGAAAAACAAACCACAAACAGCTGACAGCAGTGCTGAATTTTTCCCATGGATGAATAAATAACATTGAAGTAATGAAGTCTTAATTTATTATGTTTAAAAGCTTTTTGTATTTATTTACTAATAACATGCTTGGCTGCTCTGTGATTCTGAAGATAAATGTAGAGATTATTTTTGTCTATGTACAACCCATTGCATCTTAGTTTTGACAGAAATTGTAAAATAATTTCTTATCCTTTATGATAGAAGATTACCATAAATATGATATTGTGATGATGAAAATTGCATTCTTGTTGATAGCCAGTGTTCAAGACACTGCCAGGACGAAAGATCTCCAGACTGGAGCTGGGAGGAGCTCTTAATACACCACAGGAGAAAATTTTTGTGGCTATAGGATCCGAAGTCAGAGGTTTCACAAAAAGAGGGAAGCAGTTTCTTTCCTTTGAAACTAACCTTACTGAAAGCATCAAAGCTATGTATGTATGATATCTTGCAATTTTTTGAGAAATGCAGCAGATTGATGGTTTATGATTCTATGCAGTAATGTTGAGCATATTGTGAAGGTGATACACAGCCTCAGCTTGTGCTGCGACCTGTAGCAGGAATTTGGAATATCATGAAGAAGTCTTGGAAGTGTCGGGGGAATTGGGAGTGGTTTGGTGGCAGTCATAGCAGTGCCTCCAAAAATCTCTGTGAGCAGAGCTGGGGTTATTGTCCACATAGCTCCTGGGGAAAAATCTGGTTTGGATTGTGTTGTAAGATGCTGCCATAGACAAATCAGCATAAAAAATACAGTAATGAGATCTCTGTAAATATATTCTTTGGGATTTACCTGAAGGCAAAGTAGAAATGTGAGAGCTATAGAAACCACATGGTTTTAATATTTATAAGGAACTCTAAAAGCTGGAACAGCTTGCAGGGCCCCATAATACCTTGGAGCTGCAAGTGTAGTAAGGCATAAAAGACTCTTGCTGCAGCAAGATGCTACAGGAAGTGTTTTCTTTTCCTCAGGTACATTTCAGGAGCAGATCTCTTTCTCTGTGCAAGCTACATCTATAACCATTACTGTGACTGCAAGGACCAGCACTATTTCCTATCAGGAGATAAAATCAACGATGTTCTCTGCCTTCCTGTAGACAAAGTGAAGTGTATCACACCAGTGCTTGCATGTCAGGACAGAGTCCTCAGGGTGTTACAGGTTAAAATGCTTCCTCCTTTATGTTTTATCTATGGATGCTATGGAATTGGACTAATTATTCAGGGAATATATATCAGCATGGCTTAAACATCATAAGGCTCAGAGAATTGTGCCTTCCTTGGCAGTGTTGCTGCTGGTGCATTCCCTTTCTGTTGTTTTTTTTTTTTTAAAGGAGAATCATTATTGTTAACTTGCCAAAAATGAGAATTAATAAAACCACTGTCAAGAGGCTCTGGAATCCATAGGTGGAAGTCGATGATGAATTGGTCCCTTCTAACTAAAAGTGCTCACATACACATTTAATTTCCTGAAGTCTTTATCACTTTGGGAATTCTTGCTCTCATAAGTTACTGTTGCGACAAGTCTTAAGCGATACAAGCCATTTAACATATTAAATTGCCAGATGAATTCCTGGATCATTTTTAATGATAACAACATGTTTCAAGAGTCCTAGGTTTTATTTCTACAGACTTCACCCTGGTTTTGGCTTAGAAATGGTTCTGCCATAGGGGTTTGAATAAGTAAATCTTACCTTTTAGGATGATCCCTAATAATTTTGTCATTGTGGGGCTTTAGTTTGGGATGTGGCTGATGTTTTGTTCTTTTTTGTTGTTGTTTTGGTTGTGGTTTTGGGGGGTTTTTAACAAATTCATTTAAGATTGTTCTCTTTGTCTTCAGGGATCCGATTTACTGTATGAAGTAGAACTTCCTGGACCACCTACTGTTCTTGCTCTGAGCAATGGAAATGGGGGTAACAAGATTTTGAGGATACACATACTTAATAATACTGCTTTACTATATTTTTAAGATTTTGTAGCTTGCCTTTGTTAATTATTTTGTCTTGATTTTTAAGCTGACGTTAAAAATGCAGCAGAAAAGTGACCATGTGAGATTTTTTTTTAACATATAAATAGACAGAAATATGACTGTTTTAGACAGTTCCAAATTATATTCACATTTAATTGAAGGCCTCTTACAACACTAGTGAAATCTGAGGGATCTCATTGTGTAAAAACAAATTGGACTTTTGGGGGCCATGTCCGGGTTTTGGGTTTGTGTTTCTCTTACACATGGATTTCCATAACTGGAATACATAGATGGATGAGACTATTGAGTAGAGCTAACAGAAACTAAGACTGGAAGGTTCAAACTTAAAATAGTTTGATCTTCCTTCTTGCTAATCTGCTTTAACCTCATAGAAATCGCTTTAGGGTATTAATCTGGCGCTTAATTTAGTTTCAGTTAGGTTGTGTGACAAACATCCAGAACTGGTTTGGGAAAGTAGTTCTTAACTGCTGAAATTTTGGCACAACATTCACTGCTGGGTGTGTGTTCTGAAAGGATTTCTCTGTTTTTCTTCTGTAAAGTCTGTTGAATGGCATTTATACTTCAGCTTAACTCTGCTGAAATATATAGTAATAGATTCTGACTGGTTCTTAGGCAGAACTCCAGTGCAGGGGTACAGCCAAATACAGAATAGTGATAGCCACGAGGAAATTATCAGTTTTCATGGATTTGTGTTCAGGTTTGAAACCTGACAGTTCTGTTGCATATCACTAATTCAGTGTTTTCTTTTCCCATGGGCTGCAGAGTGTAACTACACAAAATTTTGAAGTTGGTGTGCTCGATTTTATCAATTCTAAATTCAGTTTCTGTGTTTAGGGGATTCTGGGGAAGAAGTTGTGTATGGGACTTCTGATGGGAAATTGGGTCTCACCCAGATTACTTGTACCAAGGCAATACCAAGGTGGGAAATTGGAAATGAAAAGAAGAGAGGAGGTATGTGTCTCAATTTCTCACTCTTTAGCTTTCCAGCATACCTGAGGTAATCAGGAAATCTTATTCCTAGATAACTTTGGAGGCATATTGTGATTATGTCAGTATGTGATATTAATATGGCTAAGGTCTCTTTAATTCTTCTGATTTTCTGTCAAATAATTTTTATCAGTTTGTCTTGCTTTGGATTTTGTATTCATATTAGTTCCAGTATTTTATCAAGCTTTTGTTTTTACACTATTTTTAAAGTGGTGTTCTGTAAAACACCATGTTAATTCAAGTATGATTGATTGAAATGTTTACCATTTTTCTATTTCTAAATGTGTGTATATTTGGCAAATATACCTGCCAAATTTACCAGATGGTTTTAAGGTCTCTAAAGTCATAATAAAGGATTTTGTCTGAAGGTGGAATATGTCTCCACAATAACTGATCAAAGCTTTCCCAGTTTTAGCCTTGGTGTGCTGCTTCTGGACCATCTACCAGCCCATACTGCTTTGTAAAGGAGAAGATCAGGAATGGAATGTATAAATACATTTTTATTTAATTATATGAGTTATTAGCACATTCTTTTCTTAAAATGCTTCCTGGTATGTCCTTAGTCTTTCTATGAAATATGGAACCATAAAAAGTAGTCTTGAACCTGAAGCACAGGGAAGGGACTTATCCAGTAATCTCATTATTAACACCTTAAAAGCTGGTCAGGAGTCTGTTTCTGTGTAACTGAGTGTGGCCTGTGTATTATTGTATCATAAACTAATAAAGATTAAGCAAATGGCTTTGTTTTCTTCTTCATTAGGTATTCTGTGTATTGATAGTTTTGACATTCTGGGAGATGGAGTTAAGGAATTACTTGTTGGACGAGATGATGGAATGATAGAGATTTATAACTTTGAGAGTGCTGATGATCCTGTCCTTCGACATGATTATGTAAGTCATCATTCTTCATACTCAGCTGGAAAAAAAACCAATTGAAAATAAAAATCTGTATTTCAAAGCTTACATGATCATTACTGCTCAAATACTTGGCTTGTTTTTAATTTAAGAAGTTGGTAACGTTGACAATATGAACTTGAAATCAGTGTGGTAGCATGTAAGAACCAGAAAGTGAAGTAGTCATGATTTGAGCAAAAATCGAAACAATGTAGAGAGTGTGTGTTCAAGTTTTGGGTTAGTTGACTGCTGGGTGAAACCTAATACAGGGTCACTCTCTGAGTGAAAAAACAGAGAGTGTTGTGTATAGTCTGTGATTTACAGATTAATAAATGGAAGCCCCCAGGGCTTCACTGAGCATAATTACTTTGGTTATCAATTGTTTAAAATAGTAACTGGATCCAGAGGGATCATTTCACTTCAGTCAGATTGTGAATTTCTGCTGGAAAAAAGCTGTCTATCAAGTGTTCTGCTTTCAAGTTTGCTATGTGGAGTAGAGTCTTCTAAAAACTTCTGAAATGAGTGCAGTGGTATTTCCCTCCTCTTGAATGTGTTTATTTGAAGGCTTTATCAGAGAGCATTGCATCAATCCAGGGTGGCTGTGTGGGAAAAGATGGCTATGATGAAATTTTAGCAGCAACATACTCAGGTAAGCTTCATATCATTGACACAATAAATGCCATGTGTGGTGAGGTGATAAAATGAAACAGGTTATGTTGTTAGTGCAACTCACATCTCTTAAAATTTTGTGTTGAAAATATCTCTTCTGATGTAATATTTGCACTTTAAATAAAAGATCCTTGCTCTTAAACTGTGGGGTTTTTATATTTTAAGATATTGATCATGTGTGACACAGTGACTGGCTATATTTTGGTGTAAACTGCTGCCTTATTGTGATGAATTAATGAGTATGTCTGAAGGAATTGGTTGTAATTTTTTTTAATATATATGAAATATGTTGATATACAAGCATGTTTTTCTTCTATTTTCCTGCCCTTTACAGAATTGTAATTTCATTCCTTTTTAGCTTCTCAATGCTTTAAATGAGGTTGGTTTTAATTTTAGTAGGAAATAAAGCTCCCCATGTGAGGCATCTCAGCACTTCCTCTGTAAGACTTGAGCTGTGGGCCTGTCTGGTACAGAGGCCATGATAAACATGCTGCATATATCAGCTGCTGGGAGCTAAAAGACTTCTAATTCTCTCTCTTTAGGTACCTTCAGTGCTAAAATTTAACCTAATGAAAGTTCTTGTAGTGAAAATCATATCATTTGGCAAGATACAGTCCTCAGTCAGTTACTGAGAAATAATGGTGTTCCAAGTGCTTCTTTGAAACCTTTTTGAGTGATCAAAAGACCCTTACGCCTGACCTCATATGAATTGTTTCGATATGATTTGCCACAGTACAGGTGCAGCCTGAGTCCTTTGTGGCTTCTTTTAGTGAGAATGTTATAAAGATCCATGGATCATAGAAGAAAGGGAAAAATGAAAGCCTGTGTTTCCCTGTTGGCTTTCAATGGTGAATTCTGGTAGGATGTGCACTAGACTGATTTTGGCAGGGAACCAGAGCTGTAAACACCCATTTGTGTCTGCATATCATGTCTGAGGTATCAGAATATAATCAATTAGTATTTGCTTTTATAAATAAAATGCAATTTAGTAAGCAAAAATATAACTTTTTTCAAGCAGCAGCATCCAACTTCTAAGCCCACTGAGCAACATCCAGTTTGCTATAAGCACATTGCACAGCTTTTTTTTTTTTGTTTTCAGTACTGCCAGTAATTCAAAGTTTTGTCAGAAAAAGAGAGGTGAGGAAAAAATCCAACTGCTCAGTGAAAAACAGTTAAAGAGGAATTTATTGCTCAAAGTACTTAATAAAAAAAAAAAAAAGTAATGTTTTCCAGTTTAAGAATGAAACCCATAAAAATGATGCTCAGTGTCTAGGATTAATCCTACAAAAAAGGGTTAAATTGGGCTCAATTCTCTACCCAGTGTGTGGAACAAACATCACTCCACACATACAGTAGCTGAGTGTAGAATTTTCTTTTTAGCTTATAAGGAATATAAACTTCATGTATTGGTTTAGGCTGGCTGACAGGACTGACTACAGAACCTGTCCATAGAGAAGGTGGATCAGGTGAAGAACTAAAATTAAGTCAAGAAATGCAGAGCAAGATTTCATCCTTAAGGTAATTGCGCTAGAAAGAAATTTAAATGGAAGAATGGAAATGTTAAAAGCTGAAATGTCATCTCTCCTTCCTATCTCACTAGATTTTCTTTATCATTAATATATCTAGAAGTAGAATCAAACCTTTTCAAAGTAGAAATAAATAGCAGTCTCATTTCACGGTCTTTCTCTATCTTGCCTTCATATGATGATGTCTTAATGCCTTCTGCCTCAGTATCAGCAAGATAAAATTCCTTTCTTCCTTGCTGCTCTATAGCTTCTAAATGATGGCAGGAAAAAGTCACTACCATATTATTCAAAATGCATTGTACTCTTGAAGGAAAAAGATTGTCCTTTCCTGTGTCTCAGAAGCCTCTTTTGGCAAGGAACATGTATCCACGTATCCATGTGATAGAGTTTAAATTTTATCTTTGCTAAGTACGTCGAAGGGGAGTCACCAGTCACTTCTGGCTGGAAAATTGAGGACAGGAGATAAACATGATTGCCTTGCAAGTTTAAACTACTTAATTTCTAGGGTAGCTCTATGGTTGCCTTTTTAAAAGACATTTGAAGAAAATGTTTCACTTTTCTAGGAATGAATTGGAACAATTGCAGATAAAAGTACTTCAGGAACGGGACAAATACCAGCAGTCCTCTCAGTCCAGCACTGCAGTTTCCTCAGTTCCTGCCTTCAGTGTGAATGACAAGTTCACACTGAACAAGGATGATGCCAGCTACAGCCTCATCTTGGAGGTGCAGACAGCCATAGATAATGTCCTGGTGCAGGTCAGTAGGGCTTTGTTCTTGTTGGCTTTCTTCATGCATATATAAAACACTCAGAGACTTTCTAGTTCAAAAAGCCAAGTTGCAGCATCTTAAGGACACGTTTGTTCCAGAACAAATTCCACAAATTCGTATTCAGCAGAGCAACCTTAGGTTACCAAAACAGACCAAAGTGCCTGCTGTAACAGAAGATCTCTTTGTAACTTTGTGTTTTCTTTTGGATGTCCTTATTTAAACACCAATTAAAAGAAGTGCACATCCTCATTTGCCACTTAAGTGCCCTCTGTAGTGGAAAATTATTTTCAGAATGTTGTTCACTTTCACTTTTCACTTTCAGTGTGGAACAGCATCTGATTTGTGTGCAGTTGGGGAGAAATACTCCTGCCCATCACAGCAACCTTAATTAATTATTCCTCCTACTGTATCGGCTGAAATTAAATCTATCCTTGGTAGTCAGAAAGAGTAGCAGTACTGAATTGCCTTCTTTTGGGAAATGCATGAGGAGAAAAATGTGGCAAGGAGGAATTTATGAGTCGAGTTTTCTATAACAAATGGGAAAGAAGGATTTTATTTGTCACTTCTTAATAAAAATCCTGTTTTTATTAATGATGTTACAGAGCAATGCTAAGCTACAGCTGATTTGCCACTGTATAACATCAGATGTTTCCATAGCTAAATGAGAAATAATGAAATTGTTTGATCTACCTTTCATGTCTGAAAGATAGTTACAGATTTTACAGTGAGGTGGCGGTAAGCCAACCCCCCAGGAGTTCAGGACTCTGTAAGGGAATAAGAGAACATCTTTTTACTCCAGGATTAAGTAGTAAGCTGCATGTCTGTTAGGCTTTTGCCTCTGAGATGAAGCAATCTCCTTGCTTCTCCCTTATTACAAAGACTGATGACAGTTAGAGGATAAATGGACTTGGAGCTACTCAGGAACCTAAGCTCTTTATTTTTCCTTCCTCCTGTGCTCTGCAGAGTGACGTCCCATTAGACTTGCTGGATGTGGATAAAAATTCTGCCGTTGTTAGTTTTAGCAGCTGTGATTCTGAGGTGAGTGAAACAGAGGAGGTGATGTCTGTAGAGGTGGCATGATGGAAACTCTTATTATTGTGTAGTAGAAGTAGAACTTGGATTCATAGATCTCTGATTTAAAATACATTCAGTTAAACTACTCATGTGGTAATTCTGGAGAGCACGGCTTCATTAGAGATACTGCAGAATTAGGAGCTAAAGGCAGGTCCTGACAAAAGGCTAATCTAAATATGTGAAAAAATATCTGCTGTCTTTCTTTTTTTTTCATTCATGAGGATTGTGAGAGACTCATTCAGTATTGCTCTTTTCTCTGGATTTCATAGACTCATGTACATTTACTTCCAAGTAGTTTAGGTGAAGAGTGTTACATTTCTTACTTTGTTAATTTCTAAAAGAAACCTTTAGAATGTGACAATTCTGCTGTGTGGGGAGGCAACTTTTTGCCTTTTTTAAAATATAATGACTAGAGAGTTAAATAGTTACAGAATTACTATTGAAACTGAGGGCCAGGGAGAAAATCCAGAAGCTACCTTAGGATTTATGAAAATCTTCTGTAAAACCTTTTCCCTTCTAATTGTCCTTTATTTTAGTTTTAAGAACTGAATTCACACATCGTTGTTCTGCCCTGGAGCTCCCAGAAATCAGCTTTTTATTTTAGGTTTTGTGCCATTTGTGATGATTAACTTAATGCTTTTGGGGATGTATTTTCTTACTGATCCTGCTTTAGTTTTTGAATGTTGAACTAATTTTGCAGATGAGTGGGGCAGGCTGACATGCATTTTTCAGATGAAAAGTACATATCTATATCATCTTTCTAGAAATATTAAAGAGTATTAAAGAACTTTGGTTGTATTCTCCTTATAGAGATTTTTATTTTTTTTAACTCTATCATAATTAAAACTAATTGGAACATTCAGGAGAACCAAGGATTGCTTTTTTGTATTTAACTTTTGTAGATAGCTGTACATGCATTGCAAAAACTGCACAGTAACAAGTGAATATCTACAGTCAAAACAGACCAGTAGAAATTTTGTGAATCCACAGGCCTATTTCATATTATTTTCCTGTTTAGTTGTGGTTTTATTTCCTTTTTTTTCAGCCAAATAGCAACTTTCTTCTTGCAACTTACAGATGCCAAGCAAATACTACAAGACTTGAACTTAAGGTAAAATGCTCAAAAACATGTTCCATAAAATTAATAGTCCTGCTTTGGAATGGAGAGTTTTCTACATGGATCAGTCCAGTTTCTACTGCTGTTTCTTTCCTAAGACCTTCTAATCTGGGGCTTGTGCTCCTTTTTATTTATCTTTAGGATTTCTAAGCGCTTCTAAAAATATGTCACAGGGGAGGTTTGGGGTCTTTTTGAGTGTCCCTAAGATGAAAGCAGTGGGGACACCAGAGATTGGGAATGTACAGGGTTCTGAAGGCAGTGTGTGAAATTTAAAGCTGAGGGAGGTGTGGGAAAGAAAGCTCTGGCACTGTTTATCCTCTGAAGTGTTTGAAGGAAGTTACATTGGCAACTAACAAAGGAATATAAACTTAATTTGTATTTTGGAGAGGAAGCAAATCCTGTCATCCCATGCTTATTATACTTCAAGGCATGTGGGTGTTTTGGAGTTTATTTTTAAGGTTCCACCAAATTCACACATTTTATGGCAACCACCACAGGAAATCATGAAGGAAATCCTGATTAGGAAAATGCTCAGCATGCACACAGGCAGAAGGTTTTCTCTTCTTTTACTGCAGTCTCTGAACCTGATACATGTTTACATAAAACTCTCAATTTTGAGGCTTTTTATTTTAAATGATCAGAAAATGAGTCAGAGGGTGTTATTTTATTAACATTTAATTCATCTAATACAGCAGCACTTCGCTGGACTATGTTCCATTTAGTTTTAAAACTCATCAACTTTATTTATAGTGGCACTATCAGGTAAATATAGTACTCTAAATATTCTTAAAATACTAGAGGCATTCTTTAACATACTTCTAATATTCACTAAATTTCCAAAGAGGGGTAAAATAATCTTTTCTCTTTTCTTCTTTTCTGTGGGTCCTTCTTTCCTCTCTGCAGGTTCGCTCAATTGAAGGACAGTACGGGACACTTCAGGCATACGTAACTCCCAGAATCCAACCAAAAACCTGTCAAGTTCATCAATATCAAATTAAGCCACTTTCACTTCACCAGAGAACTCATTCTATTGACCAGGACAGGTATGTGCAATGAAAAATCAATGCCTTTTTTCACTTGGAAAAAATGACACAAGCCAGCTAAAACATTTGCTCTGTAAACTTAAGTATAGAATTTCTAACCCCTAACCTACACTTTTGAGCCTGTAGTTCCATGTCTTGGATTTCTTAATAGAAATTATGGATTAAATGGGTTTCTTGCTGTTCTTGTTTTGAGGCTATTTTTCATTTTACTGCCCTGGGTTATAGTTCAGCCCTATGTGTTAGTAGAGCTGAGGGTGTGGTAGGTAACTGTGTCTTTTCAGTTTCAGCCTCATTCTCTGGTCCACCCTTTTCCTCTAATTTTTTTCTCACAGCTAACTTGGCCCAAAAACTGAGCTAAGACTTTTTATACTTTTATCTCACTGTTACAGGAGCTTGGCATTTTACACAATTTCTGATGGATTTTTACCCACCTTCAGCTAACACCTCGTATTGCCTCCAAGGATCTGCTTATTCAAACCAAAACTGAAAGACTGAAGGGAGGATACCAAAGGCTTCAGTGTGCAAATGAGCTCTACTGTGCCTTGATGTTCTTGATAAAAATGCAACATTTACAGCACAGAAGGCTCTTGAGGCTCTGTCTTACTCATATTTGCTCTTGTCAGTTATTTACCTTTGTCCTAAATTTCAGGTTTAGCAACTTGTAATGGGACATCAGAAACTTCCAACTTGTTGTTTTGGTTTTTTTTTCTAGATCTGACATGCCTGATCTACCTAGTGGGAGGTAAAACTTGAATGTGCATGTAGCTTTGCATTTTGAAGTACAGAAAAACAGCTGTAATCTGCAATATGTATCTGTACTTAGGGAGAGACCTGATCTTTTACAGGTT
Organism: Sylvia atricapilla; assembly: GCF_009819655.1. NCBI lineage: Eukaryota > Metazoa > Chordata > Aves > Passeriformes > Sylviidae > Sylvia > Sylvia atricapilla. Next base: position 68,411,873 of record NC_089143.1, read on the forward strand.
GCTGGTTAAAAGGAAACCACCACATGGAACTAAACTTCTTTTATGTGGACAGTGTCCCTCCTTCTTAACTATTAACTTTACTTTTTCTCTTTTGATTTCACAATGTCACAGGCCCATGAATACACTGATGCTCAAAGGCCAGTTCAGTTTTGCTGAAATTCACTCCTGGGTTGTGTTTTGCTTGCCTGAGGTGCCTGAAAAGACTCCTGCTGGAGAGTGTATCACCTTTTATTTTCAGAACACTTTCCTGGGAACACAGCTTGAAAGTACCTACAGGTAAAATACAGTTACTAAACCTAATGTATGCTTGTGTGTTCAAGTTTGTTTATTTAAAATTTTTCTTCTTTTTTAGAAAAGGTGAGGGATATTTTAAATCTGACAACATCTCTACAATATCCATCCTCAAAGATGTGCTTTCCAAAGAGGCTACTAAAAGGAAGATTAATCTCAACATATCATATGGTAAAAATCCTTCTCTATTTTGTTGTCCTTCAGTTCATTTGTTATTCCCATAAATGGAATACATAGTACTCATTTGCTTGTTGAGGTTCTTTTTTTACTCTCTGCTAGATGTAAATGAAGAATCTGTGAGGCACACATTGCAGCTTATCCACCCTAAATTAGAGTATCAGCAGCTGCTGGCCAAGAAGGTTCACTTAATAGATGCTTTGAGAGTAAGTATCTGAACTCTTGGGGTTTGATTTTTATGGGAGGGGGTTATGCTGTCAGATACCAAACCATGGCTCAAGTCAGGTGTGTGTCGTGTGGGGATCTGCTCCCTTTCTGTTCCTTAAAGTGAAATGAAAGCATGTGTTTTAAGTTTCTTCGAGGAAAATTCTCTTTTTTGCTATATAGTGAATAAATAACATGTCAGATTACTGAAGATGCTTGAATTGCTTGGTAGAAGGGCAGCCAGCTTTATCATTTAATGTTCTCTCCTAGCCTGCTGTTATTTTCCAGCTCCTTCTGTCCCTCTTTCCACTAACATTTATAGGTTTTTAGATCATCCAGGCCGGAACTTCTTTGCTTTGGAACTTCATCCCAGTGTGTCATAATTTCTGAATTACCTGCTTTTGAATCTTTTGCTTAATACCCTCCTCAAATAGCCCTTGGGAGGTACCAGTCAGGCAGCTTGTCTCAGTTTCTTGGACTTTTTTTCCAACAACTAGGATTTTGCTGTCAAAACCTCACCATCATCAAGTTGGTGTTTTTTATTTAATGGGAAGGTGAAAATGTTCAACTAGTTCTCTCTTGGCCTTTTGGGGGAATCAAATACTTGTCAGATCTCTTTAGGCAGTAGAAAAGCTGACTACCAGTGAGAACAGTGTGAATCTTTATTACCATTAAAAGGGTTTTACTTGGGCTTGGTTTGGCAAACCAGGCATGAAACAATAATAGAGAATTTATTCTTAATGCCTGTTGTGTTTGTGCAATAATAATGGTGTTGTACATCTTGCTTGTTTTAGACAGCAAATCTTCAAGAAATTTGGGGGTCAAATTTTTGGATGATAACTTATTGACAGGCAGTAAAATAATCTAATGACTGATGAAAGCTGTTATCCCAGCAGACTGCACAACATAATTACCTCTTGTCTAGAACAGAAGTGCTTTTCTCTGGAGGATAAAAAGATCTGTACTATAAACCATCACAAACTGGTCTGCTGACAGACTGAGACTTTTTAGAAGAGGCCTTCAAAACTTTTTGTTGTCACAAATTGAGTGATACTTTCAGAGTTTATTTTTACCTTCAGACTCCAGTGCGTGCTACACGTTTTTAGGAATTCACTTACTCTAAAAATGAAGGTATGGTCAAGGCTTGAGTCTGTATGGTGTGATCCTGTTTGGCTCAGAGCTGGAAGCTGTAAAACACAGGATTTTGAGAATCCAGTCTATGAAGTGACATAATGGCATTTCATTAGAAGACTAGAAAACGAGGGACTCTGAAAATAACACTTGCTAGTTTAGGAGGGGATTGTCTTCCCTTTGAAGTACTTCCATATATCTAAGCTTAATTTCTTCTTACCTGCTCTTATGATACTTACCTGCTGCTAGCTCTTATCATTTTAAACTGTCTTTGAGGAATTACAAGTTCATGAAGGCAATGTGGACTTCCTGCTCCCAAAATACCGCAGCATTTTGGAAGAGGCAGATCAGCTGCTCGAGGAATACAAGAGACAACCTGCACATCTCGAGAGACTTTATGGTTTGTTGACAATTCAGCTTCACTTAAATGGGGCTCAATGTCCAGAGACATGGCTGAAATAGACAGCTGCTTATATTTAGATGATTCTTGTCTTTATGGACATTAAAGATGGTGTTCAAATTCAGAATGGCACTTAAGAATGTTAAGAAAAGTTAAGTGGCTTGGATTTGTTTACAAGTAAAGCATTGTTTAAAACATAAAGTTTAAAAAGTCTTCTAACAACTGAATACTTGGTACATAATCATGAGTTAAAAGTAGAGATAGCACCTACTGAAAATAAATAGTAATTCCTGGAATTTCACCTTTACAGGTATGATCACAGATCTCTTCATAGATAAATTTAAATTTAAAGGTACCAATGTGAAAACCAAAGTTCCTCTCCTTCTGGAAATTCTGGATGGCTGTGATCAGGATGGATTGATCGCTTTTTTTGATGCTGCCTGACAAGGAAAAAGCAGAGTCATTTTTCTGGCCTTAACCAAGGCATTTCAATATCAAGTAAAAAACACTTTTGCTCTTTTGTTGTACTGTCAGTTCTTAGGTTTTACTCATATTTATTACCATACTGCATACAGTAGTAAACTATTTCATATAAATTGTTGTGTATGTTAACTGTGTGCAGAGGTTTTATGTACAGTGTTAATAGCTCAAGAAAGATCAGATGTAAATACCAAATATACTTTTGGCAAAGATATTTTCACTACTGTTTAAGATGACATGGACATGGGACAGTAGCCTGTCCCCCAGCTGCAGCCATGGATGAAGAAGCTGGTTTCCAGAGACTTGGATGGATTTAGAAGAAATCTGTGTGTTTAAGCTGTAGCTAGTTTAGTTTTTCCTTTTGTGTTGAGAATGTGGTGTATCTCACCAGACTTGTAGCTGGTGTGTGCAGAGCGGGGAGAACTCTGAATTTTAGACTGACGACAGCTCCATATAAAGTAACATTTGTGTAAGAATGGATGGCATTAAACTTCTTCAGTGCTTCTCCAGCCTCCCTGTGCTTCATTTCAAAACTCCATCTACTTTCTCACTTGGTTTTATTTAAAATTAGAAGAGATGAAGCAGCCAGTGGAGACAGAGATATGTTTGCAAGTGATAAAGATCAGCCCATTGAAGAGACATAGAATCATCAAGGGTGGAAAAGACCTTTGAGATAATCAAGTCCAACCATCAACTTGTCATTATCACTATAACCCCTACACCCTAGCACCATATCCAGACACCTCTTAAACACCTCCAGGAACGGCGACTCGCCCTAAGAGTGTTAATTTTTTCCCTAATTGTCTCATCTGAGGGTGGTGAGGCCCCGGCGCAGGTTCCCCGGAGAAGCTGTGGATGCCCCATCCCTGGCAGTGTTCAGTCAAGTTGGACGGGGCTCTGAGCAGCCTGGTCTGGTGAAAGGCTGGATGTGTCTATGGCAGGATGGATCTGGGAACAAGAGTACCTTTGTGGGCTGCGATTCTTTGACAATCGAAATGTCTCCTATCTCATCCTGAGGCCATTTCCTCTTGCTCCCTCCCTACCCGCTCCTTTCAGAGAGCTGTAGTGTGATGAAGTCTCCCCTCCCGAGCCTCCTTTTCTCCCGACTAAACCCCACCATCTGCCGGGACACGCTCACGAGCCTGGCTCGGCCGGCTGCAGACCGTTTCCCACGCACATTTCCCGTCGGGAACTCCCCCGGCCGCTCTCCGCCCGCGGCAGCCGCGCTCCTCCCCGTGTCCGTGTGTCCGTCCCCGTGTCCGTGTGTCCGCCCCATCCGGCGCGGCCGTGACGCCGCGCGCGCCCATTGGGCGGTTCAAGAGTCGCGGGCTACTTGAACGGCGCGGGCGGCTCCAGGCGCGCCCGTCCCCGGCCCCGCCGCTCCGGCCCCGCCGTCGCCCCGCCGTCCCCTCCGCCGAGCCCCCCGCTCCGGCTGCGGCCATGCTGGCGGAGCAGGAGAACCAGGAGAACGTCCCCCCGCCGGCGGCCGGCAAAGCCGCGGCGCCGCCGCCCGCCGCCGGCACACGCGTGGGGCTGAGGCTGCTGCGGGCGGGGCAGCAGCGCGCCGGGGTCCCGCTGCAGGTGAGGGGCGAGCGGCGGGCTGCGGGGGCTCGGGGAAGGCGCGGCGCCGGGCCGGCGCGGCGGGAGCTGTCAGGGCCGGGCGCTGACCGCCGCTCTCCCCACAGGCGGCGCGGGGCGGCTGCGAGGGCCATGGAGCGGCGGCGGGGCCGCAGCACCAACACCAGCCCTTCTCCATCCATGTGGACGAGCCCGACGCGGAGCGGGAGCCGCGGCGGCAGCGGGCCGTCCCGGCGGGGCAGAAGGAGGAGGCGGCGCTGGGGCTGCGTGCGGCCGTGTGCGCCCTGGGGGAGCGGCGGCCGCTGGCCCCCCTGGGCAACGCCATGGAGCTGAGCTTCGGTAGGTGACCCCTCGGCCCCGCCGCGCCGGGCAGGCCGCGTCCCGCCTGCTCCCAAAGGCATGATTCCCAGAGCCGGCTGCGGGGCCGTGCCCCGGGACACGGGATGGCTTGGGTCCCTCCAGCCCGCCGCCGGGATGCAACAGCTCTTCCGTGCAGCTGAGACTCTGTGTCTCAGCCCCGCTGTTTTGGGCCGGTTTATACTTTGTAACTTTCACTATCCTTGGAGAGGCCAGATTGCAGACAAGATCGAGCCATAAAGCCTCGCCCTTTGCTACCATTGCAGAGTTAGAAGGGGACTTTACCCAGCCAAATCCCAAGATGTAACAGGTTTTTCTCCCACGTAGTGGTGCAAGTGTTTTGAGCTCTTTCCAGTACGTGAGAAATGGGAACTGCCAGATCCATCTCCTGTAGCACATCCAGATATCTGAGGGCTGGTTTTCCTGATCCACTTCTGCAGGCTACAAAAAGTTCTGGCACCCCTGCCCTGTTTTAAAGCACAATCTAAGCTTACAGGATCTGCATCTATGTAACAGCATAACCCAGGGTGTGCTGAGTACCGCATAATTGCAAGAGCGTTTTCCAGCTCTTTATTCTAGGCGGGAAGAAGAGAAAGGGGAAGGGGAAATTTCCCTGTTGCCCTAACATTTGACTTCTGTAGAGCCTCCCAGTCCAGCTGAGTGAGCCTGCACAAGGTTTCCTGGCTGTGTGGGAGGGATGTGATGGTGCCCATTTTAACACGGCTGTTATGCTCTGCTTAGATTCTCCAAGTATTATGGATATTTCAATAACCTCAGAACCAGAAGAGAAATCTCCAAACGTTAATAATGTGCCAGACTATATCAGCGAAATCCATACATACCTGAGGGAAATGGAGGTGAGCTGCTGTCCCTTTCCTTATTTGCATACAGCCCTTGGGGGAAGAGTTTGGGGTGGAGAAATGTATCTGAACAGGAGTTTCTAAGACAGTGACTAAATTAGAGCTTGCTAGAAAGGGAGAAATAAGAGCACAGGACTGGTTTATTCTTGTGATAAGGATGATTGTGCCATGCACAAGCTGAAAAGCAAGATTACAGAAATAGAACTTACTGATCCTAAACTCACCAGTGTTTACTTCCGGTTTGTTAAACTCTGATAAATGGAGTTTAAACAGTTGCTTCCCTACCAGCATGTGGTCCAACCTCAACTTTATCTGTCATCTAAACCCACAGGTGAAATGCAAGCCCAGAATAGGTTACATGAAGAAGCAACCTGATATCACAAACAGCATGCGGGCTATCCTTGTGGACTGGCTGGTGGAAGTTGGAGAAGAATACAAATTACAGAACGAAACCCTGCACTTAGCTGTAAATTACATTGATAGGTTTCTTTCTTCCATGTCTGTTTTGAGAGGAAAACTTCAGCTTGTGGGTACTGCAGCTATGCTGCTGGCATCGTAAGTGAAATTGCTTCAAGTTCCACCTGCTTGGTTTCATACAGATGAAAATCTTGTGGCTGTTCTGTTGCCTAGAGCAGGACTGACTCGGGAGGGCTTCACATGAGGATAAAAATCAGGAGTTATCCACCTAAAAGCTTGGCAGTTTTCTTTGAGGTTTGACCCTAAAGTGAGGCTCTGTTGTTTCCAGCTGCAGCAGCCAGCATCTAAACAGTGTTCGAGGGAATATGCATAAGGCACATGAAAAGCAAGTTGGGCTTGTCCTAATTACTAATTTAATGGGTTATTCTGGAGTTTCAGTGACTCCAAGTCCCAAATTCCTTAGTCCTAAATTATCATGCTGTTGTAGCTCCCTAATTTCAACTCCTGCTGATTCAAGAGCTACTGAACCAATTGCAGCAAACCTGTTTGGCACCAGTGCCCAGCTCCTTCCCAAGTCAGAATTCAAATGAGCATTTCATTAAATGTTGTGGTTTTCTAGTACTCCATTATTTACTCATGAATGTTTCTCCTGGCAGAAAGTTTGAAGAGATCTACCCCCCTGAAGTAGCCGAGTTTGTCTACATCACAGATGACACCTACACCAAGAAGCAGGTCCTAAGGATGGAGCACTTAATTCTGAAGGTTTTGTCCTTTGACTTGGCAGCTCCAACAATCAACCAGTTCCTCACCCAGTATTTCCTACACCATCAGACAGATGCTAAAGTGGAGAACCTGTCAATGGTAAGAATTACTAGCTCAGCCCATGTAATTGGAGAGGTTTTTTTTTTGCAGATATTCATTGAACATATATATATATGTAAGTATGTATGTATAATACATAAACACCTTATGAATTGTGCTCCTCCAGAAGTAGTACCCCACTGCAGGAAACTAATGCTCCTGTTGCCACTTTCTGGGATACTCCATGCTTATCACAGACTGGCACTTGGCCTGGCTCAAGCATACACCCTTACTCAGAGCAAGCAGAGATTAATGAATTTTAAATTGGGGCTTGTTGCATTGCTAGACAGATGTTTCCCTCTCTCTTATCTGCAGCTGCCACACCTACCCCCACACACACTTTGGCAAAAAAGGACTTTTGGTTTGGATTTCCCCTCAACTAGCAGCAAGCTCTAAATCCAGAGGCTAAAGCAAAGCACAGATAACATTTCACCTGAAGTTATAGTAAATCCTAGCTGTATGGTAGGTACCAGAGGTCCTAAACACAATCTTTTTATCTCACTGAGGAAAGGTCAGACCTGACTACAGTCTTTCCCTCTTGTATATCCCTAAATAAGTTCTTACATTATAAATTCTTATATATCCCTAAATATAAAATGTGCTGGGAAAGCATATGTTGAGGAATGCTGTTTGACAGTAGCTAGCAGGAGATGCTTAAAGAGAAAGTGAGTGGAATCTAATAAAAGGTGTCCTTCCAATTCATGGCAGGATTGGAAGCTCAGGTTAGGGTTATAAAGCAACTGTTAACTTTTGGAAGCAGATTATTCCCTCTTTTGTTTCCCTTGCAGTACCTGGGAGAGCTGAGTCTAATTGATGCTGATCCTTACTTGAAATACTTGCCGTCAGTTACTGCTGCTGCAGCATTTCAACTGGCAAACTACACACTCACTGGACAAACCTGGGTATGTAGCAGTCCAACATGAGCCTCCACAGGCCTCTGTGTGTTCTATTTGTACACAGCTCTGAGTGCTGGGCCTGGGCTGCGAGAATTGCAGCCCCTCTGTGTTCCTGGGCTGTTAATTAGGGGTTGCTCCCTGTGGCATTTGAAAAATGGGATTGCGGGGGGTAAGGCCAATATGGTTCAACAGGAAGCTAAAAACTCCACCGGTGATCAACATAAGCAAACAGGAACATTCAAAAGTCCCTTTCCTTTTTTCCCCTCAGCCTGAATCCCTGTGCAAAGTAACTGGCTACACCCTTGAAGATATCAAGCCTTGCCTCACAGACCTCCACAACACCTACCTCAGAGCAGCCCAGCACACACAGCAGTCCATAAGGGAAAAGTACAAGAGTACCAAGTGAGTATCTGTGGAGGTGTTAAGGTCTGAGCTGCCCAAACTCCTAACTGGCTGGAAGGGTGTGGGTGTGGGATGTATCTTCTGAGTCTTCAGGCAGACTCAGCTAACCAAATTCACCTCTTCGATGAGATGGTGACAAGACTCCCTGGGGTTTTGGCATGGTGGTTTGTCAAGCAATACTCAGTGTTCTGTTGCTGCCTGAACTGTCATGTAGAAACTGGAGGAAATTTCTTGACATTCCTACAGTTGGTGATATCTAATGCTCCTAAAAATCTGTGTGGGGCATGGCAGCCAACAAACCCCAGGATGTTTCCTGCCTGGTGGGAAATGTGCTTTGCTGCAGTTATGCTGCTCTTTGTGGCAAAGAGCACTTGAGCGAGATGACATCCTGCCTCTTTTGTTCCCTCTCTAGGTACCATGGAGTATCTCTCATTGACCCACCAGACACACTAAACTTATTGTAATAATCAAGAGACTGATCTTTTTAAGATATGTATAATACCAGGAGATGATGTACATTTTTAAACGTGGTTCAGGATCCTAGATATGATCACTCAGAATATGAATACAGGCTTTGATGACTTCAATTATGAAGTTCAGTTTCATGTGGTTTTAATGTAAATCTTTTGTACATGAAATCTCGCTAAGAGTTTTAGCTATGTTTTTATCAAAATGTTCTCTTCAGACACGGAATTAACCATGCCAGCTATGTGGAGTCTGAGACTGGTTATCTAATTATAGACTAAATGTTAATACTAGCAATGCATTATTTTAGTAAGGCTTTTTCTCCTTCTGGATAAGAGACTTGGTCACCACAGAGTATCAGTAGCGTTTTTATACTGTCTAGTTTAAACTGAGACTTAGCATGGATCCAAAATGTGCCTTATTGGCTACAGAACTGGAAGAAACTATGAGGAGAACTCCTTGCTGGAAGCAACTCACGAGGCTCTTTAGGACGTGCCCCATTTGCTGCATAATGTAGTGGCAGATCTTCATCAGGGGAAAGGCTGAATGCTCTGCTGCAGGGTCTGCACAGTTAAAAACCCTGCACCAGTTCATACCTTGTGCTTCCGCTACACAGAAAATGGTCTTGCTGTCAGTGTTTTCTAGTCCAAGTGTAAAACTGGTACTAATCTAAACCCATGGACTTCCCATTAATGTGTTGGCTGTCTCAAAATTTCAATGATGCCTACTGAGAAAATTAGTCCTCAGTCTGCTTCCCTTGTACCTCTCTAGGAGTGGTGGAGGAATAAAACTGCAGTGGGAGAACTGCTGTTCTGGGCCCTTAAGAGCAGGGAATGTCTTCTGGCATGGATGGGCTGCGTGCAGTGCAGCATGAGTTCTGTTCACCCCTCACACTTGGGAGGAGCTCCTCTGGCACACAGCAAAAATGTGCCATGTTTTTCCTTACTCCTGGAACTGTTACATGAGTAAACTGGCATTCATTCAGCATTAGATGAAGTGGATGTTTACCTTCAGTCTGTGTAAATGGAGTGATGCTGCCCTGTACCCGCTGTTGTTTGCATGTAAAGCAGTGAGGCACAGAAGTGGGCTGAATTGAGCCATTTCCAGGTTGGCTAATAAACATTTTTTGTATCTAATGGTAGTGGTCTTGCCAAAAGCTTGGAATCACTGAGGGGTAAAGTACTGTCATCCTCAACCGGCATTCATTTCTAAAGCCTTTTGGCAAGGGCTGCCCTGTGAAACCTGTGCCTCTTTGACTTGAAGCTGGGTCAGCACTGTCTCTGGTTATCTGGGCACCCAGCAGTATAAACTCCTCCTCACAGACGTCCAACAGCTGTTAGGGTGGGCTGTTTGAAATAATTTTTTTAAATTCCTCATCTCTCTGTCAGGCTGAGCAGCAGGTGTTAATGGGAAGGAACTCTGTCTCACCTCAACAACTACAAAGTTACTGCTCTGCCCCAACCCTTGTGCTCCTGCCAGAGCCTTCCCCGAACCACCCAATTACTAAACCAACCCAGCCCAGTGGCGGTCAGAAATCTGGTTGAAATATGTAGCAGGAGTGGCCTTTTTGGCCAATCTGAGCTTCTTAGGATGCACTTGGACTTTATGCATATTCTAATGGTTAATGAAGAACCACATTTCATTGGCCAACAGCCTTTGTTTAGATCAATTTCAGTGGGCGGCTACTGAAATGCTGAGACAGATGGGGGACAGACTGCAGTGTATCATGTCTGGTGCTTGAGGTTGGAAACACTTTAACCTTGTAAGAGAGAGAGTTTATACAGGGAGGAATGTGTTTTCCACTCTTTGTGACCTTGGAAGGGTAACTTGTGATGCTGACTGGCAGCAATTACTTGAAGACAACAGCCCACAGTCCTCTTCTGGGGAAACTGAGTTCTGCCTTCCCCTTCCTTTCTGTGGTGTATTCCAAGACCTCTGAGAAATATGAACATTAAAGGGGGGGGGAGGGGTTAATTTAAAGGAAGCTTATTAATTACTTTCTCCAGAAAAAGAGCAAGTAGCAGTACTTAGGTGCAAAGACTTCAGTGGGTTTTAGTATTAATTTAGTGCTTAATCAAAGAGCTGTGCTCAAGTTTCAATTGAACTTGTTCCCTTACTGTTCCCATAGCACAGAGAAAAATTCTTTCAAGCTTCCTGAGCTTTATCTTCACCATTATCAACTAGTCTTTCTCTGCAACCTAACAAAAAATCTCCAGTCAAGCGCTGGCATCTCTGCCCAGCATGACAATGTTCCTCCTTCCTCAGGGCAGCTCTTGCTTCTGCTATTAAGTGCTCTCATTTTCCATCGTCTCATTTTCTGAAGTTAATATGGGACAATTCCAGCTTTTGCTTCTAAGCTCTGAACAAAACATCCCAGGTTGTACAGTACTACTGTTAAGCCTATCCAGGTTAACTTCTAAGCCTTTCCAACTAAAGGCTCTAAGGAATATAGGGATGTTACGTGTGAAGAAGAGAGAAACAGCAGTGTTAAAAATACTGTTCTTTTTTCTGAAGCAGTTTACAGTCTTGTGGTACTACAGAACTAAGAGGGAAATTTTTGTACTCAGGACAGTGACTTTGGGTTGGAAGAACTGACACTGCACTGGTTTAGCTCCTGGAGAAAAGAGGTTTTGTGTGTTGGTCCCTTCCTGAAAGAGCACAACTTGATTCAAGGTTTGCCTGGCTGGGAGCAATTATATATATATATATATATATATGGTTTTGAGGTTTTCTGCATTAAGTTCTTAACCTGATTTGGGGACAGTAAAATCTGTAACAGTAACTTTTCTCCTGTTCACAGCTCATGTAACACTGAGGTCACCTGTAAAATAGCCCTGCTTCACCCTGTAAATATGTGTGTGTTTCCAGTGTCACTTGTTTGTAAACAAAGCACCCAGACCTGGTATTTCGGAATCTTCCTTGTCTCTTCGTTTTGCCTGATCTTAAATTCAGAACATAACTCTTTGCCTATAGTTCAAGAAGCATTCCTGTCTGTTGCATGTAATATTTAATTAAACTTTTTAAGAAACACCACTGCTGAAGTTCTGTGCTAGTTCATTAAGTCCGTTCATTCCTGGTGATTTTCATATAAAGCAGTCTGAGTACAAGGTAAGGTGTGGAGTAACAGGAGTGACACAGTTTTAATCACGCACAGCACAGTGATTTGCCCCTGAGAAGAAAGCTAAACTTAGGTGAGTTTTTGCTGGATGCCAAACATAGGATTTCAGTTACAGGCACCATTTTTTTATTTAAATCTGCGTACAACCATTTTAACATATATGTAAAAGCAGAACCAGATATTGGGAGGGGAGGAAATAAATTTATCTACAAAAATAAGCTCAGTAATAATACACCAAAATCCATATTATACAGCATTCCTGCAGGAGGGATGACAGCTTTAACGAGTTCTCTTCTTTCTTCTCCTTTTGTTAAATGCTTTCTTACTTGGATTTTCTTGTTTGGAGCTGGTCTGTGTTCTGTCAGCAAACAACAGTTGTATCAGAGAAACATACTGAAAAGTTTTTCAAAATAATACAGCCTGATTATCCATAACTTGGCAACTACCCACCACACCTGGGACCAAGGTATAATCTTTTGAAAGAGCACTAACAAGGGTTTCCATGGATACAGCAGCACATCTCACTTCTTGGAGGTAAAACTCAACATCAAGTCTAGTGCAGCACCTCTAAGGAGCCACTGACTGAGATCCACTTTTATGCTCTCACTCCCTGTGGAAGGACTAAAGCAAGTCAAATGGTCAAAACCATCTCAGACAGCTGCAGGCCAGCCAGGCTCTGGCCTCCCAGGACAGAAGGCCAGAGATTTAGCCTAGCTTTAAACTTCCTCGCTCTCAGCCTTACCTGTATTCCCTTTAATCAACTGAAACTTTTCCTGGCCTTGCCAAAATCCTGTCCTTCCTGGAGGATACTCCTTACAAAATACTTTTCCCTCCTAATTCCATTTGCTGGTCACCTTGTTTTCCTTGGTAGTTCCTGTGGTTCCAGAATGACAACTTCTTCCTCCTCACTGTCAGACAGTACAATGGGTTCACCTAAAAAACACACAAACCCCACCAACCCCAAACCTCTGATCAGTTTTGTACAAACAACCTCTGTAAGTAATAACCACAGTATTTTTAAATAACCATTCAGAGGGGCTACTGATCCATTTGGAGCCCTCCCTATACTGCAGAAATCAAGTTTTGAAAAGAACTGACCAGGTCAAGTGGAATCAGCAAACATGTAAAGTGCAACAATGGTTCTTTCTTCCTAAGGACCTTTCACATTTTAATTCTGAACTGCTGATAAAGTGATAATAATAAGATCTGATATTAAGAAAGACAAATACTTACTAGTCTTAGCTTCCCTCGGTGTACTTGTATCCTCAGTTTCCACTTTCTCACATTCAAAAGCAGCTGCCTCACTTTCACCTTCTTCTTCCGCAGCTTCTTCCTTCTCAGATTCTTCAAGGTCTCCCCAGGAGCTCTCTATTCCTTCCCCAATCTGGGCTGTCCCAGGAGTGTGCAATACTGGAGTGGCAAAACTACAGGGAGTTAAGAAAAACCTTGGTGTTTGCTGGTAAAATTCCTTGTATTCTGAAAGCAAACCAGGCAGTTTATAAGCAGGAGAAAACAGCCCTACGGGGGAGTTCAGAGTGCCACTTCTCTAGTCGCTCTAATAATCACAGTTCTGACCTCAGCTCTGCACTTCAGACAAGGAATTAAAAGCAGACTTAACCAAGACCAGGAAGCTGTTTCCTTTCAAAGTTATGTGGCTGCCTAAGCTATGAGGCATCTAAGATGTAGGTTTAGCCCGGTTTTCCCCTGAGAAACACCCTGGAAAAGATACACTTCTGAAGGAGGGTCAGCTTTAGCGATGATTTCTCCAGCCTGTTCTTCTACATCATTGGTGTCCACAGCAGCACTCTCCATTTTGAAGGTAGTGATCCTTTGGTTGGGGATGGATTCAGCAAAGCCAAACTTCCTGCCTTCCTTCCTGGTCATTTAGAGACAGACATTATTTCAGGATAACCCAAAAATTGTTTCTCTCTTTAAGTTCAAACATACAAATGCTTGCTATTTAAAACAAACACAAGTGAAGACAATTTGCTGCTGAAACCACAAGCTGACATTAGTTTTCACTACATTTTTTAAAATCTCCATTTCCATTCCTTCCTGTAACACTCACCTGGCTTTCTGGTCGTTTTCCAAGGCTTTCTGAATCAGTTCTGTTATTTCTGCGACCTTAACAGCTGTTATTTTACTGCATCTCAGAATCTGTTTGTTACACATACAGAAAACAGCTTACAACCAGGAAAGCAAGATGTTTTTAACTAAAACTGTAGAGCATCATAAGAATCACAGGAATTAAATCACAGGAATTACAAACACTTACAATATGGCACCTTAGAATGAGGGACTGGATTCACTGAGACTTGTGCAAAAAGTTAACAGCCTCCAGAGTGCAATTGGAAATAATTTGCAGGCTTTTTCAGCCAAATCATATGGAAAATAAAAAGATGCATATCTGACCAAAAACCATGCTTTTCCTACATCACTTCTGCAGCGTGGTACCAGTACTATGCTCTTCCACTAAGATAAAAAAGACATCATCTTTTCCAATAAAATCAGACAGTTAATTGATTTCTCAGCTTGCAAACGTCATGGATATTTCCACATCAAGACTGCAGCACAGAAACCAGTTTATAGACCACAGAAGGACTGGTCAAGGCAAAGGTTTACCTGCTCCTGCAGCAGGGAGACCACTCCGCTGGACTGGATGGTACAAATTTCATGGTGTTTGTTCATGGCAATTACAAGGAGCCCATCCATCACCCGCTCCTCACGTTCAGTCGGATCCACCAATAAATAGGTCCTAGAATCAAAGTTTGAAATATGAAGCAACAGTAGAAATTCAAGACATCTTACTACCCTTAAACATAATTAAACAAAGGAATTGGTTTGCATATTAGTAACTATGGGTACACGAGACTTATACCCCTTATATGGGTATATAAGATGTCAAAATCTTACCCTTGATGGAAGAAGGCAAAACTGACACAAATGGGCATGTGGTGGATACTCAAGGGGACAGGATCACGTTCCTCAGGAGTGTACTTTGAAAGGAATTGGGCCCAGAACAGTTATTTATGAAACTCGTTTAATTTTAAAATTACATTTAAGGAAATCAGAAGAAAACCATAAAACCCACAACTTACCACGGTTACTTCCTCTCCTTGCACAGACACATCTGGCCTGCGAAAATGACACAGAGCTACAATCCCTGCTATGCTGGCAGCATCAGTGATGTTGCCATCGTGGTTTAACAGGTGCATGTCCAGCCGAATTTGCCAAACCTGAGAAAAATACAAAAAAATACAGAAACTGTTCGATTCTACAGAAGTTATGGTTTGTTTTTTTTTTTTTTTTTCAAAACTAGTTCATGTTTTTGAACCAGAAAAAAAACCAGCCTGTATGCCTTAAATCTTTGATTAAGAAGATGAGAGATCTTGGTATATTTCAAGATACCCGCTGTGCCAGATTTAATTATGACGAAATATGTAGCACTTCACCACAATTTAAACACCATTTTGTAGGGTCCCAGCTACTTCAGAAAGCCTCTGTAGACATGCAAGTTAAAAACACCTCTCAAATCAGATGAGTGGCTCTTTACAGCAATCTAAAATCTGTACTTCTACTATCCAACACAAGACAGAGACCAACTTTAAACTGGACTACATGTATCTTTTAGTTTAAACCCACCAGAAAGTAATTAAGTTTTCCCACCTTTTCACCAGCAACAACGCAGAGAGATTCGGTGTCAATGCATTTGGAATCTCTGAAGCATCGCTCCAGCAGCCTGTTCAGTGACACCAGTAACTCGGACTGTCTGTTGGAACAAAATTAACCTAAACTTAATATGATTACAGAGGGGTTTATGCCCTCCTTGCTTAGTCCTTTTAGGACATTCACTACCTGCCAGGGTCCAGCCCAGGTGCAGCCATGGGTGAGAGCTCCAGATTAAAGAAGAGAACACCTTCAGTGGGCCGACTGGGCTTAGGGGGAACAAGTTCACACGAGACCTGTGCAAGAACCCTGCCAAGGCAAAGAAAGCACCAAGTCACAGAACGTACCAGGGAAAATCTAGAAACAAAACACATACTTGGGGAAAAAGCATGTGGTTAGGGTTTTAGTTTGTAATTCTCACTCCTGACAGCTTCTTGTTCAACGCCTGTCCTACACATTCAAACTTTGGTCAACAACCGAAAGAACCTAATGTAAGAACTAGAACATGCTCCTTTTGGGACTAAAAACATTACTTGAACACATGAGAAACTGTCATGAAATATTTATGTAAGTGCATCTATTTCACTTTTATACAGGCAAAAAAAAAGGTCTTCTGGTTTGGGGAAGAATGCAAAATACGAGATCAGTGAACAAAAGGATGAAAACTTGGGAACAATTCTGCATTTTATAAAACTGTTTGTAACTAAAATCATCACGGAAACCCCATCCCTTTCCCGCTACCTTCCTTTCCATCTTCTCCTCTTTGCTCCTACTCTTGAAATACTACGGCTTTAAGGCTTGAAAGGCTAAAACCTGTTTACAGAGAACTCTGCGGCTTGGGAACCTCAGGCTCCATTCGACCCGCGGCCGAGGCCCCGCGCCCACCTGGTCCTGCCCAGCTCCACGATGCAGCAGCCGCGGTCGGCGCCGAAGGAGACGCGGATGTTGCGGTAGTCGTAGCATTGCCTCCCGTCCAGGCGCTGCGGGCATACACGGACACACACACGGAGAGGGTTAGCGCGCCATGCCCGGCATGCGACGG
The DNA here is from genome assembly GCF_009819655.1 of Sylvia atricapilla. Classification (NCBI taxonomy): domain Eukaryota; kingdom Metazoa; phylum Chordata; class Aves; order Passeriformes; family Sylviidae; genus Sylvia; species Sylvia atricapilla. Next base: position 68,428,218 of record NC_089143.1, read on the forward strand.
GACCGCGGGGGCGGAGCGCATCTCGGGAACAGGGGAAGGGGACGGGAAAAGGGATCGGGAAAAGGCCAGGGAGCGGGAGGCCGGCGCCGCACCTTCTTCTCCTGGATGACGCGCAGCAGGAAGCGGCGCTCGCAGTTGGAGAGCGGCGTCGCCTTCATGGCCGCGCCGTGAGGGGCAGCGCGCGGATGAGGGGGCTGTGTGCGTCATCACCGCGCGCCGCTCGGATTGGGGTGTGCGTCATCACCGCGCGCCGCGCGTGCCCAGCCCGCACGCGCCCGTCCCTGCCCCGGGCCACGCCCCCTCGGGGATGGCGCGTCCCTCAGGGACCGCTCCGGTGCCGACGACGCTCTGTTGGGAAAACCTGCTGTCATGATATCTAGGCTAAACCTGCGCCGACTCTGCTTCATGCTGTGTCCCCCAGTCCCGTCCCTGGCCACCAGAGTGCAGAGATCGGCACCTGCCCCTCCTCTCCCCGCTCCCGAGCATGCTGCGGTCTCCCCTCAGTCTCCTCCTGCCGCACAGACCAAGTGTCCTCAGCCGCCCCTCACCCGGCTTCCCCTCCAGACCCTGCAGCATCTTCTCCAAATTAATGTCTTCAGACTTCCCCAGCTTAGCGTCTTTTCCGTGTTGTGGTGCCCAAAACTGCTCACAACACCCGAGGAGGAGCCGCAGCAGAGCAGGGTGTGCGCCTCAGCCATGAGGTGACACATACAGAGGCGGCGTGAGCTGATGCCGGAGTGCCGGCCGTCGAGAAAGCCGTCTGGAATTTAAAAAAGCAAAGCAAACAAAACCACAAAACATGCATGCCAGGCATTTTGAGTGGTTAACGCTATTGTGGTGCCCAGCCCTCAAGGTGCGAATGCCCTGCAGCCCTCAGGAAAGAGCCCGGCCGCTATGAGGAACACGGCGGGCGGTGCTGCATGCCAAAAATGCAGCCAAGACATCCAGTCTGCCAGAAAAACATCCCTCCCTGCTCTTCTGAAATGTTGCCCGTAAGTTAAAAGACCTTTACAAGTGGCTTTTATGCTTAGTTTGAGCTAAAACAAGAGAATCGATTATCTTCCTGTGATAAATAGCCATAACTGGTGCTGACAAAATTTAAACAGTAATCAATATTTTAAAGCAGTAGTTAAAATGTAACTTTTTAGGAGAAGAGGGAGGGGGAAGTTTCCCCCCCCTTTCTCCCGCAGATGTTCAGTAGAGAGGAAGAAACTGAGATAACAAAGCTATATTTATCTGGAGATGGAAAAGTTTTGAGAAAAATCCCGGGAAATGTCAATTAAAATAAATTTATTGCCTCCGTGTACCATGAAATTATTCGGAAGTGCATATATAGTATTTACTAACATAATACAGGCTTAGTACACGTGTGTAACCAATGAGTTCATTGCAAAGACACAAGAGGAAGATGAGAGCCTTCATCCCTGCGACCCCTGAAAACGAGGAGACCCCTAAAAAGGGGATGGTGGAGTCTGCACAATGGAGGCAGAAATAGGCAGTGATGAAGCCAATGATGTAAATTTTACGAATTAAAAGTAGGAGAGAACAAGAGATGGCCCACAGCATTCAAAGGTTAATTTTATTATGTCTTATTCGTATGGCAGACAGGAGACCAAGTCCTGCTCCATACCCTGCAGGAATGTATCCCAAAGCATAAATTTGCTTTTGTATTATTATTTAGAACCAATAAGCTGCTCAAATTAAAATTGTTGCTATATTTAATTTTGTTTCGGGTTTTTTTTTTTTTTGTTTGGTTGGTTGTGGTTTTTTTTTTTTTTTTAATTTTTTTTAATTGGATAATTAAGCAGCGCACTCATTTATAACAGTCCTACCAACATTAAACCCCAGACACTGGCATTTTCCAGACAAAATTGTTGAAGTATCACAGTTACACTGTCTTTTCGAAGCTTGTTAACACACTACCATACTAGTACAAACTAAAATGTAAGTCGTGTTTCTGAATCTCACAAGTTTGTGCAGGTGAGGACAAATGCTGCCTGATTTTCTCATGCTGGTTTTACATTTTCAGTTTAGGATAAGTTAATATTGTCACAAATATTCTGTGTAAGACAATATTGATGAGATTATAGAAAAACACTCCTTGTCCAAGGATAAAAATAACCAAATAGCCCTTAGAGTTCTACTGGCAATCTTTACATGGAAATTCTCTCTGAATTTACTTTTTTGTTGTGTGAATTTGTAACAATATTTATTAGTGAAGGCTTGGGGTTAAATTCTCTAACTCTACAGTTTACTAACAGCAAATTTGGAAGGGTTTTTATTGTTTGTGGGAGTTGTCCAAACTCTCTTAGTCTTCATCAGTTACAAAAAAAAAGTTAATTCCAGCATATGTTGCAATTTCTGCTTGGGGTGGAGTGGGAAAAATTCTTGTTTCTGCTCTCTGAGTGAACTGTTAGGTGCCTCAATCCATCAGGCTGGTGGCAAAGCACCCTTTTCAAAATAGAGAAGGTGGTGCTGATGGTGAACTTCAGGGGGAGCTGGATTTAATTCCAGGGGAAATAAGTCATGTATTTGGGCTGGAAATCAGCTGTGTCCCCTTTGATCCATGCCATCTTCTTCACACAAAGACTACTTTGCAGCTTTTGTGCATTCACATGTGCTAGGAAGGGTAAAGAATTTCACAGACGAATTGAGGAGGTATAAAACCACAGCATTGGAAATCTGTAGGAGGAGGGTACATAGAAAATAAGGTCAGTATAAATGGTTAATGGAATAGAAGCTGAGTAATTTCTATGTTTCTGAGCAGTGAAGGGCAGGGTTACAGTGGTAATGAAATAATGGAAATACTCTGGGTGTTCAGAAGGAGTGATTGTCACACCCTGCAGAGTGGATAAACGAGCAGGAAATTTTAGAAAAGCAGGAATTTTTAGAAAGAAGATCCTGATGATCTACTGTGCCCACATGGAAGGTTTCTTCATTTGAGCTGAATGCTCTGTGGGCTGAAATGCTTGAATTGGATTATCTTACTGAACCCAGCCTGAAGGGAAAATCACATTTGAGGACTGGAGAAGAAGACCAAACTGCATCAGAATCTCAGCATCTTGACAGCAAGCTGCCAGCAATTTTTACGGGCTAATCGAAATAAATAAGAAATTGACCTTCTCTTTCCATGGCAGCCTTAACTGCAGCGTGCCTTTGCTGCTTGGCTGCAAGTCCTGCCCATGTACACGACATGATGTGTGCAGTATTCCAGCTGATAAGTTCATTTGGGAAGAAAGGCTCTGCCTAGATGTAATAATGTAATTCACAGTTTGTTTTTAAGATGAACAGTTCCACGGGGGGTGGGAGGATGGGCAGTCCTTGCAAGCGGTGCTGCCGGCAGAAGGGAGGTATGAACACTACCTCCTGCTGAGATGAGGAGCAGGATATTCTGGCCAGGATCCAGGGAAGCACTCAAAAAAGCTCTTTATCTGAAGCACAGATAAGCACCTTTGTCCCTTAGGTATTAGAAGGAATGTGTCACAGCTTCCAAGGCTAACATTTAGGAAAGGAGTTGCCTGGTATATGTGCTCAAATCCACGAAATCATCCAAACACCGGCTTAAGGCAAGCTGCTAATATCATCTTCATCTACTTGCTGGATGCTTGCTTGATCATCTTCCATATGCTAGATTTCAGAGTCAACCCCAAAATATTCTTGCTGTTTCCACCTGTACTTAGCCTTCACATCATCTCTTGGGGTTCACTGCTCTCATGGAAGAAGTTTTTTGCTTCAAAGGGTCCTGCCAGGAACTCTGATCCTGTAGACAGTTGAACACTGAACACTTCTCAGCTCTCAGCAATCCCTTCAGGAAAGTGGGAAGTGTTTCCAAGGCTGGATGCCAGGCAAGCAACAAAGTCAGAGGAAAAGAAGTTACACCTCTGCTTTTTTTTTTTTTTTTTTTTTCCTCTCCACATCCTGCAATTTTCCTGTCTCCAGGCAAACTGTTTCCACTATTTCTATGGATTCAAGTGAAACCAGTGGCTGAGTTAAGTGTCATGCTAAGCCAGAATCGTTACAGCTCAAGTTGAAGGCTTTGAATATACAAAGCCAATGCCTGAGTTCAGATTTTAGCGTGGTTTAAGATTTTCAAACCTTTTAGAAGCATCTTCAAATTCACTTAAGAAGCAACAAATGTCCGTGTTAAAGTAGAAACTGTAAATTCATTTCATAGGGAATAGGCAAAAATAAACCAAAACTGTTGCCAGAAAAAAAGCGCTTTCTTATATTCTAATCTTAAATATTACTTGCTATATAGGTTAAATACTGGCTTGATGCAAGAACTCAGGAGTGTGAAAATGAAGTGATTATCTATTTGGAAGCTGGGGTTTTTTCCTATTGGAAAATTTCTGTTGGTCAGAAAATGTTTGCTGATACCACATATTGATAGTGCTACAACACAGAGGAAATCCAGAGTACTGACAAACTTATGAGTCACATCTGATCCCTAAGAGATGATAGCCCATTTAATAAAACTGGGGGATAATCAGATAATCAAGTTTAACCATTAAGTCAAAATGCCTTTTTTTCCAATTATTTCTCCTGCTTATTCAGCTTCCAAGTATCTGTTGCAGACCAGAAGTTAATCTTCACTGCCTTGAAATGCTGGAAGTCATAATCTTTCTCAATCAAGTATTTTTGTTGTTCTTCATGGACAACGTCTCTTAAAATCTTGATACTAAAATGCTCCTTTTAATACAGGGGATGCATCTTGTTGTTGGTTCAGCTGATTTTAAATGAAATTTCACTTTTACAGTTGTATCTTAGAATGCCGGTGTTGTTAAAAGATGGAAGTGTGGTTGAGAAGTGCCTCCTGTTCTTTAGAACAGCCACTCACCAGTGGTGAGACTGTCTCACACTAAGTATTCTCTGTGTACCACATGTAAGTGTTAATCTCTCCATATTTCTCAAAGATCCCAATCCTTCATTCCCTGCCAAGAAATGCTGACAAGAAAACTGCTGTGAGTATTTGAATTCCTCGTAGTAATACAAGCATAAAATGGGAAAGTGCCAATTATTGTTGAACCAGGATGAGCACTGGAGAATGATGGATGCTGGCTTTGCCTTTTTCCAGCAGGTAATGTTTTCTACAGTATGGATGAAGTTGTATGAATGATGTTTCAAGAAAAGGTAAATTTATAATTTCCCCAAATTGCCCCAAATTGTTATATTGAGCTTTATTGTGAAATATTATTCAGAGGTCCAACAAGGATAGATTTGGTGTAAAATCATAACTCAAGACTCATTTGTCTCCTTAGCTCAGACTTGGAGTGATGCTGTATTCATGTTAGGAATTTGGGAGGCTTGATGGAGTAGACTTCATGAGCTTTTTTTTTTTCTTTTACTATGTATTTTTTCAGACAACAGTACACTTTCTCTGACCCTCACAAAATTTGCAGTATATGCAGCCATGATAATGTTCCCTCTGTGAAATTTCACTTCCCTGGCTTATAAATCCATGGAAGCTGTGAGAATATGACTTGAGCCAAGACAAGTGGTATCATGAAAAGCAGAACTCACGGTGGCTCCATCACAATTGTATCGTTCACCAAAATCTGAGTCAAGCAGCCAAAACTCGGAATAACTCTCCTACTGCCACGTGAAGAGTGTTTGTGCTTCGACTCAAGAGAAGAGTCCTCAAATGTCTCCAAGGAGAAGGACATTTTCTGGCACCGCTGGAGTTAGGAGCTGTCTGCCTGTGCTGGGGTACGTTGATGCGGGCCCGCATTCCAGTCTGGATGGGAGGCTCCGACTCCAAGTGAGCCACCCCAGGAGCTTCTCCTGCCGCTGACAGGTGATCTCGGAGCGTCGTTTCTGTGACAGGGAAGCAGGCAGAACACGCGCCAGCTCGGAGCACCGGCGCGGTGCAGCCCCGGTGCCCCCTGCGCCCACCGCCCCGGTGCCCTCCTGCCAGCGGGGATGGCCCGGCGGCAGGTGCCGCAGAGGCGGAGGGTGAAGGCAGGACGGGCTCCGCGGCCTCTCCGGCCGCTGCTCCTCTCCTGCCGCAGGGGAGGAGGCTCGGCTGCCGGCGGCTTCGAGCGGTCCGCGGGGAGCCGAGCCGCGCCGCGGGCGGCATGGAGTGGGAGCTCAACCTGCTCCTCTACCTGGCGCTGTTCCTGCTGCTGCTGCTGCTGCTGCTGCTCCTGCTGTGCCTGCTCCTCCGGCAGCTGCGGGGCTCGGCGGGAGCAGCCCCGCGCCGTCTCCCGCCGCCCCGGCAGCCCTGGGCTGAGTGCGGGGAGCCGGGAGCCGGGAGCCGCCCGCTGCCGCCCCGGGCAGCCTCCAGGTGAGTCCGCGACACGCGGGGAGGGCTGGGGGCCGCCCCCGGGGCCGCCTCTGCCTCTCCGCGTTGCCCGGGAAGGCACGGGCTGGGTGCTGCTCCGTCAGCATCCCTTGTCCCCGGTTCCCCGCTGTCTCTACGTTTGCCGTGTAAAATTCGGGGGAAATTTGAAGGTGCGCTCACCCTGCAGCTCTCACTCTGTAAGAAAGTACTATAAAACTCCCTTCAGGCTGTCTTTGTGGAGGAGGTTATGTAGGCTTTCCTTTGGCATATAGAGATCCGAATTTGACCCGATTAGAGAATTTTTAAATGCAGCGTTTTCCAGTGCAGAAGACATACCCCTTTTAAAAGATTTTTTTCCACCCCTAACTTCAACATCTAACTCAGTTTTCCTGCTTTTACTTCACAGGAGCTAAAATCACCTCCATCATATAGTAAAAATGCTAAGTAGGCTTCACTCCCTGTAGGCTGGGAACAGACCTGGCAACAGCCATGGCTGACTCTGCCCCATCTCTGATGTCCCCCAGGGACCACTTTGGCCCCAGCACAGCAGCTGCTGCTCCCCAGGTAATGCCTGGAGCTGGTGTCGATGTAGTGTGGCTTGAGCAGCCACCTCCTGCTGACTGCCCCCATCCTGGGCAGGGCATCAGGGGTGGCATGGACAAAGCAACTCAGCCGCTGGAAATTCGTGCTTAAGGCCCTTTGGACATTCGTGCAGACCTGTCAGAGTATGGGGTTTTTGACAGCTCTCTGGAACCAGGGTGTCTTTAGAGAGTGAGCTTAAGCAAACATGAGTTCTGACCTGTGCTCACTGGTGAGTTTCTGCACTATGGCAAAAGATGGACAGACACCCGTTTGTCCCTATAGGAAGGAACTGTGGAGAAGCTAAGAACAGGTGCTAACAGCTATGTAGTGAGCGTGGCAAAAAGAAAATTTTTTATTGCTGTAGAGCTGGTGTTCTTGTTTAAAAGTGTGGGGTTTAGGGGCCCTTCTTTAGGCACATTTAGATGGCAGCTGTTGGGGCGGTGTGGCTGCAGGCAGCTGGGTCTCCAGCGTTGCTGTGGAGTGTATTTTTACAGGGGAGGTTCCTGCTAATTCAACAAGTGCCTCTCAGTACATGATCTGCCTTCTTCAGTCCTGCTGTGCACTGCTCTGTTACAAGAGAATGTGCTGCGAGCATGAGGAGTCTGTTAGAGGGAACATAGGATATTCCAGCTCTCCAGGCCTTGCTGCAATGATCTGAGCTTTCTTCTCCTGCTTGCTGCTGGGTAGCTTGGCATGGGGGAGGAATCTGCTAATGGTGCAGGGGTAGTTAAAATCAAGTAGGAGAGGCACTCCTCCAGAGTTGTTGGCGTTGCTCTGGCCTTTCTTACAGCTGGCTCACTATGGCTTTTTATTTCAAGCTTTTGAAATTGTTGCACACTCTGTGACTTAGGCCAGGTCTTTTATTTGGATCATTACAGATCCATCATCTCTTATACCGACTGTCCCAACACGCAGCCCTGCTTGGCTTTGCAAGACACGGGACATTCTATTTGGGATACTAGTCCTGGAGCTGATGCCGTGCTGCCTCACACACCTCGGGCCATGAGGATTTGCTGTCTGTAGCCCCGCCCTTCTCCACTCCTGGCTGGTTTTTTCAGTCATGGGAAAATGATGAGAGAAGAATCCAGTGCAGGTTTCCCTGCCAGTGACCCATCAGCCTCTTATCTCTATGGTTTTCTTGTTCTTCCTCTGTGAAAATGCTCAATTAATATGAGTAAAACTGCGACACATATTCTGTATGAGCACCAAGATATTACCTTCCGAAGGTGACTTCACAGAGAAGTCCTGAAGTGTTATAATCTTGGGAATGATTGGGGCACTTTTAATAATTTGTGTTGCAGAAGCCCTTCATACTTACTGTATGGTGTGGAGCAGAGAGAATCTCGTTTCTGTAATGACTCTTTACAAGCATGACTGGCAGCACACAGTTGCCTTTCTCTGGAAAATGTAAACTAGTACATGGTTTTTCTCTGACATATAAGCATTTTGCACCAATGTGACCTCAGACACAGACGGCTGAATTCCTTTCCCACCGTCGAGGTCACACTTGTGACGGAGGGTCACATGTGCTGTTAGGAGCACGAAAGGACGACGCAGGCCAGCAGGAGGTCAAGCAGGAAAGCTTCTACTTTATTTTTCTGACTCCATATATATACCAATTTACAGACAGGCCAAGACTGGCTACACAGGTAGCCACCTCTTCGACCTCGTTGGTGACCATCACCATCAATCATCATTCTCCTCCTAGAGAGGAAGAATGTAAACAATTCTAATAATATACATAGTTTACTTGAAGCTGCGTGAGAACAAAATGCAAAAAGTGAAAAACAGGCAAACTTGAGGCAACACACCAACAGTGCAGGAGAAAAGTTTGTGGGGGCTACTCAGTGAAACATCTGCAGGTCAGAGGATGATAATATCTTTGCTTTGTCTTGTTTTGGTACTAGTACTGCATCTCAAATCTTGTCGTTTCACAAATGCTTGCAGGAATAAATACCAAATACCTAATACTTGTAGGAATAAATACCTCAGTTCACAAGATGAATGCTCCTTTTATAAGCTCCATGTTCCAGTGCTGTAATCTGCAGTGTAATTTGGAAGGACAAGCAGGGGAGTTGTTTGGCATTGCACACCCAAGAAGCATCGAACATCTGCTCCATTCAAAAATTTTCCATTTCTTGATGTGTGTTTTAGGGCACAGCTGTGGAGGCAGCACTTTCTCCTCTGCTGGTATGGTCACAGGGCAGGAAGGTGGTGGATATTCAGCTCTTCTGTGCTGGTGTTATAAGTACTTTGTTTTCCCAAAGATTGATGCTGCCAATCCTTTGATTGATCCTTTTGCTCAGGAAGGAGGGCAGGCTACCCCTTGTGCAAAGAGCCTGTCCCACAGTCCAGAGATGTGGGAAGGTGCTAAATTCCCAGTGTCCAACCTCTCAAGAGAAGGTGTACACCCTTTTATTTAATCAGTGATGAGAGGCATAAGTAAGCCAAAGGTTCTAAAAGATTAGCCAGATGATTCATCACGGGAAGATGTAAACAAGCTGCAAGGTGAGAGAAATACAAGATGGAATCATTATTAGGAAATTACTCCTGAGTCCTGAGTGTTGCTGCAGTGGCAGGCAAAGTCTCCTGTCCTGGCAGGGGGCAAGGTCTCCCTTCTGTTCAGCACTGAGGTGTTGGGACACCTCATTACTGGGCCATTGCCGCAACACCAGAGGAAAGTCAGATAAGAGCCGTGAAAAGCCTTTGGGGAGTCCAGAAGGAAAGAATAAAACAGTTAAATATGTATGCTTTTGTTAGCTGGCAGCTATAGGGTAACGAAATCATCTGCAAATATTTGAAAAATACAAATTCTGAGGAAGGAGATGATTTATTTAGCATGATCTGTAACTGGACATAACAGAGTACAGATTGGGATTAGTAACACTAAAAGCAGGAGAAAGTACTTAAGAATTATCTCCCAGGGAAGACACACAGAGCTCGATGTTTGCCCGTTGGAAGTTTGACTGTGACTAGATGGAATAATGCTGTGCTCTCATGAAGAGGCACTAACTAGGTTGTCACCTCTTTTCTTATCTGTAGATTAAAAGACAGAAAGGCTCATTGGACCAGAACAGTTCCCAGCTGAAGAATTATGCCAGAAATGTCCTAATTTGGGTATTTAAAAATACTCTAAACCAAGCAGAGCAATCTGTTTCTTTTTTCTGATGATTAATCTGGTGTATTTTCACAGTGACAGGTAGTGGCATAGCTCCACTCACAGCCACAGCTGTGCAAGGCCTGCTCAGTACCTTTACTTTTTTGGCATTCCTGAGAAACTCTCTGTTGGGTTGCTTCCCTTCAAACATTGTTACAGCTCTCAAATTCCACTCTTTGAATTGCTGTCAAAATTCTGACAGTCGTTTCAGATCTGTTTTGAGGTGCCTTGGGGGGACTTCAGCCAAAACAGGTTTTTTGTTCACGTGTATGGGCACATCTGAGCTGACAGCTTTCAATACAGAATATGATGGTCCATCTTATTTGGACTTACAGAAGAATTTTATTATTATTACTACTACTACTACTGTTACTTTGATACTTTACGACATGGTAATGACTGCAAGTTTAAGAGAATGGGGAACATATTGCTTCATGTAGTTAGAAAAATTGAAGTATTAATCAGTTCTGTGAGAAATCTATATAATTATTGGAGGAAATTTATGGAAAGACTCACAAATCTGAATGTTACATGTTTTCAGTGTGACTTCCAGTGAAATTCAGCAGCATATGCTTCAGGTGATTTCCCTCTGAAATGCATATCCTATTTTTGATTTCAGAGAAACTAACATCTTCAGAATAGATCTGGTCAATAACAATAGTTAAAAATAAAATGGTATTTTGCATTTCCTGGATAATTTTTTTAATAATCAGGGGAAAAAATGTACATCCTCAGTCTGATTAATTTATAATTTCTGTCTTTATGCTGTCAGAATTTAATTTTGTACTTTTTCTAGATGTGTGTTGACAGAGACAGCACTCTGCAAAAATGGTTAAAAGACAAGTCCTTGCTTGTTGAAGAAAGCTGTTGATAGAGAAAAATTAATTTCATTTTCATTGCAGTTTTTGTGCACTGTTGGGGAAGATGAATCAGGGAAGCCTTATAAATATGATTGCTTGGCAAAAGATTCTGAAAATATGAAACCTATAATCGAAATAGAAATGAAAGCTTACTTTGAGTTGTAGGATACTGAGTCTTAGTTGCTATATAACCTGAAAACAATGGTCTAGCTAGCTGAAGGAGAATCCCTTTGGATTGAACAATCCCTTTCTGCTGGCTAAGAGATCCAAAGGTCGATGTAGCAAAACAGAAAGGTCTAAAGAGTAGCTTTTAGAGTTTAAAATATAACACAGTATGGTAATGTAGTAGTTCTTATAGGCTGTATGTAGATTCTATAGGATTTTGTGTCTTGTATTGGTTGGTCACTGTAAATTAGAATATTCATCACAAAAGGAGATATGTATTGTAACAAGGACCTCTCTCTCTTACCTCTTACCTCTTACCTCTTACCTCTTACCTTCTCTCTTACCACTCTTACCTCTTACTGCTCCTCTCTTATTCCTCCTCTTACTCCCCCTACTCTTACCTCTTACCCCTGTCCTTTTACCTCTCTTACCTCTGGCTCTTCCTCCTACTCTTCCTTTCTCTTGCTGTGCTCTGACCGCTGCCACCTTGCTCTCTCGCTCCCTTCTCTCTCAGCTCTCACCCTCCTGTTCTTTCTCCCTCTCTCTTTGGGACTTCCCTTCAGCCCAGGCTGGTGGCTGAAGGCAAGGCCCTTTTACCCACGACCCTTGCAATAAAACCACGTGTTCTAGAATATCTCAGGTCAGGCACATTACCTTGTCCCTGCCGTCCTCGGACGTCCCCTACACTGCACAAAGATTTACTTAATCTCTGTGTTAGCAAATGGTCCTGCTTTTTCAGTAAGACTTAATATCTTTAAAAGCTGAGTTCACTGTGGGTCTGCTGCGATCACCAGGGCACGCTGACACCTATTTCACACCTGGGAAATGGTGTATGCTGTCTTATTAAAATTTAAGGAGCCTGTCAAGAGGTAACTGTATCTTCAGGCATGGTAATGAAGTTTTCAGAGGAATCTGTTCTTTCGCAAAAGATCACCTATCTTTGGTAGAACAGGTTTTGCTGGAGCCTTGATTGATTGCTGCAGACAAGTTTAACTGCTCTGCTTGGAGAAAGGATCACTGGTGTATATATTTCCTCCGTTGTTTTCTCTTCCTTTGGGGTGATTGATGTATTCAAACCAGTCCTTTCTATGCGACGTGAATGCCAGGTAACATCAGACGTGGCATGAAAACTTGATATTCCCGTCCTGAAAATGAGAAAAGCCTCCCAAAAACTCTCAGATCTTCATGTTATGACAATGTCGTTGACTCTTTGGGATAGCCTAGGACTGCATCTGTGAGCCCTGGGGGATTCTGATGGCCACGGGGGAGCCATGGGGGGAGGTGAGGATTGGCAGGAGGTGGAGGAGGAGCAGAACAAAACAGAGGTGTCACCAACAGAGAGGGGATCGGGCTCGTTTACTTGCAGGTGAGGGTGAAAACAGAGGTTAAAAGCGCTGAGACAGGTACCTGTGGGTTTTCTGGAGAGGGGAGGGCTGGGAAGGATGTCCCAGGACTTGGCTGCTGGTTTAGGCAGTAGTGGTGCCCTCTGGAGAAGCCAGGTGGATGTCTGGCAAGAGAAGCAGGTGAGGATGGAGCAGGCAACGTGTTTATGTATTTTGCCATACTTGGGTTATTGTGTAGGAAAGAGCAAAGCATGGCCCTCCTTAGAGGGTGAAGGGAAATGTGCGTGTGGAGCCTTGTCTTCTTCAGCCACATAGTTCCCAGGCAAACAGTGAGGTCTTACAAAGCAGGACATGATGAGGCCTCTCCTCCTTTGTCAAATCTCCCCAGCAGTTCCATAGGGGTTTTGGTGTCTGCATAGAGGTTCTTCTGTCTGTCCTGTGAATACATCTTAGCACCCTTTTCCTAGACAGAGGGATACCATGTCTTGGGTTGATGTGCCCTCCTTACTTAAAAATTGTGGGAATCAGACAGTATATCTTCATGGTCTTTTCATAAACCCCAATGAAACAATTTTGTTAAGAGTGCCAGTAGTTGAAGTGATGTAAACCACTTCTTTGTTAAAATGCACGGTTTGGTTAAAGTAGAAGTCTGCAAATTTTATAGCTCTGCTTTAGTGAAGTCTACTTTAATGGACTTGTCTATGTCTATTGCCCTGATTCACATACAAACCCTTGGAGATCTGTCAGCTGTCAGAAAATTATAGATGTTTAGCAGAGGAATTACAGGTCTGCAATGTGTTACTGTGCAAAGATTAAGCATGGAGGAAAAGATGCTGCTCTACTCCAGCACTGTATTCACATACCTCATTCAAACCTGACTGAATTCAATCACTTTATCCATGGCTCAAAAAACTGGGAGGGAAATGTGTTGCACCTGGCCTGTGTGTACACTGCCCATCCTCTTCTGGCTGCTGGTTTTTGGCAAAGCCCTGTTACCCTAATTCCTCAGGCGGGGAAAACAGAGGCATAAAGTGGTTCTGAGCAGGGATATAATGCAAGCCTTTGGTGGGGATCACCTGTGGGGAGTTTGTGTGCCTCTCAAAACCTGAGGGTGAGCAGTGACCCACCTGCCTCAAGGCCCCCGGTGGCTGAAGCCAAAATTTTGGGTTGCTGGAACCGAATACAGATGGACTGAGAGCTACTCCTGCATGCACTGTTACCTGCCACTTTAATGCAGGTCAGAAACCCAAAAGACTGCTAGAAAGTGTGTTATAATGCCAGCTAATAAAGCTTGCAATTTGGCCTTGAGGGAAAAGAGTACTTTCCCCCTTGTCCTGTTGTAGTGTGGAAGGCAGGTGAATCTGCTTACGGAACAAGAACTTGTTTTGCCCCGTGGGTGGCTGGTTAGCAGGAGTGCAGTGAGGAAACTTATTTAATGAACCCACAAAGGTCCCCTCCACACTGTGATAGCAGCTTGGTGGCTTTTACTTGTGGCCCTAAGCCCCCAGACAAATTTCCTTTTCAACTTCCTGTTTCTGCCACCAGTTCTGTAAGTAACAGCAGGCTCTATGGAAAACACAAAGGTTGACAACGTTTTAGGATAAAAGACCTCAAGCATCAGCAAATGCTTGTGAAAAGGCAGAACTGTGTGATGTGAGATGTGTTACAAATTCATCTGTTTGCTTGTCTCAGTCTGCAATGCTGAGAAACCAAGTTTCACCTGGGAGGTTCTGTAGAAATAATTTAACTTTTAAAGGAAATGCATAGTCGTGGAGCTGTGCAACATTAATTTCAACAGAAATTAAATTTAAAAGTTTTTTAATCTACTACTTCTACTTTAGTCTGGTCCTTTGAGCATAGTCAAGACATAGCTGGATTTCTCATTCATCATTTGAAAGCTGTTTTCTTGATATCATTTGTGAATATCAAATATAAAAAAAAAGTTTGCTTGACCAAAATTTGCCTTGTCTGTAGAGACACTGTTGTAAAATCTTTCCCTCCTTGACAGGAATTATTTGAACACTAGAAAGCACTGCAATGCTATTCAGTGCTAGTACAGAGGAAGGCATGAGATGCATTTATGAGTTGTGATGGTTTTGGTTGCAGTCTCCACGGAAGTAACCTGACTAATCATCAGGCTTTACTGTTTTCTCCTTATTTGTCCATCACAACTGTAGGTTTAGTTTGCAGCTTTTTTTGGCATTAACTATTTCCTCAACGTGTAACACATACCCAAAATTAAATACAAAGTTTTAATAAGGATTGAGGACAAAAAAATTTTAAAAACCCCAACCAGGACCTTCTATTTTTTCCCCCTTTTTGATCCTACTGCCTCTGTACTGGATTCATTTTTCCAGCTCAGAACTGAGCTTTCCTGTGTTAAAGACAAACTCCTGACATGAGATTATCTGTTCCTATGGAAAATTTGCCTTACAGAAACCTGCTCACAGTTTGATACTGCAGACAGCAGAGCTGGTGGGGGACCTGCCTAGAGCTGCTGGGAAAGCTCAGTAAGCAAAAATATCCTGGGATCAAATGCTAGGATGTGTAGGCAAACAAAACCTTTCTCTTTTCCCGAGCAGTGCCACTAGATGGTGCGCTTTCTGTAAGGTTCATCCCGCTTTCAAAATCCCTAGGATTTTTGGCAATGCAGGCCGGGATTTCAGCAAGTCAAGGTTTACATTATTCATCTTTTCACTTCCCCTTTGACTATTACCATAACTATTTTTGAAAAATTTGCTACTGAGCGTGGTTTGAAGTGGTTTAACTAAAGTTCCTACAACGACTGAGACGGGGAGCCTGACAAAAAGCAGGTATCCATCCTTCTCTGCCACTGTGTTCTGCAGAATAACTTGGGGTCAGTTGGTATTAAGCTGCTGTACAGCAGTTGTATATATCCCTTCTGTACTGGGATATAGATCTGGGGTGCAGATGGAGGCTGGGGTTGCTGTGAAGTCGGAGTTTCCTGGTTTCTCCCTCTGGTTAGAGGCACAGTAGCTGCTCCCTGTTCCTGGGACCTATGGCGTTGGCTCTTATTTAGCCACGTGAACGCTCCCAACCCTGGGAGGAGAGTCCTAATTAGCCATAAATATTTCTTTATTTTGGCTGAAGGCAGTAAGGTAATTTATGTCCACAACTGTCTTAAGCAAATAATAGAACACCAGGAAGAAAATATGTTAGCCATTAAAAGAATAAAATGCATCTGCTCCTGCTTGGTAGTTTGGATGCAAAGTTTAAACATGCTGATTTGCCAGGTGCTGTGGCACAGATGGCATTGCACCAGCTTTTCCTGCAGCTCACAGCCTGATGCTGCAATTCCCGCCACTGTAGTGCCTAAGGGCTTTAAAGGTGTTGAAGGGATCAGGGCAGAAATTTCTCCCCATTTCCCTCCCTCTTACCAGTCCAGAGCTAGGAGTTGTGCTGCTAGAGAGGAGCAAGATTTGCCCTGTTTGGAAAAGTTGTGTGACAAAACTTTAATGTTGTCTAACCTCAGTTTCACCCATGCCAGGGCACAGTAAGGTCTGGATATTTCTCTTTTCTCCTTCTGGGAAGATGATTTGACTGGCTCAGTTGTGGCATCTCATTCCTTCTTAACTCTGCTCTTGGATCTGGGCATTGGCTTTTTTGAGCAATGGCCTCCAGACCTGGAATAGAATAGCAATTTTATTTTTAGGGTTTGATTACCTGGGGTATGGTCAAGCACGTGGTGTTGCAGACAGTTTGGGAGAAGTCAGTCAAACCACTGACCGGAAATAGATACAACAAAATGAGGAGCTCAGGGCATAGGAGGAGGCAGGGAATGACATTTAACATCAGGCAGTCTGTGGTTCCCCTTGCAAATGGGATTATCCTGTGGCATCTGAATGCCAAAAAAACCACTCTGGTTTTTCGTGAGGGATCAGGATACGTAGCAGGTGTTACATGAACACTATAGTTTAGTGCTTGTTATTAGTTCTTGGGTAGGGATTTGCATCAATGCACTTTTATGAAGAATAAATACCATATATTTTAACATATGTGATACGTTTTAACCATATCACTCCTGGAAAAAGAGGCTTGAGGTTTCATAGGAGCCTAACAGTGGATCTTGAAAAGACCCCTGACTTTGAATTCATCCTCTAATCTGAAAAACTTAAATTATAGCTATAAATAAATGAAATTAAATATTAAAGTGCTATCAGTAGAATCAAGAAAACCAGTTTTTCCTTTGGGAATACCAGAATAATAACTACATGTCAGTTATTGCTGGGCATGGGAGGGGGAAGACCTTTCAGTAAACAGAACTGCAGTTTGCATCAGGATGTCACTTGTTCCTGGACCTTAACCTGGCTCTGGTTTACTTACAGCTCTGCTGTCATTAACACTACAGGAAGTTGTTGGTGTACTATATTAATTGTTTTGAACTCGAAAATGTGAATTAAAGTAACAAAACCTCCACCAAAAGAGATGCTGAGGCACTGAGGGTTTTTTAGAGGAACAATACTATGGACATTTCTCCTGGACTTATAGTTTATTCTCAGGCAAACAGCTAGTTTAGGAAGAATTAAAATATTCTGTCATACAGCCAACTCTTCAAAGTTATGATGGATGTGAGAAATTTTAGCTACCAGCAGTGTCTGATTTTTTAACAGTAGGGCCAGTAATCCATGGAGGGAAAAACCCCTGGTGCCTTGCAATGATCAGGGTGGGAATAGTAGAATGCTAAGAAATGCTATTTTAAAATGTCTTTGAATATTTTCTTGAGGTGAAAGTTGGATTTTAGACAGTGGCAGGCCTTTCAGCCTTTATCTTTGTGGGTCCCTTCCAACTCAGAATATTGTGTTTCTGTTTGTGTATGACAGTGAGCAGAAGAAGGTTTATGGAATATTTTCCTATCCACAGTTAAGCCCAAAGTCTCATTTTGGCATGGCTTTGTTCATGCATAAACCTTTGAGTGACCTGGTCACCTTTTAAAGTTTAAAAATTAAGAAATTAAGAAATGGAGGATTTTACTCTAGAGTGTCTGTGTGTGCTGGCAATGAGCAATTAAAACACACTTGACTTATGTGCTGGCAGTTTAGGTAGGTTTGTTTTGGTTCAGGTACCAAAAAGTAATGTAGAAACCAGGAAAGTGGCTCTAGAAATCTTGAGCTAAGTGCTAAAAATATTTGTGTTTTAGGGCATTAAACATCCAGAGTTCAGGATTATATGGAAAGTTATTGACAGAAAGAATGAAATTTAGTTCCAAACAAATTGTTTCAGCTCGGTAGGACACAAGTGCCTCTTGATAAAACTGTTGGGTCATCTGGGTTTGATGTGAGCTCCACACAGTTAGAAATCAAATCAGACTGTTAGTCAGGGTTTTGGTGAATAGTCACTTGGAAGGTTGAGATCAGCACGTTTTAGAAACTTAATAAAAGGCTGATGAGAAAAAAAGTTGACGTAGGCTTTGGTTTTGTCTCCAGGCTTACTTTCTCGTAATCAAAGCAGAATTTTGTGGGCCTGGTTCTACTCTTCCTTATGGGAGCCAAGGCTTGTTCTTTGTCAGGTGACAACAGCCACCAGGAGGCGGGAGGGTGCTTCTTATCCTGGCACCTTCAGAATAATTTATGGATTCTTCTTCATGAGTCAATAGGTAAACCAAGGAGGCAGTTCTCAGTGACTGAGGGCCTTTGGCAAAGTGGAGAGAGGAAGAACAAAGCAGTGCAAAGTCAGTAGCTTGTGACTTGAAACCTGGGCTCAATTATCAGTCCCCAGCAGTGACCTTGGGGACACCACTGAGCCTCAGCCTACCTTTATTCTCCATTTGAAAAATGAAGATAATGCTGTTTCTGTATCCCAGGACTCTTGTGTGGCTTCTAATGGGAGGCCCCTTAGTGAGAAAGGGGTCTTGTTACAGGATCTCACTTAGAAGTGTTTCAGGGAACAGTAAATGCAAAGCCCACACTTGTTTAGTGACCGTATGCCAGTTCATTTCAGCTAAACTTTTTTCTTTTCTCCACAGAGAGGGAAACAACCACTCATGGGTGATTTTTATTTCTGTGCCTCAGACTTTTTGAATTTCCATTAAGCTAACAGAACTCAATTATTTTTCTCTCTGCTCCTCTCTCCTAAGTAGAACTAATGGCCTTAATGGTTAAGGGCAATACCTTTCTGAGCTTGAATTGGTTGCTCAGGGTAGTTATTTAGTGCTATCCCAAAGGTTTGAAATGGCTTTTAAGTTGTTCACACGGTGTTTCAAGCTCCTGAATAGGGGACAAGACAAGTGTTCGCTATTATAGATGAGCTGTGCCCTCATACAGCCTCTCGGTGTGGAAGTGTAGAGCTAAGCCCAAGTGATCTGCTCAAGATAAGCTGTAGTGCAAAACAGCTGGAAGTTCAGGAAAATAGCCTGAGCCCCTATCTCCTTTTCTCTCTCGCTTCCCCACATAAGGAGTCCATCTCAGTAGTAATTAGGGATGTAAACTGTGTTCCCAGGAAGAACTAGCCTGGAAATCAAGTCCTGCCAGTTGTATAGTGCTGTAGAGCTGTCCTAGTAATCAAGAGCAGCATCAGGGGCTGAGACAAGGACTAGAATCTGGCTCAAGTGATTTATCTTTGCTTGAATTGAGACTACTGCATTGATGGCATCCTTGTGATGTGTCCTATTCTAAAGACAATTTCAAAGAAACCCGCACCTCCTCTGAGTAAATGAAAATAACATTGTTTTCCAATAAGAGGAAATCAGCTGCCTGCTGCTGTAATTGGTATGAATGCTTGTACCTTCCATTACCTCTTCATATTGCACTGGTGTCCCCAGAGAAATCAAGAATCTGACAGAATGCTGCTCTATAATGGGTTGTGGACTAGAAGTAATGAATCACTTGCAGGAAGTTGTCTTTGCTGGAATATAATACAACATTTAGTCTCCAAAGCAACTCTCAAAGTGCTTCAAGAAACAACAAAATCTTCTACTTTGTACTCTTACCCTGTCCTTCAGCAGCCCCCTGATGCCAGCACTTGCAGCAGGGAAAAAATTTTATAAACTTTCTGTCAGTGTTAAACTCTAAAGTTTTTTCCCTGCCTGCAGACCAGTAAAACTCTCCTCTCTTATCCCTTCTTTTAATGGTGTTACTGCTTAGTGTTTGTCTCACCTTCCACCCACAAGGTGCTGGAGTGCAGCACAAAACTCTCTCCATTTGTTCTGAGTTGTCCTCAGGGAAATGAGGCACTGAGAAATTTCTATCCTCTGGCACTGAGTCTGGAACAAAAAAGATTTTTCTCTGTCAGCATTGATCAAACCATGAACTTGAAACTGCTCTATTTTTCCCACCCTCACCTTTGCTTCTGACAGTGGTTCATCAAGGAGTTTAGACTGTTTCACTTCCAAAGAGACATTAAAGTGTGGAAAAGCATTGGTTGATTTTTTGTTATAATTCCATAAGGATATGGTCTGCTCCATGAAATTTCCCAAGCCTGAAAATCTCCCTTGATAAGCCTATTGCCCTCCAGTGCCTCTACAATAGGCTTTTAAAATATTTTGCAATAGGATTTTATTTTTAGGAGGAAATATTTTAACTAGGACAATAACAGGCCTTGGCCTTTCTCTCTTGTGTGAGAAGTGTTTTAACGTGATTCCTGTGCCCCAACTCCATTTGATAAATTGAAGGACCTTTCAGCAGCTTCTGGATACGTAGAGCAAACTCAGCTTTGAGGACAGCCTTGCTCTTTTATTCTCTTCTGTGATGCGTTTAAAGGTTGTTTTGTAGGGTCATGGAACAGCTCAGAAATAGCATTGGTAGCAAAATGAGGCGTGATGCTTTGGGGCAGGAGGTGAGGACCTGCTGGAAACCTGCCTTGATACAGCAAACCATCTATCTTCCTATTTATTCATGTTTTACAAACTCCTCAAAGCAACTGCAAGGGGCTGTGCTTCTGAAATGAACTGCTTTTTTTCTAACTTTTAATCCCCTTAGACTTTTCCATTGTTTCCAGAAAAGCACACAGATGTGTTTTAGTGCTGCAACCAGACTCTGAAAACATTTTCAAGCCCATTATTAAAAACCCCATATCAAGTTTATTATTTCACATATCTGATGTTTCCTGCATGCACTCTTTGCCTTCCTGTGCAGCTACAACCCCAGGATTTCACTCTGGATGGACAAATCTTGTGCCTTGAAATGGATTGGGAACTGACAGGGCCCTGCTTGCAAAGTCTCAATGTGTGCCAGAGCTAAATATACTATTAAGGCAATGCCACTCTATTTCTGGTATTTTACTGCTGTTTTTCGTTCCAGGTGTTTGCAGCTCTGTGTTAAGGAAGAGTTGGAAGTGCACTGTGCCAGCAGCAGCCCTGGGAAGCAGACTGTCACATCCTGGTATGATTTTAGTAGTGATTGAAGATGTAAAGAACGAGGAGGGGTTTGGAAGGTGAAAAGACTGCTATGACCTCATGCAGTCTCTTAACTTGTGTGAAAATTTGTCTTCATTTTTAAAAAATTATAAAAAGAATTATACTAAATCTAGAAGGCTTATTTGTGACGTGGGTGGGCACTATTGACTGTTAGAGCTGCTGTCAGGTGAAATACCTGCCCACAGTGACCCTGAAGGTCCTGCAGTTGGTGCTTGTGAGTCACCATCTCCAACTGGTTTAGCCTAACTTGAATTGTTTCTACTGAAGACAATCAGTGAAAAATGCATTTCTCTCCAGGCACACATTCATGTCTTCAGGTTCATCCTGGATTTGCTCATAGAGCTACTCCTGCAGTTTCCTTTTGCATTCAAATTGATGTAAACGCTGAAATTCTGTGATAATCAGATTTATTTTCAAACATCTGCATCTCGCCAAATGGCCTGGCGAATCTTTCCCACGGTTTTACTCTAACAATTCCCCCTGCTCCCCTAGGCCTCTTTGCTTTATGAAGTTATATAAATATTCCCTTGCTTAAACACACATTGATAACATTTTAGATTGACTGAAGTGGGTTCTACTCCCAACAACATCTGTTGGCAAGAAGATCCTTCTGTTCTCTGTTTAACCTTTTCCTACCATTGCAATTCATCTTGGATCATGCACTTCAGACCCCTTCCAGAGCAGGAAAATATTCTGTGTTCTTACTCCCAAGATTCTTTTCCGTGTCCTTCACTGATCAGAAATCCAGAGGTAGCCTCCCATTGACTGACTGTTACCTCGTGTTTGTTCACAAAGAATAGAATAACGAGCTGATTGAAGGTAAAAGAGTGGAAAACCATTGCAAATATTTTGATTTTGAATAAAATAGACTTTTGCCACTGGAGATGAGAAGCAAAGTGTACACAGAGACACTTACTGCAGAACAAAAGGCACGTGTTATTTTGACTCCAAATCCACAGCCCCCAACACGAAGTTTAAAGGGCAAAATGGAATTCAATACATCTGTTGGATCATTTCCTTGAATCTGAGAGTTGCTATAAAGCAGTAAGGATACCAAATAAGGCACAGGAAACAAAAATCCTGTAAAGCAGAAAAATCCATTGTCCTAAATTGAAAGGTTAAAAGCCTAGCTGTCCCTTCTTGCCTCTTAATGTGCTATTATATATGACACACTTGGAACAGATTCTTTAGGATAGCAGGAATTGTGTGTCACTGTGCCTGGGTTAAACTATACCCAGCACTTCAGGGAGCTGAGGATTCAAACCTTGGGTTGCTCCAAACTTCACTGGGAGTTGGGATGGGCTTGCTGAAGCGAGGAGAGGGAGGTAGAGCAGATGCAGGCCAGTGGTCCCATGACAACTGTTAAATAATTTGTCAGACAGATACCTTTTTCCAAATTATGCAAGGGTTTGTTTTATTTGTGAAGTTTAATAGATATTTTTGTGTCAAGAAAAGTAACTTACTGACCTTTGTGTTATATTTATTGTAGTAGAGATTCTGTGAACATATTTCAAAGTGATGATGATTACAGATTTACTATTTCCTAGAGTCTCATTAATTGTTCACATGATACTGATACAGCTTTTTTAAAATTTCCACCTCATCCAATAATTTTTCTTTATCACACATCTGATTTACTAATGAGGTTTAACTTCCACGTGGCACTTGAGGAGCCTTTCCTGCAGTGTTCATGTGCCTCATTCTGATTGACAGCATTTTGCAGTGGGTTAAACAGAGTGGATTTAGCTCCCACTGCATTTTCTTATGTCTACATTGTCTAGATGCTACAGCTTGAAACATGATCCAGTGTGGCCTGTGTCTCGTCTGGGTATGATGTGTAAGGAGAAAAAGATTTATTTTTGCAGAAAGGGGTGGATGTCTAAGCAAGGTTGTGCATAAGTTAAAAGTAACCAATTTGAATATCAACTGCTCTTTTTTTAAACTATACTCTATAATGTTTTCTTTAATATTGTGATTCTACATCTAACCCACATGAGCATTTCCACATGCATGCTGTGAGCAGCTCTCTATTCCCTTCATGCATCTTTGGGCATGTGTGGAATACCACTTCAATGCTTAGATTCAAATCAGAGTTTAATAAGCAAATCAGGACATTTTAGCAGTTTGTTCCTCGGTCCTGCAGAGGAAGCCAGATGGGTGAACAGTATGCACACTGCTGGAGCAACAAGAAATGCTGCACAGAATATTTAAATTTACATCATGATCTATGTTTCTCTTGCTGTTTGTGAGATAAACGCAACTTACTTTCAGACAGAAGTGACTGTTACATGTTAAAATGCTCACACAGCGGGATTTATGTTCATGTTTTATTTTGGCGGAGACAGTGAATTCCATTTGCATTGCAGTCACTTCTCCTTTCATCTGACTCAGGGCTGTGTGGCTGAGGGAGTGAGTCTGTCTGCAGCTTAGATGGAGCAGCTCCTTGAGTAGCCGTGCAAACTGCATCCTCCTTGCTCTCCCAAACGGGATACATCTTCCCTATTCCTGGGGCAGGGAAACGGTCCTGCTGGAAGACATGATATCGCCTGACATGCTTGCAATTTCTGACAGTTCACAGCTACAGCCCTGACATTCCCTTCAACATTGTTCTTGTTGCGCTAACTTGGAGCCAAGCTAGGTTAGCTAATGAAATGTCTTTTTTTGACCGAATTCAGTTCACACTTGCCCCTTAGTGCTGGCATAGGCTCCCCTTCAGATCCACGGGAGCCGATTTTATACAGACTTCATCCGGAGGGCGCTTGAGCACCTGCTGGAGGCTGTCTGTCGGCAAATGTAATGTTTCTTTTAAAAGGTTCGCGATCGCTAAGAAACAAAGCACTAATGCCGCCCCTCCAGGGCATCCCAGGGTTGGAGGAGAAAGTCGGGACTCAGCCGGGGATACCCGGCCTGCAGGCGGCTCCGGGCGGCGGCCGAGGCTCGCTGCCCGCCCGGGGTGGGGCTGGCCCGGCCCCCGGGTGAGGCAAGAGCGGCGGGGCCGTGCCGGGACCTCCTCCTCTCCGCTCGGTGCTCGCTGGGTGCGTGTTTCAGTGTCCCACTCGGTCCGTGTCTCGGTGCCCCGCTCGGTGTCTCGGTCCGTGTCTCAGTGCCCTGCTCGGTGTCTCGGTCCGTGTCTCGGTGCCCCGCTCGGTGTCTCGGTCTGTGTCTCGGTGCCCCGCTCGGTGCTCGCTCAGGGCGGCGCGGCGGGAGGCGAGGGGCGCGGGCAGCCGAGGCGGGCGGGCGCTGTCGCTTTTATGTCCCTCACTGTCGCATCTCTCTTTGCAGACTCGAACTCGGCTCCACCCGGAGGATCCCAGAGATGGCGAAGGTGAGGAAGGCGGCGGCTCCGGGAGGGCACGGCCCGTGCCCGGCCGCTCCTGGGGACATCCTTGTATTCTCCCTCTTATTACTTTCCCTACTCACCGATTTCTTTTCGGGCTGTCTTAAACCAGCCCATCCCCAAGCCCGGGCGGACGCGGACGGGAGGCGGACGGGGATCATGTGAGGGACGCGTCAGGCACAACTCTTTTATTTTTTTTTCCCCCCACTAGTTTCCACTAATTTGTCCAAGTTTTCGGTACCCTGTGTTTATATTGCGTATGGGTGGAGGCTCCTTCCACTGAAAGGAAGTAGAAAAAAATATCGTCGTGGCAGTATCTGGTGGTGGCTCGGGGCTCGGTATTTCCATTCGCAGTTTCCCACAGCTAACGTGAATTTTTCTGGGAGTCTTGGAGCTATCATGCAGTTCTTCGTTTGGGGATTTTTCCTTTGCAGCCCTTTGGTTGCTGTGGTTTGAGCCTGGATGAAGGCGTGGAAAATGCTACGGACTCCAGCATTTGTTTCTATAATTGCATCAAATGCATATGCTCTGAAAAGTAAAAGAGGAGTTTAATGGCTTTGTTGTAGGGTTTGTAATGGCTTTATGGGGTTTGTACTGCTGTAGGAAGTGAAAGCAATCAGAATCTATTAGGGCTTTCACAAAGGTCAGAGTAATTGCACTTAATGAGTGGAATGATTAGTAGTGTTTTAATACCCTAGTTAATATTTACTCATATTATGTCTGGATTTAGTTTTAAAAGGAAGAAAGGAAACTTCTTTTAAAGAAAAAAAAAAGTTTTTAGTAGTATTTTTCTAAGTTTTTGAAGTTGTGTTTTGTTGTGGCGTTTTCTTTTGAGTGACAAAGAAGGGGTTTCTTTTAGATCTCTAAACATCAAGCCTGGATTGTAGGATGTGTGTTAGGAGAACAGGAGCCCTTACCCATGCCAATGCAGGGCACCTGGCCAGAGAGATACACTTGGACAATAAGACTTTTATTACAGTATATGTAGCATTGCTTATAGGCTTAAGGGTAACTTTCTTTTACTAAAAACATAGAAATTTACATTAATCTTGTCTGTCCCACAGAGACAAACTTTAATTCCTCTTCTAAACAGGAATATTTACTTCTTTACTAGTGCAAACCAGTTACTCTTGGCTTCAGGCAGTAAATTTTCTACTGCCTAAGGTGACACTTGGGGTTGGTTTTTTATCTGTGATGGGTGATGGTAGATTGAAGTCATTGGAACAATGAGGATTTTTATTAGGGAGGCCTTGTTCTCCAGTTTCCACATTCAGAGGCTGCTTTCCAGTAAGTAGTATTCTTTGCCTGTGCAGTTAGGCTGCCACGAAAGACTGGGAGTGTTAAATATTGTAGCCTGTAACTCATTTTATGGAAACAGAAAAGGCAAGCTTGAAGAAGAAACTCCTCATGACAGCTGTGTGTTCTCTATATTGCATTATGAAATGGAGGTAGGAGAGAAAATGCCCATGAAATATTGACTGTCAATTGACAGAAACTCCTTGTGTACAACTAAAGCTTCAGAGTTCACAAAGGCTGCACAGCACAGTGTACTGGAGTCTAGTTTGGCCTAGGTACGCCACTGAAGAATAAAACCCTTGAAGAAGGTAAGCTATATATAGTTGGTGTCTTGGTCACTGAAGAGCCTGTCCTTGCCCAGTTCTGTGAAGCCTTTTTTTTGCTCAGAGGCCTGAGGAATTTTGCGTGTTCACTGTCCAGAACAGAAAGGTTCATTCATTTTGTAGGAAAACCACAGCATGCTGTGATGTACTGCACAGGCTGGGCTCTCCCTGCCTGTGTTTATCTGCTTGCTTTGAGGGAGCACTTGCTGCCCTGACAAGCTGCCCTTTCTCTCCTAGCTCTGTGTGAGGTGGTCTTTGTTACTGCAGCAATGCACAGGGCACCATCTCCTCCTGCTCTGTGCAGGAACTACTGCCCTATGCTTGCTGGCTCAGAAATCTGGAAAGAAAGCAGCAACTGCTGTGGACTAATCTGTTTTGGTCTGCTACTTCCATTTTTTTTGTGAATAAAACTTTGGGAGTATTTAGTGTGTCCATTTGTAAACTGCCAGGAAAGGATCACTTGCAGCTGGTGAAGGTGTGGCCACTCTGTCCTGTATCTGGAGTTCTGTTCTGCCAATGTGCACGTGTGACTGGGAGCACAGGGATAGTATTGCCAGCTCCATAGTGGTCCAGAGGATTGTCTTACCTTCCAAAGTACAACACTTCTTCAGAATTGGGCTCTGAGCAGCCCCCTCTGGCTCTGTTGAGGTTACTTGTGACGATGGGTTTCTCAAATATGTCTGTGTTGGTTCCTATGTGGCTGCTGCTTGCTCTTCTCCTGTCCCACTCCCTCTCTTCCTTTTTTTTCCATCCCTCCACCCTGTCTTTGATATCTCCATGGTGTACTGACTCAGAGTTCACCACAGATGTTGTGTAATTGTTTTTTCTCAAGAGTTTAAATTTAGTGGGGCAGATGTGAGTATAGTCTCCTGACTTGAGCTTACTCCTCCTGTGCAAGCAGATAGTCTGAAGCACTGTTAAACTTGAAGAGGTTTTGCAGACATGTCTTTATAGATTTTTTATAGATTTTTATATTTGCATCAGCTCTATGCCTGTATCCATTCACTCACAATATCATTTGCACTGTACTCCCTTTGAAATGTCAGGAAGTAATTGCATATTTCTTGTATCATGTTGGTTTTAGAGCACAGTTTGAACTGGCATCTCTTTGTGGGCTTCAATGGCTGTGAAGGCTTTCAGGTCAGCAGTGAACACTGTGTTGTGTTTATCTGCTAGATGGTTCTTGTGTAAGACATCTTACAGCAGTCTATCATTTATTCTAGCACATGACCTTCTGGGCTCTCCTCTGTCTGCTGGAAATAGCATACCTTCTCTCTTTGCTGGTAAATATTCTCCATTTCCAATCTTACCACTCCACAGTTTTCCTCTGCCATCTTGTAAACAAATGGCTGCTTAAAAAAAAGAAAAAAGGTCTCACAGCACCTTCTCTGCACTAAATACTGGGTTTTCAGCAGCAAATTTTTGAGACACTGCTTCTGTTGCTGCAGAGAAAGGGAGTGGCTCTTCATCTGTGGAACTCTGAGAAGAAGTTGCTGTACGTGGTACAGAGCCATGGTAGTGGGGAAGGAGTCTCAATCATGTTTGCTGATATCAATCTCTGCATTTAACAGTAAATAAACATGGGCCTGTGGATGGGAAATATTTTGTGACTTGGTGAGGAAGATGAAAAGGAACCTTGTTAAGTGGCTATTGTTACCATTGCCAGGATATGTGGCAGTATTAATTTGTGATGCTGAACTGTCTCTTGGGAGACATTCACTTTGGGGTGCTGGTTAGAAACATTTCCCCTGGTGAGGTTTCATCTTCTCCTTCTGGAAACCTTTGCTAGCACAGAGTTTGACAAAAATACCAGAGAATGTGAATTTCCTCATTTGGAGGGGCATAAATTCTAAAGCAATATTATCTCTTACTTTGTAGTATTTTTTTTTTGCCTTTTTTATTTTCCCCTCTGCCTTTTCATGCTAATTTTGTGTTTCTAGTAACTTCATTGGTCTCACAGGGAAGTGTCTGGAGAAAATGAAAGCCGCTGTTTATTTCTAGTGTGTAATCGCAAATTTCTCTTGCACTACAGATGACTCCTTAACAACAATCACTGTATTGGGGAATGTAGGCAGAAAAGAATGTGTGTAGGTTTGGGGTGTTACAATCTTGCAATATACTTTGTGTTGAGGTTTTTTGTGTTGTGCTTCCCTTTATATTTTTTACTGCCTGGTGTAAGGTGTGGTGATTGAGTAAAGGATAACTCTAAATTACACAAGGATTTATGTTGAAGACTATTTGTCTTTTTCATTGATATCTTTTGGCTGCTACTGGGTACTGCTTACTATCCAAAGAAAAATGTACCTACGAGGCTGTAATGTTATTGTGTATCTGCTTACTTAAACGGCAAGGAATGTTTAAAGATAAGATATCTTTTCATAGAGGTAAATAAATAATGAAGATTGTCTGATTCATAGCTCCTGTTTCAGATTTGCTGTGACAGCAAGTTTGGGTCAGGCTGTGATGGTGGTTCAGAAGAGGTGCTGCCCTCTCTTTATGTGGCCAAAATGTGCCATGTTTGGGAACAAGGAGACAGCTCTTTCCTCCGTAGACTGAGTATTTTACTGCTGCAGAGCCTTCTGCTTGTGTCCATGGATTTCACAAATGAGAAATCTGAAGTGGAATAACTAAAAGGGCATTTGTGAATGGTGGAGTGTTTCAGATGGATTTGTGGTTGTTGAACACAATGTACCTGAAGTATTCCCTGCTGTAACCCAATTGTCAGGCCACACTGCAGTGCTCTAAAAAGCACTGGGGTTGAGTAGGGTTCTGATGTGGATTTAGGGATGGCTTCACCCTTCCCCAGTATGGGGCCAGATTGGAAGTGTCACATCTGCCCACACGTGGCTCCTAAAGGCAGGTGTGGCTCAGGTTCTGACGGAGGGTGGTTGTGGCAAGTGGGGTGCCAAAATCCACTGAGTGCTGTGTGCCACAAGGGAATGCCTGGAATGCAAATGGTGCTCAGACATCAAGGAAAGTCTTTTAGGCTTCAGCTGCATCAGGAGATTTTCAGGAGCTACTCATCAAGCTTAGTGCATGTTCAGGTTTTCTGTGCAGTGCTTTGGAAAGGAGAGTTTTGAAGGATTCCTGTCAGTAACAAAAATGAGAAGGGATGCAGAGAAATTCCATCTGGCATTTAGTGTTCACACATACTTTGCCTATAACAGCCACACAGGAATGTTGTCACACGACTTCGGAATTGTGAAGGGGAATTCCACTTGCTTATAACAAGATAAGCAAAAGAAAGCTAAAGATCAATATCTACTTCCCCTGAGATTTGTTGACATTTGTAATTTCTAAAGGAGAATTGTGGTACTTCTGTAATATTAATTATGTTGACATGATATGGAACAAAAATAAAATAAATAACCCCACTCTGGCTAGAGTGGTTGTAAGGGAGGAGGAGGGAGAGACTTCTCAGTCTTTATCTATTCTACAAAATTGAATTCAGTTCATAAAAGTGAGTCCCAAATCCTTGATATTTTTTTCATGGTAGCCTTTGGAATTAGCTAGGAAGATGACAATAAATACATTCAAAGTACTACCTAAAAAAATTGCTTCCAGTGGGATTGTTACACCTGAGTTATTCAGGCTATTAGAAACCATCTCCCAAAAATAAATTTGTTGTTGCCATTAAATACCATGAAGCTTTTGTTCTGATCTGTCAGAATATGTGAGAAATGAACCTGACTCCTGGCTGCTGCTGCTGCAGTGGGAGCCCTGGGGAGTCTCCGCTGGCAGGAGCACACGGGAGCCCTGGGGCAGTTTCTGGTTACTGCTCTTTTCTTCCTGCCCTTCTGCCTGACCTGTCTCTGATGAGTGCACTGACTGGAGAGCGAAGCACAGAGTGGCTGAAATTCCTAACTCCAGGGAAGGCCAGATGGCTGTGCTGCCTCTGGAGTAATCTGGTGCCAGTCTCAGTAGGTGTCTTGGCACTTGCTATTGTGCACTTTCTTGAGAGTGGAAAAATGCCCTGCCTGTACCTATTGCTGCATTTTTATGGCAGTGCTTTACAGGAAATTTTCCCTCTTCAGCTGTTTGAAACCTTCCTATTCCCCAAACCCAGCTGTTTCCCCTTTTGGCCACTTCCATAGTTAATAAATTAACTACTGTGCTAAATACATATATAGGTTCCTGAACTACCCTGTTTAAATAAAGGCAAAACTTTTCCACGAGGATGATGAATGTCCTTTTGTATTTAATCCAAAGAGAAATTCCCTCAACAGCCATGTTCCATGGAAACCAAGTGGAATTATTTTTGTGTTTGGACAAGCTGATCTCTTACCATTATGCTGGAACTGTTATTTTTTTTTTTTTAACTGTAAACTAATGTGGCTGAATCACTTTTTAAGAAGTTGCTCATGTTGCTCACAAAGCACTAGGATGAAAAAATGAAGGCAGTTGCAGACTTCGATGGGTCTCATTTACAGGGTGGTGGAAAAAATAGGTGTGATACTACTTGAGAGTTCCAGTAGGGTTTTCTTGAGGAGAGGTTATTATTTCCATATGTGTCTTTGTGCCATTTGCCTAACGTACATGATTTGTGCAATTAATTTTTCAAATTTCTTTAGCAAATGTAAATTCTTAGTCATTTCCCTACATTCAGGTTCCAGCATTGGAGATAACAGTAGTTTGCAGAATTGGTACATAAATACACTCAAATTTAGCTGGTGCACTGCTAAGGAAAACCATAGTAGTGCCTCTGGAGTGAGCTGTGTTTAAACACCCACAGACTGCTCTTTAGCCAGACAATTGCAAGAAATACAGTCAGCTTTTGGATTGTGAATTCAAATTTAGCCTGTACTCATGTATGAAGTGAAAGATGCAATACTCCATTTCATGGCTTTTTCCTTCTCCCCCTGACCCCTTTTCTGCCCCAGTACACGAGAGGCACCGTGGCAGCCTTCGCTCCTTTTGATGCCAGAGCTGATGCCGAAGCCCTTCGTAAGGCCATGAAGGGAATTGGTAAGGATAATTTTTATTTTACCACAAAGAAAAGGCTCTTCCTCCTTTGCAAACATCCTTTCTGATACACCTTTTTGTCTCAGTAGATGAGAGTAGGGCGTGTGTCTACAAGCCATGGAACGACAGCCCCAGGACCACACTGGTCTGGGCATGTCCTGGTTGTGACTGCGCAGCTCTCAAGGGTGTTTATTTTTGGATTAGCATAAGGGAGAAAAGGAGTTCACACATTCCCCATTAAGAAATGGATGCTCCACATGCTGTTCTGGGCACACAAAAGTTTTACAGCACAGTAGCCCTGGATTTACAGGGACAGCTGTGGGGAATTACAGCAGCATGGTAGGAAATCTGCACAGAAAATCCGCAGCAGCCTCCTCAGCCTGGAAGTGTGTGAGCACAGTGTGCTTACTGAGACAAGGAATGTGAGCACACAGTGTGAATGCAGACTAAGAAGTGGTCTGTAAACCCACACTGTAGCTTTCTGCCCCAAAACTTCCCTGGGAGACCAAGCCCCCATTTGCTGCTTTCTCTGAAGCCACCTTTGGAAGGAAGCAGAAGGAAGGGAAGGAGTGACGTGTGATACACCTCAGGCTACAGGCAAACTCGGTAGGGCTGGGAAGATGCTGTGCTGGGAGGACCTACCTTGCAAGCTTTGTCTGTAAAATGGATAATAGCTCCACACAGCTGTCCTCTTGGGTGTTTGGGATTGCTGGACTGAGTTTTGCTGGGAGTTGGCAGTTTGTTGGTGAGCCCAAAGGAAAGGCCTTTCTGTGGAATACAGACTGTGACTAAATGTTATAACTGGTGCTTGAAGCAGAGTCTGGATCAGAGCACTGATGGAAAACAAACAACATTTAAGTCCTCCAGTCATGTTTTTGCACCAAACTTGGTGGCTCAGCTTGGGGTACGGTGACATTTGTTGTTTTAAATGCCTCTGCTGTTTGCCAGTAGACTGTTGTCAAAGTGTCTTTCACTGCCTTTTGAGTTTGTGCCAATGCAGTTTGTTTTTCAGAGTGTGTTTGTAACTTGTACTTTCTAACTTCAGGGACTGATGAAGAAACTGTGCTGACGATCCTCACCACCAGAAACAATGCTCAGCGTCAAGAAATAGCTTCTGCCTTTAAAACCTTATTTGGCAGGGTAAGAAGAAATGGAAATACCTCTTGAAATGAGCTGGTTCTGGCTTACAATGATGACTTTAAAATACAAGGCACATTCACCCTATTCCCTGTAAAACATTCCTTACAAGAAAATCTACTTTGCTTTTTTCTCCTCCTCTCCTCCACCCTGCCTTATCCTAAAAAAAAAAAAAAATCACAATGTGTTTCAGGTTTTCCAAATGCTATTTATCCTTTTCTCCTGCTTTATCTGTTTCAGCTGAGGTACCAATTAAAACAAAAAGAGAGGTGTCCCTTGTGTTTTTTGCTGTGTCTCCAGCTTGCAGATCGTGTGCATCCTTTTAAAATGCTTAGTCCTTGTTCATCACAGCCCTGTTTGTTCTGCACTAGGATCTCGTGGATGACCTGAAATCAGAACTTACTGGCA
The DNA here is from genome assembly GCF_009819655.1 of Sylvia atricapilla. Lineage (NCBI taxonomy): Eukaryota > Metazoa > Chordata > Aves > Passeriformes > Sylviidae > Sylvia > Sylvia atricapilla. Next base: position 68,460,439 of record NC_089143.1, read on the forward strand.
AATTTGAAACCTTGATGGTGTCTCTGATGAGACCAGCATATATTTTTGATGCTCATGCACTGAAGCATGCCATCAAGGTAAGAGGAATCAATGTGTTACATTAAATGATTGGTGCTTTTGGTTGATTAAAAAAAAAAAAAATCAGCAAAGATGTGCTAATGCCTGCCAATGTCATGGTTTTGCCTTGTTTTTTTATCCTAGTAACTCAGAGGCAGTTTAGAAATCTACACAGCATAAGAATTGTACCTTCTGTTTAAATACCATGCGTAGATGTGCATGTTGCTTTCACATTCTTCTTGCTGTTCAAGTGCAGTGCTGAAGTCCAGTGGGCTCTGGTTTTTCTGCTGTGAACAGACAAGGTTTAATAGCTATGCACCTGTATGAAAATTAGTTCAGAGCATTTAAAGGAAGTTGGTGCTCTTTGTTTCTTCTTGACTGTTATTTAAGCTACAGAGTATTTAGCCCTAATGGATTGCAGTGCAAGTCCAAAATTGACTAGCTTGTGTAAACTGGTGTCCCCCAAAATTATGAGCAGGTATTGTCTGTAGTATTGAATGTGCTGTAAAAACTGCCTCAAGTAACACAGAGGGAATAATCAATGGCCCTGTCAGTGTTACCCTTCTATATTTTCTCTTCAGTGAGTGCATTTAGTGCCTTTCTGGGCAGACCAGGTAAACAAACAATTTACAATGTGGATGTGTAGGAATTTCAGGGTCTCTTTCATGTGCTCTTTTTTTCCGCCTCTGTCACACCTGTGGAATTTCAGGAATTGGATGACCCTGGACTATTTACAGTATTGATCAAAATAGAGGACACTGAACTTGACTCTAGTGTGAGGTAGTGCTGTGTGGAATGACACTCCCATGTAAACTCTCAAGATCCTGGATGGGCAACTGGTTAATATATAGGCTTTAGTCAACTGTGCAAGCAAGTGCTCATGCACTTGTGACCCAGCAAATAGTCCCTCAGACAGAAACTTTGTTCCTGGAGCTTTTCTGTAATGCCTTTATGTGCACTGGGGGAAGGGACAGAGAAACTGATAAAGGCCTTGTTGATTTATAAAACAAATTGTATTCCCAAGCTCCTCTTATCGATTTAGGAGTCAAAGACTGACAGGGAAATGACAGGATAGATGGGTGTAGGAGGTAAAGCAGAGATAGTGAAGCAAGAGTGGTTTTGTTCTTGTCACTTAAAAAAAAGGGGTATTAAACCTTAGGGATGATAGAATTTCAGAGAATGTGTCTGCACAGGAAAGGATGTCAGTCCTGGCTGCCATTCAACCAAGGGGGGGTAACAGTAAAGGAGATGTGATGGCAGGAACTTGAGTGCAAGATAAGTCAGCTAAGAGCACTAACTATGTACTGGAGGCTGTCCCATGAATTTTCAATGCTGCTGTTTGGATTACAGTGAGTTTAACTGTGCCTGCCTCCCTTGTTGAGTAGGCACGTTCGTGAAACACTCTGCATTTTGGAAATCATTGCCTGTAACCTGGCAGGTCTGTATTCTGGATAGTGCAGTTGCATATCTTTGTATGTGTTTAGTATTCAATGTTTTCCTTACAGGAAAGGTTGTAAATAACATGCTGAAGCAAAAATTGCTCAGTATTGCATTTCAGTGTTGCTTTTGTGAAGTGACTCCTTTGTATGTGTGAAGAGCAGTGGATTATTCTTGCAAACAAAGTAGGCTTAGACTTGTGGAAACAAGATACTGGTGTGGCTTTTGTAAATTTTATCCTTGTAACAAGTGAAAGAGTGGCTGTTGTTTCTGCTGTCATTTAGAACTGCAGGATTGCTGGAAGTATCTGGGTTAGCAATTCTGTTGTAAAGTGTGTTTGCAGTGGGAGAAGGGGTTTGTTTAACAGCACAGTTCACAGTAGGGTGCACATCTGTGCTGGGTGGCTCAGTGTCCTGCCTGGTGACAGACACCAAATGATTTAGAGCTAAGGTGCAAACTTACTCCATTCACTTCTCTTGGTGTCCTTGATTGTAATGGCAAAGAACTGAGGCACCCTTGGCTGGGCTTGGGCATGGAAGGGCTAATATGTATCCTACAGCACTGGGTTTTTATAAATTATTGGGTTGGTTTTAAAAACAATTCAGACAGAAGTGGGAGAAATCATCTTCAAAACCCCCACAGTAAACCAGAAGAAGGAAATATTTTTATTTGGTCCAAATGTATGAGTTCATGCTTGGTTTTGATTGTCAAAGGGAATTGTTTTCCTTTTGTTATTCCATCAATTGATTCATACTTGCACCCCTGCAGGGAGCAGGAACCAATGAGAAAGTGTTGACTGAAATTCTTGCCTCCAGAACACCTGCAGAAGTGCAGAATATTAAACAGGTTTATCAGCAAGGTAATTTTCTCTATAAAATAAGGATCTCTGTTCAATTCCCTTAATAGGATTTTAGATCATCTTTTAGATAGGGCCTATCTCTGAACTGATGGATGTGTCCAATAAGAGGGAATTTTTCTGCTCTGTTTCAAAACTTTGTGTTGAAAGGAACTAGAATTTGAATTGTAAACTGAAATAGTTTTTATTTCAGGGTTATGACTGCAGGTTGTGATGCTTTGTGCTTTATAGTTAGAATTCTTTCAAAGGCATTTCTTTCCTCCACTTGTTATTTTCATCCCTTTGACTGAAAGGTAATTTTCAGTAATTGGAAACAAGAAAACTGATATCACATAAAAAACCAGAAGTGATTTTTTTTTTCCTTTTGCTCTATGTTGTGTTCAAGTGCACTTATGCTAAAGTAGGTGCAGCTTTTGGCTGTCCCCAGGAGTAGATGCTTTTGCCCTGTAATTGTGGGTTTATTTTTCAGGGCAATATTTAATTCAGCAAATTTCTTTTAGTTCTATGCAGATTCCTGCTGCACAAGAAAGTCTCACATTTTACCAAATTTTGAGCCCAAACACAGAGTCTCCAGGGGCAAAATTTATTAGTAGCAGACTTTTCTGGGCTCACAGTTTTTGTACAGTGAGACTGCCATATTTTAGCATGACTTCATGCCTGTATCCTCTTTAGTTCCTTAAGGAGCTGAACCCATGCATGTCACCTTGTATTTCAAAATATTGTGAGTAATCTGTTCCTGACATGAGGTGTGAGGTGCTGTATTTTCCTCTGTTAGAGTAGTATTATGCTGTAAGTGAAAGCAGAATATGTCCTGAGTGTTAAAGATGTTTCTGATAGATGATTCTACAAATTGTGAGCCCAGTGAACTTTTTGCCTTTCCTTACTTTCCCCTCAAAATACTGAGGGAGCCTGTAGGGTGGTGAGTGCATGTTGCTGTTTTGCAGAGTATGAAGCCGACCTGGAGGATAAGATCACAGGAGAAACATCAGGCCACTTCCAGAGGCTGCTGGTGGTGCTGCTGCAGGTCAGTGTCCTGTTGTGTGATGACTTTCACGTCCAGGTGCACTTATCACTTTCTGATTACTAAGCTGGGTTCTGGGTGGGCCCAGTGCTGTAGGTGGGATTGGCTCTGGAGCTGAGTCACTTCCTCTGACCTGCAGGGTCAGCCTTGGGCTCCCTTCTGAGTCATTTCCATATTACTGAAGCAAAAAACTTCTGTGGTGCTCATGGGTGCAGGTGCTGCTACATGGGGTTTTGAGGGTAAAATGGGAAGAGGACACTTATTTCATAGATACATGCAAGGGAAAAGGAAAAACAAGGTGGTTTTGGAGAAGATGCATTAGGGAGTGACTTCTCACAGTAACTTACAGGCTCAACATAACAGCTAAATGCTTTTTGATATATCTTCTAGTTCTTCAATTTAACAACTTTTGAATTTCTGATTAGGCAAACAGAGATCCTGATGTTGGAGTTGATGAGGCTCTGGTTGAGCAGGATGCTCAGGTGGGTGACTGACTTAAAGTTTGGGGTATTTCTACAAGTTATCTCACAAAGTTGGTAAACAGCTAGAATTCAAATGTGAAAGAGTGATAGGTAAGTTTCTATGTGGTTTTTTTATGTTTCTGTGTGCTTTTTTGTATGTTCTGGACAAAAGAAGTGTCAAAACCTGAAATACTGGGATCAAAAGTTTTGGCACTTCCACATTTCAATTTTGCTTACTACTTGATGAAGGGCCTGAACAAACCAGTTCAGTAGACCATTGGAAGAGAGGCTGACACTTGGTGTTGGCCACTGCTGGAAAACTCAGATATTAACTGTTCATTCCTTAGTATCTGACTTGAACTTCTCTCTGAATTTCATCCCTTGTCCATGACTGCTCCCTAACCCTGTGCTCTGGATGGAAAGGAAGGCCAACAGTTCACTGGTGTTCTTGCCAGTCTCTTGATGGGTGCCATTTGCTTTGTTGGAGTCACAGTCAGTATTTCAGCAATTTGATTGCAACTCATTTAATACAGGTTTCTTCCCAGTTATTTCAGACGACTCTGCATGAGACAGTTTTCTCTCATAAATTGTCTGTTGAGATGGAAGAAATACAGGGATTGTTAAAGGTGACATGGAGTAAACACAGAATATCAGATCAATAAACATTCCCCTGATACCACAGCAAGATGGAGAGACTAACTGGCAAAACACATTTTACTGGCACAGGTCTATCCTTTGTCATTTAAATTCAGAAAGCATTATTGTTCTGCTGTTAATTTCCTGTGACAATTACAGCTGGAAAATTAGAGGGGAAAATATTTGAATCGTGAACTAGACAGCTCCATGAAATTTTCAGTCTTGCTTTTGGCTAGGCCTATGTAATTGAGGAAAACCAGGAAGCATCAGCCCTAGTAGGTAGATAGGTTGCTTTTGGCCCCTTTAATTGGGTTTAAATGAGCAGCTAAATTTAGGAGGCACCAAGGCCCGCTGTTGAAAAGGTCCTGGTTTTCCAAACAGTCTTTGTGGTTTGGTGCATACATTTAGCTTGGGCTGGGACCTTGAATTAATGGACTTTCCATTCACCATCCACCACAGCTGGAACAGAGTCAGTCATTTTCTAATTGCTATTGTCGGGTACAGATGGTCAGAACTGAGGTGCATGACTTTGCAAATGTAGGAATATTTTCAGATTCCCAATGTTTTTCTCAAGCCATATATTCTGGAAAGGACTTGATATGTTAAAAGACAAACTTTTTGCCCAGTGGTGATTTTTAAACTTTTTCTGTCTACCATTACTAAATATTAATTCAAAGTAATTGTGAGACTTTTCTGAGAATGCCTGAAGGAGGAAGTCTCACTTTTTGGAAAAGATTTTGTGAATATCACTTCTTTAAAGTTACATAGTCGAGGTACATTTTGTGTATTGCCAAGTGGCAAGGCAGGTAAAAACTTAAAGCTGACATGAAGTTCTATTTACAGCTTCTAGTCGTAAATCAGTCTTTTGCTGGTATTTGTAAATGCTCTACTGGGACTTCTCATTTGCTACTTGATGGAGAGTGATGGTATTCATTTGGAGGGCTTAGTATATGTTATTTGTAATAAATATCCTTGCAGTGATTGCCTTGAGAGCTTTTTCCTCTCCACCTTTTTTTATTCTGTACCATTTATATTAGAAAGAGCATATATACTACAACATGTACAACCTTTCTCCTTCAAGTGTTTAGCACACAATTTGGAAAACAGCAAAGTTTTCCAGCTGTCAGGAAAAATAACTTGCTTTGTTTTCCAAATTTATTTTTCTTTCGCATTTTCTCCTGGCACTTGCTCATCCCAACTTCTTGAAGTCCTTTATTTTCCCGATGCTGAAAATGCACCCAGGTCTTTGCATCAAAGACAGACTTACCTGAAAAGCCATGAATGTGCTAAAACTATGATTAAAATCTGGTTTCGAACAACTAAGAATTTATCAGCCCACAAATCTTGTTTCTGAGAGCTAAATCCATCTTTCCCTCCTTCTTGGAAAACTTCCTCCTGAGCCAAGCTGGCAGGATTCTGCTGTTAAAGAGCCATCATACACCAAAATTTTGCTACTTGGTTTGAAAAAGGAAAGGGGGAAGAAAGGGCAGAAAGGGCAGTACTGTGAATAGATTTCATCTGCTGTATTATCAGAGTTTCAAGAAACTTCAGGCTTATGAAGAGGACTGTGCACAGTCAGTTTCAGGGCCTGAAGCTGCATTGCTCAAGGAAATGCTTTCACAGTCCATTTCAGATTTTTAAATTTATTTCTAAGATGAGTTCAGTACTTGGCAGTTTTATCTATTTTTTTCCCTCCAGCTATAGCTTGTGAATAAATTTAATGCTCCTTAGAGTGAGACAAATAGAGCTTTTCAACAGGATGCGTGACCACAAAGCAAATGCTGATGTTTTGATTTCTTATATTCATAACAGGTTTTGTTCAGAGCTGGGGAGCTGAAATGGGGAACAGATGAAGAAAAGTTCATCACTATCTTGGGAACCCGCAGCATTTCCCACTTGAGGAGGGGTAGGTAGTGTGAGGGCCTGAAAGCTTCTCCCTGAAATCCAGCCTGGAAAAGCTCAGCCCACATCGAGGTGCCTATTTTATGAGCTGATAATTGAGACACAATACCTTTCCCCCCCTGCTCCTTGCCCATCCATAAGTCTGTTTTACTAATCTCTTTAGGCCATTGGGAATAATGCATGGGGCTGTCCCTTCCAGGTGCAGGGAGGGGTTGCATAGGGGACATCTGATGGGAAATTGGTGCTCATGACAGTGAGTGGCAATAGCACCTGAACCGTGGGTAATGATACACAGGTGGCATTGTCCTGAACCGAGGGGCACTGGCAGGAATGTTGGCTGTTCACTGACTGAGCACATTTTGTTTTGCAGTGTTTGACAAGTACATGACCATTTCTGGCTTCCAGATTGAAGAGACCATTGACCGGGAGACCTCCGGTGATTTGGAGAAGCTGCTTCTGGCAGTGGGTAATTGAGTCATTACACATCTAGCACTAAGCTGCCTTTGCTTACTCCCAGGCCTCCTAAAATTGCAGTTGTCACAGAGACTGGCATGAAAACAGGGTTCCTTCAGGAAGGTAATTAATCACCTGAGATCTATTTTTGTATCTAGAGAAGCGGTGGTTAACTGCATTCTGTTTGGTCATGTGCACCTCTGCCAGAGGTGAGACAGAACTCTGCCTTGACTTGTATTCCTGGCAGCTAATCTAGGACAGTGTTGTAGAATTTGTCTAATAAAGTCTCTCTACTACGAGAAATATATGTATGTTCTAAATCTCAGAACCCAAAGAGTTATAACAGAGGAACAGACCAGGTGACACCACAGGAGACAATAACCCAGTATGACACACGTTGTCTTGGCAATCAAAGATTGCTCTCTATTTAGCATCAGTCAGTAATTCAATTATTTGCTTTCTGCAGTGAAATGCATCCGAAGTGTGCCTGCTTATTTTGCTGAGACCCTGTATTATTCCATGAAGGTATGTAAATGTTTTCCCTAGGTCACTTTCCATCTCCTCCAGCTACAATTCCTCTCCCTTTAGCTTGTTCCTAATTTCTTCTGCCACTGTAAATGCTGACAGATGCAGAGTGGCTAAGTATCTGTAAAAGGTTCAGGGAATGCAGGTCTGGGAGAGGATGCAAACAATTCAGTTTCCTTGGAGTTCGTCATGGGTTTGTCAGACCTTAGACCTTTTAGTCTCATCAGCTGTTTAATTTGGTGTTGCTACACTGGAGAGTATCTGGCAAGATCCACTGGGCACTTCCAGCTGATGAACACTCCAGTGTCTTTAGGTGGTGGATGTACCGAAAAAGGAAAGGATTGTAAATTGTGCAAATTAGTGCTCTTTGATTTGGATGTGAGTATTTCCAGACTGAGGGCGTTAGGTAGCACTGAAATACATTTTGGTTACTATCCATCCAGTTTTGAGAAGCAAAAGAAATGCAGCAGAGAAAAGGAAAAGCTTAAACAGCTGCAAAAGATTACACATGGGAATTGCATTAGTGCATCCATGTTTCTGTTGGCTTTACCTTCTCTTGGATGGGAAGAGATAAGCTGGAAAAGCTGTAATTTTTAACTCCCAGTGAGTAGTATTAATTAAACCAGAGTCAGCTAGGCTGTTGTTTTCAGGCAAGTTATCAGCTTCCCTGAGGAATTCCTCCCTTCCCCTTGCTGGAGACCCCTGACATGTGTTTGTCAGAAGATGAGGTGACAAGCTTGAGAGTTAATGATGAGACACACAATGATAGCTTCATTTTAAAAAGTCCTTTACTCCTTTTTTAGATACCAATGTAGAATAAGGTTCAGGTGAATAACACAGAATATTGTACCAGTGGGCTGAGCTGTCTGAGGAGGATTACTTTTCTTTAATTACTAATTTTTATTTTTTAAAGAATGAAATTTTCATATAGGCTTTAGATGCTTATACACTTCTGCTATGAGGAGCCTGACCAATGTGTGCTAGTGAGATCCTCAATTTTTTTTTTTTAAATATAAACAAAAATCATTTAACACATCAGATAAGAAAGCCTTTTGTCAATTATCACTTCGACAGAGGAGTTTGTACTTCTAGTTTATCAGTTTGGCCTGACAAGGTTCTGCACTGAGCAGAGCTTGCTTTCATGATTAGATGGAGTAGAGCTTGGCTTTTATTCCTGGGAAACCACCGGACTCATGGCATAACTTTTGAGCAGCTTTAGGGCATTTCTAGGTGTAATCCAAGAATATTGCCCCCAGAAGGATTGAGTGGCCCTGGACGTTAGGCTGAAGATGACCGTGGGGGCTCTGCCAAGTCCTTCCCTGAGGTGCATCTGCAGGTCAGCACGTGAAAGTTTCTATGGCTTCAGCTTGTGTGGAGTCTGCCTTGTCTGAGCAGAGGGATCAGGGCCTTGGTCTGCACAGGAATGTGAAATGTTTCAAGCACTGAAGATGATGAGCAGAGTGGGGCATGTTTGTGTGGTTGGAAAAGGTTTGTGACATTTGCCCCCATAATAAACAGCTGGAGAGTTCATGGGATGAGGTGTTCTGCTGTGTCCTACTGTATGATGTTCCTTTGTACTGGTCACTGTTGGGATTGAGGTACCCAGTGTCAGAACTGCCTGCAGCTCTGCAGCCTCAGGGTGCACTGCACATGTGATTCTGGTTGTGGTGAGCAGCTGTGCTACTGTGTAAGCTTGCAATGGGGCTCCTTTAAATTTATGTGGGCATTCACAGTTGAAGCCTGAGGTGAAACATGAAAATAAGAGGCCTGAGCATTTGACACTTGATAGAGGTCCAGGGATGGAGCACCCTGCATGGTCAGCCCTGTGTTCTCCACGTTTTGGTGTGAGTGTCCCATGGTACTGTCTCAAGTGTTCTGTTTTGGAGCTGAACTGTAATGCAGGAGTGGTTTGAGATGCCACTTGTTGCTTTCATGTTGTACCATAGTTGTTTGTGCTTCATGTTTTGTTGCAGAATCTGTCCAGAAGAAACTCATATTTGAATGTTATGTGATCTTTTCTTTTTAGGGGGCTGGCACTGATGATGACACCCTGATCAGAGTCATGGTTTCAAGAAGTGAAATTGATCTGCTGGATATTAGACGAGAATTCAGAAAGAATTTTGCTAAATCTTTGTACCAAATGATTCAGGTAAAATTTCTGTTCTGTTCTCGGGGAACACAGGAGTCACTGAGATGTCACTGTTTTCACTGTTATTTTTCTTGGCAGAGGGTTGGTGTGGGTAGAGCTGGGTGACCTGGGCTCTGAGGTTGATGAGTTCCTATGCAGTTTGACATAGCATTATTTTGGTGGGGAACACTTCCTGTGGAAAAATGTTTCCTTCTAATGTTCACTAGGGCAGATGATGTAATTTTCTGAAATTACAATTACTCATACACCATTTTTAGCTACTGCATAATTTCCTTGTTCTTGTCTGGGTTCCTTATTGTGCAGCGCTTCAGAGACGGTGCTGGGTGCAGAGAAATAACACTGGGGCTGGGAGTCTGAATTATCATGAGGTTGAAGTTTAGATCTTGGGTTGTGGTAGGGAACCCTTTGTAACATTTCCAAGTGGAAAGAGCTTCACTGTGGAATCACTCTGAGTCATAATTTCCTTTGAGTGAATGGGAAGGATCAGGAAGGGAAGGAGCCAGCAAGGAATCTGGAGCCAGCTGTTGCTGCAGAGTTAAGCCAAAAGGCTTTTTTTCCCTTGTTTTATTTTGAAAGTCTGCTTTTTATGATTTTTCTACTGTTATTCCTGACATTATGTTCCTTAACTACGCTGGGTGGAGTTGCTTTTTGGCACTGCCTGTCAGGCCCATATGGATTTTGTATCAAAGCTTCCCATTGATTACAGGGATCAGAGCTGGTGCCTCTCTAGGCAGTGGCAGGTGCACTTCTTTGCCCATGTGTTGCTTTTGGTGCTCCTTTGAGCTTCTCCTTTGGACTTTCCCCTGGAGACAAATGCATCAAATGTGCAACGGGTAGCTCTGGTTTTTAGTAAAGCTTTTTGAGATTTTTTGTCTCTGGCAGAGTCTGTCTGTGTAAATAAAACTGGCATGTGAGAGGCAGAGAATTTCCTTGTGTCATTCCTGAGTGGAGAGTCATCGGTGTGGATTTCCTGTGGGTGGGATGAATGTGTAAGGGGCTGGGGCCCTCCTTGGCAGCTGCTCTGGTGACTCACAGTGCTGCTGTGCTGCATTGACAGAAAGACACGTCTGGGGACTACAGGAAAGCTCTGCTGCTCCTCTGCGGTGGAGACGACGACTGATGAGCAGGGGACACGCAGCACTCGTCATGCTCCAGCTTTGCAGCCCTTCATTAGCATGTCTGCCTGAGGTTTTGTATCTTAATGCTTTGTGGCTGCTTGAATTGATACTAGGATTGCACTTAGCAAAAAGGAGCGCGTTATTATCCCTCTTCTTCCCCACATCCCAAGTTCCAGGAATTTCAAGTGCCTTCTGTGATCTGCGAGAGTCACCTTCATGGAGGGTGGGTGCTGAGCACAGAACCCAGTTCTTTACAGGTGTTTTGCTGAAATAGGAAAAAATAATAATGCATTTCACAGTAAACTCAACATTATCCTTTTTTGCTTTTATTCCTTACATTTCCACTGAATGTTAAGCTAGTTCTAACATGGCAAGGAAATCCTTTGTATGTAATATTTGAATGAATTCGCTGAACATATTACTAGTAATCATTGGAAATCTAAAGGACCAATAAAATTGTCCCCCTCACGTTACAGTTGTGTGTGTGGTTTTTAATTGAATTTAATGTTTTAAAATCTATTTTCCCTTTGATGTGATTCCACTGCCTCAGACTGTTGGTACATACTTCATTCTGTTATTGAGATTTTGAATTATCTATGGTGTTTTGCAGCTCTCCATCTTCATGTCTGGCCTAGGATCTGGGTGCTGTGGTGATGCTGCTGTTTAGTATAGTTGGAAAACCAAAGTGTTGGTGCTTGCTGGGCATTGCATTCTCATTTTGTGCTGCATTGTTTTTCTCCTCTAAAGCTGGGGCAGGGAGGGAAGGAAGGAGAGTTGCTGTGCAGGGCCAAGGTAGAGCAGGTGTGTGCTGCACTCTAGGACCAGTCAAGGATGTCTGGGATGGAAGCAGGTGAAGAAGAGATGGGATCTGTTCTTCAGGGATCTTGTGAGAAAAGAGGATGGTTGCAGCATCCCTCCCTTCAGGTTACTGGGGAGCAGAGCACAGTGTGAGAGAAGCACCAGCCTGTTTTGTGGGCTGCCTTGAATTCTCTGCTTTTGTTCAGCATTTATGACTGGATCTGAAAATCAAATTGACGTGTGTGAAGGAGAATAAAGAGACTTCTCTTTCGTGCCTTGGTGGTGTGAGCACCATGGCTCCAAACTTGGTTTATCAATCAGTCATATACATTAGCTGTGGAAACTGCACGTTTTAATAGTCCTCCTGAAATTGATTCTTCATACATTATTAAGAGCTTTAAAACTTTCATGTGGAATAAATGTAAAGTTTTAATTTTTTATGTTGTAATTCTGAATTAGTATCGTCGTGATCTCTTTCTACTAAGTGCTGTGTTTTCAGGGTAAAATATGCAGAAGAAAAAATTATATTGTGTTCAGATTTTGTTTCCTTCCCTTTCCTGAAATGAATTGTCGGTTTTGTTTTTTGTGGAGCTTTTACAGATGTGTTAGCAAGCATTGTTAATTTGCAGCTACTCATCCTGGCTAGCCACACACACTGCAAGCTTGGTGTGACCACTGGCCTGGAAATACCTTGGGATAAGAGGAGGTTTGGGGGGTTTTGGTTTTTATTTTTTTTTTTTTAAGGATTTAATATTTACCAAGGCAAAATCATGCACAAAAATCTTTAAGGCACTGATTTCTACTGCTTTAGAGATTAGACAGTGTATTTAATTTTTCAACCTCATTCAGGTTTTTTAGCATTCTTAGGAGAATACCGTCTGATCTTCATGATTTGTTTTCAGTTCTTTGATAGATTTTTGGTTCACACATGAAGCTTTTCCAGCAGAGTCTGACCCTTGTCACAAACACGATGTTTATGATTTAAATGGAATGATCTCAATACTTGCAAAATTTTTAAGTAGTGACTCTGACCAGGAGTTGTTGGGGTCAGTATAGAAACAGTCACCTGCAGGCAGTTTTAAGATGCAAATGGGAAAAAGCATTTGAATTTCCCTTTTGAAGTCATTAAACAGAGAAAAAGAAGTCTGAGAACCTTTCTTACTCTAAGAAGTCCAATTAACATGTAAAGTAGTTAATTGAATTGCAGTATATGTAGTATTTATTGTGTAACATCCCTTTAGGAATACAAGTTTAGGAATCTTCAGTGCTTTCCTAAGAGAGCTTTAAATTGCAGTGAATGAATTACTTCTGTGGCAAGAGTTAGTCATTGGTGTGTTTGGCTTTTTCTCTCCATCTTCAGATTTTGAGTCAGGAAAATTTGGGTTATGTTTATTTTGTCACAATTCAAAAGTGTTGAGAAACCCTGTCAATCTCTTTGCAAAGTCAGTTTGCAAAGGTTTGAGCATGAGCACTAAAATGAGCATGAGCCCTCTTGACCTATGAAGAATCTGTTTTAAAGCAAACTTCAGTAAGTAGAATATTGTTGGTTTTCTCTAAGGAGCTACTGTCCCTTCCTGCTCTTTTTCTCTTCCCTCCACACGAAAGTGTTTAATGGGCTCCCCTTTTACTGCAAGAAGTATGATTCTCTTTATTGCTTTCATCACAATGTGTTTATCTTTGCAGTATTGAACACAGTGTTTGGGGAAAATGAAAATTATTAGCTTCTTTACTTGATTTCTTTTCCCTCAGTTTTGTTATTGATGCATATCAAGTTATGATTTTGCCTGGTTTAGATTCATGATAAGTGCTGTTAATATTGTTTCTTTATCCCACTTCAGCTCCCTGAGAGCTTGAATTGCTGTGGGCATTCAGTTTCTCAAGTATGTGCTGAAAGCAGTAATTTATGAACAAGGCAATGTTATGCATGAAAAACCTAAGCAATAACTCTTCTTTTTGATTTAGCATAGAATTCACCCAGAAGTCAGAGAACTGGTGAGTCATTACAGTGAAGAGTGGTGGGTCACAGCTTTTGTGGAGTGGGGTATTTCTGGTGTTCTCTGGAAATGCCACTCGATAGCTTACCTGGAGTAAGTATGTGCAATGTGACTATAAACAGCACTTTGCAGGTAACTCACCTGCCCAGTGTCTGTAGTTCATCCTGATGTTGCACTTCTGACTTGAAAAGGTTTCACCTCTTTGTCTCAGTAAAGCTTTTAGCATGTGGTTGTTTTGTTCCTGTCCCAACAAAGCATCTGCAGAAACAAACCTTACAGAGTGGCTGCACATAAACCACACAAGGCTTTTTCTAGCTGTGTCTTCAAGAAATGTTGCTATAATCAGCAAAGAGAGCTAAGTGGACAGCCTTGTTTCATCTTTTAGTGCCTGTAGTTACAGCTCCAGTTTCTCTGGGTGTGGGTGGAGTGAGCTGAGTTCCCATTTCCCAAATGGGACAGGAGTGTCATTTTCTCCAGGCCTGTGCCATTTTGCCATGTAGACAGGGATGGTGCTTTTGCTACAGGTAATCTCATTCAGGCCGTGGTGATGCTCAAATCCTCTCATTCTCTCTTGAATCACTTCCCGGTTTTTTGGTTTTGGGGGTTTTTTTTGTATCTTTTTTAGGTTGCTTTATCTGGTTTCCTTGATGTAAGGCAAGAGTCAGACAATTGATTTTCTTTGTTATGTTTTCAGAATCTTTTAATGTCATCTTCTGACCACTATGAAATGAGAGAGCAGTGAACAAAATACTTTATTGGAAATAGAAACTGGGTTTATGCACATGACATTTTAATTAATGTTAAGCATTTACCTGCTGCAGTCTGAGCATAGACAATATCCACTCTTACTCCCCAGTCACAGATATGGGAAATGAGAAAATATGTTTTTGTTCAACTCATGCATTTACAATTGGGGAGTTAAGCAGAACAGATTTGGCTGTGCAGTATTATTTGATTTACAGAGATTTCTAACCTGCAGTCCCTGAATTACTGCTGGGTCTTGGTAAGCCTGGGCTGTTACATCACTCAAGCATCAGCATAACTGCCCTGCAGTCTCCAAAGAAACTGGAAGGATGTAGAGGATCTGCTACTTTAGAAAGAAAGTGTAATTAGCAGGAAAAACTTGTGAGAGGGAAAGAACAAATATATTATATTTGATTTTTTTTTTTTTTGCTTTCCAACAAAGTTGTGGTAGCAGAGGAGGCATTTGTAGGATGTCATGACAAACTCCTAGAGCAGGAGAGGGAAAGGATATTTTAAGACACAAACTAACCTGGTCTGCTACCAAAAGAAGAAAAATGGCCAAAGTAATCTTCCATTGGTATCTGTGGGAAATGGGCTCATAAATCCTCCTGGATCTAGAGCATATGTGAATAGAATTTCCTCCCCAGTTGGAGTTTTCCCATGTCTGTAGGAGCAAGAGCAAAGGCCTTGCTGCCTAGTAGCTTGTTTTCCGTGTCAGCTGTCAGCAGCTCCAAGCTCCGTTTCACAGAGGGAACCCTGCACCCAACGTTCTGTTTGTGTGCTTGTTTTGGTCGGTTTGCTTGGGGCAGAAGCCCTGTTGGTTTTCTGTGTTCCCAGCAAGCAAAGAAACAACTGCAGCACCTTTCCTGCCTCTTCCAGCACTGGATGAGATTCTGATACAGCTGGAGTTTTCCCATGTCTGCAGCAGCAAGAGCAAAACCAATTGCAGCGGATAAAGGTCTTTATGGCCCAAGGCTTGAGCTGGGATCTAGTTGGTGGCAATTTCTGAAGGGCACCTGCTGCAGCCCCTTTCTGAGGGAGAGGAGTGTGGGTGCTGTGAGCCTGGAGAGCCGTGGGTCCTCTGTGAGTCCCGGGGTCAGAGAGCAGGGCAGAGCTCAGGCCAGCAATTGAAGAGATGTTCCCTCCTGCAACCTTGGTGCAGGCACAAGGGTGTGAGACGTGCTGTGGGCAAGGTGTTGTGCTTGTGCCACAGGGATGTCTGCCTGCCTGGGCAGTGAGTGCTCCCGCAGGGGCTGCAGGAGGAGCAGACCCCCAGTGTTGCCACTGCTGGTGCACTGTCTAGACCCCGAGACAGAAGGTGCCACCACAGAAAAGACAGAAGGTCAGAGGTCTCCCAGTGACCAGCTGCTCACATGGAAAAGGTTTTGTTTCAATGGTTGAGGGACTGTAGATAATTTCAGAGGGATCAGGAGGTTTGGCCTCTAGCCTGAACTTCTCTACTACCAGTAACATGAATTTTCCTTCTTCACTGTAGGGAAGAAGGAAAAAAAAAATCAAAATTTGCCAAATGGAAAAGACCAAAGACATTAAGGGGGAAAGTTTTGTATTTTTCTGAGCTTCAGTTCGTAACAAATAATAACAATTTGAAGGCATGCTATTGGGAGGAATGGGTTAAAACCACAAGATTTGACAAGGAGAGAATAATTTCACTCAAAATGCTGTTGCAGCTGGGAATACTAAGAATGTTGGTGTGGGAAAACTCTATTTATTATGCCTAATGTTGTTCACACTCTACGGGTTTTGAGAAGTAAAATTCCTATGTAGATACCAGTCTCGTAGACATGCTTGTCTCCTGCTGGAAGAGAGAGAGCTCATAAAAGCGCAGCCTTGTGATAAACTGTGTGAAGCCCTTTAATACATGGGCAGACAGCAGCTCCTCCTGCTGGGGATGAGCTGAGCCTGACAGAGCCTGTGTCCCGTGTGTCTCTGCCACCCAGCGCTGTTAGTGAGGTAACGAAATAATGTACTCTGCATTTCGGTGTGATTTGGTGGTTGCCATGGTTACCCGTACGTGTCGATTCACACACAGGCTGAGAATTCCCCTTTAGGTATAAACTCAAACATCTTAGTTTGACTTTTGAGTTAACTAGAGAAGTTTCAAAAACCTATTCTGAAATAACTTCTTCATTCCTTCTGACACAATTTACCATATTTAAAAATAATTAATTTCAATACCTTATGGAATGATTGGCACAATGTGTGGTACCTGTCATCACCACAACCACTGTAGAAGGCACTCACCAGCTGGTAGGAGTATCAGTTTCCTCTAACTTTAGCAGGGAAGGGAAATACAGGAAATCTCAGAAATGAGATCTATTTTCTTAATTGTTTCCCTATGCAAAACCACTCCCACTGATGTTTAAATGCAAGAAGATCTGTGGTGCCTTGTTTGGCAGCTGAGAAGGCATAAAAGGATGGTCTCATAAGGAACACTTGTTCTGGCCTTTGTTAGATTTAGCACTACCATAACGAAAAGCACCCATTTTGTCTTGTCTTCTCTGGTTAATATTGTGCTTCAGAGTAGCAAAGTTAGTGTTTTTTTTTTGTTTTGTTTTTTTTTTTTTTTTTTTTTTTTTTTTTTTTTTTTTTTGTTGTTGTTGTTGTTGGTTTTTTTTTTTTTTTTTTTTTTTTTTTTTTTTTTTTTTTTTTTTTTTTTTTTTTTTTTTTTTTTTTTCCTAGCCTTAAATGTCCTTTAAAGCCTGTGCATTATTCCACTGTCTAAATTCCAGCTTCCTCAGCCATCAGGTCGGCTGACCAAAGAGGCTTCTGTGGGGAAGGATACCGAGGGAACTCTCATGCCCATCCTGTACCACCCTAAGAGTGTTCCTATGGGAGACTGTTGGTTTTTCCAGCTGGAAGAGCCTTTTTGCCTCCAGTGCCAGTGGAGTCCCTCGCAGTCCCTGTTCTCCTTCAGCCCTGGGGAGAAGGCAGGACTGGCTCCCAGTTTGTGTTTGGGACTAAGGGAGGTCCAAGCAGAGTGCTCACACAAGCATGGGTGAGAGACTGGAAGCTGCATCCCTGAGCTAGCAGCATACAGCGACTCAAAGACAAAAGAGGGAAATGGACCAGGAAGTCCATTTGGTCCACTGGAAGACCAGTGGCGTTTTAGTTTGGAAGTAGTTGCTAGAAAATATGGGAGAAGCAAACTGAAAGGAACAAAGCCAGCAGGTCAGTGCTGTGGTAGGGAAGGAGTTAGGGCTGGTGTTTCAAACAACACATTTGCTGGTATTAGAGGCAGGAGAAAGGAAATGCTTCAAGCAGCTAAAGTGAAGCTGACAGCCTTGAAAAACTTGTAAGGAATTAAGAATAAACTCATGGACTCCTGTGGAGATATAGCTTGTAATAGTATCGCCTTTAACTTCCCTGTAAGCTCGCACAGAAGAGGTGTTGAAATGCTGAAGGACAGATTGAAGCATTTAAAAATATTCTCTTTTGCAAAATTACACAGGCCATTTCTGTTACATGTAAATGAAATGTTTTGCATTGTGGTAATGCCTAAACCTACTGCCTGCTTTATAAAAGAACAAGTCAATTCAGACATGAGAGTTCAGAGCGGCAAACCCAAACCCCACCCTGTGTCAGCTGCCTTTCTCTCAGCTCTAAGTTCAGCCCCTGGCTCACCCAGGCTGGGTGTGACCAGGGCCGGGCAGTTCTGCTCCGCACACCGGCGCTGCTTTGCCCAAAGCCGAGAGGGGGCTCAGCTGAAATACCCTTTCTTCTCAGAGGTGGGCGATGTCAAATCCTCTCTGGGCACCAGAGGTACCGCACGGAAATCACTTCAGTGTGTGCTCCAGACCACGTAACACACTTCTGGTGAGACACATGTGCCCTTAAAGGTGCATAGTGACTGTATCTTCTAAAGGATCTGTAAGATCTATTCCTTCATTCATTTGCACACATCTGAGATAAACAAAGTCCAGAAAACTCCTGTTGGGTTGTTGTTACGCATGAGTTAATATGTTAAAGCCATGCTAAACCTGTTATTTGAAGGAATTGTATCAGCTGTTAAGAATGTTTGTCCCCCCATTTTTCCCAACACCCTGTTTTTCCCAGTTTGTAAGTCCCTCAGTCTTGTATTCCAAGTTACATACCCCTTTTTCCTGAATCCTTCCTGTCTTTCCGTCGGGCTAGGCCTCCGCTGCTCCCCTGCCTGCTCGTCAAACTGCTGACCACGCCTAATGCTCCCCTGCCTGCTCGTCACACTGTTGCCCCCGCCTAATATGAAAATCAGAAGACTACCATGATGCCTAGCGCAGTCTTTACCTCCTCGCCATGACCTAAAGAGCGAAGGACAAGAGTAACACCCCTAGACGACGCGAGCCAAGTGACTTCCTGGGGACTCCCGTGAGGCAGGAATCCCGACTCTGCGGCGAGAGCAGCAGATTCGCCTTGGACCTCCTCCTCAGCGGCGACCCGAGAGCTAGGGAGCAGCGGCGGCGCAGGCGACCCCTCGAGATTCCCCTTAAAGAGCTGAAAAATCAATAAAGGCCTTTTTAAGGGAGCAGGTCTCCTGGCCCATTTTTCTCAGCTGGGGGCTCGTCCGGGATAAGCCACGCCCAGAAGAGGACTCCGGGACGGGAAGGCGCCACCCGACCTCGGACCTCCGGGACCGCTGGCCATCCGGACCCAGAAGGCAGCGCCCGCTAGCATCGAGGGACGCCACTAGGGAGCATCGGTGAGCAACCGGTGGCGGGAGTGGAGGCGGACGAGTGTGGAGTGAATGAGGGGGGGGCTGGCAGCTCAGACCACCCCGAGCGAGTGAGCAAGTGACCACTGAGCGAGTGAGGCGCCTCCAGGGGCGTAGTGGGCCCCCCTCCGGACGTGCGGAGGAAAGCTAGGGAGTGAGTGGCACGTCTTAGGGTGGATGAGAGTATAGACCTCCCCATTCTAAACACCAACGGGGGTAGGCTGCTCAAGCCAATCCAAACGTGCGGAGAGGCTTGAGCTGTGTGAAGCACGTACCACACTGGCTGAGGTTAGAGCGCTGGCTAACCCTAAGGGCGGGTTACCCAGGCTACCTTCGGGGCTTATAACTGCCGGGGTGTGGGGAGAGTAAGAGGGCACTGGCTGAGGCTACAGTCCGGGGTGTCCAGGTACTGGCTGGGGTAGCAAAGCTGGCTGAAGTATTGGCTGGAACCCTAAGGGCGGGTTGCCCAGGATACTTTCGGGGCTTGTAAGGCTGCTTTCGGGGTGCTGCACTGGCTGGAGTAGCTGTCGGGGTGCTGGAATAGAAGGGCTGCATTGGCTGAGGCTATAGTCCGGAGTAGCTGTCAGGGTGCAGGGAGTGAGAGTCAGGAAAAGTCTCAGAGCACAGGAGATCTGTGGATAGGGGGGGGAGAGAGTGAGCTGTGCACTGTATGTCCAAGTGCTGGCTGTGGTAGTGGCTGGAGCCCTGAGGGCGGGCTGCCCAGGCTACTTTCGGGGGCTTGTGGCATGCAGGGAGTGAGTGAGAGCTGGCTGTAGTAGTGGCCGGAACCCTGAGGGCGGGTTGCCCGGGCTACTTACGGGGCTTGTGAGTGAGGGTACTGGCTGAAGTAGTGAGGGCTGGCTGGGGTAGTGGCTGAGGCCCAGACTACCTTCGGGGCCTAAGCTACTTTCGGGGTACCGGAGCGCGTGTGGCTTTAAATTTTGAGTAGCCCGTCTGTTAAATTTGAGTTCGAGTAGGGGCACATTAAGGAGATTTAATTTAAGATAAGGGTCGAAAGTTTATAAATTTGTGTTGCTCTGTCTTAAAGTTTCTGTTTGGGTAAGAGCACCTTATGCCTTTTTAGTTAAGACCCAGCGAGAGTGAGAGTGAAAGAGTAGACCCAATTTTTGAGAAGACCAATTTTTAAAGAGGAAACTAATTTTTGGGCAGTTTTTGGGGAGGTAGTCAGTTTCCTGACCCAAGATGGGTTCGTGTTTAAGCAAACCTAGACCAGGTGAGAAAGGAAAGACCGAGATAAAGAATATCCCATCAGAAAGTCCACTAGGACAAATGTTAGAAAAATGGGATGTAGACGGAAGAACAAAAGAATTGGATCAAGTTAGAATGATCCATTATTGTATAGAGGTTTGGCCAACTTTAGCTCTCCCTGAAAGATGGCCATGGTGCGGTACTAGTGACCGGTGGATGTGTTCGCAACTAAACCAACACCTCAGAGCCCAAGGGAACGCAGAACAGCTGCCATATGCCGCATGCTGGCTTAAACCATCAGCCAAAACAGAAACAGCAAAAATTTGTAAGCTCCAGGGAAAAGAGCAGAACAAAGAGCAAGAAAAAGAAACCCCAAAAGAAACCCACCGTAAGTGGGATCCCTTAGATTACCTACCTCCTTCCCCAGTTTATCCCGAGGTCCCTAGACCCATTCCTACTAACTCCTCAACTCTACCCATAAATCCGTTTCCAGCCTGTCCTACACCATCCTCGACGACTACACCCCAAACTAACACGGATATCTCGAAGGGTAACCCCTTTTACTCTCCAAGGCCCACTAATGATGGCCTAGTTTCTTCCCCCTCACCATCTATAGTTCCTGCCCCTCCACCCAATTGGGAGTTGGATTCACCACTTCCTGAGTCATCCCAGATGGTAGAAGCCCCAGAGAGACCCCACTATAATACAAGATCAAAAGCGAGGCTTTTTCCCTTAAGAGAGGTCCCGATGGGTGGGGTAGCTGGAGGAATAGGTTTTGTGAATGCCCCCTTAACGGCCACAGAAGTGAGAAGTTTTAAGAAGGAGCTAGGAAACCTGATAGAAAACCCGGTTAAGGTTGCTGACCAACTGGATCAGTTCCTGGGTCCTAACATCTACACCTGGGGAGAATTACACTCTATATTGAATATCTTGTTCAACCCTGAGGAAGTGCGGTTGATCAGGACTGCAGGGATGAGAGTTTGGGAAAGAGAAAATCGAATGGGTCCTCCCGGTGACCAAAAACTGCCCATAGTAGATCCAGGGTGGGATCCGAATAGGGCAGAGGGGAGGAGAAATATGGAAGACTATAGAAGTCTGGTGGTAAGGGGCATAAAGGAAGCTGTGCCCAGGAGTACAAACACTAAATTAGCGTTTGATAGAGCCCAAGAGAAAGACGAAACCCCTGCAGCCTGGTTAAACCGGCTCAGAGAAAATTTTCAACAATATTCTAGTGTGGATCCAGATAGTCATGAGGGCCAGATGCTATTAAAAATGCAGTTTGTCACCAAAGCCTGGCCAGATATTAGAAGAAAGATTGAAAAGATAGAGGACTGGCAAGAGAGGGAAATGAATGAGCTATTAAGGGAAGCCCTGAGAGTATATCTCAGAAGAGAAGAAGAGAAAACAAAGGCCAAAACCAAAATTATGGTGGCAGTGGCCAGAGAAAGTGTGAAAGACCTCAAAAATAATACCAACTCCCCAGATGGGAAAAATACTGACCCTTTACCGGGAAAGGGAAGAAGGAGAAGTCTACCACCTTGGAGTACTCCTCAAATGCCAGGAGAGACCCGAACGTGTTATTATTGTGGGGAAACAGGCCACTTAAAGAAACATTGCAAAAAGATATCATTTGATGAAGCCATCGTGAAAGAGCAGGAAGCATTGGAGAGGTTACTGAAGGGGGAAAACAATGAGGATTAGGGGTGTCATGGGCTCTATCCAGTAGGGGACCCAATGAAACATCAAGAAGGGCCCATAGTAAATTTTGAAGTGGGTCCCCATCATGAGGAATTTGAATTTTTAGTTGACACCGGTGCAGACCGGTCGTGCATCAACAAACTCCCCCTAGGAATAACAATTGGGGAACAAACATGTGAAATTTTAGGAGCAGAGGGAAGACCCTTCAAAGCTTCCATTATACCAAAGGTAGAAATAAAAGGAAATTCAAAAAGGTGTATAGTGGATCTTATCTATCTACCCAAAATAGATAGCAACCTATTGGGAAGGGATCTACAGGTCCAACTGGGAGTAGGAATCCTCCCAAAGGAAGGAAGGATGGTAGTACAAATAATGACATTGACAATACAGGACCTTAACGAGATAAGGCCGGGGGTGTGGGCTGAAGAAGGGAAATATGGATATTTAGATATCCCGCCTATAGAGATAAAAATGCAAGAAAAGACACCCCCTATAAGAGTCAGACAATATCCTCTTTCCATCGAGGGTAAGAAAGGGTTAGCACCAATCATAACACATCTACTATCAGAGGGAATATTAGAGCCTTGTATGTCCCCACATAACACTCCCATTTTGGCAATAAAGAAAACCGAGAATAAATTTAGGCTAGTGCAAGACCTCAGGGAAATAAATAAGAGAACAATTACTAGATACCCGGTGGTACAAAATCCCTACACTCTTCTAAGCAGGATCCCTAGGGAACATTCCTGGTTTACTGTAGTAGACCTGAAAGATGCTTTCTGGGCCTGTCCTTTGGCTGAACAGAGCCGGGACTGGTTTGCTTTTGAGTGGGAATGTCCCGAAACAAAGAGGAAACAGCAATTAAGATGGACGCGCCTTCCCCAAGGGTTTACAGAGAGTCCAAACATTTTTGGACAAGCTTTAGAAGAATTATTAAAACAATTCATTCCTAGAGGCGAGGTGCAAATCCTGCAGTATGTAGATGACCTCCTAATATCAGGAGAAGAGCAGGATGAAGTGAGAAAAGCCAGTATTGACCTCCTAAATTTCCTAGGAGAAAAAGGCCTCAGGGTGTCGAAAAATAAACTGCAATTTGTAGAATCACAAGTCACCTATCTTGGACACCTCATTGGGGAAGGGTGCAAGAAATTGAGCCCAGAAAGAATTTCAGGTATCCTCTCAATCCCAGCACCAGCGACAAAAGGAGATATAAGGAAATTATTAGGGCTATTTGGCTACTGCAAATTGTGGATAGAAAGGTATTCACAAAGTGTTAAATTTTTGTATGAGAAACTAGTCCAACCTGAACCTGTGAAATGGACTGCTACAGATGAGGAACAATTGGAGACTTTAAAGACCAAATTATCTACAGCCCCAGTTTTAAGCCTCCCAAACCTTAAGAAGAAATTTGACTTATTTATCAATACCGAAGAGGGAATTGCTTATGGTGTATTAACCCAGGAGTGGGGAGGGCATAGGAAACCTGTTGCATATCTTTCCAAGCTTCTAGACCCAGTCGCAAGGGGATGGCCAGCTTGTCTCCAAGCTGTAGCAGCCACAGCAGTCCTGGTGGAGGAAGCCCAAAAGCTAACATTGCAAGGAAAAATCGTTGCACATACACCCCATGATCTAAGGACAGTATTAAGTCAAAAGGCCCAACAATGGTTAACAGATTCCAGAATCTTGAAATATGAAGTAATTCTGACAGAAACCAGTGACCTAGAGTTAACCACCTCAAAAAGCTTAAATCCTGCACAATTTCTCTCAGGGGAACCTATACCTGATTTAGAACACAATTGTTTGGAAATTATAGATTTGCAGACAAAAATGAGGGAAGACCTCGAAGATATACCCTTGCCATATGGGAGAGTATTGTTTATTGATGGGTCATCCCGGGTGGTGGAAGGGAAAAGAGTCTCAGGCTATGCTGTGATTGAAAGGACCGGGGTGAGCAACTTAGAGGTAACGGAAAAAGGGAGGTTACCCCCAAATTGGTCAGCCCAATGCTGTGAGATCTATGCTCTTAAAAGAGGATTAGATCTGTTAGAGTCGGACCAAGGAACCATCTATACCGACTCTAAGTATGCATTTGGGATAGTCCATACCTTCGGAAAGATCTGGGAGGAGAGGGGATATCTAAATTCTAAAGGAAAAGATTTGGTGCATAAAGAACTGATCAAATTAGTATTGGAATCACTTATGAAACCTCAAGAAATTGCGGTGGTACATATAAAAGGACATCAAAAGGGGGACAATGTTGAAAAGAGAGGTAACCACTTGGCAGACCAGGCTGCCAAAGCAGCTGCCCAAAACACCAAAGATCCAATAAGAGTCTTTGCTATACATGAGGTACCAGCCCAAGAAGGAGCGAAACCTATATACACCAAAGATGAATTAAAAGAAATAAAGAAGCTAGGATTGCAGCAGGGAAAGCAAGGGGAATGGTTAACCCCAGATGGAAGGAAATTTTTGAATAAGGCCCTTGCACGACAAATGTTAGAAGAAATACACCGTTTGACCCACTGGGGTACCCAAGGATTAGCCGACCACTTTTTGAAAGAACATGTCTGTCTGGGAATATATAGTTTGGCAAAATCAATAACAGAAGGCTGTTTACTATGCCAAAAAGTCAACCAAAAAGTAATGAGGAAACCTACACCAGGGGGAAGACCACTAGCCCTGAGACCCTTCCAAAACATTCAAGTAGATTTTACTGAGATGCCTTCGGTTCAAGGGTACAAACATGTGCTAGTAATTGTTGACCACCTGACCCACTGGGTAGAGGCTTTCCCAACAAAAACCGAGACGGCTCAAACAGTAGTAAAGATATTGCTGGAGCAAATTATTCCCAGGTATGGCTTAGTAAATAACATTGATTCAGATCGGGGACCTCATTTTGTAGCCCAAGTGCTACAAGATGTTGTCAAGGCCCTGGGAATCAAGTGGCGGCTACACACACCCTGGCACCCCCAGAGTTCAGGGAGAGTTGAGAGGATGAATAAAACCCTGAAAAATGTATTAACCAAATTGATCGCTGAAACTGGACTTAATTGGCTAAGGTGTCTGCCCCTGGCTCTATTACGAATTCGGACCGACCACGATCAGATATAGGGGCATCACCATATGAAATGATATTTGGACTCCCCTTCTTGCTAACACCATATAGCACCGGTAATTATTTAGAAGGGGAGGCAGCGACCAAAGAATACATAAGAACAATTGGCAAAACATTGGCAAATCTTAAACAAAAAGGGTATCTTCCTCAAACCTCTCCCTTGGACACAGACATACATCAAATAAAGTCAGGGGACTGGGTACTGATTAAGTCCTGGAATACCACCCCATTGACCCCTAAGTTTGAAGGTCCCTTTCAGGTCCTGCTCACCACCCACACTGCCGTGCTGACCCAGGAAAAAGGCTGGACTCATGTATCGAGGATAAAAGGACCTGTAGCACCTGCAAGCGATCCATCCAGTGTGCACCCTAATCCTCCTTCTCAATGGACTGTGATCCCACATCCCGACACGATCAAAGTGACTCTTAGAAAACAGCCAAAAGCAGACTGAGATCTCACAAGACTACACTTTGTCGTGAAAAGTTCCCATCGTTGTTGAGGAGTTTCTAGTGTTGTGTTGTTAAAAAGGTTTCTAAGGTTATATAATTGAACCATTCTTGTGAAAATTAGTATAAGGAGAAAATATCTCTCATAGGATATAACCCCGAAAGACGATCCAAAAGTTAGGAGAAAAGGTGAAGACACATTGGGGGACCGGATTAATACCACCAAATAACTCCCCTACCCCAAGAGGCAAGACCGGGTGAGACCGAGATGGTTCATACCGGACTCTTGGGAGGACTGGTGACAGTCCTGATAATCAGCAAGGTCGCTGAAGGAACATGTTCCAAATGTTATCAGCCAGTCTACGATGGGGAGAACATACAATCTCTCGTACAGGTCCATACCCATGTGAAACCCACCTGTTATGACAAATCCCAGGTCTCCTCTTGTCAAGAGGATGGGAAGAGGTATTGGATTGCCAGGAGCACTGCCAATTTTAGGCAACGTCTGACTGGAGAATGTCCTATCAGAGAATGGTTCTGTTTTGAAAACTTGGATAACCCAGAGGGAGTTGCGGATTTGATAAAGGAAAAAACATTGGTGATGAAAAAGAATGAAATAGATGAACCTCTTAATAAAAACTTATATATTGACTTGATAGAAAAGATCAGTCAAGAACTGAATATAACAAATTGCTGGATATGTGGAAGTACGCAGATGTCAGACGTGTGGCCCTGGGAGGGGACAAGCTTAGCACCATTAGACATTTTAAGATGGAAATTAATGAAACAGGAGCCTCCTAACCGTCAGGAGAGAAGAAAAGAGCAATGGGAATTAAAATCTAAAATAATTGGGGAGGAGTGCATACAGAGAACAGGGAAACGGTATCAAACCTTTGTTGGAAAAATGGCCTGTAAAAGGTACCTAATTATAAAGGACTTACAACAAAAGTGGGTTCCCCAGGAACCAAATAGATACTGGTCTATGGGAAAGAAACAAACAGGGTGTATCCACCACGAAGGGTATAACTTGTATGAGTGTGCAGAAAAGGGCATAAACCCCTTTTGGGGAGTAAGAGGGATATCTAAGTATTGGGAGTGCCCCTTTGACCTCGGGGACGACTCATGGAAAGCCCCTGAACATCTGTTTTGGATTTGTGGGGATACCGCTTACACTCACTTGCCAGGAGATTGGGCTGGGAGCTGTACCATTGGAGTAATAAAACCGGCTTTCTTTCTGCTCCCCCGGGAATCAGGGAACCACCTTGGTGTGCCTTTATATGATAATCTGAAAAAGACCATTCGAAGAAGAAGAACTATCATAGATCTAGGCAGCAACCAAAATTGGAAGGGAACAATTTGGACCCCAGAACAAATTATAAAAACTTATGGGCCAGCGACCTGGGCACAAGACGGATCTTGGGGATATAGAACTCCCATCTATATGCTCAATAGGATCATTCGGCTACAAGCCGTACTAGAAGTCATCTCAAACAAAACAGCCCTGGCACTGGACCATATAAGCGATCAATTGGCTCAAACCAGAGCAGTGGTTTATCAAATTCGATTAGCTGTTGATTATCTATTAGCCAATGAAGGTGGCATTTGTGGAAAATTTAATTCGTCAGAATGCTGCCTAGAAATTGACGATAAAAGTGAAGTGATCAGGAACATCTCAAAAGAAATTAGGAAAGTGGCTTATGTAGGCACCCAAGAGTGGAAACCCCTGATTTCCACAGACTGGTGGGACAATTTCTGGTCACTAAAAGGAGCCTGGTGGAAAAAGATAGTGTTCATTGCAATCAGTGCCCTGGCTAGCCTTTTACTCCTCCCTTGTATACTTCCCTGCCTAATTCGAGCAGTAACTGCCACAGTCCAAGCAAGTCTCCAACTTCCTGAGATAAACTCTCAGAGGCCCACCAATATAATGAGAGTAGAACACCAAACTGAAGAACTAAATGAAGCAAAAAGAATATACAACCAATATCAAAAATTGAGGAAAATATACTCCCAAGAACCAGAAACAACAAATTGATGCGGGCGAAGGCCCGATCAAAGAAATAGAGGGGGGACTGAGATAAACAAAGTCCAGAAAACTCCTGTTGGGTTGTTGTTACGCATGAGTTAATATGTTAAAGCCATGCTAAACCTGTTATTTGAAGGAATTGTATCAGCTGTTAAGAATGTTTGTCCCCCCATTTTTCCCAACACCCTGTTTTTCCCAGTTTGTAAGTCCCTCAGTCTTGTATTCCAAGTTACATACCCCTTTTTCCTGAATCCTTCCTGTCTTTCCGTCGGGCTAGGCCTCCGCTGCTCCCCTGCCTGCTCGTCAAACTGCTGACCACGCCTAATGCTCCCCTGCCTGCTCGTCACACTGTTGCCCCCGCCTAATATGAAAATCAGAAGACTACCATGATGCCTAGCGCAGTCTTTACCTCCTCGCCATGACCTAAAGAGCGAAGGACAAGAGTAACACCCCTAGACGACGCGAGCCAAGTGACTTCCTGGGGACTCCCGTGAGGCAGGAATCCCGACTCTGCGGCGAGAGCAGCAGATTCGCCTTGGACCTCCTCCTCAGCGGCGACCCGAGAGCTAGGGAGCAGCGGCGGCGCAGGCGACCCCTCGAGATTCCCCTTAAAGAGCTGAAAAATCAATAAAGGCCTTTTTAAGGGAGCAGGTCTCCTGGCCCATTTTTCTCACATCGAAAGCATCACATTTAAACTCTGAGCAGGGGGACAGAGAGCCAAGCTGGTCTGGATTTTTTTTCTTCTCTCCTGCTTTTCCAGCATTACTGTTTTCTTTACAATGAGGGGGGCTCATTGGAGGATTTTGGGGCATGCGGGGGTGATTTTGGGGGCAAAAAATATCTAGGTCATTGGATTACTGATGAAAAGAAAAAGCTTGATCCAGAGGTTATAGCTGGAATTATTGAATTACCCGCTCCTTGGACAAAGAGCCAAGTTAGGCAGTTGTTAGGACTCCTAGGTTATTGCAGGCAATGGATTGAAGGATATAGTGAGAAGGTGAAATTCCTTTATGAAAAGCTGACTACAGATAGATTGAAGTGGACAGAACAAGATGAAAAAGTATTTAGAGACCTAAAAGAAATACTGGTAGCAGCTCCTGTGCTAAGGCTCCAAGATGTCAAAAGGCAGTTCCAACTGTCTGTAGATGTCAGCAATCACACTGCCCATGGGGTATTAACCCAGCGCTCCTGTGATCTGAAGGTTGCCTGGCAAGCCCAGGATGCCAGGAGCCAGCAGCCATTCCTCTTGGATTGCCTGCTTACAGGCAGTTTTAGCCTGCTCTGCTTCACAGATGCTTTTATGCCAAGAGCATTCCCATAATTTCTGATCCTAATTCAGGGCTTGGAAAGCTGAGTTTTATGAGAACTGGTTCATATTTTGATTAGCCTTGGAGTTTCCCTGGGCACCAAAAATTGGGGTGAACCCAATGTGGCCTCAAAGGGCAGTAAGATCCCAGCTATCCAAACCCCAATTCCCTCAGGATTGGCTTGTTGAACCTTTTCAGAGCTCATTTAACAAACTTAAGGGTTTGGCATAGTTTCACGATGAAAACAACCAGAAACCTGTGAAAAAGAAATTGAACGAAAGCAGGCTAAAAAAGCATCCCCTGCTGAAGACTCATTGAAACAACTCATTCAAAATGAGGCAGGATTGATTGGATCCTCACCAACCCACCTGGCCAAGGTCAGAGTTCTCTGCCCACCCAGGATGCAGCAACCAGCAGGGACCTTTTTCCGCTCTCCAGCACAGGTTTCCCCCCTCGACAGGCAGAGAACTGCACCCACCCAGGGAACACCGACTTGGTCCTGGGCTGGACACAGGAGAGGCATATTGTGGAGGAATATTGTGAAGTAATTCCGATCTCAGCGCTGTCCTGGACCTGGGAGAAAGTGCTTCCCACGCCACTCTAGGAATTATCCTGCCTGTCCCCTCCAGGGCAGTGGTGGAAGGTTTCTGTGGGAGCCGGGATTATCAGTTCGCCTCAGAAGCCACAGGTACCTAAAGCATTCCCTGGGGAACATGGAGCTTTCCTTTTGCCTTTCAGTTCTTTATCCCAAATAGTCTCCCCGATAGTCTGCAATCTAGAAAGAAAAAGCCAAAAGAGGGAAGACCAATTCATTCTGCCATTAGGGAGGGTTGCTCATCCCAACACACTTTCAGGCAAAAAACCATTTCTGCCACTCCAACAAATCGACTCAATCCACTGTTTCAACTGGACTATAACTATTTAAGCATTGTTTCAAGAATCCTAGGGGGCACCAGGCTTGGAATTCTCAGCAAGTGCTTGGCTTGGCTGCTCCAAGGACTTTCCCACGCAGGGAGCCCAGTGCTTCCAGCCTGAAGCACCACATTTGCTACAAGGCCGGTCAAAAACTCGCACACGCAGAAGACACGAGGCCGCTGCGAGGCCTCTTTGGGCAGCAGCAGCAGCTCCCGGGGACGTGAACAGCAGCCCCGCTCCCAGCGGGCTCGGCCCGGACTCCGGGGCGCGGCTGGAGCGTGGGGAGGGCGAGGACATGTCGGGATAGGGACGGGGTGGGCTGGGCACCCCGCACGGCACAGGAGAGAGGCGTCGCCACCGCCGTCCATCGGTGCAGGCCTGGCTCCTGCCTGCCCACGGTGCCGCCGAGCCCACAGCCTGAGGCCGCGCACATGGAAACGCCATGGAGAATGGCGGGCGGGGTCGCGCACAGGCAGCTGGCTAGACGCGCCCGGGGTCCTTGCCTTTTCCCCGCCCTTTTCCCGCCCTCTTTGGAAGGTCAAGAGCGTCGCGCCGAGCCGCCTTCTTGGAAGTAGCGTCACATGACTTCCGCCCCTCATGGCTGCCATCTTGGTTGAGGGTGAAGCCACTTCCGGTTGCCCCGCCATCTTTTTTGTGGCACCCCTAAGCCCCGTCCCCCGGCTCCTCTCACAGGCGCCTGACTGAATAAAAAACCTGAACCGGCCCGCGGCGCCGCTGATCCCCTGATCAGGGTCTGATCCCCTAGCCCGTGCCCGCGCACTTGGATACGACGCAGAAAACTGCACTGGGGGCGCCGTGGTGGGGGTCGCGCGCAGGCAATCAGGTAGATGTCCCCGGAGTCCTTGCATTTTTCCTGCCCTTTTGGCCGCCATCTTTGGAAGGTCAAGCGTTACCCGGACCCTGGGAGCTGCTCTCAGCGACATAAGACAGCCCGCAGAAACCCACTACAAACCCCTTTCCTGCACCAGCTCCATACAAAAGTGAACTTAGGAAAGCCCTCCTTAAGCAGCCCCCGGCAGAAGCCGCCTTCTCCTCACCCTCACAGCTCACACCTGGGGCTGAGCACCCATCACCCTCACAGCTCACACCTGGGGCTGTTGCCAGGCTTCTCAGCCACGGCAGCTGCTCCTTTGAGCGCCACGGCCCCCGGCTCAAGGCTGGAGGCATCCCTTTGCACTCCCAACCTCCTTCGCTCCTCTATTCCAGGAGCGGCCCCCGCGTCACTCAGCGGCGGGCCGGGATAGCGGCAGTGCCGCTCTCTGTCCACAGGGCGGCAGCACCGCCGCCGAGCTCAGCCCGGCGCTGCCCGCGCTTTGCGCACAGGCGGAGAAGAGAAGAGAAAGTTGCCTTGGAAAGCCCTTTCCTTCTGCCCAGGCATCTGTTCTTATGGTTACAGGGCACTTGATCGGCGCATTCCTGGAAAAAAAACGTTATGGCATTGTTTTCAAAACTACTAAACCATATCTGTTCAGTTTCCTACATTCCTGTATGCAACGGAGTGAATAGAGGGTTTCTTTCCAGGTGAATTAAAATTCCTATTCTTGGCCAATACCTATAAAAACGAAAAACCTGACAGGTTTTAGTATTCTGCACTCATCCCTCCCTGTGAATTTTCTGGCAGTCCTCTGGGGGAGGGCACCCAGCATGACCCCTGCTCATTCCCCACTTGTCGCTATCGTACACCACGACACAAAGCCTCTGTCTTCAGAAGGCTGAAAAGGCGGAAAATTTTCCTTCATTCTTGGAACTTCATTCTTCCCCTTTTGTATCATTCTACACAGACCAATTTGACCGGTGACAAGAAGACAAACCTCTTCAATCACATTGGTCAGACCAGAGGGGCATCAAGAAGAAGCCCCTCCTAGGGGA
The DNA here is from genome assembly GCF_009819655.1 of Sylvia atricapilla. Classification (NCBI taxonomy): domain Eukaryota; kingdom Metazoa; phylum Chordata; class Aves; order Passeriformes; family Sylviidae; genus Sylvia; species Sylvia atricapilla. Next base: position 68,491,901 of record NC_089143.1, read on the forward strand.
AATAAGTGAACATTTTTGCCATTACCAAAACATGTCTCTTGTTCACAGAAAATTCCCTGAGAAGGGAATTTCAGAAACCAAAACATGTCAGGCACGAACCAGGGCTACACCAACTCACCCGCTCCTCTGCCTCAGCGTGGCTCCCTCTCCAAGGGCCATTGGGGTGCCCCAAATGCCATCAGAGCCCCCACATCTCCACCCCCTCCCCCAGCCACTTTTCCTCACCTGCAAAGAAGGCACAGAACGGGTCAAACTGCTCTGGACAGCAGCATACTGCTTTATTCAAGCCCATTCTGAAACGAATCCCCCGCAGCCCCCCGGGGCTAGCTCAGTTTCTTGGGAGGCCTTGGGGGAATATTTCAGGGATAGGGCAAAAGATCCAAAAGAGGCTCTTACCCCCAGGGTTGATCCAAGACGTTTATTCCAGGGGAGGAAATGAGGGCAGGAGGCCCAGAGGGCGAGAGGTCCGGAAGGAGGGAAGGAGGGCTGGAGCCTTGGAGGGCCAGAGGAAGAAAGAGGAAGGACAGGCCCTTATCAAGGCTTCTGCCCAGGGGGGATGGCTGGACCTCAGCCAATGAGGTCAGGGAAGGAAGGGTAAAACTACATGGTTACAGGCTTCAGGGGTCCTGGGGAAGAACCATTCCCCAGGGAAATACAACACCATTCCATGTGTACATCCCCCCAGAAAGGGGCTCTGCTGCAACAAGAAAAGGAGGCAGACCCCAGAAGGGCTGAAGTTCCTCCCCAGGCTCGCTGTCACAGGCCACCCGCCCCACAGCAGCAGCAGGAGGGAGCTCTGCACTCACAGACCCGGCCGGCAGTGGGATGTGAGCACCAGGGACAGACGACAAGAGGCAGAAAGAGGGAATGGCAGCAAAGAAGACACAGGAAGAAAAGGAAGAAAGGGGAGGTGCAGGATGAAATTGGAAAAAAGCCAAAATCCCAAAGCCTGGGATGGGCAGCACGACAGAGAGGAGTGAAAAAAGAACAAGGACAGAGAACAGGACACAAGGATTCAGTGAGAAACAGTGGCACAGGAAGCACCACATGAGATATATCCACTGAGAACATAAGGAACACAAGTGAGGCATGGAGAAGGACAGAGAAAAAGGGTGCTAAACACACAGCAAGGACAGGGATACAGTGACAAAGTGGGAAACAAGGACAGAGAGACAAAATGACCACGGCATGTGGCTGTGGGGAACAGTGGGCAAGTTGCTCCTCGCTCCAGTCACTACAGCAAGAGCAGCTTCCCTGGAATTTCACACACAGCATCTCTTCCAAGAACAAACAGGTACTTCAGCATGTCCTTCCTTTGTAATTTGGGCAGCACAGACCCACCAGACTGAACAGCAATCCAAGGGCAGATTTAAAAATGGGATTCCCACTGGCCACTCTTTCTGCCTTTTCTCCAGCTTAGACCTGGGCTGGGAAACAAAAGACAACAGTTATAAACCAACCTTGAGGTGTCTTGAGGATGCCCAGGCCTGAGAGAAAGCCCTTTCCACCACCCTCTTGGCCTTTTCCCACTCTGAGGAACTGTAGAAATGCACATCCAAACCCAAGTCAGGCAGCCTGGGATGTTTTCTGCACACTAAACACCACAGCCTCGAACACCAGAAGCCTGAAGATGCTCTGGATTGCAATTCTCAGCTTCAGTGAAGTCTGCATGGGATGGCCAAATTGTTTCTGCACAGAGGAAATAAAAGTTGCTGTTTTCAATAGTCAAAATATCAGTGAGAGTTAGTGGCTGCTTACAGCAGTGAGCTTCGTATGGCCTCCAATACTTATGGATTTATCAGAAGAAGCAGTTTCAGGTTCCTTCTTTTTAGAGCCCGACTCCAAACAGGAAACTTCTCTCCACTGCTCCTGAGTGAGGCAAGTGGAACTTCAGGAGCTCAGGAAAGCAACTCCCTCTCCTGAGTCCTGGTTCACCTGCCTGAGCATCCACAGTGCTTTTATACCACCTCTCTCCCTGCTTTCCACGTCCATTTAAATGTAGGAAAGCTGCAAGCTCTGCTTCTAGCCTCAGCTGCATGTTCCCTGCACCCCAGCACTGCCCACCTGTTCAAGTGCTGCTCCTCTGTGCTGGCCCCTCACCAAGGGGCCAAGGTGGGAGAAAATCCAGATTTTGTTTCCCAGGAAAGGCTCTGCCAGAGCAGAGCTCCTCCCTGGGACTTTCCCTGGGAGCTGCCGTCCTCCACTCACCTTCAACCTCGTTGTGGCCACGGCACCTCCTGCCCTCTCCTCCACTGTCACCACAACCCTCGGCTGCCTCTGCCGCAGCCAGGAGCTGTGTGTGTTACCCGCAGAGCCACAGCGCTGGACTGGTGCCAGAGCTGCTGCCAACACTGGGAAAAATCTTTAATGTTGTTGCAAATATTGGAGTGCTACACAGGAGAAGGTGGGTTGTCTTTTTAAAGTAATTTTATTTTTACATTTCTCCGGAGTTCCGAGCAGACATCTGCATTACTGAAGGAAAACAATACAGATCAGGCAAGCTTATCCATCAGCAGTAAAACATGCCCTTCACACTGTGGGTGCACATTGGAGCTCCCCTACAGTCATGGCAGTTCATCTTGGCCCTGACAGAGAAAACTGCACGGTTTAAAGAGTGCTGAGATAATGAAGGATACATTAGGAGTCCCATGGATATAAAATAAATTAGAAGCAAATCTGTAAAAGTTTCTTTCCATATACAAAATAACTTTTCTTTTGGGGGTGATTTTTTTTTTTTATTAACAGTCTGTACACAGATAAACCTTCCACCAGAAACCATTAAAAAATGCTGGTTTTACAAGGAAAAAGAAGCTACTAAACAACTCATCCTGCAAACTCACAAGCCTCTCCTCAGCTGAGGGTGTGTATCTTTGGGACCAGCCCTGCTGTTGGGGGTTAGGTTCTGTTCCTTTTTTACTCTAAAGAATTTTTCCCCATAAGTTACCAAGGAAATTAAGTGTTGGATACTTAAGAGTGCTCGACCAAAACAAAGGGGTGGCCAAAGGTCAGAGGGAGAGACAACAGTGAGTTTTGGGGCAGGTAAAGGACAGAGCTTGAAGCACAGAGCTTTCAGTGTTCGGGGAGAGAGACCAGCTGGGTTGCTGCTTGCTGGGAGAGGAGTTCATTGTTTCTGGAGGGGTCCAGTTCTGGGAAATCTGCCGTCATCTCCTCACCCTGGAATTCTGAGCTTCTCTGCCGCCCTGTGGGAGCTGGGCCAGCCCTGCCCTGCCGTCGTGGTTCCATCAGCTCTGCTCCTCTTGCTACAATGTGACCCTGCACCCCCTGCCCTGCTGGGACACCCTGCCCCTGCCCTGCCAAGACATCCTGCCATCCCAGCTACCAGCCCGGGACTTTCCATTGTTCCAGCTTGGTGCTCTGAGGATCCTACAAGGGCACTGAGACCAAACTGCCCTGGGTTTTTGTGAAGCAAAGTCCTCGAGGTTCTTAGTACTGCTTTTGTTATTAATGCTGTAGTTGTTTTTGTTTGCTTTGTTACACATACCAGTAAAGAACTGCTATTCCTATCCCCAAATTTTTTGCCTAAAAGGTTTTAACTGCAAATTTATAACTGGAAAAACAGGGGGTGGTTTACATTCTCCATTCCAAGGGAAACTCCAGCTTTCCCTGGCAGATACCTGTCTTCCCAAACTGAGACACCTGCCCTGGGAGTGGACACTGCTGCTGAGGAGTTCAGGGCCCCCAGAGCATGGAAGAACAGATCACCACTTTGCCAGCTAAATCAGAGCACTAAGTGCCCTGTCCAGTCCTTTCCTGAGTAGCTCCATGGAGGGTGACTTCACCGCCTCTCTGGGCAGCCCTTACCACTGCCTGACCATCTTTTCCATGAAAAAATTCTTCCTAATGTCCAGCCTCAAGCTCCCCTGGCGCAGCTTGAGGCTATGACCTCTAGTCCTGTTGCCTGTTACCTGGGGAAGAGGCCACTCCACAACCTGGTTACAGTGTCCTTGCAGGAAGACAACCCACAGATTATTTGCAAGTATGTCCTAGAACACATGGTGAACAAGTCATTCGGACACTACACTGAGCGTGGTATTTTCATACTCCTGGCCTGCTGAGTCTCCACAGCAGAAGTCAGAGTGATACATACACTCAGTAGTCCTGTTTTGAGCTCTTCTGCCCAGGGCTGCCGAGCTCCAAAGAGCTGAATTAGAGAGTACACGTCAGTGAGAAGGAACACGTACACAAGGTGGGTAACCTTGCACCAAGGAGATGCATGGCCAAGTAGGGTTATCTACAGCTTTTACCATGTCAGAATTTGTTTTGCTGCCTTGCTGTACTACTCTAAAACCTAAGGCAAGAAACTTTGCTTTAAAATGAAGATTATTACATTTCTAACCTCCCCCTGCCATTAGTCACCATTAGAAGAGAGATAAGAATTACCAGCTTGTGCTGCTTCCAAAACCTTGTACAAAAATAGATCACTATGTCCTTTGGGCAGTCTCAAACATCTGCAGATTCTTCTTTCACCTCTAGCTTTCAGTCAGGTCCCATTCCCAAGCCTTGTGTCTTGGTCAAAATCACAGATGAATGACGTCTGTACTCACTTTCCTTGGAATCGCTATTTGGAATCCATTCTGTTCCCATTCTCATTAATTGTATTTCTTTACATTTTCTCTTATTTGTCCAAAGGAAATGCATTGGCAGTGCAAAGACAAAGTAGGTACCTTACCCAAACAGCAAGGGAGTGGCAGCACTCGCCAGCCAGGGCATTGTCAAATCACCCTGGCATTGCCAAAAGGCCTCCCAAGGATGTTATTTGCATGCACAGGACTCCACTGTCATGTTGGGGTACACCTTCAGCACCACGTTTTTGTTCTCATCAAAGAATAAGATACTAAGAGAAGACATTTTGTCAGGAACACAGCAAGGCTCGGGAATGCCAGGGACGACTCCAACAGCTCTCACAATGCTCTGGATGGTGGCATGGTTGGATGGCTTCATGGCCTGCAATAGAAAGACATGGCAGAAAGTTACTGCACTCACATTGCCATGGATTTACGTACTCTACAATAACGTTGCTTTGTTGAAGGACCCTGTTGAGACCCCTCAGCTGGAAGATCTGTAGCCAGTGGCATGGCTGAGGAACTGTACCTCAGCCTAAAGTGGTATTACCTCATACTAAAGTGGTATTTTCCTCCAGAGAAGAAACCTCAAAGGACAAAGTTTCCTAAATTAATAAAAAGGGACACGCTTGGGTTTGCTCTAAACAGAAAGCAAATCTGCCTGGTGAGGTAACTGCTTGGTCATAAAACCAGAAACTGTTAAGGTGCTCATAAAAATAAAAACCAACACAGAAATGAAAACCACGAAGTTTTACTCTGAACCCTAAAATGCTTCCTGATCCAAGGATCTGTGAAAGAGCTAGGTGGGCATGAAAAATGCACACAACACAGCTTTTAGCCAGGGAGTTTTGGTTTGGTTTTTAAAGTTATTCTTACACACGCAATCTGGGAACCCCAACAGTTCAGTGTGTATCCCATCACATGTCGCTGGGAAATATACAGAACAAGGTAATTTTGGCCAAATGTTCCATTTGCAGTTTTGCCACAATGAGAGATAATTAGTTTTGGGGGGAAAAAAAAAAATCAGTCTTAAGGGTTAGAGATGGACCTGCAAAAAGCGCAGGAACAACTGTGAGTTCCGGCTCTTCACACCATTTGCACAGCACATTAGTACATGAAGTTGTAAGTCTCCATCTAAGCTGATCAAAGACACTTCTGCTGGTTTGTTTTGAATTCAAAAAGTACCTACACTCCTCAACAGTGACAGCCAGGGATTTAAAAACATGCTTCAGATTATCATGATTTCTGTATCATTTCTGTCTTCAAAGGGAAGTGAAAGCTGTCGTAGCACCCAGCCATGTTTCCTTACTCAGCTGCTGGGCAGCATTCTCCCCAAAATAACTGGGAGCCCAACACCTGTCCTGAGCCTGCTGATCACATGCCTAAAGGTACAACATCTACTGAGATCTTATTTCCTGTATCCAGTCGTACTAAAACTAAAATCAGGACTCCAAACACACCACGTAACATCTCCTCATAAACCTTCTCCTTCAGATATGGAGTCCATAGGCCCAAAATGCTACATTGCACCAAATCAACTTCAGGTTAAGTAGCACTGAATGGACTTCAAGCATGGTCTTGACGTTTGGTGGGAACAGCTGGGACAGATGCTGTCCTTAAAAGAAGTATCTCTGTTTGACTGGGGAGCATACCACATCCTCCTCACTGACCCCAGCATGTGCTGAGGACACTGCGCTGGTCCTTCAGGTGCACCCTGGAGGATATCCAGCTTCAGTCAGTGGGAATTTAACCGTGACTGGAGCAATAGACAAAGTCCTGTGCTTCTCAGGAACCCCCAATCCCCTTGGGAGTACTAAATTGCCAGAGTGCCCTGCACAGGGGGCGAGTCAGGCCGCTGTCTGCAGGCCACCAATGCTCCATCCATGCGGACGTGGAAGGCAGGCAGGAGTTTGCTCAGAGGAGGGGAGAAGCAGGGGAGGCTGAGAGGGCCAGCAGGAGATAAAAATACCGAGCTGCATCCAAAGTGCCAAGCCTGTGAGTGAGCACAGCTGCAGCCGGGCCACACCTGCCAAGCTGCACAACCCTCAGGAGCCTGGCTGCCCTGTGGAATGTCATTGCAGCTGTGTTACAATGAGCTATGAGCGCTCATTCCTGACCAGGAGAGCGTCTCCCTGGCCCACAAGCTCTACACTAGGTCACACTCCCAAAACATGTGGGTTTGACAGCAGTCAAACCAGCTAACTAGAACAAGGGCATGGGTAAAAACCATGCAAAACTTGGAGGTGAGGGGTGGGGCACATCTGTTCTCAATTAGCCAACAGGTTGTTAGCACTAGGGGCTCACCTTTGGCAAGGGAACATTCTGTACACACAGACACAGACTAATCTGTTACTGCCTGAGGGTCGGGGTATCCTTCCGCAAACACGTTCTTAGTAGTAGCAAATTCCATGATACTCAGTTTTAAAGCCTGCCTCTGCAGCTGGAGGAAGACAAGTCGTCTCCTTCTCCGAGGAGAGGACCCCACCTTCCACAGCTTACTTTGTCTGGGTGCCAGCCCTTTTGGTACAATTCTTCCACCCATCACTTTCAAAGGGTGACTCCCTTGTCTCCTTAAGCCACTGAAATGCCACACACATTTTGGAGCCAGCTGCTGTGGCTTCACTGTGGCAAGAATAAAGACTCTGGAATGAAATGCTGTAGTGAGTCCAAGAGACCTGCCTTTACTGATGTTTCCTGCAGGTGTTACTTGTGCATACCCCTCATTTCAGGCCAGCCTCAAATCCCATGTCCTACTCTCAAGTTTCAGCATGCTCCAGGGGCTACATGTTGCTAAGAATGACACTGGACATTTGGAGCAGAGTTCATCTGTCTAGGTCACAGGGCTAGGAGGAGCACATAAGCCTCACCTGCTACTCACATGCAACCAGCTCATACCAACCAGAGGATATTTTGAAAGTCAGTGGGGCCTGGATCCATTGCTTTTGGATCCCCTTGGTCCAGTGAATCAGAAGTGATTTACTTGACTCTGTTGTTGATGGGCAGCCAACCATGCCTGCCACTGCCCGGAGCTCTCTGCCCTTGGCTCCCATGGTACACAGCTTGCCTGGAGTGTGTTATGCCAACTGCCTGTGGGGGAGCTCTGGGCTCCTATCAGGCACAACAAGTGCTGCCTACAAAACAGTTTTCCAGATCTGGCTCGTATATTGTTCGTCAAACAGGCTAATAACAAGTTCACACATCATAAGCACTATTCAGGAAATGCTATATGGCTATTTGGGTTCCGGATGAAAAACTAATAGCAAGTCAAGTTTTTTTAATTACCTTTGCAAGTTTATCTCTTCACTAGATGTTCTAACCACTGCCCATTGCTGTGTGGGGCGAAGGTACCAGGTAGATCCTAGATCCAAACACATGCTGGCACTGGCTGCCTTTTACTGACGTGGGAAACAAAATGCCCAGTTGATGATAATAGACAGTGAAAAAGAATCAACAGAGACCATACCTTTGGAATTGGGAATTGGCATTCTCCTGAGCAGTAATAGGCATCAAAGGACTTAGGGGAAATAATCCACTCATTCCAGCCGATGTCCGCAAAATCGACCTTGAGATAGCGCCGGGCGCAATACCTTGGCTCGTTCCACTGCTTCCTCCTCGCCTTCTTCAGCGTTTGCTCATCAAACTGGAGAGTCTGGGTCTTCTGGAGATGATTCTTCCTCTGCTTTTTCTTACCCTTGGCCCTGTCTGCTAGCTGTGGCTGGAAGGTCTTGTAGGGTTTTCTGCCCTCCCATCTCTGGTCCTTGGCTCCTGGAAGCTCGTTATTCTGCAATGGCAACATGATGCTGGCAGAGCGTTTTCTCCGGTGATTATTGACAATGCTCCTCTTGGGGCTTTCTGGCTTGGGAAGCACCCTGGCCAGAGGCTGACGGTGTCCTTGCAAAGTAGAAACAATACTCTCTGGCTCTGAGATAGTAGAATCATTGGCATAAATCAGGATGTAGGGTTCATAGGAGGAAGATACTCTTTCCCAGGGATGATGGCCGGTCAGATTCATTTTAATACTGATCAGCAGTTCGTTGTTTTGCTTTGCTTCATGCAGGAGCCGAGTGATATCCTTCCACTGCCAGGAAAGCATATCCTGGTAAGCATGGGAGACATTTATGAGGAAATGCCCCAAGCTCCGGATCGGGTGCCCTTCTGAAGGAAAGGTCCAAACTGAAAGACATATCTGAATTTCAGGTTTCCTGTGCCTGTGATGAGAACAGCCACTGGACTGGGAACAGTTCCACTTCACATGCAGCAGATCCCCAGTATAATAATACACCGAAGCTGACAAAACATTTTCAGACTCTGTGAGTGATGTCAAGTTAAAAACGTACATCTCCTGGCTTTCGGGGGTCTCTAGAAAAAGAAAATACCTCAGATAAGAATATGGGCATCTAAAAAATGTCATCCAGGGGGGACACAGGCTGCTGTGACAGCCTTTTGGATAAGTCAGATACTAATAATGCCTGATATTTCCCTCTGGAACTATCAGTTACACTGGGTACATTGAGTCATTCCATCTAGGACACTTCATCGATTTCCATGCCAGAGTTAGAAGGTATTTACTAATACAGCTGAAGGCAGACAGATGGTACTAGACCATCCTTGGTAGCCCAAAGAAAGCCAATCCAAAAACCAGATTTGAGGGATTGCAGAGTGGCACACCTCCTTGTGTGTGTGCAGGCATAAACAAGCCAAGGACAACCCTTCCTGTGTCTGGGATGTGCCTGTGCCAAACAGGAGTGCCGTGGGGACAGCACGCTTTCCACAGCTCTGAAATCCAGGAAGTAGAGCTAACTTCAGGTACCATGCCCAAAGGCAGGGACAGGCTGCTAACACATGGGAAAACACACGGGGAACTCTAACCCCCAGAAGGTGCAACAGCAAGGCTCAAGAGGAAGGTTAAATTTTTCTTTTCAAATTTTCTATGGGCTGTGTTTATGTCCATCCTTCAGAGCGAGAGAAATATAGATCCAAATGGTAACCTGTAAAACCAGGCCGGCAGGGAAAACTCAAATACAGTATAGCTAAGGTATGGTCTGCAGCCCCGCCACAAAGGGCTGGAAACTTTCTGACACATTAGGGAAAGGAGAGCATGCAGAATTAAATACGTTTTGGACACCATGGCATGTCAAAAGCCTCTCCAAAGGGTTAATCCAAGCAATGACAAGCACAGAGATGGCCATGGACTAGGGATGACCAGCCACACTGCTCCCACCCTCCACAGATGTAGGAAGTCCCTTGCCCAGGCAAGTGAAATCATTATTTCCAGTACTCATCTTTCAGAAACTTTGACAATTTCATGCCCTGTGTGACATTCAGTGCCGCCAGCCTGCAATATTCCAATGGCCAGTTTCTGGACATTTTTGTGTCATAATATTCCAATCAGTACATTACAAAAGCAGGGAACTGGTCCCAGTAGAAAAAGAGAACCCTTCTCCCCAACTCAGCAGATGCACTGCTTCATGGAATTATGGAAAAAAACCTACATGTTTTCTTCAGTGGAACTGGACCAAAATGGTGGAAAGGCCAGATCTTCTGAGGAAGACACCATTTTTACATGTTCAGCCTAATCTGATAGCAGAGCACATAGGTAACTTCCCAAGTGCTGAAAACTCATGTACCACTATTACAAATGGCTAGGGAACCAGATTTACTTGGAATTACATCATGCTTTTTTATTCCTCAAGCCAAAACCAGCTCTTGATTACGCTTGTACTAGGTATACATGAGGACTTGAACTCTGCTTGGTTTGTAACCACTAATGTAATAAGGTTAATTTGGCAGAGCACTGAGTAGATCAGTCTTAGGAGCCAGAATTCATGGTGTCTCATGAGCACCTCTTTAAGAAACTTATATTTAAATCATTGCTTTATGTTAAATGACAAGTTTTGATCTTAATTTTTATTACAAATGTCACTGAAAAAAATCCTGCCTGTTCTAAACTGGCATATTGTATTGGAAGACAAATTTGGTTTTGTTCATAATTTTGTTCACAATTTTATTTTTGTTCATAAAGAAATTCTGGACAGCACGGGGCAGACACAGAAGGAGTCTATAGTTTTAGTTAAAAGCTAAATTCCAGCAGCCACTTCTGCCCTGTAACTCTACGCCAAGACAAAGCACTTGCAGTAGATGGTGCTATTTTCCTAGACAAACACCTCCAAACTTCAGCAGCTCTGAGTTCTCAGATCCTTTAGACAAAATCGTCTTGAAAACAGTAACTAGTGGTCAGCACAGACATCTGTGGATTCATCAGATTCCGCCTCAAGAAGAGAAGAAATCCAACTGCATGACCTGGGGTTCCATCAAAATTTGGGTGTACCGGGCCCAGTACACCCCTTTTCCAACACCAATACCTGACCCCCAGGTGTGAGCATTGCACTGAAATAAGTGTTCCCTGGGCTAGAAATTACCCTTAAAAATGACAGACATGCCAAGGAAGATGCAGCTTTAAAATAACTACAAACTCATCTTTTGCTCAGGAAAAATTCATTTCATTGAAACAAGACTATTTCTTGTGGCTCATAGGCTCATTTTTCTGCTGGAAACTATTCCAGGGAATAAGTTTTAAGAAGAAAAAAGGGAAAGAAAAAGTATGAGGAACCAAGCTATACACAGCTGCCTTTCAAACACTGTGAGGCCAGATTTTAACAGCTACCTCTGCTCCCCTTCACCAGACATTACTGCCTGATGAGGAATTTTTAAGACCAAGCTCTGCATGACAGACCTCTTTTGAATTGCAATAGCTAAGACACAGCACCACTGCACCATTAGCACTGCTTGCTTCTACAGCATCGAGTGCTGAAGCAGCAGCCAGGAGCTGGGCAGAAAGATACTCGACAGGCAGGACACAGCATTGTGTGTATGCATGTCATGTATCATTTGGGAGGTGTGCACAGTTACATGGACAGGCAAGGGCTTTAGCAGCCTCCTTGGCCTGCAGGTATGTCTGTGCTCACCTGTGCATTCATCTCGTGCCCAAACAAAACCCAGAGCCCAGCAGCACCATGGCAAGGCTGGCACTGGGATAGCCCTGCTTCCTAGTCTCGTGCACAAATGACAGCAGGGCTCTCTGGGACAGGGCCAGAAGAAGGGGACATTCTCTTCAGACTGAAAGCAGAAATGCCTGCCTTATTCTGGCACTCCGTCTTCCGGGTACCAGAGATACCAGACTATTTGAGGCAGCTCAAACCCAGCTCCTGGCACTAAGCTGAAGTTCCTGTACCTGTTGGGTCTTAGAGGCATGGCTCATTCTCCCTCACCTCCCTGCACCAACCCACAGCAGCAGGGATGGCCTGTGACTGGCACTAAAAAAGGATTTTTAAGAGAGTGCAGTAGGTCTGTCAAGACCAACATCATCAGCACAAATAGATTCCTGTCACAAGGGAGATTTCAGGCATCAATAAGCTGGAATGAGTCTGCCAACATGTGGTGTGTTTACCTTTATAAAAGATGCCCTGACATTTTTATGGACTGCCAAATCTATCCCATGGGTGAAAAAGGATGCAATAATGAGGACTATGTAGTTATACAGTCACCGTTAGCCATCATTTAAAGGAGATATTAAAGAAGTGCTCTTCTGGTGCCAGGGCCCAGAAAGAAAGTGTGAGCGTTTCCAGTGTAAAATGTTGTTCTCGTCAGTTCTCACAGCCCAGATACAAAAGTTTGCTCGAAGCTGGAAATGGGACACGTTCCTCAACAGTAACAGACTAGAAAACCAGATTTTCTCTTTTCTCCCACCTTCCCTCTTACTTGCCTGCTGCTTCCTAGTTACCAATTTGTGTTCTGTGCAAAAGGAAAAGATAGGATGTGGTTTGCCCTTTTGAAAGAGCATAGGACCTGGTGCCAGACTGGTTTTATTAATTCTTTTAGCAAAGCAGGTAAGATCACAGCAGCTAACAACTTGATATAAAACAGCAGCAACAGATTAAAGCTATCAGCCACTTAAATAAAGAACTTATGTAGAAGCAGCAACGCTGCATACTCAGGATGTAACTTACATGAGCATTTCATGATATGAAACCCACAAATCTGCACACTGCACAGCATAAATGTGCTGCACAGTGGTCACTTGATCCCTTTTCTATATATTTTAAGCAGGAAGATCACAGCAGGTGTGAAAACGAAGTAAAATATCTAGCTAGAAGCTGGCACAAGCCAAGCAAGCTAAGGGGGTACATTCACAGTAGACACAAATCTGGGCACCAGAAGAGCCAACTTCACTCTTCCTCACAGCAACGATCCCTTGCACTTGGGCTGGTGGCGGCAGGCTGGTTGGGTTTGGGAAAAGCAAACTGTGCACAGCCTGTCCTGTGCCACCAGAGCTCCTCACGCTGAAGCAATGTGTTCTAGAAACAGGGGCTGGCAGAGAACTGTGAACACAGGTCACTTATGTGCATGGTACCACAGTGAGACAAAGAGTGACAGAAGCCAGAAAATTCCAATTCTGGGTCTGGTCATGAGAGACCAAACCTACGTATCCTGCCCATTTGCCTCTGAGGCTTGCAGATTTGGGCCCATCTGCCCAAATCATAGCTTAATGTTTTTCAAGTTCCTAAAAACCACCAAGATGCTACTGCTTACATTGTATTTATAGGGGTGCAGCAAAAGAGAAGAAGAAACACACAGAAGGGAAAAAAAAGTCTCCTGGTGGAATATTTTTAAAGCTCTTGTTGCAAAAAACCCTTAGTACCACTGGTGCTCAGAGGGGCCAGGATTTGGCCTGACTGGTTTCTGCAGGCTGATGGCAGCAGTCGAGGTGCTGCTTTCCTTGTGCATGCTCCATTTCCCCTGTTTTCATGGGCACTTCGTACCACAACAAAGGAAAGAAAGGCCTTTTGAAAAGGAGGAGAATATAGTTCTAAACCCACAAGAATTGGCCTAGGGGCAGGTGTAATACCTGAAATTACTTGAACTTCAGTCAATAAAAAAGAGTTTAAAGTAATTTCTCACTGTATAGCTTTACTATAACACCATTAGGAGGACCTTCCAATTAAAATCAGGACTCATTTGCAAGCCCTGCTACTTTAATGATGCTAGGACTAAAAATGCTTTCAGAAACAAACCTAATCTGCATTTGAGGCTTTTATCTTTTTTTAATCTTTTCTGAGGCTTTTATCATTCTGTCTCTCTCTCTTTTTTTTTTTTTTTTTTTTTTTTTTTTTTTTTTTTTTTTGTGCTGTATCTGACCTCCAAATCCTGAGCCTGGGCACCTGAGCCTGGGCAGCACACCTCCAGAGGCAGTGCTAAAAGTAAGCAGATTTCTGCCAGCTGGAGGTCAGGTCTCCTTCAGGAAGAGAACAGTCATGTACAGACACTGGTGCATGGAAAGGACCACAGCTTCAGAGTTCCCTTGCCAGAACTGCCTGAGTGTTCCATTGTGGCTCACAGACCACCTGACCTTCTTCCTGTGTGTCTCTTAGAGCCACAATGGGCGGAAAATCACTCCCGTGGCACCCACAGGTAAAGAACTGGAAAAGACTTGTCCAAAGCAACACAAGGACAACCAGAGTCATCCCAGAAATGTCCTGCTACAGTGAGAAAAGCTGTCACAAGAAATCATAGGCTGAACATCCTGTGACTCAAATACAGCGAAACAAATTAGAGAAGTTAGATCCATGAGAGAGAATAGTGCTAAAGTGTAACTAAACACTCCGGGAAAGATGTACATCCTTACCACACCCCTCATGGATTTCAGACCTGGGGTTTCTTTTCAGCTTTGTCACAGGCAAAAGTTCCTTCTTCTGAGTGATTCAAACTGAACAATTATGCTCTCAGATAATTTAGCAAGATTACAGGGAAAACATTTAACTGAACTTTCATCAAAATCAATGGCCAAAACCTCCAGCTCTAACAAGGAGCCATCCAGCCTAGTTGTGATGTCTGGCACATGAGAATTTTCAGGGCAGCGTGGGGTGGAGGCTTCAGAGGTGCCACACAGGGCTGAAGCTCTGGTCCCATCCCCTCAGAGAACTGAGCTGCAGAAAGAGGAACTTGTTTTTAACAGGTATGAAGATGTTTGTTTTGATTAATCAGTCTTAGCTGGGTTTTGTTGGCTGTTGATGACAGGGCGACAGCTGCCACATGTGACACCACTGTTCTTTGACTAGAAATTCAAAGGGATGAATTTCAACAAATCCTATGAGCTTTTGATCTCAAAAATTCGTCTGCTGGGTTACCTGGGAGATTTGGGAAAGGCCTTTCCTATGTGCTGTAGAAGAAGCAGAAGCCCCTGCAGGGGAAAAGCAAGGACAGAAAGGTTTCACAGCTACGTTTGAGAGCTGTGTTTCAGAAAAGGAAGAGTTTCTCTCCTGAAAATGTCAGACTAAATTGCAAAGTTAAACTGCAAATGAAACCACTGAAGATTTGCTTCAAGATCTTTTGCTGCAGGTGGAGGAGACACAGGAGGATTCTTGGGGAACTTCTGCTCCTAGCAGACAAAAAGCTGAGTCCTGAAGGGGCTGGCAGACGGAATGGAAAAATGTGAAGGAGTAACAGCATCATGTATTAAATTAACTGATGCATCCCATTAAGGACAAGGGGAAGCCCATGGGAGACTGAAATTTGGAGCCAAGGAGTGCAACAGTCAAAGCAGCGGATCTAGAGACAAAGTACCTTGAAAGGCGAATACTGCAGGATGTGCCATTTTCATTGCAGGACTTGTCAGGCAGTTGGGCCCACGGAAGAAGTCAGAAAAAGCCTTTCCATTGCACCCACCACCCTGAGGAACACCAAATAAAAGGGCTTTCTGGAAACAGACTTTTCTGCCATCAATAGCCATACAAAAAAACCTGCTGCTGCTGCTAATGGCAAGAGGAAGAAAACAGCTAATTGGTTAAATCTTTTGCATAAATACTTACTAAAGTATTGAAAAAATTTAAAACAAATTTGTTGCTTTGGCACTTGATCTGTGAAAGTATTGGAGGAGAAGGAAAGGGATTAACAAGCAGTTTATAGGACAGCTGCCACTCGACATCAAGTGAGAGTACAAATATAATCATAAAGACCACAGAGATGGGATTTCAACCAACAATATTCTAGGTTTAGAATGACTTTAATCAGATATGCATAACAGAGCAACTATTGCTCTGCTGGGATCATTAACAACCTCTCCTTTGCAGGAGAAGGATTGCTGTAGTGAATATTATATCCTCCCCCCTTTTGGTGGTCTTAATTCAGCGACAGTCATGGACATGAGACTTCACATGGCAAACAAGTCACGTTAGAAAGGCAAGAGAGCTCTTCAATAAGAGCAGCAGCTGGGGAGTCCTGGCTCTCAATCCTCCAAACACAGGATTTGTGTTTGGAGTCTAAAGCCTCTCCTGTGGACAAAAATATTTTCAGAGTTGAAACCTAAGACACCAAAGCCAACTCACTCCTCGTTGTATTTGATCTCTGTACAGAGCTGCCTTATAAAATACATTGTTGCTTTTGAACAAGCATGGAAGCCTGCCACCCAGCTCTCTTTCCTGGGACCAGAAGGACTTGAAGCAAGTCACTGAAACTCACAGGAACTCTCAGTTCTACTGACAGATGCTTGTCTAAGAAAAAGCCACTGGGTCAATGCAATGCACCTGTGTAATGAAAAGAGACTGGCAAATGGGGCTTCTGTGTGTGGTATTACAGCTGTCCCACACACAGCAAGGTGTTGGGGTGCAGTAGACAGGGGAAGGACATCTCAGTAATGGTCTGAGATCTTTGGGTTCTGGCCATTCCATTTAGCCCTCATGGAGCTCACGTGCACAAAAACCAGAAGAGGAAAGGGAGAGGATGCAGCACCAAGACAATGACTTCTTCTCTTTCTGCTAGGACATGGCTCTTTTGAGATGCTGGCATGTTAAGCACACCCCTCCCTTATGGAAAATGCTTTTACATTTTCACCCATCTACCTGTGCATGCCAGTGTGTAATCACAAAATGATGTAAGTATCCCTTCTAAAGCTGCCAAGACGAAGTATTTAAGACACCTAAGTCGTGCTTCAACTGAACTCAGCTGCTAGTGCCTCTCACTGGGAGTACTATCACCACTTGTCAACATGAGAACGCTGCAGACAGCCTGAAGGATCTCCAAACCATGGCACGCCCAAATCAGCCCTTGGCTCCAGCAGAAGCCACACGTGCAGAACACCGCTAACAGGGGACTCCGGAGAAGATCCGCTAGTTACTCCACCCCCCTCGCATTGTACTCAGTCATTATGATGCCAGTGATGCTTGAAGCAGAGCAGAAGCAGTAAGGCAATGATTAAAAGTACAGGACAACGTAAAACGCGACAGTCCCCACAGGAAGCGATACTCTTTAAATTCTCATTTCTTCCCCCCACCGCGCTCTCCGGGCACTATCCCACGGACGCTCTCCGCTCAGGGAACGCGGAGCGGCTCCGTGGCCGAGCGCTCCCCACCGGGAGCCGAGCCCTGCAGCCCGGGGCTCCCTCCCCTTCCCGCGGCCGCGGCGCGCACTCACCTGCCGGCAGCGGGCGGAAGCCGCGCACCGTGTTGCCCCGGCGAAACCAGGGCTCGGCTGGTGCCGGCGGGTCCCGGCCGCCGCGGTACTGCTCGTAGAGCCGGAGCATGTGCTCCGCCACTCTGTCCGCGGCCGGCGATGGCCCGGGCCGCCGCTGCCCCGGGCCGAAGTCACCTGCGGCCGCCCGGGCGCGGCCGGTCCGCTCGGCCCCCGGCGCAGCCCGGCGCCGCAGCCCGACCCGGCGCGGCCGCAGCGCGTCCCCCAGAGCCAGGCACACGCAGCCCCATCCCAGGCACAGGCACAACATCCAGCGGGCCCACGCCGCCATCCCGCCCCTCGGCGCCGGGGGACCGTCGGCGCGGCCGGGCGCGCTCGGGCCGGGAGAGCCCGGGTCTGCGCGGAAAGCGGGCACGGGGCGTCCTCCTTCTGGAGAAGGAAAGAAGAAAACGGGGGAAAAAAAAAAACCCAACGAAAAAAAGCGGGGCGGAGGAAAGCACCACGGTCTGGACCGCCCTCTCTTGCCAGCGGGGAGCGAGGGGTTTTATTCCCAGCCGTGCAGGTTGCTGTCGGGGGAGAGGCGGCGGTGCTGCTCCCGGCACGGGCGGCACTCGTTCGTGGCTCCCGCTCCGCGGTGTGGAGAGCGGAGAAACGCGGAGATCGCCCCGCCCGCCCTCGCTCCGGCGGCGGCCAAGTGCGGGGAGCCGCCACCCCAGGGGGAGCGCAACGACGGGACGGAGGGAGGAGATGCTCTGGAAACTCCATCCCTCTGGGCGGACGGCCATCGAGGCAGAGGACGGTCCCCTGCCCGCCTCCACCCAGTCCCTCCCAAAGGCCGTACAAAAACGTGGTGGCATTAAAAAAAACCACGAGTCGCAGCGCACTCACCCTTCTCCCCAGGAACGTCTCAAGGCTCGGCTGGGAGCAGAGCACTGTCTACCGCGGGCAGGTGGAAGCGATGCTCATCGAGTTGTGCTGGGGTTCTGCCTGCCTCTCCTGAGTACCAGCCACACTCAGTGACTTTGGGCTTCCTCCAGCCCGGCCGGGACTGGCAGAGGTGCCCTCAGCAGCAGCCTGGAGCCCGTGGGAATAGACCCAGAGAAATCCTGCACGGGAGGACTCCTCCACTACAGCAGGGCATGGCGAGGTGTTCTTGCTCTGCTGAAACAATCCCACGTGCCTCCTGCATTTGCTGTCTTTCAGCACCAAGAGGACAGAAACGTTTCACCTGCCCTTGCCAGTGCCATAGCCTCACACAACAGCCCAGCATATATGACACCGTCCCTAACAAAAATCTGCTCTGCAACAAAAAGGTGCCTCATCTGTACATCGGGCAGGGAACACACAGGAGGTGGAAGAGGAGCCTCGCTGCAGTGTCACAGTTTATGAATGTGCTGATTCCCACGATTGGCTTGGTTTCTAACCTGAAGAAGCGAGATAATAAGACTGGCCTACAGACCAGACGGAGCTTAGCACATAGCATTTTCAGCACAGGGCATTCAGATTTTCCATGGGCTACAGCAAGTGTATCATTATCCAGCCCTACACAGAACATTATGACACATTATGTATTGCCTCTCAAATTACATTGAAATTAGAAAGTATTGTTATGCAGTTGTAATAAGCCCATCTGTAACTACAAGAGGCAAGTGCCCATTAGCAGGTAGGGAGGAAAGTGAAGATTCTCAACCTCAGAGTAATGATTTTTGTATGCTCCTACATTTGAAGGCTCAGATATAAACCATGGCAGTGACTCATCTTCAAGAGGCACTGAAGCTGCCGTATACATCTCCAAATACTATCCATAAGTGTGGAAACACATGTGATGTCACTATCAATGCAAGTAGCACCATTACCTCTAATTTTTCTCTAGGTAAGAAATGCACATTAGTGTAATATAAAAGCTAACAATGCAAAGAAATAAAATTAATAAGTTCATAATTAAAACATTAAGGTATGATTGCTTTTTTTTGACACAAGTAATGAAACCAATGGGGATTCATGCAGAAAAAAACAGAATTATTTAAACTGATGGCTAAAAAATTCAGCACAAGCAGCAGTCCCTGATTTATATCCATGGCAGGACTGTCAGTCCCAAAGAAGAATCTTTGTGCAACTGGAAATCACCATTTTGGTTTCAGTCATGTTTTTTCCTACTGTTGAAAAAAGCAACATAAAAAAGAAAAAAGCAACAACACACCACAAGTCTGAATAAAAACTGGCATAACTAAATCCTCTCCTATACCTACAGCACCAAGCAATTTGCTGAAAGATGTGATCTTCTGCAAATCTCCAACACATCCACTGAGCAGCTTCCTGACTCTTGAGAGCAGACCACTGTAAATCGAGAATTACCTGAGTTTTAAAAAAATAAACCCTCAGAGACACTGTATCTATAATACCATTCTCAAGCAAAGGGGGATTAGACAAGAATTACTTTTGGTCCAACATGGAAGCTCAAGCACTCTATGGCTGAACTTTTATTTAAAATCTTTAAAGTGTTAGCAGAAAGCCTCATTTATGCAAAATTAAATCCAAATTTGGTTCCCAGAACCTTGCCCCAGCACTTGATTGCAGCTAAGTGTCTAAAATAGAAAGTTAGCCCTATACAATCCTGTTACAGCCAGGAAGGAGAGAGAAAGAGGACACTGGGTGTGAAACAGAAAGGAAAAAGTAACTTCTTGCGGCATTAGGAGCTTTCTCTGAATTCCTCATTTCAAACAGCTGCTGCAGTTCTCTGAGCATGCTATGCAGGCACACACAGGATTTCAAAGATCCCTTGCTTTATGAACTGTCCCTGTGACATATCAGGACACTCATTACACAGAGTTCTGCAGCTTGCAAAGTTTAAAAATATTGCCCATTCCATGAGATTTTTAAATGCCACAGCCTTGTGAGAGCACCGACCAAACCAAACCAGAGCCCCTCGGGAGCTCCTCTCCACAGCCAACAAACTCTCACACCTGAGCTCTAAGGGAAACAGTGCTTCTGTGCTTCTCTGCTATTCCTTTTCTGCTTCTTCCACAGAAGTGCTGCAAATCAGTTATCCAGACATATCCTGCCCTCCAGCTACGGCCAGCACAACTCCAGGCCCTACTGGGACTGAGCAGTTCCATCCTGATCACCACAGTCTCCAGCCTGTGCAGCAACCTGGCCTTTTAATTCCTTAGCCCTGGGCAGACAGCAGGCTTCAATCCAAATTAAGTTTATTTAAATGGTGAGCAAGTCCTTGTGCCATTGTAAGGGCCAGCCTCACCACCCTCTGGCAGCCCTTTCAAAAGTGCTATTTGAAACCTCCACCAAAACTTCAAGGTTTTCACTTTTTCAGATCTTGCCACAGAGTGCACAACCCAGTAACTTTGCAGTTACTTGTTCCCTTTACACAAGCACTTGGAAGTCCCAGGGAACAGGAAACCACAAATACTCCTTCCGGAGGAAATGAAATAATTACATATTTGCATAACAAAGTGATATTAGCAAAATCTGTTCAGCATGTGAAGGCTAACCCCACACTCGTGATATTTGCCTGGCTCTCGGCCGTTGTAGAGTTCACTTAGCCCAGCAACCTCTGCTGCTGTGGCTCCTGCATCCAGCTCTCCTGGCTGTCATCTGGAGAATTCCCCAGTGCAGCTCTACCTCAGCTGCCTCGCACCAGCCCTCTGCACATCTGTTTGGCTGTCTCAGATGGGCTTCTGTGTGCTCTGCTACAGCAGGGCTCCTGTCACCAAGTCTTTGGGTCAGTGACACCAGCTCTGTCCCAGCAGTGTGTTCCCAACCCCACAAGGTCACCCCCACTCTTTACCAGACCCCCAACCCATGGTTAAGGTGTGCTGTCCTGCATCCAGAGACCTTGTCTCTTCTCCCTGGGGTCAATCTGCCCTGCAGGACCACCGTACCCGGGTCCTCATCACTTCCCTGCAGCCCTGAGACACACACACATTCCAGGTACAACAGGTACAAATGAGAACGCTGAGCAGCACATCATCCAGCAATGCTTGGGACCACATTACCCAATCCAGCACTGCTTCAAACCATGCTACGGAGCCAGCAAGGCTTGGAACCATGTCACCCAATCTAGCAATGGAACCATGCTCCATGGACCTCAACGCACCACAATGCCTCTCCCATTATTGGAAACAAGGAGGCACATGCTCCTTGGAATGTTTCTGCTCATGGCCCCAGAGATGTACACAGAGAACAACCTTTCACAAGGCAGGCCAAGGTGGGAAGCCCAGAGGAATCCCCTTTGTGCACAGCCATTCCCTGTATCCCCTGTGCTGGCTTTTCAAGAGTCGACAGCTGGGCTGGGTGTTTGCCCAGGTGGCCAGTAGCAGCCTTCCCCCTGGAGGGGCCTTCCAGCCAAATTTCTTCCCTTGGGCCCTGGGATCACACGTTTCTCTCACCACAGAGAACTACTGCTGCAGGACCCGTAACAACTCCGCCTGGAGGCAAGCTGAAATAAAACGCGCCTTGAGCGAACAACAGCCAAACAACAAGAAGGACATTCCCCTTCCGTGCAAAGCCATGTTCTGTACACACAGCTCATCTGCATGGCCGCAGTCTGCTCAGCACCTGTGTTTTTGTTTTCTTTGCGGTGGGAACTGTGGCTTGGCCTGCACTGCTTGTCCCTGCCTGCCTCGCTGAGAACTGCCCAAAGGTTTTAGTCATCTGTAATCTGATTTCTGTGTGTGGGGAAATGGAGTTAAGGGTACAGTTTCCCCAGCTGCCTCTTTCACAGATGGCTGAAAGGAGAACGTGTAATAACCAAACATTTTGTACTAAATAATAACAACTCTGCTGCGAATGTGCTGGTGGCTCACCTGGTGGCTCTTCGGCACCAATCTCCTGCTACTTTCCAGCTTCACTCTATGATCCAAAACAACTACCACAACAACAGATCTCAATGTTGCTGCAAGACCAAAGATCCAAATGCCACATGAAGAGAACAAAATTATGATTTTGGTGGGGTGCTGAAGAAATAGAAAAGAATTGAGAAAACATATACAGGCTAATACAACCTGCAGATGCACACAGTTAACTGATGCACACGGTTCAGATGTGCTGGAAAAAGACCTACAATTCTCCCCACCAGTACAAAATCTAGATTTCCAGGGATCCGTTTGTCCATCAATGCCCAAAATAAGTTCCCTTATGGCAGCGTGCAAACCCTGTACCTGCAGAAAATGTCACAATCTGCGACAATACCAGAATCTCCTTTCAGAAAAAAAAAACTTAAGACAATTCCATGCACCTTATGTTTACAGTGAGAAGTAGTTTTGGGCTAGACAGTTTGCGTTTGTTTCTGCTAAAAAGCCACAGGGCCTAAGAATATACACAGGAAGCTTTCATGTGGTTATCAGTCTTTGGAACGCTTCTCTCTTGATTACTGTGTGTTTTGCATGTCCACTTCACTTGTGTCTGATCAGGACTGAACAGTGAGAAGATTTTTGGAACAACACCCAGTGACGTTTCAGGGAAATGGAATGTAAGGCTGGTAAGTTACTTTTTTATGCCCTGTTCTGTTTATGTAAGAAAATCAACCTTTCCTTTAGAATGCAAGCCAGACCACAGGAGGGTTTGGGGACAGATTTCCACTTAGGGCAGAGGCCAGAGCTCCCTCCAGTTAGTATTGGCAAATGATTACAGAACATCACTTGTGAGCTTCCATTTTGCGTAATGCTCAGGGATCCTTGACTTTGGATGTCAGAAGGGACACAACACCAGGAGAGGAGCTCGCATGCAAGCACAGTGGACAAGGAAGCAGATGGGTTTCCTGAGCAGTCAGCAAACCTGTGAATTACTCCTGACCACCATTCCTTCACTGCAGATACCACAGTTCACATTTTGTCTCCAACGATGTCCATTGCAATGGACAATCAGATTTAAGTCAGCAATGATCAATCAGATTTCAGGCTTTCAGGTACTGTGCTGGCGAAGCATCAGTCTCTGTACTCTGCTTTTATCATGTGTGGTGTCCTTCTAAGACTGTGCAGAAGCAAACTGAGCATGACTGCCACTACACTAACTGGTGTTGATGAAGCATCTTCAACATGAGCAGTACAGCCAGAAAAGAATATCCTATAAGACATGGATTGTTTTTATAAAAATACTTCCTTTTTACTAATAAGATCTAAGGATGAGCAGTGAGATTATTAATCACAAGACATTTCCATACAAAGGAAAACTAATTGGTATCACATGGGAGAAAATATCAATAATCCAAAATAAGGGGAAACACAGCAATATTGAACAAGAACTTTTCACTGAAATACTGTTTTGTATGCAATCAAATTACTTGCAGATCTCAGCTGCAGCACAGGAGATGAGTAGATTCAGCTCAGAGTACTGAGGAATTTTTCAACCAAATGTTTATTCTAAGACCCTGATTGCCCAGACCTCACCAAGGATGTGGGAAATGCAGTTGCATATCCATTCTTCACTGGATCTTTGATTACTGACATAGCATAGACAGCAGAGCTTGAAAAATGCAGCCACAAAAGCCAGTAATTGCAGATTCACCCTGAGCTCATCAGGGGCTGTTCTCTGCCTCTTCCTGCTCCTCCCTCCCCTTGGAATTTTAAAGATGTTAGGTCTTTTCCAAATCACAGTTTTGGAAGCTTTAGAAGTTTTCAAAAGACTTAAGGCAGATTCGTCCTGCTCCATATCGGTTCTGGTTCCTGCAAGTTAATCACCAGGAAACAGCTTCTGGCCTCCTGGGTGCAGGCACGGGCATGGGCTCTCTCTCACAGAGGCCAGGGCTGTGCCCTGCCAAGCATCAGGCATTAACTCTGCTTATGGCAAGAGGTGGCTCTCCAGAGAAACCCTAATCTTGTCTGCCACAACATCACCTGTACTTGCAGCAGCTGGCACCACAGGTAACAGCAGCACTGACTGGTGCTGTGCAAGACGAGTTTGTCATCATTTTTGCTAGGATACAGCTGGCAGCTGAAAAAAGTACTTTTGCCATTCAACCATCCACTAAAAATCTGGACATCCCACCTTCCACCAACAACTATTTCCTGGTGAACTCAAGAGGGAAAGCGGTTCCCCAGACACCTGTGTGGCAGCAATCACAGGAGCAGCCTAAAGAGCAGCACACAGGCCTCTGGCTGACGCCCAGACAACAAACCCCCAGCACAGACTGTCCCGACTGTACTTGTACAACTATGGGACACTGCAGCCTCGTTAGAAACACCCCTTTTGTGCTCGTGATTTACAGGCAATGCCCAGACGGGCTGCCACCACCACGCAAGCCAGAGCCACGTGTGTGGAGCCGGAGCAATGTGCCCGGGTGTGTGGCACTGGCTGATTGCTGCCCTCGGTGGGCACCTCGCTGTGCTGGGCTCCCTGGTGCCACACTGGGCTCCACGCTGTCACAGCCCTTCTAACTCTGCACCCCACACACACAGTCTGCTAACATAAATTATAAATATACAGCACAACTAATCCCAGGATGTGACCCCACGGCCTGTAGAGCTCCTCTGGAATGAGTGAACACATGAGGAACTGCTGCAAACATGTTGCCTTCATTTCCAGGAAATCAAGAGGAGAAGGAGCTACTGTCTTTAGGTCCCACTGCCTTCTGCATCTGTCTGTGCTTCATGACACTGTCTTCGCAGGTGAGGAGCAGTGAATCATTCCTGATTCCCAAACTGCACGCAAAAGCTTCAACCCAAATCACATTCCAGACAAGCACTTGGCCAATTTCTGAGATATTTTTTTTTCCTTCCATTCTGTTCTCTCTAGAGACAATATAAGGAGGGCAGGATTGCATTTTCCCTAAGTCACAACTATTTCTCCCCTAAGATTTTAGTCATTTGTAGTTTCCTTTTCCCCACTGCAAATATATATGGATAGTTTCTCCAAAGCCGTAGGAAGCCCATCGCTCCTCAGAAGAGATTTGATCTTTCTTATAAGATTGAAGTTGAAATTGTAAAAAAGAGAGAAATTAAAAGTAAAAAGTAGTATTTGCTGTATTTAAAGACAAGCCAGATGTGGAACCATACATCTCCAAATTAAACATTTACAGAGTTGGCAGCAATGGATTTTACTTCTCACACACGCAAACATCAAGTACGAATGTACTCTCTACTTCCTACCTATGCACCTTTCCAACATCTCTCTTGCTCCCTGTTGCTTCACATTTCTAGGGATTATCTCCTGGACTCCTGCATGGCAACTCCTAACATCAGCACAGTGGCCTAGTTTCACCTCCAAAAGATGCAAAGACTGTGACAGAAATCCTGGATGCCAAATGAGAGACAGCAACGTGTGTGATCAGGAGACTAAGGGATGGCTGACAGAGCCATAAATACTGAAAGGAACTATAGTGCAGGTGCTGAAAATCTTCAAAAATCAGGGCACACTATCTGTGAGTGCAGACATCAAGTCTCATACACAGGGACATCTTAGGCAAGGAAAAGAGAGAGTCACAGATAAACGCTGAGAAGATATTTTTCCCCATATGGCTCCAGCCCCAGGCTGGGAGCAACAGCAGCCTTCCCTGGCTTCATTCTCATCAGGCTCCCCAGTTTCACCCCTTCACCCCCCATTTCCCCAAACTCTCAACAGCGACTGGCCTGGTGCTATCAGTATCTTGGTCAGCCCAGAACTCAGGTGCAACCAAAGGGCCAAGTGGTTTCATAAACATTAAGTATCATGCCAAACGAGGTAAAAACCACATGTACTTTTTATGAACTATAAAACAAAGCACTGCCCTCCTCACACTGTTGTAGCTCTTGTCTAAGAGGTCCTGTGCAATTTATCAGTCAGAGTAAAGTCCATAAAAGACTGGGACCTTGAAGACAGGCATTTTTTTCTCAACCCTGAATTCTTTCACACTGCATGTCTTGGTTTGCAATATGTAACCAAAAATGTGTATTCTATTTCCATCGGTTGAAACTGGTTGGGGAGGTGCAATATTATGAGCAATATGGTAATCCCTGCAAATTAGGGGCTGGAGTCTGGGTAATGCTCTCCAGGATTGGAGAGTTCACAGTTTGGAAACTCAGGATACTTTGACCTTTTGAAGTGAAGTTCAGACTTCAGTCAGAGTCTATACCCATAGCATCTGATGAGCACCACTGAGTGAAGGACTTGCAGATGTTCAACACTACTGACTTTCCTTGAAGCAGTCAGGACAGCTGGACAGTGGCACATCAGGTTGGTGTGATGGATGGGACCCACAGACATAGCCAAGAGTGAGGTACAACAGAGGCTTCCCTTCCAGAGCCAACTGCAGTAAACACACCTACAGGGCCACTGGAGGAAGGGCCAGCTGTGGATCTTCAACATAAATTTTTTTTCAACAAAATCCTGTTACGTTTGCAAAGAAACCTCTGCTGATCACAAAAGAGAAAACTCCATAACCAACAGTCTTTTCTCATCTAAATCCCCTGCAGATCCTGTGTCCTGGAAACTGGTAGGTCACAGTGACAGCTGTCATGAGCATGCGCTGTCTCTAGCACGACCTGCTCTGACCTCTGCCTGCTGTCACCAACTAACACACAGGCATCCCACTCCTTCCAGAGGCTTTGGGCTGGACTCCAGGGTTACCACCCCTCTCCCCTGCATGGAGTCACTGCTGCCTCTGTGCTCCACAGGCACAGCTGGAGCATTGCTGGAGTTAGGTTCGGCTCCCACTGCCCATACCTCCTTCCCTCTCCACTCTGGCCTGGATGTGTGAGGCTACAGCCAAGTATTCTTAAGTCCACAGGGTAGAGGAGGGAAGGGAGAAGTTCTGCCTTCTGCCCCATGCTTGGGAATGGGTTGCTGGCCATGACTGGGCCTACAGGTCCTTACAGATTACCAGATTGTATTTCTGAATATACCCAAGAATACAACGTGAGGGAATTCTAATCCCAGTCAGCAACTGTGTGCCAAGTGCTCACCCACTTGCAGCAGACAGACCACAGCAGCAGTGTGGGAGGAGAAGGGCAGAAGCAGATGGTATATTTCTTGTGATAACAATGCCCAACACGCTGCTCCCAACTGCCCACAGGTCCCGATGCACTCCTATCCCAGACGGGGCGCAGCTGGACTGCCCTGCTCAGCCTGATGTGTGCTGTGCCCAAAGTAAGTGAGTTTCACTACTGATGAGATAAAGGAGGGACTTCACATCATTAGTCCAGGGGAAAATCTAGGAGCCAAGGACGGCTCCTTACCTGGCTGTGGTGTAGAAAACAACACGCACATGTAAGAATAAATGAAAACGCTGCAGTAACAAGCTAAACGTGAGGACGCAACCCTTCCCAGCTCACAGTTTCACAAACAGCATACCTAGCACACTGCCACGGAAAACCAATGAACCAGGCAGTTCACACAAAACCAAAAGAGTACGATTCCACTACCAGACATTCCCTCCATCCTCCTTCATAAGGAGAGATGCCCCAAGTATGGTCAATCAGACAAGGGAACCCAAATTTTGCCTTTTGCTCTGTTGCTGCATTCAGAGAACTTTTTTTTGGTATTGTTTGGTAACGTGAACATTTTCCATTTTCTTTGAACAAATTGTACTGCACTTGTTTCTCATCAGGTTACATAAATTAGCTGAGAGAGAATGGATTCAATTACAGTCCAGATTCCAGACCTCTTAAGAAGTGACTGCCTAACACATTCCTTTCATTTAATAAACTGGAACCAAATGAGGATTATCTCATATAAATAATACTCCCTCGATAGGGAGATGCAGTAAAATGGCAAAAATACTCAGAGGAATCACGCAGATCAAATACAAGAGCCTCTGATATTACCCTCTGGATTTGAAGTATGAACATCACATAAACTTCATTGTTCAGTATTTTTACTTTGTATTGTGAAGAAGAATTTGATTCAAAGACTTCAACTTAAGACCAAGTTTCATATCTTCTGACAGCCTCCGACAGCCAAAGAAAAAATGTGTTTCAGCAAAGTATGCCTCTCCACATTGAAAAGATAATTTGATATCTCTGCACACCATACAAACCTCTCTTGAAAAATCCAAGATTTACAGTCTCCCAAGTGACTCAGAGTAAGCATCCCAGACACTCGTTCTTTAGGGAGGCAGCATTGTGGAAAAATTGAACCTGCTACAGCAGCTCTTAGGAACAACCCATTCTCACAGAAATACTTGCCCAGCCTTTCAGTCTGAGAAGCAGACAGCCATCTCTAGTCAAGTTTTTTTATATCTGCCTAAATGCATAAGTAACCCGGGAAGAAAGGAAAAGACTTTGATTCAGAGCTCAATAAAGGATTCAAGGCTGAAGGTACAAAGTTATACAAGCAGTCAATTATCCCATTAGCAAACAGTGTTCTGGACACATTTTGAAGGAGCTGGTTAGAACACAGAGGCAAAGAACACCACTGTACAATTACCTGTAAGCAAATGCTTTTCAGATTACTAAAGAATGGCTGAAGACAGTTTTGATGTCAGCCCATGCAATTACAACTTGTCTAATCCCCCAGCTGTATTTAACCTGGCATGCAACTACAAATCCCAGATTCAGCAGGTAAGCTTCACATCTACGACTTGAGCCAAGAAACAGGATGTTTTTACCCACTCAGTAAAAAGGTTTCCAGAGGACATGGTAAGTTCTTTGCCAACATGAATCTTTAAATCAGTGCAGTACTAGCCAAGCCTTTCTTCCTGGGCTTCTTTAGACCTGTCCCTCCATCTGTCCAAAAGCTTTCTCAGTATTACAGGAACCTCAGTAACTACTGGGCACTCCCAGACACATAAATAAAGCAAACAAGCTGTCCTGGCACTTAATCTGAACGTCTCTTTGTGTTTAGTGGGAAGGTTCAAATGTAGTTTTGCATATGCTATATTCCACCTATAAAACCCCAGATACGGGAGATGCTCAACCCCCACCTTCCTCCATTTTTTTGGGAAAGAAGTCAAATGAAACATCACCTGAAGCTACATTCTTCTCTAGAAGGGAGGAACGTGCTGACCTGTCCATTGAATTTGCATTGTGCCATAGTTTATGCCCGGGGAATGGTAAAACTGGTTGAAGCATACGTGAAATGAGACTTCTTTCACTCAGGGCAACCAGGCCTAAGCATATGTACTGAATTCAAAGGGGACATTTCCCCTTTGATGGATGTGACAACAAGGATTTTAAAAGGCGTCTTTGTGAGTAACTAATGAAATCCTAATATGTAGAAACGATTACTTATGCAAAGTAGACACAATGCTGTGTTCATGCCTGTTCTTATTTCAGTCATAAACAGCAATTGCCTGTTCACCCCTGAGATTTAAAAGCACAAAATCCAGATTTTTGCTTCACGTCTCAATCGTGTTGAGAGATTTCTATGTCTCTCTGCTGACTGGCACTTGAACAAACCACCCAGACTCCTCTCCAGTCACTCTGGCCCCTCCAAGCCTCTGTCCTGCTTTCGAGCTCTGTTACACACACAAGGATTTGACAGAAGAGTCTTGGCAGCAATTTGATTTACACAAACCACTCTCAGAAAATGAAGAGCATGTTAACTCCTCCATACTCTTCACCTAGTCACCAGGAGCCTGACTGTGCATGATGCTGCACATAGCTGTTGATGGTTCTTGCTTTCTAACCCATGGGAAGAGGAGACTCCCATAAGGATGCGCTTGGGAAGGCTTTCCCCAGAGGTAGGGCCCAGGCTGTATCTGCCACGTACACAGTGCTCAAACAGTGTAATGCCCTTGGACTTCTATTTTTAAGCAAGGGTGATTTCTCTGGCTATCTGCACTGCTACTGTCCATGCAATGACTACCCCACAAAGGTAGGAAGAGCGAGAGCACTATTTTATTTGGAATGCCCCTCTGCGACCAAAGCTAAACTGATTCACCCTAATATTCACAACAGATGTTTTTCAGAGAGGTGTTGGGCTGGGAGCTGGTTACTGCACACCTCTGCTCCGTGTCCTGACCGGAGAGCACGGCAGGCTTCTCCAGCCCTTGCAAGACAATCTCTGTACTGTTTCAGTTCTAACAGCTAATGAGTTTCAGAGCAAAAATCTGATAATTTAAATATAAGCAAACAAACAGCAGAGCAAAAGCTGTGCCCAGAAGCAATGCTGATTAGGGCAGGGCAACTGAACCGAGATAGGTTGGCAGAAGACAATTCTTTATCTCACAGTATCCCACTCAAAGAGCAAAAAGAACCAGCAGACAGAAAGGCTGTTGTATCCAGGAATTCACAGAGAAAACCCTAAAGGCGGAAAGCAGAGGTCACCAAGCAGGTGAGGTATAAGAGTATCTGTTTGCTGCAACACGTGTTTGTTTTTACTCAACTGAAATCAAGTGATACTTCTTTTCTGAACATGGGAAAATGGAAACAATACCACATGGAACTCTTTCAAAAACATTTTTTATTTTAACAGCAGCAGATTTCTAGAGTGTAATGGTTTATCTGGCAAGCTTTTGTTATACTTGAGACACATTTCCTTTCCCAATTTCACATTTAATTCCATCAAAACATGTGTTACTCATTTTGCAATTTTGTACCCTCGATGCTGTTGATGAGGAGAGCCAGAAGAATCTCCTGCAGTACTTCTGACCATCTTGAAATACGAGTCTCCTCCCTATCTTCACCACCCCACTGTTTGGAACAACTAGTTTGCGCCTCTGCAGAGCCAGGTACGAGCCCAGAGGCACAATAAGACTCTCCCAGCACAGAGCAAGGGCACTGCACATCGTGGCCACAGGCTGCTGTACACCAGGCACCCGAGAGGGAGTCACAGCTTTAAACCAACGCTGTGACTAGTGCAGCATGATCCCAGCACTGAGCTAAGTGTCAGTGCTACAGTGCCACCTGCAATGGCCAGCACAAAGCTAACTCACCAGGACCTTCTGCTTACGAACCAATCTCCTCCAAATCGTACAGGATGATGATTTAGATGAGCTCTAGATCATCCCAAAGCTCAGGCAAGTGCGCAGAGTATCACAGCATCACTACAGCCACTGCGAAAGCAAGCAGAGTATCAGAAGTGCCAGACATTACAGATACAATTTGGAGGTCTGCTCCTCAAAACTACAGGTCTGTGATGCTTCTCATCTGTCAACATCACTTCTTTCCTCATCTGTGATTCATGTCTAATCACCCAGAAACATTCACTTATTCAACTAGGAATCCATTGAATTTTCTTCAGTTCTTTCAAACTTTGTCACACTTTTTTGCTGTGACAAGATTTATACAAATCTGCACTTTTTCCTCCCAAAACGATAAAGGTGTTGACAGAGAAGTAACAGAGAGAACAAAAATACAAGGAAATTCATGAAGAGGGGAAAGCATGTCCCAGAAGTCTCCTCTATTCTTCTGATTTGTCTCTCACACAACAAATCCTTTTAAATGCAAAGATCATGCTTCATGTCCACACCTGAGTTTTCAGGAATTTATATGACAAAAGGTGAAAAAGCTTTTGTTTGTGATGGGGTTGAAAAGGCAGGTGTACATAGAGCTTTTAGGCCCAATGACTGAACCTATTTACCACTGGAATAAAGTGACTTATACTTACTGTAATTTTGAGCAAAACAGAGAAAAAGAGTAACACTGAGTTGGCAGGGAGCTATGGCAGGGAGCTACGCAACACAAAGTTTCTTTTCCCTGCTCAGATGCCAGAGGCATGCAGAAGTGATGTTTCACCCAAGACTGCAGAGTTCTTAGAGTTTCAGTGGAGTTAACACCATATATTTTCATTTAATTGTTTATGGTAAGTTCCTATAAATATAAATCTCACCACGTGGAAGAGGCTGAGGCAGCAGATAAAGTTCAAGACAGGCAAACTGTCATTTGGAACAGAACCAGATCCTACGTTTCCCTGTCTATCTTTCTCACTTCCATCTCCAGTGATATGGTTTTACAGTAGACAAATACTGTTGGATGCAAATGTTCTGATTATTCCAAAACCATTTGCGGTTGCTGCTTCCTACAGATAAAAGCAGAGCACTTAGAAGGAGCTGCACTTGGCTGTGCTGAATAGGAGGGCATTTCTTCAGGAGTGTATGCCTGGGATACTTGGAAAAGCCTTACATCAACCTGTCATACCCCAAACCAGATTAAAGAAAACCAACAAACCACTGTGAATAACCAATTCATCCAGGCATTTACTGACCTCCTTAACCACATGGATTATTTGTACTGTTAACTGAAGTTCTATTGCCTTTCAGCACACAGCCCTACTAGACTATGCCACTAAGTGTGTTTTTCCACTCAGCGATCCTCAAAATCAAGCACAAGTTGCACAGCCACAAAATCAAGCTCTGTGCTATCAGTAAGAAACAATGGAGAGACCTGCCAAGCACATGGCTTCTCCATGTCCCATCCTTCTCCTGGCATAGGCAGTACCTGCCCTGTGTGGCCCCTAACACGGTCAATCCGATCTGTGGCATCACTCTGCTGCTCAGCAATGCTGCTTGTTAAAGAAAAGCTGTTCATACAGAGCAGCTGTAGCAATGGGGAACAAAGAGACATGACCCCCTTATGCATCTGAAGGAGATCACTTTGTTATAGAAATCACCCCCTTTTGATACCTTTAATCTCAACCAGACAAAACCATAACGTAACAGAAGAAGGGCATGAATTGGCTGGCTCAGCTGCAGTCTGCTGTCCACGAGTCAGAACTATCTCTCCCTCCACCAACCCACTTCCAACCCTCCAGCCTGCAGCTGTGTCTTCCCAACACGGCCTTCTGGTGAACATAAGCATTAACAACTTCATCGGTTTTAACTCCATATCCCACAAGCAGCCTTCAAGGAAAGACTTTAGACCTGTGCTAATTCCCACATACCAGGTGGCTGCCTTCATTTGTTCAGAAAGTGATGCTGCAGGTGAGCTCTCTTTGCTCTGGGCTGGCCAAGTGAGCAGGAGGGCTAACGCCAGTGATCATCCCCACAAGGGGGAAAGCCCACAGGGACCTCTTTGAGATTAAAAGGTATAGGTGTCAATTATCTTCAGAAATCTTTAAGCTCTACACAAACCCCTCACTTGCCTCTCTCCTTAGAGTACAACATTCCTACTCGGAAAGAAAGCATTTCAAAACAGACTTTTCTTTCAGCACCTCCTCAATGTAGCTTTGGGCATGTCCTACACACTAGATACCTTTGAATTTTAAGTGTGCCCACAGACTTTGCTGGGCTGAGACCTGTGAGATGGCAAACAAACTGGAGAGCACAGTGATTCCACTTGCTTTGAGATTGCTGCAGTGCACAAGTGCTCGCTCAGGTGCGATGCAGCTGGGGACAGAAAATATAGGCAAATACAAAGAAACCAGCCTTGCTGTCCACTGAAACTATCTTGGAACACGTCCTTTAACAGCACGCCAGACCAAGGGTAGATGGCAGGAAAGCAGGGACAGACAGTATTTAAGAGCCAATTACTAAATTACAGAGGAAGCTCTTTTCACATAGATAATGTCTCAGGTGGGGGTCCAGGGGAACAAGTGCAGTTGCCTGAAAGGGACAGGTGTAAAATATATTTCCAGTGGAAATACATGTTTAATGAGGAGCAATTTAATTTTGCTGTGCTGTGTTTGGCCTTCTTTGCCACCTGCAGCTCAGGTCACATCTAATCGAAATATCAGTGGGTACCAGGACGTTGCCTTGTATCTGTAACCCAGGTACTCTGACCGTGTCTACTGCACATGCAGGAATGAAGTGCTGAGCTGTTCTTTCAGCTTCCTGGAGCTAAAACAGCACTGAGCATGTATATACATACAGCTTGGCATTTACCTTCTGCTCAGTTTTGGTTGGGTGAGGGAGGTGGCACACGGCACAAATACACTGTCCCTGCAGCATGAGACGCGGGGTCCCAGAGGAGCCTGCCTGGCTTCCCAGCTCCCTGGTGTGCTCCCAGGCAGATTCCAGAAACGCGGGCACCGAAACGTGTCCACACACAATAACCCAACCCAGCTTTTTGAACTTGGGAAGTAACATTTGTGGGAAAGAACGGCTGGCCAAGAAGCAGATGTTCTAGCTTTCAACTCTTCAGGGAAAGAAAAACACACAAAAAAAGAAAAATAACTATAAAGAAGGGTTACCCTTCAGAAGAGGAACTGTTTGCTGTACGTATGAACCATGGGCTGCCCTTGCACAAAGTGTTCGACAGCTGCTCTGTCTGTGGACTGTGAACTTGCCTATCTTTGTAAACAGGGTCTTGCCTTAGTTTGAAAACAATCTTCTGGCTGAGAACAACTTGCTGAGAGATCAAGTTTAGATTAAATCTGTGAGCATTAAAATAAAGAAACCTTTTACAAGCAGAGATGCACACAGAACACAGAAATTACTCAGTCAGACAAGAGGGATGACTTTGGCATCAGCAGTGAGAAGGCAGCCCCAGCCTCTGGGTGCAGCTAGTGGGGAGCAAGGGGACAGAGGGTCATGAGCTCTCCAGGTCAAAGAGGGGGAGCTGCTGCAGGCAGTCTTCTGAACACAAGGAAGAGACATGAGGAGATGAAAAGCAGCAGAAGCATGAAGGCAGTTGTCTGCATATCAGGAACACATTGCGGGGAGCAGAAAAGGAAATCAACAAGAAAGGAGAAGAAAAAATATAAAAAGAACCAGTGGAGGACTCCTCATCCCTCGTGAATTTAAATACAGGAATGGGAGAGGGGAGTTGCTTTGCAATTGGGGCCTATCAAAAACACAGACCTGCAGATGTCTCCTGGGACCTTTTTGGGAAGCAAGCTTTTCTTTACAGCCACTGAGGAACTACAAGGCTTTTAGTGGACTGAGAAACACAAAACCAAAGCAAAACTCAGCACACAAAGAGAGACAGCCAAGGGCAAAACAGCCCAGAATATCCTGCAGAGCTCCATCTCAGCCAGCATTCACTTGCCCAAACACTCAGAACCTCCTGAACCACATTCCCCACTTGGAGCCAGCTGAGAGCATGGCACCACCGAGCCTTGCTGTGTGTCACAGCTGCCACTGGCTTAACCACTGACATCTCATGGGAGGCAAAGGATAGAACTGAGGGTTCCAGCTGGGATGGCCCTTTATGCCTGCTACACAAACCAAGTTCCTATGGGTTCTTCCAAATCCCTCTACCAAGTCCCAAGCACCATTTTTCCATGGCACCCAGCCAAGAGGCAGAATGATGGATTTAAGTGTTGTGGAACCATTGCAGCTATGGGGTTTGTGGATTAACTTTTTCCTGTGAGCTCCAGGATGTGGGTGAGAGCGCAGAAGTTACTGCAAGCGTAGCTGAACATACTCAGTTCCCAGTTCACACAGGTTTGCAACTCCAGATTTGCCACTGGCCCACAGGGCTGTCGGAAATGGCCATTTGGAAAGCAGCAGGGCTGCTTGATTACTTTGCTGCTTGATTCACTGAAAACATACGTGGCTACTTATCCAGCTAACACATATACAAGCGAAGCAGTTAATACACAGGTAAACCATTAGACAAACCAGCAAAAGATTTTAGCCTGGAAAGTATGTGAGAAGAAATCCAGCCTTTTTTTCTGGGGATGCCAACTTTAAAAAGTCCATAAACATGGCCTAAGGATGGGATTTTTTTATTTAGCTCACTGTCCTGTAGTGCCCCTGTCAGGCATCCAAGTATTTCCCCCAGAAAACACCTGATTTATTAAAATGAATGTTTTAAGGCATGAGAAAACAGAATAAAGGTATACCTAAAGTCGGGGTTAGGGACTGTGCAAAGCCCACCCAAAACACCACACCAGTTTTCCCAGACAAGCCTGCCCCTGCAACAATGGCAGTGCTGCACAGAGGGCTCCTGTATTTGCACCCTCATCACCCTTGTTTTTCCTCTGACGGAAAGAAAACATCAGATGTATTTTCTGTTAAGTGGCCAAGAAACTTTTTGGGGCCTGAGACCTGCCCCACCATCAGGCCACACATGCCCCCAGCCCGGAGCAGGCTCCTATGGGATGGACAATCCCCCGGTGTGCAGGTGCTGCAGGTGTCCAGGGCTCCCAGCCGCCAACATCCATTCCCAGCCCGCGTGCGCAGCGAGGCTGGCCAGGCCAGCACTGACAGCTCTGCAAAAATGGGTCAGGGAAAGAAAAATAAAGCCTGTGCAGCGGAACCTGGGGCTCTGCTGACAGGGGCCGGCCCTGCTCCTCCACAGATGCTACTGAAACGCTGCTGCTTGTTTGGCTTGGCAGCCGTGGCCCACGCAGAACACGCGTGACAGGAAGGCAGCTGCGGGCAGGTGTGTGGCGTTCCCATTTCCCCTCACGCTGCAGGAACGCGGCCTCTGCCCAGTTCTGAGGGCTTGGCTTTTCACAAGTCCGTCTGTATAATTTGTTTTCCAGTGGGAAAAAAAAAATGACCGTCCAAACAGTAAAGGATTGATTTGCATATCTTTGAACTTGCAGGGAGTGTTTGGTTTTTTTGTTCTTGCTTTCAAAATGAGTCAAAAAAACGGAGGAGGAGGGGGAGTTATGTGAGGGAAACAGACCCCCCCTGCTTGATCTGGGTGAGCAGAGGGTCCCCAACCTGGTCTTGCATGGGAGCACATCCTCCCCAGATCAGGGCTCTGCCTCACAAGACATGGAGTCCATCTCGGCCAGCAAATCTATAAACCCTCAGCTTTATTTTGTTCTCAACAGATACAACCCAGGATGTCCCACCACCTTGGCAAACATGATGTTTTAACAATCTCAGCTCCAGCCATCAGGGCAAAACACAGGGCCAGGGCTCTCTGCCTGATGCTCCTACTCTTTATCAACAGTGGCCAAAGTTATTGCCGCTGACAGACTCTAAGCCTGTCCTCTAATTCCCTTAGGAGATACATGCAGCCCACCCTGATACCAGAGGCCAGACCACCTGGCTACATGGGAATCAACAAACATCCTGAAATAGCAACGAGTTGTTCAGATTTTAGGAGCCTTCCTCTGAAACAGCAGGGACTGAAACAAGCATGTCACCCCCTGGTCACCTGAGCTTCCACAAGAACATCTTGAAGGCAGTGATCATGTTTGCTTTTCCGAAGCCTCCCTTCCCCGTACTCCTCCCTGGCCTCTGGGGCAGCTGGAAAACTGTGCCTGGCAGGTGCAGAGGGGCCAACTGGTGCTAGCAGCTACCGCCAAGTCCTTCTCAAAAAGTAGCAGAGCAAGCTCTTTCCCAAATTTAGCCACAGCAAGGCATAATTAAGCATAGTTTGCAAAATGTCTTTTTCCCCTTTTCTGATGCCTGTTCTGATGGACCTTAGGAGAGCAAGCAGGAATCAAACTATACACAATTTGCAGAACATACTCTGACACAAAACCCAGGAGAGCTGAACTTCAGGTATGATGACAGCTGCTAGTAGCTCCACAAACATTTGCTATGTTATCACACTCTCAAGTTACGAGATCTGAAGGACCATGGCAAAAATCCATGCCAGACACAGCAGGCACTGACCGATGGCTTAAGGTTTATAGATACATTTAAAAAACAGCTTTAATCAGGTCAGCCAAAACGTAACTAAAATCCCCGGCCCTAGATAGACTCACTAAACATAAAAAGCAGCTCAGATCTCCACCAGAGTCCTCAAATTTCCACAAAAGGGGGAAAGAAACCCAAAATTAACTAAAAGTAGAAAGACAGGAAAGGAAGTAAAATCAAGGCAGAAGTGATTTGCTGTTTACATGTGGTAGTTTAGATGGTTTTGATTGTACAACAGCCTACTCATTTCTCCTGTCATCAGACACAGAAATCAGTTGAGTTGTTGATTTGGAAATGCTAATTAAAAAGAGGATTTTATGTGCATCTAACTGTGCATGACCTGCTCAAGAGGTAAGACTTCTCAAAGGCCACACCTTGTTGATGCCAGAGTTTTCCCTGCCCAGAGGGCAGGTCAAGCCTGAGCCACACTGTGGCTCCTGTCCTGCACCTGCCACAGTTTCATGCACTTGTGCTACTTCTCCCAGAGGACAAAAGGGATTGCAGTCCTCACAGCCTGTCTCATCCATCTTTCTTTTTTTTTTCTTGTTCAGGGAGTGACCTAAACAAAACCCACCTGTCTACAGACAATTTTTCCTGCTATTTGTCAAGGATATTTGAATAGATTTGACTGCAGTGAATGTCATGCCTCCAACTGCTGAAATGAACGAGTTGTTCCCAGATTTCCCTTTTTTTCTCTTTTTAAAAATGCTGTTTATTGAAACATCCATCAAATCTGCTTGACAGCCTCAGGGCATGAGCCTCAGCTGTATTCCCGGCATGTACTCAATGCTGGCACTGCTGGAAGAGACCACGGAGAAGTTCTCACTCCTGCAGATCTGCCCAGTTATAGTTTTATTCCCCAATTAAACTGTAGGGGAATAGGCCAGGGGATAGCGGATAGGGAGAGGGGGATAGGCCAGGGAGCACAAGTTTGTGGTTCTGCACGGATGCAGAGCAGGGTAGGCTTAGAAAGAAAGTTTGCAAACTCTTTCACTGGAACCTCCTGGCCAGTTGCAGAGGCTGCTTGCAGAATTTCATTAATAAATATCAAATTTAACATACAGAAACAGCACACTGAGCATCCACTATATTTTGCCTGCCACTTCCCTTGGCAGAGCACCTCAATTCATTCTGCCTTAAGGAAGGCACCTGCAAGCAAAGCAGCTTTTGGGGAAGCAATTTTCTCCCTTAGCATTCCTGCTCCTAAGATTCTTAGTTTTGTAAAACCTATAGTTATAAAATATACTTCAGTTACTTTCAGCACCACTGAAATGCCTCTGCCTCTGTCGTGGCAGGAGAGAAATCCACCCATCCATCCAATCAAGCACTGGGAGAGGGTGAGAAGTGAGAATCCCTCACAGAGGGCATAATTACAGTACCAGTAATTAAGGGAAGTAAAAAGGGAAGACAGAACACAGACTGAAAAAAAGCAGCCTGCACCAACCAAACACCCCAAAAGCTCATGTGGAAAACAAATAAACAAACCACCAAAAGCCAAAGAAAAATTTCTGATTTTGGAAGCTAGCAGTCTGACTTCTTAATTCAACCTGCTGGAGTTGAAGCCTGTGGATGAACTTCACTGTATGGCACACGACACTCTTGTGTGTTGGACCTTTGGGGTTTTTGGAAAGAGGATTTAATTACTTCAGGAACAATTCCTCACATAGTAAAAGCAGCTCAGGGTGGATTTGTTTCCCTGAACTGCCTCTCTGGGCCAGGTGGGTGCAAGTGCCACACGTGGAACGCCCTGTGAACAAATCTACAGTGCAATCTGAGGTCGGAGATCCCTTTCTGTGTAATTACAGGGTGGTGCCGCTGTACAGATGGCTTCATGTGAAGCTCCAGCAGCCCACAACTAACCAGAAGAATCTGGCAACAAACATACTTGGAAGCAAACAAAAAAGATACAAGTTTGCCCTGATTTTGACAGACCTGCCTATAAATAAACACAGGGGCTTGTCTAGCACATCTTTGCTTGCTGATTTCTCGTGTCAATGGGATTTAGGTGCATATTTTCTATCGGAAAATAGCCTTGGCTATACACCCTAAGGACGTCTTGCTGCTCTCTGCCTTGCATTTGGAAGGTATGCATGTGGATTTATAAGGAGTAAGTCAGCAGTCAGTCCATCTGATTACAAATCACGTAACTTTCTACTATGACCACATTAATACTCTGCCATCAATTAAAAAAGGGGAAAACTAGAGCTACCCTATAATTTTGGTCGACTGAATCAAGCTCGTTCTGTGGACTCACACGCATTTGGTTCCAGGTCTAGGAGACGCTCAACAGCCACATTCTTAATGACTTACACATGCAGCTCATGGGGCTGACAGGCTGAAGGCTTTTGTTCCCTCAACAAAACGTTCTCTTGACAGGAAAAAAAGAGAGATAAAATGAACAGTGGCATTGCCAAGGGTGCTGAAGTGGTAGAGGGACTTTTGTCATAGCTGCAGCTTGGGCAGAGGTGCTCCTTCCTTCCCCAGCCCTGAGGGCTGACTCTCCCACCCTTCCTGCTGCTGGCATGGGAAAGCGGGGAGCAATGCAGAGCCAAATGGAATCACACTGTGCTGCCCTGGAAAGAGGTTTTTCCCAGGAGACACCTGCCTGACCACTTGCCCAGGCTGCACTCTGCAGCTCAGCAGAGGCTGGGTCACCAGCACGGCCGGACTGTGCCATGGTCATCATGGCCCAGCAGCTGGAGCTGAAGCACACCAGAGAACACTGTCACGGCTGCCTCACACTGGTCTGTTATTTACTTTCTGGTGTCTTTCATGTCAACCAAAGTTCAGCATTCCATCGCCCCAGAACAATCATCTCCAGGCAAGCTTCGACCAAAACTGGCAGCATGTGCTGTGCTGTCAACAGGTTTTACAGTAGGCATGGAAAGCCAAGTCCTCACTGGAAGGGACTGAGGAAGTATTCTCCAGCGGACCTAGTTCTGAGGGCTTCTCCTTTGTAGGGAATAAATT
Source organism: Sylvia atricapilla (assembly GCF_009819655.1). Taxonomy (NCBI): domain Eukaryota; kingdom Metazoa; phylum Chordata; class Aves; order Passeriformes; family Sylviidae; genus Sylvia; species Sylvia atricapilla. The sequence continues at coordinate 68,532,266 of NC_089143.1, forward strand.
GTTAGAAAGTTGATACAAAGTTCCTATGTTATAAGTTAATGAAGATAATGAGTTGTTGGTTGAACGAGTTGTTGTGTAAATTCCCTTACCACTGGGTGTGGCCCCCACTGCTCCCCTCTCCTTCAAGATACTGAACCACCTGAGACCATGAGGAGGAGGACGTCACCTGGTATGCAAATATCAGATTCCCATTGGACTTAGTGGAGAGGGAATTCACCTAGTGGAGGCCCCTAAAAACAATGAGCCATGAGCCACCGTGCAGGTAAAGAGCTGAAGTAACACGTCTAACCAGAAGGAACACTGGACGACATCAAAGCTCTAGTCAGGATCCCTCGCCTTCATCACCCTAACCAAAGTGAGCCAGGAGTGAGATGGGGACCCTGAACCTGAAATCAGCAGGTATCTTCTTGGGGAGTCTCTTGAGGAAGGAAGATGCAGATCTGCCAGATGACAGAGCTGACATCCTCCTCCATGCTGTATTGAGAGCAGCGGTGGTGTGCACACACCCCACAGGCCCCCTTCCCAGACTGTTCCCAATAAAGCTGAAATCACTAAGGAGCTGGTTTCCTAGCATTCATCACATCCTTCACATCTCAGAGATTTCCTCCGTGGCTCTTTCAAAGACACCACTGCTCCAAAGCCAGAGACAAAGTGCTGCTGAGCTGCTGCTCGGCTCCTTCACTGGCACTGAGGAGCTGTGGAGCATGCAGAGCCTTGCACTAATTAAATCCTAGTGACACTGGGACAGAAAGCATTACCCAAGACTCCACTTATGGAACTGCTGCCGTTTCTTCAAAGAGAAGACAGATGATTGGAGAGAGAAGAATGAAGGAAAGGAGAAAAGGAGACATTGTCCTCTATCAGTTCTTTGCAGTCTTTACCCAAGTGCCAAGCCTGCCTCTTAGGGGGAAACAGGCTTTCAAGTACAAAAACAGAGCCCAACTTCTCTGTCTCCCCAGTCACACCAGAGCCTTCTGCTGTGATCAGTCAAACACATGCTGCTATCTCAGATTCTATTAGCAGCCATCCCACACTTGGCTGTGCTACCTGAGGGGCCCTGGACATGTGGGCTCGGCAGCAGCCACCACTGTCCTGTCACCTCGTCAGAGTGAGTTCACAGCTCTGGCCTCTCTACCATAACTCCCCCACTGCCCACGTGCTCCTCTGCTGAGCTGTCCCTCCCTTCTGCTGTTGGTAGCTTTTCTTTGCATTTCTTTCATCCACTTCATCAAGAGTTCAGGAAATCGGATCCTAGCCTAAGAGTAACACTTGCATAGCACTGCTCCCATTTTCATACTTCTTTAAGTTTATGAATTTCCAGGCTCTTTTCACAGCCCACTGCAGATGCCGAAGGAGGTATCAGCGTGTGGAATCAGAGTTTTGTGGAGAGGTCTGTGGTACTTCGTGTTTCCCTGGCATCCATGGCATCGATTAGTGAAACTCTCGGGTTTCAAACAAAGCAGCCCTGGAAAGGACAGCTCAGAAACCTGACCTAGCTCATCAATCGGCAGCTAAATCACGATTACAGACCTGTCCTGACCATGCTCCATCAGCATGCCTGATCCCTGTTCTGTTTGCACAGATGAAAGTTGGAAGAACTTCAGCCTTTCTGAACAACATGTGTTTGCTATCCTCCTAAGGTGTCCTGTGCGGTCTGCCCCTTGGTTGGGAAAAAAAGCATAAGTAGAGGAGAAACTCTCTTGAGAAAAGTATCTCTCTGCATTTCTAATGAAATCCAACTGGTAACACCATTCGAGTCTCCCTGTCAGCAGCATCCCCAAGCACAGCCTGCTTGCTCGTATCAGTAAAACACCTCAGTCAACCAGCTTGTCTGAAATACAGCTGGAAATATAACCTATGCATCTGAAAAGACAAGCAGAGCTAAGATATCCTAAACTGAAGTTTAAAAAGTAGCTGAGTTACCCAGAAATGTTTCCCAGCATTCAACAGCCCAGAGAAACACAACTGAAACCACACAGATTACTTTCCACTGGTCGTCTTCCCCTCAGGTACCTTATACTGCTTGCTCTTGAGGTGTAATTGTAATTCTCATCTGAAATCACAAGTGCTAGCAAATCCTGAGCACATCCCCAAACTGGCTTGGTTAGGAAGAAGTTCCGTTTCCTTGGGCACCACTCCTGACAGTCAGAAAGTTTGCACAAGGCTGATGCTAACAGCCAGCTCATGGCAGCTTACCCGATGCCTCTTTGCTGTTGTGTGAGAGCCTTTTTAACAACTGTACCTGGACAGGCTTTGTCAGCTGTGCCACACACCAGGTGCAACCCCACAGAGTAACAGCAGGAAATGCCTGCTGCGAAATTACACATCGGGATGGTCTTGATGCTGTTCTCAGATACCGCCCTGGCACCTTCTGAATAGATTTTCACATCAAAGAATCACTAATATAAACATGCTTTGTTTACAGTGCTCCTGAAAAATCATTGTTCAACATCATCTCAACATCTATAAATCACTAATCAAGCCAACTTGTACAACTCCTAACCCAGCCAAATGCCAAGTTTTGCTGTGAGTTAAATCACTTAACTCTCAAATCACTGCAGTGCTCTAGAGGACATGCAGAAGCTTTCCAAGAGCACTATGACAGCTTCCAAAGGATCTCGGTGAGCGAAATGCCCAGCAGGTTACCATTTCTTGGAGTGCTGGAGAGCAACACTAAGTAAACAGCCCTTCAACATTGAACTAGACCCTCATGATCTAGTGCATATGATTTAAAAACGCTGACATTTAACCAAATCGCTTATTAATAAGAGAAAAACAATTGCAATGCAGTCAGGGTAGGAAACACATAACTTACTGAAAGTTCATTTCAGCCAGCTGAAACCAAAAGGTGACCTAAGCAGGCCACATTCTGTGCTTTTGCTTATATGTTCATTATTTGAATACGAAATGAAGCTTTAAATACAATCCTTTCTTTCAAGTACTGGTTGGATGTGGTACATGCAAATCTGTCAAAGAAATAAGTTCTAAGAATTCTCTGTACAAAAGACTTGGAAAGGCCAGTTACAGATGCCCTCACAAAAGGCATTTCTTTCACAGAAGCCATAAACACACAACCACCAAAAATCCTCATGATAATGTGCCACTGGGAGGTGGGATGCATTTTCTCATCAAAGACTTCACGCTCATTGCTAACAAATGGACTCCACGCCCTGAGCCCCACTTGCAAACACAACTCGTGACCATGAAACCAAGGACAGACATGACCAAACTGCTTATGCAAAAGGAGAAGCAGGTCCCTCAGTTCCTGTTAAGCCATGTGGTAATCCTAATTAGCAGTATTTCCAAGTAATTGTAGTCTTAGAATAATGATGTTAATAAAACAAAAAGTAAGAGGCCACCTGGGATAGTTCAGTTGTGTCTCTGTTGAAATTCCAGTAAACACTTCCGGAATTCATACCAGCAGACAGTTTGAAAAAGAAATAAATCTCAAATGTACTTCACAGTTCAGCTAAATCAAAGCAAATCTGATTCCCCTGAAGTCTGAGTCAATGTCAGTTGATGCAAATGAGCATTTGTTGAACAAGTGAATCTCTAAATGCATTCAGCCTCGGAGCCAGAATCACACATGGTGTAACTTGTTGATTAATTTGCCTATATGGGGCACGAAGAAAATATTTTCTGCTTCTTTTTAAGAACAACGTGAGTTATTAAATCTCAGAAAAAGTTATCTATTTAACAATGACAGTTACTATATAGGATGTAATTAATTCCAATTTTCCTTATCCAGAATGATTGTCACCATTAGGCATAAGATCTGGCACCAAAGACACTCTGAGAAAGGCTGAAATTCATTAAAGTCAAAATCATATCCACCATTCACAGTTTCATTGTCAGAAACCCCTCTTCCTCCTTTTAAACTGCAGTCCTCCACTGCCTCCACCCTTTGTTTTGGCAGCCCTTTAAAGAAGGCAATTTTTGACTACCTCAATAGACAAGTTTTTCTTGAACCCATAGTTAGAGAAGCTTTTTCTTTTCAATATTCCCTCACACGTTGAATAAGCCAATGTTCCAAAAAGCCAAGTAAAAACTGCCATCTCCACAGGATGAAGAGAACTCACAAGTTCTTTCTTTGCATTTTTCTCCCTTTCTGTTTGTTCTTTGGGGTTTTTAAGAGTTGAAACCATGCCTCATGCCAAGAGTTGAAAGCAGGGCCATCAAACACCAGTTGCCCCATGATACTCCGAGACACCAAAGCCACGTACTATCCTCACTGTGAACAAAGCGTCAGCCACCAAATGTACACAAGGTTCTTGAATATTCCTTATCCTCTAACTTGTCTAAACCCCTAGGTTTATCATCAGATGCACTGATAAGGCTCTTGGGTGCTGGTGCCCACATGCAGAAAAGAGGGGACTGAACATGCAGGGGACTGAACTGGTTCTCCCTCTCTGGCCAGCCAGCCATGTGCATGCCCTTGTTCCGGTCACCCTCCAGGGTGAGGATGGGTCTCTGCTCCCTGCAGCACACATGCCTCACCACCTGACCCGGCGGCTGATGTGCTGCCTGCTGCAGCCCTGCATTCCCACTGCTCAGACACAGAGAACATCTGGGAACCGGCAGTCAGAGGTGCCCTGCCGTGCCACAGTGCCTTACCAAAAGACGAGGCAGCAGAGTCAGGTGTGCTTTGCTGTCCTGCTGCCCAGGCTGGAGGGAGGCTGTGCCCTGCAGTCTGCAGCCAGCACGGCCCTCCCGGCCAGGGGCAGCAGCAGGGCTGCTCCCAGCCGTGCAGGGGGGAAGTGAGGGGCACCAGCTACCACTGGATACCGTGTCAGTGCTCGCAACAGATCGCCAACAGCAGGGCTGAGGGAGAGCTGGATCAGGCTCTCCTCCACATGCTTGGCATGTACAGAGACCCAGTTACCATGGACAGAAACTGTTAGCATTCACCAAGTCTGAGGACTGCATGTACATGTGGCAACAGCTGTGGAAGAATGGAAGGGGTTAAGGATGGATTTTAGTTACTGTTCTAACCACCTCATCTGCCACTGACCTATGGACCACAACTATAACAATGAAGTGCCATGCTAAAGGTTTAAAATTCAAAATGTCTGAAATGTCTCTCCTCCAATGAACATTTTTGGAGACTTCTGTGTGCTGAATAAAACTGAATAAAGATTCAGTTTCACCCTTTACTACTTCAGCAAAAGCTCCTGAATGCAGCTGAGAAGTCCAGCAGAGATGAGAACACACCTTTGCCCCAGCCCAATGTATTACATCAATCCTTGACTGCTGGTGACTCAACAAGTACAGATTTTGGATTCACCCATTTTAAGCGCTTCAAAACATTTTTGTGAGGGTCCTGACAACCTTTCAATAAAGAGCAGCTGTAAAAATGTATCATACAATTTCCTAGCTGACCTCCTCCACACTGCTGCTATAATTAGGTTGGGGTTTTTGTTCTTTAAAGCAGCTTGCAGAGAATATAATTCTCAGTTCGAATAAATGAAATGTTCAGAGTACATCAGGTCCATAATTATATTTCAATTTGAGAAGAATGTGTTCAGTTTAAAAGAAAGCAAGCAGCGTAGTTGGTGGCAATTTAATTTACCTTTCAAAGCTTCTGAGATTTCTGAAAACCAAACCCTCAGAGTAACTGCAGTTCACAAAGAATACAGAAAATGGGAAACTCCTTCCAAAGTGAACACATGTCCCTTTCAGTGCAACACTTTATAGGAGAAGCTGAGAACCCTCCAGTTCTCTTCTGACGCTTCCTTGACTTCAAGAATTTCAGTCCCCACCTCAAGGGCCGTGACCAGTTACAGACAACGCGACATAGCTCCTGTCAGGGTCTGGCTGGCTGTGGTGCTTGTGTGACACAAAATGCTGATAAAAAAGGCTTCACTGCCTTTACAGACACTCTGTGTCAACCCACCTGTGCAAAACAGGCAGCAGTTAACACGGAGCCTGGCTCCAAAAGCACACAGAGGCACATTTCTGACAGTTCTGTATATGTATGTAAACCAGAAGGCTGCTTATATTCAAGAGCTGGCTAGACAAGGACAGGGAAAATAGAACCATAATAAGTTGCTGAGTCCCCTCTGTCTCTCAGGATGCTCTATCCTATTATACTGACAAAGCAGGGATGGCCACTAGCAAAGAATTTATTGCCTAAATATCATCACCCAGCTGTCCTAACTGGGCAAGAATCCAAACACAGAAAGAAAAAGCAGCAGTCAGTTAACTCAAGAAGGCCAGCACCAAGTGACCAGCCCTGCTTATTTTTTTCCCCTCCCTAATTTATTTCAACAAGTTGTCTGAAACAATGACCACTGAAAATATACACAGGAATGTTTCTCAAACAGGTACACAAGCATCTTGAAGCAGTCTATGGCCACTTTGAACCTCAGCCTGATCCTACCTAAAACATCAGCACTAGGGTTCTAGGGTTTTATTTTTATGCTGCCCTCTAATTATATTTCCTTCATACTTAACAAAGAAATTTTCTCCTCCATTTCTTCGGCTTATTTTTTATTTGGCATTAAAAAAATCTTTTCTATCCATGCTTCAACTCCTCTGGACTATTCCTACCCTTTCACTAGGCCAAACAGAAAATCAGCAATACATCAAGCAAGAGCATGTTCTAGTCCAATGGCTTCTTGGGAGTGAGTGTGGACACTTCCTAAATCAAGAGCTCCAGTTGCCCTCCTCCTTTATCGCCCAACTGTGGAGATTAAAACAGAGAGTGTGATGGAACTGATAAAGGAGTGTGGTATCTTGATCAAGCAGAAACCATGGAAAAGACAGACACAGATAAAAAGGCTCCCTGGGGTAGAAGTGACCAAGAAACATGTTGTGAGACTTTGTAATGATTACCAAGAAACTGATGTCATAAAGAATGTATAACCAGTGAGATTTCTTAGCAAAAATAGAACCCTATATAACTGCCATACAAGAAAAACCCTATATAAACACCTCGTATACTCAATAAATTTGGCTTCTGATCAGGGATAAAACACAAAGATAATGGAGGGTTCAGGTTTAAGTACAAGGGCAAGTGGGAGTGGAGCCATCAGGAGCCAGTGAACGGAGGGCAAAGGGCTGTGCAAGGGCAGGGCAAAGGGCAACAACCAATAGGGAATATGAGGGTGGACAATCAGTGATACAAAAACCAATGGAGAAACAGGGAAAGGAGAACCCTCCAGAACCAGGATATTTATGAACAATAGAGGTGGGCAAGGCCAACGGGCCAATGGGAAAAGCAAAGCAGACAGATTAATGTAGTGCTGCAGAGCACCATGGGGGAAGCCTTTTTCTCTCACCCTCAGTGTGAGGCATTCTCAAAGGCTGTGAGATTTCTCCTGGGCATTGCCATGGAAGTTCCCCTGATGGGCTCAAGGGCCTCCACACTCAGTACTTCTGCTTAGAACTCCGACACTGTTTTCAATCAGGTGGCTTCCAAAGTAATGCAAAAGTCTTCAATAGCAAGGATACATAGGAACCTTTATGCCTTGCTCCAGGACATGAATATACGAAAGCAATGTAATAAAATATTTTTAGTGGAAAGATAAGGAACATTCAGGTGAGGCACCGATACCAGCATCCCTTATCAAAGCCTTGCACGTCCCTGACGTGCTGTCTCAGTTTGTAGACGCTCAAGGCTGTGACATCACAAGCTGCCTTGAGGCACAAGGATGACCGTGAACACCTCCAGCTACAGGCATTTCCTTGCTGCTGCCTGAAAGCAGCCGACAGCATCAGCGACATATCCCCAGGCAAAACGCACACCCTCTGCACAGCCAGAACACACAGAGCAGAGCAACAGAGTGCTTGACTACTGCAGGATCTGGCCAGACATTCCCTAGCTAGTTTCCAGGGGCAGAGAACACACACTCCAGGCCGCACCTTTCCCTGGCCCAAGCCTGGCTTTTGTGAAGCTCAGACTGGCATCCACCTCACAGCCACTGCAGCCAGTCCTTTGGCTCCACAACTTGGTGGTGACTAAGAACAGGATTGCAGCAAACAGCACAGGCATCCAGAGGTGCTGGCACAAGTCTCCTGGGGGTTAGGAGAGCCCTGTCGCAGCAGGATCAGCTGCTGTTTTCAAAAACACGTAGGATTTAAAAGACTCGAGAATTCGCAATTACCCTGAAATCCCATCTGCACACTTGGGCTCTTCCAACCACTACAGAAGAGTCCCAGGAAGTGGGTGCTGGAAAGGCAGGAGTGGCTCCACAAGCCTACAGGTTCAGATTAGTACCCCTGCCAACCTCAGAGAAGGCTGTGTGCAGCTCAGAGCATCTGCCATGGGGAACTGGGACATGCCCTCAGAGAGTCTGGGTGTTACCCATCTAAACAGCTCTGCTTTGGTGCAAATTTCTGTTTCTAAATGCCTGACTGCATGGTGTGTGCTTAAATACTGCCAGTGCCTGCACTTACTGCATGTGCACTGGACATTAAAGTCATCTCCTCTGGACAAGATGAATGAGTAACTGGTGAAGAACCACAAAAGAAATGAGTTTTCTGTCAAAGAGCAGATGGAGAGAAGTGCTTCAGCAGAGCCCTTTCATAACTCTCTTGCTGCCGAGTGAGAGCTGAGATCATGAACACACATCAAAAGTGGTAACACACATTGTCTGTCTAGGCCAGAAGTTTAATCCTAACCCATTTGTTGCTCAGCTTCCCCAGTCTGAACTCATTCAGGATGGAGTGCTGTGTCAGCCACAGGCATTATTATGCCAAATAAAACAAGATGGTCCCAAGCCATTATGTACATCACGTGCTATGAACCAGGTGTGAGACCAAATCTTTCTCCATCTCTCAAACTGAGATGTATGCCATTTCTCTATCCAAGCATGCTGCCAGGATCAACTGCCTCTCAAAGCTTCTCCAGAAATGAATTTGATCTCACCAGGTCCAGCTCTGAGATTCAGAATCCCTAAACAAATCTGGGGACAAGGAGGAATTCATGCCATGGCCCTCAGGGGGACCAGCAAGAGTAGATCCGGAAGGATCACAAACACTACTTCAAACCTAAACAACAAATGCCATTTTGCAAGGTGGCTTGGCAAACTTTGAGCACCAATATTTCAGGCAGGTTGGGTTTTTATCAGAGCCATTTGCCTGGCACTAATCCAAAGCAGTATCTGAATTTGGGGCCACTGCCTTTGCAGATTCTCTCATTAAATGACTGTGATTTTTACAAGAACAAGCTGTCCAGTAACCTCTCTCATTTTTGAACACATCAGCTTTCTTCACATTGGATTTTGTATGGCAGCATCTCTCCATCCACTGGGATGCCAGAGGCTCAGGAAGTAGAGAGGAATGTGGCAGCAGCATCTTTTAGGACAGTAACACTGACAGGATGAGGAACAGCCCCGGCTGTTTCATCCTGAAACAAACTTCAACTCTGCCTATCTTGACAGAAATGAACTATGACAGGCAGGGACTGGCCAGAAGTAAAAGGCATAATGCAACTTTTTAGCGATTTACTTTCTGTATTAAAGAATTTAATACATTGTATTTGCCATCCATGCTCAAAGACAGCATCCTCAGCCCTCAGAGGATGAATGTTTTCCCTTGTTCAAAGTAAAGCTTTTCTTGATGTTTTGAAACACATCCCAAGCTGTTCCTGTAACAACAGACCAATTTCCTTGCACTGACCACAGGAAGAGATGAACAACTGATGCAAGATAGTTCAACTGTCCTAATTGTAAACAAGTTTCCATTGTGTTCTCATTTATACCAGACAGCTCCCACTATATACCCACTATAAAAGGACCCCATAAGTAGAGTTAACACCCAGAAGGGAAGGACTGGAGTCCAAGAGGTTTTGGAGAGGGATGCTCAGTTATATGTACACGTGTTCTTATTTAGGTAATTCTCTAGCAAAATTACATTGAGCTTTGAAAACATAAAATTAAATATTGATGCCAACAGAATGCAACTGCCTAGAACAGCTGTGTAGGAGAAACGCATTCATGCTAGTCAGAGCAGTGGACTGGCTACAATTACAGCAGTAAGATTTGAACAGAAAGGAGATTTTTTTTTTCTCACCCAAAGCAGAAGGTGCTCTGTGATGTGCTACAGAAGCAAAAGCTTTTGCTTCTACCTGAACCAATGCTGCAGAGTAGCGTGGTCTGACCTTTTTACTCTGGTCTCTAAGTATACAGCCACCCCTCCACTAACAAGAGCATCTTCCTCTGCTCTGAGAGGGAACAGCTGCTCCCTGATGTCTGCAGCACAGGGCTGCGCAGAACAGACTTGAACACAAAGATTTTTGGAATCTCATGGATGCAACTGACAAACACTGCTCAGTCCATTGAGGGAGAAAAACAGGTTCACACCAACATCTGCTAAATTGAAATTGCTAGAAACGTACAGAAATCCACCAACCTAGGCACAATGAATTCAAATTTCCATCTGACAAAATCACTTTCATCACCTGGCTGTGACAGCAATACAAACCTGGAATCTGCCCGTAGATACTAACAGAGGAAGCCAGCTATCCTGTGGCAAGAGGGAGGAACTGGACATCGAGACCATACTTCTATTTCCAATTTGGTCCAGTACACTTTCTAATTACATAAAATAAGAAGACACACACACTTGCCTCTGTCAACCATTTGGTAAAACAATAACAGGAAAAATCCTGCATCTAAATTCCATCCTCCTTGAACTCTCTGCACTTCTCTGGAAATGAGCTGTCTGAGGCAGATTAGTTTACCCCCTTCTCTCAGAAGCCAAGAACTTTTTAATCGCTAACGTCTTTGTTGTCAAAATCACGCTGCTAAAAACTTAACCAAGGGAGAGACACGTTATTAATGTCTCATTTTACAGATTAACAGCAGACAACACAGATTAATACCCTAATCCTTTTACCCACCCGTTATTGTTATCTGACCCAAATCAGAGAGAGGGAGCTCAGCATTTTCCAAGCTGTAAATGCAGACATAGTGAGCAAACAGCGGGACTGGTGCATCCACAAGGAACGCACAAGTTCCAATCATATGTTATTTGGTTAAAGCTTACATCCTGTTGTCAGTACTACCCAGAGTTATGGCAATGGAGTCACCAATGTTGAAGAGGGTCAGCAATCTCCTGAACACCAGATGACTGGAAATAAAAGTCAGTCATTAGTCAGGTGTTATTTGTAATTACCTGTGGACACTCACTTGGCCTCAGCATCCTTCCCCCTTCCACTTCCCTCCTCTCCACTCATCAGCAGCCCCTGCAGACGTTTCTAGCCTCAGCCTACCAAGCAGTCAATTCAGCCAAGTGTGCTAAAGCTCTGCTGGGTTTCAGCACTGCCTCTTCCCCTTGGCCATGCAAAGCTGTGTTTTCATGTGCCACAGGTCCCCAGAGCCCAGGCCCTGCACAAGGTGCCACAGCAACACACAGAAGTAGTCAGACACTGGTGTGAGTAACCCAACACAGGGGCCAACCTGTGATGATGATAGCCACAGCCTGCACCCAGAGAGGGCACTGTCCCAAGTTTGGTAGGGTTCACCAAACACTGCTGTGACAGCAGTGCCACAGCCATGGCATTGGGCTGGCTGGTGTGCACACGCTCCTGCTCGACACACAGAGCAGGGAACAGCTCAGTGCTTCTAATCCCACATTCAGGCAATGTTCCCATTGACGTCAAACATAAATATTGGAGAGTTCAGCTGTGTAAGCCTCTGCAGCAGGGAAAACAAGTATATTTTCAGTACTTAAATGCTTGGCATGCCCTTAAAAGAGTTCAGATGAAGCCTTCAAGAAAGGTCTTCCAAAGAAGAACACGTTGCTGTCCTCACCTTCCCACTGAACAATGTACCTGCCTACACTGCAGCACCAGAGCATCAGTCGGAGGTACTGCACTCCGGCGGTGCCATCCTTCCCTAGCCACAGAACACAGCACAGTTTCAAGCCAGAGAAAAAGCACTGTACTCAAGCAGTGCCTGCACCTCTGCCATGTCCCAAGCTCTGCACCTGTGTGAACATGCCTGTAATAGCAATCAGCCAGAGGAAAATCCTTCCAGGCTCCCCTAGGAGCAGGCAGGACAGACTGTCAACAGGCTACAACCATAAAGGCTCATTTGAAGTTTTGCACTTCTGCTCACTGCTACATTCAGGGGCTAAAATCAGCACCAGAGGGAAGCTCCTCCAGGACAGGGGAGATCATGCTCCTGGGAGGATGAATAGGATGGCAGTGTAGCTCAACTCGCATCTCTGGTATGGTGCAAGGAACAGTAAGATAGGACGCGGCAGTTGCAGCCAGTTGTGCCAATATTTATTGGCACAGAAGCATAAAAATGTGGTGGCTAACAGCTGGCCTGAAGGCCTCACAGTTATAAATAACGCTAATTTCATAACTGAAATATAACTAATTATCTAACTACCTTAATTATATAACTCAACCAGTCTGGACCATTGGGGGCAGGTCTAGGCTGTTGGGGACACAGGCAACTATTAGCTGGTTAGCTGGAGAGCAACTAATTCAGCCAGTCAGGACTAACCACATGGACTTCCAAAACTATATAAGAAGAACTGCACTCAATAAAAGTTGGCTGTTGTTGCATGAACCTTGGTGTGTTTTGTTGTGTGCCTGTCTCCAGCATCAGTGACATAAAAATATTTGCTGGCAAAATGCACCCAGAGGATGTTTTTGCTGGCAGGAGCCCGGGAGTGACAACTCCACCATGCACTGTGAAAGAGCAACAGCTGAGCATGTGCTGGGGCTGCTTTCACACTGCTAGCAAGGCATCCCATGCACTGGGATTAATCAGATTAGAGTGGCTTTCTACTTCCCACCCAGATCAATTGGCATTTTAAGTATTGGCATTATCGTCCTGGAGAGTGAAAGGCTGAAGCGACTTCAGTACTAAGACTTTTGCAGAAGTTTAAGAGCCTTCTCCTCTCTCCAAGCCCTTGCCTCCAGCTCCTTTCTTTCCTGCTTTCCTATGTTTTCACTCTTCAACTTCTTGCGCAAAATGATCAATTAACATGATGCAAAATAAAACACTTTTGAAAAATTTCTACCTGGTTCTCCACACAAAGACAAAGCAAAGTAAATACTTTAAACTTCATTCTATGTGCAATCAGAATAAACATGCCCCATGAAACCAATTTCCAGCATACCTTGAAGTCCATTTCAGGAATAGCATGAAAAGCTGCTCTTGAAACTCCATTCCAGGAGCTCTGTCCAAGAAGCTGCCTTCCTGGAGAAGTGTATTCTGCCACTGCAGGGGTTCTCTTTATACAGCTAGAAATTAATAGTCAGCAAGTGCTTTGATCTTTCCTTTTACTTTTTGTAAGAACTATGTGATGACTTCCAATAATTTCCTTTCTTTGGAACTCCCTGGCTCCACACTACAGTTCAGTACATTGTCAGCATCTGAGAGGGCACAGCCATACCAGGCAGATCCCTGGTGGATATTTCTGCAGTCCAGACAACTTTTCAGAGCTGGCAAAATAGACACTGGGCAAAACATGACTGAGGTAAATAACAGATTACTACAGAAGTTCTTTTGAATACAAAGAAAGTATAAGAATTACACAGTGTTCCTTTTTTACCCTTCTTGTATAGTAAGGTAAGGAAATGCAAGAGTAAGTAAGAGATAAAATGACATTAAAGGGGTCATGCCAGGAAGTGAAGCGCCTGTTACCAAAGCCTTAATTAAGAAAACAAACATGTTCTGAATATTTTACAGCACATTCTTTCTACCTCAGATCTCTAAAACTCGTAAAGTCAGCAAGGCACCAAGAATGAGAATGGTAATCACAGAATATCATAAATACCTAGAATAGCAGATATAGAATGTAAAAAACCAGGCCAAGTGCACACCAGCTGTCTTGCTGGGATGCCATGAAATATCACTAGTTAATGGTGTGTGGTCTTTGTAGGTACTGAGTGCTAATGATTATTTTCTCAAAGAAACCATAGTCTCAAAGCCTTGTCCTGCAGAAGTTGATCCCAATGCTGTGCATGTACATTTGAAAAGGTGTTTAATACAGCCAAGGTCTGCCCACATTCTCAAAACAAATCCCCATGCAAACCTGCCATGCCAGGTGCAGACAGAGCTCAGCCTCCTAGACAGGCTGTGCTCCTTTAGTCTCCCAGGCAGCAAAAATAATGCCCTGACTCAAAATAACGAGGTTTATGGACAGATCATTGTCAAGGTCAGGGCTTTCCTCTGTGTGACAAAACAACCACCTGCGTACTGTCCGGTTACAGACTCACATGCTATCACCTGCTGCACTGTTCAGAAAGTTCCACGCTCAGGTAGGAGGGACCCAACAATTCACACAGGAGTCCGCAGGTTGCAGCTAAGTAAATATTTCACCCTCTCACCAAACAGCTCTATTATCATTGATACAAAATAGTCTTTGTTGTATCATCAAAAGCCATCTACCTAGTGATCAGTCAGCCATCAAACAGTTGCTGTGGGCCATTCCCTGTCCTTGCACCTTATTCACTGGCCAGAAATGCCTGAGGTTCTCACGGCACATGGTCTGGCACTTCTTTTCCACGGCCTCACCAGGCACTGGCGTCTCCTGAGCTGTTCTCTGCTTTGAATTTAATTAAATATTGATGAGAGCCAAGGAAGCCAAGCCGATGCAGAAGCAATAACTCTTCCCTACACCCTCCTGCCACTTTTCCCACCTGGAGTGAGTGCTGAGCTGAAGGGGTCTTCACAGAAGACTAAAAAGGCCAGGTTGTTGTAAAAGTCATTAATTGCATGGCTCGACCAGTCTCATGAATGCAGAGTTCAAAGGATAACAGTTTGTGCTATTATGCAAAGCTGTTTGGCATGAATTCCCCATGTCCCAAGCGGAAGCAGCCTTCTCAGCAGCAGCAGCATCCATCCGTGATCTCTCCATCCGGATGGTCTCTAGCATTCTCAAAGCAGTGCATTTTTATTCTATTTTTACCCAATCACCTACAAACACGATTCTACTACTGTCTTCTTACACCTATCTGGGCCTAACATTGATGTATGAAAGTGGTCGTAATTTCTTACACAAATTCTGCGTACATAGTTCTATCTGTTCTATCTAGGAATGCTAGCAATGCTGCATTATGTTTTCATTATGTCTAGAATTTAGTTAACTTTGTAAAAGGTGATGCTACTGAACTAGGTTTTAGGGCTTTCCTTACTAACACAGTCTCTTATTTGCTTAAGGCATTTAAAATATTCTCTACTTATTTAAAACTAAACTTACATTTCTACCTCATGTCTGCATGGATTTCTGTGGTTTCTCTGAAGGTTTTAATTCAGCTCTCACATTTCTGAGTACTCCTGAGCCTATGTGAATGGGGCCCAGAGGGATTTGCATCCCAACAAGCAATGAGAATGAGAATCCTCATTTTGGGAATTGTTTCCAGAATTTCATGAGGATAAAACTTCCATTTAAAGCAAATTGTCTAAAAAGAAAAGCCTTGGCAACCTCCACTCAAGAAGTTAAAAAAACAAAAAAAAAGGCTGAGGAAAGAAACTCTCCCAGAAACACTTTCCAATGATTTTGAGATGCAGTATCTAAAACAAACATTCATATCAAACCATAAACTTTGTGAGACACAAAGTCCTTCTTAGTTATCATTACAGCAGCAAATCAGTTGCTTCAATACAGCATAGAAGGCAGTAAACCTTTTCTTCCAAGCACCTTCTTGTTTACTGTTACGGGATTTAATACACTAATTAATCATATCAAACTTAACACAGACAACAAAAACTTGATTTAAAAGTATCTACTTTGTCATCTTTCCAACAGGAAAGCTTGTGCCCTATTTCTCCTGGCAAGCCCGTGTCCCTGGTGACACGGTGGCAGCTGACTGATCCAGGTGGCAAGGCCCAGGCTCCGGGCAGGTGGCACTGTCTGTGTGGGGACCATTCCAGTGCCCCAGCTACAGCAGCAGCTCAGCACAGATGTTGGTTGGGCCAGGACAGGGAGAGAAGGCCTCCAGAACCAGCCAGGCCCCACAGCATCTGTCTGTCACAGCCCAGCCACCATCCCTCACTGCGCCTTGACTGAGGATGCCTGCATCAGCTACATGGAAATAAACAAGGGCAGAAAAAGGGGGAAATGCCAAATACTGTCACACACGCAGTGAGTAACAATCCTTATTAAAATCTCTTTGCCCTCCTGATCATCTACAGAGAATTCAAGAGTCTCAAAGTCTCTTTCATATGTGTCCCAATTATTCACCTAAGACAGACCCACAGATTTCATCTCCAGTTTCTATCATCTGAGTGTGTCACAATCCACCTTGTCCATGATGTTAGTGAGCCAGGGGGGTGAGGCTGGTGATATCTCCCAGGAAACGCAGTGTTATAAATGCCTATTATAAAGTTGGCTTTTCGCAAGGTGTGTTCTATATGATTAATAACTTTGTGGTAAGGATATATAGTTTTTATTTCTGCTGTTAGTAAAGAAAATTAGGCAAAGTGGTAGTAGTGATATAGTATGGTTAAACTGTCTGTTTGGCTGGGATAACATCCAGTGAACGTGTAAAGAAGACTCTGCTACTGATACACCAGCTATCAGCATCTCCCATCTGAAGAAAGCACGGACCGAGGCCCAATCTGGAGGTGATAATGAAGACACAGCCAAGAAACACGCATCTCTAAAAAGGCAAACTCAAGGAGGGGCCATGCAAAACAGTCCCTGGAATATGGAAACTAGTTTATGGAAAAATATGCATATTCAACAAATCGATACAATAGAAAGGCTATTTAAATAAGCCTCTGAAATAATGGAGTGTGGACTTGGCTGAGTGCCAAGTCACCTGGCCAGCCGTATTTTGCCTTTTTTTTCCTCTCTCCTAGTTGTCTTATTTTCTATTAAAACTATTTTTAAAAATTTACATAAAAAGCGAACCTTGTTTTTCAAAGTAAGGACACCCAGACACTGTAGACTACCTAGGCAGAGCTGGAGGTCTGGAGAAACAGGCAATTTGCTTTTCCTGTCCTGCCACGGACACCTCCCCTTCTGACACCTTTGCACACAATGTATTTCCACACAAGGATGTGAACCTTAAAAAGAGTAAATGCAAGTCAACAAAAAATGGCATGAAAGAAACTAAGACTTTTCTTATGAAGGATTACAGATAAAGTCTGTACAGCTCCTGACAACTGCAATACTAAATCCTTTTAGAAAGTCAAAAAAACATCCCAGTGACCAAGTGCAAGCAGCTCAGCTCTGGGTGCTGCAGTGCACTGCCAACCCACTGAACTGCCAGCAGGATGCCTGACAGTCGTCAAGAATTTGAGGGGCAGGACTGTTTGGGACAAATGGCAGGAGCCACCCTGCACCTCTTAAGGGTAGATGGAATGATGCCTCCATTGAAGAACAAGCCCTCTGAGTGCCTATGGCAGTTTTCCAAAGCAGCACTGAGATTTACAAGGAAAAGCACTGAAATCCAATACCTTCCTCCAAGTCTTCTGCCTTTTTCTGGCCCTTTTCCAAACAGAGGAGCTTCCTTCCCAACTTTCTGCCACGTGTGTCTGCACACTATGCACAGGACTCTGACAGGCCAACACCAGGCACACCTGGAGAATCAAGGTGGTTTGAATGAGGAGTGGTCAAGAAAGAAACTCACTCTTCATTATAAATATGGGAATATACTTGCAAATGGAAGATTTAAAGTCTAGTAATGAAGGTAAATCAATCAGATGTTATCAAATGCACTGACACACACTTCACCCAGAAGGATCCTGGCTCATGTACAAAAATATGATAGATAACACTAAAAAAAAAAAAGGACTCACCCCCATACACACACACAAACAGAAATGCTACATGGAAAATACAAAAGCTTATTCTTAGCTGTGTCTTTGGAATTACCAGGCACACAAACCTAAAAATCCAGTGTAACGACCAGCCACTGTTTCCTTTTTATGGATCCAGGGCTGTTGGTTTTATCCTGGCAGCTGCAGAAAGAACAGGAGGGTTACGCGAGCACAGGAAAGGAGCTGGCATCTGGAAAAGCCAGTAAGAAATGTTTCCAGTCAAACCAAAACAACAACTACAGTCCTGAGCCTAAAGGCCTTTGACCTTAGAATAGGACACAGGTTACTCATCTGGGATCACTGGAGTCTTAAAGCCATTTTTTATAAGCCACTGTCGTCTAAGACTGACACATATGTCTCTATGTTCTGGGACATATCCAAATGCCAGTGAACATTCGGTTTACATTTCCTTTTCTCTTGTTTACATTTTTAAGAATTTGTATTAGTCATGTTCATTTAATCAGCTGCCTGAACTTCATGTCACTGTGAGACAGATTTTAACAACCAGGGCTTGTAAATACTACTTAAGAGCAATGAACAGTAACTGGAGTTTACTTATTAAATCCAGAGTGAAAACAAAACACTGATTTCCATTAGGAAAGCAATTCAAATATTTTCCACACATATAAAAACAGGTGCATCTCTTCAAAGACCAAACACTCCCAGGAAAAGGCTGGCAAATGGTAAAGCCAAAATTAGGTAAAGAGAGGTAATTAGGTAAAAGCCAAACTAAGGTAAAGAGAGAAAAAAATGATGAAGCTGCAAAAGTGTTGTGAGGGCTGCAGTGAACCTTTCTCAGCAAAGCTAGTGCAGGATGCTCCAGGTGAGGGAAGGCATTCCTCACACACAGCATCACTGATCAAATCACTGCCATCATGGGAATGGCTGCTAGACCTGGCTGGGTGCAGAAAACCATCAGGCCTGTTTCCAGGGAGCTGCTTTCTGCCACTTGGATTACTCCTGCCACTGATGTGGGCATGGCTGAAGGTTTTGGGTTCCCAGCACTTCCCACCTTGCAGCTATGGTTGATATTTCTTTCCTATGCTCACTGTATTTGGAAAGAGGGACTGCTTTTTCGGTATCCTCGAGCAAAGCAGGCTCTCTCTACCATCAGTCAGCTTTATGGAAAAGCAAAAAAAAAAAGGGAAAAAAAAAAAAAAAAGTTAATGCTGAGAGTAGAGATCCAGAGATGGAGAGATGGGAAGGAACCCTCAAAAAGATCATGAAAAGTTCATGACTCCTGAACACGAAGTTGACGCTTACTTCAGCAACACCCACACAGCCTTGAAGGAAAAGGAAAGTGGAGGAATGCTCTAAAAAGTCATAACTAAGGGGAGAATGTGCAGCACATCTTACAAATGAAAAGCAAGGGATTGCCTTAACCACAAGCTCAAAAGCACATACCTCAGCCCCTGCAATACTCTCAAGGAGCTTCTAAGGAAACATAAGACAAAGAGAGGAGGTTACCAAACAGAGCTAGGTCACCTTGACTGACACATAAAGAAAGTTCTTCTCACCTCCACAGAAAGTACAAACTCATTACCACAAAGCTAAAAACAGAGGCGAAAAAACCCAGAGGTGAGCAATACATCCGGTGTGGTCAGTTGTCAGCAGAAATTTCTCTTAAGAGGTTGATACTGATTTGTGTGAGGTTCTTTTAAATGCCAGTGTTGAAACCAAGTTGTTCACGAACAGGACTGTTCCTTCCTTGTCCTGGACTGTTGAACCAGTCCATGAAGTCAGCTTTCAAGGATGCCCTGCCTATGGAAAAAAGTTTAAACTCATGCCCTAATCTTGACTGATCAGGACATCTTCAAAACATCTGCAAGTTTTGGTGCAGTGCCCAGGAATCATAACTCCTTCTGAGGAGGAGAAAAACAGATCTATTAAGACAGAGCAATACCTGGAAAATTAAGAATCTTAGGCAAGACATGCCATTGCTAACAGCAGTTCAAAACTCGATGAGAGTCAGCAGTGTGGAATGGTGAACTCCAGACATATTTTTAATGATGTTTTTGGTTACAGTCCATTTAAAAGAATCAGCTGTCAACACCAATCATTTCCTTTTGTATAATTCATAAAGCGGTTAATTTCAGAAGCAAAAGTATTATGCATTTGAGTAATTGACTGCTGAAGCACAGTAGGTGCTCCATCTCCACATCTGGTGTCTGGGAGCACGTGCTTTGCCTGCTCCAAGCGTGCTCCAAGCGTTCTGTGTACAGGAATGTGCTTCCATTGCAGGCTCACTGCCCGTCGTGGTGGCAGGAGCCCCGCTGGCCAGCATGGAGCCCTGCAGGAACACAGAGCTCTGTGTGCTGCCAGCACCACGGATCCCTGCTGCCCCAGAGCACAGGGATCCCTGATTTGTTAAAAAAATATGGATATTGATCTAATACCGATATCCAACTATGACGGACAAAGACTCTCTAACAGTTTGAAGTTAGAAAGTGTGTGTTTATTACGATGCAGGGCAGCGTGCGGGATAGCTCCCAAATACACACCACAATTTACAGATGATCACAGGGGCTTTTTATGTACAGGAGTATTGAATACCCAAACCACAAATGCATATTCATGACTCTGGTCCATCCCATTCCCCACTTTGTATGGTAATTAGCCAAAAAGCAATTAAGCATGCGTAGTTTGTTCTTTGAAATGGGTCGGAGGTCCTTCTTATGGGGTGGGGTCTCAAAATGATGAAGTAAGATGGGTCTTCCTCGCTTTGACTTTTTAACCCTTTAGTGTTGGTGACACCTGGATCCTGTTTTCTCAAGACTATCTGATTTATGATCACATTGTGTTCTTGGAGTCTATTGATTAAGTTGACAGGTCTCCTGATTTATCAGTTCCTTAAATCCAGCTCATGTTAAAAAAAAAGGGAAGTTTACCTCAACAATGTCTAGTTAGTAAAGGGAAGTCTACGTCAGCAATATCTAGTTTAACTAAAGTCCTTAATTCTTCAAAATTAATATCTCATCCCTGCCACCCCACAGCACAGGGATCTGCTCGGGCTCACAGCAGAGCACACGCAGGTTGGGGTAGGGTGGGGAGAACCCGACCTGTGCCCGGCTGCAGGGCTCAGGGCTGCCATTGGCCCTGCCCCATCCATGCCATGGACACACTGCCATGCTCTGTCAGAGCATCTGCCAGCCCGGGATTACACACCTCAGTGCCCTCACACATTCAGAAACTGCCATGTGGTCCCTGAGGCCTCGTCCTTGCTGAGGACATGAAGGGCTGGCAGGATGCTGAGCACCCCGTGTGCCATGCCCACCACGTGCTATTGAGGCTGTCATCACACTGAGCCCCTCAGGAACTATTTTATAATGGGCACTCATGAAATGCTTTTCCTCACCGCCAACCCCGTGCACGTCCTGTGCAATCTGAAAATCAAACTGGGCCTATTGCAATTGATCATCAGTGACAAAAACAAAGCAACCAGTTAGGCTCTGCACAATGTCAACCATTCTGAAGGGATACTGGGATTGAGAAGTGGAATTTTGCTCACACTTCAGCTACACATCCAAGATAGGGAGAATTTTTCTAACCATTTTTTCACAGAATGCCTTTGGAGGATTATAAATAAACACTCTTTATAATTTACTTTAGTAAGCTTGCCATGAAAACTCACTAAAGGTGGAACCCTCAAGTTTCTTCCTCTGAACTACAAAAGTCAGTTCTCCCTTGAGTGCTTCAGGAACTGACATGTCAGATGTGACTTGGCCTCTGGACTCCATTGGGAGGGAGCACCAGAGTTTTACCTATGAAGTTTTCCCTAAAATTGGAAAGGGAGACAGGGCACAGCCCTCCTTGCACAGTGTCGGATGTTATCCTGAGACTGGCCATCAAGCCAGGCAGGAGTTGCTAATGCTTCTGTGTTCTGAATCTCCAGATTTAAGCAGTCAGAAAATGGAAACTGGCTAAATTATAAGAGAAGTGTCACATGTACTGCCTCTCACCAATTGTTAGTGCAGAACAATCCTTCTGCAGAGAAAACCTTCCACCTCAATTCCCGTGGGGAAGTGACAGACACACCCCATCACAACAGTAGTAGCCCAAGATAGTCTCCAGCCAGGTTAAGCCAACGATGCATACTACACTAAGTGCAAGCAGGCCACTGCAATTCTTTAGAATCCAACAATTATTCTTCCCTGATAATTAGGGGCTTGGGAAGAGGCAGGTTACTTTCCCTTTCAGGGATATTTGATCCATCTCCAGCTGTAGTGCTGAGTTACAGAACCAGTGGCTGCACTGGTCCTGAGCACTCTCACCAAGGGAGGAGATGGGAGTCTTCATGAGGAACCAATCAGAAAAAACCAAGTGACAAGCAGGACTGAAGAGAGACAGAGATGCTGTCTCCAAATCTTGCTTTCCTTGGGAAGTTCAGAATTTCTTTCACAAATTTCAATGTAGCCTCCCTCCTGGGGTAACAAACCCAAAATACCAAAACTCGGTAGCTTTTAGAGAAAAGGAGCAACTTCTGGAGGAACAAGAACCTCCTTTTGGGAGCACCTCCTTTTGGAGCTGTTTGTTACCTGACTCGACTGACACTGGAGTGTCAAGAACATGCTTGCTGCTCCTAGGCAGGGCAAGCTGCAGAGACAGGCACTACAGAGCCAAGCTCTGCAGGAACCACCTCAAACAGGACATTCCCTAAACACCTGGCACCGAATACAATGCAGCAGAGAATTCCAGGTGCATTTCTGGAAATCATTTGATACTGCTTGTTCTCAAGTTATTCGAGCCTGTATCAAAATGGTTAAGTGAAAAAAAATTCCTTGACCATTCAATTTTTTCCAAGAGAACAGCAATTCACAGAAACCTACTGGGGTGGGAGGGGAAGGGGCAAAGCAAACCTGACATTTTGAGCTGTAGAATTCAGCAAACAAACAGGATGAAACTGAGGGAAGAGCAAGCGAAAGTCAAGGCTATGCTTCCCCAGCCATAAATTACACAACAGGAAAACGTGAAGTTGTCAGCCAGAGCGAGGGCAGAGGAAACCACCCCCCAAAAAATGCATCACTGCCCGAAACAAAGCTTATCCCACCAGAGCTCTCACTGGAGAGGGGTGATAAAAAGCCTCAGAGCTCTGGCTGAGTGCAGGGCCCCAGCTACTTTTCAAATACTTGACATTCATTTTGCGAAACTCTTCAAGCTCACAGCAGAGCTGTCAGGAGAGCTGGATTCTCCTCCTGCAGGTGCAATTTTACACATGGAAAATGAATTCCAGATGCTAAGCAGAGTACTTGTCCATCTCCAGAACACGAACAGCAGTTTGAGTGACGTTCACTTGCTGAAATTCCCCCTGCAGTTCAACTATGGGTTAACATGGAGGGAACCCTCCCCTCAAAACCTCTGCCAATCCATCTCCTCCTGCCCCATTGCCACTGACACAGTGACACAGGGGGGGGCACAATGTAACAAACCTGAACCTCGGCCTTGGACAAAGGATTTTAGGCATATAATTAATGTATAACAATTATTTGTGGCAGGTAAAAAATACTTCTTCAATTCTAAATTAAATGTAAAGAGAACAACAAACAACTGGAAAGGTCTTTTGTGTACTTGCAAATACAGAGTTTAGAAAGAGCATGAAATCTCTGCAGATGTCAAACTCTTCAAAATTCTTGATAATCACATTTCCAATTTCCTTCTCCCCCCACACACCCTCTCGTATGCACAGCACTGGAATCTGAGGAAAGCCGAAGGTACAGAACTTTTGTAGAAGTAATAAAATGTCCCAGCTGGCCCTAAAGCACTGCAGTGAGCTAAGGAGGTGTTCTGCCTGGGATCAGGGCAGTTAATCTGCACCATTACTCCACATTCAATACTTGCTAAATGGATGCCTGACTCGAGGCCCGGAATTCCAGGCAGGGACACACAGAGCACACTTTCCTGGGCACATAGATCACCTGAGGCTGCATGTCCCAAACAAGTGCCCTGATCCCAGCAGCCCTGGGCAGCTTCCTGGCAAAGCGCCATGCTTAGCCATGACAGCTTGGACAAACACTTTCTCTTACAGCTTAAACTTGTCTGTTTAACTTTTCACAAGATGAAAGAGGAAATGATGAGGAAAAATCCTTGGTAGCACTCCTAACTGCCAGAGTAAATACAACTCGACTTAGTTTTACATAGGGAACACTACCAAAAAGACAGATAAATTGTTCTAGCCAGAGCCTTGATCTGCTGCTATCTGAAAATGATTGGCAATTGGCAGCAACAGCAACTCCCTGCAATTCATGAAGCTTCACTTGACATAATACCTGGTGCTCTGGAAAGCAGAGGGATGCTCTGAGGAGAGGCTTAGAAATGACAGCTGTGCCACAGATCCCAAGTTCCCCACAATGGCACTTTTCCTGTGGGAAAGCTGTTTGCTCTGAGCATTGCAAGGAGTAAGGAGACAGACAGCACCGCTTCTGCCTGCATCTCCTTTTCTCGCCCATTTAAATCTGCTCCTGTCCCAGCACATCCCAGCCCAGCTGTGTCTGACCACATTCCACCTCCAGAACAGTACACCCCAGGGAAGCAGGTACCACATCCTGGCAGACATTTCACCCTGAGCCACAGATACCAGGCAGAACAACCAAAAACCACCCAGCAGCATCATCACCTGCACAGGCCTACACAGCCTATGGCATTATAGATCAAGGATTTGGAAAAGCAGCAGCCCAGGCCTGGAGCTCTGGGAGCTCAGCAGAACCCATGGTGTCCTGCCACCAAAACACAGCCTAGCTAAGAAGGTGGAAGAGAGGTGAACTGGAATTACTGAGGCTTTCAAGTCCACCACCATGGCTACAAACCTAAGCTTTTGGCTAACAATTATTCACTCCATTAACCAGATTCCTTTGGTGTATGAAAGGAAGCGATATCAGCAAATCTCATGCTTCCTGGGCTGATTCTGTGCTGAGCAAAGAAGCCCATGGGTAACACCACACCTCTTGGCATTTTACAGTATTAAAAGCAGCATCTATGTTATTTGAGGCATAGTTTTGGGGGAAGTTGTATAAAAACATCCTAAAGGATGGCTTTCATTCCACTGAGCTCACTATGTGGGTAAGACAAGCCAAGGGTGAAGGGGCAGTAGCTACTGTTCAATGACTTTGAAGATCAGAGAATAGTTCAGCAAAAAAGTAATAAATTTTTTATCTCCTGATTCTCAGTCCCATGCCCTCTGCTAGACCATGATGCTTCCAATCCTTTGGAAATACCATGTGCCAATTAACGTTTCTGCCATCAGAAATGTCCACAAGGTCTGATAGGCAGTGTAGGTTTTAGGTATAATAAAAAGAAAAGCAGCATTTTTTGGGTACTGTCCCACTGAGCAGTCCTCCTACCCAGTTACAGTGGTATTTAAGAGGTGGCACTTCGCCCACAGCCACCAACACCTGCCATCTCCTACACAGCAGCCGCTGGCCCTTCCCCAGCCCAAACACTAAGGTCTGTAAGGGCTAATGGGAAAGTTCTTAAAATCCAGGTATTCTTTCCAAAACA
Source organism: Sylvia atricapilla (assembly GCF_009819655.1). Taxonomy (NCBI): domain Eukaryota; kingdom Metazoa; phylum Chordata; class Aves; order Passeriformes; family Sylviidae; genus Sylvia; species Sylvia atricapilla. The sequence continues at coordinate 68,557,489 of NC_089143.1, forward strand.
CACCAAAAATTTCCAAAGCAATTTTCAAAAATTTCCTAGCCCAATTTTTGGGCTAAAAAAAGACAATTGAAACACGGAACCCCAGTTTTCAACTGGCATTAATAGGATCAACATGGATCCCTGAATAGTTGCCATCAGTAACAGCAGAGCAGAATCCCACACACACAAGTAGTAAAGTAGCAACTCTCATTTTACAGCATTTCTGGAATCACACAGCAGATCTGCAGACTTTTAAGGATGGAAATACTGAATAATGAGCCCTTATCTAGAGATAAACGGAAAGAAAGTAGCATTAAATCAAAACCAATATTTGAAAATTGGGAGATTATTAAAAATAATCTGTAATTCTAAAGTAAGATGAGCAATTTAAGACACATAATTTGTTTTAAGTGTAACAATTTTCAAGGTGAAGCAGTTTTTCAGGTTGCCATTATACCAATATTGATTGTGGGCCACCTCCAGCCTGACGAAACTGCTGCTGTTCACAACCCACACATCAGATTGCCGTGACAGTGGACACTGCCTGCATGTGGTCTTGGATTCCTGGGGAGAACCTGACACAGCTGTCCCTATTCTCTGTTCAACTGCCCTTGCTACTTTTATAAAGTGCTCCATTTTGCTAAGTTTTCCCTAGACTTGCCTTTAAATCAGCACTGGCAGATGCCTTAAACAAAATCTGCAAACCAATCACCTCCCAATACAGTGGATTACAACACCACTTTGCTCTTGTTAGCACTGATGGTAGAAATCAATTTTCAAAGCATGTTGTGTCGCTGCTACTTGGACCTGGCCTCTCCTTCTCTTTCTGCCCTGGCTCAGCTCAGGACATCACCTTGAAAGTCATCAGTTCACAGCCTTTCGTCTGCTGGCAGTGCAGTGGTAAAAGTACCCCAGAACTCACAATCAAAGGTATGAATGCTTTCAGGTGCTTCCACATGAGTTCAAATAAAAGGTTGATATCTCAGAAGGGAAAAGTGCCTCTCCTGTGCCAAGAAAGATCCTCAGCAGCAGCTCTGTTAACAGTGTTGCCTTTTATCCTCAGTGAGCTCAGAAGAAAATGAAGGTGCAAAGCAGAAATTCCCCCTGCTGCCGGTTGGGAATGACAACACCAGACACACTCTGCGGGTATCTCAGGGGCTTCAAACAGCCTGTGGGATTGCAGACAGGCTTTCTGCACAAAGCCAGAGCAACCAGGAACTGCAACTCCTCTGGAAAGTACCTGTGTGCCTCAACCGCAGCTCCGTGGGTGCACTGTTTACAGTGCCCCTCCTGTCAGACACCTGGCGTCTGTAAACACGCCACTGACCAAGGCCACCTCAACAACTGGCCAGAGCTTTCCCCGCTGCCTTTATCTCCTGTGGCTCAGAATTGCCCTTGTCCTGGGCACGAGAACAGTGCTGGCACTCAGCCCACACCCAGCACCAAATGCCAACAGAAACCAGTGCCCAGAACCCCGGGTCTTCTGCCGCCTTGATCAAAAGGTGAATTCCACGTTCCCACAAAAATGGCCTCCTCTGGTAAGGCTGGCAGACTGCTGAGTTTCACAGCTCCATAACACCAAGTTAAGCAGCCAGGTGTCTGGACACATTCTGCAGGTACAGCGGCCCATCTCAGCCACAGCATCTGCCTTCTGCCTGAACAGCCTTGGCAGCATGTTCCTCTTTCAGGGGCTCCCTCCTGGGCACCCCTTCCTGGGAAGCCCAGCAATGAGCAATTGTTTTTTCTTTTTATTTCCTTCATGCTGTTAGACCTGCTCACATCCTGAGAGGCTGAGCACTGATGGCCTTGTTATAAATACCTATTATAAAGTTGGCTTTTCGCAAGATGTGTGCTCTATGATTAATAACTTTGTGGTAAGAATAAAAGTTTTTTTTTATTTCTGTTGTTAGTAAAGAAAATTAGGCGCAGTGATAGAGTATGCTTAAACTGTCTGTTTGGCTGGGATAACATCCAGTGAACATGTAAAGAAGACCCTGCTATTGATACACCAGCCATCAGCATCTCCCATCTGAAGAAAGCACGGACCAAGGCCCAGTCTGGAGGTGATAATTAGGACACAGCCAAGAAACACAAATGCTCTAAAAAGGCGGACCCAAGGAGGAGCCACGCAAAATAGTTCCTGGAATATGGAAACTAGTTTATGGAAAAAAAATGAATATTCAACAGACTGATACAATAGAAAGGGTATTTAAAGAAAGCCTGTGAAATAGCAGTTTGTGGACTTGGCTGAGTGCCAAGTCACCCGACCGGCCATACTTTGCTTTTTTCCTTATCTCCTAATTGTCTTATCTTTTATTAAACCTCTTTCCTAAAATCTAAAAAGTGAATCTCGTTTTTCACAGCCTAAAACCAGAGGATTCTATGCTGAATTCTGACCAAACCAGTGTTAGTAAAAAGCAAACAGCCATTAAAACAGGAACTCCCCAGCCCACAGCCACCTTCGTGAGCCAAGAGCCCAGCACTGAGGCACCTGCAGCCCCTTGCCACCCTCTGGAGATCCCAGCTGTCTTCCAAGCACGTGCAGCCCTGGTGGGAGCTCTGGCTGTGCCCAGGCTATGGGTATTGACATGGTGCTGGGCCTTGTACCTACTAACTTTTCAACCTGAACCTCTGACTTGTCCCATCCCTACCACTGAGTTGTGGCTGACCCTGGCTGGTGCCACCAGCCCAGAGTATCCACCGTGCTGCCACCTCAGCTCTGGTTCCCTGCCTTGGCACAGGTGCTCCCAACACCTGCTGCTCCCTGACACCTATGGGAAATCATAAAGAGGAATTTCCTAAGCTTGGAAGTAACCCAGTGTTAAAGATCTAATAACAGCTTTAAGCAATTCACCCAAGGTGAAAAGCAGTAGCTGTGGCTGGACAGAAAAACTGAAGCTGAGACTTTCCACAAGGCTCACATCTATCTCTGTGCCCTCCCCACAGCTCCTGTACCACCCCAACGCCTGCAGAGCTGTGGGATGCTCTAACCACAGCAGTCTGCATGCCTGCAGGCTCCCTCAGGATAATTACCCCAAAACACTTCCATTTGACTTGACACTGGATTGGAACTGGGTATTTTGTTGTGCTTTTTTTCCTATTTCTGGTATGAGCTCCCTACGCTCCATGTATAAACACAGCATAGTCTGTGCATTTCTTAAACAACCAAATTGTGTCATTCCCACAACAAAAATCATTGGTCTGATACCACCTTCTTTCCCTAGCAGCAGTTTATGTAGTTCTTTGAGAGACAGGCTTTCAAAACTGAAAACTTTCCAGTACTAAAAGGTAAACTCTAAACTTCCATCTCTGCCCGTGAATGCCACGACTTAAAGCTCTCAAAAGTAAATCAAACCTCAAAGCAGGCAGCAGCAGAAACTGCATATTCAGGTGAGCACGCTGAGACACAAGCCCCATTGGCATCTCAATTCCCATCTGAGAGAAGCTTTCCCTGAGCACAGACTCCTCAGCCACCAAGCAGCAGATTCCCCCCTCTTGAGACGCTGCCAAACAGAGAATTCCAGGGGCTGCAAGAGAGGGGTGGAACAGTGGGGCACTGGTGACCTCACAGCAGGCTGCACAGCAGCTCTGCCCTGGGAATAGTTCCTGGCCTCTCGAGGTTCCAAAAGGAGTAATGGGACCAAGCAGCCCAAACCCCCTTATTTTCCAGTTGATAGCAGCCGTCTTGCTGGAAATTAATTTGGCGCCTCATTCCCCCTCAGCCAAGAATACAGCATAAGCATCTTTCAAACCTGAAGTTTTTACTTTTTTCACCTCAAGAATGTAGTATTTGATGAAATACTAACTACATTGTATAAACAAAAGCCTTACCCCTAGCTATTAAATGTGAAGTCCCTTGTTTTGTTAAAGAAATACCAAAGCCAAGTCCAAAGTCCTCAGATAGGCCTGCAGGATACTCGGAGCGATTAACTCCCTCTGCCAGAGTGTCCTGACCTCCAGATGGATCAGGGATTTTCTGCAAGTGTTTCTTCAGAGATTCTGGCAGCATTAACAGTCTGTTCTCACCTGCAGCAGTGAAGGTGCTGCCTTGTCCTGGGACCACTGCAGGTTGGACACTGGGATAATAAAAGGTCCTTCCAGAAGGACCAGGCTGCTTATCTTGGTGCTTATCACAGCCATTTTCACAAGCCTCTTTTTTAAAGTCGTTTAGAGGCAAAATCTGGCTGCAGCCCCCAGCACAGTCATTGTGAAATGTGTATAAAAGGGATTATTCTGGAAACCTGTCAGAGCCCTCAGAAACTGAACATTAAGGCCTCAAATCCTTCTCCAAACACCAATACTAAGGAGCACGTAAGAGAGAAGCCCTGGACTCTCCCTCTGGAGAAAGAATTGCTGGAAAGTGTGGCAACTGCCTTTCTGACTGAGGAAATGCTGATTTTCACACTGCTCCAAAGCATAAGGCAGCAATGTCTTCATGCTCAAAACATGGAACCTAGAACTCTAAACTGTGCAGATAACAGGATAAGGGGACCACACCCTCAAAGAATATAAATCAGCAAAGCTCTGGGTAACAGCTTCCAGCTGTACATATATTTGCAGGCACAACGTGAGCTACAAAACTGTGCTTGTACCCCTCTTCTGCTACACTGACCCCACAGGCAGTGAGGCACAGGTCTGAGAACACATTTACCATCTTCCCCTCCCCTTCTTACATGAGCGTCTGATCTGGCAGAAGGCAGTCATTTGGAGACTCCTTCCATAATATTTGTGTGCAGGAGGTGCAATTCCATATTTTGGCAATATGTCCTGCCAAAAACAAATTTCTGGTTTGCATGAGAACAATGTAGGAAAAAGCAGTTTGGCTCCGAAATCAGACTTCAGCTCAGCAGTAGTCAGACCATGTAAGCCCCAAAAGCCTCCACAGCCAAGACCGAGGAAATCTGGTTTTTGTGTCTGCTTAGACTTCTAAATTAAAAAATGTATTTGCAGAGCAGCCATGGTGGAACTACAGAAGAAGTGCTTTTCACTACAGTTTCAAACAGCAACACTGACTCAAAAGGAGGGGAAAATAAGTTTAAAAAAAGAAGAGAGAAAGAGAGACCTGTAAACAAAATAATATGGAAATAATTCGGAATAATATGGAAAACATATTTCTGAAGTAACATGTTTCTTACCACTCTATGCAGTTGAGAATGGCTTTCAAGGAAGGTGTTTTCCTCTAGCTAGTGACCACATGGAAATGCCAGCAACCCAACTCTAACTGTTCATAGCTGAAGCTTGTGCACTTGCTATTAGCCATTTCTATCTTCAAATATCAATTAAATACTGTTCTCATTTTGCAATGAAAAATTTACTCACCCAGCCAGCAAGCAGAAACTGGCAGCTACACCGTACACCTGCTATTATGCATTACAATGAAATTAAAGCATTTAGAGAATTTGGCAAGGCTGCGCTGCTAAAACTATGGTGGTGGTTATAACTGCACACACGCACATGAATGCTGCTCCTGCCTGCTAGGAAAATACTGCTGCACAACAAGAACTGCTGGTGTCCAGCAGCTGGCCTTTTAAGATGAGTATCCACAAACATGCCCTCTGTGACACCTGCTCAGGTGGCACGGGCGCCAGGCTCCGGTGCTGCAGCAGGAGCAGCAGGGAAGGGGCCCAGGAACGGCCCCGCACAAACACTGACCTCCTTGGGGGAAGTGCAGAGAGAGCACTATTTATTCAGGTGCAACAATACAAATCTTTGTGGGTTGTTCGACAATGATAAAACAAAGAGGATTCCAAAGAATGCGTTCCCTGTGTGACTTCCCAAGCCCCACTGTAAGCACACCATGTTTGCAATACCTAGTGATGGCCAGAAGCAAAATTATTGTCATTTGGGGCCTCCGAGTGCAGAACTCAAGCAGCTTTTCAAACAGGGAAAGTTTTATGGTGCTGCAGAGTGTAACTGGGACATGTGGAATAACACAGGGACCTGGTGGAGATAAGCTTTTGCTCCCCCAGGCGTCATTTCAGCTGTCCTAACCTTTTCATGTAAAAATAAACAGGACAAGCCTGCAATAAAAGGCAATTTATGTGCTGTAGCTGCACCATGGAAGCCTAGGGAGCTGGAGGCACCCCAACACAGCGACCTGAGCTTGTGTCACTAATTACTAGTTTTGTTCAAAATGAGAGAATCTATGCTCAGTATGAAACACCAACAGCAGAGGTGGAAGCTAGAACTCTGTAATTCAGAGAAATGCTTTCCTCACCACATACAACAAAGTAGGACAGACACCTCAGCAACAACAATACCCAGGCCCAGAAAAACGTGTCCAAACGCGGGTTTCACACCCCGAGGCGTCACCAGATATGCACACCTGGGGCTAGTGGTCTGCAGTCCATCACTCCTGCAGTCCTGGCGTGGCCACCTGGCTGCAGCTCACAGTGTTAGCAGGTTACTGGAACCACATCCACACGGACAATAACATCCTCGTCCCAGGGTTTTCAAAAGAAAACATCTAAGGACCTGTGATTTCCCAAAACTGGCTGTTTCATATAAGATTGATACTGAATGATCCCTGACAATTTCCAGGGAAACTTACATTTGGTAAACTTTGGCAGTTTCTCTCTATATCCATCAGAGACAGAGGCTAGATACAGGAAAGCTCCTGTGCTACACCTGGCCTGTTTCAGGGGCAGAGAGGGACAAGGTGAACTCAGGCCTTGACTGTGACCAAGTCAAGTTGCCATCCTGAAGAAAAAAAAGTAAAAGAAAAACTGCTATAGAAGCTATGTAAAAATACTCCTAAAAGACATTTTCCAGCTTGTCTGTGTGAATCTGCCTTTTGCCTGTCAGCAACAGCTCTGATGCATTTTCTGAATGACCCTGTTGTTCAGGCACAATTATACATCCTGATGAGCAGGAAAACTGCAGAGGCACGGGACACAGCAGAACACCGTGATCCTCATGCTAAGATGGAGCTTGAAGAAAAGCTGTAAGATGCACTGGCTGTTCCTTTGTCAACGCCAAGCTGGAAGCTTTTAAGACAACTTATACCTTCTTCCCCTGCCTAATTTTCTTGATGCCTGTCAGAGTGTCTTGGTTTGCAATACGTAACCAAAAATGTGTATTCTATTTCCACCTGTTGAAACTGGTTGGGGAGGTGTTTTCTTTCTCTCTTGTATAACCTATTCCTCATCACCCTCGGGGGGACGGGGCAGGTGTCTTCTGTTAATAGGCCAGCTGTTAAAACCAGGTGGAGCAATGTTCCTTACCTCTTCCACAGCCCATCCTCCCTTCGGGGGATATCTGCTGTTCATGGGCCATTGAGGCTCACCAATGACATGACACATTACATCATCTCATTGCGAGATGCTCCATCCAGCGGGGGGAGCCAACCAGTTCCCACCTAGATAAAAACTGGGAGTCCGAAACACCAAGTAGCCAGTTTTCCATTGGGTTCCAGAGGAGGACTGGACCCATCTCACCACCACTGGACCCTTTTCTACAGGATCATCTCTACTCCAACAGAACACATCTGTTACTCCAAGAGGATTTATTTGGACTGCTTCCAACACCCTGACCAACAGGGTGTCAGGTCGTATCTCTGACTCTGTCAGGGTTTTCTAGGATTTTTGTTTGTTTGCTTGCTTGTTTTTTTGTACTACTACATTTGTATTTTTAATAGTCCTAGTAAAAACTGTTGTTCCTGTTCCCATATCTTTGCCTGAAAGCCTCTAATTTCAAAAATTATAATAATTTGGAGGGAGAGGTTTGCATTCTCCATTCCAAGGGGTGCTCCAGCTTTCCCTGGGGGAAAAAAACCAAACCAAAACAAAACCAAAAACAACAAACAAACAAACAAACAAAAAACCCCACAGAGGATCCCTCTGCTATATGGAATGCCAAGGAATCCAAAGTTTTCTAATTTTACTTGCTCCACTATCAGTCTAGATCACTAATGCTAACATGAGTGACTACCATCAGCATGAGGCTGGCAGCCTGTAGCCTTCTGCAACAGAGGTTCTTCTGGTGTCTCTCAGGCACAAGGAAAGTTTGGAAAATTACACATATGCTGTTCCTGCTGGCACCTGAGTTCAGCCATCAAATTCAATATGTTCCTATACAAAAGACTACAGCAGAAGAGCAGAAGTAACAGGGAACTGATATGCCAAGTTTAAAAATACACTTCTGTACTGACCCATTTCATTTAATTGCTTCTAATAAAACAAGATGGCCATTGAAAACAAAAATCACTGATTTCCATTGGGAAAGAAGAAAGGTAGGCCAAAACTCCAATCTAGAGTGGTAAAAAAAACCCAAAAGAAACAAGACTTGAACCATAATCACCTCTTTCATTTAGACTGAATGGTCACCTGTATCATAAACAAGTTCATTTATCACAATTGCTGTTCAGACAGCAATTGTGTGTACACAGCGAAGGCACGCAGCAAGATCAACTCTGCTAAAAAACCCTCAACAAAGCAGGTTTCAAAACAGAAGAACCTCTGTACGTCTCACTGTGTAAACCAGACAGACGCTAGGAAAAGATGACAAGAGTTCTTTGATATGAATCCAAGACACAGCCATTTTAACAAAGCTGTCTGGTAAGAGCTCATCTGACCCACTACATGAGCATCTAGGTTTTTTTCTTTCAACTCTAGACTGTTTAGGAGGAAAATTCTAGAGAGATCAAGAAAGCAATGGAGCCGGCAGGATTCAGAAAGTGGATGTTATGGTTCCATAGCACTACTGGCCCAGGTAGAAGGTGCTTTCTCCACATCTGGCTACCTGAGAAGGGGTAAATCACAAAGCTGAAACACCCTCCTGATGACAGTTTGAATAAACAAACCTCCCATTAAGCTGGACACATATTATGTCTCCATTAAGTGCATTGGGCTATACAAGTTAATTACCAGGACTTGCATTGCCAGCTCTCACGTAATTGTTCAGCTTTTAGTTCTTTCAATAGTTGCATTGAGCACATTGCACAGAAATAAAACTGAAGATTTCACCTTATGAAAAATACTTCCTTTTGCCAGTGGAAATGACAGCTTCTGTACAATGGACCTTCTTCACCATAGGACAACACAATGGGTTACAGCAATTCTGTGCTCTCTTCTGGTGAACATGATTGCCATACAGGATAATCACAACTATTTTAAACAAGTCCTATGCAGGCATCTATGATTTGGCTAAGCACGCTATCAGCAGCTCAGCTCAAAACTATAGTCACTGCTGTAACTCTGGTGACTGGGCAAATTGGACCCATAATGGAAAGCAACACTGATATTTTTAATCATTTCAGGCCCCATAAGAGACTCCGCAGTGAGCACTGAAACAGGACCAATACATTTCATGCAAGCATTAGAGCAGATATCATTATTATGCTACATGGCGGCACGTCCCTGGAACGTACAAATATTATCAAGTCAGAGAAGAAGCAAAGATGAGCAGAAAACACTCTTGATTTTGGGAGGTAAATACCGATGAGGAAAACCTGTTGATGAGGTTCAAACTCACAAGTATGCAAGAGCTCTTAACCTGTTGTTAAACCAAAGATCTAAGCACTCCAGGCAGTCTCTACATAAGAAAACACTGCTCAGGTTGAAGCCTCACTCTGGAATTCCTGTCAGTAACCAATCTGCAGGTTGAATATTGATTCTCCCACTTCACTGGGAGGAACAGAACTGGCCAAACACACCAAACCATGAACCTGATGGAAAATAGAAATGCCATCCTACGTAAGGCCTCCCAGGCTAATAGGGAGCACTCCCTGTGGAGCCTGAAGCCTCCCCTGCCCCTCTGGCACAGCCACACCACAATTCCAGGGTTCATACCAATTTCAAAGCATCAAGGTTCTGGGCTGGCCAAGTACATCAGAGGTAATGGTTCATTCAACATCATCATCTTATCCTACAGCACTGACAGATCCAACCAAAATACAGGAAATTCACCACTGAGCGTGGCATAACCCGAATGTGTGGCAGTTGGTCTTCTCACTATCTCCATAAACCTGGACTGGCCACCCTTGCCGACCAAAGGTGTCTCATGCAGCCTGTTGCCTCTTGCATGATGAAATTGAAATACATCACATCATGCAAACAGTCAATTTATCTCCTGCAGTCTGAAGAGGCTAATAAGGTAGGCAAGAGAAAACATTTTACATATATGGAAAAATATATACATACATATATACATACATATATATATAAATTCCCTAATGAGGCAGGCCCTCCTCTGCACCAGCTGCCTGCTCACACCTGTGCCTGCACCCACCAGACTCTGGCATCTGTGGAGATGCCCATGCTGCTGGAGGGACTGGGACACCAGAGCTAGGACTATCTCAGCCCTCACACAGGCTAACTGTGCCAGAACCTCTGTGCATGGCAAACACCTGCCTCTGCAGAGACACGCCGTGCCAGCACCACTGACTCGCAGGGGAGTAAGACCTGGGTCGGCCAATAACCTCCTGATGCTCCAGAACCCATCTGGCCACTCTAGGAAGGTTTCCTCAAGTGTGACTGTATCAAAGAGGCATCCAATGGAGGGAGGAAATAGAGGAAGGTAACTCTTCAAGCAAAACTGAAATGGAGTGTTCAAGCACTAGAATTCATAACTACCTAAATATTTTAGTAAATAAAGACTGAACCAAAACCTTCCAGTCCAAGAAATGCAATGCCATCATTTCACTGTGGTGTAACAAGCTTTGGCCTCACACACATCTGGTTCAAATTAGCACCTGCATTACCTTGGTTATTAAATAAAAACCAGTGCTCTCCACATGACCTGCAGAGTCCTTGTGCACCAAAACTTATCCAACGCCATCATGTCTCCCCTTATCGGATGTGTGTGGTATGACATAATGGACACACTGCTGCAGCACAACTGGCACCAGTTCAATTCCCAAGCACCAGGTCACGTTTCCCATTGCACTGTTTTAACCAAACACTATGGGCTTGAAGGCTAATGGACGGAGTCCTGGAATTTTACCTCAGATCCTTCACATTTAACCTAAGGCTGATGAACTAAATGCAATCTCTAGGGAAAAATGCATCTGTCAAAACCATCACTTGCAGCATATGGCCAAACCGAGAAGTATGCACCAGCCATTTCCATCTTGATTTGTTGCACACAGCCTCCAGTGCCTGCTGGGTAAGCTGGATTACAAATGAAAAGTTGCTGCTCTAGATATTTTTCCAAAACAGCACTTGGGGATTTGGATGGAGAAAGCAAATTATTTTATCGTTAAAGCATACATCTCAGTGTTAAGGAGAGCTCATTTCTATTTCTGACTCCCCATGTGTACTGTGTGAGCCAACATAACTGTCTCACTACCATCTCCACGGCTCACCCCCAACCTGGCACATCCGTGCTGTGGAGACAGAGAACTTGCACCAGCTGAGGGTAAAACTATTGACTTCATACAGCTCTCATATTAAAACAGCGTTCAGCAGCTCTCACACTCAAACGACATTCACAGCTGTGAGCAGGTTCAAGAATTTAGCTACTCCTTCAGGTGATGGGCCCATCACCAGTATCCCAAGACTCCCACTGCTGTCTCGGGGCAATGCACAGGTCCAGCCTTCTGCAAGTCTTGAAATTTCAGGCAAAACCTCATTGACCCACAGGAAAAAAGACCTTGATTGAAAACCACTTTTATGAGAAAGAAAGTGGAAGCATGGGGATATATTTTCCTGGGTTTTGTTCAATATAGCAGAAACCCTTGGGGCAATAAGGTACAGGCACACAGCACAGCAATAAGTTATACATTTAGCTGCTGATTAAGGCATCCTGAGTTAGTCTTGCCAATAACTGTCCGTTCCCGTATGTTTCTGCAACCTTTTGGGAGGCTGCTGTGGGTTTCTGCCCAGCAGATTTCCTTAAAGACCAAGAGTTGTGACGGCACATTGCTAGCACAGAGACACCTCCTAGCCATCTGGAGTCCTTGCGGTGACCACCTGAGCACAAAGTCTGGGCAGATGAGAAGGAACGTACTCGCAATGACTCTCAGGAAGCAGAATGATTGTCTGTAGGTTGGGTCACACGTCCAGCTGACACAAGCTGGACTTGCGCCCCCATGCCACATTGTGAATTCACTTCCAGTCAGATATGCATGTTCTTCCTGTCTCAATGCAGGCTTGAATTATCAAAAAATGACCTAACAAAACCTCAGTTTTCATGTATTTCATGAGGCTCATGTTCTGGTCTAAATCCCTGGTGAACAAGTTGAAGAAGCTCAATGCGCAACTTTCCTCAGATCTGCTCAGACAGATGCTTAAAAACAGTTCTGAGTAACAAGATTTGTTTTTTTCTACTTGCTGTACCCTATGGCAAAGAGCTCTTCAAGATATGCCTCAGGAGCTCCTGGCCCAGAGGGCAGCCTGTGTCAAACTGCAATAATAATTTGTTCTGCACTTGCACAAAGACTGCAGAAGAGAAAATTTCCAAGTGCAAACACTGAGACATCCAAGGATACTGGATTAAAGGCCTCCCTTTTCGTCTCTGCAGAGCACTGGCCAGTAAATGCTCTAACTGGTGTCAGATAGTGTGGTGCAGCTGTTTGTTAGAGCAAACAAAAGGAAATCATTAAAGATAGAAACTTCCAGCCACATGACTTCCACACCAAAATAGAAGCAGCAAGCAGACACATCCGTGACGCAATTTCATGCTTGCAAGCAAAGTGGTGAGCGTGGCCTTGCCTTACAGCACGAATCAGAATTTTTCTCCACCATAATGGAGAACTTGCCAGTTCTGTTCTCATGGGCTCCCATGCCTACACATCCAGTAGCTGCAATTTACATAATTGCAATTTCATTTCACGAATATGGTAGGGCTGTTTTTATGCCTGATTTTCCCAGCTGTCGCTTCTTGGAGTTCAAGTCTTCACTCATTATTTCAAACACTTAGTGGAAAAAATGCAAACTGTAAGTGATACAGTTATTACACAAAAAAACCCAGGAAAAATTCTCATGATTTGGAAGATGAGGGGACTGAAGGTTTTTACGTTGGGCTTTTTCCCCTTTTGTTCTCCTTTGCTGTTTAAGAACAGCATATGCAAAACATTTGTGAAACCAACACAGCTGTGGGGCCCACTCACCAGACCAGGACTGCCTACTCAGTATCCTTTCTAGCTTTTTATAGCTACAACTTAAAAACACCATGAAATTTATTTCCTGTAATAATGATCCCCAAATATTTTCTTTAAAAGTGGATGTTTCAGCAAAACTCTCCCAAGAATGTGGAATTATGCACTTACATTGTGTTAGCACAGTCCTTCCCTCCTGACTTCCTTCATTGTGCCCCCTCAGACTCTCCCTGGTGTTTTATTTCACCTGCTGAGGTCTCTGATGTTTGCAAAGCCAGGCTGGCACCACCATTCCTGTACAGACCTTGCTGGAAACCGGCACACCCTACGCTGGAGAAAGGCTCCAATATACATCAAAAACACACAGGGTCAAGAGTTCTTCCCCAAAATGTTCCTTTTCCTATGGTAAATTCCTGGGCATATAACTTCATAGCTCATTTTCCTCTGTATGCTCCAGGACACTTCCAGGTCTCCATCACTGCATCTCCAGAGTCTAGTCTAGCCTCAGGAAGGACCTCTAGAAGCTGATTTAAAGTCAATGTTATTTTAAGCTAATAAATGTATGTCTCCTGTCCTGCATGCACAAACCATTCCAACACACTGGTACCACTTCCTCAGACAGCACTGCTCTTTTAAACAATTTAGAGCCTTCCTTCCACAGCAGCCCTCTCTCCCTGGAGTAGGCCCAAGGGATCCATGCTCGTACACACCAGATTCCAGCCTCTGCTGTGTGCAAGACCCGCTGGCATCTCCTGTGGTTGCTGGAAGCTGACACCGACAACACCAGAGACACTGCTCACAGCAAGTCAGGGTTTGGTTCAGGAGTCCTGGGGAGGCTTGGGATCAGCACTGCACAGACTGCTCCTGCCCCACCACCACTTGATTGCACTAGCAAAGCACCTCTGGAATCTGGTGCAGGGCAAACTGTATAACAAACACCCCACAGCAGAAGTGGGCATGCCTGAGAAAGCAATTTGCTCATGCTAAATCCATTGGTCAGGCTAATAACCCAAACCACATCTCGCCATCAGGTTTTGGTCCTCACCCCGCTGGGGTTATGGCACTAGCAGAAAAAAATAACAAAAATGGTCCCTTCCAAACAAAGCCTAGTCATCTATGGACACTTCTTCTGCACCTCAGAGTTAAACAGTGGAAGCGCTGAAAGGCTAAGCATGAACCCGACCGGAATGGCACAAAACTTCCATTCCCAAAGGTGGAGCACATGTTCGGATAAAAACGTAAAGAAGAAAGATAGGACATTGAATGTAACATGGAGTTTAATAAAGAAGAAACAAATGGCAATTCTGGCAATTTTGCCTCCTTTGAGGACTTTGCTTGACAACATTAGGGGCATCCTTCTAAAATCAAGTTTCCCTCGTGCTTTTACAGATGGCAAACCTGTGCTTCAGGAGCTGTGCTACAATACAGTTCTACACTGGAAAAGCGTCCAGGTTCTTGGGACTGTAGCCCACCAGCACCTACATAAGTTAGTGGCACATGAAACACTTTGCACAGACTTGGAGCTTTTCAGGGGGCTTGGGTTTGCACCAGAGGCATCTGTATTTGTATGTTACCAATACCTAGGTGTACCTGGTTGGCAACTGTCTGAGCAGAGGGAAAACCTGCTCAGACAAAAATCTTAAGTACTCACAGCCCACCCTTAACAACACAGTCCTCAGGTTCAGGGACATCCAACCTCAAACCAAGAGCCAGGCATCAGTCATAGAATGGAGGCCTGCTCACTTGCAAAATATAAACTCCTTTTTCTGCATTCACTACCCAAGAAACCGTTCCCAGACACTTGAGACTCAGCTAGACCATTTAATTGCTTTATTCAGTCACAGTGTTACTGTAAAATCTTCTCTTGAAGAGCCAGTTTGTGGCTTTATAGCATCACAAATACACCTTTGGGATCTCAGGTAAGCCTGGCCTGGGGTTTGAGGGTAATTTAATTTAAAAAGAAAGGGTGGCAAAAGTTTCCCCATGACCTTCTCTCCATATTTGACCAAAGTACCTGTTTTTCTAAAACAGCACATGGTCATTGCTCACATGCTCGCCACCAAAGTCTGAGGCTGCACACCCTCGGGAGGGAGAAAGGCAGCCCTTAGGGCAGTGTAGGGTCCTGGTGGAGCATACCTCCTGCCTCCTCCAATTCCTCCCCAAGCAGGGCCCTTTGGGATGCTTGCTGTGAAGCAGGGAGAAGTTGTCATTTTCTGCTGAGATTTACTTAACCCACTGATATTTAGGATACGAGGTGGAAGACAATTTGTCATCTCACTGCCTGTTTTTCTATTCTTACCCCATTTAGATCCCATCTCAGACAGCGGTTGCTATAAATTCACTCTGTACCATTTTGGTGTGACAGTAATGTCTGTGCCTGAGACATGTCAAAATAAAACCTCCTGTGAAAAGCCGATCACTGAGCACGATACGTCAGAAATATTTGCTAAATGGAACAAGCAGATCTTTGCTCCCAAGACCACATTTTTATCCCTGAGGTTTATGCTCCAGACCTGTGTTTTGATGCCCGTGGCAGCCAGCTCTGATATGCCTTTCTGTGCAACACAAGAGGCCGATCTGCCTGGAGCCTCAGATGCTGTTTCTGGGCTCTGCTGCCGAGGCGTCGAGCCACAGAGGTAAATGGTGACACATCTCCTGAAGCACAGGAGCCCTGAGCTCAGCCCTGACTCACATGTGCAAGGCTCCTGTACAGTGCTTATTCCACTAATTATTTGATCCTGCACTCTTCCTGTGGAGCGCTTTACTTCCACCTGCACTGGATGCTGGACTTATACACACACTGGATAGAAAAGAAGGGAATGGAGCATGCAGGGCCAAGGAATAAGCAAATCTAACTCAAGGGGCACAGCCCGAGGCTATCTGACTCTGGCAATATCCCCCATTGACACCTCTAGCTTCTGGGTCTCAGCTGTGTTCAGAGCCAGAGAAAAGGGATCCCAGGCACTGGGATAAAAAAATTAATTACTCAACAAATAATATTAAGAGATCTATCTAATTTCATGTGTCCAATAAAAGGAAAAATTCTATTTATTTTATTCTACCTTATTTTGACAACTCTGTCAACACCAGTTCAGAATCATATGATAGACAATATTTTTATATCAAATGCTGCCAGCTGAACAAAAAGAGGTCCTACAACTGTTACAATTCCACAAAGAACAGAAGTTGCTTTGTGTGCAATCACCGTCTCACTGCTACTGATCACCAAACACAGGAATCTTTCCCTAAGATATTCACAATGTCCAGTGACTCCTGTTGCTAAACAAAGCAGGAGCACCTACCAACAGAGTACAGAAGGGTTATGGAAGCTCCCTGGAACAGAGCCTAGGGAAAAGCCTTTAGAGGCAGGCACCTGATGGAAGCACTGACAGACCTGAGCCAATTCCAACTCTAGTGCATTCCAAAGGAAAGAAGGGGCTGCAGTGGCACTGCTGTTTATGTTTGCCAGTGCATTCCCCCTCCATTTTGTTTTCCACGACAGACTTGGAATAATTAAGCAAAGTGGGAACAGAGTCAGTCACAACTGACTTAGTTACCAACTTCAATCGAACCCAGGCTGTCAGGAGCAGTCCCTGAGCACTGAAACCACGGCAGAAGGACCTCCAAGCTGACTAAATATCCTATCTGTATGAAGCACATCCAATCCTCTTTTTTTCCCTTTTATTTCACAAATATTGCATGGGATGAAAGAATGTCAGGGCTGAACTCTCCAGAACAGATGCAGAACACATGTATCTGCATCAGTTTAAAGCAAGATTCCAGACACTAGAAAGCAGTTGTGGTTTGGCAGTGGAGAGCTCTGATTTCAATTAGCTCAGGGTACAAATGATTTCTAGAAAGTCTTCCTCATGCTGGAGTAGGGTTACTTCTGTCGGGACAGGTCTTCCAGACAGATTCTCTTGGGGGAAAAACTGCAGAGGCAATGATTCCAACTCAACACGCTCAGTCCACGACAGTAGGCAAATTCATACATAAGCAGGTTCCCCAAGTGCCAGCAACCACCTCGGAACTAGGTGTGACTGCAGCCCGTGGAGCATGACCCACCACAGGCAGAGCACACCACCTGTGCTTCACAGGGATCCTCCCATGCCTTGCAGTTTTCTTGACCTGTCTTCTACAGATGTGCATTTCTTCCTAGCTCAGCTCAAGGGAAGTTGAATCAAGCTGGGACTAGCATGGCTAAGGAGCAGTTGCCATTTCCTATCTGCTAAGTAAAGCATTGGTATCACCCAACAGAAAATCTTATTTCCCAGTTGCAATTATTTCCCTCTTTTGTTTGCTTAGCTTTCGTGTTCTGCCTAAGTGATTGTTCTAAGGAACATGCAGAATTATTCCACAACCAAAAACTTGCTCTTAATTAGAATGGAAACGTAAGAAAGAAAGGGTCAATATGCCTGACTGTGTCTCCTGACATACTAAACTCCAAAACCTGTGATATTGCTCATTAGTTGTGTCCTCAGCATCAGTGCTCAGGAAGAGCCACTAGCCAGAGTATCAGGCAAAGACATCACCATAACAAACAAAAAAGACAGCACTCACCTTTCTAAAGGGAGGGCAACAAATAGCTAATGACATGGAAAGATGAAATGGCTGCATTTCTTTTGAGACCCAACTTAAGCTTACAGAAGACAAGGGAGAAATGCCATGAACTGAACCTGAGTGACCGAAACAGCCTGAGAACACCGTCTGACAGGTCACCAAAGTCCCCCGTGCTATGCATTCCTGCACAAGAACCAGGTTTGCTCCATTGCCAGCCCCACCAGGAGGGCAGAAGCCCACCCTGGACAGGACCTGTCCAGCTAGGATGTGTCCTGTCCCTTGCTGTTTGAATAAACACCAGCAACTGTAGCAGAACACTTGTTACACTCCAGTCTCTTCCTCATTTACAAGGTTTAAGCCCTCAGCTCTACAAGACAGCAAGTTTTCATGGTACCATGCTCTGAATCAGCCTTTTTCCAAGGGATTACAGGATTTTTCCTGGAGACAGGGGCCACAGGCAGCCAGAGACTAGTGTAACTTCCCTAAGGCACATCCCCTCCACACGAAGCGGGAAGCTCCCTGCCTGCCATCTGTGAGCAGCCAGCTGGCCAGGCAGAGATTGGTCTGTGCTCACAGTGAGACATACTTCTCTCTGCATTTGTACTGAAATGTGCAAAGCTTTGCTCCACTGAAACCAGAGACATTCAGCACACTTTGGAAAATGTTACTATTTATAGAATGTCCAGCGCTCTTGCCGTACTAAGGTTTCGTCCTTTCTTCATTGTTCATAGATATTTTCCATAAAAAGCCAACTTCTCTACTCTGCATTTAATAGATAGATTCTGAGGGGAAAAGCTGAAAAGAAAAACAACATCCCTGGGAGTTAAATCAAAGGAAGGGATAGTTTTTCCAGCTGGGTTCTGGACGATGGAAGACAGTCTGTCATTCTGAGGCCAGAAAATGTCTTTTACATACACCAGTCTCAGCAAACCTACCCTGACTTATAAGGTTTATTTTATAATAGTGTAAGTCTTATATTGTACTTGATTTCTGCTGCTAACAGCCAAGGCCTATGCAATAGCTATTGGTTAGAAAGCAGCACCCAACCCATTTTATTTTGCCAAAACACAATGTGCAGCCATAAATCCACAACAGTCCTTTCCAGGTTGTTTATTATTATTATCATTAGAACAACACTGAAGTTTGCAAACTGTCACTGTAAGCAGGGAGTGTTCTTTAGGGGCAGCTCTTCTGGGAGAGCAAGCAAGGGCTGCAGAACATCTCCTGAGTGCAAACTCAGCCTGTATCTTTCTGACACCTCATTTGGAAATCTAATGCTGGAAATGCATCATGTGGATCAGCCTCGGGCACTTGAGACAAGATGTATGACAGCAAAACGAAACACAGGGTAAGGCCTGGTAGCTGATGGAACATGGAGCCTTCTCCATGCTGGAAAGGTTTTAGGAGAGGTGATTTGCCCTACAGTGCTCTGAAATGGTGTGTGCTGTGCTTGAATTGCACGTGCCCTTCCCTGCCAGTGTGCTCTGCACAGGGCAGTGGGAATGCCGAACAGCTTTGGAAAATCCCTCTCTGCCACACACCCTTCTCAGATACTTCAGAGCCATCTCCTGACCGGCTCTTGCTGTCAACAGCAGTCCCATAGAGCAGGTAACAGATGACCCGAGCATTTTCTTGAGAGTAGTTTGGGCAGACAACCCCAAATTATTGGGTCCAGTGGTTGGATAAATTCATAGGAGGCACTCAGGCTCACTCCCCTCTACTTATGGAAGGTCTTTCTACACCAACATTGCAAATCAGATACGTGAGGACTAGGAGGTCCCAGCTCACCCAAGTAACACTTCCAAGAGGTGTTTAACTTCCTACTGTGTGATGTCAGAGAGATGGTCCTTGTTTTTAACACTGGGATTGCTGTGTCTGCATGGGACACCCAGCCAGGAGCTCTGAGCTGGCTCACCAGGAACAGCCCCTCAGCACCACACAGGGTGTTGACTGGGCACAAGCATGTGGGCAAAGCAGCAGCAGGCACGATGGATGCTCCTGGCTTCGGCAATTGAAAAAGAAGTACATATTTACAAGAATCAAAGACTGGAGAAAAAGCAGCCAGGAAAGACCAAGAGACAGGTAAGGTTCCTAAACAAGCGAAATCCTCATAAAAGGTCAATTTAGCTTTTATGCAGCTCAGTCTTTCAACAAGCACCTACAACTGGGAGGGTTTTGGGGTTAAATCCAGCAGTGGAAACATAAAAGGCTGAACACATTCAGAAATCTCTCCAGAGACCAGAACTTCCCTTGCTTTGTCCCATTTCAGCTGCAGCAGACTAGTGTGACACAAACCATTTTGATCTTAGTTTGCTTTTTCACCTTTTTTTAGTGATTAGTCTGAGCAATAAACCACATTACTACAATTTAGCCGACATGCACAAGCTACATCAAGTTCCACTAGCAAGAATCAGAATTCTCCCCACCAGCCAAAATGCAAACTGATTCAACAGCATTGCTCTGCTCAAAGTGAAGCGGAAGGGATGGATTAGAGACCTACCATCAAAAAAAGCCAAGTGTTTGGACATGCTCTTTCAGACTTCATGCACAGGAAAGAATCATCCATAGTCCTTTGAGCACATCAGCTAATCTGAGAGCTCAAAAGTTATAGAAGTACAAGAAAAGGCTGAAAAACTCCTACAAAATGATTATACACTGACCAAGGAGCCCACCAGCCCCTGCTCCAGGTGTACAGACACCCTGACACCAGCACGGACCTCCAGTTCACAGCAATGTGTCTATTCATGTGTCTCTGCTAGGTCTGCACTGTAGCTGCTCTGCCAACTTCAGCAGAAAATTACTGTTTCCAAAAGATACCTTCACCTTTTTTTCTACTTACCTTCATAGAGGATTGCAAACACTTTATTAATGCTGCTCTACTTTGGTCAGCTACACGTAACAGCATTTATTAGAAGAGATTATCACAAGCTCAAAAATTTTCCTTATCATGAATACTAATTTGTGGGGAATGGAACAAATACATTCCCATGTGATAATCAACACAGTGATTATGAGCTCAGGTTCTGGTTATAAGATTCTGGTTTACTTCAGAGCTATTGGGTATCTGCTTCCTTTTCAGTTTAGGAGTGCCAGTGCTCCATCTCCCACATGGTTTGCCTTTCACGTACAACTACCACATAGCAGCTGACAATTATTCACCTCCTAGGCATGGATGCTACCTATTCTTTCACAAAATACCCCGCAAATACAAGTTCCCAAGAACTGCCTGAAGGGATGATTAGGAAATGTCCATAGACACCTCTGCATTCCAACCAGGTTCCCTGTGTTCTGCTCTCCACCTTGGCAGCTCAGCTTCTTAAAGCAAACATTTCCAAAGAGGGCGAGCACTTTGTGTGCATTGTGCATCATCCCAACAGCTCAGGCTTGACCCAGTCCGTCCCTGTGCCACCAGCTGTCCCATTCCAGGCTCACAGAGGGGTACAGGAGCCTCTCTGCAGTCTCCACATACCTGTGCCCAACGGGCTGGCAGGGGCAGAGAGAGAAGGTGAGCAGCTGGCCCCACACAGCTCCTGGGGGCTCCTGGCTGGAGCTCAGCTCTTCACCTGCCACCCTCTCACTGCTCCCATGTGAACCTCAAGCACATTTCTGACTGCCAGTGCAGGTGTGAACTGCACCTGGCAAAGCATTTCCTTTGTTCTGTGCCTTACAGAAATGGGAGCTCCTGGGTGCACCTGGTGGTGTGAGGTTATGGGACTGTCCCTGAGGGAAAGGTCCTCTGCAGCAGGGGGGTGCCCGGCAGCTGCTACACTCCAGTGAAATTGGACAGAAAGCAATTGCTTCTTGCAACATCTGAGGTCTCTTCCTCAGTTCAATTTGTAGTCCCTGATGTAACGTGTCACCTACTAGACTGTCAAAATTCATTTTTCTAATGCCTTTGATGGTCTAAATTATCTGGGGTTTGCTTTATGTCCTCTTAATTAGGCACTACCTTCCATATACTCTTAAGTCCTGGGGAATTGAGCTCAATTCCACTGGGCTACCCCAGAATCCAGTATAACCCCTCTGACTTCTCTTGGAAAGCAAAGATGTGCATTACAGCCACCAAATTCTCTATTATCAACCCAAACCTGCACATGGTACATAGTTCAGCTTCCAAGTCCAGAAGCACATTCAGTGCTACAAAGAGATGCAATTAATCATTCATGCAAACCAAATTTGAAGGGGGAATGAACAACTCCCACCTCAAACACTGGGATTTCTCTCTTGTAGTCATATGAGAAAAGAAGGAAGAACAATTCAAAAAGACTGTAAGAAAGCTGTCTCTGGTCATGGCAGGGGGTGGGACTCATTTTTTTAAAAGGTCCCTTCCAACCCCACTTATTCCATTATTCCATTCTATGACTTTTAGATTTGGCTTCTATTTTCCAGGTTGATGGAAGTGATCAAAATTAGTTTTGTCTTCCTTGGCCAGCTCCAGCTGGACAGAACACGGTGGGGCCTTTCTGGACACTGCCAGGCCATGTGAAGAGGTCCCACAGCGATAGCAGTCCCCTCACACCCAGCAGCATTCACTACATCAAGCAGTTCTTTTTTAGTTCACTTGATGCTCACAAGCTTAACCCAAATCCTACTGAAACAACTGCTTCTCAACCAGCTTCTGCAGCACCAAAATTCAGCTGTACATGAACACAGAGCCTGCAATATCACTAAGACCTGTCAGCAGTGACAGGTTCCTGACAACTGTCAAGGTGTTTCACAAAGGCGCTCAGGAAGGGCCACTTCACTTGTGTCCAGCAGCAGTTAAGAATTACCTCCAGAGCACCAACTTGGCAGAGGAATCTCATGTGAAACTGATTTTAGCTTCTGTAGCAATCGCTGGGCTCACACCAACACCTCTGACAGGCTACCACTGAGAACATGAGGCAACTCCATCTCCCAGGGCAGCACAGGGAGCACCCAGGGGACCGCAGCAAGGGAAAGCTGAGGTCAGAATAGAGCCCGAGAGCTTTAATTTCATGATACACTGCTGTCTCAAGCCAGACTGTAGCTCAGCAGCAAAGAGATGGGGCTGAGGCTCCCTTCAAGGCGTCCAGCAGCTGCTGCCTGCTGCAGGGGCATGACTGCACCTTCCTCCCAACACCCCCACACGTGGTGAACAGCCAGCAGAAACCTGTTCTCTGCCTTCTTCAAGCAGCCTATGGAGCAACAGCCTGAAGGGAAACCTGGCCATTCATGATCTGCACTAAGAGCTTTTTAACTGGTATATTCTGACCTTAAACATGGCAATTGTTTTTGAGTACTTTATTAGCAAAAGGCTACTACAGAAAGCAAATTCAGGATAGGGAAGCAAATTTGTGAGCCAGCCAATCTTTAAAAGAGTGTCATCTTTAAAACAGCTGAGTCCCACCACAAGAGAGTCATCTTTGAAAGAGTGTGAGTCCCACCACAGTGTGAAGATTCTGTTTCCAGTCTTTAAGACAAAAAAACAGAGTTCTTCTGGACAGGAAGGACATTTAGCTTTTCTTTTGCCCCACAGCACAAGTACCTGGTCATTATTTACAGCTTTTATGTGACTGAAATGATACAATTCATGTACTCCATGACATATACTCAGCTCTCCTAACTTGTACTTCACTTTGATAAATTTCAGCAAAGAATAAAGAAATAAAAGATGCCCTACACTTCCCCTTGTTGTCCACATGCTTTTCTACATAGAGTCACAGCCAGCAGCCTGGTCGTGGGGAATGTGCACTACAGGAAATCATGCCATTTTTAGGCATTCAAAACCACCCACAATTCATGCACTACTAATTAATGGGAATGATCTGTCCATGCTACCACAGCTATGACTTCAAGAGATAGATCTCAGGGAGGGAGGGAAGCCGTAATTATATTAATTGGTTCTTTGTAAATAACAGCTAATAAACACAAAGAAAATGAACAATGAACTTCAGACCTGCCTTAGCCTGTTCTACCATTTGAAATAACATTGTCTGCTTGCTTTCTTATCCCCTTCCTGATGCTTTTCCCTTTCCTGCTTCACACTCCTATAAGTGAAATAACAGAAATCAACTATTTCTGGTAAAGGGACATAAAGAGACCATACAGGACAGCCATAACAGGACATAAAGGGCAGAAGTGTTTGACATTACTTATGACTCCCTGCACAACTCACGCTGTGTCCATGGCATTTATTAAACAGACAACGATGGCTTCATTTTAAAAAAAAATTTTCTATATGTTTTTTTCTATATTATGCTCTTTTTCTTGATTGGGAACCCTTTGGGGATATTGGGAAACAGTAAAGGGGAAAGAAATCATGTCAGGAGGATACTGTTGGTCAGATCCAACACCATCCTCAGCTTCAGCAATTTTCCACATGTAAAACAGGTTCTCTGGAAAGCTTTTCCGAGCCACCTGCAGCAGCTGCTGTGGGAGGCTGTAGGGGAAAACAAGTGTTGCCAGTGCTCTTGCCCAGCTTCAGGAACACACATTTGAAACTCAAAAGGACAACCAAATACCTTCACAGCCAATCAATATGTAGGGGCAGAACAAATCAACAAGTTCCATTCTCCCAGGCATGGATTTCATCTGATGAGCTGGTTGTAGTTCTCACATAACTGAGAACCCTAGCACCAAGATTTGGGGTTTTCCTATGATTTGTGGTTTGGTTTTATATTGGAAACCTTCCCTTCCACACACTCCCAGTCAGCGGAATAGAAGAGAAAGGATGAATCCTCATCTTCCCAAGTTCCCTAATTTCCACCAATAGATTGCACACAATTATTTGATGCGCCTAAACAGTTTTGATGGCTGCACTACTACCCATAGAAACACAACTAGAACTTGCTCCAGTCACCATGGAAGCCACGTCCAAGCAGGCTTACAGGGTCCTCAGACATACCAGTGAGGCTGGAGTCCTCCTTTCTGGCCCATCACACCAAGCCCCTCCCAAAAGATCAGCACAGTTGCCGTGAGACTTGCTTTGGGACATAAGAAAGGAGTTCCCAACTATTGCATAATTTTCTAAGGCTTTTGTCAATACCAGAGCTAATATCCACAGGGCCCTTTATCACCGTGAATAAACAAGCAATATTTAATGCATACCAGAGTAGAGGTTAGGGCTAGACAGGGTAAACACACACCTGTGTAAAGAAGTCAGGACCTGTCTGCCTGCTGAGTTCTTCTGGTCATGAGACTTGTAACTGGCTTTCAGGTGAATTCCACCTCCTACAGCTCATTTCTCACACACGCTTTTCCGGATCAGGTTTGGAACAGACCTGGCTAACAAGCAAGTATATGCAGTGGTTCTACTTCAGAGAACAAACCTCCCAGACCAGGCTGCCATACGGGTGGTCTGAAAACATCCATAAGGAAAGGGGAGAAAACAGCAACCCCAGTTAGTGTTGTCAGGGTTGAGTTTCTGATGAAAGGATAGGCTGGCTGTACAGCCAGAAAAGACACAGAAATTCATCCTCTGGAAGGGGCTGATTGCTAAGGGTCCAGACACAGCAGCAGGGCTCCCACAGGCAACAGCAGGTGAGAGCACAGACACTGCTCACCAGAGCTGGATGGAATATCCCCACCCCTGTGACAGGGGCAAACAGTGCTGCTAGCCTTCCAACAAGGGGCTGAGCCCGGCTAAGGATAACGTTACAGCAAAATAAGGATTACAAAAAGCTTTGTCAAGATTGCACCTACTCAGCTTCTACAAAGCTTTCAGATTTCTTTCCTCTGACCCTTCTGGAGTAACCCTGACATCCAGCTCTGCAGCAGGTAAGCCAGCC
Source organism: Sylvia atricapilla (assembly GCF_009819655.1). Classification (NCBI taxonomy): domain Eukaryota; kingdom Metazoa; phylum Chordata; class Aves; order Passeriformes; family Sylviidae; genus Sylvia; species Sylvia atricapilla. The sequence continues at coordinate 68,582,812 of NC_089143.1, forward strand.
CACAGCTTGCAGAGCCTTCATCACCCAGGAAGGAGCAGTTTCCAGACTGTGCAGCAACCACACAGGTGCCTCAGAGGGCACAGCCAGGATCTCACTGTGCCAGCATCACTCCAGCCACCAGCCTCCAAGGCTGTTCAGAACTGCCTGTGGCCCTACTGGTGAGACAGAGGGCACTATCCAGATCAAAAACCCCACGGTTCCACAGGGAATACCTGCCCTCTGTTGGCTCAGGAGGCACACAATAGAGAAAACCAAAAATGTCTTCTAATGTCTCTTTGTGATCGCAGCCACCAGTAACTTCTGAACCAGCAGCTGAAATTTCTTTCCACACTGAAGTGTTTTAAAAGCACGTTATGGCGTGTCCTGCAAACCAGCAAAGTGCCAGAGAAACAGAGTTTGGACCATCTCCATGACAGCACTAAAAATACACACAGACAGATCACAGACATACATCAGAGCAGCAGAACAGAAGAAATAAACGGGAAAAATCTACCACAAAAACATTCTAAATTACTACAGGTTCTAGAAAAAGACCTTTTCAGGCTATAAAAGTTAAATCGTGCTGCCCTTTCGTACATCCAGAAACATCTCTTGCATGCACCGAGAGCCCTTCCCGGGCTGCACTGGCTCTGCCTAACCCAGAGGTGACCCCGGCTGGAGAAGGAGAAAATTGCAGCTGCTTTCCGAGGAGCTCAGAAGACTCAGACCAGAGAGGGAAGTCACGGGCGACAGCTGCCAATAGCTATTTCACCTTTTTTTATAACATTTTGCTAAATATGTTGGATAAGCCAGGGAGTGCTTCTATTTTCAAGGCTAAACCATCACAGCACAGTTCCATCCTCTCTCAGTTCAGGCACAGGTTTAACATTTTGGGTTGCATTTCTTCCTGAATATCTCAAGTGGAACAGTTCTCAGGACATCTGCCAGGCAGCAAAAACTGTCACCTGCTTGAAGCTCATGCAAAATCTTCCTCACATATGCTGTGGTGCCACACTTCAGGCAGGATTTCCTCTGCCAATTAGCCAGCCATAACTAAATAAAAGAATGACCCTGTAAGAATGGAAGGGACAGAGGGGAATAACACTTCTATTTCAATAAGAAGTTATATTAAAAAAACTAACATCAATATCTTTCTCGCTTTTAAGAATTATCTCTCATCAATTGAATAATCTTTCTCGCATGTACCACCTGAAATTTTCCTTCAAAATAATATATTTTATTTATCAGATCCATTTTGAAGCTGTACATTTATCATCTTGCAGTTACTCACGGAAATTCTTCCAACACAGTTTGCTGCTCCTCTCCCTGCTAGGGCCTGCAAAAGTTATCATTCAGTTCTTGCCCTACTCTTCCCAGTGATGACGAGGAAAAAAAGTACAACTCTTACTTAAAATGGTTTTGTGCTCGCTGCTGGGTTAAGGGTTCTACAACTATGAGGAGAGAGTCCACACACAGCCTACTGGAGCCCACTTCTCTATTCCCTGTTCCGCTTTTACAAACCTTAAGCCACTCTTCGGGACTCAGCACTTCTGCAAATCTACAAAGCTTACTCCAAAAGTAACTTTTGCCACTGTCTGTATTCTGTTATGTATCCAGAGTACTCTAAGGGCTTGTTTTACATCTCCACAAGCAGGGCCGGAGTTCTCACGTAGGCAAGAACATAAAATTTTCAGTACACCGATCGAAACCGGAGCAAATTTAACACATTGTTCTTCAGACAACACCTGAACAAATTAACTCCTACGCACTACTAGAGCCGCCCAGGGAGACCCAGCCGCCATCGGGCCCAGAGACCAACAGCTGGCGGGTCCTACCGCTGCTTCCCCGCGCTTACCTTGCACCTGCTCCCGGTGCCCGTCCCGCGCTCCATCATGAGTCCCGCTACTGCTCTGCCACACAAACGCGTTATAAAAGCGCCGTTTCCACCCCCGGCCGGCCGGAGCGCGGCCCCTGGGCGGCCCGGAAGGAGCGCGGGCGCCTTCCGCTACCGACGCCCAAGTTTGCCGCCTTGCCTCACCATTGGCCGTTGCCATGCGCCATTCGCAGCGCTGATTGGACAACGGCGCCAGACCCCGCCCTCCCAGAGAACACGCGGCGCCGTGAGGGCGGGGCCACAGGAGGGGCGGGGCCGGGGGAGAGGCCTGAGGGGGCAGCCGCAGGCGGCCGGCACCGCCCGGGACCGCCCGGGACCGGCCGGGACCCCTCAGCCTCCGCCCCTCCGACGCCAGGCCGGGACCGCCCGGGACCGCCCGGGACCGCCCGGCACCCCTCAGCCTCCGCCCCTCCGACGCCAGGCCGGGACCGCCCGGGACCCCTCAGCCTCCGCCCCTCCTACGCCAGGCCGGCACCGCCCGGCACCGCCCGGCACCGCCCGGCACCGCCCCTCCGACGCCAGGCCGGGCCCGCCCGCCTCCCGCCGCTGTCACTCGGCCATCACCCCCATCCTGCCCCCTCCTTTCAGAGACAGGGCCCCGCCCCGCCCAGCCCCCCTTCTGGGATTCCATGCTTCTATTGGGTTACTCTTGCTACTGGGAAAAAGTGTTTTTTTTAAATCAGTTTGTGCCTAAGCTCGCAGCTTGAAACAGGATTGTAGCCGAGTTACGGCAAACAACAACCTGTGCCCTCAGCCCACGGGCGCTACTGGCAACAAATCACATTAACAAAGTAACTCTTGAAAAGTAGTTTTTGGCTCCTTAGAGCAAGCCAAGCCCCACTTCCCCTCCCCCCCAAAAAAAGTCTCAAGATCTCATATTTATTTTTTTTTTTCATTAAGGGACTAGAAAACCACATAGCTAAAATTGTGAAGATGCACAGAGCAGGGAAATGGTGGGGAAAGAGGAAGAATAAAAAAGCAGAGGGAAACACAAATTAAATACAATAAAGTGTGACTGCAGAGCACGGAACTGTCGGGGCAAAGTCACTGTTCATTAAAAGCACAGTCTGCAACAAGCATGAAAAGGCAGAGCTCAAAACAAGAGCCTAAAGCCAAAACCTGCGAACCTGAGTTTTGGGGAGTGCATCAGCGCTGCCGTCACAGGAACAGTGTGGGGGGAAAGGCAGGAGGCTGAGCAGTCAGACCAAGGGGAAACCTCAGTGAGACTGAGCAGTTGGCATGCTGGAAGTTGACGTCTCCCTTACGTCTGTTATTAGTGATAAGAAAAGGTTTAACTGAATTAGGTGGAAGCCTCAAAAATACCTCACCTTCTCCTCTGAAGAAAGCCTCTGTTTGTTTTGCATCCAAGGACTCGTTTGAAGCTCATGAGTGAGCTTGCTCACATCTGCTGTGGAACCACACTTCAGGCTGCATTTCCTCTGCCCATCAGCCAGCCGTAACAGGATAAATAATGACTTGGAAATTATGGAAGGGACAAGAGGGGAATGGCACTTTTATTTCAAGCAGGAGAGCCAAGGGAGATCAAATAAATCAGTAGGGTACACCTGTTCAATGTCCCAACCAAAACCAGGATGTAAAGTCACAACCACTCCTGACTTCCAAAGCATCCAGTCATGCCTTTGCAGGCACCTTTAGTACTTCTCTTTAGCACCAAGGCCACGGAGGAGAGAGAAATCCAAGCTCCAGCTTCTCCTTTCAAAAGGGACCAGAGGCACTATTCTGGCTGAACACAACACCAAGACTACAATGCTCCTTCTTAGGAAAAACTAAAGCTCTTAAAATGCCAACAACACAGGACAATCTTCCTTTTGAACTGAAGAATATTGATGCAGCTCTGCAGAATGTGGCAATTTTGTCTTCAGCCAAACCATCCTTTGACAACCAGCTGAGAGTGCAGGAGCAGCAGACAAGGCAGCAGCAAACCCAGGTGTGTCCTCAGCTCCTCACTAACCTCTTGTAACCTTTCTGGACTGTTTTCAGATGCTTTGCTTAAATTAAAAAACCCTAACATCAACATATTTCTAACTTCAAAGAAATCTCTCATCAAATAATCTTTCTCACATATTCCACCTGAGGTTTTCCTTCAAAATAACCTGGTTTCCTTTCCAGGTCCATTTCAAAACTGTAGATCATCATCTCACAGGTACTCGTGGATATTCTTCCACCACAATTTGCTGCTTCTCTGCCAGGCTGACATGAAGTTATCGTTCAGTTCTTGTCCCATGCTTCCCAGTGACCTTGAGAAAAAAAAATACAATTCTTGCTTAGAATCATTGCCACAGGTTTGCTTCACTATTGGATTAATGTTCTGTAAATAACAGGGGATGGTCCTCAGCCTGTTGGGGTTGATTTGTCTGTTCTCTGTTCTGCCTTTTCAAACCCTCAAACTGCTCTTTGATACTCAGCACTTCTGCAGATCTACAATACAACAGCAGTTTCTCCAAAGGTGACGTGCCCCTGGCTCTGCACAGCTCCCACCCTTCAGCACGGGGATGGCAAAGGGAGCTGTGGTGACACTGACAGGGGGCCACACAAACGCTGAGGAACCTCAGGGCTGGGCTCTGCTGTTTGCAGGGAGCAAACAGCCAAGCATGGAATCTTTTCCTCTGCAAGGAGACAAACAGTGACAAAGAATTATGAAGAATTATGTTTGCAGGGAGCAAACAGCCAAGCATGGAATCTTTTCCTCTGCAAGGAGACAAACAGTGACAAAGAATTACGAAGCTGGGATACTCCAGGCCCCAAACCTGCCCAGTCTCCCCCTGCTGCACAGACCTGAGGCCAGAGAGGACATGAATCCACACCCGGCACAGCCTCAGAGAAGGCCCAGCTGCTCATTTCCAGCATGACCAAACAGCCAGTCCCAGAGCCCATCACGCCCTGCTCCCCCCTGCCCTGAATCAGCAACACCCGAGACATGTTGGCAGCCCTGGATTGACCAAATATCCACAAACCCATTCTGCCAATATCACATTTCTCTGCTCAGCCAAGACACACCAAGGAGGGGTGTCTCTATCTCCTGATCTCCGAACCGAGACCTCTTCACTCCACACCCCATTCAGCAAATACCAACTTAACCCTGAGCTAGGAAAGCAAAGACAAGAGATATTTCAAAAACATCACTGCCTTGATGCTGTCCAAATGCGGGACAAAGCCCTTCCCACCACCCTCTGGGCCTTTTCCCAGTCTGAGGAAGTCTGGAAACACACCCCCAAATCCAGGTCAGACAGACAGCAATGTTTTCTACCCGCCAAATGCCACAGCCCCAAACCTCGGGAGGCTGAGGATGCTCTGAACTGCAATTCACAGCCTCAGCGATGCCTGCACGGAAGAGCCGAGCGGTTTGTGGGCAGAAAAAAATAAAATCACCATTTCTAATAGTAAAATGTCAGTGGAAGTTACTGGCTGCTTACACTAGCAAGCTTCATATACTCACAGTTTTTCCAGAAGCAGCAATTTCAGGTTCCTTCTTTTTGGAGCCCAGCTCCAAACGGGAAACTTTGCATGGCTGCTCCTGAGAGAGACAAGTGGAACTTCAGGAGCTCAAGAAAGCGACTCCCTCTCCTGAGTCCCGGTTCACCTGCCCGAGCACCCGCGGTGTTCCGGCCCACCTCACTCCCTCTGCACGTCCGTGCTAATAAAAGAAACACCCAAGCTCTGTCTCCAGCCCCAGCCGCCTCTTCCCTCTGCTGCGCTGCCCCTTGCCGCGGGGCCGGGCGGGGACAAACTCCAGTGTTTGTTTCCTGAGGGAAAGCTCCGCCGGGCGGCCCCACAGCTACTCCCCGGCTCCGTGCCCGCGCTGGGAAAGCCTTCATGCGCCTCCAGCGAAATCCCCGCTGCCGTCCCGCTCTTCAGGGAGTCTTCCCGGGCCCCGCCGGGTCACCGGGCACAGCCCCGCGCTCCGGGCACGGCCGCCCCGGGAATCGCGGCGCGGCTCCTGCCCTGCAGTACCGGCTGATCCCCACAGAGCGGCAGCACTCCGCCTGGGAACGCCACAGCGCATGCGCGCCGCCGGGGCCCTGTCCCGCCTTTGGGTGCCACGTGACGCGGGGTGCCAGTCCCCACTCCGCATGCTCAGCGCTGTTTCCGCGTCGCCCTCAGCTATCACGTGACACACCGCGGTCCGTAGTCAGCGCGCGCTGCCCGCCGCACTCCCGCGCTCCGGCCTGCGGGTGTCGCCATGCACCTCGCGAGTCAGTGCGCATGCGCCGCCTCCTGCTGCAGTCCCGCCCGCGGCCGGCAGGCGGCAGCAGCGAGCCGCTGCCGAGTGTCCCGCGGTGTCACCTCGGTGTCCCCCGGCAGAGCGGGGCACACGGGGGGAAAACACCGCACCACCCGGGGCTGTCTCGAAAACTGGAAAGAAACTAAAATATTCCTCATGTTTTCAGCGCTCCCAGTACAGTCGGAGCACTGGAGAAATAAATCTGTGCCCTGTCTCCCAGGAAGAGCTCTTCTAGGTGAAAGCACTGGAGAATGCCAGTTCGCAGAGCGTATTTTCCCCTGCTGTAGGGACACGAGCGCAGGTAGACGCAGCTCTCAGCATTCTCCAAACTCAAGTCTGGGCTCCTTTACAAACTCTCTCTGCCATGTGGTTTTCTCCAGGAAAAATCAAAGAACTGCTCGTAGCAACTTGGAGAATAAATGATCACGAAGGGAAGTAAAGAATAAAATATTGCTGTAAGAGCCTTTGACATCTGTTGGACTGAACTTGGAAGGGACCATTAATTCCCTGCCGTGCAAATACACAACCACCTCGAACACAAAGCACAGACTGTCAGGTGGGATCTGACAGCACCACTTCGGAAAAGTCACTGAAACAAAAAATGGCAGTGAAGTTTGTCAATCCAACTCTGAAGCTGCCAAACCTGGAGCATCCCCAGCACTGCATCTGGCTGCTGTGGAACAGAAGGATACTCGCAGGGATGAGCTCCCACACTGCTCAGACACAGCTCTTGGAGCTCGTGTGTGGCTGGCAGTGACAGCAGCAAAGCCCCTGATGGCACAGCAGAGACACAAAGGCCAGCAATGCCCGCAGGAGGTGCAGGTTTACCTTCATCCCACCTTCCACTGCAGCCACATCCGGGGGGAAGTCTCAAGGGAGCATAGAAAATTGCAGGATGCAACAAAGTGCAGCATCTGTCACCCTGATCCTGTTGCAGCTCAGTGTTGGGGCCCAAACACCATATCCTATGGGTAAACATTGACCTGACCTGGGTCAGTGTTAAACACAGCCCTAATTCTGACCAAAAACACGGTCCCAGAGGTTTCCTGCCCAGGGCTGAGAGGAATCTGACATGATGTTAGTATAGAACCTTTGCTGAGAGCAGTCATCACACCACAGTCCTTCAGGCTTCAGAAGATTTTGTAGTGAGCAGTCCTAAATTCTAATCCTTAGTCTAAATTTCGAACAGGTTTTGTTAGAAAAATGGTGGACAGTATATCATATAAAAGAATTAAAAGACTCCACAGGGAATAACAGATTATTTTCTATGAATAGCAGAAGTTTGTTTTTCCCCTCATCTCTCGGGGAATGGAGGACCAAATCTTTGCATTGAGACAAAACAGAGTAGTTAACAGGGCTTAAACCTCTTGAACATTGTTGTTTCTTGGAGAACTGTGCCAGCACTGAGCTGCTCCCATGTGCCCAGATGGAAAAATTCAAGACATTAAAAAGTGATTTATCTTCTCCCTCTCTGACCCATAACCAAAGCAGTTGTGTAAAACAACAGACTGTTCAAGCCCCACCCTGAATTTCAAGCTGAAATCACACTGCTTCCTTAACCAGAGCACAGAAAACTCATTAAAGCCAGAGATGAGGTAACTGACCAGGAAAAGAATCAAAAGATGAGCTCTGCTTCGATACACTCTCTGATTGGTAATTCCAAAGGAAATTCCCCACTGATCATAAGCAATCACCTGTAGCTTCCTCATGGAATGGTTACTGCCTTTCTGTGGAAGTGTTTCAAACATCCATGGAGGGCTCAGTTGGGTTGTTTATGGCTCATCCTGACAGGCCAACTCTAAACACTCTCACCATTGCTGCAGCCCCAGTTTCAGGGAACTACTGGTACAGTTCATAAATACTCCCCTTCCCTACAACTCAGTCCTTCACTGCACACCCACTCCATCCTTTCTTCCCAACAGCACCTCTCCAGCACAAATCCCACTTCTCACAGACACAAATCAAGCAGAAATCTATTACAGCTTAGGTGTTTGCTTAGAAGGTAATATTCTTAGTACATCAGGCTGCATGATTAAAACACATACATGCACTGATGGTCAGCAAGGGAAAGCTTTTCAGTGGAGAAAATTGCCAATAAGGCAGCACACTTTGATACACCTTCAGAAAAAGCAGAGTTAGCACCAATTCCTAAGACCCTTTGTGAGGAATCCAGCTCTCCTTGGGACACCCAACACAGCAGATTCTGAAAAAGGAAGGAAAAACTCAAGCTTGTAGCAGGAAAAATTAGACAACTCTCCCCAACTTCTGGTAAAACCTCTTTAATCTTTCATGTGCTAAACCCACTGCTTTGATTTTATCTGGGAAAACAAAGCCAAGACAGAAAAGACCACACAGCCTAACACAGGTCACAGGTTATGAAAGATTCTCCAAGTCAAGTGAGGAAACTTAGTAAACACCAAATTTTAAGGAAATGCCCGAAAAGGGAGGGGAAACTTCTTCGCATAGGCAGGAATCCAACCTTGTGTCACTGCACAGGGACATGTAACATCAAAGAACATGGAAAAGTTTAAGGGGAAAGCTACACACTACCTTTCAATATTCTACAACAGCACTCTATTTTTGCCCAGCACTTTTTTTTGTTTTCCTATCCAGACCAAGTGCATGGACTGAATTTAAGGGTATTTGAGCATGCTTGAAAGGGCTTTACAGAAAATAAAGTATGTCAGGAGAAACATTAATAACCCAGACCCTGAGCTCCACACATCCTGTCACTGTCCTGCAAGGGCTTTTCCTTTGATAGCTTGGGTCCCAAACATGAAATAAGAGAGTTCTGTGATCAGAGCAAGCAATCTAGACAGCAATTCTCCAACCACATGCAACTCAAAGTGAGGTGAGAAAGGAGTCCTGAGAGTTGGCACATGTTTCCATCCCTGTGCACAAAAAAACCCACCTCCCACTCCCTGACACTATTGCCAAAACACAGGGGCCAAGGTAAAAAAAAAGACCAAGGAGAAGGCCACAGGATTCATAGTGTGCTGCAGAAGAGCAAGGCTGAAGTTAGCAGCTGGAAAAGCACAGTGGAAATGGGCACCAAGTTTCTCAAAAGCAAAACTGCAGTGAATGGCATATGAAAGAGGAAAAGGCTACAGGAACAAATGAGCAGAGGAAAAGAATATATAATCCAGCTGTCAAGTCAAAGCAAATGCATTTATTCCCATCTCTTGTACTCAATCAACAACGCTGAAAGACACTTAAAAATCAGTTTCTCAGAAGCATCTTTTTTAACTACTTCCACAGTGAGATGGCAATTTGGATAGGGGGAAAAAACCCCTCTTGCAGGATGGCAGCCTGCTTTGGGGCAGAAAAACACCAATTTGGGAGGGAGTGGAGCTACAAATAGGAACCTCCAGATATGTCTAGTGGTGCTGAAGAAACTGAGCAACACTGGCTACAGCAACTTTGCAAAGATGTGGCCTGGCTGGGTGCCAGCTCCCTGATGACAGGAGTGCCAACACAACACACAGCCCTCTCAACACAGTGCTGAGGGCCCTGCCAGCCCCAAGCACATCTGCACTCCAACCCAGTCAGGTACAGCCAGACCACTTTGGGAATGCTCTGGAGGTAGCCCTGGCAGATGTTTGTGAAAGCCAGGTGCTCGTGACAGAGCCCTGCTGAGGCCACTCGTCACCCTCGGACCTTGTGGGGCACAGGAACGTGTTTCAGCTCAGAACAACAGCTCTGCACAACACTGTGGGCCTTCAGTGATTTAGTTTTTCCTTCACACAACAACCCAAATTCAGCGCTTTCGGGCTGTGAGTTCGTGTGGCACCTTCAGTGGAAGGAGCTGGAAGGAATTGGCGCAGTGATTGGACCATCCCAGGGTTGTGCCCTGAGGAGCAATCACCCAAAAGAAAAGAAGTCCAATTCTTTTGCACCCATTTCTCTTTCATAAGTATTTAGCTCATCTGAACTAGAGTTTACGCTTTCTTCACAGCTATCTTGTCCAAAAGAGCCCTGATCCAGCAGACCATGAACTGCAGGAATCAACAGGCAGATCCCTTTCTCAGATTCCAGTTTCATTTGCTTGAGGATTCATAAGCAAATGACAAACCATTCCTCTAGAAAGGAAGTACTTAAACACGTTTGATGCATTTATGCCAAATATCTTCCCCAAACTATAAAGAAAAAAAGGTAAAAAATGACAACAAATTAATTCTTATGTTGATTATTGTAACAGACCTCCAGGTGAGAAAACATTTCTACCAGCCTAACAAATCCCCTGCCTAGAGTACAGAGGTAACCAAACACTCCTAAGCCTCTTAAAAAGATACTTTACACTGTATTAGGAATGGTAAGGAATAACACTTGGAATTATGAAAAATTGCTTAGGTTCTCTTCTTTCAAGGACAACTTTCAGGCCCAGTGGACTGAGCGGTCCCCAGATACAAACACATGGCCCTCCAAATTTGGTACAAATACCTATGGGCAGCTGCTCTGCTTTTTCAGAAGCCTGAGTGGTGGCCTGTGTAGCCAAGGCTGGAAATGCATGCAGGCTTTCCATGTCACATCTAGGTTTGCCTGGAAGCACAGGGACACACAGCCCCTCATTTCTGTGCCAGTCAGAATTAGTGCCACCCAGCAACTTGCCCCTCGCTGCACTTCTCTGAAATACACTAAAAAGCCAGGGGGAAAATAACCCCAAACAAACCACAAAATAAAGGGCTTATGTGAAAACCCCACACTTAATGTTACAGACACAGAAATGCTTTGGGATTTGGTGTTTCTTGCACCTCCAGTCACCGAAACAATCAAATAGAATGAACTGCAGAGTCCTGAAGTTCAAATATTCAGATTATATTTTGGTGGTATCACTTGACGTAGCAAAATCCAACGCAATACGTAGAAAATAAAAAGCGACATTTTCTCCCTCACTTTTCATTTTCCAGTTTAGGGGTCTTCCTAAAAACAGGATAAGAAAAAAACAGAAGAAACAAAGTGCAAGACCTACTATTAACAAGTGTGCCAAAACACCTGCTTTCGGTGTGTTTTGTAAACAGAACACGTTTTCATTAGAATTGACTACTTTCCTAAGAATCTAAATTTATATGTGTAAAAATGCATCCAGTAGGGGCAGGCGTTTCTGAGCCCACACCTCCCAGGATCAGAGGAAGAGTGGCAGAGAAGAATCCAGAAGTACCAGTGAGAGGTTCAAGCTGACTGTGTTTGGTAGGAATATCTGAAACCAAAGTGCTCTGCAGCTGCCTCAAGCCTGGAGATCATGGAAACAAAACAAGCTGCACCTCGTGCTTCATTTTCTGCCCTCTCTGATCAAAGGAGAATCACGTAACACAGAAGATGGTAACACCAGTCCAGTGCCCCCAGGATGGCTGGCACCAGGGTTCATTCCCTTCTCTGGCTGATGGAAATTAAATCCAGGTGTTCTGGGATTTAAGGAACAAAGTCCAGTTTACCACTTGCTGTTCTACTCCCAGCCACATTTGCACAGCAGAAATCTCACTGGGCTCCTGTCCCCCTGGTGTATGAACCAAAGCAGCAGCCCTCTCTGTCCCTTCTCAGGCAGCAACTTCACCAGTCAGCCTCACACCCCTCTCGGTTCAAAAAAACTCCAGGCCATCAAAACCTGGGTATTTTACACCCAAAATAGACTTCTATGGGAGGTCGAACATCCCACACTGTATTCCCAAGTGTCTGGTGACTGAACATGACGCTTGTCTTCCAGGGACACAGAGACAGGCAGCATGGCCCCATGCCCCACATGGAAACAACAGCCTCTCGTCCAGGGAAAAGCCTTATCTAGGCCAGTCCCAGCTCTGTTTTGGGGGGTTCTGCCCCCATCAAGGCCAGTCCCTGCTCTGTTTTGGTGGGTTCTGCCCCCATCACACCCTGCTTATCCTGCTCGGCAGAGGTGACCTGGGATGGGATCCTGGCTGGAGGGCAACCAGAGAGCTGGCTACACCAGGTGATGCACCAGGCCCTGAGGCACAGAGATCCAGGTTCCCTAAATCCTACAGATCCTCCCTGTTCCACCCACTGCCCCTTACTCTGTGGGTGGCACTGAGCAGAGACTTCTCAGCATGGAGTCATGGCATGGGCTGGGTTGCAAGGGCCCTCCAGAAATGCCCCCTCACAGCGACAGAACCCATGCCAGGGAGCAGGGCACAGACACCTGCTCGAGGAGCATAGCAGGGGAGCAGGACTTGTCATAGAAGGGACAACAGAAGCCAAAACAGAAAGAGAAAACAACCTTGAGCTCGTTTAGAGATGTCCTAATAAAGTTAATACGCTATTTCCAATTTACCTCTGCCAAGGAAAATAAAACAGAAGCCTGGTTTCAAGACCCTTCACTTCAGATCCCAAAGAAACACATGTACTGTCACAATAGATGGCATGTTATGCTTCTGTCTCTCAAAGTCAGCAGTTCACTGGGGTTTATTATCTTGTTTCCTAGTTCTCACCCCAAAAAAACCCTCAGACAAGATGTCTGATAGTGCCTTCCTTTTTTTTTTTTTTTTTTTTCCAGGTGGAAAGCAGAAAGCATTTTGAGAAAATTACTCTTGCTTCTATTTTTTCCCGTCAACCTTCCCTTGACTTCACACATGATGCCTAGACCTCAAAAATTTCATCCTGCTTAATCAAAAACGCAAAAGATGGAATAAGAACACTGCCTCCAGCCTTCCCGAATGCATCTCCTGCCACAGGTACTCATTCTGACCATCTGCAAAGGGCGTGCCACCATTGCTTCCCAGCCTGGCCTTACCTGCCAGTGCTCTGTAACTAAGCAAGAGACATTGAGAAGGCAGAGGAAAAGAGGCAGAGAGAGCCCCACTGCCAGATGAGAGGAAGCAGTGGCCCTCTGGTCCAAAGCAGCTTTGCAAGATGTGTGTTATAAATGCCTATTATAAAGTTGGCTTTTCGCAAGGTGTGTGCTATTTGATTAATAATTTTGTGGTAAGGATGTAAGTTTTTATTTCTGCTGTTAGTAAAGAAAATTAGGCAAAGTGGTAGTAGTGATATAGTAATTGCTTAAACTGTCTGTTTGGCTGGGATAACATCCAGTGAACATGTAAAGAAGACTCTGCTATTGATACACCAGCTATCAGCATCTCCCATCTGAAGAAAGCACGGACCAAGGCCCAGTCTGGAGGTGATAATGAAGACACAGCCAAGAAACATGTAGCTCTAAAAAGGCGGACCCAAGGAGGGGCGTTGCAAAACAGTCCCTGGAATATGGAAACTAGTTTATGGAAAAATATGAATATTCAACAGACTGATACAATAGAAAGGGTCTTTTTAGAAAACCTATAAAATAGCAGTTTGTGGACTTGGCTAAATGCCAAGTCACCCGACCAACCGTACTTTGCTTTTTCCTTATCTCCTAATTGTCTTATCTTTTATTAAACCTATTTCTTAAAATCTACGTACAAAATGAATCTTGTTTTTCACAACATGTTATTCAGAGCTACTTTGCAGCTAGCTTTTCAAATATCTGTCAGGATGAGCCTTCCTGCGCACAAGGGAAGAGGTTTAGCTCCCCAGAAAACCCCGTTACATTTAAACTACAACTACAAAAAAAGGTCTTCTCTGGTGAAGATCTTGAGATCAATCCCCACCCTCTGCTCACCTTCGCTCTGCCCTAACTCACCTACTGAATTATGCCTTGCTGATGTGTTCCTACAGAGTTACCCCACAAATAACATGGGAATTGTGGAAGCCTACAGCAAACTGCAGCTGCACAGCAGCCACTGGCTCACAGGGGAGCAGAAAGGCAGCCCAGGCATTCTCTGCTGTGGTTGTTGGGTTTTTTTAGCCCTTTCTGGGAAATGGAGCTGGAAGCTGCTGTTGTGCCAGACCAAAGGTGAACACAATTCCTCAGGCAAATGAGGTCAGACTGGAGCCTCAATGGAGCCTCATTGTGATGAATACTGGCCACTTGCAGGTATTTCCAAAACCATTAAGCACAGGTCTGTTTACCAAAGAGAGCACAAGATGTCACTCACCAGCTAACCCCTCTCTGTCTGGACCTAAGCAACCCCTTCCTGGATGAAGGACCCAAGTCCTGCGTCCCAGCTGTGGACTAAAACACTCCCATTATTTTCCTTGGGTATGTTGAAGGCCAGATTAGACAGCACTTGGAGCAAGTGGTCTTGTGGAAGTTGTTCCTGCTCAGGCTAGAGGGATGGAATGAGATGATCTTTAAGGTCCTTTTCAAGCAAAACCATTCTGTGATTCTATGAAGAATCAATTCTGCATATATATAAAAAACTAAATTAAAAAAGGCATTTAAAAAAAAAAAAAGTCCATTTTTGCCTAAACTAGGAGCTTGAAATGAGATAGCACAAGAGGTTTGGCAATAGCTGAACTATGCAACACTATGAACTATGCAGGAACTATGCATTCCTAGCTGTAATGAGGCATCAGCCAATTTCATCAATAAGCCATTTTACTGAGAAATATTACAAAACAGAAATTCGAAAAGCCACAAGCAAGGGTCAGCACTGAGCCCGGGGTCGGTGCTGGTGACCCTCAGATCCAGCCTCTATCACACCGTATCCTCCCCCATTCACAAAGTCCACTTCTGCAGGGCTGCATTATATACAGTTTTTGGCCAGAAAGAAGGTTGCCTCATCCTTTTGTCCACTCAGTTGCTGTTCCATATCCATATTTCTTTTCTCTCCATCTGCTGGTCCGATGAATATCTTTCCAGACAAGGCTGGACATCTGACTGCATTTATGGGAACTCTTCACTGGGATGCACACCCAGGCCATGTGGATAAGATTTCCATCAGGTATTGATCACTGGGTCATTGGTAATCCCATCTTTGAAGGAGACCCATTTCCTGGTGGAGACACCCTTCTTTCTATTGAAAATGTGCTGCTTCCCCTGTTCCCAGCAGAGGCTGCAGTTTCTCAATTGACTTTTATTTCTTGGATTCAAAATGAATTTATACCGTACATTTCTATAAAACACGAATTAATTCTCCAAAAATCATCACACTAACCCACAAATGCTACCAAAGACATTTGACACATGCTATTAAATTATTCCATAATCATCTCACTGCACCAAAAAGAGGGGAAAATTCCACAGGACCACCAAGCTGCTCAGTGGCTCTACCGTTCACTATCTATGCTGACAAAGTAAGTGGTATTAAAATGTTTTTTAGCTCCTCATAGCAAGGTCCCCCCCAAACTACTACTTTTGGTAGTTGTTAATTTATTTTCCTCAAGAGGCCAGAAAAGCACACAAGTAAGCGTTTGAAGACGTACACACCAGGAAAGCAGAGTGGAGAAAGGGCAAGAACAAAAAATCAGGGGGAACCAGACACGAGATATGATAATACGTGACTGCAAAGCCCAGAATTCCCGAGGCAGACTCAGTTTTCACAGCAAGTGCACGCTGCGACAAGTGTGAGAAGGCAGAGCTCAAAATAAAAGCCTAAATCCAAAAATTGCATAAGCTCTGCCTGAACTGCCCTTGCCAGAGACTTTTGGGGAGTGCATCAATACAAAGCTCAAAGGCTTTTTCAAAGCAAGTTAAACATCCCTCATAAAGGAGCCGGGACACATCGTAACAAAATCCACAGTAAAACATCTCAGCTAAAGGACCATTTACCTTGTAAACACAGCTACGGTAACACACTCCGCAAAACACCACATCCCTTCTGACAATACCCACAGTGAAACAGACTCTTGGCCTTCCCGTGAGCCACGCTCATTAGCTCCCCGGAGCCTGAAGCACTGGAAAACACACATTTCGGGGCTACAGCTTCGGAAGGACGACGCAGGCAACCCCCTTACCTGTGGGGAGCGACGGATGCCCAGCTCCTTCCTCTGCCGCCCCACGGCCGCCGAGACTCCGGGGATGCCCAAACCAGGGCATCTCCGTAAAGAGTTTCCTCCAAGCAGGCTGCACTGGCACTTCAGAGGTCCAAATTCCAGCATTTAGGAGCCTTTGTCACTGTGATGCGGCTCGCTCAAGTAGATGCGCTCCTGGGAACGATTCAGCGCCAAAACCGCGGTCCATAAGCACTGCACAGGATTTCTGGTTGAAAATCGGGGCAGGACCAGCAAAAGGCTGTCATTGCCCACCGGAGCCAGCCCCACTGTCAGGTCTGCCTCGGGACAGATGTTTGCACCAAACTCTTTGACTCTCTGCCAAGGGGGACACACATCAGCAGCAAACACCCCAAAAGCCAGAGCTGCGCACGGGACAGGCTGGGCGGGAGAGCCCGAGATGTTTTACTGTGGGTTTTGTTACGATGTGTCCCAGCTCCTTTATGAGGAATGTTTAACTTGGCTCCGGCTGACGCCCGGCTCGGCACAGCCCCAGAGCCCCTCAGCGCTCCCGGCCAGCCGCTGTCGGGGACTCCAGCCCTCGCTTGGGGCTGCCAGGGTCTCGCCTCTCCCTCCCGGAGCCGGGCGGATCGCTCCCCAGGAAAGCGGGGCCACGCCGACCAGCCCCGCACGGAACGCGGGCACCGGGAGCCGAGCCGCAGCCCAGCCCGGCGGCCCCCGGAGCCCTAGCCCCTCCCGGTGAGCTCCCTCAGCCCCTCTGCGAGGGCCGGGCCCGCCCGCGGGAGGGACCTTCGGAGTTCCTCTCGGTGCTAGAGGGGCTGCGCACACCCTGCCCTGGTCACAGCCCCACCTCAACTCTCCCCGAGACCCCTGAGGCACCCTAAGGGACCCTTCAACTCTTATATTTGGTCATTTCTCTTCTCTCACCTGCCCAAACTTGCCGGCTTCATACAAAATCCTCTTCCTCTCGCTCCTGCTAAAGGATGCTCCTTCCAAGCCGCGCATTCAGGAGTGCAGGACACACGCAAATCCTTTTTGGGGATCTGGAACAAGACACACCCCTGGCAGGGGTGACTGTAGGAGTGGAAAAGGATGGGAAGGCTTTTTTCCTCTCAGAATGTCAACGAATATCTCCAAAACCAGGGATCTGGGGGACAGTGCCAGCTCACTGCACTCCCTACACATCCCCTTCCTCAGCTCCAGGCAGATTTGTGCCCCCTCTGAAGGTGGCAAATGTCTGGAAAGAAACTTGGGAATCTTCTTTAGCTTCTTTGGTTTCCAGCTTATTTTCCCCAGCACCACAACAGTATCTCTGAGGTGGCTGAAAAGAAAAACAGAAAAAAATGCGCCTCCCCCCAACAAATTTAATATTTAAATTTAAAAGAGATATTAACCATATTCTCAGGCCTTCAGTCCCCTGCTGCTGAGCCAGCCCAGTGAATTCCCTTAAAGAAAGGTGTCCGACAGGAACAGGGGTGTCTGCTGGATTCCCTGATCCTGCTCTCGCTGCTGGAGCTGCTCACCCCCGGCACAGACCTCTTTGTTTCAATAGCATGACGATGTTTTAATTATTACCACAACAGCAAAACATCAGCTTTTGGGCTTTGTTTCCCCTGGAAGAGCTTTCTGTAAAAAAAAAAGATTAAACCAATACCTTTTTTCCTCTGAGGCAATGCTGTGGCAGAAAGACCAGCACATTCCCTTCTCCCTTACCTGCCCAGGGATCTCCACACACCTGGCCTGGGGCAGCACCTGCAAAGGTTCTGATTCCATTAGCTCACTGAGATGGATTGAGCACTAATTACTTGGATTTCATCCGTGCACAGTCAGACAGTCCAGCTGGAACTGACGGGGAGTGCGGGACACTCCTGCTCACCTGACCCAGGTCCAAACAGCTGCCCCAGAGGAGCCATAGGTAGGGACACCCCAGGACATCCCAGCTTGGGAGGCACAGCAGAGGGAGCACACACATCCCTTCAGCTCTGCTCTACACCAACACCCTGCTGGCCAACCCCAATCTAACAGAAACACGTGGAGCAGCCACTTTTGCAGCACTCTTCCCCCCTCACCCCCCCCTTCAGGGGAAGAAAAGAAAGCACAGACAAAGCAAGAGATCACACAGCCAGGTTATAAAATGAAACACAGCCATTTTATTCCAGCGTCCTCATCCATCCTCATACGTGGAGCATGCATGTCTGGCCAGGGGCAACCAGAAGGATGACAAAGGGAAAGAACCACTATTCCAATGGAATCAGCAATTTGTACCATAATCAGACGTGGAGAGAAGGCTAATTATTTCTGCTGGACGCTGGTAGGGCTCAGGTCCTGAGGGGTTCTGCCAACCTGAGCCCACCTGGGCTCCTATTAAGGCTTCACCGGTGAGGTTCAATGCTACCAGTGCCTGTACTTACAGCAACACTGCTAAACACTGATTACAAACTCCAAATGCACAACTATTCCACAGATCACACCACAATGGAGAAACAATTCAACATGAGGGCCATCCAACAACCTGGGGGGAAAACACTCCCGAAGGGACAAGCAGCTGTAACAGCATTTATTGCCACATCGTCACACTCACTGTAAAATAAAAACCTTGCTCCCTGCCTCTGCAAACGTATTAAGAGCGATAAAGTAAATCAGCAGCAAAAATTGTTGGATGAAACCAGTGGGCACCTGGGGGGCTACAGGCATCCCTATCCTGTGGGGATACCTGTGGAGGGACTCCTCCAGGGAGCAGGAATGCCCCAGCACCACGGCAGAGGTATTTTAAAGCAGGCATCAAATCCATACCTGGATGGACAGGAAGAGACTCGCTCCTCCAGCTGTCCAGGGAAGAACGGGAGAGACCACAAGGAGTGGGCTGCAAACAGCCACCCATCCCAAGTCTGCAACCCTCACAAAATATATACACACATCTATTATTGCCAACAAAGGGTTTGAAGACCACCTCGCACCACGGATAAGGCGAGTGAATTTGCAGGCTTGGTCTCTGTTTTATTTGTGGAAGGGAAGAGCTGGCTTCTAAGAGAAGGGAAAGGGACAGACCTTCGTATAAGGTGCCTGAGGTATGGTCAGAGGAAAAAGTGCAGCAAGAAGGAGATGCAAGAAAAACAAACAAAACCGCTTGGCTCTGAACATCTCTCTCGTATGAAAATGATTGTCAAAAGGAGTCACTAGTGAAAATAAGGTAAGAAAATATGTTCGCTATAGAGGTACCTTTCAAGTTCTTTCAACAACCGAACACTAACCCGAGGTCCATGCAGTGCTTTCAGTTCACCGCGGGAATTCTCTTTGGCTGCTCATCCCACCACACGCCTCTCTCTGGGGACGCCGCCCAGCCTGTGAGGTTAAGAGAAGACCTCGAGCCCGGCACGGCCACCTGGGAGCTCCTCCGTGTCCATCTGCAGAGGGACACACGGGGCTCCCGCGGGGTCAGCGCCGACAGCTCCCCGGTGCCCGGTCTCTCCAGCGCCGGCATCCCGGCCGTGGCGCTACCCGAAGCGGAACTTCAGCCGGTACTTGACGGGGCCGGGGCTCTTCCGAGGCGGGGACGGGGCGACCTTCCGCGGCGGGGGCTTCTTCTCGGGCAGAGCGACGGTGAAGGCGAGCTCCGGCGGCTGCGGCTGCCAGAAGCGGGGTAAGAAGTGCGTGGAGACGTGCTGGGGCCGGGCGCGGGGGCTGCAGCCCCGCTTGGCTTTGCCCCGCTTGTTGAGGGCCACGTACCACTGGCGCCCCGAGCGGGGGCTGCGGTGCACGGCCGAGGCGTAGGTGTTGTAGCTGTTCTCCTGGAAGCGCTCCCGAAAATGGCAGTCCACCGTGAAGCGGGCCTGCGGGGACAGAGGGGACACCGCTCGCAAAGGCTGGGTGGTACCCGTCCCCCGCCCCTAATGCCTGCCAGCTGGGCTGTCCCCCAAAACCAGGCCCTAAGGAGTGGGTGGAAACACGGGGCACCCGCACCTGACTGCTTGGAAAACCCCCAGTGCAGATACTTCAGTAGCAGCTTGCCACCCAGGTTTGGGCTTTCTTGGAAAAAAAAGGTTTGGGCTGCCCTAGTAGTGCCCTTCCCTTCTCTCCAGAAAAGGCGCTCCAAAACCAAAGAGCAGAGCCCGGCACTGTGCCCTATGTGCCAAGGGCCCTGGGACCCCCGGCTATAGCTTCTGGTGGCCCCTCCCGAATCTGCCACACTTCAGCCTGATGGTGGGCATGGTACCCGGGGCCCTAAAAGCTTCCCCAGCTCAATTTCACAGCAGCACCTCCAAACCACTGACACAGAGCTCTCCAACTTAGAAACCAGTGACCAAGAACAAAACTAAACCCCCAGCAGGGCTTTGTAACCACCAGAAAAGTGTTTGAAAGCCCAAATTTAACCAAAGAAGCTGAGCCTTACAGCACAAGTGACAGAGCCCACAACCTGCCATGGACATTTTACCCCACAGGACTTGGAATTTGGTCTTCTTTAGCTCGCTGCTTCTGAGGGACGTTGCCTCCACGACTCATTTTTGCTCTCCCTTGTCTTTCATACACCCTCCTCGCTGTTTCTCACACACACAGGCCTTCACCTGCCCCAGCAAGGCTTTGCTGAGCCTTAGAGCTCCCTGAAGCCCCAGTGAGCATGGGAGTGCCCAGGCAGGACATCCCACATGTGGAGGGAAGTGCCCTGCCCTGGGAAGTGCATCAACAGCTGCCCCACCGTGATCCTGTCAGACTTCCCCACATCCCAGCCTCTCAGCTCATCACTGCACCGCTCCAGTCTGGAAAAGGCATTTTTTCCTGCATAGGGCAGGCGGGGAAGCCACAGCATGTGGCTGGCATTGGATTTGCTCTGCAGAGCTCCAGAGACAATCACCAAGAGCAGTCCTGAAGTCAATTAAATTTCAAAATCCAGTTGAGCAGAGATTTGCCCCAGCGAGGAATGCAGCTTTGTTGCAACTCCTGGAAAAGGAGAACTACCTGGGGTAAATCTGTCTCCTGGGGTCGGTGCTGGACAGGCACAACACCCCTCCCACCCTATCTGTGCTAAAAATGGACAAACAGGAGCGCAAGGATTTATCAACGAGGAAAAAGCCATCTGTGCAGGCAACTGATAATTGCCAGGATAACTGTCATTTTCTGAAGCTGGTGCCTCTAAAAATGAACCACTCAGTAATTTAATTAAGCTGGCATAAAAAAATAAGAAAAGAGAGAGGAGGAGAACGTCTGTAAAACACCAAGCTGGGATGGAGCCGAGCCCGAGAGCGAGTTTTGAAGGAGCCCAAATTCCTGCAGGAATGACTTCTGTCTGTGGTTCAGCATGAAGTCCCCGGCCTGACTCCCATATCAAAGTGCTGCCCTGAGTGACGGGCACAGGACACGCTTTGTACTGCTCAGAACTCATTAGGCTATGAAATAACTTCAATCCTGCCAGCGCAGAAAAGAACAACAGATGCCAGGTTTGCATTATTGGCATTGTTTAGTCCAGCAATCTTTAGACATTTGGGTCAAGTTTCTACAAATTATCGGCTTTCACCCGAACAGGGCATCATGTGTCCTCACCCCTGCCCTGACCCTCCTGACTGAGGGCCCTGCCCTTTGTGTGTCAACAATTAACCATGCACCAACAAAGCTTGATTTGATTTCTGCCTGTGCCAGGGCATAAATCAAGGCTTCAGCTCAGATAAGAGGCCCATTGTACACCAGAAGGGAAGGAAGGCTCTGGTGGGCTGGCAATCATGCTCTGCCTGCTTCTCTCTCCTCTCCATCCTTTTCCTTTCCCTCTCCTGCTCTGCCCCTCTGCTCTCACCTCATGTTTTCCTTCACGGAACTATCCCCCTTTTCTTCTACATACCATTCATGCTCCTACTTGATTTTTCAAAATAAGCAAGCACATGCTCATCCTTTAAGAATCAATAGGAGTCTGGAGCAACACTCCAAAAAGACTTAAAAGGGAGAGAGAGGCAAGTTCATAAATCTCCCTGGAAGTGATCGGTGGTCTCAGGCAGTGCAAGCACATCCATGACATCTGCTCTGGAACCAGGAGGTTTTTCTTGGAACGGCGGGGTGGGCAGCCACCTTTTTGCTTCCCCTAGCCATCAGCCCTGACCAGGCTCCTCTGGGAACCACCCTCAGGGATGGGATGCTGCCTTAAAAATGTCCTTCTTGGGGTGGTGTGTGTATTACACACCTTCCCAAGGCACTGACTTTCCTGTAAGCACAGGAGTGTTTACTGTGTTTGTTTAAATGAACTCTGGAACTGACAACAAGAAACAGGGAAGCAACATCCTGGGGTTGAAACAAGCAGTGAAATCAACTTACATATTCACTGGACACAGAAAAGCTGGAAAAAATATAACAAGACCTGCAGGAAACCTCAGCCTTCGGGAAAACATCCTGCGAAGAAAAGTTACCAGGACTTTTCCACTCTAGCTGCAGCATACCTGCACAGTCTGGACCTCACCTGCCCGAGCCTCTGCAGGGTCCTCTGTCTCCAAGGGCAAAGCCAGCCCGAGCCCCGGGGCTGCCGGCGCCACACGTGCTGCTCGCCGGGAGACATTTGGCTAAACCCTTCTGTGCGATCTGCCGCAGAGAAGTGGCTAAAAATAACCCAGCCGTGCTCAAAGAACAGGCTCTGCTGATGCAAGTACCCTACTGCACACAGAAAGGCCCACTTTGCACGGTTAAAACGCACTAAGCAGGAAGGTGGGCTTGGGGGGACCTCAGCTCCACCTGTCCCCTCTCTGTCTGGCAGCCCTGGGGGACTGCCACACCAGGGCCCTGCCTGGGACTGTCGCTGTGCCGACGCGTGGAGGTGTCACAAAGCCTTCAATAAACAGCACATTCTGATAAGGGGTGAGGGGGGGTGGGGTTTACTTACACTTGCATGGAGTTTTCCTTTTTTTGACATCGCTAAAAATTTGTTGCTGAAAACTCCTCGTATTCCTACAATCCCCTGAGACACAGCAAATATTTCCAAAATACCTAGGATGACAGAAATCCCAAAATAAATCACAGTTCTTTTCACATCGGTGTGACAGAGAAAAAAAAATGAATACAACTCGGTCTGATAGATTTGCATTTCCTCTCCCACGTCCCTGCTCCTTATCTGCCTAGCTCCACCCAGCTCCTGCTCCATCCCTCCGCCTCACAGAGCAGCCTCCATCCGCTCCGGGATGGATACAGGGTGGCGGCTGAGAATTGGGGCTTTTTTAAAGTTCCATTTTGGGGGTACAATTCCTGGCTGGGCTGTGGTAGAACAAGCTAACCCCTAGGGAAACCGCTCCCAAGGGTGTGTGAAAAGTCCCCTGTACCTACACCACCCTGCTGGGATCAGAGTTGCTCATCCTGCAGACACAGAACTCGGCAAGTCAGTATCACACAAGCCAGAGGGGACAGGAGCTACTGCGGATGCTCCCTCACACCCCGTCCTCTCAGAGCTCGGGGGACGTGGCACTTTGCGACCCAGCCACAGAGGAAATGGGAGTTCTCTGAGCACCATGGGGGCTCTGGGCCCCGACGGGGAAGGCAGGACCTGTGACTCATCTGACAGAAGAACTGCAACCTCCGAGCATCCCTCAGTAACAGCACCAAGACGTCATCTCCCCAAGCGGTGTGAGGTAACTCGAGCAGAGGGCCGGGCGTCCCCCTAGCCCCTGCCAGCGGGGGGGCAGCACCGTGTCCCCGGTGTACCCTTTGCGCCCTGGGGAACTGGCAGTGCTGCCCGGCTGCAGCCCCAGCGGCTCTGCAGCCCCAGAGGAAGGAGCCAGCCGAGCATCTCGCCTGGCCCCCAAAGGGCTGTGGGATTAACATGCCAGGAGCAAACACAAAGCCATGTTAAATCCTCCGAGGCTGGGTATCAGATCACCACTTCCCATGTTTATTTTAAGGGGGAAGCACATTTCCCTGAGGCACCCAAGTCCCAGCACCAAGGGCCTGGGGGGAACTTTAGGGAAGTTATGGGCTGCCACGCCACTCACCCAATGGGCCACAAACCATGAAGGTCTGCAGGCCCATTGCAGCAAGACAACCTACCTTGTCAAACATCTGGCTCTTCCCAAGGGCACCCCTAAACCTCTTGCCTTTTGTGGGGTGGCCCTGCTACCGTGGCAGACATCCTCCTCTTTATTGGGGTTGCCCAGGGTGAAGCTGTATTTCCCAGCGGCCAAAGTTGGGGTTTCCCTGCCAAAAGCCAACTTCTTCCTCCTGCAGGCCTCCTCACCACGACACCTCAGTACAGCCCCCCTCATCAGCACATGTCCCCAGCCAGCGCTGGCTCTGCTTCGACATGCGGAGCTGGCATCGCTGTGGCTTTTCCGGGGGGATAGCTCAGGTTAAGGAGGAAGGAACTGCGCATAATTCAGGTCTCTACAGGACAGCTGTAGCACCAAACTTCTGCCAGCCCTTCCAGACCCGTCTCCCAAAACAGCCGTGGCGTGGCTGTCCTGCTTTCCTATCCATCCTCCAAACCCTTCCAGGCCACATGCCTGCTGTGCCCATGAAGCCCTGAGCTGGGCTCCTGGGCTCCCAGCATTCCTGCCCGGGGGTTGTTCTCCCTCGTGGGGTCAAGGCACAGTCTGGGCCCCAAATTCTTTGGTCCTAGGCAGATGTGGCGGCTGCTCCGTGAATGCTCCCAACAGCTGAGCGACGCACACTGCCAGGGTCACCTCGGGCCCGAGCCCTTGGGCTCTTGAAGTGATTTTTCATCCCCACCTGCCATTTCATTCCCTCTAGCAGGATATCATGGCAACTCCGACCAGAGGATAAGCCATGAGTTAGCACAGCTTTCTCTCAGGGGAACGTCAGCCTCAGTCCTATTTTTAAACTGAATATATCCTATCACTGTGCTGGGAGAATGAGAATGCAGAGAGAGGGAAAGAAAAGTCCCACAGGACCAAAAAGGGGCAGCATCTTCTCCCCCAGGTGCCTGGCAAGGGGCTGTGCTGGGAGTGAAGACCTCGTGCTCTCACACCATCCCCACGGACTCACTTTCCTGGGCAGGGCGACCCTCCAGGTGGCACTTCCCAGAGGAAAACAGGCAGCTCTCAGGGAGCCCGCAGACCACAGCCCCCCCGGCACCCCAAATGCCCCTTCCTGGGCCCGCCAGGGCTGCAGCTCACCCCAGGTGAGGGCGACAGGAGCGAGGGGCTCTGTCACCCCCCGCGGGGCTGGAAAGACCGCAAGGATAGGGATGCTCAGCCCTACTGCCCCGGCCCGAGCGCAGCAGCCCCCCAGACCTCCTGTGCCCCACTCACTGAGCGGACTCGCGTCGTGGGCGCCATCCACGCGGCCGTCGGGGTGCAGCTGGAGGTGGAAGCCGATGCCCACCCGGCAGTACAGCCGGCCCCGCCGCCGATCCGGGCGGCTCCGCGGGAAGCGGCTCGGCCCCGCCGCCGCCGGGGAGGAGGAAGAGGAGGAGGAAGACGCAGGGGCGTTACGGCCCCGCTGCGCCCCGCCGGGCACCTGCTCTCGCCGGGCGCGGGCGGGCAGGGCGAGGAGGAGGAGGAGGAGGAGGAAGGACGGGCTCATGCTGCCGGCGGGCGGGAGGAGGGAGGGAGGGCGCCGCATCCCGCTCCGCTCCGAGCCCTGGAGCGGGGGACCGAGCACGGGGGGAGCCGGGCCGCCCCTCCCCGCTATTTATAACCGGGTGGCGGCCCCGCACCTGTGCCCGGCCCCACGCCCCCCACGCCCCCTCCCCCCGCGCACCCGTCCCTGCGGCAGATGCGGGGCTCGGGGTGCATCTATCTGGGAATTAACTTGTCCTTCTCGCCGGGACGAGGCCGCGGGGCTGCGGGACCCGGGGGACGGGCTCGGGTTGCAGCCCCCCGCCTGGGGTTCGGGGGGTGACACGGCAGCTGCACGCCCAGCGCAGCCTCGGGCGGGGGGCTCGGGACAACCCCCCGAACCGCAAAGGCGCTCGCTCTCTCTCTCACGGGGCCAGGCTTGGCCCGAGAGCAGCCCTTAGGGATAACGGAGCGTCCCCATCACGAGCTCCCAGTGGCATCTCGCAGCCTGCAGGAAAGCAGGCTTGTAGGTCCACAACATCCTTCTCCATTCCTGGGCAGGGGGCTCATCGCCTCCAGCCTCCCGCCACCGTCAGGGTGACCCACACACCTGCGGCCCTGCTCCTTCCCAAACACAGACAGCCACTGAACAGCACCGCGGGGCAGGAGGAGACCGCGCAGCAGCAGCTCATCCATCCCCCTGGCACGACTCCACACGGATTATGCTTTTCTCAGCTCCTAGGGCCGCCCCAGACCCTCAAAGCCACTGGGAAAACCTCACTTCTACAAAAGCCAAGGAGGGCCAAACGGCGTGCAGCCCCAACTCCGCCCCACTCTCCGTGCACTCAGTGCTCCTGCCAGCCGGTGCTGTACCCTAAATCCCACCTA
This sequence comes from Sylvia atricapilla, assembly GCF_009819655.1. Lineage (NCBI taxonomy): Eukaryota > Metazoa > Chordata > Aves > Passeriformes > Sylviidae > Sylvia > Sylvia atricapilla. The sequence goes on from NC_089143.1 coordinate 68,609,069, forward strand.
GGAACCGCCCCTCAGCCCTCCCAGGGGTGCTTTGGCTGGCGGGCTCCCCCAGGCCACGCGCCCAGGGATCGGGTTCGGCAGGAAGGAGGCAGAGCCGGTGGCACGTCGGAGGGTGACCTTCGCCTCCCAAGGAAGCTGAAGGTCAGGGGCACAGAGAGGGACATGCACTTAAGGAGCTGTATCCAGCCTGGTTGACACCTGGCACAGCCTGGTGCGAGCAGATGATCTCACAGCATTGCTGCAATTTCAAACCATTTCTCACATATATATATATGCACACACATTATATATAGACGTGTGTACATAGACAGCCCTATATATAGACACACATACCTGAAGGAAGGTCAGGGCACTCAAATCTTGTTTACTTCTCCCAGCTGTAGTGGTTAGCCTGGCAAAATCCATGACTTCCACTTACCCACCTCCTCTTGAATTACACACACACAGACTGATTCCAAATCCAGATCCATGAGGAGGATGAGGACCCACAGGACTCCTTAACCTCTCGAGCGGGGTTTACGCAAGACTTTCCGTATCAGCACAGCTGAAGGAGGCACAGCCACCTTGCTCCAGGAGGATTTCTTCTTGAGCACCTTGGTGTAAAGGCTGCAGTTGGTACAGGATCACGGCAGCAAAATCCCTGTTCTCCATCTGGGTCAGCAGACCAGAAACCACTTCTGCCGCTGACAGTTAAAGGTGAATGCAAAAAATGTTTATGGTTACCATCCTGGGGGTGACTGGGCAGAGGAGCAGAAAGGAGGCACCCACGTGCCCGGGCCAGAGATACTCACCATTAGAAAAGATTCTGTGCCCAGAGGTTCACTAGCAAGTCCAGCCTCCCTAACTTAGACCCTATTGTCCACCCTCACAGTTTCCAAAAGCAGTTCTGGTGCCATCCTGGTTGCCAGGCATCTTTTGCTCACTCACACTTGTGTTTTTCTCCTCCAGTGAAGAATTCCCAGAAAACTCAAACTCCTGAGGGGTGTGGCCACCAAGAAGGCAACACCAGCCAGCTGTGGGGTTGCCCAGGCTGGTGTCCAAGACTTGCTTTTGGAGGCAACCCCACTGCAGTGCAAGTTCCTGACCTTTCTGGGGGCACCGTGACGCAGCAGAGCCCATGGGTCACTCATTCCCTGTACTCCTCTTTTCTGTGTTGTGGAATGGGACAGCTGTAGGATAGCATCGCCCTTCACTGGGGACTCCCTTGTCTCCATCAGAGCAATACCCAACCACCTTCACTGTGGAGAAATGACTCACACAAGTCCCTGTGGCACACGGTGCATTTTCACCTCCGCTGTGAAACTCTGAGAACTCACAAGCAATGTTTTGGGCATGGCCTGAACACCTCTGGGTGCTTTCTGATTGTTTACCTGCATGACACATCAATTTTAAACACTCCAGGTGCTCCTGGAGCACATTAAAAGAGCCCCCAAAAATACCAGCATAAAACCAAACCAAACACGAGGTTTAAATCTAAATAAATAAGTAGATGTAATAGTGAACTTCCTGGAGCAATTGTGTGTAATTGCCTTTGGCAGTAGCAACCCTCACACACACAGCAGCTAAGGAAGCCTAATGCTGATGTTATGTTATTTAAATTATTCAGGGCTCAGTTACCGAGAAAACTCAGCAAATGGAATGGATAAGCTGGGTTTCAAGTGTAAAATTTCCCATTTGAAGATGAGAAAGACTCTTCTGAGCCTGTTTGATCTGCTGCAGAGCACCGGGCCTGCAAGTTGCATGGCAGGAGCACTCCCCCCTCCCAACATCAGCCTGGTGCCATTTAATTGCCACTTAAAAATAAGTGAGGCAAAGCAGGAGAGACACGAGACCAGTGAGAAGAGCCTGGGAAAAAAAAAAAAAATTAAAAAAAAAAAAAAAAAAAAAGACCAAAACCTTTGCAATGAGGATGTGTCTGAAGGAGACTCACCGCAGTGGAAGGGAGGTGACTGGTCCCCAGGTCATCCTGCAAGTCCCTCTGGAAGTGCCTCTACTCCCGAAAGAACGAGAACTGTGGCTACTTGAGGAGCTTTGCAAAACCAAACATGTTACCAGGAGAAAGTGCATTAGAACAGGTTAATTTAATTAAGGTGATTGTTCTCATCTTATTTAATTAAGAGGATTATTACCTTCAGGTGCTGTGGGAAGCAGAGATGCAAGTGGTTAACATGCCCCTATGGGCATGAATGTCTCCAAGATCACTCAGAAGCCATCTCACAAGCCTGGATAAGGAAATAAATTCTAACAAGTGAAAAGCAGTATCTCTTTGGATAAAGCTCAGAGCATGCCAGGCATTTCCAGCGTTCTACAGGACAACACTGTATCTCACAGAAACTTTCGCCCTCTGTTTTGGTTTTTGTGTGTATTTGTTTTAAAGCCATCATCAACACGTTCTGTACTTTCAGAAGTCAGTTCTTTCCCCTCTCCAAATCAGACCTTAGCAGCAGGGAAAATAGAGAAGAGATACTGTACAGCTCGTATGATTTTCAAAACAAGGGAACTATTTCAGCCTTTCCTAGACATCCCCAGTTGAACAATGCATTTTCAAGAGCTGGATATTGCAATGAAATCCTAATAGCTGATTTTCTAATTTTGACCAATTAGAGGTCGACTATAGATAGACACTGTGCGAAGAGGAGCTCAGCCTCCTCGCAACAATGGCAGCACACAGTGCCAGCAGCCGGGCAGCAGATCTCCATCTGTCCAGCACGCTGCTCAGCATCTCCACGTGCAGCAGAAAACTCAGCACAAAGATTTTGGGACGGCCTCTGCGGGGTCGCTGCGAGGATGCTCAGAGGTTGCATCGCAAAAGCCTTTCTTGTACACCTCTCTCCAGACCTAAGGAAAAGAATTGATGTGACATTCCATACAGCCTGTGCCCATGCTGACGAGGGGTTCAGGTGCCTGTGTCCAACTGCCTGGTGATGATCCCTTCCCAAACCTACTGCCGTGTGGAGCCAGAGGCACAGCTCCTGCTGGCTTTGGCATGACAGGATCAGGCACCGAGACAGGCAGCTACCACCAGCTCCAGCCCAAACCTTCCCAGGCTGTGGGTCTGCTGCCCGTGGCTGCCTGACTACTGCACCTTCAAAGAGAAACCTCTGTGGGTGCAATGGCTGCCTTCTGCTCCCCAGGAACAGCATTAATATCGGGATTTGTTGGAATTATCATCATTGTTATAATTTGCAGTGCGGCCCAGCTAGAGGTAAAATGGAGCAGGATTACCTCAAGTGCTGCAGGGCACAGGGAAGGGGCTCTCCAAATCTGAAGCCTGCTTGTCCTTATTCCCAGCTCCTACTTACTGTTCCTCTGCAGTACACTGAAGATGCTCCTTGTGGGTGGGTTTCAGAGGCAGTTGAGTCTGTGGGCTCTGGCACGGGCTCACAGGGGCAGCTCTGTCCCAGAGAAACACCCATGCAGTGCCCTAGCACTGAATTTTCTGGGCTGTGATGCCGGGTGAGGAACCTGCATGGGGAAAAAGCCAGCTGGTGCCACAGCCCAGCCAGCTTCTGTGTCATGCAGGGACACGGCACAGCATCAGCCACAGACAAGGAAAGACATTTAAAGAAAGGAGGAAAAAGAAAAAAAAAAAAAAGAAGAAGAAAAAGTAATAAAAAGACAAAAAATACAAGGAACAAAAAAAGAGAGGGAGATTCCCTTTCTGTTTCCCATGCAGCAGTAGCAGTGTTGACAAACGAGCAGTACGTGGCAATGGTACTCATGCTGACCTGAGGAGAGCCAGCATGGCTCTGGGGAGTGAGGGACCTGCTGTAGCCAAGCCCTGAGCCCAAATGGCCCAAGGGGAACTCCTGTGAACCCCTCTATACAACACCCTACTCCACAGGATCGTGGGCTTGTGCCTGCCCTTATTATGGCATGTTCTGCTTGTGCAAGAACCATTAGTTGGGTTTTAATTTATCACTTAGGAGTTTGATATCTGATTTTACCAAAACGAAGTCTTGGATTAAATTTCCTGACCACTAGTCTGTAGATTTTTGTTCTTATAGAGAGAAACAGCGTGAGCTTTGTGTGGCAGTAACAAGGCAGGAACCTGCTGCACCACAAGTGCCCTGTCTAACAGTGTTTTTAGGGGGCTGGCTGCAAACTGATCCAAAACCAATGGGAGAAGTCCTGGGGCTTAGCACCGTGCCTTCTGAGAGTCACAAGGAACACATAGGAAGCAAGGTGCTGCAGGATGCTGCCAGGACAGGGCAGGGGCACAGCACACTGCACGGCTGTGAAAGGCCATAAAATATTTGGGGCAGATGGAAGAGATTCTGAAACCTGCAGGTGTGTGCTGGGTTCCCGAGTGCACCTTCTTGCGGGGGAAGCACCATCCCTCTAACAGCCCTAGGACAAGTGCAGGGAGAGCACAATTAACACCGCTATGAACCTGCCCGGGTGCGGGAAGGAGCCGGCCCCAAAGCCGGCCTGGGGCTGCTGGAGAAGCGAAGCTGCGGCGCTACAGGAGTCCGGAGCATCACGCCCAGGGAAGCAGCCCGCCGGGGCCCCGAGGATACCCGCCAGCCCCGCGGCGGCCCCACTAGATGGCGGTGCCCACCCGCCTCTGCCGCCCCCGGCATCCCCGCGGCCCGCCCGCGTCCCCCGGAGCCGCGTCTCAGCATCTCGGGGAGCCCTCAAAAAACGGGCGCCCAGGGGTGGCACCGCTTTTGAGGAAAATCCACGGGATAATCAATGTCTCGCCCCCGCAATTAAGGGCAGCAGGTGAAGCTATTGCGCATCCTCGAGGCAAGGAGTGAGAGCAGGGGAAGCCGCTTCGGCTCCCGGCGTGGCTTGGGGGTCACTGGTGCCGGGGTCGGTGCGCTGAGAGGGTGAGCACCATCAGCGGGAAGCTGGACTGTCCGTGGCAGGGACTTTCCTAGGCTGTCCTACGTGAAGGCCAGGCACAGTTCCCCAGGAGCTGTAAAGGCTTTGCAGCCGGTCCGGGTACTCCGTGCAAACCCCAAACTCCATGGCAGCGGATGCCGCTGGCACTTGGGCCCCATTTACGTGACGCCGTGGGGCTCTCACGCTCTGCCGTGGGCTCCGGCCTTCCTTTGGGCTGTTTTCCCTGCCGGTGATCTGCTGAGCCACGCACAGCCTCGGTACCAGGGTGATGCCAGCCTGTGTGCGGAAACTGGTTTCCATTTCCCGACATATCCCCGGGCTGCTAAAGCCCCCAGTGTCCTCCCGCGTCCCCCAAAGCGCGCGGGGCTGGCACTAAACGCACCCACCGCAGCGGTGCCCTTTGGACCAGGCTGTGCACTCACGCCCGGGGGTATCCCCCTTGTCTCTTCGGTCCCCCCGCGTGTCCCTGGCTGCGATGCCATCGCATTAACCCCGGTAATGCACCAGGACACAGGGACCCACCGCGGCCCCTTCAAGCACTCCGTGCCCTGTGCGGGCTGGAGGATTCCCTGGGTCCTGTCACCCCAGGGAAGGCTGCTCCCATCCTGCGAGCCGGGGGCCGCCAATAGCCCGGCAAGGGTTGGGAGCAATACGGGCTCCTGGAAGAGGTGTGATGGGAAAAATATCGAACCACAGAAAGAAAAAGAAAGGCGAAAAGAAAAAGGAAGGTAAAATGAAAGAAATTAAAGACGACCCAGAAGACGAAGGGAAGAGGAAAGGAAGGGAAAGAGGATGAAGGGGAGAGAGAGGTAAAGGCTGAATAAAATGCCAGACAAAAGCAAAGACGCGCGGGGGAAGGACGGACAGATGTCGGAGGGGCAGAAGGAAGGCAGGCGAGCAGGGAAGGAGAGCGCAGAGAAGAGGCGGCGTGGTCGCTCTCTTTTGCCCTTCCCTGCGGCCCGGGCGCGGCCGGGGGCCCCGTCCCCACCGAGGGCCCACCCTCCATCACCGCCCATTCCCTCGCATCGATTAACGTCCAGCTGCTTTGAAGAAAATAAAGTCATTTATTGTCAAAGCATCCAACATACCTGGATAAACTATAAAGTTTAATAAATCTTTTTTTTTTTTTTTTCCAGAGGGGCGAGGAAAAACAAAACAAACCAAAAAAAAAAAGCCAAAAAAACAAACAACCAAAACAAACCCAAAGGGGAAAGGGGAAGCTAACACGGAACTACCGAGACTCCATTCCACGGGCACCAGTGACACTCGGGGGGAAGGGGCGCGGGCGGCTGGGCCAGACGGGGGTAGCGCCCAGTGCATGCAGGACCCCGGCCCGCCGCCCGCCGGCCCCGCCGCGCTCCCCTCGCCCTTAGCTTCATATCCAAAATAAAAATTTACCCTGACATAGAATTATTATTACATCTAAACCATAAGTGCTTAATAATTTAAGTAGAAACGTATGACAAATGCATCAATATGTTGCAATATATGACATTTTAAAAATGTATTTTTTAAGTAATTTGATTTTTTCTTTTTCCCGATGCTTCTCTCTTTTTTTTTTTTCTTTTTTTTCTTTTTTTGGTTTTTTTGTTTTGTTTTATTTTACTTTTACCTTCATTTTTCTGCTTCTTCTTCTTCTTCTTCACCTCCTTCTCCTCACCCGCTGCCCTCCCCGCCCCTCCCCGGACAGTGGAAACGCGTGCATCGAACGGGAAGGGTGGGAGAGGGGGGCGGCGTGGGGGTTCCCCGCGCGGGGGTCCCGGGGCCGGGGGCGGTGTCCCCGCTAGTTGTGGGAGGTCATGTGGCGGGAGAGGTGGTGGCGCTCGCGGAAGGACTCGTTGCAGATGGGGCACTTGAGCTTCTCCTCGCGGCGGCGCTTGACGAGGGGCTCCAGCGCGTATTCCTTCTTGTGGTGGGAGCGCATGTGATAGACCAGGTCCGAGGTCATGCGGAAGGACGCGTTGCACTTGGCGCACCAGTTCTGAGCCGGCAGGCACAGCGAGGTGAACGACGGCGGCAGCAGCGTCAGCGCCGACGGCAGCTGCAGCTGCAGCGGCCCAGCCGCCGCCGCCGCCACCGCCGCCGCCGCCGAGCTCTTGGGCCAGAAGGCCGTGGTGTAGAGGAAGGGGCTTTGCTTGGGCAGCCCCCCGCCGCCGCCGCCGCCGCCGCCGCCCGCCGCCTCCCCGCCGCCCGGCAGCTTGGCGGCCAGCGCCTCGGCGGCGTACAGGCGGGCGGGGGCGGCGGCGCCGTCGGGGCAGGGCTCGCCCAGGCCGCCCAGCTTGGGACCCAGCACCAGCGGCGGGACGTGCGGGAAGGAGCGGGCGGGCTGCGAGAAGGCGCTTTTTTCGCTCCTCGGCCCCGCCGCCGCCGGGCCCCCCGGGGCCGGCCCCGAGCTGCGGCACCGTGCTGAAGGCGCTGCCCCGCGCCGGGCTGCCACCGTCCAGGCGGGCGGCCAGCGAGCCCCCCGCACCGCCGCGGGGGCACAGGCCCGGCTCCGCGCCGCCTGCGCCCGGGGAGCTGCGCTCTGGGCCCTCTTCGGGGCCTCCGTCGGGCTCGGGACCGCGGGCCGCCTTCTTCACCTCCACGAAGGCGCTGCGCTTGGCCTCTCCGGTCTCCGGGCTGGGAGGCGCGAAGAGGCGTCCGCCTTCCTCGAGGCCGCAGTAGGAGCCGGCGGCGCGGTACTGCTGCTGCGGGGCGCAGCCGGGCTCCTCCTTGGGCGCCGCCGGCAGCCCCGGTCGCTCCGCCGGGAAGCGGCCCCGCGCCGCGCTGGGCCCGCGCTCTTCCTCCTCGGGGAAGCGCCGCTTCGGCTTTCCGGCAGCCGCCTCGGGGCCGCCCTCGGGGGGCGCCGGCCGCCCCGGTGACCCGGCGCGCCCGCCGCGGGAGTTCTCCAGCTCCCGCGCCAGGTTGTGGAAGTCCGTGGAGGGCTTGGTGCTGGCGGCGGGGCCGCCGTCGGGCCCGGGGAAGGAGTGGTGCGGCGGCCCGCTGGGCTTCCCGAACTTGCCGGGCTCCTGCTCCTTGCCGGCGCCGTCCTTGACGCCGGCGGCCTCGGCGGCGGGGCCGGTGTCGGGGCCGTGCAGCCTCTTGGGGCAGCGGAACCGGAGGTGCGCGGCGAAGGGCAGTTCGAACTGGAAGCGCTGGCTGCACTCAGGGCAGGCGAAGGGCGGCGAGCCTGCGTCGGGCGGGCACGACAGACAGAGAGAGAAAGAGAGCACCGTCAGCCGGGGCCGCCGACGGGATATTATATCCGCCGAGAGTTTGGGGGTCGGGAGCGGGGGATCCCGAAGCCGACCGCCGCCTCCCGATTCCCCCCAGCGGCGGGGATCCCCTCCTTTCTTCCCGCCCGAGACGGCGGGCGGCCTCGCGGGGCACCCACCGTTGGTGCGGGCGGGGGCCCGGGCCGGGCCGAGCAGCAGCAGCTCGGTGAGCTCCTTCCCGTACCACACCAGCAGCTCCTCGTCCTTGGCGATGCGGCGTAGGGAGCGATAAAAGAGCTGCCCGCTCTTGATGTAGGCCTCCAGGTTCTGCTCCTCCCGTTCCCGCGCCGACTGCACCAGCCGCAGCCACATCAGCCCCTCCGACGAGCCGTTGGCCGCCGACGTGTCCACCTGAAACCCCGCGTTAATCCACCGGACCGAAAGACAGACCGACCGACCGACAGCACGGAGCCAGGCAACAGCAGGAGCGGCGGCGGCGGCGCGGCTCTGCCCTCGGGGACAGCCTCCCGGCGGCGGGGGCTCCCCGGGCCGAGCCGCGCTCCGCGGCGGAGACGCGTTCGGGCACCGACCGACGTGCCGAGCGGCTGGGCCCGGGTACAAGCGGCTCTTACCCGAAATATGTAGGGAACGGTGCGCTTGTCGGTGGACTTGAGGGCGATAAAGGCGATGCTGTCGTACAGGGACGTGTGGCTCAGGACGCAGGGGCCGAAAATGGCATTTTCCGGGATGTCGCACGTGGTGTAAACGCTGGTAAAAATGTCAGTCAAGCACTGCTGGACCGTCTTGGCATCCCCGTCCCATATTCCCCGCTGGACGCCGGCGTCCTCCATCCCTGCGGGCCGAGAGAGGGACAGAGAGGGGCCGTTACCGTACTGGATCCTGCTCAGCGGTACACTGGGATGCCCCGGAAAACGAAATAAAATCGACTTGAATTATTAAATAAAACATTAAGAAAAAACTCCAAAAATTGAAGAAAGAAAAAGAAAAAAAAAAAAAAAAAGAAAGAAAAAAGGAAAGGAAGGAAAAAAAAAAAAGGCAGGCGAGCAGTTTCTTCGGTCTGAAAAAATATTTTAAGCAGGCTAGGAGCTGCGAGCAGAGGCGTGGTGCCGGGACTCTGTCGCGATTTATTTTTTTAGATATCGCGGCGGAGCTGGCTCTGGGCAGGGACGCAGTAATCCCACCGGCCACGTCCCGTCCCGAGCAGGCGCCGGCTCTCCCTCCGGCCACCCCCGGAGCCGGGCCGGGCTGCGGGCTATGCCGGGGGAGCGGGTGGGTTTCAGTGCCTTGTCATTGACGCTGATTGCGTGTCAGCTCACCTCCCGCTCTGCGTGACAAGGGGAACGTATGGCTGCTCATTATCATAATCCAGCACTTTCCCTCCGAGATTTTAATTAAAAGCAGCAAGCAGAGGTAATTATTTTTACCTCGACACGCTTATTTATGGAGCAGGGTGAGCCCCGGCTGCCGCGCATTATGAGGGGAGGGATGCGGGCGGCGGGCAGCTGGCGGGGCGCGGGCAGCGCACTGGGTGCGGGGCCGGCGGCGCCGAGGCCGAGGAGGGAGCATCGCGCCCGGCTGCGTTGCCCTCTCCCTTCCTGACCAGATTAGAGCACGGCTGCCTCCCCCTTCCCCATCTGCCATCGAAATCCGTCATTTGGGGCCGGCTCGGGAAAAGACCGGTGCGCCTGCTGACGGCTGCCGCCGCTCGCACCGGGCACGGCTCCGCCGAGCCGCCGCTCGTACTCCGATTTCGGGGTACGGCAGGGTCTCCGCACCGCCGGGGGCATCACCTGCCCCCCGGAGCGGCGGTGGGGGTCCCGGCCCCTCCCCGGGAACGAAGGCCGGTGGGGAAGCGCTCCGGCGCCCTCCCCGTTCCGCCGCTGCCCGACGCATCCCTTCCCCGAAGGATTAATTTCGCCAAACGAAACCACCGACAGCGAGCGGCCCCCACCGAACTTTCGCCCCGGCGGCGGCGGGCCCCGTGCAGTTCCCCACGGCGCCGCATCGCCCCGGCTCCCCGGGCCGCCCCCGGCCCCGCGGCGCTGCCTCCCGCCGGCCGCCCTTTGTCCGGGCCGGGCGGCGCCGGGGCCGCTCCCGGAGGCTCCGCCAGCGGTCCCCGCAGCCCGGGCAGGGCCGCCGGCAGCACGGCCACCCCCGACATTGTTCCCGCTCCGGGCCGGCGGGGGCCGGCAGGCAGCGGCGGGGCCCCTCCGCCGGTACTCACCAGGGACGGTGGGGATAATCCTCGCCCCGACAGTGGCACAAAGGCGGCTTCGGGCTGGCTGCCTCGGGCTCTCAGCGCCGCTCCATGCCGGGCCGGGCCGTGCGGGCGGCGGAGCGGGAGGCGCGCGGTGCGGACGGACCCGGTGCAGTGAGGGGCTGGCACGCAGACACACACTTTTTGTTTGCTGCACATAATCTGCCCAATGACGCGTGACAGCCCACGTCCCTCCCGTTAACCCCTTCGGGGCTGCCCGCTCGCCGCCCGCCCGCCCCTCACCTGGATCCGCCGCCGCCGGGCACCGAGGGGGAAGGGGGTGGGAAATACGGGGCGCGTTCCCCCACCGACCCTCTGCCGGGGCAGCGGGCGAGTTTGGGGCCGCGGCTCCGTTTCGGCCCTGCAGGGGTGCTGGGCGGGGAGTGGGGGTGCCCGACGGCCGCTCCTCCCGGCGCAGGGATCCCGACGGCGGCATCCCGCCCTGTCCCCGCACCTGCCAGGTAGGGGTAATCGGACACGCAGGAAAAAAAAGCCTCGTCGGGGAGACGGAGCCGAGTGGGGATGCCCGTGCCCGGCTCCGCGGAGCGGCTCTCCCGCGCTGCCGGCGCCCGGCGAAGGCCCGGCGTACGGAGAAGCGGCACCAGGCAGCCCCGCGCTCCCCGCCGGAGCCGGGTCCCGGCAGGAGCGGGGCAGGGGGCAGCCCCGGCCTGAGCCTCCCGGCCATTCCTAGCCATTCCGGGCCGGGGGGTGCCCACGGGCTCTCCCCCTGCACACGCGGGGCTCCCGAATTCACCGACACGCGCGCAAGCAGCTTCAAGGAACAGAGACGCGCAGATGCTCTGTGCCGAAATAAGGGGTTTACCGCGTGGAAAAGTGTTTACCAGTCCCTGCCGGATCGTCGTCATTTCAGATACAAAATAGATTTCAAAAAAAGAATAATTAAAAATAGAATTTGAAACCCCTTAAAAAAAAAAAAAAAAAAAAAAAAAAAAAAAAAAAAAAAAAAAAAGACAAAGCGTTTACCAGGGGCGAACGGAGAGGGTTTGCAGAGAGTGGGCTGCTGTTTGGCTTTCAAATTCACTTATCCCCCACACAATTAAGATTTTCCTTGCATTAGGATTAAAGGCTGCATATAATATGCTTTCAACATTTATCTTATTAATTCGACAAAAGGCAGTGTCTCCTACAACGGAGATTCTCATAACATTAAAAATACGTGAGTCTGTAAAAATTTGGATGTCAATTCCTGCTTCAGATGTGGTGGCTATTTTTTTTTTCCTATTCCTGTTTCTTTTTTCCTTTTTTTTTTTTTTTTTTTTTCTTTCCCCAGTGCTGCAGCTCTCGCTGTAAGATATAAATTCTTCGAATGACTGTCATTAGTGGGGGGAAAGAAAACCTACGCGCTAATTTCATTCGCGAAAATTTTAAGGAACACCACGGTATATACAATCTCGAAATCGCTTCGGTATGAGCTAAGCTACCGAAATTTCCTGGGACTGGAAAGGAACGCGGCGGAATTTCTGAGATTTTATCCAGCTTCTGATGCCACTCTAAAAGTGGATCCCGAGGAACAGCGTCCTTCGACCCGCAGAACGACACTGGGACGAGAGCGGGCTCTTTCTTTTGGAGTTTCTGCTGGGGGCGGGGGGTGCCCATCGCAAAGCCCGCAAAACCCGGCGCCCAGCAGAGCCCCGGTGCTCTCCCGGCCTTGTGGAAATGCCTCACCGGGAATTTTGGGGGACACGGGGCAGGTGCGCCGGGCCTGATCCGGCCCCGCCGCGCTGCCAGCGAGCGCGGTGTCACCCCACGCGGCCGTGCGATCGCTGCCCGCCGCCCCTCGGCTGCCGCACGCTCCTATCTCGGTACATCCATGTATTTTCTAATCGTTTCTTTTCCCAGAAAAATCTCTTGCGGAGAGCAAGGGGTTGAGGAGTTACGGCCGTTTTCCCAGAGACCCCGGCAGCCGGCAAACCCCCGCCACTCCCCGCCCTCTAAAAGCACAGCCCCTGCTCTGCCGAGCCCCTCTCGACGGCACCAGCGCGGCACAGCCAACAACTCCCGCCAAGGGAGCAGGACAAGCGGCGGACACGGCTGAGATCTGAGCTCTAAAAGGGCTTGGGCTGGCGAGCCAAATTCCCACAGAAGCCAGCCCTGACAGGCCCAGGGTCCGCGGCTCCCTGGCCGGGACCCGGCGGGGGTTCAGACAGCCGCAGGGGCCAAAGGGCTGGCGGAGTGAGGACGCCTGGATGCTTGGACACCGTTATCACTAACCACCTCGATAATGGTCATCTGCCCGTGATGAGTTACTGTGGGGACGGCTGCAAGGGACAGAGCACCTGCTCCCCGGGGTGTCAGTCTTCTCTTTCCTTCCTGACCTTCACGCAGGAAGGGGAGAGGAGAGGGACCAGGAAAGGCTGTTCAACCCGTGCTCAGAAACACTCCTGCATCCTTTGGGAAACACTGCCTGAGTCGTGTCATGCTCCAGGCCTACGGGTGTGTGGTTACTCCTATGAGGAGACACATACACAGCTGAGAGTCAGCTCCCAGGTGACTGCAATAAAGTCACTCATAAAATAAAATCACCGAGAGAACACACGAGTCCCCAGAAGCACACAAGCCCAGCCACACTCACTCCCGTGGGGCCAGGGCACGAAGTGGTGATCAAAACCGCCTTGCTACCCTTTCTGCCTGCTGCTGCCAGGGGCAGGGCCAGCTGTGGACCCTGGGAGGTGCACACCAGGTGGAATGGAAAGCCACAAGAAACAAAAGGTGGAGGAGCCACAAGCTTTCTTGGTGCCTGGAGAAATGCAGAGAAAGACAGGAGGCAGGCAGGCCTCTGTAGTGGAAATAAACTGTGCCTCAGCTGAACGACTGAAACCATCCTTTCTGCTTGTCACTGGGCTTGTGGATGGTGCCTTTCCTGGGGAAGCCCTGTGCTGGGTTGCCAGAGACATCCCATCACGCCACAGACACAGAGGAGTGGTGCTTCTCCCACTGCTAATTCCACTGACCAGCATGGGGAACTCACTGGGAGTCCTCAGACCCACAACCAGATAAATGTTTGCCTACCTCCAGGTCCTTGCCAGGGCTGAGGCACACCAGCAGTGTTCTGTCTTGTTCCCAGACCCAGCTCCCAAACACTCCCTGGGATGCCTGTCCCTTCCTATTACCTCTGACCCTTCAGCCCCACCTCACCAATGCAGGACTCCCAGGCCAGGTCACCCACCATGCCACAAAACCACAAATCCCTAAAAAGAGCCAGATACCAGCTTTAGCTGTGCTTCACCCCAAGGAGCAAATGCTCCTGCCCCCCAGGAACCTGATACACCTTTTCTACCTGCTTTCTCGTGATTCAGCCACACCACAGGCACCTCGGCTCTTTCCTCATCCCTGATGGTGCCTGAATTTCTCCTCTACTTTCCTCCGAGCAAATGCAGAGTCTGGTTAGAAATATTAATTTGTATATTCACCAAACGGTCACAGTTTTTTTATTACTGACCAAAACCTAAACCATCAAACATAATACAGGTGACTAGTTAAATGGTTTATACATAGCCCACTATCACTGCTGACTTTCTATCTCAAAATTATTTTTCTCAGGCTTTCTGCTTCTCCTCCTTACTTGGCCTGACAGCAGCATCAAGGTTTAAAACCTGGAAAGCTTTCACCTAGCTTCACCTTTCTTCAAACATTTAACAGCCTGACAGAAGACAAGATTGGCTGTGAAGGACAGAAAAGGGAGAGAAATGGAAGAAGGGGAATCCCTGCAGGACTGAAATCTGCCTCTGCCTCCTGTACACCCTCGGGCCTTTCTGACCCTGTGTGCCACCATCAGAGTCCCAAGCTGGGGCAGAGTCCACCCCACTGCATGCCCTGGCCATGCCTCAGTGTAAGGCCAGGCAAAAGCCACGCTGCAGCTGGAGTGACAGCGCAGAGGACAGGCCCTGGAGGGACAGTCCCACAGCCCTTGGCTCCGTGTGGGGTGCATGGGGTGAGGCAGTGCTGGGCTCCATCTCTTCAGGAGACCTGGGCTCAGAGCCACGGGCTGGATGTCTCTTTGGTTGCCACACGACCTCTCTGATGTCGGGTCCGTGAGGACATCACTCAATTCCTCACCGGATCCTGGGTGGCCACTGAGTTACACATGGCCAAGCCTGGGCAGGAGCTGACTGCCCAGCATGTTCCCATCAGGTGGATGGATAATCCTCATGCAGGGATGGCCTCTCCTTTCCTGGTGCTGCCTGGGGGCTCCGGAGGCCTTGGCTTCTCCAGCGAGTGACAGTCCCTGAAGTTAGCAAAGGTTTGCTAAACCCTGGCACAAGAGGGGGTGGGGAGAGCAGTGAAAGGACAGACAGACGGGGCAGGGGGGAGGGAAAAAATAAAGATGCAGAGGATTTCAGATCCAGCCCTGCTGCAGCAACTTGACGTAGGGTCTGTGAAGGATCTTGAAACTTAAAAAGATTTATTTTCTCTAGTCATAAATCTCATCCCGTTGTTCCTCTGACCAACCAAGCATGATAAAGTCCTTTTCCATAAAGTATTCAGTATTAAAGCCACAAAGCTCACCCAATCAGTGGCCATCTGCTTCTCCCATAACTGCTGCTCCAGAAGCAGGGGAAAGCAGCCAGAAGAGAAAGGGCACCACTGTTACGGCTCTGGGACAAATGAAGAGGCACTGAATAGCAGCCGAAACCTTTGGTTTGCCTTGTATATCTGTATCTATAGAGACAGAGGAAGAAAGGAAGCATTATATTGATACAACAATTGTAAAACAAAAAAAGGAAGAGGCATCTAAAGGGCAATACAGCAGGCATCAGAGGGCCCCGCGGGGAGGGATGCTCTCAGATTCATACAGATCTTTAATTGCTGTGCAATTGAAAGATAAAGAGGCGAGCAAAAAAACCCCAAAACCCAAACAAACCCCCCCCCCAAACAACAACAAAACCAGAAACAAACAAACAAAAAAAACACAAAACAAAAAAAAAACCCAAACAAAACAAAACAACCAACCAAAAAAAAAAATCCTGGGGAAAAAAAAAAAAAAAACCAACAAAAAAACCCCACACCAAAACCGGAGAGAGCGGCAAAGCGACCTGCGTTACACGGCGCATCAGCGCCTGAGCTCTCGCAGCCAGCGAGCCCGGAGCATCGCTGACTGGGACACGACATTCCCGGGACCGACCCCCCATTACGTTCTCCCCGGCTGCATCTCGGCCCGGCCACCCCGCACTGACCTTGGCTTCCAGCCGGCTGGGAGGGAACCAGCCCCAAAGGCTCCCCCGGAGCTCCCCGGGATGTAGAACACGTCCCGCAGCCGCCCGGGCCTTTCAGGCTGCTCCCGGAGGGGGTTTGGGCTGACTCCTCTTCGCCGCACCGCCGGTCGCGCTGAAAAAGGCGGCAACGATGTCACCCCAAAAAAGCCGCGGGGAGGCGGGAGGGTGGCGGAGCGGAGAGGGGGTGCAGGAGCCCGAGGGGGCTGCAGGAGCACCGGGCGGGCAGCGACCACCCGAGAGCCGCCCCCGCCCCCGGCTGCGCCGCCGCCCGCCGGGCAAACAGCGGGTGGGACCGAGTTGGGTCATTAACCCGTTTACGTCCCCCGAGAGCCGGCGGTTCGAGCCGGGACCCTACTGCACGCTCTGGGGAGGGGACATCGCCCCCAGCTCGCGGGGACACGGGCAGGGACCCGCGGGCCGGGATTAGCGGCGGCGGGCTGGGATTAGCGGCTCTGCTGCCGCTCTCCGGGATTACGCCGGGATTAGGAGGCGGCCCCGGCCCTACTCCCGCGCCGGGCGGGCTGAGGGGGAGTCCCGGGAAGCCGGAGGAGTTCGGTGTGCCCGGGGGGCCACTCTCCCCATGACCCCCCCGCTGTGCCCGGCGAATGCTGCTTCCCTCCGATGGAGGGCAGGAGAGGAAAGTCGAAGCCCGGGATGCTGCCGGCGGCGAGATGCAGGTGCCAGGAACCTGCCCGCAGCCATCCCAGCTCCCGGGGGAACACTGAGCCCCCTGCTCGGTTCCCCGGCTTGGGAGCCGGCGGGAGGCTGCAGGGCCAGGCAGGAGCCGGCGCTGGAAGCACAGAGGACAAAAAAAAAAAAAAAAAACCCACAAAAAAAAAACCAACCCCAAAAACATAAAACCAAAAAACCAAACCCAAACAAAACAAAACAAAAAAACCCACCAAAAAAACCCCGTGGTGGGTTTTCCTTTTAAGATTCCCTGGCATATGAGTGAAAGCAACACAAATACGATTTACGCATGGATAAAACCCGGGTGGAGGACCGAGAGACGCGGATGTGCTTCCCTCCCCCCAGCAGGTTTCGTTTCTCTCGCAGAGCATGAGCGGGACCAAATGCCACGTTGATGGCACGGGTCGCTCCCTGGCTTTTCCCGAGCACTGTCGTGTCCAGCAGCCGTGTATTATGTCAAAAATCTGGCATGGCAGGCAGTGGCACATCTGCTAGGTGTGGATGACATTCATTAGCCAAGGTTCTCTGCTAAACGGCCTGCCAGAGTCTCAGCAGCGCTGCCCAATGCCAATCACTCGTCTGCTGCCAGCTCAAAGGCAATCCTGCTTCAGGGATGGCTCCTTTCCATGCTGGCAGGAGAAAGAGAGGAAACAATGCATTTAGATGTTTGGGATGTGAGCGGGGTTGCACATGGGAGCAGCAAGCAGATGTAGCAGGAGAGGAGATGAAGTTGTGAAGTGTCATTCAATAATTGCAGCACGAGGGAGATGTGCTGGTGAGCTGAGGTTTGGGAGGGGAAAGCGTTAACCCCTTTCCAAACCACAAGGCAGACACTGGTGGATGCTTTTTGGAAAGGAAACGTAATGAGGCTAATGCAGCAAATGGCCTGCTTGTGCTTATGGAGGACACACAGAACAACACAGGGAGATTCATGCCAGGACAGCCGGGAAAACCGTCCAGGCCAGGGGAGGGAGCTGCACTGACCTGCTCAGGGAGCAGCCTGGCTCAGATATCCTTCCCCTCTGGGGGTCTACCTGCTGCAGCCTGGAGAGCCGCCCTGCTTGTGACATAGTGGGCTCAGTGCTGGCCCTGACAGCTTGGTTCACAGCCCAAAGGGGCAGCTGCACACCCAGGGCAGGCTGGGCACTCGCCGCCCTGCCCTACGAGAGACGTGGAGATCAGAGGTGGAAGGCAGGAGCATCTGCTTGGCACTGCTACAAACATCATTCTCTGGGAAGAGAGGCTCCATTTTTCTCTGCTCAAAAGCTCTGGGAAGGTACTTGTTCCTACAAATGGAATTGAAACACCTCGACTGGAGATAGATATAAGGATGTTAACCTTCCCCTCTTATTAATTTAATACATTTACAACCACAGAATGAAGCTTGAATTTGAGCCACTATGTGCTTTCCAGGGAGCCTGGGGAGGCAACCTCAAATAGATGCTCAGTGAAAGCTCCCCTCAGCCGTTTTCCCTAAGCTTCCATTCTGACTTCTATTTCTGGTTATGTCCATTCAGGTAGTGGGTCATGAAATGTGTGAGATGCTACCTACACACAAACACACACACACACAGAGAGCTCTTGCCTCACAGATAATTCCTGTGACAGCCTCAGTTTCTTGAATGTTCCATTACTTTTACTTGCACCATGAAAGACCACTGGCAGCTTGCAGCACCTTTCATGCTTCTTTCAGCCAGGCAGGGAATCACAGGCTTCTCCCCCAGGACTGGCCTCTCTGCAGTTACCTGTGCTATTAAATCCCCATGAACACCAAGAGCCCTCCCAGGTGGGCACAACTGTTCCACAGGGGAGCCCATCTCTGACACCACACGTGCTCTTCCCACAGGCAGTGGCTTCCCCGACATCCTCTGCCCGGCCATCTGTGGCACAGCTCAGCTGTGAGCCTTTTCCTTCTGCTCTCACCTCCCCAGGAAGTCGTTCTGCTCTGGCTGCATTCTGGACTGAGCCTTATCCACCTTCTGTTTCTGTGCTGGGTTTGTCTCTGTTCTGGCTAGTTGGTCAGCCTCAACCAACAAACGTCTGCACATTATAAGAGATTTCCCCAATTTCCTACTTTTTTTGGTTTAACGCTCGCTGTACCACATACACCCCAACACATTTCTGGCAGAGGCTATGTGAACCTCATCACCTCAGACATTAGAATTGGGGTGGCTTTCAGAGCAGGAGCTGAATCAAGAGACAGAGATGTGATGCTTCTCTCACCTCTCCAAACATTATACCTTCGTTTAAATACATGAGTAATCCCACTGGATCTACTCCAGTGCTTAAAGTTAAGCCTATTAAGTGTTCACGGGGCAGTGGTCTGCACACAGAGGAGCCAGAAGATAAGGGAAAGGGGAGAGTGGGGTGCTGCTCCGGCTGGGAGCCATGGTGGCAAGAAACACCTCCCTGCTCTCCTTCCCCTCAGGGTCACCTTCTGCTCTGGCTACTCCAAACAGCCCCAACACCAGGCTCCTCTCAGTGTTTGGTGCTGTTACTGATATCAGCGATGTGAGGGCAGTAACGATGAGGCAAGATGAATCGGGGTGGGGGGAAAGTGCTTTAGAAACTTGTTCAAAACAAAAGCCGGGATTAATTTTTAATGCCAGGTTGGGCTTTGCAGTCACTCTGTTGGGAACTATATTTTGTTTTGTTTTCAAGATGCTTCTTGCAAAACTCATTGTGT
The DNA here is from genome assembly GCF_009819655.1 of Sylvia atricapilla. Lineage (NCBI taxonomy): Eukaryota > Metazoa > Chordata > Aves > Passeriformes > Sylviidae > Sylvia > Sylvia atricapilla. The sequence continues at coordinate 68,627,999 of NC_089143.1, forward strand.
TCATCATTATTTTCAGACAATGATATGGGAGAGAGAGAAGTTATCCTTTCTCCTACAAGTAGGGCTCTATGAAAGCACTCATGCACGTGATTTCCTTTGCTCTCCGAGGATTTCAAGCACGTACTTAGATTTAAGCCTGAGTGCTACTTTTTGTAACAGGGAGCATCTCTTAGAAAGAGGACTTGATTCAAAACCTGCACATCCACAGAACTCTGCCTTTTGACTCTGCTTCAAGCACTGGAAAATCTCCTGCCTTGGCTGCAACAAAGCCATGTCCCACCCTTTGAAGCATTTCTTGGCACGTGCACATTCTAATTCCTGACACCACCCTTTCTTCCCTTTTTCTTAGCTGGCTTTTCTCTGGGCACAATGCATTATGCTTTCCTGTATGTACTACTCCATACTGCTTGCACAATGTTTTGCATGATCTAATATTCTTTGTTCAAAACTGCAAGAAAATCTAAATAAAGACTATAGCGTGTCGCATCAGTATAGGCATCAGCTAACGTTTTCCACGGCATATGGTACTTCAGAAGCCATATGTACCACTGTTTAGTGATTCTGGCAAAGAGGCGCAGAATGGTGAAATCCAACTGCCAGGATTTCTGAAAACAAATATGTAAATGCTCCAGTGCTTTTGTTATTCATAACATACCTCTAACACAGCACATACAATATGCTGTTCATTCTGTAACGAGTATACTACTAAACTGTATTTGTTTCCGTTCTCATTTTAAAAGATTATTTTTTTCTGTATAGATTCTGCCATTCCTCTCTATCAAAATCAATCTAAATGGCAATTCAGAAAAGACATTTTATCTATTTTAAAGCGTACACTATGGGGAAGATTATGTACCTATGCAAGGGTCTCACATCAGAACAAAGACAGACGTTATCCCTGCAGCCTGACGAGTGGAATAAAATAAAAGCAAGGAAGGGAAGTGCACTTGAGCAGATCAGTTGCATGGAGCAAAGCTTGTTCAGCCAGGAATAACCTCCCAGGGAACACGGGTGGGTTGCCCCTGCTCACTGCAAAGCAAGCAGGCAGACAAAGCGTTTGTGAACAGGCCCTCAGAAACAATAGCTGTGGAAGGAAAGAGAGGATTCCAGACACGTGGTCCAAGGTGGATGGCGGCTGCCAAACTCTGACCTGGGCTGGGATCGATCCTGGTGCGCCAAGGCTTGGCCAGCAGCCGCGGACAAAGGGGATGGTCTGTGGCTGGGGTCTGTTCCCAGAAGGGCTGGCAGCACCAACACCGAGGGTGGTGGGCTCATGTGGAGCACTCGTGCATCCCTAAAGGCTTCAGACTCCATCAGCCAAGGCAGAAGCCCTCCTTCCAGAGCCAGCCCCAGCAGGTAAACAGGAATCAACACCCAATTCCATTAACCACCTCTGACAGCTCCTCTCTTCACAGAGAGCTTGCCATCTCTGCCTGGGATCTCGCTGTGCTGAAGAATTCCAAAATGCTGCTGCTTAGCATTAAGCCTCCCCATTTGCAACAAACATTTTAACATTATCTGTTGCCACCATTGCCTCTGTCTCTTGGTTTATCAGTGTCCACAGAGACTGAAATTGTGGGAGTGACCAAGCCCACTCACGGGTCACTCTGCAGCTTGCTCCTGCCTCAGAAGCAGGACTCCTGTACATCCCCAGAGCTCAGCATCCCACAGATCTTGGTGACACCAGGGACCGGACAAACCTGGGGAGGAGAGCACAGATAACAGTGCCTCAAAGAAAACCCTCTTGGGTTTTCCAGTCTATTGCTTAACTAATGTTGTTGAAAACAGCAATGAACCCATGACTCCCTGCACACAGTCTCGGCAAAATACTGTCACCCTACAGGATCCTGAAAAAATTCAGCCATCTCCAGACACGACAGTGTTATTCAAGACACACAGATGCCTTTTCCCCAAGAGATTGAGGACTGCTGCTCCTTTCTTTGTCAGTCTTGCACTGCAGCATCCCATTTCAGCAAGCACAACCTCCTTCACCAGGGTTTCGTGCCCACCATCACCCTTGCACATCAGACCTGCTCATTACCTCCTGTCTCCTGCCAGCCCCCAATGCATTATCCTGAACTGCAAACCATCTGGGTGCCCAAGCAATTCCTTTTTGGTAGGTTTTTCCCCCTGAGACATAAACTGGGATCCCACTTTCCTCCTCTCAAGTTACACAGATACTCTGTTCTAAAGCTTAAGCCAGACCTCTGCATGCAGCCAAGCCTTTCACCTCTAAACACTGTTCTTTTCTATTCTATCACAAAAGAAATCCTTAACATAAGCCTTTATGTTTTTGTACTTTTGCAGGTCCTTCAGCCAGAATCTGTTTTTTTTTTCTATTCTGTTCTAGTCAGCAGGTGATAAAAAATTGCCATAAGAAATGTTGGCTTTGAGCGTAAGTGCCTGGATTAGAAAAAGAGACAATTGGAAAGTGCAAAGTGGCAAAAAGCTCTAAGAAGCCAAAAATAAAAGAACAAACATGCAATCTGGCTATCAAAAAAGCCACATTTTTCCCTTGCTGCAGTAAAAATCAACATCATCAAAATTACAAAATATTTTGAAAGACAGGAAGTCATGGGAAGAGGGAAAAACAATCCCACAGGGTCAAAAAGGGAAGGCCTGGGAAAAGCCACCTGAAGGTGATGACAAAGGAGAGGACAGGGAAAGGCAAGCACCTCGCACCGGATGCTGCAGTGATCCTGCAGCTGCCGGGTGAGACAAACTACCCTGAGTGAAGGGAACCAAAAAAAGAGCCTGCTGATTGAGCTGGTTCACATGAACCCACATTTATGGCAGAGCAAAGGTCAGTCTTGTATTACCTCTGGTGAATCCCTCTTGAACGAGCAGGCTGGGGATTTGATGAGCACAGGACAAAGATTTATCAACATGCCAGGGGTTGCTGGCCCTAACTCTTAACCTGCTGGCAGAGGTTGGGGCTTTTCATTAAGGAGGGGGCTATGCATGGAATACTTGCAGGCTTCAGCTAAGAGTAAATGTGATCTCAGCCCACACAATTCGCCACTGCCTAAGAGACACCAGATTATTTTCTCTCAGCGTGGAAGTCAGCAGTCCCCTGGAACCCTCTGAGCAGCAGAGAGCACAGAGGGGATAGTGAAGGGAAAGCTGGAAGGGGTCTCATGGTACATTGTTCATCATATCCATGAGCTCTAGATCAGCAGAAAAAACTCAACCTCCCCTCCAAGCTGTACTCCTGTGCTGCTCCAGAGGCATCTCCTTTCTGGAGCCAGGGAAGCACCCACTGCCACTGCCAGGACAGGCCCCTCTCCAGGGCCATTCACAGCTCCCGTCAGCAGTCTCCCTGTGCCACCACAAAAGCTGGCCACTTTTAAGGGAGGACAGTCTTCATGTGGGATATAACCCCCTGGACAGGCTTGCTCCCTCTCCTAAATCCCCTGTCTTGATTGCACAAGCAACTATGGTTCCAGGAGGAAAGAATAACCTGAGCAACTGGGAATTTACAACACCACATCCTTCTGCCTCTCCTATTACTTGTTTTCACTGAGGCCCACGTCCCTGGGTCCCAGTCCCTCCACCTGGATCGCATCACCTCTGAATGCCTGTACATGAGCTGCTGGGTTATTTTCCCCCTCTTCTTCCTGGGGTGTTTCTATGAATGCTGCTGAATCCATCAGACTTCATCAGACCACTTCGAGACTCTTGAGCTTTCCCCAGCAACTAAAATAAAACAACCCCAAAACATGGACTATGGGCTTTGACACTTGGTATTTTTGCACACATCACACTTGTTCCCACCTTTTTATTTTCCTGTTGCAACCTGAATACCCCATGGTGCTGGCTGAGGGGCAGTAAATTCACTCCCTCCTTCCCTTCCTGCAGCCTCTGGCAAAGCTCTCAGCTGCCCTCTGCTTTCCTCTTCATTCTGTTGAGAGATGCAAAGATTTCTCATCCAAGAGACACTATCCCAAGGAGCTTCCCAGCCCCTTTCAGACACATACCCCCCATGTCTCTTCAAGCACCCGGGCTGCAGCAGGCACAGCTGGAAGAGCCAGGCAAGGACTAGAAGAGGGATTCCCAATGCACGCTCCTGCAGAGTGAGTGAATAATTTCCCTCCTGCAGTTAGTGCCAGCACTTGTTCTTTGCCAATTGGCAAAGGGTACTGCTTCCTTTTCTGAGGAATGCTTAACATCCACCTTTCCCCCATCCCAAGGGGAAACCACAGAGGCTGGGGGAGTCTTCCCAGGCAGCCGGGCATCGGAAGGAGCTGCAGGCTTGGGGGAGGAGGAGGAACCCAGCAGAGAAGCCAGATTTTATTTCACAAACGTCTTTTAACTGAAGAAGGGACCACATCTCTCTCTCACCTGCGAGTTCCCATGGGAACACAGAAGGGCGGTGTAACAGCAAATTTTGGAACAGGCACGTCTGCAAACAACTTCTGATATAATATTTGAGTCCTCAGATGTTCAGCCACTTGCACATACTGCGTGAGCGCCTGATTTGCATGGAATTTGTATTTGTTGGTATTCACATTCGTAGGAGAATGCATACATTAGATTAATGTCATCACAGTTTATGGAGATCATCTGTGCCACAGTGCCAGCTCAGGGCTCTGATTGCATTCCGTGCCCTGTGGCACATGGCAGCCCCTCCTGCCCTGCCAGGGCCACCAAGAATCAGGACGGCTTGTGGCAGGCTGAGCCCTGAGGTAGTCCTGCTGGGCCCACCTCTTTTTAACACAGAAGTTTAAAGATCATTTGGAGTAAGGGTCTAAAATTACTTAGCCCACATTCCAAAGGTAGAATTAATCCAACTATTTGGACTTATTCTCTTATATTTGCTTGTATGAACTTACAGCACACTCCACACCCCCATTTTTAGTGCCTTCTTAAAGACATTCAGCTGTCAAACAGACAAACTAGGTGGTCCCTTTTTGTCTTGCAAGAGCATCCCTCTCTCAGTAAGATGGGATGGTTGTAATTCTCTCGCTGTTTGCCATGACACCTGGGTGCTCTCATCTGCTAGACAGCTGTAAGCTGTCACTAGAGATGCTGCTCTCACGGAAGCGTTGCTGGGCTCAGTCAGACACTCTTTGTAAAGCAGATGGAACACCTCGGAAGAACAGCGCTGCAGCAACAAAAGCTCATTTTCTGCTAGGGGATTTCTGTTATTGGGCAATGCTTCCTTCAGGTGACTTCACACCCCAGTGAGCCCACATGCCGGCAGAGTCCAGTGATGATTCTGTTAACCTACTTCCACTACTGATGCCCGGCAGTTCCACTTCCCAAGGCTGGCCACCAGCCCTCTTTCCTTCTCTGCACTTCCAAATCACACAGGAGTGATAGCAATGAGGGCTCAACCCCTGCTGTGGCCCTGCCACCTAGGATTTCTGATAGACTAGGATTTCCACTCTGTCCCCATGGAACTGTGCACACACGAACCTCTCATGCTGGAACCCACATCCGAGTCACTCCTCGTGCACATGATCTGCAGGATCTGTCTCAATCTTGATGGTGCAACCCAGAGGAAGTGGGTAGCACAAAGGAAGAGCACACATTTCCGAACGTAGTGATGATTTCACGCTTACCCAAGTTACAGGCCAAGTAACACCTTTTGCCCGCCCTTAAAACCCTTTTTCTCTGCAGCATGTGCCATCAGCCCATGCTCCAGCTACCTGCACAATACAGCTGCCTCCATTGCTCCTTACCCAGGCACAGCCCTCCCACCCCACGCACAGCTCCCATCCCACACACCATTTGACACTTGGAGATGCTGTGGTGTGCATAGCTCACCCAAGAGAAGGACATGCCCTGCTCCAACTTGGGTTAGCAGATGCAATTTCAATTCATGGCTCTTACAAGCAAAGTCTTGAAAAGACCTTTCAATATTTGAGTGCTTCAGTCTTATTTTCGAATCGATTTATACACTAAGAAACCTGGATGGAAACCTCCGAGTGATAATCAAACCCCTTAGATATCTCAGAAAATGTTGCCCCCGTATGATCTAGTACCCTCATGACAAACAGCTCTCTATTTTTCTTTGTGATGGTTCCTACTTCCCACCAACATCTGTCACTGTGATTATGATCTCTAATGAGCTTCTAAATTATATCACAGCATTTTGCCTTGATGAGCTACATTCAGTAACTTTCATTCTGCAAGACATGAAACACTGCCTACAAGATGCTGAATGAAAATTCCCTCAGCACTGGTTTGGAGGGTTTTTTTGGCCTGAGGTTTTTTTTTTTTTTTTTTCTGTTTGGTGTTTCTTGTTATCCATCTTATTCCAGGGTACGTAGGAACTCTACAAACGCGGCACAGAAAGCTGAGCCTTCCTATTGCACACCCCTAAAACCTCCACCCAAAGATAGGAACTCTCTCATCACACAGCAACAGAGATGGCCCATTATTTCTGTAAGGCAGGTCAGCGGGAAGAACCCAAGCAAAGGCCCCAGAGGAAATTGCTTTAATTTTTATGCTGGCTTCCAGTTGCAGGTGAGGGTTAGTTTCGGTGATGTGTCCAGACCCTTGGGATGCTGTACAGACTCAGTTTCCCTGTCCTGCCAGGATGCAGCATTACACTCCACACCTGCCCCCCACGAATTCCTTTCCTCCAGTGATCACACCAGGAGATTCCAGTGTAGCTGAAACTGGAAAAGTGAATATTAACCCCCAAAGTTTGCTCCCCTGGCTGCAAGGACCAGTGGCCACTCAGCCTTGTGAACACATGCCCACACTGCCTAGCAATCCCTAGGGGACTTGGATCTCTCAGATCCATGCTCCTGTTGATTCTTCAGACAATGCCAGCTGCCCTCAGCATTCTCACTCAAACATGTTACTAACGTGCACATCCAGTGTCACACCTTGTACTAATGTCACCTGCCCATCTGGAAAAGTGTGTACGGTGTGTCTGAAGACAGGGACAGAGCAGGCTGATGTTTGTGTGTACAAACAGCTCCCCTGAGGCAGCAAGGTGCTGACTCCCTGCTGGTGACTCAGCTGCAGCTTTCCCTGCTGCTCATCCAGGATCTGTGACGTGGCTCATGAGAGCTGAGCTCAGAACGGTTTGATTTATAGTACAGGATTTATGGGGGTTATTCCTCACTTCCTGCAGATAAGGACAGACAGCGCTGATGAACAGTTGCCGTGTTTCCAGCTCAGAGTAGTTGTGCTCTCTCTGTAACCCCTGCTTGTGGCCAACCCACCCTGCACCTGGTGCCTGCAAAGCAGCTCCAGAACGAATGGGACAAACTCAGGGTGCACACTGTTCACCTGTCCCAGCCAAACTGTGGAGAGCTGACTGCCATTTCCCATGCTTCCAGCCTGAGCAAGCACTCGGGTGGCAGGCAGGTAACAGGGAAGGTGCTGACAACACAGGCTGAGATTGCAATACAGTCCTGAAGCGGACAAACATTGCTGGCACACTGATCCTCGCTGATGAGTTCCCAAGTAGACTTTATTTCTAACTAAGAATTCTAATTACAGAGCTTTAGACTCGTTCCAGACAAACCCTGTCTACCTGGAATATCTGCCCACTCACTGCAGCTGACACCATCTTCCATTTCTTTTGCTCTCTGTGTACCCAGTACCTTTCCAAGCCCACAGCGACTCTGGCTCATTCTCTGAAGTGCAATGGTTCTTGCAAGGACAGGAGCACAAAATCCTGGAACAGCAACCAAAACAAGTAAATGCTCCTGAGTAGAGGAAGAGGGAGAGCACAGGACTGGCAGAGAGCTACCGAGGAGCTTATGCACCATGGTCTGTCTGTGCCACAAGATGAGCTGCCCAGGTGAACGCACACTGATTCATCACCGTCTCCGACCCATGAAATGAGTTTTCCAAGGAACTAAACCACATTTTGCACATCCACAGCAGGGGCTGAAGGCCCTTCAACACGCTTCACTACAGGTGTCTCGGGCTATGGTGCCATGGTGCCATTGTACTGTGAGCTATTTTGCTTCTTGGTTAGATTTTCTGAGCAAAACATTTCCTTTAAAAGGCCTTCTAACAGGCACAAGAGTTCAATATGAACATGGAAATAGTGCCCCATGGGGGATGACAGTTTAGTACCCCAGCTCTCTTCCTGTGGCTATTATCGTGTGGCAACTCTAACTGCTCCCCAAAAGCAATGCCAAGCACACCACCTTCTACACCCCACTAAGCTGATCCATGAAAACATACAAAGTCCCTGCCAAGCTGCTTCACCAGCTTGTCCCTGGGGAAGGGACACGACCCCTCCTGCCCCTGCAGTGTTTGTTGCTCTGCCAATAGCACTGCAGAAAATGGAGCCTGCAATCCAGTCAACACTGCTCCACCTCTACCCATCTTAACTGCCCAGACATAGGAAGAAGAAAAAAGGATAAAACATCAGATGACAGACAACAGGACACGAGTGTATATATATAAAGTTCAACTTTTTACATGTGGAGAAATTGAGAAAAAGGTAATTCAGAGTCACACAGATGTAAACACCAGTCAGATAAAACACATCCCAGCTGTTTCACTCCTGTTTTAAGGCCAGCACAGTCACACTGATGATCAGAACCTTGTCATCCAGGCAGCTAGGGGAGCAGCTCACACAAACAGGGCACGGCTGACGTATGCCAAGTCACCGGTGGGATTTGGCTGGTGAATAACCAGGCAGGGCAGTGAGTCAGCCAGCAAACACACCCACACGCACCCTTCCTGCCCCTGTGGTCTGACTGCAGTACAACCAGGAGCTGACTTCAATAAAAATCCCATCCTACCTTCTGAATGTGATGTTTCCCCAAGCACATCCTCTAGATGGTCTAGCCAGAGCTTGGTGTACAAATCTTCACTAACCTGAAATTACACAGGCCAGTGGAATGGTGTTGTTCTCTGCCGAGTGCAGAGGCTGTAGGCAAGAAAGAAAATCACCCAACCAGGCTGGAAAGTACCTCGGATAGTTTTGCTTCCTGCTCAAAGCGTAGCCAACACCAAGACTAGATCAAAGATCTAGTCAGGCCTAAAAACCCCAAAGTGAACTGACTCCAAATGAGCTCAGTTCTTGAGAGCCTGGTGCTTAAAATCCCAGTGTTGTGGGTTCCATCCCTAAATGGGCCATTTACTCAAGAACTGGACTCAGTGATCCTCATGGGTCCCTTCCAACTCAGAATATTCTGTGATGGTGATCTCAATCACGCCACTGTGGCTGTCCTGCCCCAGTGCTCAGCTCTAGCTGTGTGGTGACAAAGTTCCCCTACACCCTTGCTGCACACCTCTCCCATCCTCAAGCATGCAGCCAGCCTGCCCCTGAAGAGCTCTGCACCCACAGAGGGCAATCCTTCTGGCAGTAATCCCAGATCCATCCACCCCTGTGTCCACATTGCACCCTGGACCAGCAGGGACAGTTGGAAGTTCTGCTCTTCCCACACTGGCCATGCCACAGGGACCTGCTCAAGCATTCCTTGGAGCTTTGACGCCTCCCAAGGGCTCTCCAGTCCTCCCCACTCTGCATGCCCAGTACCTAGAGCCTCACTCCACAGTGCTCCTTCCCTCACTTGCTACAAAAAGTAAGGTTAGACCCCCTTCTCCAGCTTCCAGCTGGCACAAGCTGCTGCCCAGCCCCACTATGGAGCCTCCATCCCCTTTCATGGCAGCACCACCTCCAGCCAGCCCTGTTCCCATGTGCCCTGGCTCTTATCTGCAGGCAGGTCACTGCAGAAGCTCCACCAAAAGTCTGGCATCTCTCCACCTTCTCCTCTTGGTGCTACACAGTCCCAAACCCTTCTTCTCCAGCTCTTTTCTCCAGCAGGCTCCCACAAGCTGGACCCCAGTCCCACCTGTGCCAGCACCACATCTTCCTCAAGACAGCACCTGCTCCACCAGGCACAGGAAAAAGCAGGTACCATGTGGCCACCAAGAGCCTGCTGTGCATCCCTGATGTCCTGGGAGCAGTACCTCCACCTCTCACTGCCCTGCAAACTTCCACACCACCTCTGTGCCAAATTCCCAAGCACCATCCTCTCCCAGCAGCAGCAGCAGCAAGTCCAGGTTATCCCCAGGGGATCCCACAGATGGGAGCTGCTAATACAATAATCAAAATCCCACAATCTCGGAACAACAAACAGCTCCTGGGGGGTGCAGCTGGGCTCAGGAGCAATCAGGAGCAGTGACCCCACACATGCAAAGCAGGATCTACACGAAAAGACAAACGTCTAATTCCAGAAAGAGCTCCTGGGGAAAAGAAGGGAAGAAAAAAAATTTTCTAAAGAAGCTTCCTCAAAATGTCACACAAGAAAAAAGATGAAAAAACCCTCCAAAAGTTCCAAAAGCTTCTCCCAAACTTAAAAAAGCCTCTGTTTAAATACAGAAACTAAATAATTTTTTCTGCTGAAAAAAATCTTCAAAACTGGGGAACTCCTCAAATTATGAGGGGGAAAGAAAAAGAGGAAAAATGGGGAACAGAACCCTAAATAAATTGGCAAAAACCATGGAAAGGAATAGTGAAAAGTTGAAAAAAGCACCAGCAGCAATACCAGCAAAGGAATCTCCCTAGTGAAAAAACAAAGCGGAAAATTGTTTTCTCCCCCAATTCCAAAATTCACCCCCCTGTAAGTGAACAGCCTTTCTTAAGTGCTGGTCTCTGCTGAGTGCCTACACCTGCCTTGGAATGTCCCCCCCAGCACAGGTCTCCTTTTCAGCAAGCACGATAACCTGCAAGACATAAAGCAAGCCAAGCAACTGACCCAAATCCCAGCAGTGAGTTGCCTGAATTTTGTTTGTTCCCAGTTGAATTTTGTTTGTCCAAAGCATGGACCAGGTGTTTGGGCACACAGAGCACATGGCTCTCTGTGACTGTCACTCGCCCCAGCCTTGCAGCCGGAAGAACCTGGCACAGACGGCTTCATGAAACCAAATTAGGGGTCATACACAAGAAAGGACATCGCCACAGCTCTGGCGTAATTAGGGCCCATCATCATCAAGGACAGGAAATTGGCACATCTGCTTTTCGGGCTGCTGATCCAGTGGTGGCTCAGGCATGATGTCCTGCTGCAGCATGCTGGCCCTGCATAAATATTGCCCTCATTGCCCCTAAACAGTAGTAGAAGCAGTTGTTTCATCGCTCAGCCTCCCAATTGCTCTTTATTCTTTCTCTCCTAGGCCTGGGAGGACAGAATTGACACAATGCTCTCTCTTGCTCTCCCTGGCAGCACTGAAGGGGCCAAGCCAGATGGATAAATGTCAGCCCCTTTTCCTCCAGTGTGACCCCAAAGTGAACACAAGTGACATTTCTGTTTGGATGCACCCTCGGAAGGTTCGAACCTGTCCCCCTGGAGTCAGTGATAAAACTGTCACAAACTGGATGACTCCCGGATCACTATCCGTGCTTTTTAAAAATTTTTTTTTCTCCATATACTACTGAGAATTGTGTCATTCTTTCCCTGGGTTGCACTGCTCTGCAGGGAGAGTTCCTGACTGCTCCATTCCTCTGTTGCCTCTGGCCGGGCCGTTGTTTCCCAAGAATACCAAAAAGGGTCACTAGAACTCTAGAGTTGTGCTGAACTCCCAGCCCCAGTGATCCTGGGCGTTGCTCAGAGCCAGCAGCAGCTCACGGGCCAGAGTGGGATTTCCATGTTTTCTGTCCTGCTTTTTTATTTTGTCTCCCAGGCCAAGAGTGATTTATTTTTATGCTGTTGCGGTTTGCACTGGGACAGCCCATCTTTCCCTCTTTGTTTTCATTCCTTCTGCTTGTCTGAGCACTGTGGAAACAAACAGCCCTGGAAAAGTAGAAACAAGCAGCTTTGCATTTTGTCCAGGGCATCAGGCAGCAGAGAATCACAAGAACCTCAACAGAGCCTGCTCCACTTCTGCTGAGACAGGAGTGAGCAGCAGGGATGATCCTGGATCCTCAGGAACGAGTCAGTGTGCAGGGACATTGCTCCATATTCCCGCATTTATACCTTCCCTCATCCAACATACCGCTAGAATTTAGGTCTCCTGGCTGTTGGAATTGAAGGGTTTCCTTCCCCACCGTATTTCTGTGCATGTTTTCAGTGGGTATTGCAAATATTTCATGATGTTGGAAAGGAAGACCTATTCAGGAATTCTGAGCTTGCATAATTCCCAGATTTGTCTAGACAGATACTTTCCATCTGGATGATGCAGGCAATACCACATGGACACGAGAGTTCCTGTGTTACTTAATGCTGTCCTTTTTATTTATTCATTTCTACACTGCTTTACGGGATGCACACAGACACAAGGCTACAGCTGTAAAGGGAACAAGGATTTGTAACTAATCCTTCAGGAGGTAGCTCTCAAACAGCTCCTGTATGTTGTATAACTACTGGAGTCCCTCTGGTTTCTCTTTCCTTGCACAAAGCATGAGACTTCCATGTGTGGTTCATATCCTGTGAGGCGAGAAGAAAAATATTTGCCTGTGAGCTGCCCTGGCTCAGGGCTTCCCATCATCATCACCTATCCTTGGGTTTGCACAGCTCAGGAAGTGCTGGCTGGTGCCAGTGCTGTGGAGCTGTCCTGTTCCATGCTGCTCCTGGATGATTTGGCAGAAGGGCAATCCCAGACCTGAGTCAGAAAGGAGATTTAATTTATCAGCATTGCAGCTGCACACAGAGACACACCCAAGTTTCATTTTTCCAAATGTTGACAATCACTGAGCATCCTGAAGAAAGCAGGCTGGCTTACAGCTGTTGGGCAGAAGTATCCTGGACCTGAACTGGATTTATCAAGCAACAAAGCCCTCCTGACCCTTTGTAGACTATGCAAGAGGCAGCCTGTGTGGCCACCAAGCCACTGTTTGGCTCCAGTCCTGAGGCCATCTCACCACAGTACTAAAGGATTTCCCCCCCAGACACAACCTTTCTGCTGCAGCATTCCTGGGGACCCACGGGCAGGGCCAGGCTGACAGCCAGGTTACTCCAAGGATGACTTTTCCTACCAACTGCTCACTCCCCAGATACAATGAGATCACTTTAGCACCGTTTGCCTGAGGTCTTCCCAACCAGCCTGGGCCAAAAATGTGGAAGTGGGTGGATGTTAAGGGACAACGTGTGGGGAAGTCATCTGCAAGTGCTTGAGATGAAGAAGGGAACTGTATAACCCCAAAGGTGCTGTAAGCTCTTCTGTTTACTACTTTCTCTGCACTAAACCTTGGCAGTGAACTTGCATTCATTTGCACATTGGCCATCCACGTGAAAACTTCTGCTTCTAGAGCTGGGTTACTTTGAAGCTGTATTTTTTTAAGAGTTCTGTTTTAAATGACTGAGGGCGGTTTCTCCTTGGTTTCCTTGCTGTCCCAGCCTCCAGGCACATGAAGCCAGTGTAAAGGAGCTCCTCATGCCAGTGACCTTGATTCCAGACGGGTGAGATGGGGAGTGAGGGCAAGCTGTGCCTGCTCCAGATGCAGAACTAACACCCAGAGGCAGCAGGAGACTCAGCTGGGGTTGGGGCAGAGGTCTGTAGCTGGCCTGGGTCCCTTGCTGTGCAGGCAAGAGCCAAGGTCCCCTCCTGCTGCTGCAATATGGTCTTTGTTTTGGCATTGGCAAGCCGCTGATGCCCCATCTGGCTCCTCGGATATCGTGAAGATACCAGCTCAGGAGAGGCTGCTTTCCTGAGGGTTTGTGTGCACACAGGGAGAAATGCCTGTCCTGATGGGGCTGCGCACCCTGAGCCAAAGTTTATGCAGCACTGTGGTGCTGGAAGAGGGTGGGGAGAGAGCCAAGCATCAGCAAATGAGTTCTGAGAACCAGGAAAGGAGGCTCCAGTCCCAGTGTGAATGAAGCCAAACAGCCATGAGCCACTGCTCCGTACTTCCTATGTGCCTAGCTCCCTCTCATCCAGCCATTCCAGCAAAATAGCCAGGATTTATCTGCTTCTTCAGCAGAAACCACAGGCTAAAAGAGGAATTCACATACTTGGAAACAAGTAAAGCATGAACTGGTAGTGGAGGCTTGTTCCAAACACACTGGGTCACATGTGCTTGAAGCAAGATTTCCAACATCTGGATAACATGACACATATTCCCAGGCAACGCAAGCTCCTGGGGCTTGGGGTGGACTCGTGCAGCTTGGAAAGCTGGAGTGCAGCTGGTTTTGGGAAGCTCAGCAAGCTTCCTCTATCATCTCGCACGCCTTGCATGGCCTTTCTTTCGGCTGGGTCTTTGGCAAAGCCCAGGCTGCTCCGTCCTTAATCTCCCGTGTTTTGTGAATCCACGGGAACTGCAAAACATCGCTTGCTTACCCTCTGACCTTGCTCAATCAAAAGCATTAAGAACTTCGTGAGCCAGATCTCTGGCTGACATTATTCACTGCTGGTCCACGGGCTTTAAGTTTCCAACTTGCATCATAGGGAGGCTTGGCTTGGCGTTGGGATCTGCATGGAGAAGGCACTGTAACACAGATGTGCCAGGTCAGAGCACTGTGGCTACAGCGAAGAATCCAGAGACAGCACGAACAAGGATGAAGTGCGACGAAAGAAAAACTCTCCAGCAGGACGACCCTGACTTCCCCATCTCCTCCTGCGGAGGGACGAGCAACAACCTTTCTGCAGTTTGATTCACCTTCCACAGCCTGTGAGAGACACGTAATCACTGTCAGGACGGGGCTTTTTTGTTTGTTTCAAAACCACAGTTCTGTAGTGTTTTGTTTCGTGCGATCCCCAAAGCCCCTCCAACATCCAGTTTATTGCGGGCAGCAGCACGGACACGCTCCTGGCGTGGAATATCCTCTCCTGGACGGCAGGATGCCGCACGGGCCGGGCGGGCGGGGGCGGTGCGAGCCCTGGCCCCAGCCTCGCCGCGGGGAGGGAGGGGAGGGCCGTGCCGGGCCGGGCCGGGCCGGGCAGGAGGGAGGGAGGGAGGGAGGGGAGGGCCGTGCCGTGCCGGGCCGGGCCGTGCCGGGCAGGAGGGAGGGAGAGAGGGGAGGGGAGGGAGGGAGGGGAGGGCCGTGCCGTGCCGGGCCGGGCCGGGCAGGAGGGAGGGAGGGAGAGAGGGGAGGGAAGGGAGAGAGGGGAGGGCCGTGCCGTGCCGGGCAGGAGGGAGAGAGGGAGGGGAGGGCCGTGCCGTGCCGGGCGGGAGGGAGAGAAGGAGAGAGGGGAGGGCCGTGCCGTGCCGGGCGGGAGGGAGGGAGAGAGGGAGGGAGGGGAGGGCCGTGCCGGGCCGGGCGGGAGGGAGGGAGAGAGGGAGGGAGGGGAGGGCCGTGCCGGGCCGGGCGGGAGGGAGGGAAGGAGGGAAGGAGGGAGGGGAGGGCCGTGCCGGGCCGGGCAGGAGGGAGGGAAGGAGGGAGGGGAGGGCCGTGCCGGGCCGGGCGGGAGGGAGGGAAGGAGGGAGGGGAGGGCCGTGCCGGGCCGGGCGGGAGGGAGGGAAGGAGGGAGGGGAGGGCCGTGCCGGGCCGGGCCAGCCGCGGCGGCGGCGGCGAGGGGCGGCCACTTCGGCGAGAGGCAGAACGGCAGCGCTCGCCTGCGCTCTTCGCCGCCCGGAGCCTCCATGGCCGGGGCCGTGCCCTTGCTGCTGCTGCTGCCGCCGCTGCTGCTGCCGCCGCCCGCCGGCGCCGCGCCGGCTGCGGGAGAGCCGTCGTGCCACGGAGCCTTCGATATGTACTTCGTGCTGGACAAGTAAGCGGGCGGGGAGAGGCGGCGGGGGAATCGCCGCCATCGGGGATCGGGGCGGCGGCGCCGCTTTTTGTTCGGGCGCCGCGTGGGGCTGAGGGCGGCCTGTGAGGGGGAGCGCTCGGAGAGGGGAAGTTCGGGGATCCTCCCGAGGGGACGCGGAGAGGGGCCGCGGGAAGTTCTCCCGCCGGGGGCGCGTTTGCGGCCGGAGGTGTTGGAAGCGAGAGCGGCGGCGGGGTTTGCTGTCCGCCCCGCCGCGGCGGCACGGCTTTTGTGGGCAACTTCGGCGGCCGCGGTTGCCCCCAGGGCCAGGGGGAGCGGGGCCCGGGCCGCAAACTCAGCAGCCAGAGCGGGCGGTACCGAGAGATGTCT
Organism: Sylvia atricapilla; assembly: GCF_009819655.1. Classification (NCBI taxonomy): domain Eukaryota; kingdom Metazoa; phylum Chordata; class Aves; order Passeriformes; family Sylviidae; genus Sylvia; species Sylvia atricapilla. Next base: position 68,643,935 of record NC_089143.1, read on the forward strand.
GGAACGGAGAATATTGTCACTTTCTCCCCGCAGTGACACCCCAGATCGGGCCGCTGATGTGCTCTGGTTTTCCCTTCTAGGTCTGGGAGCGTGGCGACGAACTGGCAAGAGATATTTAATTTTGTACATCAGCTGACAGAAAGATTTGTGAGGTGCGTGGTGCTGCTTGTGACACCCGAGGTGATGCTGGAGTAATTCTGGGCTGTGTTAAACACTACACCCCCCCCCCCGGGTCTTTTGCAAGATGGGATGTGTTCCACAAACACATTAAAAGTTTGACTTCTAGGACACAAATTGCTGGAATATTTTGGAAACTTTATTTTCTTGCTCTTGGAGCTCAGCAAAAGGGTGACAATATGTGTCTTTAAATACTTAATCTCTTAAATGACTGTCAGACACGATTTGATTTTTTTTTCAAACTTGTTTTTTGATATACCGCGAGTCTCATTTCTGATGGAGTACTGCTCAAATTCTGTGTTTGGAGATCTATATAAAGAAGCAGTCTTGAACACACGTAAACATACGTGTAAATATATAGTGCAGGTCAAAAGGAAGAGAGCAATGTTAAAGCTCAAACACAGAGGAAGCCCATGCCATGCAACAGTGCATTTGTGGTACTTAAATATAATCAACTTTGTTACTATCAGCAGTGTTGTCGGGCAAGTCCAGCTCCTCTTGAAATAGCTGCTGTAAATCCTGGCTGAGTGCTCTGTACAAACAGCTGAGGATTGCAGTGCTTTGCTTTAAAAAACCCTGCAACAAAATCCAGAATAAACTGAAGTAATCCCCCACCACACAAAGGAAGAGATGGTGTGGTAGGTTTTGCTAAGGAAAACCAAGCACAGAATGCAGTTGTAATCCTGGCTTGTTAAGAAAAGAATACAGTTAGGCTTTTATAATTAAATATTGCTTATTTTCAGCTTGTGAAAAGAAAATCTTCTATAAACTTCTGTAAAACTTCTGTCCAGGGGGCGACAGAAACTTTTGAAAGTTGTTCTGAAAACTCTAGAATAACAGGGGAAAAAAAAAAAAAAACACCAAAACAAAGAAAAAGAGCCTGACTGATAGCAAAGCAGGCCTTCTTTGGGTAAGTGGTAAAACATTTCCCCCCGCCCCGAGAGGGTGGAAAGATTTCAGTGGACATCTTTCAGTTCAGCATCTTCTCCAGCCAAGTGACACTCCCTCTTGCAACAGCTGTGGGGAGGTCTGGCTGCTTTCCCATCCCAGTGAGTGCTCACAGAGGAGGCATGGAACGGGCTGGCTTGTGCAGAGAAAGGTTCTGTGGGGATCCTGAAGGGAAGCTGGCTGAAACATAACTTGGAGGGTGTTGCATGTGGGGGTGTGTCTCCAGCAGGAAAGTCTCATGGCAATTGGTAGGCAGTGATGCACTTACCAGTGGTTGGGATTGAAAGTATACTTGGTTTTGTTTGGCGGCTCAAAAGGGTGATAATCCTGTGGTTTCAATTCTGGTTTAATTTAGAGCCTCTCAGATTTTGGTATGAAGAGCCAGTATGGATAGGCTGCAAGCTTGGATCTTAAATCCAAGGTCTGTGCAGTTCTGTGCAGACTTGCAGTACTTATATTCCCTTGATGTCAATAATTTTAAGTTGCATCATAGACGTCAGTGAATTGAAAACATATGGTCATTCAGCTTTTCAAGGGTTACTAACTGTAACCTGATTAATTAATGCTAGTATTCATATACAATAAATCACAAAGTTAGTGAATATGTTAAAATTGTGATGAATAAAATTTAAAATCATGAAGGAGAGGTGTTACAACTTACCTTGGGAAAATTCCTGTTCTGGGCCTCCAGAGCATCAGGCAACTGCTAAGTGTTTTCCACTGCTAATTAGATATGATTCCCTGTAAACTTGTGCAAAGAGACAGGTGACCTTCTTAAAAATAAATTAAAAAAAAAAAGATTGAATTCCTTGATAAAATCAATTTATACAGCATTGCTTTTTACCATGTCATTTCGCTGGATGCTTTTAGGGAAGAAGTTTTCAAGTCTCACAACTCTCTAGTCAAAGAAACAACCCAGTCTCTCTCTGGAAGACCCTGCATACTGCTTGTTTGGGGCTGAGACAGTCAGTAGGCACTGCTTCTGTGACCGGGAGGGTTTGATAAACAAAAAGCAGAGTTGGAAATAGACATTGTGTCATCCTGAAAGAAAAGGGGAAATTGATGGGGTTAGTTTCAAAGATGGGAAGTGTGACTGGTTAGTACCCACAGGAGCAAGAGGGAACCAAGTGGTGTCCCTGCCTTGGTGTTATACCAGTGGCCCTGACAATTCCAAAGGATGTGTGTTACCTTCTGTGCATGGGGTGGCCACATGACTGGAGACTGGTCATGTGAGAGAGAGTAATAATTCTGCTGCTCTGGTCCTTGAGCATCTGGCTGAGGAGAAGATGGGCAAAAATGCTTTAACTCCTCTCATTTTGGGTTCGTAGTTCAAAAGTACATTCCCAGAAAGCTGGAGGATAAAGATTGTGTGAATGAGACTTGAATAAGTGAATGAAATGCTGTGCATCTCTATGTTTCTCTGAAATGTGCTTTTGCCTTCTTTCCCTTCTCTAAAGCCCCAAGATGAGACTGTCGTTTATCGTGTTTTCCACCCAGGCACATGTCATTATGCCGCTGACTGGAGACAGGTTAGTGCTCTGCTTTTTTAATTCTCTTCCTCCCTCCCTCTGCCCTTACTGAATCAGAGGAGCAGTGACAAGTATGGAACAACAGCTGATACCTCTAAGTGGTGGCCAGTCATGAAGCTTCCCCACAGAGCTGATTTAATTTTGTGACCAAATCCCAGGATAACCTTAAAGGAAGGAGGAGAATGATGGGAAACAAATCCCTGATGTTAACTCTGCCACTGCTTTGCAGAAAAACAAACAGTAATGTTTTCATCTCTGTGTGGCTCTTCATCTCCCTTGGCACAGCTCAAGAATTATTCTCCCATTTACCTTTGTAAAGCAGTGTCCATAGAACGGTTATCAGGATTTTTTCATGTCTAGGAAAAGCATAAAATGGTAAAGAAATGTTTCTTATATTCTCACATAAGGTAGGTATTTTGGTTTGTATTTCCTATTCTGGACTTCATAGCCTGTTTTAGACAGTGGGGTTGATGCCACTTGAAGGGTGTGAGATCTTTCTGACACCTGGTGATGTACAGGTGTGCCTGAACTTTCAGTGGATGGTTTTGAAGGTTTTGGAATTCAAGGCTGCTCATTCTGATTTCTAAAGCAAGTGAGGATTTGCAGATAGGATAGGTTAAGGATGGGTGGGAGGAAACAGAAGGAGAAGCAGGTAGACAAGAGACTTGCAAAAACAGTTACTGAGCTCATGGAAATTGGGAAATGATCATGTGGAATGAGTGCTCTCAGCAGAGGACAGTGGCACTGCTGTCAGAGTCCTTCTGTGTCCTCTCAGCCTTTTCAAAACCAACACGACCTCTGCTCTTTCCCTTCTGTCCAGAAGCTACCGCAGTGCACAACCTTCTGGGTTTTGAACATGTGGATAAATCATTTAGGAATCACTCTGTAGACCTCCAGCACGGTGGAAGTGAGGTGGTCCATCCTTTCTGCTCCCAATAGTAGGGTCAGTGCAAAATGTGGTGTGCTGTAGTTGGTTAGTTCTGCTGTGGGTTTGTTTGTTTTAAACAGTACGTAACAGCAAGTACAAGACTTCCTAAAAAGACCTGCCACTGGCAACAAGCACGTGTCCTGCTACCAGAAATGTAGCTGACATCTGAGATGTCTTAAAACTCAGTTCTGAGCCCCTCCTGTTCTAGCATTTAGAAAGTGGTCTGACTTGAAAACGGCCACTTCCCCTCATCCGGATTGGGATATTGGATCTGCTGTCTGTGGGCAGAGACAATCTTATAAGCCATTTTTCCAGATGGCTTGAGAGGGGTCAGGAGAGGACACTTGAGCCTGTTCTGAGGCCTGCTGAAGTCAATGAGGTCCTTTCTCTCCATTTCAATAGGCTGTCAGTGGCCTGTTCCTTATCAGCACTGATAGCACACAGACCACTTGAAATGCTGGGCAAGATGCTGGAACCCGGCCACGGGGACACAAGTGCCTTTTTCATCGCCTGTCTCTGGCACATTTGGAGCCATGGACAGAATCGTGTTTGTGTCAGAAGCCTCGTGTAAAGCACAGGAAGAACCTCTGCAGTTCTAGTGGGTTCCCCTGCGGGACTTGGCTCTAGTTCACGGTTGGCTGATGCTCTTGCAAGTGTGTCAGGGGAAGCAAAGTGCCACCCTTCTTGTTCAGGGGGAATTACAAGGAGAAGGGAGAAGGAGACTTCTGACTGTGGCCATATGTACATAGGTAAGGACAGATAGATACAGTTGGAGCAGCTGTCATTTTAAATATTAATGAACAGAGGAAAAATACTGAGACTGTCTGCCCCCCATTGTTCCCAACAGAAGACAAGGATAAGCACACTGCAGTTCTGGGGATGGCTGTTTGTGAGGGGGATTTTGGGATATTATGGCCTTGGTTTGTTACATGCATTTTGGACTTGCAGGCATGTTTTTGTCCTGGCTTACTTGCTAATTCCCAGATGTCAGGAAACCACAATTTCTTCGCAGCAGTTAGATCAAAGTAGGGCAGAATTTTTTGTTTGGAAAGCCTTAGGCTTCTGATGGTACAAAGTTCTTGCTGGGTTTACTGCACAATAAAGCTGTGGATATAAAGAGGGCCATAGCATAGCGCTGAAGCCCCCAAATTCCCAAGTATTTTGTGAGTGTGAGCAGTGCTGTGACTAACTCTGTAAAGAGAAGTCATTGTTACTCACACTACACACAGTGCTATAATAAATCCATAGAGTAATGACAGCACCCAGGTGGAAAAGCCTTCTCATATCAGTTAAAGCTCATTTGAAACACACACATTTGTGAAGTTGAGCTGGAAACTGTGCAATAAGTGGTAAACAAATACTGGTGCACTCATCTTTGAGGCTTTCCACTGTTGGAAAACAAGTGGTTTGGGACAGTGGATACCCTCAGGAATACCATCCAGCTGGCATGGTTCCCTTTTGTCCAGACGCAGTCCAGGTTTCTGTGAACTTGCTTTGGCAGCACTGACCGGTGCCAGAGGCCAGGACAAGCCCTGCTACCTCTGCCTGGGTGAAACTCCTGCTGGAGATAAAGAGAGATTGTGTTAGTGAAGGTGGAAAATCAGGATGCTTGAGTACCTGGTACATGACCAACCGTACCGTCCTTGTCGCCAATCCAGTGGTGCACTGACTGCTCCTGGTTTCACAGGGATGTGCAAGACGTGGACGCAGTTGGGGCCTCGGTCACGTGAGCTGTGCTTGTGTCCAAGGCAGCTTGCCAAAACAGACTCATCTGCAGAGAGCGCGTTCTGCTGGGTCTATCAAGAACGGCAGAGTTGGCCACTGATGTGGTTTTCATCTGGAGCCCATGCAGGAGGCTCAAGTTTGAAGCAGAGTAATTACTATAACTGAATCAACCCTTCGTAGTATTTAAGAGGTCTAGAAGGCATGAGCCTCCTCTGAATGATGCATCTGAGGAGGCTTGTGCAGGGTTTCCTTTCACCAGTACGACAGCTTGCCTTATCAGAGATGGAGCCAGCCCTCTTTTCGTCAAAGAACACTCCCCCTCTTGGTTTCACTGACATGTGTGTGTTTTCCTGTTTACTGTACATCCTTCCTAGCAACAAACCCCAAGTACCTGTTTTATTTGCCTTCATTTGTTAGAGACGAGCCCATTGCCTTGCAGCACAGCCTCATTTCTCACCATAAATACATGCTCAGTGAGAGCTACCATCTCCTGCCAGTGCTCATATGCTCATCACATTGAGATAATTCAAGATTCCAGCATTTCAGTAAGTGGAATGTAACATGGAAAAGACATAGAGAATACTGTCCCCCACTCAGAGGAGCTAAGAACACCCATTCTGGAATCTGCATGGATATTAACAGCTGTGTTTGCCTGGCTGCTGCTGGAAGAGCTGTCTGAGGCAGTTACACAGCTTAGAGAGAGAACAGATGGGGTAGCTATTAAAAATTAGTTGTGCCTGTGCTAAAACACAGAAATGGGCTGCAGCACATATGCTGAGTGGGTAAAAGATATTAAATTTGCACTTATTCAGCCCAAACACAGACAGGCTGCAAGTTGCTGATTCTGTTTTGCCTCTTTCACCTCCCTCCCTTTTCTGACTCGCACCACAAAGCCAGTGGCCCTCGGGCTTTGTTAGTGTTCCCAAGCTGTGCTGTGGGATGTCCAGGCACCCAGGCTGAGGGCTCTGCTGTCACAGTACAGATGAGTTATACAACCAGAACTTCCCTGGAGATTTCTGTGGCTTACCAAACAGCCTTACAGAAACTAGAGAAAGGGAAGTTGTGAGAGCACTGAAGAACAGGAATGGGGGTCCTGAGTGCCATGGTTGGTTGACTCTGCTGAGTCTCATTATCAGGACAGTGCAGGCAGGCACAAGTTCCCATGCCCAGCCTTCAAACCAGCCAGGGGTGAGTTTTAGAGTGATGGAGCCCACCTCTCCTGCTGGTTTTGGGGCCCTGAGTCCTGCAATCCACGCTGACCTTCTGACATCCAGGCCAGGATCTGCTTGCACTTGACCAGCTTGGAGAATGCAGAGATCTAGTTCACATCTGGCTAGGTCTGTCTAATGAAGCTGTGGCTTGAGGGCAAGAGATGGTGCCTGATTAATTGCAGCTAAAGAAAGCTCATGCTGCCAAAGATTTTCCTGGAACCCCTTGTAGGCAGAGGCCTGGCAACACAAGAGTTTGCTGTGCGACCGGGTCACAAGACATTGCAGATAAATAAAACTGAACCGATTGTACAAAAGCTATTTTTGCAAAATGAAATCTGTTTCAGAAAACTGGGACTTGAGTTGCTGCTTGTTTCTTGGCAGCAGAGCTCTAACGCCTGTGATGTGCTGCCACTCATTTCTGGCAAGCACCAACTCTGTGGTTTATAATCTGTGTTCGTACATAATCACTTGCAAGTTGTTTCTATAGATGCTGAATGTAAAATATTTGGATCAAACAGATTGTATTATCTTGCATAACTTGTTCCCTTCCATACATTCAATGCCACATATCTCTTTTGCTCCCTCCCCTCTCTGATTGTATCAGTGGATCCTGTGATGGGGAGCTTATTCCAGCTATGGATTGTACTTTGGAACAGAGCTGCTAAACATAGAGGAAGCCCATCCGTGGAACAAATGACGAGTGGGTGGCATTCAGGCAGTGTGGCATATGCATTCTTTCTCATTTGGTCTGGCCTAAGGAAAGCTTTCACGCATCCTGCAATGTATTTTCCCTCCATCTCCTCACCCTTGCTGGGTTCCTCTTTCTCACCTAGATTTGTTACAGTGTTCTATATATTCTGGCCCAAATTTTGCCCCTTCTTAGTTTTTCCCTATCTTTTCCTAGCATGATTTTCCACGGACTTGGCTGAAACTGTTTGCAGAAGAATGAAGACCCTTTGGATTTGATTCTTTCAGTAGTCTGTCTGGCTTTGTTTCCCCCCACAAGTGCTGATTTCACTGGAAATAATTCCTGTGGTGTGGTCTGTCAACTTCTCCCCTTTTCAGCTCATAGTTAGTGAGCACCTTGCAGGTGGATCTGCTGTACTGCTCGTGAAAAATCATGGTGCAAATGTATTCTGTTAAATCGAGGTGAGCTGTGGACCTGTATGGGATGTCTTATGAAAGGTCACACAAAAAGTTACGACAGTCAAAATTTTAAAACTATCCTCAAATCCTTCTCTTTTCTCATGGGTACAAAAGATGTCTTGCAAATTCTGCATTTGCCTGTTGATATTTTCTTCAGGGCAAAGGTTTTAATTATTGAAGTTCAATTTTATGTGATTAAATTCCTGCATATTGGTCTGGGAGGTTTCTGCTGAAATAGAACTGCTGTTGTAGGGGATTTCTTCTTTGATTGCAGTGTGATTGGCAGCCAAGTTGGTTAAAAGTAGCAAAATAGACCTAACGCAATGGAATTTCCACTGGGCTGTGTAATGTTGAGGCTTTGCCCCCTCTTTGCAATATTTGCTGCTCCTGAACATATTCCTTGATTCCAGCTTTTTGACTCGCTGAGGCATATTGTGTTAGATAGGTCTGAAATACCTGTTCCCACAGCACCAGTTCTGTCATGAATATACAGTCTGCCTTCACGTGGGACCCCAGCTGAAGGCTCTAATTTACAGCTTCCCATTGCAGCTCTCCTTAAGGACAAATACTTTCTTTCAGTTGATAATTTACATGCCTTCCACACTCCAGGTCACAACAACAGTCTCTTACCTCTTTTTTGTTCACAGAGAGAAAATCAAGAAAGGTCTAAAGGATCTGGAGGAGGTGATACCAGCAGGTGAGACATACATACATGAAGGACTAAAACAGGTAGGTTTTACACATCTTCTTGCAATCAGCACATCCTCTGTTCTCACCCTTTGGGTAACAACCAAACATGAAGAGATTGACTGTACACCTCAGTCTGTTAGGCTTAAATCTTTCTGGTTGCCTGAGTGATCCCAGGGTTGCCCAGACACTCTGCAAATCCCATGCAGAAGATGATTAGCCATCACAGCAATTTGCTATATGAAATTTCTCTGACTTGCTCCTTCTCACAGAGCATGGGTCTGTGTCATGGATCTCAGAGCTCAGCCAGCATCCCAATGATGTGGTAAATAGTCACAGCAACTCGGCAGGGCTGTGGGGCTTGTGGTGCCTTCCAGAGTGCTCTCCTTGGGGACAGTTTACCACACAGAGCAGTGTTTGTGAGACTAATGCTCTTCATTTTGGACTGTCCTAATTATGGAGCTCCCAGCTGCTTGTATTTTTCTTTGTTCAAATAAGGCAGTTTTTATGAAAGCCCTGGCCCTGAAGGTGAGGATCTAAGCTTTCACTGTTACAGACAAATCAGTTCTTTTCCCTGTGACTATAGAGCCATGTTTATAACCATGATCTGCACACTGAAAAGCTGGGCAAAGGGAATTTGTTGCTGTTTGAAAGAAAAAATAGTTTAAAGCCATTTTTTTAATATCTTGGAACCTACTGACTGCGTTTCAAATCTGGGGTGTAGCGAAGGAAATCCAGAAATCTTAATGGTGGATTTGAAGAGGTCTGTGCTGGAAGAGCTGTGTGTTGGCAAGGGCTGTTGGGTCACTGACCCGAGTGCTTTGAAGATGGGCTCAGTGGTGGCTGGAAAGGGCTGATGAGGGGTTTCCTTGCTAGCAGTGAGTTCAAGTGAGGCAGAGGATTGTCATGAGAGAGATATTTGAGGATGAGGCTGTTATTTCAGATGTTGTATTAGATGCTTAGAAGATGCATCACGGTTAAAAGTTTGGGTGTAGTTTTAAGGTGGATAATTTATTTTGTTGTTTTCAGGCCAATGTGCAAATTGCGAAGCAAGGAGCCTCCCGGTTCTCTAGTATCATCATTGCACTGACTGATGGCAAGCTGGATGGTCAGATTCCCTTGTACGCAGAGAAGGAGGTGAGCACAAGCTGGCAATACATGTCATGCTTTGCAGAGTTTGGGTGCTTCCTGTTGAATTAAAAAAAATAAATGCTTATTTCTCTGTTCTATGGTGCCACAGGCAAGGAAATCCAGAGAGCTGGGAGCAAGAGTTTACTGTGTTGGCGTCCAGGATTTTGAACAAGAACAGGTAAGAATAAGAACGTTACTATTTTAGAGTGCTAGGCAGTACCTCAACCCCGAGTTTTACAGAGTTAATGTTAAGTAGTACGGAACTTTACTTGCATTAGGCAGTGTAATGTCTTCTCTGGCTCAGGAAACACTCAGATGTGTATGTAGACATAAATAGAATGTGTGGGTGTTGTGCTCACTGCCAAGGAGACTTGTTGGAAATCCCCTTGTTAACTGGGAGCTGCCAACGAGAGGGTGCAGGCAAGCCCCTCTCGCTGGAATGGCAACCAGGTCAGGGTACTGATCACGTGAACAGACAAGCTGTAGACAAGATTCAAGCAGTGTATATGTAACAGCCTTGGGATGAGGAAAAGAACACAGGATTCATGTCCTTCATTGAAAACTGTTCCAGAGGTGCTGTGTCCCAGTGAAGGCTGTAGCTACTCCTGTTCAGTCAAAGTGGCTCCAATGGAGAGGCACATGAAAGGCTCCTTCCTGCAGAAGATGCAGATAAAGGGTTTTTAGTGAAAGGGAGAGCAAACAAGGAAGGCAATTCTGGACAAAGATACAAAATCACTGCCAAGATACAGGCCCTGAAAGGTTTCTTCTGTGTGATGCTTGCTGTGATGACTAGCCACCATTTTGTTAGTTGCAGTCGGCTGTGGGAAGTCCTCCAGTTCAGAAAACTCTTAGATGTCAGAGAGTGCTAAAGTTTCCTTCTCTTCACAGAGTTGATGAGGGTTGCTTTTAGACATCCATTTAAATTTTAAGGGTGTAAAGCAGTGTGTGGAATTCAGTTTGCCAGATGATTCATGTGTTTGCATGCATTTTTTCTCCAAAGCTGGAAAGAATTGCTGATGTGAAAGAGCAAGTCTTCCCTGTCACTGGAGGATTCCAAGCACTTAAAGGGATAATCAATTCTGTGAGTACCAGGCAATAAGTTTTATATTTCCTCTGTGTTAGAGCATACTCCCCAGTTCCACTTCCTCTTCTAGGCAGAACTGGTTCCTAAGGCAGGAATTGCAGCAGATGAAGTTCCCTCTGCATTACTTTAGAGATGCAGTTCTGTAAATCAGCACTGCTTGCACCTCCTGCAGTTATTCATGCTCTGACCTCATGTAGAATTTGAGGACTCCTCACAAGGAGAGGAGAGTTCATGTGGGAAGTTTGGGGGATGCTCTGATAAATGACTGCTTTGGATTTAGCCTGGAAAAATGGAGACTGTTACTCTGGGAGACTTGAGAACAACTGCTTAAAACCTGAGGAATAAGTGCAATTTAGGAATTACCCAAATCTTTACACACAGAGAGAAGCATTTTAAATCCATGACCTTAACCACTTGTTACTCCAATAGGTGGTAGGACTCAGTTCCAGTTTTCAGTATGGGATGAGAAATTCTGGTTGGTGAGATGAAGCCATTCAGCTGATTACTGTGGTTTGCAGGAAGTGATCAAAAGGAAGTATTTTGGTTGTGATCAGTGGCTTGACACTGTTGCAGCTGTGTGTTAAGACACCTGTGGTTGTGGACACAAAATATATTTGTCTCATTTTAGACTGAAGACCATGTCTTTTATGCAAGGTTAACAGTGCTGCTGCTGCATATGGGCAGCACAGTGCAAACAGGCTTACTGGCAGAAGTCAAAAGCAATAATGAAGTCATTTTTCTGAGAGAGAGCCCACTATCATTCATTTCCCTTTTCTTTTTTTAAATAACAATAGGATACTACTCACATACAGGATACTACAGAGTCATGACTTTATCACTTCCCTTGCGCACTGTGGTTTTTGAGAATGCCATAATGCAACAACTTCTTTTCCTCGTTACTTAAAAGAAATGTAGTTCCATAATCTTCCCTATGCTCTCTAAAGAAAGGTAATCAATCTTTTGATGCATTGTCATTTATTCTCCTGAAAAGACAGTGCAGCCCACGTGGTACTGCCTTAAAACCTTGACTATTTAAAATCTCATTCTGTGCCATTTGAAGGACTTAGAGGATTCAGCTATGCTGCCAGTGCAAATGATCCCAGTGCCAGTGCTGGGCTTTTTTATAAGAGCTGAACGTTTAACCCCAGCTGATGATGTTATGTTTCCAAGGATACTGCTTTGCAAATAAGTATGTTTGGTCTAGAGGAGTAAAGCATTCCCATTCAGTGTTTCCCCTGCAGCGAGAGTCACTGACCTGCAGATGGGCACCTTCTGAGGGGTCTGGTCTCTGCACTCCTCTGATCCTTTGAGAAAGCAGCAGAAGTACAGTCGCTTGACACTTCTGAGGAGCTCAGCTGCAAGAGTCAGCCATTCAAACACATGGAAGGTTAGCATAAGCCATAGGGTGCCCCATTAGCTGCATTCCCAGCCAAGGTGGTCTCTGGCTATTAGCAGTGCCAGCCTACCAGGAACCTAAAAGCACTTCACTTCTGTGTAGCAGGGAGGGAAGCTTTTCTGATAAGATATGCCAAATGGTGTTTGCACAAGCCTCAATCCAGCTTCTTCTGATACTTACAAAAAACCTGGCTGTAAAAATCCCAGATCTGGGCATAACATAGCTGTAGAACAGGACAGACACACGGAATGGCAGCGCCTTGTTTAAAGGTAAGAGCTTAGCAGTGACAGGAAAAGCAAACTGATGTACTGTTCTACAGCTTACATGCAAGGTCTGCTTCATCAGACTGATCTCCTGAGTTGGTTCAGGGTTTTTTTACAGCCCAGCCACTGGACATGTCAACACTTGGCCTTGACCACAGAGTGTGGAGTATCCATAGTAGGGTTTCTGGTTGGTTTGGATTTTGTGGGCGGGGGAGGATTTTTTTGTAGTGCATGTGTGGTGGCAGTATTAACAGGATATTTTGGTATGTTGCAGTTAATACTCAGTTTTCTTTGCAGGGTTTGGAGTGGTTGTGACAATTCATTCTCATAACATTATAGCACTGATAAGTAGATCTAATTGAACATGAAATAGTTGGTTTTCCTTTTTAGTCACTATTATAAATTCATTTTGGTTTGTAATTTAGCAAGAGAATACAGACTGAGAGGCACTCATCTAAAGGGGAAAGCTAATTTTGTGCCAGGTGAAAAGGAGATAGGTGACAAATGTGCAGTAGTATTGCTCAAAATAGAGTCAAAGGTGCAGTTGTGAAGCCCTCTGTGAATGTTGTTGAACAATTTCTGTTCAGAAAAAACATTGTCTTCAGAAGTGGTAGCAACCCAGCAATTAAAACCCCTAAGCAAAATTATAACCCGGAACAGCTGAGTAGGTGATGCAAGAGCCTCTGCTGCATTGATCTCTCCAGGTTTGAGACTATTGTTTGCTGTCCTGTTATATTTGTACTGTATTCAGGAGAGCCCAGCACTTAGTCTGTACTAAAACTCATCACTTTGTTTTTTTAAACACTTACAAATGTAGACTATCTGTAGTACCTGCTCCTGCAGTTGCTTTCAGTATAAGCAACTCTTCCAGTTTATTTTCTCTGGACAGATACACATTGTCTGTTTAATCATGACCAGGGATTAACATTCAAGGCAGTTGAGATGAATATCTAAAGTAACCTTGGCTTAAATGCTGGAGAGCTTGTGCCACATTTTGACATTAGATCTGATAAAATCTTAAGGAAGTGAGAAGTGTTGAAGCACCTCCATTCTGTTGTGTTTCTGCTGAATAACATCTACTACCAATTCTAAAAGTCTCTGCAGACCTGTGAAGTGGGAGTTGCTTTGCAAAGTTTCCTGCTCTGCCAGCATTGCTCATAGGTAGCTTACAAGGTCAAAACTAAACAGCATTGTCAGGGTGAATAAATCTGAGCAAAACTCAAAAGTTTAAAAGTGAAATGCTGAAGGCAAGTCACTGCATTCTCAGGAACAGTTACTGATGGGATTTGGCTGATTATTACACAGAGTGTAGCTGTGTGAGTGAGCCAGGACAGGCTGAAGGCTTTGGGAGGGCACAGTTTCTGTCACCATGCAGCAGATCAGTACTAGATAAGAAAATGAAACCCTTAATTAAACTTAAGTCTTGCTGATTTGTGAGTGAAAGTTGTCTGGTTGTCTCTGTAGGCAGAATTGGACAAGGCTGGTACTTTGAAAAGTTACATTAAGGGAACTCAAGTAACATTATTAGAGTGTATGGCAGCTCTAAGTAGACAAACACATTTTTATACTAAAGTAAGTTGACAGCACTTAATACAGAAAGTTAAAATATATTTTTTTCCCTTAGGAACCACCACAAAGACTTACCAGATAAGATTACAAGAACTGATACATGCAGAACTTTAGAGGAAGTAGTCAGTTAAAAAAAAGGTCAGCCTAGAGTTGTTTTGTCTTTCAGTGTTACAAAATTTCTTTAAAATTCTACCTGGAAAGGATTAGAAATAGAATTAGTATAATCACCTTCCTCTTGTTCATTTTACAGGTACTCAGGGTTTTTTGTTCATTTTACATGGGAAACCCATGTTAAACATAATGGACATAATCCCAGATCAAGTCATGTGAACTGAGTAGTTGCACCACCCAGAGCATTGTAAATTGAAGCAAAATTCTCTCCAAGTTGGCTGAGCCTTCTGGGGAAAAACCCTATGCTTTGGCATGAAGCTGTCAGTTTGTCCAGGAGAAGTTGCAAGCTGGGATACTCGAGGATCTGCCTCCTGGTGAAAGAGTGACCAGGGGAGAGGAGGCATCAGGGTTTGCAGGGTGCAGACTCCCAGGCTGACATGGACTGACTTAGACCCATCCAAGGAATGCACCCAGGACCAGTGAGGCCAAACAAAGGATTAAAAGCACACAAGGTCTGTAAAAAATCCTAGGTTCACCCACTGTCCAACTCTGGCTAAAGGAATACAAGCTGGGAGTGCTATAAAAATCTAAATTCTCTGCTGTAAAAGTGTCGTTGTAGGACATGAAAGAAAGATGAGAGACTAAATATTTCAGAAGGCAAAGAGCATAGAAAAAAAGGCTTTATTGTCTTATTCTTACTTCCTTTTATAAGGTGTTCCAATACAGACTTAACATGATTGGTGAATAGCAATGACACCTCTCTAATCCCATTAGTTAAACTAGAGAAACAGCAAAACACCACCTGGAGAAAGATTGTTTTGAGAAAGGATAGTTGTTTGCCAAGATTGTTTTGAGAAGAAGTTTTCTTGAGAAATTTTTCCTTGGGAAAAAATCAGCAGCTGCTAGCAGGCTAAAGTCTCTCATACCTAGAAATATCAGGCCCACATAAAAGTATAGATTCTCTCCAGTAAAACTCCAGGTGATGGTGGGAAGTCTGCTCCTGTTGCAAAGAGCAGTCAGCAAAATCCCTCTGGCATTCCGATCCATTTGGACACCAGTGAAGGGTATCTATTGAATATCCTGGGGGTTTCCATGTCAGCTGGATGGTTCCTGTGTCACTCTCTGTGCCTGGCAGTGCATCGCTGCTTTGGAATTACATGGCTTGGTGACAGCCAGCACAGCGGGACCCGCAGGGAGCTGCTGCACAAACCATGCATGGCAGCAGCACGCTCAGCGCTGCCGGAACCTCACGGAGTCACTTCTCATCTGAAGCGTGGTGACTCTCACTGTCACCATGCCTGTGCCCCAGTGCTCAGCACAGAGAGGGGAGAGGCTGCTGACAAGACTTGGTGATGAGCAGATCTGTCCCTGTTTTGTTGTACTAACACAAAGTCAGCAGGGAGGGAAGCCCCCAAACCATGTTGGACAGCCAGTTGGTGCCCAAGCAGGGACAAAGCCCAAGTCTAGTGAGAGGCAGTCAGTTTTGTTGGGGTAGGCAAGAGGTATTCATGTGAGGAACAATTTTAGCCTTTATGTTTATAAAACTTACCGCACTGGCTTCCCAAAGATGTGCTCAAGCCTCTCTCCATGAATCTGATGTCTTCTTTTCCAGCTGTGTTGTCAGCAGCACTTCTTCAGGCTGACATGTCTTTGGCACTGGGGGAGGGTGAATTACCAAACCCACATGAGTACAACAGCATCTCTCACTGGTACCTGCTGTAAGGCAACAGAATGTGTGTTTGAGGAGGGTGGGAAACTTCCTCACCCCACAGTGGTGCTCCGATGTTAGACACCAGAGAATGCTGCTTCCGTGTCTCTAACGTGATTGTCTACCAAGCTCCACTTCCAAACCCTGACCAACAAGCTGTCTTGGGCCAGGCTGCAACTTGGGTACTGAGCGGCAATCAGGGACTACATGATTTTCAAGTAATCCCTACTGCTGTCCAGCCTGTGCAGCTCCCTCGAGCTAGGCTGTCTCCCTGCACTTCCCTGGGCAGTATGCTCAGTCTGCTCCCTCCCTAAGTGCTGTCCCTCCACCGCAGATGAAGGGGGGTCAGCCAGCTGACTGGACGTGGTTAAGATTTTTCAGGGCCAAAATCAGCTTAAATGGTTCATTATCAATTATATGTCAACTTAATTGGATCATTTCCTGTAGGAAGAAGATATGGTCGGTTTATGCACTGGGAATCCAGGAAGCAAACTATTAGACCTTTAAGGAGGTGGAGGGAGGAGAAATGCAGCACGTTATCATTAAAAGAATTATTCTGATTAAATCAGTCATCTTATTTAATCCCCTTGGATGGTCTAATCTTCAAGCTGCACTGGGTGCAAGGTTCAGAACTAATGCTGCGCTATGTTTTCCATGTGATTGAGACTGAGGAGATAGTTTTGGGAATTACTACGTGTAGTTGTTAAAGGGAATCAATGGCCTGGAATAGAATGCTTTCTGCTCTACCCTTCACTGCTGTGCAGCCCTCAATTTGACATTCTCTGACATATTACAAACCGTATAATGTTCTCCTGGAGCACAATGAGCTTGATAAGCCAGCACCGGCACTGACACGACTCTGGTTAGAGTGAGCGTGCCTGCGCCCTGTGATTGGGATGGGACTTGTCAGCCAGCCCTGCACGGCTGGCAGCTCTCTTACATAAGGGATGCTTGGACAACTCCCTCCAAAGGAAGCACTCACAGGTCCAAATGAAATCCAGCGACTCCTCAGTAAGAAGTTTCTTTGAGCCAGATTTTTCTTACTAATTAGAAAAAAAAAAAAAAAATAGTCCAAACAACTTTTTTTCCTGTTATAGAAAGTGACAGTTTGTCTTGATTCCTAGTTACATTAGTTGGTAAGTAATGGTTTTAGGGTTGTTTTTAGTAATTGGGGGGTAAAGGTTCCGATGCTGTTAGAATACGCATCTCATGACCTGCAGTTTTGTCATCTCCATTTGCTTTCCTCGGTGGCTGCCAATGAGGTGCTGCTCAGCCTTGGTGTAATTAGAATATTCTCACTAACCTAACGCCGCACCAGACTTCTCTTGGGTGGTGATTTTATGCAAGACCATATGTCCCAGAGATTTCTTTCATTTAGATAGGGGACAGGGTAGCAGCCTTCCTCTTCCCCTTGCTCTTTGTTCATGGCACTGCTGAGCAGCATCAGGGAGCAGGCCAGGCTTGGCAGTGAGGTGTAGTCATGAGCACAGATGTTTGGCAGCAGAGAAAGGTAGGACCCATTAGATATTAACTGCTGCAGTTCCTGCGCTAACTTTGTGGAAGAGAAGCACCAAAATGGTATTTCCTTGAAAAGCATGTGTTTCATTCCAAGCCACTCTGAGTTGATTGCCTTCCGTCTAGTGCGAGGTGCCTTGTGCCTTTCTGCACAGGTCGGCACTGGGGAAATAAATGACAGAGCTTGCTTGAACACAGCAGAGGCAAGTGATGTGAAACCAACACTAGGAAGAATGAAAGGCTTCACTTTGGAAACAGTTAATTTCAGGGAGTTCAAACATTAATTGCTATATAGGTGGGCTGGCCTGTCCAGAGCCTAAGGTGGGCTGTGAAGGTGTTTCTAACTTAAAAAGTCTGATTAAGATTTCTTGGGTGTAATCACAGAAATCAAGAGCTCTACTTAAATTTATTTCATCTTGTAACCTTCTCCAGATTTTTTTTGTTAAAACCTAATTCTGCCACACTATTAGGGGGCACAAGTCCTATTTATGTTAAAAAGCAACAGCTCATGAATGAGAAACCTGTAACAATGCCAGCCTACATACACCTTAAATTCTTCATCACATTGATTTCGCACATGCTGACTTTACATGCCATAAGAGTCATTGAATTCAGCTCAAAAAATCCTGCTCGATGCACAGTCAGCGTTTCATTCTCTAGAACAAAACTGGTGAGTCCAGCAAACCAATTTAAACACCTCTTGCTTTACTTCTCTTTCCTTTTTACTGTCTTAGCAGTAGTGGAAAAAAAAGTTTTGAGTTAAAAAGAAAAAAAGGAAGCAAGCTGCCAGTAATATTTCTAAGTGACTCATAGAAAAACAAACCCACATGGAGATACAGAGTAAGCCCAGTCCTGATTCAGCCAATTGGAAGGAATGAATCAGAATACTTTTAGGAACTAAACAAAGCACCTGGGTGAACTCAGCTGGACACAGCTAAGCAGGCACCAGTACAGCGCTGCCTTCATCATCCATTCCTCTGTGGAGTTCCACAGCCCTGAGGTGTGATGGGGCTCCAGCAGGCATTAACTCACCAGAGAATGGTCTCACTCAAGAGCAGCATTCTGTAGGCTGGGACAGCTTTCCACAGCTCTGATCTGGGCTTCTGGACTCCATCTGCTCCACCTGTATACACAGGAGCCCTGCTGTTGCCTACCATTTAAATAGCTGCCCCCTGCATCCAGTGGCATTTCTGAGCAGCTAAATCAGGACCCCAAAGGTGCAGGCAGTTCCTCCACACCTGGCAGTTGTGAAGGCTTTGTCTGCATGTGTAGATCCAGCTGGGGCACGGAATGCTCGAGGTAGATTTGAACACTCTTTATGTTATTAGGGCCCTCTCAGACATCACCTTCCATTACTGCCCCCCACTTGCCAGAAATTTATCACATTGACAATCCATGTGTTGCAGTGACAAGTACATAAACGTGCTTACCACTGTGTCTTGAAATACGTATCCTGATGAGAGGATGTAGCTCTTGATGAGGCCGTTTTGTGGGAGCTCCTGAGGGAGGAGCTTGGCACAGTACAAGAGGAAAGCACATCCTCATGGTGTGTCACGCCATCAACAGTGTTTAGTTTCTAGCTCTGTTTACCTTGAGGTTACAGTTTTGTTCACCAGCTGCTTTGTTTGTAGCATTTCTAGGGAAAATTACAGACCTCATATTTGGGAGGGGGAGAGGAAAGAAAAGGAAACTCCACTCATGCTACCTTTGCCCAAAAATCACAGCAGCCTGATTAGGGGTCAGCTTCTGGTGAGCACTGATGCAAGAGGTGCAAGTTTGAATGGATCCACAGTGAGGAAAGGCCACTGGTGTCCCTAGAAATCCTTAGTTCTTCAGGGTCTTAGCATGCCAAATCTGACCAAAACATGCCAGCAGCTGTCTCGTTCCAGCGGTTCCCGGTTATTCTGACCTTGTCCCAGGAATGAAATGCTTTATATAGCCATAGAGCATTTTCAAGAATTGAAGTCATTACAGTGGTTCAGTGAATAATCGAACTGTGATGATGACCTACCCAAACCCTGTATGTAGTGTATGGTTCTGGGCAGGAGCAGATGCCATGCAAGTTATGATTTATGATGCTGCCTGCTGCCAAAAACTTTTGAACTGCATACGGGGCTAAGCAAAACTGAGTGAGGTTGCAAGACAAAGTGACACTTAGCGTATTTTGTTAATTGTCTCTGTACGGTTGGGCTGCACATGGTTTGTTACTAGTGCATTGTTCTCACAATTTCACAGAACACAACCTTCATTAGAGTCGTGGAAGGGAAAGCTGTTGTTTGTGTAACACTGTGCCACCTGGTACAGCTCTGTTCTACAGCATGTGCTTAGGGTAAGGCCGGCCAAATACTGAAAAAACTGCAGGAGCCATCCTCCTTCACTCTTAAACAGTGAGAACGTGTAAGAGGCAGGAGAAAGGGTGAAAAAAGCATCCAGGCAGAGCCAGGCTCGGTCTGTGACAGGTTAAAGAGGTCCTGGAAGATCCACAAAGTGCTTTTCCACAAGAAGAAACATTGCATAAAGCAGGGGAAAGATTGCTGACAAGGCAAAATTGATAAACAGAGGTGGAGTTTGCAAAGACCATGAGCAGTGAGGAGCTTGATGTCAGCCTGTTGGTTGGCTGCCTTTGTGCAGCGTACTGCAGGGACATCTGCACTTTCAGTGCTGATGTCAGAATTTGTGTGTGGGGTGTTTCTGCAGCTCGGAGCGGATAAAACCTGAGTGTGTGGTCAATTCAGACACCGCCAGGTCTGAAACAGGCAGCGTTTCTTGAACGGCTCGAGTGGGAAGAAGTGAGGTAGTAATGGCAAAAATGGGTATCCACTGCTTTAGAAATGGTGAACTGAAGTTTGTGTGAGCCTTCAGGAACCTTCTAGTGGGAAGTGCATAAAAATCCATAGAAATGGATTTAAAGTACTCATTAACAATCAGATTGGTCTGGGAAAAATGCAGTAGGTGAAAAGTGGGGCCACATGGAAAAGCTGGTAAAGCTTTTGGTAGTGGATAAGTGGAACTGATAAATGAACTTCCTACAACTGTTTTAAGAAGATTTACATGTGTGCTTACTTGTAAGCCACTGAAATAGCCTGGAGACATGTAGTTTAAAGTTCCACAGCCCCAGTTGGGATGGCCATGGTGTTCCCAGAGGAGCTGGGCAGCCAGCAGCTGATTGACAAGCGACCCTTGCAGCAAAGAAAAGCTAAAGCTTGTTTGGCACAGGTAGGAGGCAACCTGTGCCAGCGAGTTTGTATCAAGGGTGAGTTGATACAAGATACGAGAGTTCCCCAAGGCCTAGGAATGCCCCTGGGTATTCTGGATGCCTCTCTTCTTGTTAACTTCTGCTTTCAGAAGTGTTCTGAAATGATTAACTTGCTTTACTGAGAGATGCTACAGAAACAGAACAAGGTCCACTCAAAAGCCATAAGAAGGAATTCCACTGAAGGGGTGGGAGGCTGCCCTGCATCCAGCCATCCCTGCAGAGCAGTGCCTGGCAGCAGAGTCAGCGCGGAGCACAAGCTGCATTTGTGCCGCTGGTTCTTGTGCTGGCTGCTCCAAGAGCTGCCCCTAAAAACCACCAGGATTTAAGACCTAAGATGCTTGGCTGCTGCTGCTGCAGTGTGGCAGCAGTGTAACAAGTCCTGCATATAGAGAAGCTACAGAATCATTTCCTCAGCAGTCTGTTGTGTTGTTGTTGAACAAGTGGATGTTTGGAGCCTGGATTCCACATCTCATTTTCTTACAGTCCAAGAGACTGACTAGGTAAGAACAGAATTACGCTGCCTTCTCTTGTCCCAGCAACCACACCTTGTTAAGGAGCTCGCAGCTGTGGTCACTTTACCTGGAGAGGCTGTGGTTCCAGCTGGAACCAGTCCCACACTGCACAGGTCACCTCAGGAGGCAAAGAACAGCATCTAGTCTTACCACAGCTCTCCATTCTGAAGCTGCAAGACAGCAGGACAAAGGCAGACAGGTTTCTGCTCTGTTTTGTACTTGGCTTTGTGGGGAATTGGTTCTCTCTGGAGAAGCCAGCATTGTGAGAAGCAGGAGGTCAGGGAATGGGAGAAAAGCCTCTGGGAGGAGAGTCCTATATTTGTGTGGACCTCTGGAGACAAAGTGGATGACATAAATTCTCAGAATCTCTCCTGGCATGCTGTTAAACTAAGGAAATCTGTCTTATTTGAATTTCTTTTTTGTCAGCAGCGTGCTTAACAATCCTATCCAAGGATGGCATTATAGAGTTATTATTTCAACTTTTCTTGTGGGCAGTAGGTTTCTAAATAATGAATTTGCAGTCTCTTGGATTATCCTGAACTGTAAAAGAGGGAGCATTGTATGGATTTTTGTGGAGTTTGTTTTGGTCTTGCTGACTTTGCAGCCCAGATTTCTGTATCAGTATAGTTTAAAGTTAGTTTTAACTTCTAAAGGACAGGGACATGAAGGCATGTTAAATAATGCACATGGATCATAGGGAAGATGGATAATGTGACTTCACATCAGTTCTCTCCAGGGGAAATAAATTTGTATTGGAGTGCTGGAGTGCACTGTGCTGGCTGGAAGGAATAGCTTGTGTGAAAAGAAAAAAAAAGAATTAAAACAGAAGAGAGTGAGTGGGAATAAAGAAAGGTGTCAAATTTCTGTAGTTTCTTCTAAGATGTGCAAATATGATCATTTCCTCCACACATGAAAGCACATGCAGTAATTGCTGTATTGAAAATATTCTCAGTTTTCCATGGTGGTGGCAGAATCCTTGTAAGCCAAACTGTACACATGGCTGGTGCTCAGGACAGCTCGTGGTCTTGGGGGATATGATGGCTTTTGTTTTACTGTGGGAAAACTCAGTTCTGAACAGCGTTTCAATGTTGCTTAGGGGGAGTGTTGAGGAGAACCCAGAGCATAAGCAGAGGTTAAGCAAAGAACTGTATCTATGTGCTTCTGATTGGCTCCACCTGAATCCAGTTAGATCTTTAAGAGGCTTGATGTCTGCTTTTTTAGGTAACTTGATTGTTAAAGGGACGGGTTTTTGAGGACAAGGCAGATTTCTCTACCGTTATCCTTTTTGGTTTTTTTTAGGTGTGAGCTATCAAGAGGCTTTTTGAAGGATAGAAAAGAACCTGATAAACTCACAAACCTGAATTTTAGTAGTTTCAGAGGTTTTCCCACCCGAATATAAGCTTTGTTTGGGGGAAAATGTTAGAATTAGGCCACCCTTGCAAAGAGAGGGTCTCTAGACAGTACGGCATGCTTAAGCTAAGCAGAGGATGGCAGTAATAAAATTATGAAAATTTATTATCAAAGCAGATATTTCTAGGAGCAGTATTAACACCCGGTATTTTCTGCCTTAGCCAGAGCATATATGAAAATGAATTCCATGCAGGAAATCAGTGTATCCTGACCCCTGTGTTGAAATTCGCTTTTGTTCATTATTTGTCATCATTTTATCTACACCATATTTCAGCTCGGTTGTGGTTTTGTGTCTGCCCCTCCCAGTTTGTTCTTAGATACAAAGGTAGTTAAATATATCCAGGTAGGCTTCTTCCTGATTTATATTGCATTTGGGAGCACAGTGTTAGAAAATTCACCCTGGGATGTAATGAAATTAGAGAGCTGCTTTGCCAGGGAAGTCAGGTCCTGTTCCACAGTGCCTTCCCCTCTCCCTGACCTCCAGTTCATACCACTGATGATTCCTCAGACACTGGGTAAATGGGCCAGGACAGGGGTTGGAAGGCTCTTCCTCTAAAAACAAAATTACTGAGTTCTGTGCCACCTGCTAGATATGTGCTTCACAAAAAGCTGGCCTCTAGCCCCAACTTCACTTGAGCTGTTTATCTGACTCCTCAGTGAAAAAAACTGAATGTGCTTTTACAGCAAAGGAATAAAATGCTATACAAAATATTCCCTAGCCTCCAAACAAGCCATGAGAATTTTCTCTCCGCACTGCGATAGGAATCAAAAGGCTAAAGCCCTGTTTTGGAAGCAAGATCCTCAGCTAATATGAACTGCTTGGCTTGTGCTGAACTCTGGGCTACATTCTTTCCTAAGATCTCTCTTGCTGTGTCTTATCCAAATGCGTGTGCCTGTGAGGTCTCCATTTTTTAAAAATACGACTTAATATTTAACACAGGTTTTAAAGTTCTAAAATATTAATTGTGCACAACAGTTAGTGGAGAGTGAGGCAAGATGCTCTCTTTCTTGGAGCTTGGTGACTTGGTGACAATGACTACATGATTGTTTCTGCTGGGCCTGGGTATGTAGCAACATGAGCCACTGGGAAGCATTATGGAATGTAAAGAGTCCTGTCGAGAGGAAGGCAGGAGTTAAGAGTATGACAGAGCGACATTCCTAGGAAGTCTGGGCAGCTCAGCAGCAGGCACAGACCTGGCAAATGGAGATAGAGAGGGGGCAGTAACAGGACTCCGTGCTGTGCATGTGATTACAGGGACCTGAACTGATGCCATGGAATGTTTACAGATGCCTGCTAAAAATACCACTTACAAGAGGGAGAGCTAAAAGTGAGATCGCCGTACAACGGCAGGCAGTGCAGTCAGGAGCACCACTGTTACTGTGCCTCTTCACATAGGGCAAGGTGCCAGCACTCGCAGTAACGTGCACTTGGCTTGACCAGGCTTCAGTTGTTGGAAGTCTGCTTTTGACTGGAGTAGGGTTTGGATCAGGCTCCTCGTGATTAGTTTTTGGCTTATGCATTAGGATTGGGGTTCATGGAAAATCAGGTTAGGGATCTGGACATCGTTATATTTTAAAGGCTCTCTGGGGTTTAACAAACTTATCCAGCCCTTTAGGAGCTCCTAGACTGGACTGTGCAGGTGTGCAGGAGCTGTGCATACTCCAGAAAACATCCTACAAAGTCAGACTTACCAAACCAGATCTGTAGCTGTAGGTGTGTTCTAGGGATAAGTATTTGTTCTAAACTGAGATTGCTCATTGAAATAGAGCTAGGAAACCTATTTGTGACTATCTTCTCCTTTGCAATAGGTTTTGAAACAATCGTGCACTGAGATTTTGTATTTGGAGCCGTCCAGTGTCTGTGTAGGAGGTAAGGTTTTATAATTTTAATGTACTAGTCAATTATTATAGGACTATGGTTTCCCTGTTTTATCCAAAGGAAAACTGCATGTCTCTCGAATAAAGCATCTCTAACTTAAGTCCTCAAGAAGTTAAAAAGAAACATTGGATTTCTCTGTTGACTTCTTGTTCTCCTCAGAGGAGCTGACCACCAGGGCCTGCTTCCATAGCTTGGGTAATGCATGTGGAAGTTGGAGAGCATTTACCTGCCCCTCTCCCAAGAGACTGCTCTGCATTTGTCCCAGATCTGTCCCAAAATCTGTGGAGTATAAGAACAAAGCACTTGATTGCATTTTTGGGCAGCAAGAGCAATATATTAATGAAATGGAAGAGTTGCACAGAATTTTAAGGCTTGTCTTCTTTCTGAGCTTCGTAATCCATGCATAGTTGGAGATCAATCAAAATAAGGTAGTTACAAAATGTTACTTGGATATTTTTGTGAAAACATGGATGCTCTGGGTAAAGTCAGTGTTCCTGGTAAAAAAGCTCTTTTCACTCCTCCTCTGCACAGCTCACAGATCGTGTGGCCCTCAGGCAACTTGCAGAGAAATAATACTCTGGAGAAATGTTTTCTTCATCTGGCACTTTAAGTGAGCCATATCTGGGTTTGGGGAGTCTTCTTGTTCTGAGTCCCAGATTTTTTTTATTTCTCGTACACTGAGAAACTGTGTCTTACTGTGCAGCTGAGCCCCGGATCCTGGTGATAGCCAGGATCTATGAATCCACTTCCAATTTCATAGGGCTGTCTCAATAAAGATTTTGGAATAAATCTTGACTTTACCCATTTATAAGGAGAATTCAGTACAAGGGTTCAGGAAAAAAGGGGATCTCGCTAGGTTGGAAGCATTACTATGTTGTGCTTTGTTTATTGCAGACTAAATTAAATTGCCATGATGTAACTTACTGCAGTGCACTGAAGTTTGGTGATTTTGTGTATTTGCTTTTCCCTCCAGAGGAGTTTCAAGTTGTTCTCAGAGGAAGCGGCTTAACCCTGGGTGGGAGAACCAACAGTGTGACTTGTACCTATCAAGTGAACGGAACAACAATCCGTAAGTGTGGGCATTTGTGATCCTCTGCCTTTGTAGTCCTGAGGCAGTGATTGATTTTGCTTCTCATTACCTCGGCTGATGAAAATTGAAAGAGAAAGATATCAAAGAGGAGGAGAAAGGAAAGTTTTGAAGATAGTAAAGGGAGAAAAGTTGTTTCATGTTCTGCTCAGTGGTTTCATTTTGGTACCAGGTGCTGTTAGCTGCAAGTGGTGTTGGCAGCCCCGTGGCTGTGGGCGTTAGCATGGGTGAGAACTGTTTGGCTCCTGATGTTTGGGCAAGCAGATGTTTGCTGATGAACAAACCTGTCACTGTGCAGTGTACTGACTGAGGTCCCTTCCTGCACAATAATCCCGGCCAAGACATCTCATTGCAATTCCCAGAGGCATTTGCCTTGTTTTTTGCAAGGTCTCTGCCCGTTCTGGGTGGTGTGCCCGGTGGGTTTCAGGGGCATGTCAGTCCTCCTCCTGCAACAGCATAGAAAAAGGCCAGGTCAGAACAGTGGTGTATTTTGTCATGGTCCATGAGCTCCGTGTGCGCAGTATCTCAGGGCTTACTGCAGCCACAGCCCAAAGCAATTCTGTTTCAGATGGGGACCACGACCCCTTGTACAGGCACTTTCCTATAGCTTGTATGAGAGTTTGCTTTTTCTATCCAGAAACTCAAGTGGATGGCTAGGATAAGTACGTCCAACTTCTAGCTCTAAACAGAATTCCTTAGAAGCCAGCCAGACTGGAAAACAACCAAAAAAGAACTTGAAGGAAAAACTACAACTGATTTTTTCCCTACCTACAGTCTGATTTCTGTATTTGCCTGTCTTAAATTCCTACACAATCGAACTTGTGTTTCCAGTGCAGTTTCTTCCTTACCCTGGATACTGTATATACTGGAATGGGCTGCCAGTCTCTCCTACCTGTTAAATACCTACAATAATTTGGTATAATAACAGAATAACCCAGTAGTTCTGGATGCAGGCAGCCTGTGTAAGTCAATTCAGCTTGTATAAATTTCCCTTCAGTTTCCATTACAATTGTCACCTCTGCTTCCCATTGCCCACAGACACTTGCTACCATCTGATGTGAGACTTGCCAACTACAGCTCTGGGCTGCTTGTTTTTTCTTGGCTTCAGAAAGGGGTGTGCTGAAGCACATGAGGGTAGGGGAATGGCAGAGTGATGTATTGATTATAAAAACACAATCTGCTCTATGGGGTCCTGCCAGGGTCTTCTGCATCCCCCCAGTCCACATCTTCAGCAATGGACAACAGCAAGTCGTTAGGGACTAGTACAGGAAGAAAACAGGGAAATTTCAAGTGGCTCTTCCTGCAGTACACAAGGTCATTCTCTACAGCTCTGTGCTGGATTCTGACTGCCTGCTTCAGAGGAAGCCTAAAGAGGGCCAGTGGAGCCAGGATGAAGAAGAAGATAGGCAGGGCGCTTGGAGCAGTAGCAGGAGGAAGGAGATGGTCCCAGGAGAAGGACAATCATCCCCACGTCATTGCAGTCCCCCTGCGGAACCCTCAGTATGTGGGGTCACAAATGGAGGCACTTGGGTGAGGATCTGCTGGCACTGGAGTTCCCCTCACGGAGAGCCTGGGCTCTCTTTGGTACCAGCCTCTGAGCACACCCTCACTGTGTCAGTTCCCCTGCTTTTAAAGGATGCATTTGGCATCTTTCTCATTCTGCATTTATAAAGAACCATTACCAAATGCTAGAAAGGAAACCTGCCAAATGGAGCTGTGGGATAGAAAAATAATCTATGAAACATACCATTAAGACAAAAACATATGGCAATGTGCTAATCCCTCTTCCCCACCTCACAACTAGCCCCAAATCTAGGCCAAGCAGTCAGTGCAGATTATAGCACATATGAAAAGCTCATTTATGCCAACAGCTCCTCCTTCAGCTGTCCCTGAACTGCTTGTCTGTCTGCTTGTTCCTGAAATGCAGGACAGAGTCATCTCCAAGTTGATCTGGCAGATCACTTATATTCTCCCACCCCACTGTCAGGAAATAGTCCTTGCACAGAAATCATCAGTCCTGCCATGGGGAAGTTCAGGTGGATGATTCTGCACACAGGAGCTGAATTTTCCCCAGCTTACCAAACGTGAGGCAAAAAAGCTCTGTTCTCCCCTACTCACTCTTGCAGAACAAAAATGCTGTACTGGACACAAGGCTCTACAAACAAGTGCTTCATGTGCTCTACACATAGGTGCTTTGTAAGTGTAAGATGTTTGCAAATCACACAGACTCAAAACCAGGAGAAACACTGGAGAAAAAGACACTCGAGTCACAGCTAATAAAACAGTCCTGTAATGCAATGCACAGGGCTGGAGCCAACTAGAAACAAACCTTCACCTTCCAACTACCAGGAGACTATTTATAGTGTCTTACTCTCCAGGAAGACAGTGTTGATTCTAGGAAATGTTCTCTCCAAGCGCATGAGCTGACTGGAGCAGCTCAAATCAGTGCTGTAATGCGGGCTCACCTGGCATTTACAGCCAGCTCCGGGGCTCCGTGTTCCTTAACTTGGGCCTGCCTTGCTGCTGATTTCAGCCAAGATAGACCAGTGAAGAGCATGGGAACGGAGGGACCTCACAGCACATTCACAGGACAGCTCTTCACCGAAGCTGTACAGCATAGTTAGCTCATGTGATTTTTTTTTTTTTTTCAGATGAAAGGCCTAAAAAAGTAGAATCTGATTTTTTGCTCTGCCCTGCGCCGATCCTGTACAAAAGTGGCCAGTAAGTACTGAACCAAATACTAGCCCATGTTTTGCTGGAATTTGGCATCATTATAGCTGACGTTAATTGGGAGGGGTTTGGCTGAAGGCAGTATCTTGTTGCTTTTACAGGGGGTGGTTTGTTGTTGCATTTTCCCCCCCATTTTTGTGTTACTTCCCTGGTGTATATGCCAGCTTTGGAGTGGGCTTTGGGTAATCATCTGTGACCAAACCATTTGGACAGTGCCTTAGGAATAAATATTCAGCCAGTTTATGAAATACTGGAAAAATCTGTCTTGTCGTAAGTTTAATGCAGATTAGCTGTTTTAACAGTCTCATCTGGATCATCTTCAGGCCCACTGTTAAAGAGATGACATTACCACTGACACTTACAAGCTATTATTAAAATTAGGTGTCAGGACATGTACCCCTGCTCCACACATCCTGATCCAATGAATTAACAGCTCCAGCACTGGGGCTAAACTGTAGCTCTGGCCTTATTCTCAATGTCACTGGCCAGGGTTGCACATTACTTCTGGCCCTTGGAGAACTAATCCTTCCCTCCTCCTCTCCAACTCAAACGTGCCTCAGGGCCTTATGATCACTTGGACTTCATTGTGCATATTTCTGAAGACCCTAAGCTAATCTGAAGTCAGAAAACTGCCCATCAGATCTGAGTCCTGTGGGAGGGCAAAGGCTTTGGCTGTTGGCTCCTTCCCTGTTTGTCAAGTAGTTCTTCCCAGAGACTTATTAGGAATGAGGCTAATGCTAATCTAGTAGGAAGTGCAGCAGTTCTGCACTGGCATTTGTCTGTGGCAGTTCGGCAGCTGAAGAACTAAGTGTGTTGTATAGATGACTTGTCTGTAGTTACATTTCTGACTTGAGCAACAATCAGCCGCCTCAGTTGTGCTGTCAGATGGATAGCAAAGCTCCAAATGCACATCTGGTTTGTGTGTTAAACAACAGGCTGGGGGAGGGAAGTTGGAAAGCCGCAGAGGAAAAACGTTCAGTGCTTGACCCCAGTGGGGTGGTTTGGGGCAGAGGGCCTGTCTCCTGAACTGTGTCATGGCTGGCAAGGACAACAAGCACAGAGCAGAGCTACATGGAGAGCAGAGGGAGGGGGTGAGGGATTCAATACTGATGTGTTTCCTGATGTTGCTTTTCACAGAGTTGTGTGATACATGCATCTTGTGTCACGTGCAGCGGGTGTCAGGCCCCTGTGCATCCCACAGTGCAGCAGCAGTGCTCAGCTGGGAGCTGGTGGGGGTGTGCAAGCATTCAGCACAGCAGCTCTGCAGCTCCTGCCTCAGCTAAAACCAGTTGGCACCACCAGAGTTGTAAGGGAACTGATTTTGCCATCAGAACAATGTCAGTCAGGTTAAATCGCCTCCTCCTCAGGCCAGCTATTTCAGCGTAGTTACTGTACAACAGAAGAGCAGTAGCAAATTAGGTCCCAGTATGAAGCTCCCCAAAAGCTGATGCTGTAAATGCTTTTCCACAGTCAGTTTGTTCCAGAGTACGTAAACAGCCAGTCCTGCCAAATACATGTGAAGTGCAGGACACATTTGTATAGGTTAAATCTGTGGAGGTTAGTTGCACATGCTGCATTTTTCCTTACTCTGTGGAGTGTTAATGAACCAGACAGCTCTCACGCTGGAACTGCAGTGTGAATAATGCACATCAGCACAATGCAGTTGGAGTTTTACAGGTTCACAGGAAAATATATTTTCCCAAGTTACCATGTGGAACACTGTTCCCTGACCTGCTATTGAAGGAGTTGGAGCTTTGGCCCAGAGCTGAGCAGTTTACTGTGCAGAAGACTGACAGCTATGAAAGATATGTACATACTTGAAACTCTTGACTTCCCATTGGCACAGCCTAGACTAGGGCTGGATATCTCCCAGTAATTCTTCATGTAGTGGAGCCAGTATTAATCACTAATATAGCAACAACTGCTTTGTTCTTTTTTAGTACTCTTTTGGGTGGAATCAAGAGAACACAAGCAGCCCGAGTTAGCTTGCTGTGTAACTTTTAAACCTGGAGCTTGGTTTCTGGGTGAACAGTCAAGACTCACTTAACAGGTTTCGTTGTATCTTTTCCTAACTGGAGACACTTCTTGTTGCCTGATGAATTAGCAATTTTCCCATGCAGAGTAGCTAAGCTGTGTGGAATAGATGAACCACCAAAGCGTCCAGGATGTTGGGTTGGTGAGCCTCTGCTGTCCTGGACTTCAGCCATGGTGTGTTTCTGCTTCCTTCCCAGCTGTTGGCTGCATTGAGTCTGGAGCTTCCCAAATGCCAGCTGTAGATTTAACCCAGGATTTTTTTCAAAGTCTGCTTTTCCACAGTACCCTGTAGCAGATGGATGTGTCATCCTTAGGTTGGGTGACAACATGAGTGTACTGCCTGTGCCATTTACAATCCCTTCTTGTCATGCTGCTTCTAAAGTGCAAAATTCCATTGTCTGCTTACAACTCACAAGGCTCCTGATCAGCTAACAGCTGACAATTATTCACAATTTTCACACGAGCAACCCATGCCTTAACACATTACAGATTTGAAATAAAGCAGAAAGGGAAAGTACACATACACCTTGCAGGAAGGTGAGGGGGCCAACCCAGGTTAAGCTGCTTTGAGAGATCACTTATGCACTGTGATGGCAGGTGTAACAACACAATAAAGCTGATTAGTAAACAGGACTCTGATTCTACTGCATTGCCCATGTAGAAGTCACATTTTGAAGGTCTCAGAATATTTGAGAAAATCAGTTCCCCTTTTTAGTTGAGACTTGGATTTGTTGTCCTGCCACAGCATGAGAGAATCAAACCAAACCAGAGGTGGCTGTGATGCCTCCATCACTGTACATCTTTCTGTAGTCATTGTGGTTTGGAAAGCAATCAGAGCCCTTGTCTCTTTGAACACTAGTGCAAGAAAAACAGTCATGTTTTAAAAGTGTACATTCCTTGCTAGCTTCTGTTTTGTTCTCTCACTTCTGCCCTAAGTTCTGTGAGTTTGTATCCAGAACAATGTCTGTAGGCTTGGCTTCACCTCCAGCTGCCTTCTGCTCTGGTGAGCCACTGGTGAAACCCCCTCTGCCTTGTATGGAAAGGCCAATGGAAAAACCAGCATTTCTCACACTGCCTGAGGACTTACAAATTTGCTTTTATTAGGTGAGTGGGTAACAGTAACTGCTGTGGAAGTTGAAACAGGCACTGCACTCAGAGTGCTTCTTTAAAAACTTCTGTGGGCTCCAAGTATCAGCACTTTGTTGTTTAAAAGTCCTTCATACATTTTCTCTGTTGCAATTCCATGGGCAGCTCCATACAGCTCTGGGTCTCTCTCCCCTTCCTTTATTTCTTTCTCCAGTTCTGGCTTCTCCTTCCTGTCCTAGCATGGCTGCCTAACCCTGTCTGTCCTATGTACAGCATCTTGCCCTTTCTGTCCCTTGCAGAACCTCCTGTCCCTTCCTCCTCACAGCACGGCCAGCAGACTCCAATTGAACCCCCTCCCAGCTCACTCACTCTCTATCACACTCATAGCTGGGAGGGCAAGGCTCTTCCCACTCTTGGATAATTAACACTGCTGTAATATATCAAGGGTAAGACTGCCTTCAGCACCATCTCCATCTATCTCCCCACAACTACAGTTTAGACTAGTACAACAAAACACTCTTTTACTGAAATGCTTCTAGTGAATAGTTATGTGACTATTACTTACCTCACTCTGTTTGAACTCTCATTTCTCACTGGAATATCACAGTAACATTCTGGATTTGATGGTGCCTAGTGCAAACATCCAATCTTGTGCAGACTCTCCTCTAAGCCAGACAAGAAAGGATGGATGTAGGCTAGGCAGTGGATTATTCAAACTGAACCAACAGGCTGAGGAATTGTCATTGTTCTTAAAATAGTTCAGGGAACTACAGAAGTCTGTTCTTTCATGCAGCTGCAGTGCTGGCCAGCTTCCATCTTTGTGCATCCTGCACTTGAACTCAGGTTTTGCTAGGACAGAAGCATGCAGTTTCCTCCTTAGGCTCAGAAGCTTAAGGAGTAACAGAGCCAAAAAGACAAATGCCAGCCTAAATCTGAGTGTAAGCAAAATTTCTCTCACAGGTACCTCGACTTGATGATCAGCTTGCATGCCAGGGTGGGACAGTCCACACTGCTGCTATTAATGACCTCTTTTGCCCTCTATTCAAGTACTGCTGTCTTCAGCTTCCATTTATCTCTTCCTACATCCTGTCCAACATAAACAGCTGGTGGCACTTAAAGAGCAAAGATTCAATAGGAATTATTTTCTGGGTGGTAGGAAGGAAAATGACTACTCCTGTACTGCCAAATTATTGGTTACCTGCAGTTTCCAAGGAGCTGATGGAGTCTGGGGCAGCTCACTTGGCACAAAGCACACAGCAATGCAGGAGGTAATCTGTTACCCATCACATGCCTCACATTCAGCTCTAGGGGCTGTAGGATTTCTAGCTGCAAGATGTTTCCATGACAAGGGAACGGGTACCTTGAATGTTGCTTTTGGTTTTCCAAGTGTCATTTTTATTAATACCTACACCAGATTTTAGGGGAAGAGCGTGGACACATGAAAGCAAACAGGCACAGAGAAGATGAATGGATTGTGGGCTCCATCCTTCAGTTAACCTCACTGGGTTTCTAGACAGCTGCTCCTTTGGAGAGCAGCTGGAAGGTGTTCTACGAAGCGGTTGTCATGGCAGGCTCCCAACCAGGGATCCTGACTGTCCCCGCTACCTAAAAGATAGATTCTCTTCTGCCTTTGCTCCATTCACTGCTGCCTGTGACCTGGGAGCCAGGGGCTGACAAACTGCTTTTGAGTCTCATATCTTGTGGAACCAGAGCCTGTTCCCTTGGGACACTGGTGGTCCCAAATTCATCATGCAGGCACGATGCCAAGCAAGTGCTTGCACCCCCAGGCATATACCCAGTACATGCACCAGCAGGGAAGCCAGTCTTTGCAAATTTGATTTAACTATACCAAGGAATAATTTTTTCCACTGTTACTTACTTTTTCTTCCTCATCAGCTGCAGGCTCTTAAATCTCACTGCTTCATTCCTTGTGCCACTGTGCTGGCACCATGGAGAGGCCCTCAGCTAAGGCATTACCTGTGTACTCTAGCATTCATTAGGACATGGTGAAGACCCTTCACACATTTATTTCTTGCTGAAACTTCTTCATGGAGTTTGTAGTATTCCCCTCCTATTTCCTATGCTTGATAAAGGCACTCAGGAAGTACAAGCAGTGTTGAAGAAGTGATGCTTTGTAAGGTGACTGATGGTGAATATGTTTGCCTAATTAACTTGTGGCTAATAATTCTAAGCCATTAAGTAGCTAGTTAGTACATGCTTTGAATAAACACATCTGGTGCTGCCCTGAGTGGAGGTTGTGGCTGTGTGTGGGTGACAGATGTGCTGTTTCCCTAGTGCTCCGTTTTCCATGCCGAGCAGCACGGCAGTGCCGCAGCCGGAGCTAGGCAGCCTTGCAGCAGCTGCGCACTCTCCGAGTGGCTCCAGGGACTTGTGCCTCCTCTCCTCAGGTGCCCGGCCACTGCAGCCTGCTCTAGTGCCTCAGAGCTGGCGTGCAGCTCCAAGGAACACCCTTTTCAATAGCTTAGAGACTCCTGCTTTCTAGGCTGAAAGGCAGCAGGAGAAGGGATAAAGTGTCAGGCCACCCAAGGAGCAGAGATTTTAGAATTCGCAAGCCCTGCAGTTTGATCTCTTGCTGAACAGAAGGCATTGGGAATGATTATGCCTTGCTGTGTCACTGCCTGGAACTGCTGGGCTGGATTTGGAACAACCTTCTAGGGAGGGAAGAGTCGTTTTCTGAAGGACAAAAGCCTACTCCTTTCTGTGGGCAGTCGCTTCCTAGGTTGGCACAGCTCATAACTCTCATCAGTCTTAGAAGTGAGAACAGCTAGGATCAGCTCCATGCAGGAGAGACCGTTTCTTCCAACTTGGTTGTTGCTTAGTTTTTCAGGTTTTGGCTTTTTATGGTAGGTCTGTTTAAAGTTGGGTGTTTTCCAGACAGAGGAAGGAGTTACGGCAATAAATTAAAGAAACAGCAGAATAATTTGCAAGAGGCCAATTTGCACAGGGATTATATCTTGAAAGTGACACTTGAGTTCTTAAGTTACCAAGGAGCAAATTAAGGTTTATTCCTACTTCTGAGGGCCCACGAACCCTGATTACCCTGTGACTGCCCCATAATGTCCAACACAAGCTGTCATTAGAGCTAGAGCTGCAGGCCCAGCCCATGACCTCTGTTTTGTCAGACACCAACAATAGCACAGCTGCCCCTGCCTGGCTGGGATCTCAGACCTGCCATTTGGCAGGAGGAATAGAGCAAATTGGATAAATGCACATAAACACATTGGGAAGGGAGGGAAAATAGAACAGAATGAACCAGAGCAGCATCCCACAACTTGTTTGATAGGGATGATTTAAGTAGGCATATGGTATAGTTAAATGTGCTTTCAAAAACATTGGCCTGATTCTTGAAGCAAACACAAAATAAATATCTGAATAGCATGCGAGCTGATCCGGCACCATTAGTGCTCTCAAAGGATGCACTTGAGTGCTTGGGCTGACACACTGACATTCCCACACCAAGTGTCAGTGCCTCATGTTAGCATGGCACACTTGTACTTCCCTCTAACAGTGCAAGCCTCAAAAGCCAGCAGGTGACAAGCTTGTGATTACACCTGACCTAGTGGCCCATTGTCGTATCTTACTGGCTCATTGTTGGCAGAACAGCCCAGCCACACCTCTCTCAGCTGGATTCATCCAGCAGTCCCCCTGCCCACACACACACTGCTCTGGAGCTCACCGAGTGCTCACCTGACAACCCTCGGCAGCAGCGGGTTATCTGTTACCTCAGTCACACCTGCAGGTTAAGCATCATCTTTGTCTCACTGTGTTTTACCAGACAGACAAACAGACAAAGGCAATACCCTCAGACAGTCTGTGTTATCACAAAGTCCAAATGCACATTTAAAAGGGGCCCCTGACAGCCACCCCAGTGTGCTTCTGCTGTTTCTCCCACAGAAGCCACCCACAAATACTGAAGTACACACACCCCTGTGATTTCCAGTGCATACAGGTACGCACACATGGCATCATCAGCTGTTTAATCAGACAGGCCCAGAACTTGGTCAGGGTCATGGAATTGTGTAAAACATCCCTTTGCCTGCCTGAATGACTGCTGAGAAAGATATGTGGAACTTAAGTGAGTTTTCCGATAACATGGAAGCGAGTGGCTGAAAACTAGAGGGAAGAGAGAGAGTTAGTGTTGCTTGCTATGGCTGCTTTTGCTACTGCTGTTTTTGTTTTGTCATTTTTTCTTCCTCTGCTGAGAAAGGTAAAAATTTAGGAAAGCTGTTGTCAGTAAAGGCAGAGCGTTTGCAAGCTGCAGCTCAGTCTCATGTCTTTCAGGGTCACTCAGGAAAGGATTAATAAGATGTGGCAGTGTTGAGCATTTCTGTTCTCTTTCTAACTAAGAAGTGATACTGAGCTCTTTCTGTGGTGTTGTTCACTAAGTAGCCTCACCACAGCCTTTGTGGCAATGCAGACAGGGGTGCCATTTGGCCACAGAGTGAAATTATTCATTAACGTAAGGGGCAGTGTTCGTTCTGAGTGCTGAGCCACTCGAGAGCTTGTCAGCTGGTGTCAGCATGCAAGTGTGGGTTTAAGGACCAATTTTGCAAGCCTCATCCTTAGTCTGAAACCTACATGATTACTACTTATCACTTGGAAAAAAACATTGTTCAGAGGTAAGGGGAACAATTAAAAGGAGAATGCAATAGGATTTACAAGTTAAGAAGCAACATGTTGACTAAAATATTTCCTGCTCCATATAACATTGGTCACTACTGTGAAGAGGCAAAAGTACAAAGAACCCAATCACCTCTCAGAAGCCAGCTGTTCTTTGAGATGTGCCAAATGGAGGAGAGTAGGCAGGCTGCTGCTGCTGGAGGTCCCAGACCCCGGGATGAACTCTGTGCTCTCTCAGCTGCCCAGTCCTCTTTCAGCCTTGCTGGCCAGCAGCCCAGCAGCTCTCTGACATGGGAGATGCAGCCATTCCCAGCACCAGCAGAAAAAGAAGTCATCTCTGCTTCTCCCTTTTGACTTCCTGCTGCTCAGCAATTGGTAGGATGCCAGCTCCAGGTCAGGCTGTCGTGACCTGTTCACTGTTGTTTTCAACATTGTAGAGCCCCTGTCCTCAGGTGAAGGTAATCCTCCATCACTGCTGTGCCCATGGCCAGTCCAGACCTGCATGGGATATTGGCATTACCCCTCACTGCAAACATCTGGGCTTCTCCTGCAGCCCTGCAGAGCTACTCCCACCTGCACCGATTCTTTCCATTGCAAACTCACTGAGGTGAAGTGTTTATTGTAGGCACTGTCTTTTATTTCCCTACACAACATTTTGTTCCAACAAAAATAAAAGACAGTATGGTTCCTAATGTCTGGTGCTCACATGGGACAATCTCCCCTCTTCAGAATAGCCAGAGAAATCAACTCAGGTGAGAGGAAGCCAGAAATAGGGCTGAATTAGGCTTAATGTCTGTTATAAATATTAATTCCTACAAATATTTTAGAAATACATTTAGTCTGACACAATTAGAGTATAATGGGACCTATTCACAGATGGAAACATCCTCAATGAATTGTATAGGCTAACAGGCCCCTCAGCCATATGGATGTGGTGTTAAGATCAGTAGTAATTTCTGGCGCAGTCCTTCACGTCCCTCCTAGGGCACACAGTGTTCCCAGAGCATTAGCGAGGACTCCGTGAGCAGAACTAAGTGCTGCACATTATGCAGTGGCCATAGGATCCCGAGCTGAATTAATAGTCTAATTTAACAGAATAATGATGTTTCATACCCTGCTACTGCAGGTTCCCATGATTCCACAAGATCAGACCTAGTTCCTTGCTGGCTTCCAATTCTCTCACATTCCCTAGGAGTTCCCAGCAGTGAAAGTTTGTGTCTCTCTGCACTTGTGTCCTGTTCCTTGGAAAGTCAAGCCCAGACAGACAGCATATTGGACATGCAGCTGGAAAAGCTAGAGGGTTCTGAGGTAACAAGAGGGAGTCCTAAAGAACCATCATTTGAATTTGTATCAGTGCTAAGCTACACCAAGAAGGGCAGGGGGAAAAGTTTGTACTAATTCTTTACCAGAATCCCCAAACACCATAATGAATTCCAGGATGAGTGAGTCTTGCTATCCTCTGGAAAATACTCAGTGCTCCTTTGTATGCCTGTGTGACCAATGGGAGGAAGACACCTCTGACCACTTCTCCTAACTGCAGGCCGTGTCCTGTCCCACTCTCAGTTCCTACTGAGTGGATGGTCCCAGTTTTCCCTTGGCATAGCTGGCCTGGGGCATAGTGGGACTGCACCAAACATGACAGGCAGGGACTGGAAACCTGCTCTAGGAAAACTGTCCCTGCCCCTGTGCAGCTGAGGCTGTAGGTCTGTGAAGAGTACCGTACCCAGAAGCCTGGCTGGAAATCCCTTCCTCTGCGTGTTGCTTTCTCCTGCAGCAGGGATGAGTCCTTGGATACAGAGTCATCTTTGTGGTCCAGGAGTGTTTGCTAACTGAGCCCAGGGAACGAGTCCTCTCTGCTTGGGTCAGGGAGAATGGAGGGCTAAATGTTTATTGTGTCCCAGCAAGCAGTGGCCAAAGACATCAGAGTGAGTTTGGTCAAATGGAGCCCGTATTATAAAACTATCCATCGTTTCATGAAGGCAGTGTTGGAAAGGAAAGTACCCTTTAAATACACAGACCTATTTTTTGCCTTCCTCCTATGTACAACATTTTTTGCTATTTTAGTGCAGGCATTTAATTCTGGAGTACCTTTGTCACCGTAATTTTAGTAACTTTTTGAGCAGTAGCCAGTTTAATTTTCAGTGAGTGAAAATTGGAGGTAAATTATTTATTACTTCCAGCAAATGTCTTTCACAATTGTATTTAATTTTTTCATTTTTTTAATGGGTCATAAAATGGCAGTCTTTTAGTAGCTTCCCATAAAGTAAGGAGCAAATGAGTACTTTGCAAATAGGTTACCATAGATGGAAATGTCAGCTGTATTTCACAGGGAATGGGAGGCTTTAGACCAGAGTTGCAGGGACATATGGCACTGGACCACATTCCTCTGCTGTCACAATAAACCAGCAGTGGGCATGATGCAAGGAATTGCAATTGTTTGGGCTCCTCAAGTTACATTTTTGGGTAAATTGTGTATTAGGATGGGCAGTGGCTGAGACCAACACAGCTTCAAGTTGCAAGAGTCTTGCAGTTAGTTTTGGTCAGAAAGCAGAACATTTTTAAAAAGCTCTTTTCAGGTTTAAGTTTTTCAGGATTGGTTCCCATCCAAAAAGTGATATTGCACAGACAACGGATAGGAAAATCCCTTCCACATGGAGGAAGGGCCATGAATTGTAAATTGAAAGCAATTTTCCTAGTACAGTGAGAAGGGCTTGAAGTACAGGCTGCCGGGAAGGTGCACTTTAGGGCTGAGGTAAAGGCAGAGCAGTAGGGTTTGTGCTGCACAGCACTGTAATTACTCGTGCTCCTTTGCCAGCTCTCTGATCCCACCCTTCTCAGATGTGGTGTCAGAAGGGAGCAGAGGATGGGAATGAGCATCCTGGCTCAAAGCCCTGGAAAGCCAGTGTCTGTGGGTACTGCTGGGGTTTTGAGGAAGCGTGAGCAGGGCTCCACTGCCTTTCCCTGGAGCCTGGCCCCTGCAGCCCTGTGTGTCCAGCTGCACAGAGAGGAGCTGCTCAGCTCTGCGTGTTCCTGGTGCCAGGCTGCAGGATGGTGCTGCGGGATGGCCCCGGGGGGCTGCGGTAATAACACTGCCTGAATCTTGAGGGGGTTTATTTGAGGGGCCCTGAGGAGATACCCCACTCTGGCAGCTGTCCAGAGCTCAGCCCTCAGCTGGCATCTGTGCTGGTTCAAAACTAGCGCAGCCTCACCCTTCACTGGTGAACCAGGGCTGTGCCCAAGAGCTGCCTGCCTGCAGGGACAGGAATGATCTCTGGACCTGGCAGTACTGAGCTCTGCTGGAGGGACTCGGCCCTCACACAACACTGACAATCACCAGTGCGAAATGCAGGGGCCCAAGGGATGGAGTCACTGCTGCTCGTCATTTTCATCTCAGAATATTTTCAGTTTCGGCAGTGCCGAGCTAAAAGCCTCACACACGTGGCCGGTTGCTGGTAAACATTAGAATGTGTTTGTGTACGAGTCTGTCTCTGAGCTGTGTGTGAAGGAGTAGCAGAAGCAGGACACCTCCTCCTGGGACTCCCAGTTTAAGGAGCAGTGTTTGTATTAATCACAAGTACCCATAGCCCAGCAAACAGGTGGCTGCTCAAGAAATGAAAGAACATATTTGGTATTCCCTACAGCTGTGACAGTCTCAGGGAAGGAGTGCTTTTCTGTGTTGACAGGTTCATCCTTTTGAAGATGAGGTAATTATCTGTGTGAGTTCACTCTGTGGCTTCCAGAACTGAGCGGGTATGATCAGCTCCAGTGAAATCTCCAGTGGCTCATCCCTGCAGCAGTGTATCAGGGTGGGAATGGGTAGGGCAGGGCTGCCCTTCTGCAGTGTGTCCGTGCTGGAGCTGATTGCTCAGTGAGCCTGCTCCCTGGGATCTGTCAGTGTGCTGACAGTGGGAGCGTGGGGCCAAAGAGCTGCAGGCATGGGGCGGCACATGGCACCGAGGCTGGGAAATGCAATCCTAGCTAGTACCTGTTATAACTAGGAGTGGTTACTGTGTTGCAGTCAGCGAGGGGTACAGTGGGCTCCAGTCCACTGGGAAATCTCTGCTATTTTACAGAATGTTTCATACAATCCAGTGAGCTCAAGGACACGTTGAGGCCCCAGGATGCCAAAGAACGATCCTTTTCTTTACTGTGGCTTACATGTTTTGTCCAGGTGTGTTTTGTGTCACTGGTTTGCTCCATTTGCTAGCAAAGACCATCTACCCAAACAGCCTCATTCCTCACCAGTGGCATTTGAGGCAGGATTCAGAGGGCTGCCAGAGCACACAGGGCTGGCAGGGCAGCTGCAGGAGTGTTTGAACAGCTCAGCCTGGGAGTCCTCCTCTCACCCAGGGGAGGCAGGAAGCCCTCCTGCCCTGCAGTTCCAGGAGTGTTTGGCTGAACCTAAGCAGAATCCTCATGCTGGTATTTCCCCCAGCATTCTTCATTATAGTGCTGAAACAAATAACAGGAATTAAAAATAATAAAAAGCACCACATCTTAAAAAAAGTCACCATTGACCAAAGTTTCACTGTAGTTTGATTTACTGCTCTGCATGGGAATCAAATAGTTTTGGGTTTTTTATTTGTTCTGATTCACCTATTCCAGTGAATTCCAATTAGAAGGAAATTAAGAGTTACTCTTTCTGTTGGATCAATTATTCGGAACAGATAATTTAAAAATTAGTTTAGTGGAAGCAACTCACTTCATTTTTGCTAAAGCTGAAGAAGAAATTAGCCAAATTAGCTAAAATAGCTTTGAACTCCATATTGACTACAGTGTTTGTGCCAGAATAAGAACTCATGACATGTAAGAACGGTGTAAACGATTAATCATTTTAGTTCATGGATATCTACATTTTTATTTAATTACATCTATGCATAACATAAACTGTCTGAATCCTGGGAATCCAAGCCAGAGAAGCTGAGGAGTCTTCTTCTGTTTAACATCCACCATGTGTTGTTTTCTTGTAGGGTTAATTTGTAAAATGTAAACCACATACCATTTGTAAGCAGTGTTCGGGGCTATTTATAGCAAGTCCTGACCATTTATAATTATCCGGCATCTTTAACCATAATGTCTGTGTATGACTAAGGAGTTGGTTCTGAAACAGACAAAACAATACCACTTTCACAGTTGAACTTCAGTTTATTTTATGCCAAAGTATTGGGAGTATTTTCTGCCCTGTGGAATGGGGAAGGGATATTCTCTACTTGGGCAGCTCTTTGTCAAGAAGACCAAATTTACTCCCAAGGAGACCAAACTTATTCCCAAATAGGAATAAGCACAAGCTTCCATTTCCACTCTGAGGACACTCCCTGTGGAGCAGAGGCTGTAGGTACAAGTGTCTGTGGAGCAGAAATGAGCCTTTCTTGGCTGTTCCATGGCAGCTCATGATTCTTCTTTGTCTCTTGGCAGAACTCTGGAGGTTTTGGTGAGTTTGAATGAAGGCCAGTCTTTCATGTCCAGCTCATTAACCATCACTGCTTCGGAGTGTGTAAGTGAATGACTTCTGTAACTCCTTGTAAAATCCCTACACCCCGTTTCTCTTTGGGTTTTGCCATTGCAAGACCTCAGAGCAGAGAACCTCTGCTTCTACTTTCCTGTGCAAAGCTGTGTCTTTCAAAGTACTGGGAGGCTTCCCCTGCTCTCAGAGACCTGTTCACTGTAGGTACCATATCCTGAGAGCCAGGCGTGATGGTCACCTGGGGTCCCATTCCCGAATGGCTCTTCCCTGAGTAGGACTGGAGGGAGCAGAGGGGCACAAGCTTGGCCCTTCAGCCTGGGTGTGGAGGGTGGTTACAGTCCTGCAGAGGTAGTGACACTCCATAACTCTGGGCCCTCAGTAAGGAGCATAGGCTCTTAGCTCTTATTGAGCCGAGGAGACAGCCTGTCCAAGCAAAAGCCAGTGTCCCCTTTACACCTGGAAGTGAAGCAGTGTGAAGATCCTTCT
The DNA here is from genome assembly GCF_009819655.1 of Sylvia atricapilla. Lineage (NCBI taxonomy): Eukaryota > Metazoa > Chordata > Aves > Passeriformes > Sylviidae > Sylvia > Sylvia atricapilla. The sequence continues at coordinate 68,685,648 of NC_089143.1, forward strand.
AAGTCTGATCACAGGTTATAGAAGAGATAAAAACTGCTTCTGGGAGAAACCACACACTTGTGTAGCCAGTGACTTTTCTAACTTAATACATATATTTTCTACTCTCACAGTTTTGCTCTCCTTTAATTCCTTTTGTATCACACAGGACAGCTGGAATTTGTGGAGGGAGACAACAAGCACACAGTGTTGAGCACGTGCTGTGCAAGTGGGTCTTTAAAGGTGTCTTACCTCAAGTGTGACTTGAGAGCAGCTTTTCCATTGGGCATGGAGCACGGAGAGAATCTCTTTTGCTCATCACCATGCATTGCTCCCAACAGGATTTCTTTACTACAGATCAGTTACTGAAAAGAGAAAAAATGAGAATTATTCTGTTCATTTAAAACCTCACCATTCGTGCAGCTGTAGAAATCAGAGATCCAGTGGTTTGAGGAGGGGAAGCTTAACTGAGCTGGGAGCTGAAGGAACATACAGAGCCCAAATCACAGTTCTCTGTTTCAGGGCCTCTGTCAGTTGGCAGCAGGCCAGCTGTACACCCAAACAGGGTGGCTGAGGGCTGCTGCAGCCCAGATGCAGCCTGCCTGTACCTCAGCCCTCACAGAGAAGACAGCACATGGTGCTCCTGTAAGAGCTGCCAGGAGTGCACAGAGAGGGAACAGAAAAGCCGTGACGCAGAGCAGCTCAGAGTGAGGTGCTGGACGTAGCCTTCCCACTGTGCTGCATGGCAGGTCTGCTGCTCTGTGCTCACAGCCTACCCTGGAAAAAGCAGAGATACAGATGTGCACAGCAGCAGGAAGAGCTTCTCAACAGCCTTTTTTGTCTCTTTCTGGTTTCTGCTCTTGGCCTGTGCTGCAGCAAAGGCAGCTCCACACAAGAACTGCTGTTTCCATAGTAGCAGATGGGCAACTCAAGAAATGGGTCACTGCTAGAACTGCTCACTAATTCTGGGAGCTGAGCAGCTGAGGCTGACTGGGAGATGAGTTACAAGTTACAGCCTCCCAATAAACACACGTTACTGCAGTGAAAACAAACAAAAATACATGGCATTAGGCACCCAGGCACCCATTGTACCTGTGTGCCTCAACGCACCTGGGATATAGCTCTGTTCCATCCCCATGTGCAGTGGAGCACCTCTGGATCAGGACTGTTCATGCAGTATCCCAGTCTAAGTGATTCCTTGGGTATCTCCTTTCTTTTTTCCCAGCTGAAGTCTGAATAATTTTTATTTTCCTAGGGATGCTGTAATGTTTCTGTCAGTGTTGTTCTAAAAGCCTAGAAGTGTAGGAATAAAGACACCCCCAGGAAGTGGGTTGGAGGTGTGGGAGGTGGGCTGCTCAGTTCTGCAGTACAAGTGTTGCTGGAAGCAGGAACGCTCCTTCCTTCAGTTTCAGGTTCCACAGCATGGCTGCAGGGAGTTGGTGTGCCACAGTCTGTGTAGGAGTGTCAGCAATCAGCATCAAAGCCTCACAGGTGTACTGTTCACAGAGATGCCTTAAAGTCCCACGTGCTCCCCAGTCCACGTGTGAGACCTGTGTCCTCATGGAGGAGAAGGACACCTCTTATCCACAGGCTCAGGATGAGATTTTCCCTGTCTGTGTGTGATGGCTCATTCTTTAGCAGGCAATAGACTCTTTTCCTCAAGCTGGGCCTCGTTCTGATCTCAGGGCTATACATTTTATGAGTTTTACATCAGAAGGAACCCCCTGACCTGAGCAGAACTAATGCTGGATTTTGGGGTGAGCAGGTGAAGCAGCACTGACCCTGTCCCTGCTGTCTCTGCAGTCCAGTGGCGTGGCAGCGCTTATTGCCGTCCTCGTGCTGTTGCTGCTGGTGGCACTCGGCCTGCTCTGGTGGTTCTGGCCCCTCTGCTGCAAAGTGGTGAGTACAGACTGTGGGGAACAGCCCCTGCACCCAGAGCCACAGGTAGGAAACACAGATCTTGCAGGAAGCTGGCTAAGTGATGGGGAGGCAGCTCTGGGGGAGCTTGTGACAGGCAGGAAGGGGCTGGGGAGAGCAGCTCCAGCACTGGGTCTCCACTGGGCATGGCCCTGCCTGTCTGAGTTGCACACACAGGAACCAGCACCAACACAGTGCTGTTACTGGGAATGGGGTGGCCTTAATGGTGTGCAGATGTTATCCTGAAATCAAGGACCACTTTAAAACTGCTCTCAGTAAAATTGGTATTTGTAGTCCATTATGGGCTCTCAGGTTGGAAATCCCTATTTTTTTTCATAATCCCTGCACACATCCATCTCTTTATCTGAGTGCACTCTTTATCCACACCCCAGCAGCAGCAGTGTTGGTCACTTGACTCCTGCCATTCCTTTCTAGGGGAGAAGGGAAGTTTATTATTCATCCAGCTCAAGGACAGCATGGAGGACCTTTCCCATGGAGGGAAATGGAGATAGCTTCCCTGGTCTGGGTTGCTGTTCTTGTCAAGGGCTGGTGGAATGTGGGGCAGAGAGGAACTGGCTTCTCAACTGGCAGTGCTGCAGCCCTTGTGACCCAGGGGGTCCATTGGGCCCCTGGCTGTCCAAGGGCAGGAAATCTCAGCCTCCATCTGCACCCTCATGGTCTGGGGTTCCTGAGACGAGAACAAAAAGCCTCGCTTGTTCTCCACAGTACAGGCCCAACAGAAATCCAGGGAGCTTCCTGTTAATCTTACCTCCACTTTATTTTATATGGTGAGACCCCTGTGGAAAAGGAACATTGGAAATCATTAAAAGTTCCTGGTTTTCTTATTTTAAAAAAACCAATCTTGATTCATAAACCAGCTTTATAACTTTAAATATCTACATGAAGCAGTCCAGTGGATAGTTCTATATTATCAATTTCCAGCCTTACAAAACCATAACTCTTCAAATGTTTCTGCCCGCTGTGTTTCCTCTCACCTCCCGCGGTTACTATTTGTTACTATTTGTTAGTATTTGTTACTTCAAAAGTATAGGTAATATTAGGCCTCTTTGCTAGGACACTGGTGAGTTGCAAGCCCACATGCTGTTGCACTGAACCCACTGTGGAATACCGATCCTTCCTTCTGGTTTTGCTGGCTGGTCCTCGTGCTGTGCATCAGTTCCTGCCCTTCTCTCCTGCACATGAGGCTTGGACACCATCACCTGGAAGGGCCACCTGTGGCTTAGTAGTCCTGGGCTTCAGGGCAGCATCCCCGAGGAGAGAGGCAGCATTAGGGCGAGGCAGGACCTGCTCTTCCCTTCCTCTGACTTTGCTTCCCTGGCAGGGCACAGCACCTGGTTTCCTGGAACAAAGACAGGAGCACAGGAATCAGATTCTGATGGAAAAGAGAAGTACAGGGTATTGTGGGCAGAACAAGTGTCTGGAGCCAGGCAGGTGTGTTGCCCCCTGCTTGTGGGCCCAGCTCCATCCCAGCTGGGGCTTGGTCTCACAACGTTCCACGGTGTGAGTCCCATGGGCATTCAGAGGGTGGGGCAGGGGGTCTCCTCTTCCTTTTCCTTCCTTGTCCCCCGCTTTCAAGGGTTCCACTGTGACAGTTTTGTCACTAGTCCCTCGCTGTGGAACATATGATTGCAGCAAGCTGGCTGTAGGCTTTGTGCTGACATCTCCTAATGCCCACATCATGGAGCAGCAGAGAAGTGTTAATGAGTGGATCAGAGGCACTGCTGCCTCAAGCACCAACTCCTTTCTTTTTTTAATGAATTTTTAAAAGAAATCAGCTCTTCTCCAAACTCAAACCTTCATTCTTTGAAACTCACTAAATGAGATGGAGCTTTGCCCAGAGAGGCTGGATGATAAAACCAAACAAACTGAAAAAGCTGCCCATCTCTCCATGAGGATAATGGCAGCGTTATTCAGAGGCTTTGTCATTGAAACAATCTGAATCCTGCTCAGGAAATGTTAATTTACAATAGTCTGGTCTTCCTCTGTGCAGTTCTGTGTGCAGCTCCATGCAGAGCTGCACGTGTGCCTTGGATTTCTCTTTTTCATAAACAGCTTTCTACTGACTTCACTTGGAATATCACACGATTGAAAAGAATCCTTGTGTGTGCACATGTGATTAGTGCGTGAGTGTGAGAGCCTGTGGAAGCATAAGGATGCAGGCATTGACATTCCAGTGTTGTCAGCAGGGTGAGGAGCTGCTACTCAAAGCAGATTATTTTCTCACACCACTGTCACTTTTAAAACAAGTTTCATTTTCTGAAGCCATTAGAATTAACAGCTAATTAATGGATTGCTTGGGTTTAAACTGAATTTCCCCTGAAATTTCAGGGAGTTAAGGAGCTGGCACAGGACTAGATCCTCCACTTGAAGAGATGAGCAAAAGCTGCCATTGACTATTGCCTCAGGAAGCCACAGTGAGCTCAAACAAGTCAGGTTTCCCTTGATTGTCCGGGGTGGGAATTGTGATTCCTACATCCCCAATGGGCTCAGGACCCACAGGAATTTCATCCCTCATCACGGAGAGGTTTGCTGGGCAAAGCAAGGGCAGTGCCATCTCACATGTGTACATACAAATCTACCTAGGAGGACCTTCTCCTGTACAGTCTGCAGGCCTGACAGAAAAAAAGACTGTTTTGAGATGATAGTTAGGAACAGGTGAAATAGAAATAAGGACAGAAAGTAAATAAGGTGAGTGAAAGTCCTTCCTTGAGTGAAAGTGCTGCTTTACTGTTTCCAGTCTCCTAACTGCTTTCAGTGAGAATGAAATATCTACAGGCTTTGGGAAATCCTACTCAGCATCCAGGTATCTCTCAGGATCTGTCCCATGATCCCTCTGTGTTGTTGTTTCATGTAAAGTTAGGGTAATAATTCCAGTGTAGCTATCAGGAATGCTTCACTAATTAAATTATTACTTTCTCTTAAGTATGCTGGAAACTCCTGGTGGCTGGGGAGAAAAAGTGTTCGGAATGATTTAAAGAAAAGTAATGTCTGGCATGGTTTTGCAACATTCTAACAGCAAAGGGATGTCTAGTTGAAATCCACAGGTCACTTTCCAACTCAGCCAAATCACTCTGAGCTTGACAAGTGAGCCATTCCGTATCTTAAACCTGAAGGGCTGTGGAAAACTGGCACGAGGGGTTATTTCTCCTATTGGTCAGAATTCCTTTATGCACTGCTGAAAGTCCATAGCCTGTTTAGGCAGTCAGTAGTAACTACCTGGGTGGCACTGAGAACTGAAATGTAAATCAAGATGGAATATGCTATTGATCAAGAAAAATGTTTCTTTCATGTGCTATGCTGTCTCTGCAGTGATATTGTTCATAGGCAGTGTTTAATGGAAGTACTAAAATTAAATAGCACAGAGTGAATAAAATAAGGCGCATTTCAATTAAGTTACTTAAAACCTGTATTAGATTGAGGTGTTTGTCAGCATGGACAGTTTTGGCGAAGTTTGTGTGGTATCAAGGCATAGCAAGAACAGACTCCTTGATATTCTTGGTGTGTTTTTTAGTCATTTCCAGGCAATACCCAAGCCCAAAACATGGTCCAGTGTCACCAAAGAACTTACTGTTAGCTTGCAAACCCGATTTTCTCATGGAGGAACGGCTGTGCATTCCGTTTTCAGCCGAATCAGTGAAGAGGGTCCCTTGCCTGCCTCTCTCCTGCTGGGACTGTCAGTGCTGGACATTCTCTGAGCTTTACAGTGTGGATCTGACAAAGGAAATGGGAAGAGACTGTAGAAGAGATTTAAATAGAGGTGTAAAAAATGCTCCCGGGAGTGGGCCTTACCCGAAGCAGTGTCAGAAGTGTGGGAGTGTGACTGCAGTGCAGGCACTGCACAGTCATGGAGCTGGGAGGTGGGAAATGAGAGGGCTGCGGAAGTGTCCGGGACATCCAGAGGTGAAGCCTGTGCTGCCAGAAGGCATTTCACACTTGTCACTGGGCCAGAGACTCCCCAGCAGCATGGCAGCAGTAGCAGCAGCTCAGCCCATGGACTTCACACAGGCCTTGGACACTTTTTCTCCAGAATTGCTCAAGGACTCTGGGGGGTTCTTGGCACTGGCTGTTCCTCAGAGCGGCTGAGGCTCATCCGGCCAGGAAGTGTGGTGGCAGACACGTCTGCCCAGAGTGTCTGCAGGCCAGGGATGGCAGGTTCTGGCAGATGGATGGTGGTAATTTCCAGAAAGCCTTGCTGATGCCCAGGGGAAGGGGGCAGCATCGGCTGCCAGCTCGCTGGCATTCATGGGGGCTTGGGTGGAAACAGGTCACGCTTACTGTGGTCTGTTGCCTGTGGCTGCTGCCAGTGCAGGACCTTATTCTTTCCTATGTTTGGCTCTTTCAGGTCATCAAGGATCCCCCTCCACCTCCGTCAGCCCCAAAAGAGGTATGGTCTGATGGTGCTAATCTTACCACACTGCTCTGAGGGAACCACTCCTGTGCTTCCCTGCGTGCTGTGTGTCCAGCTCCTTGTTCGAGTGCTGCCAGAGAAAGGGCTGCCCCGGGGGCACCCTCAGTGGAGAACAGGGTTGCCAAAGTCCAGATCTTTGCTCTGTCTCAGCTCAGTGTGGCCTGAATTAAGCCCAGATCCACAGAAACACTTAGGGCCTTTATTCCAAGATAGCTGTGTTTTTCACATTCTGCACTGAAAGCAGAAAGCCTGAATAGCCCTTGTCCAACATCTAAAGATTCATGTAGGATTTAGGCAGCATTTTTCCCCAGCTTGTCATTCTGGACACTGAGGAGTTCCCCTTACAAGGGAATTCCTCTCCCTCTTATGGGCAGTAATGCAGTAATGCACTGGAGGCTCTGCTGTCCTTGGTGTTTGCACCCTTTTCACAACCAACAGGGTATGCTCCAGGAACTCCAGTGAAATACATAGAAATTACATTTAGTGCATGTGTGGAAGTATCTTTTAAAAGTAAATACCATTTGAATGTCCTTACAGGAAGAAGAACAGGAGCCCTTGCCTTCCAAGAAGTGGCCCACGGTGGATGCTTCCTACTATGGTGGTCGAGGAGTTGGGGGAATTAAAAGGATGGAGGTTGGTGTGATCGGGAGGTGGCAGTTCCCTCATGCACAAGCTCTATGAGGCTGCAAGTGTGGAAACACTTGAAAGTGCACTGAAAATACAAGGCCATAATGTGTGCTTGTCTTCCCACTGGCATAAGCCTTGGAAAATTCGTTACCATATCGAACAATTCTGACCTTGCCTCTGAAAGAACAGCTTTCAGTAGTTCCATTTGACTGGGACTTTAAATAGCTGCCTCAAGACATGCTCTTTCCATCAAGCTAATGAGAAAGAGAGAGTGAGAGCCTTTTCTGCGTGTTTTGGAAGGAATTACAGTGAAACATAAGTCCCCCAAGTGTGGGCCAGCCAAATGCGCTGACAATGGTGACGCTGAGGAGAGGCTTGATCCCAGAGGGACTCACAGCGACAACAGAGCCTGTCTTTGAAGAGACATGATAGCATCATGTTAATTAAAACAGAATGAAGAATGTGCATCCTTATGGGCACATCCTTATGGCAGGTTTTGTAGTGAAGTCAGCCTATATGGAATGTGCAAAGCAGTTTCTAACTGCAGTCCAGGAAGCTGTCTCTGTCTGAAAAAACCCACCTAGGCCGTACTGAGGTGTCTTGATGAAACTTTAAATGGATTGGCCTAATCAGCTTTGCTTGAGTACTTTTTAAATGCAGAAGCAGTTTGAAGCTATGTTGGTTATATGCATTTTCTTGCAGTTCAGAATTGCTAATTTAGAAGAGCTTCAGATTTCACAAAAAGCAAACATTTTGTGCAGTGTGTTTTAGAGGCAGACTAGGAAATGCTTTCCAACATCAAGAATTACAAGCCTCGATTTGTGGAAACTATGATAGCCTCCAGGAGGGGCTCCCAAATGGGATCCTGCACAATGGAGCAGAAACCTCATGAACACAAGTGACATCAGGACCACAAAGAAAGATGTTCAGCCCATGGCAAAAATGCAAATGAGGGTAGAAACTGATGATTAGGTTAGAAAACCTTTTCATCTGTGGTAGGAATTTTGTGCAGGACTAAGGGCTAAAGATGTGAACTGACTGAAATTCCTGCCAGTGTAATCATGGGCCCTTGAAAAAAGACCCTCTTCTCTGGGGCTATGGCTCTGTCCATCCCTGGGACCCCAGAGCAGTGACAGATGTGGCTGGGCACCAGTGGTCAGTGCCTCCAGGTTTTGACTGGGGAGCTTCACCTCTGCCCTGCTGTGTCTGGAACTGGGGCTGGGAAGATGGGCTCAGGCTGTTGGGAGAGCAGGACAGGCCTCACAGCTCTCCCTGGCTCAGAAGAGCATGCTGCTCCTTTGGGGACTTGGGGCAGAAGCGAAAGAAAACACACACCAAGGGTGGTTGTTCCTTACCTGGCAGTAAAAGATGGTTTCTGTGCCATGGCCATTGACAAACTTGCTGGCCCAGTCATGACATTTCTTCCATGTTTGCAGTCCATGTGGCAGTGGAGTCATCTGGTTTTTATTGCTTCTCTGGCCTCTCTTCTTCTGCTATTTCTCCAGCAGCTTGATTCCTCTGGCAGCTTCTCTTCCTGGAGAAGAGAAGGGACTGAACCAGCACCCCTGCACTTCCCACTCCTGTGCTGGGGCAGGTGCCCATCCACTCCTGCCTTCCCCACTAGCTCCACCCCTCTGTGACAGTCCCAGATAGCTTGGGCAGGGCTGTCTGCTCTCCTAGCTCTGTCTTTGGCACTGTTATAAAGTTTTGTGATGTCATTGCCAGACCCTACCTGTTACAGTTAATTCATTTTCATATTTGGGTGTCAGACTCCATCACTTCTGGTTTCTTCTGTGTGAAGTGGCTTCTGTCTGAAGGTGAAGGTAATTTTTTCAATGAGAGATCCACCATCTAATGATTTTAACAGTGTTTAAAATACATTTTAGTAGCCACATGACAACCCCTGTAAAAGTACCATTGATCACAGTGAAAGACATAGGTATACAGCAGCCTCCTGGCAAGCCAGATCACAGCAAATGGCATGGTTGTGGCAAGTCTTGCTGAAATGATCCAGGCCACTTTTACTAAGGACTCTCAAACTCCAGCCATAGCTTTTCGCTGTTCCTTTTCAAATGAGAAGGGAGCAGCCTTGTCCAGGCTTGTTTCTGTGTGCAGTACAGCAAACACTCCTGCTCAGATTGCTGCATGGTGCTTCCAGTTACAAGGTAAAATGGGATTCCTGTAGCAAGGTGAATCATCCCTCTTAGTGGGAAGGTTTTTCCATGTATTTCATCTCCAGAGCACAGTGAGTATAGCTTGTATGGAAGTGGGAATATGTCTGTCTCTCCGATAGTGACAACCTATGTTTCCTTCTCTTTCAACTCTCTCTATATTTTATACACTTGGAGCAGTGATTAACATATACATTGCTACATATTCTACATGCATGTTCTACATGCACTTAGGCAGGGTAGACTGCTTCATCTACACTTCTCCAGTGTGTATCTTCCTGCAGGACAACATGGAAACCTGAGCAGGTTAAAGGAGCTTCTGCTCAAACCTTCTCTAGCATCACAATAAATCTGCACTGGGGTTCTCAAACTCTCTGGGCTAGGAGACCTGGGTTCAGAAATCTTGGCTTTTATGGGTGCCAGATTAAGGTCTGGTATTGTAGGATAAATAAGAAGTGGAAATTACATTTTTATATCATTACTTGGAGAAGAGTTCACAGATTCCCTGTCTCCTGTACAGCCCATGTAAAGCAAGATAGGATTTTTTTTCACTACTGAGACTTATTTACAGACATTTACCTAAGACTGTTGTTATCATAATGAAGAGGTAGTGTTCTCCTCAGTACCTCCTCTCTTGTTTATCCAGCACCTCTTTGAGATTTTTCTTCTGTTATTTGCAGCAGTTTCCCTGTCCTGAGGTGCACTCACACCTGAACTCTGTCTTTCCTCAGGTACGCTGGGGCGACAAAGGCTCCACAGAAGAAGGGGCCAGGTTGGAAAAAGCAAAGAATGCTGTGGTGAAACTCCCAGAAGAACCTGAAGAACCTTTTCACCCTAAACCACCTAAACGAAAGCCTACCTCACCAGCCACGCAGCAGAAGTGGTACACGCCAATCAAGGTATCTGTTTGGTCTTTTGGTACGATTTATTACTGAGGGCTAGATGCTTTGTGCCTTATGCAGGCTGAGCTCTGCATTACTTTCCAAGTGTTCCCATTCAAGTGTAATGTGCTATTCTTGAAGGGAACACCTACTCAGCAGGAATGGCAGGAGCAGTTTGTAGCCTTAAATGCAGCACTTGATCATTACTACCACGTTCTGTTTGCCTCCCCTTAAAAAGGGACATATTGTACAGTGAGAGCATTAAAATCTATGGGGGCTTTGTTGGCTTAGTAGAGCTAATTAAACCCAAAACTGCACAGTTTGTAGCTGCTACACTAAGTTTTAAACACACATTGTCATGACAAACCAAGAAAAGCAAAACTTATATAAAACAATGTAATGCAAGAAGTCTGACAAAAATCAAATTGTTCTATCTGGCTCATAAGAATGGTGCTCTGAGTCACCTGCAAACATAGTGCAAGCACTGCTTACAAGCAGAGGGTAGGTCTGTAAATACCTTGCCTTTTGGGTGTTAAGAACAGAAAACAAACAGGTGTAGCTGGGACTCTGGATACTTCTGTCTTCCCAAGTGCCTGCGAGTCCTTTCTGACCCCCAGAAATCCCTGAAGCCATGATGTCCAGACACACAGGCAAGGTCTGGAAGCATCTGTACAGAGTGGGGTGCTCCCAAGCAGCTCTGTGACCCAGGCAGGTGAGTGCCTTCCCTGGCACTCCAGGTGGGCAGGAGCAGCACCACAGCGGTTGCAGGGGACGCAGGCCAGGCTCAGCTCTGCTTGCCTGGCTGCAGGGAAGCGGTGCTCCGTGGTGGCACTCCGGGATGCCCGCAGGCAGCCCTCGTGCGGGTGGGTGTGCTGCTGCCCCCTGACCGAGCCCGCTGTGTCCCCACAGGGCCGGCTGGATGCGCTCTGGGCGCTGCTGCGGCGTCAGTACGACAGAGTCTCGCTGATGCGGCCTCAGCAAGGAGACCAGGTGGGTGTGCGCTGAGGGGTCGGGCCACAGCCAGCCTGGAGGCTCTGGTGTGGGGGGCAGAGAGCCACCGGAGTGGCACGGTGGGAAGGGTGACACACCGGGCAATCTGCATGGCAAAAGGGGCATGGCACTGGCCTGGTGCCAACACAGGGCTCCTGGAGGCAGAGGGAGGGGTGCTGGATGTAGTGTGTGCCCAGGTGGAGAACAGGAACACAGCCTCGTCAGGGTAATCTCTGTCACAGGCACACAAATCGCTCTCAGACCCAGCTGTTTGTAAGAGCAGAGGCTGCCAATAATGTCCATGCAAGTTGCTTCCTAGAATTTTGTATTTCCACACTGATGACACCTTTCACAGAACAAGAAGTTGAGGAAATATGTTTCTCAGACAGTCCTTTCTTCTGGACTATCTGTGGCCACTGAAAAAGGGGCTTCTCCCCCAAATGCTGCTCTGATGAGGACACAGAGCTGCTGTTTGCACCTCTGATAATGAAACCAGATCAAGTATTTTTGATTGCTGCTCCTCAGAGAAGTATCACTTTGAATGCCAGCATTTACCTCCTGGGCCCACTCAGCTTCCTGTCTGTGGCACTTGGGAAGAGTCACAGGAACAAATGCTTTCCTTTAAATAGGACAGCAGCAGGTCACAGTCTCACATTTAGGCATGAGTGCTGCTGTGCACTGTCTATGCACCATACAACATGAGGGCCACATAAATGCTTGAGAGAACTTATGTGTGGTAGAATGGGAGGTAATGGGAATTTTGATTATTTTCTTGGGATGAAGTTTGGTGCTGTTCAAAAGGACGAAGAGGTGAGATTAAGGTGAGACAAGTATTGGAAGCAGCAGAATGGCCAAGTGCCATGCTGCAGGTGGAGAGCACAGCTGATACAGCTGTTAGCATTGTTACCTTGGCAGGTTAGTCACTGTTTGCATGAATGATGCATGTGACATGGAGCAGCAATAACAACAGCAAATCTACACACAAAATACATGGCATAATACAGTTTAACAGGTAAATTCAGTGTAAACAGGAACATAGAAGTGGTGCCTTAAAAGGCTAAAAAAGTGTTAGTCAGGCCCTGTTTTGGGAATTTCTGCCCCTAAAGGCAGGGAGTTACTGTAGGGATTGCCCTCGGGGCAGGCATTGCTGAGCCATCCGTGCAGTCAGCTACCTGCCTTCTCTGGGACTGACAGGAGCAACACTGGCCAGCACCTCGGCTTGTGAAAAATAGAGCAGTGGCTCAAGGGAAAAGGAGTGATATTTGTGCCTCAAGGAATGGTGGGTCAGATATGACCTGTGTCACTGCAGAGTGGCATTTCTGTCTGCACAGTGTTTGCTGTCTTGGGGAAAAAATGGAGTCTTTTTCCTTGTTCCTGTTACACTGGGTGGAGATCCCATGGTGGGTCGGCCCCTGGTGTGTATCAGCACACTCGTGTGCAGGGGAGACACACACACACACAAACACACAGAGCCATGGAGTTGTTCTGTTTCATCATCTTTCTGGTTACTGTTTAAGAACTCATCAGTTCCATTCGTAGACGTTCCAAGAATTCGAGTCCTTGATCAGGCAATTGAAATTTAGGCATGAAATATCAAAGGAGAGCAAGCTGTTTGTGCATCCCTGCGCTGTCCTGGCTGTGCCGTGTGGCAGGTGGTACGAGGGCCGTCCTGGGAGGCTGCCAGTGTGGCTCAAGCCCCAGGAGCCGTGGCTGCCAGAGGCAGGCAGCGGCCAGGTGTGGGCACACCAAGCAGGCTGTAGGCACAGCTGTGTGGCGGCCGCAGGAGCGCAGGGCAGGCCGGGGCACATGGGGCCTGGGGGCTGCAACACTAAAGGTAGCATGGCTTGGACACAGCTGCTCCCCAGTTCGCCTCAGGCACAAATCCAGAGATCCAACGCGGGCTGTGCTGGGGGCTGAGGACACGCAGCCACTTCAGAGACAGCTGCACGCCACAGCAGCTGCGCCGGGCTCCCAGTGAGGGACAAGGACAGCAGGTATGGATTGAGGGCCCCACAAACAGCCTCCATTAAGCCACAAGCGCTTTTGAAGGGCTCCCATCAAACAGAGCAAGTCCGCAGCAGGAGATTTCGGCTGCAGAGCCATGTGGTGTTTTCTGCGCTAACAAGGTAATTTATAAATGATGCATTACCCAGTGTCTGTGCTCTGAGCTAGACTTACTTCCTTTTCTTTATTAAAGGGGCAAAGAAGACTGAGCCACAGCAGCCTAGGCTACTCTGATGAACCAGTTCAGTGTCCGAGGGTCTATACTGAACTTCTTTTCCCAGGAATCTGGGTCTGTCCAGGAACACAGCCTGGCACAGGGGCACAGTGCCAGCCTCAGGGGCCTGGATTTTCCTCTAAATCCTTGTGTTTGTTTTCCAAGTCATAGTTTAGCACCAAGAGGTGATCATCAGTGGCTTGGATTCTTTCTCTGAGCTTGCTGTAATGTGATGGTGGCTGAGACTCTGATCCTGTGTGCATTTATGCACACAAATGTCTTTAAGTCCACGAATAGCGTGGCATTTCTAGTGAAGATTTTGCCATCTCAGGATGGAAATAGGTGTCAGTGGTGAAAGAAAACAAAGCCTGTACTTCCTTCTAGAAGAATCGGAAGAGAGGAGAACTATAGAATGCTTCCAGCTTGTACAAACCACGTACAAACCAAAGAAAAACACTTGGTTTTGATTTTAAGCCTGTTAGTATTTACCTGCTTTAAAGGTCTTTTCTAATAATGGCTGCAGAATTAACACAAACATCTGTTTAAAATGTTACTTTTGAGCAGCTCTGCATAATACAAAAGTAACACATTCTGCACATGCAAGATATGGATAGCAGCGCTCCCTCCAAAAGGAAGCTCCTGGTCACTGGAGTCACAGCCTCGCCCTGCCCTGTAACCTGAGCTGCTTTCAGGAGGCTCTGGCTGGCTGCCTGGCAGGTGCCCATCCTGACTAGAGTGGCTCTGCTGGCAGTTGGATTTGCTGTCAGTCAGTGGAAGCAGGAGGGATCATCTTGCTGAAGAGAGGATGTTGTGCTGGTGTCAGGAGAAACAGGGATATTTTCCCAACTACGTAGGCAGCAGTTCTTGGCACTGCCTCCCTTGATGCAGATGAGTCTGCTGCTCTCTTAAACGAGCCTCCAGGACTCATCCCTCTGTGAGAATTGGTAGGAATCAGAGAGCAGGAAGAAACCAACCTGCCTGTCAGTTCCAAGGCCATGTGGCACAGGATGACAGCTATGGAGAAAGGAATGCCAGTGCTGGGGGCAGCATGAATGTCCCATAGCTGTCCCACAGCTTCCCTGCCAGCACATGAGCAGTGCAGCCCCCCCAAGGCAAGCCAGAGGAAACCTTTCCTTGGGCAGGGCTGGGGCTGGTAATCACCAACTGTTCCACTACCCAGGATTCCCAAGCAACAAACACATTTGTTTTCCTCATTCTCACGACACCTTTCTCATGGAGTGAACTGCAGCAGTGATGCACCAGGCCTGTTCCCCTGCCCAGATTATTCTTCCCCTGTGAGCTGGCGGTGCAGGGCAGCTGTCCGAGCGGCTGGCCGGGATTCAGGAATGGCCGCTGAGCTAATCTCCAGGCTTTGCAGATGAAGGAGGCAGCAGATAACAGGATTAAAGTTTCCCGACCCAGGGTTTTAACAGCCCGAGAAGCGGGCGGAGGGGGAGACAGAATGACTTCTGTCATTAATCTTAATTGATTGCCAAGAGGTTTTTAATCTGGCTTATTAATTAGGAAGGTCCTTAACACACTGTCTACATATCAACATCAGATGCTCTTTTGGGACTTTGGGGACATATGGCCTATCTATATTTACATTCACACAATTTACGCATACATACATCGCTGTATGGGAGCTGCTCGCATGGGTAACGCACACGGAGCGCCGAGGAAGCGTTTGCATTCACACACTCGTCAGCAAAAGGGGATGGAAATGAAAAAACAGCTTGCACAAAGGTTACATTCCCACACGTTGAACTCACATACCTCTGTTTATATCGATATGCATATTAATCCAGATCAATTTTTTGTGCCATTTATGTGGATTAGCGTTCAAATGGCATTCTTGGTTTGGCAGATTTAAGTGAGAGGTCCCAGTGTTCTTCCACAGTGACATTACACTTTTTAAAAAGTCTGGGCTGTGGGTCCACTGCCATTTTGGAGGAGATCAGCACAAATACTTGATGTAACAGTAAGGTGATCCTGAAAATCAGTGACCAGAGCCAGAGAGGCTCCGAGATGGGAGGTGGTGACAGAATGAGGTGAACAGAATTAGGCAGGTTTCCCTGTCACTTCACTGGGCTCTGCTTCTCTAACCAGCAGCAAAGGCATGTGAAAACACCTTGGAAAAGCTGTTTTTAGAAAGTGAGTGTCTCACCTCACAGATGCGGTGTCACCTGCCATAGCTGTGGCAACCTAAGCTTGTTCACTCACCCGTGGTGAGTTGTTACAAACCTGTGGTAAACTGCAGCTCCTGGAGTTCAGAGGATGCTCAGATGTACCCACCCAGGCCCAGCCCGACCTGGGGCTCTAAAGCCTGCAAGTAGTTGCACATGTTAATCCTTTCATGCACAACGTTATCCAAAAGAAGGCAAGGGGAGGGAGCTGTTTTCCCCCTACAGCTCTTCAAAAGTTGGGAAGAACTACAGCACACATGCTGCTGGATGTGATTGCTGCATAGGAGAGGCAGACAGTGGGGAGAGAGAGAAAAAAAGTGATCCAAAATTATATCTATTGCCTCTGATCTTATTACTGTATTCCCATAATTCAAAATTACTTTTGTTCTGAAATCAGTTTTTGCATGTTTAAGTCCATTCTGAAGTACAGATCCATAAAGCATTGACAAAACCCCCGTAAGACTTCAGTTGTTTGCATTTTAAACTGGCCAGGTGTTCCCCAGCCAGAACATTTCCTGACCATTGACTGTGAGCTGGCTGTATCACAGCCTCCTGCAATTTAAATACAGGCTCCAAGGAAGTTAATGCAATTTGCAGTGATGGTTACTGATGCTGCTCCCTGTCACAGAGGGTTTGTGGGTGCACACGGGTCTGTCCCCTCCCAGTTGCTCTGAAAAGAATTCTGTAACTTCTAGGAACTAGTGGGCAAATGCTACATGAGATCAGCCACTGCAGGTGGGCTCAGCTCCTTCCAGGCTCCAAGCTGTGCTGGACAGGTGACCAAGGAAGAGGAGCAGTGTCCCTGGCCTGCATCCTCAGGATGGGTGACACATCTGTCTATGAACACAACCTTGGGGATGGGGTGATGGCCTTCCTGGAGCAGTGCTTCCCTGCTGCAGCTTCGTGGGTGCTCTGGGGCTCAGTACTGCTCCTTCCTAGGTAGTGGTTGTTTCTCGGACAGATTCCTGTCTGCAGTTTTCTCCCACAGCCTTGCCTGGTCTTTATTACTTAGTCCAGAAGGCCACATCTGGCAGTGTAAAACAGTTGGATCCAATGAAAAAGGAGTAGATTTTCTTGGAGTTCATTATCAGCTTTTTCCAGTGAAACAACAGAAATTCTTTACTACTGTGAAATAGAAGTTCCCTTTCTGGATGCAAACTGTGCCTGTCTGAGCAGAGGGGAAGTGAAGGTGCAAAAGGAGCTTGTAGCATGTTCTGTACCTTTCTGTACCCAAGTAGGTGGATGATATTTTATTTTTCATTGTAGTAAAACACAGAACCTGCTAAAATCTGGAAAGGCTGTAAAATGATGTGCAGAACAAGCATATTATGATCCAAAAGAAAATTGATTATTTAGAGTTGAACATTCAGAGCAGAGCCCAAGGGCTCTGAGGATATCACTCCATTCTGGGAAGGATGTTCCCAGCCCAGCCGAGCACCCCTGAATTAGGGAATCCCCCCAGAAACTCTTGAGTAGTGCAGCTGGGACCCCCATGCTCACCCAGGAGAGACAGAGAGGATGTCTGAAGGCACCCCCTCTTCCCAGGGCAGCTTCCTGCCTCCCAGGACTGCCTTGCTGCCCTGTTCCTGGCTCTGTTTGCCCCCTTGGGGAGCTGTGGGTGCCTGTCTTCAACCTGGAGTATCTCCCACAGCCCAGCCATTTGCTGTCATGCCTTTACTAAAACAACAGCTCTAGTCAAAGGTTCCCCTGTGAAGTGGCCAGGGCAGTGATGGGAATGCCCCTCCCAGCCCATCTGCTCCCACACTGGAGCAGCCATCGCTCCCCTCTGGTGACACTGCCATGCCCCCAGCAGGTGGTTATAGGTCATCAGGGCCAATCAGCTCCATGATTATGGCGGCTCAGTAAGGTTTTTCCCTCTGATAACAACATTTACAACAAAAAGGAAAGGTGTTTGAAGGATTAGGAGAATATAACAGATATAACTTTTCCATTGTACCTAGCAATCTGTGCATTAGAATTGTGGGAATTCTCTGAGAGAACTCTTCCTCTTTCTTTAAATTTTTCCTGTGCTGATTGTAATTAAGCCCTTTCCTTCCAAGCCAGCCACATGCCCAGCTGGCATTCTGTGAATGCTCCAAGGCACTTCTCAGGGAATGTTTGATGTCAGTTTGTCCTGGTTTATAAACCCATAAATGCTCTGCTTAGAGAAAGGAGAATAATACTAGGTTTTGGCTCAAAGAAGTCGGGAGTAACACAGTGTGTTGTGTACCCCCCACAGCAGGAAGGATGTGCCTTCCCCCTGGGCCATGGCCATACGTGCCTAAATGCAGTGTGTCCTCTGGGCAGAGTAGCAGGGCTCTCCTGAGGGTCAAGTGCAACTGAGGCACATGTGCAGAGGTGATGTGAGCCCCAAGTAATGAAACAAACCTGTGGCCAGAAGGGGAAGGAGAGATGCTCCTGGTGAGCTTTGAGCACCAGCTGGAAGTTGATCCGAGTAAAGGGGTTCACACTGCACTTCTAGGGGATAAAAATGGGAGAGTTAAACTGTAAAAACAGTGACAAGGGCATTTGGTGCCCAAGAAGAGCAACATAAAACAGATTTTTTTTCCCATCAATACATTCTTATTTGTTGTGGAGCTTAAGGCACAGAGATTTCACCTCACGCAGACAAAAGCCAAGCCAAGTCAGGTCTTACACCAGTCTAGGATGAGCTACACAAACCCACCTGCATTTATCAAGGACCGCACTGCTCAGGTAGAAAGTTGTGGCACAGAGGCTTTGTTCTTGAGATGGCTCTGAAGAGCAGTTTTATGAGTAACTGCCTCACCTACCGTGTTCAGGCTGAGCCACGTGCCCTATGTTATGTGGCATCACCTGTCAGCCAGGAGTAACTACTGATCCCCTGATTTGTCCAGTGCATGCTCAGGGAGAACGTTTGCTGTGCTTTTGTCAAAGGCTGTTGTCACCGGAGATAGTCTGAAAAGGCCAGTTTGGTGCTAATGAGATGGCCGGGAGGAGGGAACTCCACAACAGTGATGGGAAATGGTGCTCTGGGCTTGCTGCCACTCTGGGATTAGGGTCTGTCTCCCACCTGTGACTCGTGGTCTGACCACCCACAGAGCCCTCAGCATCTGCAGCTGGACACCTTCCCAAGCATCCTCCCACTAGGGACCCTGTTCCTGCAGAATCTGCGTGTGCAGGAGCAACAGGAGATGTGCCTGTTCGGGAGATGACAGAGCACGTGCACAAGGGTGACCCGACCAGCTCACACCTGCAGTACTGCCATGCTGCCTGGTGCTAGAGGAAGGGCTGGGCTTCCTATGCTACCAGGGCTACAGGTCTGTCTGTTTCCATGGTGTGAGTTTGGGCACACGCACCCCAGCTTCCTGAGGCTGGTATTTTCAGATGTGCTACTCAGATCTATTTTTAGGGTTCTTCCCACTGCAAGTCTGTGATGAGCATTAGAGCTTTAAAGCGCTGCTTTGGGAAGCTATTATCAGTAGGTATTAATTATTGAACACTATACCTTCTGGAAAAGTTGTTTCATCACTGCAAAGTGACCTTGCTAGAAGAGGCAGAGGGAAAGAGAGGCGTATGGTGCCTCCTGAGAGCAAGTGGAGTGATGCATGGCAAGAGAAGACACTAAAGATTTATTGTCTGTGGCAAAAGAAACACAGATCTCTGCTTGTGCAGAAAATGTTTTTGACATCATACGCCATAAAGAGTGATTGGATGCTGTAGTTAAAAAGTGTTTCACTGAAGGGAAATAATAGATATTTTCACAGTGCTGTGTCTATTAAGCATCTAACTGTGTGGCTGCACAGCTAAGCTGGCCCTGAGAACTCAGTGTCGGAGTTCAGGCAGTTCTGAGTTTAAAGGCAGCTGGATAATCCTGAGAGAGGACACTGAGAATTTATCTGTCTAGGAAGAAGATCCCTTTTGACCTTGGCTTGTTACAGGTTCTTATTTCCTGACAGCACACCACTGGACTAGTTCAACATCAGCACTGTTTGGACGCCTCACATGGAGGTTTAATTTATTAGCCTGGCCCTGGCCTTTTCCCTAGAATTTCTTTTTTTCCCAGCTGTTAGTGCAGCAGTGTGCTTGTCTCCCAGTGTTACTGGGAGCTGGAGTTCTCCCTTTGTTGCAATGGTTTAAAAACCCCAGGAGAAACAGGTGTTCAGTTTAAAATAACAGCTGGAGAGAAGCCAGCACTCAGGCTCACCTCTCAGCCTGTGGCTGCCTCTGTCAGGCTGGAGAGCGAGGTGTGTCCAGAGAGCGCCTCGATAAATCATCATTAAGTCCACATGCAAATAGAGCAGCCAGGCCCAGGCGCACAATTAGGCAGCTAATTATGTCGGAAATGCAATTGCACACTTTGCCACAATGGCCCCATGGCCTTGGGAGCCGGCCGGGGCCCATCCTGGCCCAGTAAGGCACTGGGATAACACCTCTGGAAAGTGTCCTGTGAGGGGCAGGGGTGTTCAGGGCACTCAGACGGGAGTCTGCCCAAGCACAGCATGGCTGTGTGACCCTCATCCAGCTGGGAAGGAGAGGGACAGGCCAGACACAGGTGTGCTGTTTCTGGCTCTTTTTGCTGCCGATTCATTTTCTTCGTTTCAGCAAAGCAAAGAGGGGAATACCCAGCCAAGTGGGATTCGTGATTCAGATGACAGTGTATGAGTGTATGACTGACTGAAACTGCAGCAAGGCTGATTCCAAAGGAACACAGAGTTTAAAATAATGCTGTCATTGTTCAGGGACAGCATTTTCCATGTGAAAATATCTGATCTAGGAGTGTTGTCAACACCATGATCCTAGGGGTCAGACTGTTCAGCCACTGCTCCCACTGGCAGGGCCCACCTGAGAATAGCAGTGAGTGACCTGGGAGCTGAAGCTGGGCAGTGGGGGAGCTGCTGCTCCCTGCACACATGAGGTGCCACTATTGGCTTCAGTTCTGTTTACCTGTGCTGAAAGTTTTCAACCTGGATTTGAATGCTTAGCAGCTGAGGGAGGCAGTTCCCAGTCAAGAAAAATGAAGTGCACTTGTCCTGTGCCTGTTCAATGTCCTTATGATGCATTTTCTTTATTCTTAGTCTTGTAAAACCAGCAGTCACTTCTCCATTGATAACGTGCTGGTAATTTCTTGAAGGAGTTGGAAGGAATTCCTCATTTGGAATTGAAAATTTACACTAAAAGTCTGAGAATAAGACTTGCTGGAGAGAATTTACTAGCCAAGGAGTAAAGATACTGTCCTACATTATAAAATCATAGAACTGCTAAAATTACTGCAGTTTTTAGTTTTAAAATGCATGTAATTTGTACAGTCTGAGGTGCTGCTCAAAGGAACTTTGCCTGTGTCAGGGGATTCTCATTAGGTTTATTCTGTGAACACAGTAAAACCAGGATTTCTGTATGGATTCAGGAGGAGAGGCTGCCTGGGCCTCATTTCTATCCATTTTCACCCACCTGCCACGGTCACTCCAGCAGCTGAGATGTGTTTGTGTTTCATTTTTGTGCTCATCACCACTACTTAATCCTAAGGAAAGCCATCATTTTGCTTAGAAGAATGCAGTGTTTCACATTTTTTGCAGTTTCTCACCTACGCTTCTAAAAAAACGGGTCCATGTCCCAAAATCCCACCAAAAAATCCAGCACCAGAGTTGGGAATTGTATCTGTATTTAGGAAAGCCAGTTTCACTGCACTTTGATCCAGCGTAGAGCAAACACAGGGTTATAACCTGGGTTAGAGGCACACCTGCACTTGTAAGCTCTTGCATCCCTGTCTCCTCAGGATTCCCCATCATTTGTTACTATCTCTGTGACAGAGGAGGAACAGGCACTATATTTTCTGATTGTCACTACCAAGTCTGCAGTGATTTATTCCTACAGGCTCTAACTGAATTAAAATCTTAATTAAGCCTATGCCACTTTTTTCTTCATTTTAATTAGGAACAGCCAAATCACTTGTCTGGGGGAAGGAGAAAGAAAAAGATAAAGAGCAGCAACACTTTGTTCTGTTCTGTAGTTGTATTAATGAAGCTGTGGTGATAGTGTCCTCCCAGAGAGGTACCACAGGACTGGACAGGTAACACAGCATAGCCAATGCAGTGGTACAGGAAACTTCAGTCTTCCACAGAAATACTTTCCTTGAGTGTTTCCTGGTGTCATTTCACACCTAACTTCTACAGTCCTCACTTTGATAAGACACCAGGAAATGACCCATTATAGCAGTGAATTTTTGGTGCAGTCACAATAAAAACCCTCTGAGATCATCAGGTCTGGCCCCTTCACCAGCATTGCCAAGGCCACCACTGACCCACATCCCCAGGTGCCACATGCACAGGCCTTGGAACACTCCATGGAGAAGCATCGCTTGTCTGTCCTGCTCATGTTCCACCTACAGCAAACCGTACACACAGGCTGTGCCTTGAGCAAATTAGAGGTTTGCACTAAGCTCTCCTAACTTACCAAATGCTGTCATCAGTTAAGTGTAAATCTCTCACTTTTAGCAGCAAAGGGATTTTTGTGTGCTCCTCTTTCTGTGTTATCTGTTCCTCTCTCCCCAGCCAGCCTCTCCAAAGGCTGCAGCCTTGCACAAGCACAGGCTGGCTCTTTGTGGGGAGGCCCTGGCTGAGTTTGTGTGCTCCTCTACAGGGTGGAAGATTATTTTCCCACACACTGCCCCCCATGGCAGGGAAGTGGCCATTCCATCAGTTCCCCCTGTCTGCAGGGGAATGTGCTTCCACCAGCAAAGCTGCTGTGGCAGGACCGGGGGCTCAGGCTTTCCTAGTGCTTCATGGAGCAGGAACCCTCCAGGGGGACCTGGAGGCTCTCAGTGCTCCTGTGAATCTCCTGCTCAACATTTGCATGTTGACACTTTCTACTTAAGAGGCCTTTTGGCATCTCTGGCATTAATTTATAATGCTATGGTAGTGAGGCTGCAGCACTGCAGGAACAGCCTTTACTTTAGAAAGACTTTGCTGTGGAATCTGACTGGATTCAGTGCAGAGACTGACCACATTCCAGCTGCTCCTGCTGGGATTTGGTTTGTTGGAGTTTGGTTTGTTTGAATTTTGAGGGTTTTTTTCTGATTTTTTTGGCTAGATTTTACAAGTGTATTTCTTAATTGTACTTCCCAGTATCTTTACATTTCACACGTTCTAATGGAGTGTTATAGGACACTGCTGGATTTTGTGCACCTTCCTGTGTGAACTGAGCCCCAGGATCAGTCCAGGAAACAAAGGGCTTGAATTTGTGTACTTGTTTGGCAGATGTAACTCACAGACTCTGAAACCTCCTCTGGTTTATGCAAAGGTGTAATTAGAACCAGGGGGTTTTACAAAAGCAAAGTGGGCTCAAAAGGGCCATTTATGTCAGTAAGGCCTTGCATGGGCAAAGGACAGACCAGCTGGATTGAATTTTATTACAGCTGGTACAAGGCCCCTTACAACATGCATGGGTCATTTAAAAATTTTAGAAATCATTTAACTTCAATCAGCCTTTCACTAACTGCAGTTAAATGCATGTAAGCCATTTGAGGACAGTTCACAAAGCTATTTTTACTCATTTAACTACACCTGTTTGAAAATATAATTTGAAATATGCAACTAATTACTATAATTGAACCTGTGTTTCATTTTTGCCAGAGAATTTTTATTTAGAAGTTTCTAATTTGCCAGTGTGGCTTTGGTTCTGTTGTGCTTTCAACTCCAAAGAGCTGACATGCTCATCAGTGAAAGATGTAGAAAAGGCACCAATCTACCCGTGTTGCAATTAAATTCCGGCTTCAGTCCATGTGTGGCTGCAGCTTTGGAAGGTAATTGTGCACACCTCATTGCTTTTTAGTTCTGAATGCTGCTGTGGTCATTTACCAGGTAATTCCAGAGACAAGGTCTAAATTATCAGTGATTTCATAAAGTTTAAAATATCCATACCTAGCGGGAGGATGCCAGGCCACTTGCTCCTGCCTCTCAGACTGTGAGTCCAAAAGTCCTGGAAAAGCCCCAAACCTGGGGGGGAGCAGGGCGCTGGGCTGCCCACGGCTCAGTTCTGTGTACAACAAACACATGGTGTTGCCATGGCAATCCCGCTTAATTCGGTTCTGTAACAGCAGTGACAAACCCTACCACTTTCCCCAAATTCACCACTCATCACGGCATTCCTACACCTTACCTCCAGTTAACCATTTGCAGCCATTTCCCAGCTCTCACACAGGGATTTTTGCAGGGGCTATTCCTTTCCTTTGTCCAGTCAAACTAATCTGATCCCTCAGGCAGCTTGAATCTCTCTCAGTGGGACAACTCAAATTTTTGTCAACCCCCCCAGAATTCCAGTGTCCTCCTCCTGGTGGCATTCCCAAGTGTCTCCTCAGGCAGAAGGCAGCTCTGAGCAAGGCTCCCAGTGACATTGGGGGTGTTGTGCTGTGCCCACACACCTGCCAGCTGGGTCAGGGCCCTCTGCAGGGTGCATAGCTCCTTTGGGGAGGTCTGACTGTGCCCTTCCTCATGGCCCAGTGCAGCCAGGGCTCAGGCTGGGCTCTGGGAGCAGCTCCTGGGCACACTGTCCCTGGAAGTGCCATCCCCCAGCTCCCCAGCCAGCCTTCCTGGCCAGGCAGATAGGAAACAGTGGGGAGTGTGTTTGTTGGTGTTCCAGCGCTGCTGGGTGGATGCTCATCCTGGCCCAGCCCTGTGCTGTGCCCAGGTGTGTGCCCCCCCAGGCCAAGCCATCTGCACTTCCGCGCCCAGGAGCAAATCTGGGTCAGGCCAGGCAGGATGGGAAGGTGCTGAGCAGGGGCCTACACACCCGGCACATGCTGCTCCGTTTCCTTTTGCATCAGTGCAGCTTTTCAGGAGAGGCTGGTTCAAGTGTTACCCAAGTACTCAAGGCCTATTCCTGAATTAAGTGGAGGAGCTTCCTTCCCTATTTCCAAAGCTGACAACTCCATCACCACCTCAACCAGGCTGTGTACAGCTCTAAGCTCTGGCTTATATCCATATCCATGCTTTAGTGAGGAACCAGATGTTCCCTCTCTCCACAGTTCCTCCAAGTTATCTCCCATTCTGAGACTGCCCTCAAGGGTGCTTCCCCCTGCCTCGTAAAAAACTACAGAAACCCAGAAGCTTTGGATAATGAAGCAAACATATTTTTGTGGTGCAGCGTGGGCAATTTTTTTTCAGTCTGCTGCTAGTTTTTAAATATAAAGTATAGCATATGTTTAACACAGAACATATGGAAAGAATGAAAAAGCAAATCTTGAATTCCAAGTATCATATTCTAAGTGGAAAAGACTCCACAGTGTGAAAGTGGTCATTCAGAAAAAAATTAGAAAGATATACTTATTATATGTAAATACTTATAAGCTTAGTTATGAGAAGGAGCGTTCCCTCACTCTGGGCAGTGTTATAATTATAATTATATTTAATATTTATATTATAATTATAATGTATAAGGCACACACACAGGTGAGTCCTCCTTTCAGAAGAAGGTGTGACAGCTCAGCCTCAACAGGAAGGGTGCTCAGCTCGGGAGGCTGCTCAGCACCCCTGCCAGGAGCCTGTGTGCTCCTCACGTGATGTAAGTTAGGCTAGGTAAGACACCTTAATTTTCTGGACAGACTGACACTGCAGTGATTTACTAAATTTCTAAGCCCGATAATTCACTTCTAAATTCTTAGCACACAGTTATGTTCAGTAGTTCTTCCATTTGTATTTCTCTCTGCTCTTGTACTTTGTACCTGCCTGTGTAGGACAGATCAATCCAAACTTTCACCTGGGAGTTCATGATCTCTCAGTGCCCAGACTCCATCCACATGGACCTGGCTGCTGGGAGCAGTTCTGCTCCCCACACAGGAATAGCAGCAAACGCTCCCCTGTCCTATAACTGATGGGGAAAACTCCTGAGAGGCCATTTCACACACGAGGGGTTTTTTTACCAGCAGAGACGCTGAACAGAAGGGTAAACCAGCAGGGCCACCCCTGCATTCCCTCCTGCCTACTCCCCAGACACATGCTCACAGAACCACGCACAGCTTGGGCCAAGCACCGCTCGGGCCCAGCCCTGCCCTGAGGGAAACACTGCGCAGTGCAAAGCCCAGCACTGTCCCCAAAACAAACATTGTCCCCCAATATCCACACTGCAGCAGCTTCTTTTCTCATGTCTCAACACTTTGTCTCTCCTCCAGAACACAAGGATGGGGAAAACTGGTTTGAATGCCACAAGACAGGTATTCTCTCTTATTTAGAGAGAAAGGACTCAGCAGTGGTAGGGAGGGACCCCAGTGCTCTGTGCTCCCCAGACCCACCAGCACACAGGAAGCTTTAGACACCATCCTTACTGACTGTCCTCCTTCCTCCCTTTCTCTTCCCTCTCCTTTTGTGTGCAGTCCCAGATAACTGCCAGTCACTTGGCTGGGCTGTCTCACAGAAGGTGCAGCAGGCACAGATGGCACTAATGCATAAATGTGATCTAGTGAAGGGATGCCAGCACCAACCCCCAACAGGTTCCAAGGAACTGCAGTGCACTTAGAGGGATACAGGGATTGGCAAGGTGAAAGCTGAGATTTGCAAGAGCTCACTGTTCCCAAATCAACAACAGAACCCTACAGCAAACTAGCAGATTTCTTTATTAATTTAGCAAATGCACTTAATGCCACCGTCTCTGGGTTTATGTGTAACAAAGCCCCTCCAAAGCCCTCACTCACTATACAAATTAAACTGAGCAAAGGAAAAAAAAAGGGAAAAAGACAAAGGTGGCAACTGAAAACCAGAACAAACTCAACAGTCTGCTCTGATCCCTATGGTTTTTGGAAGAGTTTCTGAGAGGAAACAGAGGCACAGAGGGGTTAGGAGTCAGGGGATCTGGACAGGGTCTGGCAGCAATGGAATAAATCCCATAAATACCCTGTCCCTCCTCAGCACTTGGAGCACACAAACACCCCACCAAATCCCTTTTTCCAGTAGTCGCTGGTAATGGACATTTAGGAAAAATGCACAGGAAGTAAAATCAGCCTGACCATGTTTCCACAGGACATCTCTCCTGACTGCTGGAGAACAGGGCTGTCTCCATAGGCACATCTGTAACAGTGACTTCTAGTGAGGAAAAAACATCTCAGGGATATAGAGCCTCCACCCTCAGGCCTCGTTCCCAAGGGAGGAAGAGAGGACATCCCAGTGCACCCATCCTGGGGGCTCCCAGCACTGTGTGTGACAGGCCAGCTTGGGGGGCCAGGAAGGAGCCCCCTGACAGACTGCACCCTGTCACTGCACAGTCCTGGGATCCTTCACATTCCAGTGCCATGAGCCTTATGCAGCTGCCTTTAAAGGAACTATTCCTGATTTTCAACAAGGCACACAGAGCAGAAACAGCATCTAAAAATTAAGAGCTGGTAACTTAGTGACACTGGCACCTGCAGGGGAGTTGTAGCAAATGCCTTGGCAGTATGAAATCAGAGAATGCTGCTGGGGAGTGGGATGCCCAAATATCTGAAAAGTGTGAATTACTAATCCCTTTGTCATTCCAACCAAAGCCTAACAATGTGCTGAGGGGTTTATCTGCAGGAAGAAGAGTTTACTCTTGTGGTACCGGGGAAGCTGATGTCGCTGAGGGACGGGGAACAGCCTGGCACTCGTGCCCTTCCTAGCCCAGTGCTTGGTGTCAGCAGCACTGAATTGTCCCCAGCTATAGGGCTGGAACAGCTGGGTCACAGTGGCATCTAGAGGGCTGCCACGTGCAGTGTGTGTGCAGAACAAGAGTCCTGCTGGGCTCTCCCTTCCCATCTGCAGAGTCAGAGCCAGAGCCAGTGCCAGTGCGCACAACCAGTGCCCAGCCAATGGGCACAACCCCAGGGAACTGCACCCTCCTGCTGCAGCCTTGCTAGTCTTCCTCCTAAGAGCCCCCAGTTAAATCCTACCTACTGCTTCAAACAGAAGGACATCTTCCCACAGGATTTCTGAAGTGGATTTTTTGGTCATAGTAATTGTACGATAACTAGCTTAAAATGATTTCCATAGTGTCCTAAATACCACAGAACTGGGCTGCCTTCTCTCCTTAGAAGCCATTGCCATGTGCCAGTCAGATGCTGTATAATCCATAGGCCAGGATCCGAATGGTGTGCCACTGCTCCATTATGGGCTCAGAACACAACCCTGGATGATTTATGCACCTAAAGCCATACAGCACCTGGGTCTTAAATCTCTGAGCCATCTGTAGAGTCTCTCTTCAGTAAGGCCCAGGTTAGAGAGTTGATCAGGAAAAGGACACTAGGAAGTGTTCCTAAAGGAAAGGGATTTTAGGAGAGACCTGAGCTGAGGTCATAATAAAGAAGAAGTGGAGTTTAAGAACGGATCTTCTGACAGTTCTGGTTTATCTGTTGCTACACCCCATTTCAGAGAAGGATAAATTGCTTTCTTCTCACAGTGGTTGCACAAAAGGGAGGAAGGAAGAATAATGAGAATGTTTAACTTGTGCTTTAGAGATGCCATCCCTAGAAACTCCATATATCTGATATTCTTTGTCCTCATAGATAAAAAAGACCCCAAAGCACTAGGATTTGCTAATTTATGGTTTCACCAGGCTGATTCTTGATTCTATAAGACTTGAAGTGTGATGCCTCTACAGTAGCAGATTATCTTTTTTTTCTTCCTAAAAAAAGTACTGAACTCAGGAAGTTTGTTAGGATGCTGACATGAGGAAACTGGCACTAGAGATCAGGTGTCAGTCTGTCTAGAGACCCTCATAACAAAAATGGGATCCTCATTCACCACAGGGATTCATCGCAGAAGATTAGGGAAGAGCTCAAAGAGCTGACACATCACTCAGAGAAAACCTTTTCCTTGTTCTTCCCCACATGCTGCAGTGCTGCACATGTGGCTCGCAGAGCTTCAACTGGAAGCATGAATCACAATCCAACCTCTCAGTGTCCCATGGGAGGAGAGGGAGCTGTCCCAGGGACAGCACTGCACGTCACTGTGGAGAGGGCAGGAGATGTGTCCTGGTTTTGGCAGTACATGCATGAGCAGCTGAGTGTCCGCGCTGGGCAAGGTGTGCACTGGGCCAGTGCCAGGACATAGAGCACCTTCCCTGTGGCAGTGGAACGGCCTCGCTCTGCCTTCCAAGGACTAAGGAAAGCTAAAGAGCCCTCCATTGGCAGGCGCCTGCAGTGGAACTGAGAACACGTCCTTCAGGAAAGGGACAGACCTTGCCAGGCCGGGCAGGTACTTCCAGGGAGGCAGCAGTGCTGGGAGTGAGGGAGGCTCACTGCCAAGGGTCAGGGAGAGTGAGCTAGGGCCCTCGCTCCAAAGGATCCGTGCTGGAAAAATAGGGACTCTCCAGGCCATTTCTACATCCTTTCTTTTCGCATAAGCAATGCTTCCTTGCATGAGGAAAACAACAAACTCCCGCCCTCTAGAGACAGGAGACCTCCAGCTCTGCTGAATAAAATATTTGCCACAACCTCCTTTTGAAGCAGATGCTACAAATGCAGCCAGTTTTATGCTCCCCCAAGGCCCACTGGCTGGCTCAGCAGCTCAGCACTCCCTCCTCCAAGCCCTGGAAGGCTGGCTCGCAGGAGAGGCAGCTTGTCACAACCACTCTCGGTCAAGGCAGGAGTTTATTTGGAGAACTGCTGAATACATCAGCCACAGAAAACTTGGCAAATGAAAGAAATCCCTCCCTTTTCTTGCTACCCAAACCTGTCAGGCCAGGATGGCCAGTGCTCACGCCAGCCTAGTGCCAGCTCCTGCCAACTTCCTGGCTGCCCCACAGCCGTATGCCATCTCCATTCCTCCTTGTCCATGACAGGGTGCAGGGCACTGGGACACAGGCAGAGTGCAGGTGGGTCTCGCTGGGTGCCACAGAACCCCTGCACCCAGGTCCCACGGGGATACACCCCTGGTGACTTGCACTCCCAAGATGGAGCAACTGTGCTGACTTGTCCATATGCCCAGTTCCCAAGTAAGTGCTGCTCATGGGTAAAAAGCTGCTCTAATGGCATTTCTTCAAAGCTGCCAGCACACTAAAGATATCCTTGGCTCCCAGGGCAGCAGCAGCTGTGTGTAGTTCCATCCATGCAGTGCGTATGAAGTGGGTATGAGCCACGCCATGTGCCAACAGCAGCATTTCATACATAAACATGCCCTGGCCTCCTCAGTGTGTGCTCCAAACAAATGTCTAAATCACAGGCATTGAAAAATAAAATCTTCAACCTAGGCATCTTTAAACTACCTCTTTGGAACCTCTCCATGGTAGGTTTGGTTTGTTGGCCTGTGCTCCAAAATACAGCATTTATCAGGTGCAAAAGATAGGAAATATTTTTTAAAACAACTCAGTCCTGTCTTCCAGCCTTTTTTTTTCCACGGGTGAAGCAGGTCCAAGGGATGGAAGGTGGCTGTGAGGTACCTGTAACTGTGTTAGCACCTTCTCCTCACAGCAGCCTTTTTTTGGGTTCCCCTGTGAAACCAGTTCCTGGACGTCAGACCCTGTGACCTTTGGAAGCTGACCTCCAGGACTGTGTGATTGCTGGGAAAGATCATGAGGTTCATGCACACACGCTAAGGAGGTTACATTACCTAAATCTGATGAAAATACACAAATTAATATGCCTTTCCACTGAAGCTGCTAGCAAAATTTGCTCAAGCAAAACCCCAGATTCTTCCTAGGGCCCAAACAGCACCATTCAGTTGTAGTTTCTTTTCATGATTTTGTTGTTACATTAGGAGGCCTTTGAGCCTGCCTTGCAGTGTTCTCGGAGCTCAGAGCTCACCTCAGTTCTGTCACAAGTGTTTCAGTCAGCAATTCAGGAATTCTGGGGAAAAGCTGCCTCAAGCAGCCATAGGAACAATCTCGATGCCTGCAGGAGTAACAACAGTTCAGAAGCACTCATCTAAGGAATTATTGGTGGTTACTTGGGTGACAAAAGTCCTTCTAGCAGCAGGTTGTCCTGTGAGGCAGCTCTCTGGGGGTTAAAGTCCTACTCCCACACCACGGCTCAGGGGTGCCCACCAGGATCTCTGCACTTGCAGAATGGCCGTATGTGGGCTCTGCCACAGGTGAGGCGGTGGAACTGGCAATGGATTTGCCTGACATCAGACAGATGTGCTGGTGGTAGCACATCTGGGCAGAGAGGAGTGCTGAGAGCCTGGCAGCACAGCCTTGGGCTTGGTGTCAGCACGATGGGAAGCCAGTTTCTAACACCCACAATGCCCTGAGCTTCCCAGGGGTCTGGGATTACCACATTGTGGTACAAAGGACAAGTGGGAGAGAGATGCCAGCATCCAGTCCCGGAGGGCTGTTCAGGAGTGGGTTAGCAGCCCTTCTCCACAGTAAAGAGTGATCTTAAAAAATATATATATAAACATTCTTTCAGCTGTACACTTGTCAGTGGGTATTCGTAGGGTGAGGGAGTGATGTAACTGAAATACATCCCAGGCAGTGAAGCCAGGGAAAGAGTGGTCAGATTTAATGCCAGAGGAATTTTAGTGCCCAGATTGGCCATGTGACACAAGCCCTAGGTAATGCTGCTTCGACCACCTCTAGAACAGGGAGGTCACTGAGGGCCCTGGTGGACAGCAGGGTTTGGCCCCGCACAGGCGCTCTGCTTCCACTCCCACTGCCCAGGAGAAGTGCCAGGATCAATTCAGCAAGGAAACAGGACTCTGAGGCAGGTGCTGCCAGGCACTGGCTCCTCAGTGCCCAGTTTGAATCCCTCCCAGCTTTACTCGCTCAGAATTCGCTTTTATTGTCATGATTGCACACAAGTGTGCAGGTCCAGAGCACATCCATTATCCCAGTGAGCAGCAGATGGGGAGGTAATGATTCTGAAGAGGTGTGGAAAGCAGGAAATAGCTTGTTCCCGTGCATGAGCAAAGAGGAAAATGTGTACACAGTCCTGTCTGTTAGTGCAAGGGGTACACAGAGGAACCCACTGCCCTCAGTTTCAATCCTCAGAGAGAGGCAAAGTGCAGGCTGGACCACAGGATGCATGTGAGAAGAAATAGAATGAGATAAAGCGGGTTCTTGCCTGCTGACCCAAACTGCAACAGCAGCCTGCTCAGGCTGCCCTGGGAGCTGTTGGGAGCAGACTGCTTCCCGGGGACACAGGCTGTGCTCATGGACACAGGGATGTGCCCATGTTTGGGAAATGGATTTGTAGAGAATTCTCAAAGCATGACAGAAGGCTCACACAGTGTGCATCTGTATGCAAACTCTGAGATAAGAAATGCTGACTTAGAAATGCTACGGAATAGGACAGACATTGTTGAGAGAGAAATGGAACTAGGAACAAGTTTCAAGTGGTAGCCTTGCAAATAAGACTAGATGCTTTGGAGAAATAGAACTATGAAAGATGTGTTGTAGTAGGATCCATGGTAATTTTAGATGATTGGCTTTCAGGCATTAACAGCATTGTGTGGCAAAAGCTGATAGGCCAAGAAACATTTTTAACGTATTGTAATTAGGAAATAGTTTGGCTTCTGATTGTGATGGCGTGAATTATAACATCTGTACTGTCTCACCCTTCACATGAGACTGAAAATGGAATAAAAGTTTTAAAACGCCTCTCAGTTGCCCCATCTCTGAGTCAGGAAAGAGCACTATCCAACACCCATAGGGCGTGGAAGATGCTCTGGTAGTGCTGAGAGGACGGAGCAACAGAAAAGACAAGTGTTCAATACATGTTGTGGGAGGGACATTATTCTGAAGCCCTCTCCTTCCTCGTGCCCCTGCAGGCACCGCTCATGGAGTGCAGGATCAGTGCCAGATCCCAAAAGGGCATGTGCTCTTCATGGGACACTGCAGCTGAGGTAGGAGTACACGAGTCTCAGCAATGGGCAATGGGGATCTCAGTCCTCCAAGACCAACAGAAGCTAAGCTTTTAGGACACTGGATATACCACATGGAGCAATGACTGTCCTGGCAGAACAGCACTGCCAAATGCTCCTCTGAGGAAAGCAGGTATTCTTAGTCCTGAGCCAGATGCTGAACACATCAGCAGTGCCATCTATGGAAACTTTTCCCATGGACACAACTACTCGGCATGCTAAAGGAAACACAGAAGGACATGCACTTGGGACCAGGCAGAGCAGCTCAGCCTGGAGGCTCAGTGCAGTCACATCCCATCCCAGATCCAGCCTGCATCACCTATCCTTTCTGAATTCCTGATGAACATTGAAGATGAATACTGGAAGAGCTCCAGAGGAGCCCTTGCCATGTTCTCCTGCCCCTGAGGAGTCCAGAATTCTGCTGGGATCACAGGACAGCAGCATGTGTCCGCTCACACACACACAGACACCCCAAAATGCTTGTCACACTTAGCTTGCCACTGTCAATGGCCAGGCTCCAGGCCCATGATGGACACTGTCCCAAAGTGATCTCTCCTCCCCCTTTGCCCCCAGCACTGCCCACAAAGCCTTATGGGCTTGGAGAGGGACATGATGGGGAAAGCTGTTCCTGCAGGCCACTCTTGTTTTGGGCATTGCCAGGTGAAGCTCTAACCTGGGGTTTGGTGTGAGCACCCACCCCCTGAGATCCATGCCCTGCGAGAATTTTTTCTACCTTGCCCTGTAACTTAGATGCAGTAAGAAATTAAACTAAAGAAATGGCTTTGATGCAATATAGAAGAATTCCTTCTTAGGTAAAACCCCTGCCATAGATCTCTTTGCTCTTTTTTGTTGCTATTCAAGACCTGCCACATTCTTCCCCTGGAGTACCTCTGGTGCATCTGTGAGCGTGAAGGGTGAGGTTTTTCATATTGGGTGAGGTTTTTCATATTGGATGTGGTGCGTGGAGACAGATCTCATATTCCCTACAAAGACCACCGAATGCATGCATAACTCATTTTTTAATTACTCCAGTGCTAAACCACTAATTTAGTGCAATTTCATACTGACTACATGTTGGTATTGTTAAGGTTTATGAGCCAGGGATTTACAAGGCATGGTACGTCAGAACTCAAATTGGTTGGACTGATGGTTTAACTGAGCACAGGGACACAAGTGTAACAGTAATTCCCCACACTAGGGTATCCTGGCAATGCCACCAGGATGGGAATGCATTGGTGGAATTAGTTACATGGAATATTCATGTTTTAATTGGGAAGTCCAGAACTAGACTGGTGAGACTAAGGTTTAGTAAATAGTGTGCCTACTTCAGTAAATAGTTCTTTCTGTAAAGGTCAGATTAATCAGAAGAAGAATTTAATATTCTGTTTCTAAAAGCCGGTCTTAGTGATGACACAGATATTGCTGCATGGAAGGTTTTGGATGCCTTTCGAGGAAGTCTGCAGCTTTTTCTCCACACCAGTCTGCAGGGTACACTGCTGTTGGTCACATCACTGAGTTGCCAGTAATGAAAACCTGCAGCTCATATTGATCTGAAGTGATAAACCCCTAACAAGCGAGCATCAGCCTTTTATGTTCTGCCTGCCTCAGTTTCCCAGTCTAGAATGCAAATGGTTGAACTTCACACTTAAACTGACAGCATATTTGTTATTACAGGTTACTGTCTGATGCTGGCAGTGTTTAGAGAGATGGTATTTCTTAGGGCTCTGAGATTCCCCAGTTCAGGGTGTTTTCCCTGCCAGTGACATGGGCAAGAGTCTACCTGACCACATAACTTCTTTCTCTCCTCCCTTTTCCATGTGTCATGGGATAAAGAAGTTGGGAGCAGAGATGTGGGAGATGAGTAGGGAACCAGAAAGGGCAGTGCTTGTTTACGGTTCTCCTCTCTCCCTGCTCTGCTTAGAACCACTCATTCTGGCAGAAAAGCCATGTGAATATGGCACCTGGGGACATGGTGGTGGCCTTGACCACGGTTGGACTGGGTGATCTTAAGAGCTTTTGCAGCCTAAAGTATTCCATGATTTATCTCTCTGCATCTCTTACATTTATAATACAGGTGGTGGCAGCCAGAAGTTCCTACAGTTCCTGTCCCCACCTTTTCACCGGCTCTGTATTTCTTAAATAGCTGACAGAACCCGAACTAAAACATGAGGAAACCCACTGATGAGAACACTGCCCCTCTTGTGCCAGCCAAGACCCACTTGAGTCATGCCAGATAACTGTATGGCATCACCCTCCTTGATACCCAGGAAAACCAGAGATCAAACTAAATGAATAACAGGAATATGAAACCCATCCCAAATTTCATTTGGCAATTCCGTAATCTCCCAGGTTTGAGCAGAGACTTTCCCTCCAACAGTGCATCTCTTAAAGCAGACATAAGGATTCAGAGCACAAAGCAGTGCTGCCTGCTCCAAAGCCAGCACTGTTCACGTGGCACCATCCTTGACAGATGCCCGTGACCAAAGGGAAGAAATTGCTGCTGTATCAGAGAGCTGCTTTGAGGCAGCACATTCTACTCCAACACCCCATGACCCTGTGGGAGTTTAGGCATTTAAATGAACTCCCAAGTGAATAAAAAAGGTTTATTTTTGTTTCACTGTTGGATTTGTTTCACTCTGATACACTGAAAGCTGTCAGGATTCACCTGGACCCCTTTATAGATATGGCATCACAAGAAACGCTTTTTCCCTTCTGTGCACAGCAATTTATAGATTCTAAGTACAGAGTCTGTAGATGCAGAACTGGGGTTATTGCTAATAAAATGCAGTTTCAGATCAGCAGCAGCTCTGCTAACTAACACTCACATATAACAATGCTCACTGCGTGAGGACCTGGCTCAGGGAATATTTGGGGGCAGAATCTGCCTTTCCCATGCTCTTCCCTTCCCACGGTCAGATGGGTTTGGGTTTGCTCACTGCTGCTTGCCAGAATTTGTGAATTATGCTCACAGAAGGCCTGGGAGTGTCACAATGTGTCACCCATGTCCTTGTGCTTGCCTAGAGCCTGTATTTGTAAAGCAAATGCGGTGCCTCACTCTGGGTAATTTCCATTAATTCTTAAAAGGTTTTTCATGGGTTTGTTATTTTCCCAAACATCTGAATTTCAATTACAGCCTCCTTCTAGCGTCCAGCAACCTCTGTCTGTGTGCTGCTCCTCCAGTAACAGTTTCTCTCTTCCCTCAGGGCCGCTGTATCAACTTCACCAGAGTTCCCTCTCAGTAGAGGAGAAGAAGCAGATACCAAGAGGAGAGACAGCCACATTGCCACTGTCCTACCCAGCTGAGAGAACCGAGCCCTTCCTTGCATCCTTTGGACCATCATGCAGCCTAAGCTCCGCAGGTTCCTGCATCCCTGCTCCGGGAGCCCACATTCCAACTGTGCACTGGTGCTCTGCCCATGCTCCGGAGAGCAGCACTGTCACGCGTGCCTGGCTCTGTGCAACACCAAAGGGACAGCACAGACACCAAAGATGAGAATGCTTTTCTATTTTTATTATTTGCTGTTTTTTAAGGACTACAGATTCTCAGGACGCAATGTGCTTTTAGCGGCGATGCAGCGTTCCTCAGCTGCAGCGAAGGCAGGTGGTATTTACACAGGGACTACTCGCCACAGGCACAGGGTAACAATTCCCACCAGGCTAAGCAGGCACAGAGCCGAGTGCCTCAGAGCCATGTCAGATCCCAAACCCTCGCCAGCTCCCTCCGTCGTGCCTTACGGGAACCTTCTGACTGGAAATCTTGTCACTCTAACACTGAAAAGTGCACACGCATGACAAAATGTAGACAAGGATGCCTTGAGGTATCAATAGCGAGCAAGTCTTTGCCCTTTAGTTTTTGAAGACACCTTTCTTTCATTATGCACCCTGGACAGGAAGGAATTACTAGAGCGTTATTCCGCGGGAAGACAGCCTGTAAGCAGAGATCTCGAGCTGAGTTGGAGGGACTGATGCTTCAAGACCTTGACACTGTGGCTGGTGGTTTTTTCCCCTTCCCTGCATTTACAGTTCAGTAGCGCATAAAACATCATCATCTATAAACATACCTAGCAGTCGTAGGCTTGTGTGTTTCTTTTTTAGATTAAAAAAAGCAGTAGCCACTACGCTGGTATCTCAGGGTTTTTTTTCCCCCCGCAAATCTCCAAGGGCTCTTCAGCGTCACAAGCCAGCAACTCTCTTTGCATGAGAATTTCAAAGTTTAATTAATATAATTAAAGGCAACAGCAAGCAGCAGCCTGTGAAGATTTTGCTCATCTTTTTTATGCCTTTTGACATTGAATGACCTATTACTGTATGTGTGTTCCTCAGTGGCAGAGGGGGCGCCGAGTGTTGGGTACGATTCCACAGTGGGAAAGACCTCTTTCCATCAATTCAGAAATTAAATTTATGGAAGCGCCGGCCATCACCAAACATCGACAATGTATGTATTATAATTTTTTAGAAAAACCAGTGTCGTGTCACGTCGACGATGCCAAATTATGTTAGCGTGAGCGGAAACACTGTGGGGGAGGAAGGAGGGAGCAGCTGAAGAAAAAGGCTCAAATGATCCAGTCACTTTCGATACTGTACTTCAGAGGCAGAATGGATATTCGAGTCGAAACCTGACAAAGCGCGCCCGCTTTGATGGGAACTGGTATAGACAATGACCAGTGGCTGGGTCAGTGGGATGTCTCTCTGCGAGCAGGGAGGCTTATCAAATGACACTAAAAATAAGTTCAACAACCATCACGTTGGAGGGGAAAAGGCGAACATTTCACATTTGGTGGGCATGAATGTGTGCAAGATGGAAAGAGCAATGCGGAGCATCCTGGGCTAATTATCTCCTTTGTGCTCTTCATTGGAATTGCAAGGGACAGAAATAATTCTCTTGGTCCATGTCCAAATCCGTGGCACTGCCCAAAGATGCCTTTACATTTATCCACTCGCTTACATCTTCTGCTTGAGTTTATTTATGTCACTGGTAGCCTCATCAGCAACAGTCTGCACATTAGACTATAAATAAAATTATTATCTTCGTTTCAGTCATTATTTCCGTCTTCTCTTCCCCCATAGCCTCCCCATCATTCCCACAGGCCAGACCTCCATTTTCCAGGGCCATGGTTGACCCATGGTACTGACTTCCAGAGGCAGCCCACTTTCCCATGCACAGTGTGGCTGGGAAAGCTGCCACAGCTGCACCCTGGGGTCCCGGCTGCCCATGGCCAGGGAGAACCCTTCCAACACCACAAGGATGCTGCTCATGCCTTGTGAAGCGTCAACCACGCAACCAGGAGCCCTGAGTGCCCGCAGTGACACCCTGTTGCTGTAGAGCCAACGCTGTGTTGCACTGGCCCCTGGGCTAGGGATGACTGACCCACAGAGCTCAACCAGCAAGCCCTTGGCTGAGCTCAAGCCCCTGATGAAATCTGTGCAGTCTCCAGCCCAATGCATGACCAACACTGAACAGGTGTGCCAGGACACAGGTGAGGTCCTGCACTGCTCCTCAAGGTGCTGAGGTGGCACAGCTGGAAGCACCGAGCTCAGCAGATGCTGGTTAAAACACAATTGGCTCCCTTTTACTTTTCCTCCATTTTCCATGTACACATGACACATTCCAAGGTATTGCTGGAGCGCTGGCTCATGTTCTGAACTGCGCTGTGTAACAGGACAACATGCAGATGAAGAGGGTTTTTCCCCTTGCATTTATTACCTGCCTCTCAAAGAATATTTGTAACCAACTGAGACACAGAAGTAGAAATCCACTGACCATTTTTGTCCATTCTGCCTGTGTCCACTGAAAACCACGAAATGAGCAGTTCTTCACAGAAAGGCTGATCCCAAGCAAAACTGCATTTTGGGTCTCTACACAGATTTTTCCTTCTAACTGGCACAATATCACAGTGTCAGTGATATTGTGCCAGTTATAAGGAAGTTGGTATTTTGGTGCAGATAATACCTGAGAACTTCTTTATTACACAGCGTGGAATGTCTGTCACAAATAATTTTGGGGGTGAGAGGCAGGGGATGATATAAAATCCACTGATTTAGATGACACAAATGAGACTTCCTTAGCAGGAATGCTCAGAATACCTGAGAGAACCCTAAACAGCCATGTACAAATAGCCCAGCAATGCCACCAAACAATTCTGAGGGGCTCAGTGAGGCAAGGGAGAGTAGAATTCATGGGAATAAGAAGACCTTCAACGTAGCAAGGCTATGTTTGTTTTATACATTTTGATAATAGCAGAAATGAATTGGGTGGAGTTATTGTGAACTAAAAATTAATTCTGCTGGGTTCCCTTTCAGTTTTTCGATTTAACAAGAACTACAGCATTTGTCAGGCATGAATCTGCTGTGTGTAACCCGGGGGAGGGAGCTGGGTCAGGCTGATCTAAGGCGAAATGGGAGGGAATTCTGAGTGCTGCGGCTCATCCCAAGCCCTAGGCACTGCAGGAGAGCCCCGGCTGGCTGGTACTAATTCCTGTTGGAGATTTTCCTGCAGGAAATTTCTGTGCTACATCCTTCTCTGATCATCCCTAATGTGACACCACAGTTCTGCATTTTGCATGCTGCAGTTTGTTTTACACACTTGACTCAGCCTCATCACACTGGAATGCTCCCAACACAGGGATGCATTCCCACTCCTGGGGATGC
This sequence comes from Sylvia atricapilla, assembly GCF_009819655.1. Taxonomy (NCBI): domain Eukaryota; kingdom Metazoa; phylum Chordata; class Aves; order Passeriformes; family Sylviidae; genus Sylvia; species Sylvia atricapilla. The sequence goes on from NC_089143.1 coordinate 68,724,469, forward strand.
TGAGGTTTACCTCTGACCCCTCTCAGCTATGGCATCTCATGCAGGTCATGGGTTTGCATCCCTTTCCTGGGATTCTCACAAATCCCAGGACACAGGTGTCTGGCCTCTGCAAAACCCGTGTTGACATCAGACAGCCCTGGTCACTGTTTTCACCTGAATATGCCCTCATGGTTCAAATAATGCTGACAAATTCCAAGGAAAAAACAGAGTTGAAAGTTTTAAATAGGGGAGGTTTTAGAATTTTCTTTCTGCTGTTTCTCCTTCACATGTAGGAGGAACTTGGGAATTCGGTATTATGTCGTTTCAGACCAAACCTCCCTTCCCACCTGTGGAAGAATCGGGTCTTTCACTGGTCACAATTCAGACTGTGGGAAAAGGTAAAAGAAACACAGTGCTATCAATGAGGGAAAACCCCACATTAGATCCTCTGTCATTGAGTGCTGCCTCATGACTACAGGAATCCTGCTCTGGCTGCAGGACAGGTGTTTTCCTTAGTTCACTGGGAAGCAGCAAAGGCACCAGCACCACCCGCTTTCAGAGTTCAGCTAGGGGAACCTCTCCTTCACCAGAGGAGAGGAAATTTGGGAGCTCAGCTCTGCAGCACTGGGAGGCAGGACCTGTCTCTGACCTCCCCTCTGTGCACTGCTGGGCATGCAAAATGGGCATGGCAGTGTGGGCCTGGGAGCAGGAGGGGCACAGGTAACAATCCACCTGCTGCAGACACCAAACTCAGGTATGGCCAGAGCAACGTCCCCTTCCTGACTGCCAAAGCCAGCGGGGGCTTGGCTGCTGTCCTCACCAAGAGCCAGGGCTCCGGCCTGCAGAGCTGCACCACAGTGGCACACTGGGCAAACGGCCTCAGGTGGCCAAAGGGGTTGGCACAGCACTTCCAGGAAAGGCACAGCAGCATGTTGAGCAGAAACTTCAGAGGCTACACTGAGCAAGTCAAGGCAGTACTTCATTTTGCTAAAGGGCAGCTTCTGAGTACTTCTTGTGCCATTACAAAATTAACATCACAGTTTCTAGGGAGAGCCTTATTAGACCTGGCATGTCCTATTTTATTTCACAGATCTGTTTTGCATTGGCTCAATTAAAATTGTTATATATTTTTGGGTCCTGTATAGGTGCCATCTGTTTAACAGTGCAAGTGGGTCCTTGTGATGCACTTGCAAATTTTGTGCTGCAGTATTTTTTTTAATATAATGAGGGCCTTTGGAAGCAAGAAGCTGCCTTGATAACTTTTTTTGGGGTTTTGGGTTTTAGCAGTGAAGTTGTAATGGTTCTTCCTATGTTACAGGGATGGCTTCACAGCCCATGGAAAAGCAAGACTTGATTTCCATGTTTGAACCAAAACTGTATTATTTAATTCACACTTTTTTTTTTTTTTTTTTTTTTTTTTTCATTTGCTCGCTCTGCCTGATTTTGTAAATGAACTTATTTTCCCAATCAGGAATGCACAGGACTGCTCAGCTGGGGCCTGTGGCTGCTGCTGCCTTCTGGGGAGCTCTGGTACATACCAGTAGGGCCCAGGGGCCCACTGCAACAAACCACAGCCATCCTCACCAGGACTGAGAACAAACACACCTGAGGCAAAAACCCTACCTGCAAAGCTGGATGTGCTCTACAGCACAGCCGAGCCCAGGACAAATCTCTGGAGGAACAGAATTCAGACATGGTTTTATACTTTGGGGGGGTTTTAGTACAATTTTCAGGTCTGCTCTGATGTCATCAGCACTGAAATGCCATTCCTGACTTCCAGTAAACTATAACAAAACCCCAAACCCAACCCATTGACTGGTTCTCCTTTAAAAGCACCATCTCAAATTCTGCTAAATTCTCCAACACATTGTAGGAGAAAAGCATCTGCAGTGGCACCAATCCTGCAGCATTTGTGGGGTTCTCAGGTCTGCTCCACAGCCAGGAAAGGGGCCCCAGGTCTCAGCATTCAGGTTCTCTAAGTTGAACTGCTTTGTTCTGGGTAGTGAATTGGGCAGTACCCAAAAAGCTCCCAGCTCCCTGCAGCACTGCTCAGCAGGACATTTAGGAAAACTGGTTCCAACCAGCATGCTGCTTCTAAGCTGCCTTCAGGGACATGGATGTACCTGAAGCACGAGTTCTGCCCATTTCAGGATATAACAAGACATGACCAAGTCATGGAGAAATTCCTCCCTGACCACACCACTGGTGTTAGCATTAACTCAAGCCTCACCTTGCCCGCAAGCACCTGCCCAAGCTCCAACAATAGCCCTCACTTCCCTGGAAAATCTCCTGAGGGCACAGGGAGACCCATCTGCTCCAACTTGTGGCACTGGAGCAAGGATTTACCTGGGATTTAACATAGCACAGAACCTGACTGCTGGATACCCTGCTGCAACAGCACGGACTACAGCGGCCCGAGACGCCCTCCCCTCTTTCCCAAAACCTCTCCAGGCTATCCACACACTCTGCTCCTTGGGACAGCTGCCTGGGATTGCCAGCCCCTGGGATAGATGGTGTCTACTGACAGAGCTGCAAGATGCTGATTAAATTATGTGCTTTGGCCAACCTGTGTGGGGAAAATTAATTTAAGTGCCAAGTGATGGGTTCAGCGCTGCCTTGTTGGAACAGGGAGGTTGGGCTCTGTGATGCTTCATCTCCTTTTATTTGATTAGGCAAATTAGGAAACAACAGTGTGAAATGCATTATTGTACTGATCTGATGTCCAAAATGTGAATCTCATTACAGCTCTGGCCTCGATGCTTTTTATTTGGTTTCTCTGTAAGCTGAGGAAAAGAAAGTAGGTCAGAAATAGATACTTTTCAAATTACGTTAGAATAGCCCAGTAATAAACATCATATTCTGTACAGGCTTCAGTCCCTGGAACAGCTCCTCATAAAAAGCATCTCTTAGCTTCTGGAGAAATTCAGTACAACATGTGCTAGGAATGGAGGAGATGCACCAGCGAGAGGAGGTCGGAGCCAGAGAGGGTGATCCATTGACCCAAGTTCCCTTAGAGCTCTGTGGGGTGAGACCCTGGGTGTAGGGACACTGTGCCCCTCCAAAGGGATACTCCCTGGTCCTACAAGGGGCTCTGCAGAACTACTCTTGATGCGGGTGGATGCTGTAGTGGTTTGGGGAGAAGAGAGGAACAAAGCAGGATGGATGACAGGGTGCCACAAGCCCAGGGGACAGCCAGGTGCCATCCTGCCATGACATGGAAGAAGGGGCTGGCCCCAGAGGGCTCTGCTCAGCCCAGCCTGTGCCAGGGCTCCCTGCAGAACCTCCTCACTATGCTGGGCCCTGCTCTGAAAGGCTGAACTCAAGGTCACTCTGTAACACCAGGGGAGAACAAACATACAATATCAAAGTAAAACAAGGCAACATTTCACTGCAAAGGGCTCTCCCAGAAGAGCCAGTGCAGGTAGCATTTGGAAAAGGGTCACTTCACAATGCAGCCCTTCCAAATTGCAGCTCCAACTCAGAATTAATTATCCTTTTACTGTCTTGGGTCTTTTTTTCTTCTTTGCTTCACATTAACTGCAGCTGAAATTATTTTAAAGCAATGATCTTGAACGTCATGTCCTTCAGCTGGCCCTGAAAATCCATTTTCTATGGAAAGCATCCTTTCTTCTCCAAGATTTCTGAGAGTGTACAAAGCTCATCCAGGCTCTGCTTCTCTAGGGGTGTCAGATGCTTAGATAATACCCAGGTGTCTGCCTGCTGGACCAGCTCCAAGATACTTTATTAGCATGAAGAAGCCTATTTGGAAGCAGTTTAACTCCTTCAGCTCTCAGGGCCTAATGCATGTCCTGCAGCAGCAGACAGACACCAGGACACTGCCTGTGCATGGCTACACATGCAGACTCTGAGTCACCACCACTGACTGCCACATCTTGAAGAGGAAACACTGGAGATGTTCTGTCATAACAGCTGGAAAGATCACCTGGTGGTGTCCCACCTGCATGAAAGCAGAGGAGAATTGCAGGGCCAACTGCAGGCCACAGCTCTGCTGCACACCTGGGGCTCAGCCCTTCTCCAAACTGCTTTGGAAAAATCACAGCAAGCCCTTCTTGGGGGCCATGCCCTCCCTTCATGACAGTGGCAGCATGAGGGGACACTTTGGGGCCTGTTTTCCAGGCATGACATGCAGCTCGGCATTCCCTGGCATGGATTCTCACAGGATCCCAAGATGCTCTTGTGCCAGGAACCAAGCAAGGCAGGGGCAACAAGGGCCTTTGCTGTACCAGGGCAACCTGGAGGGGCAAGGGGAACTTGGCCCTGATCCATCCGAGCAGACACATGCCACCAGCAGTAAAACAATGGAGCACGTGAAGATCCTGTCAACACACACTTAAAATACGAACTGTGAGCAGATGCCCTTGGATTTCCAGGGACTGCAGGAAACTTCAGCTCCTGGCTCCAGCAGCTTGCCCCAGCAGTGGCAGAATGTCTCAGCATGGTCCCACAGGTGACACCATGCCCACTGGGACAATGCACCCTGCTCCATCTCACTGCTGAGATCACATGGTCTGCATCCCACCCTTCAACACAAGATATTGTCTTTACTTTCCAGAATGAAAAATTGGACAATGCAAAAAAGACAGAAAACGCACAATTCCCAGCTTTAAAAAAATCAGTTCCCACTTAAAAAGCAAAGCTCCTTTTAAACTGCACACTGTGTTGCTTCAAAGCTTGTAGCAAAGGGCTAAAAATCTGAGCCAACAAGATACATAAGATTTCAACAAATACGGTCCCAAAGGCTCTTTTTAAAGTTTTAAAAGCCCAAGGTTTAAGGTATTTGTGAGCTGTTTGAGGCCTTTTCTTGGACTTCCTTGAAGTTTGGGGTGTTTCCAAGCAGCAGTTGGCAGCAAGAGGAGAGTGGCACTCAAAGCCAACTGTGTTCTCCTTCTCCATGCTGCTGACCAGGTCACAGGACAGGATACATGCACCTCCTCTTGGAGATGACTCCCCCTTGAATGTCACAGCCACCGCCACATCTATGCAACCAAAGAAAACATGTAGTGCTGCCAAAGCATTACACTGTGTGGAGGCTGTAAGAAAGTGAGGTTCCTGTAGCTGAACTTCCAAACATACTGAGGAAACGTGGATTTTAGGAAGAGTGAAAGGAAGTTCAAGCCCTCTATAGAATAGGGCTCCAGAGCCCGCAGCAGGTGACTAGGGAGAAGAGAAACTGTTGGCTCTCATCCCAGCTGCAGGGAAAAGCAGCATCATTGGTCTGAGCCACAAAGAGCAATCAGGGGCCAAGGAAAAGCTCTCATAGTGCTGCAGCAGCATTATATCCAATACATGCCCTTCCAAGCTCCATGTCCTTCTGCTCCCAGAGATGTCCCAGTTCTGACACAGATGTCTCTGGGGGATGTCAGCTGAGGGGATGTCCCCAGCCCTCACAGAAGGGCCGTCACACTGGCTGGTGTAGCACAAACCATTCACAACTTCATCTCCCTCCCAGGACAGCACTGCATGGAGGGTTCCTCGACCAGGACCTGGACATTCCTCAGGTGAATTGCCCTGAGGAAGCCAATGCTGAGTACATTGACACTGGAAGGTGATTCTTGTGTCCTCACAGAACATCTGGAAACTGCTGGGACATCCATGGCCACTACAACAAGGTCAGGCCCACCAAAGTGTCCACCATCAGGCTCCTCCTCCCAGAGGTACTAAAACTGCACTTCACTTCTCTCTTCAGGGATAAAGCTGTTCCTCTGGCATGTGCCCCAGCTAGAGGAATTTCAGCTGTAGGGAGATGAGGAGGACTATTCTGAGTGGCTGATGTGGCACAGGTTGCATACAGGGTGGCTGGTGGCACCAGCTGCCTGCTTTCCCCTCCAACCCTCCACACACCCATGGGATCAGTTTAAGTGACAAAACCTTTGCAGGACCAACAAGACTTCCCTGTTACTTCTATTTGTTTTCTGTTACACAACGGCTTCTCCCAGCAGCTGAAGTTGAAATAGGACTGGCTTCAAAGGTAAACATTTCTCACAGCTTTCTCATCAACTATATTAAATACAGTCATAGCCCCCTCCCCAATATTTTCTGTATTTGCTGAAGGATGACGTCCTCCTTGCCTTCAGCGTGTGCCAGATTACTCATAAACCTGGACCATATGCCACTGCAATTTACTGATGGGCCCAAGCTGTTTTGGTAGATATAAAATCCAAGGGGATTAGGGAGGCTCGAGCCATGCTGAAAACAGAGCAGCAGCAGTGGGGCAGCTGCTTGCTCTCTTTGCTCAGCCTCAATTTAGGTCAGTGGACAAGAGCTGCCCCATGCCAGGCTGGAGAGAGGACTGGCTGTGGGGGCACACAGAGGAGACCCCGGCCATGGGTGCCTGCCCCCAGGGGGGAGCTTGCCCTTCCATGGGGGAGGTGAGAGCATACAGCTTCCTCGGATTGAGAGCCTGGCTGCCAGTGATGAGCCCTCAGCTCAAAGCAAAGAGGGGGCGTCTCCCCCCATCCCATGGTGACCCCGGCCGGGCAGCGTGCCTTGGGGTGTGGCAGAGCATGGTGACAGCCAGCGGTGGCTCCAGCAGAGCTCCCTGCTGAGACCTGGCTGGTGGGCTGTCCAGAAGGTGGCCGGTGAGCAGCAGGTCACCACAGCTGTGTTTGTGTGTCCCTCTCCCAGGGAAGGATGTGCTCAAGGAGAAAAAGGACAGCTGGAAGGACCATCTGAACCACGGCCTTTCCTAGGTGGGCGTTATCCAGCCCAGAGGTGCTCAAAGCCAGCCTGTGGCTCCCAGGCCAGCACCTTGGCTGCTTTCTCAAGAGCCTGAACTTGCACGGAACATGAAATGACATAACAGATCTGCTGACTTGAGCACTGCCCATTTAACACCTGGCAGGACACACAACGAAGCTGCAGCAAGCTGCTAATTATTCAACAGCTTCTTTGCTGGTGCACTAGAATCATCCTTCCCCTCCACAGTACCTTACACAAGGACCTCTATGACCTCGAACAAAGCCACTGCTTTTACCAGGGCATTCCAGAGGTCTGTGGAGAGCTCCAGGGAATGGGGACGAGAGTGGTTGAGCTCAAGCACCCCAAACTACTCCATATGGACAGGAAGCAGTCCTGACTAGGGCTGCTGTGCATGGAATATCAAACTTCAGTTGTGGGAACCTTCTTTCCAGAATGTTCCTCTGCTGGGTGTAATTTGGGACTTCTCATCACTTAGAAGATGCTCATGATCAACACTGCCTGACAGGATTTCCAGCTGTCAGAGCTTCCCTCCACACCACAGTGTAGCCCATTGCAAGGAGTTGCTCCTAGGGATTGCACTGCTCGGCACAATTAAGCAGATTAGAGTGCCCATGATGACTGTCAAGCAAGAGTTCATGTTTAACCTATCATGTCTCATCTCAACAGCTGAAATGCACCAAAAAACTGTGGACCTCTATCTGCTAGGCTCCAGAGGGGCAGCCTGACTGTAAGAGCCTGCCTCAGGCACCCCGTATCCAGGTCCCTGAGAAGGATGAGGCCATGCTGCATCCCACTGGCTGCCAGCTCTGGCCCTGGGTCCTCGCTGGTGGGGACATCCCTTTGTGCCCACTCAGGACAGCCCAGGGCCTGCAGGGCTCTGTGCTGTGAGCCCTGAGCACTCAGCGAAGCTGCCAAGAGACTGAGCACAAGTGTCTACTGCAAGGGTATGACTGGGCTTTTCTGTGTGTTTTATGGATTTTTCTCCTCAAGTTTGTCACCACTGTGCCCCAGAGTGACCCCAGACCCCCCACACCTTCCTTCAGACTCAGGGCAGGTGGGATGGAACATGCTGCTCCCTACTCCATATGCCCAGATGTGCTGTGCAGATGGGTCTGCAGGGAGAGACAGGGTCTGGCTGCCGATCACTGTTTACAACTCTTATTAAACCCATTCTCTTTTCCTAATTATTATAATAGTTCCTGAAAACACCACCCGTGGACTTTAAATGTTTGATGTGTGCTCTAATGAAAGCTGTAGAATTATCCCATGCTTGCTGCCACATGGCCCACACAGCAACGGAGAGGCTAAATAATTTTTAAAAATTTATAGTTTACAAGATGTATGTCCCATCTGTGACAATACAGCAGCTCCCAAATGCCCTGAATTTCACTGCATTAATAACTCCTCTTAAAACCAACTGGCTGTGCTCCACAGGAAGGTTCCATTATGACCCAAGAGGTGCATCACAGTGTACACAGGTTGGAGACTGACCTTGTTAGGACTTAATGCCACCAAAGCACATAAATTCCATGGCCAAACCAAGTGCTTTACGCATCCAAGTAATGCACTGCTGTTAAAAGAATTATTCTGGAGAGAAAGAAGTTCCTTTCAGCACCTTTGCCAAAGCTCAGCCTAATGGCAGTCATGAAAACAAAAACCTGGTGACTTCAAGTCCAGTTCCCCTGGAATGATTGATCCCTGTGGTGAGATCTGGAGTCACTTCTTCCTCCTCTCCCAAGAGACATTCTCTGTCACAAGGCAAAATCACACAAACTGTGCCCAACTTCAAAACTGAGTTTGGGATGGAAGCCAGAGCAGATGGTTAGGAAAGCTAAACACCGCTGATTTATTTCTTACCCTTTATGCAGCAATATTAGAGACAATGGCCCTGATCAGAACAAATGAGAACAAACACGGGAATGCAGACTCAATAGAGAATTAACAACCAGCACTACCAGATTCCATTATGCTGTGATTAATTCTGAATTTGTGGCAGGATTATCAGCAGCAAACCTCTAGCTCTATCTAATAGAAGCAGTGCCCAAGCATCCAGCCTTCCAGGACTCTTCAGTCTGCAAGGGATTCCAGCAGGAAAATGGTGTGGAAGATGTCAGGTTCTGTGCTGTAAATTCAGCTGGAAAATGAACTTACCGTACTTCACATCTACCCCACACCCCAAGAAAATATCAGAAAAGTCTGGACAGACACCAGAAGAAGCTGCAGGTCTCTGAGTCAGGGAGGTCTGAAGGATGTTACCTGCAAACGTGAGGGTGTCACCCTAGTCATACTGTAAGGCTAGAGGAAACACCACCAGGTACTATGCAGCCCTCCTCTTCCCCTGCCATGGCTTTCTGGGGGCTCCAAACTTTGTTGCAGGACATACAATGGCTTTGGTCACAGGGTGCCTCAGTTTGCCTGTCTCCAGCACACTACAGCCTCCCCCCACAGAGCTCCCCTCCCCTGGCAGAGACAAAAAGTGAGACACTTGTTTTGGCCTTGTCACCATCAGCATTCCTATAAACAGGCTATCTGAATACCTAACAACTGCTCCCCACTGTGCCACGTCACCCCTGGCTCACCTGTCTGTGCAGAGGACACCTGGCCTGGGAACTGCCGCCAGCAGCCACAGGAAATGGACTTGCTGATGAAGGTGTTCAAGGCTGTTATTTGTGAGATGCAGCTGAGGTGGGATGCAATGAGTTCAGCTCTGTTTTGCTCCATTTCCCATAGCTAAGCACACAATAACAGCTGAATTTATACCTGGGGCTGCCATGCATGAATATCTCATTATAACTGCAAAGACCTTTTATTTGTATCAGGCCCTGCACCAGCGCTGCGCTGTGTTTATCACCAGAGCTGGGCTCTGTTAATGACCAGCTCCTGTGGGAAATAGATGCAGCAGGTTTGGTACCTTCCATCCTTGGCCCTCCATGGTGGAAAGCAGGGGGCTGCTGCCAGGATGGGATTTTGGCTGGCACATAGTGGATTACAGCTGCAGTCAATGATGACGAATTCCTGCATGTCAGCAGTGGTGAGAACAGAGAGGTGATGTCATGCCCTGAGTTGTGCTCAGCACAAAGAATCCCAGTACATTACCACAGCCTGCCTTTTAAAGAACTGGTTTCTTACGGCACTTGATCATTCTCAGGAGCAGACATGAGAGAAAAGCCAGTGGCACTGGTTTGTTGGAAGTTTCTCAGGATATTTTTTTTTTTAGGACCTTGCTGAAAGTTTGTTTCCTCCCACATCCAGGCAAGGAAGCTGCTCTTTTCCACCTCTGTGGAAAAGGGCTTCTCTACACAGAGCTTATTTGTCTGTAACTCTTACAAGGTCCTAGCTCCTGCAAAACATCCCTAAAGCAGAGCCAAAAGAGAATGGAGCAGCTGGGAGGAGGTGGGGGACATTTAAGGGTGTTTGCAAAGGCTAGGAAAGGTTTTTCCTTCCAGAAAGCTGAAGGCTTGGTAAAAAAGGAACAAGAACGAAGACATGTGGGAGAGAAATACAAACACAAAGACAGAGCCAGGTGATGCAGTGAAATACCAGCACATGAAACATGCAGACACTTCTGAGCTAACACAAACCTCCAAACCAAATGTCTTTTACAAAACCAAATCCTTCAAAACCCTCAGTGTAGTTTTTCCTTTCACAAACATTCGTAATTTGGAAAACTCTGGGTGGAAATTGCTCCAGCTGTCCATGCTCCAGGGGCTGTGGCTGCAGTGAGTCAGTGCTGCATGCAGGGACCTTGTGAAAACTCTCTGCAGAGCCCAGCAGCAGCTGCCAGCACAGCACTGAGACAACACAGCAACTCTGCTTTTTGAGGCTACTCAGACCCCCTCCTATGTGACCCAAACATCTTTCTCCTTTGCTCCTGGGTTTTGGTTACAGCTTAAGAGACTGTGGAGCAAGAGAAAAGCTGAAATAACTTTATTGGTTGGCCGAGCCAAGCAGGAACCTTGCCTAAAACTCCTCCAGTTTGCTGGACTTGTAATTTGGCTCCAAGCTTGTACTGAGCTGTAGCCACAAGCTTGGAGCCAGCTCTGGGATCACCCAGAGAGCCAAGCAGTGGCTACACTCCATATGGGGTTATGCAGCAGTTACTACACCCAAGGTCACATCTAACTTGCACCCAGAAACTGGCCTCTACACCCACATTTTGGAGCTTGTAATGCCTGAATGACTTACCATGGAACACGAACACCTGCTTTAGCAATCTGTGGTCAGAAAAGCTTGGGAGACAAAGATCTGGGAGTGCTTTTGGCATGATGGCAGGAAAGTGGTGGTTCAGAAGTTCAGAGATTTGACTCTTCAAAGGAAGAAATTAGTACAGCTCTTCAAAGTATACATGGAACGATGGGAAGGAATGGGATGTCTCCCTACAGCCTTTAGCAAAACCCAAATCTAACTCATGCCTGTATCAAAGTTGCTGCTCTTAAAACTGGTGCTAATAAAACTGGTGCCAAGATGGTGAGAAATGGCAATGGGAAATGTATGCCAAAGTGTTTTGAACTGTAAGTCAAGAACACCTCTAGAAAGCGAATTCCCAGCTTACAGATCAAAAAAAATGCCCCCCTTTCCCAAGAGGCAACAGTGGCAGCAGGACTGAGGATCTGCTCTGTAAAAAGGGACAACAGGGCAGCGGTACAGCCCATGTCTCAACAGCTTCTGTCCTGGGTGCAGGGGACTCCTAAGGGGGGTTTCACGCTCTGTTGGTCCCCACTCCCATCTCCTTCTGTTCCAGGGACAGTGGGATGGATGGGATGTGCTGGGAGAGGAGGTAGTGACACGTCTGGCTTTGGCAGTCGCCCCATGTGTTCTTGGCCCTGGCAAGACAGCAACACTCCAGCTCTCTCCTTTCCAAGGGTCTGTGGAAGAAGAACTACCCTGGGAAAGCCAAAAACATGGAGGAGAGGGATGGAGGAGAGCTCTGGATGGAGGGAGAGCTCTGACCTCAAACCTGAGCTTTGATTCCACAAGGAAAATCCCAGCAAAGTTCTAGAGAAACGGAGGTCACATTTGAGTGACACACAGGGGAATCCCACATCTGGAGGGCTTCTGTGGGGGCTCCAACTCACCCACATACTTTACACCAGACAGGAAACAGAAGCAGCAAGAGCAGCGCCTTCCTCATAGGTTACAAACCATTCTGGCTCAGGGTATTCATCAGTGCTCAATAAAGCCTGCCTCCAGCTAGCAGGTACAGAACGGGGTTCCCATCTTTAACCTGATCCTGTTCACTGGGATTCTCCATGCTGGGAAATGCTGACCAGTATCCTCCCTCTCTCTCCCCACAGGCACTAATGGCATTTTTGGCTTGTCACCCTCCTGACATATACACAGGAGAAATTCTTTCTGCACAGAGCAGGAATGAGACAGGGCAGTAAAACACAGAGTATCCCAGGAACTTTTGTTACATCCAATATAATATCTTTCTTGGGGTGGGGAACTTGCACATCTTTTCTCCAGTTTCTCTTTTATAAACATTTTATCTAACTAATTTCCTTCCCTAAGTAGACCTGGATATCAAAATAAATGAAATAAATGCAGGTCTGCTGTAGGCTTTGGTAGAATCCCCAACAACTGTGGCAAATGCTGGGGAGTTTGCATTCCTCTTAAAAATCCTCTTTTTAATTCCTGCTTACATGATTAGGTCCTGAAGCACAGATACATTCAATCACCACCTTGGAGTACCTCATAAATCTCTGCTCAGCATCAGAGCAATAACAACACGAAGAACCTAAAGTGCTTTAGGCAGAATATTCCCATTTGCTGTGCTTTGAGCACTGAGTGTGCTGGCCCACCCCTGGGTCCAGGAACAGCCCTAAATTCCTTTCAGGAAAACTGGGCTTTGATAAGCACCTGCCAGCAATGCTGGACATGGCACCCAGGTACCTGCACCATCCCTTTCATGGGCTGTCACCTCTGGGCTCCTCAGCCACCACAGCTCCCCCTCCCTTCCCTATCTCCCCCAGCTGTGACTGAGATCCCATGCCCTAAAAACACTTTGGAAACTGAGCTGGTTAAACTGCTGTAAGTGTCTGTATGGCTGATTCAAAATCCACTTCAGTGCATGTCAAATACAGCTTAAATCCTCACGGGTTTCTCCACCAGAGTGGTGGGATACAATAAACCACTTTATACCAGCACTGCCTTGTGATCTAATGCCCTACCTGCTCTACTCACTCAGCCAGGGACTGTGAGGCAAAGCCACCGCTGCAGGTCAGAGAAGAGCAGCTTTAAAGGAAGGACAGAAGCACAAAACCTCTCTATGCTGGCAGGGGCACAGCACATTCAGCTGCCAACACAAGGGTGAGTGGTTTGGGCGGACTGTGGGGGGTGCAGCACTGAGATGGAGGGTTTGGACAGAAACTGACAGGGAAGGATACTTGGTGGCCCACGAGGAATTGTTTGATCTGACCAAAAGCCTTGCCTGAAATGCTTGGCAGGTGTTAAGTGAAGCAGAAGAAATGTGGACAAAAATATACTGCATATTGGCTTGGCTAGGAATGCCATTTGCAGTTTGGCTACATGAAAGGACCTTACAGGTTTACTCCCTGTGAATGCAGATGTGGAGCCTTGCTTCAAGAAAACAAGGAATTCCGATCTTAAATCCTTACATCCAACTTACAAATGAGAATCAAACATTTAACACTGATAAATTAAATCAGCGCTGATTCATTAAGACCAGCAGAAACACAAGCCATGCCACAAACAATTCTCAACCAAAATTTAAAACCTTCTGCATGCAATTTGTGTGTGGCTGGGCAGGCCAAGGGAGAGGTCTCCCCCTCTACTTTACTAATTTCAAGACAAGTAGCAGTGTCTCCTAACGCAGCAATCCCTGAGCACGGCTGTTTCGAGATGCCTTTTGCCTTGTGCCTCAGCCCTGAATTTGTGTGTGCTTCCCAAGAGGAACCTGCCCGTGCTGACCTGGCCCTGAAATCAAGGGCACTGGCAGGCTCCAGTGACAAGCACAATGGTCACGGTGCATTGCTCTGGCTCCCTCTGTGTGACAGCCAAACTCCGCTGGGCTGCGCCCATCACCCCTGTCCGCCCTTCCCCACGGCCCCGTCACCTCCAGGGTGTGAGGAGCACCAGGCAGAGCAGAAAATCACAGGTTCCCAGGTGGCACTTCACACCCCTCCGAGTGCAGACGCCGCTGCTCTGGGATCAGGAGCCAGCACACCATGACACCTCACCCACACAGGCTCCCATGGCTCTGGAGAGCCAGCCCAGTCCCCTCATGCACCCTGCCCCACAAACCTGCTGCGGCTGTGACCTTGCCATTCTGGCCGCAGCCCCGTCAGGAGGAAGGCCGTGGAATGGGGACGCCAGGCAGGAGCTGGGCTGGGAGACGCGGAGCCGGACACGCGCAGGGAGCGGGCGCCATGCACGCATGGCTGGTGACCTGTGGGACTCAGGCTGGCAGCTCCTCCAGGGCTCGGCGCTTGGCAGCCTCTGCTCCCAGCCCCTTCTGTGCAGCCACAGGCAGGTGCCAAAACGCTGCCCAGCCTGCACGTGCTCCAAAGGGTGAGGGGAAGGTGGAACTGGGCTGCACCAGAGCCTGTGGGCTACCGGGACTGTCTCCCAACACCTCCACCTGCTGTCATCTCACCCCAGGGAAGGAACTCGCTTATCACAGCAGCATCAAGTTCAAAACCTCTTTCCTACCATTTCACATTGATTTTTTTTCAACAGAAGGTGGTAGTGAAGAACCAGAAAGGTTTCAGCAGCCTCCTGATCATGAGGCCTAGAGAAAAGGCAAGAAAGGCACCATAGCCAGAACTGTACACTATAGTAAGTCACCAAAAACAAGGAATTTTGCCATTGGACACAGAAAGACGGGGGTAAAACATGGCAAATGCTTGAAATCAAGGCACACAAATGGCAAATACTGAATTTGGAGCAAAGAATAAGAATACCATATGCTAGACTGAATAAAAGCAGCAAGACACAGACAAGGCAGAGGGCTGGGACACACGGTGAAGTTTTCCAAATGGGGCTTACTAAACCTCCCAGGTGCCTCCATTCACCAGCACAAGTGTCTCCCTCTGTGCCCCAAAGCACAGCCAGTTACTTTCTGTACCCCATGCTGTCTTTTACTTCTAATTGTATTTTTATAATTTTGTATTTCATTGTATTTTTCCTAGGCTTTGGCACCATCAACTGCTGCTCCATTGGACAGCTTTGCCCAACAATAGCCTGGACACGAATATGCTAATTGCACAGTGTGTGTGGGTGTTTAAAAACACAAAATAAAATTCAAACAATGGTTCCCTGCTGAACCAGCTCTGCATCCAGCAGCCTTTCCCCACGGCCAGCACAAACCCACCTTCACATGAGGGCAATGCCCAGCCAGGCACACTCCAGCCACCCAAATACCAGGAGACATCTGTTCTCTGGAGCAGACTGCAAGGCTCTTACAGACCCAAATCCTCACTTAAGGGGGTGCCATCGGAGCACCTGGGGGGAACCTGGCATATTTGGCACTTGCTCCCAGTTTAAGCAACATCTTTAATAACAAAGAATAATTGCCACTGCAAATGTCCATCACTGAAGCTCCATTCACCTCCCCACACGCTGGCCGAGGGCTGCTGGCACCAGGAAGCGAGCTAGGCTCCCTAAAACAAGGTTGCTTGCTCAGGGAGGGTTATTGCCAATGTTATTGCCATCCACGTATAAATATGTACATGGACCATCATTTTCTTGTAACAAATGGTGAAAGCCACTGTGGTGACAGTGAGGCAGCGCGGGAGCAAGGTGACTTTATCACCTACCCATGACTATGTTTCCCAAGCAGCCTCCTCACCAATCCGGAGCCCTCCATGATCATTAGTTCCTGCACATGGCAGCAATGAAATTGTCCCTTAAAGTAAATCATTCACGGATTTTTATAATCCGAAATAAAATTTTCTAATATTTTTTTCCTAAGTTTTCCAGGTTTAAGGTTTTAATCTTTTATTATTTATTGTGCAGCAGTTGTGAAGGGCGTGATGAGCAGTGTGGCGTAAACAGTCATCGGTGGAGGGTCGATGCCTGACAATGCTGTGTTGAATAAATTAATTTCTTTTCTTTTTCTCATTACTACATGTTCTCTCTGAGGGGGTTTGAATGCAGCCAGAAAAATGAAAGAGTAAAACAAAACAAACTAAATCTGCACTTCGGCTTCTGGGTGTTTTCCTGCCTGGTGGCTGAGGCTGCTGATAAATATTCCCTGGAAATGGTACTGAAGGAGGAAATGGCATAGAGATATATTTTCCTTTCTTCCTTCACACTCAGAGCATCAAATTCAAAAGACAACAATTTTCTGCTGCTTGAGATGCAGAGTGTTCCTCTATTTCTGCACTCTCCGGGATTTATTGCTCTTTTAAACTACTGCAAACACAATTTAACCTTTGCTACCTTTACCTCTGGTCATTTCCTTTGGCCCACCAGAGCCTGAATTAATGCTAATCACAGCGAAACACTGGACATTCTCCTAACTGTAGGCTTAGAAAATAATCCTTTTTCCACAGAAATAGACATAAAATATCTCATTAAACCAATAGCACTACCAGGCACATTCCAGCCTAGAGTATAAAAAAATTTATGTTACGTATCATTTCTTTCTACCTAAATTCTCTGACTTCTGGAACTCGAGGTAGAACATCCTGATGTGCCTGCAGGACCCACTTCTCTGTGGCACAATAATGCTGTGAATAGAGGACTCTCCAAATTGCACACTACAGGTGACACAGTAATGCCAGGAACGGGGGACTCTCCAAACTGTACACTACAGGTAACACAATAATGTGTCTTGTCACTATAATGCTGCCACTTGTTTTCTCTTGGAAACAATATCCCCTTTAATTTCCCTCTGCATTCAAACTGTAAAATAACCATTTCCCAGGAATCAGGAACCATTTCCCTGTACCAGAATCCTACAGTATTTCAATTAAAATCTCTCATCTTTGGACCATTTTTTTCCTGGACACCCCTCCGGTTCCACTCACAGCCGAGGCGCAAAACCCAATTAGTTATTAATTGAGGCATGTTAAAATTCATTAACTCTGCTTGTGAAGCTGAAGCTGTAATTGTCTGCCCAGGCTTTTGTGCTTTCATCTCCAGGTAGAAGGTCCCACAGTTAATAGGATAAGGCAGGATCCCACCTCCTCTCTGTGGCAGACAGCTCAGCTCTGGTTTGTGGGAACATCCCACTTTAACATCCTCCTTGCACCTGCTGCCTAATCTTGCACCTCAGGTCAACCAAGGCAAATTTGGAAAGAGTGAGAACATCAAAAAACCTTCTGGAAATATTTTGCAAAAGGCCATTTCTCACAGGCTCGCCATCCTGCTGCAGGACAGCCCCAGCACTTTAATGTCTGAGAGCTGCTAAAAACAGAGCTCAAGGCAAATCCTGTTTCACATGTGGAGCAGCACCAAGCTGGCCTTTACTGCAAAACAAGCACGGGAATTCACTCCCATGTCAGGTCCCTGTGGCAGCCTCAGCTCTGGCAGCTGCACACACTGCTGCACCTCCACTGGTTTGTGAGGAACACAAGCCAAATCTAACCTGCATAAAACTGGCTCTTCCCAGATGGAGCTGCTTTGGGGGGTATTTCAACTTCCCACAAGTGGTAAGCAACTTCCCACTTCTGGTATGAACTGTCCTTGGCAGAATGGGAATAATTTGGATTTAACCTGGGACATGGTGGAATCTGGGCCCGTAAGCACCGTCAGGAAAGAGAACAGGAGGAAATGGTGTCAACCAAGAGGAAAAAGGGATGTCTTGTCCTGGATGTTTTTCCACCCCATGGAGCCAGGGCTATCAGGGGCCAGGGCAGGTCAGAGCAGAGGGGATGGAGCCAGGACTGTTTCCACTTCTTTTGCCCTGCACACACATTCCCTGTTCGTGCAATGTGCCAGCCTACACATTGGAGCCGGCACAAGGAAGCTGGCTGGTGCCAGGAAACAAGTCTGGTGTAGATTATTTCCCAGCTGGAGCAGTGAGGGAGCCACAGAGACTCTGGGAGTTGCAATATGGTTGCTCACTCCACTCTTACTGCCCCATGAGTGCAGTGGTGCAGCCCCTCAACCAGCAGCCATACAGCCTCTCTCCTCAGCTCCAGCCAGGCTCTGAGGGCAGTACGAGGATGTGGATAAACTTCATGAGTTCCAGGTGGCAAGTGGGAGACATTTGGGGAAGGATCCTTTTCTGTTCCCACAGCCAGAGGCAGTAGCAGCAAAGGAAAATGAAACTGGAGATCAGAGAAGAGGTGGAACAGCACATTTTCTGCAGTGCCCTGTGCGGGCACTGCAATTTGTCAGACCATTCCACCTCACAGAGCACATAGACACAGAATGTCCATCCCCAGAGACAGCCTTCAGAGGAGTTTCCTGCATCCAAGCTCTGATAACCTAGCAGTCCCAGAGCTCCATTTGGACCCACCCCGATCTATCCATCTGGCAGAGCCCCTGAGGGTTCCTGACTCATCCTGCCAATTGACTCGCAACAGCGCCAATCAATTCATGTCCCTGTGTGAAAACTCAGGGAAGCAAACACGGCCTCCATGAAAGCCAGGAAAAAAATGGCAGTGACCTTGCCCAATTTCTCACACAGCTCCATATCCATCACACCCATCCCATCCTCATACACCACACAAGGAGCTCTAATGCCAGTATTGATGATGCTGTCAAGCCTTCACAAAAGGTGCCTGACAGCCCTGTGTAAGGCAGAGATATGGGGAGCTCAGGCCATCAATAGCTGCAGAAGTCTTACACAGAAACCTCTACTCAGTGCAAGCACAGACTGCCAACAGCTTCTTCCTCCCTTTCCCTAATCTTGTGAGGATAAATGCGCACCTCCTACTCTGCAACAAATACACTTATTTTCACAAGAGAAATCAAAGCCATTAAAGACCTGTTCCTGTCCAGGAGCACCTGGTGCTGGGACCTTGCCACTCTCCCTTGAGCAGCAACTGAACAGGACACTGAAGATGGTGACAATCCACTTTCATTCCCACCTTTCAGGCTGGGAATGCTGCCGTGGAGTCTCACCTGCCATCACTGGGCTTCCTTATCTGGGTCTGTGAGCTACCAGGTCCCTCAACCAGCAGCCTGGCTCTGCCCAAAATCCAGGTGGCTTCAATACTTCATCAAAATATTAATGGCCATATTCTAAGAGCAACATTTGTTTTGCCAGAAGCAATGAATAATGCAAACAGCAACTACCTCAAATCATGACTATTTTACCTAGATCAGAGGCAGACAGCCACCCTCTGATCCCATGCTAAAACTGAGGGAAAATAAAATGCCTTTGGAATTCATTAGAGGGAATAGGTACAAAGGCATAGGGAATGAATGGCTCTGTTTATCAACAAAACATAGAGTGAGCACAGCCCCGGGCCCCTAAACTGCACCAGGCAAAGAGCCCTATATCTCCTGTGCCCTCTGAGCCTGGGCCTCTGGAGCTTAGAATGCCTGTTTCTAGGAGAAACAAGTTTCCTGGTTTGCTCCTTTCCGAAAGCAGTGACCCAAACCCTCTACCATTAGTAGCTACAATTAAAAGGTGCCATAAGAAGGAGCGTATGAATGGTTGCCACTACAATGAACAGTCTCATAAATCTAGGACATATTTTTAACTTCTTTGTCAGGACATGGCTTCATCAGGACATGGCTGTTGAAGGCCTTTTAGGAATCACGGGATACTCTATGCTTTCAGCTCCCTCAGGACTGTCATGAAGAAAGGAGCCAACAGCTGGTGGCTGTTGAGTAATTTTACCTATGCAGCCAGAGAAGGCATCAGTTTGTCTGTCCTTCAGACAAGAAAGAACATCATCTTTTCTCTGAATCTTGCTTATCAACAAACACTAAATACAGCTCTTTTTTAGCTAGGACACAGCAAAAACCCAACAGCCCTAAGCTAAGTGATAAGTCAGGACGGGCACTGGGGAGAAGTTCCCGTGTCAGACAGTGCCCAAAAAGCAGAATTAACCAGTGATCACAGACCCAGCAGACAGGAAGCACTCAGCAGCCTCTCCAGCTGAGCAAAGACAGGGAGATAGGGGCTTGGGAATTGACAGAGTCAATTCCTGACATCATCAACAACTGGGAAGGCAGATTTGTAATTTAAGTCTACTTTAAGATAAACAGAAAAGCCCCATCAGGAATCATAGCTTTTATTACACCTTATGCAACTACTGAATCTACCTGATTTCTCTGACTGCCCCTTCCTGGCAGTCCTACGGCTCCCAAGGACATCTCTGCAGAAGAGCACGTGGAGTCAGGAGGAAAAAGACCTTGGGAAACTCCATGGGCGGGAAACTCCATGGGCAACAAACTTCCTAAAAGATGGAGCTGTGGGTTTCCCACCCTCCTCACAAGGACCATCAGCTGAGACCAGCATGGACCAGCTTAATATTTCCCAGCTATAGACTAGTTGGAGTGTGTGGCAGGTGCTTGGCTGTATCAAGGCAAGGCTAAGGCCTGCAAACACAAGATGTGGGCCACCAGGTGGAGGCTTTCTGGGCCACCTCCAGCCTCCTGCAGTCCCTGAAGAAAACAGCTTTAGGAATCAACATACTATTTTTTTGCCTCAGAAAAATACTTGCATCCAAGCACAGTTTTACATCAAGTTGTTCTTACTCATCATGACATTTCTGGGATGCTTTGAGGCATGTACCCCAAAGAAGGTGGCCATGCTTTTTATTTCACATTTGGGAATTGTCTCTGCTCTTCTTTACCAGCAGCAGCTTTGTGCTATGTTTGCTTTCCTCCTAATCACAGTCAGAACAACAGGTTCAGGTCTCTGAACAGAAACCATCCGGAGTGAGGTAGCAGGGTTAAATCCACCCTGCACAGTAAAAGAAAATTAATCTAGGCTGATAAAACATGAGCCTTTAGTTGCCAGGAACCCACTAAAGCCTGCAGAGATTTACTCCTGCCCTGCATTTTAAGAACACAGCTGGCCTGGGTCCCCCCAGCCCAACCTGGTTCCCTCCAGCTCAACCCAGCCTAGCCCAACCTCATGGGACACAGGTACGGATTAGGTTTCTCAGCCAAATGTAAATAAAGGGGTTTCTACTTACTGCTAACACTCTACATGCAAATAACAGTAAGGAATCTTTAATTAAGGCAACCTCTGGTGCATGGATTCCTCTGTCACCAAATTAAGACCTGGAGGGCCACCAGTCTTGCAAACAAGTGCAGATTCCCAATGTTTGAACAGCCAAGCAACAGAGGAAAGAGTTCCATATTCTACATTACTGCCTGCAATGTTCTTTTTTTCCACTTGCTTTTGTTACAGTTCTTTGCATACTCAAAGGTTTTCCTCACTTCCAGAATTGCTCCAGCCACGGTCTAACCTAATCTAACCTAATCCACGGTCTAATCTCTGGTGCCCATGCTTGCCACCAGGCACAGCACCAGGCACCCACAGGCTGTGCTGGGATGAGCCAAGGCACAGCTCAGGGTGCAGCAGCCCCTCCTTGCCCATCTGACACAGCAGGTACATGGAGCCTGGCATTGCCAGGGGATGCAGCAGCGACCAGCGCTGCCAATTGGACACCTGTAGCTCCAGGACCAAGGGAAAAAAAAATTGTGTTTTATGACTAGGATCTAAAGCAAATTTTATTGGGAGCTTTTATGTTGGTAGCTTTGAGTAGTTTTTATAGAGAGGAGTTCTGAAAACTGCCATAAAATTTTGCCTTGGGGGTTATGATTACATTTGTATCTCTCCCAAACTTAGATAAATAAAGACGACAGTTTTTACTGTAGAAGCTTAAAAGGTTAGAGTGGTATTTGGTCTGTGATGAACCTTTTATAGAGATGATGTTGTAAGAATTTATTCTTAAATATCAATAAAAAAATACAACTTAACACTTCTTGATAAAGCTATGGTGATTAGAAGAGCTGTCAAAGAGGTGGCAGCACTGCTGGTGGCTTCCTTCTTGCTCAAATCATGCTTTAGTACATTTTCGGTCGCTGGAAACTATTAACTAATTTGCATTCTGTCAGAGGAAAAGTGTACTTACTAAGGACAATTCTTTGTGATGTCCCAGTATTTGAGATGAGATTCACCTCAGGCCTGATTTTGGGGTAAGCTGATACACCCTCCCCCTTTAGGAGTACCTTGTACAGCTCTGTCTCTTTACACTCTTTGCAAAAGGTAAATGAGACACGACACCTGATTTAGGCAGCCCAGCACGTGCCACAGCTCAGCACATTCAGCTGCCCAGCAGCCCATGCTCAGGCTGTGCCCCTGCCCAACACCTGCCCAGAACTGGGGTACCTCAAGCCTCAGCTGTACAATGCCCCTGTGTGATTCAGCACCTCAGTAACAGCAGCAGGCCTTTCCCAAGGTCTCCTCTCCCAGACACTGCACCCACGCAGACTGTTAGAACGACTGTCATAAGCCTACAGGGTGTGGAGTCCAAACCCTCCATGTCACAGAGGTCCCAGTTCCAGGAGCACTGCATGCTGGTTGAAGCAGGTACTGCAGCTGGTCTCAGGGGAGTGAGGCACACACAGCATTAACACACTGATTTTCAAACATACAACAGCTTGTGTGAAAGTGAGCACTTGAACAGTGTAAACAAGAACTGCTGAACTTGCTCTCCTTCCATCAGGTACAGTCTACATATATAGGATTTTATATTTCAACAAGAAGTGGTAATAATCTTATTTGTTTCAGACAGAATGACTATAATTAGTGAGGAGAACTCCCTCAAAGCCTTCAGCAGAGCAGCTCTTGGCCAAGCACAGCATGAGCACAGCCACCTCCCCATCCAGCCTGACACCCCCCAACATATTCCACAAGGCAGATTAAACCCTGCTCAAAGCCTCTATCAAATCAGGTGGTCTTAAACACACATGAAATGAATGAAATCTTTGTCCATAAATATGTTAACTGAAACAAACTGGACACCATCAGTAAGAAATCACACACATTGCAACAAGTGCTCACAGTGAATCAGGGCTCTGCATAGCTGGCAACAGACACAAAGTAAAATGGAAATCACAGCATCCAAAAGGAACCAACAAAGGCATGCACACAGAAAAAAGCTGCTTTATTTTTTTTTAAATCCCCTCCCTCTTACCTTGATTTCTTCAATCCAACGCTGCTCAAACAGGAGCACTGTTCTGTTCCAGCTATCAGAAGAAAGGCGGATGTCCTGGAACACCCTTGGAATCACAGTGTTTGCATCTATTTGTGTGCTTCAGCCAGTGTTAATGTGTGTTTGTGTGCTTCAGTGGTAATCTGTTTTTCTATGTGTTTAATGTGTAAATAAGACTGGAACATCTACCTTAGCCTTCATCTCCTGCTGTGTCTCATGGCTGTCACCTTGGTAGGTCTGCCATGGCTGTGCCGGGTTACCAGAAATCCCGAGGAGACAGCTGGGCTATGAGGCACTGCAATGCCATTAAAAGATGGTGCAGGGTTAGCCAAGACACAGGAAAATGCTCAAACATTTCATAATGAAAAAAATCATTCAATCAACATGTGCTTGAGCCCCGAAGACACAAGTTAAACGTGCTGAAGCACCTTGGTCAAACTATAAAGATTTCCCAATTCACTTGCATCAATGAAGGAAAAGTACCCAGGAAATGCACAGCCACCTGCAAAACCAGTCACTGCCCAGCAATTAGACATTGACCAGCCTCACACAGAGTGAGGGGGGAAAAGCAAATGCTGGCATCTCAAAGCTCAGGAGCTAATGAAAAATGTTTGCATCCATTATTACCTGGGGACTTAAAGACATGTTTTTATTAGGAACCTCACGTATCATAGTGCTTCCGGGTGAAGGAAAGAAGCTTAAATCATAATGTAATTTATTTGTTATGAATTCTCGCTATAGGTCTTGCTACAACTACTAATACATAATTGTGTCCATGTAAGACTTAAAAATGTCACTGACAATGACACAGAGTTTCACCCCAAACCAAAATAAAAGAAACTCAATAATTCAAGGGAGGTCTTTGTGTTGCCTCACAGCGGAGCTGGTTGGTAGGACTCGAGCCTGTCCCCAGCTGAGGACTGCTCAGCTCTGCAGGCTGTGTGGTTGCTGTAGGTGCTGCCTG
This sequence comes from Sylvia atricapilla, assembly GCF_009819655.1. Classification (NCBI taxonomy): domain Eukaryota; kingdom Metazoa; phylum Chordata; class Aves; order Passeriformes; family Sylviidae; genus Sylvia; species Sylvia atricapilla. Next base: position 68,748,226 of record NC_089143.1, read on the forward strand.
GCCCTTCACAACCTCCCCCAGACTCCCAGCTTCCTGCAGGCTGATCATCAGCTATTCCAGTAAGTCCTGCAGGCACTCCGAGAGCACATTTCACATCCCCTGCCTGGCTCCGAGGACTGCAGCAGGTGGATATTGCCCACGGGTGAACAGGGTTTCAGAGGCAGTGGAACGTCGCCGGCAGCTGGAGGCTGAAGGCAACAAGCCCGATCAAAGGAGCTGCTGTTACCTGAGGCCATCCCAGCGCTGCCCCTCCAGAGAGACACCGTGTATTTGCTGTGCTCACAGCGTTCCTCGGGAATGCTGGGGACTGTCTGTGCGTGGGGTTTGGGGGCTGCCCCAGCACCTGGGCCCCCGGCTCTCTGCGGGGAAACTGGGAGCCAAGGCAGCACACGAGGGAGGGACGCAGTCTTCATCACCCCAAGTGCACAGGACAAAGAGGGCACTGACAGCATCCTGCTGGGGACACGCCCAGAAAAAGAGAACCGAGAAATGCCAAACAAAACAAGTCAGCTGAAACAGGAAGCCTCCAGAACACCTTCACCCAGTTTTGCATTCTTACTTTTTTTTTTTTTTTTTTTTTTTTTTTTTTTTTTTTTTTTTTCTGAAATAAAAATGTTCTGCATGCCCCAGGCTTTACAATATTTGTGTTGCACTGGTGGGCAGCACCCTAAGCTCAGCCCTCAGATGGGATCAGCAGAGACTCCACAAGAGGGGAGGCTGCAGTCCCAGCACAAACCCCATTCCAGAGCCCCAGTTCAGGGATGTGAAGGCTCAGGACACCAACAGAGGCATTTGGATACCACATGCCTTGTTTAACACAACTCTGGCAGAAGTGCTCATGCTCTATGTCAGCAGGAGACTGAGGAATGTCTTGGAGGAGATAGAGGATTCAGGGAGCCCCAACCCTCTTTGCTTCTCGCCACTATCCCTGTCTCATTGCACTAATTTTCCTGCTCGTGGTCACACACACAAAGCACAAGCAGGGGTTACCAGAGGACCTCCTTACCCCACAGGCCATGCACACAGGATGAAGACAGCTTCAGGGAGGAATTTTTGCCAGCATTTTTTTTTTTTTGCTGTTGTTACAGGTTGGCATCTCCACAGAGCAGTGAGAGAGAGCCAAGTTTATTACTACCCAAGTTTATAATTTACAACCTGCACGACTGAAGGCTGAAAACACACAGCAATTTTGCAGGGTAATTCTGGGAAGTAACCATCCTGCAGCACCAATTATTAAAACCACTTGCACACAATAAAGCTATAAAGATTAAAAATATAGCACACTTGTCATTAACTATGGATGAAGTAATGTAATATGTATTATAGAGCAGCACAGGGCCAGCCGTGCACTACGGCACAGCCCTGCTGAGGAGCCCAAACCCCAGTCCCAGACCAGCAGCGTTTTGTCAGAGCCCAGGAACAAGTTTGTCATGCAAAATAAACACAGATGTTCCAGCAGTGACTGCAGCTCCCAGGCAGGGCCAGGCAAAGCAAGAGCTTTGGGAAGCAGGGCTCTACGGCTGCTCTGCACCCACCACGGCACCCGCTGAGCTGTGAGTAACACAGAGGGCGCATCCTGCTCTTGGGCCTCATCTGCTCTGCTCTTCACTCTGTTCCTCTATTTGTTCAGGATAGTCTGTCCTGAAACACTCAGGTTGGCTCAGAGTACTCTTGGGCCCGGCACACCTCAGTGACACAGGCGCCTAATGTTTCCAAGACGTCCCAATTTATCAGCACCTCAGGCCCCACTTTGCTGTGTCACTGCAATTGTTTCCATTCTCCCCTTGCTCTGTTCACCACAGAAACAAATCATTTTATCTCCTTTCACACACAGGAACATTTTAAGTATAGCAAGCTATACTTAGAATGTTCCTGGAACATTCTGCAGGTACACACACACCTGCACAACCACATGTACACACACTATGGCAGCTCTTAACTTTACACTCTGTTTTACTATTTTCCCAGAGAAAAATATAGTTACTATTTCCTGGTGGAGAAAATAGTTATGTTGGCTAGATCTAAGATCAACTGAAGCCATAGGAGAGAAAAAGAAAAAAAGGGTTTATTTTGCTGGAGAGTGAACAAGGTGATTTTCCTCCACAGACCTGCATGGGGGAAATAAACCACCAGCCACAGAGGTGACTCCCCTAAATCAAGCAACAGCTGGAACTTCCAGCATATTCAGTTGTGAATTTGTCTGGAAATTTGCATAAAATCAGCCACAGATGAGGGAAAGAGAAACACAGAGAAGTTAACTGAGTACTTCAAACTCATAACTGGGTGCGTGACACCCAGGACACTTGTGAAGACTTATTCTAAATACACTAAAAGGCTAAATCTGTGAAGTAAATTACTGACAGAGCGCTCTTCTCCCAGCCCACTCCAAGCTGTGAGCCTGCATTGGATTATGCATTTCCAGTACCTATGAGCTGGGCACAGATAATCCATTCCCAGAATCTCTGAGTGGGTCCGCCCGGTTCATTTGGCACTGCAGACCTCGTCAGGTGTCATTCAGTGCCGTGCTTGTCCCTGGGCACCGCAGGAGAGGCCATTTGCTGGTGTGAGGCAGAAGTGGGGCACAGTTCAAATCTGCTCCAGCTTCACACAACCTGTGTGCACCCAGCACTGCAGCCCATGTGGGGTGGGAGGAAGGCTGCACAGCAGGGGAAAATGCTCGTGGCAAGTGTGGCAAGCAGCACCAACACAGGAAGGAGGCACCAGCATGGCTGGGGCTTCTGTTACACTGATTGAGGATGGTCTTTGTGACATTCTGGCCTTTGTGGCCAGGAGAATCCCACATGGAACTGGGGTTGGCAGAGCTGTGACACACAGGTGCCTGAGTTAAGCACAGACTTGGGGTTGCCAGTGGTCTCTCCTCTCACATTACTAAGGCCCTACCATGCCCAAATACACACAGCTTCCAACCAAAACCATGTCCTGGCTATGCTCTGCATATGCTGGCACAGGTACTACATCTACCAGGCTGGATTCTCAGCTGAGGCATACCTCAGTTAATCAACGCAACTCTGTCAAGCGGTTTCACAGCAGCTGCCCATGTAGTTTCTTGGTTTTGTTATAATCCTGCATATGTGTCCCCTGGATGGGCTCCTGCTGGTCCCTGTAGCTCTGCAGTGGCCCCTGAAAGGGGAAAAGTCCAGAGGCACGTCCTTGGCCACGTCTGTGGGTGAGCACCAGCCCTGTCTGACCCATGGGAGGCCACATGGAAGGACACCAACTCGCCTGCTCCTGGGGAAAGCCAGCCAGAGTCCAAACAACAGATCTTGATTCCAGGAGGCACAAGATTGCTTCCATTTTCTCCTTGCAAGGGAATCTGCAGCCAGCAGCTTGATTTTGAGCCAGAGCCATACATACAGATGAAATGGGGTCACCTCTCATTCCCAAGAATTCAACATTCATGCCCAGACGTTTCAGCTGGACTGAACCCAGTGTGTGCTGTACTGGTGAGGGTGGAACTGGATCTCTTAAACCATGCAAGGAACAGAAAGGGGAAAGGAAAAAAAAAACCCAATCAAACAAAAAGAATGGGGTTGGAACAGTATTTCTGGTCTTTTTTGGCACTGTCAACCAGAGAAATCTGGAACCCACAGTGTTAACGAGTTTAAGCTGCTTCGACAAGGGAATATATACTGTTAAATCTTGGGAGTTATTTAAAATGCCAGTGAGTATAATAGCAGTGCTCTGAAATAACCATTTCATCTGCCTACATTACTCTAAAATTAATGAATAATGAAGCGATGCCCTTCACATTCTCTTCCCTTTCCATTCCAAGATATATTGATCAGATGACATTTATTTAAGTTTGGGATAATGTATTAATTTCAAGATAATTATTCAATATACTTTTGTCACTGTTGATATGCTTCAATGTCATACAGGGGCCAGGGGATGAATAAACTGTTATCTGACATTGCTGGACAGGGTGCTAGGAATAAATGCAATCTTTCTCCTTGAGAATCACTGCCTTGGTTTTCCCTTTTCTTTTCTCCCCTCAGTGGGGGGGGAAAGGCGTTCTGATGGAGCAGAGCCAGGCAAGATGGATACAGGGGGTGGAGGGAGAGGGAGCACCGTGGGCTGAACTGCTCTTTCCTTGTCACCAGGGTCAGCCTGACGCTCAGCAGAGCTGACAGAGCCCATCCTTAGTGGATGCCACTGCAATATTAACACTCATTTGGAACAGATGTGGCTAAAAGCATGAAACATTGAACAAACAGCTGCCACGGATCCAGTGCCATTGCAGGAGCACTTATGGTCCATTGCTGCTGCGTTCCCGGGCGGGGAGGGCAGCCCTGCTCCCCTCAGCACTGTGGCTCCTGCGGCCCACCTGGCCCTGCCCTCTTCTCACACACCAGGAGCACTTGCCTCTGGATTTATTCCCACACAGAAATGGCAACTTTTTCCTTTTTTAATCTGCAGACTTTATATGACCCATCACATATCACACACGAGACAAGCAGCCAAAGGGGACAGTAAAACCTCAAACACCCCAGCTCAGCTTGGGAGAGCTCCCCTGTAAATCTGCTGCCCACACGGGCTGATTTCAGGGGGGACAGAGAGCCCAGGTCTCAGCTCAGAGGCATGGAGCAGACAAACAACGTGAAAGCTGACCGCACAGATATCTGCAGAGAAAAGGAAACACAGCAAGCAAGGCATGAGCCAGGCTGTTCCCTTGGATTTCAGCTGAATGGTAAAATTGGACCTAACCATCAGCACATTCCTGGAGCCCAAAGCTGAGCACAGCAGTGGTGGAACTCATGGTCAGCCCAACAGCAACTCGTGACACAAGCTACGGGACAGAGCTGGACACACAGCTGGACCTCACCTGCCACGAGAGGGACAAGGGACAATGTGGAGCTGGAGCTCACCAGCCAGGGATGGATCAGTCCGCTCTGGCTCTTGGGCAGCTTCTAACATATCCACCATTTTAGCATCTGAGAGGCTTCTAAACCATTCCCTTTAAGGCAGTCAATCTTCACCTGTTACTGACCTAAGCTCTCCTACCAAAATAATGTCAGGTAGTAAAAGGAAGTCGAGCCTGCTGAGGTAAACACTATTAATTTACTATTAATAACCATAAAGCACCATTAACCAAAATTTCTCTTTGAATAGGAAAAAGGAGTATATAGTTCTGCCCTGTATGAAAACTAACTCCTGAACAGGATAAACAGCAAGGGGTGCAGAAAGGGTAAGAGATGTGGGCATACCTGTACCTTCAGTACTACTGCAGGTAGAATGTCTCATCAAGGTGGCAGATAACACAGGGACATGGAGAGCCAGGACCCCAGTCACTGTCACTTCTTCATTCCATACCCTCCACCTTGCATGTGGGCCACCAGCACACCAACTGTGCCCTTACCGAATGGCCTACTACTCAAGGCATGACGAAAGGACACTTCTGGTACCTGTAGATCTCCAGAAGTTTACCTGAGGTACGTCTGCTGTCATAACTGTTATACAGCTAAGCCAGCTGCCCTATTTACTCCCAGCACCAAGATCTTCTATTCAGGTTTTCCAAATGCACAGCAGCCCCCTGGGACTTGTGAGCTCATGGGCATAGGTAGACACAGGACTCTGGTTCCTGTTGCCACGCAACCTCTTCTACTGGTGCAGGGACTCACCCTTGGCTCTGCAATCTGTGCTGCTGCCAGCTGACAGGGACTCCCAGCTTCCTCTTGCTTGTCACAGTTTTCCAAAGGCCCCTTCAGCTAGCTGAACCCTATTTAATTTTAATTGCCCTTTAATGCCTGCAGTTGTTTAAGCCACAATGGTGAAAAAACCCAAATCAAATCAGTGAAGGAAGGACCAATATTCAGGGGAAAGTCCTGCGTTCTCAGGTACGTGAGGTACCCTGAGAGCACTGTGGCACAGAGGTTACAAGGATACACCGAAGAGCATCTCCTCTTTCAGCATCAGCCACAGGTAGAGCAGCATAATGAAGTGTCACTCCCATCATTAGTGACATGATAGACTGCCTTCCATTACTGCACCTGATAGCCAGGACTGCCCTCTGCTCCTGTCCTTCCACCTCTCACCTCTCAAGCGTGTTCTGATCCCTGGACACTAGGAGGCACAGTCCATAAATTACATTGCCAGCAGCCCCTCCTCAAAGGGAGCAAATCATGCTCAACTTCCCTTCGGAAGAGACGTTCAAAAATCATTTTGGAAGATATTTGCAAAATGCTTATGTGACTTAGGCAGCCAGTGAGAGGCGTATTTTCAATTCACAAAAAGCTTTTGTACATATCACTATGGATATATATGGTTAATTAAAAATGCATTGTACAGCCACAGGAACATATCATTCCCAAACCACTCTGAAGAAAAGGCCAGGAAGTTTGCATCTAATTTATGTGTATTTCAACAAGAAACCGAGAGCTGCTCCTCAAGACTCCTGCAGATGCTGCTGGGTTTGTTTCTGGTCTCCAGGACCCCAGTGGCACTCCACAAAGGCAGCAGGCCAAGCCAGCCCCATGTCACCCTCCCCATCAGGCTCAGGTGAGTTACTTGCCTCCTGCCCTAAGACTGTGGGAGTGAAGCCCAGCACTGGCCTGTCCTGTGCAGCAGCACTGACACTCTGGAGCACAAGAGTTTGTTCTAGTGACGGATGTCCATGCTCTGGCAATAAGTTCTCCACTACAGCCCTCCTTTCTTCTCTTCAAATCTCACAGGGAACTTGTGCCAACTTTTTCACTTGACTTCAGCTAAACAGGTCGATTCTTCCACACATTCCTTTGCAGTGACAAAACAATGGAAAAGCCACACAAACACAGTAGCACCCCCAAAGTCTACACTCAAGAACATGGCTTTCACATTTACTTCTTCCAAGGGTTTATCTTAAGCCTCTGAATGAAGAAAAGAAAAGCTGCACAATAAGGCAGGTTATTCTGATTGCATCTGACAGTGCTGAAGTGCATCCCTTGCTCCTCAAGAGACTCAGATTCCCTGGCCAGCAGGACTTGGAGCTGCAGAGAATCACCTTGTCACGTGCAGCCCAGTGCCCTGGGCTGCCACTGACAGTGCAGTGCCAATGACCGAAGCAGAGCAGCAGAGCTCAGTAACTCCTAACCAAACCAGCCCCTCCTCTCCCAACACTGCTCCCTGTGATCCCAGCAGCAGCCTCCTGCTCTCACCCTGCCTCAGCAACCCCAACACTTATGAAAAATGCGGACCCAAGGCCATGGATAAAGAGCAGAGATCCCCAGAAGGGTACATGGAAACTCGTCAGGAGTCTGCCAGCTCCTACACTCACTGGCGGGCACAGAAGCGGCTGCACTTCCTTTGTGAACTGAGGCTACATCAGAGAGAATCCCCCAGCAAAAGGTCAGCGACTAATCCACTGAGCTCTGGCACAGCGTATCACTCACTCTGCCTTGGAATGACACATGGAGACAAAGGGAAAAGGAGACAGAAAATCCATCCTGGTAGAAATAACACCTCTGGCTACCGGCTGTGGAAAGTGCATTTCTGAAAGCCTAAAATCATTCACAAATGATTGAGATAAGCAGGGGAGGCAGCGAAAGCTGAGCTACCACAAGGGTGAAGCAGACAGGTGAGGCAAAAGCATCACATGTCTATATTCAGTCGCTGGCAGCTTCACAGCAATGTCCAACCCCTATAATGGCCAATTCCCTTAATGAAAAATGCTGAGCAGGATGGAAAACGTGTGGACAAAGTGCAAAGGCACAAATGTTAGCAGGTCATCCACCCCACAGATGCTCTCGGGACTCCCAGGCTGGCCAGCCCGTCTCTGCTGACCAGTACCAGAGTAAGCACTCTCCTTTGCCTATCTGCAGAAATCCATCTGGCATTTTCTGCTCAGGAAGTGGCACAGGAAATCCTAGAGGAGCTCCATGTTCCCACTGCAAAGCACACAGCCCAGCTCACTGCCTTGGGGCAGCCTGATCAACGTGTGGGCATGCTTGGCTCCTCCGGCCTTCATCAGGATTCGATTCAATTCTACCCTACTCTACCCTACCCTAGAAACAAGCCCTGCATGCTTTGCACACATTTCAGACCAAACACAAATATCCAACCCAGAGCAATTTGCCTCTCTCTGCTGTAACCAGGCTCCCTCACAAAGCTGCTGGGGCACCCTGGGCTTCATCTGCCCTATGAGTTCAAAGGCTGCAGTAACAACCAACAGCATATTCCACAAACAAGGCAAGCAAATGAGGGAATATTTTAACCAGTGCTCCTCCTCTGCCTCACAATTGGATGTGTCAGTTGTTAAATTGTGTGTGTTTTTCAGCTCCTTTCTGAAAGGCCATCACACAGTCTCCATTTCCACTGCAAATTGCTTCACAAATGGGAAATTAAAGGATAACGTTACATTTCCCACTGCAATTAGGCAGGGCTCCTGACAGACAGGGATAATGTGTTCCACATACAGGTTGTTACTTACTAGAGAAGAAGCTGGGAAGGTCTGTGCTTTCACAAGCCATTGGATACCAATAAACCTGGGCCAACGGCTGGAGGTCCTGGTGTGTCCCTGTTTCTCCCACAGCCCCAGGGAGGGACTCCTCTGAAGCGACTGGCCCCACTGCAATTCTGCACAGCAGCAAATCCCCATCCAATCCAGGCCAGAACCTCACACCCTTGCTCACAATTCACCAGGAGGAGGGAAAGTATCCAAGTCCACTGACAGGTAAGTTTCTATGTGAGGTAATCCTGATTAGATGTGACTGAGGTCCAACTTCATTTCTCAACCAGGCTGTGATCTTTATTTACCTGGATGCTCTGCTGTCAGGTGGAATAACTCTGCACTGGGTTTCTCTAAGTCACCAACAGAGGAATAATTGAAGGGGAGGTTTGCTGGGACCTGATGGAGCAGCCACAATGCACAGCTCCATTCCCTGCCTTTACCTCTGTGCATCCTAGAATAGCCTTTAGTCACAGTCTCTGTGCACACATACAAGGGTGAAGGAGGTTTCAGATTCAACAGCACCCCACAAGCAGACTCCTTTTGGGGGTCAACAGGAACTACTGACCGAAATGTGGCTCACCCCTGTGTGCCAGCTGCTCATGCAGCTCCTGCTCCTGTCACAAGTGAGGATGATCTCAGACTCCTCCAGCACGGGAAGCTCCCACTAAAGGTGGGCAAACAGCCATCCTCTCTTCTTTTGGGATGGCAAATCTCCCTCAACTCTCGCCACAGAATGCTCCAGCAGCGTTTATAGCCAGCACAGCTCCAGCATTCAGGACATTAAGGACATTACTTGGCCCATCAGGCACTGCCACAGCAATAAAATGCACAAAACAGCAAGTCACACGAGCACAGGAAACATGTTTTCCACACTACCTGTCTGGTTCTGCTGGAGATAGGATTACAAATTATGTAAATCCTCTGCAGGACAAAAAGCAACCAAAATTATTTTTGTGGAGAAGAGAGGTAGAGGAGGAACTGAAATGTTATATTAACATTTTATATTAAAATTTAGGGACCATTCTTTTCCTTCCAGCCATTTTTACAGACCAGATCACTTTTTAGCCCTACCAGTCTGCATTTAGTTTGTGAAATAAAAGGAAATGTTATTGACAAGTTATGGTGCTGATTTAGTTATTATTAGTTAATGCTGCTGTTCAGAATAAGCAAAATGTGATAAGAGTTGAAGAGCTGCCTGAGCACAGATAAAGTCAAAGCAACAAACAAAAGATTAGGCACTTGCCAAAATAATCTGTGCAGATTGCAGGGACGAATTAAACGATCCTCAGCATGGAGGAAGCAGAACTGAGGATACAGAGGTTGGGCTTTCTTTTACATTTTTAAGGCCCCCATCAAAAAACAAAGCTACCATGCCCTATGGAAAGACCATCTGGCTGCCTGTGGGTGTGTGACAAAACTGCCCTGTGCAGAAAGGTTTGCAGCCCTCTGGAAAAGAGGCCTTTTCTGGTGAGCCAGGCATGGGGAGCAGGAGCAGTGCCAGGTCGGCACATCTGTGTGGGACACATAATCAGTTGGGTGCTTTAGTGTGTGACTCCTCATAAAATCCAGGGCTGGAACAGCTTACACTGCTCCCACCTCCACTCATCTCTTCTGCATCTCATTGGCATTTGAGAACATTAATTGACTCATTATTTAAATTCCTGTTCAAGGGAGGATCCTGATTAAGGCAGGCAGATGCAGGATCTCCAGACAGCGTTGTTGTCCCGGCAGTTTACCCGAGTTATTACAATGCTTAGTAGGTAATAGGCAGGAGAAGAGGGAATGAGGCCTGGCAAGGGGGGGCCCTCACAGGATGGGCTTTAACCCCCAGTGACACAGCCCTGGCCCTGCCCAGGCTCCAGCCCAGACCATCTCAAACCCAACCCAGCAGCAGGGGCCAGTTCAAGACAACCAGACAACTTCTTTCTACAAGAACTCTGTGATACGTTTTCAGCAGCTTTTGTACAATGAATTGTTATTAAAACAGCACAACCTTCCAAATTGCTGTTAGCTAAAGATGGGCTTTGTATGACTTGATATTTATCCATTTTGACCTTTAATGCCTTTTACAGTAATTGTTGATCCAATAAAAATCTACAAAACTAATCTCGTCCTGGTAGAAATATGACTGCAAGCTTTTGCTAGTCAGGCCCATGGCAGTCTGCTACGTAAAGTCCTGATCTTGTTTAACTTGTTCTTCCCCATGTAGAATCACAGAATGGTTTAGGTTGAAGGGACCGTGAAGATCATCTCATCCCAACTCCCTGCCATGGTCAGGGACATCTTCCACTATCCCAGGCTGCTCCAAGTCCCATCCAACTTGGCTTTGAACAGTTCCAGGGATGGGACATCCACAGCTTCTCTGGGCAACCTGTGCCAGGGCCTCACCACCCTCACAGTAAAATATTTCTTCATAACATCTAATCTAAATCTATTCTCTTTCTGTTTAAAGCCATTCCCACTTGTCCTGTCACTACATCCTCTTGTAAATAGTGTCTTTCCAAATGCTGGCCCTCCCTGGTCTCTGATGAATTGCACTGACTGATCCGCATGCACAACAGCTCTGCACAGCCAGGGAGAGGAGCAGGAGCCCTTCCTTGCCTGGCTCTGGTGCAGTGTTCTTGCCTGAAACTGAAAGCCCCACTGCTGGTCCCTTCACTTTCAGATGCACAATCACCAACTTGAAGCAGGAAAATATCCCTCATGGAAGTCTATTAGGAGTGACAAAGCAGACAATAATGGCTCCTTTGGTGCTGATACGATCTGTCACATAAATACACAATAAAAGACTTGTTGAAAGGCAGATTGCACAAATATACATTCAGGTTCTTGTAAAAAAAACGCAGATTATTGACCCTGGAACTGAACAACAACTCTGGAGCTGTTAAGAAACACATATGAACACTTGGAAGCGCCCTGCATTACCAACCCCGAAGTCCTTCAGCTTCTCCCACAGTGACTTTTACCACACCTGTAAATGCATCTGTGTGGAGAGCAGATACCTCTGCAGTCTGCTTGCATAGGAAACTGCTCTTCCACAACTTACAAGGAGAATGGGTCAATTCTATCAAAACATAGCATAAAAATAAAAAACACAAGCTAGCAATTGTTCTCAAATCCAGACTGCACGTGAAGCCATTTCAGAACCTGATGGGTGCACTGAATTTCCATGGAAACTCAACCACCCAAAATGTACGTACACTTGTGAAGCCAGAAGTAGTCAGAATCTGCCAAGGTAAATTTTGCCCAGCCAGAAGGGAGTTAAGCACTGAAGAAAATGACTGTTTTTTCCCCCTAGCATGGTCCAGACACTACACTAACCCAAAGGTCAATCTCTGTCTACATCAGCACCTCAGTTTTCCTCCCTTAGAAAACCCTGCCTCTAAATGTTCCCCAGCAGTGTGAGGATGCTAACTGGATGTGTGCTGGTACGAGTGTGGAAAACAGTGCCAACAACATTCCTCCGGAGAATCACAGCCCAAGGAACTCTTCTCAAAGAATCCCTTTTCCACTGTACTTAGAAGAATGCTTGGATCCTGAAGAGAGCTGGGAGAGAGATAGAGCAGGTTTTCAGAGGAAACAAAAGCCAAAGTTCCAGCTGAAGAGCTAGATCAGATTGCACTGCTGCTGTGGCAGAGAGCAGCTCTCCTGACAGCAGATATACAGGACACCTTCAAAAGCGTCATATGTGTGCCCTGGAAAAAGGGACAGGCAGCCAGCCTGATGTGACAGACAAGAAACTTACCCGATTCTGCACAGTATTTCAGAGGTGCTCAGTTTGCAGTACCTGCCACTGTTTGCAGCTTGACATCTAAGCCACACTCCATCCAGTTCCACTGCTGGATCTTCACATCTGCTTTCCACATCTCCTCTCCCTCAGTGGCCTACCCATGGCTGGCCCCAGAATGGCAGGAAGGGACCCACAGCCTGCTGAGAATCCCAGAATGGTGGGAACCAAACCACAGACTGCTGAGACCCCCTAAATGGCAGTAACTGACCCACGGCCAGCTGAGAGTCCCAAAATGTCAGGAACAAACTCACAGCCTGCTGAGAGCCACCAAATGGCAGTGACTGACCCACAGACTGCTGAGAGCCCCAAAACAGATGTATCTCTGTGAGTGTGTAAGAGGCAGACACAGAGGGGGAATAAAGTCAAGTTTCTGTTTGCAGGATTTCAGTAAATTTCATCAGGTATCCAAACACTTCTTCCCATAAAAGCTGATACCTGTGTATTGAATAAACACAACAATCAGCAGTTCCTGTGACTACGAGAGACAGCACTTGGTGTGTCCACTTGGCCTCAGCTTTTGGAAAGGTTATTTGCAGGACTCCTCCAGCCCCGCCCAGCTTTGCCTTTGTTGTGCCGACACTGAGGCAGAGGTTTGTGGGGATGGGAACAGCTCTGGGAGAGCAGGAGTTAAGCACAAGCAGTGCTTATGGGAGAATAAAAGCTGCTGTGAGAGGACAAACACGTTCCAGCAAATATCATGATCTTTAAGGTCTGTTGCTTTACCAGTCAGCAGTAACTGATAACAACAGACACCACAAAAGTGAGTGACTGAGGATAGAATATTCCCTGTAAAAACCCTGATTTACTTGCTCTCTCACAATGACCAAGCTAAATGTCCAACCATGTGTCTGTGCTGCAGGAATGGGAAGAGAGACACTCCCTGCCCAGCTGCCCCTCTGGGGGGGCACAGGGGGCCTAGGCCAGCTCCCCACCCCTGGTTTTACCCCTCATCTGAAGCTCAGTGGAGAGGACCAGGAGCTGCCAGCTCCCTGCTCTGCCTGGGGCTGGTGCTGATGAGCTGGGCAAAGGTTTCCCAGGCTCTGGTGCCAGGCAAACCGGTCCCTCCTGGTAGTGCCAGACCGGAGCCCTAGAGGCAGGAACAGAGAGCATGGCATGGTGGCACTTGCCAGCTCAGAGGCAGAACTAAGGAAAAAAATCAACCATTTGCTTCAATCCATGACAAAAAATAGATTGTGCCATTCAAAACGTGAGAGAACTAAGAAAATACAGAGGAAAATGATGCTATAATTTTCTAATTTTTGTCCAGTCATACCCTGAGTAGATTCTTCTAAGAAGGAGATTTTACAGGAAAAAAAACCAAAACCAAACCACCAAAATAAACCAACCAACCAACCAACCAAAAAAACCCCCACCAAAACCAACCAACCAAACAAAAAAACCCACAAAAAAACCCCAAAACCAAAACAAACCAACCCCTCATCAACCCCAACCTTCTCCAACTACTTTTGTCAGAACTGTTTAGACCCAAAGGAAAAGCAAGTCTGTTGTTAAGGACACAAAGCAAGTTAAATTCAGGTAAATGAATGCTGTGATAAAGTCTGCACCATCTCGGGGGAATCTCTTCCTTTCAATTTGCCCAGACTGTGTCAAGGCAGCTCGAGGAGCAGCAGAAATCCCCAGGCCTGCTGAGGCCAGGGAAGTACACGTGCCTGAGGTACTGCTGCCCTTACTGCAGAGTGTACCCTGAACTACAGTGATTCTGTTTGTGGGGAACAACCAGCTGACAGCAATATCTGGACCCTCTGCTTCTGCTGGGGAAAGACATTTCCTACAACTGCTCCTTTACTGATAAAGGCAGACATTGGCCCTCACTTACTACTTTGGACTGCCAGTGTCCAGAGCCTAGGGCTCCTTCTTTCTTCTCTACAGAGCTGGTGATATTAGTGTAGGTTTTCCTTCTGTTTTCAATTCTTTGTCCATGACAGATTTCACAGTAGGGAACAGCTCTGTGGCATATGGCCACTAAATTACTGAAACTTCAGAAACTTCTGTCCATAAGTTAATTTTAAAACTGAAGAAACAGTTTTTTTTAAAAAAAACCCTACTACACTAGACCACATAAAATCCTTCCCTCCTTCCCTAGCCTTGGACACACTCTCTCCTGGGTTGCAGAACCAGCCCTGCCATGGCTGTCTCTGTACAAAGGTGTGAAGCGTATATAACTGGCATAAAGTTCTGTAGGCACATCAAGACTAGGGAGAAACTGGAAAAAAGAAAGAGACATCAAAAAAGGAAACTCACAGATTTACCAATCCAAACAGAATGACTGGAAAATCAGACAAACTAAAGCCACACATGTTTTGGGCATCTCTGGTTCTCCCTTTGCCCTGTGCCAGGATAGATTCTCCTCATCTCAGCCTGAACACATTCCTTCTGGAGTGCACGAGACAGCTCTGTGGAAGCATGTGCTACAAGTAAATTGTGTCTTCAGGCTCTAGCCAAAATACTGTGAAAAATAAGATGTCCTGGGTTCGGGTTTTTTAACTTGATAAAGGAGGAACTGGGCAAAACGAATGATTCCGATGAAGGAGTTAGGTCAAGATTTCCTGTGAGGATACATCACCAGCAAGACAAAGCTTAAAGGTGCAGGGATGGTGAAAGCAGGCAAATACAGCAGCCCTGCCCAGGCTGGGCACATGGGGCTTAAACTGGGCAGAGCCAAGAGCCCTTCCTTCCCAGCCTAGCTCATCAAACCGTGAAGGCAACACAAGCACTGCAGGCCCAGACAAAACCACCCTAAAGCCCCAACAGAACCTCTCTGCAACCCAGGGAGCTCTTCTGCAAACTAGGAGGCTAGTGCTGCTCTCTATACCCTGATTGGATCTGGCACGGCCAAGGTTTCTCAGTGAGAAAATGTACAGCTTGCTAATGCTGTTGACAGAAAGCCACACTCAGACCTTTTCAGAGGCTCTCAGGAGTTATTATCACAGATTAACTATGGCGGGAGCAAAAAGGTTTAAAGTCTTGTTTATAGTTAGCCCGTGGCTCTAAATTAGCAACTTCTCTCTGAAATGATCAATTGAGTCACAGGCGTTAATGAGTCAGGCTTAGCCAGTAGGGGTGAGGAAGGAGGGAGAAAGATCTGGAGCCACAATTTTACAAAAAGGCAGTATGAAAATCTCAGTAATTTCTGAAGTCAAACTGTATTTTAATCAGTGCCTCCCAAATCAGATGAAGAAGCTACACTGTGACTTTCCCAGCTGTAAAAAATTGAAGTCTGGTTTCACATTTGCATGATTTTGAAGGTCAAATGCCTGCTATCCAAGTCTTACTGATCCATATGGACTAGAAATGCCACAATATGCAATCATCATGAAGGCAGATTGTCTCCTGTAAATCTGTCCTTTTTGTAACACATTCCGAATGTACCGTATTGGATGGATTATAAATCCATTCAGGAAACGCAGACACTGCTGTACGGAGAGGCACGGGTTTGTGGGAGGGATATGCGGGATGTGGTGTGTGCATGGCTCTGGGAGCGGCAGGGACAGATGGCCCAGGCCTGCCCTCCCCAGAGTCAGCGGGAGCACTGCCATCCCCTGCACATGATGGAAGCCTGCATTTGGGCAGAAAGGGGTCTTTATTAATACAAGGCTGAGTTAGTCTGCATCTAGGAATGAAAAACATTGGAAAAACAGGCAGGCAGGGCTGTGGGAGCCATCCCCTGAAGGGAGCAGGCTGCTATTTGTCTCCCAGCTCCTTCCTGAACGTCTGGGCGGCGTGTGGGGCTGGGGAGAAGGTGGCTACAATACTCTGCTCCTCCATTCCTTGGGCAGGGGAAAGCACAGAAATGCTGCTTCACATTAAACTAACAGCCATTACTCCCAAGTTAGGGACTTTGGAACGACATGCATTTTCCTCAGAGGGAAGGGCTGGGTGATCCCTGCTCTCTCCTGCAGCCTCGGAGCACATGGCGCTTCCCTTTCTCCACTTTAACAGATCCCTTTACACGTTGCCATTTTTTCTTCCAGCACATGCAATTGAAAAGAGACATATGGAGGCCAGCATGCAAACCCTGCAAACATTTCAGCTTTGCTTCAAAACTAATGCTAATCCATTTTTTTTAACTTCTTCCACCCCCCCAACCCCCTTCTGCTACCCCTGGAGCGAGTTCCCAAAAATCCAGGGGGTGATTTAAGCAAACACAGCAATCCCCAGCAAGTGGCAGGGTGCCTGCCCACCAAACATTCTTCCTCTTGTCTTATTTAATCACATGCAGACACAGGGTCACCCACAGCATTCCCACAAGAGCCTGGGAGCTGCTGGCACAGAGAGCTGGGATCAGCACATCTGGAAAACCACATCCTGACAGCAATCCACCCAGAGTTGCATCATACACCAGTTCCCCTTTTTCTTCCCTGGTGTCAAGGAAAAGCCTCGTAGTACAAGCTGTGAAAATCCTGCTGCAAGGCTGTGCTGAGCATTACCTGGAAATGAGGCAGGCACGAGTTGAACAGACCTTTACAACAGAACGTGCATCTGCCAAGACAGAAATACCCGGCGAGCTTCTGGTGCTGGCAGCGTGTCAGGCACGCAAGCTGTCTGCGCAGCGGCTCCCGACGGGCCTCCCAGGCTCCGTGTGTGGGTCCACGCCGGCCATGGGGCCCACACACTCCCCATCCTGCCACCCGAGTGTGCACCAGATCGGCAGGGCTCTGGGAAACAGCAACCCTTCCAGGGCTTTCTGTGCAAACGTTCTGCAGCAGGCACGGAGCTGCTTTTCCCCCTCTCCCTCTCTCTCTTTTTGTTCAGTTGCCTGGCATCCGCTAACCCACAAGCTGCTGTTTCCCTTTCCAAAGAAGCTCTGATGGGTGGAGGGCCAGGAAAAATTAGCCCAACTGACGAATGCAATCTCGACAGAAAATATGTTTTTTATCAGAGACCACATGTTGCCAACAGCAATTAAAGTAAAACTGGGAGATTTCATCAGATATAAGCCTGCATAAAAACCCCCTGGACCCACTGATCAGGTGTCTGTCAGCTCAAGAGGATTACTCGGGTGCTCTAGAGCCTGCTGCCACTGGGAAGGGCAGCCAGGGCCTGGGGAGGGTGCCAGGAATGCCCAGAGCAGCATGTGTGTTCACTGGGAGCCTCCTGTCCACCCAGTGGTGTGGCTAGGACAGTGATCCCAGGCCTCAGAGGGAGGCACTTGGAAAGCCAGGCATGGCATGGCAGAACCAAGGTGTGCTTTACTTACTGGCCTTGCCTACAGCCCAAGGAACAAGTGACCAGAGAGCATCAGAGCTCCAGATGATGAGGGCTTCCCCTCATTAGTACCATTTGCATCATCTATGTCACACTTCTGAACTGACAGAGGCTTGGCCCGTCAGCCATGAGAGGAGCTGAAAAAATCACCACAACTGGCAAAGTGGTAACGGGAGTAAACAGCCCCAGTATCCGAGTGTGTGCAGCATGTGCAGCAGGCAAGCCCTGAGAGACCTTGGTGAATGGATCCAGAGAAGAGAGAGCAGTGTGGATAATAAAGGATAAGGGGACGATGCCGTGGGTAAACAACAAGGAAGATGGGTGGGGTAGGAGCAGGCAAGAATAACTGAGCACTTTCCTGGGAAGCTGGAAACCAAGAGGATTTATTTTTTGACTGAATGAACCAGAGCCTGGATGAATAGCTCCTGGGACCTAACTACGAATAATTTTAAAAGCCTCTATGTAAATAGTTATCATCGTGCACTAACAAAACACTTAAACCACACAAATCTGCTTTGGGTACATCATCACACTGAAGCACATGCCAAGGTCAGAGCCCTCTATCTCCATGAGTCAGATGTTTGTTTTAGTTCTGGGTCAGAAGACTTTCAGATAAGAAAAACAAAGGAGGATTTTGGGGCTATCCTGGGCTTAGGGGGAAGAAAGTCCCAGGATTTCAGCCTAGACTGACTATAGTAAGATTCTACAGTGACCAGAAGCACCCATCAGGGAAGCCAGAAAAGTTTATTCTTCAGACTAGTATATGAGATCATGTAATGGATTTATGTCACTCTGCATACATGCAGAGATAACTATACTCACATACACACAGATACTCCCAAACTCAGCCAGTCAGGGGGACAGCCAGCTCAGGTTCTTGGACACAGACATCTGGGGAAGGTTTCTACGGCAGCACATCCCATGGGGCTGCAGCACAGGGCTGCAGGGACAAGTCCTCGGTGCAAACCAAACCCCAAAACTCTGCCAAGCCACTATAGCCAAAAACCAGCACCTCTCCCAGCGTCAGCACTGCCTTCACCTCACAGTGTCCTCTTGTAGTCACTTGTCACTTAGTGGAACACTTATTAAAAGGATAAATACCATTAAAAAGCTGCTGTACACTGGACGACAGCGTGGCCGTGGGAGAGCCAGGTTGGGGCTGCCACCAGAGCACCTGTCATGCCCCTCCACAGGCAGAGCCACCGGAGCTGGGAATCTAGGAGGCCCCGCACCTTTCAGAGCACAGCTGGATATTAACATACGACAAAAAAAATGCCCACATTGCTGCCTGTGAGCCCCGATTATCTGTGACCACCAGTGTCACAAGCAATGATTTCAGCACTGCTGCCACGATCTGCTCTCCCAGGCACGGGGCTGAAACCTGTGCCACAAAGCAGTGACGCTCTCACGGCCGCACTCATCCCCTCCAACAGTGACACCAAGTGACATCTGCATTTGGCCCATAAGCAGGGCAGTTCACCTGACACAGGGTGGCCCAATTACTGCTAAAGACCTTGTCGGTCTGATCCACAGATGGCCCTGGATCCCAATACAGCTCCCATTTAAGAGTATTACAGAGAAATCAATCACCTGTCCAAAGGGAGCAGCACACGGAGCCTGGCTGTCAGGAGAGGTTGCTCCTTGTGAGCGGCACATCAGGCTCTGCCTAAAGAGTGATAGTGACAAAGAGCCAGGCTCAGTGGCCAGCAGTGACCTCCAGTGAGAGCAGCAGCAGCAGCAGCAGAGTCAGGGAGGCAGCAAGCATGCCACGGAGAGTGCCAGAAGCCCGGGAGAACCCCAGAGCAAACAAAGCCTGCTCCTCCTGCCTGTGTGCAGGGAGTGTGACATCAGCCCGGCCAGCCTGCATTGCCAGGGCAAGTCTGGGCTACAGGGAGAAGGAGTACCAAGTGCCATCCCGGTTCACACATTTGCTTCTGCGTCTGTTCATGGGAAATACCGATACAGGGAACCATCTCCTTTTCACCCTGGTACCACCAGGAAGTGATTGTGTTTGCAATAGACAGGAGCAGAATTTTGTCGGGTGTGTGGACTATTTGCTCTATAACACACAAAGGCAGGGAGAAGAAGCTCTGGTTTATGTAAGATACCTGTCTTGTTTCCTATAAAACAGCCAACATCCATGTGAACACAGGGCACCAATTGCTTGTGTTTGTGGAGAAAACGGAGAGCAAAAGGGTTAAAGAAAATCTCTGTATGGTCAGATCTAATTTAGCATCTTGATGCTGATCTAGAAGGGCAACTGCAAAGTAAATTAATAGCATTTCTGAAAAAACCAAACAAACCACCATTTAGGATTGTCCATAGGAATGGGAACAGGGTACCAATACTCTGATGGAGACATCAAAATGATTACCCACAAAATGCTCAGTTCTGACATGCCTGTAAAAGACATTCATTCAGAAAAACCCAGGGAAAGGACACAGAGATGAGCACCAAACAGCAGCAGTGGATTAAACCACTTCCTTTGATTCTAGTAAGTCAGAAGTTCAGTCCTGATGAGTGTTACACAAATCTCAGGGATTCAAACATCTAGCAAAAAAAATCAGGAGAGACAGAAGCCCAATGCCCTCTGCCTCTGATGGAGCCAGAGTCCCCCTGGTCTGTGACCCTCAGATCCATCCATGAATGCCAGAAGCATGACATTACAGCCGAGGGTGACACAGGGCAGAGGGTCATGCAGCAAGGACAGGCTGCTGGATGAAGTCCATCCTCCATGGCAGAAGTAATTCCTTGCACTAGAAGTCAATTCACCTCTTCCAAACATAATAGGAGCCAGTATGGGAACCAAAGGGAGCCAAGCTGAGAGGAAATTTAGAGTTTTGTTATTCATTCAGGGACAGTAAAACCACATAAGTCAGGCAGAGCAATATGCTGCTTCTTCCTGTAACTCAGGGTTGGATGTTTGTTTTGCTGGAAAGACCTCTAAGAAGCTGGGGATGCTATATGCTACTCTTCATCCTCCACATGCTGCCATGGCCTTTTCCCAGGCCTGGCTGGCCACCCAATGCACTGTGACACCACTCCTCCCCACAGAGCTCCTAGGGGAATACAGTGAAGTCCTGGGGGAAAATCTTTTCTGGGAGCAAAGTTGTGGCTCCACTGTGAGGATGCAGTGCCCAGGAGGCTGGACCAGCAGCACAGACATCAATGCTGCCAGGCTGATCTGTATGTGCAGATAATTTGGGCTGCATTCAAACAGCCTTCAAACACCTTGTACTGAAAACGTTTTTAAAAGGAGAGAAGTCATGTGGAAGTAGCCACCAGCTTCCATCCATAACAGACGCCATGACATTAGTCTGAAAAGTAATATCCTGTGCAGGCAAAGAAATGGTCCTGAAGAAATGTATTTGGAATACCAAACGATTTCTGTCCTTTTTTTCTGTCCTATGTTTATCCAAGTGTTTTATCTAAGCTCTGTCCTGGGCCTCCTCACACACAATCTATACTCACTTCCCAAAAGATCTTAGACAACTTGGAATAGTGATTCCAGGCTGCTCTGGCTTCATGGGACTCTGCAGCAGACGTGGGTGTTCTCAGGTGTTATGGGAGCACTCCATAGGTAGAGACTGGAGCCAGGACTATCCATGTTGTCTGGGATGCTGTGGGCACTCTGGCAGCATCTGCCCATCCCTGTACAGCTCAACTCCAATTACAACCTCATTCCACTTAACGGGGCCTTGATGGCAATTTCATTACTCAAAGTCACATTTATTAGTCCATTGTAATGTGTTGTGATTGTAACTCTAATGCTAATATGAAGAAGTTTAACCTCATTCCATTTTCCATACAGTTAAAAACCTGGTTACAATGATCATAAATCAGAGTTTCAAATGTCATAAAAGCAGAGTTGCAACTCTACACTATGCGTATCTTTTTTTAATCTTTGCATTTCATGTTAATCTCAGATCCAGTATTTCACAACTCCACTTACAACCCACATTTTATTTAGATTATCATTATGATAGCAGAAAAAATTCCTCACCCTGCATATAATTTGCATGATTTAGGTAGACTGTGTTTTCAATTACATTAATAACCTAAAATGAGGCAGACTGATTAGAACCCTTTCTCTCGCTTAGAATGAATATTTTCATTAGTGATGCCTTTGGAGATGCCCCTCCTTCCTCAGCATTCCACACACACACTCCCTCCCACACCCACACCATGACAGATATTGTAAGGGAAACGCTCCCTAACTTTGGTGCCAAGGGACCCTGCTTTTCATGGGAAGCCAGAGACAGAATGGAAAGACCCTAAAGAAGGACCCTGCAGCTAGGCTGGAATTCTTCACCTCATCTCTTCCTTTCAAGGGCAGATTATTTCAATTTTTTTCCTCAACTGTTTTCAGAGATGCTGCTTAAAAAATAACTGGTTTTGTCCTGAAGGCATTTCAGTGCAAACACAGAAGGTCTGGATCCAGAGTGCCTTCACCGTGCCTTGGATTTGCCTCTTTCCCGGTAACCCACAGATTTTAACAACAGAAAGCATGTACTAATCCCTCTAAAAAGTTTAGATAGGTCTGAGCAGAGACAAGAGGAACCTTGGCTTCAGTCTACAGAGGAATGATGGCCCTGGAGGTCGTGCCTCACTGATGTTATAACCTTGATACTAAGCTTTTCTACCACTGCATGAATGACGGCCATAATGCCATGCCATGCCAAGAAAGAGAGAATGGATTGTCTCTGAAACCTTTACCATTTTGTCTTCGTGATCTCAAGGAGCTGGAAAGTAGAAAAAATGGCACACAGTGAGCACTTGTTAACCACAATATTCTTTTTGCCATCAGTTCAAAAGCCTCTGCAAAGCTCTGAGGCAGACACCAAGAGCTGGAGTGTTCCAGTCCTTGGCTCCCCAAACCAGAGCCACCAGAGCTCTGTGTGGTGCCTACTCACAGTCCCCACTGCCAGACGAGAAAGCAGGAGGAAGGAAATGCTGCTATTGGAGCCCACAGAAGGAGAGAGAAGATGGGCTCATTCTCCTGCTGCAGGCACCCCACAGGTGTGAATTTGGGTTACACACAGAAACGGATGTGGTTTTTTAAGCACTTTGTATCTCGGGCAAGGCTTTCCTTTAAAAGGGCTCCCCTTGCACACCCAGAGACCCACTGACAGACCTGTCATCGCCAGGCTCCCTTCACCCTTGGAGAAGGGCTGACAGGGCTGTCAGAGCCAGAAGTGCAATGCTGTGCTCTGCTCCCAGCCAGTCCAGCTGCCGTGGGGCTGTGGTCAGACCCGGAGCCCCGAATGGAGCCACTGGAACGTGAGGGGATGGGCCTGCAGAGTCACATCTTGTTCCTGGCACCGCCACTGCCAACAAACCATCTCTGCCTTTTCATCCTGCCCAGGGAGGGCAATGCAGCTCCTTAAATATTTTAAGTCCAGGGGCAGTGAGGAGGAACAGCCAGGAAGGGAAAACACCTCAACCCACTGCCTTGTCAAATGTGGATGCTGGCACACTCCCACAAAATGCCTGATGGGTCCGAGCCTGAGGCAAAAAGCTCTGCCCAGCCCCCATGGCAGCTGTTTATCTGCTCCATAGATGTGGCAGGACTGCTATTCCTGCCTCCACAACCCTCCACTCCATTGCCAAGGGGAGCCTTGGCTGGGAATTGGACTCCAAAACGCATGCAGCACAAACCCAGCGGCATCTGTCTGTGCTCTGGAAAGAGACTTCTGAGAGCAGAGACCTCCCAGCCCTCCTGTCCCACTCAGACACTTGTTCCCTCTCTGCACCCCTCCCTCTAGCACTCCTGCAATCCATCCTGCCTCCACCCTGCACAAGCAGGGATGCTGCAGTGGGGATGGAGAAACAGAGACCTTTTATGAACCAATTCAGTTCCCTTCCCCCAACCCTGGTCCCTCTTCATGTGTTTTTGATCAAGGCAGCAGCAGCACCTGCTTCCAGAACAGCCTGACTTTGCTCGGTCTCAGGGTTTACCCAACGCCTTGGACCATCTCTTCTACATCACTTACACACCCGTAATGTTACCTGGACAAATAAAACAAGGAACCTCCTTCCAAAAAGCCAAATTTCTCTCTGCAGCTTCAGCTCAGAGGATTTTCACTGCCTGCTTTTGGCTGTGTTCTCCTCCAAAATCCCACCCAGCCACAGCACTGCACAGGCCAGGCCTGTCCCTCAGCCCCTTCTACCCACCACTCTTCCCCTCAGGCCTCAAGTCCCTCTCCTGATAATAAAACCAGTTTGGGTCTCCAGTGAAGGGTACCTGAGCCCTTCTCAAAGGTTCCCCCACACCACTCCAGCACAGAGGTAGAGTGGAGCACGGAGCACAACTCCAGCTGTACAGAAACAGACAGTTCTGAAATGCCTTCTGACAGCGGGCATCTCCAACAGACTTGTTGGGTTTGTGACAATCCTGCAAACAAATACTGTGGTGCGTGGAATAAAATGCCGACAGTCCATGAACTGTGCTCTGTTTCTGCTGACTAAACATCTCCTGCATCAGGCAGAGCGCACCTGTGGAATGTGCTGAGCCATCAGCCTACAGACACTACTGAGATGACAAGCCAGAGGTGCTGATTCCTTCCCACAGCTGACAGGACTCCAGGGACACCACAGAGCCATGAAACGGCCTAACAGAGATGTCCCTAGCATCCAAGATGCGACCACTGATACCATTCCTCATGGGCACTATACAGGGAAGTATATAAATATTCCTTCTATTTATTTAGAAAGAATTTTATCCTGCTCTAAAAGCACCTTCACCCCAACAGGCACAGCACAGAGCAGGGGGACCATCATGGGCCAGTGTTTGAGCTTAACTTAATCTAGTGTTTCCACCTATGTTGTAGATCAGCATTCCCAAAAACCCTTCTCTCATATAATGTTATGGGGAGGGAAGGGGAAAAAAGCAAGTACTCTCTGGGGACTGCTGGTGCCATCAACAGAGAATCCCCTCACTCCTGCCAGCCCACCAGTGCAACTCAGGCCTTCCCTTCCCTGCTCACACAAACACACGGATCTAGATGCATGATGCTGTCATTCCTCACTGTTCTTAAACCAACCACAATATCAGATGATATCAAAACACAAGGGCTTGGAGGACTTCAATCCACTCAGCAGAAAAAGGGGTGTCCAAATGCCGTGTGCTTACAGATATTTCACACTGTGGACTACCACAGCTGCCTTCAACACTCACTGTCATCGGTCAGTCTTGGACTTTGCTTACTTTTATCTCCCAATTACACTCTCATTTGCATTTCCATAGTGGCTACTACTGACTAACAACATCAGAGGTACTGAAGAGCAAGAATCCAAGCTCAGCACACACTGAGCCAGGCTCCAATGACAAGTCAGGCAGAATTAAGCAGCAAGAAATAAATGCCCTCTTCACAAATCCTTGCCAGTGAGCCTGGCCAGGTTCTATTTCCACAGAGGGTACAGGCACTGGGCACAAGCCTTGAGGTTACAAGGACCGTGCCCCAAAGCAGCTGTTCCAGCCCTCTGGCACAGCTTGTGCCTGGCCCGTTTGAGAGATGCCCTGACACTCTGCTGCTAACAGACAGGGTGCAGACAGCAGTCCTTTCTTCCCCCATTTCCTTCCCAACAGCAATGATGTCTGTGACATACAGGATTATGAGGGAACAAGGAGCTGGATAATATATGGCAAATAAATGGCCAACCGATGGCGAGTATTCTCCAGCCAATGTCAGCAAGTCAAATGTATCCCTACACCCCCACCTCTGACTTCTGAGACTCAACTGCCCTGGTGAACACTCAGCACAGTGCTAAGAACACTTAGCTGCTGTGCACATCTCCAGCCTTTGCTCAAAGCTCCGTAAATGAAGACACTGATTTTTTGAAAAATCATTCAATCACAGCCAGATCCTTTCCCTTGAGCCAGAAATCCCTTTTTGATTGCCATATCATGGTTCTCACTCTGACATCAGACATGATACCATGAGCCCTGCACGTAGGCATAAACCAACGGAAAATAAAAAACAAAGAAATAAACTTTATAAGCATCGTAGAGGAAACAGCTCCAGCAAACCCTATCCACATGTATGCTGGGAATGTCAGTTCTGGAACACTTGCTGGGGTATCCAGACACAATTCATTCAGCTACTCAGCTGCTTATTGACACGAGTCCTTTCTTTACACAAGAAGGAAGAGGTGCTACCACCTACATTCTACTGTCCCAGCCTAGGATGTGGAGAGTCCATAAATCTTGTATCTCATTGCTTCTATTACAGTCCATTGTTGATGTATGCCAAGTTAACTGCAGCACAAAAAGCCCATTTTCCATCCAGCACTGTGTACCCAAGGTTAAACACCTGTCAGCAGGCTATTAGCAAGGCAAAGGAACAGGGTTACTGGAAAGCAAACTTGTGCTTAAAAGCGAAGAAAGGAAAGAGACCTACTGCAGGTTCAGCACTCTTTGGACTCTGGCTGGCCCCCAGCCTGGAAATGCAGCAGAGGAGAAACCCAAAGAACTGCTCCAATGTCAACTGCTAAGGAAGGAAATTTCCATTTTTCCTTCCTCACAACAGTGTGCAGCAAACTCGCTGCAGCTCTGTGTCCTTGAAGGCCAACATCAGAAGGGAAGGCATCTTTAAAGAGAAGTTATCCCCCAAGTTCACAGCTGATATTCCTTTCTTATTTAGGGGAGTCTCTGGGGACAAGATTGTACCAACAGAACTGGGGTAGGACAAGGTAAAGGTGGGGCCTTGTGCTCCCCATTACTGGATTTTGGTGGGGGGCCATGGGAACTGACACGCTTTGTACTCACCAAGTAAGTAAATGTATCGGCTCCAATACAGCCAAGAAAACATGAACTAGGCAAGATATAGAGGCCCTCACCATCTTGTCACCCTCCAAATGGGAGAAACGCAGTTAACAGCACTAGAGAAATGTTTCCTATTTAATTTTATTAACTGATTGACATGAATTAATGCATTGGGATATTTGATTGTGTCATAAAATGTGTATATGAACATCATGATTCAATTTAATGTACCCATTACTGCTTGATGTGCCATTATATTAGACTAAATTAAAAGAATTTTATGGAAAAAAAATTACAATTAAAGACTCAAAATTGATTACATTCATAACTTAGAGGATATTCACTTCTATTCATGTTTTGAATAATGACAATAAAAGAACCAGAAAACAACACAGACCATGGAAAGGTGGACAAAATAAAGTGTGGCAGAGACAAACAGAACAAATGGAATGAGGGGTCCATAAAACCCCACCTTCCCAGAGGCTGGGAACAGCTGAGCACAAATCATCAACACAGCAACAGTGTCTTTCAGGAGAGCAGGAATTTCATCGAGACCCCAGCGCAGCCCAGACTAAAGGAACACGGCAGCTGACACGGTTCCCAAGATCTCCTGGAGGATCTGTGCTGGAGTTTGCCCCATGTGCACAGTGTCCCTGGACCACAGCCAGAGTGTTTAACTCAAGTGCTAGGTGTCTGTTCATCTGCTCCTGTAAGGCTGAGCAGTGCTCTGTACCCACCCAGAAGTGTTTGGTAGGTGAGACCATCTCAGGTTTTCACGTAAGTCCTTGTGCTGCCAGGCAAAGGGACCCACATCGCTCAGTTTCAGCCATGGCACAGATACAGGGTACAATGTTTCAGCTCAGTAACTCAGCACTGTCTTAGGGACCTGAGCAGGAAAAAGAGACAGGAATTCCCGAAGGGAAAGGACTCTGCCAGAGGACTAAAATCAGCCGTGGGTAACACTTCCTGGCTGGGGCTATCTAAACTTTCCCTTTTCTCCCTGAGACATGAGAATGGTACTACAAAACCTTGAAAAATCTTCCCAGCATACACAGAAGTGATTCTGGAAAACGGGTTTGGACTCCAGACAAACCAGAATTATGATTTAACTGGTATGACTGATGTCTAGCCTGAGTCACGCCTCACCTTCTGTGGACGAGAGACTCTGAGCAAGAACTGGGTACGTTCCTCAGCAGTGAGAAGGTAAAGAGCATCTCATTTTCCAGAAAATCAATACCCCAAATTATCCCACAAAATGAGTAGCATTTTAGGACCCACAGCTCTTTTTCTCTTGCGAAAGGAGGGAATGACCAGCAGGATGTGCTAACTAGCCAGTTCGGTCTGGGCATCAGACACTGGGGTTGGAAACACAGCTGGACTTGTGGAGATGTGCACGAGTAAGTGGTGAGGGCCTTGCAGAATATCCGCTTGAAGACATGCCAGCAAGTAAATTGTTAGAGAAAAAAGTACAACGCATGTCAGGTTTTTAATTACATGTCTATTTTCCCAACAAAGAAGTGCAATTAAAGTTAATCATGTCTATTATATTACACAATACCTTCCTTCCTAATGGAACCAGGCCTGCATGAAGGAAAAGCACATTAACACACAAACCCTGTTCGTACATAAGTAAGTATATTTTGCACCCCAAACACACTCGGGTTACAGCCATGCTCAATTACACATCATCCACTCTAGCACACCACTCCACCAATGTCTTGGTGAGTGGCAAGAGGGGGGAGCAGGGCTCAGTCCCAAACCCCAGCATCCCCAAAGATGTTCTGGATGTGCCTACAAGTCCTGGGGGCACACAGGGGGGTCCTTACCCCTGCCCACCATGCACAGTCCCAGCAGGGACCCCACAGAGCTCTGGCAGCCTCAGTGTCAGGCAAGCAATGCACAGGCTGAGGAACAGCAGCAAAGCTCAGAGCCCTCTATCATCAGTGAGCCAGCACAGTCTGATGGAATCTGAGGGACACCCAGTTAGCAGGATAAATTTTGCTCTCTGGTGTCAATCCAGAGTAGTGCAGTTCATTATGGGATTTAATCCCTGTTACAGCAGGTGTAAATAACAGCAATTTGACTTTCCCCCCTCAGCAATTACAGAAATAATATTTCCTGCTTCAGTCTCGTTTTATAGCCTTCTGTGGCTGCTGTCATCTCTGTCCAACTCTGCCTTTACACACACGTGGTGCCTGAAAGAAGCACTCGGCAGCTGGGAGGAAGGCGGCAGCTCTCAGAACCGGCAGAGCCAAAGCTGGTGCCCATCCATCTCTGTATCCAGAGTTGTGGCTGTTCTCAGAGAATCCCAGGGCAGCTCCCACACCCTACAGTGTCCAGCAAGGTCAGGGCAGCTGCAGGCAGCTCTGCAGCAGGCACTGCTGCCCACGATGGAGGATACTTCAAGAGAAACAACATCAGTGGCAGCGCTGAGCCCTGCAGCAGATACCACCTGGAGGTGTGCATGCCCTGCTCCCTGGCTGCTGAGCGTTTGGCCTCTTGGCAAACAGCAAAAGAGCTCAAGATGGATACAAGGGTGAGGAATGTCTGTGCACATTTCCACGCAGTTTCCGGGTACTTTTGGCAAAGCCCCATTCCAGCAGCTCCTTGGATGCTGCAGAGCACTGCCCCTGCCTTTCCAGCACCAATCCAGCCACCAGAAGAGACTGAGATGAATACATCACGCAGCACAACCCCTACAAAAGCCTGCTGAGTCCCATAGCTTAGCCTCAGACAACTCTTCCTGGAAACTGATTCCAGTACCTTGGTTCCCAAGTTTTTCTTTTAATTTTATTTGGATGGCTTGACTGCATTTCTTTCAGGCTGGCAAACTTGAGCAAATCCAGTGGAGCACTGACAGCTCAAACTGCTTTTGCTGTGCTGATGAACCAGCTTGGACAAAACCCTGAAGATGCAAATAATTTGCTGAGAAAAAAAAAATTGATTTCAGCCAAGTCAAAGCAAATAACCAGTGCAGGGCATCATTAACAAAACTGTCTCAATTTAATTTAGTCTTCAAAACAGCAATTCCTAAAAAACCTGCTTTGATACAAGGCAAAGAGAAGGTGAGGAAGGGAGGAATCCAAATTTAGTAATTTTTTTGGTGAGCACCTTCAATAGCAACCACTCTCCCTCTCGCTCAACCCAAACCAGACTTTTAGATTTTTGTGTATTTAATTTTCTTGGCTTTAAACAGAGTCTCTGCAGCTGGCTGAGAAGGGATTTAGGTGGTGGAAGTGTCCACCTGGACAAGGATTTGCCCGTAAGGGAAAAGAAATTCAGCAGACAGCATCGTGAGTGGAGCTGAACCCAAGCACTGGTTATTAAAATCACATGCAAACTCTCTAGAAGCTGCTTCATCCCATCAAAATGTACATGCTGATCTGAAACAGCACTTGAAATTCCAGCTGCAGAATGCTCACTATTATTGAAGAAGAAATGAAGTGTTTTATGAGACTACTTTCAGAAAATCAAAAGACCATGAAAGAGAAAACATACGATAGGATGCTGCAGTTGCCAGCTGTTGTCAAAAAGCTATATTCAAAGGAAAACCAGAAATTTAAAAATCACTTAGTGGCTATAGCTGGTATATACAGTTGGGCTTACTGAAGTAATTTTTAGCTACACAACTGATCTACATATAAAATCCCTCCACACAGTGCACATTACCAGGCTGAAGAGAGACTAAGCACAAGACAACTGTTCTGCATAAAGTCAAAATGATAGAGAGTATCATACAGTCAGAGTTCCTCAACAGGCAAGGGGTAACAGAAACTAATGTGCAAACATGACCCAACTGGTGTAAATTAAGTCAGAAAAATAAACCCACAAATCTACAAGCCTCTGGAATGGGAGAACTTGCCAGCTATGCCAACAGGAGCCACAGCTCTCATGGGTTTTTCCGAGGAGCCTGTTTGATGCAGCCCTTCCAGCACACCTGCCCACATCCCTGAGGAACGCTCAACCCAGTCAGTGGCATTCCCTGGCTGAGACAGCTCCGTGCAGTGCACCTCGTGCTTCAGATAGAGCAAGAACAGAAAAACAGATGAATTTAACAATCTCAGTGAATCTTAGTGAACTAGGACCAGATGAGGGCAGGGAGCTGGAACTGCCCCCTACTCCCCTCTTCCTTATCTCTGCTCAGCTCCATTCAGCTGCTGTTTGGATTCATTTTTCTAACTTGCCTCTGGCCTTTTAATCATAGTTCCTGCAGAGACGCACAGACAGCACCAATGACTCTGAAGGAATGATTTCACCAAAATTATTTGTTTCCAGAGGAAGTGGATGTGGCAGGCTGCTGTATCCTAGCCAGCCAAGAGGCCCAGCTCCCGAAGCTGGAAGGCCTTGGGCTCAACATGCACTCTGTAATGCTTGGGAATTCCAGATGGGAGAGGAGGGCCATCCACCTTCAGAGCAGCCTCCACGGCACTTAGCATCTGGCATTTGTCCTGTCTTTATCAGCCCCAGCCCTTCCTGATGCTCTAACACATCTTGGCATTTCCCAGGTGGAAAGCACAAGGCCTCAGTTCTCTTTGACAGTCTCCTTGTTATACTGAGAGGAACAAACAACTCCTCCTTAGTCCTGCCAGCAGTGCTGCACTGCAAAATGATATGGCAAATAGAATTGCTTCCCATTCACCAGAAGGAATAAAGGTCAAAGCTCCAAGTGATACACTCAGAAACAACTTGCAGGGGATGGGCAGCTGCTCTCCAAGGCAGAAGACGACACCTTGCTGGGAGCAGAAAACATCCCCCCATGGCCCTCCTCATCACTGTGCCCCTGTCCTGCCCCAGAACACCCCAGGGCCACGCCTGACTCCCCTGTCAGGAAGGGCCATGAATGATACCCCCTGGCAGCAGCACCATCCAAGTGATGGAAAAATGAGGTCAGGCTGCCAAGATGGAGCCACATGGCTCGCATAGCCACTCCTGGAAAACTGGGAGCTTCCCTGGCACCATTCCTCACACTGCTTCTCTACTTATGGATTCAGCAATAAGCAGTAAAAGCTTATGGCCAATGATTAGGTATTTAAGGAACACAGCTTCATACAAAAAGGTCTTGTAGGATTCAACACAGGGGAGCAGCTAAGCAGCTCAAGGATTCTTTTCCCAAAATGCCATACCTCAACCTGCGTGCCAATTCTTACTCAAAATCACTGGAGGATTTTCTCTGCAAATTCCTCAAGTATGACAAATGTCAGGAGGTGGGACTCCAAGGCCAAAGGAAGAGCTGTTGTTCCCGAGGTGCCCACTCCAAGGCCTTGGCCCCCCGAGCCCTCTGGGCACACGGCAGGTGACAACAGCATGGGCTCATCAGCTCAGCTATTGTGTCTCGTTAGCTTAACCAAACTCCAAACTCCGTGTGGAGCGCCTTTCCCCCTCAAGTTATTAAAGGGTAGATTTCTTTTAATTAAACTCATTTACATGACTAAATTAGATTTAATTACTCCCATTCATTTTTCTAATACCTCTCTTTGATTGGAGAAAGGCAACTTTTCTAATTGCTCGAAACAGGACTGGGTGGCTCTGCCCTCAGTCGAGCTGGCACGAGGAAACCCCAGCTCCACAACACATAGAGGAGGTCCCAGCGCAGATTTTGGGTATAAACAATCTGGACAGCTTTTCCTACCACACATGTACTGTGTGCTGTATTTACTTTATCACTGTAAAACCTAACATTTATGGCATGACTCAAAGCAAGGGAAAACCCACTAAAATTTCAAGTACTTTCTATTTACTCAAGTGCAGAAGACAGCAATTCAACTTGCTTCCCCTCTTGTACTTTTGAAATTCGGAGGGAAAAGTCAGCAATTTTGAAATCAAGGGCTCAAGACATTTTTAGTAAGTCCCTCAGTCAGACAGTTCACTGACGTAATTATCAATTTTCTTAACAGCAACATCCAGCAGTTCCTCATTTTTGCAGTTTTGGACTTAATAGGTAAAAAGCCGCTGCCTAAGTTATCCATGAAGCCAAAGTATCGAGCTTCCCAGTAGGTCAGAAGTTACCATATTGAACTCTGTGGGACTGTCTGGCACACCCCAACTCCCCTCATTTCATCTTACCAGGCACTGCCTCATGTTGCTCCAGTTCAGTGATGCACAAGCAGAAGAAATTCCATGCAGAACTCACAATATGCTGAGTTTCCAGACACCTGTACACATGGCTCAGTGATTTCTCTCACATCAGCTGCAGTGTTGCCACTGGTGGCCCTGGGGGCCGGGCTGGACACAACCTCCAGAGCACATAAAAGCTCCACCAAGACCATGCAGTCACAGCAGGAACACTGGGCTCTTTCCTATATACTCCTGTTTGTTCCCAGGTAAGCCAGCCCTCATCCCACCCCAGGGGCCTTGTGCCTCAAGAGGGCTGACTGCAGCCCACGGCTGAGAACAGCAGACCAAAGCTTGTTATGAAGCACAAGAATTGACACCTCTACTCAAACATTCCCAAAGATACTGCTTGCAGAACAGCCATTGTGCTACCCAGAGCCGAGCTGGTGACCTGTTTGAGTGGAATGGTCCCTGGCCTCTGCCAGAGCTGTGTGGGAGCGTTGCCCCCTGTACAACCCTTCCTCCTTCAGCTGAGGTGAATGCACGGCATTTATCCAAGGCAAACGCAAATCTCTATACTATTTGGCACCAGTTCCTTTCATTAGATACAATTTTCTGCCCCCTTTCTCAACATGTAACTAGTATTTATCCAACCACACATGATGTGTGGCCTAATTATCACTCTAATATTCTTCCGAAAAAAATAAATGAATGTAATTAACACGGAACTAAGAAACCATCCCCCCCCCTTGCTATTTTTGTGGGGTTTTAAATCAGGTTCAGTAGTAATCACAGTGGTTTGGTTGGAATCAGACATGGTACTTGGATTCTTTGCCAGCATTTCACAGATTCTGAAATTCACAGAATATTTCAAAATCAAAACCTCAGCACTTCTCTGGTCATATCTTCCCTTCACCTCTCAAATCAGCTTAGTATCTTCACAGATTCTTCATTAAAAAATATTTGAGTAAACAGTGTCATCAAAAACCCAGATGAAATATGTACTTTTCATAGGATAAGTTATCTGACCTAAGCATAGGGCAAATGTAACCCAGGCCCAAACATAAAAGCATGCCTTGTACCATTAGGTTTCAGCACTCTGTTTCAGCAGCTTTTATCGAAGATTTGAGAAGGCTTTTCACCTGCAGGAGATGGGTCTCCAGCAAAAAAATCCCCCCCTGCTTTTCCAGCCAGGTGAAACAGAGCCACCAGTGCCTGGGGCAACTGCATTCCTGGCTGAGAAGTGACACTAAATGCAATTAAGGGAAATGAATACGTAAGGAAGGAAAAGTCTGAAGGAAAAAACTGTGCCTCCTGTCATTAACCCCTCACCTGTTAATTCTCACAATAGCGACCCACCCCCTTCTTGGCTCAGGATTTTGTAAGCAGCTCTGAAGCATCTCCTTCCTCTTCATCCAACAGACCCACCACCGAGCTCTGATTTCAGGAATTTCTGGACAATAAGCAGGCTGTAATTACATGCTTTTTGCAAAGTTATACTGTCACATTTAGGAAATCACTTGAGAACACGGTTAATTCCAGGAATATCATGTCCTTATTTTTCAAATCCTGCGTGGGAGAAACAGCTTTTGGTTCTGTTTGCATACTAAAAACTCTACGTGCAGTCGCACAACAGGTTGCCCGATTCTTAGAAAAATAAGGGTCAGATGCATCCATCAGTCTGAGGGGTTGTTCTGACTGCAGCACAAGTACTGCAATTCCCCCAAATTCAAGGTGATGTGAGTCGGCCTTGAGTGTTGAATAAACAGGGAAAAAAGCATGTGTGGGGGTTGTTTGGGTGTTTTTGTTGGGGTTTGTGTTGCTTTACTGGTTTCTTGGGGGTGGAGGAGTTGTCAACATCAAGTAAACATCTTGGCATTGCCTGTCAAGGAACACCTGAACGACCTAGTGTGTGACACAAATGAGCCCAGGTAAGGCAGCTCTGTGTTTGGGACCAGGGAGATTTGGGAAATGGAAATGTCTCCAAGATTGGGGTATGGCTTCAAAACTTCACTTAAATCGTGCCCCCAACAAATGCTTTTGCTGTCGAGTAAGGAAAAAAGAAAAAAGTGCTGTTTAAAATGTTTGATAATCTGACAAGGCCATAAGGCTTAATGGAATCAATGATTACACACAGATGGATGATTAACTCTCGAGGTTTAATGTTAAAAAAAGAGTGCTGGATTGCTACTTAATGGAATTACACTGCCCATATGGAAAAGAACTATAGCCTGCCTATACCCAGAATTAGGGAACAGGTGGTCGATCTGGGCAGGACTGCTTGGAATGCACAAAAGCGTGCTGAACTTGTAAGTGCCAGAAAAAAAGGAAAAAAAAAAAAAACTCTTCCAAAGTGTGTTAACTTTTCTTATCTCAGAATTGTAAATGGCAGAACTGAAGGCAGGGATCCTCCCAGCCCCGTTTGCTGCAGCTGCTGAGCACAGCACGGTGTGAGCGAGGGATTCTTCCAGCCCCACACCGACAGTGGGACTCAGAAACAGCTGGCCCTGACACTGGAATCTGCCATGCCCAGCCTAGAGCTGCCTGAGTTCTGCTGCCTGCCCAAGGGCTCCAAGAAGCTTCCCATTCCCACGGCAGAGAAACCCCACAGAACAGGCTTTGGCTGCTGCAGTCCATCCCACTCTCCCTGGCCATTCCTTACTTGGAGAAGACCCTGAGGCCACTGCTGTAGGACAGCATGGTTGGGTTTGCTGTGGTGCCACACTGAAGAACTGCCTCTGTTTTTGGAAGGAATCCTCACTGATTCCATTTTCAGAACAATGACCCCTTGTTCACTGTCCAGAAGGCACTGAAAAGTGAATCCTCACACAGCCTTTGCTGCGTGGGGGCCCTTGGGCCTGCCAGACACTCTTAACTTCAGGAGCTTCATGGTATCCCATTTAGAGAATCCTCCAAACACTCTGAGACTGTTCATGGGATGCTGTCATGAACAAGGTTAAAGCAATCCTCTACCCATGCCACACCTGAGATCACAATCCTGAAAAGGATGACCTTTATCCCAGCCTCCAGAGCAGGAGCTGTACACACAGGTAAACCCTCCTCCAAAACGAAAAGCACTCTGTACAAGCAAAGCAGGATCACCAACAGCTTCTGCCCATAAGCCTTTGAAGGTAATCTAGCAGGAAATCAGTCCCAGCTTTGTAGGAGAACAGCTCCTTTAAAATGGAGACAGGACTGGGGCTTGGGAAAAAGCTAACAGATTCCAAGACCCATTTCCAAAGCAAGTTTGGTACCCAGACATCCACAATCCTCCTGAATTGAATGAAGGTCACCAGTGCATGTCCATAATAAACACAGACCATTAAACAGGCACAGCTATCCAGAAGGATCCCTTATTCTACACTAAGAATAGCCTGCTGGCATCGTTCAAACAATTTCTAAAGTGACATCAACTAGATTGCAAAGAAAGTATTTTTCAGTGAAAATAACATACTCCAGAAGATAATGTTCCTAGAGGGCACTTTAAATTCACACCTCGTCTTGGTAAAACAGTTCCATATGGAAATACCCAAGTCACACACAGGCTCTGCAAACCCAGTCAGCAGGAAATTAGGTGGTCTATGGATCAGGCTAGAGACCCAAACTCATTGAAATCTGAGCTTGATATGCAGGGTTCACTTGACTACAGCTGAGGTGTGACATGCGGTCCCAGAGCCTCTTCTACTGCTGGTGGCAGGAGTCCCTCACCTTCCCTGCCCCTGCAGTGGCCCAGCCAGCCTGGCTGCCCACAGAGGTGAGCTGTCCAGCCATACACACCGTACACAGGGCCCATTCCAGAGAGGAAAGAGCTCTTGCTTCTTCCTCCTAAGTGCAAACACTCATAGGACCAGTTGTCACAAATGACCACTCAAAATGTACTGAGGGTTTTTTTCCCCCCATATAATTTATTCATGTTCTTCTGTAACCAAGGAAACAGAAGTGATTTTTCTCTCTCATCCAACATCCATTTTCTCTTAAGGGTTGGGTTTTCTAAATCTGTGGGGTCTAATAGCTGTTGAAAACTGAGTGCCAAATTTCATCCAGAGAAAGCCAGCATTTCAGACACAGCAGCAGGGCACCAGTCTCCTTTCTTTACCTGTGACTGCCCTGTCCCATGTCTGCTACCATAAGCATTTCAAGTCCAAGCTCTCCCAGGCAGTGCTCTCTCTCATTACCTGCTGCTCCCAAGCAGGACACAGCACCTGTCTCCAATGATATGACACATTGTCACAGTCCTTCAGAATAACCTGAACATGGAACTGCTCACATACTTTCAGTAAATGGATACCTGGTAGCCATGGGCTTGGTTACTGCCCTCCTAGCCATGATATCTGCACTGATTTTTTCAGAAGCACTCCGTGCCTTTTAAATGCCTTTCTCCAAGGCAGTAACAAAGGGCTTATGGCAAATCCAGAGGAACAGCAAAGGAGTCCTGCTGTGCTGTCCCAGCATGGCTCTGCTCCTCATGCCAAACCAATGTAACCCCACTGGTCTAAAACAGCAGCTGTGCCACTTCTGCATGGCATTCCTCTTGGTTAACATTCTCCAAGTCCTGGGTGGGACTAACCTCCTGGACACTAAAGGCACAGATCCTCCCAGCTGCACTGTTTGCTGCAGCTGCTGAGCACACTATGGCATGAGTGAGGGACACTGCCAGACCCACACAGACAGTGGACAGACACTCCCCTCATCTCCTTTTCACTGGAACCTTTGGTGACTTGTTCTTATGCTTCACAAAGCTCCTCCCCTTCTGTGGTGAAAAGGCACCTGTTTTCAGTTCCTGTCATGCCCCAAATTTCTGAGGTGTGCCTAAGACAGCAGCCAGCTCCCATCGCGTTTGCCTGGTGAACACATCTCATTATCACAACATCACATCTCATTCCCTTGAAACCCACTCCCTTTATTCTAAACAACACAGAGGACTGATGGATTTGAGAGGGCCCCATGATCTGGATGTTACACCCGGAGAAAAAGAGGCCAAAATCTGTAAGTAGGATTTGAACTTCCAGTCCCCGTGCGTTTGAACTGAAATGAGCAGAATCCAGCCCATCTGAGGCACTAACTCACTCGGTTCTCGCTACTCAGCACTTGTGATGGCAGTAACTGGCAGTGGAACTGCTGCA
The DNA here is from genome assembly GCF_009819655.1 of Sylvia atricapilla. NCBI lineage: Eukaryota > Metazoa > Chordata > Aves > Passeriformes > Sylviidae > Sylvia > Sylvia atricapilla. Next base: position 68,785,623 of record NC_089143.1, read on the forward strand.
CAGTGTCATCCTCACAGAACATAGGGTACTCTCCAATTAAATTGGTACCACTTCTGTGCTGCCATTAGGATGACTTATTTGTTTCTGATTAATTAGGTTTCAGTTTCTTCCTTTTTGGCATTGCATTTTCCTCCTGTTCAGACTATCTGGCCAGTCTAGGTCTGTGTTGGCACAGATCAGTCACTGCAATTCTGGATCAGAAATCTGTGCCTTTGATGAACCTGGCTTCTGGTTTCTGTCAATCTCTGTTGCAGGGTATCATTAGCTACACAGACACTCAGGCTCTTTCACATACATACAGTGCGAGATCCCTGCAATGGGAAAAAAAGGAAGAAGGCAGCCGTGACAAGGTCAGCTCCTTTGGAACCACAGAGAGGTGCCAACCAAAGGTCCCAGCAGCTCATCTGCCAGAGCATAAAGAGCTACAGCAAACATTTGTCTCCTTGCTCATTTGAAGGCCTTGTCCTGGCTGGAGTGCTGGGTCGTGGTGGGAGAAGGCTTGGAAGGGAGGACAGAGGGTGGGTCTGGCAGGTGAGCCGGGCTGAGCCTGCGTGGTCAGGGCGCTGCTCTTACACAGCAAGGAACAACCAGCAACGAGGCATCAAAACTCAAGGAGTTCTATCAGTGTAAGGGAGAGAAGAAACTGAGGCATTCCATATTGTTCCATGCGAAATTATTGAATGCTTGGAAATGGTGCCTTTTTTCCCTCGATTTTTTTTTTTTTTTGGCAAACAATGTATGGGGTCTCCAATGCGCAGATGGGAGAGCAGCTTATATTTAATAAAATAAGAATTGACATTGGTGGCACATTCTCATATACAGTCATACATTACGGATGATATAGACTTGGTATAGTTTGTACACAGCCTAAACGTTTGTCCTACAGATGGACAGGGAATTAGAGGGATAATAGCTGATATTACACAAACATTCCAAATGTGTGCTTTTCCAAACACAAGTTAGTGGAAAATCTACCTCAGAAGTCAAGGACAAACCATAACACAATCTGCCACTCCCACTTCCATGAACTCCTACCGGTCTTGGGAAACGATCCCAGCAAATTAAGGTACTGTCAAACTAAAGGTAAGTCATGAAATTTTTAATTAAATTCTCAAGTGTTCTTAGAGAGAAGCTCTGCGATTCATGTTACCTTCATCTGGTAGCAGCAAACTGCATCAATGCACAGAAATAAGACCAGATCCTCTGGCTCTTTAGGCCATGTGTCTACCTACAGCACTGCTGAGAATGTTAAACCCAAAATACATATCTATGAATGCTTTCAATCGAGTTGCCTGTCTTTAACTTTGTCTTACACATACTAATTTCACAGCACAGACACTGCCTCCAGATATGCCTTTGTTATAACGATGTCCATTTTTGTTTCAAAATGGCACTTACTGTGCAGAACTTGCTTAAAACACCACGTGAAGTAAAGCTTTCCAGTTCTAGCTCGAAAAGGTTTTTCAGGCAGAAAACAACTGTCATATTTTTAAGTACATAACTTGAAACTCAATTTTGTCATCTTTCACCCTCTTCACAAAGTCCTTCACAAAGACTCCATTTATGAGCCTCCCTCAAGTCATCCCCATCACAGAAGAAAAGGTTTCAAGCTCCACAGAGTGTCATTGGGAAATGTCATATTTCTGGGCATGTCCCACAAAGTGTTGGAAACTGTCATTTTCAGTATTTCCTTGGGCTTGTTGGATAGTACTGGTTACCAAAAAACCCCCAAAACAACAACAACAACAACAACACCACAAACAAACAAACAAAAAAAAACACCAACAAAAAACCAAACTAAAAACCAAAGGGGAATCCTTGTCTTTCCAAGAAACAGAAACTTTCAGTCATCTCAGGGAAAACTGTTAGTCTTTGAGAAGAAGACAACAAGAGAGAAAACTTGATTTCAATGGAAGAAATGCCCATTTCCTGCACTGACTGTATTGTTCAGAGGGCTTTGCTCAATGTTCCAGGAACAATGTGTAAGAAAACACTGTCAGGCAGAGCAGCTCTTTTGCTGTTCTGAATTAGGTTGGAATTACTGGGCCAAGAAGTTAGCTGGTAGTATTCCCTAAATACTTCCTGCTGTGCCAGAGGAACATGGTGGAACTTTCAGCTACTTTTCAGGAAGAGAAACCATTGGCACCACAGCAACATCCTAAATCCCAGTTCCAAGATCACTAAAATCAAGTCAGCAATAAAAGTGACGGAGTCCCAGTATATTATGAGTCCTTAGCAGCAATATTTGAGATAATAGCTCTCTCCATAACTATTTCTCATGCAATTTTAGTCTCAAAGCTCAAAATTAATTACAAACATGAAACAAATCATGCTGTTAAAACATATATTATAAACAAATTATGCACTCAGAAAAGGTAACTTATAGCCTGGGAAAGTAATTGATAAACCTAAAGTGCTCACAAATAACTGAAAAATGACAGGTCAAGTGATCACTGAGTGACCAACATATAAAACTAACCAGCACAAGACATAAAACATACAGACTGCCACTCACTCATCACATACTGTAAATAAACCATATGGGGTTTTTTTTTGCATGTCTCAGTGCTGATGTTCCTGCAGTGTCCCTAAGCCAAGACCTCTGAGCTGTTAAAAAGATTTTCAAGCCTCAGCTCCACCTACCATGACACAGAATTAACATTTCTGTTCAGCAATCAGTTAAAAAAAATATTCAAGACTGTAACAAATTCCTGCTTAATTCCCATCCCAAAGCCTGTGTGCTCAGCATTTTGCCATTGTGTGCCTTGCTCCAAAAGGATGGAACCTCCTGCACCTTCCAAACCAGGCCACATGGGCCTGTGTCACAGCGGCCACCATTAACAGGGATTGCTGGCTACCAACCTCTCCTGCACAGGACAAATGCTCGCTGCCTGCAGCCAGCCCAGCTCACCCCAGCCCAGCCTCCTGCTCTAACACCCCAAATGCCAAGTGCCTGGCATTCCCTGTCAGCTGATTTCCAGAGACTCGGGAAGCACAGTGTGTTGGACACGACATCAACTCAACAAACCTTAATAAACCCACAGAGAACTAATGCAATTGGAACCTGACAGAGTAAAGCATTAATACTGTGCATTTTAATCAAAGGGAGAGATAATAATTATATCTCTATGTAACTAGAAAAGCTGAAAGGTTCTAATGGGAAAAAATAAAACCATCTGTTTGCTCTAAATCATTAAATGAGTGCTTTAGGACAATGTCATCCCCCTAAAGCCTGTAACAATTTGGGCCTTAAGCAGAGATGCAAATTGATTAAATCCCAGCGTATTTTGCCACAAATGGCGGAATCCAAATACCACTGAACAAACAGTAATTTCTGCCACGCATCATGAAGACAAGCCAAAGCCATTTTCCCATTCCTGAGTCTGCAAACACGAACGTGATTAATGGCTTTTTTCAGCCTAGGTTTTTAAATATCCTGCTGCTGTGGGGGACAGTGCAAACCCCAACCCCTGGTTCAGAGGTAGCTGTTGGGCTCACATCTCCCACATAAGAGACTGTCTCCAGTTGTGTTTTCTGGGGGGAGTGTGGCCTTGAGCCAGTGCAGCTCTGAAGGGGCAGGTAGGTGCTAAGGCCTGGCAAGTGGAGGTTTAGGATGAATGCAGGGACAAGGACAGGAACAAGGGCTGTGCTGACAAGCACCCAAGTATCATCTCACCAATGGTACTACTGGGTACCTGCTTCCTCTCATTTAAACCCAGGCTTGGCTCACCCTATATTACAACTGTTTTTAAACCCCAGGTAAGCATTTCTGTTGAACCTCACTTTGTTCAGCCAAGACCTGCTGGAACCTGCTGCTATATGCAGCTTTCCAGAGCTACTTCAGCTTCAATGCCAACAGAAGCCACGCTGAAGTGATCCACCACAACAACAATAACCAAGACACAGGCTTTTAATTATGGTAGAGAACTACCCCATGAGATCAGTTATGTGTCTCTTACACCCGAAGGCTCTGACATGACCCAAATGTCCTCAAGAACAGTGTCCAATGCAGATGGCAGTGTGAGTCCTTCTCCAGGCAGGAGATCCCCAATGGAACAGCCCTGAAGCACGGAGATTTGAGGCGCTTTCCCTGGTTGCCACAAACCCGGCTGTGCAGGTGGACTTGCCCCTTCCTATGCCCTTCCCAACAGGAAGGTCCCTGACTTATACCGGATCAGATCTTGCTCCTTAGTCTTTTCCCACCTCATTCACCTGACAGCCTGACAGGCTCCTCCACAACAGACATCTTATCAGATGTGACTGATTGCTGTAATCTGTACTCTGTGCAGCCATTAAGCAAATTACCTGAATCATTGCAAGGATTAGTCTCATTAACACATGATTAGCATCAAATTAAAATAATGAGTGTTTAACTTCTGATGTCTTCCAGTTGTTTGAACAGCTTGATCAGCCACACCAGGCTGGCAGGGAGGTGGTAGGTGTCAAAGAGTCAGGGAGAAAAACTACAAATAAATAAAAGGGTGGGCTGTGCCCCAGCAGAGCTGCAGCTGACAGAGACCACAGAGACCTGGGCCCAGGGCTGCCAGAGCTGCTCCATGCACAGCTCAGGTCAGAGGCTCTTGGCCGGCCCCACAGCCATGCTCTGCTGGACAGGTCACGCTCTCTCAGCTCCCCTGTGCCCACAGCTTGAGCTTGCCAAAGTCCACGATGTCTATGCAGCCAATAAAACAACAGGGTGAGGTGATCTGATCCTTCCATTCTCCTGGCTTTCCTGTCTTTTCCAAGTAAAGCAAATGCTAAAGAAGGCAAAGCAAAAATCCCATCAGGAGCGATAATCCCGGAAGGCAGTTTTCTTCACAAGCTCTCCATTTTAAGCTGGGCACTGTTAACCCATTATCTCTTTTCCTGAATCTGCTCCTCCCTTCCCCACCCCTCCAATCACCTTTCCTGTCTCCCCGCACCTGATGTGCCATTGGGACTGTGGCAAAGTCTCTCCACAGTCGCAGTTCCTTCTAGCCTTCTGAAAGTTACTTGGCTTTTTCGCACATGAGTTCACCAAGTTTCTTGCTGTCGTTGGCTCTCCTGCAGATCCACAGAGCTGCAATCTGAGCCTTGCCTTTGGGCTGCTTCCAGCTCAGTTCCCTCCCTGTGTCATTGGCAGGCACCTTCCCTATCGCTGAAGGAGAGGAGAGGCCTAACATGCAAGATCTGCAGGATGGAAACTCAAATCCACACTCAAAACACTTCACTCTCCATGAAGGAATGACAGAACATGTGCAGCAGCCAATGTTTAAGCCTCAACATCTTGGTTATTTATTCTTTGAAATGCCACAAACCATAAGTACGTATTATAGACAAATCACTTGTCAAAGCTCTTCCCTAATTTAATTAAAGCCATTTTTTATTCAAGTGCAAAGAAGCAACTTAAACAGATAACATTTTTCACACTTACATAAAATGAAAATAGCCAAACTAAATTTTGGCAAAGTATATAAAAACAAAAGATCCAAGCAAAGACTCTATATGTGCCAACTTCCATCTCTGCTGAGATGTTAGCAAGGAATTGCACACACAAAGTCTCCTACTTCAATTTCTGATGGACTCCTGACCCTCCATGTACCGCAAACATACCAGTGGTTCTGTTGCTGGCATCCAACAGTCCTTTCCACCCACCAGGCTGGAGCTGATCCTTTACATCCACACTACCATGAATCACTAACAGTGCAGGCAGCAAAATGCTGCTCAAGTTAAAGACTCTTTGCCCCAAAAGCACCTTTCACACATCCACTGTGGATCTGACTGTTCTACTGGCAAATGCAGAGGTATCCAAGTGAACAAGTGGAGGAAAAGTGTTTTTATCATGGCCCTAGTCCAAGCCTTAACACACATTTTTGCCTTCCATCCAGGTGATGTCACAGGCCAACCCTGACAAGAAACACCTCCAAGCTGAGCAAAGCAAATCTGGGTCAGCAATACCAAGGAAAGGGCTCTGCTCTAACTCAATGTTCATCAAAATTGACCAGGAGATAAAGGGGCAGAAGAATTCCCATCCATCCAAATGTATCTGCAAGCACCATTTCTGTCAATTGAACCCCCCGACCACTTGAGTCCAGAGGCAGTGTGAGGGAATTCTGCAGACTGGACACAGTGCCCACCCCAATTGGTTTTATACCAGCATTTCTCAACACAACCCATTTCATGCACATCAGGGGCCAGTGCTGCTGTCCATAGCTAACACCTTCTAATTCTATTTGGTTTCTTCCCTCCTGCTCTAACAGATAGAAAATAATTTCTCCATTTACCCTCGAAGTTCCAGTTTGCTGCCGTGCCATCCCTTACGGCGCTCAGCATCTCCTGATTCATGCGATACGTTCAGGCTCCATCTGTGCATATTATTGACCAGATTATGTAAACTACGCTTTAGCAATTCACACTCACTTGGTTCTGCAGCACCTGTGGGTGCCAAGCATATGTTTCCCATTCTCCTTGCTCTCCTGGGCCATATGCAATCCCCTCAAACCAGCAGCTTTCCTATAGACCCAACTTGGTGCTTGGTATAAATCCATATAAATCCCACTGGCTGTGCCAAACCCCGGACATAAATCTGTTTGTGCAGACTTGGTGGTACTCTGTGTACTCCCAAGGGCTCTGTGTGCCCAGCAGCACTGCTGGGTCACTGTTGACACCCTGCACCAGGGGTAGATGCTGGTGGGGGATGTTCCCTGAGCACCGAAGGAGACCTGGCAGGGATGACAGCTCAGGGGACAGCACCAGCCCTCATTCCAGCCCGAGCATGCAGCCCCTGGACTCCCCTTTGCCTCCCTCAGCAAGGCAGCCAAACTGAGAAGCCAGCCTGCTAAAAACCCAACAGGACTCGTAGAATCTGGTTTTCAAAACTGATACATTGCTCTGTTGCTAGGCAAAATGGAAGGGTTTTCTCTCCTCTTTTTGGAGAAGCTCTGCTCTCTTCTTGAGGGGCAGAGCTGAAAAATCATACTGTCACTAATGCAAAATTAGACTGACAGCATGCAGACCTGCTTCTTATTCCAAGGCACGTTGCCATCCAGCCCGCTCCCTTCTGGGAATGACACCATGTACTCAAAGGACTTTACAAGTGAAAAAACAGCCCTTCAGCCCACTGCTGCAGAAGGATGGTACTGGAGCTCTGCTTCACACTGGAGCAAGGAACAGGAACTTCAGCAGATTCCACGGGCACAACAAGCAGCTTCAGGCAAACAAAGAAAGAAGTCCAACCCATTCACAGTGGAAGGGAACAGCTGTCTGGAATCCCAGCAGTTTGTTGGTCTTCCTCTGGTGTAGCTGTCACTTTTAAGTACTAAACATCCTGCTCCTTTGTTCTAAACTCTGGTATGCTTGTAGCAAGGGGGATTTCAAAAACTTGAACACACCAATAGGAATTGTCCAGTAGTTCCTGTCTCTTGTCTGCAAGAGAGGGCACAGCACTGTCACTGAAGACAAAAGATATCCCCTTGTCCTGTAGAGAGTGACACCAACTTGGCATGACCCTCCAAAATAACCCTCTTACATCTGTGGTGTGAGGAAGTCACTTGCAGAGCAGAATGTGGCACTGGAAACCAGGTCCAAGAGTGCTGCACACGAAGCAATGGCATTCCTGGCCCATGAGCAGTGCAGAAACATCTGCACAGGCTGGCACTCTGGCACTAGGGAGCTCTAGAGCACGTGCCCCATGCCCCTGCTCAATGAGCTCATCCCTTTCCAAGAGTCAAGCACCTAGCCAAAGGCTGCCCCACATCAGGATTAGCCAACACCATGATCTGCACCTCTGAGAGGTTACACCCCAAAGCACTCTGCTCTCTGCCATCACCCTTCATCCACTGCCTCACACACCCTGCAGAGCTGCAGGGATTTACTGCTGCCTGATATGAAGCAAATTAGGACACCCCAGGAGCCAGCACATCTGTGCTAACACGTAAACCCAGACAGAAACGCTGACTCCCCAGGAAGAGTAAATAATTTCCCCCTTACTTCTGCTCACCTGGCCCGAGGTGCAGGAATCCAAGAAGGATGGGGCTAGTGCACAGCTCTAGTAATTAAACAGATAACTCAGACTAAGTGTTTGCAATTTCCTCAGCCTGCGTTTGTTAGGGATGCATCTGGATCTCCATAACCATTACCTTCTGCTACCTACAGGTAGAGATAATTATCCACGAGTAAACGCTTACCTAGGCTATAAATTACCTACAAAAATTTGGGCTGGGGTTTTGCCAATCACCATTCCAATTAATTAACCAAAATTGACTAGCTGGCTTTAGACCAAATATTTCCTCATCAGTATTCCATGCCAGTGCATATGAGATGAAGGAAACAAACCAGAGAGGAGACAGGGAGAAATCCAATGAAGATTAGAGGGAGCTGAGAGCAACTGAGACAAGCAGGAGTGGATTCCTGGCATTCGTGGTGAATGCTCTCTGGTGTGGCATGTGACAGTGCCAGAGGCAGGACTGTGCACGGCACCAACAGAGCACACACAGCCATTCCCATCAGGCAAGGCCATCACAACCATCAGTGGGAATGGAAAAGCTCAGCAGCCACAAGTGCCCCTGCGGGCGGGGGCTCTGGGCACATTTCCAAGGCCTGTTTCCGGTGAGCAGGGGACAGTCACATGTAGATTACCATGACTGCAAAGCAGACAGCCCCCAGGCCTAAGCCCCACACTGCCACAGGAGCTCCTGTGTCATCAGTGCTCCCTTTGGCAGGAGCAGCCTCAGACCCATACCAAACCCTGCACTTTCAGCAGAGGAGAGGGCAGAAAAACGTCTCACCAACATAACCAAGGCATTACACACCTGCAGAACAGCAACTGCAGGCAGTGGAGGTGGCACACTCTCAGTCTGTGTGACTGTGTACACTGAGTATTGAAGGAATTCCCATGATTTTTTGCTGAATGATCCCTGCAGGCCATCACATGCAGACTTTTCATGTGTCCCTGTGTTAGGAAGACTCCTAATGGCAGAAACTGCCATTCTAAACAGAGCAATGAGCTCTTTGAAAAGCCCCTCTTGGGCTCAGCATCTCAGGAGTACCCCAGAACCCTTCTGACAGAGCCTGCAGGAGCCTTCACCGTGAGCAGAGCACACCTGAGAGCAAGTTCCCACTGCACAGGACTGGACAGCAGCCCCTTGGAGAGACCACCTCGGCACAGGGCCAAGCACACGTCCTGCTGCACACACGGGGTAAGGCTGAGCTCAGCTGGATCAGGTGCATGCGTCCACACAGCAGCATTCGCACTCTGCCTTCTCTGAGGGACACGACAAGACAGAAATGTCAGAGCAAACCAAGGTGCGATGCTGCCCAGGTGTTCCTTTCACCATTTGGGGGCTGCTGTCTCAGCCTGACAGCTCCAAGTGCTTTCAGAGAGCCCTGGCCTCTGGGCAGAGCTTCACCTGGTCACCAGTAAAGGACTCCCATCTGTACTTTGTACAGCTCTCACACGGGATTGCAGGTAGCACAAACATGAGTGCTGGCACTCCATGAAAAAAGCCCTGGAGGAGTGCAAAACTGCAGTCAGAAATCTGAGCTATTTCTTCCCAGCTCAGAACAACCCTTCCCCTCTGTCATAAACAGAAACATGCAGTCAGCTGAAATGGGACCAGAATATTTATTTGGTAGAGATTTTTACTGCTAGGTCTTGAACATACAAGGCGCCTCGTGCACTTCAAGCAAGATCTAAAGCTGTAAATGCTGACAAACCAAGTGATTAGCAGCCATTCCGGGCTGCTCTGGAGAACTCAGTAGGAAACTCCTTTCACACAAAACAATCTGCAAAGAAAATCACCATTTCAGATAATCTAGTGCCTTCCATATCACCTCAGAAATTGTTTTCAAGATGTTTTTCTCATGTCACCTCGAGTTATTGATTTATTAAAAAGCAACAAGATATTTCACTGCATAAAGTAAGATTTTTATTTATTTATGCAGGCCTGTCACTGTTGATAAAATACTGTGGACGCCAGAGATTACTGCACTCTGTATAATTAAGTGAAAGGGCAGACCTCTGTGCAAGTGCTCAACAGAATCCTGATCCTGCCCAGGCAGGATGGGTGCATGGAGAGTGCAGAGATGCTCTTGAGGACATCTGAGCCCTGTCCCCCTGCCACTGACCTGGAACGGTCCCATGGCTCCCCAAAAGTCTTCCAGGTCGGGGTTCATCTCTGGGAACACCAGACAGAAGATGCAAGTGGAAAACCTACTACCAGCCCACAGCCCACCAAGAGCATTAGGAAGAGCAAGAGGAAAGCAGTCAAAACTCCACCAGCAAGAAAAGAACCGACACAAAGAGCATTAAAGTCGCACGTCTCCACTCAAACAGCTGGCACATCCAAACTGTATCCACCCTTTCCAGCTCCACAACAAAGACAAGGCACCTGGGGGCTGCAGAAACACCTCCATTTTGAACTCTATCTATGCACCTGTAACAATTAAGCCATCATTCCTGCCTCTCCTGCCACATTCTCATTTCAAGTTTACTCAAACGTTTGCTAATGAACAGTAAATCTTTAGACTAGTTAGAATTGCTCTGGTTAATAAGCTGAGGGCATTTCATCAACCTTATTCAAAACTCCAACTCATTTATGACAAAATCCACATCAGTCTGAGAGGAAGATGTTTTCCAATCCCAAAAAGACCCTGGCAGCACAACACAGGTTCAGGCTGACTGAAGCATTCTGGACAATAAGCAGAGTCTGTTTTTCAAGAGCTTAATTTTAGAATCTGAAAATGAAACAATTTCTGAAAGCACGTGAGTTCCAAAACTGCAACACAGGCGCTTGAAGTGCTCAACATGCTAGAGAGATGCCAGACAGCAAGCACACTTGAGGTGCACCTAAGCAGTGTGAGATATTCAGAGCAGAAGACTGAAAGCATCTTAAGTTCTTGGAGGTTTTGCTCCGGAATCCAATGATTTTCCCAAGGATCACAGCATGTGTGGAATTCCGCATCTGGGCCATGGTTTCATGCTCACCTGGCTGCACAAGTGCTCCTTGCCAGTTACTGCACAGAGCCAAAAACAAGAGCAGATTACAGGCCAAGTTAAACTAAAAACAAATAAATGGAACAACAACTACAAGGGCAAACCACACCTGCCTGGCAGGTTTTGGAATAACTAATAAAAGCATGCAAGACCTCTCTGCAAGGACAGATCATCACTTAATAACTCTGGAGGAGTTCCCTGGGTACCATCGTCTGGTGTCCCTGAGGTCAGCCCACATTGCTAACACCACACTCTTCTCTGGCAAGTGCTAGAGAGAAATCCTGGATGAGCAAAGTACAGGCTAATCAAAAGGAAAAGCCCAGAAGGTTTATGAAAATGAAGTGGAAAACACCCTTCTTCTAAAGATTGGAGTGTTCTCAAACAGTCTGCTTTAAACGAATACTCTGGATTTACTTCAAAGTTGTGTAACAATAAAGCCAAAATACGGGTTTCCATTAGTTGGATTCTCCCCCTCAAATTACAGTAACAGGTGCTTTGGCAATTGCAAGTTTGCTCTATTTCAGAATGTAAAAAACTTTTCTAAATGCCCCTTTGATCCATCATGCTCCCAGTGCAGCAGAACAAAGAGTCCAGTTCCCACCCCAGTGTTGCTGTGCCCCAAAACCGCAAAGAATGCTCAAAGTAGGAAGAACAGCTGCAGCTGAGGGTCTTGCCTTGGGAAATTCTCCCATACTCCCAACACCACCAGCCAGGAAGGGCAGACTCCAGTCCCATCACACAGGGACATGTCCAGGGACCAGCTCCTCCCCAGGTCCTGCTGCCTCGCTGGGACCCTCCTCAGGACTTTGCTCTCTTGGTTCTTTCCTTACTCTCAAGGTCATCTCTTGTTCACCTGATCATTCATTGTGCATCCCTCATCCCCACGCTGGTTTCTTGACTTTCAGTGAGTTCCAGCCAAGCTAGGCCTGCACCTCCCAGGCATCAGTGTTGTTTGTGACACCCAAGGAACCAGTGCCGTGGACCTTGGGGGAGCTTGGGGGACCTCAAAGGCAATAGTTCTCTGCCCAGGAGCAAAGAAGCCATTACAGCTTGTACTAGAAGATTTAATAGGTGTCATAATTTATCATGTAAACCGAAAAGTGTTTCTTAATTAAGTGCGTACGTTAATGAATTTTTTAATTTGATCCCTGTAAGTACCTTGCTATACTAATTGCAATATTCTACACATTAGTCATCCGCTGTTGCCCTTGGCTATTTTCTACCCTGAGAGGGAGAGACAGAGCTTTTCAGTTAAAGTTCATTTAACTCTTTCCACCCAACAAATTAAATTTCCTGTTCTTCACACTGGAGAGTGACAGCTGCATTCCAGGCCTGCAGCAAGGGAAGCATGGTGCTTGGCACACACACCACGAGGGATGGACACATCCTAGCCTGGTCTCAAATGTAGTGATTTGGGTTCATTTCATTACTTTGATTACAAACAGTACCAAGGACAGAATTTCCAAGCCATGCATTGATCCAGGTTTCCACATGTGCTCCAGTGAGGCATCAGCTTTTCTGATACTGCCCACTCATACTCAAAATTCAAGAACAAGAAGGTGGGAACCTTGCCACTGAACATCCAGAGAGTGGAAGGAAAATAGCTGGAGGCATGGCACATGGCTCAACCAGCTCAGCAACAACCCCAGCAACTTCTCCATTTGGAATAGACAAACTAGCATGACATGCAGCAATACTGAGGCAGTTCACAAACCTGACAGGCATCTCTGGCCACTTTCTGCTACCTGAACAGTTTACAGTGAAGCTTCAGACACCCCAACAAATTCCAGGCTACAAAGCCAATTCTCTCTCTTCAGGAATAATACTCTTGAGCTGTGGAGGTCCGTGGCAGCACAATGAGAATGAGGCAGCACAAACTGAGAATGCCTCACTTCTAGCAGAGAGGCTTGGCAAACACAGTAAATAAAGTCCTTAGATCCCTATAAACTCAACAGTAAGACAGGACAAAGCACAAGGGTTATATCGACAACCAGACATGAAATTTGTGCTGAAAACACACAGCTTCCTCCTCAGTGACTTCACTTGTTACTGCTTCTGGAATTTGCATAAAGAAACTCAGAATTGCAACTCAACAGTGATGAGAATCGAATGTGAATGAGGAGCTGAGCTTTGTTTTGCCCTTCCAAGTCCTAAACCAGCTCCCTCTGAAGCCTGTTGAGTAGCAGTCACTACGCTTGGCTTGTACAGGAGAGGCTGACACACCACAAAACATCCCCTCATTCCACACAGTTTTTGGGACTGGATGTACTATCATCCTGCAGCAGGGAGCAATGTGTTTGGACATGCCTGACCTATGTGCAGTGCTGAACATAATCAGCACCTGAGCAATCCTGCTACTTCCACCTGTACTTCACATCCCTGTCACTGTGACAGGGAGATAGAAAACCAAACAAGGGTAGAAATGGTGCCAAGCATGGACAGTTGCAATGTGACTTCCCACACGGAACTCCTGCTGGGGCTGAGAAGCCTGCCCAGCACTACACCTTGGGAATTCTGCTGTCCCACAGCTCATCATTCCAGGATGCTTCCTGCCACACCTGACTCAATTTATACTTGGATCCAGCAGCAACTGCTCTAATCACTGATTGGAATTAAAGCTATCTCTGAACTCTGAAGAACAGGAACACACCATGGTAATCCACCACACAGTTTGGTCTCCACACACACTTTTAAGCACATCTTTGGTCTGCTTTTGCTGGCAGTTCTTCAGACAAGCTCACACATGGAATTAAGTGGATTACATGGAACATGTTTGACCAGCCCAGGAAATGCTAAGGCCAAGGTAGCAACGTTGCATCACTCATTCATTCCCCACTCACAAGCAGAGCCTGTGAAATTAATAGCAACAGCCCAGCATAACACACTTCAGGGAAGTGAGACTCTTTACATGGGTGGCTGTCACCTGCTTTTCAACAAATTTCAAAGTGTTGCCTACAGCATCCTGTTGTATTAGATAAAATGCATCCTGACACCTTTCTCACTGTATTACGCTCACGCGCTCAAATACTGAGATGCAAACCTCCTTCTGTTTTTCAAAAAAGAAAACACTGCCCAGTAACTGCCAGAGGTCAGATTTTGGTGCTCAGCAGCAGATCCTGCCCGCCCAGTCCTACAGACGCCAAAGGTTGCCAACTGCACCCTGTTGGAAAAGCCCTTCTCTGATGCCCTGACCACCAGCACAGTTATTCCTGGTGAGATCAGGAGCTGCTGCTGGCTGTTTCCCAGTCACCACTCCTAGCGCCATCCACCATCACAGCTGCACGTGAGTCATGCTGCCATCAGCTCACCTGGCCCTTAGTGCCAGGAAGAGACATCTTCCCAACTTGCAGCCCAACACCCTGCAGCTGTACCATCAAGTTAAATCCAAGTTCACTCCCCCACCCTCTGCTGACCTGTGCTCAGCCGGTTCCAGTAATCTCAGCAGGAACAACGTGAGCAACTTCATCAGGGAGCGTCAGGCCAGCCACAGCTACAGGGAAGAACTGAATAACAAGAAAATAGTCTTGTTCCTCTTTCTGAATCCAAAATCTGAATTAGGAGGGTCAGAGAAGTGGTATTTATCTTTTACAAAGTCTGCAGAGAGCACAAGCAAGTAGATTTCCAGCAGTTCCACCACACGCTACTACAGCATACCACAGGTAGATGTGTCAGAAAATCACCTTCCCCACTACACATACCATATGTTTATGAAGACACAAGTTACACATATTTTATCCTAACGTGGGATCTGACATGACACTGTCAAACAAAGCTCACTGAGTTTGTCACTCAAGCAACGACATTCTTGTCATATTTATCCTTAACCACTTCTGCAGACACCGCTTCCAGTACAGACTATCTCTGGGTACACAAGATGCTGTTACTGTAAGTACCCAAAGATAGACAGCGAATACACAAAGCCATGAATTTGTGCTTCAGCCTGGACACACCAATATGCAGTTACCTCAGGGAAAAATGGTACCCCAGCTACCACTGGGCTTCTCTCTCCAGCGCTCTGCACCTGTGGGTGTGTATCCATCCCTACGAACCTCCATTTTGATCCTGTGCCAATTTTCACAGGTATGAAACCATGACAAAGTGCAATAAAGGAAAACACTGGGCTCATGATACATCTCTCTCATGAAGATTATCTGGACCATACTTTCAGTTGGTGCAAGCCAGTATTAACGCCTCTGGCATCACTGGAAAGATGCTGAATTTACACCACTAAAGAACTCTGGCCCTCTGTTCCCCGGCACTTGTTCCCCATGCTTGCTATCACACCTCAGCACCAATTGTACATGGATGCTTTGTTGTAAGTGAGGCTGTTTCACACATGCTTTGGCCTTTAGAGAGCGAAATCCCATATTCCTTTTCTAAGTTCTCTGAGACACCCTTGGGGAAAGCTTAAGGCCACTCAAGCAGGGCACATGAAGAGCTTTCCTAGATTTTGACCAATTTCTTCAAGGGATTCTCCTGCCTTCACAGGATGTTATCATTCCAGTGCTCCTCCATCTGCAGCTATCTGAGAAGCACTGGTGCAAACATGCAACAGTGGTTAAGCAAGCACCACATCAGTCTGCAGCTGGTCTCCTTACCATCCTTCTGAGAAATTCACCCCTGTACTATTCTTTCCAAATTGTTCCTCTATCACAATAAAACACCTACTGACTCTGGGTGGAGTGACCCCATGGCTCACATGCTCTTTCAAGCACACATGCCAACCTACTTGCAATCCCAAAGAATTACCAAAATGAAAATAATTAATCTCAGACCAGAGTCCAAGTAACACCTCTCACTTGATCATTTTTTTGGTCTATTATTTTAACCCTTTTCACAGTCAACAGTAAAAAAATCCTGGAAGGAGAAATGGTTCCTCAGCATAACAGTGATGAAAAAGCAAAAATTGAACCACACTTTATACAAAGTCAAATGTCAACACGCCTGAATCACACAAATACCCTGAGTGCTCTGTAAGTCACTGATGAGGATTTTATTTATCCATTGCTCAAAGCACATCCTCCTTGTTTATAAGTCCCTTTTAATTTTCATTGCAGCACAGAAAACACAGTTTTAGGGACTCAATTCATGTCCTGCATCATGCAGCCTCCTTGCTCCACACTAATGTAGCTGCTTCCTGGCTCCTGGGGGTGCGTAAGGAAGAGTTGAAGGTCCACCACCACAGGTAAGACTGTACCCTCAGGCTCTTGTATGAGTTTTGTCTCTTGGACAAAAGCTGTTCCCTGGGAATTTCCAGCAAGCAGGCACAAGACAAAACCCTGACATCTGGTCAACCACAGTGAAATGCCCTTTGACAGAATAAACCCAACTCTGGTGGCTGAACTAAACCTGGAGAAGTTTCTCTGCCATCGTTAATCGTGTCCCCAGCATCCCCACAGAGCCCTGTGTCAGGTTTGTGAACTGCATCCCCCAGCGCCCCAGACACTTTCGGGTCCTGCTTAATGGCATCTAATGTAGAAGACATCCAATCTGCCACTGAGAGCAGCACTAAGTGGCTTGATCAGAAATGACATCTGAGCCAAATGAGCTAATTAGTTTACAGGATTTTCCCTTTCTCCCCCTACAACAGAAGTGGATTAGTGTTTTCCCCTCAGTTCCGACCTCACTGCAGGGTGCCATCCTATTGTTGGACCCATAGCTGGCATTTATAAAAAATATGAACTGCATGTGTTGGCAGTTCCGTCAAAGCCAGCACACACGCTGCCGACACACTGTCAGCTCTTTGTCAGGAGCAACACAACATCAAAACAGTCGGAACAACAACAGCTTCCACTTAAGCAGGGAACCAGCACTGGCAAACCAGGACAGGACAATCCTGAGTCTCTCCAAAGTTCATGAACAAAGCCCGAGGGCTTCTTTGGGTTCATTTCTGCTTTCTCTGTGGCAGTGGCTGGGACCTCCAACAATCCCAGGAATGTCATAGTTGCCATTTTCAGTAAACCTACCACATCCACTCTCACAGGCATCTTGAAAGCTTAAAGTGAAACCAAAGGATCCACTCTCCTCCTGCCCAGACTCCTTCTCAGGGAGCACGTCAGCCACCAGCCCCTGGAACGCTGAGCATCACTGACTGTGTGTTCCTCAAATCCACAGGAAAGCACCAATCTTGTGGAGCAGCAGTGACACCATTGGCTAAATACAAGAAGTGCAGTGGGGCTACTAGTTCCAGACGAGGTTCCAGTATTTCCACTGACAAAGCCACAGCAGCACAGTCCAAGTGAAAGGCCAGTGACCTGGGCGGCTGGATGACTGAATGGTGCACCAATCACCAGATTCCAGGTGACAGCTCCACACTGCTAGCCAGTGAAGCAATTCAGGCCAGAATTTGCCAGAACCAACATCACAGATGGAGCATTAACATTAACCCAAGCTTGGAGACTGGGCTGTAAATGATTCCCTTGAACACAACATTAAAGCTGCACGAGGCTTAAAATTCACTTATGATGGGTTTATGCTGCAGCTGGACAGAAACACTCCTTAACCTGCTCTAGCAGGTCCTCAGTCACCTCAGCAGCAACTCTTCCACACTCCCAAAGCTGAAGGTAACACCCCTGTGGCACCTGTGGCCCGCTAACTCTGTGCCTCCAGAAGAATCATCAAAGCCATAACCATCAGAAGAATAACCTAAGCTCCATCATGGAACCACACAGAGCTGCACACTGCCCAGGACCATTCTGGAATACTTTAAACATCCAGTTTGCATTGCTGTTTCCAGTGGTCCCTTCAGCACATCAGCTGAGTTTCCTGGAAGCATTCAGGTCACCTGCACAACACTGGATTTGAGGGGCAGATCTTCATTACAGCAACAGTTTTAACTAATAAGAACTGATTTATGCAATTTAAAATTCAATATTGAGCCATTTAATATATGATTTAAATTAGTAGAGGTTTTATCAGGTCTTGAAAGAGTTGTTAACCTGGATAGGACAGAACACACTCATGCACCAATTCCTACAAAAGAGCCAAACAGAACATGGAACCAGCTGAATGATGCAAGTGAAGAGATTCGAGGATGTGCATGAACATAAAACCAAGTTACCTTGCTCTGCAAACACCAACTACAGCTTATTCACAGCATTGTGAGGTCCTTTGAAAACAACAGGTAACTGGCAGAATTTCTCTGAGCCTCTCTCTGTATTTTACCTGTAGCAGACAAGAAACGCAGCAGACAGGCCTCTGCACTTGGGCTCTGAGCACATGGGGTTCAGCTCTGACTGCACTAGCGTCACATGGGGTGGCTCTGAGTGATTCTAATCACAGCCACCACCTCTGAAATACCTGCCGTGGTATTTCTGTCCCCTCAAAAATCCTCCAGGAGCACTGATGAAAAAAAGAGCAGCACTTGGGAAAAATATGCGTGTCTTGCAGAGAATCTAATTTACTACAGGACAGCAAAAGCAGGAAAACCCAAACCGAAGCCCCACAGCTTTCACCACGCTGGAGCAAGGGAAAACACAGCTCCTCAGATACAGTATCACAGTCCTTGTCCACACTGGAAGGGCTCCTCCAGGCACTTTGCTCACCAACATCTTTCTCACTGCCTCTGGCAGCAGAGAGGTGTCTCCTCCACCCTCAGGTTCGTACATGGAGTACTGTTCCTTTACTGTTGTGCCCACATTGGGTGGCTCCAACTGAAAGGAAGAGGTAGCCAAGAGCTCCTTCTTCCTTGGCCTTTCAGGTCTCCCTCACAGGTATCGTAGCAGAGCAGAGCACTCTGCAAATGACAGCATATGTCACCTGCTCCTCTGTGACTGTGCACAACATAGACATACCCTCCTCTAGGAAAGGGTCAGGGAACTCACACATGAGAAGTCATACTGAAGGAGGAGCATTCCAAGGAACAGGCCACCTTTTTTGTCTGCAGGAAGACAAACCTTTATATTGAAATCAGGGGTGAGAAGGAACCTCAGGAACCTCTGCAGGTTCTGCCTGGAATGACCAGGGCAGAGACACGGGATGGTGTCACAGAGATCTTTCTGAAGGAAGATGTTCTCTGTCTGTCACTAATCTGGTTTTTATTTCTCTTCCACCCTTACTTTCCATAAGCATCCAGGCTACCATGCCATGAGTTTCTTCAGCTGTGTTATTTTCTGAGACAGACTGAGCCAGCCCAGTGAGATGGGTGGTGACAAGGCTCCACACATACCCAGTCCAACAGCAAGCACAAGGGCTGGGAGGAGGCTGAAGACTGGATGCTTCCCAGTTAAAGCACTGGCAAAGCTGAAGAGACTGTGTCTTGCTATCCCCAGGAGGAAGTAGGGGAACCAGGCACACAAGCAGACAGAAGGGGTCCCAACGTACCCTTAATCTATAAATATTTAAGCAGTCCCTCCTCCCCCTCTCCTCAACAACATATGCCAGCGTCTCCTTCAGCTTATAAAAGCCAATTCCCTCCTGCTGTTCCCGAGGACCAGGAATCTCCGAGTGGTGATTAGTGGATTACGTGCATCCCAGAGCCTGCCTCCAATCACTTTCCCCTGCAAATTGCTCAGCTCCGATGCAGCAGCACAGAGCAAAGTGGGCTCTGTCGCTGGGGCCTGGTCCTCATTATGGCCAGGAGACGGCAGGAGTTTGTTTACACAGCTGGAACATCATCCTCCCGGGCAGCTTATCAGCCTTTCCCCAGGGTTTCTGCTCCCTGAATGCTTCGGAGTAATCACCACCAGCTACCTATACCCGAAGCAGCATCTCAACAATTCACCAAGTCAACTGACAACAGCTTGAGGTAATATTAGCCCCTTTAGAGGAAGGCAAGTGCTCTCCACACAAGGATGCTGGAGCTTAGCACCACTCAATAAATCAGAGCAGCATCCTGGAAAGCTTGCCATTAGTTCTGAGCCATTAATTTTCGCTGGGTCTTTGACACGACTGTTTGAGAGCACTATAACCTGCTCTCTCAAAGTTAAATTATAAAGAGCAACTTCCCTGAAGGTGCTAGTCTACTAACCCATTTAAGTCCTTGGCTAAACACCTCCAATAAATCACCTGGGAGCTGCAAGGCAGAAGGTTTCCTACTTGCAATATGTGCGAGTGAGCCATTCCCTCTCAAAACAAACCCCAGCTTGGGGCACCTTTGGCCCCAAGCAATGCCTTTACAAGATACTCCACATCGTGCCACACCAGCTGGGTTAAACCAGACCTTTCACTGCATGGAGTTCCACTTAATGACACTTCCTCTGACATCCTTTCCACTAATTCTCCTCTCAATGATTAAATACCGAAGAGATTTATAAATAGCAGAAAGCAAGCAAGCGCAAAAATTTCCAGTCCTGTTCCGACTGCACCCCTGGAGACACAGCTGTGTTCTTTAGGAGGCCCTGTAAGCCTGCACCTCCTAACCATTTCCGACCCTAAACAAAGATGTAAACAAATAAATGAGTTGTTGTTTTGCAACCAACTCATGGCACACTTGACTCCAACCTCATAATCCTTCAGCTGAAGGTCCAAGGTGAGAATCCCCCGGCTCCTGTCACTGCACAAGGTGGACTTGAGAGCATTTGTGCCACACCTGCTTTCTGTGCACAGGTCCAGAGCCCTGCCCACAGCACAGCCCCCAGTGCTGTGCACAGCTCTCACCCTCCGGCCTTCTGGACGAGGCTGTAATGGGAAATCCTAGTTAAAAGCACTGAAGGAAAAAGGCCTTCTAGACAATAACCAAGCTGGCATCCAAGCTGCATTTTTAACTGGACTGTAATGAGGCAACAATGTAGCTGTGATTCCGTTCCCACTGAAAAGCCTGCTCCAGGTATAATGAAACCCACACGTTCATAGAGATGAGGAGCAACCAACCTCATGCTATATGGTACAATGAATTATAGAGAGGAGGTAATGAAGCAGTGCCAAAAAGTAAATACTTGACAACACCTGGTTCCTTTCATCTTTCCATGGGGTGCAGTCCCACTGCCATGACCATGGAAGTACCCTTTCCAGGCTCACCTACACTCACAGCAATCACCGAGGAGAGAACAGTGGCTGGATCCTCTCAGATTTTTTGGGTTTTTTTGTAATGGTCTCTCTCTTTTGCAAACCAGCCTGTTTTCAAAGCCACTAACCCAAACCAAGAGAAAGCATTATCTCCATTAATATCACACCAATCTACACTCATGCACTAATAAAGAGTGAAAATCAGTTCTTGAACAATGAAAATTGCAGCCATCACCTTACTGGGTCAAACACATTTACATCCATTCCTCTGACTTTTCCAACAAAAAACACATCTTATTCATCCCCTTCTCTGTATCCTCTTGTATCGCCTGTGGCCCCAATGCTCTATCAGCACGTTTTCAGCTGCAGTCAGCTTTCCATCTGTAAATAAGACCTCTAATTTCATTATTCATTTCACAATTAATAAAGTAAGGAAGCAGGACCTCTTTGTACTCATCAGACTCTCATTACCACTCAGTGCTAAGCAGTCACGGTGCTGATGTGGTGAAATGAAGGAATGTCTGTGGAACAGGTAGGATCCAACACAGAGCACAGAAACACAGGGAGGTGTTGCTCCTGCTCCAAGAGCATTTATCAGAGGCCAATGGTAAAGATCACCACTTCCAAAGGATCATACATGCTAGTGACTGATACCTTGGACACAGGAAGAAATTAACTCAGCCTAGGTCACTGTGTGAGGCACCACAGGTTCTCTCTGGGGATGGGATACAAGAGATAACAGAATATTCAGACATGCCAACAGCTCCTGGCTGACACCTCTAGCTGTCTTTGTAGTCACACCTTCATATGATTGCTCATTTTAGACCTCACACCTTGATTCAATACGATGGTTCATTTTAGATAAGAGAGTAAAGAAAAAACATTCAGCACAAACATTGCATAGGAAACCTGCTCAGCACCACAGAGAGAGTGGGCACAAGCTGAGCCTAGAACATAAAAGGGTTTGATAGCTCAGCTCAGAAAGCTCCTTTAAGACAAGAGTATATGTGAGACTGTTTTTATGACTATTATTATTTGCAGGCTTAACTAAATTGTCATTTAAATAACATATTGAAAGGTAAGCCGCCACCTGCTCCTGCCAGATGTTCTGAAATCTTTAGCACCACTTCAAGCACACTGCAGCACTGAAGGAAGCACAGGACTGAACCTCAAAGGTATTTATCTCCCCAGTCTCCTACTGGGGTTTAAGGAGATTTCTATCATGCAGACTCATCATCAAAATAATAAGGACTGTGCTCCAATTAGTTATGTAAATGAGAACACACTACAGCACACTGCTCTTACTCCAAGGATCCAAGTGTGTATGAACACACTGCGAATACACAAGCGTCACATATGGTGACACTTCCTTGCAATTCCATTTCCATTCCATAGCAGAAGGCATCCTGAAAGGGCTTTGTTAGGGCTCTGGCAATGTTTTGGAAAAGAAATGGAAACATTCTTGTCCTTTAAAACACTGCAGCCCACCAAGAGGCATATCCCAGGGAGCTGGCTGGACACCTCCAGCAGCAGCACACTGCAAGCTGTGCACAGACAGAATATGTACAAAACCTTCCCAAACTGTAAAGTCCAGCAAACCCTTTTCTGCAGATAACACTGGCTTCCGGAGGCGCTTCAAGCACCAAATAACCTGACCCCTGCAGCTAGCAACTAACGGTCATTAGAGGAGCCCCAAAGCCCCTATTTTATTTTATTTTTGCAAGATGCCATCAGCTGAGAGGAGCTGACTCCCTGACTGCTGCAAACAGGTGGGATCCCTGTGCAGGGAGAGGGATGTCTGTACATCAGAGAGGAAAAGACAAGTCGGGAAACGCGGCAGGGAAGGCAGGAAAGAGAAGTCTGGAATCCATCGTGAAGCATGGGTGCTCGTGGCCGTAAAGGCACAACCTTTGGCCAGTCCCTGCGCCTGTGCTAAAATGCCCATACGGCCTGACAGGCGACTGTCCCCTCTCTCCCTGGGAAACGATAGCTCCTCCTGGAGCCCCTGCAGTGCTGTCAGCCTCTGTGGGTCCCCTCAGCGCTGTGATGAAAGGCAAAAAGCTCCGGGCACTCCAGAGTTCTGGTCCCTCCCTCCTCCTGTGCCCTCAGGCTGCCTGTGGAGCCCATCTGCCTCAGCGTCCACAGCCGGAGAGGTCCGCCAGGTACAAAACGAAGGAGCTAAACTAGAAAGGCCTGTCAGAACACACAAAGGCTGTCAATAGCTATGGCTTTTTCCCCTCAAGTGACATTTTACTTGTAAAATGAACTATCAGCAGCCAACAACTATTCTGCCAAGTCCATAATTTCACTCTACTCCAGGCAACTTTCACAACAAGAAAAGGTTTCTGTTTAGTGGTTTCAAGAGAGGCAGAATGGCCTCAAGAAGGGTCACAACATGGATTACGGAGTAAAACAAGGATATTCAAATCTACTTTTCAGGTCTTGTTTCCTCCCTGAAAATGTAACTTGGTAACTTTTTATACCAAGATCTCAAGGCATGAAAAACCAAGCCCCCTCTTTTACTAGAAAACTTGCACCTGCACAAAGAAAATCGTTCCAGCTTCCCGACATGGTCTCTTACCACACAGTCTTTTTTATTGCAGGTTTATATCTCTTTACCGAAGAGCTTTTTATTACCCAAGTCCCAGAGCCCCTGGCTGCTATTCCAACCTCTCCTCATTTTTCTCCCTCTTTCATTTCAATAGTGACCACACAACTTTCCCAGAAGAGAGCTAATCCAATTTCCGCATCTTTTCCACAGTCTTCTTTACATTCACTTAAGTTCCACTTGACTGCCAGAACAAGCAGCTCCACAACCAAGAACAGCCTTGAAATAGGCAGTCACGAGCCCTCAGGGGCATGGAAGCACTTCAGTCCTCTCACTGTTAACTCCTTAGTGCTGTTCTAAAGTTGCAACAGCATCTTTAGCAATGCCTCTCCTGCTACACAACATCCCAAACACCTCTGTGCCCTCACTGAGAGCCACCGTGCATTTTCTTCGATGCCAGTAACAGAAAACTGAGAGGTGTAACTTTGCAGGACTAAAGCTACTCCTGCAGGGTATCAGTACAATCACACATGCTCAACACTGAGAACCTGGCTACAGTTGTATTTCAAGACTCAGCAGTTAGCAAGTTTTTAATCTGGTGACGTGTGATAACTTTGTATCATTTCAGTTTCTTAATCAAAATCTCAATAGGTACCAAGAGAAGTCTATCAGCCAGATTCATAATCTCATCAAAAAAGGTATCAAGTTCATTCGACAAGATCTCTTTTCCATACGGCCAGGTTGATTGACATTAATTATATCCAATGCTTGTTTCTGCCCCAGACTGCCTGCGTGTGGGTTTTGCTTGCCTTTCCAGGTTTCAATCCTCATCTTCTATAAATGAGCACGCCCCTCAGCTCCACTTCGTGGGGAGCAGTGAGGATTGATCCATGGGTGCTTACAGTCCTGGGAGCCCTAGGAAATGCAGGCAGTGATAGTGAGGAGACAGGCTGCACCAGCACTGTCAGCTAACACAGGGCCTCACCCCCAAGTGCCCAACAAATCCAGTGATCCAAAACCAGCTTCCCAGGGACTGAAGCAGACATGGGAGTGGACTTCAGGACTCACTGCAAACAGACCTGACTCATGACTCCTCTTGTTTCCTTGGCTTTTGACTCCCTTCTTTCCATCAGATTTCTAGTTCTCCTTTTCAACCATCTTGTGTACTTGCCTGGCAGTAAGAAGACAGGGACAGATCCGGGCAGAGCAGATGAAAAGGCAGAGGCAGGAGAGGAGCTCTGACACACCGTCCCTGCTCCTGGCAGAGACAGGCATGTCTGCTCACACCAGCAGCAACAAATGGGAGGGCTCGGGCTGCTACAGCAGCCAGGACAGAGCTCAACAAGGGTGTGTGGGCAAGCACATCTTCCACACAATACCTGTTCTAAGGAAGCACCCGATGCAGCTTGCCATGATAACTAAATTTATTATTAACTGTGTATTTCATGATGTTAGTGACAATATGTTAATGTGATTTTTCACGTCCTCCTGCAGTGAACAGATGGCTCCTTTTACTTTACTTTCCACATCAAGTGTGATTATTTCTTGGTGCCAAAAGCCACCTGCCGCTCCCTGGTCTCCAGTCTCATTTTTTATGTTGGTAAAACACAGCAGGACTTGTTATCAGTTGGATGGCATCTTAATAAAAGGAGACATGCCAACATATTGACATCATGTTCAAGGGGAAATTTTAGCCCCATCCTGGCCCCTCCCTCAGTTCATAAAAAATAATAAAATGAAACTAAGAGAAAAACAAGCCTATAAGCCCCCCTCCCCAGACTCCACCAGTTTCAAGATGCTCGGTCACCATTTTTGGGCCTTGAGCCAAGGCGCAGCATCGGCCTCCTTTTGTTCCCACACCAAGCACCTCAGTCAGGGCTCTGATCTCTCGTCCTGTGTAATGATAATTAGCCATAACATATTCAGAAGTCAAATGTAAGCAGGAATACATTAACATTGAGATCAGTGTCGTGGTAATTTTCATTGGGAAAATGACAAAGAAGGACACAAAAATTAAAATACGAGATGCGGAGAGTCTCAGTATGGCTTTCAGAAGATGAGGGGTGAACTCATTCGTTTGTCAGCCAGGAGCCCACACTCCACAGCCAGCTGTGGACTACACCAAACAAACATCTTGGGCTGATGAGCCCTTGCAGCCAGAGCTGACCTGCACGGGGGAGGCTCCATCCCACACAGGACACTCAGCCTCAGAGGTTCAGACACCTCTTTCAGCAGCCCGCTTCCCTCACACCTATCATGCTTTGACTGCTTTAGGCACAGCAAAGTCCTGGGGCCTGGTCAGTTGGGAACAGCCATACAAACAGCTGCCAAAATGTAAAACAATTCTTTCTGAAAACACCACTCCCAGGCACCCAACATCTCATGCAAGGACAAACAACAGCACCTTGGGGCAGCCCAGGCACACAGCTGGAGGCATGACCAGCATAACAAACACCACTACATCCCTCAATATGTTCCTATGTCATTCAGAAGCAAAAATGGATGGAAATCAGTATTTCCAGCCTAAAGAAAACCTTCAGAGACTCACCAAGAAGTTTTTACAGATCTGTAGCTGTTCAAACAAGGTTTATTGACAAAACCACATGAGAACAATATTAAAACACAAAGCACAGAAGGCTGCACTGGAGCCTGCCAACAGGTGACTGCTCTGCTCAACACATGCACTGTGGTGAGTGTAGATCACAGCTGTAGCTGGTCTATCCATAGCCAGGCATGCTTTACTCAAAACCTAGAAAACAGCTTCTTCCTCTGAGCCACTGACCTCCAAACCCAGGCAAACCGTACTTTGTACCAGACTCGCTGTTCCATCAACCTGTACATCACTACTCGTAAATCTCATTACACCAGCAGTAGTGTGTGATTTGTGCCATCAGAATGACAGCGTAAACAATTCCGGTTTAACAATTCCAAACTCCACTTGTGTATGCTCAAAGCCCAAGCTGGGTGAAAACTGGGTGAAAAAGATTTTCAGTAGAATAAGATGGAGAGAAATATATTAGAATTGTGCTAAAAATGCAGCCTAGAAACTCGCAGCAAGGTGGGCTTCGATTCTATAAGGAAACACAAGATTTTCTGTAAGGAAGTCTGTATGTCATTACCTGTCCATTCATTTAACCACCTAATGGCCAGGAAGTTAGGTCTGGAGCTCCTTCCTGGCTCCAGCTCCTAATGAAAGGTCCTTCAGGAGTGCTAGGAACCATCACTGATGGGGCTTGCATTCCTCACTGCCTGATTTATGTAAGCTCCAGACCTTAATAGCCCCAGGAACTTCTACCAGGGACTTGTACCTTTGCTAATCACACAGCTTAATCTCTACACTTCCCTCTTTACTGGGCTCTCAGCAGGAGTGCTGCATCACCTACAGCACTTTTGTACCACATTTACTTACTGGTTCAAACAACTGAGCCAGACTATCCCCCCTGTGCTTTACCCTGGCACCCAGCAGCCGACATGCAGCACTCTGTGCAGCTGGATCTGATGGAAGGATTAAGCTTTAGTCATTAGGAATCATTTTGGTGGCTGAAAATGCAGCCTCTCTGATAATGTGCAGTATCATTTAAAACAAATTAATTTCTCATTTCTTGCTGCTGGTCATAATTCTCAGCATGGGACACATCACAAATGACTTTAAGGATGGAACATACAATAATCATTAGCAAATCAGAAAAAAAAGGCAACTGAAAAACAACCCAAGCCCATTACAGCCATATTTTTTTGACTCTACTTTCCTGTAGTTTTTGAAGCTCATTCCCATAATATAATTCAAGTGATAGCAGCAAATTACAGCCCTCTGATCCTCTTTTAGGCAGCTTCGTCACCTCTGTATTTTCTATTACCAAACTGGTTAATTAATAATTTCTCTGCACTGCCACTAAGCAGAACTCCTTACAAGCCCATTAGGAGACACCAAGCCATCATTTGATGACTGGTGTGTTGCCAACACACCCTCAAGGCAGGGCAGGATCTTGCTTCACCTTGGATATCTTCCTGGGCTACTCTTCCCAAGTTTAAGCAGTCAGAGTTGAGGACTGGAGCAAGCAGGGTCACCAAGGGCAGGGTGGGAAGGACAGGAGCACTCACTGAAACACAGACTGGGGATGTGAGCACAGCCAGAGCTGCAGCTCCTCGATGCAGTTCAAGGACAAGGTGTCTCATGCACATCCCACCAGGGACTGCTGCAGGAACCCAGCTCCCTCTCACCTGCAGGCACAGGTAATGCTGCAGCTGTTCCAGCCTCTCTTGTCTCTCAAGCACAGTGAAATCAACCAAACTAATCAGCTCCTGTAAGGACCAGGCTGCTTTGAATCCTCCAGCTCTCTGTTCGAGCATGGCTGTGATGCTTGTGTTATCACTTTGATATTAATGTCCATAATCCCCTGGGAGTAAGCAACTGTTTGTCTGAGTAAGCCCATGAATAAGACTAAACATTAAATTAAACTATCATCCATCTAAAAGCAACATTATGCAGCCACTATATGTGTTAGATATCTAAAATTTGTTGCTGCTGCTTTTTGTTTTGGTTTTTCTTTTAATCGTGTATCCCAGTAAGATCCCCATGAGTAATTTCTCTGCTGAAGCCTGAAGTAAATACACTCTCAACTCAGTCAGTCACCCACTTGAACCTCCTGCTGAAATTAGAGCCACACCATTTGTTCCAATTGTTTTAATCAAAACAAAACAAATAGACTTAACTTGAGGAATATTTAAATATCCACTTCAGTTTGAGCAAAACCTTTACCAGGTGGTTTAGAGGAGACCTGGAGGAATTGCCTGCGGTGCTTGGCCCTGTGTTTAGCATGCATTACAGTCCTTACTGTCCCTACTGTCCCAGCAGCTCCACAGTCTATTTCTTATTAGCTATATACACATATCCAGGGCAAACAACAGAGAAACCTCTGACAAATTCCAAGCCAAGGACTGTCAGGGTCTATGAAAGTAACTCTACCTCAAGCATGAACTTCACATCAGGAGGAAGCAAAGTCTAAGCGCAGCTAATTATGCAATCCATTATCCCTCTGGAGGTGATTATTATATTCCCCTCATCATCAGATGCTGCCTTCAGCTGAAATTCAGCCTCTCCACCATTACCACAAGCTCCAGAAATACTGTTTCCCTTGGCAGTAGCTAGGAACCCCCTCAGAGCTGTGCATGCACACCACAGGGCCCAAGGGACACAAGCTCCAAGCACAAGGGGGTACTTTATTTAAGGTGGCCATTAAAACATCCTTGGCCATTAGGAGATGGCACGAGGCAGGATCCACACTTCTGTTACCAGTAATGCTGTACAGGGATGTCATACAATCTGTACAGTGTGTGTGCAGGCATCCACCCCCCACCTAGGCGATATTTATAATTTATTTTTGTCAACATACTTTTTTCTTTCTTCTGAAAACCTCGTGCAACTAATTATATCATCTAAACTCTGAAGAGAAGCACAGCCCCTGATTTATCAGCCTACTGAGATTGGTACATCTCACGATAAGCCAAACTCAAATCCTTACAGCCAAGGTTCACACAGACTACTGCAGCATTTTTCTGACCTAATTTTTTCTTTTAAATACCAGTTCAAGGTATATCAATTACAGACAATATCTTGAATCATTGTCTATGCCAGACTCTCGGGAATTATTTAAGACAAAATGCTCTTTTTCTCCTTACCTGCTTCTTTTACTGCAAGCTCTTTAGGGCAGAAACAATTTTCATAGTGCACTCAAACACAATAAGGATTTGATCTGAACTGGGTTTTCAAGTCAGATAATTACCATACTTGAGTTAAAAAAAAATCCCAAAACAACAGAGAAGTTCAACGCAGGAAACATGAAGTCTCCAGAAGAATGTGTTGAGCTCAAGAATAAGACACATCTGTCATGGTCCCCATGTCCCACCAGGTGACTGTGATCCCAGATGAGCACACAGCCCAAGCTCTCAGCTCAGTAGGCTGGAAATTCAACTGTACCTCAGTGCTCCCCTTGCCTGGAAAAATTCCAGCAAACCAAACATAAGCCCACCCTGAGGCCAGTCAGGGCTCACCCCACAGTGAGACAGAGAGGTACACCTGAGGCACATTTTCACAGTAGAACTTCTCAAAGAGGAAATGACTGCAGAGAGAGTGGAGCGAGACTCAAAGCCACAGGAAACAACCACGTTTGATTGGGGATTTCACCTCCCTGTGGATGAGCCTAAAGCTCAGGCCAGAGCATGTGGCATGAACACCTGAAATCCCCCTCAGGTCTCAGCAGCCACTGGCAGGGAAAGTTAGGACACATGAAACTACTCAGTGCCCAACATAATTCAAACAGCCAAAATACTGCCTATAATTACTATTCCATTTATCTTCACAATCATAAAGCAAGTATGATTATCCTTCCTGCTGGCACACTGCCCAGTTGTAGGCAGGGCACCACAATCATAAACCCAACACAAACTCAACACAAAGAGAGGATGCTCTGACACATCCTCCATGCACAAAGCTTCAGTGCAAATACCCTGAACAAAGCCTGAGCTAGCTCCATTCCAACACATCCCAGCAATGCCTCATTTCAAACAGAATCTCAGTGCTCCCATGTTCCCAACCACCTCCACAGAGTCAGAACCCTGTCTGAAAACATTCGTAAGAATCACCAATTGCCCTATTAGGTCAAGGCTGGCAGTCCAGCAGCAAGAACACTGTCACACCAGGATGCCAGCTGAAAAAAGCACAGGAAATAAACTTGCCCCCAACAAAAGATTCTATTTTCAGAGGAAACTGGAGGCAGGGAAGGTGGATGAAACATAAAATATTTTTCAGAGAGAGGACTAGGGGAAAACCCCAATGTGGGAACTGACAGTGGTCGAAGAGGAATTTCTAGGTTTCAGGCAGCAGCAGCAAAGCCTGTGGGAATGCTTGTTTTCCCATACTAGACTGTGACTGTAAAGAGGAATCAACAACAATCCTTGGAAGGTGAAAGATCATTAGCAGGTGGTGTTTTTTCTAATTTATTGTTTACTTGTAAGAAATGGTTGAGAGGTGTTGTTCCAAATGACCAATAATATTCATTGTACCAAAACACTGTATAATAGGATGTGCCCCTCAATAAACATTTCTTTTAAGCCCTCCAAGACGATTTGTAGTATACCATTATTAAAGCCATCCTGAATAATAATAATAATAATGATACCTCAACCCTAAGTATTCAATGGAAGGAAAAGGCTTTTCATGATACTGTTTCACTCAGAAACATTTTTGCATAGAAATACCTGTAACAGAGATTGCCTATTAGACTCACTTGTAGATTATCCTTTGCCAGTATAATTCTATGACCCAGCAAGCCTGTGAGGCAGGAAACTCCTTTGGAGTCAGGGACCTATTTTTGAGATTTCAGAGTTTCAGCGACTGCTACATATATTTATCAAGAGTGAAACACAGCAGCCGGGGCAGCCAGGTCTGAGTCACATCCCAGATCTCATCCACATCCCAGCTTCCAGTAGCAAAGTTCAAGCACCTACTCCAAGTACTTACACTGGGCTGTTGCCCCTTTAACAGATCCCTCTGCCCAAAGAGAGCTTTTTCACATTCTGCTCCATGCTACAGGAATGATCCATTTATGGAAGTCATACCACAAAGAGAATCTATTTAAAATGTGAACATTAAGAACATACTGAACGTTCAGATTCAGCCACCTCAATTTCTCAAATTGTATGAAGTTTACTTATTGGACAATGCCACTTCTTCCTTAGAACTCTTTCATTATTTGACATTTTTTCTTTTTTCTCAAATCACACTTTACCAGCTTCTTTGCTTTTTGGAAAGCCAGAAGAAGCTCCAGGTTAAAATAAAATTTCAGTTTCACCTGCAGCTTCTTTCAAGCTTCCAGACAGTTCCTGCACTTACCCCCCTGCTCTCCCTCCTTTCTGTTCCCCTTTGCTGATAGCTCTGAGCACACAGGTACACCCTGAGACTTTCCTTTTGCTGCATCCTGAGACTTTCCTTTTGCTACAAACTGTCACTCAGCAAGACAACTGTAAATATTTCTTAGTATGAACAATTAACTTGTTCTTTCCTTCCCTGTCAAATGGAAAGACGTAGATTGCATTATTTTTCTAAGCCTAGTGACATTAAGGCTTCAGTGTCAACAGCAGAAACACTTTGGGCTCCTCACTGGCACCAGACCACAAGGCAGGTAAGCCAGATGTCACATCACCACAAGCTTTTTCATTTCCATTTTAAGCTAATTTGGTTAGTTCCTTTTTTATCATACTGTTTCCAATTCAGTTTTCCTACTGTCTGGACAACTTTGAGCCACCCCTCAGCACTTTCTCCTTGTGTCCAAGTTCTGGTTTGAAGGAATATTCCCCAGTACCAGCTTATCTCAGTGTGCTGACACAAATATGTTAACCAGCTCTTGGCTCTGTACTGACAGTGAACAACAGGCTATGCATTGGTGGCCTTAATTAGGCAAAAAGGGTTTGGAATTCTGGGGTATTTTCACCTTTCAACTTAATTACTTGATCCAAACAGTCCCAGAATACCACAAAGTCACTGCAGGGGCCCTTCAGTCTGGTGGCTGCTCTCATCGTTGCTCCCTTCTCACAAGATACTCATGGAGATGGCCAAAACAGAGGTCAGGGGACAAACCTCAGCTGGCTCTGCACTGGGCCCGGACTGGCTGCAGCCACCAACAGGGCTGATGACAAATGAGAAACCAGGCTTCCAGCTGAATTTCAGTTTAGTTATTTTTGTTTTAATGTATGTGTGAATCAATTAATCCTGTCATAGAAGGGCATCGTAAACTGTGTGCCAGAGTTAATGAGTCAGACATTATCACATCATTACACCAGCTGGCATAATGTAGCATGTGTTGTTTGTCATAATATACACTGCCACGCTTAACAACCATTAATTGTTTACACGAGCAGTCATATTTTTCTTAAAGTACCTTCAGTGACTGGGTAATATTTTGAAAGCTTCTTAAGCAAGTTACTCTTACAAGAGAAAGATAATAAAAATCACCCCCCCTCTTGTGGAGCTAAACATGTTGGATTTACACGTAATAACAGTTACATCTCCCTCATTAAAAAACTGAAAAACAACTGCAATCCAGTTGCAGCCAGGTCCCAGAACTCAAAGTCCACTGGGCAACTGTACCATAAATATTAACAGAGGTGATGCCCAAATCTGCTCTGTTCTTCCTTTGCTCGGGCAGAGCACTGAGCACCAAGTCTGAGCCTGCTTTCCTCCTCTCGGTAGGTACCAGAAAGAAGAGGATGGCAGCCAAAGCCTCACGAGTATAATGCTGACACTATACCAGAGCCTGAACTGCACTTTGGAATGAGCGGCTATGAACTTGCACTGCCTGACAGAGATGCTTCCTGTCACTCCTTGCATCCATCACCTGTGTTTGTCAGGTGAAAACACAACAATCAGTCTTACTTTATCATAATAGTTTGGCTGTGAGTATTTTCTTGGCTGACTAAAGACAACATTTGGACACTCTCAGCAACAAATCCAGGTTTACCAGCTTTCTGTGAATTGGATTCAGTCTGCTTCTGGCCAGATTTGTTGGCCATATGGCTTCCCAAAGCCAAAGGCTAATAACATGTTTTAGGCTGAAATGACTACAGCAGCCAGGAACAGTGAATGCGACCCACAGGTTCCCCGTATGTCCACTCACACACACACACAAATTTTTGTTACAGTGCAGCTCTGCTTTTAAACAAACAGCCGTGTGACACCGGCAAGGCAGTGAGAAAACAACAGCAGTAAGCTGCTGCTTTGGAAAGTAACACCAGCTATAGGGAAGCCTGAAATACCAAAGGCAAGGTCCTTTTATTTAAAGAAACAAAACAAACACAAACAACAACAAAAAAAAAAACCAAACGAAAAACTCCACACAGAAATATGGAGTATTAATACCTCAAACAACCTTAATGTACTGTTAGTTTGATTTAAGACACTCATGATTCCAAGAAGTGCTAAAAACAACAGATGCTGCTCTTTTGATGGGAAACATACAATCCTGTTCACTCACCTTATGGAATTCATTGTCACCATCCACTGCTCTGCCACAGGAAGGGAATATGAGGGCTACAGATGTGGATATGAAGGCATGGTGCAGCAGTAATCTCTGATATTTAAACCCTGTGAGCCACTTGGCTCATGCCCATGGCAGCAGAGAAAGGGCTGTGCGTGCCACACCATCTCAATTCCCACCTGCATGAGCCCTGATTGCACAGAGCACCGGAGCCCACGCTCATCCTCCAGCACCTCAGTACTGCACCCCAGTCCCACCCAGTCAAAGCCCACCCAGAGCACCCAGAGTCACCTCCTGCTCACACCTTTTGAGCCTCTAGCCAACTTGCAGAGTTCATGATTTATTCCTCTCTACCACCCTTCTGGGTCATCTGTCATAGCTCTAAATGTAATTAGCTTTATAGTGAGTGTTATTTTCTTTTTGCCAAGCAGAAAATCAGTACCCTGCTCCACAGACATAAACACTGACTGACCTGTGTTTAGGTAAAACCAGTTGTTTCTGGGTCAGCATCAGTGTTTAACACCTTCTTGTACCAAGCCTTACCTCCTAGGCTGTACCCTGACAATTTGGTCTCATGCAGACATCATCCTGCAATTTGCCTGCAGCATTTCCCCAGCCTCACAAGGCTTTTCACAAAGGGACTCCCTTAGCCAGCAATCAGAAAGTTGATCAGGAATAAGCAAGGAGAGGCCCAAATGATATTGACCTGTACAGCTTTGAGACATGGGGGAAAAGGCTCCAAGCATATATTACACCTGATATGCCTGAAGATATATCAAACTCAGATGAAATAAAACAGAATTCTTCTTTTCCTAATGAAATTGAAGCCTAGGGAAAGTCAGATCAGTATCCCTCTCCTAGTCCATCTCAAAGGAATGATTTTACCTCTTAGTTGGACTTAGGGTAATTGTACAAAGGCTTCCAATCTCTGAAATCTGTAATGAAATTTGTAATCCTGACCTACTGGATATGAGCTATACAATTACTTGGAGTATATTTAGAGCAAATAATCCATTTCCCCAAAGCTCCAAACATTCATGGCCACGGATGTATGGCCCTGGCCAAGGTCTGCATTATAATTACTTGTGCAACAAGGTGAAGGCCACATCTGACTCCTGCTAAGCCCTTTAGGAGGGCTCATCTGCCCTTCTGACAGTGTTTGAGACATATTAAGTCTTTGCTGAATCAATATCTATTGTGCAGGAGCAAAAAACAGTGAGATTAAAAAAAAAAATCCAAACAAATACAGTCATTACAAACAAATACAGAATAACCCATAACCACACTGAGCAGGCAGCAAAATCCATCAATATGGTTCATTTATGTAAGCTCAAACCAGCAAAGAAAAGGTTCATCAGATATGTTGATGAATACTGTTGGAATCACAGCTGTAAATAGCCCTTGAATTATGAAGCTCACTCAGCAGGTCAGTGGAGCAGAGGCACTAGTTTCCCACAGCAGCGTCCTCTGACCTCCAAGGTGAGCAGAGTGAGCCTTTATGTGTTTGTTTCACTTAAATCTGTGCTGAAGCTTAATAAAATGGAAAAAAGGCTTTATCCTATCTGTAAAGTTACCCAGATTCAGAAGTTGCTCACTCAGCTATCAGATACAAAACCCAGCTTAACTCGAAGCATTTTTGACAGGATAGGTAGTTTGAGATCCAAATGTCTATTAGTTCATCCTTGACAAAAGGACCCAATTGTCTTAATCATACACACTGTTAAACCCACCAAACATAAATGGCTGCAATGTAGCACATGTTTGGAACCCACCCAGTGACACAGGTCAGTAAGTCCATTATCTAAGTTTCCTAAGACTGCTTCCTAACCCCCTTCCTCCCACCGCCATGGCAGTGACTGAAGCACTTAGAGTCCCAAAGTTTTTCAAGTCCCAGTCATGCTTCATGATGAGGTTTTAAGCCCTCCTTCACTGAGGGTTAAACTAACCAGGTCTTTTTCTGGATCAGGTCTGGCGTTCTCTCCCCGTTGTGAGATGAAGCTCTCCTATCAAGATTCAAATGCCTTGTTTTGCGAAGCCTTGCAGAGAAGGAAACTTCTCCAGACAGCAAATCTGCATCAGCAGCTCAGCATGGGGAGCAAGAACTGAGGCTGCCCAAGTCTTCCAGACCTCCACAAAGTTCCTGTGCTGGGAAGCTGGTAACAGATTGTCAGAAAGGGTTAAAGCAGCTGTCCACACGACTCTCCGTGCTCTCCAGAGAATGGCAAAGCACATTGTTTGGTGTAATGATGACACAGATCTGCATGTGTATGTCTTCAATAATTCATGTTGCAGCATGTCTTGCTGTGGGGACAGATGTCAGTGAAATCAGTGACAGCCGATCATGCTGATCCCTCACATAATCATGGGAGAGCTGATCCCGTGGCAACACTGAGCCTTGGAAACCTGCCTGTGGTGCTGATGGGGGGATGACAAGAGCAGGCAGACAGAGTCACGTACAACACCTGTGTCTGAAAATACACCAGAGCTCATGCAGCAGCACCACACATCTCACACTGATCGCACACTGCGGAGAGGCCAGAAACGCTGCTGTGGGCTGCAGGTGCCATTGAGGGGCTGTGTCACATACACTCTGACAATTTGTGTGAACCCTGCAGAAGTTTGCATGCACTTGAAAACAAACCAGTTGTTTCCTGTTTTTCCCTCCTTAAGTGCTTTGGTTCCTAATCAATTCACCATCTCCATTTGGGTCTGTCCCATTTCATGTTGTATTGGGCTGCTCCAATGTCCCAGCCACTGACAGGAAAGAGCAAATTGCAGTTGTACCCACCAAAGAGCACGGATATAATCCCTCTGGGGGAGAAAGTGAATCAGTGCTAATTAGAACGATCAGATCTCTTCATCTTGTTTGAAAAATCTATTGTTGTCAGACAAAAGAAAGTACATTCTTCTCAGCACTAAATCCTTCCTGTACTCAAATGCCTCATCTAAATAGTTCCATGTCCTTTGTTTAGATATTTAAGAGAGCCATCCAGTTCATTTGTTATGGTGGAGAGGGTTTTGGTTTGGTTTGTTTGAGCTTTTTGGGTTTTTGTTTTGTTGCTGTTGTTTTTATTTGTTTTTCAAAATACAGAGATACACAGGTCACTCAGGTCAGCTTTCTAGGTCTGTTACTCTTTGATGGATGGATTTCTGTACCTGTGTTTGAAGC
Organism: Sylvia atricapilla; assembly: GCF_009819655.1. NCBI lineage: Eukaryota > Metazoa > Chordata > Aves > Passeriformes > Sylviidae > Sylvia > Sylvia atricapilla. The sequence continues at coordinate 68,822,288 of NC_089143.1, forward strand.
AGCAGTTAAGCAAATTTACAGCTAACTTAAGTGGGCATATTGCTCTTCCATCACTGGCAGATCTCAAGATGAGCTGACTCACACCAGAAAAAATAGGGTTTAAGGGAGGGATAACATTTTCACTTTTATGGCACCAACTTAAAAGCCCAAGGGAAACCTGTCTCAGTCACGCGTGAGAACAGGACATCTCTATACACGTGTGTACATATCGGATTTCTGTCAAGTGACACAGACACAATGTCAGGACCACAAACTGGACTCTAGGGCCAGGTATTCCCAGTTCACAGGGCAGTGTGTTCTACACGTTTGTCTCTCAATCATACTCTTCCCCAGCAATGCCACTGCCAGCAGAAACCTCATCTAAGATCAGTGCATTTAAAAAAGGACAATAAGTCCTCATTATACTCTGATCAGATTGTTTTCAAGGCAACATCCTGAGTCAAAGTACCTCATCAGGGCTGCTATGCATATTGTTGTTTAATATCATGTGCCATTTTTCTTGGGAAGGTGCATTTATACAAACTCTTCTAATCACAGCCCTGTAAAGAGACACAGTATAATCGTTTATGACTTTTAGGTAATACATCATATGAATCTTAACATATGCCATTACACTGTATGATGGCAATCTTGGCTCTTCCAAGGGAACCTGGAAAACATCCAGTGAGATGTGAATGAGCCAAAGGCAATAGAGAACCATACCCACGCTAATCCAGGTTTACACCTTTCATTCAGCACTCCAAGCTTCCACCAGATGGTTTTTGCACAGAGGCATTAAAGCCAGGAATCACTGTACAGCCAGTTTTCAGAAGGTTTCTGATGTGAAAATAATTCTGATAAATGGCATCACTAAGCCAAAGGTGCAACAAATGGTCTGAAGTCTTTAGAAGAAGGTGCCAAAGGTGACTTTAGATCTTTGCTCCTCCAGATCACTGCTCATTCATTTTGCAAGGGGACTTAAGGGCAGGTTCCTTGTCTAATGTACAGCCATTACACCCATACAAGGATAACTGCATACCAATTCTGGAATGACATTTTCAAGATCCAGGGTGGTGGGCTCCACAAAAGCTTGATGAAATTTGCACTGATAACCAAACTTCCTCAGATGACCACAAAGGCTTTCTCTCCAAGTTTTGAGGATATCATAGTGAGCAAAATGTTAGTGTCAATGCATCAGATTAATGTACTGAGATTTCAGAGAACTGTAAACAGCTGATGCCAAAATAAAATCACCCCACTACAAACCTGATGCCCAGATCACCTTCTTGCACCATGTTATGGGAATGTGAACACTGATCAGTCACCAATAGTGGAGCTAGCAGACAGGGGTTTATTATCACTTCTACTGCACTTTTCTTTCTCCTTATGTATGAAATGCTGCCTGGAAGCTTAAATAAGCACCCACAGTGAAGTGTTTTATCTGAGGTCACCTGCAAAGCCTTCACCTTCATCAACAGCCAGCATCTGGCACAATCTCCATCTCCACAAACTGTTAAGAAATGCACAAGTAAAAATGTCAACCCCATTGCTGCTGAGAGGTAATTCCAGTCCCAGAACTGGCCACCCCCACTCCAGTTTGCCTACAGATTGGAGAAATAGTTCAGGATGGGGTTTTCCTGTGGAGGGATGGTGATGGCATTTGGTGTTCTGGTACTCTGGCATGAGTGAGGGGATGAGGGGATTCTGCAGGAACCCCTTCCATGCCAGGAATGCATTTTACAGCCATCTCTCCTTGGTATTCTTGTTTGCTCCATACTATCATGTGCTTCAGATCACACATGGTTCTCTTTGTGTGAGATATCTCAAAACAGCATCTCTCTACTCCTTAGTGCTGCAGCCATAGGGGACATGCCCCTCATGTGACACATGCCAACAGCACATATGTCAGCTTTTTACTTCCTAAAAAACCAAAACCCGAATTTTTTTTTTTTTTTTTTTTATCTCTCCACAGCAGCATATGCGTGATGAGCCAGCTGTCAAGGACATTTTCAGCTTCCTGCCCTGCAAGTAGGTTCAACAAAACAGCATATTGCCACATTGTTCCAGGAGTGTGAGGAGAAAGGAAAGGTTTAACTTTTGCTGTTAGCTCCCAGTTCTTTTGTAGCAGACATGGCTCTATCAGACACAATGGCTTTGTTACAGCACGTTTCAGGCAGGGCTCAAGCATTGAATATTCAGCAGAGCTCCAGGCTAGCAATTCTGTTGCAGCTAGGTTTCTTGTCTTCCAGGAAGCCCTTGACAAAGGTCACAAACAATTTGCTCGTTCCTCTTATTAAAATAAAGATGGAAAGCATTGATGATAGCTCTGCCCAGCAGCTAACTTCATCATCTGTAGCAGTTCCAACATATGCTTGTGAGATAATGAAAAATATAGCATTAAATACAGTGGCAGATTGAATCTTGTTTCAGGGTAAATATAGTAAGTCATTTTTTTTTCCTCCTCATTTCCTCAGAACCTGTTTAGCATTAGACTGTTAATATCATCACTGATACATGACAAAACCATTGCATAATATACTGCATTTGAAGCCAGCCCCCCCATAAAAGTGAGCAATGACAAAGTGTGAACATTACTAAGGCACTGATAGTAATAAAGTGCTCCAAGCCAGCCCTCTTCCGGATATTTCCATTCACACAACTTCAAAGAATGGGGCTGTGGGCCAGGCTGTGCACCTCAGTCTCCCACCTGCCAAGTCAGGCACAAGATGGGATCCCTTCAGGCTTCCTTCTGTCCAGGTCCTGCAGCTCCACCCATGTCCTTGGCCATGAGGGTGGGCACTGCTGCCCTGCTCACTGACAAATCTTTCCTAAACTTGTGTGCTTGTCAACACAGAAGGCAGCTGATTTACCCTCTCCAAGGAAACTTGAGAGACTTGATAGACAAACACATCTTGCAGAGAACTGCTCATACAAATTCTCCAGGATGCCTCACTGCTGCCCTGCAATATTCCTCTCCAGACATCTCTCCTGACCTGGGCCCATCTGAACAGCCAAAGGCCTTTGCCTGCAGAAACTCCTTGAGCACATTCTCACGCCTCTCATTAGAGTCAACAATTCCAACAAACATCTCCAGAGAGTGCAGGGTAGCTCCCTTCTGACCTTCATGAGGAGCAGCAGTTCTGCCACATAAGCTAGGTAAGGCAGGAGAGTGGTGACCAGCACACCACCTCTGTTCCCACTGTGGGATGCTGTGCACTGCCATTCCCACTGCACTGCTGAGGATGCAGCTCAGACAGCACACACACCTGAGAGAGATGCCAGCCACCAAACAGGTCCTTAAGGCAAATATTCCAAGTAGGCACCACTTTTTCCTGGTTTGCAGGTGGCACAGTGCTGTTTGTGAGCCACCTTTGCCAATGAAATACCACACCTACGCTTACATGTAACTACTTTTTTACACAAAGAGTTTCTGCACTACGGACATTTAGCCTGACGTCTGCGTCTTAAATCCTGATACCTGACTGTCTTGTCTCCCAACTAAACCAATGTCAGCTCTGGGGCTTGAAGAAGCCAAACCTATGTCCCTTAATGGCAGATCTGCAAGAACCGTGCACAACCATGTTTAATGAAACTCCAGGGTTTTAAACAAGCAGTCAGTTCATTACTGTTTACTTTAGACTGTTCTAAATACCCCAAGTCTAAGCCTAGATTTTTCTAGCGATGTTAGAGAAAAATAAATTTCTTGGAAATTGCTTGAAACTGTTTTAGTCAAGAAGCCAAGGCCTTGAAGATATGTACAAATCCCTGCAATTTCCATTCCCACTGCTGTTACCAGCATCATGCAGCTGTCCTGCTGTCCATTCACATAAAATGAGAAATTAGGAAATCAATTTGCCCACACTGCCACTGGAAAAATTGAGATTCAGCAGATTGAGGTGCCAAGGTAGAAGAGCTGTTAGAAGCACTTAGGCACAACCAGGCATCAGCTGGGATAGGGACACACAGGCATCACAGCCAGTGGTTCTGGGCCCTGAAGACTATCACCCAGAGAGAGAAACCCCAGGCAGAAGGAGGAAAGCGAGGAGGAAAGACAGGAAAGAAGACAAGCCCAGTTTGCAATGCCATGTGCAGATTGAGCTGTTTGGTGTTCCTAGCTGAGGACCCCATCTTACTGATACACACAGCTTAACACTGAGCAGTGTCAGAGCCCCCAAGTGTCACAGGACAGCTGCACAGGGCAGGTGGGTCAATGCAATGTTCTAACACCAATGAACTGCCCTTTGCCTGAGCCTGGCTATCTCTGAACAACAGAGCCCATCTCCTGTGTTACAGGGAATTTTTCTAACCATGAGTGGTTTATATGCATTTCCCTGTGTGCCCATTTCTACCTCTCAGCTCCAACTGCTCATCGCCCTGACATACTCCTGACAGATGCCATCACACAGAGCTAACCAAGCTGCTCCTTCCAGCCTTGTCTCTTGAGATGGGCACTGCTGCCCTCTTTCCTCATCTGTCCCTGTTGCCATCATCTTTTCTGTGCCTTGCACAGTGTTACCCTGCCTTTATGTGAAATAACAAAACAACAAAAATAGATATTGAGAAAAAAAAGGCAAACAAATACCCCCAACCAAAACAAAAAAACCCAAACCCAAACAAACCAACCCCAAAAAACCTTCTACCCCCCCAGGAAAAAAAACCACCACTACCACAACAAAACAACCTAAGGGAACTTGATACAAAGCAGCAGGGATGAATTTCAGCACTTTTCTAAACCTTTCCAACAGTATTTACACTAAGAGAAGCAATAGCTTTTAAGTTACTTGATACAAAACACCACTGTAAAGAGAGCCAGAGTGCCGTGGACAGCCACACAGGAGCAGCAGGACTTCCAGGTACCCTCAGGCTGTTTTCTCAGCCCATGCCAGGTACATGCTCACAGCAATGCCACAAACTACCAGAACCCAACCAGCACCTGGGCACCTGTAGATAAGCATCACCTGACTAAGGCCAGGTCAGAACACCCTCACATACATCTCTGCTCTCCTTGCAACCTTCCCAAGAGGCTCAGGGAAGAAGGCTGACACAAGGGGGAAAGAAGGACTGGCCAAGCCAGAGTGACAGGGCAATCACACAATTATCAAGGTGCTAATCTATGGCAGGCTGCTGCTTAGACAGCCCTCCTGTCAACAGCTGGCCACTGACCTCACACAACTTCACAGGTTCTTTTTTCAAACATTATTTCAGGTGTTTCCATCCCTTTAAGGCCACTCCTGCTTGTAGCTAAGTAGGTAATTTGCTAGCCCCACCTGCTATGTGAATTGATTAATCACAGGCAAACAGAAGGCTGGTTCCCATGCCGAGGAGGAAGGAAATCAGTATCAACTGCTCTTTGTGACACTTGGGTTTCACGAAACTTCCACCAAAGCTAAACCTTCAGCCTGTGCTCCAGCTCCAAACTTAATTGTCCTTGGGCCAAAAGGGAACAATCTTTCAGAAAGCTTTTAAACTCCCTGAAAATCACAGCACAATGAACAGAAAGATTATTTTCTTTATTTCAACAAGCACAATAAACAAGCACATCAAGCACACAGGGCTACACAGATGGTTCCTGAAGAGAATGGACTATCTTTCAAGGGCCAGTTGCAAAGTGACACCATCACTTTGTCACTCCAGCCTCCCACTTAAGGCAGAGTTGGAAGTTCTTCATAAAGCAGCATTCTGCAGATGGCAACATTTACATATGATGTATATCACCTTTAGGGAGCCTCAGAGGTTGTACAGCATTAAGGATGTCCCTGGCAGTGTCATCCATCACAGAATCAAAGTGAGAAAGTTATGAAGGAACCCTCCCTGGTGGTGAGGGAGTCAAACTCTGTACTTTACCAAGAGGTATGGAAAACTCCCCGAGCACTCAGCGAGCCTGGGGCTCATCAGGACACCCCCTGAAAGCAGCAGCAGTGTCCTTCCCACCTCCAACAGAATGATTTCACCATTACAGACTCCTCGCCTACTCCTCACAGAACCCTCTCTCTGTGAGGGGAAGAGGAAGGCACATCCCTCACCTGATGGCCTCTGTTTTGTCTGAGTTGGGAAGCTAAGTGCTGTTTCCTGACTCCTGGAACTCTGTGCAACTGTCAGACAACCACAGGAAACCTGTCAGTGGGGGCCTGGGGTCAATGGCTCCCCAGCCCAGGAGCACTGTCATGAGGCAAGGAAGCTGCAGTTGGTCACTGGCCAGCGGGGCCCTAAAAAAAGCTGTACCTCTGCAGAATTCCATGGGAACTGTGGATCAGTGCAGGTGCCTGGTCTACCACTGTGACCTACAGAGCCACAAACTCATGCCAGTAGGACATTCCTTTGGCACCAAACCTGCAAGGTACTGCCAGTTTTGCTAAAGACAGGAGCCACTGACAAGCTCTCACACCTTCAGAGAAGGATGAAGACACTTTTCTTCCTCCCCAGGCACTACATACCTAAGCTCACTGATATCCAATTCCATTGAAGCACTTCTGCTGAAAACTTCTGTGTCATTACACACACACAGAGCCCTCCCCATCCAACCTACTGGGAACTGCAGAAACACCTCTACCACCCAGTTACGGCTGGACCGCCCCAGCCCAGTGGAAAAGCTTCCAGCTGTAAACATCACTCATGGATAACATGGAGCTTGCTCAAGGCATGACTCATAGCAGCTGAGGGCCATGTGAGGGTCAGCATGACAGCAAGGCTTGGGACAGCTGCTGCAGAGCAGCACAACACCACGGCTCATGGAACTTTTATGAAGGAGAACGTTGGCAGTGCCTGTCACACACCGTGGCAGCAACAGACAAGGCAGAAGACTCACCTGACCGATACCTACATGAAAGTATTACACAACCAAACACACACTGCCTGTAGCAGACAGTGGGCCTCCTGTTCACTGACACCCTTAAGTCAAGCACTATCTATCTCCTAGGTCTGACTAGTTCAGAAGTAAAGCTTTACAATTAAAGACTTAAACACAATCTGCCAGGAGTAGCAGCATGGCTGGTCCAAATAAGAGACATAAACGTGGCTAAGCTCACTTTCCTACCTTACTCCCACAAAAGCTGCTTATCCCAAGGCAGCAGCATTCACCTCCTCAGTCTGCCCTCAGGTAGTAACTCCTTTACATGCTGATACAGCCTCTTCCTCTCTCAGCACCTTGTTCTCCCTTCCCTCCTCCCACTCAGACCGTGCAGCAAAAAAAACCCCACCAAAACCCTAAAACAAACACCCACAATAATCTTTCCATCCCTCCTGCAAGCATGTGTTTATCTCTTTATTTTTAAATGTTACAGCTTCCCAACATCTGTCTCTGTGTGGTATAATCTTACTGATGAAATATTTCATGTTTTCCTTGAGCCCTCATCAATATGTCCCTGTGTTATCAGCTTAGCAGATGGAGACACAGAAGGAATAACCTCAGCTTACCTGGTGATTTCTTCTTAAGTACATCTTTTTTTACTTGAGGACAAGACTCACAGTAATTTTAGCAATGCAACATGATATATTTCAGTAGCAAACTAAATTCTCCCCTCTAATGTGGGAGAATTAGATGATTGCCACATCATCTGACCTTCCTGCTACATACATATTACCTACTGCACTGCCGTCTTCCTCCCAGAATCTCCAAGTTCTTCTCACTGAAACCTAGTATTTCCAACGTCATTTCATACAGACTGAGGGAGATACTGGGGCCACCAAAAAAGCCACCTGGCTAGCCAGGAGCTGCACCTCCTTTTCCCATATTAGACCTCCACTGGTAATGTTAAATCTTCTCAGCTCTTATCTAGGTGACTGTTCCTTACCTTCCTAAAGAAATGACACCAAGAGACCTCTGGGATCTCCAACCTGCTGCAATGCTGTACAATGCACATACCCCAAAAAGCCACTTTTCCTTCTTCATGTTCTGGAGGTTCCTTTCTTCTCCATGTAGGCCAACACTCCAGTGATTATAGTAAGCAAAAAGATTTCCTTAATGCTATCTTACCACCATGGAACACAGCCTCCAAAAGCCTTCCTTCCCTTTTGGCAGAGGTAGGCCTTGTATTAGCCCTCTGACATAAACAAAGACACTTGACCATGACATTACCCATCACCAGACCCTGCTGTGTGTGACTAAAAGGAGGCAGATAGAGATTTCACCTTTACCACCTGGCTGTTCATACAGCACAGAAACACTGCTCTGCACCCAAAAAAGCCCTGATCTGAGCAACACTGTGACCCTCATTTCCTGAGCACTAAGGCAGGTATCAGCCCAGGGCACAGCCTGCAGCCAGAAAGTGGGAAAAGAAAAGCCATTCTTTGTATCAGCTCAACAGAGGTTTTGGCCAAGTCACCAAATGCCTGTCAGTTCATTCTAACTCCTGGTCTCAGCTGCGCATATAGCATAGAAGGAAACTCAAGTACTTGGAAATACTGTAAGGAGGAGGTGCACTCAGCAGAAGCAGCATTCCAATACAGGCCAACTCACCTGCCTGCACCTCCATGGACATTAACCATGTCCCCACCACGCCTGTCTGCACGGGGGTTCAGCACCAGCCCCTGCCCTGAGGAGCAGGTCCAGGGGTGCGTGGGCAGTGCTGCTGTGGGGAACCTCAGGAACAGAGTCAGCAGGAACCGAGCCCAGTGCACCACAGCTTAGCCCAACACATCACGGAATGAGAGCTCAGCTGAAGGGTATTTGCTGTATGTTAGGGCATGCTGGGGGGAGGGTTTCTATTTATTTGGTTTATAATCCTATCTGAATAAAGGTAAACACATAGGGATTATAAATGAAATAAATCTGAATCAGGATAGAATGGGGGTGGGAGAAAAAAAATCTCAAGAGGGTCAGGAGATAATGAAGATTATACCTCAATATTGGGATTATAATGTTAGTTCTTTATTTCAATAAAACTGGATAGAGATCTTTTATATCAGGGACAGAGCTTAGCTGTAAGGACAAAGTAATCTTCTGGGAATTATGCACACAAGCTCGACATCATTTTTATTGGATGGCTGATGAACTGGAAAACTCCAGGAAAGCCTGGTTTTAATTTGTAATCTTAATTTTCATATAAATCGGTACAGTTGGAGGAAGGGGGGCAGATGTAGAGGGACTCTGATGCTGTGCTAATATTGCAGCATTAAGACAGCACATGCATTAGGCTACAACTGTAACTCATCTACTATCTGATCCTGTCTTTCTGTCTATCCATCTGTCTTCCATCTTCACATCTATCGATCTATAATTTCCCCACAAAAAAAATTTCAACAATGACCCAAGAGCAGAAGAGACTCAGTGCAACATTTCATGCAGCAAGGTCCATCCACAATACACCTACAAACCTCCCACATATTAACATCCAGTGAAATTCCTGGCCTCTGAGATATGGGAACTCCTACCTACGGCTTCTCCGAGGGCTCACTTAACACAACTATTACACCAGTGAAATGGATCATCTGCCCCCCATCCCAGCATTTAGTCTCTGCCTCAATCCAAACCAGAATCGTTTGGCAACTCTGCTTTATCTTCTGCAGAGTTCAGTTATTTTTCCTGCCTCCATCACCTCTTTCTTCAGGAATGAGAGAGGGAAATACAAGTGAGACGAGACTGTGACAGACCAGTCATGGGTCCAGGAACAGAGCACTGGTCTCCTCAGCAGCACTGTCAGACAGGGTGTGCACACAAACAGAGCAACTACTTCGCTAACAGTGTTGAGCCACATAGCCATCAGCAGTGACTGACTGCCCTGGAATGGATTTATTCCATCAATAACACGCAGTTTACACAAGAACTGGATTGCAGTAGCCGTTGCCTGTATTCCTCTACCTTCCTGCTACATACCAAACTCACAGCACTGATGGAACAGCTGCTTTCATAAAGGCAGCAATAACCAAAGGACTCCCAGAATTCCCCAGGACTTTAGCATCAAAACAAGATCTTCAGGGGGAAAACTGAAATGCCAAAAAGATTTTTATTTCCTTATGCAGATATCCTGGAATCTTAGCCATTAAAACATGGCCTATTGGTGCTGAGACAGATAAAAAAGAAACACCAAACTTCTCCCTCCACTTCCCAATATGTGGCAACTGTGAAACACAGAATGGACAAAGCCAGTTTTTACAACCTGCTTTATAGCAAAATGATGAGTGATTAACAGGAGAGTCTGACTGATTTGTACATAATGCTATAGAGCAAACTTCTTTATTTTCTTTAATATAATTGATTTAAAGCAATTCCCACTTCCAGTTTTGTTTCTGAGATGACATGCTAACATGCTGGCAGAAATACTGTGTGGGGAAGTAGGAAAAAGGGCTTGTTTGCCTTCCCCTGCCAGATACATCTCTCCAAGTTCTTTCCCCACCTCAGTCTTCCCCTCTGTAGAGGCAACAAGACACCAAAAGGAGCAACAGCAGCAGCCGCCTCAGTGGTGCAATGAATCACCAGTGAGCCTACGAAGAGTGTGAAAAATCATATCACAATGCAATTGTATCAAAGCAGGAGATCAAGATGTGTGTGATGACATTTTATTCTGGGCTCCCAAAGAGCCTCCAAGTGTCTCATCAAGCTTTCTGAAAATATCAGGCAATTGTGCACAGACAGATAATTCTGGCTGCAAGTTAGTCAGAGGGATGAAGGGAAGGGAAGAGCAGGGCAGAGATGAGGATCAAATGGTCAATTAATATAATGGCTCAAGATTAATAAGGAGGTGCCCCAAGACACTAAGACCAGAGTTATTTACAGTCATTAGTCATGATTTAGAGAAGAAGTTGAGAAATGAGGTGACAACCTATGCAGATAATACCAACTCCATTTGGATTAGTCCAGCCTATAGAAGACTTTGAGGAACAAGAATAGATGAAAGACAGAATAATTACAGCAGTAAGTAATGAGCACTGGAACCAGTAACATCAATGCTCCCTCCCGTGCCAAATCCCAGGCAGAAACTACAGCAGATCTGAGAAGTCAGCCAGGGTTTTGGGGACAGAAGGACAAGGAACCTGTCTCTCTAATGGTACAGACACAAAGAGCAGAGCAGTGTCCTGGAAGTCATAATGAAACCTGGCTCCAGACACAAATGTGAGCACAGGTGCCCTATTAAGGGGCTCAGATTTGAGTTTTTTCCTTTAATGACACACAATCATTTCAGAAAATGATAGAGATGATTACACTCAGCAGAGCTGAAAGGCAGCCACACAAATTCAAGATAAAAATCCTTTTTTGTATTTTTGTTGTTTGTCCTTCAAACTCATTGTATCCAACTTTGTTCTTATAATAAAACCAGGACAATTACACATTTTTCCATCTCAGGGGCCAGAAGCAAGACTTTATTTTTAAAAATAGCCACCTATCATCACATATCAAATGTGCTCACACTTGGTTTTACCATTGCCTCTGTCACTTCGCAACTGCCTGCTCTGGAATTTATTTTTTTTTCCTTTTTAATTTTTTCCTGGAATATTTGGGCTGCTTATCACCAGCAAGATGTCAGATGATTGCCACATCATTCAGTGTAATGTTCTCATGTTTCTGCTGCATTACTTCCTGACAGCACAAGTATACAGAACATATGACACTTCCAAGACATTAATTTTATCACATTGCTATATCCAGGTATCTATCCACAGATAACCAGTGATGTTAAATGAACAAGTTAAAAAAGCATCTATAAACTACAAAGCAAGCAGTGGAGATCCAAGGGAGAAACAGAATTCCTTTCAAAATGACCACTGGTTCTCTTGTTTGGTGGATAGAAGTGAAAACTCCTTAGTTGTGGGGAAAGATAATTTTCTATCAGTTTTATGCAGTATTTTACAGACCCCCATTGTTCCTGTTGTTTCCAGTTTCATACTAAAAAAGATACAGGAGCACAAAAATATTTCCCAGCTCTTCTGCCTGCACTTCTCCTTAGGATCATCACACCACTTACCAGCTACGATCCACCCGAGCTCCATCCTTAGTGACATCCCAGAGCCCCAGGGATCCAAGAACATCTCTCAGCAAAGCAGCAAAGCTGGCACAGAGCTAGGAGTGTGCCCTGGGGACTGATGGTACACCAAGTCCCAGCAGCAGGACATCTCAGCTCCAGATCACCTTGACTTCTGCAGCCCAACTGGGAAGTTGTCTTGACCTCACGTAACTCTCCAGAAAGAGAGAGTGTTGAGGGAGAAACAACAGGGCTTCCATTTGCACAGCTCAGACTGCAGACAAATGGATGCCTCACCACAGTTCATTGTCGATGGAGGATGGAAAAGTCCATGGTCCCAAGAAAATCCTTTAATACACTAACTTCCTGGAAACATTAAAACACCAAACCAGCTCTCACTTACCACAAACTATTTCTTGTTCTTATCTATGCACTACTCAACTGCACTGTTGGTGGCAATCAAACTGAAAAACTCATTTGAACCGAAATGATGCTTTTCACAGGCTTTACCAGGACTCACTGCCCAAAACACCCTTGCAAGCAGGCTGCCATCGTGAATAGAGAACAGAAAAGTTTCTCTTGCTGCATCAGGGATCTGGGTTGTATAATTGAGTAGCCTCAGTTTCCAGTCTAGCCAAGGTTTGATCCTTCCTTTCCCCTAACCCCTACAGAGCCTCATGCCATGGAGGATTAGCCTGTGCATAGTCTCAGTTACAGCAGCAGTCAGGGTTATGGTGCACTATCTGTTCCTGGTACTAGTTCCCGTTAAGTTGCCATCAACGGCAAGGAGAAGCAACTAAAAGCTCCTTTGGAATCCAGCTGTCATCTTGCCTCCTTATGCCATATTTTCTTACAATTTCAGGCTTGCTCCTTCCAAATGCGCTTAGTTAAAAGCTTTTCTTTTGGCTCTAAGGGCAAAGACTTCAGTACTAAGTAGCTTTCCCACTGCTTCCATCTAATCTTCCTATTTATCAACCTGAAGATTCCTCAGCTTTGCTAATCTTTCCTGAGACCATATAATCCTGAGAATGATTTCCTAGGGAAAAGAGAGTTAACCAAGCTGCCTGATAATTGCCATTTGGAACTTCAGCTCTGATTTTGCACGCTATGCCAGGACTGTATCATTTGGTAGTACAGAACTCCAGCCTGCCCTCAATTCCCATTTTTCTCCTGAAGGATTTAATGGGACCACATCTTTCATGCTCAGCATGGAGAAAAGCAATTCCCTACTACCCTCTTGGCTCTTGCATCCAAAACAGAACCATGTTATCTGTGGTTAGCAGCACTACCTAGACAACAGCTTTAAGGGGAGAAAAAACACAAAGCTGTTCTTCAAGGGAAACCTACCCACCAGAGCCCTTTTCTCAACAAGCTGCCCACCAGCCAAAGCTGCTTTCCTTCCTGCTGCACTAGGCAGTGCCTTGATCTCAAAGGCAAGACTGCCCTTTGTTCATTTACAAACCTACGAAAACCTTCTCCCTCATTAATGCTGGTTGTTCTCTAAAAAGGGTGACAAAGAACAAATCCAGCCCTCACAGAGCCATGGATATCCATCACGCTATCATGTCATCAAAATTCCTACAACAGTCTTAAGCAAAGAAGACTGTACTATTTGCTTTCCCCCCACTCAAAGGAGGAACAGCAGCAGAACCAAAAAAGAAATCCATCCTTTAGATGGATTTCAATTGAAATAGAGCACATTATATGGATTTATTCTTTATTTCTATGTAAAATACACACAGCAGTCCCAACACTTCTCTACACAGCATTGTTGAAGACTTTTAAAACGTATTTGTATATTAAACACACATATGGAAGTATTCCTTGTATCCACAGGATTCCAAACCATCCCTTCAGCCACATCAGAGGCAGGAAATGCTGTCCCTCACGGGACATTTTCTTCCACCTGTGTCTAAGGGCTTCTTTAAGAACTGCCTTCCCTGCCATTTTGCACCAGGGCAGTAAAACACAGCTTGCACAAGCCTAGCTTTTTGTTAAGAACTTGCTGAACGTCAATCAGCTTTGGCCTTAATGAGGGGCTTTCCACTGGATACTGAAGGCCTGACCTGGAGAAGGTTGATGCCACCCTCAGCAGAGCAACAAAACACGAGAGCAGACTCAGCACTGCCATCTCCCAGTATCAGACACAGTAAGCAAAGGCCTAGTTTTTACCAACCATTCTGTTTGTTCACAAGGAAACTCCAAATGTTTAAATACATAAAAAACAATTCTACCTTCCCTAATTCCAAATTTCTCTATTTTGCTAGCACACCTTCTGGAAAACACCTTCAGTTTTGCTTTCTTCCTAACAAGACGGAACACAAGCTAAGCAACAATGTCAGTACCCACCCCCACCCTGTACAATATCTTTTTAATCAAGAATCACAGGTTAATCCCAGCTTTCAAAATACAATAATCATAAAATTTTTATACACTACACTCATTGCACAACTGGACATGAAAATACCTAATCCTGTAAAACTACACAAATTTCTGATCAAAGTACAGCAGGTAAATCAAACCTGAAATGAAAGGATTAGAAAAGGTTACTGTAATTCTTTTCTGTTAAATAACACAGAAGCAGATTTCACTGAATCTTGCTCTGTAATTCCCATCTGGAAAAGCAGCACTGGAGGAATGAACAGGTTTGAAGAAGGCCTTTTTATGACATCTGTAAAGTAAACCCTAGCAATCAGAGTCCATCCTAATCCTTCATCCAGCAGCTGTCCCTGGCATACAACTGCGGTCGTAGTGATCAAACCCCAGTCCTTGGGACAGCTAGATCGATCCATACAACTTGTGCTCTTCCCCAACACTGCCCATCAGCTTCCCAACTTTTCCAACCCAGCTGAGAGCGGGGGGTGGCATTCAAGTTCTCCTCGCCCTCCCCAGCACCCACCCGCTCTCTCTGTTAGCGCACATCCCACTGTGCAGGGGTACCACAGCCAGTGGCACTCCAGAGACTAACTGAAGGACACTCACAGGTGCTGTTTCAAGATTCCTACCCAAAGGGCCAGCTCCACCTCCTCCACTCACCCCTTTTCATTAAGTCACTCAAAAGGAAGACCTTTTGCTAGCTCCCACTTCAAGGAACACTTGGGACGATGGCATGGATATGAACCATGCACCCACCTAGCTCCAAGGCACCAAAGGACAAGGAAATCTGAAGGTTTCCCTCTTCCTTGCAGATAATCTGAAACCAAGAAAGCTTTAACTTGATTCCCCATGAACTGAAACATCCCCATGTGGGCAGCTTAGCACTGCAAAGCACCACAAGTGAATTTTGCCCTGCTGTGCATGGAAATGCAGTACACACAAGTTGCTTGTCCTGATTTTACTGGAACCCAGGAGGGCAGGGGAACAACCACTCATATTCTAACGAGAATTTAGATTGTGCCTGTATAAACCTCTTCAGTACTCAGTTCCAAGCATAGCCTTTCCAACACTTCAGAGCCCTTCCAAAACACTCCCTTCAACAGCAGCCACAGGAAAGCAGCTGCTCTGGCAGGCCTAGCTATCAGCCTCAGGGTAACAGGCTGTTCCAAGACCATCCATACCTGCATCCCTGCAGCCATCCACACCACACCAATGGAGCACAAAAGCCCAGCTAGTGCTTCTGTATGCTGCAAGTACCACGTTGGCTTGCAAAGCCAACAAATGCCCTGATCTTGCATAATTTATCTATTTTGTCTTCTTTCAATATATTAATTATTGTTCTGGCACCTTGGCCTTCTCATGAAGCCAATAAAGTATGAAATGCCTCTGCACAGAATCACAGTTCATATTTTCTGTCTTGTCAGTTAAATACTTCCTTGCTTTTCTTCATGTGGTGAGGGAAATAACCCACATAGCCTGTGAGAATGAACTAATACAGCAAGAAACCTGCTGTACACCTCTACTGTCCATTTTACCCATCTAGTACTCCTTCTCCACTTATAAACTACAATTTAGGAACTAAGCAGATCCATCCCATTCTGAGAGCAGCCTGCAATTTATTAACCAGGATGCTACAGAGCTGCTACAACCAGGAAATTCAGCATTTCTTTTTTTAAATTCACGTGAAAGACATAAAATCATTGTCCTGGGTCGTAGTATAGGATGTGCACAAAGTATTCTATCACCATCTTCATGAACTGATGAATCCAATTGTTGGAGCAGTGTTTTCCCAGGCCCCCCTCCCTCTGGGGTGCCTCCTGTTAATGGCCCATCAATGCCTTGCTGCAGGACTCACAGATAACTCCCTCTGGGAGCTATCTCTCTTTAATGGGCCATCAAGGACCCCCTGTATGGCTCATTGGGAGACACTCCACCTGGGGAAGGAGCCAAGCATTCCCACCTGGATATAAGCTGAGATACAGGCAGCCCTCACCCACTGGATTCCCAGAGGACCAGAGCTACCAGACCTTTCTATGAGATCACTGCTTCCATCACCCTGATCAGGTTGTATTCTGACTCTGTCAGTGGTCTTTTTGTATTATTGCATTTATTTTATTTTACCTTTTTTCCCCTTTCTTCTCATTAAATTGTATTTCTGACTTGGAGTCTCTCACTTGTTTTACTTTTAAACCACTACAGTTATGCACTCCTGCACAATGAAAACAATGACAGAAAACAAGTTAACTCTGACTCTGAAAAAAAGCAAGAGGAACTGTCAGGAAGTAAAAGACACCTGTGAAATTAACAAATAGGGAAGTGCTGTATGATATACCCTTTTTTATTTTATTTTTAAATAATACAGACAAACAAATAATCAATTAAAGTAGGAAAAAATCCATCACAGACCAAACACTACCAACCCATCAAGCTCTGTCAGTCCCTTTTCCTCACAAATACTTCAGAAGTATTGCTAACAACCCTTCCTACCCAAAGATGATCTTGCTCTCAAAGGATTAAAGCAGATACTCTGTACATAAAGTTTCTGGGGCCTTTTCAGTTTCTTATCTTTTTCAGAACTCCTGGAAAACTGTGAATAAAAATCACACACTAAAAGATCTGAAAGATAAGGATTTTATATTAAATGACCCCAATTTTTTGTTAAATACAACTCACCTAGCCTCAACTGGGGACATCAAGGGTGTCATTCTGTGATTCAGAAGGCACAGGAAGCCATAATGAGTTTTCTGTAATTTACAAGGAGGAATAAAGACAACCTGTATGACTCTAGCCCATGTGTTCTTCAAAAACATGCCTCAGAGGGCACTGAGGGCCAAAAACAGCCTATCTGCACAATATACTTCACCACTAGTAGGTTGGTTGTCACCAAGCCCTTCTGAGCATATCTGAAAAGCCTTACCAGAACTGCTAAATCCCAAGCTCTTGGGCTTCTCCTGGTCTTTCCTTTACTAAAGAGTCTCCAAACCAGGACCTCATTCCAGCTGTCAGCAAGCCCTGAGATGGACATATGTGCCTGGCTGAGGCCTCAGGGATTGCTGCAGTTCCATCTAAGATGATATCTGGGCACAAAGTAGACATCACGGCTCCAGAAGCCATACCAGTCCAAAACTTCAGAACACTGAGTTACCTGCAGGCTGACAGGGAGCTATGGAGCACCCTGGCTTCCCTCTGCTCATCCTGAAGGGGGAAACAAACCCAAACAAGCTCAGACACAGGCTCATTCCACTGCGCTTCACCTCTTGTTCTTCACAGCTCAGTACGAACCAGGCCATAATGCAGTGAGGGTTGCCAGCCCATCCTGATGATGTAGTTATTTCCAGTTGGCACTTGGGAGCAGTGAAGATGGGAGGCATTACTCATCGCCAAGAGTACAGATGTTTCTAATTGCTTTCCATTACCAAGAATAACAGCTGTTTACATCTATCAGCAAATAATTCACAAGAGCTCCAGACTATTAAGATAACACACCCCACCTGGTCACCATCACAAGTTGTCAAGGCCAAGGTAGTGGCTGCCAGAATCCCCTTCTGCATCTCTGTTCATCAAATGACAGCATGTGTCACCTTCAGATATCCTTATGCTACCCCACAAGCCCTGGCGTCTTGGTGGCCTGACAGATCACATGGACATATGGATTCTTCATGGTCTTGCAGTAAATGTTTTACGGTTATACCGCAGTCAAGGGCAAATGACAGGAGCAAGGGACTTGCAAATAACCAAGTAAAAATAATACCCACACTTGTAATAAACTTGGTAGCAAAAAAGTGTACCTGCTCTGCACGCATCTGTGTGCGGAACAGCCTTTAAAAACACCCCAGAGTAACTGACAGTGGGTTTAATTTTGCAGCTCTCTTGTGCCTCACCCCAGGGCCCAGGTAAGGGGCCTGCACAAAATGGTCAGCACAGGAACTCACTGACTCAAGCTACCTTTTTCAAGGCTGGCACGGGCCATGAATTCATTTTCCTCACACCAGCCCAACTAGGCAGGAGGGACTGTCCTTTTCCAGCCTTTCACAGCTGGGGACCTGGGTCTGTGGCAGGGGCTCCGCACCACTATGTATCTATCATACAAGTAGATATAAGCAGCCAATTAACATTAACAATTAGGAAACAGCCTAACACCCTTAAAGTGACTGGTATCTAATGAGTTCAGCAGTATCAACCATCTCCTGATTACTAAAGCTGCATTTTCATTTGCCCCACAGAGCTCTAAGTCCATGTCTGCAAACAAAAACCTGCTTGCCCAAATTCAAGTGGATTTCTGCCCTTGAATTTAGGATAACCAGGTTACCAGGCTGACTTCTTGAGAAAGGAGAGGAAAGAAGGTAAGTCCTCCATCAGCTGTTTTGGTCCATGCACAAACCACTCCTCCAGCCATTCCCTGGGAACACTTTCTCATGTATAAATCCCTTGCAAAATGTATCAAATGTCTCTGGCAACAGCACTGGTATATCAGGATCTTCTTCCAACAGTGTTTTACCCATTGCACTGAACAGTTTCCACTAGAGACAGCTTTCTTGATTATCATTTTACAGCCTAATAACTAAATCCTTAAATTACTGACATACACTTGACCCCACTGCACTTTGGCCCAGGCTGAGCAGCAAGTGCTGCTTTAATTAGGTTAGGATCAATGGGGCACAAATCCATCAAAGGGCTGGTGTGCTATTCCCAAAATCAATACATGAAAACCAAAAGGATTTGGACAGAGTACATAATTTTGAAGCTACTTCTATTTCAGATGTGTCACCTGTGTCCCACTCCCAGACTGCTAGCCGACGCCTGCTCCATCCTTTACATCTTAAAAACAAGTTCCAAAGGGTTCTTCTGTGAAGTTACTGCAGTAGGGCCCTTTGATATACTTTTGAGAACTGTATTCAGCCCCTCATGCTCAGGAATGGGTCTCCTGGGTTAGTCCACCATGGCCTTATGCCCTGGGAACATCCGGATGCCTGGTTGCCATCTCCTCTGCAAGCTTCCTTAAACACAGCAATACCAGGAAAGGAATTACCGATTGCTCCATGTTTTGGTCTCCAGAGTTGCACAGCCATTGCTGTTCTCATCACTTGTGCTATTTCAGGGCAGTCTCTCCTGCCCGGGGAAGGCTGCCAACAGGAGCAGAATGCCATTATGAGAGGAGGCTGCTGTGAGCTGTCACTATCACAGGGAATTTATCATTGCAAGCCACGAGCATAATGGACTCCTTCACCAAACGACTTTGGATATGCAGAGCTTGGCACCAACTCTGCCATCCACACGCAATTACCGAACTGCAAATGCATGTAATAGGAGCAGGGGACAGGGACATCACATCAGTGCAGGCAGCCATCTCTTAGCAGCTCTGCATACACAGGCACAGGAATTCACTCCAAGAGTCCAGACTGCCTGATAGGCAGGCAGGAAAAAAAAACCAAAAAAAAACCACTGGAAAGGAAGACACTCCAGAGCTTTGCTAAATCCAGCAGCTCAGGAGAGATGTTAATATTGAATGCTTTTGGCTGGGAGAGTGAGCTTGGCTAGAGAAATCCAGGTACAGAAGCCACAGCATGATTTGTAAACCTTTGATGCCCCGGCTTTCCATTTTGCCCTGCCCTGATCTGGATTATGGACCAACACATGAACTCCATTAGGCACAAAAGACCTTTCCCAATAGTCATTTCCTAAAAAGGCAACAGTGTAAGTAGTTTATTTTCCAAGGTGTTCAGCAGCTCAAAACTCTCACTCCATGAACAAGTCTTTCCCTATGTGTGGTCACATGCTCCTTATATGCTGAACTAGGAAGGCAAACCTTGCACCTGTGAATACAGGTGAATACATCCACTAGACCCAGAGCACAGGGGGAGAACCCTCTAGATGGTGCTGTCATGTAAGCCTGCAAGCCCTACACCTTCACAGTCAGGCTAAAAGCTCCAATTCTTCCAAAATGGTTACTACCATCTCCTGTGCTTCCATCATGACTCTCTCAAGCTCATCTCTCTCAGGCTGCCTGACTTGGAACCAAACTAGGTTTCTTCTTTAGTCCTACATGGACTTTCCCTTCACAGTAAAATTTCCTAGAGCCCTACCAACCTGTTGGCTTCCCATACATCCAACAAAGGAGGTGAGATCTGGATATAGAATTCCTGCCTTTTGCTTTACTTCTGTTGCTGAGGCTCTAAAGAATCCCAGATCAGCCAAGTAATGAGAGCTGATACACGAGCTAACACAACTCTCTATGCGTGTTTTTTGGCAACTAATCAATTATAAAGATAGAGCTAAACCCATGAGGCATGTAGAATACAATGAACTGTTACTTCCTTAATCTCTTCATTCCCCTGGAAACCCTCACCAGTTGGTGACTGGATTAGCCAAGCAGTGCACTCCCTGCACCCTACCCTCATCCTCTTCTCTCTCTTGTTGTGACTTTCTTTATCAAATATATTGCTGTTGGACACTGCTTCCTTTTGCTCTCACATTTTCACTGTCACCAGCATACCTCAACCACCCTATTCCAACCCATACCATAATTCTCCAATCACAGACTTCTCGTTGAAGGAATGAGCAGAGCTGTCTCTGCCTCCACTCAGTGGAGACTCAAGAGATGCAGGCCATATACACCCATGCTGTATTCATCGGTTTCTACAATCACAGGATGGTAAAACTGTTCCCAATGCCACTTCAAAGAATCTTTTCTTAAAAAAATCAATAATAATAATATTTTTTTAAAACCCAACAAGTTGCTCATTCTCCTGCTGGCAGCTTCTGAAAAACTTCAAAAAACCTGAACATTAAAAACTCTAGAAGCAGACACTGGTTTAAGTTTTGGGGTTTTTTTCCCCTCCTTCTTGTCCTGATTTACAATCCAGGCTCAGCTTCCCATGTCCCCCCAGGCTCCCAGCGTGGTATGCTGGAGGCTGCCACCTGGTGAGAGAGCTGGGAGTAGAGAGATTTAAGGGAAAAGACTAACAATTGCCAGGAACGTAGCAGCCGAGTTTCTATCCAAGACCAACGCTCCTGCGGACCCCTTTTCCACCTGCAGTGAGCTCACAATGCCCAGGCAGCAGGAGCTGCAGCAGAGAGCCACAGCCCCCCTCTATTAGCACACAGCTCTAACTCACTCAGGTTTTCTTGACTTGAGCACACAGTGCTGTAGCTGAAGTGGAAGATGGATAGATAAATGTCCAATATGTTGAGCCCTGAAAGATGCTGGTACAGCCTGACCCAATCAATCTTCCTGCAGTGCCTGATCGCTAATGGGTGCCCAGACACATGCCATTCATCACTCCATACACATCCATCACGCTGCAGCGCATACAGGTCCTGGCAGGACTACGCCACACCTGGGCACAGGGCACCTCTGCAGCTGCAGAAGGCACCTTCTCCAGCTCATTATTTAACTTGGTCCTGGAACAGAGAAGCCAAAATCTCTTACCAGCATTACTGAGTTCTTACATGCAAAGAACATAGATTCTTTGACAGAACTTGCTTATTTTGACAAAAAGGAGAAGCTCCTTTGCATTGAATTTTTTAAACTCTTCTTTTTAAGGATGGAGTGCCCCTCAGAGTTGCCCCCAGGATGAGTGACTGCACTTTCACACTGTGCATCAATACAATGACCATGCTACCCTGAGCACCACTTTCATATCTGCTGGGAAAGCAGCTCCTGACACCTGATTTGCTCTCTTAGAACTCAACATAGCTAGGGAACTCCCTCATCAAGGCTTAAGCAGGCAACAGGGAAACAACTTCTACTTGCAAACTGTTACAAGGTACCTGAAATGAAGACTGAAATCCATCCCCATCCCAGTGCATACGATTCCTTATTCATGGCTACATGGAAACAACCCAGATAATGGGCATGCAATACGGGAGATGCCAGAGCATCCCTGTGATTTACAGGATGGCTAATGAGCATATCCAACGAAGGCTTGCTGTCTCCCATAAAACCAGACGGATGTAAGCACTGATTAGAAGCAATTAACTCCATGCAGCACTAAATAACTTCCCATCATTACCGTACTTTCTTTCCCACCCCATTGGAGGTATACAGCCAAATATATGATATATAAAAAATACATATGCAGCTGAGGAACTTGGTACTCCAAAGCCACCTCTACCACATTGGGTAGCCTGCAAGTGACAAGCCTTTTCTTTTACTCATCCTGATGTCAACAGTAATGTACACACCACAGTAAAAACCCAGTGCTTACAGTAACCTGAGACACATCACCTGAGTCATCACCAAAACAGCCAGAAGGTCTGAAAACCAGGCATGGAATATTTAAATTCTGACAGTGAAAATGCCACAGCCCAGGGAATTTAGGTCCTGTCTGCTCAGACAAGATAGACAAGAAGCCTCCCTAGAGGCATTTCAGGTATTCCCTAGGGCCACCAATAATTTGGGCCTGTTTTATAAATAAGAGATTAAGAAAGACAAAAGCAGTTAACGAACTAGTGCTGCAGGTGAATATTTAAGAACAGGAACTCCTGAATATGAACTCTGCTTAGCAGCCCAAAGCATTTAGCACCATGAGCATGAGAAGTGCTGACTAAACAGCACCCCTAGGCTACAGCAAGAATCAGGCTGACATAAAGGAGCACCATCATCCCTCACCTATAAAGGCATTGCTAGAATGACAAGCACCTCAGAGACCTAGGCCCCAAAACCAGTAAAAAAATTAACGACCTTGTTCATTGTCTTTCCCACAAGACTTCTGTCCAGTGTGAGAATCAGCAAGCAGGATCTGAGTCACATTCCAGCTGGAATAGAATCTAATCTGCAATCACAATCCATAGCACATAGTTCAGGAGTCTGTATGAGAAATTCTGCCATGAACAGTAACCAACCAAGCAGCTTTTGGAAGATGCTTTTCCCCAACTCCACCTGCTGGCATCGTTGGTTTGTACTGAAAACAGTAATACATGGGATTTGGGGCATTGGTAACAAAGGAATTTTCAAAACCGATCTGCACTGGCATCTATCTGTTTCTGTTCCATTAACCAACAGCAACATTTACACAAAGGAATTGTCCTCAACAGCATCAACTGTACTAAAAATTATGTTTCTACGATAATTGCACAATCATTTAGCTGAACTTCCACTAAGTTTCTACAGAAGAAGTGTTTTGTACACATTTAAGGCTGTTTAGTTTGTATTTCTAGTAGAGATGGAAGGATTAAACATGATCATTTTCCCAATTCCTCTCCACCGCTTTGTAAACTCTGCTGGTGACCAGTAACCACTCACAGCCAAATAGCCACTGTTCCAGTCTTATGTCACAGGTACAAGTTTCACAGAACTAATTGGCAAAGTCAGGTGTCAACAGTAAGCCCTCAGTGCTGCTGCAAGAGGGGTCTAGTGAATACCCAGCCTCTGCTCATGGCTGCTCAATAAGCTGCCATCTGCTTCACTGAGGGCCCAGGCTCTGCTTGAACAGCATTACATAAAACCAACCACCATGACATTCCGTGGAGTTTTGTTTGGCTGGACCGAAAACCTCTTCAAAACACAGCTGACCACACAACAAAGAAATCGGACCCTCAGATCACTGGGACCCATCTCCTACACAACAGGCACAAGGAAATCTCCTGAATCAGAGGGCTGTTCCCAGCAGCACTGGCATATCCAGCCCACTACACACCTGGAGCTCCCTGCCAGGAAGGGGCATGCTGGTCAGATGGTCCAAAGCAACAGTAGCTGGTGAAATAAAAACCTTTTAGCATAAGGTATTGTTCATTTAAGTTCCATCCCCCTGTTCAAATGCTTCATCACCCTCCCAGGGAATTAATTTCCCCCTTCCATCTAGATGGGATTTCCCACCGCTCCATTTGTCCCTCTCACACAGGGCACCTCCACGAGTATTCAGCTCTGTCTTCTCTCACCCTTCCATTTAGCAGCTACAGACAGCAGCTACATCTCTCTCACTCAACATCTCTAGGGTCCCAGATTCCCTTAGGAGCACCCAAACCTACTTCTGGAACTCCCCTCCCAGACTGACCCACTGCAGGGCCCCCAGCCTCCATCCCCACCCTCTGCCTTTGCACACTCCTGTACTGTTGTGTCAGTACCGTGAACAGAAGCTCCTGGCAGAGGCCTGTGGCTGCCTGTCTGCTCCAGCTGCCCAGGCTCGTACAGATGACAGGGAGATAACACAAGGGCTACCAGGAGAGCTCAGTCTTTTTGCGGTACTGCTCACTACATAGATTTCTGCAAAATCCCAGGATTGCCTGGAACTTTTCCCTCCTTCCTTCCAATATAAAGCCACAGAGTAATGGATGGAGGGGAGTGGGGGGGAGGGAAGCAAAGAGATGGCGTGTGGTGGTTTGAAATGAGCAAGATGTTAACTAATTTTACTTTTAATCTTCCCTTTTGCTGCAAAGTGAGCCATTCAGGCATCACATCTTCTGCATTTTCCTTGCCTCTTTCAGAGAAGCATATTGGGGCAGAACTTGCCAGCTGTCTGCCTCCTTCGCCTTCTGCTACCATTATCCTGAGGTACCACCCCACCTTCTGGCCCTCCAGCTTGTGGGGGGGGGTGGGGAGGGGTGCCACGGTGGGGAAAGGAAGAGGAGGGAGGGAGGATGGGGAACACAGCTACTCTTACTACACATCCATGGTGGGGAAACTACAACGAACCAGACAAATATTCCAATGGGACATGGCATAGATGGAGAGCTCTGATCTCTCCAAGCAGAGTTTACACCTGCTTCCATCCATCCCCGTGCACATCCCCATGCACAGCGAGAGCCCTGCACTGCAGTTTCACTGTCACTGCCTTGCGACTTCATTAACCCTTCCCCATTAAACCCTCCAGTCAGACACAGAGTGTGCTGCCCCTGCCCCCACCACGGGAGGATATTCTGATGCCCACACAGCCAAAGCAGTGACTCAGGTTGGAATGATGCATTTCACTGCTTGTGGGCTCTGAGCACATCCAGCAGCCTGGCACTCCCAGCCCAAATGCCTTCAAGTAGGTGTAGCTGTTTGCAAAATACGCAGCACACAGAGCCTGTGTGTGACAACAGCTCTGCAGCCACAGATGGATTTAAGGGATGTAGAGCATGAGCACATCACAGAAATCTAGCATTTTTTCCATACCACTCTACACATTAAGAAGGATGAAAAAAAGGGAACAAAAGAGCATTTCTACTTATCCACATGCTCAAATATTCCCCTCCAGTTTGTTTTGTTTTTGTTTAATCAAACACTGCCAACCTAGTGTTTCACCTCAAACTGTTCTAACCCCTTTGGAGCTACAAATAAACTGCATTTTAACCACCACATCGTGCCCCAGTGGCATAAACAGGCAGCTTTTTTTTAGCAGTAGAACTGCACCAAATCAGACTGTTAACCTGCAAAGAAACCCAAAATGCTTCATGAACAAGTTTGAAGTTTAAAAACAGGGTTTGTGTGCCTTCCCCTAAATTCATTTGCTCCTCTGCCCACACCTAGCACTCACTCTTGAACCAAAACAGTAAATGTTAGAGATTACTCCATCAATGCCTTATGCAGTCAAGGACAATACATAGGCTTTTGTCTTTTGCTGTTTTTCCACACATCCCCTTCTGCCTGCCATCCTCCTTGTCTAACCCACAGTGCCTCATTCCCCCCAAAGCTCCCTGGCTGCTGTCTTTTTCTCAGCTGGACACAGTGTATGGCTCATCATCAACAGTCCCACCTCACCCAACAAGCTACTCACACCTCTAAGGACACCACCTCACTTAAGTGCTCTACAGCTTCCAGAACTGAGCAGTAGATGGACCTGCCACAATTTATCTACTCAATCTCGTCTAAATCAGGTTTAAAACTTACAGGGGAAAAAAACCCCACACTAACAAGATCAGACAGTTGTAATGTAGAATTCTCATCAAAATTATCAAGGTCATCACACACTGGGATTATTCTATCCCTTCCAGAAGAAACTGGAGTATGGATTTCAAGTCCTGAAGTCTTCCTTGATAAACAATCAGCCTCTCCCATACATCACCAAGCATCTAGCAAATGCCAGGCAAGATTTCTGCAGACCAAAACAAGCTTTCCTGCCAGAATTAGCAAGTCTCCAATACTTCCTTAGTGACAAAGAATGTTTCAAATAAGACTAATAATCCAAAGAATTACAGCTAAAAGGAAGCTCAAGAGGGCTTTTATCCCACCCTTCTTCAAAGCAGAGTTTTCTGCACTTTCAACTCTTTCTGACATGAGCTGGTACCACATATCTCCAAAGAACTTCTGCAATTTCAGTATTTTGCATTAGATTCTGCCATTAACTTTGGAAAGTCTGGGTAGGTGCCAATAGAAACAAGGCAAAAAGGCGATGTTCTCCACCCACTCCAGCCACGGGAAGGAGTCTGAACAGAAACTGAGAAACAAACCAACCCATCAGGATCTGAAATATTCCACATTCCGGACTGCAGCTCCAAGGCAAGCTAGAGCCATAACATCAAACACATTCCAAAAGCCATAAAAAAAGCCTTTGAAGAGTCCACTACATCTTATGAAAGCAATTCATACCTCATTGAATCCATGTACTTTCCAAACCAGGTATTTGTTAGTTCCAAGTAGTGACAGTGGTCATAAGGCACCAGCTGTGCTCAGCTGTTACCAGTGGTCTCATAATAATGCTGAAAACTAGAAATCTTGCCCAAATTAACAGCCTGAAAAAAACAGGGTACCACAAAGTCAGTAAACCTCAGTCAGAGAAGCAGGTCCTGTGTACCACTTAACTGGATCACCACCCATCACCCCAGACTGATGGGCAGAGAAAGCCCTCACCCTTTCCTTCCACACTGATTCAAGAGTCGATTTCAAAGCAGAGAGCAATCTGCCATTGCAACATAAATGTACTATTATTCTAGTGAGCAGAACTCAAAATCTACACATGACTTTAAGTACAGGTTTTTTCTTGTCCATCAAGTACATGGTGCCTTCCTTGTTTTTCTGGGTTTTTTTTTTTAACTATTTAGCCATCTAGAAAACACACAGGAGGTCTTAAATATGAGTCTTCCCTAAGTATCACCAGAAGGCAACACCACAAAACTACACGCAACTCCACAGGAACATTTTGGTTTTGTAACATGCCTTCTCCAACACTGCCACCTCTGCTTGCTTTCATGGATGACAATGCCACTGAAATCCATGAGGTGGCATTCATTTATACCAACAGACAGCTTGAGCAATGAGTAAAGTATGGGTTCCCAGAGCTGCAGAACAGGCTGTCTTTATGTCCTGTGTATTCCAGGTATAGAGAGAGCACAAGTGGGCAACCCTGCTTGCACATTTTTCTTCACATCAGTGTTTCTAAGCAGCCCAAGCAAGTGGCTGCAGATACATGACACTGCATTTCAGCCCCCAATGTGCCACCTTTCAGCAACATGCCAAACAGTAGAACCCATCTCAGATGTCTGACATGCACAGACAGGTGACTTTTCCCCACACCTGGCCCAAGAGCTCCCCTTTCTTGCCAGCTGCACACACAAACAGCTGCTGAGTTACCCCAGTTTCTAGATAAGACAGAAACTTGCTCCCCTACCAGGCAGGCAATCATAACCTCTGCAGCCATCCTGTACAGCAGTGGCAGCAGTAATAGTAAAGACAACAACACAGGAAATACAGGGTGCTAGGTCAGTGAGAACACCACAGAACAGTCAACCCTCTTGCTTGAGCCTTTTTTCTACTCTTCCATGCAGCCTCTGCCCTTGGTGTTTTTTGTTTTCAAACATCTTTTTCTCCATCCTTTTGAGAACGGAAATGCTTTGAATACCACACTTCCGAGGCCCTTTATTCTTAACTGCTATTAAGCAAAGCAACCCAAGAGACGTTTCCTGCACACAGTGAGTTCTGCAAATGAGAACTGAAGGGTCAGAACTAGCCTGGCTGTGAGGAAAACACCCCTGATGCTAAGAAGGACTGACAACCTCTGGTGTTCCTCTCTACTTAATCTGATGACTTACTCTTGTAGCAGACAACATGAAATCTTTGTTTATGCTGTTAAAATGGAAGAAAAATTAGGGACTCTTCATTCCCACTGCAGTCAAAAGCATCCATTTTAAGTGCCTGCACTTAAAAGAGTTTAGAAATTTTGCATCTGGACTCTACCATCTAAAAATCTGCCTTGTAATTTTCACAGAAAAAACACCATGTATTTATACGTGCACAGAACCTTTGCTGTTCCTTTTTAGCCTGAATACTGTCCCCACCTGAATTCAGTCCTGGTCTTCTTACCATAACCCCAATTTTGTTTCTGAGGTAACATGTTCATTGCCAACTGCACCAGCACTCACCAGAAGCATTTGTACAAGTCAACACATCTCACAGACCTCAGACACCTTGTTTGCACACAGAAACACAGGACTGGAAGGCAATCCATGAAAAACCACCAAAAGTGACAGAAGGATTTTCATTTTATGCTTATGAACAGACTTTCAGAAGTGACTACCAATTTCATCTGTTTCAGTTACTCCATTTTTCTCTCTAGATTAAGAAGCTGGATTTCAAGGCACTCCACTTTAAATCAGATCTCCCCAGGACGGAATTGCAGCACTTGGTATTTCTGGAAAATCTTGACTAACAAAGAGATTCAATTTCATGTGAATTAATGATGCTCTGGAGAAAAATAAGTAATCCAGATTTGAAGCAGTTTTAATCTACTTGGTTCACGCACCAGAAACATCTCGTGTAAACTGCATAATTAACTCTAACGCTTTATATTGCAAGGGAACAAGCTTACCTTTGGAAAAGGCCACCCTCAAACTCAGAACATTGCAAAAAATGCAGGGAAGTCCCTGTGCCAATCCACTATGCATGCCTTGCTACTGTCCATAAAATCTCCATTCACTTTATACCTGAAGCACTCCTGAACAGAAAGTTATGATGATGGAATAGCACAAACCAGACTTGTCTAAATGCTGCCATCTCTTAATTTCTTATTTGTCTCTACCACACTGATGTCTTGCAGGCTCCCCTTTAATGCCTGAGCACGGGTTATTAAATAAATGACTGTGTGCAGTGGCAGTGGCCCATGACACACAGCCATTCCACACTCCTGATGCAAATGCAGGGGGATGGATGAAGCTGTCATGCTGCATCCTCGGAAGGATATTTGTTAGCCTCATTTTGCTGCTGTCATGGGCTGTAGATGTTACTCCGGCCTACCCTCATGCCAACAAGAGTTCAGAAGCCACTGCAGGAAAAACTCAGTGTGGTAAGCAGCACAGAAAGTGGTCAGCTTGTCTACACAGCTTTCAGAAGAAAACCAAGACACTTTATTACAACAGAGAGAAAATGAAGGTTTAGAAACATACATTTATGTTCAAAAAGGTGTCTCATGCTAGGTTTAGAGGCTGGATTTCCAAGTGGTTTTGCAGTTCCATGATAAGAGTTCTCAACATCAGCTGCTCCAGTGCATCTACAATCCATACTGGCTGGGGATCAAATCAGCATATGAAGGATACAGGGAATTAATTACTACCCCCTAATTGACAACAAGAATGGAAGAGAAACACAGCTCGGGTGCTAAGGTGGCTGAGCACCTCCATGCCAGCACCACGGAGCACAGGGATTCATCTGCTATCCACATTCAGTCAGCTGCTGGGCTCTCCATCAGGACTGTTCATCCCAGCAGTGATTTCTGAGGCAAGTACTTGCGTACTCCAAATGGATGTGATGCAACCAAAGTTACTTAAGGACAGCCAATAGAAGCTGGCAGCTTTTGACAGGCTAACACAGAGAGCACTCAAGTGTCTCTGAGAGAAGCCAGGATTACTCACTGTATTTCTCCTCATAATTCAATACTCACAAAATACCTATTTTTACACATCCCACTTCCCCCAATGTGACCCAGTCAGCAGCACCCAAACGATCCACACACAGACACACACAACCACTCCACCATACACACACGCGCGCGCGTGCGCGCATCTACAAATTATAAAAGCCAAAATAACTTTGGCACAACACAAAGAGGTGGTTGTCAACAAAAACAGATGGTCAAAGAATTGGGCAAACACTCAGAGTTCCAGAAATGAAGCTTTTGCTTTCATTCTAAATGCCACACTTCTTACCCAGCTCCAGACAAGAGGATACATGGAGCCAGTCACAAGCTCGCTTCCTGCCAGGCTTCTCTGTTTTCATGACAAAATTAAGAGTCCACAGATGGAATAACTCAGAGCTAATTTTTACACAGGTTGGTTTTCCCTCTCTCCCTCCTCCCCATGATTCCAAACAACAAGAATAACATATTGTACAAAATTAAAGAAACAACTACAAGGAGGAGGGAGTAAAGTTGCAGTGAGGTCATCTGGTTGCTATGACTTCAGTTATGCAGGGAGTTCTATTTAATTTGAGAAATTATTTCTTTTGCACTGTGGCTCAGGAAGTCTGCTTCAGCCAAAAGCCTGACAGTATCACGCTCCACCATTCCAAGTTCTTGTTTTTATTTCCTCCCAGAAATTCAAGGCAACTATCTTATTCTTACTCTGGCCTGTGATCCTACTGCCACCAAATTACAACAAGGATACAACAGCTCAAGCTTTCTCCCAGCCCTCTCACTGTACTCTCACTGTTTCTTCCCCTTTCCCAACTCCAGTGGAAGTTGGAATCCTACTCCCACTGAATTCAACAAAACTCAGTGGAAAGCAGAGGAGGTAAATTCTAGAGGTTGCCTAGAGGATCCCCTGCTCACAGCAGAGTATATCCCAGGCTTGCTGGACACCCCTCTGAAACTGGACACCGGGAATTGAGTTCAAAAAAGGAAAACAAACACAGTATTAAGAAGCAGGACTGTCTAACAAAGAATGTGTTCATCCTTACCTCTTAAATAAGTAAAGTTCAGAGAGATTTCAGCAGCATATTGAATTATTTTTTATTTCTTTCAAACAGGCATTCCCAAGCACTCAGCCAGCACCAGGGGTGCTCAAATCTGTGGGCTGCATTAAGGTTGACCACCTCCAAGAGCCACCACTTGTCAACCAGTACTGCCCTACCAGGCTATGCTCAACAACAGAAGAAAAAAACTGTGAGCTGCAGGGCATTTTAAAACTTAGGTAAAACATGGTTCTGCTAGAACACAGAAAAACAAAATATTTTTCATCCGAACACACAAAGCTTGGAGCAAAAAGAGAAGGTCACTGGCAGTTCAACAGTTTGCTAGGAGTCAATTTGGTATAATTTATAGAAGATCTGCCCAACTGTCTAATTTTCAAACGGTAAATTCTTTTCATGCTGAAATACTACAGCCCAGTGCCGACACGGGAAGCAGCCCACATAAAGGGCCAGAAGCTGCCATGAATTTTGGGTTACAAGTAATGGGTTACTTGCAACTCATTGAGACCAACATTTAAAGCAGCTGAAGAAACAGCCTATCAGGAGACTTGGCCACCTTCCCCCCAGGCTTTGTCAGCACTGACTGCACTGTGTGGATGGAGCAATACATTCCCACTTATCATACCCAAGGAGCTACTACTCTGCTCCAGCTTGAAACCACCATCCTGTTACACATGGCTCTGTGCAGTTCACAAACCCAAGCAGAAGAACTAAGACAGCAACAATTTCCCCCCAGCTGTGAAGGTACTGACTTTGTGGTGGCTTTTCTGGCTCCTGAACATTGCATTCAGTCCCTTTTTCTCTATGTTAGAGAGGGTTTGCACATCCACGCTCCCTCCCCCTCACCTATCAGAAAGAGCCAGTTTGCCCACAAACCTCCATTATCCGGATTTGCCCTCCATAAAGCTCCCATTACGGACTGAGTGCTCATTAGCCACAGCCAACGCTACAAATGACTGAGGTCAGCTGACTGAGAGACTGACCTTTTGGAGTATCATGCCTCCAAAATAAACCGCGCCATCCACACCATTTCATATTCTGGTTAATTAGAACCTCTTTTTCCTGCATTTTGTCAAACATAGTAAATGTCACAGCAAATTTTAAGTGACAAGAACTTGGAAGACAAATTTAATTTCCCAGTGGCATACAACAAACTAATCCAGTTTGCATTACGCTTGTTAGAGCTGATCTCAAAGATCCAATGCATAACTAGAGTTTGAGGAATGTTCATTTGCAGATTAGCTCCTGCCCTCTGACCTCAGCAGGAGCTTAGTTTACAATGATGCAAACAGCTCCACAGAGCTCCAAAGGCAGTCGTGGGGAGCTGGAAACTCCTGGACAATACATGGACTCTTCTCCAGCCCTGCTGCTTTACCTCACCACAGAGCAGGTGGGAAATCTAAGGACGGGCCAGGTCAAATCTTTCAGGTCTGCATCTGCCTGTTAGATGTACAGAGGCCGACACATGCTTCAGCTTGCGTATATTCAGATACAGCTCAAGAATTCTGACCCTCACCTTTACTTCCCAATCTAAGTAACTTCCAGGTATACAAGGGTTGAATATTCTCCTATAAAAAAGTAACTCCAGATGTTGATATGGATCAGAATTTCGACTCCTATGCAGAATCTCATATTTTGAGCCTCTAGGAGTTTCTGAAGTATCTTTCTTTACTAAGCATGTCTTGTACTAAACCTTCTCTCTTCTATATTGGACAGAGAATTCGCCTCCTTCCAAACCCACTATACATACTGCAGTTCAGTGAATATCCATAGGAAAACAATCTCAGTTCAGATGATTATTTAAGCAACCATTTTTTTTTCCTACTTCATTAGTTATTTTCCCCACTCTGTAACTTCTAGACAACCTTGGTCACTTTGCTCTTGAAGCTGTCCATAATCTACTACACATCCTCACTTTCAGTATATATATAGTTACTTACATAAGCATACACTCCAATGCCAGAGGCAAGTTTTAGGATGAGACAACTGCTCTTAATATGTTAAATCCCAGTGTACCTTTGCAACACACAGATCTTCAGCTGGGGAAAAAAAAACCCAAATGTCCTTAGGAACATGAAACATATTTGAAGCAAGCATTACCACGAGCACCTTTTCACAGTCCCAGATGACAGGTCCACATCCATGATAAATTGTCTCCTTACTAGATTTAATGGCTGCCATTTAAGACACTATTTTCCTTCCTGTTGGTCGCATGATATAAAACCATCACAATACCCT
The DNA here is from genome assembly GCF_009819655.1 of Sylvia atricapilla. Lineage (NCBI taxonomy): Eukaryota > Metazoa > Chordata > Aves > Passeriformes > Sylviidae > Sylvia > Sylvia atricapilla. The sequence continues at coordinate 68,855,591 of NC_089143.1, forward strand.
TTCGCTGGTTTGACAGCACCATGGGGGCAGGGTACACACAAGGTTACACAAAGGACAGACCATGTCTTACTCTAGGTACAAAAGTTTCACCTAGACATGAGAGAAACAATAACAACAATGGCAGCTCCAACCCAAGACTACCCATGGCTTCCTCACCTTCCCACAGCCATGATTACTGCAGCCTGCTGCTTGGAGATTGCCAGGCTCCGAACAAGTGTTTGGGTAACAAGGAATAAACAAAGCTGCAACCAGTACACCCACATAATCCACCAACAGCACTTTACGTGTATGACCGAGCAGGACTCCATGGACGGACCTGGCCACACACACTCCTCTGGGGCTCATGGGGCTACAGACCACTTATTCTAGGGAAAAGACAGCTCTTATCAGAAAGGTGAGCAGTGAAAGACCACTGCAAAGCTGGGGACAAAGCCATAACTACAATGTAAGAACAAAGTCTCGAACCAAGCTTTTCAGAGCTGTTTAGGGAATCAGAACATGACACATTTCATTCATGACTACCTCTGATATATTTATGAGCTTTTGCATACTCCCAGGGTCATCCGCTACCTCCACTATCCTGCCCTGCCTTGCAGAGGCCACTTTGATTTACCACTGCCATGGGCCCAGGATCCTTGAAAGTCAGGGGAAAAGTCATCTGCCCCTCTTCTCTAAAGCCCAAAGACCAGAGAGCTTCCTCTGCTTGCTTTCAACAACCAGTGAGTCAGAAAAAAATAGCTAAGTCAGTAAGAAGTCACTTATGTACTTTTAAGAGTTCTAAGCTCCCTTTGTTTTACACCATTTCTGCAGTAGCTTCTTTCAGAAGAACATCTATTGTAGCTCACACCAAAGAATCATCCAGCAGAGCACACTCTGACAGCGGCCAGCAGAGCACACCTTGGCAAGGGACACAGAATAAAACAGGCCCATGGGGACACTTATTCAGGACATGCCCAGTCTTTAACAACATGTGGCTCTGGGACTACCTGAGGTCAGGATGGCTTTTCTGTGTTTAACAATTCTCCATAGGTACCTATTCCAGGCATTTATCCAGACTTCACCCCTGCCTGACAAGCCATTACTCAGCCAAGTCAGACCTGTGTGCAAACCTGCACTCAGTTCCCCAGGGTCCTCCTGGCTGCTTCGCTGCCCTCACACCTTCACCTCTAGCCCACAAAGTCATCTGTTCAGATCAATGTATACAGCTCACCCAAGGATCCTCTGCCACCAAAACAAAGGTTCCTGTCCCCTCCATATGTGGGAGACAGACAGCAGATGTATGACAGAGAATCCTTCAGTCATAGGCACAGTTCTGTCACACATTTGGAACCCGCTGTGGTGTGGGAAGATTCTGACACAACACGAGCAAGGCAACTACCCAGCACTGTTCCCAACTGTGCTGTCTCACAGTCATCTCAGCAGCTCGCCCAAGCTTTCCTTACAAACCTCCTCATTCCTACCCTCACAACTTCCTCTATCTCTCTTCACAGAGCAATGCTGTATCTGAAGAGTTCAACTCCCATAGGAATTCTCCTGATTTCAGCATCTTCATTGCTTTGCAAGAAGATAAAGAGCAAACAGCAAAAGAAACGGGGAAGGAGGAGGGAATGGCCAAATCCTCCCTGCAAGGTCAGGCACTAATACACCATCAAAGTGGTAACGAAGAAACTCAGAGTTAACACATCCCTTGGGTGACATCATATACATTCCCTTATATCCTCTCTCCTTTCCCCATCTGTCCCTTTGTCTCTGCACTGACTCCCGACAGGCCAGACCTACTGAGACACATCTGACCAGGCCTGCCCAATAAGGAATGCTGCATGGGAATTTGGTAAACATCCAATGGGACACCCCCACTGACCATTCCCCTTTCTCCTTCCCTTCATCTCCACTTGGAAATGGATTCCATCTTTACCCTGCTCAGTTACTGACCTACACTGGTTGCATCCTTTCTCTGGGCAGCTTAATTACTAATTCTAGGCACTTGGGAGCAGGTCCATTTCCTTTCTCATGGGACGTGACCAAAGACCCTGCCCAGGCATCAAGATCAACACTTCCCAACCAGCAGCAACTGCTCACTCCAACTCTTTCAAGCACAGCTTAATCCTTTGCAACACAATTCACCAAAAGCTGAAGGAGGCAACTGAACGGCTTGAAGCCTCTGCTCAGATACTCTGCTTGGGATGGAGATCAGCCTTCAGCACCAGCAACTGAACACATGACCTTGAGCCTCCTGTTCTTTCACTTCTTCACATCCAGTGCATATCCACCTACAAGCCAGGGCCCTCCAAAGCAAGCCTGGCAGCTCCACATTTTGCATGGCATTAAAACTACTGCCTCTGGCCCAAAACAGAGGAACAGAGGATTTACTCAAGTCACTGATCACAAAGGAAGAATTTCCATATCCAGAAAGAGCAAGTGCTCTTTTTCAGCTCCTCCATCACACTTCTCTAGGACATCAACTATGAAGGCCATAAGTTATAATTATATCTACTGATATAATTTAAAAGAAGTCCCTTGGAATAACTTGCCTTGTTCACTCATTTTCAGGTGGCAACTTTTAGGATGATAAATTCATGTACTACACAAAAAAAAATTAATAAAATATGGAGTCTGTAAAATATACAAAATGAACTACGCTACAGTGCTCCAGAAGCATAAGAGCCTCAAGCACTACAAATACACTAGCTAGTGTCTTTAGCTCTGTCTCCCTACCCCTTACAACTTTTTCCCTGTCATTTACCTGCTTCCTCCATTCAGACTGCAGGCTCTGCAGCCCAGCTTGCCTTGCACTCTCATTTGCTCCAACACGTGATACAAGGGGCCTGGACTCCAATCACTGAACATGCAAGCAGAAAGCAATCAATTCACCCTCTGCACACTCCCACTTTCACCTACATGTTCCCAACAACCTCTCCAGCCACAGCACAATCCAGCAGTTTACTGCTCCAGCAAGAAACTCTGTAGCCTCTGAGCAACAGCCTTACAGAACACAACCTTGTTCACCTCCAGCCATCATGTTTGCTCAGACATCATTTTAAGTCTGCTCGCTTCATTCTGCCTCAGGCCCAGATCAAATCAAGCAGACCAACCCCAACCAGAAGCACAAGCTCTCTAAAGCCTCAATTAAGCCAAGCAGAGGCTTCTGTACAACTGAGGAAGCCTCTCTAATAAGAGCTTTCCTTCCAGCTCTTTGCTTAAGCAAAGTGGCCAGAACAGCAAAAGTGACAGAAATGTTCACATTTAGCCTGTGTAGGCAAGCCAAGCCAACAGCAGCTGATAGAGGATGTGAGCAACACTCCATTACTGTGTGAGAGCCCTGGGAAAGCTCTGCACCACAGTGCTGCCCATTTCTTACAGCGGTTACACCAAAAACGTCACATGCACAGTCCATTGAGCTTTGAGCTATATCATGGATGGTTGGTTTATCTGAAAAATGGGAGCAGGACAGAACTGCAGAGGTGTCCTCTGCTAGCCGCAGCAAAGACGGGAAGGGGGAAAGAACGTATGCAGAGTAAGGAAAATATCATATCAAATGTAAAAATGACAAATTAAATACAACTTAGTGAAAACTTAGCTCTTTACCAGAGGTTAACAGCTCTTTACCACAGGACTTTCAGGAGTCAATATCAAGGGCACCAGGGGCAGATTCATACTGTGCAGGTTCTGAGACCAATGAGTGGGAGGTTCCTTCATACCAAGACAAATCACAACAGCTCTTCTGGAAGACAGAAGTGGTGGATGGCCAGGCAGGACTCTGTAGCTCTTGAAATTCCCTTTAAATACCTTAGGGCCACAGCAAATGCAGCACTGAACATTGCTTTTGAGATGATGGAGTGGGATACACTGGATACCCAGCTGCCTCTACTTAAAACAGCCATCATCATCTTACTTAACAGGCCCCTGCCTTCGTTTCACATTTCTGCACAGTGGTCAGTGAGTTCTCCCATGCTTGAGCAGTACAGAGCAGCCCCAATAAGGACTGACACTTGGAGCATGTGCCTCCTACTGAATCCAAACTTCAGAACCTTGTCCAGCAGAGGCAGGAACAGTTCAGTTACTCAAGGAAAACACCACTAACAGCTTCCTTTTACACCATACTTCTGGAAGCCAGAGTCCACTGTAAAAAAACCATGTAAAACATTAGGTTTATCCATAATGTCCTGCAGAAGCACTGCTACGCTTCCCTCTGAAAGCTGTGGCTGTGTGCAGCAGCCAGAATCAGATGTAGTCAGGCAAGCTGTAAAGAGCTAAATGCTCACTGCCAACAGCCACTCCTGCTTCCTTTCAACCATCGACAGCCAGAGGGTTAGCATGTACATCCTGCACCTTTAGAAATGGTCTTAAATCTAACATTTTTGCTGCCTTTGTCCTGTCAGATAGGATAATTTTTTAAGTCATCGACTGCTGTATGTTACACATAATTGAAAAAATTATTTCAGATAGCTATTACAATGCTCCACTGACATTTCTTTCACTTGACCAGAAATATCTGTAACAGCATCCATCCTCCTCAGGATTTGGTGCTGTAGATACTGGCCTACCCAAACAAATTTCCACAGTGATAGGGAGTTGGTTCTGCCTTTATTTTCCCTATCAAACATTACTCAAGGAAGTAAAATTTTCCTCCTTGCTAGGCTCCTAAAGTCTTCCCTATAGTTAGTTTATGTATGTTAAAAGATCTATCAGCTCTTTCTTCCCAGCGAGAACAGCCACCTCATGCTTTCCTGAAATTACCATACAGATTGCTTATAGAGGGACTAATATGATTTTCCTTATTTAGAAGCCAACAGCTGTGTAATATCACATGTTCTATTTAGCCTGGTTTGTGTCAAGCTTGAGCTGTCAAAAGCAGACAGGCTTGCCACAGAAACAAAAGTACAGAGTTCATCCCTGGACCACAGGGCTTGCAATAGACAGACCAGCGCAAGCTAAGACGTTAACAACCAAGAATGTTCTAACTACTGGCTAGGAGCTCCTATGGGAACCATGGCAACACAGCAGGATTGCAATCCACAAGGCTTGGCCTCACAGAGAACACTGGGCAAGCCCATCTTTGGGAGAACCCAGGCAAGGCCAGCTGGCCAGGAAACAATTCAGCAAGGGTCACAACATTGCAAAACCATCAAGGAGCCCCTGCAGCTTGTCCTAAGGGTGGCTGGAATCCAGTGAACTGCCACCTCCTCATATGTCCAACAAAGCGGGAGGACAGACTTCGGGTCAAACATCAGCCCCTAAGCCTGTGCCAAACTAACAAGGCCAAACAGAGGTTCCTCAATCATCACACACAAAATCAAACTCTCCTTTTCCCAGCCTCAAAATTTGTGACCAGAGGCACAAAGTTATGAGCCAAGTGATACCAGAGGTGTTTAACTCAACACCACTCCCTTGGGAGAAGACTCCCCAGCATACAGCTAAGATATCAGCATGACCTAAAAAAACCTGAAAAAACAAAAAACAAACTTGATAGGTTTGAACAGCCAAGGAAATAATTTAGAATTTGAAAATAAAGGAGAAGGAAGTGTTTAGGGAACATTTACATTCTATTTGTCTCATGTGCTAACTAACATCACATCTCCTAAACAGGAAAGTCTTCCATTGCCTTTCATTTCTCATGTCTCTGTGCTTAGAGACATGAGTTAAAAAAACACCACTTTGTACCATCATGGCCTGAGGCACTTCAGAACACAGTTAAGCACTTGCTCAGATTAAGACCAATTCCAGAATCCTTTCTTTCACCACTGCACGCATTCCACAATTCAGGTGGCACAATTCCTAGCAAGCTACAAGGTAAAGGCTCCTCTTGTCTCCCTAGTTCTTAAAGCCCAATAAAAATTATTTACAGCTCCTCTGGGCTATCTGGTTTAATCCTTTCCAGCTCAAGTATGACTCTTGCTGGGACACTATTAGGTTTCTTACAGTGCTCTGACTAGCAATCACATCTGTACCTGACTGTCAAGGGACACTCTTGGCTGAGTCGGCCACCCTGGTCAAATGCTGAGAGCTCTGAAATTTCTCAATTGAAACATTTGAAAATTAATGAACCCTTCTAACACAAAGCTCCCACAGCTCAAGAGTTCTTTTATGAGCCCAGCACACGGTGGATGCACAGGAAAACCTCACTTCAGGCAGGCCTCTCTTTTCCAAATGCACGCAGGGAGAAGACAAGACTCTCAGGCACAGCAGTCAGGACCAAAAGGCACCATCCGCAGGATAGCTGGGTGGCTCTGCCACATGGTACTCCCTCAACTCTCTGAAAACAGTCATCAATTCCCAGCCACGGTCCAAATGTGAAACAAATATAAAAAAACCTCAAGAGTCACCTACACAGAAACGTCATTGTGGGAAAAAAAAAAAAAAGACCATCTTTTCAAAGCAATAATTTACTTACATGCATCTTCATTTGAACTTTGGTTCATCTTTCAGGAACAATTTCCTGCCCTGAAAACTTCAAGCAGTGGGAGCTAGAAGCAGAGCCCACCCCTGTACTCCCCACAGTTCCACATGACCATTGGTAAGCCCCAAAATCCATCACTCCCCCAGCACACAGAGTCAGACACAGAGAACTGATGCCGTTTGTACAGGCATTGAACAGGTTCTTCCACAGAAGGCAAAAATGAGAGGCAGGACCAAGGAAACCCAATGCCTCTGCTCCAGAAGCACAATCTTCTTCCAACTTCCACTCATGCCAGCTCATATTCCTCTCTCCAGGACGGCACACCTGGCCCAAATGACACCATCTGGCCCGGGGGATACCACTGCATTTAACTGGGAATGTTGGAATGGGGGCCAACCCACACTCAAGTGCAGGGCAGACTAGGCTGTCATTGCCATGGTAGAGAAAGGGACTGGCTTTTGTCTTTCAGGTTCTGGGTCTCATTTTTTCCCCTTGTTTTTTAATTGCTAAGTCTGCAACCGGGGTTGAGCATGGGGAAGGGGGAAGGGAACAGAATCTGGTGAACAGCTGGGGCCTATCACTTTTCATTGCAGGTCTTGGAGAGATGTGGTTGACAGAGTGATGCACAGAGGCTGTCCCAGTTAATGACTTCACCATTCTCCATCATTATCCCCATCATTAGGAAATTAGGAGGACAGAAGGTATTTACTGTAAACCTGCCACCTCCCAAGGAGAGATAAATAGAAACTGATAAATGGGATCTTCTGGTGCTGTTCGTCTATTAACCTTCTGCTTCCCAGTTTAGGCATATGCATGCTATCCTGCCATTAATATCCAGTAATTGGCATAGCAGTGGGCAACACGCTCCTACCTTGAGCGTCAAACATCTCCTGTGCTGCGTGTGAGCGCACGGCCTCGCACACTGCAGCTGGGCTCAGGGAGGGGCTCCATGACTGCTCACACCTCAGCCCCGAGGCTGAGCGAGCAGCCAGAGCTGCTGGGTCTGAGCATCGGGCATGGATTTGATGGCAGGAGACTTGGGAGGAGGAGAGGGCACTGTGTGTGCATCCCTTGTCCTGCACAGAACCAACAAACCAGCACATAGGGACACTGGCACCTCCAGCTGAGCTGCTGTGTGTTCTGTCAGCCTACCTGTAAGTACAGCTCACAGATGCCTCCAGGGATGAGAGTCCCACTCACTGCAATCTCTCAGCATCCACAAAAGAAGCATTCTCCTCACCATCTCAAAGCCACACAATCTGCAAACTGCTAAAAAACAAAAACAAAAACAGCAAGCTTCTGAGGACTTGGAATTTATGAACTTATCCTGCTGGTCAAAAACCAGTCAACACATCTGCAGCCCCCTCCCCACAGGAAGGGCTCTTTGCATTGTGCTGACTTGCTTCACTCCCACAGACTGTACTTCTGCGAAGGAACAAGTCCTCAGACGGACAAACAGAGCCACCTCTTTCCTCAGCAACCCAACCCTGCAAGGCTGAAGCAAATCCATACTCAGCGACCAGGATTTTACCCATACGGAAAGCAGGCCCACTTGCAGGTCAGTCAAACAACTAACAACTCTCTTAATCATTTCTTCCACCTAAAAGATTACACCTTCACTTTGGATAAATCCTGACCTACTGCTACTTTCCTCTACTCTTTGACATTATTAACTGCTTTACTTACCCTACCTCTAGCATTTTCCTTTCAACCAGCATTATAGTTCCCAATTCACATGGTGTGCAGGTGACTACAACTCAGAGACACCAGCCAAGATGACAGCTGCATTTCTGATGAGGCACAATCAGAACAACTTAACACAAGTCTTAAGACTCTCACATCATTATTGCAATATTTATCAACATGTAACCTTCTCCAGAAGTTCAGGGCAAACAGAGGGCCTGTTCTTGCACATACTAACCTGGCAAGCAGCTCATCTGCTCTATGTTGGATGGATGGCTTCGATACCCTGGGTGGCAAGTACTGCAGGCAGGAGCCATGCTTGCTCTCCCACATGCACTTGCTTGCACACATCAACCCAGTGCAGGAGACCAAAGCCAACGTGACTGTGATGGTGAGTTCTAATGGGAACACCAGTATTAATTCCCATCTGTCTAGGCAACTGGCAGTGTCCATCAATTACAGCAAGAGCCAACTAACAGTTGCAGCTGCAAAATAATAAAAGCAGAATTAACATTTCAAGCTCCTGTCATTCACCTGAATTTTTTACAGTTGTAATTAGCAAGCTGCAGAAGCTGTCAACAATCAACATCAGCCAATCTGTCTGCACCAGGAACCCAACTGACTGCCAGAAATTGTCTTCGACAGGCTTTTTTCTCCCCTTGCTACTACCCATTAAAATTTTCCCTTCAAACCCCCCTAACACCTCATCTCTTTTACCACCAATCACTAGAATTGAACATGTCAAAACAGTGAGAGACAGAATGACTGACATTTAGCTGATAAAGTCATAATTATTTCCTTGCTCCAAAGCTCAGTATCAAAATATGCTACCGTCTGTCTCCCCAGGCCTCTGCTTCCCTGCCACTAAAGAACTAGTGCTGCAGCCCCTTCCCAATAAGGTGACTCTTATCGGACCCCAAACATTCCTTATGTGGAGAGACTGAGACAGTAAAGAACCTTTCCAGTTGAAGGCATGCTCTTTGATGAGCAGGTGCAACTGTTTCCCAGTCTTTAGCAGAAGAGCTTGTTACACACCTTTACAAGGTCCACGGGCTGCATTTACTCAGGATCACTCAAAAGCCCAGTGCTCCCAAGGGCTTCAATTTCTTTTTTTTCTGTTGTGCCACAGGACACAAAAAAGAAACAAACCAAAAACTAACAAAAAATTAAAATGAAACCAACAAACTCCAAACATTTGTTCCTTTCAGTGCCAGCGAGAAAACAATTCTTTTTAAAGACCTGAGAGTATGCAAGGTATTATCCTTGGAGGCTACAAGCACATAGAACCAGATTCTGTACTTTCAGGGTAAAGTTAGGTTCTGTTGTTTGTTGGGGTTTTTTTGCAGGTTCGGTTTTCTTCTACTGTTAAGTTTTGGGGTTTTTTTTTAGTAAACCCTCACATTTTTAAAGCTATTGATCCTCCTTGAAACCAAGTTGAGGCACAGATAAAATATATGTTATTATCAGTTAAGAACTGGTTTTTAACCTCTGCATTCATAGCTGGTTAGAACACATTACACACACTGCAACAAGCAGAGACACCTACAAATGGCCGGGGGTAGATGGCTCTCACAGGTGCATTCCTTCATCTAACTGCTATTGTGTGAACTCAGCGCAGCTGGGGGAGCTCTCACCCCCTGCAGCACTGCTGTGCTCACCTCCCGCACTGCCACCAAAGGCACCGGACTGGGGCACACCCGTGGGCAGTGGTTAAAACAAAACACTGCTTGGAAGAGAAGCTCTAGTGCTGCACTGCACACTCTGCTACCCGACCTCCACTTAATGCATTAAACCATCTGCCAGCTGACTAACCACAATGAAAGGATGAAGCTACACTAAAACAACAACCTCCCCCCCCCCCGAAAAAAACCTCACCCCAAAACAAAATGAAAAACAAAACACAGGAAAAAAGCCCACGAGCCTCAACAACTCCTATATCCACCAACTAAAAACACATTAACTACTCCTTTTCTTCAGAAAGTGCTGCACAATAGGTTTCATAGACAACTGGTGTAGATAGTTGCAAACCTGGTAGACTTAATATAGGATTAATATGCTACTACACTCCAAATTACTATCACTGAGTTACCATTGTCCTAACAAACAGTAACACTGGAACAGAACAAAGGGCAGAAAACCCTTCCCTGGCACCCTTACACACATAATATAGATAAACTGAACAAATAATAAGAAAAAAATTTACTTAGTAACACAGAAATATCTGAAGACCACATCAGAAGAAAAGTTCCTTAGCACAAACATCAACGACCTGAAAGCACAAAAGGCAAATACAAACAAAAAATTTACTACTCCAGAAGCGGAGATTTAAACCTCTTGGCACAATACTGGGCAAAATTCACTTGCTTTGCAAATTACTCCATGGGACATAAATCCCTTTTTTCCCATCTAGACAATGAGACAGGCCTCCAGCCTGGGACAGAGCCTGCAACCCTTGCGCCGCCCTTTGGACCCAAACCTACCTGCTTCCCAACACAGCAAAACCCTGTTTTCGTCAAACCCAGCTGATGAGATTGGGAGCAGCAGGAAGGGTACAGGACCATCACTTGGGCCTAAGGAACTGCAACCAGCACTCCCACCCCGAGGGCACCCGCAGCCCAGGCCAGACACCCCTCGGCAGCCTAAAGTGCAGGGAAACAATATCGGCCCGAGCAGGTAAAGCCTTCTGACCGACAAAATCCAACCGGAATCGCAGGGCTGAGGGGGGGATATTGGAGACCAGCACTCTGCGCCAAGCACTGAGGGCACTGCCTGCACCTCGGGCCCCAGGGTCTGCGCCCTTGCTGGGGTCTCACTCCTGGCGGGAAGGGCGGCGCGAGTGCCGGGACACCAAACGTCGGGAGAAAATCCCCAGCGTTCTCTTCATACTAGTCCTGGAGACTACAAACAAAATAGCGCACGACAGATTAATTCAGAACAGTAAACCAAGTGAAGGCACTACAAAAACAGACGCAAAGGAAGCCTACGAATGCCTTGAAGCTCTATGGCCTGGATTCACAAATGTAATTAAATAGCAAGACATCACACGTCAAGTAGAAGGCAGTCAGCAAGAAACTGCTACATATTTATCCAATATTCTTTTGGCTTCAGATGATGAATTTTAAATTTGAGGAATTTCTCAATACTTGCCAATCTTAAAATTTCATTAATAAAAGAAAGCAGAACCATGGCATAAGGGGCATTTTTGTTTTAACAAACAGCAGTTCAAGTGATTGAAACGTACCTCCTCACACTGCCTATTAAAAGAAGTGCGCAAAGCATTTGTATAGTGAACAGCATTTGACAGTGCTGTAAACCAAAAATTCAAGTAAGGAGTATCAGGATCCAGGATAGGCTTCTGCTCTAGAAGCTGAACCAGACTCTTGCCCGGTGCTTGAGGACAAGCCGCTGGTGACAGGCTGGGTGGGACACGCTCCTGCCCCAAGGGCACGGCGCTGTTGCCTTGCACTGTCCACGCTGCCGGAGCCTCCAGCCCTGCAAGGTTCTGCTCTGGCCTTGGCCAGGAGAACCATCCCAAAAGAGTTCAGGAAAAGGACTAAGCAAGAGATACAGTCATAGAATCCCAGAATTACGAGGTTGGAAGGGACCTGTAAGATCACCAAGTCCAACCATTAACCCAGCACTGCCACTGTAACCCCTAAACCACTAAACCACATTGCCCAGTGCCCAGTGCCAAATGCTTCTTGAACACTTCCAGGGATGGTGAGTCCACCACCTCCCTGGGCAACCTATTCCAGTGCCTGAGCACCCAAACAGGGAAAAAATATTTTCTAACTCCTAATCTGAATGTCTCACTTCAATTTCGACCATGATAAACACACAAACTGCTTCCACAGCAGAGGTCACTTCGCAAAGGTTGGCGGAGTCACACCAGGCTGACAGCAGTGTGCAGTTCCAGCATATAGAGACATCTCCCAAAACGGCACAGGGATATATGGCCCTTGGATGAGCTGTGTCAGGTGCCAGGGGGTGCCAAGTGTGGGCCCTCGGCCCACATGTGCCAGGTGCCAGCGGCTCCCAATGGGCCCATGGCACCACTTTCGTGCCTGGAGCTTCTGGATCAGCACTGGGGCTCTGGAGCAGAACACTCTCAGGAGCTAGTGCAGATCCAAAACTTGTGAGAGGAGCAGATGACAGAGGTCACAGCGTGCCTGGCTGTGCCAGCACCACGGCAGGAGCCAAGCTGTCCAACTGACTGCAGGGCTCCCGAACCAGGCTGTCACTCTGGGAACAGCAGGAGTGCCACAGCTGATGGAAAATCCAGACAGGAGGGGGCATGCCAAGACCTACGGAGTCAAGGGAAGGGATGGACACGGGAGCACCGTGTGCTGTGCAGGAGGTTTATGTGATGGATATCATCTTTTCTTCTGAACCCCTAATCTGAAATGTTCATCTCTGGTTTCACATTTCTAATTTAGGGCCCATTACCTCAAACACACTGTTTGTCATCTTGGCTTTTTGGTGCTCCCAAGTGCTTTCTCTTTAAAAAGCCCAAGTGACTCCCTGCAGACCATCTGGGTAAAAACAGCCGCACAGGGAACAGCATTCCCAGGCTGTGCAAGAACGTCCAAGTCTCAAAGCACAGCAATCCCCTCGGCCGAGGCATTTCTCTGAGCCTTTTCCCATCCTGCAGGCTGACCACAAAGGCGGAATTTACATAGCTGGTACTATATCCTAATTATGTAGATTAAGTTTCCTTTGGGTTCACTGCAATGAAGCAGCCTTAAATTTTATCAGGAGATTGTTTTTTCACCTTAAAAATTATCCAGGATTTTCTAAAAGGACAGAAGTGACAGCATCAATTCCCTTTATTAAAATCATCAGAATTAGGTTTAAGACTTGAGCACTAATGCCATATGATGTAGTTTCAACTGTGCATTCCAGACACTCTAATTCCCCCTGCCTAATCCTGTCCAAATAATAAAAAAACCCCACCAAAAACCCACAAACAAACAAGATAAAATTGTCAATCTTACATGAACTAATATTTCACTTGACCAACAATATTGTTCTATAATGCTAGATTTAAATAGTTATTCAAAACAGCTTTGGAAAAATCATTAGAATCTTGAAGTCTATGGATTTAAACAGTCACAAGCTGTACAATCAAAAGGCATGGAGGCGTTTACTTCCTTTGGCCAGCTGAAAATCAGGTTTACAGCTAACTTCCATCATTATCAGAGAAAAGGGGAGAAAGAGGGGTAGAGCTTAGTGCCCCACTGAACTGCACACCAAAACTGCTGTTCCATCAACTGAGAGCAGGATTTGGTCCTAAACATTTCTGGGAAACCATAAGAATTCTTAAATTTTTTCATCCCCAAGCAAAGTATTCAATTTTTTTCTTTTCCTTCCATGTAATTAAATTCTCACCAGTCAAAGAGGGCACAAGAGCAATCTATATAAAAGCAGTCCTCAGAAAAAGGATGTGACTCATCCTCACTCTCTCCTGCACCACAGCTGGGGTTTAACTGGGTTATTGGAAAGTATGCATACAAACTAGAGAGATCATATTTCTGATCAAGCCTTTAAAATTCCTGCAAATAAGACAATAAATACTTCACATGAAGCATAAACTGGTGCCAAGCCATTTTACACACACACACACACCCCCCCCCAAAAAAAAAAAAAAAAAAAAAAAAAAAAGGAAACTGAGCAAACAAGCAAACATTGCTGTACATTGCTGTATGCTGGTCTCCTGCATCAGAACCTGTTTCAAGGGACGCAGCTCGTATAGTCCCTGACCTCTTAGCAAAGGGCTTGGCCCTGGTTTTCATTGCTGAATGTTAGTTCTCTTGGGAATGAGAAATGATGACACCGAAGTGATAGGAAAAATATTTATGACTTAGGTGGGTGACTACAAGATGGTTTGAAGCATTTTCCCCCTTTAAAACTCTCAAATCCAGGGAAGGGAAATTACAGACCAAGTCTATTACAGACCAAGTCTTCTTAAACCCTATGAAGTCTGAAAGAATTGTTTTTTCCTATTCTACTCTTACCAACAGCAAACACACCCTAAGGTGTTCAAGACCCATCCACCACCAAGTACTCGTGGCTAATTTAAAAAATCATGGCTAATTTAAAAAACACAAATCTCTGTTTAAAATTTTATCATTACTGTGGAGTGTCTGGAGAGCCTGAGTGTGCTGAGCATTATGTGAACATTGCAGACTACCTCCTCCACAGAAACTTGCCAAAATAGGAATACTGGAGCAGGGTGAATTTGCCCAGGCTGGTCCTCTCACCACTTTGCTTTTTCCAAGAGAATAATACACAACTCCTACCTTCCCTCTGCTTGTTTGCTGGCTGTCCTACAAGGTACTGCCCAGAAGTTAGAGGATGTACTCCAACTTCCACAGCCGCCTCCACACAGGACAAATCAGGACCAAATGTACTTATTGAAAAACCACATTTTGACTCTTATGACTTCCTCAAGGAAGGAACCAGAGGAAAGGTCCAAGGTCAGCTATGTCCCAAAGATGGTAATAGTTTTGGTCAAAAGGACTGAGTTCACAAAAAAATCACCATTTTCTTCACTCTTTCAGTTCTGTTGATTATTTTGATTAAAGGAACAAAGGAGAGGAAAAAGAAACCCAAACCAAAATAATTTCAACACCAAGATCTTTCAACACCAAGACCCAGCTCTAAGCTACTGAGCTCCCCAGCACAATTTGCCCACTGCCTCGTTCTGAGACTCCAGCATATAGTGCTGGCAGAGTGCCAGGGAGTTTTTGACACTCTCCATGACCAAAGAATCTGTGGCCCAGGTGACTGTGGTGTTTCCTTCACACTTGAAATCACGCAGAACTCCAGCAGAACCAAGTGCCCTGGATAGTGTTCATTCCAGGACGCCTCACTGGGAATATTTTGCCTAATTAAATACACTGCATTCTCCACAGAACAGCAGATCTCTTGGTGCTGGAGAAATTATATCATTTCTTTTCAGTGAGATTGCCGTGCTTTTCCAAGAACGTAAATTAATTCCCGCAGGGAAGGAGAGCAATGTCTGGCCCAAAGAGCGCTATTTGGCATGATCAGCTCTCCTTGCTGTCTCACAGTCGTTCCTGCACAAAATCTGATGTGGCAGCTTGTTTGAAACTTGTTTATTGGGAAGGGGTCATAAGCTGAGCACTGTTCAGAACAGGTCAGGCATCTGATAAAAGGGTGAAAAAACTGAAATGCCTCACATGCATCTCTGAGACAGAAGCTTGATGAGGAGAGAGAGCTTGTTGCAGAAGAATGTTGCAGAATACCTCACACAGCAGACAGGAGCAGACTGCAGGACTGATTAGAGCAGGGGAATACTAAATAATTCTGCTGTTGGCATTAACATAGTCCATATTGTTCTTCTGTACTTCAGGACAGGTTGATGCTGGAAGAAAGCCCCTCTCTAAAAGGGGGATAATATGAAACTGTGCCAGCCCTGAAGAACAGACAAGGAGAAAGAAAAACATCTTGAAATGATCTGCAAAACAAAGGAGAGGCAGATCATCTGCTTATCCCTGATCTTGTACCACCCCAGTGGCTGAATTTCCATGTCCTGAGCCCCAGCTCCGCGACTGTTTCCCCAAGGTCTTCCTTTCATCTGTTGTGCTTTTTGCAGTGTGTGGGGAAAAAGAAATCCAGGGCTTTGCTATGTTATGCACTGTTGCTCTTACACATTCCTATCAGCTCCATATCAGCTGTGCTGTCCCAAGCTTTAGAGGCCACAGTCTGGTGACATAATCAGGCTGCTCTCACCAATGTTGAACTGGAGCTGTCAGGCATTCCAAAAGTACGAGGCAAACAGCCATGTGCTTCCTCTCCTCCTCTCACTCTGCCCTTCTCATTCCAACTTCATTGTGACACTATTCTAGGGAGCAGTGTGAAAAGATAAATTCCTTGTTCCCTGCAGTGCTGAAATAACACAGTTTTTTTCTTGCCAACCTCGCACACTCTCCTAGTCAAGCCCTGAAATGTTCTCCTGGGGGACTCAGAGTTATTTGCATCTGGGATGGAACAGCCATTTCAGAGCCCCCTATAAATGCTGAAGAAACTGCAAATTAGGAAAAAAAATAACTTCCAGATTTTCCAAGAAGAAAATGCTTAGCAAACAGAGTAGGATGAAATGAAGTAAAACATGAGAAATCAAAATTGTCTGAGAGGCACGAAACTCCACTAAAAAAGCAAAATCTGATTCATCTTTCAAGGATGATTTCCTGATCAACAGTTATACAGAGAAGGGATGGCCCAAGTTATCAAGCACAAGTGTGTGGTCCGTTGCTGCACTTTCCCTGGGAAGCTTTGGAGTACTTTCCAGAATCTCCTGGGGCAGTCCCCTCCTAGGAGCTGAGCTCAGCACAGTGTGCCCACAGGATTACTGAATCGGCAAAGGTCTTCAGGAGGTCTGACCCTGCATTCCTCAAATCTCTCTCACTCCTTAAACTATTATGTCCCTCTCACCTAGAAAGCACTAAATAAATCTCTCCAGCTGTTAATTCCAGGCAGGCTCTTGCTAAGAGTTCCCTGGAGCATGAGGTGCTACTTTGTTTAGAGTACATCAGCCTCAACTGTACTGTAACCCAACCACTCCTCTGGTGATAGCCTAGAGCAGGGACCTCCAGCCCACCTGCTGCCCTGCAGGGGTGACAGGAGTAAACCCTCAAACCTGTGGTCTGGTCTGGACAGTTCCACACAGGAGCTGGCAGATACCATTTATGCCACTTAAAGTAAAATTATTGTGCATTACCAGCCAGGCTCCCAGCATGCAAAGCGCTGGAAATACAGGGAAATTTTAACAGATACTTACAAGTCCTCAGGTATATAATAAATGCCTCAGGAGACATTTATTATTAAGAAATTATTATTAAGAAAGTCATGAGAAGCCCAAGTAAGGCAATAATGCTGCTTCTGACACATATGTTTTGCCTGCAGCCTTCAATGCAGTGATTCTGAAAAAACAACCAACCAACTAACTAACCAACCAACCAAATCAGCATCCCACACAGCTCCTCACCTCTTACAGTGTTGAACTTAGCTCTGGGGAGAGCACAGCTCATGCCTGATAAACACCCCAAGCATCTCCTCTAGCTACACTCCAGCCTGAGCAGGTTTTTTGCAGAGTAACAACAGGTCAGTGTTGGCTGCAGAAATTACAAAGGTTCCTAAGCAGAATCACCTTCTGAAAAAGCCAACCAAAAAGTGTTCTACTCTAATTTTAGAGTGCAAGGCACTGGCAAAGTGAGGAGGATACAGGAGAATTGCACTCCCTCATGTCTTTCCCTTCTGCTCTTCAGAACCACTTGAAAGACTTCCTCCTCCTCCCCTAGTGAGGACACTGCTCTCTCATGCACTCTCACACGCCCCCTGTCTCCCCATTGCAGTCTCCAGCAAAATGTCAGAGGAAAAGAAAAGTGACGAGCTCCTAAGAAACTGAATAGCTCATTCTGTTTGAATATCGCATTAACCCAAAGCTCTGCTGCTTCATTTGTCAGCTTTTTCAGCGCTCTCCATCTCTGCAGCCCCCCTGACCCGGGCGCTCTGATTAGCCATGATCAATGTGCACATTTGTGGGAGCTCTGTGCACGCTGCTGGACCCTCAGTCTCACCCGCTCATGCAGATAATAACGGCACTTCGAGTCACTTGCCCATAACTCCAAGCTTCATTAAACAGGGGAGATGTCACCAAAAGTCCCTTTAACTGTCTTTTCGTTTGCCTGTAAGGGAAAAATTGACAGTGCTGAAAAATGGGATTTGGAATATAAATAACCCCTGGTTTTGGGTGTTGCAGTGAATGCTTGCAGTTGCCTGAGTCCCTATGCAGGAGCTTCCTTGCTAGCATGGGTGGGAGGAGAGGTGGCTGTGCGGAGCGGGGAGACTGCACAGAACCAGGCCCCGAGTCAGGAACAGCTTCCAAAGGAATGGTTTTCCCTGCACAGAACAGGCTCAGGGCAGAGAGTCATCTGTCAGTCACCTCTGCTGCTGGCTGGCACACTATTTTCCATTTGCCCTAAAAATGAAATAAAAGTCTGATGGAGAAAAAAAAGATAGAAGAAACTAGGTATTTTCCCAAAGCAATGACACCCAAACCCCACAACCCCCAAACCCAATTCTTTGCATTTCCAGGCCATGCCAGATATTTCACTGACAGGCTGTTCACAGAGGTCTGAACCCCAATTACAGTAAAGAACTACACAACTACTTCTTATCTGCCCCCCTAGGATGTCCAGGACTATTCTCATCTGATCCGTGAGGAGCTTTCTACAGAGCTCTGTACAGATTATCCCTCCACTTCCTCAGTGGGTCTGAGCCAGGAATGTCTTCCAACAGAGCCTTAGGGAGAGCCCTGCACCCTTTCCATCCCCCATGAACGCCTCCAACAGAGCCTCCCATAAACTTCAGCCAAGCGTTGTGCTTGTCCTATTACAGCACATTCCATGATACAAACAGGCTCCCAGTGATTTCCATGGACTCCAGAGCAGGTTCAGCAGTGTCACCTCTGCTGGGAAGAGCTACAGATTCAGGGCAAACAGGACCCCCTCCCTTTAGGAGACTCCTGACCCCCGACAGAATTTCCCTTGCCTCCAGAGCACAGCCTGCAGAATGAGCCACTGTCTTTAAAACAAACACTCCAACATCGTGCTTCTCATTAGCCCCAGACTTTTGTCCCCTTATTCATGGGAAGGAGGACCCTGGCCACAGAGCAGTCGTTCCAGTGCTCTCCCTGAATAGGGTCTTGTTTCTCTGCTGGAGCCTGCAGCTCTGCTGGGCTGAACTCCCCAAACTGCAGCAATTATTCTGGCTGAAACAAGACACAGAGCACATCGGGATCAGGCCACAAAGACTCCAATAAAGGCAACAAGCACATAATAAAGCCCCATGACAACTGATCCTTACAAAAGGCTGTCCTTACAGAGTGATGTATGGCAAGAGTTTTCAGCCTGGTGCTCCCTGCTTTATCCGGATCCAGTCAGCCCTGAAGCTGAGATGATTTCTGTGCTTTGCTCTTATTTTCTCCCTCCCAGCAGTACTGCCCATGGGACAAGGGACAGACTGACAGAGGCCAACAGCCTCAGTGGGGACACTTCTATCCCAAACCTGCCCCTCCTGTTCTGCTGTAAAAGTCAGGGAAGATCTGAAAGGAGGAGCAAGGGGGAGGAAAGGAATGCTGGACACACGAAAAAAGAGGGGGCAATAAAGATGACATGCTTGTGCTGTTTGTGGGAAGGCAGCCTGAATATGCAATGGGAATGCAGCCTGAACCCCAACACCTGCTGGATGTAATGGACTCTGAAGTGTTGTTTCAGAATTAATCAAGTCATTTAAAATCATAGCTGTAGTCTCCATTCACTACTCCTGTGCATAAACGCACTGATCCCAATACTCATCCATGTCGGGTGACTTGAGCAATATATCACCATAATTGCCATTTTAGGGCTGCAAATTGGAGCTAAAATAACCAGATGCAAAAGAGATGGCCATATCGTACTCTCAAGATGGATCTACAAAGTTCAAGGAGAGTTCAAGCATGGAAGAGGCAATAGAGAGGGGTCAAGTGTAAGGAGATTGTTCATGTTCAAGAGGAATTAACTTTACAAATATATTGTTTCTGAGGTGGTAATTGTACCATCTTACAGCTATTCATACCTCATTGAATCTTTGCATTCTTCTCAGCCATTAGAGTGAGTTCCTCGTTGAAATAAATTTGATTTTGACAAAATATTCTATTTTAAAACTACAGCTAATTTCCCCAAGATTTTCTGCTTTAAAATACTTCCTTCTGAAACCCCAGAGCACAGAACCAGGTATGAGATCTTCAAACTACAGGCTTAGTACCCATGAGAGTAACAGAACTCAGAGCTTGAGATCTCATCAAAAGAGCCTTTAGAGTGCTGCTCTCACCCAAAATAATACAGTGTGGCTGTGAGCCTGGTCTGGAAGCTTCGAAGTATTCAGACACTTCAGCTACCATGGATTTTATAGTTACCAACACAGAAAAGCCTTTCAGCAGTCAAGGATAGTATTTTCCATACAACTTGATGAACAAAAGTTCACATAAAGAGCCAAGTCAGTTGTTCTCTGAAGAAATCAAGTGACAGAGCATTGAGAGCATCAAGGCAGAGACCTTAAGAGCAGGAACAAACTGTTCTGCCTTGTTTGGCTAAGGCTTACAGCCAGGTGATGCCCCACAGTAATACAACCACTCCTGCCCTCAGAAGACAGCAGTCTACACACCTCTGCAAACCAAAACAAAAGGCATTCCGATCAGCTGTAGGGCAGGAGCCTATGGAACTTTTAAGCCTATCATCAGCACTAGTTTAAGAAATTGCTCATCTTTTGAGAAATTGCTCAGCTTTAGTGTCAAGTGAGCCCATTTATTGTGTTTTTCTTCCCAGCTTCAAATTCCACCATTTAAAGTCTGATTCCAGCTTATTGCTGAACCACTCCCAAACCTAAGAATTACTGCCAGCATCTAGTAAGCCACCTGCACAGCCAGAGATGCCGTGCACTTCCCATTGTTCCTGTAAGGCTGGGCAAGTCTCTCCTGCAAAGCTGTGATTCCAGTGTGCTACTGCTACACCCCCAGCAGACAAAGGGGCAGCTTCCAGCCCTGTAAATCAGCCTAGCACCATTGTGCAGGGAGAGCCATGCTAATTCATCCTGTGAGGAGCCAGTGACCTGAGCCCTCCCCACAATGGCAGTACAGAGAGCTAATGTGCTATGGGTTACTTGGTAATTCCTGCAGCATAATTGGCCAACATGGAAACGGTAGCAATGATTGAAGTTCATAACTAATTGCAGCCATTACAGAGACAACATTATTTATGATTAACTGCATGTAGTAAACTTGATTCCGATTTCACTCACATCTCATTCCAGGCAGTTGTTTGACTGGTAGCTGGTGATGTTTCCCTTCTGGAAGAGGCTCACCCTCATGGCTACAATTGTTTTCAGCATATCAATTCTACATCACACTGAGCACACCAGGAAAGCAAGAGTCTGGGGGCTTGAACTCTAGGCTGAGGGGAAAAAAGTCTGCATTTAACTTGTTCTTTGATTGCCTGACAGCAGAACTCTGCTAGCCCACTCCTGGTGCTTTAGGCAGCCTGCTGACTTGTCTGCTCCTTTACTCCCATGTTCACCTGGCTGTCAGGTCGGGTGGGACTTCTGCAGCCTCACTTGACACTGGCAATTACCTGTGTTTCAAATCCTCACATGCTGCTTTGTATGGAATGGAAACAGAGAAGGCAGATTTCCTCAAGAAGCTTACATGCCATTTACAGTTCTAAATAAATGGCTTCCATTTCCCATTTCTTCCAGAGGTCTGGCTGTTGAGTTTCAGCAGGAGTTTTTTGGGAACCGGCCTCCCTTGGGAGTCTGCTTTCAGTTACTGGCACTCAGCACAGAACCCAGATGGAGGGAAGGAGGCTGAGGGCAGTGGACTTGTGGGCTGCCCTAAACACGGACTCATACACAAACATACAAGAATGTGTGTGTGCACATACATAAAATGTATGAAAATCAAGTCTCATCAAGTGCCCCAGGTGGACACACTCATTACGTTTGATCCAGACAGGTCAGAGCCTGGAGACTCTTGCCCAGAATGAACAGTTCCATATCTTTATTTTACTGAGAGGCCTTGTCTAAAAACTATCATCTGCAAATGGTAATTTTTCTCCACCCTTCATAAACACAGCAATAGTGCAGCCCTCTCTCCCCCTCTCTTTTTCTTATTCAGGATATCAGGCAGATAAGAGTTATCAGTAAAGGTCATCCTCAATTTCTGTACAGAAATGATCTGTCTCCGGTATGTAATAAACATTTATCCATGCCTTTATTAGCTATATTGGATCTGACAGTTCTGTTAAACCATTTTCTTTCATTTTGCTAGGTCATGACGGTTAATGCTGCTAAAAAATCTCATCACTGCTTTTGATCACTGTATTGTCTTCCCAGCGTTAGCAGGATTTTGTAAAGGTAAGCACTGGCTGGAATGACCTATTAAAGTTACAGCCCGTTGAGCTCCTGGCTTTTTTCTCCCCACAATAAAAAGCGAAGGAGTGCAAAGCATAAATTTTACTCTCGGGGTTATATTTAGTTGGGCAGCTGACATTTAGGAGAGCAGCCACTTCAAGCCCACTTTGCATCGGTTTCGCTCCATCTTTTTCACATCCTCGAGTGTCTGAAATGGTGCTGGAAGCCACAGCATAATTAGTGGGACCAGAAGGTAATGTCCCAGTTAACCCCCACCATGCCAGCTGCTCAGAAAGCAGTGGCTCAGCATAAAGCCACAGGAAATACCAAAGAGCATGAAGACCCTGCTGAGCCTTCCCAGAACTGGGATCTGCAAAGGCAGCGACAGGAATGCAGCTACCTCTTGTGTACCTGGGGGAGGCCCATTGTCAGTGCAAGTCTGCCAGCCTCTGGAGGAAGTTCAGTGTAGGTTTACCCTGCTGTTCCATGCAGTAAGCAGAGGACCCCTTAGTCTGCTGTCCTGCCAAGCACAGTAGCCAGAAACAACAGGTTCACAAGGGAAAGGTATCCATTGTGGTGGCTAGCAACAGAAACCTGTCCTCAGAAGGAGCCTGCACTGGGTTGTGAACAGCTTACACACAGTTACAAAGCCCAAAAGACCATTCTGCTGGGGGCAGAACAGGGCAATATGGGAATACTGCAGCCATGGTGACTGCACTGGAGCTACTTTAAACATCTATAGCTAAAAAACTACCTTCTGCCTGCAGCCCTGTTTTCAGACTGTAACAAGGGCTTGAGATCAGTGGTACAAAAGAGCATATCATCTCTTTCTGTAAGCAATATATGGCTTTTCAATTTCCTCAAGCAGCCCTTTTTTCGGCAGCAGCAACCCACACTGTTCTATTCTCTTCTCCAGCTGTACCCAGCTGTAGCTTCCCCAACTTCCAAAGGAAAACGGGAATGGATGACTGCAGCAACTCACAAGAACAACAGCAAAATATTTTCCCTGTCTCCACGACAACAGGCATATCAAAGAGATAAATCTGTCTGGCTGCTTCTCCCCATGCTCTCCATCTCCCTGTGTCCTGCCAGTCTCTGTTCCCCACTGTCTGTGTGGTATGTATCTGTGGCAGCAGCATACCTCCTACCTTCCTGATAAAAATGACTGCCAACTTGTATACACAGTGGCTGGACCCTGGTCAGCCCCAGGGAAATGCAGGAATTCCCATCTCTAGTTTTCCTCTTGCCAAAAATACTGCAACTTCCAAAAAAGGAAGACCAAGGGTGTTAACCCTGTTGCCCCAGATGGCTCAACCCAAACCCTGTTCCCAGTAGGCATGTTCCAAGGGAGAGGCCTCTCTTCCTTGCTCCTGGGTGGCCATCCAATGTCAGCAGCTCCCTGTGATAATTCATGACCAGGCAGGGCCAGTGGTGAGGGCTCAGCAGCAGGGACTGCTCAGAGACTGCATTATCCTTCTCTCCAGCCCAAGCTAGAAGGACAGACAATAGACACACAGGCCCAGAGATGCACTCTGACCCCGATGCTTCAGACCACCAGGCTGCTAAACAAGGGGCAAGACCCCTGTGGTCATGGGAATCTCTAGCCTGTGTTTAAAGTGAGCACTGTTTGTTTGTGAGCTTGGCCAAATCTGGCTTTAACACCTCCAGATGTACACCTCTCTGCAAGATATTCTCACTGTGGATACAGACACGTGAGCACAAAGAGAGGAAGAGATAATGCCTCAGTATAGCTTTTGGATGAGCAGCTACTAACTGTGATTTTTCATGTATAGCCTTAATTTAGCTGGTAAACCAAAATTTGCTACTGAGCTATTTCATACTACAAACAGGAAAATCTGTGCCTTGTTGAAGACAGCAGCTTAGTCTTAGGGCTCTGTTTCCTGCATTCTACTTAAACACAGTAAAGTGCTTTCTGTTGGCTGGAAGCAGCTCTCATATTCTAGAGAATTCATGTTCAGCAGCCAGCTTTGACCAGCTCACCTTGTACAGCTCCTCCTCTGCACATCCCAACAGGACGCAGAGGGGGTTATGTAACAACTGGTTTGGAAGGGCCAGTCTTCCAAGAAAAGGGTAGTCCTGACTTCTCTATGATCAAGCAGATTTCTGCAAAGAAATGAGAACACCTCATGGACCAATTTGCCAAGTTATTTGTCTTTACAGTGAGACATGTAACATATCCTGCTATATGCTGATGGATTGGAGAACAAACACAGTGTTAAAAAGTAAAATCCATACCCAAATAATGCAGCTGGTAGTTAATGACTACAGTATGTGACACTTCATATCCACCGACTTGACACTGAGCTGATTTGCCTTCCCTGGTTTCTGATAAGCAGGTTGGCAAAGAAGGAGAATGGTTGATCTTCCAACGTATTTAACATAACCTTGAACTAAATTACAATCAAAAGCAGAAGCCTGCCTCATTTTAGTAGTTAAATCATTTATTTCTAGGAAAAAAAAATAAAAACATAACCACCAATCCTGCCCTGAAGTCATTACCAGCATGATCTTCTATTTGAAGTCTTGCAAATGCTCAAGGAATGGCCCCTGTGATTTGGCCAAAGCAAACCAGGCACTCAGCAGCTCCACACAGGGCAGAGGAAATGCAGATCCCAGTATGAGAAGATTAAATTATTATGGCTTTTGCAACAGGGGGCACAACTGTGAGTGGCCCCCTTCCTCTGCTGACCAGGCTGTGCTCCTCCCTGCCGTGAGCACTCACTGTCATACCTAATATTGGCAGGCTTTGATAATAATAACATTGTCAAGATAATAGCAGGGAAGTTTCAGTAGAAACTCCATATTCAAAAGCCAGCTGTGCACAGCCCCAGTTGCTTTTTCTACAAAGATGCCTTCAAAAAGCAAAATTCAGCCTAGTTTCTGAGAAAAAAAAATAAAATTCCCTCCCCAAAAGTAAAAGAAAGGAAAGGAGGTTGTTGGACAATAGAGGGATGAAGACATTATTACGAGTTTAAATTTCTCGAAGTTGTCAAAGGCATTTTGGTCACTACAAGCAAATAACATTGCAAACAGAGAAGCAGGCCTTAAATCAGAGAATAATTACCTTTGTGAGATTTACTGATTGCTCTGATTGAGCTAGAAGAGTTTGGGAGCTTTTCTTCCTCATCCACCTTCTTGCATTATATAACCATTCAACAGCTCAAATGAGGTGGGGCATAATGTGGTTTTTGGCAAGAATGTTACTATTGCTGAAGTCAAAAGCCCCTATATTTCTTAGGGTTTTGGTAAACTTGCTCCTTTGTCCTCACAAAATAATGGCTTAACAAATGAAAGAAGAATGAAAAAGTCTGCTCCCTCTCCTCTTTGTCCTTTCTCCCTATTTCAGATTGTGTCATCCTGAGTTACGCAGGCTGAGGGCTTCAGAACTCTTGCAAAAAAGCCCAGTGAGGTGAATGTCATGCACTGAGCCCTCAGGGGCTGACTCTTTCCTGCACTGAGGGCACCCCAGCAGCCCACAGCCACTGAAGGGTAGTGAGCTATGGTAGTCAGGCAGTCTTCACCTGCCTCTTCTGTGCTTTTTGTTCACTTTAAATAGTTTTCTTCTTAAAGTCATCTGAATTCAAGTAGTTTCTCCAGTGCTTTACACACCTCTCCAAAAATGTTGAGACATAAAAACTATGTATTTGCTTCTACTTTCAGGAACTTTTGGTCAATGGACTTTACTGAGCTGTACTGGTCTGTAACTTCAGTCCCAAAACCCTTTTCACAGAGAGAGAGGGAGAAAAGAGTTAAAATCACTTGAAGCAAAGCCAACCTTCACTCTCTTTTGCTGACACCTCTGAAATTCTTACAGGTCTGTATATAACCCTTTAGCATAACTTAACTCACAGAGTGCAAGTTACAGCCCAAAAGGCAGGTGATGTGGGGGAATCCCACAATATTTTACCTCACTTGTCCTGAGCAGGGTTTATATGTTCCTGGACCCTTGCAGGAGTCAGAACCAGGTAGTAGAGGCACAGACACCTACCTATGCTTCCCATGAACTGGGGATGTGTCTCTTCACTGGCTGGCGTCCTGTAGAGTTAAATATACAGCAAGAGTGACATGAGCATAAATTACCAAGTGGTGAAATGCCTTCCCTGACTCTCATTTGCAGTGCATTGCTGTGTGAGCAGGGTCCAGCACAGAAGATGCAGTGCAGAACAAAACCCCACAGGACTGAGCTGGAGCCTCAGGCCAGAACCACTGGAAAGAACAGTTCTTGAAGGCAGGAAGCTACTGAGGGAATAACAATCTCTAAAAGAAATCAACAATGAGCAGAGTGAGCAGAGATGGTAGCTAACTGGATATGCCCAGGAGACATAAATACCAAAATAAGAATGGCAAGTCCTTCCCTTGCTTCTGGTAGTACTGCCTTCTTTGGAGGGGTTTGAAAAGCAGATCACAATGCTAACAATCCATCATTTCCTCCCATGGACCAATCCAGATAATGGTGTCCCACCACCACCTCCCTATCAGGAGATTTAAAGACAACAAAACATGTATCAAATGCTTTCAAGTACTAACTCTAGCAGAGCAAAGACAAAAATATATATATTACAAATAAAATATGTTTCAGCCCCAAAAGCACCAACCCCAGGTAATGGGTTCACCTGCACTCTCAGCTCTTTCTGCCTTTGGCACTCCCTTTGGCCTTGGACAGCTAGCCTCCCAAAGGAGGCTGACGAAGGGGCAGCCTTGACCCCCAGTACTGGGAGTAGCACTCCTAGCTCAAGTCAAGAGTACAAAGAGCCTGAAATCCCTGACAACTTTATTTCCTTCCCTCTCTCGCCAGGCTCTGCTGCTGTGCTTCAGTTCTGACTTCCTGCTCTGTCACTCACTTGCCCTTCAGGACTAACAAGTGGACATCATGATGCCTGGCGGAAAGAAAGGTATCAGCAGAGCATAAGGAAGAAATCCAAGGGATAGACAGCAAGGAATAAACTCCAATGTTTTAGTCCAAAACATAGGAATCCTTATACAGCACAGAGGTTCTGAGGGGTTCCATGGTTTTTTCTGTGTCTTCGACAAGCAAGGGAGTAGGCATTTTGCTGGGAGCTGCTGAGTGTGGAAGGGCAACTTCAGGATTCCTGCCCACAGCCCAAGTGTATCCCCATGCTGGCTGCTCTCTCCTTTGGGAGGGGCACTGTGGGACAGGCAGGAGAGGGGGAAGGAGGGAGGCTTTTCTTTACACTTGTGCTGTGCTGAATGTGGACCATCTGTGCCCCCAGCTGGAGTGCTGGAGATGGTCTGGCACTTGAACCACACCATATTTACAGATCTAAACACAAATGGCTACTGCCTGATTGTTTCATGATTCATTAGTCAGACAAGCTCTCCTTTCCCGCCAGCACAGCTGTTACAGAGTAAACCTTTGTCACTTAATAGGCCTGATTATTACTTTCCATCAAAGGTATTGATCTGTGTCATCTCTACTTAAGGGAAAAGGGGAGAAGCAAAAAGGGGACCAAAATGTGTTGGGAAAACAAGAAAGGGGGAAAAAAAATCCAAAATAATGACATTTGTGTGGTGAGTAGGGGCAACGGTCAACGCGTTTCATCTCTCCTGCCTGTACTGTATTTGTGTATTCATTTGCCACGGTGCTGAGGTTACTCATGGAGATGAAACGTCTCACATGATGTGGCACTCCTTGCGCCGCACCAGACTGTTGCAGTCACACAATATGGCCATGCATATAATTGGTCGGCCAAAGACACAATGTGAATTAACAAACAGTATTTAAAAAAAAAATAGAAATCAATTAAGACAAGCAGCAGAAGGTAAAAATACAGGTTCATCTCCAAATGGCACTGCAGAGATTGATGGCAAGACTTGGGTGAGCAGCCCCAGGATTGAGGCCTTGGCCACCCTCGTTGGTGCTGCTCCCCCAATTTACACCCGTGGAGAAGCTGGTCCTTTTTGTTCAGCACATGGGCTCGGGTGGGATGTGGTTGTTACATCATTGCCATGCAGTGTTTTATCACAGCTTGAGAGCTCCTCATTGCTCTGCAGCCACCTGCCAAGCTGCCATTGCAGCAATGCAGGGTTATTGTGGATTCACTCGTTCCACTGGCAGGGGGAGGTTTGCATCAGCCAGACTGGGAGTTTCACGGACCCTCTGACTCCCAGCACTGTAACCAGCAGCATTTTTGTTTTCTGCTGCACCCAGTGTGCCAGCAACTGGGCAGGCAGTTCAGAGCCACAGATGTGGCAGTGGGGAGTGACCAAGATCTCCAGCAAAGAGTTCCACTCTCCGTTTTCCTTGCATTTAAGGGATCATCCCTCTTGAAGCCAATTCCCAAAGCCCTCGGCCAGTCCTCTTTCAGACCAGGGGAAGGTCTGGGAGGTGTGGGACAGAAAAGGAGTACGGTGAAGACTGCTTGGCTTGCACTCACAGCAGCACAACAGCATCACAACTGGGATCATAGAGGAAAAAAAGCAATAAATGTGTCTTCAGAGCCAAACACGACATACAAAACCAGAGTAGATGTTCTGAGTGATGTATCCAGTTCTCTCTCCCTGTTCAGAAACAGTTTCGGAGAAACCCCAAAATTACCATTGCTCAGCTATCCCAGAACATGTTCTGTCTGGATGAAACTCACCCCCTTTGTTCCAAATCTCAATAGCTGTAGGATAGGGCAAGGAATCATCTTGCAAATTCTTTTGGAACAGAGAACTCCAAGAACCAAACACATTCCTGTGGAGTACAGTAAGGTCTTTTCCTCCCCAGCACCTCTCAGGAACAGTCTAGAAGTACAAGGAGCTTGTCCTCAACCCCAAACTGTGTTTTCCAAACAAAGAGGTCAGCAGGACGTCACACAGGGAAGACCAATCACTAAAGGCAGAGCACTGGTGAGAGAATGAAGGAGAAGGAGTAGGAATGCACATCATTGCTGTGGAGATCTGCTCAGAACACATGGTTTCCCCTGAGGTCAGCCTGCCTTGGGGCCATACCTGCCTGTCCAGTCAAGGGTTGGAGAGGGCACTGACAGACACTGACCTAGAATGTCAGTGGACAGGGAAGCCATCCACACCCTCATGAGAGGAGGATACAGGCATGTGTGCAGCTCTGACATGGAACATTCTCTTCCCATCCCTCACTCCCCCATCCCTTGGCAGCCACATTTTAGCCACATGGAAAGAGAATTCAGAAGGCTGCAGCACGTGATACCAAGCGAGAGTCATGGCACACACAATCCCTGGAAAGAGTAGCTTGGCAATCTTGCATGAGCTGCACTTTCCACCAAAGGCCCAGAGCTGTGATGGTGCCAGAAAATCAGCCGTTCAGCCAGCAGGCACAGCAGCAGCATGGACACACAGAAGCAGAAGGGAGCCTTCAGACCCTGAAGACATCCTTGTTATCTTCTCCTCCTGCACTACAACAAGGAGCAGGGGGCTGGGGGAGTGAGGAAGCATCAAGATGCTGGAAATGTTAGCTTAACCCACTTATCTTTCCAATGCATCAAAAAAGAAAACTGCTTAGTCAGTGCCTAAAGGGAAACCCAAACCAAAAGACTGAGATGATACCTTAGAGCTCAGGTTGTGAGCAAAAACCTTTCCCTTTAAGAGCCGCCTTGCCATGGCAAGAGGTGTCCTTTTGTCTCCAAGGCATTCAGAAGGAGGCTGAGTAAAATCATCAGGAACATGCTCTTGGGAACAATCCTGCAGCAAAGAGGTCCTCATTATTGTCAACACTTTGTTTCCTTCGCTTGGAGACCATCTTTGATTCTGGTAGTTGGTGACAAGACTAGAGCAAGGAGCCAGCAAGGGAAATGAAAGACATGAAAGACCCAAAAAAAAAAAAAAAAAAAAAAAAAAAAAAAAAAAAAAAAAAAAACAACCCAGCCAACCAACCAACCAAACCTCCAGCCAACCAACCAACCAACCAAACCTTCAGTCAAGTAGCTCTTAAAGCCTTAGATTTCCAAAAGCAGTCCTTTCTGGGACTTGCTGAGAGCAGATGTTTATTAGTGATTTTTCTTTTGTCCTCACTGATGCAAATCAGGAGCAATCATACATGAGTCCCACATCACACCTGTTGTCAGTGCACCCCAGTAAGACCCTGCAGCATTATCAGCAACATTTCCCCAACTTCACTGCAAAATTCAGACAGTAACTTCTTCCTGGCATACATCACAGACTGCACCCCAACACCCAGCATTATGGAACCTTCTTAAGTCAACAGGCACTGCTGGCTGGATTGAATTTCCCACCAACTTCAAACACTGATGTTCTCCCTTCCCTGATGTTCAAACAACCCCCATGGACATCTTTTGCAGGCACCAGGGGCGTAAGGGCTGATGACATGAGCATGACTTACCTGTCATAAGCAAGGCTCTGACTTCTCTGCAAAAGGCAACAGCTGGCCAAGTCCATCCCCAGATTTTCCATATAAATATCTACATTGCTGCTGGTATAAATTGCAGCAGAGCTTAGTCAGGTTCCTTCTGTGAGCCTGGTGAAGTACTGCCACTTGCAACTGAATTGTGTCATCAGCCCAGGACACCTTCCCTGGGAGGGGAGGGAGGAAAGGGAAAAAGAAAAAAGGGAAAGCTTCAGGTCAAACGATTGATTACGGCTCTGAGTTACAGGGGGCTATTGATTTTTCATTAAACACCATGTACTCCTGTAAAGCAGAAAAAAAGTAATTCATTGATCCGAGCTGTGGGCCATGTTCACTTATTGGCTTCCTGCCACTTCCCATTATTCCCAGTTCTAAATGTATACTGAGGACGGTTCATTCTCATCATTGCCTCCTGTCACCAGAAATGTCTCTCAGTAACTATTCGTTTAATCACCCCTTTCTTACAATGATAATGAGTGATAATGTCCAGCATTATGGCAGATTCACGAATATTATTTGATGTATTCTGGCATCGCATTCCACAATGCTTAAGGGTCTGTCAGTGTCTCCATTACAAAGCCCTGAGGCCTTGAACTTTATAAATCACTCCTCAAAATTTGCTGCTGGCAGAAGTAAAAAGCAGAGGATGTCTCGGTTCTGGAGAGAATATTGCTGGAACCGCAGTCTGCATAGTCTTTCTGGCCACAGTTTAGCTGCAGTGAATGAAAGCTGGAAAGGGGAGAAAGAAAGGGGGAGAAAGAGGAACTTGGCCAGCTCAAGCTGCTTTTTCCAGTGGATTAAAATGCCATCATTTCACAAACAGGATGATCTCACTGTTCCGTTGGACAGCGACTCAGGGACAGGCACGCTCCTCCTACGGCTGATACCCAGGCAGCTCTGCCTTGCTGAGAGTGACACTGGAAATGTGACAATGTCTGCTCTGAAGCATTTGCCTTGTGTTTGATAACCTGCACTTTGAGAGTGCTGCCAGTGTAGGGCCAAAGGCTGAAACCCTCAGAGTTTAGTAGCACCTGCTCAGGTAAAACCTCAGCCTGGGAACAATGGCGGGTACAGCTTTAGTAAACAGTTTGTACCTGATTCCAGCCCAGAGATTTAGGGGGAAACTGGTCAAATTTGGGATTTACATCCACATCTACTGGAAACCTTGCTGTTTACAGTGACAAGCATTTCACAGAGATGTCACTGGAATTGGATACCCTAAAAGTGACAGTAGGCTCTGAAGTGATCATTTCAAAACTTTGCGCTGATGAAGATTTGCTGAGGTGAACAGTCATCAAGCAAGAGGATGAAAAGTAGATATGGCAGGATCCAAAAGTCTGCTATGATGAGAGAAGAGAAATGAGCAAATAGAAACTGCCTCCCTGCTGCCTCCAGCAGCACAGAACCAGGGCTGAAATATGTAACTGTGACCAAAAAGACTATTTTTATAAAAAATATCCAGGTCATGCTTTTCTAATATTTAAAAATTAGAATTTTTTGACATTAAGAAAAGGAAAAAAAATAAAAGGAGAGAGAGTCAAAGAGAGCAAGAAGCACAAAGGACTATCAAGTGGCCATGCATTTTAGGCTAGTGTAAGGCTTCTTACATTTTTTGATTTTGTCTTAGTTTTCTAGAATTGAAAGACTCATTACAGGAGAAAACAGAGAAACAAAACAGATGAACACCCAACCATAATGTAGCATTACACTAATTCATTAGAATTACTCTCATGTGGACCCTACTCCAGCACCTACACACTGCTGGCAGTGCCAATAAAGACTTTTCTCCACCCCCATTTAGGGGTGCTCCAATGAATCCACCCTCTAACTCTTACCAGGCTGGAAGAGCTTACAGACCACTCAAGCCCTGCACATGAGGTTATGGTTACAACCAAACCTGCAGATGTTGTTACACACAGGCCAGGTTTGGCCTCTGTTGCTAAAACTTCAACTGTGTGCTTTTGTCACTTGGCCTGGAAGGTGCCAGCGCCACCCTCTCCATGAGGGTTCCATCCCCACCGTGGCCGTCACCAACAGCCACTTCTGGCATGGACAAAACAGCCACAACAAGGGGCATCCACAGTGTCACCCAGCCCAGGGAAGCGGCTTTTGGGGACAGACTCCAAAGGGGCAGCCAGAGCAGGACTGAAGAGTGTCCCCTTGCCCAGTCCAGGAGGAAGGGACCCCTGGGAATGAGCATTTACACCAGACACCTGAGGGAGTTCTCTGTTCAAGCAGGAGTCTCTGCGCACCCCCAGCCCTGTTGGAAAGCAAGTTCCAGCTCCAGGCATGACAGCAATCACTCATTTGCTTCCCCACATTTTCTCGCATGAAGTGGCTTTTCCAATGTGTTCCGATACACTGCCTCCCCCTGAAGCCAACCTCCTGCTCAAGCTCTTCACAGTTTGTGGTGAAGTAGAGAATGAAGCCTGCTAATTCCTGCTTCTGAGTCCAGCGCTTGTTTGTGAGAGGTCAGGTGGGGCTCGGAAGGGCCATCTGGACAGAGAAGGAACAGCAAATTCCTACCAGGAACTTGCTTTTGTGCAATAGGGCTCTGCAGAGGGAGAGGGAAGGGTCCTACGCACAAGGCAGAGGTGGTGCCCACTGTAAATGAATTCTCATGAAGAAAAGAGCTAATAGGTAGGTTACAGGGTGTGGGAATAAGGTAGAGGATGATGGCAGGGACAGCAGTGATCAGCCTGAAGGCATCAGGTGTAGCCCAGAGGGAGCTCTCCATTCTCAGGGGATGGTGCAGGGATAAATAATACTTTTCTTACCCGACACATGAACAAAAGAGCAGCATGTCCACGTCAGGTAGTTATATGGCTTCTATTAACAATCAGCACTTGGAAATCTCTGCTGTGTTTATCCTCACAACACCCTGACAAAGGAGGGAATACAGTCTTTGCAGATAGAGCAGGTTTACCTGGATAGATCTTGAACGTGGCAGGGCAAAGCATGTGTGAAGCCAAAGAGAGCAGGACCCAGACTGTTCGAGACAGCCTCAGGGTATCACTTGGGAGTCAATGTGCAAATACATCTGAGGATTTTGACCTACCTCAAGCTCACACCAGGAGCCTGCAGCAGGGCAGACTTACTTTCCATGTTCTCTGGGAAATGTTATGCTCATTCCTGCTAAGACAAATACACTCACCACAGACAGGAGCAGCCTGCCACTGCAGGGCATTCCTGCAGCCTCCCAAGAAGTTAGAGAGAGCTCAGAGCTGTTATTCTGGCTGCCCCAGCACTCCTCGTCTTCCAGGAAGCCCCATGCCTGTGGGAGCCAGGTCATTTAAAATTGATTGGTTGATGCTCTTACACATCACCGTAGGAATGAAGCTCTTACTGGCAAGACCTGTTTACTCCTCTAATATCCCCACCTTGTGCCAAATAAACGGCATTGATGTCACATCATTTGCAGAGGACAGAAAACCTGCAACCAACAGCCCTCTCTTGTGCCAGGGCGTAGCACACATCCCGGGGTAATAAATGCTTCATTTCATGCTTCAGCTCACCTGGGCTAAGGCTGGGATTCAGCAACACATCCAGGCACAGCTCTGACACCGCCACAGCTCCCACCTAGTCTTGCTATGAATGCTCCCAGATTTTATTCACATTTTTAACTCTAACAGTGTTTAGAAACAGTGTTAAAAGGAGGGGGGAAAGAAAGCCTTAAGGAAGGCTTAAAGGGAAAAGGAAGATAAAACCCATTCAGACTCTGTACTTTCCACTTCTCTCGTAACTTTTTGCAGACCAGTCTGCTGTAATCAAATCTGAGAGAGCACTGACACATTTTTAGACAGTTCAGGTCCTGCAAGGATCATGAAAATAGGTTGCTTGTTGGAGAGAACAAACATCTTACTTCAACAGCAATTTACAGCCCATCTTCAGAGCAGACCCCTCTCTGACTCTCACTCAGTGCTTCACCATCCGTCCATATGAAGGGTCTGTCAGAGCCCACGAGGCTGCAGAGCTTCATGAAATATGTGTGTGCTTTGTCAGAAGCATGGCCTAAACACTTACAGTGCTGTAAATATAAACTCAACAGCTGCTGTGGCTTACAGTTCAAGGTAAGGCAGAATAGCTGACGTAAATTGTGCCAGTGTGCTATTGACATAAAACAACAGGGCATGATACATTACCATGAGCCCTGAGCACTTCACATCTGTCTTGACACCACTGTGAGTTTGACACCCGTCAGTTCAAAGGAGAAAATACAGCTTGCCAAAGGGAATCGTTCCGGCGCTGCATCAGGGCACTGGTCCCACGACAGAGAAGGAAGACAGCACTCTCTGCTCAGTCAGCATTAAAGGATTTGGGCCATGACACACAGGCAAATATGCTGATCTGTTCCATGGCAAAGGACCTGTCAGGATGAGTCTCAGTCCAGCTGGGTGCCTATGCCAGCACATAACCTCGAGCACCCACTTGAAGAGAGCTGCTTGCAATTTCAATTTATGCACATGCTTATGCTGTGTTCATCCACAAGGGCAAGCTAAACCAGCCTCTACCAGCCCCTGCCTCGACACGGTGCTTCAGGCAGCCTGAATGGCATTCCTGGCCTGAACCAGCCAGGGGCCCAATCTGCCCTGCACCACAAATGCCACCATGCCCATTACCCACTACCAACTGCACTGATTTTAAAACCCCTCTCCCCTGTCCCAAGGGAAGGCTGCTTACTTCTGAACAACAGAAGGCTTGGTTAGATTGCTACTGAAAGCTAGCAAATATATGGCAATCGTCAAAGAGGGCACAGTGCTGAAGGCTCACAAGGCAACTGGACACTAAAAATTACGGATACAGGCCATCATTAATACCCACCTCCCTGAGCCAAGCCTTCCCTGATCTAAGCATGGCTTAGAAGGCAAGATAAACATAAGTCACTCCTTAAATAAAGTCCTTCATCCTTAAAGATTTTTTATGGGCTCTGACCTGACAGAAACCCTTGTTTTTGGATGTTCCTCACACTTGAAAACCCCAAGACCTTTCCCCAATCCTGCTGTGTCAAAGATCTTTTTGTTGTGGTTTAACTCAAGATACCTGTGTGATTCTGGTGACACCATTGATGGCATTGCACACTAAGCAAGACATGTTGCTAGAAAATCAGGGTGGGAGACAAGTGTATACTCAGGTCTCCTTCCAATACACACAGGGGCAGAGCACTTGACTGTGCCTGGGACCTGGGAAGGACTTTAGGATCACTGGGTTTGAAGGGATCCAGTGAGACTGCACAGCTTCTGTGCAGTAATGCTTCAGGTCTTTATGGGATGTCAGTCTAACGTGGTTCAGAGAGTTCAGGTGGTACAATAGCAAGGCACATCCTCACAGCTGAGCCCCAAGCACATTTCCTATCACACTACAGCCTGGAACACACCCAAGTGCCTAGCTGAATCATGACCAGAAATCATGAGAGCTCAAGGACAAGATGTGCCTATGGTCACCACTCGTCTGTACTCAGTCTGCAACAGCACCACTATTCTGGACACCACAAACAGGATTACTAATTTTCACAGATAATCGGAGTTGCCTCACTCAGGCTTTGCCCTAGGGAACAAACGAGCAGAGCCAGGCACAGCAGGTATGCGTGATGCTGGTGAACACTGGGTACTGCCAACCATTAAAAAATACAGGAAAATAGCAAGCAAGGTTTTAGCCAGTTTAAACAATCCTGCAGGGAATACTACTAATAGAAACTAATACATATGAAAGAGCAAGCTGCCTCGGAAATGGAGAACTCTGCCTCCAGTGTCAAATAAAGCACAACACTTACATTGCCTTTGGTCCAGCGTTAAGTGTATTATTTAACATGCATACATCCCCAAAAGATTCTCCCTGAATATCTACATAGATCTTATCCCCTTGTGTTCAAAGCTTTAATGCAGGAGGGCAACATTATGCCTATGGCCTGAATGAGGAGGGACCGGTTTTGCTTGTCTGGAAACAGTCCAGATTTCTCCCTAAGTACCTGGGAGCAGAATCTGCTCATGTGGAGACATCCCCCAGCCTGGATGGTGATGGCAGTCACTTGTGATTTCTAACGTGCACTCAAAGTCTATGTTTAACCATCTTCTGTTGTACTGTGGATTTGTCTTAGACCTGCTTGTTCATTCGCCCCTGCTGTTGGTGCAAACTCTGTAAATTTTACCCTGGTGTAAAATTGGTCTCTGTCTCAGTCCTCTCCTCCTCTTACAGGAGAGCTGTATAGCTCTCCAGAGCAATCCTGCTGCATATGTTTGTGAAACAGTCCTGTCCAGAGCAAAGGGAAGGGTGGGTGAGGGCCCCCACACAAAGTGGCAGTGCTGTGCCAGGAACAAAGATCCCAAGCAGGGTTCAGCAGCACAAGTGGCTGTCACCAAATCAGCCCAGCACTCCAGAGACTGAGCACTTCCAATTGCGATTCAAATCTGCCATGGAGTTCATAATGTTTATTTAGGCATTAAAAGCAATTTCCCAAGCACATGTCTGTCACATTTAGACACAAAAGGCTAGCCTGTAATTAGGACATATATGACCTCACTTGCTTTAATTGGGAGAAGTCAGCATCCAATCCATTTCCCACATAGAAGGAAACTGGCATTAGGAAGTTTGGTGTCAGCTGGTAAAACATGCATAATACCTACTGTAATGGCCACCAATTCATCATCAGCCCCTTCACCATCAGGACTTTGTCAATGGTTTGTTCATCAATTTGCTCATGCACCAATAAATGAGATCAGGAGACAGCTACCATGTCAGAGAGAATGATCACACAGCAGAGGGGGAAAAATAAAGGAAAAAAACCTCAGGACTAGCAATTTCTGCTTTGGCAAGGCAGCAGGGTGGGCCCAGGGCCAAAGGCAGGGTCAGCCCAAGGGGCTGTAACTCTGCACCTGCTTATGCAGGTCAGAATTTAGACCCACTAGGGTTTGCTGGAATTTAATGCACAACACAAAGGAAATATTTAAGACTGAAACACCCCAGCAAGAGCCAGTATTAAGGAAAAGTCCATTTGTAGGAAAATGCAGCAAAGAACTCTGAATTCTGCTACACATATCCTGCTGCAGAGAAAGTATAATTTTGGCCCATTTGAGAGCTGACAGCCACACCTCTACCTGCAGTGCACTGCTCCTGCTTGTGGGAGAGGCCACACAGAGCCACCACCCACCCCAGACACAGCCAGACCCACCTCAGGGACAGACAGAGATGGTGTCAGTCATTCCAAACACAGACCATCACCCTCCAAAGGCGTCTGTGCTCAGGCCCTCAACATCCTACCATTTTTTTTTTCAAAACGGGGACAAGGGTGGGGAAAAGCTATTGTATATAAACTACACATAACTTCATTATTAATATTTTTTACTGTGATAGGAACAGAACCTGCAACTCTACTACACCAAGAAGAAGTTCAAGAGACGGAGCAAGGAACGTGCAAAACAAGCTTCAGAGATGAGAGAGGGTCACCTTCACTCCACCACCAATAACCACTGTATGTCAAAACCATGTCTTCTGTGTTCTGGCAGAAGGACACAAAGATTTTCCCACCTTTGAAAACAGATCCCAGGTCAGTCACTGCAGTTGCTTTCATTGACTGTCCTGCTTCACCTCCATGAAAAAAAATCATCTCTGCTCCCTCCACAATGAGCAGCCTTGCTCTTCAGCTAACCACATCATATCACCAGGAAATAATACTGATTTTTAATGCCTCAGGAACTTTCAGTATTTACAAATAAATATAGGAACAGTAAGATCGAAAGAAAAATCGACAGAGAGATGGACAGGGTTTTACACTGGTTTGGGATAAAAAACTGAGATCTCAGAACATTTTCCAGAATTAAATATTTATTTCCAATCTATATCAAAAAGTACCAGCAGACTTCCACCTTTTTCTTTTTTCTCTGTCAGACAGGCTAAGTATTTGGTCTTTCCTGCCTGACATATTTCACCGGGTCAACAGAAAATGTAAGTGAAGTCAGGTGACTATTCATGCACAATGAAATGCATCAGGTAGGTAAAAATCAAGGAAAAAGACACTGAACTATATCACATAATTAGTCTGAATTCTGAATTAACTGTTCTTAGCACAGTCAATGTGCTCTAACACAAAGACACTGGCCTCCAAAAGACAGCCAAATCCCGCACTAGCTGTAGAAGGCCTCTCGCTTCCTTCCACTCTTAATTCCCTCCTTCATGCCTCTGCAAAATAACCTGCTTCTCCATGTGCCTTCTGTTGGTTTCTGTCTGCTCTTGTTCTGCTTTGGTTTTCCTCCGGCATTCCAGCTCATGGGGGTCATCTTGTACTTGTGTCCCAGTCCCCCGGGATCCCGTCTGAAAAGCCTGGCAAAGAGGAAGAGCTGCACGGGTTACTGCAGCACGCCTGATCTGTATTCTGAGCCACAGCTGGGGGACAGACCCCAGCCAGCCTCCAGCCACAGCTCCAGGATACAGAGCTGGGCCAATGAGGGAGAGACACTGTCTGCTTACTGTTTCCAGCCGACATAAAACACAGCTCCCCATGTGTGCTCCCAATAAAGAGGGGCTGGAGGGGTGGAATTAATAGCTGCTGAGCATATCGTGTGCAGGATTGATGGGTTAAATAAGTAACAAACACAAAAAGCACACAGAGCAAACAGCAGCGAAGGAGCAGGCACTGGACTGGAGGGCCTCCAGTGCCATGAAGCCCCTCCGTGTCTTGGAACAGGCAGGGCAGCCCACGGCCATGGCACAGCCTCCCCAGGAGCCGCGCCGCTCCAGCTCCGAGCCAGCGCTTGTGGAAGCCATCGGCACCAGAGCCTTGAGAGCCGGGGCTGCTCCTGGTGGGGAGGGCAGGGATGGCACTGGGTGGGCCTTGCAGCCCATAAACGTGTGTCTGTGCGCTGGGGGCGCCCCAGGGGCGTGGGGAGGGGGTGTCAGCCGCGGGAACACCGTGCCTGGCATTGCACATGGACAAGGAGTGGAGGAGAACATAATTTCTTTAAACTCATCTTGCATTCAGCCAGCTGCATATAAATTTCTCTCTATCTCATCAAGCTCTCACTGTTTGGCCTCCTCTGACTGATATTGGCTCATCATACTTAATCTAGGGTGAAATTTCCTCGTCTGAGCTAAATTACTCGCAGCCATCAAGGGAAACGATATTTATTTTTCGTGGGGCTAATGACCTGTCCCCCGGACCCACCCACTGATGGTTATTTACTAGGGCCCAGATGCTTGGGCTCAAAATGAGTGCTAATGTCAGCGGGGGCCATTCCTCATCCAGGGCTCTGATTGAATTGGAGCGATCCCAT
This sequence comes from Sylvia atricapilla, assembly GCF_009819655.1. Lineage (NCBI taxonomy): Eukaryota > Metazoa > Chordata > Aves > Passeriformes > Sylviidae > Sylvia > Sylvia atricapilla. Next base: position 68,895,267 of record NC_089143.1, read on the forward strand.
TGACATTGACTCGGTGACTTTTAAGGCCATTACCCTCAGCAAGAGATGAACCTCTCATCATTGCTCCAACACTGACAGCTGATTAGCGACAAATTACAAGCGGGAAGAACCTAAGACTTTGTTGGGTGAGGGAGGGGAGTGGGGAGAAAGCAGAGGGGGAATTTGGAGGAGGTGTGGGGAAAGCACAGACTCAGGAAACTTGGAGCAAGGAGTACAGGTAAAGAGTGGGAGGGGACAGCAACACCCAGAAGCTGATGCAGCCTTTGGCTCGATGTAGAACAGGGCCCACAGCCAAAGGCTGCAGAGAGGCAAAGACACGTAGTGAATACAGGGAGCCAGTCAGAGCAGGGCAAAAGAACCTCCACTTCCAGTCAGCACGAGAAGAATCGACAGCAGGGCCAAACATAGCTGGGGCAGGCAGATAGTTTGGTGGCAGCTGTGTGCCAGCTCTCAGAAATCACAGCTCCTGTGAAAACAGGAAAGCCTCCGTGAAAGGAACTGCGAGAGCTGCCTGACAACCCTGACATGCACTTCAGTTAAGGCCCTCATTCTAAATGTTCAGACAGCAACACCAACACGACCAAAGGTACTGTCACAGTGACCTGTTTTGCCAAGCATACTGGTACCTGAGTTTCTCTTTTCACTGCTCTTACATAACTGAGGGGTGAAGTTTTAATGACTTCAGGTCACAGTTTTGTTTCTAACCACAGAAACACAGACACTTCTGCTGTCAAACATGGGAGCAACCAGGAATCCACACCAGTCTCCTGTGCCCTGTGCCAGCTCCCCAAACAGGGAAGAGTGTATAGGTGTTAGTTTTAAAGCTAATGGAGAAAGATACCATACCTTAAAGAAAATGCTACCCCCTGTGCATATAGCTTTTGTTTGGATGATTTGTGAAGCAGACTATACTCGCCCCCTAAGTAAAAGGGAGTATTTTCAGTGACATCGTTAATTATAGAGTCATCCTGAAAGGCATTACAGGAGGCTTGTTGCTCTGCAGTCCTGCATAAGCAGGTTCACCACACTTTACAGCTCACAAAACACCAGACCCCATATCAAAGAACAAGTGTCATGAAATACAGACAAAAACAAACGTTTGCAAGGCTGAACCCCCACGGTCACAACTGCCCTCTCTGAAACAAAACCTAGCTCTCGGTACTTGGCAAACAAATGCAGTATGCCTAAGTGCAGCCTGTTAGCTGAGGTCTGAAACCCCAAATGCACCTTCAGCAGCGGTCATGGCAGCTCAAATCTCAGCCCTCTGCTGAGAGACCCCAAGCCTGTGGCTGAACCTCCCCTTGCTCCTGCTTTACAGCTGCATCCGGCACCTGTTTGCCACTGCTTCCAAGGAAAGGCAGCCAAAGCAGCTGCACTGGTCATCCCCTCTCTGCTCCACAGCAGTTCTTACGGTGATCTCAAGAGCTCACTAGGAAAGGCAGCATACACTGACACCCTAAAATCCTCCTGGAGAGGAGCAACAAGCAGTGTGTTGGACCAGCCATAGAAGCTGCTGTGTTTTATGGCCTGCCCAGAGCACCTGTGACCTCAGCTGTGCTCCTGGAGGTCTAGAGCTATGCCATTTCAGTAGATGCAGATCCCTCACTGCAGAATTGACTGGGCTGCCCTCAGGCTTTGGCTAGAGATGACCAGCTGACACATACTTTGATGCAATGGCTGACCAACAATCCTACACAGCACCCTTCACAGCTACAAGCCTTGTCCCACCTCCTGTCCTGCACATCTGGACAGGACTCAATGGCCTCCTCAGAACATCCTCTGAGGGAACGCAGGCTGGCTTTTTTGACATGAGCATAAGCTATGGCAAGCACATCAGGATGAAAGATGTGCTAAGGGATGAATGTCTGATCCTCATGGGAAGTTCCCTGGCTTTAAAAAATCCTACTTGCAAAATTTCCACCTCAGAGACCACTCCATGAACTCATCACCCTCACTGAGTTTTTCCTCATACAGAGAACTCATACTGCCACAGTTAAGTCTTCCTTTTACCCAGTTCCCATCTGCCTATCCAGACCAGTTCATGAGTGTGCAGGGAACCCCCTGTCCCTTCAGCACTGGCCAGCCTGCTTTAAGAGAAAGCTCTGCCAAACCACTACCTCCCAGCTCTGCAGCACTACCCTCTCCTGAAGCAGGACAACAGCAACCTGGAACACTGAACAGAAATTTAAATAAACTCCAAAACTTCAACTGATGGCAGGCTGGGTTTGATGAGCTCTTTTGGAAGGGAATGCAAAGAAAAGGTTCACCAGCTTGCAGTATTGAGCAGATGCGGTGTACAGGAATGCATATGGCTTCCACCCTAAGAAAATCTTTCTCCAAGAACAGGAAAGAGGAGCTTTCCTCCTTAGAATTAATCTCCCCAACAAATGGGAATTTGTCCCATTGTAGGGGATTTGTCATCTCCTAGAACAGAAAAGAAATCTAGGTAACTGGAGCAAGTCTAGTTGTCACCAGGTCAAACAAAACACAATCCATTCACCAACTCATCATGATACTTGGTCACCACACTGCATCTCAGAGCTCACAAACAGTATAAAAGATCTCACATCAACCCTTTAAAAATCCTGCACATTAAAAGGAAATAATTTCTTGCAGCATGTTCTGAACAAGCCCAGTGACACCTGCTAGTGGGAGGAGGTCTGCACCATGCTGCCAGGTAAAAGCAGCTCATCTCTCCGGCTGAGGAGCGCAGCGGGAAGCTGATGGAGTGCCTGGCTGCCTGCGTGTGCTGCACAGTTGCTGGGGTGGGTCTGTCCGACCACGCATCCAAACAGGCTGATGCTCCCCTTCCCAGCCTGATTGGTCAATTTAGGTGACATATTTTGGGCATCTCTGCTTACTCAGTGACTGCAACTTGTACCCCGTCCACAAATCCCCATCTGCAGCTACAGATGGCCCTTTTTTCCCCTCCTTCCTCCCTTCTCCATTGTATGGAACAGCTCTTGGAGGCTGCAGAACAGAGGAAGGGCTGCAGGATTGCTGTGCTCTGCCACACAAGCCAGACAGACATTAAATTCAACACAAATAAGGAAACCCCAATTCTGAACCTGCAAACTGCCCACTGTGTAGCCAAAAGTCCCTTTCTCCAGGTCTGGCTCGCACACAAAGCACAGCCCAAGAGCAGCAGTTAAACGCTGTTGTAGGACAAACAAGGAAAAAATCCTGCTGAGTTTTTAACTGTGCAAACTTGATTCTTCCTTTAGAGTTTAATATACTTTGTGCTAGACTTTGCAAAACATTCTCTTCTTCTGCACCTTATGAGGAGCAGTAAGACTTACCCCAACCTGGGAATAGTTCCAAAGCCCAGAAAATCTGATAAAACGAGGTAATCCACTTTTATTTCTGTTGCAAAATACTTACCTGTTTGTTCTCATGTTGCCTCATTCCTAACTTCATTTTCTACTTCACTATCAACAGTGACACGAGATAAAAAAGACCTGTTTCACCACTTATTTAGTCTCATTTCTCATAACCTCTAGTGAAACAGCACCCAGACCTGGGGAAATGAGCAGAGAGTAAAGACACAATTGTTTGTACATACACTCACCTCTTTCAAGCTGCCTCTTTCAAACCGTCTGTGCTGCAAGGAGAAGATTCTTTACCTGTACACTGATACTTAATTCTGGGCTGTTGATACTGCCAACCAAACTGTTCTCAAGCCCCAGGGCTTTTGCCTAGGAAAGCATTTGTTGTTATTCTTTTGCTTAGGGGAGTAATTGTGGTTGTTTTTCCATGGTTATCATGGAAAAGCACTTTTACCTTCAAAGCAAACAAGCAAGGCCTAACCATACTCCAGTTCTGCAAGAATTTCAAGTGCTTTTACACTTCAGCTGAGGCAAAGGAAAGCCTTGTCCTCCTCACTACATTGTCCAAGTGCCTTTCCTGTGTTTCAGCCCTTTACACTACAAATACATCTATTTCTTTCCTTTTTTTTTTTTTTTTTGAGCCTGTATATTGCAAAGTCCTGTGCTTGTAGAGGCCCACCTTGAGCACCATTAGTGACATTTATTTTATATTACTCCCAGTCTGAAAACACATTTCATTTGATATTTTGCCAGCTGGGCCCAAAACTATTAATCCATTTTTAAAATGCAGACCATTTTGTTTTTAATCACACACTTCTATTTTGAGTTGGGTGCACTGTAATCCATGGAGTTCTGTAATTTTCCACTTCATTTATTTTGGATTTAATGAACTGGTAATAATGTATATTTCCAACTGAAATGACTGCCTGAAATGTGAAGTGAAAAGTCACAAAAGTAAAGAACTTGGGCAGGGAACATTGCTGTCTGAAATTTTATGGAAATAAATTGAGCAACGTTAAGATTTGGAACTATAACAGAGTGAAAGCCATGGTTAAGTGCTGATTTTCTAGTTTCAAATGCTTTTAAAAAATGTTTTTAGTGCTTACTGTTGTGTGAGAAGTCTTGGAGCACATCTGCACAGCATCAGTTGGAGTTGTGAGTTTTACCCGCAGAGGGGAAATCCCCTCCTCATTAGAGCCTTAGGTCTAATTCCCACTGCAATCAGTACCAGGAAGACTTGGATGATCCACCTCCCAAATCAGCCTCCGATCCTCCACTTGGGCAGCTAGGCCAGGGGGGTGATTTTGGAAAGCTCTGAACAAGCAAGAAACTTTGAAAGATGCTTGAAAATTAGGCCACTTAATTAGATGTAAAAATATGGGGCATTGTTTTGTACCTTGAAGTGCATTCTTGGATGGCTTCTAGATGCAAACCACTTTTCCTCTGCTCCAGATGAGCAGAAATTTCATACTAAGCAATAGCAACCAAAAGTTTCACCTGTTCAATGCATGTTTATGTCTGATGTGTATTCTTCTGTATGCAGATGCTCCATCTGGGCATGGACGAAGGACACCAATCCTATTTGGTTTGCCTTGATCCAGAGGGCAAGGATCAGATGTTGCATAGTAGCTTTGCTTCATGTGAAAACACATGGGGTTTTCATCCTGGTTAGTTTTAAAATAATCAAAAAATGTTGCATCTTCTTGCATAGCAGCTGTTTAAACACAGCAGTAAGTCCATCACCTCTGCTCTCCATTCTTGGTCAGTGCCTCAGAGTGCCAGAGAAGAGGCAGTACTTCCAGCAGCAATCTTAGAGAAACATTTGAATGGTTAGCAGGCACAAGCCAAACATTGTGTTTAGAATGGCAATCCCAGCCATGATCTAGACCAGCCAGGATGTGTCATCTAGAGCTCAAGAGGAAACTTGGCAAAAAAACCCCTGGGCTGTCTCTTTATTGGCAAAACTGTTTTTAAAGATGATTAATTTAAAATATTAGCTTAAATGCTACATTCACAGTCCTGTTCTGCAAACTGTAAACAAAAGCTGATTACCCGAAGACATTTTCCTCTGTAATTAGGTTCACTCCTCAGTTAAAAAAAGCCCCACATAACTTGTAAGGAAAAACAGTCATGTGGTATATATCCCCTGCTCTCCTCAGAGCCTCTGAATAATGTGACTGTGCTAATTGGTACCCATTAGGGCAGGAATCAGAATCCCACTGCCCCAAACACACTGTCTTTTCCTGATAATTACAGTGCTGGCAAACAACACCACCCCCCAACAATTTCAGGGCTAATCACAGTGAATCCTGTATGTAGTGTGATGCTGCATTATTCAAAAAAGTAATCAAATTCCAGGAAACATCAGATGCAGCAGGTACACAAAGATAATTCTGTTTTTATAACCAATTTCAGTCAGATAAATACTAGAATCCTTTCCAATTTTCCCCCCATGAAACTAAAGTGTCACTGAGATTTACAGCCCCCTCAAGTTCTCTTTTCAGAGGAACATTCATTTACATAAACAGATAATCCCAGATAAAAATTTCCATTAGACAAAGGTGAAATGGATCAATTTTCTCTGCCAAGACAAATCTTAAATCTTGAACAGATAGGGTCATTATTACACCAGGCCCATTTCAGAAATAATGTGTTAAAAAAAAAATCAGCCGATAGCAGCCATTTCCAGCTTTCCAATTATCTTTAAGAAAAGCTTATTCTGTGGACAATAAAGCACATTACTGCACAATATGATACAGTCCATAAAGATCACAATGTTTTATGAAAGGTTAAAGAAAGCTCAGCACATTTAGGGGAATGTCATAACCCACAAAGTCTTTCAAGACTTAACCAGATCCCCGTGCAGGCCGTGCCAGCGCTGTGCTGCAGATGCGGTGCTGCCCTCCCGCTATTGCAGCGGCGCTTCCCAGGGCACCTGGAGATTGGGGGTCCATGTGCTGTCACACGGAACAGATGGGCTGCTCCAGCTCGTCTTCCCCCAGGAAAGAAGTACATTACCTGTCCCTCTCAGCTGCTGGGGAGGAGGAGATGGTTGTTGATGATGCCTTCCGCACACACGGGGTCCCTCTGCCCCTGTCCTCACGACCAAAGGGTTTTTCTCGGCCCGCAGGGACATCTGGGACACGGAGAAACACGGAATGAGGTCACTGTGCTGCCTCTTCCTGCTTCACCTCCACCCTACGATGGGCTGGATACTAATGGGGCAGAGACAGAACCCCAGCCTCTCCTCCCCACTACAGCCCTCTGTTCCCCACCACCTGCTGTGGCCTTCCCTGCAGTGCCAGAGCAGAGCATCCAGCTCTGCAGATCTCCCCCGGCCCCAAGCTCCAGGGGCAAGGCCGGGCGGCTGGGGCAGGAACACCCTCCCACAGCAGGGAGGCCACACTGCTCCCCAGTGCCACACAAGTTACTCAGGTCCCTGGGAACGGAGTTTATGAGGGGTGACAGCAGCAAAGAGAAAGTGCCAGAAATCACTGCCTAATAGACACAGCAGTCAAAGCAAAACAAGCAGCAACTTACCTGATTCAATTTTTCATCCAAGAGGAATCAGATTTATTTACCATTTAACTAACCGCTCCTTACAGACATCACAGGAGGAACAGGGAGAGGAGTGGTATGGGAGTGAGTGACACATGGCTAGTGTCAGGAAACAAGATCCCATCACAAGAGCTAACTTGCAGGAAGGCTTTATCCTGCTCGCTGCCAAATCCTGTCCTGCAGATCCCCAAGCCTGCTCAGGAGTGCAGGTGATAAGGCTGCACAAATCCCTGGGAGCATTTTAGGCACCACAGGAACTTCAAAGCTGGAGATGTGCTGTCACTTGCTCTGAAGTATGAGAAACAGGAAATGAGACAACCAAAGGCACATCTGGATGTGCCTTTTCAAAACCTTACCCTCCAGCAGAGCATCAGACAGTTATTTTCACTCCTTTGCTAAAAGCACCACGAGACCACCAGGTGAACCCAACAGTCTCCTGAATGGGGACCTGGTTCAATGACTTTGTCTGAGGTATTTTAATTCCTTTGTTGTGATGAATCTGCTAGATCAAAAAGCCCAGTGGGACAGAGGCTTCTTGGTGTCATTTACCCTTACAGCAGCCAGCACCCAGGACATCTGGGTTCTCTTCTCCCTAGCCATCACCAACAGATAATGCCAAAACTGTAGATTAACAGTTCCTCTGTTCCTGCATTCCTCTGTGGAAAGAAGGCCACCATCTAGCTAAATGCAAAAAAAGATGTGAAGCTGCACAAGCAATTTTTTTAACTTCTCTTCAAGGGTCTTCTGGTTCAGCCACCAAAACCAGAGACCTACTGAATCTGAAAAGTCTAATGTTATGGAATCCCTATTTGCTGATAAAACAAATTACCACATGAGCAGCAATGAAAATTTCCTTCCTACATTGCTAGAAATGTGAGTATCTTTTAGTGACACCCGAAGAAAAAACCTGACAGGGCACAGCTGAGCCACTGGACTGTTCACTACAGCTCTATCAGCTCAGCAGAGAGCTGGCAGCAGCAGTGCTGGATGGAACTGTGCAGGCTGCAGAGGATTAACACCACCCTGGTATCAGTTCTCATCAGATTTTTCAAGCCATGTTTGTGCTTCTATTTCTGTCCTATGATAGAAAGCCTGCTGTCACCTTCTACAGCTTGAAACAAATTGTAAACTATTAAAAGAATGACTTTGCGCAGAATTTCTGAATGACTATTGGAATTTTAACTATAAACTTTTGGTTTGAAAAAAAAGGGATTTCCTGTAAAGTAAATAAATGCCCCAGTGCCAAACTTAAATTAATCACAAAAACTACATTTGCTTTATCCCACCCCAGACAGCAAAGAGCCCATAAATAACAACGCTTGTTTTCAACTTTCTAAACTCTTTTATCCCATGTGTAAGCAAAGGGTCACTACAGCTTACAGAGGAGGGAAGAAAGAACAACAAGAAGCTCACGACTATCAGCTCTCTCAAACACACACAAACACTCAGATTTCACTCTCTGTGGTGGATAAGAGGTGAGACATTTTCAAGAGGAATGGTGTTTGACTTGCTAGTAGGTTTAGGCTGAGGAAAACAGATCTTCAACAGGCTACATGATTTAATGATCACTGAACAAAAGTCACTGTACAGGAGGGACTTGGGTTACCCAAAGAGGGATCACTGGATTGCCTTTCAACTTGAGACTTTGTCCCAAACACTTCTAAATGAAACAAGATAACTGCTGCAACCCAGAAAAAAAACCAAAACAAAATGAAACAGGATGTCCTACGAACCAAGACGACTGTGGTAGATCACGCTGGGGTCTCATCTGCCCCATCATGCAAACCTTTAAGCTGAATTTCAAGTAGCTAAGGAAGTAGAAATCACATGAAAAGAAAAATAATGTTGATGTTCCAAAGTGTCAGGCGATGTGATTAAAGCTGTCAGGCGCAGCAATCAGCATGGCTTCAGTACACCCAACTTGCAGCTCACTAGAAGACAGTACATGGCTGACTTCATAATTTTATTAAATTGCTTTAATTTTGAGCTGAGAAAATCTTCCAAGTAGAGCCATACTTCCTTTAACTGCTACTGGAAACTTTTTTAATGTGTGGAAATACTTGCTACTGCCATCACTGGCATATCAGTCATAACATCTAATGGTGTGGAGATTGTTGCCTTATAAAATTCACAGCTGGGTAGCTACATGGCTCAAGGCTAAAACCTATTATAAAATCCAGTATTTTAGGAGGGAGAATGTTTATTAAAACATTTTGCCCATTAAAAATATATGACATATCATCGGTCATTCCATGTGATGCAGTGCCAGCCCTTTTTTAGGCAGTCCACTTGGGATGACTGCTGAAAACCTGGCAAGCCTGTTTGACAAGTCCACATCCTAATAATGTACTAATCCATCAAAAAAACCCTAAACAAACAAAAAAAACACCCCCGCAAACAACCCCCCCCACACACACACACAAAAAAAAAAAAAAAGGCATTCCAGCAGCCTGAAAGAAACTCACCAGTGCCCCTGACGTAGCATGCCCAGAACTTGCTCACACACAGAGCCACAGTTGGTCTCTTCACGCTGACAGTCACAAACTGGCATGCTTGCTTGATCTCCTCATGGCACAAGTTACACTGAAATAATAATGAGGCTGCAGGTTTTAGTTGGGGGTGTTTTTTTATAGTTTTTTGGTTTGGTTTTTTGTTGGTTTTTTTTAAAGGAAATATGGTGAAGAGAGAAATGCTGATAGATATTCTCTCAGCAGCTTCAGGGGCATTTGGCATCCACTTCCATGAGCTGATGCATGTCTTAACCTGGAGAACACAAGGATAAATACTTTGAAGCTAAACCAAAAAACTAAGATTTCTGTCTTTGACCATTTCTATACCTGTGCTCTGTAAGGATAGCTGCTGGCACTGCAGAGGAAGGATCCCCCTTGTCCTGGGTGAATCTCCCTCCCCAATGAGTATTCCCACTGAAGTTAGTGGGATCACCCACAGAGGGACTGATGGCCAACATCAGTGAGTGAGTTCCCCATCTGATCCCACCTTTGAAATAGCTGGCACATCAATCGTTAATTGAGAAAATTATCTGAAAAGCTCTGACAAAGTTGAAAGGACTCGGATACGGAGAGATGGATGCTCAGTCAAGGTCATCTGTTCTGCCAGGTTGTTGCTGCCCATCCTGCAGCTCCCTCTCACTCCGGCTAGAAGTGGCAGGTCTCACTGTGACCTGAGGAACCACAGCCCTTCCCAGCTGCCTGCAAGACATGCTCCCATTGGGATTTTGCTTCCTGCAGCAGCAGGAACAACAAGACCAGGCAGCAACTAAGAGGTCCCTCTTCCTGAACCACTGACACAGCTTCTGGATAGCCAAGGAGGTAAGGATGAGGGCAGAACGGGCTGCCTGAGCACAAGCAGGACAATGCATTGGACGTGAGGTGTCAGCAGTGTTCAGTGTGGTCTTTGTCTCATCAGGCCCAGCCAGATTCCTCACAGGTGGCAGTTACCTGCTCTTCCCACTTGATGTGCAGTAGAGAGGGCCAAGTTGTTAAAGTCACTTTCCTACTGCAGAAGAAGTTCTTCTGGGAAGCTCACCCTGTTGTCCTGTGTCCTGTGGTCCCAAGAGAGCACAGCCTGTCCAGTACGTCCTGGTTCTAGTCTCAGATGAGTCTTTGCTTTGGACTAACTTTCCAACAAAAAGAACACCATGTTTTATACTTGCAACAAAAATGTCATCACTGCGAACATCCTGGAAAATAACCCTGACCACATTGCACACCCCCTTGCAGGAAAAAGCATAGATACTGTTATTCACACATGTACTATACAAACGTTCCCAAAATGTCAGTCTTCTCTAATGATCCTAAAGAGACTGAAAATTAAAGTGCAGTTCTGGGCAGGGAAGTGACTCTACTAAAAAGAGGCAGACAGAGAGAGCCCGTAGCTGTTCCGAGCAGCTTTCCAAGTTCTATATATTAACCAAGCCTATGCACCAAAGCCATGTTTTTAACTACTGTCAGCACTGCGGAGTCACTCCAGCAGCAATCGAGCAAGCTGTTCTGCCTCATGCCTCATCACAATTTCTCACACTCTGCATCAAAGCACCAACATTAGCAAATTCAGCTGCCCTTCAAACTCCCAGCTCCAGTCAGGAGGAAGCATCTGCAGCCATTCAACTCCTTGCGAGCCTGCTGAAAAAAGTCCCAGCTTGCCAGGAACACCCGGAGTAGCCAAGCCCGATGGCTCTCCATGGCACATGGCCCTAGGACAGGCAAGGAAGCTGCAAATAGCTCCACATCCCCACGCTGCTCGGCAGCATGGATCATCTGCAGGCTTTCAGGAGTCACTCCTGCCATTCAGCACGTTGGTGGGAATCAGATCTCAGCGGGGCAAGAGCACACTTCACATGTTGGTAAGATCACTCCCAGTGACACAGCACAGGCTGACACAACAGTGTCACCAGCTCCAGCAACACGTCTTCTGCGGAGCACAAAGCTTTCATTCCAGCAGCCACTCCGATGGCAGAACACCGTCAGAAGGCATCCATCAGCTTAGCAGACTGCAGGAAAACAGGATACAGAATCAAGATGGGCTTTGGGCAAGAGTAGCAGAATTCTAACTCTTCACAGCTCAAATGTGCACAGCACAGACAGGGAGTTCAATCACTGCCTCGTTTTTCCCAGAACACTGGGTTACTGTCATTCCAAGAGAAAGGAGGAGCAGAGGCAGAACAGAATTCTCGAGACTGGTCAAATCCAAGTGCTCTGCAGCCACTTGTGGGACATGCTGGTGAGTTTTGTATGACTGATGAGATACAGTACACAGCATGATTTGTGAAAGGAAATGGCAAGGAGGGTGCAACTGAAGAACAGAGGAAAATTCCAACAGATGCTTCTAAGACTGAGAAACAATCTTCTTTGGACTTTGCTTAATGTTTGACGACTTAAAAAAAAATCAACACATTAGCTTAAATATGTGGAAGTAATAGATGACATGGTCAAATAATTTGATGAAAAAAGGGAAAAACTAGGTAGGAAAGTGGGTTATTGATTCCCTTCCCTCTCCTCTCTGCAGAGAATTTTTAGTCCAAGTAATAGCTGAAAAGGAGCATTCCAGGTCTCCCAGGCCACATGGAGATGGGACTGGGGCATGTACTAGCATAAAAAGTGGACAAACACAAGACATTACAAAATAAGGGATTCAAAGCAATTGCAGGACTTGTTATACTGTACCTGGCTCTTCATCGAATTCCCAGCACTTCTAATACATGGCCTCCTCCACAGCACTTAAAAAGTCTCCACAATTTAAGGAAGCTAGAATGAGAATGAGGATAAGAGAGGCAAAATGACCTGTGTATCTTAAGAAGATCATGGAATTCCAATTTTAGTAATCAAAACAACCATCCAAAGACTAACTAAGCAGCAAGGGGCAAACCCAAATCTGGCAGGCAGGTGACAATATTCATGGTGCAGTGAGCCAAACAAGACAATAATTTCCTCCCCATTTCCTGGATCTTTCTGGAGCATTTTTGGAGGCAAGGCAAACCTTCATTTTGATATCACCAGTTCTCAAACTACACCACTGCTACTTAGCGGAGATTGTGGCATTTAGCAACACAGACAGAAAAAAAACATGATTTGCATGTGTTCATCTTGGCAGATGACGAAAAAACAAGCCAAAGGGAAGTGCAGTGAGATCATCCCCAAATGCCAATACCCAGACCTTGTTTGGGATTAAAGCAGAGCTTCATAGATCAGATTCAAAAGCACACTAAAAGTTTGCAAGAACTTTTGGAAAAGGCCCAGTTGATTTCAGCATAGAAATCTCATCAGAACCAAATGAGAATGTGTGTCTATGATCCTACTTAGAACAACATTCCAATACCTGGAGATACCCATCAGCACCAGTGAGGCTTTACAGCAAAGGCCACAGGATGACTTTACAGAAAGGCTGGTTTGACCTTTAAGTGCCTCAGAAATACAACTCCCTTTGGTAAATTTGCTGTCAAACTCCAGCCAGGTGAGAGGAGCCTCAAGCTTCCACAGGAACAGTCTGGTTCTTTCTTTAGCAAAGTCCCAAACACATGTACTTCTCCAAAATTACCTAATGGACCAAAGTTGTCCAAAATCCCCGGAGTTTCACCTTCATTATAAATACATCAACTAAACTTACTTCAACTAGAGAAACGAAACATGTCTAGTCAAAATTGGTCTCAAAATGCCTTCTCTTGTGGCATGAATTCCAGCTGTGATGAAATTTCATAGGCAGACTGTAGTTAAAGAGACTTTTAAATATGAAAAACAAAAACCTCAAATCTGATGCACTTAAAATTCAGGACTCCACAGAAAGGACTTTTTTTCCTCTATCAATTTTTTTCCCTCCACCAATTTCACTGGAAGCAGGCTGTTGTGATAGGAAACACCATCCACACGATTAAGAATCTTTCCAAAGAAGCTTCTCTCTTTCCCTGAAAATCCCTTAAGTTCTCAAAAACATTTCTTCATTGTCCCCATGCCACTTACACCTTTAGAACATATCCAGAGAAAAGCCATTTGTCAATGACGTCCAGATCTTTCAGTTCAGCACTCTATTACATTGCACAATTGTTCATGTGCATCTGCTTACCGTGGAGGGATAAGATGTTGCTAAATTGGCAGCAGAACAGTGGATGGGCAGGAGAGGTGCCTTCTCCATTGTGTGCACAGGGCGGTTCTCTGACTGCAAGACCTCACACAGCAGGAAAAAAACCAAATACCATCCCTGCTCTTGCTATTGGCAGCTGTTCTCTTATCACCAAAGAGAATTTATCACACCACTGACAGATGCTGAGATTCAGAAGCTGGAGCTGAAAGCCAAAGGGATTGATTCAAAAAAACAAAAACACTCCCTGAAAAAAAAAGAAAAAAAAGAAAAAAAAAATAGGAAGAGCCTTACCAAACCAAGTCAATTCAGTGACATCACATGGCATCTCTCCATGGGGAGAGGAAAGAGAGCCGAGCCCCCACACAGATGTCAGCAGGTCTGTCTGTGGCACTCCTGGAAGCTGCTCAGTGCTAAATCGAGGAACTGCAGGAAACCACAGAAAACCTGGCCAAAAAATTCCTAGTGGGGACAGTGGGAGGAGAGAAGACCTTCAGGGAAGATGACCTTGAAATCAAGCTTTCTTGGTATTAAAGTCATTATCAAACACAAGATACTTGCATTCCAAGTGTTGTCTCATGAAGGGAACTGGTGGATCGGAGCTGTCCTGGGATTTCTATTGTCGCGCACACACACACTCACAAACGCACAGGTTCTCTTTCCAAGCCTCTTTGACTCCTACAAGTCTTAGTTTTTTGTATGTGACTCCACTGCATACCAACATCCAAGAATCCATTGCACAGCTGCTGTAGCTACTTCCAAGAACTGGAGACAGGATTCCTGTGTTGTACACGACGAGGGGCTTTAATATCTCCCCTCCCGACATCATGTGTGGCCCGGTGCACACAGACACTCCATGCACATGGTCTCTGTGGCCATAAAGCAGTGCCTGTACTTCATCCACGAGTTTTGCCAAACTGCTGCACACAGCATTCCAATATATCCCTCCTGCTTCCTGTCCTCAGGGAAAACACAATGTTTTATCACAGGCAAAGAAACCCTGAGCTGTCCAGCAAAACTGATGTAGGCACAATGCAATGGAAGACATGCAGTGCTTTCCGCCAACACTCCAAGGTGCACTCTCCTAACTAAGGCAGCTTGATAAAATGTTTAATTCCTGAGCACTAATCTGACTTTTCTGGAAAACTCAGAGCAAGCTGAATTCTCCCAGAGCAGTGGATTCCAACAGCGGGGAAAGGAGCCCCAGAGCATCTCCCGTTTCTTTACATCTAACGTGGAAAGCCCAGCAAACAAAACCCGGGAGGAGGCATTTTGCCGGGCACTTCAGAAGAGGACTAAACTGGAGCCACTCCGATAGGCACTGCTGGGGGTCTGCAAGGCGCCGTCCCGCCGGCGTGAGCCCAACGCTACGGAATGAGGAATGAGGATGAGGAGGCAGCCGGCGGGAGGCAGGCCCAGGCGCGGCGGTAGCGTGGAGCAAGGCTGACACCTGCGGGGAGAGCCGGGCATGAGCGGGGAGGATGCCCCGACCACCACGAGCCTCGGGGGCTCCTGTCAGCCACCTGCTCCCGCTCCGCAACACGGCCGGGCTACAGACAGGGAAAGCAAGGTCGGAAAAAAAAAAAAAATCTGCCTCAAATCTCAGCACCGAGAATATTTCCACCCTTTCAGCTTTAAAATTCAACCACTTTGGGGTTTGCTCACATTCTGCCATCAACATTTGAGATATCTGTCTGGGATCATTGTTCTTCACCCGGTTGCTCCCTGGAAAACCAGAGTGTAAATGGAGCAGGGCAAAACCAGATCTTGGGATCGCACACAGTCCGACCAGGTTTCCTTACCAGCTCGGCTCTAGGCTTTCAGTAGCAGAGCCCCACACCTCTTGCTCCCTAAATAATTTTAATGCAGACACACACAGCTCCTCGCCGAGGGCACCGGCCGTTCCTCCACCCTGGGCACAACCTGCAGCTGCTCCCTGAGCCACCTGCTCTCAATGCGCTCCTCAGCAGGCGGGGAGGGCCAACAGAGACAGTTCGGCTCCTGGGTGGCCTCCTCAGCCACCTCTCTGAGAGCCTTCCCTGCCTCTCTCTGGACAGCTGACTCCGGTCCTAACAGAAAAGTATGGAACCTCTCAAGCACATTCATCTTTCATCTCAATTAATCTTATCTGCCAGTGAAATTCGAGAGCCGGTGTAGGAATTCGGGTGAGCTACTTACTTACCCAGGAAGGTCAATTTAGGTCAAAACTACTTCCCACAGATGGCTAATTTCAATCTCTTACACATACAACGCAATTGTTCAATAAACTCAAAATGAATAGCGTAAGTAATTAATTGAAATCTGCCCTAATTGTTTCTCAACTTTCCCTATTACTTTAACCTATAACACTCCTCCTATCCAAGCTTCAAAGCTCTAACTTAACAGCCAATTAAGCTTCTTTACGGAAAAAACAAGCGCTGTCAGCACCGATTTCTTCTGACTGAACCCCTTGAAGCACTTGGGAGTTCATTTAAATTTCACCAGGCTTAGAACCAAAGTGCTTTTTGCAGGTATAATGTTCTCAGTAAGCTAATGAGACAATGGACAATTAAGACTAATTAAGATTTTTAACTCGGTATCAAATTTCTGATCACCCTTTGGTTTGACAAAAGCGGTTTGACGCTGGAGCAAACAAGAAATTCCCAAGTCTGTCAGCAGGAGCTGGCAAGAGTGCACACAGTTTTCCCCCAGCTCACCGAGATTCGAGGCTCTCTCCTCCTGCCACAACAGCTACGACTGAGGATCTCCCTGCAGAATGCATTTCCTCTGTGCTTCTTTCCTAAATTAGTCTTACTAACTTCATTAGTTGCAAACTTGGGTGAATGGGAAATGCTGAACCAGAGAAGCAGTTACAGAACAGAAAAGAGAAACTAAGTAAAACAGAAATGAACCATTCTGGGTCAGGCTCCCAGGAAGTTGAAACGCAAGTATCTTAGAGCTAAGCCTGCTCAATTCTTATTGTGAACAGGCTTCCTCTGGGAAACTCCAAGGTCCTGGGGTTACATGAGGGGAAAAGGTACCCAGAGCACAGAGCAGCTGAGCAGAGGAGGAGCTACCAGCAGGTCTGCAGGGGCAGGAGCAACAGCACTCTAAGGACACTAACAGGAAGAAATCTCAATAAATGATTGATTGGTACAAATAATCAAGAGCTGCTGCTGACCTAATCCAACTTAATTTGGGGAACCAAATGGCGCAACACAAATCTGGAGGTCAGACAGGACAGCTGGTTCTGTTGAACACCTGGCCTTGACTGTCAGTGTGGATTTTAAACTCCCATCATCCCCAATTTTTACTTCACATTACACATCTCTGCCATGGGAAAACCCCACACACTCCTCATACTTTTTGGTTTAATGACACCAAACACCTTTGCAGGGGCCTTCCCAGCACAGGACTGGCTGGGAGGACCAAGTGAACCAGGATTACCCTGTGGCACACTTGTCTGCAACTTTGAAACCAGAAATCTTACTATACCTAGGGAATTACTGGTTTTCCCCCACATTTTTTTTTATTATTTTTTTTTAGCAGAAAACACATTAAAATCAGCTGGTACACAACATACAACTTTTCTTACTGAGGCAATGCAAATTTTTGGAAGAGTCTTGCTCACTAGTAAGGCCTTTCTGGTCCTTCATAGAGTATCCAGGGAAATCCCCAAAATGCTAGTAATTATGATCTCAACTAACCAGAGATTGCTCTTGCACAGTGCAATTGCAATTCCCACAGGGAATGACAGCCCTCAGTGTTGTTAGATCTGACAGGTGTGTTCCTGGCCTCTCTCACTGAGGTTTGCAGACTCGGGCCTACCTGAGAGGAAGACATGACTGGCTCAAAAGCATGTCTCTGTTGTTTCAGAGAGCTGAAGGGTATGAGGGAACCCCTGGGGGGCCCAATGGGTTCAGAGGTTCTGAGAAGTCCTGGAGGATCCTGGAAGGTCTGAGGCACCCCAGGGCTCTGAGGTATCCAAGGTATCTCAGGGGATCTTGGAAGTCTGATGGGTCCAGGAGGGACTGAGGCACCCCAGGGTGTCTCAGAGGGTTGTGAGGGTCTGAGAGCCCTGAGGGGCCCTGAGAGTCTGAGATGCCCTGGGGGGTTCTGCCTGAAGGCTCTGAGGGGTTCTGGCAGGTCTGAGGGATCTGAGGCACCCCGGGGGTCTGAGGAGTCCAAGGCACCTCAGGGGGCCCCAGAGGTCTGAGGGCTTTGAGGTGCCCTGAGGGGGTTCCAAAGGTCTCAGGGACTCGAGGAGTCCAGGAGGTCTGAGGAGTCGGAGGCACCTCAGGGAGTCCCGGCGGGTCTGAGGGCTCTGAGGGGCCCTGAAAGGTTCCAGCAGGTATGAGGGGTCCCAGAGCGACCCCAGAGATCTGAGGGCTCAGAGGGTGTCCAGGGCGATCCCAGAGATCTGAGGGCTCCCAGGGTCCCGGAGGTCTGAGGGCTCTGAGGGGGTCTCAGGGGCTCGAGGGATTCCGGCGGGTCTGAGAGGCCACAGGGATTTGAGAGCTCTGAGGGATCCCGGGAGGCTGACGGCTCTGAGGGGTCCCGGACGGTCTCAGAGGTGTGAGGGCTCTGACAGATCCCGGGAGTCTGAGGCGCCTCGGGGCATCCCGGCGGGTCTGACGCCTCTGAAGTGTCTTGGAGATGGGAGGACTCCAAGGCGCCCTAAGGGCTCCGGGCACTCGGAGCGGCCCCGGCGCCTCTCGGGCGCCACCTCGCGGTCATCGCCGGCACGGGATGGGCGGGGCTGCACTGTGACGTCATCGGTGTGCGCCGCGGGGTGACGCCATCACGGCCGTTCCCGGCGCCGCTCCCGATCCCGATCCCGCTGCCGGTCGCGGCCCCCGGCCCGGGAGGACGGCTTGGGGCGCTCCGATGCGGTGGCGGGCAGGATGCACCAGAAGCTGCTGCGCAGCGCGCACTACATCGAGCTGGGCAGCTACCAGTACTGGCCGGTGCTGGTGCCCCGCGGCATCCGGCTCTACACGTACGAGCAGATCCCGGTGTTCCTGAAGGACAACCCCTACATCACCGATGGATACCGCGCCTACCTGCCCTCCCGCCTCTGCATCAAGAGGTGAGCGCGGCCCGCGGCCCCGGGCCTCCCCCGCCCCCGTCGCCGCTCACCGCCTGCCCCTCCTTATGTCTCCTCTCCCTCAGCCTCTTCATCCTCTCCAACGAGACCATCAACATCTGGAGCCACCTGCTCGGCTTCCTGCTCTTCTTCACGCTGGGCATCTACGACCTGACGGCCGTGCTGCCGGCGGCCGGCGCCTCCCGCGAGGACTTCGTCATCTGCTCCGTCTGCCTCTTCTGCTTCCAGGTGGGCGCCGGCTCCCGGCGTGTTGAAGCTGTCCCGCTCTGCGGGCTCGGGGCGCGCCGGGAACAGCGCGGTTTGGGGGGCAAAGCTCCTCGAGGTGAAAGCCGCTCTGGTTGGCTCGGATTTGACCTGGGATAAGCTGGGGAAAACTGAACACGGCTGGCATAGGGTAGAGTCAGTGGTAAACAAGCGCATTTGTCCAGGCCGAGTCTTAGAGCTTCAGCAGTTTGAGGGGGGCCTGCCGCGGCTCCAGGCGGCACCACGTGCTGCTGGAAAAGGCCAAGCACCGGAGCAGGGACATCAGCCGTGGCCTGATGGTTGGGAAGGGCAAGAGGGCTGGTGGCCTGACTTCTTACTTGTCTGTAAAAAAAAATCTGTTCTTACTTGTCTGTAACATAAATCTGTTTCCACACCACTTCAAAGGGCCACTGCAGCTCCGATGAAATGCACTGTCCTTGCAAGAGCACAGAGAGATCTTGTTTGTGTTCTCTGCAGGGTACAGGATGCCTTTGTACAGCCACAAGCGGGGAAAACTCTCTCACTGGCTGGAAAAGCATTACTCTAGTGCTCCTCCCTCCTCTTGCAGAAGGTTACAGAGAACCAAGCACTTCTAAGGGAAAAGATTTTAAGCCAGCCTAGGAGCAAACAAGCAGCCTGTGCATTAGGAGTTAAACTTCTGTATGTTCCCTCAGTAAAGGCACATGGTGGGTGCTGGGCAGTCAGGGCAGATTTGAGCTTTGGGCTCTGCCTGGGACAGTTTGGCCCAGTGGAATTCATCCTCCCCCTGTATTGGTGCAGATGTGTCTCCCTGGAGCACTGCCAGCTCACGTTTCTCACTTGTGCAGCTGGTCATCATGGTTTGCAGTGTCCTGCTCCTCCTCCCCACTGCCAGAGCAGCTTTATGGCTGGCTGGCAGGGATCACAGGTGCCTGCACCAAGGAGCACTGCACAATGTGTCATGGGCCGGGTGCCTGCTCCAGCTGCAGAGCTGAAACTTGCTGTGCTCCCTGTTCCTTTGTAAGGAATTAACCCTCCTCCTCTGGCCCTCTGTGTAGGTCTGTATGCTTTGCTCAGTAGGATATCACCTGTTCTGCTGTCACCGCTCTGAGAAGACCAGCCGGCGCTGGATGGCTCTGGATTACGCGGGAATTTCCATCGGGATCCTGGGCTGCTACGTGTCAGGGGTGTTCTATGCCTTCTATTGCAGTAACGTGAGTCAGGAGCGCATGTCCTTGCAGGGTTTAATTTGTGTGGTCTCACTGTAGCTTCTGTGCTGCAGGAAGGGGGTTCAGTACAGGCGTCCAGATAGAACAGGAGTGGGGAGACAGGGATGGGAACTGGAACACGTCCCTCTGACCTCAGCAGAACTGTGCCAGCTGAAGAGACAGGCAAATGCAGGTTTTCGTTTCCAACTGTTGATCACACAGGCCAAAAGGAAATATTTAAATTTCTCTCAAGGTAGGGAAAGTACAGGTCCTACCTGTATCCTGTGCCTGAGGCTGATCATGGGATGTTTCCCATCACAGGTACTTTATTCAAACCGCATTGCCCATGAGGTAGCAGCTATGAGGGAAAAACAACCTTGTTTTCCCTCCATCTAATACAAGATGAGTAAATGAGTTCCCTGTCAGCCTGTTGTGGACCTGGCTGTCCAGGAGCTGAACTGGGCTGGTGAGGCACAGGTGCATTGAAATGTTTGGTGCCGGAAGTGCTTGGAATAAAGGATGCTTGTGGTGCTAGGGGCCCCCAAGCAACTGAGTTGCTTCCCCTCAGAGCCAGCTGACAAACACAGGCCCTGCACTGAGACCCACCACTGGTACTCGTGGCAGGGACAGGTTGAGGTATCGCTGTGCTCAGTCACTGAAACTTTGTGCCCAGAGCTGACTTTTGTACCTGATAAGAAACCCACAAACTTGCCTTTGTTTCTTTTTGCCCTCAGTACTGGCGCCAGGTGTATTTGATCACTGTGCTGGCCATGATCCTGGCAGTATTTTTTGCTCAGATTCACCCCAGTTACCTCACACAGCAGTGGCACAAGCTGCGCTCCATCATCTTCTGCTCCGTGTCTGGCTATGGAATCATTCCCACCATCCACTGGGTTTGGCTCAATGGTGGCGTGGGTGCGTCCATTGTACAGGTAAAAAAAAAAAAAAAAAAAAAAAAGGAAATAAGATTCCCTTTTGCTTTTCACTTGCCATTTTCTTGAGTATTCTTACACTTGGGGAAACAACAGGGAAGCAGGAGGAGGTAAAATTCCTCAAAGGACAAAATTCTTTTGGTCAGTACGATCCAAACGGGAGCACTGAGAAATGTACTGAAAGGGGGTAAACAGCTTGGGAAGCTTCATTCTGCTGTGCTGCCTTAAAGCTGCACGGTGAGAAGGAAAGTGGGATCCAGGTGTGTCTGTGCCTGGGCACGGAGCAGTCTGTGCAGGCAGACCACACCCTCACCAGGGTGGGGAGCCAGGAGCTGAGGTGGCTGTGGAACAGGAAAGAGCCTGTCAGGCTGCATGAGTGCTCAGGGCTGGCCACCTCCACAGCTCCAGAGGGCAACCAGGAGACACTGGGATGATTATCTGTCTCCTCTTCTGTTTCCTAGGATGGCAGCAGAAATCAGCATTTACCTGCTCAGCCCTCTGTCTGCTACACAATCCCCTAACAGCTCTTTCATGTTACTATTTTCCTGTTTGTTTCACCATTTGGAATTACTCTATGAAAGCAGCATCCCAGTACAGCTAAAGGCAGTCCAGCGTGCCCCACTATGAACCTCCCTGAAATCACTGCAGTCACCCAGGGACACCTGATGTTGCTGAAGGAAACACTTCCTTTTCTTAGTGCAAAAGTGCACAAACTGCACATACCTGAGCTGGCCTGGATGGATGGCTGTCCCTTGGGGTGAAAGTTTAGCCTGGTCCAGAGCTGCTGTGGAATGTGGCAGAGAACCATTTGGAAATAGATGTGGCCTTTATACAGGGCATTTCACACTCGCCCTCTAAAAATCGTATCAACAGCAGTTGTGCTCCCACACTTCCCCATTGGGCTTCCTCTGGGATAGCAGGATGGTGTCTACAGTACACAGTTTGTTTCCACAGTTCAGAAAAATGGTCCACTTTTGGTATTCTGCTAACAAAATCCACCTGGTGGCTGAATTGCTGGTTATTGACCAGGCAGTGTGGGCAGTGCTGTGGGCTCTGATGCAGCAGCTACAATCCCAAAGTGCAGTGTCACTCACCCTGGCTGTTCTGTGCAGCGGCAGGGGAGTGGCAAGTGACCTTTCACAGACAGATGCTGTCTGCTGTCGCTGAACTCAGTAGCTTGCATGTAGAAGTAAGAGGCTGGAATAAAAGAGGTTTCTTCCCACTCAGGCTTTCCCGGAGTTTGGCACGTGCATCCCCATTGGATTTGTGCGTAGCTAACACTGGCAGGGAAGGAAGATTTGGTGCTGTCATGCCTTCTTTTTTATCTTCAGCGACTTTTTTTTTCTGTTTTTGCCTTCTAACAGAATAGGAGAGCTTCCTTTTCTTTTGCAGGAGTTTGCTCCTCGAGTATTTGTCATGTACTTCATCGCTGCTGTAGCTTTTCTCTTCTATATTTCCAAAGTTCCAGAAAGATACTTCCCAGGTAGGAAATTCTCTTCTGGCTTTTTTTCTTTTTTTCCTGCAGTTAAGCTTCCCGCAGTGTCACAGTCCTTGCTGTGGGTCCTGAACTTCCTGGGAGAGAGCAGGCTGACCATGTTCCCCATGCAGAGTAAAAGAGTGGGAGGAGGCAGACAGCTTCCATCAAGTTTGTTAAAGAACTTTCCCTGTCACCCCTTAGGGACAGGGTGTGGCAGAGCTCTGCAGGAGGCTGATTGCACTGCAGGCGCTGTGGCCTGATTTTAACAGCTGAACTCCATGCCCCTGTTCTCCCCTACAGGCCAGCTGAACTACCTCGGCTCGAGCCACCAAGTGTGGCACATCCTGGCAGTAGTGATGTTGTATTGGTGGCACCAGTCCACAGTGTACATCATGCAGTACCGACACAGCAAGCCCTGCCCTGAGTACAGCGTGGACTTGTGAGCCAAGGTACGGCTGTTGCCATCCTCGGGGAACAGGATACTCTAAACACAGGCTTCGGGAATCCTGGCCTGAACCTCAGGTCACTGCCCCAGAGTGGGTCCTGTGAGCTGTTTCAGAGCAGGCTGGACTTAGCCCTGCCAGAGCCCTTCCAGCTCAGTGTCACAACCCTTCTAGTCTCAAACCATCGGGGTTTTCCTCAGGCTCTTGTCAGGTTTTTAGTTTGCTTTGCATTGATTTGGATGTTGTCGAAATCAACAACAATGAATTGCCAAGTACATGTGCACAGTTATTTACCTCATTTCCCTGCTCTGTTTCAAAGGGCAGCACAGGAGGATTTGCGACTGAGCATCTGGACCTCATGTGATGAGCTGTGCTGTCAAGAACTTAGGCCATTCCTTTCCAGACTCCTGGACTGTTACCTTCTTGCTGGGACAAAGCATTACTGCAAGCTTTGATAAACACAGCAGCAGTGCCTGGGATCTGTGGGGCATTTCCTTCTCAGCCAGTTCCTGCTCTGCAGTCAAGCACCAAACAGCTCTTCCTGGAGTGGGACAGCAAGAGGCTGAGCTATCTTGGCATGCAGATCCCAGCAGGATGTTTTGTTGCCTGGCAAACACAAACGGCTCAGCCAAGGGTTCTCGGGCCTGGACACCAGGTTTTTGGGTGGTGTGCACCATTAGGAGAATGCTTCTGACAACGTGCCTGTAAAATTGTAGGAACTGTGGGAACCGGTCCTGGATCCAAACCATAGCCCTGTGGGCTGTGCATCCTTCAGTCTTTGCATGGAAGATGTTTTTTTATGCTTCAGCATTGGCACAGGAACATATGAACTGGAATCCAGTGGATTTGCGTCCTGGTCTGGACAAGCTCTTTCCCATTCCCTGGGAGATAAGATCACATGACATCCAGCACACCTACATCTTCACTGCAGATCTTAAAAATAGCCTCCCCCAAGGGGGGGTCATGCCATTGCCTGAAGAAATCACTCTAGCTCCCTTCAGTAATCTGGAATTGGTATTCCAGAATATTCCAGGAGTAGCACTAAACCTGGGTGTCCATATTTGTTGCTGTTTTGCAATCAGTGAACCTGCTGGGGCTGCAGATTACTGACCTTTGGCCTTTCCGTGGGTGCAGGATGATACTGTATTTGCAGACACTGCTGTCCAAAAGGAGTTGCTGCCACAATCCTGCCAAAGTGCAAAGGCTGTCTGGAGTTTCAGGATGTGTCATGGAACCATCTCTTGTTAAATGAACAGCAGGGAGCCATGAAATACTCTGGTTATTGCATAGCTACAGCCCAGCACAATTAAGCTCCAGAGGTGCCAGTCTTCCAAGCAGCATTGAAATCCTTCAGACTCCTGGGTTAGAGGCCACAGTGCTGTTGGGACTAACCCTAAGTGTCTCATGTCCTTGTGGAGAGGGCTTCCCTGTAATCCACTGGGGGAGCCTGGCTCAGCGTAGTGACTTTCTCAGGGTAGGCAGGCTCTGTTATTTGCCCAAAGCTGCCTCTCCCTGGGCTAAGGCAGAGGAGCAGGACTTGTTTTCTGGTCAGGATGTGCCAAGGAGACTTGTAATGGAGGTGGAAGCTTACAGATAGGCACCTGAACTCCTTGGGCATGGAGAAGGCAGGATAGTACCTCCTCCTGATGTGCTGGACAGGGGTGCTGTGCTGGCTGTTTAGGTCAGAGGGTGGTTTTGGTACTTTTTTGTTGTGGTGGTTTTGTTTTGGTTTTTTTTTAACTCCAAAGACAAGTATTGGCACAACTGACTCTGCATTGATGATTCAGCTCCCAGACCTTTAAGCCTTTCAGTATAAGCACTGATTTTTTTTTATGTGTTTTTTTTTTTTTTTTAACTTGACAGCCAAACAAGTTTCAAGTGCACTAATTACTACTACTGAAGCCTGACAAGGAACTTGGAAGTATAAGTCTTTTTCCAGTGTTATGTGTACAGTGATACCTGAAGAATGTGTCTGTGCTCTAAAATAATACTGACTTTAGCATTCACTAATGTATTTTTTAATGGAAATTCTTAATTACCCAGCAGTTTTCACCAGATCAGGAAACTGATTGCCAAGCTGTGCATTTTTACCTGACACAAAATTTATCAAGCTGCATGATGATCTTTGATGTACATACTGAACCTATAAATAAATTCCAGTTCATTAGCTTTTTCCGTGGAGTAACATCATTCCTGCATCTCATGCAGTGAAACAATAGATGTCAATGGCTCAGCCATGGAACTTGTGTCACATCCTGTGGGTTACACAGACAGGGATTTTTGGGGGAGAATCTCTAGCTGAATTTGCTGATGAACTCAGCTTTGCAGCCTACTACCACTACTCTTTATTTTAAGAGTCCTGTTGCTGCTATATCTGCTCTTGACCATTTTCATTCTTACTTCAGCTCACCCAAGAGTAAAATCAATACAAGGAGCTTTTAATACACCTGTTCCACTAAACAACTGCAGGAAGGGGCACACATCACATTATAGTTCTGTCCAGAAGCACAGAGCTCGGTCCACAGCAGTGGCATTGGGAATCATACATGACCTTCCTGCAGGAGGGCTTTAAGGAGTAACAATGAACCAAAGGAATTCAAAATAACACACGACCCACAGATTTTTAACCAGTTGACACAGCAAGATGATTGGGCAGCAAATACAACTACTTAAAACACTTTTAAGAGAGTCCCAGGTGCTTACAGCTGCAAAATAATTCAGCAGCAGCACTGCTTATAATGAGTAAATGAAAGCCTACACATGAACACTTCACAATCCAGTGTTGAAGAAACCTACAAAGACACTGTTACCAGGTTCGTTTATTTAACAACTCCAAGGATTTTTATGATATACATCAGCTTCACAAAAAAAGTTAAAAGTTCTTGCTTTAGTAGTACACAAAAAAGCTTTAGAAACTCCAAGTCTAACAAGAAATGGAAGAGTAGTTCAGGCAAGTGCACTTAAAAGCTGAATGCCAGCAATTTTAAAATAGTATTTATGCTCTTTAATACTAGGTGGTGCCTCAGTCACAACTTTAGCCATACATACAATCTCCTTGATTTCCTTTCAAAATAAGCACTATGGAACAGTAACACAGCAGCCACCCTTGGTGCTGAACTCATATTCACTCAAGTCACAAACGTGATTCTGGCTGCCACGTTACCAAAACCACAGCACCTCCAAGGGGTCTGTGATGTGTGTGAGCATGTGTATATTTTATATATACTTCTCATATATAAAAATACACGCTATAGTATAAAAAAACTCCAGATAAACTCTTTTTCTCACAGTAGCAAATATATCAATTTATTTTCACAGTACTCGGTTTTACTAACTGGGACACCCAGAGTGATTATAACCTTTTTGCTCCAACGCTGGTGCTCACAGAGCCCCCCACCACACACAGGGAAGCCAAAGCATTAATTATATTAATTACACACCTCGGGGCCCGTTGAGCCCACAAACACAACTACCTGGTTTTTCTTTCTGTGACCACAACCACTAAGGGCTTCTTAGTACCTTGGTACAGACACTCTCTCCAGCAGCTGATCCTTCAAGGCCTGTGCTTCAGTCCCTCAGCATGCTGAAGGAGCAGCTGTAAAAATCCATTGGGATTTCTGTGTGGAAGTGTCAACCTTGCCCTCTTGCTACCACAGGCAGCATGTACATGTCTACTGCAGCAAGGGCTTTCCTGATTTCAAGTAAGGTCACATTGCACTCTACACACCCTTAAAAAAGTCAAAGGATATCCCATTCCCTGACAGTCACACATTTCACCTCCTCTGAATAGTGGATAGTGGCTGAAAAGAACCCCAAACTTGGGTTCAGTTGTGCATAAACTACATACACCAGGCAAAGTCAGCTTAGTGGGGTGCACCAATCTCACATCAACCATGAGAAAGGATAAAATAGCTCTAAAGAGAAAAAGTTACATTTAAGCAAAAACCTGATTGGTGTCTCCAGTATGAAGAATCAGGTTTGTTAAGGCCATTAGGAGACAAATATCATGGGCCATAACTCGTGCCAGCTCTAGAGTCACCGGGGTCTGCAGTTTGCCTTACCTCTCCCTTCAGCTTTGCTGTGCTGCAATATAATTACATACAGACCCTCTGCCAAAAGCCCCTGCAGCCCTCCTCAGCCCGGAGTCTCAGAGTTAATCCACAATATGTGAACACATTTCCTATTTTTAATTTACCTGATCACTTCTGCCCACACTGGGTCTGCTGGTGCCCAGCCTCCTCCCTATATGTCCAACAGCCCCTGGAGCCAGGCCCCAGTGCCATGTACATTGTTAACCCTTCCCATTGCTTTCCTACTGGGAAGGCAGCAACAGCATGGCTTTGGTGAGGACCAGCCACATTTAGGACCACAGCTTTAATCTCATTTTGTGTCCACCCCACTGCACCATTTATCATCTCACTGTTCCAGGAGCTTGTCAGGCAGGTAACAGCTCTGAAGGACATTGAGAAAGGCAGCCCATAAGCATGTACAGAGGAGGGAAAAAAAAAAAAAAAAAAAAAAAAAGACCATTAACCTGAGTGTCAGAAATGCTACAAAAACTGGCATGTGCTTCTGGCAGCCTTTGGCACCAAACAGGTGAGAAGAGCAGTAATAAAGCCCATAAAGCCCTGTGTTGAAACATTTCTACTCAATCTTCTACGGGCTTAACTTCCAAGCCTGGAAAAGGCACACTGTAGCAGGCACAGCTGGAATATTCCACTTACACCCTGTGAGAAATGAAACTGTGGAAGATGAAGGTAACTATCTATACACCATCACTAAGAGCTACGTTCAGATTCCAGGGCAAAGCAATCTCACATACATCCTAGGGGGCATTTTATCAAACTGATCCCAAAGGAGTCACGTGATTTGTCTTCAATGTGTTTTCAGTGACTATTCTAAGGGACCAAATCCCACCCCTCAGAGATCTCAGGATCACAGATCTCCTGTATATCCAGCAGGAGGCATCAGGGGTGGGGGGGGAAGCTCATGACCCTGAATATTTCACTTCACCTGTGATGGGGGGGGACTTGAGGACACCCGGCCACAAACAGTGATGTCTTCCATGTGCAAACACCCAGCTACCTACTCCTCAGCCTCCAGTGGAGCAGGACAGAATGTGAGACAACCCGAGGAGCCACCTCCTTCCGTGTCCCCGTGAGGATGGCCATGGAAGCCAGGCATGGGCTGTCCTGAGGGACTGTCTGCAGAGCTGTCCTGCCTTCACACAGCACCAGCTTCTGCAGCAAGGAAGCAAGCCCTGTGCTCGGCAGTGTTCACAGCTCCTCCCATCACCCAGGGCACCTCCCAGAGTTCCTCAGCCTCCGAGGTCCTGGGTAGCAGGGCAGGGGTCCTGCCTGAAAGACTCCGTGGGGTGAAATGCAGCTCAGTGGTCCGGCAGCCACCAGCTCCTGCTGGAACACAGCCAGGGCAGGAAGCATCTCCAAAGCTCAGTGCATTTAGCAAACCTTAAAAGAGCATTAGGTTACAATCATTTCATAAAACTGTTGTGGTACAAAACCAACAGGTTTGAGAGAATACACATTTTCTTTGCAATAAAAATCCAAGAGGAAAACAGACACAAATCCCAGTTTGTAATCAAATCAGTCCAATGCTTGTACCTCATAGTCAACTCTGCAAGTCATCTGAAACACTCCATATGTGCCCAAGGACAGCCCCTCTTGCAGTGGGATGAGGAGCCTCCTAAGTGCTGCAATCCCAGCCCCAACCCTACTGGCTCACTATCCTACACATTCAGGCTTCTCACAGATCAGTAAATCATCTGCTTTACATTATCAGTTTGCTATTGTACATTAATGGCACTTACTATAGAAAAAAAAATTAAAATTGACCATTTAGGCACACAAAAAATAATCTTTCATCTCTGCTGCTGCATAGATGTCTGTAAGGTTCCATGCCATAGCTGTGCTCTCGAATTCTGGGCCACAGCCCCTTGAGGACGTGGCTGCTTTATTTTCACGATCAATAAAGGTAGCTTTCACCTAGGAAGCGAAGACTTACAATTTCCAGCGCATAATCTGGATATCAGTATGTCTTGGTTCTTAGGTCTGCTGAGACACGATGAAGCACCACAGTTCATCAGCCCCTTGTACATATGGAAAACATTTTCCGTGTGCTCCCTGCCTCTTCTGCTCCACTGGGGCACATGGCAGAGGGATGGAAAGGCAACACCAAAGTGCACAATGACAGTATGTCCCAGGGTGCCAATAACAGGGATTCATATCCAATTTCTCATTCCATTCCGGGAGCCATCTGCCATAAGGAAACAACATTCCTGATTTTTTCTTTTTCTCAAAAAGACCCAAATCAGAATTAGCCATTATTTGCAATTCCATCATGCATGCAGGCCACTGCCTCCTCAACCTGAACAAGCTCTACCTAGGCCCCTGGCATTTTAACCACATAAATTACTCCACTAAACCTTTATTCTGGGACTCAAGAGAAGTGGAGCGGAGGGAACTCACAGGAAGCCTCTACTGTTTAGAAGGGAATGGAGCTGCTCCAAAGGGATCTAACTCCAGTGACTGCTGTGGTTGGCTCTGTGTGCCCTGCACGACCAGCTCTGTGAAGGGCACCGCACCAAAGTCATCTGTTTTCAGCCCGTCCCCACTGTGAACGGCCCCATGCAAGGAGCTCTGCCTCGGCCTGCCAGCCACGACTACTGCCCCATGGTCCCCACAGCTGTCCCCAAAGCCCTGGTGCTGGGCATGGCGCATCAGGTCCGGCGGGTGGAAGGGTTTGGCTCCGAAAGGATCCAGTAGAGCCTCGTCTGTCTGCAGAGGGTTGGCTCGATCCTTGCTGTCAGACAAGGCCACACTGATGTTCTCCTTGGAGTCTGAGATGGTCAGGAACTCGTTGCTGCTCTGGGAGTCCCTGCGGCCAGCCTTCCTGTGCCGGCGGGCACGCTCCGGGGTGCGGTAGCTGGGTTTCAGCCCCTTCTTTGTGGTGGTGGGGGTGCCGTGATGGCGCTTCCCATTGTTCTTGGACACCTCCTGCTTCATGCGCCTCTGGCGGGAAGACAGTTTCTGCAGGTTCCGCTGCTGCTTCACCTTCTGATGCTGCTGGCTCCCTGTGATCTCCTCAAATGGAACCAGCCCAAACAGGTCCTCTCTACTCCCAGCAGACTTGGGGAGAAGGGATGGCTGAAATGGGGTGCAACCAAAGATATCCACGCTCCGTGGAGAGATAGGGGAGAGCAGAGGCTCCATCCCTGACCCCTGCTCGTCTTTCTGGGGCACCTTTTTGCTGAAAGGAGCTTTTATGAAAACATCAAAGTCATCCTGCTCTTGGCTTAGGTTGGGAAAAGCCATCTGAGAAGAAACATTTTTGTCCATCTTCTCTCTTGCCTGAGGCTGCAGAGTGAAAAAGGGCACAGCTCCAAACACATCAAATTCTTGGCCAGAGCTGATCAGAGTGCTTGGCACCTCAGGCGGGGACATAGGCACTGAACTGGGCTCTGTGATTTCACCACTGCCCATACCATCTCTAAACCGAGTGCTCAGGAGCCCTTCCACACGTTTTTGTTTGGTTCGGTCACAATCAGAATCAGAGCTCTGCTTTTCTTCCTCCTCCTCTTCCACCTCTTCCTCAGAATCCATGAGGAGAGGTCGGTGGCCTAAGTTCTCTGGTTCCGTATCATTGTCATCATTGAAGTCTCCATTCTCTCCATGCAAGACTTCTTCATCCTCCTGTTCTTCTTCTTCCTCACTGCTCTTGGGAGAAGGAGGATCAGATTCAAAATCACTCTCTGACTCCTCACCACGTTTTGTCATGTGTCCCTCTGCACTTCTCCTCCCTGCCTGGGGATCTCTAAACGCATGGCTCACTTTTCCAGCCTTTGTTGGAGTCCCTAAGTTCTTTCCTTGATTGCTGGATGAGTTATCCACTTGTTTTCCAGGAGAACCTGCAGGTCCAAAGAAAAAAAGCACATGAGAACTTAAAACATATAACAGCAAAACTTACTCCACACACGCTGCAGCCACACATCCAAAGAGATGATGCAAACATGTATCCTGTACTTAGGGAGGGAAGTGAGCTAAAAATCAGAACTGACATTTCAAACAACACTCATAAAATCAACAGATAGAGCTGCCAGCTTTACTTCTAAAGCAAAAGGTGTCTAGAAATACAGTACCAGTATTTAGGGAGCATACAGAGGGGCTAATGGACACAGCTGATCTCTAGAGACAGCTTTTCAAACCCAGTCATTATACTGCCACTCTTCTTTGGGAAAATGGGAGGCAACAGAATTTAAACACTTTAATTTTCTCTATTATATTTTTTTAAGCAGATAAGCTATTTTTTGATGGGCTTCTGCTTTGACAGTCTGCTCTGACAAACAATGCTGTAGTCACGAGAGCAGCTCCTATCTTCTGCAGCAACTGAGGCACAACAGCTCTTGCTTTTCCTCACGTTTGAGAGCAATGCTTTCTGATTGTGTCTAAATGCAACCTGTCAGCTGAGCTTCTCTACGGCAAGGAAATTTATCTACTTGTTTTCCTCTGCCAGCTCTCTCCCCACTATTCACTGACAACTAGAACTGAAAGAACAATTCACTAATGAGTCTTTTGTGGTTGTAGTTGCCTTGGGAACACTGGAAGCAGTAAAAATTTTGCAGCAGTACAAAAAAGACATGGCAAGAGCAGGGGAGGCTGTACAGTGGCACTTGCACTACTCTCGTCACTAAGCAATCCCAGTTTCTCCCTGTGTCAGAGCCCCGTGATGTGGGAGATGTTTTCAGGAATGTAAATGACTTGGATTTCTATGAGAAGAAGCAGGAGGAAAATCAAAACACTTAAGTCTCCACTGGGTAAAGCACATTTTCCCCTGAAATATCCTCTTGGCCACAGATAGGGTGCATAATGTTACATGTAACACCAGCAACAGCAGTGAGAATTCACCTCCTGGCAGGCACAGAGCCATTGCCCAAAACCTGTGTGCCACTCTGCCCCAGAGAGGCTGTCACAGACACCCTGGCACTGGGGATGAGCTTCTCACATCTCCAGCATCTGACACCAGCTGCGGCCAGGCTGCTCCTGTTCAAGCAGTTACTAGAGAACTCTACCCACAGCATTGCACTGGACCACTGACCTCACACAAACAAAACCATGGATGTCTTCCACTTAGAGCTTTGTTACACAAATACTGACGTTTAACCCACTCCATGTGTTCCAAGGATTGAAAAAGCTAGGGATGGCTACAGATGTCTACTATTTCTCCAAAAGTCATCTTCAGCCAGAATCCAATAGCTCTTGTTCTTGCAACATATAAAATATTTTATCAGCTATTTCCTTCTTTCACAAGGAAACTAGCATGCAACTTCCAGGGCAAGTTAGATTATTTTCTTTCTATGCTCCAGTTTACAAGAGCCATTTCTTCCAATTTTAAAGGGAATTAACAGCGATTTCCTCATTCCATCAGCTTCCTCACTCCTTTGCAGTTACACTTAAAATAATCAAAATTCAGCAGCAATACAATTTATGTAAGGATTTAAAACCAAGATGACCAGAATGACTAAAAACATCAGGTGATTAGGATTTTGAGCTGTTTCTTCTTGCCTTCTGGTGTCAGATTGCTTCTTATCTACTGTAATTTTAAATGCTACATATTTGCTTTACCCACTAAATTAGAATCTGGATTATTCTGTTGCTTACTTTAGATTTCCCAAAGGTACAGCCTTCACATTGCACTATTTAACCCCCATAACCTCCAAATCCTGCTGTTTCCAATATTTACTGGAACACTAACGTTAGCATAAATGCAAATAGATTTAAAAGAAAAAGGGATTTCTTCTAGGTTAGCTGTTAACACCACTCACAAAAAAAGGCCCAAACCTTTTCTCTGTGTCCATATTCACAAGAGTTTACAGTCCCACAGAACGGTTAGACCTTTGCACTTAATCTCAACATGCAGTAAACAACTAATAAAGCAATTTTTTTTCAAGGAAGAACTGAATAATAGTGTTATCTAATATACCTGACTTCCCAATAGGTTTAAATACTATTCGTTAAGTGCTGCTACAGTCAGAGTCCGTAGAAAATGAACTGTAACAGGCACTGAGGAGGCAGAATGCTCAACCTCTACCAAGAGCAGCTGAACTGCTTACGAGGCCGTCTGAGGCACAGGAGGT
Source organism: Sylvia atricapilla (assembly GCF_009819655.1). Lineage (NCBI taxonomy): Eukaryota > Metazoa > Chordata > Aves > Passeriformes > Sylviidae > Sylvia > Sylvia atricapilla. Next base: position 68,928,260 of record NC_089143.1, read on the forward strand.
GCAGCTCTCAGCCCCAGACCTCTCCAGAGAGATGGCACAGCAAAGAGAATGCTTCCCACCACACCTCCGTGGCACCCTGGCTGCTCCAGCATCCCAACAGACCCACCTTTATTCAGAACTGTGACTTTTGCTGGCAACACACAGTAAATGATCTCGGGAATCAGGCACCGAGACAACCCAGCCTTTCCACCCTAAAATTTCCTCTCTTCAGTCTAACAAGTACTGAATCCTCAGAGGAACTCAGATGAAGCCAGGGACAATTGACCTCTTGCTTGGAGACATGCATCCACAGCAATGCAGAAGCCAGGTGTTCTCTCCATGTACTTGGAGCTCTGAACCACTCTTCAAGGAAATGCTGAGCACCTTCCTGGCTGACAGAGGCAGACACAGGGGAAGTGCTTGAATAGCCAACGAGAATACTGAAAGTTTGATGTACGTGTTGATTTTTAGCTTGCCCACAGCAATCTGTCCTGGCACCAGTCAGTTTTGTGGGCTCTTGCTCTACTGAGGACAATGCCACGGCACACTGAATATAGCATACACCAACCTTTGTGCTAGCAGGAATGAGGAAAGGGAAGCTTAAGGTGTGGATTTGTAAATGTCTGTCCCTGCACGTGAGAAAACATAGTCCAAAATATCTTAATTCTGAGGCCACTCAAAGACACGGCAGGAAGTTTTTCCCATTCTAACACCATCACAGCAGTCAATAACTGCATCTCAGCTCAGCAGTGGTTTCTGAAGGTGGCTTCCAAATTGCAAGCCCTTCAGCTGAGACTCCTCCTTCTCCAGTAGCTTTGCCAGAGTTATCCATGCGACTTACTTATTGCAGCAGGAAACCAGTGTCTAGGTATTATGTAGAGACTGGGAATTACCCAACAGTGACCAGAAACTCAAAACCTCCACTAAGAGCTCACTGTTATTGGAATTGCAGAGCCAACATACATGACCCTACATTGGCAGTCACCTGTCAATGGAAAGCAGGCGGCACACAGCAGATGATGCTGTGAAAAGTAACTGCTCCCAATATTTGGGTTTGAAGAAAATACTTTTACTCCAAGGAGTATTTCCAGAATGGTCACAACACTGCTCCCACACTGCAGTATGTCAGGAAAGAACAAATATTTTCCTTTACCCTCCTGTGTATTTGGAGGTTAGCCACCTGCTCCAAGCAGAAACTACTCTAAGATACTCCTCTTGCACACTTGTAGCCTACCTGGCCAACCCTGAGGGAACAAACCATCTCTGCACCCACCTTTGCAGCTGCAGCGGCTTCAGGTTAGCCCCAAGAACAGGGATAAAACTGCATCATATAAGAATCAAAACCAAACCAAAGAAAGAAAAATATCCTCCCCAGAACTATAATTTTTGAACTAAGATAGAAATACTTTGGTCTTCTACACTACAGTTACCCCTGTTTCTTTCACTGCTAATGAAGTTAGGAAATTAAATAAAGAGCACTACATAGAGAAACAATTCCCCAAAAGGGAAAAGCTCCTGCTTAATGACAATTGAATGCCTGAATTGAATGAAACAGATTTCCAGACTGAAGTGTTGTGTCATGTTGATTTCATGCAATCTTGTCAGGCAGCACTGCTGCAGAGATGTTCAGATACACATTTATACAGCAATGCGGCACACTGCTGCACAACATCTGCTTGCAATGTGCTGCTCAGATTACCACACTTCTAATCAGGTTTGTAGCTTGTAGGGAACAATTGTTCTTTGCTCAAATGCGAGACAGGTGGAACATCTTTAATCATATAAGAAGATCCCAATCTTCAAAGAAATTTTCTGTTCCGATGTTCTTTTTCGAGACACAAGATTATAAGAGGATGAATTGCCTTTAACAAATGCAGTAATTACATGCCTTCTGCTGGTTCCTCATTTTAAGATATCGTGAGGGTAGCCTAAGAGTGGGGCATAAGAGCTTTAATCTCCCTTGGAATTGGGAACATACTGCCACCATCATTTCATAACAATTTGCCACATGTCAGCCCATGGATTACCAGCGGGCTGCAACTAAATCTGCACCAGTTCTCTGACAACAACCAGGGCAGCAGCTGCTCAACACTGTAATGGATTTATGTGTCTTATCACCTTTATTTTCAAGAGGAACAAAAATGGAAGAACGCCACACTTGTGCCTGGCAGCTATTGCTGACATTCTTTTAAATAATTACTCCAGAGATTAAAGTGCAATATAAAATAATAGTGCAATGTGCCCATGACTGCTGTAAGATTTGAAAAAAACTTTTTAAAAAAATTGGTAGATCATTTTGAAGAGAAAATGCAGACCCTTGGCAGAGCCCAGACATACCATATATGATGGGTGAACAATTTCAGGTTACTTAGAAAGTGCTACCTAGAATAGCTAAAATTTAAGATGATCATGATACAGAAAAATATCCTGAACCTCTATTCAGCAAGCACTGAATGGAGTGCTTGAAATAACTGAAACCACAGCCAAGAAGGTACAGAGTAATATCAGCAAAGCTTTCAATGAGTACTGATATTGACAAGAACTTACTCTGCCAAGTTACCTAAACCTGAAATGTTTTATTATCAGTTATCTGACAGCCAGATCACTGCATCTTTAAACATCACTGGGCATCTTTAAACAATCAACATCAGCTGTCAAAGAAACGTAAACTGTTGGCAGGAGCATTTTTCAAGTTGTAAAAATGGCTCAAGTCTCTTTTGTTTCTATTGGTCTGGTATTAATAATTTCTTCTTAAATTCTAGCAAGCTGTGTCTCAAAGGCAGAGACTGTACAGTGGTTCCAGGACTCCACAGCCATGGTGCAGAACTTGCATTGGTTTGAAACCTTATTAGAAGGCATACACAAAAAAACAACGGAATGAACAATCATCCCCCATGTCTGCTCCTGCCAGGACACCCCATGATTCTGCTGTGACACAGTGCACAGCCAGCAGCACCACTGCACCAGAGGATTCTCAGGGATGTGTACAATGCTCCAGATGATTCCCACAGCAGTGCTATCTGGCACACAGCTGGCTGGTTTTCCGCAAGATCCACGCAGCTGGGACAAAACCACACCACACCACAAAGCCCCTCTTATTCCAAGACAGACACCTGCAGAGACCATTTGAAGACACCACCACGTTGCTGAGTCAGAAGGAATCTGTTACAGAACTGGACTTGCTTTTATTCAGTCTGTGCAAAGAGAACAGCCCTGCAGAGGCTCAGAAGGGGTTACTCATGGAGGCTACAAAAACCAAATTACTTGATCACATCTACAGCATACATGATCCGTACAATATTCAGCAGAACTGTTAACAAGACGACCTGCACTAGAACCCTGTCCCAAGATCTAAGCCGGGCCGGGCAACAGCTCATTGAGATTCTTCCACAGAAGCCAAATGCTTGAAAGAGTTTCAGGCAACATTTCCCAATATCTCCACTTCTCTCACACAGCCCATACATATAATTTTGAGTGTTACCTCAATTCTTGTAGTCCTTCTGGAAATCACAGTATTAAGCTGAAGGAAGCAAAAGGCCATCCTAGGCTGGCTACATCCTACAAATCATTAGTATGAATAAATGCAAGATGACTAAAGGCACTGACTACAACTACCAGACAACTGTACCCTATATGACATTTGCTTCTTACATTTGAGAGCAGCAAAAAGTGTGTTTTCCTGAGATTCTGAAACATTTGATAATAACAAAGGGTATTACAACACAAGCTAGTTAATACACACTTGAGTCAGAAACTTCCATTCCAAAATGCTGACCACAGGAGATGTTTTTTCCACTGTCACCATCCAGTTCGGGCATTCCAGGACCAGATCTGTTTTCCACATGTGAAGTGCCTAAGTGCCCCACTGCTGGCTATTTAATTGCACTGTCTTCTTTCTCTTTCATTAAGGAGTTTGCAATGTAGGGTTTGTTTCTACCAGATCAATTCTTTCCCAGGCCAAGTTTCTTTTCCAGTCATCTCAGGTCTTAGGGTATTAGTATTTTCCACAAAAGTTCAGGCATAAGGTAGTGTGTGTAGCAAGTTTACTTGTGAGAATGTTTATAATAGGATACACACCAAGGGTGAGACACCGACAGCTTCCACAGTGCTTCCCTATTCCCCAGACTGAGAGGAACCCAACACTTGTTAGCTCATTTTGCACCCCTTTCCCTCTGTGTATGCCAAGGGACACAAGTGTTGCTGCTGGCTCTTCATTCCCACCAGACAAAAATAAGCACAGAAGGTCTAACAGACAAGCAGCTATAGTCCATCCAGTTCCAGGCTTCTTCTCCTGATGACCCTTGCAGCAGTGCCAGCCTGAAATGCACTGTCAGCTTCACAGGAGATATCCCAAGTCACAGCAGCCCACAGATCATCTCCCAGCGACGATGGAAGGCTTCCAATTCCAGCCTCTGCTGCTCCCTTGTCTCACCTTCCCAGACACATGTTAACATACCTGGTGACACTTACTTTGCCAGATTACCAGCACTTGATGTTGGTGAGTTGAAAGATGACACATGATATTCATCATCTTGCTGCTCTCTCTCGGGAGGTGACAGTCATTTAATTAATGAGTGAAGAGCTGCTTTCAGCAGAGAACTCTTAAGCCTCCAAAACAGGAGGAATCCTCTGAGTGAACTCTACTCAGCCACAGCCCACATACACGATTTATACATCAGACCTATGCCAGAGCAAGGAAAACCAAGCAGAAAAAACCCAACCTTAGAGTTGGAACTGTGGTTGATACAGCAGAACACAACTTCAGTAAGAACTGTCACTTTTCAAGAAAGTCTATTTTATTTACTTTAAAAATCCTGTGTTTATAAGGTCAACATTTCATCTCATTGCAATTCAACAAGTCAGAACTCAGTGGTCAGGGCCCTGGGCAAACAGTGCTAACACGGTTCCCATGTGGCCTGAGACATGTTACAACAAGGAAATGAAACCTGTGTTTTAACAAGATCCAAGAGTCTTTCTTGCAAATGCTGGAATTGAATTTAAGGTGTTAAACCTCTGTTCCACTTGCTAAGCAATCACCTGCCCTTAGAGGTCATGAGTAAGGGACACAGGTGGTTCACTTCTTAGTTACATGTTTCACCATCACAGGGAACAAACCAGAAAAAACAGTGTTAAGTATGTGTGGAAATCAAAATATTAGGGAGGCACATTTGTCAAGTTTGCCCCAGAAAGTCCTCAGACAGAAATTAAGTAGGTCCAAGTCAATAGCTCTCTCCTTTTCTTAGCTGTCTTGCAACACCTCTTTTCAAGACATTACCAAGAACAGTTTGGTGGGGAACACAAACCAGCTTTTAAAAGATGTATATGGACATTTAAAGATTTATTGTACCTGATTTGTTTGCTAAGTGCATTTCACAGTTAACACATAATTAACAATACCTTTCTTGAAATCAAGCCAGTATTTACTCTTGTTTAAATGCCAGTTACAAGTCCACAGGGTAAAAGGCTATTGAAAAGTGGATGATTTTTTCCCAATGCCATAGCTATCAGTTCAACATGTCTCAAACAGCCTGGTTTTTCAGTCATGATTGAATTTCAGGGGATTTTTCCTCCCCTTAAGAGAAGCAACTACTATTTTTTTTTCCACTTTAGTATGTCAAGACTTAGAGCTTGGATTCCAAGTAACAAAAATAAAGCGCATGATACAATACAGCCAGGACATTTGTTAAAATCTAAAGCTATATTATAACCTAAAAAAACCCCAGCAACAGTTAAATGCCCTTCCAAGGTGTCAGGTGATAAAAGCAATAAAATAACCTCTGGACACAAGGGTATGAATATTTGGCAGGAGACTGAGTACCTGATGGTCCCCATCTTAAATGGAGTGTAAACTATTCCTATTCATTTTCCATGTGAATTCAGGCTCACCTATAAGTCAAAGCAACCTCTGGAATGAAGATGCCAGGGAAACCTTTCCAATCAGCACCTGTAGAGCAAACCCTTCTTCACTTAAATGGCTTTCACATGGCACTGAACTACTGAATATGAACAAGGTGACAGAAAGCAAATTTGTCCTGAGAGAGCAAAACAAAACCACAAACTAAGAATACAATCCTAAAACCAGCAGAATGAATTCAGGTCTAGGGACTGGAGCAGCCATGGGCATAGAGGGATTTTCACCAAAGGCTTTGCTGAACACAACAGCATTCCCTGTCCACCCTTCACCACATGGAGCACTGGAGCATTTGTGAGCACTTCACAGCTCTAGCAGAGCATCTCCAAGAATGCAAGATCGAAGTGAAAGAAAACACAGATACTACCTTAGGTTGACCCCAGCTGATTTATTTTAAGGCATGTTACCTGAGCTTTTGAACTTCCATAAGAACAGTCTTTACAAGTCATACTAAGGCACCTTTATCACTTTTTTTGCAACAAAATCCAAGTGGCTCCAGAATTGACTGATGCTCCTTTTACCATTCAACTACCACACAGGCTTCACTTTGTCAAATGTACCAAAATAAATACTAAAGTGCTGATCAACCAAATGTTAAAAACTGTCGCTTAAGTTGCAGGATGATGCAGTTTCCCACTCACAATGCCCAAAATACATTATTTTTACTTCCATTCAAGGTAAACATAGTTAAAGTTTAACTGAAAAGCAATAATGAATGCCCACCTTCCCCATGTATACGCAATGTAAAATGTTTCTGTTTGAGTCAACTTGTACCAAAACTGTGCATTAAATGCATAGAAGCTTACTGTCTTCACTTGGCTGGACAACTGAACTACAGAAACAGTGTGAGTCAGAAGCAGACTACAGGGAAGCAGCAAAATTTGGCCTTAGCAAGGAATCTGCCTTCAGCAAAAGCACTTGGGGTTCTTCAGCAAAAGCCCAGGTGATGCCCATTGCACTGGCCCAGCAGAACCACACCCTACACAGTCTGTCCCAAGGCTCCACAGGCACCAGGAGCTGAATGAACAAGTGGCTTTAATTTGAGGTAATGAACACACCAACACATCCCTTCAACCCAAGTGCTGTTAGAGGCAGCCGAGCCCTTTGCCATACTTTGGTCACTGAACTGCAGTGCATACTTCAGCAGATACATACACCTACAGGTATGTATGCATACAGCTCCGAGGTAATCATGTCACAGATGGAACTTGCCTTGCTGAGAAATGAAAGGAACTGAACCAAAGGGATCTTCAGGAGGACTTGTCTGTGGAGCAGCATGTGGCTCCACATTCTTATCTGAAGATGCTCTCCTGTCCACCAGCCTGTCTGTAAAAAACAAAATGAAACAGAACAAAAAATAAAGTAAAATAAAATAAAAATGGCAGGACTTACACCTATGCAAAGCTATGCACTGTACAGGGTGAGGGAGGAATATCTTCTCTGGCAGGGGGTTTGACAAAGGCTTATAAGAAGCACAGCTCTTGTCTGCACAGGAACTAGTCTGGGCAGCTCCTTCCTACTGCAAGGAGGCAGGCAGAGTGCCTGGGAGGCTCAGTACCCACACCTGTCCCTGCTGGAGCACAGGGTGATCCCAAACCTTTGTGCAATGCTATGAAAGCTGGGCTGGGATTTTTTTCCCAGTGAGAAAGTAGATTCGGTTTCTTGGCTCCCAATTCTGCACAGATGATTAAGTGGTTACAGGAGCTGCTTAAGAAATCTACTTCACAATGCTGTCAGAAATGCAGCATCAGATGTCACTTCTGGCCCATCACTAACTGATGATCACAGCAACACCAACAGAGAAACAACAACAGCCAGGAGCTCCAATCTGTCACTCTGTGTCACAGCTCTCCACAAAGGTGCTCAGTTCAGAAATCCACCCAATTGCACATTATGTTTTACTGCAACCAGCATCGTTCTACTAGAAAAATACCGAGTATAAGCAATGTATTCTGTCCCAGGAATTGGATGCCCTTTTACAAGTGAAGTGATTAATCATCCCAGCAGTAGCCATCACTGCACACACTGACATTAAGCCCCTCAACACATGAAATCTGATGGTAATGCCAGCCTGACAAATTGTGGCAACATCTTCATCCTCTAACAAAGAGTTTGTAAATTTACTTAGGTGTTACTGTCACAAACATGTAAGCTTTAAAAGCATTTAAAAGCATAGAAACCTCTTTAATTTACGTATAAAGCATCAACAATATCAACTAGGCTTCTGAGAAGAGAAAGAAAGAATTCATGTTTTGAACACTGGTCATCCCCACAAACTTACACACCACTGTATGTGAGTTATTGAATACATGACAGCAGTTGACTTAGTAACAGAAAAAAAGAACCACTGATCAATTCTGCATCTGCAATTCTCTTTTCTCTAGGTAGCAGAAAAGTTACCTAGTACTCAACAGCCTTTTTCTCTCATAGGAGATAACCTACATCTAAAGAGAACTCAGCCTTCAACATTAATAAATATCTAAGGAAATTCCAGTAAGTCTTACACAGTTAAAGACAATTTTATAGGTACAAGACTTAATTTTACAATAAATCTACTGATCTCTCATTATTCCGGCCAAGTTTGAGAAAGTACCAGTAGACAACATGAAGTGTAATTGTTTTTGCTTTGACTGCAGCAAAGGCATTAAATACTGCCAAGAATGGTCATATGATCTCTGGCAAAACACCCTCTGTATCAAAATGCCAAGTTAAAAGGTCTCTGAAGGCTGTGACGTGTATCTACACGCACACACAGACACAAACCACCAGTGCTCCCCTTCCTCTGAGGGGCACCAAGCCCCAGGAGCTCAGAGCAGCTGTAAGGCAGCCCCAATACCCATACAGACAAGGCTGCCATCTGCTGCTGGCAAGGGAGTAATTTGGGGTTATTTCTGCATTTTCTCTACGTGCGTGACTAAAATCCCAAATGCTGCTTACTACTGAGCAGGGGTGTGCTGTTGGGTTTAGTTTACTTTTCAGATACAGCATATCAAGTGCATTAGCACACCCAGCTCTCCTGTCCCCTGAATTACCTTGAAGAGCTGAGCCCAGAATGCATCTTGGTTATCATCTTCTTTGGAACATGCATTTGTTCAAAACTTGTGGCTTAACCAAATTAATCTCATCCAACTTACATAAGTGCCACCAGCAGTCCAGCAGTTACAGATTCTGAATGTGGGTGGTGTTGTGCTGACCTTTGGTACAAACTAACCTGCTCCAGATCCACGAGTGCATTATTTCAAAAGACTAAGGGTCGCATTTGGAAGAAACATGCTTACAGATATTCAATTCTACTACTGAATCAAATCCTTAACTTGGATTTGGAAGGAATGCTTAATTTCAGCTAGTACACTAGCCATTTTTCCCAGCTAACAGTGAGACATCTGACTGTAAAATGTGTGCAAGCTACATTGCCATCTCAAAAACAGGAGTCTGATTCAATCCACACAGGATACAAAGGGAAAACTAACAATCACAGTTTCACAGACTAAACCACCCCGTCGCCTTCCTAAAGGATTAACAGGTAATGTGCACACCCAATAAAAAAATATTCAGCTGAAGGCAGTATTGTTTTCAGTTACTCAAAATTCAACTTTACTGTACTTTTAATTGCAAGAAACTTGCTGATAGACAGCCAAGCATATACAATCTGTTTTTTAACAATGTCACATCTTCCAAGTCCCACTGATAAATCTGATCTCAACAAAACCAGTTATAGGAAGAGCAACTAACAAGCATGTGTTCAGCAATTAAAAACAGAAAGTAATTCCAAGTAAGAACCATGAAGATAACTGACTTCACGAGGAAAAAGTTTATTCAACTATTGCCATATCAGTACAATAAACCAGCCCTTACATGTAGCCACTCAAAAAGGACAGTACAAAACATTAACATAATGTAATAGATCAATTTTCTTTCAGGCATTTTCAAAGGACATATCAGACCCACACAATCTTCTGCTCTGGTGTGCAAGAAAAAAGCTGGAAAGGAATAAAGCAAGCAGCCAAAATTCTCTTCCCATCACAACATACTTCTGCTGTTGAGAGCCTCTTGGCAATGAAGGTGACACAAGCAGTGTAGAAGAGCTAAGATACCACCATTTCTGCAGTAATCGAGCCAGTAACTACCAGTTTCAGACGGTGAGTTCCTATTGCACGTTTTCAAAAAGGAAAAGGAAAGGAAGACAGGCCCAACTGTGCCCTCAAATGCTCAGAAAGAATGTTCTGTACACAGCCTGCACAGTCCTTGGACAAGCAGGTGTTGGAACTGCTGAGCAATCACAGAGCCCTCATTTACTGGGAAGCAAAGTAAGCCTTCAAGCGTCCCTTACTTGATCTTAGCAGGTCAAACTCTCTGTCCAGCAGCTCCTCCTCTGTCAACTTGGAAAAATTGTCCTCTCCAAACGGGTTCCAGCCTGACATATCAGGTGGGTTACTGATGTTCTGTTTCGGGTAATTGGCAATCGCTTCAGCATCAGGAATACCTGACCTGTAGAGTCGGTTCAAGGAAGCAAATAAAGAGAAACATGACAGAATTGGTTATCAGGGTCAAAATCTGAGATACTTCATAATGCCAAGTCCTACACACAAGCAGCACACATGCATGAAGAGCTCATCCCAAAAAATCTGAAGGCAAATCTAAAAGAAGCCTAATAGGAACCTAAACAAATATATAACCTGGTTTTTAACATCCAGTGAAACTGGACAGATCTGTAGGGTTTTTTTTATTTTTAAATCAGAAAGGAAGGAGTTTTTTTATTACATACACTGTTGTTCACAAGAATTAATGTAAAAGTGGTCATTTATTACCATTTATTAAACAAAGGCAGGTCTGAGGGCCACTGCTCAGGGACCATATCTCTTCCGAGGTGTACATCATGTCATGTTGCACCTCTAAGCACAGAAGCTGCCAGCCCTAGTACATCAAGGCCAACTACAAAGCTGCTCTTAACAGGGTGTTTGAAACTCCTTTCAGATGCACTTAACCCCATTCAACATAGGCTACTGACCATCCCAAGCTAAGTGGTTAGCAATCAGTTCCTGGAGTAAGTCCATGAACAAGAAGACAGATACTTTAAGAAATTGTGCCAGGCACATCTGTTAACCAACATTCTCACTTTGCTCCCAAAATATCCTTTATCACTGAACATCCACCATCCAACTCTATGTAATCTCTTACTACCAAAGCAAGTGACTTCTGAAAAAAGGATCTGGCAATGCTAACCACAAAACTAGTAATGTAAGCCATAAGTAACCCCTAGGCTCAGCTGAGCCACAATTCTCACCTGTTTGTAGGGTAGGGAGGATCTGCCACTCTTCCACCATGCACTGGGAGTGACCTGGGGTAGGAGATTAAGGCTGGTGCAAGGTCTTGTGGAGAAGTGATATATTCAGGGGACTGCACCTGCTGTGCCCGCTGCTGAGCCTGCATCTGCTGCTGCAGGAGAGCCTGCTGGTACTGCTGCACCTGGGGAAATCAGGGCTGTGTTACCAGAACAAGCATGGGTTGGCTGAAACTCTTCTGCCAAGTATCAGTGCTGCTCTTGCAGCCAAACACATCCACTACCACCACTACCCTCCAGAACACCTGAGCATAGATAGAGAAACCACATCAACAGGTCAGCAAGACTGCTTTCCTTTTCTAGCGTATTACCACTTAGATTTTCGTAATTATTGCTACTGCAATATATGCTACTGCAGCACTGCTAATTGCATTTTCATCATACTCTATTCTTAAATCTTAATACAAGATTTCAGGACAGTTTCTCCTGATCTTCAAAAAACAGGCTATGGCAGTCAGCTCTATTACTTTTCAAGTAAGAACTGGACATCACTATCTTCAGTCACACTGTTGAGTAACATGTATTTGCTGCTGTGGCTAGTACTGGAAACATTATCCAAGTATGTTTCAAATGAACACAGACCTTCTTATGAAACTTGAGACAGATCCCATCCTATTATTAATAAAAGTGCAACTCCAGTTAAGCTAGTTTGGATTAACTTCCCACCAACTAAATATTATTTTAGATGCCAAACTGCATGCTAATTACCATGTCCACAGCTCCGGACAACTAACCAGGCACTGTTCTTACTGCATCTACACAAGAGATTTACAACACAGGCTATATTTTAAGACTGTACCATCTCTGTGACATACCATGGCAGGATACTGTAACTGGGCAGTCTGCTGCTGGTACACAGATTGCAGCAACAGCTGTTGCTGGACCATCTGCTGGTGCACTGCTTGGTGATACTGAAAAGACAAAAAAGTGCTTTAAAAAGTAATGATGTCCCCTCAGAAATATGCAGGTATTGTAATTAATGCTTCTTCAGAAGCACTATCACATCTATGACACCACAGCATTTTTCAATTAAGACATCCTATAATCAAGAACCAGCTTGCAATTCAGTCACTGCACCTCAATCACTCTGTTCGGAAGCTTTTTCCTTACCCCACTTCCCAGCCAATTCTTAATAAAACAAAACAAATCAGACTACACGTTCAGTTCTGGTGCACATACAACCGTCTTATTACAAGCACAACATCATCATCCATAATCACTCTTAATATTCATCCCAAGCTCCTTTACACACGGGTAAAGCCTTGAAATCACACTGTGGTGATGCACAGCAAGATGGAATTAAGGGTCAAACTGCATGAACACAGCACTAGGCAAGCAACTTTCTAGGACAAGCATTACAGGGCCAATGAAGGGACAATGCAATAGTAAGAAGGGACAGGAGCCTTTTTAGCAGGAAAAGCACAGAGGCAGAAGTGTTGAACTGGCACACAACTCCAACGGCTACTAACACACACAAAAAGTCTCAGACACTTGTCTAACAGATCTGACTGTACCTGCTGCATATAAGCATCCTGCATGGCAGGCTGGTGCTGAAAGTGGTGCAGCTGCTGTAATCTCCAATCTCCCTGCTGCAGCTGCTGGAGGACCCTGTGCTGCTGTGGGGTGGTCCCTTGGGACTGTGAGATGTCTTGTCCATTCCCTGGTCGCGTGGTTCCTGTGACAGACAGGAACACTACTGACAACCAGACCCCTCAGCTTCACTTGGAGCTCTCCCTGGCAGTTTTTCATCTCAAACTGACTCTTTCCAGTCTGACAACCAGGACACCTGGTAGATACCAAGTTGACTTCTTTAAAAGTAATTCCACACCTGCAAATGAACCATTTCGATGTGCAAGATGCCGGAAGCTTCCTCTGGTCTCCTAACAGCAAGCTGGGTTCCAGACTTGTGCTTTACTAACACTTAAGCTACACAGCCCAGGATCTCAAACCATACAGCTTTCAACATCCAACACAGATGTATTTTAAATTTTTTTCCCTAAGAAAAGTATCAGCTCATCCACCAAACTCCCTTAAACAGAACACCTGATTAATTTTGCCACTCAACTGCTTTTTCAACTTTTGAGAGACATGTACTACCGTAAATTTCTCTCTTGCACACTGTGCTTATAATTCTGAAGTGCCCATGAAAGATCTGTTCCTTGTCATAACAGAAAAAACTTTTCAAGTTGGATGTTATGTGGATCCCACCTACTAAAAAGTACTTATACCTGAACACAAACATTCTCAGAGGCCTTTTAAAACTTTTCCAATACCATCCCTAAAACTACTCTTCCTTTTCTGCAGCAGACACGTAACAGCACGAAATGCAATTAGAAAGTGTTCTAGGTACAAATGTCAACTTTTTAAGTGAATATTTATCAGAGTCATAACTCTTTCTAGATGAGAAAAAACCAAGGATTTTTCAAAAACCCATTTTACTTGACTGAGTCTCCCCTAATTTCTCCTGCACTCACAGTGCCATGTGGAATGAGTCTGTCAATCATGAGAGAAGTGACATGGTTCCAGCCTACAAATACCACTAACATATTGGTGCTATATCATGACTTCTTGAGGCACAGGAGAATATTTTTCCTACTACAACAAACCCAGTGTGATACAGAAGGGCTCTATACTTTTTCTGAATTATTCACAAGCCAAAACAAGCAAGAACTTCTGTCTGCAGTGGGCAAGTTCATTCCAAAACCAGTGTTAAGCACAAGGGAAAAACACTTTCACTTCAAAATCTCCATCTAGTTTTTGTGGCACCTCGAATTCACAACTCAAACATTTAGAGTCTTACAGAAATATACCAAACCCAAACTTTTGTCCTAACAAACTATGAGTGATAAAACTGAGTTTTAAATGTTATCTCTAGTAGATCAAAAAAAAAAAAATAGAGGCACAGCTGCTTCTTTATTTTGGTCCATTCTTAGACTTTAAGTTACCTTTTTGTCCACGATTAACAAATTCACCAGGAACTTGTACTTTGACAGGAGCTGCTGAGCTCTGGATCGCCAGCACATTGGAAGGGGCAGTGCTTGAATTGGCCTTTGGTCTTTGTCGAGGTGCAATTGAGGTTTCTGTTGGTCCAACAGCATCTGTTATTCTGAAAGGGCAATTTTTCCCGGATAAGATACTTGATGAAAAGACAACTATTTGTACTTCATATTTGACACAGTACATCTCTTAATAGCTATGTCTTAATCATGTGCTAGACTACTTCTGAACTGCACATAAGTATCTTAAAATTCGTTTCCTAAAATTCCAGTCCTGTGCTTAAGTCCACAGACCTACAATTAGAAACAGGACTACAGCTCATATGTACAAGAAATAAGAGAAAAGAAAACATTACATGTTAGGTCAAATTATTTCTACTTCTATTAATTTTGCATGGTTTTGTTTCTCTTTTTTGCCAATGGAGCTGACAATTATAGCTGAAGGTAGAAGTACCTGAGTCACACATGCTGGTAGATTCAAACTCAAGTAACTTCCATTAACAAGGAATGAAAGAGTAAAGGATTTATCCAACATCAGCCTTAAGTGCATACACATCAGATCATAGCAGAAATCAGAAGCATGGAGAGGAATTTCCAAGGTTTTGGGTTTGTTTTTACTAACAATGACAAGAAAGTATTTTTCCATAAAAACTTCAATTTGTCAAAAAAAAACCCAAACAAACCATTTACCTTCAAAATATCAGTTTCTCTCCCTGCATTCTCAATAAAATGAAAAAAGGCAAAGGAGTGGAATCCAAACAGACTTGAAGCTCTTAGAAACACAGTTTATCTAATGACTTCTACTGAGGTAATATTTCATCTATTAACAAGCATATGATAACAGATTTTAAACAAAAATGTAGCTTAACAATATTAGGAGAAAAAAATTGTAAAGCCACATCCTCTGCTCACCTTGCTTTTATTTGGCTTTTTCTAGCAGCTGCCTCACTAGCTGTCATGGGTTCAGGAAGAGTTGAAGGGACAGGAGAATTCTTGAGGAAAAAAATATTAATAAATTAAAAAAACAAAATCCTGAATGAAAAAATTTCATTACATATCGAAGAGGAATACTGGGATTCAAGACCTCCACATTACAAGGGTTCATGCAGAACTCACAGCTGCAGATGCAAATGGGTTTACATTAATAGCATCTCTATATCCTCTCAATGTGCTGCAGAAGTAAAGTCTAACCTGACTGGTCTGACTCTTTTGTCATCTGCTTCACTTCATTTACACTGCCAACTATCAACAAGAAGGTACAACATGTTCTGCAAGCAGTTTTGTGTGACTGCACAGAGACTTACTTCAGCCTCAAGCTCCAGAGCAAATCCAGCCTTTGGACAAGACTGGTTTTGGCATACTCTGCTCTTCCACCAGAACACAAATTCCAGCAAACCATGCAGCACCAAAGCTTCAATGGGCTTTTACCTTACCCCCACCTCAATCACATTCACAAATGAATCCCACATCACCTAGACGCTCTGTTTTACAAGGAGTATGGCAGTTTGGGGCAAAGGAGGAAATTCATCATCTCTAATGGCAAATGCACATAACGAATGCAAATCTAAATCTGGTCACAAATAATAGAGACAGTTAATTATCAAGTATTTCAAGACTTCCTGGTTTATTTTAGTCTGTGTTTCTGAAAGACAACACTCAAATTTACTGAGAGCCTCCTTCCACAATGATAAAGGAAAAAAGGAATTCAAAGGAACATCAGAAATTTCACTCTTCTGCCTCTGAAGACAGAGATTACTACAACTGATACCTCTTGCAAACTATTTTAAAATGGATTTTTCCCAATACCTGTCTTGAGAAACACTTTATAATACTCAACATTTAGCTAAATGTCTCCAAATGCCATTGCACTGCAGATGTAATTACATCTGTGAAGCAGGTGATCTTGGAGACCACCCTCAGACCCCCATGGAAAGCAAGGGTAAGAAAGCAGGTTGACTCAAGTACTGGTCTGTTTGCTTTCCAACTCACTGGAGTCCTTCCAATGGACTAACACAATTGCTAAGAATGCCTAAGCAAAGGGTCTATCCAGAGCAAACATACATGCTCTTGACACTCCATTTACAACATTAAGCCTTCTATGGTCAACAAGGTTACTATCTCTAAATTTCATACTGATTGCATTAAGAGATTACTAATGGCTAAAATCCTAAGCCAGGTATTGCTATGGTATCAATACAGCTCACAAAGTCCTGCCCTTAAAATTAAAAACGCATTTTGTTTATAGAGAGCTCATACTGCGTGTACACAAGATCAGCTTGACGTGTTCTGTGTTACGTTTAGGAACCAGGCATATGACAGAATTGACGTGATCTCTCAGCTCATCTGACAGACATCTCAATACTACCTACATAACACACTGAAAATACTGAAGGAAGTCAAGAGTACTCACATTAATATTAGACACTGGACACTCCTTTTTGGCAATTTTAAAGGCAAAGTAAGACACTTGAAAGATGTCAGGTCTCTGCTCTTGATCTGGTTCAAGCATATATCCTGCAAAAATTGGTAAGATTTAACACTGCTAGATCACAAAAAACCTGTTGAGACAGTATGCTACCAGCAAGGAAAAAATCCAGCAGTTCCACCAAATCAGCTTACCACTGTAAGAGTCATTTGCACTGTTATCTTGGGTTTGGGGGGGACTTTTTTTAATACTTTTTGTCAAGTCAAATAGTTTATAGGGTCAAAACCAATTCTAGAACACTTATGCTGCTGGGTATGCTGATACTCAGCTGTGCAAAAGGGAACTAAAACTGAAGTAGGAATTAGTTATTGCAGAGAGAAACAACACAATCAACTCACCTTACTAATGTTTTCCAGGATTAATATAGAATTCAATGTAGCTAAAATGAGATTGACATATCTTACTACATCATACTAAGGCTTTTGTCTGTAGGTTACATTGACTATGAACAATTTTACATATAAAAAAATACAGTTTCATGAATAAAAGGACCTTTCCTTGACAAGACACACAATTCCTGATGATCCCTCTCAAACACTGGCTTCCCAAATCAAAAGATTTGGTGTTTTTTTAAGAAATCAAAGTTACTTGGTACTGTCTCTAATATAACACAGTATACATAATCAGGCAATCTTGCCTAGATAACCAGAGAACCCAAATAAACAGTAAAAAGCATTTTCTAAAAAACCCTAAGCCTCTAAAATATGTTCTGCTATGAAGTAAATGAACAAACTATGAAAACATCTCACTTTTGATGAGTGGAATGAACTACACTTGCACAAACACTCAGTAGAACAGCCGATCTTACACATTATTTTACAAAAATCTCCATAGGTTGAAAATATAATTCTAGACAGATCCTAGAATTTTACACAAAGCCATTATTTCATGTCCTGTACAGTTCACTGTAAGTTTAATTTTTAACAGATTTTTAAAAATAACAGATTCCAGCACTTGGTTGCAGCACCATGACATGGAAGAAGAACACTCGCTGAAGTGACTCCTGCCACTTGATTCTGAAATGTTAAATTCATGGGGTGAGGCATGTTCAGCTTGTTCCTCCCCAGCCCCTGCCTTGTAAAAGAGCAGAGATGAAGCCACAGTCCCTGAAATACCTTTTATGACCAAGTGCAGCTTTTTACAGCTTCCACTCCAAATGGAAAGAAGGGAAGTTTACACACAAACATTCTGCCCCACCCACATATATTCCACGTCAGTATTGCTCATCTTGGCACAGCCATTCATTGAATTAAAAAATCTGTATTTATACCTAGGAGAAAGGATTAAAAGCCATACTTTTCTTAAAAAAAAAAGTAACACTGTGACAGCAAAGTACTTTAGTAAACTGGAAATTAATTTCATTTTGTCAGTACTGGCAGAAGGCAAGTGCTTACTACTGTAACTGCCGTTTCTCAATTGTGAATGTGCACTAAAAAAGTGGTTTGGATTTGGGATGGTCTATTACATACAAGCATAAACTACGTGGTCAGCACATTCATAACTTAACATTACAAAAGCTCCTACTCAAACCCTTTGAATTTTTTGTATGCTGTCCATCTCACTCTTTCAAGTGAGCCTACTCTAAGTTGAAAACAAAGACAATACTGTTGATTACCATAAATAATAGCTCCCACATCTCTATACTTAGGAAATGAATGAATCACAAGCCTTAGAGTTGCTTCTTGTCCAAAATTTTCCTTCACACACTTTGTGCTTTCAAACTTCCAGACTGTCATGTCTGACACTTGGGGTTGCACAAAAATTTCCAGACTTTTGTTCTGGTGTAAATCATGCAACTACTATTAAAACTATCCCTAGTGCAATTAATTGCAGCACTGATGTTGCTATGCTAAAGCTGCACTTCAAATTTATATAAACTGTCCAACTTGGACAGAAAATACTGTCAACAGTCTGACATTCCACAGAAAATAGAAACTTAAGGGCAAAAAGTATGAATAAATAGAGCTAAATAATAAGTACAAGCACTCTTTGCATTCCCCCTATCCCTTTGGGATTTAGAGACACCTAAGGAAAAAAACCTCATCCTTAAGTCCCAGATAAACCAAAAGGTTCCCTGAGCTTCAACAACACTCCTGAGGAGATCAGAGGCACAGTTGAACATGGCAAGCCTTTACACCAACAGTGCTTAGCACCACGTGCTGTGCTTTGCTGGCGTGTGTACTTACTTATCAAGCAGTGAACGCTGTGGGAGTACTGTGAGCCATCCGGGATAGTAAAGCTTCCATCGCAAATGGCAACCTGACTTTCTCCAAAGGGAAGTGAAAAGAAGCAGAGCTTATACAGCAAACAGCCCAGTGCCTGTAAAGGAAACACGAGCCCTGTGAGGGGATGAGAGCAAGCCCTTGCTGCAACAGGGCAGCACTAAGATGCTGCACCCTGGCTACAGTGGATGTCCACACCCTGTGTAGGAGCTGCACTCTGGAACACAGCTGATGTGACAACCTGATGGAACAAAGGCAGCTCTAACAACACTTGCCCTTCCACTGATTCCTGTAGCAGACCAAATACAAAACCAGAGCACACCAAGAACTTTACTCTCAGTGCTGTATCACCCACAGATATCACTTAGGACTAAATTTCACATTCTTTTCTTCTCTGCACATCAACTAATAAAAATACCTTTCTTGATCATGCTGGCAACAGGTTCCCATAAGAAATCACTGGGGGCTATCAAGCAGACATTAGAGCTAACATAAGAAGAGTTGTTCTAAATCACATCCCCCTTCCTTTAAATTAAAAAAAAAAAAAAAATCAAACATGGAAATCATTTTATATACAAAAATGTAACTACCCAAGATACTGCTATTGTTCTGCATTCTATAGCTGCCCAATATATTTCATTTTCCAATAATTAGGTGTTTAGCCCCTAAAGGCTGGTTTTAGTCTCCCCTTCCTTAACAAGTCTCATATATCATACTATCCAATTTTTTGCTTACCCAGATATCTGCCTTGGTAGTAATTGGCTTTCCTCCATACAGATTGATCATCTCAGGAGCTCTGTATGATAGTGTAGTGTACCTAGCAATGTAAAATAGAGAGGACATAGCTAAAAATCTTGCCTCAGAACTGAGAGGGTGTTTTCCTGAACCACCATGCACACGCCAATCACACAAGCTTCAGACATGTGCCTAGAATTATCTTGCATGATCCAAACCACTGCTGCATTTGCAGTATCTCAAATAATCCCTGGAGGAGCAATGTGAGCTATCATACACAAGAACAAGTATTAAGCCAGGTAAAATTCACTTGTGGTGTTATTCCCCCAGAGCACAGACTTTTGCCTGAGTGATTGTGCATACACAGCCAGTCAACTGAGTCGGGATAACTGCAGAGTCCTACAAGGCCTCTCCCTATCTCACACTGAAACATAAACAATGCAGATTTCAAAACACTAACATCCCAAAACAACTGCTAAACTGGTACTTCAAATACTTCAGAGCTGGAAAAGGCCTGTATTACTTCTTGACTTGAAAACAACCAGCCTGTATTTACCCCTCTGCAGTAGTTAGCCCAGAAGGAGAAAAACCAAAATACAGGTTTTCAAGAGTGCGTCTAAGAAAAGTTGAAATATTTTTCTGATCAGTCTTAGAAGAATGGACATGGACCATACTCTGCAAATGAGACTCTACATAAATCCACTGAAGTGTTTATTTACATCAGTTCTTGGTATCTTAGCAAGTATTTGCTTAGCAGTATCAAAACAGCACAAACTAAAAATATCCAACTCCTAAAATGGCCAGGAGCCAGACATATATTTTTGAACAATTTACTTTCACAACAGCATGCTTTTTCCCAACAGTTTTATTTTTAAGAATCTCAGTTTTGAAAACCAATCTGTGAATAAATGCAGGAAATCTTATCAAATAGCTGTGGTTTTTTACTATATTTACGCCAAAATTAATTCAAGATCAGCCATTAATTTCAATTCATTTGTGATACATGCACACCACACACTATAATACGTGGAGTTTCCTGGCAGCACAATCATTGCTTATGACAAATCACCCAAAAGTCAACTTACTTTTTAATTTCTTCTTCAACCATATTAACACCATCTTTTTGAGGGTTCAGGAATTTGTTAGTGGCACTGCCAAAATCACAGAGAACGTAGTTCCCATTATCATTTAACAACAGATTCTCCACCTTGAAAGGAAATTAAGGCACAAAAAGTAGGTTAATATAAAAGCATTAATTTCCAGGTTAAGCACTAGTTGATGTTCTCACACACAAACAGTAAAAATCAACTGCTAAACTTTGTTTTAGCAATAAACGATGTCCTAGGCTAAATGTCTGGTTTTAGTTCCAACAACAGCAAGCTCCCAACTAGAAACCTGTCTTATGGAAACTTCTCCTACATCTCCAATCCTTTACATGCAGATCAGTGATTTTAGCCTGGATTTTCTTACAGTGAAGGTCATACCTTCAGATCCCGGTGAACTATAGGTGTTTTGCACTGATGCAACCGGGCAACAGCTTCACAGGTGTCACAAAATATTCTCATTACTTCTGACTCAGTGAAGCCTGTCTGCAGACGCTGGTTCATCTGGTTCACAACTTGCCCAGCTAAAGAAATAAGAGAAATTTTTTTCAAGTAATTCCTATCAGGTATAGAAGTAAAGACTTTGTTATATGCATTAAGTCCACAAATACCATGCAAGAAAGTTTTCCACAGTTACTGTACTTGAACAAAAAACACCTGGTTTTCCAACTGCACACTCTTGCATCACCCTAAACAGAAAAATTATTGGCTCAAATATAAAAATCCTGTCCCTGTGGCTGAAACATGTTTGAAACCAACTGTTGCAAACTCAAAAAAATGCATCCATCACACCAGTATGTCCCCTCAAAACTGTCTCTTGCATTAGATCCATAACCCAAACTCCATCAACCGAGTTCATGAATTCATTCTCTAGACACCCTCTCTGTCTTTCTGGGAGACAAAGAAGGAAGAAAGGGGAGGCGGGGAAGGAGGCAAACAAAGCCCTGAACCCGTCCTCCAAGGAAGAAGACATACCTTTCCCTTTTCATAGGTTTCTTTTAAGATTGGGTATCAATATTTCCCTGTTTCTTGGAGTAATTTTACCAGATGCCACTAAGCCCTTCCTACCACAATGCTCACTGCATGCAGGGATGAAGCAGGAGTCTTGCAGAGACACAGCAGGGTCTCCTTGGTGGCATTCTGTCAAAGAAGGATGCTTAGAACACAGAAAGCCTACCACTGCCAAGTGATCTGACAGCTGACATCCACAGGGCTATTTACCAGGATCATTAGGAAAAGAGTACTACCCACAGGACATCAGAGATGAGCTCCCACAAAGGTACAGAAATTCACCCATAGAAGCAGGGTAAAGGGCCAAAAATGCGGCCATTAGTTTTCAAGTTCTCCTTATTCCATTCCCCAAAACGTACATTACGGTTTTCTTCAGCTGCTTATGGTACGGGTTGCACAAGCTGCAATGCTCACTGCTTCCTCTGCAAATAAAACCCACAGATGCCTCAGCTCAAGGTATTTGTTGAGCAGTACAGACCATGGGATGGCTTCTTTCTAGGCTCAAAGTATTTACTTTGTACTTGCAGCACTTGTTCAAGCATCAGAAATTACCTGAGTTAACCACCATCTCATACTAGGAGGATAGCACCCAGTCTCCCTAGATTTCAGACAAACTTCACAAGTTAAATTCATTACCAAGTTTATTCCATACATGTATGACCTGGGGGAAAGAAAACCCCAAAACAGACAGTTCCTGACTTAGGTATTGTTTCAAACAAAGTTACATTGTCATGCAGGAACAAAGGGCTAACATCTTTTTGGACAGCACTATCAACCTTAACTTCACTATGGCCATTTATAGCAAACCACCAGTCCAGTAAAGCAGTAGAGGGAGTAGAGTGGTCAAAATCTGCTGATCTTTCCTGTTGAGTTATGTTCCAGGTACATGTTGCTGGGCACCACCAGCAGAACAGCACAACTGCACTTCATAGGTAGAGAAGTAACTTTCCTATTTGTAACCATATTTAATTACAAAGCTTTGTGTAACTTTTACATTTTGCCCAGTGCCTAGGTAGCAATGCCAACAGAAAAGTGAAAGGAACTACCTGGATTCCAGCTGTGACACATAGGTGTTAACTTCTTATATTAAAGGGAACAGTTTTAAGTAAAGTCACAAATGACAGTACAAATATTTTCCTCTGGAAACCTAGGCAATGACTCTTACCTCGACAGTACTCCATGAGGATGAGCACTTCCCACACATTAGCACTTAGTGAATTGACAGCACAGTCCAAATAGCTCACAATGTTCTTGTGCCCAGATAACTCCTTCTGAAAAAGAAAATGCACATTACACTTCAGTACTGAGAAAATGAAGAGCGATTTTCAGTTGCCACTGCAGCACTAGAAGAAATTCCTTTTGCTTGAGAACCAGACATACTGACCAAAGGGAATATATGCATTTGATCTGAGGTATCAAACACATATTTGAATAATTCCTTTAGAAATTAATCATGCACCAACCCTAAAGCCAGCATTAGTTTCTGTAAGTACTGGTGGAAAACCAGGAACACAGGATCAAAAGCAAGGTATTTAGAAACACTGGAGAGGCATTTGATGTGTGCACACTACAAACTGACACATTCTCCAGTCCCAAATAATGGCCTTCTTACCATAATGGTGATTTCTCTCCTGCAGATGTTGAGGTCTGACACATTATTCACACACATCCGCTTCAGCGCGCAGCGGGTCCCGCTAGGAGTGCGCACCAGAAACACCGTTGAGAACCCACCTGGAGGACACAAGTGCAAAAAGCAGGAGAGACTTGAGATTCTTGGTGTTCCTCTAGCCAACATCCCCCCATTCTAAGGATGAGCAACAAAGGCTACATTGGTCATTGAGTGACTAATAACAAACGCCCCAGAAGTTAAATATTTGTTACCTCGACCCAGTTCTTTTAAACTAGATATTCATGACAAAACCATTGAAGTCTTACTATTTTCTTACAACATTGTATGAAAATTTGAAAAACATTTTCCCATTCAAATGAGTTCATAAAGCACAGAACAACTACATACTGATATCAACCCCAAAGTACTTAAAAGCAATTCAAATCCTGAATCAAGTAAAGGTATACTAATTCCCTAAACTCACATACTAATATATAAACAATTAAATATTTAGAAAAAGTATTGAGAGGCACTGAAGAAGTCATGTAACTTTTCAGGTTAGCCTCAAGAGCCTCCCTGGAGCTCCAGACAGTGCAAGCAACCAGCCCTAAAGAAGTGCTTTTATTTAAATCACACCGAATGTGCATAGTAGAATTAAGCATTTTCTAACAAGCAGTCCCACCAGGAACATTCCTAGACCAATGAACTAGGAACCACACAGTCAAGCCCACTTCCCAGCATGAGGGTTTTTTCTCTCCTCACTGGTTAGAGAAGAATCACGGAGGCAGGAAATACACACACAAGTGAAACAAACTACACAGAAAGTACTTCCCTATGCCCAGGAAACCAAAGTGAAACCCAACACTGCTGTTTTAGCTGCCTCCTGTTAATCCTGCCTGCTGCTTAAGGAGGCCACACTGGCATCACCTCAAGGCTCACATGCACAGCTTTCCCACAGTTACAAGAAACCCACCTCATAGGAGAGCTCATGTAAATCCCTGCTTTCCTTAACTGCTGTCTGATCAAAAGCCAATCAGCACCACAGGAACTCTGCACTAGGGCAGGAGCTTGGGTACACCATCAGGGCACAAATATGTAAATTAAAACTATTAACTACTCAGATAATCAAACAAGCAATTGAAATGCACACGTCTCATGGTACCCAGTAGCATCTTCAAGCCATGTTTATAAAGTATAATGTACCTCATTTGATGCAAGTCTCCATGTGCTTGAGCAAACAAGCACATAATCACACCCACTCAAGAAACTAAGTTTTATTAAAGAATTTCTCTTCAAGATTAAATATTTATTATTTTAAACTTATTTTTCATTTAGTCAAATGACATGCTAGTCTGTCAAAGCAGAATTACTGCTGAGTTTAATTCAACAGCCTCACCCTAGTTTACATAGGGCCTTCCTAAAACATTCACAGGACACCGACTCTAAACAGCTCAAGTTCTTAATGCTGAACTCCAGCTGGGACTGAAATAATCCAAGAGGGCTCCAGCCTGGGAAATTCAGCCAGAGCAATGTGCAGACCTTAGCAGAAGAGGTTTTTTTACTATCCTCACAATAAAACTACCTGGTTTTTAAGCACCAATATTTGACCAAAAAGATAAAGCAGTAGTCAGGTAAAGCAAAAGACCTGTGACGAGAAGGTAATAATCACTTCTTGACTTGTCAACCAGTTTTATAGCCTTGAAATTCTCTCAGACTAGGAGGAGGACAAAACAGAATTCCAGATTACAAGTTTCCCTAACACCTGTTCCGATGTACATAGCCTGAGCAGACGAGACTAGGTAGAAGCCATCTGTGGAAATAAGAGAAAGCCCCTAAATTCTCAGCCAAGTGCTGCTCTTGCCATTAGGTGGCGGTATCAGCCAGCAGTTGAATCCCGGGTACTGGAAAAAGCAGACTTGGTCCTGTTCTGGCAAGCAGCAGATCCCTGACCTTGAATGGTTTTCCATCAGTAAATACCGCTGCTATAAAAATCCTTTCCTCCCAGAGTCAAGTGGCACAACCCTGAGCAAGACTCGACTAGGTGAACTGTGTTGATATCAGCTCACAGGTTTTCTCACTGCTCCCCTTCCTGTTCTCTCCCCCACACCACTGGGCTGTGTGGGGCTCCGTTGCTGTCTGGCGTTCAACTCAGAAAGAAGCTTCATCTCTTTCAGTCTTATTTCCACCAAAGTCACTCGAAGTTTAAATCCTCCAAAGGACAGTCACATTGCACTTCTCCCTGGAATACTTAGTAAGAAGCCTTTCTACAGCGTCTATAGTTATATAAGCCAATAAATACTTAACAGAATTAAACTCCTTTAAAAAGCTTGCACATCTTTCTTACCCTTCTTTCCTTGAACTGTCACCTTAAATATGCACTTTCGGGATGTTATTATCAGCTAACCAGCAATGATTTGGGCTTTTTTCTGGGCTAGTTATTTTGTTTGTTTTTAATGAAATTCTACATCAGTCACATGTGTTTGGGGTTTTTTTTCCTATGTGTATTTAAGGTCAACCTTGACTAATTTCACAGGCCTCAACATGTCATTTACACTCTATCATATTACATTCCTGAAACTCCAACCAGGAAACAGTGGAGCTGTCAGAATTTTAAGTACCCTATTTGCTTACTCAGGTAGAACAAAATAAGGCTGAAAAATCTTTCAGCAACTTTACCATCTTTCAGACTGCCAAGAGCCATTTTGTGGAGACAGTCTAGAAGAATATTAACAAAGATATTCTGAATAAAAATATGCATATTACGTACATAGAGTTAATATCATTTTTTAAATCATACTTTTTTTTTTTGAAACTTACAAAAGCACTTAATACTGTTTCTCCTAGTAGTGAATCCCTTGACTATTTATTCAAATCTCAGACAAACAGTACAGAACTTCTGGCACAGAAGGATTTTAGAACTACAGTAACACACAGCAACCACCAACCACATCTGTAAAAGCTGAACCAGCTACTACACTACAAATGGTTCCTTACAAATCCGTTGAACCTTGGCTTTTTTTGAGAGGTGACTGAGTTCTTAGCATCCATTTCCATTCAGACAAATAAGTACTCAAAAGTATGTTTTGATAAAGCTAATGATTATATAAAAGTATATTTAAAGATACAGTATCTACATCTTGTTTCTTCTGTACATTTCAAAACCTGAAATGAATGAAGAAATACATGTGTAAACCAACAGATCCTAATCATTCTCATGTGCTTACACAATTTGGACAGTTAGGTATTTAGGAACTTCCTCAACTAATCTTCCCCAAATAATTTTGGGTTCAGGAGGACAGTTTTTGAAGACACGAAGCCTTGGAGCTGTGAGCCCTAAGAGGGGTTCTAAGGCAACAGGACTGCCTCCCATTACTGCACAGTTCCAGGAGCTCCACACTGGCTTTACAGTCCCTGTGGAAAGCGGTTCTTAATAAAGTTCAATGTAAAGCTGTTGTTAACAAAGCCCAACAACAACCCAAAGGATAGTTTATCTCTAATTTCAAGCCTGCTGCCAAGACAGGCTCTCAGCTTCACATGACTTTGGCCAGTGAGATAGCCTTGTGTCCCTCTCCACAAATCTAGAGAAACAGGTTCAAGTGCAGTTATTTCCCTGTGACTTGTCTATCCACACATACCCTGCTAACCCTCTTTTTCCCCAGTTTTGCAGCAAGACGGCTGCATCTGTTCACATGCTGATTTTCTTTAAAATACCAGGTCTGGCTTCTTTGGCATTCCAGATACTCTCCCATACAATGATGATTTCAGTACATTTATCTGTGTTCTGAATAAACTTCTGCACTTAACACTTTCACTGCTAACTTACTCTGAGAATCACTTGATGCCTGGGCAGCTTGTACGTGTTTGCTCCCTGTTAATTCCAGAGACAGATCTTCAAGATCAGGCTGATCTGCAGCCATTGCAAACTCACTCCAGAACTGACCCACCTCCCAGAACCGCATAGCCTTCCAAGCACTGCAGCTGCAAACACAATGCCTGAAGAGAACCACTTAATGGACTACGAATCCACTCAAAATACAGAATAAGACCTGTTCAAGCATAAATGCCTTGAAATAGGCTCCCAGGAATATGAATAAATAAAACCTTGCTGCAAGTCTGCAACGACAGAGAGCAGTAAGACCTTATCAAATGTTTTAAGCATCTTCTGGGGGCAGGGGGAAACTAAAACAAACAAAAACCCCACCAAAACAAACCAATTACAAAAATAACCCCGAACATCCCCCCTCTCCCCAACTCGGACCGCTATAGCTTGTGTGGCGCTCAGACACAAAAGAAACCACTGTCCAAAAGCAAAGGACGTAAAGAAGAAACTCCAAAAAGAACTAGTCCATCTCCACAAAAAAAAAGCACAATCTCAAGAAAAACAGCTCTTTCATATGCAGCACTGGCAAAGACCCTTTTCCAACCTGCATCAAACAATATATCCACGTGCTGTTTTAACAGGAATTTGGAGTCAACTTTCCACCACAGTTGCAGACAAACCCATGTCAGGAGCTATTTCCTACAGTTTTGACCCCATCTTCACGTGGTGTATAACACACACTGGCATTCTGGCTCTTGAGGGTCCTTCCACAACCCTCATAGGCTGCTACGGTGCCACAGAGCCCCATCCTCCACCCTGCTGCTCCCTTTCTCTCACGGTGTGCTGCTGCAGTCCGTAACTCCGCATGTCCATTGGCATCCTATCGGGACACTTTCACTTGTACAAATTCCCAGAACCTCCCCCTTCTTCCCACAAAGGACAGCAGTCCCTTCCCCCAGAGACACTGCCTTCTGTCAGCCAGCATTGATGCTGTATTGCAGGCACTTATAGGAGTGGCAGATTAAAAGCATACACAAGAACTATCTGAGTTTTGCATAGAAAATATTAATTTAATTCTCGAAGACGTGCAGCTTTCTATCTGTTCTTGACAGCAAAACCTTTAAAAACATACATAATTCAAACATTCGAATTTCTTACCAGATTCCAAACACTGTGTGATTGTTGAAGGAGTACCCTATAATAGAAACTTAAAATGCCTTCTTCAAACCTTATGAAAAATTTTTGATGAAACGTTTAGGTTTTGTCACAAGTTTCACCAGAGAAGGAAGCCACAGTTCTGTCTTCCCATTCCTGAAGCACCTCTGCATTAAAAGATGAGGGGATGTCCCATTACTAGAGGTCTGTTTTCCAGCAGAGCAACACAAATTCCTGCAGCAGCTGGTGGGTACCTCATGCCACACACCAGCCTCCAGACTGTGGGCTGAGGAGCATCCAGTGTTCCCCATCTCAGAACACTGCCACACTCTGCTCATTCCAACACCACTGCCTCAGTGCCCCAGTCACTGCTGGCCCTGAGCATCCCAGACCACAGGAAGGTGCCATGTGTGACCTGCCCCTAGCCCTGCTGTGTGGCTGCCAAGCCAAGTTGTAACCACCTGTGTGTGTGCTCACTGCCTGGAAAGCAATGGAAAGTGACCTTCTTGCTGAATGAAGGCAGTGTTAACTAACACTGAGTTAACATGTTAACTGTACATCCACCTTTCTGAACATTTACATCTATGCTTTTGTGTGCACGTACATACTTTTAGTGAAGTTACCCCACAAGCATCAGTCATGAACACGAGGCTCTGAGACACAGCTCCATCCAGAAGAACACTTGACAGATGCTGCTCCCAAGCTCAAGAGCTCAGCATTCCCCAAAACAAGAGAAATAGCTCTCTACCTCTAAAATACTCCATATTCCTACACACAAATTTCAGAGGTCAGTATTTCTCCACTTTATTTTAAGCATGCAGACAATGCATTCCTAGGGACATACCACTGCTCCCTTTCCCACTGCCCACACAAATTCTCACCATGTAGCAAGCTGCATATCAGGGCTAGTTTAGACAAGCAGCACTGTTTTTCTGAAATCAGCATCTGCTTCTACAGCAACATTGGGAAAAAACCAGCTGTGAATCACATCCCAGCAGGACATCACCGTGCAGCCACAGCAGGCAGGTCTGCCACACACACCTCTGCTAATGGCACTGTTACCCTGCCACAGGCATGTATGCTTGGATTCCAGTTCTCCCAGCATCAGCTGCAGGCCAACCTCACAAAAAAGCTCTGACAGAAGCACCAGAGACTGCCTGGAGGATACAAGACACCGAAGTTACTGAGCAAGCTGGGAAAACTGAACTTATGTCTGCTATAGACTTTTGTGAAAAGTTTCTGTATTTATTAACACCCATACACCAGACATGCCCAAGGGCCAAACTTGAGATGCTTACGATTTGGCCCAGTGAGCAGCAAAAGGAACAGAGCTCTGTGTCCTGCAGTACAGCCCATCATCACCCCACCTGCTTCTCCATGTCCAGGTGACTTGCTAGCCATGTTTGACTACTGCTTCCATGGCACCTTCTGCCTGACAGCCTTGGCTACTTGGCTGCTAGAGAAACAAAAAACACCCATCTCTTAAAGCAGATAAATTTCCTAATGCACTCGCAATTCCTGCAGTAATCTAAGTTTAAGGAAGATGAAAGCAGATTGACTAAAAAGCTCATTTAATGCATGCTTTAAAAAAAACCAACCAAACAAACCCAAAAAACCCAAGCATTTGATACACCCTGCAAGGAATACATCTTATGCACCCAAGACAAAACATTTTATTTCTTAGGGTAAAGCTGATGCTTTCGCATACTCTGGCTAGAAAAAGACCAAAAACCTCTCCATATTTCTATCTTCAATCAAGATGCTTGAGAGTTAGTCACAACCACTGTACTACTTTCATGTATTACATCATCACCGCCTCTTTCTGCTCAATGGAAAAAAAAATAACCTAATGCATTTACCTCTACAACTATATTTAACAGAAGCTTGTATTTAGGTCAAGTAATACTTCCTTTCTGTCTATAAGGAAAGGACCATAGAATATGGCCAGCAGATCACCAAGAGTCCAACTTATTGACTGTGAAAATTATTGTTAACCTCTACTTACTCATCTGTGCTTTTCACGAGAAAGCTTTCCAACTTACCTAAAACATTGATAAGACACCTACAATGAGCATCCACTAGCACAGTTTACAAAAAATAATCCCAAAACCTGAAAACTCTGAACAGCAGTTTTATCTTTTACATGTCTTCCCCATCTTGTGTCTTTGTTGTGGTTTTTCAGCTCACTGTTTTCAGGTCAGACCAAACTACTGCTGGAGCTGAGTTCAGTGAACAATTACGTGATCTGTGGATTTAGGCCTGACAAACACAGAGTTCACCATCCTACAACAGTGAGGTTAAGAGCAAGAACTCATTTCGTTTTATAGATCAATTTCAAATGTAATTTTTTAATGTTCTTTTATGTACTTTTTCAAATATATTTTTATAAACAGAGCTTGATTTTAGATCCATTATAATCAAAAAAATCAAATAAAGTTACAAATTAGTTAAATCAGTAGGTAGATATTATAGAGCCAATATGCAAGTACCATGCCTTTTTTGGAACTGAACTTGTCATACCATGCAGTTACCAACCAGTTAAGAAAACCTGATCTCTACCAAGCTCTTACTCGCTCTCTAGCCGCTCTTTCCTTTTCCTTGAAATTAGTGCTTTAATCGTGATTTCAGTGCGGAAGAGCAGGAACGCAGAGCAAGGCAGGGCTCTCTAAGCTCCCCCATGACTAAGCACACTGAATGCCCCGCGGCGCAGGAACGAGGCCCCGCACACAGCGCCCAGCTCCGGCCCAGCGGCGGGCTCACGGCGCCCTGGAGCTGCGCCACTTCTGGCGGCCACACAAACACCAGAGCCGTGCAGACACAGACCAAGCATTTTGTAACGCCAGCAGCACTTCAGACTCCGGCAGATGTCACAGGAAGATTCTCTGGTTTCCTCCTTTTCCAAGGCATCTTACACATATAAATTAGGAAGATGAAGCCCATCTCTTCCCTGCTAGGAAGAGCCTACAGTCTCACTCACCTTCGCATCTGAGCATAATTTCATCCAGGGACATGACTAGAATGAGACTGACTGACTGGAATTAGTGCTAAAACACCCAATATGAATAATTAAGAAGAATTTTCATTATCTTAACTCATAGTCGTTATCTGTCTGCAAATACTGGTATGTGTTTAAACTCTGGCACACCAAGGAGTGTGCAGAGATACAGACTTACTGCGCATAAGAACAACAGGGGACCAGTAAACTAAGAGCACAATATCTGAGATCCAACCAGCTTACACCAATAAATACAATGATACTGCCTCGGCACCTACATGGGGACAGGCAGTTCCTGAACATCTATCTGATACATGCTGAACACACTTGAATACTTGAAATTGCATACAAAGCATCTCTGAAGACTTTGCAGCACTTCTGTGCTTGGGATTCCAAAGTTCACACTGTAACATCTAACAATTTTAAAAGATACACTGAGATTTCATAACAATCTAAGTATCTTGATAATTTTAAATAAACAAGCTATGCTGCAATGGCAACATGATTCCAAATAGAGTCAAGATTATCAAAATCATTTAATATCTCTCATGCACCTCCCATGTTTCAAGGAGCCAGTTAACAGTGGTAACTCAGAACAAGGCAGTTATTTATTAAATGGAATTATCTGGAAACTCGTGGGTTTGGGGAAGTCCCAGAAAATGAAAGTGCTAGGACCCAACTACCATCTAAACTCAAAGATGTCCTTGAGCAAAAGCTTCCTCTTAAAATGCAGCTATACAATTTGATGTCAGTTCAACAAAACAGCAAGGCATAAGAAAAGCATAAATTGGAGAAATCAAATATTTGAAGAAAGCACAGAGCTGAGAGGATAATACTGTAAAGTCACACCAAGATGGATGGAACCTGAAGACTACAAGACTAAACTGAGTAAGATGCAGCATACTACTTCCTCTTGAGTTGCCAAAATAACATGAATACTTGCTTTTCTACCTTCAGATTTCCTAAGACGACTCTGGAAAACTTCTTGTGGCATCAAATACTCCTCCTGCTGCTTCCGTAAGTTCTCATAAAGTAAAAGTCAAGTGATAATCCATCTAAACTCACTGCAAGTTGAAGGTCTCAAGTCTATAGACGCAGACTGTGCCACTGAGCTCTACAAAGAGACAGCACGGCTCAAAGGATGCAATTATTTCATTTGCTTTTCTCCAAACAATTCATTTTCCTGCACATCACACACAAACCAGAACTGATCCCATGTCTAATGCTGACACATTAAATTTCATTTACTCTTCCTATTCTAGTCTCATGAACACACATCGTATTCAGGTCAGGTTCTCATACATAAATGTCAGCTGAGTAGAATTTAGTGCTTTACATTCTTTAATGATCTATTTGCTCTGCACCACTTTCATAGTTATATGCAAGTTAATTATCCAGAACAAGAAAAAACTTGTTTAGCAACAATTTCTCAAAATAAAAGCACATTCAGTTTTTCAACCTGCAAGAATTGCAAAAGAACATAAGAAAATGTCATATTAATCACTGACTTTCAAAGCTATTTTTTGTTTCATAAGAAGCAAAAACGCTGCAACAATTACTCATTACAACTGCTACTGAAAGACAAGATGCACAGATAAAAATCACAGCCAGAGTAACAAATTTTAAAAAATGAGTCAGCTCAACAGAACTGAAATAAACCAGGAATTGGACCATGCCTGTGTTTTGGTACACAATTGGTAGAGACTTGCCTATTGAAGTTTCTAGGCACCACAGGAATAAATCCACCCATTAAAATAACATGCAGGTTTGGAAGGAAACCCAACATTTACACGACTGAATAAAATCCCCTCAAGCCCTGTAAGATCAAAATTCCTATCTTAGTTTTGTGTGTGGCAATTAAGGCACAGAAGGGATGAGGAAGAACCCATCACAGAGCCAGGATGTTCCAAACTCTACCTGTATCTCTTGTACAGACTCATGACTTGGAGCAAATCCCTTCATCTTTGCTCCTCCATCTGTAGAGTAATGAATCTCCCAAGAGTGATGTGATTAGAGGAGCTCCAAGAGGAGCTTTGACACCTCTTGAAGAGCAAGATAAGGACTGCTCAGAGATGCTCACCCTCACCTGAGTGTCTGTAATCATTTCTTCACCACTAGCCTCAGAAGCAAAGTAGACCTAATGACCAGCAAGGCTCAGGGAAGTCTCTTCTACCTTTACAGAGAGAACACTCCAAGTCCACCAATTTTCACTGCCACTACACAAGAGAGCTTTAACACCTGACACTCAAGGACAAAGCAGCATGTTTTCTGCTATCAAACCAAAATAAGTATTTCCTATTTAATGGAGACAATCCTCTAGGACCAAAGCTAGTTTTTTTATTTCCAGTTGGCAACCTTCACTTTTCTATTTTCCTCCACCCAGCCTCTGTTCAGAGACAGTTTCACAGACAAACCCACCAATATCCAAGACATCCCACAGGAACCAGAAAAAAGTAACCAACCTAGACAAGCGTGAGCAAGGAACATGTGAATGTGGAAAGGAAGGCAAAGGTTCCTACCTTCTTAACCAGGAGACAAACACTGAAAGAAACTGAAATCCATTCCCAAGACAACCAGGAAAGCAGGAAAAGAGGAATTCATGCTCCTTTCTCACCAGCAGCTAGACAATGATGCAGAGAAATACAGGCTCTCTCCTTGGAGGAGAGCAGGGGTTCCACGATCACCGCACGTCTCCATCGACTGCAGGAGAAAAGGCAGGAGGAGCCATTTCTGCACAACAGACCAGAGATGACGTGACCCACACTGGTGTGCTGATGCTTGGCACCACTGGGACCTGCCAACTACCCACAGACTGCCAGCTCCAGGCATCACTAACAGGCAAATATCCCAAACACATCAGGAAGCAGCTGCTCATCCAGCACATTAACAGTTTTTAAACTAAGCCTATGAACACAAATGAGGAAAACCTTCCATTTCATAATAGATGCTTGCAAATGTAACATTTTCTTAGGAAAAGGACAGCATCTGAAGCAATCAAGTTACAATCAGTTAAGTGATTGACCCTACCTGTGTTCTGAGTTAGTCCCCAAGCTGTCACCCAACTCTCTACATTGCCCTTTGGCAGGCACAGAGCATTCATAGTGTCAGTTAACACAGCTCAGCTTACAAACACCAATTCCTTCGACGGTGGCAGCCTGCTCAGCTAGGATATTACAGAGGCAAAAAATAGCTACAGCAAGTAAAATATAGCACAAGGTTAAGGAATTAGGAGAATGAAGACAAACAAAACACTGTAAACCAAAACAATGCCAGAGATAAGCGGCACAACCTGAGCACCTCCAACACCTCCCCTCTGAACCAGAGGTGATATCTATTTAGCTGCAAGTGAGAGACCCACTAAATGTGCACATTTACAGAGCAAACTAACACCTACAGCTGGAAAGGCAGCTGAGCTCACACAGTTAATATGCTTATGCAATACAACATGCTCATTCTTCCCTGCTGCAAAAGCCAAGTGGGCCAGTGACTGTGCTGCTCCCTAGACACTGAGTCCCATCCCTGGTGTTAACTTCAGTTCTCCATGTACAGAACCACTGGAGAACCCCTTCCCCGTGGGTAACATACTGACTGACAGCTCTGCTACTACACTAACAACAGCCCAGACAAATACAAACCCTCTTCCCAATTACTGGTTCCTAGTTAATGTATGTCTGAAAAGGAAATCGACAACGTTCTTTTATCCAACATTTCTTCTTTTCCATGCTGACATGCAAAATACTGAGATTTAGTAACAAAAGAAAAATAAATTTTCAGTTAAACCAGTAAAGCACTTTGGAAAAACTTTAAGATCCTGCACAGCTTCTTTTAAAGCTATGCCACATCCTTCTCAGACACAGCTGACATAAGCTCCAGTCTTCCATGCTGCCTTATCCTTGTGAAGGTGTCCAAGAGCTTTCTCCTGTAACACACCTGCACACATACCCTGTCCTAATGACTACTATAACATTAGCATACTTTACCAAAATGCATCTGCAAGGCAAAAGGCAAATAGATGGCACATGCGTTGGCACATCTGTCTTTCCTCAAAATTTGGCAAAGATGGCTTGAGTTTGTGTGTGATATTAACATGATACTGCTACAAATCAAGCTCCTTCTCCTGTAACCATCTGACTCTCGGCCACTAGCCTGAAAACTTAGCTCAGAATTACTAGAGTCCCAAGTACTTCCTCTTTATTTAACTACTCCTGGCCACACAAAAATTAAAGGGATATCATCCTCAAAAAAGAACATAACTGTGTGCAGTTAACAGAGGTGTAACACGACCCATCCATATACACATGATGCAGGAAGGAGTGTCTGCAGGGCATGCAAGGACTAATAACTGGATAATCAAAGAGCATTAGACCACGTGTCCCAAGAGCTGAACTTGGCCCTGGCTGTACAATAGATGCCTTTGTCAGCCTACAGATGTTTCCCAACCTGTTCATTTCTCCACCCATGTCCCAGAGGCACACAGGAGCTCTGGAGAGCACAGCAAGAGCAACTGTTCTGCCCAAGTGCCACCACACAGTGGTCAGCACGCCAGATGTGTGACCGACTGAACTGAGTTAGAGCTTTCATTCTGTGTGCTACGTTATATGAAAATAGACATTTACCTGCATATTGGTGGAAGACGACGATCACAGGCAAATCCCCAAACTGCTTTTGGTTTGCCTGCTCACGACACAGGACACAGCTACATGCTGCACTATCCAAACAACGCTCTTTTTTCACACTGTGAGCTGCCTTCATGAGGCTCAGGAAGCCCCAAGAAAATCCCCACATACCACAGCACAGGCTCCCCATCTTTCACCACCCACAAATCAAAAGCTGGTCTAGGATCTCAGCACCTGCCAATCTGCAGATACACTTGCTGTAAGGCAACCGTGACTATTTCGGGGAGTGTTCACCTGGATTGTATTATACTTTCAGCCAAAATAAAAGTCAGTTTCAAGTACTTTGCTTTTTCTCCCTTATATCTTGAACTGAACAAACCATATCTGCTACTCCAATATTAGCAAAGCAAAACTGTTTGAGAGAGAATAACAGACTTGACCTTTACAGTCATGTGCAAACAGATTCAGAAATGTTACACTGTGGAAAAAAATCAGCGTGACCAAACCCAATTCAAATTCCACAAGTTAGCTTTCCAGACAGCCTTCCAGCTCATAATCCACCTAAACAACTGAACTAGATTACAAATGAAAATTAAACAGCAGCTTCCACAGAGCAGTAAGTCACATGCAATAACCCAATTAATGAAGACCAGTTCTGTACACGTCACCTTGTCTCATAGGAGAAGACTAGCACACCAGAGTGACAACATAAGTAATGCTGAACTAGGCATATTCATAACACGTGCCACAGAAATAAGCTCTCCCAGAGTTAAAAACCAGGGCCACACCACGTTGAAACACTTGGAAGTACTAAAGTTCACAGATCCATTATAATGGTAACTCTCTGTATTTACTTCTCCAGAACAAAGAACAGCAAACAAGCCCCACCTTGACAGGAGATGAAGCAGTGTAGGCTATACAGCAGCCTGCTTCCAAATTTACAGCAGCTGCTGGAGCTGCAAACCCTCACCATACCTTACTCTGGGGACCAAAAATGATGGTATGAGACATTAATTGAGGTCTGAGGGGTTAACAAAAGCAAAGACAATCTTATGCACAACACAAAGTCTGTTTATTTAGATTACAAACTGAACTGGTATTGCTGAGACGGAAGGTAGAAAAAAACAAAAACACAACAGAACATTCAAGACTACCCTAATTTCAAGAGAGGTTTGGAAGAACTTAAGCAGCACGACTATCTATAAACGCACAGCACAAGAGCTCACAAAACAGGACCTGGATTCCTCTCCATTAAGGTGACATTTTTCTTAGGCCTCGACTAGAACAGTATGAATGTAAGAGACAAACCAAATCTTAAGAGTTGTTAAGTACTTGCAAAGATTACACACAACTGATGTAGGACAGTAGAACTCACAAGAAATTCACTCCTTCACTGGCTAAGAGACTGGATGAATGGTTGACTGGCTCAAAATAACCAGGTGGGAAGTATGTGGGGTAAGGGGGTGAGCTCTGCATAACTGGGACAGACACTGCTCTCCCCCTGCCCCTATGAGTCCACACTATAATGGCAGTGACCAACCCATTTCCTTACCCAAAATGGCAGTGGCTGACCCATGGCCTGTGGTAACCCAGACCTGCAGAGAGGTTTTGTCTGGGAGAAAGTCAAGCTGAGCCCCCGAGTGGGTAAATGGGGAGAAAGTCACTGACCCTCTCTGGGTTAATGACCACTTTGTTATCGAACCTCCTGAGAAGTTGGTTGTTTCTGCTGAGCACCACCCAGAAGGAATCAAGCTACCTTCCCCAAACCTGACTGTAGGCTGGGGCTTTATAACTGGTTCACCAGTAATGACTCCAAGAGGCTGCACTGTAAGAAAAATGATAAAACAGAGCGTGCCATTTCCAGTTATATCAAGCTGTTTTTACTTTCTTTCCCTATTGAGAGGCCCCTTTTCATAGAAAACTATGCTTGAACCACCATATCTACTAAACAAAGCAAACATTCTATTATACAAACATGCACTAATGAACTTATAAGTACTTAATGAAGCACCTAAGAAATGAACTTTACACAACTTGAGTGGCTTTTTCCCTGCCTCTCTAGTCCTAGACACAAGGTCACTTAGAAAAGTCACACTTTTCTCCTAAGCTACAGCAGCAGAGGCTCATCACACAGCTCCAGACTCATCGCTTTATCAGCCCAGACAATAAAAAACAAACCACTGTACCCACTATCACACAGCTTCTCACCAGGGCGAAGGAAAGTCACAACACGAGACCAGCAATGTGTCGTGTTCACTCTTTCCCATCCAGACCTGAAGAGCTACTTTACATCCCCTCTGAGAGCAAGGGGCACACAGAACTACCCCACTGCTCTCTGAAGGTGCCTGGAATTTCACCTCCACACTCCTCAGCAATCCACTGGCTGCAAGAGCGTGAACTCTGGGGGGGGACACCACACAGCACTGTTCTATTTCTGTAAGAGGCAACAGCATATGCCCCATGACTCCATTAACCAATTCTGAATGAAAACAAAAAGCAGATGATGACCATCTTTCCCGGTTCACAAATCAGCTGCCAAACCAAGCCAGTCAAGACTGAGAAGGAA
Organism: Sylvia atricapilla; assembly: GCF_009819655.1. Lineage (NCBI taxonomy): Eukaryota > Metazoa > Chordata > Aves > Passeriformes > Sylviidae > Sylvia > Sylvia atricapilla. Next base: position 68,966,804 of record NC_089143.1, read on the forward strand.
GTTGGAGAGTGTGCTGCCCTTTTTTTTTAAATGGCTGAAATTGTCTCTTTCTTGCTTCATCTGATACTCAATTACACCACTCAATTACAACACTTCCCATAACCTCTTTGGTCTGGTCGTGGTAAAAAGACAACTTAGAACCTGGCAAAATCTTTATTTATTCAGTTTAATCATCTCAAACCCTGCCAAGCAATCAAGACAGCAAGACAAATGAGCATCTTCTAATGCCTGCCTTTAAAGTAGGCAGAAAAATCACTTTTACTGCAGTTATTAAGCAAAAAGGACTTCATGAAGTCCAAGTCAAGGCAAACAGCTAAGGAGTATCACGATGTCAAGCCACAGCTTTCTATCTCCTCCCCATGTAAGACAAAAATATTTTGAGAACTCACTAATTTTCACTTTCCTTTTTGCTCTTCACAACATAAACTATTCTGCATTGAGATTTGAGATAAATTTTAAAGTATGTTTCATACCTGGCCACTTCTAGCTCACTGCAATTTCTGAACCATAAAGTCTTTTTCAATACTGGAGTTCTCATAACTGGAGTTCCCCATCCACCACCTGTAACTTTCAACACAGAACCCCATATTTTTATTAGATTTCACTGTCCAAATTTCAGCTGCATTGCAAATACTCTGGTTCAACAAAAAGACAGAAAGACAAGGCCATCACTCTATATCACTCATTTATTCCACATATTTCTACCCTGCCCTCAAAATGGACAGGAATTAATTTTCTACATCAAACTGAAACCTGAAACCAAATTAACTGCTTTTTCCCCCCATCTCTGAGAAATAAAAAGTAAAAACACACAGCTCCATCCAACCATCTACTGACCACTAGGTTATGGAGGCCAAGAAGTCACCACAGAATTGGTGTGTTTAGAACCAAATAAACCATCTAGCAGCCTAATAACTACAGCTCTTCAACTTCACACCTTCTTTAGTCAAAAAGATGCATTTCCTTTAGACAGCATTATACCTTATTCAAAACAACCAGATCATAATGCTTAACACTTCTGCCTTTAGGACACTGCAATAAAACCATTTTGTCAAAGACTACAGAAAAGCATCTCAAGGGCAACACCTGTATCAACACGGGAAATGTACCCAAAGATCCCTCAGTGCAGCCCAGGAAGGTCACCACAACCCGAGCTTTTTGGTCCTCTAGTCCTCAGTCCTCTACAACACCAGAAGCCTTCCTAAGGCTACCCAGAGCAAAACCTGCAAAGATGATGGGGTTAAACAGCTTGCATAAAACAGACATATAATGCCATTAATTAATTCTATTAGCTAATAAAAATACACTCTAACACACCTCTGCTAACAGAATACTGACCCATTACCAAATCTATTTCAGAGGAGATATACAGAACAGACAGTATATCTCCTCCTAAATATATTTGTTAAGTTCTTTAGATTCATTAACTTAATATATCATTAATGCTTCATAACACAAGCTCTAACTTGGATATTAGCATCTTAAACACTATTCCACCAGCATTGAGTAATAGGAACTACCTGACAAGCTTACAAGTCTCAGTTAATCTGGGTTTCAGAAACTGAAAGAAAAAAAATGCCTTGTGCAAAGAGGACAGGGAAAAAAAAAAGTTTTCTCCTCTCCCCTCCCAGGAGAAAGATTATTAAGCAGATTTGTAAAGTGTTCAGCATTAATTACAGGTAGGAATATGACTAATGTAACAGCAGTAACACACAATCCTTACTATTAATTGTTACTGAGGCAAGGGATTGATTGTCAACAAGTTATTCCTGGATAAAAAGCTACCTCTCGATCCGTAAACCCTTGGGAGCACCCAAGTGCCACTGGCACACTCAAACACAGTGCCCTTTTCCCCCCGGTGGTGCGGGGCACACACACACCCTGTGACAGTGACAGCCCAGCTGCTCCGTGACAGCCAGAGGAGCTGTGAGAGACTGGCCCGTCCTCCCTCACATCCCTATTTCCTCACCCCTGCACTTCTGTCACCTGTTATTTTCCTATCCTCCAGGCCCCCTTGGGTCCTCCCTACTGACCCACTCCAGGGGTAATTTGGAGACTTTTCTCAAGATGTAGCAGATTTGCACTGCCCCAACCTTTATCCTAAGCATCCATATTCAAGAGGCTACATAAAAGGTGAAGGAAAAAAAAAAAAAAAAAAGCAGCAGAAAATATCTTTCAGACTCAAAAGTAGGAAGTTAATTCACACACCAGTCACATGTTAAAATTTGGACTTCCCCTGCCCCAAAGCCCTTATAGGCTACCAATTTGTTTCTGCCAGTTACATAAGGCAAAAAAACCCCATCATCTGTAGCGACTCTAAACACAGAACATTCTGAGAAAACTTTTAATGGTGTGCTACGCTAAACAAAGCACTATGCAACGTCTCTACTTTCCACTACATACGTTCTCTGAGTTACCTCCTCAGTTTGTTCAAGAGCCTATTGTTGAGGGTTTTTGGAATTTTTTTTTTGGTTTGGTTTGGTTTTTTTATTATTATTTTAAAGTCTCTATCTTGCCATCAGCCCTGCCAAGATATGATCTTCTGTCAGATCATAATGACTTGGAAGTAGTACCCAGCAAGGAGCAGCTGGACTTTAGGCAACCAGGTATGCAGTTGGCTAATTCCTGACACCATCTTCACACCCCAAACACTAAATACTGAGTATCAAATACAATTTTCTATGAAAATAATTTCTAGACAGCAATGAAAATGTATGTGCCACTTACACGTTCCCATTTCAATTAGTAATATTTTCTGTATGCACTTGTTAAAACCTTATCTTAAATCTCCACCAAGAAATGCACATGAGCAGTGAAAGTTTACTAGTATATTTATGCATAAATATACTTACTCATAGACTAAGCAACAAATAGACAAAAGTAACAGAGATTAATTATTTAAACCACAACACCCAGAGCAGTGTGTCGTAAACCATTCAGTAACTGTGAAATATACAGGACCAGCCCTGAGCTCAGTGACCCGGGAAGTGAATAACGCTTTACACATCACATCAATTACCAGCTCTGGGAGATGAACACCACACTGCTTAACACCCAGAGCAAAACTCAAAAATGGCTGTTTTGATGGTGTCCCATGCCAGCACACAGTGAAGCAGTACAGCTAAGAAAGTCCAGCCAGCCCTATGACTACAACAATTCGCACAACTCTCCCTTCAGTCCCAGTGTAAGTCCGACGACACGAAGTGCAAGTTCACCGCAAGAAGCACAAGCCGAGCACCCTGCAGCGAGGGGAGGCTCCGCAGCACAACCTGCCAGCACTGCACCTCCACTCGTGACCGTGACACCAATCGGCTGCCTAACACCAAGGAAGACCAGGAATTTTATTTCTGTTGGGTATGGTTTTGGCTTGGCTTTTCTTTTGGTTTTGTTCGGTTTTTTTCTTTCATACTAGGGGCCAAAAGCAAAAGGCGCAGGCTGACAGAGGCGCCGGTGACACCTCACCCCGCCTCACTCACCAAAGCCGGGGGACTCCGAGGGCTCCAGCGAGCCCCCGGCCCAAAGCACACACAGCCCAAAGCCCCGCCGCCGGCTCAGGGCGGCTGAGCGACCCCGCGGGGCCGGGAGGGCCCGGCTCCGGCCCGTCTCACTGCCCCCGGCCCGCTCTTACCTTCGGCAAGCGGCTCCTCGGGGGTCACCTGGTACCGCCCCACCGCCAGCGCCCTGCCCAGGGCCACGCCGCTCCCGGAGCCACCGCACGCCGTCCCGCCGCCACTCCCCTCGGACTTGGGCATGCGGGAAAACTTCTTCATGGCGAGCGGAGCCCCAGGAAGAACCGGGGAGGAACCGGACGCAAGCGGCGGCGAGGGGGTTGCCCCGCTTCACATGCCGGCTGCGGAACTCGCTTCTCCTCGCCCGCCGCCGGCTGCTGAAGGCGAGGAGGAAGAGGAAAAAGGAGGAGGGGAAAGGAGGAAGCAGCAGCCGCGGCACCGGGCGGCCGGGGCGGCTGAGGGGACGCCGCGCGCTGTGCCGGGAGCGGCCGCCCCGCCGGCGCGCGGCCTCACGGCGCAGGCGCGGCCCCGCCCCTCGCACGGGCACCCGCCCAGCCGGAAGTGCGGCCGGCCCTGCACGTGCCGCGGGAGCGAGGCGCGGCGCGAGACCGCCCCCTCGCCCCTCCCTCACGACGCCCCCCCCCGGGGATTCCCTGAGGGGGAATTCCCTCATTCCCTGAGGGGGAATTCTCTCATTGCCTGAGGGGGAATTCCCTCATTGCCTGAGGGGGAATTCCCTCATTCCCTGAGGGGGAATGGCGCGGGGCGGCGAGGGGAGGTGTTTGCACCGACCCGCACATCGCAGACTTCCCCTCAGCCTGCCCCTCGCCGCCCTCACGGCGCCGATCGTGTTGCACCGACCCTGCCCGGAGCGGGACGTCCCCTCGGGAAGGAGTCTGCGGGGAGCAAAGCGGTGTGCAGACAGTGTAGTAATGATGGCGATGGTAAAATGGCTCTGTGCGCTCAGGGCTGTGGAGCGTCTTGCGTCTGTGGAGTGCTTCTAGAAGGGAAACCTTAGGGTGGTGGTGGAGTCTCCTTCTCTCCAGACATTCCAAACTCACCTGGATGCTTCCTGTGTCACCTGCTCGAGGTGACCCTGCCCTGGCAGGGGGGTTTGATTGCATGATCTCCAGAGGTCCCTCACAAAACTAACCTAAAAATCTGTTTATCTGGGAAATATGTGTGAAAAGCGTTGATGGCAAGTATGGATTCCAGTGGCATGTCTCCATATATACTCTGTGCAGAGGTTTGAAGGTGTCTGAAAAGAAGGGGTAAAATGGTGTGTCTAGACAGGAAACCATCAGCAGTGTAATTTAAAATGTGCATTTCCCCACTGCTGAAGTGTACTGACAAGGTCCAGTTTCCCTATAGACATTGACCAAACAAACCAGGGAATTTGCCAACCGTGGTTCACAGTGCCCAGGGGGATTTCACACCTTGGGAGCCCCCCCGCATGCAAATAAAAATGTGGTACTTCTGTGGGGTTTTTTTCCTCCTTACCAAATGAAAACGTACAGTAAGACCAAAATTGGTAAGGGACACTCTATCAGTCTCTCATAGGAATGAACAAAGCTGGATTTTTGGCATTGACAGTGGTTATTTAACAAACCAACCTTTCCCACTGAACACGTAGGTTGTAGATTGGTTCAATAGAAACTAGAACAGCCATTGGTTCAATAAAAACTTCGGAGAAGTCCGAAGGGCAAATCTTCGGGATGATGTTTCAGTAACCAAATTAGTTTCAACTTAATCATGTTGCCACACTCCTAGTCGGTGGAGAAAATGACAGTGTTTCTGTACTGAAGGGACAACCTGTCACATGTGGAAAGCACTGATAAGCTGTTTGCATGAGCAGTCCCCTTTCTGAGGTCGCTGCTATCCTTTCAGTAACAGCAGATCAGTTTTTCAGCAGCATACAGAGATTAATTTACAGTTTTCCTTGGGAGAGAAAGGTATTTTCAGTGAAGATGAAAGGAAGAGAGTTCTGTGAGAGGAATGACATAAGCAGCAGCGTTGTGGTAATGAGGGCATTCCTACAGTAAGATCTGCCTATGCCTCAGATATTTAGTGATCTCAGAGAAAAAATGCAGCTAGGTTAAGAGCACATACATTTGATGCCACTGACCACTATGATTTTACTGGTCCTCAGTAAAAATAATCTATTTGCCACAAGCCACTGTGACTTTCAGAGTATGACTAGCTTTTAGGTTACCTGGTGAGTTTTTATTTGCCTTTGGGGATCCCATCCACATGTTCTTGTTCTTTTCAAAGTAAGAGGTTGAATTATTGCTGGAGTTATTTATAGGCCAAAGAAAATGAGCCCTCTTGTTGTACTGGGATTAACGCTGCTGATGTCTGTCTTGGCATCCTGGAGGAGACGGAGGTCCCTTCCTGGGCACAGCTGGCAGACAAGTGTTTCAGCAGTGCCCACTGAGCTGCACTTGTCAGCGTGTAGTGGCTGCAGGGCTGGCTGGTCTCCAGTCAGGAGTCTCCAGGAGCCACCACTCCCTTACAGTGTTCCACAGCACCTTTTCCCTCGGCTTTAGCATCAGATGGTTTTTTCCTGTGAGAGGCCAGCATGTCTTTGTGTTAAAGAGTCCATTTTATTTAAGTGTAGGTCAAGGAAGTTCAATAATAGAGAGGATTTTGACAATTCACTTAAAAACACAGGCCTGACCCACCAAGCAGGTAACTGAGTGATAATTTAAATTTAAATCCTCACCTGAGCAAAACAACATTGTGACCTTTCTACAAGCTGTAATTTCCAGAAAGGAGGAGTTGTGAGTTGTTGTTCACTAAATCTATGAAATCCAAAGTAAACTTTGTTCTCCCTTACTGAGGAGAAACCTCTCCTTTGGTTCAGGCACAGCAGGGATGCTTTGGTCTCCTGCATCTGCAAAGTGTGCAGCAAACCCCAACTACTTAATGCAACACGTGTTTGGCAGTGTGATAAACAGATCAGAAAGGTGTTTGCGCTACTTCAAAAACAAACAAAACAAATTTCAATACCTGGAAAGTACTCACAAGCAGTTATTTTCTGGTTGATGTGAAACAGTAGATGATCTGATGAAAAATCTGGTGATAACAGAAAATCAGAAATACAAATCCTGAAGTCAGGAGAGATCTGCTACAAAGGTGGAGAAAATCGGGAATCATTATGCAGAGCCTGCACTGAAGCCAGGATATCAGTGATCATTTTGGGGGTGGGGGGGATGATGGCCTATGTAATTTTTTTTTTTCTTAAACCTTCAACTTGATGAATTGTGAAATCATAGGAGATACTCAGCTTTCATATATTAAAAAAAAAAAAAAAAAAAGCAATATGACAGTGGAGCCAATGCAGAACTTCCCCTGCATGGAAACAAAGTCCCAGTCACCTGCTGTGTATGTCTCCACCACAATACTGAAACATTTTGCTTCTTCCTTCCTTTTATTCCTTGGGCTCTACAATGTAGATATGTTCCTCTTTTTTAAATGGTTGTGCAATGGCAGATCTATATGGCACATAAATGGTCCACTTCCTGGCTCTGTTCAGCACATGACACACATCCTGAAGGTTCTGTCCCAGTTAATGTCACAGGAGCAGATCTAGAGGGGTTTTTAACATTTAAGCAGTAACTGTGTTCTCTGTGTCCAGACTGCGAGAGCCAGTGCTTCTGTCAGAGGGTGTATCCATACTTTTATTTCCGAGCACTGGAAATCTTGGTTCTGCCTGACTCGTGGCCTGCCTTAAGCACCTGCTCTGCCTCAGAACTCAGACAAGTGTCCTGTCTGTGGGAGCAAAGTAAGGCAGCTTTGTGTAGACTGAGTCACCTCCGTGTGCTAAGAACTTTGTAATCTATAAAATCAGTGCAGTGTTTCGCTAGACCACTGTAAAACCTTTCAAGATTTCTGGAGGAAAGCTCTAGCTGAGAACGCTGCTTGAACATGAAACATCAGATACTTCACGTGTGCTTGGAGTGTGAAACGTGATGGGACTCACAGGGAGGAGATGCAGGTGCTCTTACTCTTCTGCAGACAACCTGCAGAGATGTGAGACTATCAGGTCAGTGATCCAGCTGCCTGTGCTGAAAAAATATTGTATACATCATTTTACTTCTCTACCATGAAATCTGCAACATAAAGAAGGGTCATGTTGTTGTAGTCATTTAGTCACTACACCATTTAGCAAATGGCCTTCCTTTTCTTGCCGTGGGAACAGACTCTCTGAAGGCAGTTTGCTTTCAATCTTCTGCTTTTTGAGAGCAATAGGATGTGATTTGTTCCAAGGCAAAGTGTTTTCTGAAGAGGCTGTTACATGCTTTCCAGATGGGCTCTGCATTATCTGTCCATACTGTTGGGATACAGTTACACAGCACTGCCAGACACAGGAAGTTGCTAATGTGCTCGCTCACATGGTTTAAAATGCCTTAAGGTGAGCTGCCAGATTTTCAAACAGAGGTTCTTCTGTTTAGCATGCCAGATATTTCTTAAAGAAAGCATGCTCTATTTTCTCTTGTCTGTGATAGCACTCAGTTGCCCTGTTGACACAGAAATGATGTTCTAGGTATGCTGCAGACTAAGATAAACCAGGTTTTGCTTTTTTCCCGGGAAGGGGTACCAGGCAAAACAAACAAACAGATGGTTCAATCACACCCTTATAATGAACACCCTTTATATTAAAAACTTTTGCCTGTGGATATCACTGTCAGCATTCAGAGAGGTAATCATACGTAGGTAGCAATGCCAGATGTGTGCACTGATGTTGTTTCCGAACGGAACGTTGTTGTGTTGGACAGCGTTTCCGAATGGAATGCTGTCGGTGCATGCCGACATGTCTTACACCACTGTCTAGACATGGCCAAAGTTACTCTCAGCCTAGACTGACACTTGTTACTGAGACAGAGATAAATCTGTAATACAGTTTTTCAACCCACTCAACATAGTGCGAAAGAATTTCTGTAACCTGAACTAAAAATGAGCCTAGACAATAGAAGCATACTAACATCTTGGCCTACTAATACAAGGCACAATTATTTTTGCCTTCACGTGTCAAAATGAAAAATGTGCAGCTTAAGTGATCATTTTCGTATTGTAAAATAAGAAAAATTGTTCAAGAGTGGAAAGAAACCCCCAGTTTCTTCATGCAGGAGCTGAGCAAAACAGTTATCAGCTGGAAAGCACAGCCACCTGTCAGTGGTTGAGCTGTGTGTCCTGTTGGTTCCCATCTACTCGGCGAAGCAGCCATGCTAAGGTGATGCTGTGGCCACACAGCCCAGGCTTTAACATAGATGGCAGCACGTCAGAACAAACTGTGAACCTGTCTCAGGTCCCTTCAGGTGCACAGAAAGGTAAGACTTCTATGTGCCTCTCTTTTTAAACACATGACATGGCATTATCACCAGAGTTTGCCTGTTCTGCTGAGGTTTATGAAAAAATGACATAAAGCCCCCAGAAAGTTGCTTTTATTAATGTTTGATATATTTAGTCTAACATACAGAACATATTTCAACTAAAAATTTGGTTATGGGTGAATTTGTCTTGAATTGCCTTTGGGGTTTTTCCTTTCCTCTGGTACTCAGTTTGTTGGGGTGTGTATGTGAACACACAGGTGTGTATAAACACATCGGGGAAAGTTACATTTCTTACAAAGAAAGGTAATGACCAGAGCTGACACTGATCCTGGAGACCAGACAGCATCATGTGCTCAGTACTCGGGCTATAAATCTCTGAGCAGCATATGCTGCACTCACATTACAGAGACACAGCATGGCCTGCTCTGCTGCTCATTCACTGGATTATGCTGAAAAAATCCTTCTGACTGCCTCTTTGTAAAATGAAAGCAATACGTGTCTCTGGAGTCCCAATTACTGACTTCAGTGGGAGTTGTGCTTGACAAAGCATTGAATAAATGTAGGTTTCATTCCTGTATCAGCCTATATTAGGTGACTTGATGTTATTCTGAGTCAGCAGCTGCTCAAAACAGCTCTTTGGAAACCTTGGAGTTTCCCTTTAAGATCTGATGAGATCAGTGTCATTCAGCAGCTCATTTTACTTCCTCAGCATTTTCTCACTTCCGCATTGTACATACTGGCAGTCGGGATCAGATTGTTTCAAAATAACCCCGAACACAGGAGATTTCTAAGCACCTGGCCTGATCTCACACCAGCAGTGAGCCAGCAAAACATCACTATGTCAGCAGTTTCTCTGTATTGCTGTTAGGGTACAAGGGGGTAAAAGATGATCCAGACTCATTTCCAAAAAGTGTAACACAACATTCTGCAAATTATTGAATTGTGTTACTCTTTAAGACAGGAAAGCATGTTGTCAAGAGGATGGATTTGCATTACCCAAGGTCTGTCAGTGTCACCATCTAAAGCCTAGAGAAGCTCTCAGTGACTATGGGATTACACCAGCAGTGTAGGGAGCATACACCATAAAAACCCCGAATCAGTCTAAGATAGCTTCCCAAGGAATGCTAGGTTTTTGTTTTTCACCATGCCCTCTCTCACCAGTGAAGTAGTAGACGTTTGTCTATCACATAAATTGCAGTTTCACATGTACCAGACCATACAGTGAAGAAGCTCAGTTCTTTCCTCCTGCAGTTCTGCTCTCAATTTCAGAGAAGTCATGCCTGCTCTACACCAGTCCAAAGAGAAGGCAAGCAGACATTCCATCTTCAGGGCTTTTGTTTTAAAGATAAATGACTCTGTTTTGCAGCTCTCCCTGTAGCTTATTCCAGAGATCTGCTGCCAATTCAGACTGGCTCAGTGTCAAGACTTGACACACCGCAAAAACAGTTGAAAAATAGCAACGCTCCATCTGATCGGCTAATCTGGGACTTTCATGTGCTGGGAAGTGTAACATTTGGGAAGGCAGCAGAGCCACAGCATTTTTAGGTACCTGTTTCTGTTAGAATCATCTGCAGAGGTTTACTCTATGTGTTTTGGACAGGAAGCAGATGAATCCAAAAGCTTAAAAACTGAATGAACGAGGAGGGAGAAAAGAACCAGCTTATTCCTATAGAACACATGCAAATGTGAATGTGAAGCCAAGCACAACACATCAATGTGTCACTTTTGGACAGAAGATAAACTGAAGGTCAGCTAAAGCAGTGCTGCTACGACTGGTGACATGCAATTAAAGTCTCTTTTGTAAAGAATGGTCTTGTTGCAGAGTTCGGTACCCCTGCAAAGATTCACAATTGTTTTATAACTTTTCACAAGTAACAAAACATTTGCTTCCTGCCTTGGCTTAAAGGCAATAAAAGAAATAGGGCCAGATTCATTTCCTTTGGGACTTTTCTAGTGATCATCAGAAAGAAATATCTCCATAAATACTTAGCACATTTCACCTTCATCAGTAATCAAGTCCACACTGGTGACTATAAAAGCTTTAAAATGAACCCAACACCATTTCCATGGGGAAGTTTTATTTTACATCAAGTGTGGAGTGGACAGATTCACATCTTAAAGCAGTTTGCACATGGTATACTGTTTTGGAAATAAGTTTTAAGTTAGAGCAACTATTTTATCAGAAATTACTCCTTGAACTACAACATGTGGAAGGCAAAAGAGTTCAGCCACAGTCAGAAACATGTCAGCTGTTCATGTCATGTTGTAATGTGCATAACTTCTTAAAGAGCCATTCAGGCCATGAACTTTAGCTTCAGTCTAACACCTGCTTCCAAACAAAATCATTGCCTAAGTTCTCTATGCAATTTTGAGTAGAAGCTTCACGCTGCAGAGTCCGTACATGAAGTTACGTTTATTTTTTTTTTCTTTGCTGTGGGTGTTCAGAGCCACTGACTAATCAAAAGGAGAGTGTCCTGCTTCCCTACTTCTGGAGCCAAAAAAGAAACACGGTACACAGGAGTGAGACTTTACATCTCCCATTGTCAAGGAATGGATTGTGGTGCTGTTACTCAACAGCATGCCAAATTTTATTCCACTGTCATCTGAGCTGTGAGAGACACTAATTAATTTGGAAAGATTTTTTTTCTTTTCAGGATATGTGTGAGCAAACCTAGCTGAAATGTCAGCTTCCACATTTCAAACCTGACAGTTAAAACTAAAGAAAACTTTCTGCTTGTCAGCTGCTGAGGTTTGCTTGAGGGATACATAGAAAGCAGTTCCACATGGGGGTGTGTGTGTCCCCTTCCCTTTTTAAAAAACATCATTTTTTAATACTAGAACTGCATTTCAAATCTTCTAACAACCGCCTGACTAAAATAGGCTTTTTGAGAAACTATTCAGTAAAGCACAGTGTGAAACTCCCATTGTGGATAAGAAACCTAATAAGGGTCTAAGTCTTGTTTTGACCACCCCAGGTGCCCATCAGCTTGAAAATGGCATTGCAATCCTTCTGTTAGAGGAACATCTGGAATCAGCTGTGAGACAGCACAGAGCACAGTCACAGAGCAGTAACTCAGCTCTGAACCTAGCCTCAGCCAAGTAATTTGGGCTGTTCAAGTGTTCCCAAGGGATGGACAACATTTTCTGCTTTCAGGACTGTAGCAGAGCAGAAATGTTACAACCAACAGATGGGTAGATGTAAAATACTCTGATGACTTCAATGGCAAGTGTTATGTAATTACTTTAGGAGCAACCTTTTTTTATTATTAAAAAAAAATCACATCTTTTACCCTACATCCAAAGCCTTGATAATACTGCCTCTCTGAACTTAACCACTCCTAAAAGCAGAGTTTGTTCTCTCTCTGCATCCTTGCTGATCTGAGGGCAAATGGCAGGTCATCTGGGAGAATTTAGTCAGCATTACATCATCAGCCTACTCCTCCCATTCCAAGATGCCCACAACCCCACATCAATGGCTAAAATGAGCACATTCTGCATACAGTTGTTATTAAGACAGCGAGTCCCAAGTCAATCCCAAAAGATGGTATTTTTTCTTTTTTCAAGCAGAAATGTCTCAGCTTACCCCATTTTGCATTTCTAGGATTCACTCCTTCAGCTTCTCTTTGCCATCATATAAGAGGACTATTTATAATTCCCCAGAAAACTCTCCCTTAATTATAAGATTTCCAGAGCAGCTATTCAAACAAGGAACAGCTCACATGAGATTTGTGGTTTGTAGTACCGATCTGTGGAACCTCTCTAGCTCACATTCTTTAACTGACATAACAAAGGGTATTTTTTCTTCCCTAAAGCACAAAATCCTCCAGAAAGCTGCATGAGACCGTCTACTGCCAGAAAGAGAAAGCAATGTCAGTCACTCTAGATAACATAGCTGACTGCCTTCCAATTAAAGGCCCATTCCCTGCGAGGCAAATACTTTTTGCCTTGGACATGGAAATCATATAGTAGTCTCCCTCCTGCATTACCTGAGGTATGTGGAGACGACCATCAAGGTTCTTATAAGCCTTTCAGGTAGAAATCTCCAAGAGTGTCACATAAAGAAAAGATAAAACACAGGCATAACAAATCCTTGCTTTCTTACAAGACTGAAAGTAACGTGTTGCTGTAGAAATATCTATTTTATTGAGTTCTTGGTACTTCAGAAGATCCTAAGGCAATTTCCAAACCACAGCCCTAGTTCTGAGGAGGTTTAAGGTCAACCATGGGCTTACTCACTGGGGCTGGAAACAAACACTGTGTTTTGTTGCACATTTCTACCCACCCCTCCCTAAGTATCCACAATCAAAGCCATGGGAAGCTCCAGAGGAAGGAGTCAACAGACTGACATGGAGATCATATTGTTACTGGACTGCATTGCAGCAAACAGGAAAACAGCAAGAACAGCTGCTCTTTCACCACACACTTGCAGGTAAAGAACAGCCCAAGCCATATTTGGCTAACAGGAATCTCTACAGCAAAATTTTAAACCTGATGTAATTGTATTGTTGAGATGCTCTCCACACCAGTGTTGCAGTGCCAGAGGGAGGCAAAGAGAAGTTTTCCATTTATTTTTGAAATTAAAAACCTCCACTAATATTAAGGATGAGATTTGAAATATTTAAACAATATTCAAAGTGCTCTCCAGTGATGCTTGACACCCCAGATGGGAATCCTAAGGCTTAAGCAGGATCAGTCAAATTGCTTCTCCTGACAAAGCTTGTCTAAAACCCTGTTTCCATTTTTCTGACCTGTGTTTTCATGTAATGATAATTTGCAAGCTGTGGGTATTCAGCTTCACTGAAGGGACAAACAAAAAGCTTTCTGGTGCAAAACAGTTTAAGCAGTTGGGAGGGAGAACTCAGGCCTCATCTCTTCTCTGCAAAACACAGCCTTCTCATATTTATTTTGAGTCATTTCAGCATTAGTATATACCTTGGTTTAGAGCTATTATGGGAGAATACTACACATTATTTGTGCACTCAACGTATTTCACATTTTAATGAGCTACTGCACATTAGCATATTATATTAGCATAAAATCAACATCATATTTCTTGTTTTAACACTTCGATCCTGACAACCTTTAGTATATCTTTAAAAACCCAGACCAGTCCTACTGTGAGGGGAATGAGCAATGCAAAGCAGGCCTGAAACACCAAAGCCTATTTCAGCTCACCAGCATCTTGTGCCAGGGGAGCACTGTAAGCTAAGTGACACACAGGGCTTGGTATCAGACAGGAGGCAAAGCTGGGAAGGCAGAAATCTTCCAGGCATAACTCCCATTAACCTCTGTACCCATTGCCAAAGGGAACTGTCATTTCCCTGTTGGTAAGTTTTCATCTGGGCTGTTGCTGACAAGCTATCAAAGCATCCAGCCAGTCCTGCTTACACAACCAGTTGGACAGTCATAGGGGAGAGGACAGGAGCTAGACCTGAGAAGGCTTTTGGCCTCCTGCTGTGCTTAGATTATGATTTAATGCAAAAAAGTTGGCATGGCAACCAAATGCTTGGCAACAAAAGGCCAAGGAATGGGTCCAAAAGAGGGCCAAGCAAAAAGCACTGCCCAGCTCTTCCATGGGCAGATCTGTGCCCTGCATACCCATCTTGTCAGCACTTCTGTAGCGGCCAGGGTTGCAGCAGAAGAAGGCATTATTAATAAGCTAGACAGGTCTGCAATGAGCGAATAGCGAATTTCTCCGAATCACTTGAAATGGACCCTGGCACCTCATTCAGGCTCCTTTTGCTCCATCCACCAATTGCCACAGGTTGCCAGGAGACGGTCTTGCTCCACAGGAGGACTCGCCACTGGCTGCCATTGTGCTGTCTATGTTCCCCTCCTCCCCCGTCTTGCTCTTGCTCTCTGCAATAACAGAAGCCTGGCAGTGCTCTGTTTCTCAGTTCTGGCACAATAACTTAATCTGAAAGTTTTCAAAAGCTTTTTGATTTTTCTGCAGTGATTAACTGAGCAAAATCCCCAATCTGCACAACTCCAATTTGCAAGACACAGGCTGGAAAAGGGACGCACGTGCATTAAAGGGTAGGGCTGATCTGAAGGGGGACAAGTGACATACACTGTGAAGACCACTTGTTTGCTGCATGAGCACCTTGGTTGCATTTCTTGAACTCCAAGGTAATAAGTTTGGGTGCCTGGTTAGGGTGCACAAGTTCCATTTAGTCTCACTTGTGCTAGGAACTGTCTATAGTCCATTAAAGCATGCCCTTGGCTATTTAAACATTCCCAGACTTTTTTTATCATATAGGGCCTCAGAAAGCTCTCTTGCCTTTGGGTATTGGCAGGCTTAGTCCCATGCACATAAGGAAAGAAGCCATTAATTCTTCAGCCTTCCTGAGGTACTTCCCTTGTACCCCTAAAGAAAACTATACTCAGGAAACGGAGTATAGACTCAGTACGGGCCGATACCGCATCACCTTCCCAAGTCTGCTGGTGCCAGTGCCAATCTCCTGCTTCAGAGAGCTGGGCTGCTAAGCAGATAAGGGAAGTTAAAGGTTAATCAGTTCCAGGGTTGGTTTGCCAAATACTGTGAGCCAAGGATCAATTTATGCTGCCATTTGGCATCATCTTCTGTGGACAGAACAAACTGAAAGGTGGCAGTTGAGGAGGAGACTGCTGTTGTGACAGAGACCTTGGCACTGAAAGGCTCCAGCACAACAATGTGGCCAGGGTGTAACTAGAGATTGTAGCTCTTCAACTTCCTCAAGGACCTTGGAAAGCAGACAGAAATTGAGTGGGGATTTTAATGTGCTGTTTGCAGGGGCTTAATGACACAGCCTGTCCCTGCGCCTGTGGGGAGGACAATTCCTTTGCCTGTTATTCTCAGTGCTGCACATCATCCTTTCTCTATCTGGATGAGAAATCCTTCACTGTGTGCAACTAAATTAAACTGAGTATCCAATCATTATCACTCCAATACTTCTTTTTTTAATTCCAGCATTCCTTTTCTCTGTCTGTTTTTTCACCATCCCACCTCTTTTTCCTCCCTAATGTCAGAGATTTCCACATGCTCTTAGACACACATCAGATCTTCCCCTCCATATCATTTAACACAGACAAACGGACACAAAGAAAATAATTTTAATTAAATGGACAGGCTAATTAGACTAATTTATTTCATTTCACCAGAATTTCACTGTTCTGTTTCAAATTCACTCTGGAACTATGGGACATATTCCCCTCATTCTTCCTACCCATCACTAGGAGCAGTGACAAATGAGCTACATCTTGTCATTCTTCTGACAATCCACAGTTAAAAAAGACATTGGAAAATAAAGCATCAACCTCACTGTTTCCAGCTTTCACAATCTGAACAGAGGAGCTGTCTTGTGATCCAAGAGCACAGGAGTGGATGGTCTATCAGCAATCCGGGCTCCATGCCTTACTAGCTGAAAATGAATAGTTGAGATGTTCCTTTGTACAAAACAGAAAGGGAATTTCAGACTACTCAGTCACTCACGGTGACTTCCGTGGTGCCAGGTGATACAGTGCAGCTGGCTGGTGTTGAGGTGCACATAAGGATGTTTGGGGAGCACCAAGCTGCTCATTTCACCCTCTCTCACCATGCAGGCCTAATGACCATGTTAGTAAACCAAATCAGCTGTGCTTATAAGCCTCTCTCATAGCTGTTTTGTTTGTAGAGCTCCATGAGGTAATTGTAGCTTGTCCTGATTCATGTGAACTTACTTTCCAACTCTGCTTTTATGAACACACGGAACTACATACTGAAATCTTTCAGATACACCAGAGACAGACCATAGGTCTGGCACAGATTAACTGCAGGTCACCCAGTGTGTGGAAGGGTTGTTTGGCGTCCCATCCCTCTCCTTTTGTCTTTGATTAAAGATACAAGCCACACACTGACCAGCACATGGACAGCCAGCAAAATAAATGCAAGGAGGTTCAAAAGCACACACATATACAGCTGAGGCTTTGTTCAGGTCCTGTTTACTTGCAGGGCGAACAGTTGAGCATTGTTTGTTTGACAAATTGTAACTGTGCAGCTAGGAGAGATCTAGTTCCAGCTGCTTAGAGCTGCTTGCATATCTTACCTCCTCCCTTTCCCTCTTCCATAGCTCCATGAATCCATCTTACCTAGGGACAGAAAGAACAAGTACAAGCTACTTGTTAGATTCCTTCCCACTCTGAATTGACCCTGACCTCATCGGAGTTCCTATGCAACTGCCAGCAGAGGTAAGATCCTTATGAAGCATGGCTCAAAAGGTGAACTCACACTTGCAGGTGTCCCAAAGACCTTAGAGCCCTGCACTTGTGTTATGATTAGGAGCAGTGAAGGGAGACCCTTTGGTAGTTCCACCAAGTGCTCTCAGCTTGTCAGGCACTGGAGAACAGCAGACACTTGATAGTGTTGGAGCACAGCCACAGGAATCTCAGAGCTGTTTACTACCTAATTACTTTTTTGCCTCGTATAGCACCTGATGCAGCAGAGACTGATCGTCCACTGTACTACACCAAATGTCAAGTATGACTCTTGAGCCCAGTCTCAGAAAATGAGTATCAGAAGAACACTATTGTCAGACCAAAGTTGCTCATTTTCTGTTAGACAGACAAAGTAAGGCCAGAATGCCACTAAGTGCTGAATTTATGTCCTCTTTCCATCAAGTAAATTATGTTACCTTTTCCAAGACAACTTACTACTTTAGAAGGACATTGAGGCTCTAACATAGCAGAAGAAACAGCTATCTCAAGGACTGTCATCTCAAGTCTTCACAGAGAAGGGGTGGCTGAATCAGTTTGGTGCTAAAGGACATAAGATGTGTTAAAAATCTACAAAGAGAATACAGTGGTTCTAGAAATACAGAACCAAACTGAAATTCCTGGCTTAGTGAGGCCTAAAGTCTTACTCCTAAAGACATCAGTGTCATATGAACTCCATATGAACAGGTGCTTGCTAGCTTCACTGTTCAGTCAGAAAGGTAGATTCAGAAACTCTAATTCATTTTACAATTAATCCTATTTATGTATAATTTCAAAACTAGTTTCCATTTCATTTTTTTCCATTCTGTAATTAAAAGCCAGTGTTCTTTACCTAGTGCTGAAATGCCTCTAAATAGACACACACAGGGAAGTCTTTGAGAGCATAATTTGAAGCTAAATTTAAATTAAGGTCCCATCATCCAAAACCCTGACCTTTGACTCCTGATGAAACAGTAGGCCTGGATACTGAGTGCACAGTTTATGTGTATATAGTTTGTGCTCAAATATGTAGTTAAAATAATGCAGTTTAAGTGCTATAAAATGTGTCACAAAATTCAAATGAAATAAGCAGAACATAAGCCCTAAAGTTCTTTATTTGTTTATCTCACTAGCAGTACACAAACCAAGACTGAGTGCAGTATTAACATTTCTGCTGTGTTGCATTTAATGGGCTGCTTTAAACTTCTTTGCATGCCAGCCTTGTGTGCAAGAACACTGATGTGCCGTTTAGAAGGGGAAATTGTTCTTGTGGGCCCTGTGAGGGAAGACACACTCAGCTTCAGTACTGTGAGCCTAGCTCCTATCAGCAGATCTCATGATTGTCCCTCTCACTTGTTCCTCCAGTTGCTAAGAATTCTGTAGATAAAGTTCACTTTATCAGAAGGGAGGAAGTTGCCGCTGGATGCAGAGTCAGGAAGGACAGCAGCCTATTGCACACAGCAACAGCTTTAGAGGAACAGTCATTTTCCTATGCAGATGGGAAAACAAGACTGTTAACCACTCGTGTGCCATGACATTCAGCCTGTAGCACTCCAGCAAACTGGAAGGAAAGGCCTTTTCCCTTATCATTTAAAGGGGGAAAATATATTAGTGAAGCTCATTGGTAGCCTGAGCTGACAGAAATAGAAATCTTGAAATTAGAGGCTGTGAGACAGGGCCTCTGTACCTTGCACTGCAACAGGAATCAAACCTTTCCCTCTGCTCTCAACTCCCCATATAACCATAACTGGTTTGGCTTAGTGATTAGCTAAGAACACAATGCCCAGGAGAACTGATAGCTGCCAGTCCAGTTCAGCTGCCAAGGGTCAAGGCAGCTGGAGAAAGCACAGTATGCTCAGGAGTTGATCACACAGTCGTTTTCAGAGTCACTCAGGCTATCTTTGGAGGGCACTTGGAAGATTAAGCTGATCTGAAAGAATGCAGACAAGCAGGACATTCTCTTTCCACATGTGCTCTGCTCAGTCATCCTTTCTTTTGCTCAAGTAGGAAGTCTGAGGGCAAGTGATAGCACCTTCTGTATCAGGCTGCCAAGCCCTCATATTTGTCAAAATTATACTTTTGACAGATGGCTTCTATGGCAGTAAAGCTCACAATGCCCATCCCTACGCTCAGACTAAGTGGCACCATCGCCAAGCTACAGAGGTACACAGTACCTCCTCGTTTCAGCTGCTAAGCAGATAATTTAGGGGGATTGAAAAAAAAAAAAAAAAAAAAAGAGTAAAGCCTTAAAGCCTTCTAAGGGTTAACTCCCCATTAAACACTTCTTCCTGGGAGGGCTGAAACAAGCAAACAGATGCAAGGGCATGTGTCTCCCAAAATCCAAAGACAAGTCTCCCTGTACTGAAAAAGTGCTTTACTGAATTCCTGCATGATGCAATGCAGGCAGGCAGCCCCCGAGCTGGCTCTTCTGTAGGAACTGAAGCAAGTGGATCAGGATCTTGTTTACAAAGAGCAGCCACTTGAGTTTGGAGATAGTGACATTTAACCTCAGAAGCTGGGAGGGCTTGAAATATCCCCAAGGATGCAACATGTGTGTACCCCAAGCCTTGGTCCCCTCTGCCTGTGTCTGCTGCTTTATGGGGGAGTTATGGTTCATAGTTTGAAACGTCATTTTAATTTTTTATTGCTCTAGGATTAAAGTCCTCCAGGACTTCCTCACCTTAAGGAAGCAAGGCTCATCGACTCAGCCTTTACACAACCAAAAATTTACCACTTGGCCAGCCTCTCAGAGGCCTTACATCTGCATATCCTGATAAGATAAGGATACATCAAAGGTATGATTAACTCTCCAATTGCCTCTCTGAGCTCCTTTAGCTTTGTCCCTGAAGCATTGTTACTTTGAAGTGCAAGTCATTTGCTCCCCACTTACATAAGTCCTTCAGGGAAATCTCTACCTTATGTTAGGTGCAGACTGGCTGTCCCTCTGCCAGAGAAAAGTTACAGCAAAGCCCTACCCGGAGCCTGGAAGGAACAGCATGCCATAATCTCTTCTCAGCATGAACAGCCACCCTGCTCTGAAGTACAAGTTGCCCAGCCCATGGCTGGGATGTCACCTCGCCAGTCTGTTGGTGGAGTGCTCGCTCAACAGAGTTCTCCTCTGGAGAATAGCATTATTTTTAATGATTTAGAACAGATCTGAACTTAATCACATCACTGAGCCCCCCTAGTGAAACACACCTGTATAACTGGTAGTCCCAGTTCCTATCATTCCTGGAGCTCTTTGTTCTCAGTACAAAATCATTATCTTTCAACCCTTCAAAACAGTTTGTCAGACATCCCAAGCACTATTGTATACAGGTTATTTGCGCAGGGTGCTTGGGCTAAAGAACAGGTAGCTGTAGCCAAAGAAAAGTGATTCCTCCCCAGGACTGGGGCTTTATCGCATAGGTAGCCACCTTTCTTGAGGCATAGAGTCTCTCAGAGCAGCAAAGGCTCTCTGTGACTGTGACACAATCTTCCATTCTAAGGTCTTGATATGCTTTCTGGACAGGACATGGCTAAACAAAGTGACTAGCACAACCACAGCGGCAGTCTCCTGGTCACACATGTCTCATCCAGAGGTGTTTCAACTTATTCTAAAAGCAAAGTTGCCCAGTTAAGCGTGGGTGAAGGATGTTTCATGCTTTCTGAACTCAAAGTCTCTCTGTACACGTGCACCAAGAGACATAAATACCTGCTTGTTGAAGGAAGTCCTCTTCATAATGATACATTTCCCATATCAAATGAAATATCTGGAAGAAATGGCTTGACAACGAAATCTTGAAATCTGCTGGAAGCCACAGAAAATTTTTATCTTCATCCTTTGAAACCACTTTGATATTCAACCATGCAGAGAATTCAGTGTTTGAGAGTTGTTGTTTTTTTTTTTTTTTTTTTTGGGTGACAGAGAAAGAGTTGCATTTCCCTTCACGCACTGAGCACATGGACACCAGGGGTGCAAAAAGCAAGATACATTCCAGACAGGGAGGGGAAAGGAGGGGGCAGTGAGAAGCATGGAGACGGACCACGTAGGCAAAACAGGAAGTTCTGGCTGAAGAGGAAATGCTTCAATGCTATCTTAAAAACAGTTTGCTATGAAACTCCATGCAGCTATAGAGAGGTGAAAGAAAAGCATCTTTCTGCAGATTCAGCAGAGTCTGAAGCTCACATCCTGCCACTCACGGCCTGTTGTCCCTTTCCCTGAAGACGAGCTGCAGCTTGTGCTGCCCCTCTACGAGCAGCTGGAGAGAGGAACCGAGCTCCCAGGAGTCAGCCTGAACACAGACACTTCCATTTTGTGTGTGCAGGCTGCTTGTGTCCTTTCAGGTGATTTCTAGAAGTAGTTGAGACACACTCATAGTCCTTCAGTAGCACATACTCTTCTACTTTAGAAGCAGCTTGTCTAGTGACCAGATCAGCTACATCATGCAGTATCATTCCCAGTCTGTTTTTTTGTCTGTTAGGATCCCACACAGGGAAATATGGTTTGGCAGCAGCCTCAAAAACCTCAGTGACACTTCACTTCATCAGCAGATTAGTTTCCCCAGGACTCTCAGAAAGTCTTCTAACATAAAGGTTTTAAGAAAAAATGAATCAACAGGATCACAGTGAACTTATCTGAACAGACCCATTTAGAAGTGATGTATTCTTCATCTGCTTTACTGTATTTTAGTGCCTGTGCAACTAGAGAGGAAGCAGACTCCTTTTTAAGGGCTGGGAGATTAAGTGTGAGCAGTAAGAAAAGGCCAGAAGTGGCAAGTGTCTAGAGACAAGAACAATCCTTGCATGTCAGGTTGTGATGTCAGGTGAGGCACAGATATCACTAATGCCTTGCATGGTCGCAGCCACACAGCTCCTTCCTCTGTGAATTATAATCATTACAGGCATTTATGCCTTCAGACAGCCTTTCTCTAAGCATTCAAGGGTACTCCCCATGAATGAAAGACAGGATGAGAATCAATGAGCACTGTTCTTCCTAATTCTGACATCTCAAGAAATAATTGAAACCTCATGGACCTCAGTTGTAACTTCCCATTTAGTTTGTTAAATGCCAGGACGCCTCTTGTGCAGAAGCAAGTTAGCCTCTTAAAGCCAATTTAGATAATCCCATGATCCATGGGACAACAAACAGGCAGAATTTCTGAGTACAAAGATAGCCCTGTAGTCGACATCTCTGAAGCTGAAAGACTCTTTGTGTTGTGCAACCAGTATCATCTCTGAGTTTTCTCAGGAGCCAGTGTAAAGAGGATCACTCCAGCCTCTGTTCTGTAGAGGGTAAAGCTTTCTTCTGTGCTGGCTTCTCCAGCACAGAGGGCAGCTGCGGTAAGGCTCACACATGCCCAGACACACACGTACCCACACATGCATGATTCACCCAAACTGCTTTTGTTGCTCTGGGGCTTCAGCAAAGCCTGTTACCCGTTTCGCTGAGTAGTCTTCTTTTTCTTTCTAATAATGGTGAAAGGCAGTTTTCAGTTCGCTGTCAGTGGTGATCTCAAAATGACAGGCCAGCGAAACATTGCGTAGACCACAAAGGAGTGTTTTCCTTGGCAGCATGCCCAACTCTGTCATATTAATGCTCAGCCAAGAGCTATTGTCCTTGACAAGTGACTCTGCACTGGCAGAACAGGATCCACTGCAAAAGAGTTCTTCCCATGTGCTACACTGCTGGTGTCTTCTGAGCCTTTGGGACGGCTGAAATATTTGCCAGTGCTGGAAAACCCACATCCCCTAAACCAATTATTTATTTCACAGGGCTATGGGGCAGTAATTTGGTATTGGAGGGGAGAAGCTGTTCTGCCCAGAAGTTAGCTACAGAACAGCATTAAATGCACCCAGAAGACACCTAGGCCAAACAAAACCAAGTGGGCTGGGGGACAGTGAGGAAAAGGCATTCACACTGTGCAAGTGTAGACAGCTAAGTGAGCAGAGTAGGCAGTGCACAGCTGGCTCCTTCACAGTTGACTTACAGCAGGGGGTAAAAAGCACTTTGATGACTACTACTACTAAACCCTCATGTTTTATCAACACTGAAATATCCTGTCCGTGCTCTGCTTTGTTATTGCTCCCTCACTTGTGATCAAAGAAAGTGCAGGTTCCCAAATACAAGATTGAAACACTATTTTGGTGATGAACAAATCCTCGTCACGGAAACCCTCCCACACAAAACTTTCCTTCCATTTTTCTGTGACTTCCAATTAATAAATGCTTTGTTATAAAGTTGTCAGCCCTCTTGAGTGGAGCAGGGCACTATCAAACTGCTTAAATACTGACAGTAAGGATTTCCTCTTGAAAAAAGGAAATGAAAATGCATGATGAGAGTCACAGAAAACTTCCTCCATGTAAAGAACAGATCTGAAGGGGATTTTGGGGAGCCAGTGAAACCAGAGAACACAGCACTGGCATGTTGGGCACTTAAACTTCAGATAGTTCTTAGCTTCTGTCCAGAGCCTGCATGTCAACAAAGCCTAGAGGAAGTCTGTATGCACTAACTTTCACCAAGGAACAGAACTACCTGAGTTCTGTTCATAAGTGCCCAGCTTGTGTTTAAGAGAAATGACCTTCCCCAGCAAAAGTTAGCCCTTGGTTATGGCTGCTGCCTGTCAAAACACTAAGCTGCTGAGCCCAAAGGAGAGGTGCCCCCGGCCAGCATGGTGCACAGAACCCCACTCACCCTTGGAGGGCCCTGTAGGCAGTTCCTGGAGCAACCTGGAAGGTGTTTCCATGCTCAAAGAGATATTCGTGTTCCCTACAACTGAATGAGAATGTGATAAGCTTAAGGTCATGACATATTCTAGTCATATGACAAGTTCTAGTTAGATAAATGCTAAGGAGCTAAAAGGAGCTAGGAGCCAAAAGGACACCCATCCATGCTATTCTGGCTGTTTGTGAGGGCAGAGATCTCAGAGACTGAAAAATCAAATGGTTCCAGTCTCCACTTCTTTGTCTTTCAGTTGAAAACTTTCTGGTGCCTTGTGTCATTCACAGGGGAATCTCACCCCTGTCACTTTCATTGTGCTTTTAAGACAGAAGAGGAAAGGACACATTATTTTCATTCTTTTTCATTCTGTAAGTCTTGGAACGGAACACTGTGTCTGTTTTATTTAATTGTTTATGTTATTATCACTTTCTAATTTGGGATATTAGGCAAACCTTCCTTTCCCTGATGAAAGAGCGAGAACACCCACTGCATGTCTAAGAATATAAAAGACAAGCTCCATAAATGGTTTTGCTCTGGTTTTGAGATGGAATCTGAAGAGGAGGTTTGTGAATGAAGTCTCAGTTTTATGGAAATGCATTACACTTGTGGACTTTAAAGAGAAATCTGTAGTTGCTGTGCTCTGCCACTTGTAGCTTTTTGGTATTCTTTACATAGACCTTTTCTCTTTTCAGGCTTAGACAAGGTTGTGCTTCCTTTCCCATCCTAGGGGATTGCCAATGAGGTTTCAATAGAGTAATTTCTTTTCCTAAGTTTGGAACGTGTTACCACTTCTTTAGCATGATTGGAGCTTTAAAGATACAATTTTCAAAGACGGCTGGGTATTTGACTACTCAATTAAACCAAGAGAAACGGAATCTCCCAATCCTCTCAGGTGCTTTGGGAAAATCTCTTGTTAAATGTAGCAGCTTAATGATGATCTAAAGATACATAAAGGTATTTTCATCTCATTTTACTGAAAAATCAAGGGCTACTTCCACACAGTGGAAACTTGACAGGCATCAAAGAACATCACAAACTCCACAGAGGCAAATCTTACTCCATTCCTCTGGAGTGCAGCTCAGTTAGTAGCGCTGTTGTTTTTTTCCTGAAGCATGGCTAATTTATAGGGCTAGGGCAGTATATCTGCTGTATTTTGGGGCTGCCTTTCCACAGAGGACATGTGGAATGGTATGTCAGAAGTCTGCAGCATACTGTTAGGACACAGGAAGTGTTCATCTGGGTCAGGTGGTTTGATTCAAGTTCACATCTCTGTATTTCCATTCCTATTCATAAGTAAAATAAGAATTGGCACTAGAACACTGATATGAAAGCTGTCAGAGCACTAAGGCCACCAGGTTGCCCTAGTTGCCCTAACCACCCTCTGCCCATTGGCCCAGGAGTCCTACTTTGGCTCAGGCATTAGCTTCTTCTATAAGTGCTATCTTGTTATAGTTTTATTAGTCTGTGTCCTGCTGTCCTGACTGTATTTCAGGGTTGTCTTACTGCTGCAGAATGGCCTGTTACCGTTTAGGTGCTGCAGTTGCCTTCATGAAGCCTGCTGTGCCCTGGGCTTGCTCTCTTGAAGCAGTGTGGGCTGTGCCATGCCTGAAGATGGTTAGCTGGACATCCCAGCTCGCCTGCTCCTGCCTGAGTGCTGACTTAACACCCATTCCTGGCAATGGGTAACAACAGAAGGGCTTCAATAAAACCCCTGAGAGCCAGGTTGTCCCAGGCACAAAGTGCTAGGTGAAGACTTACGCTTTAGCTTTCATGTTTTTCAGATTCTGTGCTGCCTGGGGGTGTAGTTCTGAGGCTCATATTAAGTGTTAGTGAGCTCTTTTCACAGAGTAGATAGACAAACCAAATCCTTTTCCTGCTGGAGATCAAGGATGACCATTACAAGTTTTCAGGCCCAAAAGCACAAACAGTGGACTGAAAACAGAAAACAAGAAGGATGGGACTGCCTAATCTGAAGCTGTCATTAGATAATTAACTCCAATGTGCAAATGGACCAAAACTTATAAAAGTGTGAGACCTCTTTACCGGTCGTCCATTTTGTGATCATTTTGAGTCCATCTTGGGTGTAGCCCTGCCCAGGCTCTTGTACTGCCCAAGATGTATCCTTTTTTAATAAATACCTACTTTATTCTTTTAGCTCTGTCTAGTCTCTGTTCCAGATCAGCCTTCACAAGGCATCACAGGTACCACTCTATTTACCAACATATTGTAAGCTTAGGTGCAGCTGTAAGTGAAGTTTTGATTGCTCTGTAAGCTGTTGTCACACTTTGTTGGCTGGTACATCCAACATGAGTCTGTAATCACTCCAGAGGACTTAGCTATCCTGTTGCTGTTTACATATTGAAAGCTTCTTAGTTCACAGTTTTGTTTGATGCAATAATTTTTTTTTCACTTAGTCCCTTGATTTATTTCATTTAAAGGTGTACACATGAGCCTGGTGAGTTATCTGATTGAGAAACATGGTGAGAATCAGAGCAATAGCTGGTGGGTTGTTCTGTTTATTGATAGGCTGTATTTCCCTTAGCATGAGCTATAAACAACAGATGACTTATGGAAAAAAAAATTGTGGAAAATTATGGATATTATCTACGTAAAGGTTGTCTGTGACATTCAGAAAACATGATTTGCACAAATTCTGAAGTTCACACCACAGCAGAGGTTTGCAAACACATCCATCTGGTAGCTTCCTTATGTTTTTCTAGGCTGAATCTGTGATTTGGCTTCAGTGATAATACAATCCAGATGTTGCCTACAGGGAGCAAAAGTATTTACTAAGCAGAATAATTCCCCTTTTTTCAGTGATAAATTAACTTGATTCCTGTCACCTTGTGAGAATGGAACACACTATGCTGAATAGTAGCAGGAAGCTCTGCGTCTTATTAAAGGGCTCACTTGTAAAAGTTGCTGACAGCCACCCAATACTGGCATGAAGCTTTGTTTTGGTGTGGGAAGGGGTGAATTTTGATTCATTTACCTTATGGGCCAAAGTTTCTGGAAATCTGGTATATTCACTAAGCAGCAGACAAGTTGGGGTGATTTGCTCTGACAGAGCATGCAGTCTGTCAGCAGTCAAGTGCTTAAGGGAGGGGGGAAGATTTGGGATTTATTTGCTTAGAGAATATCATATCTAATTGTTAAGGAAACTAATTTTTTCCTAAAGCAGGCTAGCCAGCATGATTCTGCATTTGTAAGCTCTCTACAGCACTTGGCTTTTGCTCTAGATCATTCCATGATTGCATTCTGCTGATGTTTACACAGTTGTAAAATGCTGTAACACTAAGTCCATTCAGGAGTGAAACTGGGAGCTGCATCCTGGTGCCCTGATAATCCAGGTAATTGCTTCTTTGACATTGCACTGTAACTGGTTGTAAATGGAATTTGCGAGAGAAAATATGGAAGTATATAGACCTCTGTTGCTGGCAAAACACTGCTAAAAAGATAGCTGTTGGTGAACATTTAGGGAGATAGCCAATAAAGCAGCAGGAGTGGAAGGTTTTGAAAATAGTCTGAGACTTGCTGTAGACCTCTTTTTTTTTTTTCCTGTGCAGCTCAGTGCATACTGCCTTTCATGGCTCTTTTATGAGCATTGTTATCTTGAGTTCTGCAAGCTTAATTGACAATATTGGAAGGCAAAGCTATTGCCCTAACAGACAATGCATGTAGGCAGAAATCTAAATGATGCTCAAGTTGTAGAAAGGATATCTCTGTTGCAGTATAACCAACAAGTTGCCCCAGGAAAATGCAGGCAGTGTGTTAATGTGTCTTCCCACCTGCTGCCTACAGATTTCAGCCAATTTCTAGCCAGTGGTTACTTCTAATCTATTCCCTGTATGGAAGGATTTTTGTCAAGGTGGAAGTCAGACCAGTCACTGATTTTTCAGGGCTTATTTTGTTTTATTAAATCTTGTCCAGAATTAAATACAGGAGCCCTTGCTGCAAGGGAAGGTAATTGTTTTACAGACCTGGTCTGTAGGGAACTTTTAATAAAAAGCAGATGGAAGGATGCCATGATTTAATTGAAAGGCCATCCCACAGATCAAGGCACGGGCTAAAACAGGGAGGATGTGGATTAAGCCCTGCATCACCAAGTAGAGCCATGAACATGCTGTCCTGTGACACCAATTTTCTGGCCCAAATGGGTACCTGCCCCAGCAAGTCTTTCCCAGCTCCTGCTGGTAATATTTTCTGGAATGCTGTGAGGGGCTTCCCAGCTGTCTGCCAGCAGGCAGCCCTGCCCTTGTAAGGGCTCCATGTGTCCGAAATGAGACTCACAGCTGGTGCCTTGCTGCTCTTTATGTTCAAGAGGAGCTTACAGGACCTGCCAGCAGCACTCTGGGGACACATCAGGGTGTGCCTGACAGGAGGCTGTGTGCAGTGCTGGACTGAGTAACTCGGCTCCACTGGAAAACCACTGAAACCAGGAAAAACTGTGCTGCCTAGGTGGAGCTGGGAAGATAATCGAAGTTCCCTAATCAGTCTTTCATTGACAAAAATCGCTAGACAAGGTTCTCCTGCCCTTGTTTTTAAGTCAGTGCATTGGTTTAATGTTGATATAGGAATGACAGCAGTGCTGATCCTTTTCCTTATCTGGTGTGGTAGGCATGAGCTCTGTAACTGGTTTCCTGTCTATCAAGGGTGGGCACATGTTTGAGGCAGCAGCTCTCCTAGGAGAGAAACTGGGGCTTGGATCGAGTATTGTGCAGCTTTGGCAGACAGCTGTTTCTCCCAGTTTGATGCAGCGTCTCATGTTCCATTCCCAGAATGCTTCTTCTAGTGAGGTGACACCACCTGGTGCCGGCCTGCAAAGCTGCCTCTTTCTCTCCCTGGATACAGTCACCTGCTAAGAGCCTGTGCTAGTAGTGCACTAAAGCTCAGGCAGGAAATTTCAGGCACCAAGGGCTCGAGTTTGTCTTAGTATTACCATGTCTGGGTGGCATGGTTGCACACAGGATATGGGTTTATGTAGATGTGCTGAGTGCCCTCATGAAATCCTGACCAGATTTGCCAAATGGGAGATGAGAAAGCAAATATTTCTCTGCTCTGCACCTGGTCTAGTATTTTGTAGATGGTCATAAGATCAGCAGCAAATAGGAGATGACTGATTCCAGACCCCAGAGATATAAAATTATGCCAAGGGGTGGGGGGGGGGTGGGGGGGTGGGGAGAAAGTGGGAGAGTGTGGAAGACTTCATGACTTCTTATTGCAGCTGTTATAGATTAAAAAAAAAAAAAAAAAAAAAAAAAGACAATCAAACCCCACAAAAACAAACAAAAAACCAAACAGAAAAAGCCACTAACAAAACCAAAACAACAACAACAAAACCCCCACAACTCACATGTCCTCCCACCACAGTAACAGCTATTTCCCTTTTGTGGTAGCCTGGTAGTTTTAGGGGTTTTCTGGAACACATTGTTGGAAAGGGCTCCTTTACAGCCTACATCCTTAGCTGCTAGAGAAAGCAATCAGTGTAGCAGCAACTTAAATAACAGTGAGACATAAAATCATAAACAGATACTCAAGCTTGCTATAAAACCAGACAACAAAGAAGCTCTGAAAAACTATTGTTATTTCTAGAGAATTTCTGTGAGCATAAACATCCAGGCTGAAGTGGAAGTGACCGTACAGAATCTTCAGCCACGAGAGGATAGGTCCACAAGAGAGAAACAAAAACCTGCCCTCATCATCAGCTGGTGAGCTGCTCTGGGAGGAAGGACAGAATTATGGGCAGTTTTACTTCATCTCCACAGTCTTTGATTTATGTTGGATAGAGTAATGCATTGCCATTAGCTTGCCAGTTTGTTTTGACTTCTACCTGCAGCTTCAAAATCCCATTGTAAGTTTTCCACCTCTTTTTGCTCTGATAATAGATATTGGGACAATCTGGAAACTGGTCTTTAAATGTCTAACTGCATCTCCGGGACTGGTGAAATCTGACTGGCACTTCCTAGCATGAGGCAAACACATAAGCAAGCAGAAGCAAAATGTCATACACAGATATGAGTGGATTTATTGGAGAAGAATCCAAGGTCTAGGCAGTTTGCTGGCAGAACTCAGCTAGAAAATTAGGATTGGAGGAAGCTTTACCAGTTCCACCAGTTCCAAAATTATGTGACGTTTCTTTAATGCCATACGGCTACTGTAGGGCTGGTAAGTGCTTTCAAAGATGCTTTTACCTTGCAGGCAGGCACAAACTGTATTTGGCACCAGCCTCAGATAATATGTAAGCACAGACCACAGCATGTGGCAAATAACTGCTAGCAACTGACTGAAGAAACCCCTTAAAATAAGTGGCTGTTTATTCTGATGGTTAATGAAAAAGCAGTTAGAGTGTTGCGATTTTACACTTACTGAAACATTTAAGAGCTCTTCAAGGGAAATGACAGTAAACTGGGGTAATACAAGTCTTGTGTTTATCTAGAGCTTACCTTCAGGTACCTCCTTAGAGCTCATCAGCACAGGAGCTACGGGGAGCTCAGAAGTGTGCGACTGCCTGAGAGGGGGAACAAGTCAAACCTCGAGACATTAAAGCTTGAGGAGGGCATTTCTTTCAGGTACTGGAACAAGAGCTGTTGTTCTAAACATCAGGTTTTGCTGTGATTAACATGGAATCCCTCCTCCCCTTTTTTTTTTGACCTAAAAATTGATGTGTGGAGGTAGAGATACTTGCTTTAAAAAAATCCAACAAAGTTCTTGAGTTTGGGGGATGAGGGTTGGGTAGAAGATAATTGTAATTATTTCAGTGGAATTCATAATAATGAAAGTGCTCTAGAATGAACCTGCTCAGAGTCACCTATTGGATTGTTGGTTGTTGTTGTTGGTTGGTTTTTTTGGTTGTTTTGTTGTGGTGGTGGTTGGTTGGTTGGTTTTTTGTTTTGTTTTTGTTGTTGTTGTTGTTGTTTTCCCTCAATTTACTAAAGGACTAAATTCTTAAGAAGCTTGCTAGAGTTAATTGCTTGGTAGAAATGTAAGGTCAGTGGCCCCTGTTATGGTTTGACTGGCAGTAGTTTAAACAGATACTAGCAAAATGAAGCAATGCTTTAATTGTAGCTGATGCTTTTAAGTTTAAATGAGGCTTTGTTTCATAAGGTCATTATGATACCAACTGCAATTTCTAAGGAAGTAAGGTTCAGGGATATTTTTGATTACCCTGAAAAGATTCTCATTTAGACTACAGAAATGAAAACACATACCTGTCAAAGGATTTGCCCCAGGTCATATGAATTTAGCTTCATTATCTTAGCAGAGCCAACTTTCTTAAGAAGATCTGATTCATGACTCAGTTTCATTGGAGGATATATGTAGCTAACATAAAAGCTGCTTATGTCTGCAGAATATCCAAATAAATCCTGATGTGAGGATCAGCACTTGGAATAAATGCAGTGATGCCAAACTCTTGAGGCAAGAAGGGGACTTGGAAGATCCCAGAGGATACTTCATCAGTGTCTGAAGTAGGTCTACAGCACCCGTGCATGCATGAGGACTGTGTCACTCTGTCTTGATTGTACCAGTCAGTGAGCCAATGCTAGAAAGCAGCACCATTCTGAGTAGTTAACACTTAATGGGAGCATGAAAAGAAGTGAGGTGTAGGACAAGGATGACAGCTGCCTGACCTTGTTGTTTCTTGATGCCTCGGGTTAGCACCACTTGAGGGAACCCAGGCAGTGAGTGAACTGTGACCATGAGTTTACCTACCACTTCAGTACTTCTGGAGGGAAGGATTTCATCCAGTGAAAATTTTGTATTGAGAGACTTCTTTTGGTCAGAAGAGTGTGTTTTGAGCAGTGTGTTCATGCGCTCTGGGGGTGCCCAGAAAAAATCCTGTTGCCTATCCAGAGGTTTGGCCAGTATGTGGTCTGTAATGCTCAATGTTGACACCACTGTGTTAGAACTCCACTACAATCCAGAGTGTCTTTGAGACTGAGGAAAAAAACATTGGCTGTGGGATTTAAGACCAGGCACCCAGTCTTTTCTCAGCAAAGGTGAAAAGAGACTTACGCCATTCTATGGGTCATAGTAATTTTGAATTCAGAAGCATTTGGCTGGGGCAAATGTGCTCTGGAGCAATTATTTCAGTTTGCAGTTGTATTAAGGGCTTCCTTAAAGAAATTGATGCAGTGTCATCCTTGTCATAAGTAACGATAAAAATTTCAGGACTTAATACTAAGGAGTCTGAAATCTTCAAAAGCTCTTCACAGTGATGACAGAACAGTGTTCCTGCCTTTATCGGCTCATCTCTAAATTCAACATGTCATAAGAAAGTGTGCAGAAAACATCTCAACGAAAAATTCACAAAGCAGTCAGTAAAAGTGTGCTTCATTTCAGATGTGCACCACCACCACTACCGCTGGCCTCTGTAGTGGGTTGGATAGAAGTTAACATTCTTTCTGAGAACGTGCTGATACCTGCTCAGGACGAAGCTGATACACCTAACTTACTGCCTGAAGTTAAAAAAAAAAACCGACCCAGAGTAATTACCCCAACAAATGTATCAGAAGTAGATACTTAGAAATAATAATTGCAATGCAAATATTTCATTTGTTTAAATATTCTGTGTCTTGCCCTGGAATTCTCCTAGGAACATAGGCCAGCCCGGGCCCTGCAGTGATTGTGTTTGACAGCAGCAGGAGAACTGACAGCCACTGTTCCCTCCCATGCTTTCTGTATAGCAACACACCCAAACTGAGCTTGGAATATATATATTCACTGAGTCATTTCTGTATGCATTAACAAGCTTTGACACTAATGCTAATGCTTCATTAGAAGAAACATGACAAGTAGGGTGGTTCGATGTGCATTTAGCACTGAAAGATTTCTAGCATACACAGCGAGACTTTTGCTGCTGTTTGACACCTTTGGCAATCTCTGGCACGCTGGGAGAGGGGGAAACACAGACACGGCGCATGGCCACTGGGCCCCAACAGCTCCTTC